>NC_140731.1:4492500-6892500 GCF_050655825.1 Lonchura striata | reverse complement strand
ACTCTGTAGTGCTGTCACTTAATCTTAAAGCTGTTTTATGCTACTCCCCTGCTGGGGATTTTTAAAGTGCTCTCAAGCCCTCCTTCATAAGAGGGTGAAGGAGCCCTGGCCAAGCTCTGGCCCTGGGGGCACAGGGATGCTGCTAGGGGGTCCCTGTCTTCCTTTTCCAACTGTGACCGCCCTGAGCCCCTGTCCCCATGTCAGACTCTGGGCTTGATCTCCTCGATCATCCTCAGGGGGAGGCTGCAGCGCCAGGGGCAGGGGGACCCAGAGGGACACGGGATGCCACCGGGCACGAGCAGCTTTGGACCTCTCTGGGAGGAGCTGTGAGTGGGAGCTGGCTTGAAGTGACCTCCCCAGTAAGGTCACAGAGCCCCTGAGATGTCACACTGCCTCCTGGGATGTCACAGCCCACCCTGGGATCTCACAAATCCCCCTTGTGATGTCACAGAGCCAGTGCTGCTCTATCACTCTGGGATGTCATACAGTTGCGCTGTGATGGCACAGAAGACTCTGGCATCACAAAGTCAGCCCGTGTCACAATCCTTTAGTGCAAGCGGGAATCATGACAGTTCATTTTCCCCATCTCAGAATTAGCAGAAGTAGATAGGCTTATCATGAGAAACCGAATGTGATAAACATGTTAGAAATGCAAGGCTCCAAGTTATTAATTTTTAATTTAATAAAAGTTATTAAGTGTACCAAATATAAACTTTGAGAAAAATGAAAAAAAGCCACTATAAAAAAAAGTCAATGTGGAGCCCGGGATTGCCACCGGGTGAGACACAGGTTTGACAGCTGCAGCAGAGGGTCCTCTATGCTTCACACCTACCGTCCTGTCTGACCCATTTTTATACGATTTTCCTTGCCTGAGCCAGAGTCCCCTTTCTTCCTTTTCAAAGTGCATGTATTCATGTGGAGTTCTTTTCTCTGTGGCAAGTTGAACAATACGTGTCCGGAGAGTGATGAACACCTGTGCTTGCAGTCCCGGAATTCGGATTTGAGATGTACCTCCCTGATGGCTCTGACTATCTCGGTCTCGGATATTTATCGTGTATTTATCGTCCGGGTGTTTCTCGGACAACCTTGATGCATGATCCCTCTCTGGGCTGGCCACTTTCGTTCGCTTGTAAATAAAGTCCTCCCTCTCTTGTCCAGGTGGCTTTCACATGGTGTTGCAATCGCTGTTGCTGGCTTGTGCGATTTAAAAACTTCTTATAAGAGTATAATTTAACAGCACATAACTATAAAATAGACGACAATTTTATTTGCATGAATTATCCTATAGACATATAACAGTCCTAATGATTCCTTGAGGCCTTGCAGTGTCACAATGTTCTCCATGGTTCCACAGGCCCCACAGTGTCATGTGACTCCTCTGTTCCATGAGTCCTGCAATGTCACAATGGACCTTTGGACCAATGGACCATGGGTGTTTGCAGTGTCACAACGGTCTCCTTTGGCTCCACAGTGTCACAATGGAGCACTGATTACAGGCAGCCTCTCTGTGTTACCCTGGAGCTTTGTTTCCGTGGGGTCTCGCAGTGTCCCAATGGAGCCTTGGCTGGATGGGGCCTCACAGTGTCACAATGATGCCTACATTCCACTGAGGCACACGGCGTCACTAGGGTCCCCTTGCTTCCATGAGGCCCAGCAATGTCACAGTGGTGTCCATGAATCCATGAGGACTCACAGTATCCCAATGGCCTCTTGATCTCACATGGTCCCACAGTGTCCCAATGGTCCCTTGGTCTCACAAGGCCCCACAGTGTCCCAATGGTCACTTCTTCTCACATGGCCCCACAGTGTAACAATGGTCCCTTGGTTCCATGGTTCCTGGTCTGGTGCATTCCCCTCTCCCCTTCTCAGGCCGCCCTGCCAGCTGAGAAATGCTCACTGGGCCAGGGCCTTGGCCAGCAGCCCCTGGGCTCAGCTCCTCTGGAGCTCATCACAGACACTGTCTGCTCCAGGCTCAACCCTTCATCCCCTGGGGAGATGCCAAAGCCTCCACAGGGAGCATTTCCCTTTGCTCAGGGGAATTTCTCACAGGTGCCTTGTAGTGACTCTTTGTGTCTGTGTGCACACAGGAGTGCCTGTGCTCAGGGAAATGTGGCAGAAATGCTGCTCTCTGAGGGCTTTGATTGCCTTGGATAGCTGAGCCAGTCAGGCCTGGAAGTAAGGTTAAGTCATGTCACCCTGATTCTTAAGATTTTCTAAAGCCTTCTGAGTTTCCATTCTGTTGGAGAACCTTCCCACACAATTTCTGTCAACAACATATTGTTTACAATCTTTTATGGGGCTGGACAAACTTGATGTACTAGTGGTTTGTCCAATGTCTTTGGACAGGTGGCCCATTCACTCTCCAATCCAATGTCACCTTTGGGAAAGTATAAAAGTTGGAGTCAGAGAATAAACTTTTCTCTTTACCTTGAAAATAGCAGGTGGCTCGCATCGTGCTTTCACGTGTCTTATAGCGACAAAGTCACAAGCTGTAAGCAAAGTTAAATGCTGCTAAGAGTTGTTCTTTTGCTAATTTGTGAAGCTTAATAGAAGTTATAAGCGAAGTTGAATATTGTTAAGTGTTATTCCACAGCTCTGTTTAGCTTTTAGGCTGTATTCCTTTTATCCTTGCCCTCACTGTCCTTTCGTCACACACACACACACACAAACACACAGAGACACACAGACACCGGGACAGTTCTTGACTCCTTTTTGGTTTGATTGCCTGGATTTTGTTTGGTTTTGTTGTTGCTTTGTTTCCTTGGTGTGCCTGAAGTGTCCAGTCAGGAGCAGAGTGACTCTTGCCAAGGAACTCTGTGGTGCTGTCACTTAATATTAAAGCTGTTTTATGCTACTCCCCTGCTGGGGATTTTTAAAGTGCTCTCAAGCCCTCCTTCATAAGAGGGTGAAGGAGCCCTGGCCAAGCTCTGGCCCTGGGGGCACAGGGATGCTGCTAGGGGGTCCCTGTCTCCCTGTTCCAACTGTGACAGCCCTGAGCCCCTGTCCCCGTGTCAGGCTCTGGGCTTGATCTCCTCGATCATCCTCAGGGGGAGGCTGCAGCGCCAGGGGCAGGGGGACCCAGAGGGACACGGGATGCCACCGGGCACGAGCAGCTTTGGACTTCTCTGGGAGGAGCTGTGAGTGGGAGCTGGCTTGAAGTGACCTCCCCAGTAAGGTCACAGAGCCCCTGAGATGTCACACTGCCTCCTGGGATGTCACAGCCCACCCTGAGATCTCACAAATCCCCCTTGTGATGTCACAGAGCCAGTGCTGCTCTATCACTCTGGGATGTCATACAGTTGCGCTGTGATGGCACAGAAGACTCTGGCATCACAAAGTCAGCCCGTGTCACAATCCTTTAGTGCAAGCGGGAATCATGACAGTTCATTTTCCCCATCTCAGAATTAGCAGAAGTAGATAGGCTTATCATGAGAAACCGAATGTGATAAACATGTTAGAAATGCAAGGCTCCAAGTTATTAATTTTTAATTTAATAAAAGTTATTAAGTGTACCAAATATAAACTTTGAGAAAAATGAAAAAAAGCCACTATAAAAAAAGGTCAATGTGGAGCCTGGGATTGCCACCGGGTGAGACACAGGTTTGACAGCTGCAGCAGAGAGTCCTCTATGCTTCACACCGACCGTCCTGTCTGACCCATTTTTATACGATTTTCCTTGCCTGAGCCAGAGTCCCCTTTCTTCCTTTTCAAAGTGCATGTATTCATGTGGAGTTCTTTTCTCTGTGGCAAGTTGAACAATACGTGTCCGGAGAGTGATGAACACCTGTGCTTGCAGTCCCGGAATTCGGATTTGAGATGTACCTCCCTGATGGCTCTGACTATCTCGGTCTCGGATATTTATCGTGTATTTATCGTCCGGGTGTTTCTCGGACAACCTTGATGCATGATCCCTCTCTGGGCTGGCCACTTTCGTTCGCTTGTAAATAAAGTCCTCCCTCTCTTGTCCAGGTGGCTTTCACATGGTGTTGCAATCGCTGTTGCTGGCTTGTGCGATTTAAAAACTTCTTATAAGAGTATAATTTAACAGCACATAACTATAAAATAGACGACAATTTTATTTGCATGAATTATCCTATAGACATATAACAGTCCTAATGATTCCTTGAGGCCTTGCAGTGTCACAATGTTCTCCATGGTTCCACAGGCCCCACAGTGTCATGTGACTCCTCTGTTCCATGAGTCCTGCAATGTCACAATGGACCTTTGGACCAATGGACCATGGGTGTTTGCAGTGTCACAACGGTCTCCTTTGGCTCCACAGTGTCACAATGGAGCACTGATTACAGGCAGCCTCTCTGTGTTACCCTAGAGCTTTGTTTCCGTGGGGTCTCGCAGTGTCCCAATGGAACCTTGGCTGGATGGGGCCTCACAGTGTCACAATGATGCCTACATTCCACTGAGGCACACGGCGTCACTAGGGTCCCCTTGCTTCCATGAGGCCCAGCAATGTCACAGTGGTGTCCATGAATCCATGAGGACTCACAGTGTCCCAATGGTCTCTTGATCTCACATGGTCCCACAGTGTCCCAATGGTCCCTTGGTCTCACAAGGCCCCACAGTGTCCCAATGGTCACTTCTTCTCACATGGCCCTACAGTGTAACAATGGTCGCTTGGTTCCATGGTTCCTGGTCTGGTGCATTCCCCTCTCCCCTTCTCAGGCCGCCCTGCCAGCTGAGAAATGCTCACTGGGCCAGGGCCTTGGCCAGCAGCCCCTGGGCTCAGCTCCTCTGGAGCTCATCACAGACACTGTCTGCTCCAGGCTCAACCCTTCATCCCCTGGGGAGATGCCAAAGCCTCCACAGGGAGCATTTCCCTTTGCTCAGGGGAATTTCTCACAGGTGCCTTGTAGTGACTCTTTGTGTCTGTGTGCAATCAGGAGTGCCTGTGCTCAGGGAAATGTGGCAGAAATGCTGCTCTCTGAGGGCTTTGATTGCCTTGGATAGCTGAGCCAGTCAGACCTGGAAGTAAGGTTAAGTCATGTCACCCTGATTCTTAAGATTTTCTAAAGCCTTCTGAGTTTCCATTCTGTTGGAGAACCTTCCCACACAATTTCTGTCAACAACATATTGTTTACAATCTTTTATGGGGCTGGACAAAATTGATGTACTAGTGGTTTGTCCAATGTCTTTGGACAGGTGGCCCATTCACTCTCCAATCCAATGTCACCTTTGGGAAAGTATAAAAGTTGGAGTCAGAGAATAAACTTTTAGCTTTACCTTGCAAATAGCAGGTGGCTCGCGTCGTGCTTTCACATGTCTTATAGCGACAAAGTCACAAGCTGTAAGCAAAGTTAAATGCTGCTAAGAGTTGTTCTTTTGCTAATTTGTGAAGCTTAATAGAAGTTATAAGCGAAGTTGAATATTGTTAAGTGTTATTCCACAGCTCTGTTTAGCTTTTAGGCTGTATTCCTTTTATCCTTGCCCTCACTGTCCTTTCGTCACACACACACACACACAAACACACAGAGACACACAGACACCGGGACAGTTCTTGACTCCTTTTTGGTTTGATTGCCTGGATTTTGTTTGGTTTTGTTGTTGCTTTGTTTCCTTGGTGTGCCTGAAGTGTCCAGTCAGGAGCAGAGTGACTCTTGCCAAGGAACTCTGTGGTGCTGTCACTTAATCTTAAAGCTGTTTTATGCTACTCCCCTGCTGGGGATTTTTAAAGTGCTCTCAAGCCCTCCTTCATAAGAGGGTGAAGGAGCCCTGGCCAAGCTCTGGCCCTGGGGGCACAGGGATGCTGCTAGGGGGTCCCTGTCTCCCTGTTCCAACTGTGACAGCCCTGAGCCCCTGTCCCCATGTCAGGCTCTGGGCTTGATCTCCTCGATCATCCTCAGGGGGAGGCTGCAGCGCCAGGGGCAGGGGGACCCAGAGGGACACGGGATGCCACCGGGCACGAGCAGCTTTGGACCTCTCTGGGAGGAGCTGTGAGTGGGAGCTGGCTTGAAGTGACCTCCCCAGTAAGGTCACAGAGCCCCTGAGATGTCACACTGCCTCCTGGGATGTCACAGCCCACCCTGAGATCTCACAAATCCCCCTTGTGATGTCACAGAGCCAGTGCTGCTCTATCACTCTGGGATGTCATACAGTTGCGCTGTGATGGCACAGAAGACTCTGGCATCACAAAGTCAGCCCGTGTCACAATCCTTTAGTGCAAGCGGGAATCATGACAGTTCATTTTCCCCATCTCAGAATTAGCAGAAGTAGATAGGCTTATCATGAGAAACCGAATGTGATAAACATGTTAGAAATGCAAGGCTCCAAGTTATTAATTTTTAATTTAATAAAAGTTATTAAGTGTACCAAATATAAACTTTGAGAAAAATGAAAAAAAGCCACTATAAAAAAAGGTCAATGTGGAGCCTGGGATTGCCACCGGGTGAGACACAGGTTTGACAGCTGCAGCAGAGAGTCCTCTATGCTTCACACCGACCGTCCTGTCTGACCCATTTTTATACGATTTTCCTTGCCTGAGCCAGAGTCCCCTTTCTTCCTTTTCAAAGTGCATGTATTCATGTGGAGTTCTTTTCTCTGCGGCAAGTTGAACAATACGTGTCCGGAGAGTGATGAACACCTGTGCTTGCAGTCCCGGAATTCGGATTTGAGATGTACCTCCCTGATGGCTCTGACTATCTCGGTCTCGGATATTTATCGTGTATTTATCGTCCGGGTGTTTCTTGGACAACCTTGATGCATGATCCCTCTCTGGGCTGGCCACTTTCGTTCGCTTGTAAATAAAGTCCTCCCTCTCTTGTCCAGGTGGCTTTCACATGGTGTTGCAATCGCTGTTGCTGGCTTGTGCGATTTAAAAACTTCTTATAAGAGTATAATTTAACAGCACATAACTATAAAATAGACGACAATTTTATTTGCATGAATTATCCTATAGACATATAACAGTCCTAATGATTCCTTGAGGCCTTGCAGTGTCACAATGTTCTCCATGGTTCCACAGGCCCCACAGTGTCATGTGACTCCTCTGTTCCATGAGTCCTGCAATGTCACAATGGACCTTTGGACCAATGGAGCATGGGTGTTTGCAGTGTCACAACGGTCTCCTTTGGCTCCACAGTGTCACAATGGAGCACTGATTACAGGCAGCCTCTCTGTGTTACCCTGGAGCTTTGTTTCCGTGGGGTCTCGCAGTGTCCCAATGGAACCTTGGCTGGATGGGGCCTCACAGTGTCACAATGATGCCTACATTCCACTGAGGCACACGGCGTCACTAGGGTCCCCTTGCTTCCATGAGGCCCAGCAATGTCACAGTGGTGTCCATGAATCCATGAGGACTCACAGTGTCCCAATGGTCTCTTGATCTCACATGGTCCCACAGTGTCCCAATGGTCCCTTGGTCTCACAAGGCCCCACAGTGTCCCAATGGTCACTTCTTCTCACATGGCCCCACAGTGTAACAATGGTCCCTTGGTTCCATGGTTCCTGGTCTGGTGCATTCCCCTCTCCCCTTCTCAGGCCGCCCTGCCAGCTGAGAAATGCTCACTGGGCCAGGGCCTTGGCCAGCAGCCCCTGGGCTCAGCTCCTCTGGAGCTCATCACAGACACTGTCTGCTCCAGGCTCAACCCTTCATCCCCTGGGGAGATGCCAAAGCCTCCACAGGGAGCATTTCCCTTTGCTCAGGGGAATTTCTCACAGGTGCCTTGTAGTGACTCTTTGTGTCTGTGTGCACACAGGAGTGCCTGTGCTCAGGGAAATGTGGCAGAAATGCTGCTCTCTGAGGGCTTTGATTGCCTTGGATAGCTGAGCCAGTCAGGCCTGGAAGTAAGGTTAAGTCATGTCACCCTGATTCTTAAGATTTTCTAAAGCCTTCTGAGTTTCCATTCTGTTGGAGAACCTTCCCACACAATTTCTGTCAACAACATATTGTTTACAATCTTTTATGGGGCTGGACAAACTTGATGTACTAGTGGTTTGTCCAATGTCTTTGGACAGGTGGCCCATTCACTCTCCAATCCAATGTCACCTTTGGGAAAGTATAAAAGTTGGAGTCAGAGAATAAACTTTTCTCTTTACCTTGAAAATAGCAGGTGGCTCGCATCGTGCTTTCACGTGTCTTATAGCGACAAAGTCACAAGCTGTAAGCAAAGTTAAATGCTGCTAAGAGTTGTTCTTTTGCTAATTTGTGAAGCTTAATAGAAGTTATAAGCGAAGTTGAATATTGTTAAGTGTTATTCCACAGCTCTGTTTAGCTTTTAGGCTGTATTCCTTTTATCCTTGCCCTCACTGTCCTTTCGTCACACACACACACACACAAACACACAGAGACACACAGACACCGGGACAGTTCTTGACTCCTTTTTGGTTTGATTGCCTGGATTTTGTTTGGTTTTGTTGTTGCTTTGTTTCCTTGCTGTGCCTGAAGTGTCCAGTCAGGAGCAGAGTGACTCTTGCCAAGGAACTCTGTAGTGCTGTCACTTAATCTTAAAGCTGTTTTATGCTACTCCCCTGCTGGGGATTTTTAAAGTGCTCTCAAGCCCTCCTTCATAAGAGGGTGAAGGAGCCCTGGCCAAGCTCTGGCCCTGGGGGCACAGGGATGCTGCTAGGGGGTCCCTGTCTTCCTTTTCCAACTGTGACCGCCCTGAGCCCCTGTCCCCATGTCAGACTCTGGGCTTGATCTCCTCGATCATCCTCAGGGGGAGGCTGCAGCGCCAGGGGCAGGGGGACCCAGAGGGACACGGGATGCCACCGGGCACGAGCAGCTTTGGACCTCTCTGGGAGGAGCTGTGAGTGGGAGCTGGCTTGAAGTGACCTCCCCAGTAAGGTCACAGAGCCCCTGAGATGTCACACTGCCTCCTGGGATGTCACAGCCCACCCTGGGATCTCACAAATCCCCCTTGTGATGTCACAGAGCCAGTGCTGCTCTATCACTCTGGGATGTCATACAGTTGCGCTGTGATGGCACAGAAGACTCTGGCATCACAAAGTCAGCCCGTGTCGCAATCCTTTAGTGCAAGCGGGAATCATGACAGTTCATTTTCCCCATCTCAGAATTAGCAGAAGTAGATAGGCTTATCATGAGAAACCGAATGTGATAAACATGTTAGAAATGCAAGGCTCCAAGTTATTAATTTTTAATTTAATAAAAGTTATTAAGTGTACCAAATATAAACTTTGAGAAAAATGAAAAAAAGCCACTATAAAAAAAAGTCAATGTGGAGCCCGGGATTGCCACCGGGTGAGACACAGGTTTGACAGCTGCAGCAGAGGGTCCTCTATGCTTCACACCTACCGTCCTGTCTGACCCATTTTTATACGATTTTCCTTGCCTGAGCCAGAGTCCCCTTTCTTCCTTTTCAAAGTGCATGTATTCATGTGGAGTTCTTTTCTCTGTGGCAAGTTGAACAATACGTGTCCGGAGAGTGATGAACACCTGTGCTTGCAGTCCCGGAATTCGGATTTGAGATGTACCTCCCTGATGGCTCTGACTATCTCGGTCTCGGATATTTATCGTGTATTTATCGTCCGGGTGTTTCTCGGACAACCTTGATGCATGATCCCTCTCTGGGCTGGCCACTTTCGTTCGCTTGTAAATAAAGTCCTCCCTCTCTTGTCCAGGTGGCTTTCACATGGTGTTGCAATCGCTGTTGCTGGCTTGTGCGATTTAAAAACTTCTTATAAGAGTATAATTTAACAGCACATAACTATAAAATAGACGACAATTTTATTTGCATGAATTATCCTATAGACATATAACAGTCCTAATGATTCCTTGAGGCCTTGCAGTGTCACAATGTTCTCCATGGTTCCACAGGCCCCACAGTGTCATGTGACTCCTCTGTTCCATGAGTCCTGCAATGTCACAATGGACCTTTGGACCAATGGAGCATGGGTGTTTGCAGTGTCACAACGGTCTCCTTTGGCTCCACAGTGTCACAATGGAGCACTGATTACAGGCAGCCTCTCTGTGTTACCCTGGAGCTTTGTTTCCGTGGGGTCTCGCAGTGTCCCAATGGAACCTTGGCTGGATGGGGCCTCACAGTGTCACAATGATGCCTACATTCCACTGAGGCACACGGCGTCACTAGGGTCCCCTTGCTTCCATGAGGCCCAGCAATGTCACAGTGGTGTCCATGAATCCATGAGGACTCACAGTATCCCAATGGCCTCTTGATCTCACATGGTCCCACAGTGTCCCAATGGTCCCTTGGTCTCACAAGGCCCCACAGTGTCCCAATGGTCACTTCTTCTCACATGGCCCCACAGTGTAACAATGGTCACTTGGTTCCATGGTTCCTGGTCTGGTGCATTCCCCTCTCCCCTTCTCAGGCCGCCCTGCCAGCTGAGAAATGCTCACTGGGCCAGGGCCTTGGCCAGCAGCCCCTGGGCTCAGCTCCTCTGGAGCTCATCACAGACACTGTCTGCTCCAGGCTCAACCCTTCATCCCCTGGGGAGATGCCAAAGCCTCCACAGGGAGCATTTCCCTTTGCTCAGGGGAATTTCTCACAGGTGCCTTGTAGTGACTCTTTGTGTCTGTGTGCAATCAGGAGTGCCTGTGCTCAGGGAAATGTGGCAGAAATGCTGCTCTCTGAGGGCTTTGATTGCCTTGGATAGCTGAGCCAGTCAGGCCTGGAAGTAAGGTTAAGTCATGTCACCCTGATTCTTAAGATTTTCTAAAGCCTTCTGAGTTTCTATTCTGTTGGAGAACCTTCCCACACAATTTCTGTCAACAACATATTGTTTACAATCTTTTATGGGGCTGGACAAACTTGATGTACTAGTGGTTTGTCCAATGTCTTTGGACAGGTGGCCCATTCACTCTCCAATCCAATGTCACCTTTGGGAAAGTATAAAAGTTGGAGTCAGAGAATAAACTTTTAGCTTTACCTTGCAAATAGCAGGTGGCTCGCGTCGTGCTTTCACGTGTCTTATAGCGACAAAGTCACAAGCTGTAAGCAAAGTTAAATGCTGCTAAGAGTTGTTCTTTTGCTAATTTGTGAAGCTTAATAGAAGTTATAAGCGAAGTTGAATATTGTTAAGTGTTATTCCACAGCTCTGTTTAGCTTTTAGGCTGTATTCCTTTTATCCTTGCCCTCACTGTCCTTTCGTCACACACACACACACACAAACACACAGAGACACACAGACACCGGGACAGTTCTTGACTCCTTTTTGGTTTGATTGCCTGGATTTTGTTTGGTTTTGTTGTTGCTTTGTTTCCTTGCTGTGCCTGAAGTGTCCAGTCAGGAGCAGAGTGACTCTTGCCAAGGAACTCTGTGGTGCTGTCACTTAATCTTAAAGCTGTTTTATGCTACTCCCCTGCTGGGGATTTTTAAAGTGCTCTCAAGCCCTCCTTCATAAGAGGGTGAAGGAGCCCTGGCCAAGCTCTGGCCCTGGGGGCACAGGGATGCTGCTAGGGGGTCCCTGTCTTCCTTTTCCAACTGTGACCGCCCTGAGCCCCTGTCCCCATGTCAGACTCTGGGCTTGATCTCCTCGATCATCCTCAGGGGGAGGCTGCAGCGCCAGGGGCAGGGGGACCCAGAGGGACACGGGATGCCACCGGGCACGAGCAGCTTTGGACTTCTCTGGGAGGAACTGTGAGTGGGAGCTGGCTTGAAGTGACCTCCCCAGTAAGGTCACAGAGCCCCTGAGATGTCACACTGCCTCCTGGGATGTCACAGCCCACCTTGAGATCTCACAAATCCCCCTTGTGATGTCACAGAGCCAGTGCTGCTCTATCACTCTGGGATGTCATACAGTTGCGCTGTGATGGCACAGAAGACTCTGGCATCACAAAGTCAGCCCGTGTCACAATCCTTTAGTGCAAGCGGGAATCATGACAGTTCATTTTCCCCATCTCAGAATTAGCAGAAGTAGATAGGCTTATCATGAGAAACCGAATGTGATAAACATGTTAGAAATGCAAGGCTCCAAGTTATTAATTTTTAATTTAATAAAAGTTATTAAGTGTACCAAATATAAACTTTGAGAAAAATGAAAAAAAGCCACTATAAAAAAAAGTCAATGTGGAGCCCGGGATTGCCACCGGGTGAGACACAGGTTTGACAGCTGCAGCAGAGGGTCCTCTATGCTTCACACCGACCGTCCTGTCTGACCCATTTTTATACGATTTTCCTTGCCTGAGCCAGAGTCCCCTTTCTTCCTTTTCAAAGTGCATGTATTCATGTGGAGTTCTTTTCTCTGTGGCAAGTTGAACAATACGTGTCCGGAGAGTGATGAACACCTGTGCTTGCAGTCCCGGAATTCGGATTTGAGATGTACCTCCCTGATGGCTCTGACTATCTCGGTCTCGGATATTTATCGTGTATTTATCGTCCGAGTGTTTCTCGGACAACCTTGATGCATGATCCCTCTCTGGGCTGGCCACTTTCGTTCGCTTGTAAATAAAGTCCTCCCTCTCTTGTCCAGGTGGCTTTCACATGGTGTTGCAATCGCTGTTGCTGGCTTGTGCGATTTAAAAACTTCTTATAAGAGTATAATTTAACAGCACATAACTATAAAATAGACGACAATTTTATTTGCATGAATTATCCTATAGACATATAACAGTCCTAATGATTCCTTGAGGCCTTGCAGTGTCACAATGTTCTCCATGGTTCCACAGGCCCCACAGTGTCATGTGACTCCTCTGTTCCATGAGTCCTGCAATGTCACAATGGACCTTTGGACCAATGGACCATGGGGCTTTGCAGTGTCACAACGCTCTCCTTTGGCTCCACAGTGTCACAATGGAGCACTGATTACAGGCAGCCTCTCTGTGTTACCCTGGAGCTTTGTTTCCGTGGGGTCTCGCAGTGTCCCAATGGAGCCTTGGCTGGATGGGGCCTCACAGTGTCACAATGATGCCTACATTCCACTGAGGCACACGGCGTCACTAGGGTCCCCTTGCTTCCATGAGGCCCAGCAATGTCACAGTGGTGTCCATGAATCCATGAGGACTCACAGTATCCCAATGGCCTCTTGATCTCACATGGTCCCACAGTGTCCCAATGGTCCCTTGGTCTCACAAGGCCCCACAGTGTCCCAATGGTCACTTGGTTCCATGGTTCCTGGTCTGGTGCATTCCCCTCTCCCCTTCTCAGGCCGCCCTGCCAGCTGAGAAATGCTCACTGGGCCAGGGCCTTGGCCAGCAGCCCCTGGGCTCAGCTCCTCTGGAGCTCATCACAGACACTGTCTGCTCCAGGCTCAACCCTTCATCCCCTGGGGAGATGCCAAAGCCTCCACAGGGAGCATTTCCCTTTGCTCAGGGGAATTTCTCACAGGTGCCTTGTAGTGACTCTTTGTGTCTGTGTGCACACAGGAGTGCCTGTGCTCAGGGAAATGTGGCAGAAATGCTGCTCTCTGAGGGCTTTGATTGCCTTGGATAGCTGAGCCAGTCAGGCCTGGAAGTAAGGTCGCCTACATTCCACTGAGGCACACGGCGTCACTAGGGTCCCCTTGCTTCCATGAGGCCCAGCAATGTCACAGTGGTGTCCATGAATCCATGAGGACTCACAGTATCCCAATGGCCTCTTGATCTCACATGGTCCCACAGTGTCCCAATGGTCCCTTGGTCTCACATGGCCCCACAGTGTAACAATGGTCCCTTGGTTCCATGGTTCCTGGTCTGGTGCATTCCCCTCTCCCCTTCTCAGGCCGCCCTGCCAGCTGAGAAATGCTCACTGGGCCAGGGCCTTGGCCAGCAGCCCCTGGGCTCAGCTCCTCTGGAGCTCATCACAGACACTGTCTGCTCCAGGCTCAACCCTTCATCCCCTGGGGAGATGCCAAAGCCTCCACAGGGAGCATTTCCCTTTGCTCAGGGACACGGGATGCCACGGACCAATGGCCCCACAGTGTAACAATGGTCGCTTGGTTCCATGGTTCCTGGTCTGGTGCATTCCCCTCTCCCCTTCTCAGGCCGCCCTGCCAGCTGAGAAATGCTCACTGGGCCAGGGCCTTGGCCAGCAGCCCCTGGGCTCAGCTCCTCTGGAGCTCATCACAGACACTGTCTGCTCCAGGCTCAACCCTTCATCCCCTGGGGAGATGCCAAAGCCTCCACAGGGAGCATTTCCCTTTGCTCAGGGGAATTTCTCACAGGTGCCTTGTAGTGACTCTTTGTGTCTGTGTGCACACAGGAGTGCCTGTGCTCAGGGAAATGTGGCAGAAATGCTGCTCTCTGAGGGCTTTGATTGCCTTGGATAGCTGAGCCAGTCAGGCCTGGAAGTAAGGTTAAGTCATGTCACCCTGATTCTTAAGATTTTCTAAAGCCTTCTGAGTTTCCATTCTGTTGGAGAACCTTCCCACACAATTTCTGTCAACAACATATTGTTTACAATCTTTTATGGGGCTGGACAAACTTGATGTACTAGTGGTTTGTCCAATGTCTTTGGACAGGTGGCCCATTCACTCTCCAATCCAATGTCACCTTTGGGAAAGTATAAAAGTTGGAGTCAGAGAATAAACTTTTAGCTTTACCTTGCAAATAGCAGGTGGCTCGCGTCGTGCTTTCACGTGTCTTATAGCGACAAAGTCACAAGCTGTAAGCAAAGTTAAATGCTGCTAAGAGTTGTTCTTTTGCTAATTTGTGAAGCTTAATAGAAGTTATAAGCGAAGTTGAATATTGTTAAGTGTTATTCCACAGCTCTGTTTAGCTTTTAGGCTGTATTCCTTTTATCCTTGCCCTCACTGTCCTTTCGTCACACACACACACACACAAACACACAGAGACACACAGACACCGGGACAGTTCTTGACTCCTTTTTGGTTTGATTGCCTGGATTTTGTTTGGTTTTGTTGTTGCTTTGTTTCCTTGGTGTGCCTGAAGTGTCCAGTCAGGAGCAGAGTGACTCTTGCCAAGGAACTCTGTGGTGCTGTCACTTAATCTTAAAGCTGTTTTATGCTACTCCCCTGCTGGGGATTTTTAAAGTGCTCTCAAGCCCTCCTTCATAAGAGGGTGAAGGAGCCCTGGCCAAGCTCTGACCCTGGGGGCACAGGGATGCTGCTAGGGGGTCCCTGTCTCCCTGTTCCAACTGTGACCGCCCTGAGCCCCTGTCCCCATGTCAGGCTCTGGGCTTGATCTCCTCGAATATCCTCAGGGGGAGGCTGCAGCGCCAGGGGCAGGGGGACCCAGAGGGACACGGGATGCCACCGGGCACGAGCAGCTTTGGACTTCTCTGGGAGGAACTGTGAGTGGGAGCTGGCTTGAAGTGACCTCCCCAGTAAGGTCACAGAGCCCCTGAGATGTCACACTGCCTCCTGGGATGTCACAGCCCACCCTGAGATCTCACAAATCCCCCTTGTGATGTCACAGAGCCAGTGCTGCTCTATCACTCTGGGATGTCATACAGTTGCGCTGTGATGGCACAGAAGACTCTGGCATCACAAAGTCAGCCCGTGTCACAATCCTTTAGTGCAAGCGGGAATCATGACAGTTCATTTTCCCCATCTCAGAATTAGCAGAAGTAGATAGGCTTATCATGAGAAACCGAATGTGATAAACATGTTAGAAATGCAAGGCTCCAAGTTATTAATTTTTAATTTAATAAAAGTTATTAAGTGTACCAAATATAAACTTTGAGAAAAATGAAAAAAAGCCACTATAAAAAAAGGTCAATGTGGAGCCTGGGATTGCCACCGGGTGAGACACAGGTTTGACAGCTGCAGCAGAGAGTCCTCTATGCTTCACACCGACCGTCCTGTCTGACCCATTTTTATACGATTTTCCTTGCCTGAGCCAGAGTCCCCTTTCTTCCTTTTCAAAGTGCATGTATTCATGTGGAGTTCTTTTCTCTGTGGCAAGTTGAACAATACGTGTCCGGAGAGTGATGAACACCTGTGCTTGCAGTCCCGGAATTCGGATTTGAGATGTACCTCCCTGATGGCTCTGACTATCTCGGTCTCGGATATTTATCGTGTATTTATCGTCCGGGTGTTTCTCGGGCAACCTTGATGCATGATCCCTCTCTGGGCTGGCCACTTTCGTTCTCTTATAAATAAAGTCCTCCCTCTCTTGTCCAGGTGGCTTTCACATGGTGTTGCAATCGCTGTTGCTGGCTTGTGCGATTTAAAAACTTCTTATAAGAGTATAATTTAACAGCACATAACTATAAAAGAGACGGCAATTTTATTTGCACGAATTATCCTATAGACATATAACAGTCCTAATGATTCCTTGAGGCCTTGCAGTGTCACAATGTTCTCCATGGTTCCACAGGCCCCACAGTGTCATGTGACTCCTCTGTTCCATGAGTCCTGCAATGTCACAATGGACCTTTGGACCAATGGACCATGGGGCTTTGCAGTGTCACAACGCTCTCCTTTGGCTCCACAGTGTCACAATGGAGCACTGATTACAGGCAGCCTCTCTGTGTTACCCTGGAGCTTTGTTTCCGTGGGGTCTCGCAGTGTCCCAATGGAACCTTGGCTGGATGGGGCCTCACAGTGTCACAATGATGCCTACATTCCACTGAGGCACACGGCGTCACTAGGGTCCCCTTGCTTCCATGAGGCCCAGCAATGTCACAGTGGTGTCCATGAATCCATGAGGACTCACAGTGTCCCAATGGTCTCTTGATCTCACATGGTCCCACAGTGTCCCAATGGTCCCTTGGTCTCACAAGGCCCCACAGTGTCCCAATGGTCACTTCTTCTCACATGGCCCCACAGTGTAACAATGGTCCCTTGGTTCCATGGTTCCTGGTCTGGTGCATTCCCCTCTCCCCTTCTCAGGCCGCCCTGCCAGCTGAGAAATGCTCACTGGGCCAGGGCCTTGGCCAGCAGCCCCTGGGCTCAGCTCCTCTGGAGCTCATCACAGACACTGTCTGCTCCAGGCTCAACCCTTCATCCCCTGGGGAGATGCCAAAGCCTCCACAGGGAGCATTTCCCTTTGCTCAGGGGAATTTCTCACAGGTGCCTTGTAGTGACTCTTTGTGTCTGTGTGCACACAGGAGTGCCTGTGCTCAGGGAAATGTGGCAGAAATGCTGCTCTCTGAGGGCTTTGATTGCCTTGGATAGCTGAGCCAGTCAGGCCTGGAAGTAAGGTTAAGTCATGTCACCCTGATTCTTAAGATTTTCTAAAGCCTTCTGAGTTTCCATTCTGTTGGAGAACCTTCCCACACAATTTCTGTCAACAACATATTGTTTACAATCTTTTATGGGGCTGGACAAACTTGATGTACTAGTGGTTTGTCCAATGTCTTTGGACAGGTGGCCCATTCACTCTCCAATCCAATGTCACCTTTGGGAAAGTATAAAAGTTGGAGTCAGAGAATAAACTTTTAGCTTTACCTTGAAAATAGCAGGTGGCTCGCGTCGTGCTTTCACGTGTCTTATAGCGACAAAGTCACAAGCTGTAAGCAAAGTTAAATGCTGCTAAGAGTTGTTCTTTTGCTAATTTGTGAAGCTTAATAGAAGTTATAAGCGAAGTTGAATATTGTTAAGTGTTATTCCACAGCTCTGTTTAGCTTTTAGGCTGTATTCCTTTTATCCTTGCCCTCACTGTCCTTTCGTCACACACACACACACACAAACACACAGAGACACACAGACACCGGGACAGTTCTTGACTCCTTTTTGGTTTGATTGCCTGGATTTTGTTTGGTTTTGTTGTTGCTTTGTTTCCTTGCTGTGCCTGACGTTTCCAGTCAGGAGCAGAGTGACTCTTGCCAAGGAACTCTGTGGTGCTGTCACTTAATATTAAAGCTGTTTTATGCTACTCCCCTGCTGGGGATTTTTAAAGGGCTCTCAAGCCCTCCTTCATAAGAGGGTGAAGGAGCCCTGGCCAAGCTCTGGCCCTGGGGGCACAGGGATGCTGCTAGGGGGTCCCTGTCTCCCTGTTCCAACTGTGACGGCCCTGAGCCCCTGTCCCCGTGTCAGGCTCTGGGCTTGATCTCCTCGAACATCCTCAGGGGGAGGCTGCAGCGCCAGGGGCAGGGGGACCCAGAGGGACACGGGAAGCCACCGTGCACCAGCAGCTTTGGACTTCTCTGGGAGGAACTGTGAGTGGGAGCTGGCTTGAAGTGACCTCCCCAGTAAGGTCACAGAGCCCCTGAGATGTCACACTGCCTCCTGGGATGTCACAGCCCACCCTGGGATCTCACAAATCCCCCTTGTGATGTCACAGAGCCAGTGCTGCTCTATCACTCTGGGATGTCATACAGTTGCGCTGTGATGGCACAGAAGACTCTGGCATCACAAAGTCAGCCCGTGTCACAATCCTCTAGTGCAAGCGGGAATCATGACAGTTTATTTTCCCCACCTCAGAATTAGCAGAAGTAGATAGGCTTATCATGAGAAACCGAATGTGATAAACATGTTAGAAATGAAAGGCTCCAAGTTATTAGTTATTATTTTAATTAAAGTTATTAAGTGTACCAAACATAAGTTTTGAGAAAAATGAATAAAAGCCACTATAAAAAAAAGTCCGTGTGGAGCCCGGGATTGCCACTGGGTGAGACACAGGTTTGACAGCTGCAGCAGAGGGTCCTCTATGCTTCACACCGACCGTCCTGTCTGACCCATTTTTATACCATTTTCCACGCCTGAGCCAGACTCCCTTTTCTTCCCTTTTGGAGTGCATGTATTCATGTGGAGTTCTTTTCTCTGTGGCAAGTTGAACAATACATGTCCGGAGAGTGATGAAGACCTGTGTTTGCAGTCCCGGAATTCGGATTTGAGATGTACCTCCCTGATGGCTCTGACTATCTCGGTCTCGGATATTTATCGTGTATTTATCGTCCGGGTGTTTCTCGGACAACCTTGATGCATGATCCCTCTCTGGGCTGGCCACTTTCGTTCGCTTGTAAATAAAGTCCTCCCTCTCTCGTCCAGGTGGCTTTGACATGGTGCTGCAATTGCTGTTGCTGGCTTGTGCGATTTAAAAACTTCCTATAAGAGTATAATTTAACAGCACATAACTATAAAAGAGACGACAATTTTATTTGCACGAATTATCCTATAGACATATAACAGTCCTAATGATTCCTTGAGGCCTTGCAGTGTCACAATGTTCTCCATGGTTCCACAGGCCCCACAGTGTCATGTGACTCCTCTGTTCCATGAGTCCTGCAATGTCACAATGGACCTTTGGAACAATGGACCATGGGGCTTTGCAGTGTCACAACGCTCTCCTTTGGCTCCACAGGGTCACAATGGAGCACTGATTACAGGCAGCCTCTCTGTGTTACCCTGGAGCTTTGTTTCCGTGGGGTCTCGCAGTGTCCCAATGGAGCCTTGGCTGGATGGGGCCTCACAGTGTCACAATGATGCCTACATTCCACTGAGGCACACGGCGTCACTAGGGTCCCCTTGCTTCCATGAGGCCCAGCAATGTCACAGTGGTGTCCATGAATCCATGAGGACTCACAGTATCCCAATGGTCTCTTGATCTCACATGGTCCCACAGTGTCCCAATGGTCCCTTGGTCTCACAAGGCCCCACAGTGTCCCAATGGTCACTTCTTCTCACATGGCCCCACAGTGTAACAATGGTCCCTTGGTTCCATGGTTCCTGGTCTGGTGCATTCCCCTTTCCCCTTCTCAGGCCGCCCTGCCAGCTGAGAAATGCTCACTGGGCCAGGGCCTTGGCCAGCAGCCCCTGGGCTCAGCTCCTCTGGAGCTCATCACAGACACTGTCTGCTCCAGGCTCAACCCTTCATCCCCTGGGGAGATGCCAAAGCCTCCACAGGGAACATTTCCCTTTGCTCAGGGGAATTTCTCACAGGTGCCTTGTAGTGACTCTTTGTGTCTGTGTGCACACAGGAGTGCCTGTGCTCAGGGAAATGTGGCAGAAATGCTGCTCTCTGAGGGCTTTGATTGCCTTGGATAGCTGAGCCAGTCAGGCCTGGAAGTAAGGTTAAGTCATGTCACCCTGATTCTTAAGATTTTCTAAAGCCTTCTGAGTTTCCATTCTGTTGGAGAACCTTCCCACACAATTTCTGTCAACAACATATTGTTTACAATCTTTTATGGGGCTGGACAAACTTGATGTACTAGTGCTTTGTCCAATGTCTTTGGACAGGTGGCCCATTCACTCTCCAATCCAATGTCACCTTTGGGAAAGTATAAAAGTTGGAGTCAGAGAATAAACTTTTCTCTTTACCTTGAAAATAGCAGGTGGCTCGCATCGTGCTTTCACGTGTCTTATAGCGACAAAGTCACAAGCTGTAAGCAAAGTTAAATGCTGCTAAGAGTTGTTCTTTTGCTAATTTGTGAAGCTTAATAGAAGTTATAAGCAAAGTTGAATATTGTTAAGTGTTATTCCACAGCTCTGTTTAGCTTTTAGGCTGTATTCCTTTCATCCTTGCCCTCACTGTCCTTTCGTCACACACACACACACACACACACACACACACACACACCCACACACACACACACACACACAAACACACAGAGACACACAGACACCGGGACAGTTCTTGACTCCTTTTTGGTTTGATTGCTTGGATTTTGTTTGGTTTTGTTGTTGCTTTGTTTCCTTGGTGTGCCTGAAGTGTCCAGTCAGGAGCAGAGTGACTCTTGCCAAGGAACTCTGTGGTGCTGTCACTTAATATTAAAGCTGTTTTATGCTACTCCCCTGCTGGGGATTTTTAAAGTGCTCTCAAGCCCTCCTTCATAAGAGGGTGAAGGAGCCCTGGCCAAGCTCTGGCCCTGGGGGCACAGGGATGCTGCTAGGGGGTCCCTGTCTCCCTGTTCCAACTGTGACGGCCCTGAGTCCCTGTCCCCGTGTCAGGCTCTGGGCTTGATCTCCTCGAACATCCTCAGCAGGGGGCTGCAGCGCCAGGGGCAGGGGGACCCAGAGGGACACGGGATGCCACCGGGCACGAGCAGCTTTGGACTTCTCTGGGAGGAACTGTGAGTGGGGGCTGGCTTGAAGTGACCTCCCCAGTAAGGTCACAGAGCCCCTGAGATGTCACACTGCCTCCTGGGATGTCACAGCCCACCCTGAGATCTCACAAATCCCCCTTGTGATGTCACAGAGCCAGTGCTGCTCTAGCACTCTGGGATGTCATACAGTTGCGCTGTGATGGCACAGAAGACTCTGGCATCACAAAGTCAGCCCGTGTCACAATCCTTTAGTGCAAGCGGGAATCATGACAGTTCATTTTCCCCATCTCAGAATTAGCAGAAGTAGATAGGCTTATCATGAGAAACCGAATGTGATGAACATGTTAGAAATGCAAGGCTCCAAGTTATTAATTTTTAATTTAATAAAAGTTATTAAGTGTACCAAATATAAACTTTGAGAAAAATGAAAAAAAGCCACTATAAAAAAAAGTCAATGTGGAGCCCGGGATTGCCACCGGGTGAGACACAGGTTTGACAGCTGCAGCAGAGGGTCCTCTATGCTTCACACCGACCGTCCTGTCTGACCCATTTTTATACGATTTTCCTTGCCTGAGCCAGAGTCCCCTTTCTTCCTTTTAAAAGTGCATGTATTCATGTGGAGTTCTTTTCTCTGTGGCAAGTTGAACAATACGTGTCCGGAGAGTGATGAACAACCTGTGTTTGCAGTCCCGGAATTCGGATTTGAGATGAACCTCCCTGATGGCTCTGACTGTCTCGGTCTCGGATATTTATCGTGTATTTATCGTCCGGGTGTTTCTCGGACAACCTTGATGCATGATCCCTCTCTGGGCTGGCCACTTTCGTTCGCTTGTAAATAAAGTCCTCCCTCTCTCGTCCAGGTGGCTTTGACATGGTGTTGCAATCGCTGTTGCTGGCTTGTGCGATTTAAAAACTTCCTATAAGAGTATAATTTAACAGCACATAACTATAAAAGAGACGACAATTTTATTTGCACGAATTATCCTATAGACATATAACAGTCCTAATGATTCCTTGAGGCCTTGCAGTGTCACAATGTTCTCCATGGTTCCACAGGCCCCACAGTGTCATGTGACTCCTCTGTTCCATGAGTCCTGCAATGTCACAATGGACCTTTGGACCAATGGACCATGGGGCTTTGCAGTGTCACAACGCTCTCCTTTGGCTCCACAGGGTCACAATGGAGCACTGATTACAGGCAGCCTCTCTGTGTTACCCTGGAGCTTTGTTTCCGTGGGGTCTCGCAGTGTCCCAATGGAGCCTTGGCTGGATGGGGCCTCACAGTGTCACAATGATGCCTACATTCCACTGAGGCACACGGCGTCACTAGGGTCCCCTTGCTTCCATGAGGCCCAGCAATGTCACAGTGGTGTCCATGAATCCATGAGGACTCACAGTATCCCAATGGTCTCTTGATCTCACATGGTCCCACAGTGTCCCAATGGTCCCTTGGTCTCACAAGGCCCCACAGTGTCCCAATGGTCACTTCTTCTCACATGGCCCCACAGTGTAACAATGGTCCCTTGGTTCCATGGTTCCTGGTCTGGTGCATTCCCCTTTCCCCTTCTCAGGCCACCCTGCCAGCTGAGAAATGCTCACTGGGCCAGGGCCTTGGCCAGCAGCCCCTGGGCTCAGCTCCTCTGGAGCTCATCACAGACACTGTCTGCTCCAGGCTCAACCCTTCATCCCCTGGGGAGATGCCAAAGCCTCCACAGGGAACATTTCCCTTTGCTCAGGGGAATTTCTCACAGGTGCCTTGTAGTGACTCTTTGTGTCTGTGTGCACACAGGAGTGCCTGTGCTCAGGGAAATGTGGCAGAAATGCTGCTCTCTGAGGGCTTTGATTGCCTTGGATAGCTGAGCCAGTCAGGCCTGGAAGTAAGGTTAAGTCATGTCACCCTGATTCTTAAGATTTTCTAAAGCCTTCTGAGTTTCCATTCTGTTGGAGAACCTTCCCACACAATTTCTGTCAACAACATATTGTTTACAATCTTTTATGGGGCTGGACAAACTTGATGTACTAGTGCTTTGTCCAATGTCTTTGGACAGGTGGTCCATTCACTCTCCAATCCAATGTCACTTTAGGGAAAGTATAAAAGTTGGAGTCAGAGAATAAACTTTTCTCTTTACCTTGAAAATAGCAGGTGGCTCGCATCGTGCTTTCACGTGTCTTATAGCGACAAAGTCACAAGCTGTAAGCAAAGTTAAATGCTGCTAAGAGTTGTTCTTTTGCTAATTTGTGAAGCTTAATAGAAGTTATAAGCGAAGTTGAATATTGTTAAGTGTTATTCCACAGCTCTGTTTAGCTTTTAGGCTGTATTCCTTTTATCCTTGCCCTCACTGTCCTTTCGTCACACACACACACACACACACACACACACACCCACACACACACACACACACAAACACACAGAGACACACAGACACCGGGACAGTTCTTGACTCCTTTTTGGTTTGATTGCCTGGATTTTGTTTGGTTTTGTTGTTGCTTTGTTTCCTTGGTGTGCCTGAAGTGTCCAGTCAGGAGCAGAGTGACTCTTGCCAAGGAACTCTGTGGTGCTGTCACTTAATATTAAAGTTGTTTTATGCTACTCCCCTGCTGGGGATTTTTAAAGTGCTCTCAAGCCCTCCTTCATAAGAGGGTGAAGGAGCCCTGGCCAAGCTCTGGCCCTGGGGGCACAGGGATGCTGCTAGGGGGTCCCTGTCTCCCTGTTCCAACTGTGACGGCCCTGAGTCCCTGTCCCCGTGTCAGGCTCTGGGCTTGATCTCCTCGAACATCCTCAGCAGGGGGCTGCAGCGCCAGGGGCAGGGGGACACAGAGGGACATGGGATGCCACCGGGCACGAGCAGCTTTGGACTTCTCTGGGAGGAACTGTGAGTGGGAGCTGGCTTGAAGTGACCTCCCCAGTAAGGTCACAGAGCCCCTGAGATGTCACACTGCCTCCTGGGATGTCACAGCCCACCCTGAGATCTCACAAATCCCCCTTGTGATGTCACAGAGCCAGTGCTGCTCTAGCACTCTGGGATGTCATACAGTTGCGCTGTGATGGCACAGAAGACTCTGGCATCACAAAGTCAGCCCGTGTCACAATCCTTTAGTGCAAGTGGGAATCATGACAGTTCATTTTCCCCATCTCAGAATTAGCAGAAGTAGATAGGCTTATCATGAGAAACCGAATGTGATGAACATGTTAGAAATGCAAGGCTCCAAGTTATTAATTTTTAATTTAATAAAAGTTATTAAGTGTACCAAATATAAACTTTGAGAAAAATGAAAAAAAGACACTATAAAAAAAAGTCAATGTGGAGCCCGGGATTGCCACCGGGTGAGACACAGGTTTGACAGCTGCAGCAGAGGGTCCTCTATGCTTCACACCGACCGTCCTGTCTGACCCATTTTTATACGATTTTCCTTGCCTGAGCCAGAGTCCCCTTTCTTCCTTTTCAAAGTGCATGTATTCATGTGGAGTTCTTTTCTCTGTGGCAAGTTGAACAATACGTGTCCGGAGAGTGATGAACAACCTGTGTTTGCAGTCCCGGAATTCGGATTTGAGATGTACCTCCCTGATGGCTCTGACTATCTCGGTCTCGGATATTTATCGTGTATTTATCGTCCGGGTGTTTCTCGGACAACCTTGATGCATGATCCCTCTCTGGGCTGGCCACTTTCGTTCGCTTGTAAATAAAGTCCTCCCTCTCTCGTCCAGGTGGCTTTGACATGGTGTTGCAATCGCTGTTGCTGGCTTGTGCGATTTAAAAACTTCCTATAAGAGTATAATTTAACAGCACATAACTATAAAAGAGACGACAATTTTATTTGCACAAATTATCCTATAGACATATAACAGTCCTAATGATTCCTTGAGGCCTTGCAGTGTCACAATGTTCTCCATGGTTCCACAGGCCCCACAGTGTCATGTGACTCCTCTGTTCCATGAGTCCTGCAATGTCACAATGGACCTTTGGACCAATGGACCATGGGGCTTTGCAGTATCACAACGCTCTCCTTTGGCTCCACAGGGTCACAATGGAGCACTGATTACAGGCAGCCTCTCTGTGTTACCCTGGAGCTTTGTTTCCGTGGGGTCTCGCAGTGTCCCAATGGAGCCTTGGCTGGATGGGGCCTCACAGTGTCACAATGATGCCTACATTCCACTGAGGCACACGGCGTCACTAGGGTCCCCTTGCTTCCATGAGGCCCAGCAATGTCACAGTGGTGTCCATGAATCCATGAGGACTCACAGTATCCCAATGGTCTCTTGATCTCACATGGTCCCACAGTGTCCCAATGGTCCCTTGGTCTCACAAGGCCCCACAGTGTCCCAATGGTCACTTCTTCTCACATGGCCCCACAGTGTAACAATGGTCCCTTGGTTCCATGGTTCCTGGTCTGGTGCATTCCCCTTTCCCCTTCTCAGGCCACCCTGCCAGCTGAGAAATGCTCACTGGGCCAGGGCCTTGGCCAGCAGCTCCTGGGCTCAGCTCCTCTGGAGCTCATCACAGACACTGTCTGCTCCAGGCTCAACCCTTCATCCCCTGGGGAGATGCCAAAGCCTCCACAGGGAACATTTCCCTTTGCTCAGGGGAATTTCTCACAGGTGCCTTGTAGTGACTCTTTGTGTCTGTGTGCACACAGGAGTGCCTGTGCTCAGGGAAATGTGGCAGAAATGCTGCTCTCTGAGGGCTTTGATTGCCTTGGATAGCTGAGCCAGTCAGGCCTGGAAGTAAGTTTAAGTCATGTCACCCTGATTCTTAAGATTTTCTAAAGCCTTCTGAGTTTCCATTCTGTTGGAGAACCTTCCCACACAATTTCTGTCAACAACATATTGTTTATAATCTTTTATGGGGCTGGACAAACTTGATGTACTAGTGCTTTGTCCAATGTCTTTGGACAGGTGGTCCATTCACTCTCCAATCCAATGTCACCTTTGGGAAAGTATAAAAGTTGGAGTCAGAGAATAAACTTTTCTCTTTACCTTGAAAATAGCAGGTGGCTCGCGTCGTGCTTTCACGTGTCTTATAGCGACAAAGTCACAAGCTGTAAGCAAAGTTAAATGCTGCTAAGAGTTGTTCTTTTGCTAATTTGTGAAGCTTAATATAAGTTATAAGCGAAGTTGAATATTGTTAAGTGTTATTCCACAGCTCTGTTTAGCTTTTAGGCTGTATTCCTTTTATCCTTGCCCTCACTGTCCTTTCGTCACACACACACACACACACACACACACACCCACACACACACACACACACAAACACACAGAGACACACAGACACCAGGACAGTTCTTGACTCCTTTTCGGTTTGATTGCCTGGATTTTGTTTGGTTTTGTTGTTGCTTTGTTTCCTTGGTGTGCCTGAAGTGTCCAGTCAGGAGCAGAGTGACTCTTGCCAAGGAACTCTGTGGTGCTGTCACTTAATATTAAAGTTGTTTTATGCTACTCCCCTGCTGGGGATTTTTAAAGTGCTCTCAAGCCCTCCTTCATAAGAGGGTGAAGGAGCCCTGGCCAAGCTCTGGCCCTGGGGGCACAGGAATGCTGCTAGGGGGTCCCTGTCTCCTTGTTCCACTGTGACGGCCCTGAGTCCCTGTCCCCGTGTCAGGCTCTGGGCTTGATCTCCTCGAACATCCTCAGCGGGAGGCTGCAGCGCTAGGGGCAGGGGGACCCAGAGGGACACGGGATGCCACTGGGCACGAGCAGCTTTGGACTTCTCTGGGAGGAACTGTGAGTGGGAGCTGGCTTGAAGTGACCTCCCCAGTAAGGTCACAGAGCCCCTGAGATGTCACACTGCCTCCTGGGATGTCACAGCCCACCCTGAGATCTCACAAATCCCCCTTGTGATTTCACAGAGCCAGTGCTGCTCTATTACTCTGGGATGTCATACAGTTGCGCTGTGATGGCACAGAAGACTCTGGCATCACAAAGTCAGCCCGTGTCACAATCCTTTAGTGCAAGCGGGAATCATGACAGTTCATTTTCCCCATCTCAGAATTAGCAGAAGTAGACAGGCTTATCATGAGAAACTGAATGTGATGAACATGTTAGAAATGCAAGGCTCCAAGTTATTAATTTTTAATTTAATAAAAGTTATTAAGTGTACCAAATATAAACTTTGAGAAAAATGAAAAAAAGACACTATAAAAAAAAGTCAATGTGGAGCCCGGGATTGCCACCGGGTGAGACACAGGTTTGACAGCTGCAGCAGAGGGTCCTCTATGCTTCACACCGACCGTCCTGTCTGACCCATTTTTATACGATTTTCCTTGCCTGAGCCAGAGTCCCCTTTCTTCCTTTTCAAAGTGCATGTATTCATGTGGAGTTCTTTTCTCTGTGGCAAGTTGAACAATACGTGTCCGGAGAGTGATGAACAACCTGTGTTTGCAGTCCCGGAATTCGGATTTGAGATGTACCTCCCTGATGGCTCTGACTATCTCGGTCTCGGATATTTATCGTGTATTTATCGTCCGGGTGTTTCTCGGACAACCTTGATGCATGATCCCTCTCTGGGCTGGCCACTTTCGTTCGCTTGTAAATAAAGTCCTCCCTCTCTCGTCCAGGTGGCTTTGACATGGTGTTGCAATCGCTGTTGCTGGCTTGTGCGATTTAAAAACTTCCTATAAGAGTATAATTTAACAGCACATAACTATAAAAGAGACGACAATTTTATTTGCACGAATTATCCTATAGACATATAACAGTCCTAATGATTCCTTGAGGCCTTGCAGTGTCACAATGTTCTCCATGGTTCCACAGGCCCCACAGTGTCATGTGACTCCTCTGTTCCATGAGTCCTGCAATGTCACAATGGACCTTTGGACCAATAGACCATGGGGCTTTGCAGTGTCACAACGCTCTCCTTTGGCTCCACAGGGTCACAATGGAGCACTGATTACAGGCAGCCTCTCTGTGTTACCCTGGAGCTTTGTTTCCATGGGGTCTCGGAGTGTCCCAATGGAGCCTTGGTTGGATGGGGCCTCACAGTGTCACAATGATGCCTACATTCCACTGAGGCACACGGCGTCACTAGGGTCCCCTTGCTTCCATGAGGCCCAGCAATGTCACAGTGGTGTCCATGAATCCATGAGGACTCACAGTATCCCAATGGTCTCTTGATCTCACATGGTCCCACAGTGTCCCAATGGTCCCTTGGTGTCACAAGGCCCCACAGTGTCCCAATGGTCACTTCTTCTCACATGGCCCCACAGTGTAACAATGGTCCCTTGGTTCCATGGTTCCTGGTCTGGTGCATTCCCCTTTCCCCTTCTCAGGCCACCCTGCCAGCTGAGAAATGCTCACTGGGCCTGGGCCTTGGCCAGCAGCCCCTGGGCTCAGCTCCTCTGGAGCTCATCACAGACACTGTCTGCTCCAGGCTCAACCCTTCATCCCCTGGGGAGATGCCAAAGCCTCCACAGGGAACATTTCCCTTTGCTCAGGGGAATTTCTCACAGGTGCCTTGTAGTGACTCTTTGTGTCTGTGTGCACACAGGAGTGCCTGTGCTCAGGGAAATGTGGCAGAAATGCTGCTCTCTGAGGGCTTTGATTGCCTTGGATAGCTGAGCCAGTCAGGCCTGGAAGTAAGGTTAAGTCATGTCACCCTGATTCTTAAGATTTTCTAAAGCCTTCTGAGTTTCCATTCTGTTGGAGAACCTTCCCACACAATTTCTGTCAACAACATATTGTTTACAATCTTTTATGGGGCTGGACAAACTTGATGTACTAGTGCTTTGTCCAATGTCTTTGGACAGGTGGTCCATTCACTCTCCAATCCAATGTCACCTTTGGGAAAGTATAAAAGTTGGAGTCAGAGAATAAACTTTTAGCTTTACCTTTAAAATAGCAGGTAGCTCGCGTCGTGCTTTCACGTGTCTTATAGCGACAAAGTCACAAGCTGTAAGCAAAGTTAAATGCTGCTAAGAGTTGTTCTTTTGCTAATTTGTGAAGCTTAATATAAGTTATAAGCGAAGTTGAATATTGTTAAGTGTTATTCCACAGCTCTGTTTAGCTTTTAGGCTGTATTCCTTTTATCCTTGCCCTCACTGTCCTTTCGTCACACACACACACACACACACACACACACCCACACACACACACACACACAAACACACAGAGACACACAGACACCGGGACAGTTCTTGACTCCTTTTCGGTTTGATTGCCTGGATTTTGTTTGGTTTTGTTGTTGCTTTGTTTCCTTGGTGTGCCTGAAGTGTCCAGTCAGGAGCAGAGTGACTCTTGCCAAGGAACTCTGTGGTGCTGTCACTTAATATTAAAGTTGTTTTATGCTACTCCCGTGCTGGGGATTTTTAAAGTGCTCTCAAGCCCTCCTTCATAAGAGGGTGAAGGAGCCCTGGCCAAGCTCTGGCCCTGGGGGCACAGGAATGCTGCTAGGGGGTCCCTGTCTCCTTGTTCCACTGTGACGGCCCTGAGCCCCTGTCCCCGTGTCAGGCTCTGGGCTTGATCTCCTCGAACATCCTCAGCGGGAGGCTGCAGCGCTAGGGGCAGGGGGACACAGAGGGACACGGGATGCCACCGGGCACGAGCAGCTTTGGACTTCTCTGGGAGGAACTGTGAGTGGGAGCTGGCTTGAAGTGACCTCCCCAGTAAGGTCACAGAGCCCCTGAGATGTCACACTGCCTCCTGGGATGTCACAGCCCACCCTGAGATCTCACAAATCCCCCTTGTGATGTCACAGAGCCAGTGCTGCTCTATCACTCTGGGATGTCATACAGTTGCACTGTGATGGCACAGAAGACTCTGGCATCACAAAGTCAGCCCGTGTCACAATCCTTTAGTGCAAGCGGGAATCATGACAGTTCATTTTCCCCATCTCAGAATTAGCAGAAGTAGATAGGCTTATCATGAGAAACCGAATGTGATGAACATGTTAGAAATGCAAGGCTCCAAGTTATTAATTTTTAATTTAATAAAAGTTATTAAGTGTACCAAATATAAACTTTGAGAAAAATGAAAAAAAGCCACTATAAAAAAAAGTCAATGTGGAGCCCGGGATTGCCACCGGGTGAGACACAGTTTTGACAGCTGCAGCAGAGGGTCCTCTATGCTTCACACCGACCGTCCTGTCTGACCCATTTTTATACGATTTTCCTTGCCTGAGCCAGAGTCCCCTTTCTTCCTTTTCAAAGTGCATGTATTCATGTGGAGTTCTTTTCTCTGTGGCAAGTTGAACAATACGTGTCCGGAGAGTGATGAACACCTGTGTTTGCAGTCCCGGAATTCGGATTTGAGATGTACCTCCCTGATGGCTCTGACTATCTCGGTCTCGGATATTTATCGTGTATTTATCGTCCGGGTGTTTCTCGGACAACCTTGATGCATGATCCCTCTCTGGGCTGGCCACTTTCGTTCGCTTGTAAATAAAGTCCTCCCTCTCTCGTCCAGGTGGCTTTGACATGGTGTTGCAGTCGCTGTTGCTGGCTTGTGCGATTTAAAAACTTCCTATAAGAGTATAATTTAACAGCACATAACTATAAAAGAGACGACAATTTTATTTGCACGAATTATCCTATAGACATATAACAGTCCTAATGATTCCTTGAGGCCTTGCAGTGTCACAATGTTCTCCATGGTTCCACAGGCCCCACAGTGTCATGTGACTCCTCTGTTCCATGAGTCCTGCAATGTCACAGTGGACCTTTGGACCAATGGACCATGGGGCTTTGCAGTGTCACAACGCTCTCCTTTGGCTCCACAGGGTCACAATGGAGCACTGATTACAGGCAGCCTCTCTGTGTTACCCTGGAGCTTTGTTTCCATGGGGTCTCGCAGTGTCCCAATGGAGCCTTGGCTGGATGGGGCCTCACAGTGTCACAATGATGCCTACATTCCACTGAGGCACACGGCGTCACTAGGGTCCCCTTGCTTCCATGAGGCCCAGCAATGTCACAGTGGTGTCCATGAATCCATGAGGACTCACAGTATCCCAATGGTCTCTTGATCTCACATGGTCCCACAGTGTCCCAATGGTCCCTTGGTGTCACAAGGCCCCACAGTGTCCCAATGGTCACTTCTTCTCACATGGCCCCACAGTGTAACAATGGTCCCTTGGTTCCATGGTTCCTGGTCTGGTGCATTCCCCTTTCCCCTTCTCAGGCCACCCTGCCAGCTGAGAAATGCTCACTGGGCCTGGGCCTTGGCCAGCAGCCCCTGGGCTCAGCTCCTCTGGAGCTCATCACAGACACTGTCTGCTCCAGGCTCAACCCTTCATCCCCTGGGGAGATGCCAAAGCCTCCACAGGGAACATTTCCCTTTGCTCAGGGGAATTTCTCACAGGTGCCTTGTAGTGACTCTTTGTGTCTGTGTGCACACAGGAGTGCCTGTGCTCAGGGAAATGTGGCAGAAATGCTGCTCTCTGAGGGCTTTGATTGCCTTGGATAGCTGAGCCAGTCAGGCCTGGAAGTAAGGTTAAGTCATGTCACCCTGATTCTTAAGATTTTCTAAAGCCTTCTGAGTTTCCATTCTGTTGGAGAACCTTCCCACACAATTTTTGTCAACAACATATTGTTTACAATCTTTTATGGGGCTGGACAAACTTGATATACTAGTGCTTTGTCCAATGTCTTTGGACAGGTGGTCCATTCACTCTCCAATCCAATGTCACCTTTGGGAAAGTATAAAAGTTGGAGTCAGAGAATAAACTTTTCTCTTTACCTTGAAAATAGCAGGTGGCTCGCGTCGTGCTTTCACGTGTCTTATAGCGACAAAGTCACAAGCTGTAAGCAAAGTTAAATGCTGCTAAGAGTTGTTCTTTTGCTAATTTGTGAAGCTTAATAGAAGTTATAAGCGAAGTTGAATATTGTTAAGTGTTATTCCACAGCTCTGTTTAGCTTTTAGGCTGTATTCCTTTTATCCTTGCCCTCACTGTCCTTTCGTCACACACACACACACACACACACACACACACCCACACACACACACACACACACAAACACACAGAGACACACAGACACCGGGACAGTTCTTGACTCCTTTTCGGTTTGATTGCCTGGATTTTGTTTGGTTTTGTTGTTGCTTTGTTTCCTTGGTGTGCCTGAAGTGTCCAGTCAGGAGCAGAGTGACTCTTGCTAAGGAACTCTGTGGTGCTGTCAGTTAATATTAAAGCTGTTTTATGCTACTCCCCTGCTGGGGATTTTTAAAGTGCTCTCAAGCCCTCCTTCATAAGAGGGTGAAGGAGCCCTGGCCAAGCTCTGGCCCTGGGGGCACAGGGATGCTGCTAGGGGGTCCCTGTCTCCCTGTTCCAACTGTGACGGCCCTGAGCCCCTGTCCCCGTGTCAGGCTCTGGGCTTGATCTCCTCGCACATCCTCAGGGGGAGGCTGCAGCGCCAGGGGCAGGGGGACCCAGAGGGACACGGGATGCCACCGGGCATGAGCAGCTTTGGACTTCTCTGGGAGGAACTGTGAGTGGGAGCTGGCTTGAAGTGACCTCCCCAGTAAGGTCACAGAGCCCCTGAGATGTCACACTGCCTCCTGGGATGTCACAGCCCACCCTGAGATCTCACAAATCCCCCTTGTGATGTCACAGAGCCAGTGCTGCTCTATCACTCTGGGATGTCATACAGTTGCACTGTGATGGCACAGAAGACTCTGGCATCACAAAGTCAGCCCGTGTCACAATCCTTTAGTGCAAGCGGGAATCATGACAGTTCATTTTCCCCATCTCAGAATTAGCAGAAGTAGATAGGCTTATCATGAGAAACCGAATGTGATGAACATGTTAGAAATGCAAGGCTCCAAGTTATTAATTTTTAATTTAATAAAAGTTATTAAGTGTACCAAATATAAACTTTGAGAAAAATGAAAAAAAGCCACTATAAAAAAAAGTCAATGTGGAGCCCGGGATTGCCACCGGGTGAGACACAGTTTTGACAGCTGCAGCAGAGGGTCCTCTATGCTTCACACCGACCGTCCTGTCTGACCCATTTTTATACGATTTTCCTTGCCTGAGCCAGAGTCCCCTTTCTTCCTTTTCAAAGTGCATGTATTCATGTGGAGTTCTTTTCTCTGTGGCAAGTTGAACAATACGTGTCCGGAGAGTGATGAACACCTGTGTTTGCAGTCCCGGAATTCGGATTTGAGATGTACCTCCCTGATGGCTCTGACTATCTCGGTCTCGGATATTTATCGTGTATTTATCGTCCGGGTGTTTCTCGGACAACCTTGATGCATGATCCCTCTCTGGGCTGGCCACTTTCGTTCGCTTGTAAATAAAGTCCTCCCTCTCTTGTCCAGGTGGCTTTGACATGGTGTTGCAGTCGCTGTTGCTGGCTTGTGCGATTTAAAAACTTCCTATAAGAGTATAATTTAACAGCACATAACTATAAAAGAGACGACAATTTTATTTGCACGAATTATCCTATAGACATATAACAGTCCTAATGATTCCTTGAGGCCTTGCAGTGTCACAATGTTCTCCATGGTTCCACAGGCCCCACAGTGTCATGTGACTCCTCTGTTCCATGAGTCCTGCAATGTCACAATGGACCTTTGGACCAATGGACCATGGGGCTTTGCAGTGTCACAACGCTCTCCTTTGGCTCCACAGGGTCACAATGGAGCACTGATTACAGGCAGCCTCTCTGTGTTACCCTGGAGCTTTGTTTCCATGGGGTCTCGCAGTGTCCCAATGGAGCCTTGGCTGGATGGGGCCTCACAGTGTCACAATGATGCCTACATTCCACTGAGGCACACGGCGTCACTAGGGTCCCCTTGCTTCCATGAGGCCCAGCAATGTCACAGTGGTGTCCATGAATCCATGAGGACTCACAGTATCCCAATGGTCTCTTGATCTCACATGGTCCCACAGTGTCCCAATGGTCCCTTGGGGTCACAAGGCCCCACAGTGTCCCAATGGTCACTTCTTCTCACATGGCCCCACAGTGTAACAATGGTCCCTTGGTTCCATGGTTCCTGGTCTGGTGCATTCCCCTTTCCCCTTCTCAGGCCACCCTGCCAGCTGAGAAATGCTCACTGGGCCAGGGCCTTGGCCAGCAGCCCCTGGGCTCAGCTCCTCTGGAGCTCATCACAGACACTGTCTGCTCCAGGCTCAACCCTTCATCCCCTGGGGAGATGCCAAAGCCTCCACAGGGAACATTTCCCTTTGCTCAGGGGAATTTCTCACAGGTGCCTTGTAGTGACTCTTTGTGTCTGTGTGCACACAGGAGTGCCTGTGCTCAGGGAAATGTGGCAGAAATGCTGCTCTCTGAGGGCTTTGATTGCCTTGGATAGCTGAGCCAGTCAGGCCTGGAAGTAAGGTTAAGTCATGTCACCCTGATTCTTAAGATTTTCTAAAGCCTTCTGAGTTTCCATTCTGTTGGAGAACCTTCCCACACAATTTTTGTCAACAACATATTGTTTACAATCTTTCATGGGGCTGGACAAACTTGATGTACTAGTGCTTTGTCCAATGTCTTTGGACAGGTGGTCCATTCACTCTCCAATCCAATGTCACCTTTGGGAAAGTATAAAAGTTGGAGTCAGAGAATAAACTTTTCTCTTTACCTTGAAAATAGCAGGTGGCTCGCGTCGTGCTTTCACGTGTCTTATAGCGACAAAGTCACAAGCTGTAAGCAAAGTTAAATGCTGCTAAAAGTTGTTCTTTTGCTAATTTGTGAAGCTTAATAGAAGTTATAAGCGAAGTTGAATATTGTTAAGTGTTATTCCACAGCTCTGTTTAGCTTTTAGGCTGTATTCCTTTTATCCTTGCCCTCACTGTCCTTTCGTCACACACACACACACACACACACACACACCCACACACACACACACACACAAACACACAGAGACACACAGACACCGGGACAGTTCTTGACTCCTTTTCGGTTTGATTGCCTGGATTTTGTTTGGTTTTCTTGTTGCTTTGTTTCCTTGGTGTGCCTGAAGTGTCCAGTCAGGAGCAGAGTGACTCTTGCCAAGGAACTCTGTGGTGCTGTCACTTAATATTAAAGCTGTTTTATGCTACTCCCCTGCTGGGGATTTTTAAAGTGCTCTCAAGCCCTCCTTCATAAGAGGGTGAAGGAGCCCTGGCCAAGCTCTGGCCCTGGGGGCACAGGGATGCTGCTAGGGGGTCCCTGTCTCCCTGTTCCAACTGTGACGGCCCTGAGCCCCTGTCCCCGTGTCAGGCTCTGGGCTTGATCTCCTCGAACATCCTCAGCAGGGGGCTGCAGCGCCAGGGGCAGGGGGACCCAGAGGGACACGGGATGCCACCGGGCACGAGCAGCTTTGGACTTCTCTGGGAGGAACTGTGAGTGGGAGCTGGCTTGAAGTGACCTCCCCAGTAAGGTCACAGAGCCCCTGAGATGTCACACTGCCTCCTGGGATGTCACAGCCCACCCTGAGATCTCACAAATCCCCCTTGTGATGTCACAGAGCCAGTGCTGCTCTAGCACTCTGGGATGTCATACAGTTGCGCTGTGATGGCACAGAAGACTCTGGCATCACAAAGTCAGCCCGTGTCACAATCCTCTAGTGCAAGCGGGAATCATGACAGTTCATTTTCCCCATCTCAGAATTAGCAGAAGTAGATAGGCTTATCATGAGAAACCGAATGCGATAAACATGTTAGAAATGCAAGGCTCCAAGTTATTAATTTTTAATTTAATAAAAGTTATTAAGTGTACCAAATATAAACTTTGAGAAAAATGAAAAAAAGCCACTATAAAAAAAAGTCAATGTGGAGCCTGGGATTGCCACCGGGTGAGACACAGGTTTGACAGCTGCAGCAGAGGGTCCTCTATGCTTCACACCGACCGTCCTGTCTGACCCATTTTTATACGATTTTCCTTGCCTGAGCCAGAGTCCCCTTTCTTCCTTTTCAAAGTGCATGTATTCATGTGGAGTTCTTTTCTCTGTGGCAAGTTGAACAATACGTGTCCGGAGAGTGATGAACACCTGTGTTTGCAGTCCCAGAATTCGGATTTGAGATGTACCTCCCTGATGGCTCTGACTATCTCGGTCTCGGATATTTATCGTGTATTTATCGTCCGGGTGTTTCTCGGACAACCTTGATGCATGATCCCTCTCTGGGCTGGCCACTTTCGTTCGCTTGTAAATAAAGTCCTCCCTCTCTCGTCCAGGTGGCTTTGACATGGTGTTGCAATCGCTGTTGCTGGCTTGTGCGATTTAAAAACTTCCTATAAGAGTATAATTTAACATCACATAACTATAAAAGAGACGACAATTTTATTTGCACGAATTATCCTATAGACATATAACAGTCCTAATGATTCCTTGAGGCCTTGCAGTGTCACAATGTTCTCCATGGTTCCACAGGCCCCACAGTGTCATGTGACTCCTCTGTTCCATGAGTCCTGCAATGTCACAATGGACCTTTGGACCAATGGACCATGGGGCTTTGCAGTGTCACAACGCTCTCCTTTGGCTCCACAGGGTCACAATGGAGCACTGATTACAGGCAGCCTCTCTGTGTTACCCTGGAGCTTTGTTTCCGTGGGGTCTCGCAGTGTCCCAATGGAGCCTTGGCTGGATGGGGCCTCACAGTGTCACAATGATGCCTACATTCCACTGAGGCACACGGCGTCACCAGGGTCCCCTTGCTTCCATGAGGCCCAGCAATGTCACAGTGGTGTCCATGAATCCATGAGGACTCACAGTATCCCAATGGTCTCTTGATCTCACATGGTCCCACAGTGTCCCAATGGTCCCTTGGTGTCACAAGGCCCCACAGTGTCCCAATGGTCACTTCTTCTCACATGGCCCCACAGTGTAACAATGGTCCCTTGGTTCCATGGTTCCTGGTCTGGTGCATTCCCCTTTCCCCTTCTCAGGCCACCCTGCCAGCTGAGAAATGCTCACTGGGCCTGGGCCTTGGCCAGCAGCCCCTGGGCTCAGCTCCTCTGGAGCTCATCACAGACACTGTCTGCTCCAGGCTCAACCCTTCATCCCCTGGGGAGATGCCAAAGCCTCCACAGGGAACATTTCCCTTTGCTCAGGGGAATTTCTCACAGGTGCCTTGTAGTGACTCTTTGTGTCTGTGTGCACACAGGAGTGCCTGTGCTCAGGGAAATGTGGCAGAAATGCTGCTCTCTGAGGGCTTTGATTGCCTTGGATAGCTGAGCCAGTCAGGCCTGGAAGTAAGGTTAAGTCATGTCACCCTGATTCTTAAGATTTTCTAAAGCCTTCTGAGTTTCCATTCTGTTGGAGAACCTTCCCACACAATTTCTGTCAACAACATATTGTTTACAATCTTTTATGGGGCTGGACAAACTTGATGTACTAGTGCTTTGTCCAATGTCTTTGGACAGGTGGTCCATTCACTCTCCAATCCAATGTCACCTTTGGGAAAGTATAAAAGTTGGAGTCAGAGAATAAACTTTTCTCTTTACCTTGAAAATAGCAGGTGGCTCGCGTCGTGCTTTCACTTGTCTTATAGCGACAAAGTCACAAGCTGTAAGCAAAGTTAAATGCTGCTAAGAGTTGTTCTTTTGCTAATTTGTGAAGCTTAATAGAAGTTATAAGCAAAGTTGAATATTGTTAAGTGTTATTCCACAGCTCTGTTTAGCTTTTAGGCTGTATTCCTTTTATCCTTGCCCTCACTGTCCTTTCGTCACACACACACACACACACACACACACACACACACCCACACACACACACATACACAAACACACAGAGACACACAGACACCGGGACAGTTCTTGACTCCTTTTCGGTTTGATTGCCTGGATTTTGTTTGGTTTTGTTGTTGCTTTGTTTCCTTGGTGTGCCTGAAGTGTCCAGTCAGGAGCAGAGTGACTCTTGCCAAGGAACTCTGTGGTGCTGTCAGTTAATATTAAAGCTGTTTTATGCTACTCCCCTGCTGGGGATTTTTAAAGTGCTCTCAAGCCCTCCTTCATAAGAGGGTGAAGGAGCCCTGGCCAAGCTCTGGCCCTGGGGGCACAGGGATGCTGCTAGGGGGTCCCTGTCTCCCTGTTCCCACTGTGACGGCCCTGAGTCCCTATCCCCGTGTCAGGCTCTGGGCTTGATCTCCTCGAACATCCTCAGCAGGGGGCTGCAGCGCCAGGGGCAGGGGGACCCAGAGGGACACGGGATGCCACCGGGCACGAGCAGCTTTGGACTTCTCTGGGAGGAACTGTGAGTGGGAGCTGGCTTGAAGTGACCTCCCCAGTAAGGTCACAGAGCCCCTGAGATGTCACACTGCCTCCTGGGATGTCACAGCCCACCCTGAGATCTCACAAATCCCCCTTGTGATGTCACAGAGCCAGTGCTGCTCTAGCACTCTGGGATGTCATACAGTTGCGCTGTGATGGCACAGAAGACTCTGGCATCACAAAGTCAGCCCGTGTCACAATCCTCTAGTGCAAGCGGGAATCATGACAGTTCATTTTCCCCATCTCAGAATTAGCAGAAGTAGATAGGCTTATCATGAGAAACCGAATGTGATGAACATGTTAGAAATGCAAGGCTCCAAGTTATTAATTTTTAATTTAATAAAAGTTATTAAGTGTACCAAATATAAACTTTGAGAAAAATGAAAAAAAGACACTATAAAAAAAAGTCAATGTGGAGCCCGGGATTGCCACCGGGTGAGACACAGGTTTGACAGCTGCAGCAGAGGGTCCTCTATGCTTCACACCGACCGTCCTGTCTGACCCATTTTTATACGATTTTCCTTGCCTGAGCCAGAGTCCCCTTTCTTCCTTTTCAAAGTGCATGTATTCATGTGGAGTTCTTTTCTCTGTGGCAAGTTGAACAATACGTGTCCGGAGAGTGATGAACACCTGTGTTTGCAGTCCCGGAATTCGGATTTGAGATGTACCTCCCTGATGGCTCTGACTATCTCGGTCTCGGATATTTATCGTGTATTTATCGTCCGGGTGTTTCTCGGACAACCTTGATGCATGATCCCTCTCCGGGCTGGCCACTTTCGTTCGCTTGTAAATAAAGTCCTCCCTCTCTCGTCCAGGTGGCTTTGACATGGTGTTGCAATCGCTGTTGCTGGCTTGTGCGATTTAAAAACTTCCTATAAGAGTATAATTTAACAGCACATAACTATAAAAGAGACGACAATTTTATTTGCACGAATTATCCTATAGACATATAACAGTCCTAATGATTCCTTGAGGCCTTGCAGTGTCACAATGTTCTCCATGGTTCCACAGGCCCCACAGTGTCATGTGACTCCTCTGTTCCATGAGTCCTGCAATGTCACAATGGACCTTTGGACCAATGGACCATGGGGCTTTGCAGTGTCACAACGCTCTCCTTTGGCTCCACAGGGTCACAATGGAGCACTGATTACAGGCAGCCTCTCTGTGTTACCCTGGAGCTTTGTTTCCGTGGGGTCTCGCAGTGTCCCAATGGAGCCTTGGCTGGATGGGGCCTCACAGTGTCACAATGATGCCTACATTCCACTGAGGCACACGGCGTCACCAGGGTCCCCTTGCTTCCATGAGGCCCAGCAATGTCACAGTGGTGTCCATGAATCCATGAGGACTCACAGTATCCCAATGGTCTCTTGATCTCACATGGTCCCACAGTGTCCCAATGGTCCCTTGGTGTCACAAGGCCCCACAGTGTCCCAATGGTCACTTCTCCTCACATGGCCCCACAGTGTAACAATGGTCCCTTGGTTCCATGGTTCCTGGTCTGGTGCATTCCCCTTTCCCCTTCTCAGGCCACCCTGCCAGCTGAGAAATGCTCACTGGGCCAGGGCCTTGGCCAGCAGCCCCTGGGCTCAGCTCCTCTGGAGCTCATCACAGACACTGTCTGCTCCAGGCTCAACCCTTCATCCCCTGGGGAGATGCCAAAGCCTCCACAGGGAACATTTCCCTTTGCTCAGAGGAATTTCTCACAGGTGCCTTGTAGTGACTCTTTGTGTCTGTGTGCACACAGGAGTGCCTGTGCTCAGGGAAATGTGGCAGAAATGCTGCTCTCTGAGGGCTTTGATTGCCTTGGATAGCTGAGCCAGTCAGGCCTGGAAGTAAGGTTAAGTCATGTCACCCTGATTCTTAAGATTTTCTAAAGCCTTCTGAGTTTCCATTCTGTTGGAGAACCTTCCCACACAATTTCTGTCAACAACATATTGTTTACAATCTTTTATGGGGCTGGACAAACTTGATGTACTAGTGCTTTGTCCAATGTCTTTGGACAGGTGGTCCATTCACTCTCCAATCCAATGTCACCTTTGGGAAAGTATAAAAGTTGGAGTCAGAGAATAAACTTTTCTCTTTACCTTGAAAATAGCAGGTGGCTCGCGTCGTGCTTTCACGTGTCTTATAACGACAAAGTCACAAGCTGTAAGCAAAGTTAAATGCTGCTAAGAGTTGTTCTTTTGCTAATTTGTGAAGCTTAATAGAAGTTCTAAGCAAAGTTGAATATTGTTAAGTGTTATTCCACAGCTCTGTTTAGCTTTTAGGCTGTATTCCTTTTATCCTTGCCCTCACTGTCCTTTCGTCACACACACACACACACACACACACACACCCACACACCCACACACACACACAAACACACAGAGACACACAGACACCGGGACAGTTCTTGACTCCTTTTTGGTTTGATTGCTTGGATTTTGTTTGGTTTTGTTGTTGCTTTGTTTCCTTGGTGTGCCTGAAGTGTCCAGTCAGGAGCAGAGTGACTCTTGCCAAGGAACTCTGTGGTGCTGTCACTTAATATTAAAGCTGTTTTATGCTACTCCCCTGCTGGGGATTTTTAAAGTGCTCTCAAGCCCTCCTTCATAAGAGGGTGAAGGAGCCCTGGCCAAGCTCTGGCCCTGGGGGCACAGGGATGCTGCTAGGGGGTCCCTGTCTCCCTGTTCCAACTGTGACGGCCCTGAGTCCCTGTCCCCGTGTCAGGCTCTGGGCTTGATCTCCTCGAACATCCTCAGCAGGGGGCTGCAGCGCCAGGGGCAGGGGGACCCAGAGGGACACGGGATGCCACCGGGCACGAGCAGCTTTGGACTTCTCTGGGAGGAACTGTGAGTGGGAGCTGGCTTGAAGTGACCTCCCCAGTAAGGTCACAGAGCCCCTGAGATGTCACACTGCCTCCTGGGATGTCACAGCCCACCCTGAGATCTCACAAATCCCCCTTGTGATGTCACAGAGCCAGTGCTGCTCTAGCACTCTGGGATGTCATACAGTTGCGCTGTGATGGCACAGAAGACTCTGGCATCACAAAGTCAGCCCGTGTCACAATCCTTTAGTGCAAGCGGGAATCATGACAGTTCATTTTCCCCATCTCAGAATTAGCAGAAGTAGATAGGCTTATCATGAGAAACCGAATGTGATGAACATGTTAGAAATGCAAGGCTCCAAGTTATTAATTTTTAATTTAATAAAAGTTATTAAGTGTACCAAATATAAACTTTGAGAAAAATGAAAAAAAGACACTATAAAAAAAAGTCAATGTGGAGCCCGGGATTGCCACCGGGTGAGACACAGGTTTGACAGCTGCAGCAGAGGGTCCTCTATGCTTCACACCGACCGTCCTGTCTGACCCATTTTTATACGATTTTCCTTGCCTGAGCCAGAGTCCCCTTTCTTCCTTTTCAAAGTGCATGTATTCATGTGGAGTTCTTTTCTCTGTGGCAAGTTGAACAATACGTGTCCGGAGAGTGATGAACACCTGTGTTTGCAGTCCCGGAATTCGGATTTGAGATGTACCTCCCTGATGGCTCTGACTATCTCGGTCTCGGATATTTATCGTGTATTTATCGTCCGGGTGTTTCTCGGACAACCTTGATGCATGATCCCTCTCTGGGCTGGCCACTTTCGTTCGCTTGTAAATAAAGTCCTCCCTCTCTCGTCCAGGTGGCTTTGACATGGTGTTGCAATCGCTGTTGCTGGCTTGTGCGATTTAAAAACTTCCTATAAGAGTATAATTTAACAGCACATAACTATAAAAGAGACGACAATTTTATTTGCACGAATTATCCTATAGACATATAACAGTCCTAATGATTCCTTGAGGCCTTGCAGTGTCACAATGTTCTCCATGGTTCCACAGGCCCCACAGTGTCATGTGACTCCTCTGTTCCATGAGTCCTGCAATGTCACAATGGACCTTTGGACCAATGGACCATGGGGCTTTGCAGTGTCACAACGCTCTCCTTTGGCTCCACAGGGTCACAATGGAGCACTGATTACAGGCAGCCTCTCTGTGTTACCCTGGAGCTTTGTTTCCGTGGGGTCTCGCAGTGTCCCAATGGAGCCTTGGCTGGATGGGGCCTCACAGTGTCACAATGATGCCTACATTCCACTGAGGCACACGGCGTCACTAGGGTCCCCTTGCTTCCATGAGGCCCAGCAATGTCACAGTGGTGTCCATGAATCCATGAGGACTCACAGTATCCCAATGGTCTCTTGATCTCACATGGTCCCACAGTGTCCCAATGGTCCCTTGGTCTCACAAGGCCCCACAGTGTCCCAATGGTCACTTCTTCTCACATGGCCCCACAGTGTAACAATGGTCCCTTGGTTCCATGGTTCCTGGTCTGGTGCATTCCCCTTTCCCCTTCTCAGGCCACCCTGCCAGCTGAGAAATGCTCACTGGGCCAGGGCCTTGGCCAGCAGCCCCTGGGCTCAGCTCCTCTGGAGCTCATCACAGACACTGTCTGCTCCAGGCTCAACCCTTCATCCCCTGGGGAGATGCCAAAGCCTCCACAGGGAACATTTCCCTTTGCTCAGGGGAATTTCTCACAGGTGCCTTGTAGTGACTCTTTGTGTCTGTGTGCACACAGGAGTGCCTGTGCTCAGGGAAATGTGGCAGAAATGCTGCTCTCTGAGGGCTTTGATTGCCTTGGATAGCTGAGCCAGTCAGGCCTGGAAGTAAGGTTAAGTCATGTCACCCTGATTCTTAAGATTTTCTAAAGCCTTCTGAGTTTCCATTCTGTTGGAGAACCTTCCCACACAATTTCTGTCAACAACATATTGTTTACAATCTTTCATGGGGCTGGACAAACTTGATGTACTAGTGCTTTGTCCAATGTCTTTGGACAGGTGGTCCATTCACTCTCCAATCCAATGTCACCTTTGGGAAAGTATAAAAGTTGGAGTCAGAGAATAAACTTTTCTCTTTACCTTGAAAATAGCAGGTGGCTCGCGTCGTGCTTTCACGTGTCTTATAGCGACAAAGTCACAAGCTGTAAGCAAAGTTAAATGCTGCTAAGAGTTGTTCTTTTGCTAATTTGTGAAGCTTAATAGAAGTTATAAGCAAAGTTGAATATTGTTAAGTGTTATTCCACAGCTCTGTTTAGCTTTTAGGCTGTATTCCTTTTATCCTTGCCCTCACTGTCCTTTCGTCACACACACACACACACACACACACACACACCCACACCCACACACACACACAAACACACAGAGACACACAGACACCGGGACAGTTCTTGACTCCTTTTCGGTTTGATTGCTTGGATTTTGTTTGGTTTTGTTGTTGCTTTGTTTCCTTGGTGTGCCTGAAGTGTCCAGTCAGGAGCAGAGTGACTCTTGCCAAGGAACTCTGTGGTGCTGTCACTTAATATTAAAGCTGTTTTATGCTACTCCCCTGCTGGGGATTTTTAAAGTGCTCTCAAGCCCTCCTTCATAAGAGGGTGAAGGAGCCCTGGCCAAGCTCTGGCCCTGGGGGCACAGGGATGCTGCTAGGGGGTCCCTGTCTCCCTGTTCCAACTGTGACGGCCCTGAGTCCCTGTCCCCGTGTCAGGCTCTGGGCTTGATCTCCTCGAACATCCTCAGCAGGGGGCTGCAGCGCCAGGGGCAGGGGGACCCAGAGGGACACGGGATGCCACCGGGCACGAGCAGCTTTGGACTTCTCTGGGAGGAACTGTGAGTGGGAGCTGGCTTGAAGTGACCTCCCCAGTAAGGTCACAGAGCCCCTGAGATGTCACACTGCCTCCTGGGATGTCACAGCCCACCCTGAGATCTCACAAATCCCCCTTGTGATGTCACAGAGCCAGTGCTGCTCTAGCACTCTGGGATGTCATACAGTTGCGCTGTGATGGCACAGAAGACTCTGGCATCACAAAGTCAGCCCGTGTCACAATCCTCTAGTGCAAGCGGGAATCATGACAGTTCATTTTCCCCATCTCAGAATTAGCAGAAGTAGATAGGCTTATCATGAGAAACCGAATGTGATGAACATGTTAGAAATGCAAGGCTCCAAGTTATTAATTTTTAATTTAATAAAAGTTATTAAGTGTACCAAATATAAACTTTGAGAAAAATGAAAAAAAGACACTATAAAAAAAAGTCAATGTGGAGCCCGGGATTGCCACCGGGTGAGACACAGGTTGGACAGCTGCAGCAGAGGGTCCTCTATGCTTCACACCGACCGTCCTGTCTGACCCATTTTTATACGATTTTCCTTGCCTGAGCCAGAGTCCCCTTTCTGCCTTTTCAAAGTGCATGTATTCATGTGGAGTTCTTTTCTCTGTGGCAAGTTGAACAATACGTGTCCGGAGAGTGATGAACACCTGTGTTTGCAGTCCCGGAATTCGGATTTGAGATGTACCTCCCTGATGGCTCTGACTATCTCGGTCTCGGATATTTATCGTGTATTTATCGTCCGGGTGTTTCTCGGACAACCTTGATGCATGATCCCTCTCTGGGCTGGCCACTTTCGTTCGCTTGTAAATAAAGTCCTCCCTCTCTCGTCCAGGTGGCTTTGACATGGTGTTGCAATTGCTGTTGCTGGCTTGTGCGATTTAAAAACTTCCTATAAGAGTATAATTTAACAGCACATAACTATAAAAGAGACGACAATTTTATTTGCACGAATTATCCTATAGACATATAACAGTCCTAATGATTCCTTGAGGCCTTGCAGTGTCACAATGTTCTCCATGGTTCCACAGGCCCCACAGTGTCATGTGACTCCTCTGTTCCATGAGTCCTGCAATGTCACAATGGACCTTTGGACCAATGAACCATGGGGCTTTGCAGTGTCACAACGCTCTCCTTTGGCTCCACAGGGTCACAATGGAGCACTGATTACAGGCAGCCTCTCTGTGTTACCCTGGAGCTTTGTTTCCGTGGGGTCTCGCAGTGTCCCAATGGAGCCTTGGCTGGATGGGGCCTCACAGTGTCACAATGATGCCTACATTCCACTGAGGCACACGGCGTCACTAGGGTCCCCTTGCTTCCATGAGGCCCAGCAATGTCACAGTGGTGTCCATGAATCCATGAGGACTCACAGTATCCCAATGGTCTCTTGATCTCACATGGTCCCACAGTGTCCCAATGGTCCCTTGGTCTCACAAGGCCCCACAGTGTCCCAATGGTCACTTCTTCTCACATGGCCCCACAGTGTAACAATGGTCCCTTGGTTCCATGGTTCCTGGTCTGGTGCATTCCCCTTTCCCCTTCTCAGGCCACCCTGCCAGCTGAGAAATGCTCACTGGGCCAGGGCCTTGGCCAGCAGCCCCTGGGCTCAGCTCCTCTGGAGCTCATCACAGACACTGTCTGCTCCAGGCTCAACCCTTCATCCCCTGGGGAGATGCCAAAGCCTCCACAGGGAACATTTCCCTTTGCTCAGGGGAATTTCTCACAGGTGCCTTGTAGTGACTCTTTGTGTCTGTGTGCACACAGGAGTGCCTGTGCTCAGGGAAATGTGGCAGAAATGCTGCTCTCTGAGGGCTTTGATTGCCTTGGATAGCTGAGCCAGTCAGGCCTGGAAGTAAGGTTAACTCATGTCACCCTGATTCTTAAGATTTTCTAAAGCCTTCTGAGTTTCCATTCTGTTGGAGAACCTTCCCACACATTTTCTGTCAACAACATATTGTTTACAATCTTTTATGGGGCTGGACAAACTTGATGTACTAGTGCTTTGTCCAATGTCTTTGGACAGGTGGCCCATTCACTCTCCAATCCAATGTCACCTTTGGGAAAGTATAAAAGTTGGAGTCAGAGAATAAACTTTTCTCTTTACCTTGAAAATAGCAGGTGGCTCGCGTCGTGCTTTCACGTGTCTTATAACGACAAAGTCACAAGCTGTAAGCAAAGTTAAATGCTGCTAAGAGTTGTTCTTTTGCTAATTTGTGAAGCTTAATAGAAGTTCTAAGCAAAGTTGAATATTGTTAAGTGTTATTCCACAGCTCTGTTTAGCTTTTAGGCTGTATTCCTTTTATCCTTGCCCTCACTGTCCTTTCGTCACACACACACACACACACACACACACACCCACACACACACACACACACACAAACACACAGAGACACACAGACACCGGGACAGTTCTTGACTCCTTTTTGGTTTGATTGCTTGGATTTTGTTTGGTTTTGTTGTTGCTTTGTTTCCTTGGTGTGCCTGAAGTGTCCAGTCAGGAGCAGAGTGACTCTTGCCAAGGAACTCTGTGGTGCTGTCAGTTAATATTAAAGCTGTTTTATGCTACTCCCCTGCTGGGGATTTTTAAAGTGCTCTCAAGCCCTCCTTCATAAGAGGGTGAAGGAGCCCTGGCCAAGCTCTGGCCCTGGGGGCACAGGGATGCTGCTAGGGGGTCCCTGTCTCCCTGTTCCAACTGTGACGGCCCTGAGTCCCTGTCCCCGTGTCAGGCTCTGGGCTTGATCTCCTCGAACATCCTCAGCAGGGGGCTGCAGCGCCAGGGGCAGGGGGACCCAGAGGGACACGGGATGCCACCGGGCACGAGCAGCTTTGGACTTCTCTGGGAGGAACTGTGAGTGGGAGCTGGCTTGAAGTGACCTCCCCAGTAAGGTCACAGAGCCCCTGAGATGTCACACTGCCTCCTGGGATGTCACAGCCCACCCTGAGATCTCACAAATCCCCCTTGTGATGTCACAGAGCCAGTGCTGCTCTAGCACTCTGGGATGTCATACAGTTGCGCTGTGATGGCACAGAAGACTCTGGCATCACAAAGTCAGCCCGTGTCACAATCCTTTAGTGCAAGCGGGAATCATGACAGTTCATTTTCCCCATCTCAGAATTAGCAGAAGTAGATAGGCTTATCATGAGAAACCGAATGTGATGAACATGTTAGAAATGCAAGGCTCCAAGTTATTAATTTTTAATTTAATAAAAGTTATTAAGTGTACCAAATATAAACTTTGAGAAAAATGAAAAAAAGACACTATAAAAAAAAGTCAATGTGGAGCCCGGGATTGCCACCGGGTGAGACACAGGTTTGACAGCTGCAGCAGAGGGTCCTCTATGCTTCACACCGACCGTCCTGTCTGACCCATTTTTATACGATTTTCCTTGCCTGAGCCAGAGTCCCCTTTCTTCCTTTTCAAAGTGCATGTATTCATGTGGAGTTCTTTTCTCTGTGGCAAGTTGAACAATACGTGTCCGGAGAGTGATGAACAACCTGTGTTTGCAGTCCCGGAATTCGGATTTGAGATGTACCTTCCTGATGGCTCTGACTATCTCGGTCTCGGATATTTATCGTGTATTTATCGTCCGGGTGTTTCTCGGACAACCTTGATGCATGATCCCTCTCTGGGCTGGCCACTTTCGTTCGCTTGTAAATAAAGTCCTCCCTCTCTCGTCCAGGTGGCTTTGACATGGTGTTGCAATCGCTGTTGCTGGCTTGTGCGATTTAAAAACTTCCTATAAGAGTATAATTTAACAGCACATAACTATAAAAGAGACGACAATTTTATTTGCACGAATTATCCTATAGACATATAACAGTCCTAATGATTCCTTGAGGCCTTGCAGTGTCACAATGTTCTCCATGGTTCCACAGGCCCCACAGTGTCATGTGACTCCTCTGTTCCATGAGTCCTGCAATGTCACAGTGGACCTTTGGACCAATGGACCATGGGGCTTTGCAGTGTCACAACGCTCTCCTTTGGCTCCACAGGGTCACAATGGAGCACTGATTACAGGCAGCCTCTCTGTGTTACCCTGGAGCTTTGTTTCCGTGGGGTCTCGCAGTGTCCCAATGGAGCCTTGGCTGGATGGGGCCTCACAGTGTCACAATGATGCCTACATTCCACTGAGGCACACGGCGTCACTAGGGTCCCCTTGCTTCCATGAGGCCCAGCAATGTCACAGTGGTGTCCATGAATCCATGAGGACTCACAGTATCCCAATGGTCTCTTGATCTCACATGGTCCCACAGTGTCCCAATGGTCCCTTGGTGTCACAAGGCCCCACAGTGTCCCAATGGTCACTTCTTCTCACATGGCCCCACAGTGTAACAATGGTCCCTTGGTTCCATGGTTCCTGGTCTGGTGCATTCCCCTTTCCCCTTCTCAGGCCACCCTGCCAGCTGAGAAATGCTCACTGGGCCAGGGCCTTGGCCAGCAGCCCCTGGGCTCAGCTCCTCTGGAGCTCATCACAGACACTGTCTGCTCCAGGCTCAACCCTTCATCCCCTGGGGAGATGCCAAAGCCTCCACAGGGAACATTTCCCTTTGCTCAGGGGAATTTCTCACAGGTGCCTTGTAGTGACTCTTTGTGTCTGTGTGCACACAGGAGTGCCTGTGCTCAGGGAAATGTGGCAGAAATGCTGCTCTCTGAGGGCTTTGATTGCCTTGGATAGCTGAGCCAGTCAGGCCTGGAAGTAAGGTTAAGTCATGTCACCCTGATTCTTAAGATTTTCTAAAGCCTTCTGAGTTTCCATTCTGTTGGAGAACCTTCCCACACAATTTCTGTCAACAACATATTGTTTACAATCTTTTATGGGGCTGGACAAACTTGATGTACTAGTGCTTTGTCCAATGTCTTTGGACAGGTGGTCCATTCACTCTCCAATCCAATGTCACCTTTGGGAAAGTATAAAAGTTGGAGTCAGAGAATAAACTTTTCTCTTTACCTTGAAAATAGCAGGTGGCTCGCGTCGTGCTTTCACGTGTCTTATAACGACAAAGTCACAAGCTGTAAGCAAAGTTAAATGCTGCTAAGAGTTGTTCTTTTGCTAATTTGTGAAGCTTAATAGAAGTTCTAAGCAAAGTTGAATATTGTTAAGTGTTATTCCACAGCTCTGTTTAGCTTTTAGGCTGTATTCCTTTTATCCTTGCCCTCACTGTCCTTTCGTCACACACACACACACACACACACACACACCCACACACACACACACACACACAAACACACAGAGACACACAGACACCGGGACAGTTCTTGACTCCTTTTTGGTTTGATTGCTTGGATTTTGTTTGGTTTTGTTGTTGCTTTGTTTCCTTGGTGTGCCTGAAGTGTCCAGTCAGGAGCAGAGTGACTCTTGCCAAGGAACTCTGTGGTGCTGTCAGTTAATATTAAAGCTGTTTTATGCTACTCCCCTGCTGGGGATTTTTAAAGTGCTCTCAAGCCCTCCTTCATAAGAGGGTGAAGGAGCCCTGGCCAAGCTCTGGCCCTGGGGGCACAGGGATGCTGCTAGGGGGTCCCTGTCTCCCTGTTCCAACTGTGACGGCCCTGAGTCCCTGTCCCCGTGTCAGGCTCTGGGCTTGATCTCCTCGAACATCCTCAGCAGGGGGCTGCAGCGCCAGGGGCAGGGGGACCCAGAGGGACACGGGATGCCACCGGGCACGAGCAGCTTTGGACTTCTCTGGGAGGAACTGTGAGTGGGAGCTGGCTTGAAGTGACCTCCCCAGTAAGGTCACAGAGCCCCTGAGATGTCACACTGCCTCCTGGGATGTCACAGCCCACCCTGAGATCTCACAAATCCCCCTTGTGATGTCACAGAGCCAGTGCTGCTCTAGCACTCTGGGATGTCATACAGTTGCGCTGTGATGGCACAGAAGACTCTGGCATCACAAAGTCAGCCCGTGTCACAATCCTTTAGTGCAAGCGGGAATCATGACAGTTCATTTTCCCCATCTCAGAATTAGCAGAAGTAGATAGGCTTATCATGAGAAACCGAATGTGATGAACATGTTAGAAATGCAAGGCTCCAAGTTATTAATTTTTAATTTAATAAAAGTTATTAAGTGTACCAAATATAAACTTTGAGAAAAATGAAAAAAAGACACTATAAAAAAAAGTCAATGTGGAGCCCGGGATTGCCACCGGGTGAGACACAGGTTTGACAGCTGCAGCAGAGGGTCCTCTATGCTTCACACCGACCGTCCTGTCTGACCCATTTTTATACGATTTTCCTTGCCTGAGCCAGAGTCCCCTTTCTTCCTTTTCAAAGTGCATGTATTCATGTGGAGTTCTTTTCTCTGTGGCAAGTTGAACAATACGTGTCCGGAGAGTGATGAACAACCTGTGTTTGCAGTCCCGGAATTCGGATTTGAGATGTACCTTCCTGATGGCTCTGACTATCTCGGTCTCAGATATTTATCGTGTATTTATCGTCCGGGTGTTTCTCGGACAACCTTGATGCATGATCCCTCTCTGGGCTGGCCACTTTCGTTCGCTTGTAAATAAAGTCCTCCCTCTCTCGTCCAGGTGGCTTTGACATGGTGTTGCAATCGCTGTTGCTGGCTTGTGCGATTTAAAAACTTCCTATAAGAGTATAATTTAACAGCACATAACTATAAAAGAGACGACAATTTTATTTGCACGAATTATCCTATAGACATATAACAGTCCTAATGATTCCTTGAGGCCTTGCAGTGTCACAATGTTCTCCATGGTTCCACCGGCCCCACAGTGTCATGTGACTCCTCTGTTCCATGAGTCCTGCAATGTCACAGTGGACCTTTGGACCAATGGACCATGGGGCTTTGCAGTGTCACAACGCTCTCCTTTGGCTCCACAGGGTCACAATGGAGCACTGATTACAGGCAGCCTCTCTGTGTTACCCTGGAGCTTTGTTTCCGTGGGGTCTCGCAGTGTCCCAATGGAGCCTTGGCTGGATGGGGCCTCACAGTGTCACAATGATGCCTACATTCCACTGAGGCACACGGCGTCACTAGGGTCCCCTTGCTTCCATGAGGCCCAGCAATGTCACAGTGGTGTCCATGAATCCATGAGGACTCACAGTATCCCAATGGTCTCTTGATCTCACATGGTCCCACAGTGTCCCAATGGTCCCTTGGTCTCACAAGGCCCCACAGTGTCCCAATGGTCACTTCTTCTCACATGGCCCCACAGTGTAACAATGGTCCCTTGGTTCCATGGTTCCTGGTCTGGTGCATTCCCCTTTCCCCTTCTCAGGCCGCCCTGCCAGCTGAGAAATGCTCACTGGGCCAGGGCCTTGGCCAGCAGCCCCTGGGCTCAGCTCCTCTGGAGCTCATCACAGACACTGTCTGCTCCAGGCTCAACCCTTCATCCCCTGGGGAGATGCCAAAGCCTCCACAGGGAACATTTCCCTTTGCTCAGGGGAATTTCTCACAGGTGCCTTGTAGTGACTCTTTGTGTCTGTGTGCACACAGGAGTGCCTGTGCTCAGGGAAATGTGGCAGAAATGCTGCTCTCTGAGGGCTTTGATTGCCTTGGATAGCTGAGCCAGTCAGGCCTGGAAGTAAGGTTAACTCATGTCACCCTGATTCTTAAGATTTTCTAAAGCCTTCTGAGTTTCCATTCTGTTGGAGAACCTTCCCACACAATTTCTGTCAACAACATATTGTTTACAATCTTTTATGGGGCTGGACAAACTTGATGTACTAGTGCTTTGTCCAATGTCTTTGGACAGGTGGTCCATTCACTCTCCAATCCAATGTCACCTTTGGGAAAGTATAAAAGTTGGAGTCAGAGAATAAACTTTTCTCTTTACCTTGAAAATAGCAGGTGGCTCGCATCGTGCTTTCACGTGTCTTATAGCGACAAAGTCACAAGCTGTAAGCAAAGTTAAATGCTGCTAAGAGTTGTTCTTTTGCTAATTTGTGAAGCTTAATAGAAGTTATAAGCAAAGTTGAATATTGTTAAGTGTTATTCCACAGCTCTGTTTAGCTTTTAGGCTGTATTCCTTTTATCCTTGCCCTCACTGTCCTTTCGTCACACACACACACACACACACACACACACCCACACACACACACACACACACAAACACACAGAGACACACAGACACCGGGACAGTTCTTGACTCCTTTTCGGTTTGATTGCTTGGATTTTGTTTGGTTTTGTTGTTGCTTTGTTTCCTTGGTGTGCCTGAAGTGTCCAGTCAGGAGCAGAGTGACTCTTGCCAAGGAACTCTGTGGTGCTGTCAGTTAATATTAAAGCTGTTTTATGCTACTCCCCTGCTGGGGATTTTTAAAGTGCTCTCAAGCCCTCCTTCATAAGAGGGTGAAGGAGCCCTGGCCAAGCTCTGGCCCTGGGGGCACAGGAATGCTGCTAGGGGGTCCCTGTCTCCCTGTTCCAACTGTGACGGCCCTGAGCCCCTGTCCCCGTGTCAGGCTCTGGGCTTGATCTCCTCGAACATCCTCAGCGGGAGGCTGCAGCGCCAGGGGCAGGGGGACCCAGAGGGACACGGGATGCCACCGGGCACGAGCAGCTTTGGACTTCTCTGGGAGGAACTGTGAGTGGGAGCTGGCTTGAAGTGACCTCCCCAGTAAGGTCACAGAGCCCCTGAGATGTCACACTGCCTCCTGGGATGTCACAGCCCACCCTGAGATCTCACAAATCCCCCTTGTGATGTCACAGAGCCAGTGCTGCTCTAGCACTCTGGGATGTCATACAGTTGCGCTGTGATGGCACAGAAGACTCTGGCATCACAAAGTCAGCCCGTGTCACAATCCTTTAGTGCAAGCGGGAATCATGACAGTTCATTTTCCCCATCTCAGAATTAGCAGAAGTAGATAGGCTTATCATGAGAAACCGAATGTGATGAACATGTTAGAAATGCAAGGCTCCAAGTTATTAATTTTTAATTTAATAAAAGTTATTAAGTGTACCAAATATAAACTTTGAGAAAAATGAAAAAAAGACACTATAAAAAAAAGTCAATGTGGAGCCCGGGATTGCCACCGGGTGAGACACAGGTTGGACAGCTGCAGCAGAGGGTCCTCTATGCTTCACACCGACCGTCCTGTCTGACCCATTTCTATACAATTTTCCTTGCCTGAGCCAGAGTCCCCTTTCTTCCTTTTCAAAGTGCATGTATTCATGTGGAGTTCTTTTCTCTGTGGCAAGTTGAACAATACGTGTCCGGAGAGTGATGAACACCTGTGTTTGCAGTCCCGGAATTCGGATTTGAGATGTACCTCCCTGATGGCTCTGACTATCTCGGTCTCGGATATTTATCGTGTATTTATCGTCCGGGTGTTTCTCGGACAACCTTGATGCATGATCCCTCTCTGGGCTGGCCACTTTCGTTCGCTTGTAAATAAAGTCCTCCCTCTCTCGTCCAGGTGGCTTTGACATGGTGTTGCAATCGCTGTTGCTGGCTTGTGCGATTTAAAAACTTCCTATAAGAGTATAATTTAACAGCACATAACTATAAAAGAGACGACAATTTTATTTGCACGAATTATCCTATAGACATATAACAGTCCTAATGATTCCTTGAGGCCTTGCAGTGTCACAATGTTCTCCATGGTTCCACAGGCCCCACAGTGTCATGTGACTCCTCTGTTCCATGAGTCCTGCAATGTCACAATGGACCTTTGGACCAATGGACCATGGGGCTTTGCAGTGTCACAACGCTCTCCTTTGGCTCCACAGGGTCACAATGGAGCACTGATTACAGGCAGCCTCTCTGTGTTACCCTGGAGCTTTGTTTCCGTGGGGTCTCGCAGTGTCCCAATGGAGCCTTGGCTGGATGGGGCCTCACAGTGTCACAATGATGCCTACATTCCACTGAGGCACACGGCGTCACTAGGGTCCCCTTGCTTCCATGAGGCCCAGCAATGTCACAGTGGTGTCCATGAATCCATGAGGACTCACAGTATCCCAATGGTCTCTTGATCTCACATGGTCCCACAGTGTCCCAATGGTCCCTTGGTCTCACAAGGCCCCACAGTGTCCCAATGGTCACTTCTTCTCACATGGCCCCACAGTGTAACAATGGTCCCTTGGTTCCATGGTTCCTGGTCTGGTGCTTTCCCCTTTCCCCTTCTCAGGCCACCCTGCCAGCTGAGAAATGCTCACTGGGCCAGGGCCTTGGCCAGCAGCCCCTGGGCTCAGCTCCTCTGGAGCTCATCACAGACACTGTCTGCTCCAGGCTCAACCCTTCATCCCCTGGGGAGATGCCAAAGCCTCCACAGGGAACATTTCCCTTTGCTCAGGGGAATTTCTCACAGGTGCCTTGTAGTGACTCTTTGTGTCTGTGTGCACACAGGAGTGCCTGTGCTCAGGGAAATGTGGCAGAAATGCTGCTCTCTGAGGGCTTTGATTGCCTTGGATAGCTGAGCCAGTCAGGCCTGGAAGTAAGGTTAAGTCATGTCACCCTGATTCTTAAGATTTTCTAAAGCCTTCTGAGTTTCCATTCTGTTGGAGAACCTTCCCACACAATTTCTGTCAACAACATATTGTTTACAATCTTTTATGGGGCTGGACAAACTTGATGTACTAGTGCTTTGTCCAATGTCTTTGGACAGGTGGTCCATTCACTCTCCAATCCAATGTCACCTTTGGGAAAGTATAAAAGTTGGAGTCAGAGAATAAACTTTTCTCTTTACCTTGAAAATAGCAGGTGGCTCGCGTCGTGCTTTCACGTGTCTTATAGCGACAAAGTCACAAGCTGTAAGCAAAGTTAAATGCTGCTAAGAGTTGTTCTTTTGCTAATTTGTGAAGCTTAATAGAAGTTATAAGCGAAGTTGAATATTGTTAAGTGTTATTCCACAGCTCTGTTTAGCTTTTAGGCTGTATTCCTTTTATCCTTGCCCTCACTGTCCTTTCGTCACACACACACACACACACACACACACACACACACACACACACACACCCACACACACACAAACACACAGAGACACACAGACACCGGGACAGTTCTTGACTCCTTTTTGGTTTGATTGCCTGGATTTTGTTTGGTTTTGTTGTTGCTTTGTTTCCTTGGTGTGCCTGAAGTGTCCAGTCAGGAGCAGAGTGACTCTTGCCAAGGAACTCTGTGGTGCTGTCACTTAATATTAAAGCTGTTTTATGCTACTCCCCTGCTGGGGATTTTTAAAGTGCTCTCAAGCCCTCCTTCATAAGAGGGTGAAGGAGCCCTGGCCAAGCTCTGGCCCTGGGGGCACAGGGATGCTGCTAGGGGGTCCCTGTCTCCCTGTTCCAACTGTGACGGCCCTGAGTCCCTGTCCCCGTGTCAGGCTCTGGGCTTGATCTCCTCGAACATCCTCAGCAGGGGGCTGCAGCGCCAGGGGCAGGGGGACCCAGAGGGACACGGGATGCCACCGGGCACGAGCAGCTTTGGACTTCTCTGGGAGGAACTGTGAGTGGGAGCTGGCTTGAAGTGACCTCCCCAGTAAGGTCACAGAGCCCCTGAGATGTCACACTGCCTCCTGGGATGTCACAGCCCACCCTGAGATCTCACAAATCCCCCTTGTGATGTCACAGAGCCAGTGCTGCTCTAGCACTCTGGGATGTCATACAGTTGCGCTGTGATGGCACAGAAGACTCTGGCATCACAAAGTCAGCCCGTGTCACAATCCTCTAGTGCAAGCGGGAATCATGACAGTTCATTTTCCCCATCTCAGAATTAGCAGAAGTAGATAGGCTTATCATGAGAAACCGAATGTGATGAACATGTTAGAAATGCAAGGCTCCAAGTTATTAATTTTTAATTTAATAAAAGTTATTAAGTGTACCAAATATAAACTTTGAGAAAAATGAAAAAAAGACACTATAAAAAAAAGTCAATGTGGAGCCCGGGATTGCCACCGGGTGAGACACAGGTTTGACAGCTGCAGCAGAGGGTCCTCTATGCTTCACACCGACCGTCCTGTCTGACCCATTTTTATACAATTTTCCTTGCCTGAGCCAGAGTCCCCTTTCTTCCTTTTCAAAGTGCATGTATTCATGTGGAGTTCTTTTCTCTGTGGCAAGTTGAACAATACGTGTCCGGAGAGTGATGAACACCTGTGTTTGCAGTCCCGGAATTCGGATTTGAGATGTACCTCCCTGATGGCTCTGACTATCTCGGTCTCGGATATTTATCGTGTATTTATCGTCCGGGTGTTTCTCGGACAACCTTGATGCATGATCCCTCTCTGGGCTGGCCACTTTCGTTCGCTTGTAAATAAAGTCCTCCCTCTCTCGTCCAGGTGGCTTTGACATGGTGTTACAATCGCTGTTGCTGGCTTGTGCGATTTAAAAACTTCCTATAAGAGTATAATTTAACAGCACATAACTATAAAAGAGACGACAATTTTATTTGCACGAATTATCCTATAGACATATAACAGTCCTAATGATTCCTTGAGGCCTTGCAGTGTCACAATGTTCTCCATGGTTCCACAGGCCCCACAGTGTCATGTGACTCCTCTGTTCCATGAGTCCTGCAATGTCACAATGGACCTTTGGACCAATGGACCATGGGGCTTTGCAGTGTCACAACACTCTCCTTTGGCTCCACAGGGTCACAATGGAGCACTGATTACAGGCAGCCTCTCTGTGTTACCCTGGAGCTTTGTTTCCATGGGGTCTCGGAGTGTCCCAATGGAGCCTTGGCTGGATGGGGCCTCACAGTGTCACAATGATGCCTACATTCCACTGAGGCACACGGCGTCACTAGGGTCCCCTTGCTTCCATGAGGCCCAGCAATGTCACAGTGGTGTCCATGAATCCATGAGGACTCACAGTATCCCAATGGTCTCTTGATCTCACATGGTCCCACAGTGTCCCAATGGTCCCTTGGTCTCACAAGGCCCCACAGTGTCCCAATGGTCACTTCTTCTCACATGGCCCCACAGTGTAACAATGGTCCCTTGGTTCCATGGTTCCTGGTCTGGTGCATTCCCCTTTCCCCTTCTCAGGCCACCCTGCCAGCTGAGAAATGCTCACTGGGCCAGGGCCTTGGCCAGCAGCCCCTGGGCTCAGCTCCTCTGGAGCTCATCACAGACACTGTCTGCTCCAGGCTCAACCCTTCATCCCCTGGGGAGATGCCAAAGCCTCCACAGGGAACATTTCCCTTTGCTCAGGGGAATTTCTCACAGGTGCCTTGTAGTGACTCTTTGTGTCTGTGTGCACACAGGAGTGCCTGTGCTCAGGGAAATGTGGCAGAAATGCTGCTCTCTGAGGGCTTTGATTGCCTTGGATAGCTGAGCCAGTCAGGCCTGGAAGTAAGGTTAAGTCATGTCACCCTGATTCTTAAGATTTTCTAAAGCCTTCTGAGTTTCCATTCTGTTGGAGAACCTTCCCACACAATTTCTGTCAACAACATATTGTTTACAATCTTTTATGGGGCTGGACAAACTTGATGTACTAGTGCTTTGTCCAATGTCTTTGGACAGGTGGTCCATTCACTCTCCAATCCAATGTCACCTTTGGGAAAGTATAAAAGTTGGAGTCAGAGAATAAACTTTTCTCTTTACCTTGCAAATAGCAGGTGGCTCGCGTCGTGCTTTCACGTGTCTTATAGCGACAAAGTCACAAGCTGTAAGCAAAGTTAAATGCTGCTAAGAGTTGTTCTTTTGCTAATTTGTGAAGCTTAATAGAAGTTCTAAGCGAAGTTGAATATTGTTAAGTGTTATTCCACAGCTCTGTTTAGCTTTTAGGCTGTATTCCTTTTATCCTTGCCCTCACTGTCCTTTCGTCACACACACCCACACACACACACACACACCCACACACACACACACACACACAAACACACAGAGACACACAGACACCGGGACAGTTCTTGACTCCTTTTTGGTTTGATTGCCTGGATTTTGTTTGGTTTTGTTGTTGCTTTGTTTCCTTGGTGTGCCTGAAGTGTCCAGTCAGGAGCAGAGTGACTCTTGCCAAGGAACTCTGTGGTGCTGTCACTTAATATTAAAGCTGTTTTATGCTACTCCCCTGCTGGGGATTTTTAAAGTGCTCTCAAGCCCTCCTTCATAAGAGGGTGAAGGAGCCCTGGCCAAGCTCTGGCCCTGGGGGCACAGGGATGCTGCTAGGGGGTCCCTGTCTCCCTGTTCCAACTGTGACGGCCCTGAGCCCCTGTCCCCGTGTCAGGCTCTGGGCTTGATCTCCTCGAACATCCTCAGCAGGGGGCTGCAGCGCCAGGGGCAGGGGGACCCAGAGGGACACGGGATGCCACCGGGCACGAGCAGCTTTGGACTTCTCTGGGAGGAACTGTGAGTGGGAGCTGGCTTGAAGTGACCTCCCCAGTAAGGTCACAGAGCCCCTGAGATGTCACACTGCCTCCTGGGATGTCACAGCCCACCCTGAGATCTCACAAATCCCCCTTGTGATGTCACAGAGCCAGTGCTGCTCTAGCACTCTGGGATGTCATACAGTTGCGCTGTGATGGCACAGAAGACTCTGGCATCACAAAGTCAGCCCGTGTCACAATCCTCTAGTGCAAGCGGGAATCATGACAGTTCATTTTCCCCATCTCAGAATTAGCAGAAGTAGATAGGCTTATCATGAGAAACCGAATGTGATGAACATGTTAGAAATGCAAGGCTCCAAGTTATTAATTTTTAATTTAATAAAAGTTATTAAGTGTACCAAATATAAACTTTGAGAAAAATGAAAAAAAGACACTATAAAAAAAAGTCAATGTGGAGCCCGGGATTGCCACCGGGTGAGACACAGGTTTGACAGCTGCAGCAGAGGGTCCTCTATGCTTCACACCGACCGTCCTGTCTGACCCATTTTTATACAATTTTCCTTGCCTGAGCCAGAGTCCCCTTTCTTCCTTTTCAAAGTGCATGTATTCATGTGGAGTTCTTTTCTCTGTGGCAAGTTGAACAATACGTGTCCGGAGAGTGATGAACACCTGTGTTTGCAGTCCCGGAATTCGGATTTGAGATGTACCTCCCTGATGGCTCTGACTATCTCGGTCTCGGATATTTATCGTGTATTTATCGTCCGGGTGTTTCTCGGACAACCTTGATGCATGATCCCTCTCTGGGCTGGCCACTTTCGTTCGCTTGTAAATAAAGTCCTCCCTCTCTCGTCCAGGTGGCTTTGACATGGTGTTACAATCGCTGTTGCTGGCTTGTGCGATTTAAAAACTTCCTATAAGAGTATAATTTAACAGCACATAACTATAAAAGAGACGACAATTTTATTTGCACGAATTATCCTATAGACATATAACAGTCCTAATGATTCCTTGAGGCCTTGCAGTGTCACAATGTTCTCCATGGTTCCACAGGCCCCACAGTGTCATGTGACTCCTCTGTTCCATGAGTCCTGCAATGTCACAATGGACCTTTGGACCAATGGACCATGGGGCTTTGCAGTGTCACAACACTCTCCTTTGGCTCCACAGGGTCACAATGGAGCACTGATTACAGGCAGCCTCTCTGTGTTACCCTGGAGCTTTGTTTCCATGGGGTCTCGGAGTGTCCCAATGGAGCCTTGGCTGGATGGGGCCTCACAGTGTCACAATGATGCCTACATTCCACTGAGGCACACGGCGTCACTAGGGTCCCCTTGCTTCCATGAGGCCCAGCAATGTCACAGTGGTGTCCATGAATCCATGAGGACTCACAGTATCCCAATGGTCTCTTGATCTCACATGGTCCCACAGTGTCCCAATGGTCCCTTGGTCTCACAAGGCCCCACAGTGTCCCAATGGTCACTTCTTCTCACATGGCCCCACAGTGTAACAATGGTCCCTTGGTTCCATGGTTCCTGGTCTGGTGCATTCCCCTTTCCCCTTCTCAGGCCACCCTGCCAGCTGAGAAATGCTCACTGGGCCAGGGCCTTGGCCAGCAGCCCCTGGGCTCAGCTCCTCTGGAGCTCATCACAGACACTGTCTGCTCCAGGCTCAACCCTTCATCCCCTGGGGAGATGCCAAAGCCTCCACAGGGAACATTTCCCTTTGCTCAGGGGAATTTCTCACAGGTGCCTTGTAGTGACTCTTTGTGTCTGTGTGCACACAGGAGTGCCTGTGCTCAGGGAAATGTGGCAGAAATGCTGCTCTCTGAGGGCTTTGATTGCCTTGGATAGCTGAGCCAGTCAGGCCTGGAAGTAAGGTTAAGTCATGTCACCCTGATTCTTAAGATTTTCTAAAGCCTTCTGAGTTTCCATTCTGTTGGAGAACCTTCCCACACAATTTCTGTCAACAACATATTGTTTACAATCTTTTATGGGGCTGGACAAACTTGATGTACTAGTGCTTTGTCCAATGTCTTTGGACAGGTGGTCCATTCACTCTCCAATCCAATGTCACCTTTGGGAAAGTATAAAAGTTGGAGTCAGAGAATAAACTTTTCTCTTTACCTTGCAAATAGCAGGTGGCTCGCGTCGTGCTTTCACGTGTCTTATAGTGACAAAGTCACAAGCTGTAAGCAAAGTTAAATGCTGCTAAGAGTTGTTCTTTTGCTAATTTGTGAAGCTTAATAGAAGTTCTAAGCGAAGTTGAATATTGTTAAGTGTTATTCCACAGCTCTGTTTAGCTTTTAGGCTGTATTCCTTTTATCCTTGCCCTCACTGTCCTTTCGTCACACACACCCACACACACACACACACACCCACACACACACACACACACACAAACACACAGAGACACACAGACACCGGGACAGTTCTTGACTCCTTTTTGGTTTGATTGCCTGGATTTTGTTTGGTTTTGTTGTTGCTTTGTTTCCTTGGTGTGCCTGAAGTGTCCAGTCAGGAGCAGAGTGACTCTTGCCAAGGAACTCTGTGGTGCTGTCACTTAATATTAAAGCTGTTTTATGCTACTCCCCTGCTGGGGATTTTTAAAGTGCTCTCAAGCCCTCCTTCATAAGAGGGTGAAGGAGCCCTGGCCAAGCTCTGGCCCTGGGGGCACAGGGATGCTGCTAGGGGGTCCCTGTCTCCCTGTTCCAACTGTGACAGCCCTGAGCCCCTGTCCCCGTGTCAGGCTCTGGGCTTGATCTCCTCGAACATCCTCAGCGGGAGGCTGCAGCGCCAGGGGCAGGCGGACCCAGAGGGACACGGGATGCCACCGGGCACGAGCAGCTTTGGACTCCTCTGGGAGGAACTGTGAGTGGGAGCTGGCTTGAAGTGACCTCCCCAGTAAGGTCACAGAGCCCCTGAGATGTCACACTGCCTCCTGGGATGTCACAGCCCACCCTGAGATCTCACAAATCCCCCTTGTGATGTCACAGAGCCAGTGCTGCTCTATCACTCTGGGATGTCATACAGTTGCGCTGTGATGGCACAGGAGACTCTGGCATCACAAAGTCAGCCCGTGTCACAATCCTCTAGTGCAAGCGGGAATCATGACAGTTCATTTTCCCCATCTCAGAATTAGCAGAAGTAGATAGGCTTATCATGAGAAACCGAATGTGATGAACATGTTAGAAATGCAAGGCTCCAAGTTATTAATTTTTAATTTAATAAAAGTTATTAAGTGTACCAAATATAAACTTTGAGAAAAATGAAAAAAAGACACTATAAAAAAAAGTCAATGTGGAGCCCAGGATTGCCACCGGGTGAGACACAGGTTGGACAGCTGCAGCAGAGGGTCCTCTATGCTTCACACCGACCGTCCTGTCTGACCCATTTCTATACAATTTTCCTTGCCTGAGCCAGAGTCCCCTTTCTTCCTTTTCAAAGTGCATGTATTCATGTGGAGTTCTTTTCTCTGTGGCAAGTTGAACAATACGTGTCCGGAGAGTGATGAACACCTGTGTTTGCAGTCCCGGAATTCGGATTTGAGATGTACCTCCCTGATGGCTCTGACTATCTCGGTCTCGGATATTTATCGTGTATTTATCGTCCGGGTGTTTCTCGGACAACCTTGATGCATGATCCCTCTCTGGGCTGGCCACTTTCGTTCGCTTGTAAATAAAGTCCTCCCTCTCTCGTCCAGGTGGCTTTGACATGGTGTTGCAATCGCTGTTGCTGGCTTGTGCGATTTAAAAACTTCCTATAAGAGTATAATTTAACAGCACATAACTATAAAAGAGACGACAATTTTATTTGCACAAATTATCCTATAGACATATAACAGTCCTAATGATTCCTTGAGGCCTTGCAGTGTCACAATGTTCTCCATGGTTCCACAGGCCCCACAGTGTCATGTGACTCCTCTGTTCCATGAGTCCTGCAATGTCACAATGGACCTTTGGACCAATGGACCATGGGGCTTTGCAGTGTCACAACGCTCTCCTTTGGCTCCACAGGGTCACAATGGAGCACTGATTACAGGCAGCCTCTCTGTGTTACCCTGGAGCTTTGTTTCCGTGGGGTCTCGCAGTGTCCCAATGGAGCCTTGGTTGGATGGGGCCTCACAGTGTCACAATGATGCCTACATTCCACTGAGGCACACGGCGTCACTAGGGTCCCCTTGCTTCCATGAGGCCCAGCAATGTCACAGTGGTGTCCATGAATCCATGAGGACTCACAGTATCCCAATGGTCTCTTGATCTCACAAGGCCCCACAGTGTCCCAATGGTCCGTTGGTCTCACAAGGCCCCACAGTGTCCCAATGGTCACTTCTTCTCACATGGCCCCACAGTGTAACAATGGTCCCTTGGTTCCATGGTTCCTGGTCTGGTGCATTCCCCTTTCCCCTTCTCAGGCCGCCCTGCCAGCTGAGAAATGCTCACTGGGCCAGGGCCTTGGCCAGCAGCCCCTGGGCTCAGCTCCTCTGGAGCTCATCACAGACACTGTCTGCTCCAGGCTCAACCCTTCATCCCCTGGGGAGATGCCAAAGCCTCCACAGGGAACATTTCCCTTTGCTCAGGGGAATTTCTCACAGGTGCCTTGTAGTGACTCTTTGTGTCTGTGTGCACACAGGAGTGCCTGTGCTCAGGGAAATGTGGCAGAAATGCTGCTCTCTGAGGGCTTTGATTGCCTTGGATAGCTGAGCCAGTCAGGCCTGGAAGTAAGGTTAAGTCATGTCACCCTGATTCTTAAGATTTTCTAAAGCCTTCTGAGTTTCCATTCTGTTGGAGAACCTTCCCACACAATTTCTGTCAACAACATATTGTTTACAATCTTTCATGGGTCTGGACAAACTTGATGTACTAGTGCTTTGTCCAATGTCTTTGGACAGGTGGTCCATTCACTCTCCAATCCAATGTCACCTTTGGGAAAGTATAAAAGTTGGAGTCAGAGAATAAACTTTTCTCTTTACCTTGAAAATAGCAGGTGGCTCGCGTCGTGCTTTCACGTGTCTTATAGCGACAAAGTCACAAGCTGTAAGCAAAGTTAAATGCTGCTAAGAGTTGTTCTTTTGCTAATTTGTGAAGCTTAATAGAAGTTATAAGCGAAGTTGAATATTGTTAAGTGTTATTCCACAGCTCTGTTTAGCTTTTAGGCTGTATTCCTTTTATCCTTGCCCTCACTGTCCTTTCGTCACACACACACACACACACACACACACACCCACACACACACACACAAACAAACACACAGAGACACACAGACACCGGGACAGTTCTTGACTCCTTTTTGGTTTGATTGCCTGGATTTTGTTTGGTTTTGTTGTTGCTTTGTTTCCTTGCTGTGCCTGAAGTGTCCAGTCAGGAGCAGAGTGACTCTTGCCAAGGAACTCTGTGGTGCTGTCACTTAATATTAAAGCTGTTTTATGCTACTCCCCTGCTGGGGATTTTTAAAGTGCTCTCAAGCCCTCCTTCATAAGAGGGTGAAGGAGCCCTGGCCAAGCTCTGGCCCTGGGGGCACAGGGATGCTGCTAGGGGGTCCCTGTCTCCCTGTTCCAACTGTGACGGCCCTGAGCCCCTGTCCCCGTGTCAGGCTCTGGGCTTGATCTCCTCGAACATCCTCAGCAGGGGGCTGCAGCGCCAGGGGCAGGGGGACCCAGAGGGACACGGGATGCCACCGGGCACGAGCAGCTTTGGACTTCTCTGGGAGGAACTGTGAGTGGGAGCTGGCTTGAAGTGACCTCCCCAGTAAGGTCACAGAGCCCCTGAGATGTCACACTGCCTCCTGGGATGTCACAGCCCACCCTGAGATCTCACAAATCCCCCTTGTGATGTCACAGAGCCAGTGCTGCTCTAGCACTCTGGGATGTCATACAGTTGCGCTGTGATGGCACAGAAGACTCTGGCATTACAAAGTCAGCCCGTGTCACAATCCTCTAGTGCAAGCGGGAATCATGACAGTTCATTTTCCCCATCTCAGAATTAGCAGAAGTAGATAGGCTTATCATGAGAAACCGAATGTGATGAACATGTTAGAAATGCAAGGCTCCAAGTTATTAATTTTTAATTTAATAAAAGTTATTAAGTGTACCAAATATAAACTTTGAGAAAAATGAAAAAAAGACACTATAAAAAAAAGTCAATGTGGAGCCCGGGATTGCCACCGGGTGAGACACAGGTTTGACAGCTGCAGCAGAGGGTCCTCTATGCTTCACACCGACCGTCCTGTCTGACCCATTTTTATACAATTTTCCTTGCCTGAGCCAGAGTCCCCTTTCTTCCTTTTCAAAGTGCATGTATTCATGTGGAGTTCTTTTCTCTGTGGCAAGTTGAACAATACGTGTCCGGAGAGTGATGAACACCTGTGTTTGCAGTCCCGGAATTCGGATTTGAGATGTACCTCCCTGATGGCTCTGACTATCTCGGTCTCGGATATTTATCGTGTATTTATCGTCCGGGTGTTTCTCGGACAACCTTGATGCATGATCCCTCTCTGGGCTGGCCACTTTCGTTCGCTTGTAAATAAAGTCCTCCCTCTCTCGTCCAGGTGGCTTTGACATGGTGTTGCAATCGCTGTTGCTGGCTTGTGCGATTTAAAAACTTCCTATAAGAGTATAATTTAACAGCACATAACTATAAAAGAGACGACAATTTTATTTGCACCAATTATCCTATAGACATATAACAGTCCTAATGATTCCTTGAGGCCTTGCAGTGTCACAATGTTCTCCATGGTTCCACAGGCCCCACAGTGTCATGTGACTCCTCTGTTCCATGAGTCCTGCAATGTCACAATGGACCTTTGGACCAATGGACCATGGGGCTTTGCAGTGTCACAACGCTCTCCTTTGGCTCCACAGGGTCACAATGGAGCACTGATTACAGGCAGCCTCTCTGTGTTACCCTGGAGTTTTGTTTCCGTGGGGTCTCGCAGTGTCCCAATGGAGCCTTGGTTGGATGGGGCCTCACAGTGTCACAATGATGCCTACATTCCACTGAGGCACACGGCGTCACTAGGGTCCCCTTGCTTCCATGAGGCCCAGCAATGTCACAGTGGTGTCCATGAATCCATGAGGACTCACAGTATCCCAATGGTCTCTTGATCTCACATGGTCCCACAGTGTCCCAATGGTCCCTTGGTCTCACAAGGCCCCACAGTGTCCCAATGGTTACTTCTTCTCACATGGCCCCACAGTGTAACAATGGTCCCTTGGTTCCATGGTTCCTGGTCTGGTGCATTCCCCTTTCCCCTTCTCAGGCCACCCTGCCAGCTGAGAAATGCTCACTGGGCCAGGGCCTTGGCCAGCAGCCCCTGGGCTCAGCTCCTCTGGAGCTCATCACAGACACTGTCTGCTCCAGGCTCAACCCTTCATCCCCTGGGGAGATGCCAAAGCCTCCACAGGGAACATTTCCCTTTGCTCAGGGGAATTTCTCACAGGTGCCTTGTAGTGACTCTTTGTGTCTGTGTGCACACAGGAGTGCCTGTGCTCAGGGAAATGTGGCAGAAATGCTGCTCTCTGAGGGCTTTGATTGCCTTGGATAGCTGAGCCAGTCAGGCCTGGAAGTAAGGTTAAGTCATGTCACCCTGATTCTTAAGATTTTCTAAAGCCTTCTGAGTTTCCATTCTGTTGGAGAACCTTCCCACACAATTTCTGTCAACAACATATTGTTTACAATCTTTTATGGGGCTGGACAAACTTGATGTACTAGTGCTTTGTCCAATGTCTTTGGACAGGTGGTCCATTCACTCTCCAATCCAATGTCACCTTTGGGAAAGTATAAAAGTTGGAGTCAGAGAATAAACTTTTCTCTTTACCTTGCAAATAGCAGGTGGCTCGCGTCGTGCTTTCACGTGTCTTATAGCGACAAAGTCACAAGCTGTAAGCAAAGTTAAATGCTGCTAAGAGTTGTTCTTTTGCTAATTTGTGAAGCTTAATAGAAGTTCTAAGCGAAGTTGAATATTGTTAAGTGTTATTCCACAGCTCTGTTTAGCTTTTAGGCTGTATTCCTTTTATCCTTGCCCTCACTGTCCTTTCGTCACACACACCCACACACACACACACACACCCACACACACACACACACACACAAACACACAGAGACACACAGACACCGGGACAGTTCTTGACTCCTTTTTGGTTTGATTGCCTGGATTTTGTTTGGTTTTGTTGTTGCTTTGTTTCCTTGGTGTGCCTGAAGTGTCCAGTCAGGAGCAGAGTGACTCTTGCCAAGGAACTCTGTGGTGCTGTCACTTAATATTAAAGCTGTTTTATGCTACTCCCCTGCTGGGGATTTTTAAAGTGCTCTCAAGCCCTCCTTCATAAGAGGGTGAAGGAGCCCTGGCCAAGCTCTGGCCCTGGGGGCACAGGGATGCTGCTAGGGGGTCCCTGTCTCCCTGTTCCAACTGTGACCGCCCTGAGCCCCTGTCCCCGTGTCAGGCTCTGGGCTTGATCTCCTCGAACATCCTCAGCGGGAGGCTGCAGCGCCAGGGGCAGGGGGACCGAGAGGGACACGGGATGCCACCGGGCACGAGCAGCTTTGGACTCCTCTGGGAGGAACTGTGAGTGGGAGCTGGCTTGAAGTGACCTCCCCAGTAAGGTCACAGAGCCCCTGAGATGTCACACTGCCTCCTGGGATGTCACAGCCCACCCTGAGATCTCACAAATCCCCCTTGTGATGTCACAGAGCCAGTGCTGCTCTAGCACTCTGGGATGTCATACAGTTGCGCTGTGATGGCACAGGAGACTCTGGCATCACAAAGTCAGCCCGTGTCACAATCCTCTAGTGCAAGCGGGAATCATGACAGTTCATTTTCCCCATCTCAGAATTAGCAGAAGTAGATAGGCTTATCATGAGAAACCGAATGTGATGAACATGTTAGAAATGCAAGGCTCCAAGTTATTAATTTTTAATTTAATAAAAGTTATTAAGTGTACCAAATATAAACTTTGAGAAAAATGAAAAAAAGACACTATAAAAAAAAGTCAATGTGGAGCCCGGGATTGCCACCGGGTGAGACACAGGTTTGACAGCTGCAGCAGAGGGTCCTCTATGCTTCACACCGACCGTCCTGTCTGACCCATTTCTATACAATTTTCCTTGCCTGAGCCAGAGTCCCCTTTCTTCCTTTTCAAAGTGCATGTATTCATGTGGAGTTCTTTTCTCTGTGGCAAGTTGAACAATACGTGTCCGGAGAGTGATGAACACCTGTGTTTGCAGTCCCGGAATTCGGATTTGAGATGTACCTCCCTGATGGCTCTGACTATCTCGGTCTCGGATATTTATCGTGTATTTATCGTCCGGGTGTTTCTCGGACAACCTTGATGCATGATCCCTCTCTGGGCTGGCCACTTTCGTTCGCTTGTAAATAAAGTCCTCCCTCTCTCGTCCAGGTGGCTTTGACATGGTGTTGCAATCGCTGTTGCTGGCTTGTGCGATTTAAAAACTTCCTATAAGAGTATAATTTAACAGCACATAACTATAAAAGAGACGACAATTTTATTTGCACAAATTATCCTATAGACATATAACAGTCCTAATGATTCCTTGAGGCCTTGCAGTGTCACAATGTTCTCCATGGTTCCACAGGCCCCACAGTGTCATGTGACTCCTCTGTTCCATGAGTCCTGCAATGTCACAATGGACCTTTGGACCAATGGACCATGGGGCTTTGCAGTGTCACAACGCTCTCCTTTGGCTCCACAGGGTCCCAATGGAGCACTGATTACAGGCAGCCTCTCTGTGTTACCCTGGAGCTTTGTTTCCGTGGGGTCTCGCAGTGTCCCAATGGAGCCTTGGTTGGATGGGGCCTCACAGTGTCACAATGATGCCTACATTCCACTGAGGCACACGGCGTCACTAGGGTCCCCTTGCTTCCATGAGGCCCAGCAATGTCACAGTGGTGTCCATGAATCCATGAGGACTCACAGTATCCCAATGGTCTCTTGATCTCACAAGGCCCCACAGTGTCCCAATGGTCCGTTGGTCTCACAAGGCCCCACAGTGTCCCAATGGTCACTTCTTCTCACATGGCCCCACAGTGTAACAATGGTCCCTTGGTTCCATGGTTCCTGGTCTGGTGCATTCCCCTTTCCCCTTCTCAGGCCACCCTGCCAGCTGAGAAATGCTCACTGGGCCAGGGCCTTGGCCAGCAGCCCCTGGGCTCAGCTCCTCTGGAGCTCATCACAGACACTGTCTGCTCCAGGCTCAACCCTTCATCCCCTGGGGAGATGCCAAAGCCTCCACAGGGAACATTTCCCTTTGCTCAGGGGAATTTCTCACAGGTGCCTTGTAGTGACTCTTTGTGTCTGTGTGCACACAGGAGTGCCTGTGCTCAGGGAAATGTGGCAGAAATGCTGCTCTCTGAGGGCTTTGATTGCCTTGGATAGCTGAGCCAGTCAGGCCTGGAAGTAAGGTTAAGTCATGTCACCCTGATTCTTAAGATTTTCTAAAGCCTTCTGAGTTTCCATTCTGTTGGAGAACCTTCCCACACAATTTCTGTCAACAACATATTGTTTACAATCTTTCATGGGTCTGGACAAACTTGATGTACTAGTGCTTTGTCCAATGTCTTTGGACAGGTGGTCCATTCACTCTCCAATCCAATGTCACCTTTGGGAAAGTATAAAAGTTGGAGTCAGAGAATAAACTTTTCTCTTTACCTTGAAAATAGCAGGTGGCTCGCGTCGTGCTTTCACGTGTCTTATAGCGACAAAGTCACAAGCTGTAAGCAAAGTTAAATGCTGCTAAGAGTTGTTCTTTTGCTAATTTGTGAAGCTTAATAGAAGTTCTAAGCGAAGTTGAATATTGTTAAGTGTTATTCCACAGCTCTGTTTAGCTTTTAGGCTGTATTCCTTTTATCCTTGCCCTCACTGTCCTTTCGTCACACACACACACACACACACACACACACACCCACACACACACACACACACACACAAACACACAGAGACACACAGACACCGGGACAGTTCTTGACTCCTTTTTGGTTTGATTGCCTGGATTTTGTTTGGTTTTGTTGTTGCTTTGTTTCCTTGCTGTGCCTGAAGTGTCCAGTCAGGAGCAGAGTGACTCTTGCCAAGGAACTCTGTGGTGCTGTCACTTAATATTAAAGCTGTTTTATGCTACTCCCCTGCTGGGGATTTTTAAAGTGCTCTCAAGCCCTCCTTCATAAGAGGGTGAAGGAGCCCTGGCCAAGCTCTGGCCCTGGGGGCACAGGGATGCTGCTAGGGGGTCCCTGTCTCCCTGTTCCAACTGTGACGGCCCTGAGTCCCTGTCCCCGTGTCAGGCTCTGGGCTTGATCTCCTCGCACATCCTCAGCAGGGGGCTGCAGCGCCAGGGGCAGGGGGACCCAGAGGGACACGGGATGCCACCGGGCACGAGCAGCTTTGGACTTCTCTGGGAGGAACTGTGAGTGGGAGCTGGCTTGAAGTGACCTCCCCAGTAAGGTCACAGAGCCCCTGAGATGTCACACTGCCTCCTGGGATGTCACAGCCCACCCTGAGATCTCACAAATCCCCCTTGTGATGTCACAGAGCCAGTGCTGCTCTAGCACTCTGGGATGTCATACAGTTGCGCTGTGATGGCACAGAAGACTCTGGCATCACAAAGTCAGCCCGTGTCACAATCCTCTAGTGCAAGCGGGAATCATGACAGTTCATTTTCCCCATCTCAGAATTAGCAGAAGTAGATAGGCTTATCATGAGAAACCGAATGTGATGAACATGTTAGAAATGCAAGGCTCCAAGTTATTAATTTTTAATTTAATAAAAGTTATTAAGTGTACCAAATATAAACTTTGAGAAAAATGAAAAAAAGACACTATAAAAAAAAGTCAATGTGGAGCCCGGGATTGCCACCGGGTGAGACACAGGTTTGACAGCTGCAGCAGAGGGTCCTCTATGCTTCACACCGACCGTCCTGTCTGACCCATTTTTATACAATTTTCCTTGCCTGAGCCAGAGTCCCCTTTCTTCCTTTTCAAAGTGCATGTATTCATGTGGAGTTCTTTTCTCTGTGGCAAGTTGAACAATACGTGTCCGGAGAGTGATGAACACCTGTGTTTGCAGTCCCGGAATTCGGATTTGAGATGTACCTCCCTGATGGCTCTGACTATCTCGGTCTCGGATATTTATCGTGTATTTATCGTCCGGGTGTTTCTCGGACAACCTTGATGCATGATCCCTCTCTGGGCTGGCCACTTTCGTTCGCTTGTAAATAAAGTCCTCCCTCTCTCGTCCAGGTGGCTTTGACATGGTGTTGCAATCGCTGTTGCTGGCTTGTGCGATTTAAAAACTTCCTATAAGAGTATAATTTAACAGCACATAACTATAAAAGAGACGACAATTTTATTTGCACCAATTATCCTATAGACATATAACAGTCCTAATGATTCCTTGAGGCCTTGCAGTGTCACAATGTTCTCCATGGTTCCACAGGCCCCACAGTGTCATGTGACTCCTCTGTTCCATGAGTCCTGCAATGTCACAATGGACCTTTGGACCAATGGACCATGGGGCTTTGCAGTGTCACAACGCTCTCCTTTGGCTCCACAGGGTCACAATGGAGCACTGATTACAGGCAGCCTCTCTGTGTTACCCTGGAGTTTTGTTTCCGTGGGGTCTCGCAGTGTCCCAATGGAGCCTTGGTTGGATGGGGCCTCACAGTGTCACAATGATGCCTACATTCCACTGAGGCACACGGCGTCACTAGGGTCCCCTTGCTTCCATGAGGCCCAGCAATGTCACAGTGGTGTCCATGAATCCATGAGGACTCACAGTATCCCAATGGTCTCTTGATCTCACATGGTCCCACAGTGTCCCAATGGTCCCTTGGTCTCACAAGGCCCCACAGTGTCCCAATGGTTACTTCTTCTCACATGGCCCCACAGTGTAACAATGGTCCCTTGGTTCCATGGTTCCTGGTCTGGTGCATTCCCCTTTCCCCTTCTCAGGCCACCCTGCCAGCTGAGAAATGCTCACTGGGCCAGGGCCTTGGCCAGCAGCCCCTGGGCTCAGCTCCTCTGGAGCTCATCACAGACACTGTCTGCTCCAGGCTCAACCCTTCATCCCCTGGGGAGATGCCAAAGCCTCCACAGGGAACATTTCCCTTTGCTCAGGGGAATTTCTCACAGGTGCCTTGTAGTGACTCTTTGTGTCTGTGTGCACACAGGAGTGCCTGTGCTCAGGGAAATGTGGCAGAAATGCTGCTCTCTGAGGGCTTTGATTGCCTTGGATAGCTGAGCCAGTCAGGCCTGGAAGTAAGGTTAAGTCATGTCACCCTGATTCTTAAGATTTTCTAAAGCCTTCTGAGTTTCCATTCTGTTGGAGAACCTTCCCACACAATTTCTGTCAACAACATATTGTTTACAATCTTTTATGGGGCTGGACAAACTTGATGTACTAGTGCTTTGTCCAATGTCTTTGGACAGGTGGTCCATTCACTCTCCAATCCAATGTCACCTTTGGGAAAGTATAAAAGTTGGAGTCAGAGAATAAACTTTTCTCTTTACCTTGAAAATAGCAGGTGGCTCGCGTCGTGCTTTCACGTGTCTTATAGCGACAAAGTCACAAGCTGTAAGCAAAGTTAAATGCTGCTAAGAGTTGTTCTTTTGCTAATTTGTGAAGCTTAATAGAAGTTCTAAGCGAAGTTGAATATTGTTAAGTGTTATTCCACAGCTCTGTTTAGCTTTTAGGCTGTATTCCTTTTATCCTTGCCCTCACTGTCCTTTCGTCACACACACACACACACACACACACACACACACACACACACACACACCCACACACACACAAACACACAGAGACACACAGACACCGGGACAGTTCTTGACTCCTTTTTGGTTTGATTGCCTGGATTTTGTTTGGTTTTGTTGTTGCTTTGTTTCCTTGGTGTGCCTGAAGTGTCCAGTCAGGAGCAGAGTGACTCTTGCCAAGGAACTCTGTGGTGCTGTCACTTAATATTAAAGCTGTTTTATGCTACTCCCCTGCTGGGGATTTTTAAAGTGCTCTCAAGCCCTCCTTCATAAGAGGGTGAAGGAGCCCTGGCCAAGCTCTGGCCCTGGGGGCACAGGGATGCTGCTAGGGGGTCCCTGTCTCCCTGTTCCAACTGTGACGGCCCTGAGTCCCTGTCCCCGTGTCAGGCTCTGGGCTTGATCTCCTCGATCATCCTCAGGGGGAGGCTGCAGCGCCAGGGGCAGGGGGACCCAGAGGGACACGGGATGCCACCGGGCACGAGCAGCTTTGGACTTCTCTGGGAGGAACTGTGAGTGGGAGCTGGCTTGAAGTGACCTCCCCAGTAAGGTCACAGAGCCCCTGAGATGTCACACTGCCTCCTGGGATGTCACAGCCCACCCTGAGATCTCACAAATCCCCCTTGTGATGTCACAGAGCCAGTGCTGCTCTAGCACTCTGGGATGTCATACAGTTGCGCTGTGATGGCACAGAAGACTCTGGCATCACAAAGTCAGCCCGTGTCACAATCCTCTAGTGCAAGCGGGAATCATGACAGTTCATTTTCCCCATCTCAGAATTAGCAGAAGTAGATAGGCTTATCATGAGAAACCGAATGTGATGAACATGTTAGAAATGCAAGGCTCCAAGTTATTAATTTTTAATTTAATAAAAGTTATTAAGTGTACCAAATATAAACTTTGAGAAAAATGAAAAAAAGACACTATAAAAAAAAGTCAATGTGGAGCCCGGGATTGCCACCGGGTGAGACACAGGTTTGACAGCTGCAGCAGAGGGTCCTCTATGCTTCACACCGACCGTCCTGTCTGACCCATTTTTATACAATTTTCCTTGCCTGAGCCAGAGTCCCCTTTCTTCCTTTTCAAAGTGCATGTATTCATGTGGAGTTCTTTTCTCTGTGGCAAGTTGAACAATACGTGTCCGGAGAGTGATGAACACCCGTGTTTGCAGTCCCGGAATTCGGATTTGAGATGTACCTCCCTGATGGCTCTGACTATCTCGGTCTCGGATATTTATCGTGTATTTATCGTCCGGGTGTTTCTCGGACAACCTTGATGCATGATCCCTCTCTGGGCTGGCCACTTTCGTTCGCTTGTAAATAAAGTCCTCCCTCTCTCATCCAGGTGGCTTTGACATGGTGTTGCAATCGCTGTTGCTGGCTTGTGCGATTTAAAAACTTCCTATAAGAGTATAATTTAACAGCACATAACTATAAAAGAGACGACAATTTTATTTGCACGAATTATCCTATAGACATATAACAGTCCTAATGATTCCTTGAGGCCTTGCAGTGTCACAATGTTCTCCATGGTTCCACAGGCCCCACAGTGTCATGTGACTCCTCTGTTCCATGAGTCCTGCAATGTCACAATGGACCTTTGGACCAATGGACCATGGGGCTTTGCAGTGTCACAACGCTCTCCTTTGGCTCCACAGGGTCACAATGGAGCACTGATTACAGGCAGCCTCTCTGTGTTACCCTGGAGCTTTGTTTCCATGGGGTCTCGGAGAGTCCCAATGGAGCCTTGGCTGGATGGGGCCTCACAGTGTCACAATGATGCCTACATTCCACTGAGGCACACGGCGTCACTAGGGTCCCCTTGCTTCCATGAGGCCCAGCAATGTCACAGTGGTGTCCATGAATCCATGAGGACTCACAGTATCCCAATGGTCTCTTGATCTCACATGGTCCCACAGTGTCCCAATGGTCCCTTGGTCTCACAAGGCCCCACAGTGTCCCAATGGTCACTTCTTCTCACATGGCCCCACAGTGTAACAATGGTCCCTTGGTTCCATGGTTCCTGGTCTGGTGCATTCCCCTTTCCCCTTCTCAGGCCACCCTGCCAGCTGAGAAATGCTCACTGGGCCAGGGCCTTGGCCAGCAGCCCCTGGGCTCAGCTCCTCTGGAGCTCATCACAGACACTGTCTGCTCCAGGCTCAACCCTTCATCCCCTGGGGAGATGCCAAAGCCTCCACAGGGAACATTTCCCTTTGCTCAGGGGAATTTCTCACAGGTGCCTTGTAGTGACTCTTTGTGTCTGTGTGCACACAGGAGTGCCTGTGCTCAGGGAAATGTGGCAGAAATGCTGCTCTCTGAGGGCTTTGATTGCCTTGGATAGCTGAGCCAGTCAGGCCTGGAAGTAAGGTTAAGTCATGTCACCCTGATTCTTAAGATTTTCTAAAGCCTTCTGAGTTTCCATTCTGTTGGAGAACCTTCCCACACAATTTCTGTCAACAACATATTGTTTACAATCTTTCATGGGTCTGGACAAACTTGATGTACTAGTGCTTTGTCCAATGTCTTTGGACAGGTGGTCCATTCACTCTCCAATCCAATGTCACCTTTGGGAAAGTATAAAAGTTGGAGTCAGAGAATAAACTTTTCTCTTTACCTTGAAAATAGCAGGTGGCTCGCGTCGTGCTTTCACGTGTCTTATAGCGACAAAGTCACAAGCTGTAAGCAAAGTTAAATGCTGCTAAGAGTTGTTCTTTTGCTAATTTGTGAAGCTTAATAGAAGTTATAAGCGAAGTTGAATATTGTTAAGTGTTATTCCACAGCTCTGTTTAGCTTTTAGGCTGTATTCCTTTTATCCTTGCCCTCACTGTCCTTTCGTCACACACACACACACACACACACACACACACCCACACACACACACACACACACACAAACACACAGAGACACACAGACACCGGGACAGTTCTTGACTCCTTTTTGGTTTGATTGCCTGGATTTTGTTTGGTTTTGTTGTTGCTTTGTTTCCTTGCTGTGCCTGAAGTGTCCAGTCAGGAGCAGAGTGACTCTTGCCAAGGAACTCTGTGGTGCTGTCACTTAATATTAAAGCTGTTTTATGCTACTCCCCTGCTGGGGATTTTTAAAGTGCTCTCAAGCCCTCCTTCATAAGAGGGTGAAGGAGCCCTGGCCAAGCTCTGGCCCTGGGGGCACAGGGATGCTGCTAGGGGGTCCCTGTCTCCCTGTTCCAACTGTGACGGCCCTGAGTCCCTGTCCCCGTGTCAGGCTCTGGGCTTGATCTCCTCGAACATCCTCAGCAGGGGGCTGCAGCGCCAGGGGCAGGGGGACCCAGAGGGACACGGGATGCCACCGGGCACGAGCAGCTTTGGACTTCTCTGGGAGGAACTGTGAGTGGGAGCTGGCTTGAAGTGACCTCCCCAGTAAGGTCACAGAGCCCCTGAGATGTCACACTGCCTCCTGGGATGTCACAGCCCACCCTGAGATCTCACAAATCCCCCTTGTGATGTCACAGAGCCAGTGCTGCTCTAGCACTCTGGGATGTCATACAGTTGCGCTGTGATGGCACAGAAGACTCTGGCATCACAAAGTCAGCCCGTGTCACAATCCTCTAGTGCAAGCGGGAATCATGACAGTTCATTTTCCCCATCTCAGAATTAGCAGAAGTAGATAGGCTTATCATGAGAAACCGAATGTGATGAACATGTTAGAAATGCAAGGCTCCAAGTTATTAATTTTTAATTTAATAAAAGTTATTAAGTGTACCAAATATAAACTTTGAGAAAAATGAAAAAAAGACACTATAAAAAAAAGTCAATGTGGAGCCCGGGATTGCCACCGGGTGAGACACAGGTTTGACAGCTGCAGCAGAGGGTCCTCTATGCTTCACACCGACCGTCCTGTCTGACCCATTTTTATACAATTTTCCTTGCCTGAGCCAGAGTCCCCTTTCTTCCTTTTCAAAGTGCATGTATTCATGTGGAGTTCTTTTCTCTGTGGCAAGTTGAACAATACGTGTCCGGAGAGTGATGAACACCTGTGTTTGCAGTCCCGGAATTCGGATTTGAGATGTACCTCCCTGATGGCTCTGACTATCTCGGTCTCGGATATTTATCGTGTATTTATCGTCCGGGTGTTTCTCGGACAACCTTGATGCATGATCCCTCTCTGGGCTGGCCACTTTCGTTCGCTTGTAAATAAAGTCCTCCCTCTCTCGTCCAGGTGGCTTTGACATGGTGTTGCAATCGCTGTTGCTGGCTTGTGCGATTTAAAAACTTCCTATAAGAGTATAATTTAACAGCACATAACTATAAAAGAGACGACAATTTTATTTGCACAAATTATCCTATAGACATATAACAGTCCTAATGATTCCTTGAGGCCTTGCAGTGTCACAATGTTCTCCATGGTTCCACAGGCCCCACAGTGTCATGTGACTCCTCTGTTCCATGAGTCCTGCAATGTCACAATGGACCTTTGGACCAATGGACCATGGGGCTTTGCAGTGTCACAACGCTCTCCTTTGGCTCCACAGGGTCACAATGGAGCACTGATTACAGGCAGCCTCTCTGTGTTACCCTGGAGCTTTGTTTCCGTGGGGTCTCGCAGTGTCCCAATGGAGCCTTGGCTGGATGGGGCCTCACAGTGTCACAATGATGCCTACATTCCACTGAGGCACACGGCATCACTAGGGTCCCCTTGCTTCCATGAGGCCCAGCAATGTCACAGTGGTGTCCATGAATCCATGAGGACTCACAGTATCCCAAGGGTCTCTTGATCTCACATGGTCCCACAGTGTCCCAATGGTCCCTTGGTCTCACAAGGCCCCACAGTGTCCCAATGGTCACTTCTTCTCACATGGCCCCACAGTGTAACAATGGTCCCTTGGTTCCATGGTTCCTGGTCTGGTGCATTCCCCTCTCCCCTTCTCAGGCCGCCCTGCCAGCTGAGAAATGCTCACTGGGCCAGGGCCTTGGCCAGCAGCCCCTGGGCTCAGCTCCTCTGGAGCTCATCACAGACACTGTCTGCTCCAGGCTCAACCCTTCATCCCCTGGGGAGATGCCAAAGCCTCCACAGGGAACATTTCCCTTTGCTCAGGGGAATTTCTCACAGGTGCCTTGTAGTGACTCTTTGTGTCTGTGTGCACACAGGAGTGCCTGTGCTCAGGGAAATGTGGCAGAAATGCTGCTCTCTGAGGGCTTTGATTGCCTTGGATAGCTGAGCCAGTCAGGCCTGGAAGTAAGGTTAAGTCATGTCACCCTGATTCTTAAGATTTTCTAAAGCCTTCTGAGTTTCCATTCTGTTGGAGAACCTTCCCACACATTTTCTGTCAACAACATATTGTTTACAATCTTTTATGGGGTTGGACAAACTTGATGTACTAGTGCTTTGTCCAATGTCTTTGGACAGGTGGTCCATTCACTCTCCAATCCAATGTCACCTTTGGGAAAGTATAAAAGTTGGAGTCAGAGAATAAACTTTTCTCTTTACCTTGAAAATAGCAGGTGGCTCGCGTCGTGCTTTCACGTGTCTTATAGCGACAAAGTCACAAGCTGTAAGCAAAGTTAAATGCTGCTAAGAGTTGTTCTTTTGCTAATTTGTGAAGCTTAATAGAAGTTCTAAGCGAAGTTGAATATTGTTAAGTGTTATTCCACAGCTCTGTTTAGCTTTTAGGCTGTATTCCTTTTATCCTTGCCCTCACTGTCCTTTCGTCACACACACACACACACCCACACACACACACACACCCACACACACACACACACACACAAACACACAGAGACACACAGACACCGGGACAGTTCTTGACTCCTTTTTGGTTTGATTGCCTGGATTTTGTTTGGTTTTGTTGTTGCTTTGTTTCCTTGGTGTGCCTGAAGTGTCCAGTCAGGAGCAGAGTGACTCTTGCCAAGGAACTCTGTGGTGCTGTCAGTTAATATTAAAGCTGTTTTATGCTACTCCCCTGCTGGGGATTTTTAAAGTGCTCTCAAGCCCTCCTTCATAAGAGGGTGAAGGAGCCCTGGCCAAGCTCTGGCCCTGGGGGCACAGGGATGCTGCTAGGGGGTCCCTGTCTCCCTGTTCCAACTGTGACGGCCCTGAGCCCCTGTCCCCGTGTCAGGCTCTGGGCTTGATCTCCTCGAACATCCTCATCGGGAGGCTGCAGCGCCAGGGGCAGGGGGACCCAGATGGACACGGGATGCCACCGGGCACGAGCAGCTTTGGACTTCTCTGGGAGGAACTGTGAGTGGAAGCTGGCTTGAAGTGACCTCCCCAGTAAGGTCACAGAGCCCCTGAGATGTCACACTGCCTCCTGGGATGTCACAGCCCACCCTGAGATCTCACAAATCCCCCTTGTGATGTCACAGAGCCAGTGCTGCTCTAGCACTCTGGGATGTCATACAGTTGCGCTGTGATGGCACAGAAGACTCTGGCATCACAAAGTCAGCCCGTGTCACAATCCTCTAGTGCAAGCGGGAATCATGACAGTTCATTTTCCCCATCTCAGAATTAGCAGAAGTAGATAGGCTTATCATGAGAAACCGAATGTGATGAACATGTTAGAAATGCAAGGCTCCAAGTTATTAATTTTTAATTTAATAAAAGTTATTAAGTGTACCAAATATAAACTTTGAGAAAAATGAAAAAAAGACACTATAAAAAAAAGTCAATGTGGAGCCCGGGATTGCCACCGGGTGAGACACAGGTTGGACAGCTGCAGCAGAGGGTCCTCTATGCTTCACACCGACCGTCCTGTCTGACCCATTTTTATACGATTATCCTTGCCTGAGCCAGAGTCCCCTTTCTTCCTTTTCAAAGTGCATGTATTCATGTGGAGTTCTTTTCTCTGTGGCAAGTTGAACAATACCTGTCCGGAGAGTGATGAACACCTGTGTTTGCAGTCCCGGAATTCGGATTTGAGATGTACCTCCCTGATGGCTCTGACTATCTCGGTCTCGGATATTTATCGTGTATTTATCGTCCGGGTGTTTCTCGGACAACCTTGATGCATGATCCCTCTCTGGGCTGGCCACTTTCGTTCGCTTGTAAATAAAGTCCTCCCTCTCTCGTCCAGGTGGCTTTGACATGGTGTTGCAATCGCTGTTGCTGGCTTGTGCGATTTAAAAACTTCCTATAAGAGTATAATTTAACAGCACATAACTATAAAAGAGACGACAATTTTATTTGCACCAATTATCCTATAGACATATAACAGTCCTAATGATTCCTTGAGGCCTTGCAGTGTCACAATGTTCTCCATGGTTCCACAGGCCCCACAGTGTCATGTGACTCCTCTGTTCCATGAGTCCTGCAATGTCACAATGGACCTTTGGACCAATGGACCATGGGGCTTTGCAGTGTCACAACGCTCTCCTTTGGCTCCACAGGGTCCCAATGGAGCACTGATTACAGGCAGCCTCTCTGTGTTACCCTGGAGCTTTGTTTCCGTGGGGTCTCGCAGTGTCCCAATGGAGCCTTGGTTGGATGGGGCCTCACAGTGTCACAATGATGCCTACATTCCACTGAGGCACACGGCGTCACTAGGGTCCCCTTGCTTCCATGAGGCCCAGCAATGTCACAGTGGTGTCCATGAATCCATGAGGACTCACAGTGTCCCAATGGTCTCTTGATCTCACATGGTCCCACAGTGTCCCAATGGTCCCTTGGTCTCACAAGGCCCCACAGTGTCCCAATGGTCACTTCTTCTCACATGGCCCCACAGTGTAACAATGATCCCTTGGTTCCATGGTTCCTGGTCTGGTGCATTCCCCTCTCCCCTTCTCAGGCCGCCCTGCCAGCTGAGAAATGCTCACTGGGCCTGGGCCTTGGCCAGCAGCCCCTGGGCTCAGCTCCTCTGGAGCTCATCACAGACACTGTCTGCTCCAGGCTCAACCCTTCATCCCCTGGGGAGATGCCAAAGCCTCCACAGGGAACATTTCCCTTTGCTCAGGGGAATTTCTCACAGGTGCCTTGTAGTGACTCTTTGTGTCTGTGTGCACACAGGAGTGCCTGTGCTCAGGGAAATGTGGCAGAAATGCTGCTCTCTGAGGGCTTTGATTGCCTTGGATAGCTGAGCCAGTCAGGCCTGGAAGTAAGGTTAAGTCATGTCACCCTGATTCTTAAGATTTTCTAAAGCCTTCTGAGTTTCCATTCTGTTGGAGAACCTTCCCACACATTTTCTGTCAACAACATATTGTTTACAATCTTTTATGGGGTTGGACAAACTTGATGTACTAGTGCTTTGTCCAATGTCTTTGGACAGGTGGTCCATTCACTCTCCAATCCAATGTCACCTTTGGGAAAGTATAAAAGTTGGAGTCAGAGAATAAACTTTTCTCTTTACCTTGAAAATAGCAGGTGGCTCGCGTCGTGCTTTCACGTGTCTTATAGCGACAAAGTCACAAGCTGTAAGCAAAGTTAAATGCTGCTAAGAGTTGTTCTTTTGCTAATTTGTGAAGCTTAATAGAAGTTCTAAGCGAAGTTGAATATTGTTAAGTGTTATTCCACAGCTCTGTTTAGCTTTTAGGCTGTATTCCTTTTATCCTTGCCCTCACTGTCCTTTCGTCACACACACACACACACCCACACACACACACACACCCACACACACACACACACACACAAACACACAGAGACACACAGACACCGGGACAGTTCTTGACTCCTTTTTGTTTTGATTGCCTGGATTTTGTTTGGTTTTGTTGTTGCTTTGTTTCCTTGGTGTGCCTGAAGTGTCCAGTCAGGAGCAGAGTGACTCTTGCCAAGGAACTCTGTGGTGCTGTCAGTTAATATTAAAGCTGTTTTATGCTACTCCCCTGCTGGGGATTTTTAAAGTGCTCTCAAGCCCTCCTTCATAAGAGGGTGAAGGAGCCCTGGCCAAGCTCTGGCCCTGGGGGCACAGGGATGCTGCTAGGGGGTCCCTGTCTCCCTGTTCCAACTGTGACGGCCCTGAGTCCCTGTCCCCGTGTCAGGCTCTGGGCTTGATCTCCTCGAACATCCTCAGCAGGGGGCTGCAGCGCCAGGGGCAGGGGGACCCAGAGGGACACGGGATGCCACCGGGCACGAGCAGCTTTGGACTTCTCTGGGAGGAACTGTGAGTGGGAGCTGGCTTGAAGTGACCTCCCCAGTAAGGTCACAGAGCCCCTGAGATGTCACACTGCCTCCTGGGATGTCACAGCCCACCCTGAGATCTCACAAATCCCCCTTGTGATGTCACAGAGCCAGTGCTGCTCTAGCACTCTGGGATGTCATACAGTTGCGCTGTGATGGCACAGAAGACTCTGGCATCACAAAGTCAGCCCGTGTCACAATCCTCTAGTGCAAGCGGGAATCATGACAGTTCATTTTCCCCATCTCAGAATTAGCAGAAGTAGATAGGCTTATCATGAGAAACCGAATGTGATGAACATGTTAGAAATGCAAGGCTCCAAGTTATTAATTTTTAATTTAATAAAAGTTATTAAGTGTACCAAATATAAACTTTGAGAAAAATGAAAAAAAGACACTATAAAAAAAAGTCAATGTGGAGCCCGGGATTGCCACCGGGTGAGACACAGGTTTGACAGCTGCAGCAGAGGGTCCTCTATGCTTCACACCGACCGTCCTGTCTGACCCATTTTTATACAATTTTCCTTGCCTGAGCCAGAGTCCCCTTTCTTCCTTTTCAAAGTGCATGTATTCATGTGGAGTTCTTTTCTCTGTGGCAAGTTGAACAATACGTGTCCGGAGAGTGATGAACACCTGTGTTTGCAGTCCCGGAATTCGGATTTGAGATGTACCTCCCTGATGGCTCTGACTATCTCGGTCTCGGATATTTATCGTGTATTTATCGTCCGGGTGTTTCTCGGACAACCTTGATGCATGATCCCTCTCTGGGCTGGCCACTTTCGTTCGCTTGTAAATAAAGTCCTCCCTCTCTCGTCCAGGTGGCTTTGACATGGTGTTGCAATCGCTGTTGCTGGCTTGTGCGATTTAAAAACTTCCTATAAGAGTATAATTTAACAGCACATAACTATAAAAGAGACGACAATTTTATTTGCACAAATTATCCTATAGACATATAACAGTCCTAATGATTCCTTGAGGCCTTGCAGTGTCACAATGTTCTCCATGGTTCCACAGGCCCCACAGTGTCATGTGACTCCTCTGTTCCATGAGTCCTGCAATGTCACAATGGACCTTTGGACCAATGGACCATGGGGCTTTGCAGTGTCACAACGCTCTCCTTTGGCTCCACAGGGTCACAATGGAGCACTGATTACAGGCAGCCTCTCTGTGTTACCCTGGAGCTTTGTTTCCGTGGGGTCTCGCAGTGTCCCAATGGAGCCTTGGCTGGATGGGGCCTCACAGTGTCACAATGATGCCTACATTCCACTGAGGCACACGGCATCACTAGGGTCCCCTTGCTTCCATGAGGCCCAGCAATGTCACAGTGGTGTCCATGAATCCATGAGGACTCACAGTATCCCAAGGGTCTCTTGATCTCACATGGTCCCACAGTGTCCCAATGGTCCCTTGGTCTCACAAGGCCCCACAGTGTCCCAATGGTCACTTCTTCTCACATGGCCCCACAGTGTAACAATGGTCCCTTGGTTCCATGGTTCCTGGTCTGGTGCATTCCCCTCTCCCCTTCTCAGGCCGCCCTGCCAGCTGAGAAATGCTCACTGGGCCAGGGCCTTGGCCAGCAGCCCCTGGGCTCAGCTCCTCTGGAGCTCATCACAGACACTGTCTGCTCCAGGCTCAACCCTTCATCCCCTGGGGAGATGCCAAAGCCTCCACAGGGAACATTTCCCTTTGCTCAGGGGAATTTCTCACAGGTGCCTTGTAGTGACTCTTTGTGTCTGTGTGCACACAGGAGTGCCTGTGCTCAGGGAAATGTGGCAGAAATGCTGCTCTCTGAGGGCTTTGATTGCCTTGGATAGCTGAGCCAGTCAGGCCTGGAAGTAAGGTTAAGTCATGTCACCCTGATTCTTAAGATTTTCTAAAGCCTTCTGAGTTTCCATTCTGTTGGAGAACCTTCCCACACATTTTCTGTCAACAACATATTGTTTACAATCTTTTATGGGGTTGGACAAACTTGATGTACTAGTGCTTTGTCCAATGTCTTTGGACAGGTGGTCCATTCACTCTCCAATCCAATGTCACCTTTGGGAAAGTATAAAAGTTGGAGTCAGAGAATAAACTTTTCTCTTTACCTTGAAAATAGCAGGTGGCTCGCGTCGTGCTTTCACGTGTCTTATAGCGACAAAGTCACAAGCTGTAAGCAAAGTTAAATGCTGCTAAGAGTTGTTCTTTTGCTAATTTGTGAAGCTTAATAGAAGTTCTAAGCGAAGTTGAATATTGTTAAGTGTTATTCCACAGCTCTGTTTAGCTTTTAGGCTGTATTCCTTTTATCCTTGCCCTCACTGTCCTTTCGTCACACACACACACACACCCACACACACACACACACCCACACACACACACACACACACAAACACACAGAGACACACAGACACCGGGACAGTTCTTGACTCCTTTTTGGTTTGATTGCCTGGATTTTGTTTGGTTTTGTTGTTGCTTTGTTTCCTTGGTGTGCCTGAAGTGTCCAGTCAGGAGCAGAGTGACTCTTGCCAAGGAACTCTGTGGTGCTGTCAGTTAATATTAAAGCTGTTTTATGCTACTCCCCTGCTGGGGATTTTTAAAGTGCTCTCAAGCCCTCCTTCATAAGAGGGTGAAGGAGCCCTGGCCAAGCTCTGGCCCTGGGGGCACAGGGATGCTGCTAGGGGGTCCCTGTCTCCCTGTTCCAACTGTGACGGCCCTGAGCCCCTGTCCCCGTGTCAGGCTCTGGGCTTGATCTCCTCGAACATCCTCATCGGGAGGCTGCAGCGCCAGGGGCAGGGGGACCCAGATGGACACGGGATGCCACCGGGCACGAGCAGCTTTGGACTTCTCTGGGAGGAACTGTGAGTGGAAGCTGGCTTGAAGTGACCTCCCCAGTAAGGTCACAGAGCCCCTGAGATGTCACACTGCCTCCTGGGATGTCACAGCCCACCCTGAGATCTCACAAATCCCCCTTGTGATGTCACAGAGCCAGTGCTGCTCTAGCACTCTGGGATGTCATACAGTTGCGCTGTGATGGCACAGAAGACTCTGGCATCACAAAGTCAGCCCGTGTCACAATCCTCTAGTGCAAGCGGGAATCATGACAGTTCATTTTCCCCATCTCAGAATTAGCAGAAGTAGATAGGCTTATCATGAGAAACCGAATGTGATGAACATGTTAGAAATGCAAGGCTCCAAGTTATTAATTTTTAATTTAATAAAAGTTATTAAGTGTACCAAATATAAACTTTGAGAAAAATGAAAAAAAGACACTATAAAAAAAAGTCAATGTGGAGCCCGGGATTGCCACCGGGTGAGACACAGGTTGGACAGCTGCAGCAGAGGGTCCTCTATGCTTCACACCGACCGTCCTGTCTGACCCATTTTTATACGATTATCCTTGCCTGAGCCAGAGTCCCCTTTCTTCCTTTTCAAAGTGCATGTATTCATGTGGAGTTCTTTTCTCTGTGGCAAGTTGAACAATACCTGTCCGGAGAGTGATGAACACCTGTGTTTGCAGTCCCGGAATTCGGATTTGAGATGTACCTCCCTGATGGCTCTGACTATCTCGGTCTCGGATATTTATCGTGTATTTATCGTCCGGGTGTTTCTCGGACAACCTTGATGCATGATCCCTCTCTGGGCTGGCCACTTTCGTTCGCTTGTAAATAAAGTCCTCCCTCTCTCGTCCAGGTGGCTTTGACATGGTGTTGCAATCGCTGTTGCTGGCTTGTGCGATTTAAAAACTTCCTATAAGAGTATAATTTAACAGCACATAACTATAAAAGAGATGACAATTTTATTTGCACCAATTATCCTATAGACATATAACAGTCCTAATGATTCCTTGAGGCCTTGCAGTGTCACAATGTTCTCCATGGTTCCACAGGCCCCACAGTGTCATGTGACTCCTCTGTTCCATGAGTCCTGCAATGTCACAATGGACCTTTGGACCAATGGACCATGGGGCTTTGCAGTGTCACAACGCTCTCCTTTGGCTCCACAGGGTCCCAATGGAGCACTGATTACAGGCAGCCTCTCTGTGTTACCCTGGAGCTTTGTTTCCGTGGGGTCTCGCAGTGTCCCAATGGAGCCTTGGTTGGATGGGGCCTCACAGTGTCACAATGATGCCTACATTCCACTGAGGCACACGGCGTCACTAGGGTCCCCTTGCTTCCATGAGGCCCAGCAATGTCACAGTGGTGTCCATGAATCCATGAGGACTCACAGTGTCCCAATGGTCTCTTGATCTCACATGGTCCCACAGTGTCCCAATGGTCCCTTGGTCTCACAAGGCCCCACAGTGTCCCAATGGTCACTTCTTCTCACATGGCCCCACAGTGTAACAATGGTCCCTTGGTTCCATGGTTCCTGGTCTGGTGCATTCCCCTCTCCCCTTCTCAGGCCGCCCTGCCAGCTGAGAAATGCTCACTGGGCCTGGGCCTTGGCCAGCAGCCCCTGGGCTCAGCTCCTCTGGAGCTCATCACAGACACTGTCTGCTCCAGGCTCAACCCTTCATCCCCTGGGGAGATGCCAAAGCCTCCACAGGGAACATTTCCCTTTGCTCAGGGGAATTTCTCACAGGTGCCTTGTAGTGACTCTTTGTGTCTGTGTGCACACAGGAGTGCCTGTGCTCAGGGAAATGTGGCAGAAATGCTGCTCTCTGAGGGCTTTGATTGCCTTGGATAGCTGAGCCAGTCAGGCCTGGAAGTAAGGTTAAGTCATGTCACCCTGATTCTTAAGATTTTCTAAAGCCTTCTGAGTTTCCATTCTGTTGGAGAACCTTCCCACACATTTTCTGTCAACAACATATTGTTTACAATCTTTTATGGGGTTGGACAAACTTGATGTACTAGTGCTTTGTCCAATGTCTTTGGACAGGTGGTCCATTCACTCTCCAATCCAATGTCACCTTTGGGAAAGTATAAAAGTTGGAGTCAGAGAATAAACTTTTCTCTTTACCTTGAAAATAGCAGGTGGCTCGCGTCGTGCTTTCACGTGTCTTATAGCGACAAAGTCACAAGCTGTAAGCAAAGTTAAATGCTGCTAAGAGTTGTTCTTTTGCTAATTTGTGAAGCTTAATAGAAGTTCTAAGCGAAGTTGAATATTGTTAAGTGTTATTCCACAGCTCTGTTTAGCTTTTAGGCTGTATTCCTTTTATCCTTGCCCTCACTGTCCTTTCGTCACACACACACACACACCCACACACACACACACACCCACACACACACACACACACACAAACACACAGAGACACACAGACACCGGGACAGTTCTTGACTCCTTTTTGTTTTGATTGCCTGGATTTTGTTTGGTTTTGTTGTTGCTTTGTTTCCTTGGTGTGCCTGAAGTGTCCAGTCAGGAGCAGAGTGACTCTTGCCAAGGAACTCTGTGGTGCTGTCAGTTAATATTAAAGCTGTTTTATGCTACTCCCCTGCTGGGGATTTTTAAAGTGCTCTCAAGCCCTCCTTCATAAGAGGGTGAAGGAGCCCTGGCCAAGCTCTGGCCCTGGGGGCACAGGGATGCTGCTAGGGGGTCCCTGTCTCCCTGTTCCAACTGTGACGGCCCTGAGTCCCTGTCCCCGTGTCAGGCTCTCGGCTTGATCTCCTCGAACATCCTCAGCAGGGGGCTGCAGCGCCAGGGGCAGGGGGACCCAGAGGGACACGGGATGCCACCGGGCACGAGCAGCTTTGGACTTCTCTGGGAGGAACTGTGAGTGGGAGCTGGCTTGAAGTGACCTCCCCAGTAAGGTCACAGAGCCCCTGAGATGTCACACTGCCTCCTGGGATGTCACAGCCCACCCTGAGATCTCACAAATCCCCCTTGTGATGTCACAGAGCCAGTGCTGCTCTAGCACTCTGGGATGTCATACAGTTGCGCTGTGATGGCACAGAAGACTCTGGCATCACAAACTCAGCCCGTGTCACAATCCTCTAGTGCAAGCGGGAATCATGACAGTTCATTTTCCCCATCTCAGAATTAGCAGAAGTAGATAGGCTTATCATGAGAAACCGAATGTGATGAACATGTTAGAAATGCAAGGCTCCAAGTTATTAATTTTTAATTTAATAAAAGTTATTAAGTGTACCAAATATAAACTTTGAGAAAAATGAAAAAAAGACACTATAAAAAAAAGTCAATGTGGAGCCCGGGATTGCCACCGGGTGAGACACAGGTTTGACAGCTGCAGCAGAGGGTCCTCTATGCTTCACACCGACCGTCCTGTCTGACCCATTTTTATACAATTTTCCTTGCCTGAGCCAGAGTCCCCTTTCTTCCTTTTCAAAGTGCATGTATTCATGTGGAGTTCTTTTCTCTGTGGCAAGTTGAACAATACGTGTCCGGAGAGTGATGAACACCTGTGTTTGCAGTCCCGGAATTCGGATTTGAGATGTACCTCCCTGATGGCTCTGACTATCTCGGTCTCGGATATTTATCGTGTATTTATCGTCCGGGTGTTTCTCGGACAACCTTGATGCATGATCCCTCTCTGGGCTGGCCACTTTCGTTCGCTTGTAAATAAAGTCCTCCCTCTCTCGTCCAGGTGGCTTTGACATGGTGTTGCAATCGCTGTTGCTGGCTTGTGCGATTTAAAAACTTCCTATAAGAGTATAATTTAACAGCACATAACTATAAAAGAGACGACAATTTTATTTGCACAAATTATCCTATAGACATATAACAGTCCTAATGATTCCTTGAGGCCTTGCAGTGTCACAATGTTCTCCATGGTTCCACAGGCCCCACAGTGTCATGTGACTCCTCTGTTCCATGAGTCCTGCAATGTCACAATGGACCTTTGGACCAATGGACCATGGGGCTTTGCAGTGTCACAACGCTCTCCTTTGGCTCCACAGGGTCACAATGGAGCACTGATTACAGGCAGCCTCTCTGTGTTACCCTGGAGCTTTGTTTCCGTGGGGTCTCGCAGTGTCCCAATGGAGCCTTGGCTGGATGGGGCCTCACAGTGTCACAATGATGCCTACATTCCACTGAGGCACACGGCATCACTAGGGTCCCCTTGCTTCCATGAGGCCCAGCAATGTCACAGTGGTGTCCATGAATCCATGAGGACTCACAGTATCCCAAGGGTCTCTTGATCTCACATGGTCCCACAGTGTCCCAATGGTCCCTTGGTCTCACAAGGCCCCACAGTGTCCCAATGGTCACTTCTTCTCACATGGCCCCACAGTGTAACAATGGTCCCTTGGTTCCATGGTTCCTGGTCTGGTGCATTCCCCTCTCCCCTTCTCAGGCCGCCCTGCCAGCTGAGAAATGCTCACTGGGCCAGGGCCTTGGCCAGCAGCCCCTGGGCTCAGCTCCTCTGGAGCTCATCACAGACACTGTCTGCTCCAGGCTCAACCCTTCATCCCCTGGGGAGATGCCAAAGCCTCCACAGGGAACATTTCCCTTTGCTCAGGGGAATTTCTCACAGGTGCCTTGTAGTGACTCTTTGTGTCTGTGTGCACACAGGAGTGCCTGTGCTCAGGGAAATGTGGCAGAAATGCTGCTCTCTGAGGGCTTTGATTGCCTTGGATAGCTGAGCCAGTCAGGCCTGGAAGTAAGGTTAAGTCATGTCACCCTGATTCTTAAGATTTTCTAAAGCCTTCTGAGTTTCCATTCTGTTGGAGAACCTTCCCACACATTTTCTGTCAACAACATATTGTTTACAATCTTTTATGGGGTTGGACAAACTTGATGTACTAGTGCTTTGTCCAATGTCTTTGGACAGGTGGTCCATTCACTCTCCAATCCAATGTCACCTTTGGGAAAGTATAAAAGTTGGAGTCAGAGAATAAACTTTTCTCTTTACCTTGAAAATAGCAGGTGGCTCGCGTCGTGCTTTCACGTGTCTTATAGCGACAAAGTCACAAGCTGTAAGCAAAGTTAAATGCTGCTAAGAGTTGTTCTTTTGCTAATTTGTGAAGCTTAATAGAAGTTCTAAGCGAAGTTGAATATTGTTAAGTGTTATTCCACAGCTCTGTTTAGCTTTTAGGCTGTATTCCTTTTATCCTTGCCCTCACTGTCCTTTCGTCACACACACACACACACCCACACACACACACACACCCACACACACACACACACACACAAACACACAGAGACACACAGACACCGGGACAGTTCTTGACTCCTTTTTGGTTTGATTGCCTGGATTTTGTTTGGTTTTGTTGTTGCTTTGTTTCCTTGGTGTGCCTGAAGTGTCCAGTCAGGAGCAGAGTGACTCTTGCCAAGGAACTCTGTGGTGCTGTCAGTTAATATTAAAGCTGTTTTATGCTACTCCCCTGCTGGGGATTTTTAAAGTGCTCTCAAGCCCTCCTTCATAAGAGGGTGAAGGAGCCCTGGCCAAGCTCTGGCCCTGGGGGCACAGGGATGCTGCTAGGGGGTCCCTGTCTCCCTGTTCCAACTGTGACGGCCCTGAGCCCCTGTCCCCGTGTCAGGCTCTGGGCTTGATCTCCTCGAACATCCTCATCGGGAGGCTGCAGCGCCAGGGGCAGGGGGACCCAGATGGACACGGGATGCCACCGGGCACGAGCAGCTTTGGACTTCTCTGGGAGGAACTGTGAGTGGAAGCTGGCTTGAAGTGACCTCCCCAGTAAGGTCACAGAGCCCCTGAGATGTCACACTGCCTCCTGGGATGTCACAGCCCACCCTGAGATCTCACAAATCCCCCTTGTGATGTCACAGAGCCAGTGCTGCTCTAGCACTCTGGGATGTCATACAGTTGCGCTGTGATGGCACAGAAGACTCTGGCATCACAAAGTCAGCCCGTGTCACAATCCTCTAGTGCAAGCGGGAATCATGACAGTTCATTTTCCCCATCTCAGAATTAGCAGAAGTAGATAGGCTTATCATGAGAAACCGAATGTGATGAACATGTTAGAAATGCAAGGCTCCAAGTTATTAATTTTTAATTTAATAAAAGTTATTAAGTGTACCAAATATAAACTTTGAGAAAAATGAAAAAAAGACACTATAAAAAAAAGTCAATGTGGAGCCCGGGATTGCCACCGGGTGAGACACAGGTTGGACAGCTGCAGCAGAGGGTCCTCTATGCTTCACACCGACCGTCCTGTCTGACCCATTTTTATACGATTATCCTTGCCTGAGCCAGAGTCCCCTTTCTTCCTTTTCAAAGTGCATGTATTCATGTGGAGTTCTTTTCTCTGTGGCAAGTTGAACAATACCTGTCCGGAGAGTGATGAACACCTGTGTTTGCAGTCCCGGAATTCGGATTTGAGATGTACCTCCCTGATGGCTCTGACTATCTCGGTCTCGGATATTTATCGTGTATTTATCGTCCGGGTGTTTCTCGGACAACCTTGATGCATGATCCCTCTCTGGGCTGGCCACTTTCGTTCGCTTGTAAATAAAGTCCTCCCTCTCTCGTCCAGGTGGCTTTGACATGGTGTTGCAATCGCTGTTGCTGGCTTGTGCGATTTAAAAACTTCCTATAAGAGTATAATTTAACAGCACATAACTATAAAAGAGACGACAATTTTATTTGCACCAATTATCCTATAGACATATAACAGTCCTAATGATTCCTTGAGGCCTTGCAGTGTCACAATGTTCTCCATGGTTCCACAGGCCCCACAGTGTCATGTGACTCCTCTGTTCCATGAGTCCTGCAATGTCACAATGGACCTTTGGACCAATGGACCATGGGGCTTTGCAGTGTCACAACGCTCTCCTTTGGCTCCACAGGGTCCCAATGGAGCACTGATTACAGGCAGCCTCTCTGTGTTACCCTGGAGCTTTGTTTCCGTGGGGTCTCGCAGTGTCCCAATGGAGCCTTGGTTGGATGGGGCCTCACAGTGTCACAATGATGCCTACATTCCACTGAGGCACACGGCGTCACTAGGGTCCCCTTGCTTCCATGAGGCCCAGCAATGTCACAGTGGTGTCCATGAATCCATGAGGACTCACAGTGTCCCAATGGTCTCTTGATCTCACATGGTCCCACAGTGTCCCAATGGTCCCTTGGTCTCACAAGGCCCCACAGTGTCCCAATGGTCACTTCTTCTCACATGGCCCCACAGTGTAACAATGGTCCCTTGGTTCCATGGTTCCTGGTCTGGTGCATTCCCCTCTCCCCTTCTCAGGCCGCCCTGCCAGCTGAGAAATGCTCACTGGGCCTGGGCCTTGGCCAGCAGCCCCTGGGCTCAGCTCCTCTGGAGCTCATCACAGACACTGTCTGCTCCAGGCTCAACCCTTCATCCCCTGGGGAGATGCCAAAGCCTCCACAGGGAACATTTCCCTTTGCTCAGGGGAATTTCTCACAGGTGCCTTGTAGTGACTCTTTGTGTCTGTGTGCACACAGGAGTGCCTGTGCTCAGGGAAATGTGGCAGAAATGCTGCTCTCTGAGGGCTTTGATTGCCTTGGATAGCTGAGCCAGTCAGGCCTGGAAGTAAGGTTAAGTCATGTCACCCTGATTCTTAAGATTTTCTAAAGCCTTCTGAGTTTCCATTCTGTTGGAGAACCTTCCCACACATTTTCTGTCAACAACATATTGTTTACAATCTTTTATGGGGTTGGACAAACTTGATGTACTAGTGCTTTGTCCAATGTCTTTGGACAGGTGGTCCATTCACTCTCCAATCCAATGTCACCTTTGGGAAAGTATAAAAGTTGGAGTCAGAGAATAAACTTTTCTCTTTACCTTGAAAATAGCAGGTGGCTCGCGTCGTGCTTTCACGTGTCTTATAGCGACAAAGTCACAAGCTGTAAGCAAAGTTAAATGCTGCTAAGAGTTGTTCTTTTGCTAATTTGTGAAGCTTAATAGAAGTTCTAAGCGAAGTTGAATATTGTTAAGTGTTATTCCACAGCTCTGTTTAGCTTTTAGGCTGTATTCCTTTTATCCTTGCCCTCACTGTCCTTTCGTCACACACACACACACACCCACACACACACACACACCCACACACACACACACACACACAAACACACAGAGACACACAGACACCGGGACAGTTCTTGACTCCTTTTTGGTTTGATTGCCTGGATTTTGTTTGGTTTTGTTGTTGCTTTGTTTCCTTGGTGTGCCTGAAGTGTCCAGTCAGGAGCAGAGTGACTCTTGCCAAGGAACTCTGTGGTGCTGTCAGTTAATATTAAAGCTGTTTTATGCTACTCCCCTGCTGGGGATTTTTAAAGTGCTCTCAAGCCCTCCTTCATAAGAGGGTGAAGGAGCCCTGGCCAAGCTCTGGCCCTGGGGGCACAGGGATGCTGCTAGGGGGTCCCTGTCTCCCTGTTCCAACTGTGACGGCCCTGAGCCCCTGTCCCCGTGTCAGGCTCTGGGCTTGATCTCCTCGAACATCCTCATCGGGAGGCTGCAGCGCCAGGGGCAGGGGGACCCAGATGGACACGGGATGCCACCGGGCACGAGCAGCTTTGGACTTCTCTGGGAGGAACTGTGAGTGGAAGCTGGCTTGAAGTGACCTCCCCAGTAAGGTCACAGAGCCCCTGAGATGTCACACTGCCTCCTGGGATGTCACAGCCCACCCTGAGATCTCACAAATCCCCCTTGTGATGTCACAGAGCCAGTGCTGCTCTAGCACTCTGGGATGTCATACAGTTGCGCTGTGATGGCACAGAAGACTCTGGCATCACAAAGTCAGCCCGTGTCACAATCCTCTAGTGCAAGCGGGAATCATGACAGTTCATTTTCCCCATCTCAGAATTAGCAGAAGTAGATAGGCTTATCATGAGAAACCGAATGTGATGAACATGTTAGAAATGCAAGGCTCCAAGTTATTAATTTTTAATTTAATAAAAGTTATTAAGTGTACCAAATATAAACTTTGAGAAAAATGAAAAAAAGCCACTATAAAAAAAAGTCAATGTGGAGCCCGGGATTGCCACCGGGTGAGACACAGGTTTGACAGCTGCAGCAGAGGGTCCTCTATGCTTCACACCGACCGTCCTGTCTGACCCATTTTTATACGATTATCCTTGCCTGAGCCAGAGTCCCCTTTCTTCCTTTTCAAAGTGCATGTATTCATGTGGAGTTCTTTTCTCTGTGGCAAGTTGAACAATACCTGTCCGGAGAGTGATGAACACCTGTGTTTGCAGTCCCGGAATTCGGATTTGAGATGTACCTCCCTGATGGCTCTGACTATCTCGGTCTCGGATATTTATCGTGTATTTATCGTCCGGGTGTTTCTCGGACAACCTTGATGCACGATCCCTCTCTGGGCTGGCCACTTTCGTTCGCTTGTAAATAAAGTCCTCCCTCTCTCGTCCAGGTGGCTTTGACATGGTCTTGCAGTCGCAGTTGCTGGCTTGTGCGATTTAAAAACTTCCTATAAGAGTATAATTTAACAGCACATAACTATAAAAGAGACGACAATTTTATTTGCACCAATTATCCTATAGACATATAACAGTCCTAATGATTCCTTGAGGCCTTGCAGTGTCACAATGTTCTCCATGGTTCCACAGGCCCCACAGTGTCATGTGACTCCTCTGTTCCATGAGTCCTGCAATGTCACAATGGACCTTTGGACCAATGGACCATGGGGCTTTGCAGTGTCACAACGCTCTCCTTTGGCTCCACAGGGTCACAATGGAGCACTGATTACAGGCAGCCTCTCTGTGTTACCCTGGAGCTTTGTTTCCGTGGGGTCTCGCAGTGTCCCAATGGAGCCTTGGCTGGATGGGGCCTCACAGTGTCACAATGATGCCTACATTCCACTGAGGCACACGGCGTCACTAGGGTCCCCTTGCTTCCATGAGGCCCAGCAATGTCACAGTGGTGTCCATGAATCCATGAGGACTCACAGTATCCCAATGGTCTCTTGATCTCACATGGTCCCACAGTGTCCCAATGGTCCCTTGGTCTCACAAGGCCCCACAGTGTCCCAATGGTCACTTCTTCTCACATGGCCCCACAGTGTAACAATGGTCCCTTGGTTCCATGGTTCCTGGTCTGGTGCATTCCCCTCTCCCCTTCTCAGGCCGCCCTGCCAGCTGAGAAATGCTCACTGGGCCTGGGCCTTGGCCAGCAGCCCCTGGGCTCAGCTCCTCTGGAGCTCATCACAGACACTGTCTGCTCCAGGCTCAACCCTTCATCCCCTGGGGAGATGCCAAAGCCTCCACAGGGAACATTTCCCTTTGCTCAGGGGAATTTCTCACAGGTGCCTTGTAGTGACTCTTTGTGTCTGTGTGCACACAGGAGTGCCTGTGCTCAGGGAAATGTGGCAGAAATGCTGCTCTCTGAGGGCTTTGATTGCCTTGGATAGCTGAGCCAGTCAGGCCTGGAAGTAAGGTTAAGTCATGTCACCCTGATTCTTAAGATTTTCTAAAGCCTTCTGAGTTTCCATTCTGTTGGAGAACCTTCCCACACATTTTCTGTCAACAACATATTGTTTACAATCTTTTATGGGGTTGGACAAACTTGATGTACTAGTGCTTTGTCCAATGTCTTTGGACAGGTGGTCCATTAACTCTCCAATCCAATGTCACCTTTGGGAAAGTATAAAAGTTGGAGTCAGAGAATAAACTTTTCTCTTTACCTTGAAAATAGCAGGTGGCTCGCGTCGTGCTTTCACGTGTCTTATAGCGACAAAGTCACAAGCTGTAAGCAAAGTTAAATGCTGCTAAGAGTTGTTCTTTTGCTAATTTGTGAAGCTTAATAGAAGTTATAAGCGAAGTTGAATATTGTTAGGTGTTATTCCACAGCTCTGTTTAGCTTTTAGGCTGTATTCCTTTTATCCTTGCCCTCACTGTCCTTTCGTCACACACAGACACACACACACACACACACACACACCCACACACACACACACACACACACAAACACACAGAGACACACAGACACCGGGACAGTTCTTGACTCCTTTTTGGTTTGATTGCCTGGATTTTGTTTGGTTTTGTTGTTGCTTTGTTTCCTTGGTGTGCCTGAAGTGTCCAGTCAGGAGCAGAGTGACTCTTGCCAAGGAACTCTGTGGTGCTGTCAGTTAATATTAAAGCTGTTTTATGCTACTCCCCTGCTGGGGATTTTTAAAGTGCTCTCAAGCCCTCCTTCATAAGAGGGTGAAGGAGCCCTGGCCAAGCTCTGGCCCTGGGGGCACAGGGATGCTGCTAGGGGGTCCCTGTCTCCCTGTTCCAACTGTGACAGCCCTGAGCCCCTGTCCCCGTGTCAGGCTCTGGGCTTGATCTCCTCGAACATCCTCAGCGGGAGGCTGCAGCGCCAGGGGCAGGCGCACCCAGAGGGACACGGGATGCCACCGGGCACGAGCAGCTTTGGACTTCTCTGGGAGGAACTGTGAGTGGAAGCTGGCTTGAAGTGACCTCCCCAGTAAGGTCACAGAGCCCCTGAGATGTCACACTGCCTCCTGGGATGTCACAGCCCACCCTGAGATCTCACAAATCCCCCTTGTGATGTCACAGAGCCAGTGCTGCTCTAGCACTCTGGGATGTCATACAGTTGCGCTGTGATGGCACAGAAGACTCTGGCATCACAAAGTCAGCCCGTGTCACAATCCTCTAGTGCAAGCGGGAATCATGACAGTTCATTTTCCCCATCTCAGAATTAGCAGAAGTAGATAGGCTTATCATGAGAAACCGAATGTGATGAACATGTTAGAAATGCAAGGCTCCAAGTTATTAATTTTTAATTTAATAAAAGTTATTAAGTGTACCAAATATAAACTTTGAGAAAAATGAAAAAAAGACACTATAAAAAAAAGTCAATGTGGAGCCCGGGATTGCCACCGGGTGAGACACAGGTTTGACAGCTGCAGCAGAGGGTCCTCTATGCTTCACACCGACCGTCCTGTCTGACCCATTTTTATACGATTTTCCTTGCCTGAGCCAGAGTCCCCTTTCTTCCTTTTCAAAGTGCACGTATTCATGTGGAGTTCTTTTCTCTGTGGCAAGTTGAACAATACGTGTCCGGAGAGTGATGAACACCTGTGTTTGCAGTCCCGGAATTCGGATTTGAGATGTACCTCCCTGATGGCTCTGACTATCTCGGTCTCGGATATTTATCGTGTATTTATCGTCCGGGTGTTTCTCGGACAACCTTGATGCATGATCCCTCTCTGGGCTGGCCACTTTCGTTCGCTTGTAAATAAAGTCCTCCCTCTCTCGTCCAGGTGGCTTTGACATGGTGTTGCAATCGCTGTTGCTGGCTTGTGCGATTTAAAAACTTCCTATAAGAGTATAATTTAACAGCACATAACTATAAAAGAGACGACAATTTTATTTGCACGAATTATCCTATAGACATATAACAGTCCTAATGATTCCTTGAGGCCTTGCAGTGTCACAATGTTCTCCATGGTTCCACAGGCCCCACAGTGTCATGTGACTCCTCTGTTCCATGAGTCCTGCAATGTCACAATGGACCTTTGGACCAATGGACCATGGGGCTTTGCAGTGTCACAACGCTCTCCTTTGGCTCCACAGGGTCACAATGGAGCACTGATTACAGGCAGCCTCTCTGTGTTACCCTGGAGCTTTGTTTCCGTGGGGTCTCGCAGTGTCCCAATGGAGCCTTGGTTGGATGGGGCCTCACAGTGTCACAATGATGCCTACATTCCACTGAGGCACACGGCGTCACTAGGGTCCCCTTGCTTCCATGAGGCCCAGCAATGTCACAGTGGTGTCCATGAATCCATGAGGACTCACAGTATCCCAATGGTCTCTTGATCTCACAAGGCCCCACAGTGTCCCAATGGTCACTTCTTCTCACATGGCCCCACAGTGTAACAATGGTCCCTTGGTTCCATGGTTCCTGGTCTGGTGCATTCCCCTTTCCCCTTCTCAGGCCACCCTGCCAGCTGAGAAATGCTCACTGGGCCTGGGCCTTGGCCAGCAGCCCCTGGGCTCAGCTCCTCTGGAGCTCATCACAGACACTGTCTGCTCCAGGCTCAACCCTTCATCCCCTGGGGAGATGCCAAAGCCTCCACAGGGAACATTTCCCTTTGCTCAGGGGAATTTCTCACAGGTGCCTTGTAGTGACTCTTTGTGTCTGTGTGCACACAGGAGTGCCTGTGCTCAGGGAAATGTGGCAGAAATGCTGCTCTCTGAGGGCTTTGATTGCCTTGGATAGCTGAGCCAGTCAGGCCTGGAAGTAAGGTTAAGTCATGTCACCCTGATTCTTAAGATTTTCTAAAGCCTTCTGAGTTTCCATTCTGTTGGAGAACCTTCCCACACATTTTCTGTCAACAACATATTGTTTACAATCTTTTATGGGGCTGGACAAACTTGATGTACTAGTGCTTTGTCCAATGTCTTTGGACAGGTGGTCCATTAACTCTCCAATCCAATGTCACCTTTGGGAAAGTATAAAAGTTGGAGTCAGAGAATAAACTTTTCTCTTTACCTTGAAAATAGCAGGTGGCTCGCGTCGTGCTTTCACGTGTCTTATAGCGACAAAGTCACAAGCTGTAAGCAAAGTTAAATGCTGCTAAGAGTTGTTCTTTTGCTAATTTGTGAAGCTTAATAGAAGTTCTAAGCGAAGTTGAATATTGTTAAGTGTTATTCCACAGCTCTGTTTAGCTTTTAGGCTGTATTCCTTTTATCCTTGCCCTCACTGTCCTTTCGTCACACACACACACACACACACACACACACACACACACACACACACACACACAAACACACAGAGACACACAGACACCGGGACAGTTCTTGACTCCTTTTTGGTTTGATTGCCTGGATTTTGTTTGGTTTTGTTGTTGCTTTGTTTCCTTGGTGTGCCTGAAGTGTCCAGTCAGGAGCAGAGTGACTCTTGCCAAGGAACTCTGTGGTGCTGTCACTTAATATTAAAGCTGTTTTATGCTACTCCCCTGCTGGGGATTTTTAAAGTGCTCTCAAGCCCTCCTTCATAAGAGGGTGAAGGAGCCCTGGCCAAGCTCTGGCCCTGGGGGCACAGGGATGCTGCTAGGGGGTCCCTGTCTCCCTGTTCCAACTGTGACGGCCCTGAGTCCCTGTCCCCGTGTCAGGCTCTGGGCTTGATCTCCTCGAACATCCTCAGCAGGGGGCTGCAGCGCCAGGGGCAGGGGGACGCAGAGGGACACGGGATGCCACCGGGCACGAGCAGCTTTGGACTTCTCTGGGAGGAACTGTGAGTGGGAGCTGGCTTGAAGTGACCTCCCCAGTAAGGTCACAGAGCCCCTGAGATGTCACACTGCCTCCTGGGATGTCACAGCCCACCCTGAGATCTCACAAATCCCCCTTGTGATGTCACAGAGCCAGTGCTGCTCTAGCACTCTGGGATGTCATACAGTTGCGCTGTGATGGCACAGAAGACTCTGGCATCACAAAGTCAGCCCGTGTCACAATCCTTTAGTGCAAGCGGGAATCATGACAGTTCATTTTCCCCATCTCAGAATTAGCAGAAGTAGATAGGCTTATCATGAGAAACCGAATGTGATGAACATGTTAGAAATGCAAGGCTCCAAGTTATTAATTTTTAATTTAATAAAAGTTATTAAGTGTACCAAATATAAACTTTGAGAAAAATGAAAAAAAGACACTATAAAAAAAAGTCAATGTGGAGCCCGGGATTGCCACCGGGTGAGACACAGGTTGGACAGCTGCAGCAGAGGGTCCTCTATGCTTCACACCGACCGTCCTGTCTGACCCATTTTTATACGATTTTCCTTGCCTGAGCCAGAGTCCCCTTTCTTCCTTTTCAAAGTGCATGTATTCATGTGGAGTTCTTTTCTCTGTGGCAAGTTGAACAATACCTGTCCGGAGAGTGATGAACACCTGTGTTTGCAGTCCCGGAATTCGGATTTGAGATGTACCTCCCTGATGGCTCTGACTATCTCGGTCTCGGATATTTATCGTGTATTTATCGTCCGGGTGTTTCTCGGACAACCTTGATGCATGATCCCTCTCTGGGCTGGCCACTTTCGTTCGCTTGTAAATAAAGTCCTCCCTCTCTCGTCCAGGTGGCTTTGACATGGTGTTGCAATCGCTGTTGCTGGCTTGTGCGATTTAAAAACTTCCTATAAGAGTATAATTTAACAGCACATAACTATAAAAGAGACGACAATTTTATTTGCACGAATTATCCTATAGACATATAACAGTCCTAATGATTCCTTGAGGCCTTGCAGTGTCACAATGTTCTCCATGGTTCCACAGGCCCCACAGTGTCATGTGACTCCTCTGTTCCATGAGTCCTGCAATGTCACAATGGACCTTTGGACCAATGGACCATGGGGCTTTGCAGTGTCACAACGCTCTCCTTTGGCTCCACAGGGTCCCAATGGAGCACTGATTACAGGCAGCCTCTCTGTGTTACCCTGGAGCTTTGTTTCCGTGGGGTCTCGCAGTGTCCCAATGGAACCTTGGCTGGATGGGGCCTCACAGTGTCACAATGATGCCTACATTCCACTGAGGCACACAGCGTCACTAGGGTCCCCTTGCTTCCATGAGGCCCAGCAATGTCACAGTGGTGTCCATGAATCCATGAGGACTCACAGTATCCCAATGGTCTCTTGATCTCACATGGTCCCACAGTGTCCCAATGGTCCCTTGGTCTCACAAGGCCCCACAGTGTCCCAATGGTCACTTCTTCTCACATGGCCCCACAGTGTAACAATGGTCCCTTGGTTCCATGGTTCCTGGTCTGGTGCATTCCCCTTTCCCCTTCTCAGGCCACCCTGCCAGCTGAGAAATGCTCACTGGGCCAGGGCCTTGGCCAGCAGCCCCTGGGCTCAGCTCCTCTGGAGCTCATCACAGACACTGTCTGCTCCAGGCTCAACCCTTCATCCCCTGGGGAGATGCCAAAGCCTCCACAGGGAACATTTCCCTTTGCTCAGGGGAATTTCTCACAGGTGCCTTGTAGTGACTCTTTGTGTCTGTGTGCACACAGGAGTGCCTGTGCTCAGGGAAATGTGGCAGAAATGCTGCTCTCTGAGGGCTTTGATTGCCTTGGATAGCTGAGCCAGTCAGGCCTGGAAGTAAGGTTAAGTCATGTCACCCTGATTCTTAAGATTTTCTAAAGCCTTCTGAGTTTCCATTCTGTTGGAGAACCTTCCCACACAATTTCTGTCAACAACATATTGTTTACAATCTTTTATGGGGCTGGACAAACTTGATGTACTAGTGCTTTGTCCAATGTCTTTGGACAGGTGGTCCATTCACTCTCCAATCCAATGTCACCTTTGGGAAAGTATAAAAGTTGGAGTCAGAGAATAAACTTTTCTCTTTACCTTGAAAATAGCAGGTGGCTCGCGTCGTGCTTTCACGTGTCTTATAGCGACAAAGTCACAAGCTGTAAGCAAAGTTAAATGCTGCTAAGAGTTGTTCTTTTGCTAATTTGTGAAGCTTAATAGAAGTTCTAAGCGAAGTTGAATATTGTTAAGTGTTATTCCACAGCTCTGTTTAGCTTTTAGGCTGTATTCCTTTTATCCTTGCCCTCACTGTCCTTTCGTCACACACACACACACACACCCACACACACCCACACACACACACACACACACAAACACACAGAGACACACAGACACCGGGACAGTTCTTGACTCCTTTTTGGTTTGATTGCTTGGATTTTGTTTGGTTTTGTTGTTGCTTTGTTTCCTTGGTGTGCCTGAAGTGTCCAGTCAGGAGCAGAGTGACTCTTGCCAAGGAACTCTGTGGTGCTGTCACTTAATATTAAAGTTGTTTTATGCTACTCCCCTGCTGGGGATTTTTAAAGTGCTCTCAAGCCCTCCTTCATAAGAGGGTGAAGGAGCCCTGGCCAAGCTCTGGCCCTGGGGGCACAGGGATGCTGCTAGGGGGTCCCTGTCTCCCTGTTCCAACTGTGACGGCCCTGAGTCCCTGTCCCCGTGTCAGGCTCTGGGCTTGATCTCCTCGAACATCCTCAGCAGGGGGCTGCAGCGCCAGGGGCAGGGGGACCCAGAGGGACACGGGATGCCACCGGGCACGAGCAGCTTTGGACTTCTCTGGGAGGAACTGTGAGTGGGAGCTGGCTTGAAGTGACCTCCCCAGTAAGGTCACAGAGCCCCTGAGATGTCACACTGCCTCCTGGGATGTCACAGCCCACCCTGAGATCTCACAAATCCCCCTTGTGATGTCACAGAGCCAGTGCTGCTCTAGCACTCTGGGATGTCATACAGTTGCGCTGTGATGGCACAGAAGACTCTGGCATCACAAAGTCAGCCCGTGTCACAATCCTTTAGTGCAAGCGGGAATCATGACAGTTCATTTTCCCCATCTCAGAATTAGCAGAAGTAGATAGGCTTATCATGAGAAACTGAATGTGATGAACATGTTAGAAATGCAAGGCTCCAAGTTATTAATTTTTAATTTAATAAAAGTTATTAAGTGTACCAAATATAAACTTTGAGAAAAATGAAAAAAAGACACTATAAAAAAAAGTCAATGTGGAGCCCGGGATTGCCACCGGGTGAGACACAGGTTTGACAGCTGCAGCAGAGGGTCCTCTATGCTTCACACCGACCGTCCTGTCTGACCCATTTTTATACGATTTTCCTTGCCTGAGCCAGAGTCCCCTTTCTTCCTTTTCGGAGTGCATGTATTCATGTGGAGTTCTTTTCTCTGTGGCAAGTTGAACAATACATGTCCAGAGAGTGATGAACACCTGTGTTTGCAGTCCCGGAATTCGGATTTGAGATGTACCTCCCTGATGGCTCTGACTATCTCGGTCTCGGATATTTATCGTGTATTTATCGTCCGGGTGTTTCTCGGACAACCTTGATGCATGATCCCTCTCTGGGCTGGCCACTTTCGTTCGCTTGTAAATAAAGTCCTCCCTCTCTCGTCCAGGTGGCTTTGACATGGTGTTGCAATCGCTGTTGCTGGCTTGTGCGATTTAAAAACTTCCTATAAGAGTATAATTTAACAGCACATAACTATAAAAGAGACGACAATTTTATTTGCACGAATTATCCTATAGACATATAACAGTCCTAATGATTCCTTGAGGCCTTGCAGTGTCACAATGTTCTCCATGGTTCCACAGGCCCCACAGTGTCATGTGACTCCTCTGTTCCATGAGTCCTGCAATGTCACAATGGACCTTTGGACCAATGGACCATGGGGCTTTGCAGTGTCACAACACTCTCCTTTGGCTCCACAGGGTCACAATGGAGCACTGATTACAGGCAGCCTCTCTGTGTTACCCTGGAGCTTTGTTTCCGTGGGGTCTTGCAGTGTCCCAATGGAGCCTTGGCTGGATGGGGCCTCACAGTGTCACAATGATGCCTACATTCCACTGAGGCACATGGCGTCACTAGGGTCCCCTTGCTTCCATGAGGCCCAGCAATGTCACAGTGGTGTCCATGAATCCATGAGGACTCACAGTATCCCAATGGTCTCTTGATCTCACATGGTCCCACAGTGTCCCAATGGTCCCTTGGTCTCACAAGGCCCCACAGTGTCCCAATGGTCACTTCTTCTCACATGGCCCCACAGTGTAACAATGGTCCCTTGGTTCCATGGTTCCTGGTCTGGTGCATTCCCCTCTCCCCTTCTCAGGCCACCCTGCCAGCTGAGAAATGCTCACTGGGCCTGGGCCTTGGCCAGCAGCCCCTGGGCTCAGCTCCTCTGGAGCTCATCACAGACACTGTCTGCTCCAGGCTCAACCCTTCATCCCCTGGGGAGATGCCAAAGCCTCCACAGGGAACATTTCCCTTTGCTCAGGGGAATTTCTCACAGGTGCCTTGTAGTGACTCTTTGTGTCTGTGTGCACACAGGAGTGCCTGTGCTCAGGGAAATGTGGCAGAAATGCTGCTCTCTGAGGGCTTTGATTGCCTTGGATAGCTGAGCCAGTCAGGCCTGGAAGTAAGGTTAAGTCATGTCACCCTGATTCTTAAGATTTTCTAAAGCCTTCTGAGTTTCCATTCTGTTGGAGAACCTTCCCACACAATTTCTGTCAACAACATATTGTTTACAATCTTTTATGGGGCTGGACAAACTTGATGTACTAGTGCTTTGTCCAATGTCTTTGGACAGGTGGTCCATTCACTCTCCAATCCAATGTCACCTTTGGGAAAGTATAAAAGTTGGAGTCAGAGAATAAACTTTTCTCTTTACCTTGAAAATAGCAGGTGGCTCGCGTCGTGCTTTCACGTGTCTTATAGCGACAAAGTCACAAGCTGTAAGCAAAGTTAAATGCTGCTAAGAGTTGTTCTTTTGCTAATTTGTGAAGCTTAATAGAAGTTCTAAGCGAAGTTGAATATTGTTAAGTGTTATTCCACAGCTCTGTTTAGCTTTTAGGCTGTATTCCTTTTATCCTTGCCCTCACTGTCCTTTCGTCACACACACACACACACACACACACACACACACACACACACACACACACACACACAAACACACAGAGACACACAGACACCGGGACAGTTCTTGACTCCTTTTTGGTTTGATTGCCTGGATTTTGTTTGGTTTTGTTGTTGCTTTGTTTCCTTGGTGTGCCTGAAGTGTCCAGTCAGGAGCAGAGTGACTCTTGCCAAGGAACTCTGTGGTGCTGTCACTTAATCTTAAAGCTGTTTTATGCTACTCCCCTGCTGGGGATTTTTAAAGTGCTCTCAAGCCCTCCTTCATAAGAGGGTGAAGGAGCCCTGGCCAAGCTCTGGCCCTGGGGGCACAGGGATGCTGCTAGGGGGTCCCTGTCTCCCTGTTCCAACTGTGACGGCCCTGAGTCCCTGTCCCCGTGTCAGGCTCTGGGCTTGATCTCCTCGAACATCCTCAGCAGGGGGCTGCAGCGCCAGGGGCAGGGGGACCCAGAGGGACACGGGATGCCACCGGGCACGAGCAGCTTTGGACTTCTCTGGGAGGAACTGTGAGTGGGAGCTGGCTTGAAGTGACCTCCCCAGTAAGGTCACAGAGCCCCTGAGATGTCACACTGCCTCCTGGGATGTCACAGCCCACCCTGAGATCTCACAAATCCCCCTTGTGATGTCACAGAGCCAGTGCTGCTCTAGCACTCTGGGATGTCATACAGTTGCGCTGTGATGGCACAGAAGACTCTGGCATCACAAAGTCAGCCCGTGTCACAATCCTCTAGTGCAAGCGGGAATCATGACAGTTCATTTTCCCCATCTCAGAATTAGCAGAAGTAGATAGGCTTATCATGAGAAACTGAATGTGATGAACATGTTAGAAATGCAAGGCTCCAAGTTATTAATTTTTAATTTAATAAAAGTTATTAAGTGTACCAAATATAAACTTTGAGAAAAATGAAAAAAAGACACTATAAAAAAAAGTCAATGTGGAGCCCGGGATTGCCACCGGGTGAGACACAGGTTTGACAGCTGCAGCAGAGGGTCCTCTATGCTTCACACCGACCGTCCTGTCTGACCCATTTTTATACGATTTTCCTTGCCTGAGCCAGAGTCCCCTTTCTTCCTTTTCGGAGTGCATGTATTCATGTGGAGTTCTTTTCTCTGTGGCAAGTTGAACAATACATGTCCAGAGAGTGATGAACACCTGTGTTTGCAGTCCCGGAATTCGGATTTGAGATGTACCTCCCTGATGGCTCTGACTATCTCGGTCTCGGATATTTATCGTGTATTTATCGTCCGGGTGTTTCTCGGACAACCTTGATGCATGATCCCTCTCTGGGCTGGCCACTTTCGTTCGCTTGTAAATAAAGTCCTCCCTCTCTCGTCCAGGTGGCTTTGACATGGTGTTGCAATCGCTGTTGCTGGCTTGTGCGATTTAAAAACTTCCTATAAGAGTATAATTTAACAGCACATAACTATAAAAGAGACGACAATTTTATTTGCACGAATTATCCTATAGACATATAACAGTCCTAATGATTCCTTGAGGCCTTGCAGTGTCACAATGTTCTCCATGGTTCCACAGGCCCCACAGTGTCATGTGACTCCTCTGTTCCATGAGTCCTGCAATGTCACAATGGACCTTTGGACCAATGGACCATGGGGCTTTGCAGTGTCACAACGCTCTCCTTTGGCTCCACAGGGTCACAATGGAGCACTGATTACAGGCAGCCTCTCTGTGTTACCCTGGAGCTTTGTTTCCGTGGGGTCTTGCAGTGTCCCAATGGAGCCTTGGCTGGATGGGGCCTCACAGTGTCACAATGATGCCTACATTCCACTGAGGCACATGGCGTCACTAGGGTCCCCTTGCTTCCATGAGGCCCAGCAATGTCACAGTGGTGTCCATGAATCCATGAGGACTCACAGTATCCCAATGGTCTCTTGATCTCACATGGTCCCACAGTGTCCCAATGGTCCCTTGGTCTCACAAGGCCCCACAGTGTCCCAATGGTCACTTCTTCTCACATGGCCCCACAGTGTAACAATGGTCCCTTGGTTCCATGGTTCCTGGTCTGGTGCATTCCCCTCTCCCCTTCTCAGGCCGCCCTGCCAGCTGAGAAATGCTCACTGGGCCTGGGCCTTGGCCAGCAGCCCCTGGGCTCAGCTCCTCTGGAGCTCATCAAAGACACTGTCTGCTCCAGGCTCAACCCTTCATTTCCTGGGGAGATGCCAAAGTCTCCACAGGGAACATTTCCCTTTGCTCAGGGGAATTTTGCACAGGTGCCTTGTAGTGACTCTTTGTGTCTGTGTGCACACAGGAGTGCCTGTGCTCAGGGAAATGTGGCAGAAATGCTGCTCTCTGAGGGCTTTGATTGCCTTGGATAGCTGAGCCAGTCAGGCCTGGAAGTAAGGTTAAGTCATGTCACCCTGATTCTTAAGATTTTCTAAAGCCTTCTGAGTTTACATTCTGTTGGAGAACCTTCCCACACAATTTCTGTCAACAACATATTGTTTACAATCTTTTATGGGGGTGGACAAACTTGATGTACTAGTGGTTTGTCCAATGTCTTTGGAGAGGTGGTCCATTCACTCTCCAATCCAATGTCACCTTTGGGAAAGTATAAAAGTTGGAGTCAGAGAATAAACTTTTAGCTTTACCTTGCAAATAGCAGGTGGCTCGCGTCGTGCTTTCACGTGTCTTATAGCGACAAAGTCACAAGCTGTAAGCAAAGTTAAATGCTGCTAAGAGTTGTTCTTTTGCTAATTTGTGAAGCTTAATAGAAGTTCTAAGCGAAGTTGAATATTGTTAAGTGTTATTCCACAGCTCTGTTTAGCTTTTAGGCTGTATTCCTTTTATCCTTGCCCTCACTGTCCTTTCGTCACACACACACACACACACATTAACATACACACTCACACAAAAACACACAGAGACACACAGACACCGGGACAGTTCTTGACTCCTTTTTGGTTTGATTGCCTGGATTTTGTTTGGTTTTGTTGTTGCTTTGTTTCCTTGCTGTGCCTGAAGTGTCCAGTCAGGAGCAGAGTGACTCTTGCCAAGGAACTCTGTGGTGCTGTCACTTAATATTAAAGCTGTTTTATGCTACTCCCCTGCTGGGGATTTTTAAAGTGCTCTCAAGCCCTCCTTCATAAGAGGGTGAAGGAGCCCTGGCCAAGCTCTGGCCCTGGGGGCACAGGGATGCTGCTAGGGGGTCCCTGTCTCCCTGTTCCAACTGTGACGGCCCTGAGCCCCTGTCCCCGTGTCAGGCTCTGGGCTTGATCTCCTCGAACATCCTCAGCGGGAGGCTGCAGCGCCAGGGGCAGGGGGACCCAGAGGGACACGGGATGCCACCGGGCACGAGCAGCTTTGGACTTCTCTGGGAGGAACTGTGAGTGGGAGCTGGCTTGAAGTGACCTCTCCAGTAAGGTCACAGAGCCCCTGAGATGTCACACTGCCTCCTGGGATGTCACAGCCCACCCTGAGATCTCACAAATCCCCCTTGTGATGTCACAGAGCCAGTGCTGCTCTATCACTCTGGGATATCATACAGTTACGCTGTGATGGCACAGAAGACTCTGGCATCACAAAGTCAGCCCGTGTCACAATCCTCTAGTGCAAGCGGGAATCATGACAGTTTTTTTTCCCCATCTCAGAATTAGCAGAAGTAGATAGGCTTATCATGAGAAACCGAATGTGATAAACATGTTAGAAATGAAAGGCTCCAAGTTATTAGTTATTAATTTAATAAAAGTTATTAAGTGTACCAAATATAAGTTTTGAGAAAAATGGAAAAAAGCCACTATAAAAAAAAGTCAGTGTGGAGCCCGGGATTGCCACCAGGTGAGACACAGGTTTGACAGCTGCAGCAGAGGGTCCTCTATGCTTCACACCGACCGTCCTGTCTGACCCATTTTTATACCATTTTCCATGCCTGAGCCAGAGTCCCTTTTCTTCCTTTTTGGAGTGCATGTATTCATGTGGAGTTCTTTTCTCTGTGGCAAGTTGAACAATACATGTCCGGAGAGTGATGAACACCTGTGTTTGCAGTCCCGGAATTCGGATTTGAGATGTACCTCCCTGATGGCTCTGACTATCTCGGTCTCAGATATTTATTGTGTATTTATGGTCCGGGTGTTTCTCGGACAACCTTGATGCATGATCCCTCTCCGGGCTGGCCACTTTCGTTCGCTTGTAAATAAAGTCCTCCCTCTCTCGTCCAGGTGGCTTTGACATGGTGTTGCAATCGCTGTTGCTGGCTTGTGCGATTTAAAAACTTCCTATAAGAGTATAATTTAACAGCACATAACTATAAAAGAGACGACAATTTTATTTGCACGAATTATCCTATAGACATATAACAGTCCTAATGATTCCTTGAGGCCTTGCAGTGTCACAATGTTCTCCATGGTTCCACAGGCCCCACAGTGTCATGTGACTCCTCTGTTCCATGAGTCCTGCAATGTCACAATGGACCTTTGGACCAATGGACCATGGGGCTTTGCAGTGTCACAACGCTCTCCTTTGGCTCCACAGGGTCACAATGGAGCACTGATTACAGGCAGCCTCTCTGTGTTACCCTGGAGCTTTGTTTCCGTGGGGTCTTGCAGTGTCCCAATGGAGCCTTGGCTGGATGGGGCCTCACAGTGTCACAATGATGCCTACATTCCACTGAGGCACATGGCGTCACTAGGGTCCCCTTGCTTCCATGAGGCCCAGCAATGTCACAGTGGTGTCCATGAATCCATGAGGACTCACAGTATCCCAATGGTCTCTTGATCTCACATGGTCCCACAGTGTCCCAATGGTCCCTTGGTCTCACAAGGCCCCACAGTGTCCCAATGGTCACTTCTTCTCACATGGCCCCACAGTGTAACAATGGTCCCTTGGTTCCATGGTTCCTGGTCTGGTGCATTCCCCTCTCCCCTTCTCAGGCCGCCCTGCCAGCTGAGAAATGCTCACTGGGCCTGGGCCTTGGCCAGCAGCCCCTGGGCTCAGCTCCTCTGGAGCTCATCAAAGACACTGTCTGCTCCAGGCTCAACCCTTCATTTCCTGGGGAGATGCCAAAGTCTCCACAGGGAACATTTCCCTTTGCTCAGGGGAATTTTGCACAGGTGCCTTGTAGTGACTCTTTGTGTCTGTGTGCACACAGGAGTGCCTGTGCTCAGGGAAATGTGGCAGAAATGCTGCTCTCTGAGGGCTTTGATTGCCTTGGATAGCTGAGCCAGTCAGGCCTGGAAGTAAGGTTAAGTCATGTCACCCTGATTCTTAAGATTTTCTAAAGCCTTCTGAGTTTACATTCTGTTGGAGAACCTTCCCACACAATTTCTGTCAACAACATATTGTTTACAATCTTTTATGGGGGTGGACAAACTTGATGTACTAGTGGTTTGTCCAATGTCTTTGGAGAGGTGGTCCATTCACTCTCCAATCCAATGTCACCTTTGGGAAAGTATAAAAGTTGGAGTCAGAGAATAAACTTTTAGCTTTACCTTGCAAATAGCAGGTGGCTCGCGTCGTGCTTTCACGTGTCTTATAGCGACAAAGTCACAAGCTGTAAGCAAAGTTAAATGCTGCTAAGAGTTGTTCTTTTGCTAATTTGTGAAGCTTAATAGAAGTTCTAAGCGAAGTTGAATATTGTTAAGTGTTATTCCACAGCTCTGTTTAGCTTTTAGGCTGTATTCCTTTTATCCTTGCCCTCACTGTCCTTTCGTCACACACACACACACACACATTAACATACACACTCACACAAAAACACACAGAGACACACAGACACCGGGACAGTTCTTGACTCCTTTTTGGTTTGATTGCCTGGATTTTGTTTGGTTTTGTTGTTGCTTTGTTTCCTTGCTGTGCCTGAAGTGTCCAGTCAGGAGCAGAGTGACTCTTGCCAAGGAACTCTGTGGTGCTGTCACTTAATATTAAAGCTGTTTTATGCTACTCCCCTGCTGGGGATTTTTAAAGTGCTCTCAAGCCCTCCTTCATAAGAGGGTGAAGGAGCCCTGGCCAAGCTCTGGCCCTGGGGGCACAGGGATGCTGCTAGGGGGTCCCTGTCTCCCTGTTCCAACTGTGACGGCCCTGAGCCCCTGTCCCCGTGTCAGGCTCTGGGCTTGATCTCCTCGAACATCCTCAGCGGGAGGCTGCAGCGCCAGGGGCAGGGGGACCCAGAGGGACACGGGATGCCACCGGGCACGAGCAGCTTTGGACTTCTCTGGGAGGAACTGTGAGTGGGAGCTGGCTTGAAGTGACCTCTCCAGTAAGGTCACAGAGCCCCTGAGATGTCACACTGCCTCCTGGGATGTCACAGCCCACCCTGAGATCTCACAAATCCCCCTTGTGATGTCACAGAGCCAGTGCTGCTCTATCACTCTGGGATATCATACAGTTACGCTGTGATGGCACAGAAGACTCTGGCATCACAAAGTCAGCCCGTGTCACAATCCTCTAGTGCAAGCGGGAATCATGACAGTTTTTTTTCCCCATCTCAGAATTAGCAGAAGTAGATAGGCTTATCATGAGAAACCGAATGTGATAAACATGTTAGAAATGAAAGGCTCCAAGTTATTAGTTATTAATTTAATAAAAGTTATTAAGTGTACCAAATATAAGTTTTGAGAAAAATGGAAAAAAGCCACTATAAAAAAAAGTCAGTGTGGAGCCCGGGATTGCCACCAGGTGAGACACAGGTTTGACAGCTGCAGCAGAGGGTCCTCTATGCTTCACACCGACCGTCCTGTCTGACCCATTTTTATACCATTTTCCATGCCTGAGCCAGAGTCCCTTTTCTTCCTTTTTGGAGTGCATGTATTCATGTGGAGTTCTTTTCTCTGTGGCAAGTTGAACAATACATGTCCGGAGAGTGATGAACACCTGTGTTTGCAGTCCCGGAATTCGGATTTGAGATGTACCTCCCTGATGGCTCTGACTATCTCGGTCTCAGATATTTATTGTGTATTTATGGTCCGGGTGTTTCTCGGACAACCTTGATGCATGATCCCTCTCCGGGCTGGCCACTTTCGTTCGCTTGTAAATAAAGTCCTCCCTCTCTTGTCCAGGTGGCTTTCACATGGTGTTGCAATCACTGTTGCTGGCTTGTGCAATTTAAAAACTTCTTATAAGAGTATAATTTAACAGCACATAACCATAAAATAGATGACAATTTTATTTGCACGAATTATCCTATAGACATATAACAGTCCTAATGATTCCTTGAGGCCTTGCAGTGTCACAATGTTCTCCATGGTTCCACAGGCCCCACAGTGTCATGTGACTCCTCTGTTCCATGAGTCCTGCAATGTCACAATGGACCTTTGGACCAATGGACCATGGGGCTTTGCAGTGTCACAACGCTCTCCTATGGCTCCACAGGGTCACAATGGAGCACTGATTACAGGCAGCCTCTCTGTGTTACCCTGGAGCTTTGTTTCCGTGGGGTCTCACAGTGTCCCAATGGAGCCTTGGTTGGATGGGGCCTCACAGTGTCACAATGATGCCTACATTCCACTGAGGCACACGGCGTCACTAGGGTCCCCTTGCTTCCATGAGGCCCAGCAATGTCACAGTGGTGTCCATGAATCCATGAGGACTCACAGTGTCCCAATGGTCTCTTGATCTCACATGGTCCCACAGTGTCCCAATGGCCCCTTGGTCTCACAAGGCCCCACAGTGTCCCAATGGTCACTTCTTCTCACATGGCCCCACAGTGTAACAATGGTCCCTTGGTTCCATGGTTCCTGGTCTGGTGCATTCCCCTCTCCCCTTCTCAGGCCGCCCTGCCAGCTGAGAAATGCTCACTGGGCCTGGGCCTTGGCCAGCAGCCCCTGGGCTCAGCTCTTCTGGAGCTCATCACAGACACTGTCTGCTCCAGGCTCAACCCTTCATCCCCTGGGGAGATGCCAAAGCCTCCACAGGGAACATTTCCCTTTGCTCAGGGGAATTTCACACAGGTGCCTTGTAGTGACTCTTTGTGTCTGTGTGCACACAGGAGTGCCTGTGCTCAGGGAAATGTGGCAGAAATGCTGCTCCCTGAGGACTTTGGATGCCTTGGATAGCTGAGCCAGTCAGGCCTGGAAGTAAGGTTAAGTCATGTTACCCTGATTCTTAAGATTTTCTAAAGCCTTCTGAGTTTCCATTCTGTTGGAGAACCTTCCCACACAATTTCTGTCAACAACATATTGTTTACAATCTTTTATGGGGCTGGACAAACTTGATGTACTAGTGGTTTGTCCAATGTCTTTGGAGAGGTGGCCCATTCACTCTCCAATCCAATGTCACCTTTGGGAAAGTATAAAAGTTGGAGTCAGAGAATAAACTTTTATCTTTACCTTGCAAATAGCAGGTGGCTCGCGTCGTGCTTTCACGTGTCTTATAGCGACAAAGTCACAAGCTGTAAGCAAAGTTAAATGCTGCTAAGAGTTGTTCTTTTGCTAATTTGTGAAGCTTAATAGAAGTTATAAGCGAAGTTGAATATTGTTAAGTGTTATTCCACAGCTCTGTTTAGCTTTTAGGCTGTATTCCTTTTATCCTTGCCCTCACTGTCCTTTCGTCACACACACACACACACATTAACATACACACTCACACAAAAACACACAGAGACACACAGACACCGGGACAGTTCTTGACTCCTTTTTGGTTTGATTGCCTGGATTTTGTTTGGTTTTGTTGTTGCTTTGTTTCCTTGCTGTGCCTGAAGTTTCCAGTCAGGAGCAGAGTGACTCTTGCCAAGGAACTCTGTGGTGCTGTCACTTAATATTAAAGCTGTTTTATGCTACTCCCCTGCTGGGGATTTTTATAAGTGCTCTCAAGCCCTCCTTCATAAGAGGGTGAAGGAGCCCTGGCCAAGCTCTGGCCCTGGGGGCACAGGGATGCTGCTAGGGGGTCCCTGTCTCCCTGTTCCAACTGTGACGGCCCTGAGGCCCTGTCCCCGTGTCAGGCTCTGGGCTTGATCTCCTCGAACATCCTCAGCGGGAGGCTGCAGCGCCAGGGGCAGGGGGACCCAGAGGGACACGGGATGCCACCGGGCACGAGCAGCTTTGGACTTCTCTGGGAGGAACTGTGAGTGGGAGCTGGCTTGAAGTGACCTCCCCAGTAAGGTCACAGAGCCCCTGAGATGTCACACTGCCTCCTGGGATGTCACAGCCCACCCTGAGATCTCACAAATCCCCCTTGTGATGTCACAGAGCCAGTGCTGCTCTATCACTCTGGGATATCATACAGTTACGCTGTGATGGCACAGAAGACTCTGGCATCACAAAGTCAGCCCGTGTCACAATCCTCTAGTGCAAGCGGGAATCATGACAGTTCATTTTCCCCATCTCAGAATTAGCAGAAGTAGATAGGCTTATCATGAGAAACTGAATGTGATGAACATGTTAGAAATGCAAGGCTCCAAGTTATTAATTTTTAATTTAATAAAAGTTATTAAGTGTACCAAATATAAACTTTGAGAAAAATGAAAAAAAGACACTATAAAAAAAAGTCAATGTGGAGCCCGGGATTGCCACCGGGTGAGACACAGGTTTGACAGCTGCAGCAGAGGGTCCTCTATGCTTCACACCGACCGTCCTGTCTGACCCATTTTTATACGATTTTCCTTGCCTGAGCCAGAGTCCCCTTTCTTCCTTTTCAAAGTGCATGTATTCATGTGGAGTTCTTTTCTCTGTGGCAAGTTGAACAATACGTGTCCGGAGAGTGATGAACACCTGTGTTTGCAGTCCCGGAATTCGGATTTGAGATGTACCTCCCTGATGGCTCTGACTATCTCGGTCTCGGATATTTATCGTGTATTTATCGTCCGGGTGTTTCTCGGACAACCTTGATGCACGATCCCTCTCTGGGCTGGCCACTTTCGTTCGCTTATAAATAAAGTCCTCCCTCTCTCGTCCAGGTGGCTTTGACATGGTGTTGCAATCACTGTTGCTGGCTTGTGCAATTTAAAAACTTCTTATAAGAGTATAATTTAACAGCACATAACCATAAAATAGATGACAATTTTATTTGCACAAATTATCCTATAGACATATAACAGTCCTAATGATTCCTTGAGGCCTTGCAGTGTCACAATGTTCTCCATGGTTCCACAGGCCCCACAGTGTCATGTGACTCCTCTGTTCCATGAGTCCTGCAATGTCACAATGGACCTTTGGACCAATGGACCATGGGGCTTTGCAGTGTCACAACGTTCTCCTTTGGCTCCACAGGGTCACAATGGAGCACTGATTACAGGCAGCCTCTCTGTGTTACCCTGGAGCTTTGTTTCCGTGGGGTCTCGGAGTGTCCCAATGGAGCCTTGGCTGGATGGGGCCTCACAGTGTCACAATGATGCCTACATTCCACTGAGGCACACGGCGTCACTAGGGTCCCCTTGCTTCCATGAGGCCCAGCAATGTCACAGTGGTGTCCATGAATCCATGAGGACTCACAGTGTCCCAATGGTCTCTTGATCTCACATGGTCCCACAGTGTCCCAATGGTCCCTTGGTCTCACAAGGCCCCACAGTGTCCCAATGGTCTCTTCTTCTCACATGGCCCCACAGTGTAACAATGGTCCCTTGGTTCCATGGTTCCTGGTCTGGTGCATTCCCCTCTCCCCTTCTCAGGCTGCCCTGCCAGCTGAGAAATGCTCACTGGGCCTGGGCCTTGGCCAGCAGCCCCTGGGCTCAGCTCCTCTGGAGCTCATCACAGACACTGTCTGCTCCAGGCTCAACCCTTCATTTCCTGGGGAGATGCCAAAGCCTCCGCAGGGAACATTTCCCTTTGCTCAGGGGAATTTCACACAGGTGCCTTGTAGTGACTCTTTGTGTCTGTGTGCACACAGGAGTGCCTGTGCTCAGGGAAATGTGGCAGATATGCTGCTCCCTGAGGACTTTGGATGCCTTGGATAGCTGAGCCAGTCAGGCCTGGAAGTAAGGTTAAGTCATGTCACCCTGATTCTTAAGATTTTCTAAAGCCTTCTGAGTTTCCATTCTGTTGGAGAACCTTCCCACACAATTTCTGTCAACAACATATTGTTTACAATCTTTTATGGGGCTGGACAAACTTGATGTACTAGTGCTTTGTCCAATGTCTTTGGAGAGGTGGCCCATTCACTCTCCAATCCAATGTCACCTTTGGGAAAGTATAAAACTTGGAGTCAGAGAATAAACTTTTATCGTTACCTTGCAAATAGCAGGTGGCTCGCGTCGTGCTTTCACGTGTCTTATAGCGACAAAGTCACAAGCTGTAAGCAAAGTTAAATGCTGCTAAGAGTTGTTCTTTTGCTAATTTGTGAAGGTTAATAGAAGTTATAAGCGAAGTTGAATATTGTTAAGTGTTATTCCACAGCTCTGTTTAGCTTTTAGGCTGTATTCCTTTTATCCTTGCCCTCACTGTCCTTTCGTCACACACACACAGACATTAACATACACACTCACAAAAAAACACACAGAGACACACAGACACCGGGACAGTTCTTGACTCCTTTTTGGTTTGATTGCCTGGATTTTGTTTGGTTTTGTTGTTGCTTTGTTTCCTTGGTGTGCCTGAAGTGTCCAGTCAGGAGCAGAGTGACTCTTGCCAAGGAACTCTGTGGTGCTGTCACTTAATATTAAAGCTGTTTTATGCTACTCCCCTGCTGGGGATTTTTAAAGTGCTCTCAAGCCCTCCTTCATAAGAGGGTGAAGGAGCCCTGGCCAAGCTCTGACCCTGGGGGCACAGGGATGCTGCTAGGGTGTCCCTGTCTCCCTGTTCCAACTTTGACGGCCCTGAGCCCCTGTCCCCGTGTCAGGCTGTGGGCTTGATCTCCTCGAACATCCTCAGGGGGAGGCTGCAGCGCCAGGGGCAGGGGGACCCAGAGGGACACGCAATGCCACTGTGCACCAGCAGCTTTGGACTTCTCTGGGAGGAACTGTGAGTGGGGGCTGGCTTGAAGTGACCTCCCCAGTAAGGTCACAGAGCCCCTGAGATGTCACACTGCCTCCTGGGATGTCACAGCCCACCCTGGGATCTCACAAATCCCCCTTGTGATGTCACAGAGCCAGTGCTGCTCTATCACTCTGGGATGTCATACAGTTGCGCTGTGATGGCACAGAAGACTCTGGCATCACAAAGTCAGCCCGTGTCACAATCCTCTAGTGCAAGCGGGAATCATGACAGTTCATTTTCCCCACCTCAGAATTAGCAGAGGTAGATAGGCTTATCATGAGAAACCAAATGTGATAAACATGTTAGAAATGAAAGGCTCCAAGTTATTAGTTATTATTTTAATAAAAGTTATTAAGTGTACCAAATATAAATTTTGAGAAAAATGGAAAAAAGCCACTGTAAAAAAAAGTCAGTGTGGAACCTTGGGATTCCCACCAGGTGAGACACAGGTTTGACAGCTGCAGCAGAGGGTCCTCTATGCTTCACACCGACCGTCCTGTCTGACCCATTTTTATACCATTTTCCATGCCTGAGCCAGAGTCCCTTTTCTTCCTTTTTGGAGTGCATGTATTCATGTGGAGTTCTTTTCTCTGTGGCAAGTTGAACAATACATGTCCGGAGAGTGATGAACACCTGTGTTTGCAGTCCCGGAATTCGGATTTGAGATGTACCTCCCTGATGGCTCTGACTATCTCGGTCTCGGATATTTATCGTGTATTTATGGTCCGGGTGTTTCTCGGAAAACCTTGATGCACGATCCCTCTCTGGGCTGGCCACTTTCGTTCGCTTGTAAATAAAGTCCTCCCTCCCTTGTCCAGGTGGCTTCGATATGGTGTTGCAATCACTGTTGCTGGCTTGTGCGATTTAAAAACTTCCTATAAGAGTATAATTTAACAGCACATAACTATAAAAGAGACGACAATTTTATTTGCACGAATTATCCTATAGACATATAACAGTCCTAATGATTCCTTGAGGCCTTGCAGTGTCACAATGTTCTCCATGGTTCCACAGGCCCCACAGTGTCATGTGACTCCTCTGTTCCATGAGTCCTGCAATGTCACAATGGACCTTTGGACCAATGGACCATGGGGCTTTGCAGTGTCACAACGCTCTCCTTTGGCTCCACAGGGTCACAATGGAGCACTGATTACAGGCAGCCTCTCTGTGTTACCCTGGAGCTTTGTTTCCGTGGGGTCTCGCAGTGTCCCAATGGAGCCTTGGTTGGATGGGGCCTCACAGTGTCACAATGATGCCTACATTCCACTGAGGCACACGGCGTCACTAGGGTTTCCTTGCTTCCATGAGGCCCAGCAATGTCACAGTGGTGTCCATGAATCCATGAGGACTCACAGTATCCCAATGGTCTCTTGATCTCACATGGTCCCACAGTGTCCCAATGGTCCCTTGGTCTCACAAGGCCCCACAGTGTCCCAATGGTCACTTCTTCTCACATGGCCCCACAGTGTAACAATGGTCCCTTGGTTCCATGGTTCCTGGTCTGGTGCATTCCCCTCTCCCCTTCTCAGGCCGCCCTGCCAGCTGAGAAATGCTCACTGGGCCTGGGCCTTGGCCAGCAGCCCCTGGGCTCAGCTCCTCTGGAGCTCATCACAGACACTGTCTGCTCCAGGTTCAACCCTTCATTTCCTGGGGAGATGCCAAAGCCTCCGCAGGGAACATTTCCCTTTGCTCAGGGGAATTTCGCATAGGTGCCTTGTAGTGACTCTTTGTGTCTGTGTGCACACAGGAGTGCCTGTGCTCAGGGAAATGTGGCAGAAATGCTGCTCCCTGAGGACTTTGGATGCCTTGGATAGCTGAGCCAGTCAGGCCTGGAAGTAAGGTTAAGTCATGTTACCCTGATTCTTAAGATTTTCTAAAGCCTTCTGAGTTTCCATTCTGTTGGAGAACCTTCCCACACAATTTCTGTCAACAACATATTGTTTACAATCTTTTATGGGGCTGGACAAACTTGATGTACTAGTGGTTTGTCCAATGTCTTTGGAGAGGTGGCCCATTCACTCTCCAATCCAATGTCACCTTTGGGAAAGTATAAAAGTTGGAGTCAGAGAATAAACTTTTATCTTTACCTTGCAAATAGCAGGTGGCTCGCGTCGTGCTTTCACGTGTCTTATAGCGACAAAGTCACAAGCTGTAAGCAAAGTTAAATGCTGCTAAGAGTTGTTCTTTTGCTAATTTGTGAAGCTTAATAGAAGTTATAAGCGAAGTTGAATATTGTTAAGTGTTATTCCACAGCTCTGTTTAGCTTTTAGGCTGTATTCCTTTTATCCTTGCCCTCACTGTCCTTTCGTCACACACACACACACACATTAACATACACACTCACACAAAAACACACAGAGACACACAGACACCGGGACAGTTCTTGACTCCTTTTTGGTTTGATTGCCTGGATTTTGTTTGGTTTTGTTGTTGCTTTGTTTCCTTGCTGTGCCTGAAGTTTCCAGTCAGGAGCAGAGTGACTCTTGCCAAGGAACTCTGTGGTGCTGTCACTTAATATTAAAGCTGTTTTATGCTACTCCCCTGCTGGGGATTTTTATAAGTGCTCTCAAGCCCTCCTTCATAAGAGGGTGAAGGAGCCCTGGCCAAGCTCTGGCCCTGGGGGCACAGGGATGCTGCTAGGGGGTCCCTGTCTCCCTGTTCCAACTGTGACGGCCCTGAGGCCCTGTCCCCGTGTCAGGCTCTGGGCTTGATCTCCTCGAACATCCTCAGCGGGAGGCTGCAGCGCCAGGGGCAGGGGGACCCAGAGGGACACGGGATGCCACCGGGCACGAGCAGCTTTGGACTTCTCTGGGAGGAACTGTGAGTGGGAGCTGGCTTGAAGTGACCTCCCCAGTAAGGTCACAGAGCCCCTGAGATGTCACACTGCCTCCTGGGATGTCACAGCCCACCCTGAGATCTCACAAATCCCCCTTGTGATGTCACAGAGCCAGTGCTGCTCTATCACTCTGGGATATCATACAGTTACGCTGTGATGGCACAGAAGACTCTGGCATCACAAAGTCAGCCCGTGTCACAATCCTCTAGTGCAAGCGGGAATCATGACAGTTCATTTTCCCCATCTCAGAATTAGCAGAAGTAGATAGGCTTATCATGAGAAACTGAATGTGATGAACATGTTAGAAATGCAAGGCTCCAAGTTATTAATTTTTAATTTAATAAAAGTTATTAAGTGTACCAAATATAAACTTTGAGAAAAATGAAAAAAAGACACTATAAAAAAAAGTCAATGTGGAGCCCGGGATTGCCACCGGGTGAGACACAGGTTTGACAGCTGCAGCAGAGGGTCCTCTATGCTTCACACCGACCGTCCTGTCTGACCCATTTTTATACGATTTTCCTTGCCTGAGCCAGAGTCCCCTTTCTTCCTTTTCAAAGTGCATGTATTCATGTGGAGTTCTTTTCTCTGTGGCAAGTTGAACAATACGTGTCCGGAGAGTGATGAACACCTGTGTTTGCAGTCCCGGAATTCGGATTTGAGATGTACCTCCCTGATGGCTCTGACTATCTCGGTCTCGGATATTTATCGTGTATTTATCGTCCGGGTGTTTCTCGGACAACCTTGATGCACGATCCCTCTCTGGGCTGGCCACTTTCGTTCGCTTATAAATAAAGTCCTCCCTCTCTCGTCCAGGTGGCTTTGACATGGTGTTGCAATCACTGTTGCTGGCTTGTGCAATTTAAAAACTTCTTATAAGAGTATAATTTAACAGCACATAACCATAAAATAGATGACAATTTTATTTGCACAAATTATCCTATAGACATATAACAGTCCTAATGATTCCTTGAGGCCTTGCAGTGTCACAATGTTCTCCATGGTTCCACAGGCCCCACAGTGTCATGTGACTCCTCTGTTCCATGAGTCCTGCAATGTCACAATGGACCTTTGGACCAATGGACCATGGGGCTTTGCAGTGTCACAACGTTCTCCTTTGGCTCCACAGGGTCACAATGGAGCACTGATTACAGGCAGCCTCTCTGTGTTACCCTGGAGCTTTGTTTCCGTGGGGTCTCGGAGTGTCCCAATGGAGCCTTGGCTGGATGGGGCCTCACAGTGTCACAATGATGCCTACATTCCACTGAGGCACACGGCGTCACTAGGGTCCCCTTGCTTCCATGAGGCCCAGCAATGTCACAGTGGTGTCCATGAATCCATGAGGACTCACAGTGTCCCAATGGTCTCTTGATCTCACATGGTCCCACAGTGTCCCAATGGTCCCTTGGTCTCACAAGGCCCCACAGTGTCCCAATGGTCTCTTCTTCTCACATGGCCCCACAGTGTAACAATGGTCCCTTGGTTCCATGGTTCCTGGTCTGGTGCATTCCCCTCTCCCCTTCTCAGGCTGCCCTGCCAGCTGAGAAATGCTCACTGGGCCTGGGCCTTGGCCAGCAGCCCCTGGGCTCAGCTCCTCTGGAGCTCATCACAGACACTGTCTGCTCCAGGCTCAACCCTTCATTTCCTGGGGAGATGCCAAAGCCTCCGCAGGGAACATTTCCCTTTGCTCAGGGGAATTTCACACAGGTGCCTTGTAGTGACTCTTTGTGTCTGTGTGCACACAGGAGTGCCTGTGCTCAGGGAAATGTGGCAGATATGCTGCTCCCTGAGGACTTTGGATGCCTTGGATAGCTGAGCCAGTCAGGCCTGGAAGTAAGGTTAAGTCATGTCACCCTGATTCTTAAGATTTTCTAAAGCCTTCTGAGTTTCCATTCTGTTGGAGAACCTTCCCACACAATTTCTGTCAACAACATATTGTTTACAATCTTTTATGGGGCTGGACAAACTTGATGTACTAGTGCTTTGTCCAATGTCTTTGGAGAGGTGGCCCATTCACTCTCCAATCCAATGTCACCTTTGGGAAAGTATAAAACTTGGAGTCAGAGAATAAACTTTTATCGTTACCTTGCAAATAGCAGGTGGCTCGCGTCGTGCTTTCACGTGTCTTATAGCGACAAAGTCACAAGCTGTAAGCAAAGTTAAATGCTGCTAAGAGTTGTTCTTTTGCTAATTTGTGAAGCTTAATAGAAGTTATAAGCGAAGTTGAATATTGTTAAGTGTTATTCCACAGCTCTGTTTAGCTTTTAGGCTGTATTCCTTTTATCCTTGCCCTCACTGTCCTTTCGTCACACACACACAGACATTAACATACACACTCACAAAAAAACACACAGAGACACACAGACACCGGGACAGTTCTTGACTCCTTTTTGGTTTGATTGCCTGGATTTTGTTTGGTTTTGTTGTTGCTTTGTTTCCTTGGTGTGCCTGAAGTGTCCAGTCAGGAGCAGAGTGACTCTTGCCAAGGAACTCTGTGGTGCTGTCACTTAATATTAAAGCTGTTTTATGCTACTCCCCTGCTGGGGATTTTTAAAGTGCTCTCAAGCCCTCCTTCATAAGAGGGTGAAGGAGCCCTGGCCAAGCTCTGACCCTGGGGGCACAGGGATGCTGCTAGGGTGTCCCTGTCTCCCTGTTCCAACTTTGACGGCCCTGAGCCCCTGTCCCCGTGTCAGGCTGTGGGCTTGATCTCCTCGAACATCCTCAGGGGGAGGCTGCAGCGCCAGGGGCAGGGGGACCCAGAGGGACACGCAATGCCACTGTGCACCAGCAGCTTTGGACTTCTCTGGGAGGAACTGTGAGTGGGGGCTGGCTTGAAGTGACCTCCCCAGTAAGGTCACAGAGCCCCTGAGATGTCACACTGCCTCCTGGGATGTCACAGCCCACCCTGGGATCTCACAAATCCCCCTTGTGATGTCACAGAGCCAGTGCTGCTCTATCACTCTGGGATGTCATACAGTTGCGCTGTGATGGCACAGAAGACTCTGGCATCACAAAGTCAGCCCGTGTCACAATCCTCTAGTGCAAGCGGGAATCATGACAGTTCATTTTCCCCACCTCAGAATTAGCAGAGGTAGATAGGCTTATCATGAGAAACCAAATGTGATAAACATGTTAGAAATGAAAGGCTCCAAGTTATTAGTTATTATTTTAATAAAAGTTATTAAGTGTACCAAATATAAATTTTGAGAAAAATGGAAAAAAGCCACTGTAAAAAAAAGTCAGTGTGGAACCTTGGGATTCCCACCAGGTGAGACACAGGTTTGACAGCTGCAGCAGAGGGTCCTCTATGCTTCACACCGACCGTCCTGTCTGACCCATTTTTATACCATTTTCCATGCCTGAGCCAGAGTCCCTTTTCTTCCTTTTTGGAGTGCATGTATTCATGTGGAGTTCTTTTCTCTGTGGCAAGTTGAACAATACATGTCCGGAGAGTGATGAACACCTGTGTTTGCAGTCCCGGAATTCGGATTTGAGATGTACCTCCCTGATGGCTCTGACTATCTCGGTCTCGGATATTTATCGTGTATTTATGGTCCGGGTGTTTCTCGGAAAACCTTGATGCACGATCCCTCTCTGGGCTGGCCACTTTCGTTCGCTTGTAAATAAAGTCCTCCCTCCCTTGTCCAGGTGGCTTCGATATGGTGTTGCAATCACTGTTGCTGGCTTGTGCGATTTAAAAACTTCCTATAAGAGTATAATTTAACAGCACATAACTATAAAAGAGACGACAATTTTATTTGCACGAATTATCCTATAGACATATAACAGTCCTAATGATTCCTTGAGGCCTTGCAGTGTCACAATGTTCTCCATGGTTCCACAGGCCCCACAGTGTCATGTGACTCCTCTGTTCCATGAGTCCTGCAATGTCACAATGGACCTTTGGACCAATGGACCATGGGGCTTTGCAGTGTCACAACGCTCTCCTTTGGCTCCACAGGGTCACAATGGAGCACTGATTACAGGCAGCCTCTCTGTGTTACCCTGGAGCTTTGTTTCCGTGGGGTCTCGCAGTGTCCCAATGGAGCCTTGGTTGGATGGGGCCTCACAGTGTCACAATGATGCCTACATTCCACTGAGGCACACGGCGTCACTAGGGTTTCCTTGCTTCCATGAGGCCCAGCAATGTCACAGTGGTGTCCATGAATCCATGAGGACTCACAGTGTCCCAATGGTCTCTTGATCTCACATGGTCCCACAGTGTCCCAATGGTCCCTTGGTCTCACAAGGCCCCACAGTGTCCCAATGGTCACTTCTTCTCACATGGCCCCACAGTGTAACAATGGTCCCTTGGTTCCATGGTTCCTGGTCTGGTGCATTCCCCTCTCCCCTTCTCAGGCCGCCCTGCCAGCTGAGAAATGCTCACTGGGCCTGGGCCTTGGCCAGCAGCCCCTGGGCTCAGCTCCTCTGGAGCTCATCACAGACACTGTCTGCTCCAGGTTCAACCCTTCATTTCCTGGGGAGATGCCAAAGCCTCCGCAGGGAACATTTCCCTTTGCTCAGGGGAATTTCGCATAGGTGCCTTGTAGCGACTCTTTGTGTCTGTGTGCACACAGAAGTGCCTGTGCTCAGGGAAATGTGGCAGAAATGCTGCTCCCTGAGGGCTTTGATTGCCTTGGATAGCTGAGCCAGTCAGGCCTGGAAGTAAGGTTAAGTCATGTCACCCCGATTCTTAAGATTTTCTAAAGCCTTCTGAGTTTACATTCTGTTGGAGAACCTTCCCACACAATTTCTGTCAACAACATATTGTTTACAATCTTTTATGGGGGTGGACAAACTTGATGTACTAATGGCTTGTCCAATGTCTTCGGACAGGTGGCTCATTCACTCTCCAATCCAATGTCACCTTTGGGAAAGTATAAAACTTGGAGTCAGAGAATAAACTTTTCTCTTTACCTTGAAAATAGCAGGTGGCTCGCGTCGTGCTTTCACGTGTCTTATAGCGACAAAGTCACAAGCTGTAAGCAAAGTTAAATGCTGCTAAGAGTTGTTCTATTGCTAATTTGTGAAGGTTAATAGAAGTTCTAAGCGAAGTTGAATATTGTTAAGTGTTATTCCACAGCTCTGTTTAGCTTTTAGGCTGTATTCCTTTTATCCTTGCCCTCACTGTCCTTTCATCACACACACACACACACATTAACATACACACTCACAAAAAAACACACAGAGACACAGAGACACTGGGACAGTTCTTGACTCCTTTTTGGTTTGATTGCCTGGATTTTGTTTGGTTTTGTTGTTGCTTTGTTTCCTTGGTGTGCCTGAAGTGTCCAGTCAGGAGCAGAGTGACTCTTGCCAAGGAACTCTGTGGTGCTGTCACTTAATATTAAAGCTGTTTTATGCTACTCCCCTGCTGGGGATTTTTAAAGTGCTCTCAAGCCCTCCTTCATAAGAGGGTGAAGGAGCCCTGGCCAAGCCCTGGCCCTGGGGGCACAGGGATGCTGCTAGGGGGTCCCTGTCTCCCTGTTCCAACTTTGACGGCCCTGAGCCCCTGTCCCCGTGTCAGGCTCTGGGCTTGATCTCCTCGAACATCCTCAGGGGGAGGCTGCAGCGCCAGGGGCAGGGGGACCCAGAGGGACACGGAATGCCACTGTGCACAAGCAGCTTTGGACTTCTCTGGGAGGAACTGTGAGTGGGAGCTGGCTTGAAGTGACCTCCCCAGTAAGGTCACAGAGCCCCTGAGATGTCACACTGCCTCCTGGGATGTCACAGCCCACCCTGGGATCTCACAAATCCCCCTTGTGATGTCACAGAGCCAGTGCTGCTCTATCACTCTGGGATGTCATACAGTTGCGCTGTGATGGCACAGAAGACTCTGGCATCACAAAGTCAGCCCGTGTCACAATCCTCTAGTGCAAGCGGGAATCATGACAGTTCATTTTCCCCACCTCAGAATTAGCAGAAGTAGATAGGCTTATCATGAGAAACCAAATGTGATAAACATGTTAGAAATGAAAGGCTCCAAGTTATTAGTTATTAATTTAATAAAAGTTATTAAGTGTACCAAATATAAGTTTTGAAAAAAATGGAAAAAAGCCACTATAAAAAAAAGTCAGTGTGGAGCCCGGGATTGCCACCAGGTGAGACACAGGTTTGACAGCTGCAGCAGAGGGTCCTCTATGCTTCAAACCAACCATCCTGTCTGACCCATTTTTATACCATTTTCCATGCCTGAGCCAGACTCCCTTTTCTACCTTTTTGGAGTGCATGTATTCATGTGGAGTTCTTTTCTCTGTGGCAGGTTGAACAATACGTGTCCGGAGAGTGATGAACACCTGTGTTTGCAGTCCCGGAATTCGGATTTGAGATGTACCTCCCTGATGGCTCTGACTATCTCGGTCTCGGATATTTATCGTGTATTTATCGTCCGGGTGTTTCTCGGAAAACCTTGATGCACGATCCCTCTCTGGGCTGGCCACTTTCGTTCGCTTGTAAATAAAGTCCTCCCTCTCTTGTCCAGGTGGCTTTGACATGGTGTTGCAATCACTGTTGCTGGCTTGTGCAATTTAAAAACTTCTTATAAGAGTATAATTTAACAGCACATAACTATAAAATAGATGACAATTTTATTTGCACAAATTATCCTATAGACATATAACAGTCCTAATGATTCCTTGAGGCCTTGCAGTGTCACAATGTTCTCCATGGTTCCACAGGCCCCACAGTGTCATGTGACTCCTCTGTTCCATGAGTCCTGCAATGTCACAATGGACCTTTGGACCAATGGACCATGGGGCTTTGCAGTGTCACAACGCTCTCCTTTGGCTCCATAGTGTCACAATGGAGCACTGATTACAGGCAGCCTCTCTGTGTTACCCTGGAGCTTTGTTTCCGTGGGGTCTCGCAGTGTCCCAATGGAGCCTTGGTTGGATGGGGCCTCACAGTGTCACAATGATGCCTACATTCCACTGAGGCACACGGCGTCACTAGGGTCCCCTTGCTTCCATGAGGCCCAGCAATGTCACAGTGGTGTCCATGAATCCATGAGGACTCACAGTATCCCAATGGTCTCTTGATCTCACATGGTCCCACAGTGTCCCAATGGTCCCTTGGTCTCACAAGGCCCCACAGTGTCCCAATGGTCACTTCTTCTCACATGGCCCCACAGTGTAACAATGGTCCCTTGGTTCCATGGTTCCTGGTCTGGTGCATTCCCCTCTCCCCTTCTCAGGCCGCCCTGCCAGCTGAGAAATGCTCACTGGGCCAGGGCCTTGGCCAGCAGCCCCTGGGCTCAGCTCCTCTGGAGCTCATCACAGACACTGTCTGCTCCAGGCTCAACCCTTCATCCCCTGGGGAGATGCCAAAGCCGGAATGGGAACAGGTGAGTGGTTATGTCAGTCTCGGGGGGTACGATAGTGGCTCTGAATCAGAGGCGGTGCGGGGCAGAGCGAGGCCGAAGCATAGCCGGGGTTGGAGCAGAAGCGTTCTCTCCCCCGTGATGATGCAGGCACGGACGGGGCGTGGCCAGGATGTAAAAATTCCTCAGGGCACGGTTCCGTCATCATTCCCATGGCAACAGACAGCCCAAGCCCAGGGCCAATCCCTGTCAGCTTCAGACATGGCCAAATTAGAACAATTATTGCAACAAGAGTCAGTTTCTCCGATTGCAGGGATCGCAAACGTGAATCAGTTGTTAGGAGAAATGCTTAAAGGTTTATCAGGAATATTGCGGAATTTGCTAATGTAAATCAATTGTCAGAAGAAATGCTCAAATGTTTATCAGAAGTGCAGATTGAAGAGCAGAGTGCGGTTCCCACCTCAGCTGGTCAGGCGGCAGCGCCATCTAGCGGCGGAACCACAACATTGCAACAGGCGGCACAGAACTTGTCCGGTCAAGGCACTGCGCCACCCAGTGGTGGGACCGTGACATTGCAGGACTTTTTTCCAGTTTCTTATAAGAAAAACTCCAGGGTGAAAAAGGTCACATCTGCACGGCAGCAGGAACCTCCACTGACACCGGAACAGTGCGGGACTCAGGACACTTCTGCTGAGGCGCAGCAACGGGATGAAACGATACGCATCACTGCTTCGGAGAGTGTCCCAGCTTGGACAATTCCAAAATCAAGGTCTGCCAAAATTTCGGGGCAGGGAGAGTCAATTTTAATATCAAAGGGGGTTGTTGAATTTCTTTTACAATATTTAAGCACAGCCTTGGAGTCACAGCCAGAACTGTTGGTTCATCTTCCAAAAATTTTCCAAATAATGCAGGGCAGTCGTGTGTTCTCCTCCACAGCAGATGCTTCACTTTTCTCCAGAGACTCTCAGCCTTCATCTTCGCAGATGCTGCAGACGCCGTTGGTATCGGTGAGTGCTACTGCACCAGAGCTGCAGCCACAACAGATGACTCCACTCTACAGGCAAGTACCCACTGAATTTACGGCTTTGCAGAGTGCAAAAGTGGACTGGCAGGACATTCGAGCAGAGTTGGAGAAGGAGAAAGGTTTATTACAGGGCTCGGGAAACATAATGATGCCAGTGAACTATGACGCTCAGGGCCAAAACCCGAGATGGGAACACCTGGATTGTGGAGCAATCAAAGATTTAGCTAAGGCCATTTGGGACAATGGGTTGTCATCACCATATTTCAAGCAGATGTTAAAAAGTATTTTTGGCATGTATGACTTAACACCATATGATCTTAAATACCTTGCAACATCAGTTCTTACAGACACCCTAGGTCTCATGTGGCAGAAGGCGTGGAGGAGATCCCTGGAGGAGCTGAGAGCCAGATACCAGGGTGGGCCAAAAGCAAACCTCACCATGGTGCAGCTTGCTGGTGATCCTCCTGAGGACGGTCTAACTCAACAGGCGGTGAGGCTCCCGCATCACGTGCTCAGCGACATCAAAGAGGCAGCACGGAGGGCAATTCTTCAGATTGCTCCAACGGGGGTCCAGGACAACATCTACACTGAGATCAAACAGGGTCCTTCAGAGCCGTTTTCTTCATTTGTGGATCGTCTTTCTCAGGCAGTGGAGCGGCAGGTGAGTGAGGAGGGAGGGAAACCACACCTGGTCAAAAGCCTTGCGTTCTCCAATGCCAATCCGGAGTGCAGACGGATCATCAGCATGATGCCGCACCAGGCCACCTTGGCAGACATGATCGAGGCGTGCAGCAAGGTGGGGACACCACAACATGTTGCTTCCATCATGGAGGAACACTTGGGGGATCGAATTGAAAAACGTGTTAGGGAAGTTCTTGCAAATTATGCAAAGGGCAACTCCAGTGCAGACAGACGGTGCTTTGGGTGTGGGACACAAGAACATATTAAAAGGAACTGCCCACAACTTGCAAAGACCAACAAGCCACCAGACCTTTGCCATTGATTCAGGAGAGGGAAACATCTTGCAAGTGAGTGTCATTCACAGACAGATGTGGATGGGAAACTTCTCCCGATTCTGGGAAATGGGAAAAAGAGCGCGAATCAACGCCAGTGCGCTCAGGCAAAAATCCTGGCGGTGACATAGAACCAACAGGAACAATCCTCGGGGAGCAACAAACAGAACCCCTCGGCAGAGCAATCTCCAAAATCCCCAGCAACCCAGACTTGGTACCACCTGGGTTCCAATGCGTCTTGGCAACCTCCAAATTGATGTGTCTTTTGGACAATAGCCATGCAGTGATACCTACAGGTGTCACAGGGACTTCTTGGAAAAGGCAGGACTTTTTAATAATGGCCAGGGACAGAAGAACTATCCTTGGACTTGTTGTTTATCCATCTTTGATTTCAGCAAACCATAATGAGGAGCTGATGGTCACGGCAAAAGCCTTGCGACCACCTCTGACAATTCCACAAAACACACCGATTGCTCGAGCTATGGCTCTGCCATCTCATCCAGAAAGGCAAGCCATGCCGGTGTTCAACAAACGGGACTCTTTTCCTGGTGATCAAGCAGATGTGCATGCATCTTGGGTGAAACATTTGAGCCGGGATCGGCCCATCGTTACTTGTCAGTTGACTTGTAAAGAAAAGACAATTGCTATTACAGGGATGCTTGACACAGGAGTGGATGTTACAGTTATTTCATACATTTTTTGGCCTCGGGAATGGGACTTGGTTGCACCTTTGGGTTCTCTCACAGGCATAGGGGGGAGTTCCCTGTGCATGCAGAGAGAGAATGCAATTGTTGTCACAGGCCCGGGAAAAAAGACAGCAGTTATCCGTCCTTTCATCGTGCAAAAGCCCATCACAGTGTGGGGAAGGGACCTTTTGGCACAATGGGGACTGAAATTAGAATTGGATTTTTAACAGGGGTCACTGTGGCACTCGCCACTCTGAAATTGACCTGGAAAACAAATGATCCTGTTTGAGTGGATCAGTGGACCATAGAGCAGAAAAAATTGAGTGCATTGAAAAAGTTGGTCCAGGAACAGCTGCAGAAGGGACACATCAAACCAACAGACAGCCCATGGAACTCCCCAATGTTTGTCATTCGCAAGAAAACTTCAGGGTCTTGGAGACTGCTTCATGATCTCAGGAAAATCAACGAGGTCATCGAGGACATGGGGCCACTGCAGCTTGGGCTTCCATCTCTCTCGATGATCCCGAGGGACTGGTCGCTTGTGATCATTGATCTCAAGGACTGTTTTTTCAGCATTCCACTTCATCCAGATGATGCTCCACGCTTTGCATTTTCTGTCCCAAGCATCAACAGAGAAGAACCTCTGCAAAGATACCACTGAACAGTTCTTCCTCAGGGGCTCAAAAATTCTCCAAGCATTTGCCAATGGTACATGGCCCAAGCTTTGCATCCATCATGAGAGAAACATACAAAACCAAAAATTATCCATTATATGGATGATCTGCTCATTGCAGCACCAACAAAACAGGAGGTGCAAGAGGTTCGTGACTGTGTGATTGCGCAGGTGCAAAAAGCAGGACTGGAAACTAGTACACCAAAAATACAGGAAATTGCACCTTGGAAATACTTGGGATGGAAGATCACAAAGCAAACGATAAGGCCACAGAAACTGGAAATCAACACAAAGGTCACCAATCTCCAGGACTTGCAACAGCTTTTGGGGGAGATCAACTGGATGAGACCGACCCTGGGAATCACCAATGATGACATCTCGTCATTGCTCGATCTTTTGAGAGGGGACAACAACATCCAATCTCCCAGAACTCTGACGCCTGAAGCAAAAAGAGACCTTGAAAAGATCACAGACATGATTCAGCAGAGAAAAGAACATCGCTCTGTAGAATCATTGCCTTTTCATTTAGCAGTGTTGGCGGAAACAGCACAGCTATATGGGTTGATTTCTCAGTGGGATTTGTCTCAAGTGGACCCTCTTTTGTTAATAGAGTGGGATATTTTAGCTTACAGGCCCTCAAAAACAATTCTCACAGATCTAGAAATGGTAGCACAGATTATTATCAAGGCGAGAACCAGGTTGCTGACAATGTCAGGCAGAGATTTCTCAGTTATTCATGTTCTTTTGAAAATAGTGTATTTTGAATGGGCGATGCAGAAATCACAGGATTTTGTAGTTGCTTTGTTAGGATATCCGGGAGTTTGTACAATTCATTTTCCAGCTCACAGGATGCTGAATGCAAAAGTAAGTTTCAGGGAAAAACCAAAAATAAGCCAGGAACCAGTGGAAGGGGTGACAGTGTTCACTGATGGTTCAGGAAAAACTCAGAAATCAGTAGTTACATGGCAAAACCCAAAAACAGGGGAGTGGTAATCAGACATTAAAATGGTACAGGGTTCGCCACAAATTGTGGAATTGGCAGCAGTGGTCAGGGTTTTTCAATTGTTTCAGGAACCTCTCAATCTGATCACAGATTCAGCATATGTTGTGAATGTGGTCAAACAGTTAGAGGAATCACTTTTGAAACACACTGACAATGAAATTTTATATTCATATTTGTCATGCATGAGGACAATTCTAGAAAGTAGAGAACACGAATATTTTGTTACACATATCAGGGCACATTCATCACTCCCACGGTTCTTAGCAGCAGAAATGCTCACGCACACAGACTCACAATGACCATATCTCAGACATTGCCAGATATTTTTGAGCAGGCAAAATTGAGCCATGCATTTTTCCATCAAAATGCACAGCCATTGATGGAATCCTTTCGCCTCTCTAAAAGTCAGGCATAGGAGATCATCAGTGCTTGTCCAGACTGTCACTTTTGCAGCCTCCTGCATCTACAGGAACTGTCAATCCAAGGGGATTGCAGAGTCTTCAGCTCTGGCAAGCTGATGTCACAAAATACCCATCCTTTGGGAGGCTCAAAAATATCCATGTTTCAGTAGACACATTTTCAGGGGCGATTTTTGCATCATTACATACAGGGGAGACCGCAGAACATGCCTGCAGACACTTTCTACAAGCATTTGCATCACTCGGGGTGCCACAAGAAATAAAAACAGATAATGGTCCAACTTATACAGGCAAGGTGCTTGAAAAATTTCTGAAAAAATGGGGAGTGAAACACACTTTTGGTATTCCTTATTCTCCCTCAGGTCAAGCAATCATTGAAAGAACATCACACCCTGAAATCCCTTTTGGATAAACAGAAAAGGGGAGAGGCAGGCACAACACCTTATATGTGGCTGAACAAAGCTCTGTATGTGTTGAATTTTTTAAATAGTTCATTCTCAGAGCCCACACCACCAATTGTCAGGCATTTTACAAACAGTGCACAAGCAAAGTTAAGGGAAAATCCTTTGGTTTTGATCAGAAATCCGGAATCAGGACAAATTGAAGGTCCATTTACATTAAATCTTGGGGCAAGGGTTTCTCTTGTGTTTCCACACAGTGAGGGCCGAATTGGTTGTCGGCGAGTTACATGAAACCTTTTCAGGTGCGGACGCAGGTGAACGCGGACCCGAGAAGCAAAGAAGAGAGCACGCAGACGGAGGCAGACAACGACGCTGCAGACGTCTCGTCAGACAACGATTGATTACCCAGAGACTTGGTGTTTTTTCGGGTAAATTAAGTGTTATTTGAGTGTTGCTGTATTGCAGGGATTTTCACAGAGGTTGGGGACATGGACATGGAGTTTAGACAGGTAGTGTTCATGTGTCTCATTCTCTTGCCTGTTGCTTTGGGCAATGAGACAGATTTTCCCATGAAACAACCGAGGGAAAATGTGTGGGAAACTTTGGCAAAGGCAGCAGGTCTGGACAGTATTTGTCTGATTCATTCAAAGCCAGGGAAACAATTTTCAACATGTTTGGTAGGTGTGCCAGTGAAGGAGTGGCCAATTCCAAAAAATATCCCTCCAAAGGTTTTGAAAACTTTTGCAGATCCTATGGAAGGATGGCATGTTTGGACGCAATACCTTCCTGTGCCTCACCTGGAACCCCCAGAGTTCGACATTTTTGGGTCAACAAAAATGAAATACTGCATCAAATTTAATCCAGTGGGAGTGGCAAAGACAGATAATCATACAATAGATGTCACTCCAATTCAGCCTTTTTATAAAAATGCATCATCCTGGTGCAATTACACCAAGGTGACGAGCAAATCATCCCTTCAACACCCAGCCACTTTACCGAAGGGAGTGTTTTTGATTTGTGGGGACAGAGTTTGTCCTGATATCCCTGCAAAAGTCAAGGGCAGTCCATGCAGCATTGGGGAGTTCTCATTGATAACACCTGATTTGAAAACTTTAAAGGAACAGACATGCAGGGAAAAAAGATCCCTTGATCAATAGAGTCCAAATTGTGATGATGATGATGTTTATACCTGGGACAAGGCTCGGAGGATTGCAGTTGCAATTTTCTCACCCCAAACAGCATCAGAGGTGGCCTTGACACAATTGGACCACATAGCTTGCTGGTTGAGCAAACACAGTCGTGCCATTTCGTCTGCACTGAGTGACATGTTAACAGACATCAGCAGTGCAAGACAGGCAGTGCTTCAAAACAGGGCAGCAATTGACTATTTGTTGCTGTCACATGGGCACGGATGTGAAGAATTTGAGGGGATGTGCTGCATGAACTTGTCAGATCATTCAAAATCCATTCATGAAAAAATAAAACAGTTAGAAAGTAGTATCACCAAGTTGAAAAAAGTAACAGGATCCTGGTGGGATGATTTCTTTAACCTTTTTGATCTCTCACCAGTGTGGAAAGAAATTTTAAAAACAATATTTTACATTCTTATAGGGCTTGTAGTTCTTCTGCTTATTATGCCATGCATTTTCATGTGTATTCTAAGGGCCTTGAACAAAGTGGCAAAGCAGGTGTTTTTGGTTCAAACAGGGAGGGGAGATGTGGGAACTCAAAATGTCTCTCAGACATTTTTAGAGGTTCCAGGCCTTTGTCAGAGCATTCTAGACCCCAGCAAGCAGCTGGAATCAGCTGTGATTTGAGTTTGAGCCATGGAATGAATTACCAACTTTTAAGGTGGAAAAATCAGTCACAAAGGGTTAGATAGTATAGTAAAAGTAGTTACAAAGTAGAGGGGAAATTTTTTTAGTATTGTACAGGGGGGTTTTAGCATATATACAGGGGGGTTTTTACTTTGTACATGGGGGTCAGAAGTTCTAAGATGGAGGAAAGTGGGCTGTTCCTGTCCTTCCTCTTTCTTCTTCCTTACATCCATGTTCTTGGTGATGTTGGCATTCGCAGATTGGTTTAGAGTAGAAAAGCACTTGGGAATATAGGTAGTAGGTATTGGGGAATAATTGTAAACATGTTATACGTAATATATCTTATAAAAGATAGCAGCAGCCCTGGGTGGGGAGGGAGAAGAAGAAGACACCGGACAGTCAGGGTGTCAGGAGTGTGTGCGTCTCTGCCCGGGCCGCTGATCAAACAGCCGCAGCCCGAGAACATAATCTGTTAGATAACTAGCAATAAATCATCTTGAGACCGAACAACAAGAGACTGTGGAGTTTTTCTTTGGAAGCACGGGTTGGAAGAGAGACTTTACCACCACACGAGACCCCCAAACCAAACCCAGGGTTCTCACAATTTGCAAATCCAATTAAGGGTAAGGACCATCCCACGAGATAAAAAGATAATAGTTCAAGTCATGAATTGATCCACTGGGGAATCCAAGGTTTGTGTGACCACTTTTTATGGGAAAATTTATCTATTGGAGTGTATGACCTGGCAAAGGCAGTCACAAGTGGATGTGTGATTTGCCTGAAAGCTGACCAATAGGTAATGAGAAAAACAGCACATGGGGGAGGAAAACTTGCTTTAAGACCTTTCCAAAACATACAAGTAGATTTCAGTAAAATGCCCTCTGTGCAGAGGTACAAACATTTACTAGTGATCGTAGATCATCTCACTCACTGGGCGGAGGCTTTCCCAATCAAAAGAAGTTGCAAAAATAATCTTAGAAAATATCATACCTCGATACGGGCTAGTCAGTAACATTGACTCGCACTGAGGTCCACATTTTGTCGCTTGAACTTTGCATCAAGTAACAAAAGCCCTGGGGATAAGGTAGAGATTGCACACCCCATGGCATCTTCAAAGCTCGAGAAGGGCAGAAAGGATGAATAGAACTCTTAAAAATGTAACAACCAAATTAATTAAAGAGACAAAAATGAATTAGCTCAAATATTTACCTCTTACTGTCTTGTGCATTAGAACAAGACCTCGGTCCGACATAGGGGCTTCTCCTTAGGAAATAATGTTTAGACTCCCTCTTCTAATCACCCCTTTCAGTACTGCAGATTATTTAGAAGGGGAGGCAGCAACTCAAAAATATTAAAAAACCATAAGAAAATCCCTAGAAAGCCTCAGAAAGAAGGAATATCTCCCCCAAACCTCCCCTCTGGATACCAATGCCCACATCAGTCCTGAGGATTGGGTGTTAATAAAATCCTAGAGCACCACCACTCCACTAACCCTCAGATTTGAAGGACCTTTCCAGGTGTTCAAGAAAAAGGCTGAACCCATATCACCAGAGTAAAAGGATCAGTGCCACCCCCAGACACCAGACCAGACCCAATAGGGTCACCCACCTCCTCTTGTATATGGATGGTAATTAGGGGACCAGAAGACTTAAAATTAACTTTAAAAAAACTTGCTAGAAGCTGATATACAGTAAGGTAGTAATAACCGTTTCTGAGTTAAAGTACCACAGTAAAAGTTTAAACACTTTGTAATTGTTTAATACGTGTCCTTTAGTCAAAGAAGTCAACAGAAGAAATTTTTAGTTAGAATATTATTCAGTCTTATGTTGCTTCTAGGAATCAAGAGAATTACCCAAAGAAGGTAACCCTCAAAAGCCAGAGACTGTAAGTTGATGCGGGCTTAAGCCCGATCAAAGAAATAGTGGAGGGATTTATTATGAACAAAACAGCCTTGCTGAGACACTTCGGTTTGGGCTAAGTACTGACATTGAAATATTAATTAGCGAATTGCTCCTGAGAATCACCTACACCCCCACCCACACTACCATTCTAGGACTGGGATGTAAATAGAGAGACCAGTGGAATCACGGGAGGGGGTTTTGGGGATGAAAACACCCCTAAGTGGAAGGCTGGGCACAGTGGAGGGGGCTGGATGGGTGCGCTGCTTGGGGAAAAGGGAACCACATCCCTGGTCTGTGTCTGACCTGTCACCATAGCCTGCAGGGGACCAGACTGGACTGGGCTGTGGGAAGCAGGAACAAAGGAACAACTCTTCCTGGTGTTCCCAGGAGGGAAGGACAGGGGACAGCTGCTGCTGCACTTTGGCAGCAGGCTCTGCACATGCCCTCACCCTTCGGCTACCAGGACTTCAGACACAGACTGCACACCTCTTCACCTCCGGCTACCAGTGTGCCACGGAGACTCCAGGGACAGACTCTGCAGCCTTCTCACCCCTCGGCTACTGGGAAAAAGCTACAAAAGCGGGGGCAAGCTCCGTGTTGAGCTCCCTGCCCAGCTGATCTTTATAATAAATAGCTGAACATTAATAAAGGCATGAGCCCTGATTACTACACGAAGCCCCCCAAAATTTCACTAAAAAGCCCCCAAATCCCCTAAAAATCAGAAGAAGAGCCTCCAGAACCCCAGAGAATCCCACAAAATCCCAGTGGAACCCACTAAAATTAAAAACAAAAAACCTCCCAATAATTTCAATAAACCCTTTAAAAAGAACCCCTTCCAAAACGACAATAAAGTCCCCCAAAATCCAAAACTCCCTACATCCACAAAACGCCCTCAAAACCTAATAATTCTCCCAAAAGACTCCAAGAATTCCCCCTTAACTCCCAAGAAAATCCCCCCAAAGTCCACAACCACCACCAAAATCCCCCCAAAATTCCCCCAGACTCACTGGGGGCTGTCCTGGGTCAGGGGGCACCAGCCAGTGGAACAGGAGCAACTTCAGGGGCCCTTGGAAATTTGTGGGGAGGGGGCACCATGGAAGATCCTCCCAAAAATGGGGGAAGGGGGAACCCCTGTTGTGCCCCCTCGCCCCGAAACGCCCAGACCCCATTCAGGGTGGGCATCAGACTGCCTGGGACCCCCAGATCTCCATAGGACCCCCTCCAGGAACCCAAATCCTCCCCAGAGCCCCCCGCCAAAGTTGGCCCAGGACCCCCTGAGAGCCCCCAGACCCCAATTGGGCCCAGCCTAGGATGTCCCCTGAGACCCCCCCAGACCGTTCCCAAGACCCCACACAGGACCCTTCCAGGACCCTCCAGACCTCTCCCCAAACCCAACCTGGGACCCCCCAGCCTCTCCCCAGATCCCTCCAGGACCTCTCCCAAAAACCCCCAACCCCCCCCAGACCCTCTCTGGGACCCTTCCAGATCCCCCAAAGCCCCTCCCCAAAACCTCCAAAACCTCCTAGGACGCCACCAGGACCCCCCAAACCGCTCCCCCAACTCCGCCCAGACCCTCCCAAGACCCCCCCTCCAGGCCCCTCTCAGGACCCATCCCCACCCCCCAGGTCCCCCCACAATGCTCCAAGACCCCTCCCCAGACTCTCCCTGACACCTCCAGGACCCCTCAGGATCCCCCACCCAAGAGCCCTCCAGGACGCCCAGACTGCCCCGAGGACTCCTCCATGAGCCATCCAGGACCCCCCAGAGCCCTCCCTAAACTCCCCCCGGATCCCTCCCCAAAGGCCCCCGATCCCCCCAGGACCCCTCCCCAGCCCCCCCAGCCCCTCCCAGCCCCCGGCCCCTGTGCGGAGCCCCCTCCCCAGCGTTGCGGCCCCCGCGGCTCCCGCGGCTCCCGCCTCTCCCAGCGCCTCCCCCGCTCTGGCAGCGCCGCCCGCAGGGCCCGCCCGAGCCCGGGGGGCGGGGCCGCCGGGGGAGGGGCGCCGCTCCCGGCTCCCTCTGATTGGCTGCAGCCGCGCGCTGATTGGTTGGTTCGGCACGGGGCGCGCCGCTATTGGCTGGAGGAGCCCGCGCGCGCGGGGCAGGCGGGAAATTGTCAGGGGAGCGCGGCTGAGGAGGGGCTGAGGTGGGGCCGGGGAAACTGAACGGGGGGTTTGGGGCGGCTCGGGGAGAAATTGGGGATTTCTGGGGAACTGACAGGAAATAGGCGTGTGTCTGCTGGGTTTGGGGGAATGAGGGGGCTTTAGGGAGCTTTGGGGGGAGCTTGAGAGCTTCTGGAGCGTTCTCCGTTGGGTTTAGGGGGATCTGAGGGTAATTGCGGGGGTCCGAGGGGACTTTGGCGGAGTTGTGAGAGGAACTGGGGGGATCTGGGGGTTCTGAGGTGGCTCTGGGGTCAATTTTGGGGTAAAGTGGGGGGATCTGAGGGTAATTTGGGGGCTTTAGGTGGGTCTGGGGTGGATTTGGGGCTCTGGGGACACCTAAAGGGGTGCCAGGGGGTGAAGGGGTCGCAGCCCCCCAGACGCCCCCTGAAGCCCCCCTGTCCCCACAGAGGGGTCCCGGCCCTGGCGGTGCAGGACCCCCGGCCCCAGCCCAGCATCTCCATCAACCACCTGAACCGGGACACCAAGGAGGACGGGGATGGCTGGGGGGTCCTGGGGGCTCTGAGAGTGTCCGTGCCTGTCCCCAGGGGCTCAGGCTGTCCCCTGGGTGTCCCCGAGCTGGAGAAGTCCCTCTGCGCCGTTTCCTCGCCGTTTGGGCAGATTTTGGACATTTTGGTGCGGCGCAGTCTCGGCCTGCGGGGCCAGGCCTTCCTCACCTTCAGGGAGATGAGCAGCGCCACCAACGCCCTGCGCTCCCTGCAGGGCTTCCCCTCCTGCGGCCAACCCGTGGGGAGACAGCGACTGGGGGAGTTCTGGCACTGGGGAAAGAACTGCAATGCTGGGGAAAAACCGCCAAACTCTGGCCTCAGATACCCCCAAAGTCCAACTTGGAATCCCACCAAACTCATTCACCCTGAGCACCCCAAAGCTTCCCTTTCTATGACAAGCCCATGGTAAGACAGAAATGCTGGGTGAAATCCTGGAATTCTCATGGAAAAAACCCAAAATCCTGAGGAAAAAAAACAAACCCAACCAGGATTCCCCCCAAAATCCCATCAAGAATCCCTGAAATTGAGTTGGAAACACCCCTAAATCCAACCAGGAACCCCCCAAAGCTTCCCCTTCTATGACGAGTCCATGGTGAGACCCAAATCCTTGGGAAAATCCTGACATTTTGGGAAAAAATCCTGAAATTCTGGGAGAAATCCTGAATTCCTGGGGGAAAAACTCAAAATGCAGCCTCAAATATCGCCAAAATCAAACCAGGAACCGCCCCAAAGCTTCCCCTTCTACCAAATGCCCATGGTAAGAGACAAATCAGAGTAGAAGTCCTGGGATTTTGGGAACAATCCTGAAATTCTGGGAAAAACTCCAAAATCCTTGGGAAAAAACCCAAATCCAGCCTCAGTATCCCTAAAATCCACCATAACGCCCCCCCCCCACCCGCCAAAGCTTCCCCTTCCGGGACAAACCAGTGGTAATAGCAGAATCTTCAGGCAAATACCCAAATTTTGGGAAAAATCCTGTAATTCTGGGACAAAAGCACAAAATTCAATTGGGAACCCACCCAAAATCCGTCCAGGAGCCCCCAAGAATTCACCCTGAATCTCCTAAACCTTCCCCTTCTACCCCACAGTGAGACCCAAATTCAGGGAAAAATCCACAGATTCTTGAAAAAACAGGAAATCTTGGGAAAAAGCCTGAAATCTGGGGAAGAAACGGAAATCTCACCAGAAATCCACCCCCCAATCCCCTGGGAATGACCCCAAATCCCTGCTGGAACCTCCCCAATTCCTCTGAATTACCCCAAAATCCTGCTGAAATTCCCTGAATTCCTTCTAGGACTTGCCAAAATCCCTCAAAAACGTCCCTGATTGCTTCTGGAACTGCCCCAGATCCATTCTGGAGCATCCCCAAATCCCTCAGAACTTCTGAAAATCCCTTGGAAGACCCCAAAATCCCTCTTGAAACTCTCCCAGATCCCCTCAGAATTCCCCCAGATCCCTCAGAAAGCCCCAGATCCCCTCTGGAGCCTCTTCCAGATCCCCCCAAAATCCTCGGGAACAACCCCAAACCCCCCGAGCCGTCCCCAGCTCCCCCCGGAGTGATCCCAAATCCCCCCGGAGCCAGCCCAGGTCCCCTCTGGAAGCTCCCCGAGTCCCTCGGGAAGCCGCAGATCCCCGGGAGCCGCCGGGCAGCGCCGGGAAAGCCCAAAGCCCCGCGGCAGTGCCGCATCCCGGCCGGAGCTGCCCCGGGAGCCCCGCGGGGCCGGGGCCGGGGCCGGGATGCGCCGTCCCAGCGGATCCAGCGCGCCCGGCCGGGCTCGGCCAGCGCGGCCCAGGGCAGGGAGCGCTGGTGGGGCGGGAGCGGGAGCGGAGCGCGAACGGGACCAGCGCAGAGCCAAGGGGGGAGAGGCCCCGGCCCCACAGAGAGCGGGGCCGGAGCGCGGGGCCGGGCGGGGATGGCTCGGCGATTGTTCCGGGCGATTCGGGCACTCGCAGCGATCTCTGCGGGATTCTTGGGCTGCTCCTGGGAGGTTTGGCTGGCATTTTGAGGGAAGTTTTCGTGGGGATTTTTGGGGTGGATTTCCTCGCACTTCGGGTGGGATGTGATAGGACTTGGGGGCATTTTTTGGGGAATTTGAGAGGGGTTTGGTGGGATTTCGGCGCGGATTTTTTGAGTGTATTTGGTGTGGATTTTGCGGGGGTTTAGGGAAATTTTGGTCGGATATTTTGGGTGATTTGGTGGGATTTTTTGTGTGGATTTTGTGTGATTGGGGGATTTTTGGCTGCATTTTTGTACAAATTTTTCTCTGTGGATTCTGTGGGATTTTCATGGGGATTTAGTGGGACTTTTTGTGGGATTTTTGTGTGGCATTTAAGGGGATTTTGGGGGCGATTTTTATGGGGATTTTGAGGGATTTCTGTGAGCCTTGGGGTGATTTTTTGTGGATTTTTTTGGGTGAGTTTTGTGGGCTTTTGGGTGGAATTTTTGTGGAGATTTACCTGGGATTTTGTGTGGTTTTTCTGGCATTTTCAAGGAATCTACAGTGGAATTTTTGTGGGAATTTTATGGTATTTTTGGTGGGATTTTTTGTGAGGATTTTGAGTCGATTTCTATTGGATTTTGGGGAGTTTGGGGGGATTTTTTAGGAAGATTTTAGTTGGGTTTTGGGTGTTTTGGGGGGGATTTTTATGGGATTTTGATGATATTTTTGTGAGGACTTTTGGTGATATTTTTGTGAGGGTGAGTGGTGCCTTTGGTTCCAACCAACTTTCCTCCCCGAGCCAACGTTACCCACTCCCTCACACGTCCCCCCCGTGCCTTCCCACTGCCTTGTCCTGTCTGGGCTTCCACAGCCCCTCATCCCTTCGTGGCCCCGTCCCCTCAGGGTCTCCCCCAGCCTGGCCAACCTGATCCATCAAGAGGCACCTGGGAGCCCTCAGCATTCCAGGCAGCAACACACGGGCAGGAGGACACGGATGGCGCTTCCTGCCTGGGACAGGGCTTGTGGCCATCTCCAGGCACCGCTCTCACAGAGATCCCCACAGCTCCAGCCCCTGCCCATCTGCTCTGTGGGCAGCACAAAGGCTTCAGCAGAACCACCAAAGGCCAAGGGGCTTCTGGCCATTTTCCCTGCAACCCTGCATGCCTGGGCAGCTTGCTGAGCCCAGGAACCCTTTTCTCCCTCTTCCCCTAGGCCCTGCAGAGCCTGGGCAGCAAAAGAAAGATCCTGGGAGTCTGTCTATTACAACACATCCTATATTTCTATGCTAAAGAAAAACAAAAAGAAGAAAAGAACAATCCTAAAGAAACGAAACATTCCTGCTGGCTCAGGTGGCCCCAGCAGACAGAGCCTCTGGGATCAGCTCTCTGCAGAGCTGCAGCAGCGCAGCCAGCCGAGCCCCGACAGACGAGGCCGTCTCCTCCATGCCCTGCAGAGCCGATCATGCAGGCTGTGGAAGCGGGAATATCGAGCTCTCTCTATTCCCTGGAGGACAGACAATGTTTGAACTGCCAGGCTCGCAACGGCGACACTGATGTCATTGGCCGTGTCTTCTAGGGCTGAAAGAGAGAGGAACAGAGCCATGGTCAGTTCCCGCATCTGAGGGGACCCGAGGAGATCCCTGTGCCAGGGCCATCCCAGCCGGCTCTGGCTATGGCCAGCAGGGAGCAGGGACCAGCTGGATCAGCCCAAAGCTGCTAGCCACGAATCCCCCAGGTGCCCTGAAAGCTCTGTGTGCTCTGTCCACGCCGCCCCTGGTCTGCACAGGGAGCAGAGCCCTCCACAGCCGGGGCAGGGCTCGCAGCTCCCCCGCCAGCCCTCGCGTGCAGCCCGCTGCCCTCACTCACCCTCACAGATGAGATGGAGCTCTTCCTTCCTCCCCCTCAGGTACCGCCCGGCCGTCCCTGGGAACACAGAGCCTGTCAGGCCCAGCGGCACAGCTCCCTGCCAGCGGCGCCGCCGGCCCTGTGCCCACACGCCCTCCTGGCCCGGCTCGTGGCTCACCCATGAACCTGACGGCCGCCTCTCGCAGGGGCTCCTGTGGGCTCTGCAGGTAGGGCAGGGCCCGGCGCAGGTGCTCGGCCACGCTGCTGCTGTCCTCTGCCAGCTGGAGAGAGCGACAGGAGGGAAGGGTTGGCCCCGCAGCCCCCCGGGCCGGGGCTCCATGGGCACCCGGCTCGGGCCGCAGGAGCCTGGAGCAGAGCCCGCGCGGCCTCGGGCTGCAGCAGCGGGCAGGGGCACAGCTGCCAGCCCGCACACCGAGCACCGCGCTCAGGGGCTGCTCCAGGCTAGGGCTGCGGCTTCCCGGCCCTCCTTACCAGGATCTCAATGAACCTCCACAGTTTCTCCTTCTTTACAGGTTTTTCAAGAACTCTCCTGTTCAGGAATTTGGCCACACAAAGCAGGGTTTCCCAAGAAGCCTGGAGAGCAGTAGAGACACGGAAATGGCCCCACAGCCCAGGATCAGCATCCCTGTGCCAGGGCCAGGAGGAGGATGCAGCCTGCCAGGCGCCAGGGCAGGAGGCAGCCAAGCCCCCTCCCAGGGCGACAGCAGCAGCCCGTGAGTCCTCACCTCTGCCACACTCTGATTCTCATCATGGCAGTGGAAGAAGAGTGGGAGCAGGCTGTGACACACTTGTGTCATCAGGAGCTTTTTCTCTTCTTCCACTACAGTAGACAGCAAGGCTCGAAATACAAACATGGAGATCCACTGCACATGCCAGTCATCCTGTGTAACAGGAAGGAAACAAGACCTTGGCATCAGCTGATTCTGGCCCACCTTGGCGCAGGCCTGCATCTCCACAGGGCACCAAGTGTCTGGGCAGCAGCCAGTGGCCGTGGCTGAGGGCACAGAGCCTTACGTGTTCAAAGAGTGGCAGGAGCACCTTAGCCAGCTGCAGGGCGATGGGGCTGGGTATTGGGGTGTCATTATCCAAGAACAAATCACTAAGTAGAACAATGCTCATCCTGACCACATCACTATCATTTTCCTGCAGGAGCTCCCCGAGGCTTTCGGTCAGGCTCCGCATTCTTTTGGCCTGTGCGGAACAAAAGTGTGTGAAAGGCCACCCTGCTGCCACAGGGCCCAGAGGCCAAAGGCCTGTCCCGCAGCCTTCGGGCAGCTGAAGTGGGAGGCAGGAGAGCTGGGAGCAGCTGACCCAGTGCCTGAAGACCAGCAACTGTGTTCCCCAGCACCACGCTGCCTGCACGGCTTCAGCTGCTGCCCCCTCCTTACCATCGAGGGATTATCCCTGACCAAGAGGAGGGCTCTCAGAACCTGGCGGCGCATCTCCGTGTGCTCACTCAGCAAGTGCCTCGACAAGAGATCCATGATGCTGTCACTGCATGCACTCAAGTCCAGGCAATGCAGGACCTGAAAGGCACAGGGCAGTGACAGGGGACCCGGCCGGCAGGAGCCCAGAACCGCACAGGGCGGGGACCAGGCAGCAGCGCAGGGCGTGGGCACCATCCCAGGCAGCTGCGGCTACGAGAGGGCAGAGAGCTGGGAGGCAGCGCCGGCCTTCAGACTCACCTCCACAAGGAATGCCAGGGCAGGGAAGTGCCAGTATGGCATCTCTTTGCGGAGCAACTGAAGGAGATAGTCTAAGATGCTTTTACACTCATCGATGGATTCTTTGCCCATCTCCCTGGAAGGCAGAAAATGGCACTAAGATGTGGCAGCAGCTCTCTGGCCTCAGAGAGAAACAAACAACTTTCCCAGGCATCGCCTGAGAAAGTCTGAGAAGATCAGAGGAAAGAATGAAAAAACATTCTTATCTTAACATGCTGCACCTGGCATTGTGAACATTCGGAATATGTTACAGAGATTTGTCTACCAAAATGTGCTTTCTTAAGTAACTAATGGTATAGTGTTTAGACTAGAAAACACATTAAATCAACCTATATCATAACTATCTATAAGAACAATGGGTTTCTTAATAATAATTATTATTGATCGGACCTCTGAAATACATGGAGTCAGTGATAATTACTGGCCGGGGGCCCGCTCCTACGACACTAAGACCCTGAGTCGGGGGGGGAAGCCCCTCCCAGGACAGACTGATGCAGTTCTTGTCTTTACCCCCCACCCTGCAGGGGGACCTGGGCCCTTTGAGATGTGGCTGCTGCTGGGCACCCTCCTCTCCCAGCCTTTCCCAGTCTGCTTGGCTGTCCCTCGTCCCTCTGGCCCATGGCCATGGGGACTGAGTGGGATATCCCAGCCACAGAGCACAAATGCCGGGAGCAATGGGGAGAAGGGGGTCTCACCTGGCCAGCAGACCCACGGCATAAATGTGGGTGTCAGCACAGAGCAGCGTGTCCCAGCCACGCTTGCGCTCCATTGACAACACCACATCCTCATAGTCCATTTGGCACAGCAGGGACTTCAGGGTCCTCACTGCAAACCTGAGTGCAGAGCAAAGCCCGGGTCACACTGGGAGCACTGGCTCCTGCCCTGGCCATGTGGCAGGGACAGAAGGATTGGGATAGAGCACCTGTTGGGGCTGCTGGCAAGGCCATGTTCTTCCTGGCATCCCTTCCAGAAGGTATCCACCTCCTCTGGCATCTCTTTGGTGCTGAAGAACACTTGGAAGAGCAGATGCACAAATAACTGCGGGAAATGCTCATCCACTATATCTGGGACACAGCGCTCCTGAAGGATCTTCCACATCACCACAGTTGCCTGCAAAGGACGAAGCCCCCCGAGGCAGCGTTCAGTGCCAAGGTGTCCGTGGGACAGGGCCCGAGCGTGGCAGGGAGAGGCCCAGAGAGCCACAGGGGGAGCAGCGGGCCTGGTGGCCCTGCAGCTGTCCCTAGGCCAGCTTTCAGGCCAGTGCCTGAGGCAGGGAGATGCAGTGGGGAAAGGAGGATGGAGAGCTGCTGGACAGGTGGCCTTGGGGCCAGCAAAGTCCACTGGCAGAAACTCACAGCCAGGGCAAAGACAGTCATTCTGTTCCCATCGCAGGTGCTCATGCTGTGCTCTGGCCAGCTCCCCAGCACATCCAGGAGTATCTGCTGTGCCAGCTCTGCAGTCCAGGGTGTGCACATGATGGTCTTCCACATGGCCATGGCAGCTCTGCGGGGTTAGAGCTCTGTCTCAGGGCATCTCAGACACAGCACCGTGGTCTGGGCATCTCTAGAGGCCCGGGTTGACTGCCGGCTCTGCCTTTGCCCACTGCCCCTCTCCAGCAGCAGCCAGGCAGCCCAGCCCTGTGGGGACAGGCCCCTGTGGGACAACGAGGGAGCATGGCAGCAGGCTTGGGGCTGACATGCCAGGGCCTGGAAAGGGAGCAGCCAGAGGGCCCTGGGACTCTCTGTTGGTCAGAAACCTGGCCCAGGCTGTACAGGGCAATGGGTTGGGGTGAGCCCTGAGCCCTCTGGGCAGATGGGCCCCATACCTGTCACAGGATGGGGCCACACGCAGGAGTGTCATTACTGCCTCATTTGGCTGCGCTTCTGTGAGATACAGCAGGGCGTTGTCCAGCCTGTGCTCAGCAGAATCATTGGCCATGAGCCACTGGTGGATGTATCTCACCATGCCGGGCACCTGGAGAAGGCACAGGGAGACTTGGAAAGCTGCCAGAGGGATCAGCGTTCCCAGGGTCCCGAGAGAAGTGCTTCCCTTCCCGCCACACTGCGATGGCCTCAAAGGCTCACAGGGGCCAGCACTAGTGGCTTGGGAAGCTATGTGACTCATGGGGCAATTGAAGCCTGGCCACATCTGCTTACTTGCTCTGCTCTGGGAACACCACTCTGCACAAGCAAATCCAGCAGGGCGGCACTGGTCTCATGTCCGAGGAGCTCTGAGTATGCTCTGAGCCCAGGGCTCATGACACTGGTCTCTTCCTGCCGAATTCTCTTGATGAATTTGCAAACGAGCTGTAGGAGAAGAGCAAGAAGCCATGGCATGCTGCAGGTGTGCTGCTGGGCTGAGCAGTGACAGCAGGCCCAGCCCAGGTGGGGATGGCTGCAGGTACCTGTGCTGTTCTGTGGAAGCGGCCATGGGCGGGTTCCTGCTCTTGTCTCTGGTCCAGGGCTGCATCTGGGAAAGAGCGAGCGCAGCCCGAGCTGAGGGGCTGCCGGAGAGGCCGGAGAACACAGCCCAGCCCTGCGCTGCCCAGGCAGGGACAGCCCCGTGACGGCCCAGGGCATGGAGCACGGCTGTGGGGTGTCTGCCCGGCCCCTATTCCATCCTGACCATGGGCATGGCCCCAGGGGATGGCATGGCATGGCATGGCATGGCATGGCATGGCATGGCATGGCATGGCATGGCATGGCATGGCATGGGGCCAAGCTGGCTGCAGGCACCAGCCCTGCGGCCCAGCTCTGCCACTCACCCTTCTGCCGTGGCTGGAACTGCTCCAGCTCTTCAGGCTGCTGTGCTGGGGCAGTTCCAGGGCCTTCTTTCTCCTCCTTCCCCCAGGCCAGCTTGGGCACGCTCGCAGGTCTGTGCTCTACGACACTGCCTGGATTCATGGCTGCTTGCAGAAGGTGAAAAGGAAAAGGTCCAAGTCAGCAAGTGCTGCAGTCGTGCCTTGAGGGCACCTGCAAGTGTGAAGACTTGGCAAGGCTACAGGACAGCAAGTCCTGCACTCTGCTCTTGGGGCTCCAGCCACAAGGACAGGAGACTCCTGTCAAGGACAGTGAAAAGCAAATGCCACAGTCTGCCCTCGAGGGCAGCTGCAGAAGATTTGCCTTGGGAAGGCCAGGGGTCACCAAGTGCTCTGCTCTGGCCACGAGCTCACCTGCAGGAGTAATACCTTGGGAAAGCTCTGGGTCAGCAAGGAACGAGTGGCTGTGCGAGGGCTCCTCACAGCACCGCTCTCTCGCGTCCTCTCTCGTCGTGTGCACCGAGCACTGTGGAGTGTAACTGTAACTTGTAACTGCCAACACCTCTGCCAGAGCGTGTCACCAAGGGCCCTTGGAATCCCTGTCCCGTTCCATTCCATGGTGACCATGCTGCACGGTGTCACCAAGGGCCCTTGGAATCCCTGTCCCGTTCCATTCCACGGTGACCATGCTGCACCCTGTCACCAAGGGCCCTTGCACGCACTGCCACCTGCCCTGGGGCCACCCCGTGCCCACCCAAAGTGGCCCAGGTTGGAAGGAATCCCTGGCCCCAAGTGTCTGAGACAGCCCGACGGGATCTTTAGGAATGACTCAGACCATCAGCCAACGCTGCCCTGCTCTGCAGGCTCAGGGCAGCAGAAGGAGCCCCCACGGGCTCTGCAGGAGCTGGCAGAGGCTGCCCAGCAGGGAGGCCATGGGGCACAGAGCCCCAAGGCTGCCCAGGGCCCCACGGCACAGGGGCCGTTCCCAGCCCCAATGCTCCTGGCCTGGCCTAGGCTGCACAGGGGCTGTGGCACCATGGCTGGGCCAGCACAGGGCCACAAAGGGGCCCCGCAGCCGCTGCCGGGGCTGGCAGCAAGTCCGGGCACAGACAAGGAATTGCTGAGCATGGCCTGCGCTGGCCAGGGCTGACTGTGCCAAAGGCAGAGCTCAGCTGCTCTTGATGCCTGCAGGAAAAGTCAAGAGGCCAAAGAGCCTCCATGGCTGTGCTGGGGACAGAGGCTGGAGGAGGGAAATGCAGGGAAGCTGTGGCATGGGGAGGACATGCAATTCCAGCAGACACCTCAGCCTGCAAGGTGCTCTGCTCTACCTCAGCTCCTCTCTTAGATATGCCAATCCCAGCTCAGCACCTCAGGGTACTGGGGCCCAACAAGTAGAACATGCCTGTTCATGGAAAGGGGAGCAGGTTTCAATATCTCTCTGTTCCATAACATACAAGCAAATCTTTATTATCTGGCTCACTGGAGAACTTTGAAGAAATGGTAATGTTTTCCCACCCAGAACAGCAATTTCCTGGCTCTACTGCTTTCTTCTACTGATGGCAGGAGAAGAAATACTCATCTTCCCCTCTACCTCTGCCACCAACATTCAGTATAATATTTCATGACGCGCTTCCTTTGGGTGTTTCCAGGACTCCTGGTTAAATGGCCCTATCTAAGGACATCTCTTCATTTAGAGCAGCTGCATGTATGTCCTTCCCATTGCTCCCAGATTTCCTCCTGCAGCTGTTCTCTGGTCATTCCAATGCATCTCCTTTAAATGGCTTCATGCTTTGAGCTTTTGGGAGTTTCCCAATTTTTCAGAAGTTTAAATAACTCCTTACTCAGCATCTTATTGTAAGTTTTACCTATCACCTCTTCTTATGCCTTTGTCTAAAATCCTGCCTTTATGGCAATGCCTTGTAGATGGTGGACATGTCAGATGCTGCTGGGATGTCACAAGGAGCAGAGGGAAGGGTTTTGCTTGATTCAATTTATCATATTCACATTTTTTGATGTTGGCCATGAAGAGAAAGTTTTCAGTACCCTCCTACCCCTGCCTCTGTGCGAACTGGCCAAGGAGAGACCGGGCGGGGGCGGCAAAAGTCTGCAGGCGGTGCCAGGGAGTCTGATGGGGCAGGGCGGGGCGCTCCCAACCATGGCTGGGCGGGGGCCGCGACAGACAGGGGCAGGGGCAGGGGCAGGGGCAGGGGCAGGGGCAGGGGCAGGGGCAGGGGCAGGGGCAGGGGCAGGGGCAGGGCAGGGGCAGGGCAGGGGCAGGGGCAGGGCAGGGGCGGGGAGAGAGGGGATGCGAGAGTGTGCGGCCGTGCGAGCGGGAGCGGCGGGGGCGGTGGGGAGCGGTGGTGTCTGAGGAGCCGGGCGTGTGTCCCTGTGTCTGTCTCTCTCTCTGTGTCAACGAGGCCCGAGGGCGGGCGGCTTCGTGCCGGCCCCGGGCGCCTCGGCACCGAGCCCCCGCGGCCCCCCAGGCTCCTTCCGAGCACCGAAGACCTCTGCGGGCCGTGAAGGAACCGGCCCCAAAGCGGCCGCCCGCTTGCCGGCGGTGCTGCCGGCGGCGGGGCGGGCCGGGCCGAGTCGCACCGGGGCCGGCGGCTGCGAGCTGATTTCCGCCGCACGGACGGGCTTCTCTTCCCCGCTGGCCCCGCTGACATTCTCTTCTGCGGGGCAGGGCTGTGTCGGCTGCCGGACGGGGGGCGGGGGGCACTGGGGACGCCGTTTCCACAGTTCTGCACCTCAGGAGACCCGAGCACAGGGCACGGGCTGCCCGTCGGCTCGCCTGCGAGTGCTCTGCATAATAAAGGAAACTGAACAAAATCTGCCAAGAAAATTTCTTTTTCGGCTAAGTTTCTCATACCAGGCAAATAGAAGAGCCATTCTTTCAAGAAAGGAGAAAATGGGGGGGAATAAAACCCTAAAGACAAACTGAATAAAACCCCAAACCAAAAAAATCTCAAAACAAAACACAAAACCCAAAGGAAAAAACCCCAAAAAATCCAAAACAAAACCAGAAAACCCAAAACAAAAGCCCTGCACCTCACCTGCCCTCCAAAAAACCACCCCAAAAAACGAAATACAACCCAGAAAAATACAAAAATATGTGTTGGTCTTGAAAGTGGGCGGTTTATGGGCTGGGATGGGGCTGCTAGAGCTGTCCGGCTCTGGGCTGTAAGGAGGCTGTGAGCTTCCCCTGGCTCCAGGGCCACCGGTGCTGGGTCGGCACCCTTGCGGCAAGCGTTGTCAGGGGGCAGCAGGTCTACTCTTGCTCCAGGCAAGCCTGGGGCAATCAGGTCTACCCGTCTCCGGAGCCATCAGGTCTACCAGGATCTGGGGACTCCCGGCTCTTGGCGGTGCCCGTGCCACGGGCAGTGACGGGTGACATCAGGTCATCCCCAACTCCGCGCCGGCCCAGGGTTATCAGGTCTACCCAGCTCCAGGGTCACCTGCTTCGTGGCAGGACCTTCATGGCCAGGGTCAACAGGTCTACCCCGATGCTGAGTGACCGTAAGGTGTTGTGGCCAGGACAACAGGTCTACCCTGGCTCCGGGGCTGCTGGGTTCATTGCAGTGCCCTGGATGTGAGCGGTGGCGGGGGACAAAAGGTCTACCCTGGCTCCGGGCCGGCCCGGGGCCATCAGGACTACCCCTCTCCACGGCCGCCGTGCTCGTGGTTGCGCTCAAGCTGCGGGTGGGATTGACAGCTAGCAGAACAGAATGGTTGGAAAAAGATCTGCCACCACCAGACACCAGACCACACCCAACAGGGTCACCCACCTCCTCTTGTCTATGGACGGTAATTAGGGGACCTGAAGACTTAAAACTAATTTTAAAAAACTTGCTAGAAGCTGATATACAGTAAGGTAGTAATAACCATTTCTGAGTTAAAGTACCACGGTAAAAGTTTAAACACTTTGTAATTCTTTAATAAGTGTCCTTTAGCCAAGCAGGTCAACTGAAGAAAGTTTTAGTTAGAATATTATTAAGTCTCACTTAGTTGCTAGGAATTAAGAGAATTACCCAAAGAAGCTAACCCTCAAAAGCCAGAGACTGTAAGTTGATGCGGGCTTAAGCCCGATCAAAGAAATAGTGGAGGGATTTATTATGAAGAAAACAGCCTTGCTGAGACATTTCGGTTTGGGCTAAGTACTGACATTGAAATATTAATTAGCGAATTGCTCCTGGGAATCACCTACACCCCCACCCACACTACCATTCTAGGACTGGGATGCAAAATAGAGAGACCAGTGGAATCACGGGAGGGGGTTTTGGGGATGAAAACACCCCTAAGTGGAAGGCTGGGCACAGTGGAGGGGGCTGGATGGGTGAGCTGCTTGGGGAAAAGGGAACCACATCCCTGGTCTGTGTCTGACCTGTCACCATAGCCTGCAGGGGACCAGACTGGACTGGGCTGTGGGAAGCAGGAACAAAGGAACAACTCTTCCTGGTGTTCCCAGGAGGGAAGGACAGGGGACAGCTGCTGCTGCACTTTGGCAGCAGGCTCTGCACATGCCCTCACCCTTCGGCTACCAGGACTTCAGACACAGACTGCACACCTCTTCACCTCCGGCTACCAGTGTGCCACGGAGACTCCAGGGACAGACTCTGCAGCCTTCTCGCCCTTTGGCTACTGGGAAAAAGCTACAACAGCGGGGGTGAGCTCTGTATTGAGCTCCCTTGCTCTGCTGATCTTTTGAATAAAGAGCTGAACATTAATAAAGGCACGAGCCCTGTTTACTACATGAAGGCCCCCAAAATTCCACTAAAAAGCCCCAAAATCCCCTAAAAATCGCTGCTGTTGTGCCCCCGTCCCCCGAATCCCCCATACCCCATTCAGGGTGGGCCTGGGACTGCCTGGGACCCCCAGATCTCCATAGGACCCCCTCCAGGAACCCCAAATCTTCCCCAGAGCCCCCCGCCAAAGTTGGCCCAGGACCCCCTGAGAGCCCCCAGACCCCAATTGCACCCAGCCCAGGATGCCCCCTGAGACCCCCTGAGACCCTTCCCAAGACCCTTCCAGGACCCTCCAGACCCCGCCCCAAACCCAACTCTGGACCCCCCAGCCTCTCCCCAGATCCCTCCAGGACCTCTCCCAAAAACCCCCAACCCCCCCCAGACCCTCTCTGGGACCCTTCCAGATCCCCCAAAGCCCCTCCCCAAAACCTCCAAAACCTCCTAGGACGCCACCAGGACCCCCCAAACCGCTCCCCCAACTCCGCCCAGACCCTCCCAAGACCCCCCCTCCAGGCCCCTCTCAGGACCCATCCCCACCCCCCAGGTCCCCCCACAATGCTCCAAGACCCCTCCCCAGACTCTCCCTGACACCTCCAGGACCCCTCAGGATCCCCCACCCAAGAGCCCTCCAGGACGCCCAGACTGCCCCGAGGACTCCTCCATGAGCCATCCAGGACCCCCCAGAGCCCTCCCTAAACTCCCCCCGGATCCCTCCCCAAAGGCCCCCGATCCCCCCAGGACCCCTCCCCAGCCCCCCCAGCCCCTCCCAGCCCCCGGCCCCTGTGCGGAGCCCCCTCCCCAGCGTTGCGGCCCCCGCGGCCCCCGCGGCTCCCGCCTCTCCCAGCGCCTCCCCCGCTCTGGCAGCGCCGCCCGCAGGGCCCGCCCGAGCCCGGGGGGCGGGGCCGCCGGGGGAGGGGCGCCGCTCCCGGCTCCCTCTGATTGGCTGCAGCCGCGCGCTGATTGGTTGGTTCGGCACGGGGCGCGCCGCTATTGGCTGGAGGAGCCCGCGCGCGCGGTGCAGGCGGGAAATTGTCAGGGGAGCGCGGCTGAGGAGGGGCTGAGGTGGGGCCGGGGAAACTGAACGGGGGGTTTGGGGCGGCTCGGGGAGAAATTGGGGATTTCTGGGGAACTGACAGGAAATAGGCGTGTGTCTGCTGGGTTTGGGGGAATGAGGGGGCTTTAGGGAGCTTTGGGGGGAGCTTGAGAGCTTCTGGAGCGTTCTCCGTTGGGTTTAGGGGGATCTGAGGGTAATTGCGGGGGTCCGAGGGGACTTTGGCGGAGTTGTGAGAGGAACTGGGGGGATCTGGGGGTTCTGAGGTGGCTCTGGGGTCAATTTTGGGGTAAAGTGGGGGGATCTGAGGGTAATTTGGGGGCTTTAGGTGGGTCTGGGGTGGATTTGGGGCTCTGGGGACACCTAAAGGGGTGCCAGGGGGTGAAGGGGTCGCAGCCCCCCAGACGCCCCCTGAAGCCCCCCTGTCCCCACAGAGGGGTCCCGGCCCTGGCGGTGCAGGACCCCCGGCCCCAGCCCAGCATCTCCATCAACCACCTGAACCGGGACACCAAGGAGGACGGGGATGGCTGGGGGGTCCTGGGGGCTCTGAGAGTGTCCGTGCCTGTCCCCAGAGGCTCAGGCTGTCCCCTGGGTGTCCCCGAGCTGGAGAAGTCCCTCTGCGCCGTTTCCTCGCCGTTTGGGCAGATTTTGGACATTTTGGTGCGGCGCAGTCTCGGCCTGCGGGGCCAGGCCTTCCTCACCTTCAGGGAGATGAGCAGCGCCACCAACGCCCTGCGCTCCCTGCAGGGCTTCCCCTCCTGCGGCCAACCCGTGGGGAGACAGCGACTGGGGGAGTTCTGGCACTGGGGAAAGAACTGCAATGCTGGGGAAAAACCGCCAAACTCTGGCCTCAGATACCCCCAAAGTCCAACTTGGAATCCCACCAAACTCATTCACCCTGAGCACCCCAAAGCTTCCCTTTCTATGACAAGCCCATGGTAAGACCGAAATGCTGGGTGAAATCCTGGAATTCTCATGGAAAAAACCCAAAATCCTGAGGAAAAAAAACAAACCCAACCAGGATTCCCCCCCAAATCCCATCAAGAATCCCTGAAATTGAGTTGGAAACACCCCTAAATCCAACCAGGAACCCCCCAAAGCTTCCCCTTCTATGACGAGTCCATGGTGAGACCCAAATCCTTGGGAAAATCCTGACATTTTGGGAAAAAATCCTGAAATTCTGGGAGAAATCCTGAATTCCTGGGGGAAAAACTCAAAATGCAGCCTCAAATATCGCCAAAATCAAACCAGGAACCGCCCCAAAGCTTCCCCTTCTACCAAATGCCCATGGTAAGAGACAAATCAGAGTAGAAGTCCTGGGATTTTGGGAACAATCCTGAAATTCTGGGAAAAACTCCAAAATCCTTGGGAAAAAACCCAAATCCAGCCTCAGTATCCCTAAAATCCACCATAACGCCCCCCCCCCACCCGCCAAAGCTTCCCCTTCCGGGACAAACCAGTGGTAATAGCAGAATCTTCAGGCAAATACCCAAATTTTGGGAAAAATCCTGTAATTCTGGGACAAAAGCACAAAATTCAATTGGGAACCCACCCAAAATCCGTCCAGGAGCCCCCAAGAATTCACCCTGAATCTCCTAAACCTTCCCCTTCTACCCCACAGTGAGACCCAAATTCAGGGAAAAATCCACAGATTCTTGAAAAAACAGGAAATCTTGGGAAAAAGCCTGAAATCTGGGGAAGAAACGGAAATCTCACCAGAAATCCACCCCCCAATCCCCTGGGAATGACCCCAAATCCCTGCTGGAACCTCCCCAATTCCTCTGAATTACCCCAAAATCCTGCTGAAATTCCCTGAATTCCTTCTAGGACTTGCCAAAATCCCTCAAAAACGTCCCTGATTGCTTCTGGAACTGCCCCAGATCCATTCTGGAGCATCCCCAAATCCCTCAGAACTTCTGAAAATCCCTTGGAAGACCCCAAAATCCCTCTTGAAACTCTCCCAGATCCCCTCAGAATTCCCCCAGATCCCTCAGAAAGCCCCAGATCCCCTCTGGAGCCTCTTCCAGATCCCCCCAAAATCCTCGGGAACAACCCCAAACCCCCCGAGCCGTCCCCAGCTCCCCCCGGAGTGATCCCAAATCCCCCCGGAGCCAGCCCAGGTCCCCTCTGGAAGCTCCCCGAGTCCCTCGGGAAGCCGCAGATCCCCGGGAGCCGCCGGGCAGCGCCGGGAAAGCCCAAAGCCCCGCGGCAGTGCCGCATCCCGGCCGGAGCTGCCCCGGGAGCCCCGCGGGGCCGGGGCCGGGGCCGGGATGCGCCGTCCCAGCGGATCCAGCGCGCCCGGCCGGGCTCGGCCAGCGCGGCCCAGGGCAGGGAGCGCTGGTGGGGCGGGAGCGGGAGCGGAGCGCGAACGGGACCAGCGCAGAGCCAAGGGGGGAGAGGCCCCGGCCCCACAGAGAGCGGGGCCGGAGCGCGGGGCCGGGCGGGGATGGCTCGGCGATTGTTCCGGGCGATTCGGGCACTCGCAGCGATCTCTGCGGGATTCTTGGGCTGCTCCTGGGAGGTTTGGCTGGCATTTTGAGGGAAGTTTTCGTGGGGATTTTTGGGTGGATTTCCTCGCACTTCGGGTGGGATGTGATAGGACTTGGGGGCATTTTTTGGGGAATTTGAGAGGGGTTTGGTGGGATTTCGGCGCGGATTTTTTGAGTGTATTTGGTGTGGATTTTGCGGGGGTTTAGGGAAATTTTGGTCGGATATTTTGGGTGATTTGGTGGGATTTTTTGTGTGGATTTTGTGTGATTGGGGGATTTTTGGCTGCATTTTTGTACAAATTTTTCTCTGTGGATTCTGTGGGATTTTCATGGGGATTTAGTGGGACTTTTTGTGGGATTTTTGTGTGGCATTTAAGGGGATTTTGGGGGCGATTTTTATGGGGATTTTGAGGGATTTCTGTGAGCCTTGGGGTGATTTTTTGTGGATTTTTTTGGGTGAGTTTTGTGGGCTTTTGGGTGGAATTTTTGTGGAGATTTACCTGGGATTTTGTGTGGTTTTTCTGGCATTTTCAAGGAATCTACAGTGGAATTTTTGTGGGAATTTTATGGTATTTTTGGTGGGATTTTTTGTGAGGATTTTGAGTCGATTTCTATTGGATTTTGGGGAGTTTGGGGGGATTTTTTAGGAAGATTTTAGTTGGGTTTTGGGTGTTTTGGGGGGGATTTTTATGGGATTTTGATGATATTTTTGTGAGGACTTTTGGTGATATTTTTGTGAGGGTGAGTGGTGCCTTTGGTTCCAACCAACTTTCCTCCCCGAGCCAACGTTACCCACTCCCTCACACGTCCCCCCCGTGCCTTCCCACTGCCTTGTCCTGTCTGGGCTTCCACAGCCCCTCATCCCTTCGTGGCCCCGTCCCCTCAGGGTCTCCCCCAGCCTGGCCAACCTGATCCATCAAGAGGCACCTGGGAGCCCTCAGCATTCCAGGCAGCAACACACGGGCAGGAGGACACGGATGGCGCTTCCTGCCTGGGACAGGGCTTGTGGCCATCTCCAGGCACCGCTCTCACAGAGATCCCCACAGCTCCAGCCCCTGCCCATCTGCTCTGTGGGCAGCACAAAGGCTTCAGCAGAACCACCAAAGGCCAAGGGGCTTCTGGCCATTTTCCCTGCAACCCTGCATGCCTGGGCAGCTTGCTGAGCCCAGGAACCCTTTTCTCCCTCTTCCCCTAGGCCCTGCAGAGCCTGGGCAGCAAAAGAAAGATCCTGGGAGTCTGTCTATTACAACACATCCTATATTTCTATGCTAAAGAAAAACAAAAAGAAGAAAAGAACAATCCTAAAGAAACGAAACATTCCTGCTGGCTCGAGTGGCCCCAGCAGACAGAGCCTCTGGGATCAGCTCTCTGCAGAGCTGCAGCAGCGCAGCCAGCCGAGCCCCGACAGACGAGGCCGTCTCCTCCATGCCCTGCAGAGCCGATCATGCAGGCTGTGGAAGCGGGAATATCGAGCTCTCTCTATTCCCTGGAGGACAGACAATGTTTGAACTGCCAGGCTCGCAACGGCAACACTGATGTCATTGGCCGTGTCTTCTAGGGCTGAAAGAGAGAGGAACAGCGCCATGGTCAGTTCCCGCATCTGAGGGGACCCGAGGAGATCCCTGTGCCAGGGCCATCCCAGCCGGCTCTGGCCATGGCCAGCAGGGAGCAGGGACCAGCTGGATCAGCCCAAAGCTGCTGGCCACGAATCCCCCAGGTGCCCTGAAAGCTCTGTGTGCTCTGTCCACGCCGCCCCTGGTCTGCACAGGGAGCAGAGCCCTCCACAGCCGGGGCAGGGCTCGCAGCTCCCCCGCCAGCCCTCGCGTGCAGCCCGCTGCCCTCACTCACCCTCACAGATGAGATGGAGCTCTTCCTTCCTCCCCCTCAGGTACCGCCCGGCCGTCCCTGGGAACACAGAGCCTGTCAGGCCCAGCGGCACAGCTCCCTGCCAGCGGCGCCGCCGGCCCTGTGCCCACACGCCCTCCTGGCCCAGCTCGTGGCTCACCCATGAACCTGACGGCCGCCTCTCGCAGGGGCTCCTGTGGGCTCTGCAGGTAGGGCAGGGCCCGGCGCAGGTGCTCGGCCACGCTGCTGCTGTCCTCTGCCAGCTGGAGAGAGCGACAGGAGGGAAGGGTTGGCCCCGCAGCCCCCCGGGCCGGGGCTCCATGGGCACCCGGCTCGGGCCGCAGGAGCCTGGAGCAGAGCCCGCGCGGCCTCGGGCTGCAGCAGCGGGCAGGGGCACAGCTGCCAGCCCGCACACCGAGCACCGCGCTCAGGGGCTGCTCCAGGCTGGGGCTGCGGCTTCCCAGCCCTCCTTACCAGGATCTCAATGAACCTCCACAGTTTCTCCTTCTTTACAGGTTTTTCAAGAACTCTCCTGTTCAGGAATTTGGCCACACAAAGCAGGGTTTCCCAAGAAGCCTGGAGAGCAGTAGAGACACGGAAATGGCCCCGCAGCCCAGGATCAGCATCCCTGTGCCAGGGCCAGGAGGAGGATGCAGCCTGCCAGGCGCCAGGGCAGGAGGCAGCCAAGCCCCCTCCCAGGGCGACAGCAGCAGCCCGTGAGTCCTCACCTCTGCCACACTCTGATTCTCATCATGGCAGTGGAAGAAGAGTGGGAGCAGGCTGTGACACACTTGTGTCATCAGGAGCTTTTTCTCTTCTTCCACTACAGTAGACAGCAAGGCTCGAAATACAAACATGGAGATCCACTGCACATGCCAGTCATCCTGTGTAACAGGAAGGAAACAAGACCTTGGCATCAGCTGATTCTGGCCCACCTTGGCGCAGGCCTGCATCTCCACAGGGCACCAAGTGTCTGGGCAGCAGCCAGTGGCCGTGGCTGAGGGCACAGAGCCTTACGTGTTCAAAGAGTGGCAGGAGCACCTTAGCCAGCTGCAGGGCGATGGGGCTGGGTATTGGGGTGTCATTATCCAAGAAGAAATCACTAAGTAGAACAATGCTCATCCTGACCACATCACTATCATTTTCCTGCAGGAGCTCCCCGAGGCTTTCGGTCAGGCTCCGCATTCTTTTGGCCTGTGCGGAACAAAAGTGTGTGAAAGGCCACCCTGCTGCCACAGGGCCCAGAGGCCAAAGGCCTGTCCCGCAGCCCTCGGGCAGCTGAAGTGGGAGGCAGGAGAGCTGGGAGCAGCTGACCCAGTGCCTGAAGACCAGCAACTGTGTTCCCCAGCACCACGCTGCCTGCACGGCTTCAGCTGCTGCCCCCTCCTTACCATCGAGGGATTATCCCTGACCAAGAGGAGGGCTCTCAGAACCTGGCGGCGCATCTCCGTGTGCTCACTCAGCAAGTGCCTCGACAAGAGATCCATGATGCTGTCACTGCATGCACTCAAGTCCAGGCAATGCAGGACCTGAAAGGCACAGGGCAGTGACAGGGGACCCGGCCGGCAGGAGCCCAGAACCGCACAGGGCGGGGACCAGGCAGCAGCGCAGGGCGTGGGCACCATCCCAGGCAGCTGCGGCTACGAGAGGGCAGAGAGCTGGGAGGCAGCGCCGGCCTTCAGACTCACCTCCACAAGGAATGCCAGGGCAGGGAAGTGCCAGTATGGCATCTCTTTGCGGAGCAACTGAAGGAGATAGTCTAAGATGCTTTTACACTCATCGATGGATTCTTTGCCCATCTCCCTGGAAGGCAGAAAATGGCACTAAGATGTGGCAGCAGCTCTCTGGCCTCAGAGAGAAACAAACAACTTTCCCAGGCATCGCCTGAGAAAGTCTGAGAAGATCAGAGGAAAGAATGAAAAAACATTCTTATCTTAACATGCTGCACCTGGCATTGTGAACATTCGGAATATGTTACAGAGATTTGTCTACCAAAATGTGCTTTCTTAAGTAACTAATGGTATAGTGTTTAGACTAGAAAACACATTAAATCAACCTATATCATAACTATCTATAAGAACAATGGGTTTCTTAATAATAATTATTATTGATCGGACCTCTGAAATACATGGAGTCAGTGATAATTACTGGCCGGAGGCCCGCTCCTACGACACTAAGACCCTGAGTCGGGGGGGGAAGCCCCTCCCAGGACAGACTGATGCAGTTCTTGTCTTTACCCCCCACCCTGCAGGGGGACCTGGGCCCTTTGAGATGTGGCTGCTGCTGGGCACCCTCCTCTCCCAGCCTTTCCCAGTCTGCTTGGCTGTCCCTCGTCCCTCTGGCCCATGGCCATGGGGACTGAGTGGGATATCCCAGCCACAGAGCACAAATGCCGGGAGCAATGGGGAGAAGGGGGTCTCACCTGGCCAGCAGACCCACGGCATAAATGTGGGTGTCAGCACAGAGCAGCGTGTCCCAGCCACGCTTGCGCTCCATTGACAACACCACATCCTCATAGTCCATTTGGCACAGCAGGGACTTCAGGGTCCTCACTGCAAACCTGAGTGCAGAGCAGAGCCCGGGTCACACTGGGAGCACTGGCTCCTGCCCTGGCCATGTGGCAGGGACAGAAGGATTGGGATAGAGCACCTGTTGGGGCTGCTGGCAAGGCCATGTTCTTCCTGGCATCCCTTCCAGAAGGTATCCACCTCCTCTGGCATCTCTTTGGTGCTGAAGAACACTTGGAAGAGCAGATGCACAAATAACTGCGGGAAATGCTCATCCACTATATCTGGGACACAGCGCTCCTGAAGGATCTTCCACATCACCACAGTTGCCTGCAAAGGACGAAGCCCCCCGAGGCAGCGTTCAGTGGCAAGGTGTCCGTGGGACAGGGCCCAAGCGTGGCAGGGAGAGGCCCAGAGAGACACAGGGGGAGCAGCGGGCCTGGTGGCCCTGCAGCTGTCCCTAGGCCAGCTTTCAGGCCAGTGCCTGAGGCAGGGAGATGCAGTGGGGAAAGGAGGATGGAGAGCTGCTGGACAGGTGGCCTTGGGGCCAGCAAAGTCCACTGGCAGAAACTCACAGCCAGGGCAAAGACAGTCATTCTGTTCCCATCGCAGGTGCTCATGCTGTGCTCTGGCCAGCTCCCCAGCACATCCAGGAGTATCTGCTGTGCCAGCTCTGCAGTCCAGGGTGTGCACATGATGGTCTTCCACATGGCCATGGCAGCTCTGCGGGGTTAGAGCTCTGTCTCAGGGCATCTCAGACACAGCACCGTGGTCTGGGCATCTCTAGAGGCCCGGGTTGACTGCCGGCTCTGCCTTTGCCCACTGCCCCTCTCCAGCAGCAGCCAGGCAGCCCAGCCCTGTGGGGACAGGCCCCTGTGGGACAACGAGGGAGCATGGCAGCAGGCTTGGGGCTGACATGCCAGGGCCTGGAAAGGGAGCAGCCAGAGGGCCCTGGGACTCTCTGTTGGTCAGAAACCTGGCCCAGGCTGTACAGGGCGATGGGTTGGGGTGAGCCCTGAGCCCTCTGGGCAGATGGGCCCCATACCTGTCACAGGATGGGGCCACACGCAGGAGTGTCATTACTGCCTCATTTGGCTGCGCTTCTGTGAGATACAGCAGGGCGTTGTCCAGCCTGTGCTCAGCAGAATCATTGGCCATGAGCCACTGGTGGATGTATCTCACCATGCCGGGCACCTGGAGAAGGCACAGGGAGACTTGGAAAGCTGCCAGAGGGATCAGCGTTCCCAGGGTCCCGAGAGAAGTGCTTCCCTTCCCGCCACACTGCGATGGCCTCAAAGGCTCACAGGGGCCAGCACTAGTGGCTTGGGAAGCTATGTGACTCATGGGGCAATTGAAGCCTGGCCACATCTGCTTACTTGCTCTGCTCTGGGAACACCACTCTGCACAAGCAAATCCAGCAGGGCGGCACTGGTCTCATGTCCGAGGAGCTCTGAGTATGCTCTGAGCCCAGGGCTCATGACACTGGTCTCTTCCTGCCGAATTCTCTTGATGAATTTGCAAACGAGCTGTAGGAGAAGAGCAAGAAGCCATGGCATGCTGCAGGTGTGCTGCTGGGCTGAGCAGTGACAGCAGGCCCAGCCCAGGTGGGGATGGCTGCAGGTACCTGTGCTGTTCTGTGGAAGCGGCCATGGGCGGGTTCCTGCTCTTGTCTCTGGTCCAGGGCTGCATCTGGGAAAGAGCGAGCGCAGCCCGAGCTGAGGGGCTGCCGGAGAGGCCGGAGAACACAGCCCAGCCCTGCGCTGCCCAGGCAGGGACAGCCCCGTGACGGCCCAGGGCATGGAGCACGGCTGTGGGGTGTCTGCCCGGCCCCTATTCCATCCTGACCATGGGCATGGCCCCAGGGGATGGCATGGCATGGCATGGCATGGCATGGCATGGCATGGCATGGCATGGCATGGCATGGCATGGCATGGCATGGCATGGCATGGGGCCAAGCTGGCTGCAGGCACCAGCCCTGCGGCCCAGCTCTGCCACTCACCCTTCTGCCGTGGCTGGAACTGCTCCAGCTCTTCAGGCTGCTGTGCTGGGGCAGTTCCAGGGCCTTCTTTCTCCTCCTTCCCCCAGGCCAGCTTGGGCACGCTCGCAGGTCTGTGCTCTACGACACTGCCTGGATTCATGGCTGCTTGCAGAAGGTGAAAAGGAAAAGGTCCAAGTCAGCAAGTGCTGCAGTCGTGCCTTGAGGGCACCTGCAAGTGTGAAGACTTGGCAAGGCTACAGGACAGCAAGTCCTGCACTCTGCTCTTGGGGCTCCAGCCACAAGGACAGGAGACTCCTGTCAAGGACAGTGAAAAGCAAATGCCACAGTCTGCCCTCGAGGGCAGCTGCAGAAGATTTGCCTTGGGAAGGCCAGGGGTCACCAAGTGCTCTGCTCTGGCCACGAGCTCACCTGCAGGAGTAATACCTTGGGAAAGCTCTGGGTCAGCAAGGAACGAGTGGCTGTGCGAGGGCTCCTCACAGCACCGCTCTCTCGCGTCCTCTCTCGTCGTGTGCACCGAGCACTGTGGAGTGTAACTGTAACTTGTAACTGCCAACACCTCTGCCAGAGCGTGTCACCAAGGGCCCTTGGAATCCCTGTCCCGTTCCATTCCATGGTGACCATGCTGCACGGTGTCACCAAGGGCCCTTGGAATCCCTGTCCCGTTCCATTCCACGGTGACCATGCTGCACCCTGTCACCAAGGGCCCTTGCACGCACTGCCACCTGCCCTGGGGCCACCCCGTGCCCACCCAAAGTGGCCCAGGTTGGAAGGAATCCCTGGCCCCAAGTGTCTGAGACAGCCCGACGGGATCTTTAGGAATGACTCAGACCATCAGCCAACGCTGCCCTGCTCTGCAGGCTCAGGGCAGCAGAAGGAGCCCCCACGGGCTCTGCAGGAGCTGGCAGAGGCTGCCCAGCAGGGAGGCCATGGGGCACAGAGCCCCAAGGCTGCCCAGGGCCCCATGGCACAGGGGCCGTTCCCAGCCCCAATGCTCCTGGCCTGGCCTGGGCTGCACAGGGGCTGTGGCACCATGGCTGGGCCAGCACAGGGCCACAAAGGGGCCCCGCAGCCGCTGCCGGGGCTGGCAGCAAGTCCGGGCACAGACAAGGAATTGCTGAGCATGGCCTGCGCTGGCCAGGGCTGACTGTGCCAAAGGCAGAGCTCAGCTGCTCTTGATGCCTGCAGGAAAAGTCAAGAGGCCAAAGAGCCTCCATGGCTGTGCTGGGGACAGAGGCTGGAGGAGGGAAATGCAGGGAAGCTGTGGCATGGGGAGGACATGCAATTCCAGCAGACACCTCAGCCTGCAAGGTGCTCTGCTCTACCTCAGCTCCTCTCTTAGATATGCCAATCCCAGCTCAGCACCTCAGGGTACTGGGGCCCAACAAGTAGAACATGCCTGTTCATGGAAAGGGGAGCAGGTTTCAATATCTCTCTGTTCCATAACATACAAGCAAATCTTTATTATCTGCCTCACTGGAGAACTTTGAAGAAATGGTAATGTTTTCCCACCCAGAACAGCAATTTCCTGGCTCTACTGCTTTCTTCTACTGATGGCAGGAGAAGAAATACTCATCTTCCCCTCTACCTCTGCCACCAACATTCAGTATAATATTTCATGACGCGCTTCCTTTGGGTGTTTCCAGGACTCCTGGTTAAATGGCCCTATCTAAGGACATCTCTTCATTTAGAGCAGCTGCATGTATGTCCTTCCCATTGCTCCCAGATTTCCTCCTGCAGCTGTTCTCTGGTCATTCCAATGCATCTCCTTTAAATGGCTTCATGCTTTGAGCTTTTGGGAGTTTCCCAATTTTTCAGAAGTTTAAATAACTCCTTACTCAGCATCTTATTGTAAGTTTTACCTATCACCTCTTCTTATGCCTTTGTCTAAAATCCTGCCTTTATGGCAATGCCTTGTAGATGGTGGACATGTCAGATGCTGCTGGGATGTCACAAGGAGCAGAGGGAAGGGTTTTGCTTGATTCAATTTATCATATTCACATTTTTTGATGTTGGCCATGAAGAGAAAGTTTTCAGTACCCTCCTACCCCTGCCTCTGTGCGAACTGGCCAAGGAGAGACCGGGCGGGGGCGGCAAAAGTCTGCAGGCGGTGCCAGGGAGTCTGATGGGGCAGGGCGGGGCGCTCCCAACCATGGCTGGGCGGGGGCCGCGACAGACAGGGGCAGGGGCAGGGGCAGGGGCAGGGGCAGGGGCAGGGGCAGGGGCAGGGGCAGGGCAGGGGCAGGGCAGGGGCAGGGGCAGGGCAGGGGCGGGGAGAGAGGGGATGCGAGAGTGTGCGGCCGTGCGAGCGGGAGCGGCGGGGGCGGTGGGGAGCGGTGGTGTCTGAGGAGCCGGGCGTGTGTCCCTGTGTCTGTCTCTCTCTCTGTGTCAACGAGGCCCGAGGGCGGGCGGCTTCGTGCCGGCCCCGGGCGCCTCGGCACCGAGCCCCCGCGGCCCCCCAGGCTCCTTCCGAGGACCGAAGACCTCTGCGGGCCGTGAAGGAACCGGCCCCAAAGCGGCCGCCCGCTTGCCGGCGGTGCTGCCGGCGGCGGGGCGGGCCGGGCCGAGTCGCACCGGGGCCGGCGGCTGCGAGCTGATTTCCGCCGCACGGACGGGCTTCTCTTCCCCGCTGGCCCCGCTGACATTCTCTTCTGCGGGGCAGGGCTGTGTCGGCTGCCGGACGGGGGGCGGGGGGCACTGGGGACGCCGTTTCCACAGTTCTGCACCTCAGGAGACCCGAGCACAGGGCACGGGCTGCCCGTCGGCTCGCCTGCGAGTGCTCTGCATAATAAAGGAAACTGAACAAAATCTGCCAAGAAAATTTCTTTTTCGGCTAAGTTTCTCATACCAGGCAAATAGAAGAGCCATTCTTTCAAGAAAGGAGAAAATGGGGGGGAATAAAACCCTAAAGACAAACTGAATAAAACCCCAAACCAAAAAAATCTCAAAACAAAACACAAAACCCAAAGGAAAAAAACCCAAAAAATCCAAAACAAAACCAGAAAACCCAAAACAAAAGCCCTGCACCTCACCTGCCCTCCAAAAAACCACCCCAAAAAACGAAATACAACCCAGAAAAATACAAAAATATGTGTTGGTCTTGAAAGTGGGCGGTTTATGGGCTGGGATGGGGCTGCTAGAGCTGTCCGGCTCTGGGCTGTAAGGAGGCTGTGAGCTTCCCCTGGCTCCAGGGCCACCGGTGCTGGGTCGGCACCCTTGCGGCAAGCGTTGTCAGGGGGCAGCAGGTCTACTCTTGCTCCAGGCAAGCCTGGGGCAATCAGGTCTACCCGTCTCCGGAGCCATCAGGTCTACCAGGATCTGGGGACTCCCGGCTCTTGGCGGTGCCCGTGCCACGGGCAGTGACGGGTGACATCAGGTCATCCCCAACTCCGCGCCGGCCCAGGGTTATCAGGTCTACCCAGCTCCAGGGTCACCTGCTTCGTGGCAGGACCTTCATGGCCAGGGTCAACAGGTCTACCCCGATGCTGAGTGACCGTAAGGTGTTGTGGCCAGGACAACAGGTCTACCCTGGCTCCGGGGCTGCTGGGTTCATTGCAGTGCCCTGGATGTGAGCGGTGGCGGGGGACAAAAGGTCTACCCTGGCTCCGGGCCGGCCCGGGGCCATCAGGACTACCCCTCTCCACGGCCGCCGTGCTCGTGGTTGCGCTCAAGCTGCGGGTGGGATTGACAGCTAGCAGAACAGAATGGTTGGAAAAAGATCTGCCACCACCAGACACCAGACCACACCCAACAGGGTCACCCACCTCCTCTTGTCTATGGACGGTAATTAGGGGACCTGAAGACTTAAAACTAATTTTAAAAAACTTGCTAGAAGCTGATATACAGTAAGGTAGTAATAACCATTTCTGAGTTAAAGTACCACGGTAAAAGTTTAAACACTTTGTAATTCTTTAATAAGTGTCCTTTAGCCAAGCAGGTCAACTGAAGAAAGTTTTAGTTAGAATATTATTAAGTCTCACTTAGTTGCTAGGAATTAAGAGAATTACCCAAAGAAGCTAACCCTCAAAAGCCAGAGACTGTAAGTTGATGCGGGCTTAAGCCCGATCAAAGAAATAGTGGAGGGATTTATTATGAAGAAAACAGCCTTGCTGAGACATTTCGGTTTGGGCTAAGTACTGACATTGAAATATTAATTAGCGAATTGCTCCTGGGAATCACCTACACCCCCACCCACACTACCATTCTAGGACTGGGATGCAAAATAGAGAGACCAGTGGAATCACGGGAGGGGGTTTTGGGGATGAAAACACCCCTAAGTGGAAGGCTGGGCACAGTGGAGGGGGCTGGATGGGTGAGCTGCTTGGGGAAAAGGGAACCACATCCCTGGTCTGTGTCTGACCTGTCACCATAGCCTGCAGGGGACCAGACTGGACTGGGCTGTGGGAAGCAGGAACAAAGGAACAACTCTTCCTGGTGTTCCCAGGAGGGAAGGACAGGGGACAGCTGCTGCTGCACTTTGGCAGCAGGCTCTGCACATGCCCTCACCCTTCGGCTACCAGGACTTCAGACACAGACTGCACACCTCTTCACCTCCGGCTACCAGTGTGCCACGGAGACTCCAGGGACAGACTCTGCAGCCTTCTCGCCCTTTGGCTACTGGGAAAAAGCTACAACAGCGGGGGTGAGCTCTGTATTGAGCTCCCTTGCTCTGCTGATCTTTTGAATAAAGAGCTGAACATTAATAAAGGCACGAGCCCTGTTTACTACATGAAGGCCCCCAAAATTCCACTAAAAAGCCCCAAAATCCCCTAAAAATCACTGCTGTTGTGCCCCCGTCCCCCGAATCCCCCATACCCCATTCAGGGTGGGCCTGGGACTGCCTGGGACCCCCAGATCTCCATAGGACCCCCTCCAGGAACCCCAAATCTTCCCCAGAGCCCCCCGCCAAAGTTGGCCCAGGACCCCCTGAGAGCCCCCAGACCCCAATTGCACCCAGCCCAGGATGCCCCCTGAGACCCCCTGAGACCCTTCCCAAGACCCTTCCAGGACCCTCCAGACCCCGCCCCAAACCCAACTCTGGACCCCCCAGCCTCTCCCCAGATCCCTCCAGGACCTCTCCCAAAAACCCCCAACCCCCCCCAGACCCTCTCTGGGACCCTTCCAGATCCCCCAAAGCCCCTCCCCAAAACCTCCAAAACCTCCTAGGACGCCACCAGGACCCCCCAAACCGCTCCCCCAACTCCGCCCAGACCCTCCCAAGACCCCCCCTCCAGGCCCCTCTCAGGACCCATCCCCACCCCCCAGGTCCCCCCACAATGCTCCAAGACCCCTCCCCAGACTCTCCCTGACACCTCCAGGACCCCTCAGGATCCCCCACCCAAGAGCCCTCCAGGACGCCCAGACTGCCCCGAGGACTCCTCCATGAGCCATCCAGGACCCCCCAGAGCCCTCCCTAAACTCCCCCCGGATCCCTCCCCAAAGGCCCCCGATCCCCCCAGGACCCCTCCCCAGCCCCCCCAGCCCCTCCCAGCCCCCGGCCCCTGTGCGGAGCCCCCTCCCCAGCGTTGCGGCCCCCGCGGCTCCCGCGGCTCCCGCCTCTCCCAGCGCCTCCCCCGCTCTGGCAGCGCCGCCCGCAGGGCCCGCCCGAGCCCGGGGGGCGGGGCCGCCGGGGGAGGGGCGCCGCTCCCGGCTCCCTCTGATTGGCTGCAGCCGCGCGCTGATTGGTTGGTTCGGCACGGGGCGCGCCGCTATTGGCTGGAGGAGCCCGCGCGCGCGGTGCAGGCGGGAAATTGTCAGGGGAGCGCGGCTGAGGAGGGGCTGAGGTGGGGCCGGGGAAACTGAACGGGGGGTTTGGGGCGGCTCGGGGAGAAATTGGGGATTTCTGGGGAACTGACAGGAAATAGGCGTGTGTCTGCTGGGTTTGGGGGAATGAGGGGGCTTTAGGGAGCTTTGGGGGGAGCTTGAGAGCTTCTGGAGCGTTCTCCGTTGGGTTTAGGGGGATCTGAGGGTAATTGCGGGGGTCCGAGGGGACTTTGGCGGAGTTGTGAGAGGAACTGGGGGGATCTGGGGGTTCTGAGGTGGCTCTGGGGTCAATTTTGGGGTAAAGTGGGGGGATCTGAGGGTAATTTGGGGGCTTTAGGTGGGTCTGGGGTGGATTTGGGGCTCTGGGGACACCTAAAGGGGTGCCAGGGGGTGAAGGGGTCGCAGCCCCCCAGACGCCCCCTGAAGCCCCCCTGTCCCCACAGAGGGGTCCCGGCCCTGGCGGTGCAGGACCCCCGGCCCCAGCCCAGCATCTCCATCCACCACCTGAACCGGGACACCAAGGAGGACGGGGATGGCTGGGGGGTCCTGGGGGCTCTGAGAGTGTCCGTGCCTGTCCCCAGGGGCTCAGGCTGTCCCCTGGGTGTCCCCGAGCTGGAGAAGTCCCTCTGCGCCATTTCCTCGCCGTTTGGGCAGATTTTGGACATTTTGGTGCGGCGCAGTCTCGGCCTGCGGGGCCAGGCCTTCCTCACCTTCAGGGAGATGAGCAGCGCCACCAACGCCCTGCGCTCCCTGCAGGGCTTCCCCTCCTGCGGCCAACCCGTGGGGAGACAGCGACTGGGGGAGTTCTGGCACTGGGGAAAGAACTGCAATGCTGGGGAAAAACCGCCAAACTCTGGCCTCAGATATCCCCAAAGTCCAACTTGGCATCCCACCAAACTCATTCACCCTGAGCACCCCAAAGCTTCCCTTTCTATGACAAGCCCATGGTAAGACCGAAATGCTGGGTGAAATCCTGGAATTCTCATGGAAAAAACCCAAAATCCTGAGGAAAAAAAACAAACCCAACCAGGATTCCCCCCAAAATCCCATCAAGAATCCCTGAAATTGAGTTGGAAACACCCCTAAATCCAACCAGGAACCCCCCAAAGCTTCCCCTTCTATGACGAGTCCATGGTGAGACCCAAATCCTTGGGAAAATCCTGACATTTTGGGAAAAAATCCTGAAATTCTGGGAGAAATCCTGAATTCCTGGGGGAAAAACTCAAAATGCAGCCTCAAATATCGCCAAAATCAAACCAGGAACCGCCCCAAAGCTTCCCCTTCTACCAAATGCCCATGGTAAGAGACAAATCAGAGTAGAAGTCCTGGGATTTTGGGAACAATCCTGAAATTCTGGGAAAAACTCCAAAATCCTTGGGAAAAAACCCAAATCCAGCCTCAGTATCCCTAAAATCCACCATAACGCCCCCCCCCCACCCGCCAAAGCTTCCCCTTCCGGGACAAACCAGTGGTAATAGCAGAATCTTCAGGCAAATACCCAAATTTTGGGAAAAATCCTGTAATTCTGGGACAAAAGCACAAAATTCAATTGGGAACCCACCCAAAATCCGTCCAGGAGCCCCCAAGAATTCACCCTGAATCTCCTAAACCTTCCCCTTCTACCCCACAGTGAGACCCAAATTCAGGGAAAAATCCACAGATTCTTGAAAAAACAGGAAATCTTGGGAAAAAGCCTGAAATCTGGGGAAGAAACGGAAATCTCACCAGAAATCCACCCCCCAATCCCCTGGGAATGACCCCAAATCCCTGCTGGAACCTCCCCAATTCCTCTGAATTACCCCAAAATCCTGCTGAAATTCCCTGAATTCCTTCTAGGACTTGCCAAAATCCCTCAAAAACGTCCCTGATTGCTTCTGGAACTGCCCCAGATCCATTCTGGAGCATCCCCAAATCCCTCAGAACTTCTGAAAATCCCTTGGAAGACCCCAAAATCCCTCTTGAAACTCTCCCAGATCCCCTCAGAATTCCCCCAGATCCCTCAGAAAGCCCCAGATCCCCTCTGGAGCCTCTTCCAGATCCCCCCAAAATCCTCGGGAACAACCCCAAACCCCCCGAGCCGTCCCCAGCTCCCCCCGGAGTGATCCCAAATCCCCCCGGAGCCAGCCCAGGTCCCCTCTGGAAGCTCCCCGAGTCCCTCGGGAAGCCGCAGATCCCCGGGAGCCGCCGGGCAGCGCCGGGAAAGCCCAAAGCCCCGCGGCAGTGCCGCATCCCGGCCGGAGCTGCCCCGGGAGCCCCGCGGGGCCGGGGCCGGGGCCGGGATGCGCCGTCCCAGCGGATCCAGCGCGCCCGGCCGGGCTCGGCCAGCGCGGCCCAGGGCAGGGAGCGCTGGTGGGGCGGGAGCGGGAGCGGAGCGCGAACGGGACCAGCGCAGAGCCAAGGGGGGAGAGGCCCCGGCCCCACAGAGAGCGGGGCCGGAGCGCGGGGCCGGGCGGGGATGGCTCGGCGATTGTCCCGGGCGATTCGGGCACTCGCAGCGATCTCTGCGGGATTCTTGGGCTGCTCCTGGGAGGTTTGGCTGGCATTTTGAGGGAAGATTTCGTGGGGATTTTTGGGGTGGATTTCCTCGCACTTCGGGTGGGATGTGATAGGACTTGGGGGCATTTTTTGGGGAATTTGAGAGGGGTTTGGTGGGATTTCGGCGCGGATTTTTTGAGTGTATTTGGTGTGGATTTTGCGGGGGTTTAGGGAAATTTTGGTCGGATATTTTGGGTGATTTGGTGGGATTTTTTGTGTGGATTTTGTGTGATTGGGGGATTTTTGGCTGCATTTTTGTACAAATTTTTCTCTGTGGATTCTGTGGGATTTTCATGGGGATTTAGTGGGACTTTTTGTGGGATTTTTGTGTGGCATTTAAGGGGATTTTGGGGGCGATTTTTATGGGGATTTTGAGGGATTTCTGTGAGCCTTGGGGTGATTTTTTGTGGATTTTTTTGGGTGAGTTTTGTGGGCTTTTGGGTGGAATTTTTGTGGAGATTTACCTGGGATTTTGTGTGGTTTTTCTGGCATTTTCAAGGAATCTACAGTGGAATTTTTGTGGGAATTTTATGGTATTTTTGGTGGGATTTTTTGTGAGGATTTTGAGTCGATTTCTATTGGATTTTGGGGAGTTTGGGGGGATTTTTTAGGAAGATTTTAGTTGGGTTTTGGGTGTTTTGGGGGGGATTTTTATGGGATTTTGATGATATTTTTGTGAGGACTTTTGGTGATATTTTTGTGAGGGTGAGTGGTGCCTTTGGTTCCAACCAACTTTCCTCCCCGAGCCAACGTTACCCACTCCCTCACACGTCCCCCCCGTGCCTTCCCACTGCCTTGTCCTGTCTGGGCTTCCACAGCCCCTCATCCCTTCGTGGCCCCGTCCCCTCAGGGTCTCCCCCAGCCTGGCCAACCTGATCCATCAAGAGGCACCTGGGAGCCCTCAGCATTCCAGGCAGCAACACACGGGCAGGAGGACACGGATGGCGCTTCCTGCCTGGGACAGGGCTTGTGGCCATCTCCAGGCACCGCTCTCACAGAGATCCCCACAGCTCCAGCCCCTGCCCATCTGCTCTGTGGGCAGCACAAAGGCTTCAGCAGAACCACCAAAGGCCAAGGGGCTTCTGGCCATTTTCCCTGCAACCCTGCATGCCTGGGCAGCTTGCTGAGCCCAGGAACCCTTTTCTCCCTCTTCCCCTAGGCCCTGCAGAGCCTGGGCAGCAAAAGAAAGATCCTGGGAGTCTGTCTATTACAACACATCCTATATTTCTATGCTAAAGAAAAACAAAAAGAAGAAAAGAACAATCCTAAAGAAACGAAACATTCCTGCTGGCTCGAGTGGCCCCAGCAGACAGAGCCTCTGGGATCAGCTCTCTGCAGAGCTGCAGCAGCGCAGCCAGCCGAGCCCCGACAGACGAGGCCGTCTCCTCCATGCCCTGCAGAGCCGATCATGCAGGCTGTGGAAGCGGGAATATCGAGCTCTCTCTATTCCCTGGAGGACAGACAACGTTTGAACTGCCAGGCTCGCAACGGCGACACTGATGTCATTGGCCGTGTCTTCTAGGGCTGAAAGAGAGAGGAACAGCGCCATGGTCAGTTCCCGCATCTGAGGGGACCGGAGGAGATCCCTGTGCCAGGGCCATCCCAGCCGGCTCTGGCTATGGCCAGCAGGGAGCAGGGACCAGCTGGATCAGCCCAAAGCTGCTAGCCACGAATCCCCCAGGTGCCCTGAAAGCTCTGTGTGCTCTGTCCACGCCGCCCCTGGTCTGCACAGGGAGCAGAGCCCTCCACAGCCGGGGCAGGGCTCGCAGCTCCCCCGCCAGCCCTCGCGTGCAGCCCGCTGCCCTCACTCACCCTCACAGATGAGATGGAGCTCTTCCTTCCTCCCCCTCAGGTACCGCCCGGCCGTCCCTGGGAACACAGAGCCTGTCAGGCCCAGCGGCACAGCTCCCTGCCAGCGGCGCCGCCGGCCCTGTGCCCACACGCCCTCCTGGCCCGGCTCGTGGCTCACCCATGAACCTGACGGCCGCCTCTCGCAGGGGCTCCTGTGGGCTCTGCAGGTAGGGCAGGGCCCGGCGCAGGTGCTCGGCCACGCTGCTGCTGTCCTCTGCCAGCTGGAGAGAGCGACAGGAGGGAAGGGTTGGCCCCGCAGCCCCCCGGGCCGGGGCTCCATGGGCACCCGGCTCGGGCCGCAGGAGCCTGGAGCAGAGCCCGCGCGGCCTCGGGCTGCAGCAGCGGGCAGGGGCACAGCTGCCAGCCCGCACACCGAGCACCGCGCTCAGGGGCTGCTCCAGGCTGGGGCTGCGGCTTCCCGGCCCTCCTTACCAGGATCTCAATGAACCTCCACAGTTTCTCCTTCTTTACAGGTTTTTCAAGAACTCTCCTGTTCAGGAATTTGGCCACACAAAGCAGGGTTTCCCAAGAAGCCTGGAGAGCAGTAGAGACACGGAAATGGCCCCGCAGCCCAGGATCAGCATCCCTGTGCCAGGGCCAGGAGGAGGATGCAGCCTGCCAGGCGCCAGGGCAGGAGGCAGCCAAGCCCCCTCCCAGGGCGACAGCAGCAGCCCGTGAGTCCTCACCTCTGCCACACTCTGATTCTCATCATGGCAGTGGAAGAAGAGTGGGAGCAGGCTGTGACACACTTGTGTCATCAGGAGCTTTTTCTCTTCTTCCACTACAGTAGACAGCAAGGCTCGAAATACAAACATGGAGATCCACTGCACATGCCAGTCATCCTGTGTAACAGGAAGGAAACAAGACCTTGGCATCAGCTGATTCTGGCCCACCTTGGCGCAGGCCTGCATCTCCACAGGGCACCAAGTGTCTGGGCAGCAGCCAGTGGCCGTGGCTGAGGGCACAGAGCCTTACGTGTTCAAAGAGTGGCAGGAGCACCTTAGCCAGCTGCAGGGCGATGGGGCTGGGTATTGGGGTGTCATTATCCAAGAAGAAATCACTAAGTAGAACAATGCTCATCCTGACCACATCACTATCATTTTCCTGCAGGAGCTCCCCGAGGCTTTCGGTCAGGCTCCGCATTCTTTTGGCCTGTGCGGAACAAAAGTGTGTGAAAGGCCACCCTGCTGCCACAGGGCCCAGAGGCCAAAGGCCTGTCCCGCAGCCCTCGGGCAGCTGAAGTGGGAGGCAGGAGAGCTGGGAGCAGCTGACCCAGTGCCTGAAGACCAGCAACTGTGTTCCCCAGCACCACGCTGCCTGCACGGCTTCAGCTGCTGCCCCCTCCTTACCATCGAGGGATTATCCCTGACCAAGAGGAGGGCTCTCAGAACCTGGCGGCGCATCTCTGTGTGCTCACTCAGCAAGTGCCTCGACAAGAGATCCATGATGCTGTCACTGCATGCACTCAAGTCCAGGCAATGCAGGACCTGAAAGGCACAGGGCAGTGACAGGGGACCCGGCCGGCAGGAGCCCAGAACCGCACAGGGCGGGGACCAGGCAGCAGCGCAGGGCGTGGGCACCATCCCAGGCAGCTGCGGCTACGAGAGGGCAGAGAGCTGGGAGGCAGCGCCGGCCTTCAGACTCACCTCCACAAGGAATGCCAGGGCAGGGAAGTGCCAGTATGGCATCTCTTTGCGGAGCAACTGAAGGAGATAGTCTAAGATGCTTTTACACTCATCGATGGATTCTTTGCCCATCTCCCTGGAAGGCAGAAAATGGCACTAAGATGTGGCAGCAGCTCTCTGGCCTCAGAGAGAAACAAACAACTTTCCCAGGCATCGCCTGAGAAAGTCTGAGAAGATCAGAGGAAAGAATGAAAAAACATTCTTATCTTAACATGCTGCACCTGGCATTGTGAACATTCGGAATATGTTACAGAGATTTGTCTACCAAAATGTGCTTTCTTAAGTAACTAATGGTATAGTGTTTAGACTAGAAAACACATTAAATCAACCTATATCATAACTATCTATAAGAACAATGGGTTTCTTAATAATAATTATTATTGATCGGACCTCTGAAATACATGGAGTCAGTGATAATTACTGGCCGGGGGCCCGCTCCTACGACACTAAGACCCTGAGTCGGGGGGGGAAGCCCCTCCCAGGACAGACTGATGCAGTTCTTGTCTTTACCCCCCACCCTGCAGGGGGACCTGGGCCCTTTGAGATTTGGCTGCTGCTGGGCACCCTCCTCTCCCAGCCTTTCCCAGTCTGCTTGGCTGTCCCTCGTCCCTATGGCCCATGGCCATGGGGACTGAGTGGGATATCCCAGCCACAGAGCACAAATGCCGGGAGCAATGGGGAGAAGGGGGTCTCACCTGGCCAGCAGACCCACGGCATAAATGTGGGTGTCAGCACGGAGCAGCGTGTCCCAGCCACGCTTGCGCTCCATTGACAACACCACATCCTCATAGTCCATTTGGCACAGCAGGGACTTCAGGGTCCTCACTGCAAACCTGAGTGCAGAGCAAAGCCCGGGTCACACTGGGAGCACTGGCTCCTGCCCTGGCCATGTGGCAGGGACAGAAGGATTGGGATAGAGCACCTGTTGGGGCTGCTGGCAAGGCCATGTTCTTCCTGGCATCCCTTCCAGAAGGTATCCACCTCCTCTGGCATCTCTTTGGTGCTGAAGAACACTTGGAAGAGCAGATGCACAAATAACTGCGGGAAATGCTCATCCACTATATCTGGGACACAGCGCTCCTGAAGGATCTTCCATATCACCACAGTTGCCTGCAAAGGACGAAGCCCCCCGAGGCAGCGTTCAGTGGCAAGGTGTCCGTGTGACAGGGCCCAAGCGTGGCAGGGAGAGGCCCAGAGAGACACAGGGGGAGCAGCGGGCCTGGTGGCCCTGCAGCTGTCCCTAGGCCAGCTTTCAGGCCAGTGCCTGAGGCAGGGAGATGCAGTGGGGAAAGGAGGATGGAGAGCTGCTGGACAGGTGGCCTTGGGGCCAGCAAAGTCCACTGGCAGAAACTCACAGCCAGGGCAAAGACAGTCATTCTGTTCCCATCGCAGGTGCTCATGCTGTGCTCTGGCCAGCTCCCCAGCACATCCAGGAGTATCTGCTGTGCCAGCTCTGCAGTCCAGGGTGTGCACATGATGGTCTTCCACATGGCCATGGCAGCTCTGCGGGGTTAGAGCTCTGTCTCAGGGCATCTCAGACACAGCACCGTGGTCTGGGCATCTCTAGAGGCCCGGGTTGACTGCCGGCTCTGCCTTTGCCCACTGCCCCTCTCCAGCAGCAGCCAGGCAGCCCAGCCCTGTGGGGACAGGCCCCTGTGGGACAACGAGGGAGCATGGCAGCAGGCTTGGGGCTGACATGCCAGGGCCTGGAAAGGGAGCAGCCAGAGGGCCCTGGGACTCTCTGTTGGTCAGAAACCTGGCCCAGGCTGTACAGGGCGATGGGTTGGGGTGAGCCCTGAGCCCTCTGGGCAGATGGGCCCCATACCTGTCACAGGATGGGGCCACACGCAGGAGTGTCATTACTGCCTCATTTGGCTGCGCTTCTGTGAGATACAGCAGGGCGTTGTCCAGCCTGTGCTCAGCAGAATCATTGGCCATGAGCCACTGGTGGATGTATCTCACCATGCCGGGCACCTGGAGAAGGCACAGGGAGACTTGGAAAGCTGCCAGAGGGATCAGCGTTCCCAGGGTCCCGAGAGAAGTGCTTCCCTTCCCGCCACACTGCGATGGCCTCAAAGGCTCACAGGGGCCAGCACTAGTGGCTTGGGAAGCTATGTGACTCATGGGGCAATTGAAGCCTGGCCACATCTGCTTACTTGCTCTGCTCTGGGAACACCACTCTGCACAAGCAAATCCAGCAGGGCGGCACTGGTCTCATGTCCGAGGAGCTCTGAGTATGCTCTGAGCCCAGGGCTCATGACACTGGTCTCTTCCTGCCGAATTCTCTTGATGAATTTGCAAACGAGCTGTAGGAGAAGAGCAAGAAGCCATGGCATGCTGCAGGTGTGCTGCTGGGCTGAGCAGTGACAGCAGGCCCAGCCCAGGTGGGGATGGCTGCAGGTACCTGTGCTGTTCTGTGGAAGCGGCCATGGGCGGGTTCCTGCTCTTGTCTCTGGTCCAGGGCTGCATCTGGGAAAGAGCGAGCGCAGCCCGAGCTGAGGGGCTGCCGGAGAGGCCGGAGAACACAGCCCAGCCCTGCGCTGCCCAGGCAGGGACAGCCCCGTGACGGCCCAGGGCATGGAGCACGGCTGTGGGGTGTCTGCCCGGCCCCTATTCCATCCTGACCATGGGCATGGCCCCAGGGGATGGCATGGCATGGCATGGCATGGCATGGCATGGCATGGCATGGCATGGCATGGCATGGCATGGCATGGCATGGCATGGGGCCAAGCTGGCTGCAGGCACCAGCCCTGCGGCCCAGCTCTGCCACTCACCCTTCTGCCGTGGCTGGAACTGCTCCAGCTCTTCAGGCTGCTGTGCTGGGGCAGTTCCAGGGCCTTCTTTCTCCTCCTTCCCCCAGGCCAGCTTGGGCACGCTCGCAGGTCTGTGCTCTACGACACTGCCTGGATTCATGGCTGCTTGCAGAAGGTGAAAAGGAAAAGGTCCAAGTCAGCAAGTGCTGCAGTCGTGCCTTGAGGGCACCTGCAAGTGTGAAGACTTGGCAAGGCTACAGGACAGCAAGTCCTGCACTCTGCTCTTGGGGCTCCAGCCACAAGGACAGGAGACTCCTGTCAAGGACAGTGAAAAGCAAATGCCACAGTCTGCCCTCGAGGGCAGCTGCAGAAGATTTGCCTTGGGAAGGCCAGGGGTCACCAAGTGCTCTGCTCTGGCCACGAGCTCACCTGCAGGAGTAATACCTTGGGAAAGCTCTGGGTCAGCAAGGAACGAGTGGCTGTGCGAGGGCTCCTCACAGCACCGCTCTCTCGCGTCCTCTCTCGTCGTGTGCACCGAGCACTGTGGAGTGTAACTGTAACTTGTAACTGCCAACACCTCTGCCAGAGCGTGTCACCAAGGGCCCTTGGAATCCCTGTCCCGTTCCATTCCATGGTGACCATGCTGCACGGTGTCACCAAGGGCCCTTGGAATCCCTGTCCCGTTCCATTCCACGGTGACCATGCTGCACCCTGTCACCAAGGGCCCTTGCACGCACTGCCACCTGCCCTGGGGCCACCCCGTGCCCACCCAAAGTGGCCCAGGTTGGAAGGAATCCCTGGCCCCAAGTGTCTGAGACAGCCCGACGGGATCTTTAGGAATGACTCAGACCATCAGCCAACGCTGCCCTGCTCTGCAGGCTCAGGGCAGCAGAAGGAGCCCCCACGGGCTCTGCAGGAGCTGGCAGAGGCTGCCCAGCAGGGAGGCCATGGGGCACAGAGCCCCAAGGCTGCCCAGGGCCCCACGGCACAGGGGCCGTTCCCAGCCCCAATGCTCCTGGCCTGGCCTGGGCTGCACAGGGGCTGTGGCACCATGGCTGGGCCAGCACAGGGCCACAAAGGGGCCCCGCAGCCGCTGCCGGGGCTGGCAGCAAGTCCGGGCACAGACAAGGAATTGCTGAGCATGGCCTGCGCTGGCCAGGGCTGACTGTGCCAAAGGCAGAGCTCAGCTGCTCTTGATGCCTGCAGGAAAAGTCAAGAGGCCAAAGAGCCTCCATGGCTGTGCTGGGGACAGAGGCTGGAGGAGGGAAATGCAGGGAAGCTGTGGCATGGGGAGGACATGCAATTCCAGCAGACACCTCAGCCTGCAAGGTGCTCTGCTCTACCTCAGCTCCTCTCTTAGATATGCCAATCCCAGCTCAGCACCTCAGGGTACTGGGGCCCAACAAGTAGAACATGCCTGTTCATGGAAAGGGGAGCAGGTTTCAATATCTCTCTGTTCCATAACATACAAGCAAATCTTTATTATCTGCCTCACTGGAGAACTTTGAAGAAATGGTAATGTTTTCCCACCCAGAACAGCAATTTCCTGGCTCTACTGCTTTCTTCTACTGATGGCAGGAGAAGAAATACTCATCTTCCCCTCTACCTCTGCCACCAACATTCAGTATAATATTTCATGACGCGCTTCCTTTGGGTGTTTCCAGGACTCCTGGTTAAATGGCCCTATCTAAGGACATCTCTTCATTTAGAGCAGCTGCATGTATGTCCTTCCCATTGCTCCCAGATTTCCTCCTGCAGCTGTTCTCTGGTCATTCCAATGCATCTCCTTTAAATGGCTTCATGCTTTGAGCTTTTGGGAGTTTCCCAATTTTTCAGAAGTTTAAATAACTCCTTACTCAGCATCTTATTGTAAGTTTTACCTATCACCTCTTCTTATGCCTTTGTCTAAAATCCTGCCTTTATGGCAATGCCTTGTAGATGGTGGACATGTCAGATGCTGCTGGGATGTCACAAGGAGCAGAGGGAAGGGTTTTGCTTGATTCAATTTATCATATTCACATTTTTTGATGTTGGCCATGAAGAGAAAGTTTTCAGTACCCTCCTACCCCTGCCTCTGTGCGAACTGGCCAAGGAGAGACCGGGCGGGGGCGGCAAAAGTCTGCAGGCGGTGCCAAGGAGTCTGATGGGGCAGGGCGGGGCGCTCCCAACCATGGCTGGGCGGGGGCCGCGACAGACAGGGGCAGGGGCAGGGGCAGGGGCAGGGGCAGGGGCAGGGGCAGGGGCAGGGGCAGGGCAGGGGCAGGGGCAGGGCAGGGGCGGGGAGAGAGGGGATGCGAGAGTGTGCGGCCGTGCGAGCGGGAGCGGCGGGGGCGGTGGGGAGCGGTGGTGTCTGAGGAGCCGGGCGTGTGTCCCTGTGTCTGTCTCTCTCTCTGTGTCAACGAGGCCCGAGGGCGGGCGGCTTCGTGCCGGCCCCGGGCGCCTCGGCACCGAGCCCCCGCGGCCCCCCGGGCTCCTTCCGAGGACCGAAGACCTCTGCGGGCCCTGAAGGAACCGGCCCCAAAGCGGCCGCCCGCTTGCCGGCGGTGCTGCCGGCGGCGGGCCGGGCCGGGCCGAGTCGCACCGGGGCCGGCGGCTGCGAGCTGATTTCCGCCGCACGGACGGGCTTCTCTTCCCCGCTGGCCCCGCTGACATTCTCTTCTGCGGGGCAGGGCTGTGTCGGCTGCCGGACGGGGGGCGGGGGGCACTGGGGACGCCGTTTCCACAGTTCTGCACCTCAGGAGACCCGAGCACAGGGCACGGGCTGCCCGTCGGCTCGCCTGCGAGTGCTCTGCATAATAAAGGAAACTGAACAAAATCTGCCAAGAAAATTTCTTTTTCGGCTAAGTTTCTCATACCAGGCAAATAGAAGAGCCATTCTTTCAAGAAAGGAGAAAATGGGGGGGAATAAAACCCTAAAGACAAACTGAATAAAACCCCAAACCAAAAAAATCTCAAAACAAAACACAAAACCCAAAGGAAAAAAACCCAAAAAATCCAAAACAAAACCAGAAAACCCAAAACAAAAGCCCTGCACCTCACCTGCCCTCCAAAAAACCACCCCAAAAAACGAAATACAACCCAGAAAAATACAAAAATATGTGTTGGTCTTGAAAGTGGGCGGTTTATGGGCTGGGATGGGGCTGCTAGAGCTGTCCGGCTCTGGGCTGTAAGGAGGCTGTGAGCTTCCCCTGGCTCCAGGGCCACCGGTGCTGGGTCGGCACCCTTGCGGCAAGCGTTGTCAGGGGGCAGCAGGTCTACTCTTGCTCCAGGCAAGCCTGGGGCAATCAGGTCTACCCGTCTCCGGAGCCATCAGGTCTACCAGGATCTGGGGACTCCCGGCTCTTGGCGGTGCCCGTGCCACGGGCAGTGACGGGTGACATCAGGTCATCCCCAACTCCGCGCCGGCCCAGGGTTATCAGGTCTACCCAGCTCCAGGGTCACCTGCTTCGTGGCAGGACCTTCATGGCCAGGGTCAACAGGTCTACCCCGATGCTGAGTGACCGTAAGGTGTTGTGGCCAGGACAACAGGTCTACCCTGGCTCCGGGGCTGCTGGGTTCATTGCAGTGCCCTGGATGTGAGCGGTGGCGGGGGACAAAAGGTCTACCCTGGCTCCGGGCCGGCCCGGGGCCATCAGGACTACCCCTCTCCACGGCCGCCGTGCTCGTGGTTGCGCTCAAGCTGCGGGTGGGATTGACAGCTAGCAGAACAGAATGGTTGGAAAAAGATCTGCCACCACCAGACACCAGACCACACCCAACAGGGTCACCCACCTCCTCTTGTCTATGGACGGTAATTAGGGGACCTGAAGACTTAAAACTAATTTAAAAAAACTTGCTAGAAGCTGATATACAGTAAGGTAGTAATAACCATTTCTGAGTTAAAGTACCACGGTAAAAGTTTAAACACTTTGTAATTCTTTAATAAGTGTCCTTTAGCCAAGCAGGTCAACTGAAGAAAGTTTTAGTTAGAATATTATTAAGTCTCACTTAGTTGCTAGGAATTAAGAGAATTACCCAAAGAAGCTAACCCTCAAAAGCCAGAGACTGTAAGTTGATGCGGGCTTAAGCCCGATCAAAGAAATAGTGGAGGGATTTATTATGAAGAAAACAGCCTTGCTGAGACATTTCGGTTTGGGCTAAGTACTGACATTGAAATATTAATTAGCGAATTGCTCCTGGGAATCACCTACACCCCCACCCACACTACCATTCTAGGACTGGGATGCAAAATAGAGAGACCAGTGGAATCACGGGAGGGGGTTTTGGGGATGAAAACACCCCTAAGTGGAAGGCTGGGCACAGTGGAGGGGGCTGGATGGGTGAGCTGCTTGGGGAAAAGGGAACCACATCCCTGGTCTGTGTCTGACCTGTCACCATAGCCTGCAGGGGACCAGACTGGACTGGGCTGTGGGAAGCAGGAACAAAGGAACAACTCTTCCTGGTGTTCCCAGGAGGGAAGGACAGGGGACAGCTGCTGCTGCACTTTGGCAGCAGGCTCTGCACATGCCCTCACCCTTCGGCTACCAGGACTTCAGACACAGACTGCACACCTCTTCACCTCCGGCTACCAGTGTGCCACGGAGACTCCAGGGACAGACTCTGCAGCCTTCTCGCCCTTTGGCTACTGGGAAAAAGCTACAACAGCGGGGGTGAGCTCTGTATTGAGCTCCCTTGCTCTGCTGATCTTTTGAATAAAGAGCTGAACATTAATAAAGGCACGAGCCCTGTTTACTACATGAAGGCCCCCAAAATTCCACTAAAAAGCCCCAAAATCCCCTAAAAATCACTGCTGTTGTGCCCCCGTCCCCCGAATCCCCCATACCCCATTCAGGGTGGGCCTGGGACTGCCTGGGACCCCCAGATCTCCATAGGACCCCCTCCAGGAACCCCAAATCTTCCCCAGAGCCCCCCGCCAAAGTTGGCCCAGGACCCCCTGAGAGCCCCCAGACCCCAATTGCACCCAGCCCAGGATGCCCCCTGAGACCCCCTGAGACCCTTCCCAAGACCCCACACAGGACCCTTCCAGGACCCTCCAGACCCCGCCCCAAACCCAACTCTGGACCCCCCAGCCTCTCCCCAGATCCCTCCAGGACCTCTCCCAAAAACCCCCAACCCCCCCCAGACCCTCTCTGGGACCCTTCCAGATCCCCCAAAGCCCCTCCCCAAAACCTCCAAAACCTCCTAGGACGCCACCAGGACCCCCCAAACCGCTCCCCCAACTCCGCCCAGACCCTCCCAAGACCCCCCCTCCAGGCCCCTCTCAGGACCCATCCCCACCCCCCAGGTCCCCCCACAATGCTCCAAGACCCCTCCCCAGACTCTCCCTGACACCTCCAGGACCCCTCAGGATCCCCCACCCAAGAGCCCTCCAGGACGCCCAGACTGCCCCGAGGACTCCTCCATGAGCCATCCAGGACCCCCCAGAGCCCTCCCTAAACTCCCCCCGGATCCCTCCCCAAAGGCCCCCGATCCCCCCAGGACCCCTCCCCAGCCCCCCCAGCCCCTCCCAGCCCCCGGCCCCTGTGCGGAGCCCCCTCCCCAGCGTTGCGGCCCCCGCGGCTCCCGCGGCTCCCGCCTCTCCCAGCGCCTCCCCCGCTCTGGCAGCGCCGCCCGCAGGGCCCGCCCGAGCCCGGGGGGCGGGGCCGCCGGGGGAGGGGCGCCGCTCCCGGCTCCCTCTGATTGGCTGCAGCCGCGCGCTGATTGGTTGGTTCGGCACGGGGCGCGCCGCTATTGGCTGGAGGAGCCCGCGCGCGCGGGGCAGGCGGGAAATTGTCAGGGGAGCGCGGCTGAGGAGGGGCTGAGGTGGGGCCGGGGAAACTGAACGGGGGGTTTGGGGCGGCTCGGGGAGAAATTGGGGATTTCTGGGGAACTGACAGGAAATAGGCGTGTGTCTGCTGGGTTTGGGGGAATGAGGGGGCTTTAGGGAGCTTTGGGGGGAGCTTGAGAGCTTCTGGAGCGTTCTCCGTTGGGTTTAGGGGGATCTGAGGGTAATTGCGGGGGTCCGAGGGGACTTTGGCGGAGTTGTGAGAGGAACTGGGGGGATCTGGGGGTTCTGAGGTGGCTCTGGGGTCAATTTTGGGGTAAAGTGGGGGGATCTGAGGGTAATTTGGGGGCTTTAGGTGGGTCTGGGGTGGATTTGGGGCTCTGGGGACACCTAAAGGGGTGCCAGGGGGTGAAGGGGTCGCAGCCCCCCAGACGCCCCCTGAAGCCCCCCTGTCCCCACAGAGGGGTCCCGGCCCTGGCGGTGCAGGACCCCCGGCCCCAGCCCAGCATCTCCATCAACCACCTGAACCGGGACACCAAGGAGGACGGGGATGGCTGGGGGGTCCTGGGGGCTCTGAGAGTGTCCGTGCCTGTCCCCAGGGGCTCAGGCTGTCCCCTGGGTGTCCCCGAGCTGGAGAAGTCCCTCTGCGCCGTTTCCTCGCCGTTTGGGCAGATTTTGGACATTTTGGTGCGGCGCAGTCTCGGCCTGCGGGGCCAGGCCTTCCTCACCTTCAGGGAGATGAGCAGCGCCACCAACGCCCTGCGCTCCCTGCAGGGCTTCCCCTCCTGCGGCCAACCCGTGGGGAGACAGCGACTGGGGGAGTTCTGGCACTGGGGAAAGAACTGCAATGCTGGGGAAAAACCGCCAAACTCTGGCCTCAGATACCCCCAAAGTCCAACTTGGAATCCCACCAAATTCATTCACCCTGAGCACCCCAAAGCTTCCCTTTCTATGACAAGCCCATGGTAAGACCGAAATGCTGGGTGAAATCCTGGAATTCTCATGGAAAAAACCCAAAATCCTGAGGAAAAAAAACAAACCCAACCAGGATTCCCCCCCAAATCCCATCAAGAATCCCTGAAATTGAGTTGGAAACACCCCTAAATCCAACCAGGAACCCCCCAAAGCTTCCCCTTCTATGACGAGTCCATGGTGAGACCCAAATCCTTGGGAAAATCCTGACATTTTGGGAAAAAATCCTGAAATTCTGGGAGAAATCCTGAATTCCTGGGGGAAAAACTCAAAATGCAGCCTCAAATATCGCCAAAATCAAACCAGGAACCGCCCCAAAGCTTCCCCTTCTACCAAATGCCCATGGTAAGAGACAAATCAGAGTAGAAGTCCTGGGATTTTGGGAACAATCCTGAAATTCTGGGAAAAACTCCAAAATCCTTGGGAAAAAACCCAAATCCAGCCTCAGTATCCCTAAAATCCACCATAACGCCCCCCCCCCACCCGCCAAAGCTTCCCCTTCCGGGACAAACCAGTGGTAATAGCAGAATCTTCAGGCAAATACCCAAATTTTGGGAAAAATCCTGTAATTCTGGGACAAAAGCACAAAATTCAATTGGGAACCCACCCAAAATCCGTCCAGGAGCCCCCAAGAATTCACCCTGAATCTCCTAAACCTTCCCCTTCTACCCCACAGTGAGACCCAAATTCAGGGAAAAATCCACAGATTCTTGAAAAAACAGGAAATCTTGGGAAAAAGCCTGAAATCTGGGGAAGAAACGGAAATCTCACCAGAAATCCACCCCCCAATCCCCTGGGAATGACCCCAAATCCCTGCTGGAACCTCCCCAATTCCTCTGAATTACCCCAAAATCCTGCTGAAATTCCCTGAATTCCTTCTAGGACTTGCCAAAATCCCTCAAAAACGTCCCTGATTGCTTCTGGAACTGCCCCAGATCCATTCTGGAGCATCCCCAAATCCCTCAGAACTTCTGAAAATCCCTTGGAAGACCCCAAAATCCCTCTTGAAACTCTCCCAGATCCCCTCAGAATTCCCCCAGATCCCTCAGAAAGCCCCAGATCCCCTCTGGAGCCTCTTCCAGATCCCCCCAAAATCCTCGGGAACAACCCCAAACCCCCCGAGCCGTCCCCAGCTCCCCCCGGAGTGATCCCAAATCCCCCCGGAGCCAGCCCAGGTCCCCTCTGGAAGCTCCCCGAGTCCCTCGGGAAGCCGCAGATCCCCGGGAGCCGCCGGGCAGCGCCGGGAAAGCCCAAAGCCCCGCGGCAGTGCCGCATCCCGGCCGGAGCTGCCCCGGGAGCCCCGCGGGGCCGGGGCCGGGGCCGGGATGCGCCGTCCCAGCGGATCCAGCGCGCCCGGCCGGGCTCGGCCAGCGCGGCCCAGGGCAGGGAGCGCTGGTGGGGCGGGAGCGGGAGCGGAGCGCGAACGGGACCAGCGCAGAGCCAAGGGGGGAGAGGCCCCGGCCCCACAGAGAGCGGGGCCGGAGCGCGGGGCCGGGCGGGGATGGCTCGGCGATTGTTCCGGGCGATTCGGGCACTCGCAGCGATCTCTGCGGGATTCTTGGGCTGCTCCTGGGAGGTTTGGCTGGCATTTTGAGGGAAGTTTTCGTGGGGATTTTTGGGTGGATTTCCTCGCACTTCGGGTGGGATGTGATAGGACTTGGGGGCATTTTTTGGGGAATTTGAGAGGGGTTTGGTGGGATTTCGGCGCGGATTTTTTGAGTGTATTTGGTGTGGATTTTGCGGGGGTTTAGGGAAATTTTGGTCGGATATTTTGGGTGATTTGGTGGGATTTTTTGTGTGGATTTTGTGTGATTGGGGGATTTTTGGCTGCATTTTTGTACAAATTTTTCTCTGTGGATTCTGTGGGATTTTCATGGGGATTTAGTGGGACTTTTTGTGGGATTTTTGTGTGGCATTTAAGGGGATTTTGGGGGCGATTTTTATGGGGATTTTGAGGGATTTCTGTGAGCCTTGGGGTGATTTTTTGTGGATTTTTTTGGGTGAGTTTTGTGGGCTTTTGGGTGGAATTTTTGTGGAGATTTACCTGGGATTTTGTGTGGTTTTTCTGGCATTTTCAAGGAATCTACAGTGGAATTTTTGTGGGAATTTTATGGTATTTTTGGTGGGATTTTTTGTGAGGATTTTGAGTCGATTTCTATTGGATTTTGGGGAGTTTGGGGGGATTTTTTAGGAAGATTTTAGTTGGGTTTTGGGTGTTTTGGGGGGGATTTTTATGGGATTTTGATGATATTTTTGTGAGGACTTTTGGTGATATTTTTGTGAGGGTGAGTGGTGCCTTTGGTTCCAACCAACTTTCCTCCCCGAGCCAACGTTACCCACTCCCTCACACGTCCCCCCCGTGCCTTCCCACTGCCTTGTCCTGTCTGGGCTTCCACAGCCCCTCATCCCTTCGTGGCCCCGTCCCCTCAGGGTCTCCCCCAGCCTGGCCAACCTGATCCATCAAGAGGCACCTGGGAGCCCTCAGCATTCCAGGCAGCAACACACGGGCAGGAGGACACGGATGGCGCTTCCTGCCTGGGACAGGGCTTGTGGCCATCTCCAGGCACCGCTCTCACAGAGATCCCCACAGCTCCAGCCCCTGCCCATCTGCTCTGTGGGCAGCACAAAGGCTTCAGCAGAACCACCAAAGGCCAAGGGGCTTCTGGCCATTTTCCCTGCAACCCTGCATGCCTGGGCAGCTTGCTGAGCCCAGGAACCCTTTTCTCCCTCTTCCCCTAGGCCCTGCAGAGCCTGGGCAGCAAAAGAAAGATCCTGGGAGTCTGTCTATTACAACACATCCTATATTTCTATGCTAAAGAAAAACAAAAAGAAGAAAAGAACAATCCTAAAGAAACGAAACATTCCTGCTGGCTCGAGTGGCCCCAGCAGACAGAGCCTCTGGGATCAGCTCTCTGCAGAGCTGCAGCAGCGCAGCCAGCCGAGCCCCGACAGACGAGGCCGTCTCCTCCATGCCCTGCAGAGCCGATCATGCAGGCTGTGGAAGCGGGAATATCGAGCTCTCTCTATTCCCTGGAGGACAGACAACGTTTGAACTGCCAGGCTCGCAACGGCGACACTGATGTCATTGGCCGTGTCTTCTAGGGCTGAAAGAGAGAGGAACAGCGCCATGGTCAGTTCCCGCATCTGAGGGGACCGGAGGAGATCCCTGTGCCAGGGCCATCCCAGCCGGCTCTGGCTATGGCCAGCAGGGAGCAGGGACCAGCTGGATCAGCCCAAAGCTGCTAGCCACGAATCCCCCAGGTGCCCTGAAAGCTCTGTGTGCTCTGTCCACGCCGCCCCTGGTCTGCACAGGGAGCAGAGCCCTCCACAGCCGGGGCAGGGCTCGCAGCTCCCCCGCCAGCCCTCGCGTGCAGCCCGCTGCCCTCACTCACCCTCACAGATGAGATGGAGCTCTTCCTTCCTCCCCCTCAGGTACCGCCCGGCCGTCCCTGGGAACACAGAGCCTGTCAGGCCCAGCGGCACAGCTCCCTGCCAGCGGCGCCGCCGGCCCTGTGCCCACACGCCCTCCTGGCCCGGCTCGTGGCTCACCCATGAACCTGACGGCCGCCTCTCGCAGGGGCTCCTGTGGGCTCTGCAGGTAGGGCAGGGCCCGGCGCAGGTGCTCGGCCACGCTGCTGCTGTCCTCTGCCAGCTGGAGAGAGCGACAGGAGGGAAGGGTTGGCCCCGCAGCCCCCCGGGCCGGGGCTCCATGGGCACCCGGCTCGGGCCGCAGGAGCCTGGAGCAGAGCCCGCGCGGCCTCGGGCTGCAGCAGCGGGCAGGGGCACAGCTGCCAGCCCGCACACCGAGCACCGCGCTCAGGGGCTGCTCCAGGCTGGGGCTGCGGCTTCCCAGCCCTCCTTACCAGGATCTCAATGAACCTCCACAGTTTCTCCTTCTTTACAGGTTTTTCAAGAACTCTCCTGTTCAGGAATTTGGCCACACAAAGCAGGGTTTCCCAAGAAGCCTGGAGAGCAGTAGAGACACGGAAATGGCCCCGCAGCCCAGGATCAGCATCCCTGTGCCAGGGCCAGGAGGAGGATGCAGCCTGCCAGGCGCCAGGGCAGGAGGCAGCCAAGCCCCCTCCCAGGGCGACAGCAGCAGCCCGTGAGTCCTCACCTCTGCCACACTCTGATTCTCATCATGGCAGTGGAAGAAGAGTGGGAGCAGGCTGTGACACACTTGTGTCATCAGGAGCTTTTTCTCTTCTTCCACTACAGTAGACAGCAAGGCTCGAAATACAAACATGGAGATCCACTGCACATGCCAGTCATCCTGTGTAACAGGAAGGAAACAAGACCTTGGCATCAGCTGATTCTGGCCCACCTTGGCGCAGGCCTGCATCTCCACAGGGCACCAAGTGTCTGGGCAGCAGCCAGTGGCCGTGGCTGAGGGCACAGAGCCTTACGTGTTCAAAGAGTGGCAGGAGCACCTTAGCCAGCTGCAGGGCGATGGGGCTGGGTATTGGGGTGTCATTATCCAAGAAGAAATCACTAAGTAGAACAATGCTCATCCTGACCACATCACTATCATTTTCCTGCAGGAGCTCCCCGAGGCTTTCGGTCAGGCTCCGCATTCTTTTGGCCTGTGCGGAACAAAAGTGTGTGAAAGGCCACCCTGCTGCCACAGGGCCCAGAGGCCAAAGGCCTGTCCCGCAGCCCTCGGGCAGCTGAAGTGGGAGGCAGGAGAGCTGGGAGCAGCTGACCCAGTGCCTGAAGACCAGCAACTGTGTTCCCCAGCACCACGCTGCCTGCACGGCTTCAGCTGCTGCCCCCTCCTTACCATCGAGGGATTATCCCTGACCAAGAGGAGGGCTCTCAGAACCTGGCGGCGCATCTCCGTGTGCTCACTCAGCAAGTGCCTCGACAAGAGATCCATGATGCTGTCACTGCATGCACTCAAGTCCAGGCAATGCAGGACCTGAAAGGCACAGGGCAGTGACAGGGGACCCGGCCGGCAGGAGCCCAGAACCGCACAGGGCGGGGACCAGGCAGCAGCGCAGGGCGTGGGCACCATCCCAGGCAGCTGCGGCTACGAGAGGGCAGAGAGCTGGGAGGCAGCGCCGGCCTTCAGACTCACCTCCACAAGGAATGCCAGGGCAGGGAAGTGCCAGTATGGCATCTCTTTGCGGAGCAACTGAAGGAGATAGTCTAAGATGCTTTTACACTCATCGATGGATTCTTTGCCCATCTCCCTGGAAGGCAGAAAATGGCACTAAGATGTGGCAGCAGCTCTCTGGCCTCAGAGAGAAACAAACAACTTTCCCAGGCATCGCCTGAGAAAGTCTGAGAAGATCAGAGGAAAGAATGAAAAAACATTCTTATCTTAACATGCTGCACCTGGCATTGTGAACATTCGGAATATGTTACAGAGATTTGTCTACCAAAATGTGCTTTCTTAAGTAACTAATGGTATAGTGTTTAGACTAGAAAACACATTAAATCAACCTATATCATAACTATCTATAAGAACAATGGGTTTCTTAATAATAATTATTATTGATCGGACCTCTGAAATACATGGAGTCAGTGATAATTACTGGCCGGAGGCCCGCTCCTACGACACTAAGACCCTGAGTCGGGGGGGGAAGCCCCTCCCAGGACAGACTGATGCAGTTCTTGTCTTTACCCCCCACCCTGCAGGGGGACCTGGGCCCTTTGAGATGTGGCTGCTGCTGGGCACCCTCCTCTCCCAGCCTTTCCCAGTCTGCTTGGCTGTCCCTCGTCCCTCTGGCCCATGGCCATGGGGACTGAGTGGGATATCCCAGCCACAGAGCACAAATGCCGGGAGCAATGGGGAGAAGGGGGTCTCACCTGGCCAGCAGACCCACGGCATAAATGTGGGTGTCAGCACAGAGCAGCGTGTCCCAGCCACGCTTGCGCTCCATTGACAACACCACATCCTCATAGTCCATTTGGCACAGCAGGGACTTCAGGGTCCTCACTGCAAACCTGAGTGCAGAGCAAAGCCCGGGTCACACTGGGAGCACTGGCTCCTGCCCTGGCCATGTGGCAGGGACAGAAGGATTGGGATAGAGCACCTGTTGGGGCTGCTGGCAAGGCCATGTTCTTCCTGGCATCCCTTCCAGAAGGTATCCACCTCCTCTGGCATCTCTTTGGTGCTGAAGAACACTTGGAAGAGCAGATGCACAAATAACTGCGGGAAATGCTCATCCACTATATCTGGGACACAGCGCTCCTGAAGGATCTTCCATATCACCACAGTTGCCTGCAAAGGACGAAGCCCCCCGAGGCAGCGTTCAGTGGCAAGGTGTCCGTGTGACAGGGCCCAAGCGTGGCAGGGAGAGGCCCAGAGAGACACAGGGGGAGCAGCGGGCCTGGTGGCCCTGCAGCTGTCCCTAGGCCAGCTTTCAGGCCAGTGCCTGAGGCAGGGAGATGCAGTGGGGAAAGGAGGATGGAGAGCTGCTGGACAGGTGGCCTTGGGGCCAGCAAAGTCCACTGGCAGAAACTCACAGCCAGGGCAAAGACAGTCATTCTGTTCCCATCGCAGGTGCTCGTGCTGTGCTCTGGCCAGCTCCCCAGCACATCCAGGAGTATCTGCTGTGCCAGCTCTGCAGTCCAGGGTGTGCACATGATGGTCTTCCACATGGCCATGGCAGCTCTGCGGGGTTAGAGCTCTGTCTCAGGGCATCTCAGACACAGCACCGTGGTCTGGGCATCTCTAGAGGCCCGGGTTGACTGCCGGCTCTGCCTTTGCCCACTGCCCCTCTCCAGCAGCAGCCAGGCAGCCCAGCCCTGTGGGGACAGGCCCCTGTGGGACAACGAGGGAGCATGGCAGCAGGCTTGGGGCTGACATGCCAGGGCCTGGAAAGGGAGCAGCCAGAGGGCCCTGGGACTCTCTGTTGGTCAGAAACCTGGCCCAGGCTGTACAGGGCGATGGGTTGGGGTGAGCCCTGAGCCCTCTGGGCAGATGGGCCCCATACCTGTCACAGGATGGGGCCACACGCAGGAGTGTCATTACTGCCTCATTTGGCTGCGCTTCTGTGAGATACAGCAGGGCGTTGTCCAGCCTGTGCTCAGCAGAATCATTGGCCATGAGCCACTGGTGGATGTATCTCACCATGCCGGGCACCTGGAGAAGGCACAGGGAGACTTGGAAAGCTGCCAGAGGGATCAGCGTTCCCAGGGTCCCAAGAGAAGTGCTTCCCTTCCCGCCACACTGCGATGGCCTCAAAGGCTCACAGGGGCCAGCACTAGTGGCTTGGGAAGCTATGTGACTCATGGGGCAATTGAAGCCTGGCCACATCTGCTTACTTGCTCTGCTCTGGGAACACCACTCTGCACAAGCAAATCCAGCAGGGCGGCACTGGTCTCATGTCCGAGGAGCTCTGAGTATGCTCTGAGCCCAGGGCTCATGACACTGGTCTCTTCCTGCCGAATTCTCTTGATGAATTTGCAAACGAGCTGTAGGAGAAGAGCAAGAAGCCATGGCATGCTGCAGGTGTGCTGCTGGGCTGAGCAGTGACAGCAGGCCCAGCCCAGGTGGGGATGGCTGCAGGTACCTGTGCTGTTCTGTGGAAGCGGCCATGGGCGGGTTCCTGCTCTTGTCTCTGGTCCAGGGCTGCATCTGGGAAAGAGCGAGCGCAGCCCGAGCTGAGGGGCTGCCGGAGAGGCCGGAGAACACAGCCCAGCCCTGCGCTGCCCAGGCAGGGACAGCCCCGTGACGGCCCAGGGCATGGAGCACGGCTATGGGGTGTCTGCCCGGCCCCTATTCCATCCTGACCATGGGCATGGCCCCAGGGGATGGCATGGCATGGCATGGCATGGCATGGCATGGCATGGCATGGCATGGCATGGTATGGCATGGCATGGCATGGCATGGCATGGCATGGCATGGGGCCAAGCTGGCTGCAGGCACCAGCCCTGCGGCCCAGCTCTGCCACTCACCCTTCTGCCGTGGCTGGAACTGCTCCAGCTCTTCAGGCTGCTGTGCTGGGGCAGTTCCAGGGCCTTCTTTCTCCTCCTTCCCCCAGGCCAGCTTGGGCACGCTCGCAGGTCTGTGCTCTACGACACTGCCTGGATTCATGGCTGCTTGCAGAAGGTGAAAAGGAAAAGGTCCAAGTCAGCAAGTGCTGCAGTCGTGCCTTGAGGGCACCTGCAAGTGTGAAGACTTGGCAAGGCTACAGGACAGCAAGTCCTGCACTCTGCTCTTGGGGCTCCAGCCACAAGGACAGGAGACTCCTGTCAAGGACAGTGAAAAGCAAATGCCACAGTCTGCCCTCGAGGGCAGCTGCAGAAGATTTGCCTTGGGAAGGCCAGGGGTCACCAAGTGCTCTGCTCTGGCCACGAGCTCACCTGCAGGAGTAATACCTTGGGAAAGCTCTGGGTCAGCAAGGAACGAGTGGCTGTGCGAGGGCTCCTCACAGCACCGCTCTCTCGCGTCCTCTCTCGTCGTGTGCACCGAGCACTGTGGAGTGTAACTGTAACTTGTAACTGCCAACACCTCTGCCAGAGCGTGTCACCAAGGGCCCTTGGAATCCCTGTCCCGTTCCATTCCATGGTGACCATGCTGCACGGTGTCACCAAGGGCCCTTGGAATCCCTGTCCCGTTCCATTCCACGGTGACCATGCTGCACCCTGTCACCAAGGGCCCTTGCACGCACTGCCACCTGCCCTGGGGCCACCCCGTGCCCACCCAAAGTGGCCCAGGTTGGAAGGAATCCCTGGCCCCAAGTGTCTGAGACAGCCCGACGGGATCTTTAGGAATGACTCAGACCATCAGCCAACGCTGCCCTGCTCTGCAGGCTCAGGGCAGCAGAAGGAGCCCCCACGGGCTCTGCAGGAGCTGGCAGAGGCTGCCCAGCAGGGAGGCCATGGGGCACAGAGCCCCAAGGCTGCCCAGGGCCCCACGGCACAGGGGCCGTTCCCAGCCCCAATGCTCCTGGCCTGGCCTGGGCTGCACAGGGGCTGTGGCACCATGGCTGGGCCAGCACAGGGCCACAAAGGGGCCCCGCAGCCGCTGCCGGGGCTGGCAGCAAGTCCGGGCACAGACAAGGAATTGCTGAGCATGGCCTGCGCTGGCCAGGGCTGACTGTGCCAAAGGCAGAGCTCAGCTGCTCTTGATGCCTGCAGGAAAAGTCAAGAGGCCAAAGAGCCTCCATGGCTGTGCTGGGGACAGAGGCTGGAGGAGGGAAATGCAGGGAAGCTGTGGCATGGGGAGGACATGCAATTCCAGCAGACACCTCAGCCTGCAAGGTGCTCTGCTCTACCTCAGCTCCTCTCTTAGATATGCCAATCCCAGCTCAGCACCTCAGGGTACTGGGGCCCAACAAGTAGAACATGCCTGTTCATGGAAAGGGGAGCAGGTTTCAATATCTCTCTGTTCCATAACATACAAGCAAATCTTTATTATCTGCCTCACTGGAGAACTTTGAAGAAATGGTAATGTTTTCCCACCCAGAACAGCAATTTCCTGGCTCTACTGCTTTCTTCTACTGATGGCAGGAGAAGAAATACTCATCTTCCCCTCTACCTCTGCCACCAACATTCAGTATAATATTTCATGACGCGCTTCCTTTGGGTGTTTCCAGGACTCCTGGTTAAATGGCCCTATCTAAGGACATCTCTTCATTTAGAGCAGCTGCATGTATGTCCTTCCCATTGCTCCCAGATTTCCTCCTGCAGCTGTTCTCTGGTCATTCCAATGCATCTCCTTTAAATGGCTTCATGCTTTGAGCTTTTGGGAGTTTCCCAATTTTTCAGAAGTTTAAATAACTCCTTACTCAGCATCTTATTGTAAGTTTTACCTATCACCTCTTCTTATGCCTTTGTCTAAAATCCTGCCTTTATGGCAATGCCTTGTAGATGGTGGACATGTCAGATGCTGCTGGGATGTCACAAGGAGCAGAGGGAAGGGTTTTGCTTGATTCAATTTATCATATTCACATTTTTTGATGTTGGCCATGAAGAGAAAGTTTTCAGTACCCTCCTACCCCTGCCTCTGTGCGAACTGGCCAAGGAGAGACCGGGCGGGGGCGGCAAAAGTCTGCAGGCGGTGCCAAGGAGTCTGATGGGGCAGGGCGGGGCGCTCCCAACCATGGCTGGGCGGGGGCCGCGACAGACAGGGGCAGGGGCAGGGGCAGGGGCAGGGGCAGGGGCAGGGGCAGGGGCAGGGGCAGGGGCAGGGGCAGGGGCAGGGCAGGGCAGGGGCAGGGCAGGGGCAGGGGCAGGGGCAGGGGCAGGGCAGGGCAGGGGCGGGGAGAGAGGGGATGCGAGAGTGTGCGGCCGTGCGAGCGGGAGCGGCGGGGGCGGTGGGGAGCGGTGGTGTCTGAGGAGCCGGGCGTGTGTCCCTGTGTCTGTCTCTCTCTCTGTGTCAACGAGGCCCGAGGGCGGGCGGCTTCGTGCCGGCCCCGGGCGCCTCGGCACCGAGCCCCCGCGGCCCCCCAGGCTCCTTCCGAGGACCGAAGACCTCTGCGGGCCGTGAAGGAACCGGCCCCAAAGCGGCCGCCCGCTTGCCGGCGGTGCTGCCGGCGGCGGGGCGGGCCGGGCCGAGTCGCACCGGGGCCGGCGGCTGCGAGCTGATTTCCGCCGCACGGACGGGCTTCTCTTCCCCGCTGGCCCCGCTGACATTCTCTTCTGCGGGGCAGGGCTGTGTCGGCTCCCGGACGGGGGGCGGGGGGCACTGGGGACGCCGTTTCCACAGTTCTGCACCTCAGGAGACCCGAGCACAGGGCACGGGCTGCCCGTCGGCTCGCCTGCGAGTGCTCTGCATAATAAAGGAAACTGAACAAAATCTGCCAAGAAAATTTCTTTTTCGGCTAAGTTTCTCATACCAGGCAAATAGAAGAGCCATTCTTTCAAGAAAGGAGAAAATGGGGGGGAATAAAACCCTAAAGACAAACTGAATAAAACCCCAAACCAAAAAAATCTCAAAACAAAACACAAAACCCAAAGGAAAAAAACCCAAAAAATCCAAAACAAAACCAGAAAACCCAAAACAAAAGCCCTGCACCTCACCTGCCCTCCAAAAAACCACCCCAAAAAACGAAATACAACCCAGAAAAATACAAAAATATGTGTTGGTCTTGAAAGTGGGCGGTTTATGGGCTGGGATGGGGCTGCTAGAGCTGTCCGGCTCTGGGCTGTAAGGAGGCTGTGAGCTTCCCCTGGCTCCAGGGCCACCGGTGCTGGGTCGGCACCCTTGCGGCAAGCGTTGTCAGGGGGCAGCAGGTCTACTCTTGCTCCAGGCAAGCCTGGGGCAATCAGGTCTACCCGTCTCCGGAGCCATCAGGTCTACCAGGATCTGGGGACTCCCGGCTCTTGGCGGTGCCCGTGCCACGGGCAGTGACGGGTGACATCAGGTCATCCCCAACTCCGCGCCGGCCCAGGGTTATCAGGTCTACCCAGCTCCAGGGTCACCTGCTTCGTGGCAGGACCTTCATGGCCAGGGTCAACAGGTCTACCCCGATGCTGAGTGACCGTAAGGTGTTGTGGCCAGGACAACAGGTCTACCCTGGCTCCGGGGCTGCTGGGTTCATTGCAGTGCCCTGGATGTGAGCGGTGGCGGGGGACAAAAGGTCTACCCTGGCTCCGGGCCGGCCCGGGGCCATCAGGACTACCCCTCTCCACGGCCGCCGTGCTCGTGGTTGCGCTCAAGCTGCGGGTGGGATTGACAGCTAGCAGAACAGAATGGTTGGAAAAAGATCTGCCACCACCAGACACCAGACCACACCCAACAGGGTCACCCACCTCCTCTTGTCTATGGACGGTAATTAGGGGACCTGAAGACTTAAAACTAATTTTAAAAAACTTGCTAGAAGCTGATATACAGTAAGGTAGTAATAACCATTTCTGAGTTAAAGTACCACGGTAAAAGTTTAAACACTTTGTAATTCTTTAATAAGTGTCCTTTAGCCAAGCAGGTCAACTGAAGAAAGTTTTAGTTAGAATATTATTAAGTCTCACTTAGTTGCTAGGAATTAAGAGAATTACCCAAAGAAGCTAACCCTCAAAAGCCAGAGACTGTAAGTTGATGCGGGCTTAAGCCCGATCAAAGAAATAGTGGAGGGATTTATTATGAAGAAAACAGCCTTGCTGAGACATTTCGGTTTGGGCTAAGTACTGACATTGAAATATTAATTAGCGAATTGCTCCTGGGAATCACCTACACCCCCACCCACACTACCATTCTAGGACTGGGATGCAAAATAGAGACCAGTGGAATCACGGGAGGGGGTTTTGGGGATGAAAACACCCCTAAGTGGAAGGCTGGGCACAGTGGAGGGGGCTGGATGGGTGAGCTGCTTGGGGAAAAGGGAACCACATCCCTGGTCTGTGTCTGACCTGTCACCATAGCCTGCAGGGGACCAGACTGGACTGGGCTGTGGGAAGCAGGAACAAAGGAACAACTCTTCCTGGTGTTCCCAGGAGGGAAGGACAGGGGACAGCTGCTGCTGCACTTTGGCAGCAGGCTCTGCACATGCCCTCACCCTTCGGCTACCAGGACTTCAGACACAGACTGCACACCTCTTCACCTCCGGCTACCAGTGTGCCACGGAGACTCCAGGGACAGACTCTGCAGCCTTCTCGCCCTTTGGCTACTGGGAAAAAGCTACAACAGCGGGGGTGAGCTCTGTATTGAGCTCCCTTGCTCTGCTGATCTTTTGAATAAAGAGCTGAACATTAATAAAGGCACGAGCCCTGTTTACTACATGAAGGCCCCCAAAATTCCACTAAAAAGCCCCAAAATCCCCTAAAAATCGCTGCTGTTGTGCCCCCGTCCCCCGAATCCCCCATACCCCATTCAGGGTGGGCCTGGGACTGCCTGGGACCCCCAGATCTCCATAGGACCCCCTCCAGGAACCCCAAATCTTCCCCAGAGCCCCCCGCCAAAGTTGGCCCAGGACCCCCTGAGAGCCCCCAGACCCCAATTGCACCCAGCCCAGGATGCCCCCTGAGACCCTTCCCAAGACCCTTCCAGGACCCTCCAGACCCCGCCCCAAACCCAACTCTGGACCCCCCAGCCTCTCCCCAGATCCCTCCAGGACCTCTCCCAAAAACCCCCAACCCCCCCCAGACCCTCTCTGGGACCCTTCCAGATCCCCCAAAGCCCCTCCCCAAAACCTCCAAAACCTCCTAGGACGCCACCAGGACCCCCCAAACCGCTCCCCCAACTCCGCCCAGACCCTCCCAAGACCCCCCCTCCAGGCCCCTCTCAGGACCCATCCCCACCCCCCAGGTCCCCCCACAATGCTCCAAGACCCCTCCCCAGACTCTCCCTGACACCTCCAGGACCCCTCAGGATCCCCCACCCAAGAGCCCTCCAGGACGCCCAGACTGCCCCGAGGACTCCTCCATGAGCCATCCAGGACCCCCCAGAGCCCTCCCTAAACTCCCCCCGGATCCCTCCCCAAAGGCCCCCGATCCCCCCAGGACCCCTCCCCAGCCCCCCCAGCCCCTCCCAGCCCCCGGCCCCTGTGCGGAGCCCCCTCCCCAGCGTTGCGGCCCCCGCGGCTCCCGCGGCTCCCGCCTCTCCCAGCGCCTCCCCCGCTCTGGCAGCGCCGCCCGCAGGGCCCGCCCGAGCCCGGGGGGCGGGGCCGCCGGGGGAGGGGCGCCGCTCCCGGCTCCCTCTGATTGGCTGCAGCCGCGCGCTGATTGGTTGGTTCGGCACGGGGCGCGCCGCTATTGGCTGGAGGAGCCCGCGCGCGCGGGGCAGGCGGGAAATTGTCAGGGGAGCGCGGCTGAGGAGGGGCTGAGGTGGGGCCGGGGAAACTGAACGGGGGGTTTGGGGCGGCTCGGGGAGAAATTGGGGATTTCTGGGGAACTGACAGGAAATAGGCGTGTGTCTGCTGGGTTTGGGGGAATGAGGGGGCTTTAGGGAGCTTTGGGGGGAGCTTGAGAGCTTCTGGAGCGTTCTCCGTTGGGTTTAGGGGGATCTGAGGGTAATTGCGGGGGTCCGAGGGGACTTTGGCGGAGTTGTGAGAGGAACTGGGGGGATCTGGGGGTTCTGAGGTGGCTCTGGGGTCAATTTTGGGGTAAAGTGGGGGGATCTGAGGGTAATTTGGGGGCTTTAGGTGGGTCTGGGGTGGATTTGGGGCTCTGGGGACACCTAAAGGGGTGCCAGGGGGTGAAGGGGTCGCAGCCCCCCAGACGCCCCCTGAAGCCCCCCTGTCCCCACAGAGGGGTCCCGGCCCTGGCGGTGCAGGACCCCCGGCCCCAGCCCAGCATCTCCATCAACCACCTGAACCGGGACACCAAGGAGGACGGGGATGGCTGGGGGGTCCTGGGGGCTCTGAGAGTGTCCGTGCCTGTCCCCAGGGGCTCAGGCTGTCCCCTGGGTGTCCCCGAGCTGGAGAAGTCCCTCTGCGCCGTTTCCTCGCCGTTTGGGCAGATTTTGGACATTTTGGTGCGGCGCAGTCTCGGCCTGCGGGGCCAGGCCTTCCTCACCTTCAGGGAGATGAGCAGCGCCACCAACGCCCTGCGCTCCCTGCAGGGCTTCCCCTCCTGCGGCCAACCCGTGGGGAGACAGCGACTGGGGGAGTTCTGGCACTGGGGAAAGAACTGCAATGCTGGGGAAAAACCGCCAAACTCTGGCCTCAGATACCCCCAAAGTCCAACTTGGAATCCCACCAAACTCATTCACCCTGAGCACCCCAAAGCTTCCCTTTCTATGACAAGCCCATGGTAAGACAGAAATGCTGGGTGAAATCCTGGAATTCTCATGGAAAAAACCCAAAATCCTGAGGAAAAAAAACAAACCCAACCAGGATTCCCCCCCAAATCCCATCAAGAATCCCTGAAATTGAGTTGGAAACACCCCTAAATCCAACCAGGAACCCCCCAAAGCTTCCCCTTCTATGACGAGTCCATGGTGAGACCCAAATCCTTGGGAAAATCCTGACATTTTGGGAAAAAATCCTGAAATTCTGGGAGAAATCCTGAATTCCTGGGGGAAAAACTCAAAATGCAGCCTCAAATATCGCCAAAATCAAACCAGGAACCGCCCCAAAGCTTCCCCTTCTACCAAATGCCCATGGTAAGAGACAAATCAGAGTAGAAGTCCTGGGATTTTGGGAACAATCCTGAAATTCTGGGAAAAACTCCAAAATCCTTGGGAAAAAACCCAAATCCAGCCTCAGTATCCCTAAAATCCACCATAACGCCCCCCCCCCACCCGCCAAAGCTTCCCCTTCCGGGACAAACCAGTGGTAATAGCAGAATCTTCAGGCAAATACCCAAATTTTGGGAAAAATCCTGTAATTCTGGGACAAAAGCACAAAATTCAATTGGGAACCCACCCAAAATCCGTCCAGGAGCCCCCAAGAATTCACCCTGAATCTCCTAAACCTTCCCCTTCTACCCCACAGTGAGACCCAAATTCAGGGAAAAATCCACAGATTCTTGAAAAAACAGGAAATCTTGGGAAAAAGCCTGAAATCTGGGGAAGAAACGGAAATCTCACCAGAAATCCACCCCCCAATCCCCTGGGAATGACCCCAAATCCCTGCTGGAACCTCCCCAATTCCTCTGAATTACCCCAAAATCCTGCTGAAATTCCCTGAATTCCTTCTAGGACTTGCCAAAATCCCTCAAAAACGTCCCTGATTGCTTCTGGAACTGCCCCAGATCCATTCTGGAGCATCCCCAAATCCCTCAGAACTTCTGAAAATCCCTTGGAAGACCCCAAAATCCCTCTTGAAACTCTCCCAGATCCCCTCAGAATTCCCCCAGATCCCTCAGAAAGCCCCAGATCCCCTCTGGAGCCTCTTCCAGATCCCCCCAAAATCCTCGGGAACAACCCCAAACCCCCCGAGCCGTCCCCAGCTCCCCCCGGAGTGATCCCAAATCCCCCCGGAGCCAGCCCAGGTCCCCTCTGGAAGCTCCCCGAGTCCCTCGGGAAGCCGCAGATCCCCGGGAGCCGCCGGGCAGCGCCGGGAAAGCCCAAAGCCCCGCGGCAGTGCCGCATCCCGGCCGGAGCTGCCCCGGGAGCCCCGCGGGGCCGGGGCCGGGGCCGGGATGCGCCGTCCCAGCGGATCCAGCGCGCCCGGCCGGGCTCGGCCAGCGCGGCCCAGGGCAGGGAGCGCTGGTGGGGCGGGAGCGGGAGCGGAGCGCGAACGGGACCAGCGCAGAGCCAAGGGGGGAGAGGCCCCGGCCCCACAGAGAGCGGGGCCGGAGCGCGGGGCCGGCCGGGGATGGCTCGGCGATTGTTCCGGGCGATTCGGGCACTCGCAGCGATCTCTGCGGGATTCTTGGGCTGCTCCTGGGAGGTTTGGCTGGCATTTTGAGGGAAGTTTTCGTGGGGATTTTTGGGTGGATTTCCTCGCACTTCGGGTGGGATGTGATAGGACTTGGGGGCATTTTTTGGGGAATTTGAGAGGGGTTTGGTGGGATTTCGGCGCGGATTTTTTGAGTGTATTTGGTGTGGATTTTGCGGGGGTTTAGGGAAATTTTGGTCGGATATTTTGGGTGATTTGGTGGGATTTTTTGTGTGGATTTTGTGTGATTGGGGGATTTTTGGCTGCATTTTTGTACAAATTTTTCTCTGTGGATTCTGTGGGATTTTCATGGGGATTTAGTGGGACTTTTTGTGGGATTTTTGTGTGGCATTTAAGGGGATTTTGGGGGCGATTTTTATGGGGATTTTGAGGGATTTCTGTGAGCCTTGGGGTGATTTTTTGTGGATTTTTTTGGGTGAGTTTTGTGGGCTTTTGGGTGGAATTTTTGTGGAGATTTACCTGGGATTTTGTGTGGTTTTTCTGGCATTTTCAAGGAATCTACAGTGGAATTTTTGTGGGAATTTTATGGTATTTTTGGTGGGATTTTTTGTGAGGATTTTGAGTCGATTTCTATTGGATTTTGGGGAGTTTGGGGGGATTTTTTAGGAAGATTTTAGTTGGGTTTTGGGTGTTTTGGGGGGGATTTTTATGGGATTTTGATGATATTTTTGTGAGGACTTTTGGTGATATTTTTGTGAGGGTGAGTGGTGCCTTTGGTTCCAACCAACTTTCCTCCCCGAGCCAACGTTACCCACTCCCTCACACGTCCCCCCCGTGCCTTCCCACTGCCTTGTCCTGTCTGGGCTTCCACAGCCCCTCATCCCTTCGTGGCCCCGTCCCCTCAGGGTCTCCCCCAGCCTGGCCAACCTGATCCATCAAGAGGCACCTGGGAGCCCTCAGCATTCCAGGCAGCAACACACGGGCAGGAGGACACGGATGGCGCTTCCTGCCTGGGACAGGGCTTGTGGCCATCTCCAGGCACCGCTCTCACAGAGATCCCCACAGCTCCAGCCCCTGCCCATCTGCTCTGTGGGCAGCACAAAGGCTTCAGCAGAACCACCAAAGGCCAAGGGGCTTCTGGCCATTTTCCCTGCAACCCTGCATGCCTGGGCAGCTTGCTGAGCCCAGGAACCCTTTTCTCCCTCTTCCCCTAGGCCCTGCAGAGCCTGGGCAGCAAAAGAAAGATCCTGGGAGTCTGTCTATTACAACACATCCTATATTTCTATGCTAAAGAAAAACAAAAAGAAGAAAAGAACAATCCTAAAGAAACGAAACATTCCTGCTGGCTCGAGTGGCCCCAGCAGACAGAGCCTCTGGGATCAGCTCTCTGCAGAGCTGCAGCAGCGCAGCCAGCCGAGCCCCGACAGACGAGGCCGTCTCCTCCATGCCCTGCAGAGCCGATCATGCAGGCTGTGGAAGCGGGAATATCGAGCTCTCTCTATTCCCTGGAGGACAGACAACGTTTGAACTGCCAGGCTCGCAACGGCGACACTGATGTCATTGGCCGTGTCTTCTAGGGCTGAAAGAGAGAGGAACAGCGCCATGGTCAGTTCCCGCATCTGAGGGGACCGGAGGAGATCCCTGTGCCAGGGCCATCCCAGCCGGCTCTGGCTATGGCCAGCAGGGAGCAGGGACCAGCTGGATCAGCCCAAAGCTGCTAGCCACGAATCCCCCAGGTGCCCTGAAAGCTCTGTGTGCTCTGTCCACGCCGCCCCTGGTCTGCACAGGGAGCAGAGCCCTCCACAGCCGGGGCAGGGCTCGCAGCTCCCCCGCCAGCCCTCGCGTGCAGCCCGCTGCCCTCACTCACCCTCACAGATGAGATGGAGCTCTTCCTTCCTCCCCCTCAGGTACCGCCCGGCCGTCCCTGGGAACACAGAGCCTGTCAGGCCCAGCGGCACAGCTCCCTGCCAGCGGCGCCGCCGGCCCTGTGCCCACACGCCCTCCTGGCCCGGCTCGTGGCTCACCCATGAACCTGACGGCCGCCTCTCGCAGGGGCTCCTGTGGGCTCTGCAGGTAGGGCAGGGCCCGGCGCAGGTGCTCGGCCACGCTGCTGCTGTCCTCTGCCAGCTGGAGAGAGCGACAGGAGGGAAGGGTTGGCCCCGCAGCCCCCCGGGCCGGGGCTCCATGGGCACCCGGCTCGGGCCGCAGGAGCCTGGAGCAGAGCCCGCGCGGCCTCGGGCTGCAGCAGCGGGCAGGGGCACAGCTGCCAGCCCGCACACCGAGCACCGCGCTCAGGGGCTGCTCCAGGCTGGGGCTGCGGCTTCCCAGCCCTCCTTACCAGGATCTCAATGAACCTCCACAGTTTCTCCTTCTTTACAGGTTTTTCAAGAACTCTCCTGTTCAGGAATTTGGCCACACAAAGCAGGGTTTCCCAAGAAGCCTGGAGAGCAGTAGAGACACGGAAATGGCCCCGCAGCCCAGGATCAGCATCCCTGTGCCAGGGCCAGGAGGAGGATGCAGCCTGCCAGGCGCCAGGGCAGGAGGCAGCCAAGCCCCCTCCCAGGGCGACAGCAGCAGCCCGTGAGTCCTCACCTCTGCCACACTCTGATTCTCATCATGGCAGTGGAAGAAGAGTGGGAGCAGGCTGTGACACACTTGTGTCATCAGGAGCTTTTTCTCTTCTTCCACTACAGTAGACAGCAAGGCTCGAAATACAAACATGGAGATCCACTGCACATGCCAGTCATCCTGTGTAACAGGAAGGAAACAAGACCTTGGCATCAGCTGATTCTGGCCCACCTTGGCGCAGGCCTGCATCTCCACAGGGCACCAAGTGTCTGGGCAGCAGCCAGTGGCCGTGGCTGAGGGCACAGAGCCTTACGTGTTCAAAGAGTGGCAGGAGCACCTTAGCCAGCTGCAGGGCGATGGGGCTGGGTATTGGGGTGTCATTATCCAAGAAGAAATCACTAAGTAGAACAATGCTCATCCTGACCACATCACTATCATTTTCCTGCAGGAGCTCCCCGAGGCTTTCGGTCAGGCTCCGCATTCTTTTGGCCTGTGCGGAACAAAAGTGTGTGAAAGGCCACCCTGCTGCCACAGGGCCCAGAGGCCAAAGGCCTGTCCCGCAGCCCTCGGGCAGCTGAAGTGGGAGGCAGGAGAGCTGGGAGCAGCTGACCCAGTGCCTGAAGACCAGCAACTGTGTTCCCCAGCACCACGCTGCCTGCACGGCTTCAGCTGCTGCCCCCTCCTTACCATCGAGGGATTATCCCTGACCAAGAGGAGGGCTCTCAGAACCTGGCGGCGCATCTCCGTGTGCTCACTCAGCAAGTGCCTCGACAAGAGATCCATGATGCTGTCACTGCATGCACTCAAGTCCAGGCAATGCAGGACCTGAAAGGCACAGGGCAGTGACAGGGGACCCGGCCGGCAGGAGCCCAGAACCGCACAGGGCGGGGACCAGGCAGCAGCGCAGGGCGTGGGCACCATCCCAGGCAGCTGCGGCTACGAGAGGGCAGAGAGCTGGGAGGCAGCGCCGGCCTTCAGACTCACCTCCACAAGGAATGCCAGGGCAGGGAAGTGCCAGTATGGCATCTCTTTGCGGAGCAACTGAAGGAGATAGTCTAAGATGCTTTTACACTCATCGATGGATTCTTTGCCCATCTCCCTGGAAGGCAGAAAATGGCACTAAGATGTGGCAGCAGCTCTCTGGCCTCAGAGAGAAACAAACAACTTTCCCAGGCATCGCCTGAGAAAGTCTGAGAAGATCAGAGGAAAGAATGAAAAAACATTCTTATCTTAACATGCTGCACCTGGCATTGTGAACATTCGGAATATGTTACAGAGATTTGTCTACCAAAATGTGCTTTCTTAAGTAACTAATGGTATAGTGTTTAGACTAGAAAACACATTAAATCAACCTATATCATAACTATCTATAAGAACAATGGGTTTCTTAATAATAATTATTATTGATCGGACCTCTGAAATACATGGAGTCAGTGATAATTACTGGCCGGAGGCCCGCTCCTACGACACTAAGACCCTGAGTCGGGGGGGGAAGCCCCTCCCAGGACAGACTGATGCAGTTCTTGTCTTTACCCCCCACCCTGCAGGGGGACCTGGGCCCTTTGAGATGTGGCTGCTGCTGGGCACCCTCCTCTCCCAGCCTTTCCCAGTCTGCTTGGCTGTCCCTCGTCCCTCTGGCCCATGGCCATGGGGACTGAGTGGGATATCCCAGCCACAGAGCACAAATGCCGGGAGCAATGGGGAGAAGGGGGTCTCACCTGGCCAGCAGACCCACGGCATAAATGTGGGTGTCAGCACGGAGCAGCGTGTCCCAGCCACGCTTGCGCTCCATTGACAACACCACATCCTCATAGTCCATTTGGCACAGCAGGGACTTCAGGGTCCTCACTGCAAACCTGAGTGCAGAGCAAAGCCCGGGTCACACTGGGAGCACTGGCTCCTGCCCTGGCCATGTGGCAGGGACAGAAGGATTGGGATAGAGCACCTGTTGGGGCTGCTGGCAAGGCCATGTTCTTCCTGGCATCCCTTCCAGAAGGTATCCACCTCCTCTGGCATCTCTTTGGTGCTGAAGAACACTTGGAAGAGCAGATGCACAAATAACTGCGGGAAATGCTCATCCACTATATCTGGGACACAGCGCTCCTGAAGGATCTTCCATATCACCACAGTTGCCTGCAAAGGACGAAGCCCCCCGAGGCAGCGTTCAGTGGCAAGGTGTCCGTGTGACAGGGCCCAAGCGTGGCAGGGAGAGGCCCAGAGAGACACAGGGGGAGCAGCGGGCCTGGTGGCCCTGCAGCTGTCCCTAGGCCAGCTTTCAGGCCAGTGCCTGAGGCAGGGAGATGCAGTGGGGAAAGGAGGATGGAGAGCTGCTGGACAGGTGGCCTTGGGGCCAGCAAAGTCCACTGGCAGAAACTCACAGCCAGGGCAAAGACAGTCATTCTGTTCCCATCGCAGGTGCTCATGCTGTGCTCTGGCCAGCTCCCCAGCACATCCAGGAGTATCTGCTGTGCCAGCTCTGCAGTCCAGGGTGTGCACATGATGGTCTTCCACATGGCCATGGCAGCTCTGCGGGGTTAGAGCTCTGTCTCAGGGCATCTCAGACACAGCACCGTGGTCTGGGCATCTCTAGAGGCCCGGGTTGACTGCCGGCTCTGCCTTTGCCCACTGCCCCTCTCCAGCAGCAGCCAGGCAGCCCAGCCCTGTGGGGACAGGCCCCTGTGGGACAACGAGGGAGCATGGCAGCAGGCTTGGGGCTGACATGCCAGGGCCTGGAAAGGGAGCAGCCAGAGGGCCCTGGGACTCTCTGTTGGTCAGAAACCTGGCCCAGGCTGTACAGGGCGATGGGTTGGGGTGAGCCCTGAGCCCTCTGGGCAGATGGGCCCCATACCTGTCACAGGATGGGGCCACACGCAGGAGTGTCATTACTGCCTCATTTGGCTGCGCTTCTGTGAGATACAGCAGGGCGTTGTCCAGCCTGTGCTCAGCAGAATCATTGGCCATGAGCCACTGGTGGATGTATCTCACCATGCCGGGCACCTGGAGAAGGCACAGGGAGACTTGGAAAGCTGCCAGAGGGATCAGCGTTCCCAGGGTCCCGAGAGAAGTGCTTCCCTTCCCGCCACACTGTGATGGCCTCAAAGGCTCACAGGGGCCAGCACTAGTGGCTTGGGAAGCTATGTGACTCATGGGGCAATTGAAGCCTGGCCACATCTGCTTACTTGCTCTGCTCTGGGAACACCACTCTGCACAAGCAAATCCAGCAGGGCGGCACTGGTCTCATGTCCGAGGAGCTCTGAGTATGCTCTGAGCCCAGGGCTCATGACACTGGTCTCTTCCTGCCGAATTCTCTTGATGAATTTGCAAACGAGCTGTAGGAGAAGAGCAAGAAGCCATGGCATGCTGCAGGTGTGCTGCTGGGCTGAGCAGTGACAGCAGGCCCAGCCCAGGTGGGGATGGCTGCAGGTACCTGTGCTGTTCTGTGGAAGCGGCCATGGGCGGGTTCCTGCTCTTGTCTCTGGTCCAGGGCTGCATCTGGGAAAGAGCGAGCGCAGCCCGAGCTGAGGGGCTGCCGGAGAGGCCGGAGAACACAGCCCAGCCCTGCGCTGCCCAGGCAGGGACAGCCCCGTGACGGCCCAGGGCATGGAGCACGGCTGTGGGGTGTCTGCCCGGCCCCTATTCCATCCTGACCATGGGCATGGCCCCAGGGGATGGCATGGCATGGCATGGCATGGCATGGCATGGCATGGCATGGCATGGCATGGCATGGCATGGCATGGCATGGGGCCAAGCTGGCTGCAGGCACCAGCCCTGCGGCCCAGCTCTGCCACTCACCCTTCTGCCGTGGCTGGAACTGCTCCAGCTCTTCAGGCTGCTGTGCTGGGGCAGTTCCAGGGCCTTCTTTCTCCTCCTTCCCCCAGGCCAGCTTGGGCACGCTCGCAGGTCTGTGCTCTACGACACTGCCTGGATTCATGGCTGCTTGCAGAAGGTGAAAAGGAAAAGGTCCAAGTCAGCAAGTGCTGCAGTCGTGCCTTGAGGGCACCTGCAAGTGTGAAGACTTGGCAAGGCTACAGGACAGCAAGTCCTGCACTCTGCTCTTGGGGCTCCAGCCACAAGGACAGGAGACTCCTGTCAAGGACAGTGAAAAGCAAATGCCACAGTCTGCCCTCGAGGGCAGCTGCAGAAGATTTGCCTTGGGAAGGCCAGGGGTCACCAAGTGCTCTGCTCTGGCCACGAGCTCACCTGCAGGAGTAATACCTTGGGAAAGCTCTGGGTCAGCAAGGAACGAGTGGCTGTGCGAGGGCTCCTCACAGCACCGCTCTCTCGCGTCCTCTCTCGTCGTGTGCACCGAGCACTGTGGAGTGTAACTGTAACTTGTAACTGCCAACACCTCTGCCAGAGCGTGTCACCAAGGGCCCTTGGAATCCCTGTCCCGTTCCATTCCATGGTGACCATGCTGCACGGTGTCACCAAGGGCCCTTGGAATCCCTGTCCCGTTCCATTCCACGGTGACCATGCTGCACCCTGTCACCAAGGGCCCTTGCACGCACTGCCACCTGCCCTGGGGCCACCCCGTGCCCACCCAAAGTGGCCCAGGTTGGAAGGAATCCCTGGCCCCAAGTGTCTGAGACAGCCCGACGGGATCTTTAGGAATGACTCAGACCATCAGCCAACGCTGCCCTGCTCTGCAGGCTCAGGGCAGCAGAAGGAGCCCCCACGGGCTCTGCAGGAGCTGGCAGAGGCTGCCCAGCAGGGAGGCCATGGGGCACAGAGCCCCAAGGCTGCCCAGGGCCCCACGGCACAGGGGCCGTTCCCAGCCCCAATGCTCCTGGCCTGGCCTGGGCTGCACAGGGGCTGTGGCACCATGGCTGGGCCAGCACAGGGCCACAAAGGGGCCCCGCAGCCGCTGCTGGGGCTGGCAGCAAGTCCGGGCACAGACAAGGAATTGCTGAGCATGGCCTGCGCTGGCCAGGGCTGACTGTGCCAAAGGCAGAGCTCAGCTGCTCTTGATGCCTGCAGGAAAAGTCAAGAGGCCAAAGAGCCTCCATGGCTGTGCTGGGGACAGAGGCTGGAGGAGGGAAATGCAGGGAAGCTGTGGCATGGGGAGGACATGCAATTCCAGCAGACACCTCAGCCTGCAAGGTGCTCTGCTCTACCTCAGCTCCTCTCTTAGATATGCCAATCCCAGCTCAGCACCTCAGGGTACTGGGGCCCAACAAGTAGAACATGCCTGTTCATGGAAAGGGGAGCAGGTTTCAATATCTCTCTGTTCCATAACATACAAGCAAATCTTTATTATCTGCCTCACTGGAGAACTTTGAAGAAATGGTAATGTTTTCCCACCCAGAACAGCAATTTCCTGGCTCTACTGCTTTCTTCTACTGATGGCAGGAGAAGAAATACTCATCTTCCCCTCTACCTCTGCCACCAACATTCAGTATAATATTTCATGACGCGCTTCCTTTGGGTGTTTCCAGGACTCCTGGTTAAATGGCCCTATCTAAGGACATCTCTTCATTTAGAGCAGCTGCATGTATGTCCTTCCCATTGCTCCCAGATTTCCTCCTGCAGCTGTTCTCTGGTCATTCCAATGCATCTCCTTTAAATGGCTTCATGCTTTGAGCTTTTGGGAGTTTCCCAATTTTTCAGAAGTTTAAATAACTCCTTACTCAGCATCTTATTGTAAGTTTTACCTATCACCTCTTCTTATGCCTTTGTCTAAAATCCTGCCTTTATGGCAATGCCTTGTAGATGGTGGACATGTCAGATGCTGCTGGGATGTCACAAGGAGCAGAGGGAAGGGTTTTGCTTGATTCAATTTATCATATTCACATTTTTTGATGTTGGCCATGAAGAGAAAGTTTTCAGTACCCTCCTACCCCTGCCTCTGTGCGAACTGGCCAAGGAGAGACCGGGCGGGGGCGGCAAAAGTCTGCAGGCGGTGCCAAGGAGTCTGATGGGGCAGGGCGGGGCGCTCCCAACCATGGCTGGGCGGGGGCCGCGACAGACAGGGGCAGGGGCAGGGGCAGGGGCAGGGGCAGGGGCAGGGGCAGGGGCAGGGGCAGGGCAGGGGCAGGGGCAGGGGCAGGGGCAGGGCAGGGCAGGGGCGGGGAGAGAGGGGATGCGAGAGTGTGCGGCCGTGCGAGCGGGAGCGGCGGGGGCGGTGGGGAGCGGTGGTGTCTGAGGAGCCGGGCGTGTGTCCCTGTGTCTGTCTCTCTCTCTGTGTCAACGAGGCCCGAGGGCGGGCGGCTTCGTGCCGGCCCCGGGCGCCTCGGCACCGAGCCCCCGCGGCCCCCCAGGCTCCTTCCGAGGACCGAAGACCTCTGCGGGCCGTGAAGGAACCGGCCCCAAAGCGGCCGCCCGCTTGCCGGCGGTGCTGCCGGCGGCGGGGCGGGCCGGGCCGAGTCGCACCGGGGCCGGCGGCTGCGAGCTGATTTCCGCCGCACGGACGGGCTTCTCTTCCCCGCTGGCCCCGCTGACATTCTCTTCTGCGGGGCAGGGCTGTGTCGGCTCCCGGACGGGGGGCGGGGGGCACTGGGGACGCCGTTTCCACAGTTCTGCACCTCAGGAGACCCGAGCACAGGGCACGGGCTGCCCGTCGGCTCGCCTGCGAGTGCTCTGCATAATAAAGGAAACTGAACAAAATCTGCCAAGAAAATTTCTTTTTCGGCTAAGTTTCTCATACCAGGCAAATAGAAGAGCCATTCTTTCAAGAAAGGAGAAAATGGGGGGGAATAAAACCCTAAAGACAAACTGAATAAAACCCCAAACCAAAAAAATCTCAAAACAAAACACAAAACCCAAAGGAAAAAAACCCAAAAAATCCAAAACAAAACCAGAAAACCCAAAACAAAAGCCCTGCACCTCACCTGCCCTCCAAAAAACCACCCCAAAAAACGAAATACAACCCAGAAAAATACAAAAATATGTGTTGGTCTTGAAAGTGGGCGGTTTATGGGCTGGGATGGGGCTGCTAGAGCTGTCCGGCTCTGGGCTGTAAGGAGGCTGTGAGCTTCCCCTGGCTCCAGGGCCACCGGTGCTGGGTCGGCACCCTTGCGGCAAGCGTTGTCAGGGGGCAGCAGGTCTACTCTTGCTCCAGGCAAGCCTGGGGCAATCAGGTCTACCCGTCTCCGGAGCCATCAGGTCTACCAGGATCTGGGGACTCCCGGCTCTTGGCGGTGCCCGTGCCACGGGCAGTGACGGGTGACATCAGGTCATCCCCAACTCCGCGCCGGCCCAGGGTTATCAGGTCTACCCAGCTCCAGGGTCACCTGCTTCGTGGCAGGACCTTCATGGCCAGGGTCAACAGGTCTACCCCGATGCTGAGTGACCGTAAGGTGTTGTGGCCAGGACAACAGGTCTACCCTGGCTCCGGGGCTGCTGGGTTCATTGCAGTGCCCTGGATGTGAGCGGTGGCGGGGGACAAAAGGTCTACCCTGGCTCCGGGCCGGCCCGGGGCCATCAGGACTACCCCTCTCCACGGCCGCCGTGCTCGTGGTTGCGCTCAAGCTGCGGGTGGGATTGACAGCTAGCAGAACAGAATGGTTGGAAAAAGATCTGCCACCACCAGACACCAGACCACACCCAACAGGGTCACCCACCTCCTCTTGTCTATGGACGGTAATTAGGGGACCTGAAGACTTAAAACTAATTTTAAAAAACTTGCTAGAAGCTGATATACAGTAAGGTAGTAATAACCATTTCTGAGTTAAAGTACCACGGTAAAAGTTTAAACACTTTGTAATTCTTTAATAAGTGTCCTTTAGCCAAGCAGGTCAACTGAAGAAAGTTTTAGTTAGAATATTATTAAGTCTCACTTAGTTGCTAGGAATTAAGAGAATTACCCAAAGAAGCTAACCCTCAAAAGCCAGAGACTGTAAGTTGATGCGGGCTTAAGCCCGATCAAAGAAATAGTGGAGGGATTTATTATGAAGAAAACAGCCTTGCTGAGACATTTCGGTTTGGGCTAAGTACTGACATTGAAATATTAATTAGCGAATTGCTCCTGGGAATCACCTACACCCCCACCCACACTACCATTCTAGGACTGGGATGCAAAATAGAGAGACCAGTGGAATCACGGGAGGGGGTTTTGGGGATGAAAACACCCCTAAGTGGAAGGCTGGGCACAGTGGAGGGGGCTGGATGGGTGAGCTGCTTGGGGAAAAGGGAACCACATCCCTGGTCTGTGTCTGACCTGTCACCATAGCCTGCAGGGGACCAGACTGGACTGGGCTGTGGGAAGCAGGAACAAAGGAACAACTCTTCCTGGTGTTCCCAGGAGGGAAGGACAGGGGACAGCTGCTGCTGCACTTTGGCAGCAGGCTCTGCACATGCCCTCACCCTTCGGCTACCAGGACTTCAGACACAGACTGCACACCTCTTCACCTCCGGCTACCAGTGTGCCACGGAGACTCCAGGGACAGACTCTGCAGCCTTCTCGCCCTTTGGCTACTGGGAAAAAGCTACAACAGCGGGGGTGAGCTCTGTATTGAGCTCCCTTGCTCTGCTGATCTTTTGAATAAAGAGCTGAACATTAATAAAGGCACGAGCCCTGTTTACTACATGAAGGCCCCCAAAATTCCACTAAAAAGCCCCAAAATCCCCTAAAAATCGCTGCTGTTGTGCCCCCGTCCCCCGAATCCCCCATACCCCATTCAGGGTGGGCCTGGGACTGCCTGGGACCCCCAGATCTCCATAGGACCCCCTCCAGGAACCCCAAATCTTCCCCAGAGCCCCCCGCCAAAGTTGGCCCAGGACCCCCTGAGAGCCCCCAGACCCCAATTGCACCCAGCCCAGGATGCCCCCTGAGACCCCCTGAGACCCTTCCCAAGACCCTTCCAGGACCCTCCAGACCCCGCCCCAAACCCAACTCTGGACCCCCCAGCCTCTCCCCAGATCCCTCCAGGACCTCTCCCAAAAACCCCCAACCCCCCCCAGACCCTCTCTGGGACCCTTCCAGATCCCCCAAAGCCCCTCCCCAAAACCTCCAAAACCTCCTAGGACGCCACCAGGACCCCCCAAACCGCTCCCCCAACTCCGCCCAGACCCTCCCAAGACCCCCCCTCCAGGCCCCTCTCAGGACCCATCCCCACCCCCCAGGTCCCCCCACAATGCTCCAAGACCCCTCCCCAGACTCTCCCTGACACCTCCAGGACCCCTCAGGATCCCCCACCCAAGAGCCCTCCAGGACGCCCAGACTGCCCCGAGGACTCCTCCATGAGCCATCCAGGACCCCCCAGAGCCCTCCCTAAACTCCCCCCGGATCCCTCCCCAAAGGCCCCCGATCCCCCCAGGACCCCTCCCCAGCCCCCCCAGCCCCTCCCAGCCCCCGGCCCCTGTGCGGAGCCCCCTCCCCAGCGTTGCGGCCCCCGCGGCTCCCGCGGCTCCCGCCTCTCCCAGCGCCTCCCCCGCTCTGGCAGCGCCGCCCGCAGGGCCCGCCCGAGCCCGGGGGGCGGGGCCGCCGGGGGAGGGGCGCCGCTCCCGGCTCCCTCTGATTGGCTGCAGCCGCGCGCTGATTGGTTGGTTCGGCACGGGGCGCGCCGCTATTGGCTGGAGGAGCCCGCGCGCGCGGGGCAGGCGGGAAATTGTCAGGGGAGCGCGGCTGAGGAGGGGCTGAGGTGGGGCCGGGGAAACTGAACGGGGGGTTTGGGGCGGCTCGGGGAGAAATTGGGGATTTCTGGGGAACTGACAGGAAATAGGCGTGTGTCTGCTGGGTTTGGGGGAATGAGGGGGCTTTAGGGAGCTTTGGGGGGAGCTTGAGAGCTTCTGGAGCGTTCTCCGTTGGGTTTAGGGGGATCTGAGGGTAATTGCGGGGGTCCGAGGGGACTTTGGCGGAGTTGTGAGAGGAACTGGGGGGATCTGGGGGTTCTGAGGTGGCTCTGGGGTCAATTTTGGGGTAAAGTGGGGGGATCTGAGGGTAATTTGGGGGCTTTAGGTGGGTCTGGGGTGGATTTGGGGCTCTGGGGACACCTAAAGGGGTGCCAGGGGGTGAAGGGGTCGCAGCCCCCCAGACGCCCCCTGAAGCCCCCCTGTCCCCACAGAGGGGTCCCGGCCCTGGCGGTGCAGGACCCCCGGCCCCAGCCCAGCATCTCCATCAACCACCTGAACCGGGACACCAAGGAGGACGGGGATGGCTGGGGGGTCCTGGGGGCTCTGAGAGTGTCCGTGCCTGTCCCCAGGGGCTCAGGCTGTCCCCTGGGTGTCCCCGAGCTGGAGAAGTCCCTCTGCGCCGTTTCCTCGCCGTTTGGGCAGATTTTGGACATTTTGGTGCGGCGCAGTCTCGGCCTGCGGGGCCAGGCCTTCCTCACCTTCAGGGAGATGAGCAGCGCCACCAACGCCCTGCGCTCCCTGCAGGGCTTCCCCTCCTGCGGCCAACCCGTGGGGAGACAGCGACTGGGGGAGTTCTGGCACTGGGGAAAGAACTGCAATGCTGGGGAAAAACCGCCAAACTCTGGCCTCAGATACCCCCAAAGTCCAACTTGGAATCCCACCAAACTCATTCACCCTGAGCACCCCAAAGCTTCCCTTTCTATGACAAGCCCATGGTAAGACCGAAATGCTGGGTGAAATCCTGGAATTCTCATGGAAAAAACCCAAAATCCTGAGGAAAAAAAACAAACCCAACCAGGATTCCCCCCAAAATCCCATCAAGAATCCCTGAAATTGAGTTGGAAACACCCCTAAATCCAACCAGGAACCCCCCAAAGCTTCCCCTTCTATGACGAGTCCATGGTGAGACCCAAATCCTTGGGAAAATCCTGACATTTTGGGAAAAAATCCTGAAATTCTGGGAGAAATCCTGAATTCCTGGGGGAAAAACTCAAAATGCAGCCTCAAATATCGCCAAAATCAAACCAGGAACCGCCCCAAAGCTTCCCCTTCTACCAAATGCCCATGGTAAGAGACAAATCAGAGTAGAAGTCCTGGGATTTTGGGAACAATCCTGAAATTCTGGGAAAAACTCCAAAATCCTTGGGAAAAAACCCAAATCCAGCCTCAGTATCCCTAAAATCCACCATAACGCCCCCCCCCCACCCGCCAAAGCTTCCCCTTCCGGGACAAACCAGTGGTAATAGCAGAATCTTCAGGCAAATACCCAAATTTTGGGAAAAATCCTGTAATTCTGGGACAAAAGCACAAAATTCAATTGGGAACCCACCCAAAATCCGTCCAGGAGCCCCCAAGAATTCACCCTGAATCTCCTAAACCTTCCCCTTCTACCCCACAGTGAGACCCAAATTCAGGGAAAAATCCACAGATTCTTGAAAAAACAGGAAATCTTGGGAAAAAGCCTGAAATCTGGGGAAGAAACGGAAATCTCACCAGAAATCCACCCCCCAATCCCCTGGGAATGACCCCAAATCCCTGCTGGAACCTCCCCAATTCCTCTGAATTACCCCAAAATCCTGCTGAAATTCCCTGAATTCCTTCTAGGACTTGCCAAAATCCCTCAAAAACGTCCCTGATTGCTTCTGGAACTGCCCCAGATCCATTCTGGAGCATCCCCAAATCCCTCAGAACTTCTGAAAATCCCTTGGAAGACCCCAAAATCCCTCTTGAAACTCTCCCAGATCCCCTCAGAATTCCCCCAGATCCCTCAGAAAGCCCCAGATCCCCTCTGGAGCCTCTTCCAGATCCCCCCAAAATCCTCGGGAACAACCCCAAACCCCCCGAGCCGTCCCCAGCTCCCCCCGGAGTGATCCCAAATCCCCCCGGAGCCAGCCCAGGTCCCCTCTGGAAGCTCCCCGAGTCCCTCGGGAAGCCGCAGATCCCCGGGAGCCGCCGGGCAGCGCCGGGAAAGCCCAAAGCCCCGCGGCAGTGCCGCATCCCGGCCGGAGCTGCCCCGGGAGCCCCGCGGGGCCGGGGCCGGGGCCGGGATGCGCCGTCCCAGCGGATCCAGCGCGCCCGGCCGGGCTCGGCCAGCGCGGCCCAGGGCAGGGAGCGCTGGTGGGGCGGGAGCGGGAGCGGAGCGCGAACGGGACCAGCGCAGAGCCAAGGGGGGAGAGGCCCCGGCCCCACAGAGAGCGGGGCCGGAGCGCGGGGCCGGGCGGGGATGGCTCGGCGATTGTTCCGGGCGATTCGGGCACTCGCAGCGATCTCTGCGGGATTCTTGGGCTGCTCCTGGGAGGTTTGGCTGGCATTTTGAGGGAAGTTTTCGTGGGGATTTTTGGGGTGGATTTCCTCGCACTTCGGGTGGGATGTGATAGGACTTGGGGGCATTTTTTGGGGAATTTGAGAGGGGTTTGGTGGGATTTCGGCGCGGATTTTTTGAGTGTATTTGGTGTGGATTTTGCGGGGGTTTAGGGAAATTTTGGTCGGATATTTTGGGTGATTTGGTGGGATTTTTTGTGTGGATTTTGTGTGATTGGGGGATTTTTGGCTGCATTTTTGTACAAATTTTTCTCTGTGGATTCTGTGGGATTTTCATGGGGATTTAGTGGGACTTTTTGTGGGATTTTTGTGTGGCATTTAAGGGGATTTTGGGGGCGATTTTTATGGGGATTTTGAGGGATTTCTGTGAGCCTTGGGGTGATTTTTTGTGGATTTTTTTGGGTGAGTTTTGTGGGCTTTTGGGTGGAATTTTTGTGGAGATTTACCTGGGATTTTGTGTGGTTTTTCTGGCATTTTCAAGGAATCTACAGTGGAATTTTTGTGGGAATTTTATGGTATTTTTGGTGGGATTTTTTGTGAGGATTTTGAGTCGATTTCTATTGGATTTTGGGGAGTTTTGGGGGATTTTTTAGGAAGATTTTAGTTGGGTTTTGGGTGTTTTGGGGGGGATTTTTATGGGATTTTGATGATATTTTTGTGAGGACTTTTGGTGATATTTTTGTGAGGGTGAGTGGTGCCTTTGGTTCCAACCAACTTTCCTCCCCGAGCCAACGTTACCCACTCCCTCACACGTCCCCCCCGTGCCTTCCCACTGCCTTGTCCTGTCTGGGCTTCCACAGCCCCTCATCCCTTCGTGGCCCCGTCCCCTCAGGGTCTCCCCCAGCCTGGCCAACCTGCCCCATCAAGAGGCACCTGGGAGCCCTCAGCATTCCAGGCAGCAACACACGGGCAGGAGGACACGGATGGCGCTTCCTGCCTGGGACAGGGCTTGTGGCCATCTCCAGGCACCGCTCTCACAGAGATCCCCACAGCTCCAGCCCCTGCCCATCTGCTCTGTGGGCAGCACAAAGGCTTCAGCAGAACCACCAAAGGCCAAGGGGCTTCTGGCCATTTTCCCTGCAACCCTGCATGCCTGGGCAGCTTGCTGAGCCCAGGAACCCTTTTCTCCCTCTTCCCCTAGGCCCTGCAGAGCCTGGGCAGCAAAAGAAAGATCCTGGGAGTCTGTCTATTACAACACATCCTATATTTCTATGCTAAAGAAAAACAAAAAGAAGAAAAGAACAATCCTAAAGAAACGAAACATTCCTGCTGGCTCAGGTGGCCCCAGCAGACAGAGCCTCTGGGATCAGCTCTCTGCAGAGCTGCAGCAGCGCAGCCAGCCGAGCCCCGACAGACGAGGCCGTCTCCTCCATGCCCTGCAGAGCCGATCATGCAGGCTGTGGAAGCGGGAATATCGAGCTCTCTCTATTCCCTGGAGGACAGACAATGTTTGAACTGCCAGGCTCGCAACGGCGACACTGATGTCATTGGCCGTGTCTTCTAGGGCTGAAAGAGAGAGGAACAGAGCCATGGTCAGTTCCCGCATCTGAGGGGACCCGAGGAGATCCCTGTGCCAGGGCCATCCCAGCCGGCTCTGGCTATGGCCAGCAGGGAGCAGGGACCAGCTGGATCAGCCCAAAGCTGCTAGCCACGAATCCCCCAGGTGCCCTGAAAGCTCTGTGTGCTCTGTCCACGCCGCCCCTGGTCTGCACAGGGAGCAGAGCCCTCCACAGCCGGGGCAGGGCTCGCAGCTCCCCCGCCAGCCCTCGCGTGCAGCCCGCTGCCCTCACTCACCCTCACAGATGAGATGGAGCTCTTCCTTCCTCCCCCTCAGGTACCGCCCGGCCGTCCCTGGGAACACAGAGCCTGTCAGGCCCAGCGGCACAGCTCCCTGCCAGCGGCGCCGCCGGCCCTGTGCCCACACGCCCTCCTGGCCCGGCTCGTGGCTCACCCATGAACCTGACGGCCGCCTCTCGCAGGGGCTCCTGTGGGCTCTGCAGGTAGGGCAGGGCCCGGCGCAGGTGCTCGGCCACGCTGCTGCTGTCCTCTGCCAGCTGGAGAGAGCGACAGGAGGGAAGGGTTGGCCCCGCAGCCCCCCGGGCCGGGGCTCCATGGGCACCCGGCTCGGGCCGCAGGAGCCTGGAGCAGAGCCCGCGCGGCCTCGGGCTGCAGCAGCGGGCAGGGGCACAGCTGCCAGCCCGCACACCGAGCACCGCGCTCAGGGGCTGCTCCAGGCTAGGGCTGCGGCTTCCCGGCCCTCCTTACCAGGATCTCAATGAACCTCCACAGTTTCTCCTTCTTTACAGGTTTTTCAAGAACTCTCCTGTTCAGGAATTTGGCCACACAAAGCAGGGTTTCCCAAGAAGCCTGGAGAGCAGTAGAGACACGGAAATGGCCCCACAGCCCAGGATCAGCATCCCTGTGCCAGGGCCAGGAGGAGGATGCAGCCTGCCAGGCGCCAGGGCAGGAGGCAGCCAAGCCCCCTCCCAGGGCGACAGCAGCAGCCCGTGAGTCCTCACCTCTGCCACACTCTGATTCTCATCATGGCAGTGGAAGAAGAGTGGGAGCAGGCTGTGACACACTTGTGTCATCAGGAGCTTTTTCTCTTCTTCCACTACAGTAGACAGCAAGGCTCGAAATACAAACATGGAGATCCACTGCACATGCCAGTCATCCTGTGTAACAGGAAGGAAACAAGACCTTGGCATCAGCTGATTCTGGCCCACCTTGGCGCAGGCCTGCATCTCCACAGGGCACCAAGTGTCTGGGCAGCAGCCAGTGGCCGTGGCTGAGGGCACAGAGCCTTACGTGTTCAAAGAGTGGCAGGAGCACCTTAGCCAGCTGCAGGGCGATGGGGCTGGGTATTGGGGTGTCATTATCCAAGAACAAATCACTAAGTAGAACAATGCTCATCCTGACCACATCACTATCATTTTCCTGCAGGAGCTCCCCGAGGCTTTCGGTCAGGCTCCGCATTCTTTTGGCCTGTGCGGAACAAAAGTGTGTGAAAGGCCACCCTGCTGCCACAGGGCCCAGAGGCCAAAGGCCTGTCCCGCAGCCTTCGGGCAGCTGAAGTGGGAGGCAGGAGAGCTGGGAGCAGCTGACCCAGTGCCTGAAGACCAGCAACTGTGTTCCCCAGCACCACGCTGCCTGCACGGCTTCAGCTGCTGCCCCCTCCTTACCATCGAGGGATTATCCCTGACCAAGAGGAGGGCTCTCAGAACCTGGCGGCGCATCTCCGTGTGCTCACTCAGCAAGTGCCTCGACAAGAGATCCATGATGCTGTCACTGCATGCACTCAAGTCCAGGCAATGCAGGACCTGAAAGGCACAGGGCAGTGACAGGGGACCCGGCCGGCAGGAGCCCAGAACCGCACAGGGCGGGGACCAGGCAGCAGCGCAGGGCGTGGGCACCATCCCAGGCAGCTGCGGCTACGAGAGGGCAGAGAGCTGGGAGGCAGCGCCGGCCTTCAGACTCACCTCCACAAGGAATGCCAGGGCAGGGAAGTGCCAGTATGGCATCTCTTTGCGGAGCAACTGAAGGAGATAGTCTAAGATGCTTTTACACTCATCGATGGATTCTTTGCCCATCTCCCTGGAAGGCAGAAAATGGCACTAAGATGTGGCAGCAGCTCTCTGGCCTCAGAGAGAAACAAACAACTTTCCCAGGCATCGCCTGAGAAAGTCTGAGAAGATCAGAGGAAAGAATGAAAAAACATTCTTATCTTAACATGCTGCACCTGGCATTGTGAACATTCGGAATATGTTACAGAGATTTGTCTACCAAAATGTGCTTTCTTAAGTAACTAATGGTATAGTGTTTAGACTAGAAAACACATTAAATCAACCTATATCATAACTATCTATAAGAACAATGGGTTTCTTAATAATAATTATTATTGATCGGACCTCTGAAATACATGGAGTCAGTGATAATTACTGGCCGGGGGCCCGCTCCTACGACACTAAGACCCTGAGTCGGGGGGGGAAGCCCCTCCCAGGACAGACTGATGCAGTTCTTGTCTTTACCCCCCACCCTGCAGGGGGACCTGGGCCCTTTGAGATGTGGCTGCTGCTGGGCACCCTCCTCTCCCAGCCTTTCCCAGTCTGCTTGGCTGTCCCTCGTCCCTCTGGCCCATGGCCATGGGGACTGAGTGGGATATCCCAGCCACAGAGCACAAATGCCGGGAGCAATGGGGAGAAGGGGGTCTCACCTGGCCAGCAGACCCACGGCATAAATGTGGGTGTCAGCACAGAGCAGCGTGTCCCAGCCACGCTTGCGCTCCATTGACAACACCACATCCTCATAGTCCATTTGGCACAGCAGGGACTTCAGGGTCCTCACTGCAAACCTGAGTGCAGAGCAAAGCCCGGGTCACACTGGGAGCACTGGCTCCTGCCCTGGCCATGTGGCAGGGACAGAAGGATTGGGATAGAGCACCTGTTGGGGCTGCTGGCAAGGCCATGTTCTTCCTGGCATCCCTTCCAGAAGGTATCCACCTCCTCTGGCATCTCTTTGGTGCTGAAGAACACTTGGAAGAGCAGATGCACAAATAACTGCGGGAAATGCTCATCCACTATATCTGGGACACAGCGCTCCTGAAGGATCTTCCACATCACCACAGTTGCCTGCAAAGGACGAAGCCCCCCGAGGCAGCGTTCAGTGCCAAGGTGTCCGTGGGACAGGGCCCGAGCGTGGCAGGGAGAGGCCCAGAGAGCCACAGGGGGAGCAGCGGGCCTGGTGGCCCTGCAGCTGTCCCTAGGCCAGCTTTCAGGCCAGTGCCTGAGGCAGGGAGATGCAGTGGGGAAAGGAGGATGGAGAGCTGCTGGACAGGTGGCCTTGGGGCCAGCAAAGTCCACTGGCAGAAACTCACAGCCAGGGCAAAGACAGTCATTCTGTTCCCATCGCAGGTGCTCATGCTGTGCTCTGGCCAGCTCCCCAGCACATCCAGGAGTATCTGCTGTGCCAGCTCTGCAGTCCAGGGTGTGCACATGATGGTCTTCCACATGGCCATGGCAGCTCTGCGGGGTTAGAGCTCTGTCTCAGGGCATCTCAGACACAGCACCGTGGTCTGGGCATCTCTAGAGGCCCGGGTTGACTGCCGGCTCTGCCTTTGCCCACTGCCCCTCTCCAGCAGCAGCCAGGCAGCCCAGCCCTGTGGGGACAGGCCCCTGTGGGACAACGAGGGAGCATGGCAGCAGGCTTGGGGCTGACATGCCAGGGCCTGGAAAGGGAGCAGCCAGAGGGCCCTGGGACTCTCTGTTGGTCAGAAACCTGGCCCAGGCTGTACAGGGCGATGGGTTGGGGTGAGCCCTGAGCCCTCTGGGCAGATGGGCCCCATACCTGTCACAGGATGGGGCCACACGCAGGAGTGTCATTACTGCCTCATTTGGCTGCGCTTCTGTGAGATACAGCAGGGCGTTGTCCAGCCTGTGCTCAGCAGAATCATTGGCCATGAGCCACTGGTGGATGTATCTCACCATGCCGGGCACCTGGAGAAGGCACAGGGAGACTTGGAAAGCTGCCAGAGGGATCAGCGTTCCCAGGGTCCCGAGAGAAGTGCTTCCCTTCCCGCCACACTGCGATGGCCTCAAAGGCTCACAGGGGCCAGCACTAGTGGCTTGGGAAGCTATGTGACTCATGGGGCAATTGAAGCCTGGCCACATCTGCTTACTTGCTCTGCTCTGGGAACACCACTCTGCACAAGCAAATCCAGCAGGGCGGCACTGGTCTCATGTCCGAGGAGCTCTGAGTATGCTCTGAGCCCAGGGCTCATGACACTGGTCTCTTCCTGCCGAATTCTCTTGATGAATTTGCAAACGAGCTGTAGGAGAAGAGCAAGAAGCCATGGCATGCTGCAGGTGTGCTGCTGGGCTGAGCAGTGACAGCAGGCCCAGCCCAGGTGGGGATGGCTGCAGGTACCTGTGCTGTTCTGTGGAAGCGGCCATGGGCGGGTTCCTGCTCTTGTCTCTGGTCCAGGGCTGCATCTGGGAAAGAGCGAGCGCAGCCCGAGCTGAGGGGCTGCCGGAGAGGCCGGAGAACACAGCCCAGCCCTGCGCTGCCCAGGCAGGGACAGCCCCGTGACGGCCCAGGGCATGGAGCACGGCTGTGGGGTGTCTGCCCGGCCCCTATTCCATCCTGACCATGGGCATGGCCCCAGGGGATGGCATGGCATGGCATGGCATGGCATGGCATGGCATGGCATGGCATGGCATGGCATGGCATGGCATGGCATGGCATGGCATGGGGCCAAGCTGGCTGCAGGCACCAGCCCTGCGGCCCAGCTCTGCCACTCACCCTTCTGCCGTGGCTGGAACTGCTCCAGCTCTTCAGGCTGCTGTGCTGGGGCAGTTCCAGGGCCTTCTTTCTCCTCCTTCCCCCAGGCCAGCTTGGGCACGCTCGCAGGTCTGTGCTCTACGACACTGCCTGGATTCATGGCTGCTTGCAGAAGGTGAAAAGGAAAAGGTCCAAGTCAGCAAGTGCTGCAGTCGTGCCTTGAGGGCACCTGCAAGTGTGAAGACTTGGCAAGGCTACAGGACAGCAAGTCCTGCACTCTGCTCTTGGGGCTCCAGCCACAAGGACAGGAGACTCCTGTCAAGGACAGTGAAAAGCAAATGCCACAGTCTGCCCTCGAGGGCAGCTGCAGAAGATTTGCCTTGGGAAGGCCAGGGGTCACCAAGTGCTCTGCTCTGGCCACGAGCTCACCTGCAGGAGTAATACCTTGGGAAAGCTCTGGGTCAGCAAGGAACGAGTGGCTGTGCGAGGGCTCCTCACAGCACCGCTCTCTCGCGTCCTCTCTCGTCGTGTGCACCGAGCACTGTGGAGTGTAACTGTAACTTGTAACTGCCAACACCTCTGCCAGAGCGTGTCACCAAGGGCCCTTGGAATCCCTGTCCCGTTCCATTCCATGGTGACCATGCTGCACGGTGTCACCAAGGGCCCTTGGAATCCCTGTCCCGTTCCATTCCACGGTGACCATGCTGCACCCTGTCACCAAGGGCCCTTGCACGCACTGCCACCTGCCCTGGGGCCACCCCGTGCCCACCCAAAGTGGCCCAGGTTGGAAGGAATCCCTGGCCCCAAGTGTCTGAGACAGCCCGACGGGATCTTTAGGAATGACTCAGACCATCAGCCAACGCTGCCCTGCTCTGCAGGCTCAGGGCAGCAGAAGGAGCCCCCACGGGCTCTGCAGGAGCTGGCAGAGGCTGCCCAGCAGGGAGGCCATGGGGCACAGAGCCCCAAGGCTGCCCAGGGCCCCACGGCACAGGGGCCGTTCCCAGCCCCAATGCTCCTGGCCTGGCCTGGGCTGCACAGGGGCTGTGGCACCATGGCTGGGCCAGCACAGGGCCACAAAGGGGCCCCGCAGCCGCTGCCGGGGCTGGCAGCAAGTCCGGGCACAGACAAGGAATTGCTGAGCATGGCCTGCGCTGGCCAGGGCTGACTGTGCCAAAGGCAGAGCTCAGCTGCTCTTGATGCCTGCAGGAAAAGTCAAGAGGCCAAAGAGCCTCCATGGCTGTGCTGGGGACAGAGGCTGGAGGAGGGAAATGCAGGGAAGCTGTGGCATGGGGAGGACATGCAATTCCAGCAGACACCTCAGCCTGCAAGGTGCTCTGCTCTACCTCAGCTCCTCTCTTAGATATGCCAATCCCAGCTCAGCACCTCAGGGTACTGGGGCCCAACAAGTAGAACATGCCTGTTCATGGAAAGGGGAGCAGGTTTCAATATCTCTCTGTTCCATAACATACAAGCAAATCTTTATTATCTGGCTCACTGGAGAACTTTGAAGAAATGGTAATGTTTTCCCACCCAGAACAGCAATTTCCTGGCTCTACTGCTTTCTTCTACTGATGGCAGGAGAAGAAATACTCATCTTCCCCTCTACCTCTGCCACCAACATTCAGTATAATATTTCATGACGCGCTTCCTTTGGGTGTTTCCAGGACTCCTGGTTAAATGGCCCTATCTAAGGACATCTCTTCATTTAGAGCAGCTGCATGTATGTCCTTCCCATTGCTCCCAGATTTCCTCCTGCAGCTGTTCTCTGGTCATTCCAATGCATCTCCTTTAAATGGCTTCATGCTTTGAGCTTTTGGGAGTTTCCCAATTTTTCAGAAGTTTAAATAACTCCTTACTCAGCATCTTATTGTAAGTTTTACCTATCACCTCTTCTTATGCCTTTGTCTAAAATCCTGCCTTTATGGCAATGCCTTGTAGATGGTGGACATGTCAGATGCTGCTGGGATGTCACAAGGAGCAGAGGGAAGGGTTTTGCTTGATTCAATTTATCATATTCACATTTTTTGATGTTGGCCATGAAGAGAAAGTTTTCAGTACCCTCCTACCCCTGCCTCTGTGCGAACTGGCCAAGGAGAGACCGGGCGGGGGCGGCAAAAGTCTGCAGGCGGTGCCAGGGAGTCTGATGGGGCAGGGCGGGGCGCTCCCAACCATGGCTGGGCGGGGGCCGCGACAGACAGGGGCAGGGGCAGGGGCAGGGGCAGGGGCAGGGGCAGGGGCAGGGCAGGGGCAGGGCAGGGGCAGGGGCAGGGCAGGGGCGGGGAGAGAGGGGATGCGAGAGTGTGCGGCCGTGCGAGCGGGAGCGGCGGGGGCGGTGGGGAGCGGTGGTGTCTGAGGAGCCGGGCGTGTGTCCCTGTGTCTGTCTCTCTCTCTGTGTCAACGAGGCCCGAGGGCGGGCGGCTTCGTGCCGGCCCCGGGCGCCTCGGCACCGAGCCCCCGCGGCCCCCCAGGCTCCTTCCGAGGACCGAAGACCTCTGCGGGCCGTGAAGGAACCGGCCCCAAAGCGGCCGCCCGCTTGCCGGCGGTGCTGCCGGCGGCGGGGCGGGCCGGGCCGAGTCGCACCGGGGCCGGCGGCTGCGAGCTGATTTCCGCCGCACGGACGGGCTTCTCTTCCCCGCTGGCCCCGCTGACATTCTCTTCTGCGGGGCAGGGCTGTGTCGGCTGCCGGACGGGGGGCGGGGGGCACTGGGGACGCCGTTTCCACAGTTCTGCACCTCAGGAGACCCGAGCACAGGGCACGGGCTGCCCGTCGGCTCGCCTGCGAGTGCTCTGCATAATAAAGGAAACTGAACAAAATCTGCCAAGAAAATTTCTTTTTCGGCTAAGTTTCTCATACCAGGCAAATAGAAGAGCCATTCTTTCAAGAAAGGAGAAAATGGGGGGGAATAAAACCCTAAAGACAAACTGAATAAAACCCCAAACCAAAAAAATCTCAAAACAAAACACAAAACCCAAAGGAAAAAAACCCAAAAAATCCAAAACAAAACCAGAAAACCCAAAACAAAAGCCCTGCACCTCACCTGCCCTCCAAAAAACCACCCCAAAAAACGAAATACAACCCAGAAAAATACAAAAATATGTGTTGGTCTTGAAAGTGGGCGGTTTATGGGCTGGGATGGGGCTGCTAGAGCTGTCCGGCTCTGGGCTGTAAGGAGGCTGTGAGCTTCCCCTGGCTCCAGGGCCACCGGTGCTGGGTCGGCACCCTTGCGGCAAGCGTTGTCAGGGGGCAGCAGGTCTACTCTTGCTCCAGGCAAGCCTGGGGCAATCAGGTCTACCCGTCTCCGGAGCCATCAGGTCTACCAGGATCTGGGGACTCCCGGCTCTTGGCGGTGCCCGTGCCACGGGCAGTGACGGGTGACATCAGGTCATCCCCAACTCCGCGCCGGCCCAGGGTTATCAGGTCTACCCAGCTCCAGGGTCACCTGCTTCGTGGCAGGACCTTCATGGCCAGGGTCAACAGGTCTACCCCGATGCTGAGTGACCGTAAGGTGTTGTGGCCAGGACAACAGGTCTACCCTGGCTCCGGGGCTGCTGGGTTCATTGCAGTGCCCTGGATGTGAGCGGTGGCGGGGGACAAAAGGTCTACCCTGGCTCCGGGCCGGCCCGGGGCCATCAGGACTACCCCTCTCCACGGCCGCCGTGCTCGTGGTTGCGCTCAAGCTGCGGGTGGGATTGACAGCTAGCAGAACAGAATGGTTGGAAAAAGATCTGCCACCACCAGACACCAGACCACACCCAACAGGGTCACCCACCTCCTCTTGTCTATGGACGGTAATTAGGGGACCTGAAGACTTAAAACTAATTTTAAAAAACTTGCTAGAAGCTGATATACAGTAAGGTAGTAATAACCATTTCTGAGTTAAAGTACCACGGTAAAAGTTTAAACACTTTGTAATTCTTTAATAAGTGTCCTTTAGCCAAGCAGGTCAACTGAAGAAAGTTTTAGTTAGAATATTATTAAGTCTCACTTAGTTGCTAGGAATTAAGAGAATTACCCAAAGAAGCTAACCCTCAAAAGCCAGAGACTGTAAGTTGATGCGGGCTTAAGCCCGATCAAAGAAATAGTGGAGGGATTTATTATGAAGAAAACAGCCTTGCTGAGACATTTCGGTTTGGGCTAAGTACTGACATTGAAATATTAATTAGCGAATTGCTCCTGGGAATCACCTACACCCCCACCCACACTACCATTCTAGGACTGGGATGCAAAATAGAGAGACCAGTGGAATCACGGGAGGGGGTTTTGGGGATGAAAACACCCCTAAGTGGAAGGCTGGGCACAGTGGAGGGGGCTGGATGGGTGAGCTGCTTGGGGAAAAGGGAACCACATCCCTGGTCTGTGTCTGACCTGTCACCATAGCCTGCAGGGGACCAGACTGGACTGGGCTGTGGGAAGCAGGAACAAAGGAACAACTCTTCCTGGTGTTCCCAGGAGGGAAGGACAGGGGACAGCTGCTGCTGCACTTTGGCAGCAGGCTCTGCACATGCCCTCACCCTTCGGCTACCAGGACTTCAGACACAGACTGCACACCTCTTCACCTCCGGCTACCAGTGTGCCACGGAGACTCCAGGGACAGACTCTGCAGCCTTCTCGCCCTTTGGCTACTGGGAAAAAGCTACAACAGCGGGGGTGAGCTCTGTATTGAGCTCCCTTGCTCTGCTGATCTTTTGAATAAAGAGCTGAACATTAATAAAGGCACGAGCCCTGTTTACTACATGAAGGCCCCCAAAATTCCACTAAAAAGCCCCAAAATCCCCTAAAAATCACTGCTGTTGTGCCCCCGTCCCCCGAATCCCCCATACCCCATTCAGGGTGGGCCTGGGACTGCCTGGGACCCCCAGATCTCCATAGGACCCCCTCCAGGAACCCCAAATCTTCCCCAGAGCCCCCCGCCAAAGTTGGCCCAGGACCCCCTGAGAGCCCCCAGACCCCAATTGCACCCAGCCCAGGATGCCCCCTGAGACCCCCTGAGACCCTTCCCAAGACCCTTCCAGGACCCTCCAGACCCCGCCCCAAACCCAACTCTGGACCCCCCAGCCTCTCCCCAGATCCCTCCAGGACCTCTCCCAAAAACCCCCAACCCCCCCCAGACCCTCTCTGGGACCCTTCCAGATCCCCCAAAGCCCCTCCCCAAAACCTCCAAAACCTCCTAGGACGCCACCAGGACCCCCCAAACCGCTCCCCCAACTCCGCCCAGACCCTCCCAAGACCCCCCCTCCAGGCCCCTCTCAGGACCCATCCCCACCCCCCAGGTCCCCCCACAATGCTCCAAGACCCCTCCCCAGACTCTCCCTGACACCTCCAGGACCCCTCAGGATCCCCCACCCAAGAGCCCTCCAGGACGCCCAGACTGCCCCGAGGACTCCTCCATGAGCCATCCAGGACCCCCCAGAGCCCTCCCTAAACTCCCCCCGGATCCCTCCCCAAAGGCCCCCGATCCCCCCAGGACCCCTCCCCAGCCCCCCCAGCCCCTCCCAGCCCCCGGCCCCTGTGCGGAGCCCCCTCCCCAGCGTTGCGGCCCCCGCGGCTCCAGCGGCTCCCGCCTCTCCCAGCGCCTCCCCCGCTCTGGCAGCGCCGCCCGCAGGGCCCGCCCGAGCCCGGGGGGCGGGGCCGCCGGGGGAGGGGCGCCGCTCCCGGCTCCCTCTGATTGGCTGCAGCCGCGCGCTGATTGGTTGGTTCGGCACGGGGCGCGCCGCTATTGGCTGGAGGAGCCCGCGCGCGCGGGGCAGGCGGGAAATTGTCAGGGGAGCGCGGCTGAGGAGGGGCTGAGGTGGGGCCGGGGAAACTGAACGGGGGGTTTGGGGCGGCTCGGGGAGAAATTGGGGATTTCTGGGGAACTGACAGGAAATAGGCGTGTGTCTGCTGGGTTTGGGGGAATGAGGGGGCTTTAGGGAGCTTTGGGGGGAGCTTGAGAGCTTCTGGAGCGTTCTCCGTTGGGTTTAGGGGGATCTGAGGGTAATTGCGGGGGTCCGAGGGGACTTTGGCGGAGTTGTGAGAGGAACTGGGGGGATCTGGGGGTTCTGAGGTGGCTCTGGGGTCAATTTTGGGGTAAAGTGGGGGGATCTGAGGGTAATTTGGGGGCTTTAGGTGGGTCTGGGGTGGATTTGGGGCTCTGGGGACACCTAAAGGGGTGCCAGGGGGTGAAGGGGTCGCAGCCCCCCAGACGCCCCCTGAAGCCCCCCTGTCCCCACAGAGGGGTCCCGGCCCTGGCGGTGCAGGACCCCCGGCCCCAGCCCAGCATCTCCATCCACCACCTGAACCGGGACACCAAGGAGGACGGGGATGGCTGGGGGGTCCTGGGGGCTCTGAGAGTGTCCGTGCCTGTCCCCAGGGGCTCAGGCTGTCCCCTGGGTGTCCCCGAGCTGGAGAAGTCCCTCTGCGCCGTTTCCTCGCCGTTTGGGCAGATTTTGGACATTTTGGTGCGGCGCAGTCTCGGCCTGCGGGGCCAGGCCTTCCTCACCTTCAGGGAGATGAGCAGCGCCACCAACGCCCTGCGCTCCCTGCAGGGCTTCCCCTCCTGCGGCCAACCCGTGGGGAGACAGCGACTGGGGGAGTTCTGGCACTGGGGAAAGAACTGCAATGCTGGGGAAAAACCGCCAAACTCTGGCCTCAGATATCCCCAAAGTCCAACTTGGCATCCCACCAAACTCATTCACCCTGAGCACCCCAAAGCTTCCCTTTCTATGACAAGCCCATGGTAAGACCGAAATGCTGGGTGAAATCCTGGAATTCTCATGGAAAAAACCCAAAATCCTGAGGAAAAAAAACAAACCCAACCAGGATTCCCCCCAAAATCCCATCAAGAATCCCTGAAATTGAGTTGGAAACACCCCTAAATCCAACCAGGAACCCCCCAAAGCTTCCCCTTCTATGACGAGTCCATGGTGAGACCCAAATCCTTGGGAAAATCCTGACATTTTGGGAAAAAATCCTGAAATTCTGGGAGAAATCCTGAATTCCTGGGGGAAAAACTCAAAATGCAGCCTCAAATATCGCCAAAATCAAACCAGGAACCGCCCCAAAGCTTCCCCTTCTACCAAATGCCCATGGTAAGAGACAAATCAGAGTAGAAGTCCTGGGATTTTGGGAACAATCCTGAAATTCTGGGAAAAACTCCAAAATCCTTGGGAAAAAACCCAAATCCAGCCTCAGTATCCCTAAAATCCACCATAACGCCCCCCCCCCACCCGCCAAAGCTTCCCCTTCCGGGACAAACCAGTGGTAATAGCAGAATCTTCAGGCAAATACCCAAATTTTGGGAAAAATCCTGTAATTCTGGGACAAAAGCACAAAATTCAATTGGGAACCCACCCAAAATCCGTCCAGGAGCCCCCAAGAATTCACCCTGAATCTCCTAAACCTTCCCCTTCTACCCCACAGTGAGACCCAAATTCAGGGAAAAATCCACAGATTCTTGAAAAAACAGGAAATCTTGGGAAAAAGCCTGAAATCTGGGGAAGAAACGGAAATCTCACCAGAAATCCACCCCCCAATCCCCTGGGAATGACCCCAAATCCCTGCTGGAACCTCCCCAATTCCTCTGAATTACCCCAAAATCCTGCTGAAATTCCCTGAATTCCTTCTAGGACTTGCCAAAATCCCTCAAAAACGTCCCTGATTGCTTCTGGAACTGCCCCAGATCCATTCTGGAGCATCCCCAAATCCCTCAGAACTTCTGAAAATCCCTTGGAAGACCCCAAAATCCCTCTTGAAACTCTCCCAGATCCCCTCAGAATTCCCCCAGATCCCTCAGAAAGCCCCAGATCCCCTCTGGAGCCTCTTCCAGATCCCCCCAAAATCCTCGGGAACAACCCCAAACCCCCCGAGCCGTCCCCAGCTCCCCCCGGAGTGATCCCAAATCCCCCCGGAGCCAGCCCAGGTCCCCTCTGGAAGCTCCCCGAGTCCCTCGGGAAGCCGCAGATCCCCGGGAGCCGCCGGGCAGCGCCGGGAAAGCCCAAAGCCCCGCGGCAGTGCCGCATCCCGGCCGGAGCTGCCCCGGGAGCCCCGCGGGGCCGGGGCCGGGGCCGGGATGCGCCGTCCCAGCGGATCCAGCGCGCCCGGCCGGGCTCGGCCAGCGCGGCCCAGGGCAGGGAGCGCTGGTGGGGCGGGAGCGGGAGCGGAGCGCGAACGGGACCAGCGCAGAGCCAAGGGGGGAGAGGCCCCGGCCCCACAGAGAGCGGGGCCGGAGCGCGGGGCCGGGCGGGGATGGCTCGGCGATTGTTCCGGGCGATTCGGGCACTCGCAGCGATCTCTGCGGGATTCTTGGGCTGCTCCTGGGAGGTTTGGCTGGGATTTTGAGGGAAGTTTTCGTGGGGATTTTTGGGTGGATTTCCTCGCACTTCGGGTGGGATGTGATAGGACTTGGGGGCATTTTTTGGGGAATTTGAGAGGGGTTTGGTGGGATTTCGGCGCGGATTTTTTGAGTGTATTTGGTGTGGATTTTGCGGGGGTTTAGGGAAATTTTGGTCGGATATTTTGGGTGATTTGGTGGGATTTTTTGTGTGGATTTTGTGTGATTGGGGGATTTTTGGCTGCATTTTTGTACAAATTTTTCTCTGTGGATTCTGTGGGATTTTCATGGGGATTTAGTGGGACTTTTTGTGGGATTTTTGTGTGGCATTTAAGGGGATTTTGGGGGCGATTTTTATGGGGATTTTGAGGGATTTCTGTGAGCCTTGGGGTGATTTTTTGTGGATTTTTTTGGGTGAGTTTTGTGGGCTTTTGGGTGGAATTTTTGTGGAGATTTACCTGGGATTTTGTGTGGTTTTTCTGGCATTTTCAAGGAATCTACAGTGGAATTTTTGTGGGAATTTTATGGTATTTTTGGTGGGATTTTTTGTGAGGATTTTGAGTCGATTTCTATTGGATTTTGGGGAGTTTGGGGGGATTTTTTAGGAAGATTTTAGTTGGGTTTTGGGTGTTTTGGGGGGGATTTTTATGGGATTTTGATGATATTTTTGTGAGGACTTTTGGTGATATTTTTGTGAGGGTGAGTGGTGCCTTTGGTTCCAACCAACTTTCCTCCCCGAGCCAACGTTACCCACTCCCTCACACGTCCCCCCCGTGCCTTCCCACTGCCTTGTCCTGTCTGGGCTTCCACAGCCCCTCATCCCTTCGTGGCCCCGTCCCCTCAGGGTCTCCCCCAGCCTGGCCAACCTGATCCATCAAGAGGCACCTGGGAGCCCTCAGCATTCCAGGCAGCAACACACGGGCAGGAGGACACGGATGGCGCTTCCTGCCTGGGACAGGGCTTGTGGCCATCTCCAGGCACCGCTCTCACAGAGATCCCCACAGCTCCAGCCCCTGCCCATCTGCTCTGTGGGCAGCACAAAGGCTTCAGCAGAACCACCAAAGGCCAAGGGGCTTCTGGCCATTTTCCCTGCAACCCTGCATGCCTGGGCAGCTTGCTGAGCCCAGGAACCCTTTTCTCCCTCTTCCCCTAGGCCCTGCAGAGCCTGGGCAGCAAAAGAAAGATCCTGGGAGTCTGTCTATTACAACACATCCTATATTTCTATGCTAAAGAAAAACAAAAAGAAGAAAAGAACAATCCTAAAGAAACGAAACATTCCTGCTGGCTCGAGTGGCCCCAGCAGACAGAGCCTCTGGGATCAGCTCTCTGCAGAGCTGCAGCAGCGCAGCCAGCCGAGCCCCGACAGACGAGGCCGTCTCCTCCATGCCCTGCAGAGCCGATCATGCAGGCTGTGGAAGCGGGAATATCGAGCTCTCTCTATTCCCTGGAGGACAGACAACGTTTGAACTGCCAGGCTCGCAACGGCGACACTGATGTCATTGGCCGTGTCTTCTAGGGCTGAAAGAGAGAGGAACAGCGCCATGGTCAGTTCCCGCATCTGAGGGGACCGGAGGAGATCCCTGTGCCAGGGCCATCCCAGCCGGCTCTGGCTATGGCCAGCAGGGAGCAGGGACCAGCTGGATCAGCCCAAAGCTGCTAGCCACGAATCCCCCAGGTGCCCTGAAAGCTCTGTGTGCTCTGTCCACGCCGCCCCTGGTCTGCACAGGGAGCAGAGCCCTCCACAGCCGGGGCAGGGCTCGCAGCTCCCCCGCCAGCCCTCGCGTGCAGCCCGCTGCCCTCACTCACCCTCACAGATGAGATGGAGCTCTTCCTTCCTCCCCCTCAGGTACCGCCCGGCCGTCCCTGGGAACACAGAGCCTGTCAGGCCCAGCGGCACAGCTCCCTGCCAGCGGCGCCGCCGGCCCTGTGCCCACACGCCCTCCTGGCCCGGCTCGTGGCTCACCCATGAACCTGACGGCCGCCTCTCGCAGGGGCTCCTGTGGGCTCTGCAGGTAGGGCAGGGCCCGGCGCAGGTGCTCGGCCACGCTGCTGCTGTCCTCTGCCAGCTGGAGAGAGCGACAGGAGGGAAGGGTTGGCCCCGCAGCCCCCCGGGCCGGGGCTCCATGGGCACCCGGCTCGGGCCGCAGGAGCCTGGAGCAGAGCCCGCGCGGCCTCGGGCTGCAGCAGCGGGCAGGGGCACAGCTGCCAGCCCGCACACCGAGCACCGCGCTCAGGGGCTGCTCCAGGCTGGGGCTGCGGCTTCCCGGCCCTCCTTACCAGGATCTCAATGAACCTCCACAGTTTCTCCTTCTTTACAGGTTTTTCAAGAACTCTCCTGTTCAGGAATTTGGCCACACAAAGCAGGGTTTCCCAAGAAGCCTGGAGAGCAGTAGAGACACGGAAATGGCCCCGCAGCCCAGGATCAGCATCCCTGTGCCAGGGCCAGGAGGAGGATGCAGCCTGCCAGGCGCCAGGGCAGGAGGCAGCCAAGCCCCCTCCCAGGGCGACAGCAGCAGCCCGTGAGTCCTCACCTCTGCCACACTCTGATTCTCATCATGGCAGTGGAAGAAGAGTGGGAGCAGGCTGTGACACACTTGTGTCATCAGGAGCTTTTTCTCTTCTTCCACTACAGTAGACAGCAAGGCTCGAAATACAAACATGGAGATCCACTGCACATGCCAGTCATCCTGTGTAACAGGAAGGAAACAAGACCTTGGCATCAGCTGATTCTGGCCCACCTTGGCGCAGGCCTGCATCTCCACAGGGCACCAAGTGTCTGGGCAGCAGCCAGTGGCCGTGGCTGAGGGCACAGAGCCTTACGTGTTCAAAGAGTGGCAGGAGCACCTTAGCCAGCTGCAGGGCGATGGGGCTGGGTATTGGGGTGTCATTATCCAAGAAGAAATCACTAAGTAGAACAATGCTCATCCTGACCACATCACTATCATTTTCCTGCAGGAGCTCCCCGAGGCTTTCGGTCAGGCTCCGCATTCTTTTGGCCTGTGCGGAACAAAAGTGTGTGAAAGGCCACCCTGCTGCCACAGGGCCCAGAGGCCAAAGGCCTGTCCCGCAGCCCTCGGGCAGCTGAAGTGGGAGGCAGGAGAGCTGGGAGCGGCTGACCCAGTGCCTGAAGACCAGCAACTGTGTTCCCCAGCACCACGCTGCCTGCACGGCTTCAGCTGCTGCCCCCTCCTTACCATCGAGGGATTATCCCTGACCAAGAGGAGGGCTCTCAGAACCTGGCGGCGCATCTCTGTGTGCTCACTCAGCAAGTGCCTCGACAAGAGATCCATGATGCTGTCACTGCATGCACTCAAGTCCAGGCAATGCAGGACCTGAAAGGCACAGGGCAGTGACAGGGGACCCGGCCGGCAGGAGCCCAGAACCGCACAGGGCGGGGACCAGGCAGCAGCGCAGGGCGTGGGCACCATCCCAGGCAGCTGCGGCTACGAGAGGGCAGAGAGCTGGGAGGCAGCGCCGGCCTTCAGACTCACCTCCACAAGGAATGCCAGGGCAGGGAAGTGCCAGTATGGCATCTCTTTGCGGAGCAACTGAAGGAGATAGTCTAAGATGCTTTTACACTCATCGATGGATTCTTTGCCCATCTCCCTGGAAGGCAGAAAATGGCACTAAGATGTGGCAGCAGCTCTCTGGCCTCAGAGAGAAACAAACAACTTTCCCAGGCATCGCCTGAGAAAGTCTGAGAAGATCAGAGGAAAGAATGAAAAAACATTCTTATCTTAACATGCTGCACCTGGCATTGTGAACATTCGGAATATGTTACAGAGATTTGTCTACCAAAATGTGCTTTCTTAAGTAACTAATGGTATAGTGTTTAGACTAGAAAACACATTAAATCAACCTATATCATAACTATCTATAAGAACAATGGGTTTCTTAATAATAATTATTATTGATCGGACCTCTGAAATACATGGAGTCAGTGATAATTACTGGCCGGGGGCCCGCTCCTACGACACTAAGACCCTGAGTCGGGGGGGGAAGCCCCTCCCAGGACAGACTGATGCAGTTCTTGTCTTTACCCCCCACCCTGCAGGGGGACCTGGGCCCTTTGAGATTTGGCTGCTGCTGGGCACCCTCCTCTCCCAGCCTTTCCCAGTCTGCTTGGCTGTCCCTCGTCCCTATGGCCCATGGCCATGGGGACTGAGTGGGATATCCCAGCCACAGAGCACAAATGCCGGGAGCAATGGGGAGAAGGGGGTCTCACCTGGCCAGCAGACCCACGGCATAAATGTGGGTGTCAGCACGGAGCAGCGTGTCCCAGCCACGCTTGCGCTCCATTGACAACACCACATCCTCATAGTCCATTTGGCACAGCAGGGACTTCAGGGTCCTCACTGCAAACCTGAGTGCAGAGCAAAGCCCGGGTCACACTGGGAGCACTGGCTCCTGCCCTGGCCATGTGGCAGGGACAGAAGGATTGGGATAGAGCACCTGTTGGGGCTGCTGGCAAGGCCATGTTCTTCCTGGCATCCCTTCCAGAAGGTATCCACCTCCTCTGGCATCTCTTTGGTGCTGAAGAACACTTGGAAGAGCAGATGCACAAATAACTGCGGGAAATGCTCATCCACTATATCTGGGACACAGCGCTCCTGAAGGATCTTCCATATCACCACAGTTGCCTGCAAAGGACGAAGCCCCCCGAGGCAGCGTTCAGTGGCAAGGTGTCCGTGTGACAGGGCCCAAGCGTGGCAGGGAGAGGCCCAGAGAGACACAGGGGGAGCAGCGGGCCTGGTGGCCCTGCAGCTGTCCCTAGGCCAGCTTTCAGGCCAGTGCCTGAGGCAGGGAGATGCAGTGGGGAAAGGAGGATGGAGAGCTGCTGGACAGGTGGCCTTGGGGCCAGCAAAGTCCACTGGCAGAAACTCACAGCCAGGGCAAAGACAGTCATTCTGTTCCCATCGCAGGTGCTCATGCTGTGCTCTGGCCAGCTCCCCAGCACATCCAGGAGTATCTGCTGTGCCAGCTCTGCAGTCCAGGGTGTGCACATGATGGTCTTCCACATGGCCATGGCAGCTCTGCGGGGTTAGAGCTCTGTCTCAGGGCATCTCAGACACAGCACCGTGGTCTGGGCATCTCTAGAGGCCCGGGTTGACTGCCGGCTCTGCCTTTGCCCACTGCCCCTCTCCAGCAGCAGCCAGGCAGCCCAGCCCTGTGGGGACAGGCCCCTGTGGGACAACGAGGGAGCATGGCAGCAGGCTTGGGGCTGACATGCCAGGGCCTGGAAAGGGAGCAGCCAGAGGGCCCTGGGACTCTCTGTTGGTCAGAAACCTGGCCCAGGCTGTACAGGGCGATGGGTTGGGGTGAGCCCTGAGCCCTCTGGGCAGATGGGCCCCATACCTGTCACAGGATGGGGCCACACGCAGGAGTGTCATTACTGCCTCATTTGGCTGCGCTTCTGTGAGATACAGCAGGGCGTTGTCCAGCCTGTGCTCAGCAGAATCATTGGCCATGAGCCACTGGTGGATGTATCTCACCATGCCGGGCACCTGGAGAAGGCACAGGGAGACTTGGAAAGCTGCCAGAGGGATCAGCGTTCCCAGGGTCCCGAGAGAAGTGCTTCCCTTCCCGCCACACTGCGATGGCCTCAAAGGCTCACAGGGGCCAGCACTAGTGGCTTGGGAAGCTATGTGACTCATGGGGCAATTGAAGCCTGGCCACATCTGCTTACTTGCTCTGCTCTGGGAACACCACTCTGCACAAGCAAATCCAGCAGGGCGGCACTGGTCTCATGTCCGAGGAGCTCTGAGTATGCTCTGAGCCCAGGGCTCATGACACTGGTCTCTTCCTGCCGAATTCTCTTGATGAATTTGCAAACGAGCTGTAGGAGAAGAGCAAGAAGCCATGGCATGCTGCAGGTGTGCTGCTGGGCTGAGCAGTGACAGCAGGCCCAGCCCAGGTGGGGATGGCTGCAGGTACCTGTGCTGTTCTGTGGAAGCGGCCATGGGCGGGTTCCTGCTCTTGTCTCTGGTCCAGGGCTGCATCTGGGAAAGAGCGAGCGCAGCCCGAGCTGAGGGGCTGCCGGAGAGGCCGGAGAACACAGCCCAGCCCTGCGCTGCCCAGGCAGGGACAGCCCCGTGACGGCCCAGGGCATGGAGCACGGCTGTGGGGTGTCTGCCCGGCCCCTATTCCATCCTGACCATGGGCATGGCCCCAGGGGATGGCATGGCATGGCATGGCATGGCATGGCATGGCATGGCATGGCATGGCATGGCATGGCATGGCATGGCATGGCATGGGGCCAAGCTGGCTGCAGGCACCAGCCCTGCGGCCCAGCTCTGCCACTCACCCTTCTGCCGTGGCTGGAACTGCTCCAGCTCTTCAGGCTGCTGTGCTGGGGCAGTTCCAGGGCCTTCTTTCTCCTCCTTCCCCCAGGCCAGCTTGGGCACGCTCGCAGGTCTGTGCTCTACGACACTGCCTGGATTCATGGCTGCTTGCAGAAGGTGAAAAGGAAAAGGTCCAAGTCAGCAAGTGCTGCAGTCGTGCCTTGAGGGCACCTGCAAGTGTGAAGACTTGGCAAGGCTACAGGACAGCAAGTCCTGCACTCTGCTCTTGGGGCTCCAGCCACAAGGACAGGAGACTCCTGTCAAGGACAGTGAAAAGCAAATGCCACAGTCTGCCCTCGAGGGCAGCTGCAGAAGATTTGCCTTGGGAAGGCCAGGGGTCACCAAGTGCTCTGCTCTGGCCACGAGCTCACCTGCAGGAGTAATACCTTGGGAAAGCTCTGGGTCAGCAAGGAACGAGTGGCTGTGCGAGGGCTCCTCACAGCACCGCTCTCTCGCGTCCTCTCTCGTCGTGTGCACCGAGCACTGTGGAGTGTAACTGTAACTTGTAACTGCCAACACCTCTGCCAGAGCGTGTCACCAAGGGCCCTTGGAATCCCTGTCCCGTTCCATTCCATGGTGACCATGCTGCACGGTGTCACCAAGGGCCCTTGGAATCCCTGTCCCGTTCCATTCCACGGTGACCATGCTGCACCCTGTCACCAAGGGCCCTTGCACGCACTGCCACCTGCCCTGGGGCCACCCCGTGCCCACCCAAAGTGGCCCAGGTTGGAAGGAATCCCTGGCCCCAAGTGTCTGAGACAGCCCGACGGGATCTTTAGGAATGACTCAGACCATCAGCCAACGCTGCCCTGCTCTGCAGGCTCAGGGCAGCAGAAGGAGCCCCCACGGGCTCTGCAGGAGCTGGCAGAGGCTGCCCAGCAGGGAGGCCATGGGGCACAGAGCCCCAAGGCTGCCCAGGGCCCCACGGCACAGGGGCCGTTCCCAGCCCCAATGCTCCTGGCCTGGCCTGGGCTGCACAGGGGCTGTGGCACCATGGCTGGGCCAGCACAGGGCCACAAAGGGGCCCCGCAGCCGCTGCCGGGGCTGGCAGCAAGTCCGGGCACAGACAAGGAATTGCTGAGCATGGCCTGCGCTGGCCAGGGCTGACTGTGCCAAAGGCAGAGCTCAGCTGCTCTTGATGCCTGCAGGAAAAGTCAAGAGGCCAAAGAGCCTCCATGGCTGTGCTGGGGACAGAGGCTGGAGGAGGGAAATGCAGGGAAGCTGTGGCATGGGGAGGACATGCAATTCCAGCAGACACCTCAGCCTGCAAGGTGCTCTGCTCTACCTCAGCTCCTCTCTTAGATATGCCAATCCCAGCTCAGCACCTCAGGGTACTGGGGCCCAACAAGTAGAACATGCCTGTTCATGGAAAGGGGAGCAGGTTTCAATATCTCTCTGTTCCATAACATACAAGCAAATCTTTATTATCTGCCTCACTGGAGAACTTTGAAGAAATGGTAATGTTTTCCCACCCAGAACAGCAATTTCCTGGCTCTACTGCTTTCTTCTACTGATGGCAGGAGAAGAAATACTCATCTTCCCCTCTACCTCTGCCACCAACATTCAGTATAATATTTCATGACGCGCTTCCTTTGGGTGTTTCCAGGACTCCTGGTTAAATGGCCCTATCTAAGGACATCTCTTCATTTAGAGCAGCTGCATGTATGTCCTTCCCATTGCTCCCAGATTTCCTCCTGCAGCTGTTCTCTGGTCATTCCAATGCATCTCCTTTAAATGGCTTCATGCTTTGAGCTTTTGGGAGTTTCCCAATTTTTCAGAAGTTTAAATAACTCCTTACTCAGCATCTTATTGTAAGTTTTACCTATCACCTCTTCTTATGCCTTTGTCTAAAATCCTGCCTTTATGGCAATGCCTTGTAGATGGTGGACATGTCAGATGCTGCTGGGATGTCACAAGGAGCAGAGGGAAGGGTTTTGCTTGATTCAATTTATCATATTCACATTTTTTGATGTTGGCCATGAAGAGAAAGTTTTCAGTACCCTCCTACCCCTGCCTCTGTGCGAACTGGCCAAGGAGAGACCGGGCGGGGGCGGCAAAAGTCTGCAGGCGGTGCCAAGGAGTCTGATGGGGCAGGGCGGGGCGCTCCCAACCATGGCTGGGCGGGGGCCGCGACAGACAGGGGCAGGGGCAGGGGCAGGGGCAGGGGCAGGGGCAGGGGCAGGGGCAGGGGCAGGGGCAGGGGCAGGGGCAGGGCAGGGGCAGGGGCAGGGCAGGGGCGGGGAGAGAGGGGATGCGAGAGTGTGCGGCCGTGCGAGCGGGAGCGGCGGGGGCGGTGGGGAGCGGTGGTGTCTGAGGAGCCGGGCGTGTGTCCCTGTGTCTGTCTCTCTCTCTGTGTCAACGAGGCCCGAGGGCGGGCGGCTTCGTGCCGGCCCCGGGCGCCTCGGCACCGAGCCCCCGCGGCCCCCCAGGCTCCTTCCGAGGACCGAAGACCTCTGCGGGCCCTGAAGGAACCGGCCCCAAAGCGGCCGCCCGCTTGCCGGCGGTGCTGCCGGCGGCGGGCCGGGCCGGGCCGAGTCGCACCGGGGCCGGCGGCTGCGAGCTGATTTCCGCCGCACGGACGGGCTTCTCTTCCCCGCTGGCCCCGCTGACATTCTCTTCTGCGGGGCAGGGCTGTGTCGGCTGCCGGACGGGGGGCGGGGGGCACTGGGGACGCCGTTTCCACAGTTCTGCACCTCAGGAGACCCCAGCACAGGGCACGGGCTGCCCGTCGGCTCGCCTGCGGGTGCTCTGCATAATAAAGGAAACTGAACAAAATCTGCCAAGAAAATTTCTTTTTCGGCTAAGTTTCTCATACCAGGCAAATAGAAGAGCCATTCTTTCAAGAAAGGAGAAAATGGGGGGGAATAAAACCCTAAAGACAAACTGAATAAAACCCCAAACCAAAAAAATCTCAAAACAAAACACAAAACCCAAAGGAAAAAAACCCAAAAAATCCAAAACAAAACCAGAAAACCCAAAACAAAAGCCCTGCACCTCACCTGCCCTCCAAAAAACCACCCCAAAAAACGAAATACAACCCAGAAAAATACAAAAATATGTGTTGGTCTTGAAAGTGGGCGGTTTATGGGCTGGGATGGGGCTGCTAGAGCTGTCCGGCTCTGGGCTGTAAGGAGGCTGTGAGCTTCCCCTGGCTCCAGGGCCACCGGTGCTGGGTCGGCACCCTTGCGGCAAGCGTTGTCAGGGGGCAGCAGGTCTACTCTTGCTCCAGGCAAGCCTGGGGCAATCAGGTCTACCCGTCTCCGGAGCCATCAGGTCTACCAGGATCTGGGGACTCCCGGCTCTTGGCGGTGCCCGTGCCACGGGCAGTGACGGGTGACATCAGGTCATCCCCAACTCCGCGCCGGCCCAGGGTTATCAGGTCTACCCAGCTCCAGGGTCACCTGCTTCGTGGCAGGACCTTCATGGCCAGGGTCAACAGGTCTACCCCGATGCTGAGTGACCGTAAGGTGTTGTGGCCAGGACAACAGGTCTACCCTGGCTCCGGGGCTGCTGGGTTCATTGCAGTGCCCTGGATGTGAGCGGTGGCGGGGGACAAAAGGTCTACCCTGGCTCCGGGCCGGCCCGGGGCCATCAGGACTACCCCTCTCCACGGCCGCCGTGCTCGTGGTTGCGCTCAAGCTGCGGGTGGGATTGACAGCTAGCAGAACAGAATGGTTGGAAAAAGATCTGCCACCACCAGACACCAGACCACACCCAACAGGGTCACCCACCTCCTCTTGTCTATGGACGGTAATTAGGGGACCTGAAGACTTAAAACTAATTTAAAAAAACTTGCTAGAAGCTGATATACAGTAAGGTAGTAATAACCATTTCTGAGTTAAAGTACCACGGTAAAAGTTTAAACACTTTGTAATTCTTTAATAAGTGTCCTTTAGCCAAGCAGGTCAACTGAAGAAAGTTTTAGTTAGAATATTATTAAGTCTCACTTAGTTGCTAGGAATTAAGAGAATTACCCAAAGAAGCTAACCCTCAAAAGCCAGAGACTGTAAGTTGATGCGGGCTTAAGCCCGATCAAAGAAATAGTGGAGGGATTTATTATGAAGAAAACAGCCTTGCTGAGACATTTCGGTTTGGGCTAAGTACTGACATTGAAATATTAATTAGCGAATTGCTCCTGGGAATCACCTACACCCCCACCCACACTACCATTCTAGGACTGGGATGCAAAATAGAGAGACCAGTGGAATCACGGGAGGGGGTTTTGGGGATGAAAACACCCCTAAGTGGAAGGCTGGGCACAGTGGAGGGGGCTGGATGGGTGAGCTGCTTGGGGAAAAGGGAACCACATCCCTGGTCTGTGTCTGACCTGTCACCATAGCCTGCAGGGGACCAGACTGGACTGGGCTGTGGGAAGCAGGAACAAAGGAACAACTCTTCCTGGTGTTCCCAGGAGGGAAGGACAGGGGACAGCTGCTGCTGCACTTTGGCAGCAGGCTCTGCACATGCCCTCACCCTTCGGCTACCAGGACTTCAGACACAGACTGCACACCTCTTCACCTCCGGCTACCAGTGTGCCACGGAGACTCCAGGGACAGACTCTGCAGCCTTCTCGCCCTTTGGCTACTGGGAAAAAGCTACAACAGCGGGGGTGAGCTCTGTATTGAGCTCCCTTGCTCTGCTGATCTTTTGAATAAAGAGCTGAACATTAATAAAGGCACGAGCCCTGTTTACTACATGAAGGCCCCCAAAATTCCACTAAAAAGCCCCAAAATCCCCTAAAAATCACTGCTGTTGTGCCCCCGTCCCCCGAATCCCCCATACCCCATTCAGGGTGGGCCTGGGACTGCCTGGGACCCCCAGATCTCCATAGGACCCCCTCCAGGAACCCCAAATCTTCCCCAGAGCCCCCCGCCAAAGTTGGCCCAGGACCCCCTGAGAGCCCCCAGACCCCAATTGCACCCAGCCCAGGATGCCCCCTGAGACCCCCTGAGACCCTTCCCAAGACCCTTCCAGGACCCTCCAGACCCCGCCCCAAACCCAACTCTGGACCCCCCAGCCTCTCCCCAGATCCCTCCAGGACCTCTCCCAAAAACCCCCAACCCCCCCCAGACCCTCTCTGGGACCCTTCCAGATCCCCCAAAGCCCCTCCCCAAAACCTCCAAAACCTCCTAGGACGCCACCAGGACCCCCCAAACCGCTCCCCCAACTCCGCCCAGACCCTCCCAAGACCCCCCCTCCAGGCCCCTCTCAGGACCCATCCCCACCCCCCAGGTCCCCCCACAATGCTCCAAGACCCCTCCCCAGACTCTCCCTGACACCTCCAGGACCCCTCAGGATCCCCCACCCAAGAGCCCTCCAGGACGCCCAGACTGCCCCGAGGACTCCTCCATGAGCCATCCAGGACCCCCCAGAGCCCTCCCTAAACTCCCCCCGGATCCCTCCCCAAAGGCCCCCGATCCCCCCAGGACCCCTCCCCAGCCCCCCCAGCCCCTCCCAGCCCCCGGCCCCTGTGCGGAGCCCCCTCCCCAGCGTTGCGGCCCCCGCGGCCCCCGCGGCTCCCGCCTCTCCCAGCGCCTCCCCCGCTCTGGCAGCGCCGCCCGCAGGGCCCGCCCGAGCCCGGGGGGCGGGGCCGCCGGGGGAGGGGCGCCGCTCCCGGCTCCCTCTGATTGGCTGCAGCCGCGCGCTGATTGGTTGGTTCGGCACGGGGCGCGCCGCTATTGGCTGGAGGAGCCCGCGCGCGCGGGGCAGGCGGGAAATTGTCAGGGGAGCGCGGCTGAGGAGGGGCTGAGGTGGGGCCGGGGAAACTGAACGGGGGGTTTGGGGCGGCTCGGGGAGAAATTGGGGATTTCTGGGGAACTGACAGGAAATAGGCGTGTGTCTGCTGGGTTTGGGGGAATGAGGGGGCTTTAGGGAGCTTTGGGGGGAGCTTGAGAGCTTCTGGAGCGTTCTCCGTTGGGTTTAGGGGGATCTGAGGGTAATTGCGGGGGTCCGAGGGGACTTTGGCGGAGTTGTGAGAGGAACTGGGGGGATCTGGGGGTTCTGAGGTGGCTCTGGGGTCAATTTTGGGGTAAAGTGGGGGGATCTGAGGGTAATTTGGGGGCTTTAGGTGGGTCTGGGGTGGATTTGGGGCTCTGGGGACACCTAAAGGGGTGCCAGGGGGTGAAGGGGTCGCAGCCCCCCAGACGCCCCCTGAAGCCCCCCTGTCCCCACAGAGGGGTCCCGGCCCTGGCGGTGCAGGACCCCCGGCCCCAGCCCAGCATCTCCATCAACCACCTGAACCGGGACACCAAGGAGGACGGGGATGGCTGGGGGGTCCTGGGGGCTCTGAGAGTGTCCGTGCCTGTCCCCAGGGGCTCAGGCTGTCCCCTGGGTGTCCCCGAGCTGGAGAAGTCCCTCTGCGCCGTTTCCTCGCCGTTTGGGCAGATTTTGGACATTTTGGTGCGGCGCAGTCTCGGCCTGCGGGGCCAGGCCTTCCTCACCTTCAGGGAGATGAGCAGCGCCACCAACGCCCTGCGCTCCCTGCAGGGCTTCCCCTCCTGCGGCCAACCCGTGGGGAGACAGCGACTGGGGGAGTTCTGGCACTGGGGAAAGAACTGCAATGCTGGGGAAAAACCGCCAAACTCTGGCCTCAGATACCCCCAAAGTCCAACTTGGAATCCCACCAAATTCATTCACCCTGAGCACCCCAAAGCTTCCCTTTCTATGACAAGCCCATGGTAAGACCGAAATGCTGGGTGAAATCCTGGAATTCTCATGGAAAAAACCCAAAATCCTGAGGAAAAAAAACAAACCCAACCAGGATTCCCCCCCAAATCCCATCAAGAATCCCTGAAATTGAGTTGGAAACACCCCTAAATCCAACCAGGAACCCCCCAAAGCTTCCCCTTCTATGACGAGTCCATGGTGAGACCCAAATCCTTGGGAAAATCCTGACATTTTGGGAAAAAATCCTGAAATTCTGGGAGAAATCCTGAATTCCTGGGGGAAAAACTCAAAATGCAGCCTCAAATATCGCCAAAATCAAACCAGGAACCGCCCCAAAGCTTCCCCTTCTACCAAATGCCCATGGTAAGAGACAAATCAGAGTAGAAGTCCTGGGATTTTGGGAACAATCCTGAAATTCTGGGAAAAACTCCAAAATCCTTGGGAAAAAACCCAAATCCAGCCTCAGTATCCCTAAAATCCACCATAACGCCCCCCCCCCACCCGCCAAAGCTTCCCCTTCCGGGACAAACCAGTGGTAATAGCAGAATCTTCAGGCAAATACCCAAATTTTGGGAAAAATCCTGTAATTCTGGGACAAAAGCACAAAATTCAATTGGGAACCCACCCAAAATCCGTCCAGGAGCCCCCAAGAATTCACCCTGAATCTCCTAAACCTTCCCCTTCTACCCCACAGTGAGACCCAAATTCAGGGAAAAATCCACAGATTCTTGAAAAAACAGGAAATCTTGGGAAAAAGCCTGAAATCTGGGGAAGAAACGGAAATCTCACCAGAAATCCACCCCCCAATCCCCTGGGAATGACCCCAAATCCCTGCTGGAACCTCCCCAATTCCTCTGAATTACCCCAAAATCCTGCTGAAATTCCCTGAATTCCTTCTAGGACTTGCCAAAATCCCTCAAAAACGTCCCTGATTGCTTCTGGAACTGCCCCAGATCCATTCTGGAGCATCCCCAAATCCCTCAGAACTTCTGAAAATCCCTTGGAAGACCCCAAAATCCCTCTTGAAACTCTCCCAGATCCCCTCAGAATTCCCCCAGATCCCTCAGAAAGCCCCAGATCCCCTCTGGAGCCTCTTCCAGATCCCCCCAAAATCCTCGGGAACAACCCCAAACCCCCCGAGCCGTCCCCAGCTCCCCCCGGAGTGATCCCAAATCCCCCCGGAGCCAGCCCAGGTCCCCTCTGGAAGCTCCCCGAGTCCCTCGGGAAGCCGCAGATCCCCGGGAGCCGCCGGGCAGCGCCGGGAAAGCCCAAAGCCCCGCGGCAGTGCCGCATCCCGGCCGGAGCTGCCCCGGGAGCCCCGCGGGGCCGGGGCCGGGGCCGGGATGCGCCGTCCCAGCGGATCCAGCGCGCCCGGCCGGGCTCGGCCAGCGCGGCCCAGGGCAGGGAGCGCTGGTGGGGCGGGAGCGGGAGCGGAGCGCGAACGGGACCAGCGCAGAGCCAAGGGGGGAGAGGCCCCGGCCCCACAGAGAGCGGGGCCGGAGCGCGGGGCCGGGCGGGGATGGCTCGGCGATTGTCCCGGGCGATTCGGGCACTCGCAGCGATCTCTGCGGGATTCTTGGGCTGCTCCTGGGAGGTTTGGCTGGGATTTTGAGGGAAGATTTCGTGGGGATTTTTGGGGTGGATTTCCTCGCACTTCGGGTGGGATGTGATAGGACTTGGGGGCATTTTTTGGGGAATTTGAGAGGGGTTTGGTGGGATTTCGGCGCGGATTTTTTGAGTGTATTTGGTGTGGATTTTGCGGGGGTTTAGGGAAATTTTGGTCGGATATTTTGGGTGATTTGGTGGGATTTTTTGTGTGGATTTTGTGTGATTGGGGGATTTTTGGCTGCATTTTTGTACAAATTTTTCTCTGTGGATTCTGTGGGATTTTCATGGGGATTTAGTGGGACTTTTTGTGGGATTTTTGTGTGGCATTTAAGGGGATTTTGGGGGCGATTTTTATGGGGATTTTGAGGGATTTCTGTGAGCCTTGGGGTGATTTTTTGTGGATTTTTTTGGGTGAGTTTTGTGGGCTTTTGGGTGGAATTTTTGTGGAGATTTACCTGGGATTTTGTGTGGTTTTTCTGGCATTTTCAAGGAATCTACAGTGGAATTTTTGTGGGAATTTTATGGTATTTTTGGTGGGATTTTTTGTGAGGATTTTGAGTCGATTTCTATTGGATTTTGGGGAGTTTGGGGGGATTTTTTAGGAAGATTTTAGTTGGGTTTTGGGTGTTTTGGGGGGGATTTTTATGGGATTTTGATGATATTTTTGTGAGGACTTTTGGTGATATTTTTGTGAGGGTGAGTGGTGCCTTTGGTTCCAACCAACTTTCCTCCCCGAGCCAACGTTACCCACTCCCTCACACGTCCCCCCCGTGCCTTCCCACTGCCTTGTCCTGTCTGGGCTTCCACAGCCCCTCATCCCTTCGTGGCCCCGTCCCCTCAGGGTCTCCCCCAGCCTGGCCAACCTGATCCATCAAGAGGCACCTGGGAGCCCTCAGCATTCCAGGCAGCAACACACGGGCAGGAGGACACGGATGGCGCTTCCTGCCTGGGACAGGGCTTGTGGCCATCTCCAGGCACCGCTCTCACAGAGATCCCCACAGCTCCAGCCCCTGCCCATCTGCTCTGTGGGCAGCACAAAGGCTTCAGCAGAACCACCAAAGGCCAAGGGGCTTCTGGCCATTTTCCCTGCAACCCTGCATGCCTGGGCAGCTTGCTGAGCCCAGGAACCCTTTTCTCCCTCTTCCCCTAGGCCCTGCAGAGCCTGGGCAGCAAAAGAAAGATCCTGGGAGTCTGTCTATTACAACACATCCTATATTTCTATGCTAAAGAAAAACAAAAAGAAGAAAAGAACAATCCTAAAGAAACGAAACATTCCTGCTGGCTCGAGTGGCCCCAGCAGACAGAGCCTCTGGGATCAGCTCTCTGCAGAGCTGCAGCAGCGCAGCCAGCCGAGCCCCGACAGACGAGGCCGTCTCCTCCATGCCCTGCAGAGCCGATCATGCAGGCTGTGGAAGCGGGAATATCGAGCTCTCTCTATTCCCTGGAGGACAGACAACGTTTGAACTGCCAGGCTCGCAACGGCGACACTGATGTCATTGGCCGTGTCTTCTAGGGCTGAAAGAGAGAGGAACAGCGCCATGGTCAGTTCCCGCATCTGAGGGGACCGGAGGAGATCCCTGTGCCAGGGCCATCCCAGCCGGCTCTGGCTATGGCCAGCAGGGAGCAGGGACCAGCTGGATCAGCCCAAAGCTGCTAGCCACGAATCCCCCAGGTGCCCTGAAAGCTCTGTGTGCTCTGTCCACGCCGCCCCTGGTCTGCACAGGGAGCAGAGCCCTCCACAGCCGGGGCAGGGCTCGCAGCTCCCCCGCCAGCCCTCGCGTGCAGCCCGCTGCCCTCACTCACCCTCACAGATGAGATGGAGCTCTTCCTTCCTCCCCCTCAGGTACCGCCCGGCCGTCCCTGGGAACACAGAGCCTGTCAGGCCCAGCGGCACAGCTCCCTGCCAGCGGCGCCGCCGGCCCTGTGCCCACACGCCCTCCTGGCCCGGCTCGTGGCTCACCCATGAACCTGACGGCCGCCTCTCGCAGGGGCTCCTGTGGGCTCTGCAGGTAGGGCAGGGCCCGGCGCAGGTGCTCGGCCACGCTGCTGCTGTCCTCTGCCAGCTGGAGAGAGCGACAGGAGGGAAGGGTTGGCCCCGCAGCCCCCCGGGCCGGGGCTCCATGGGCACCCGGCTCGGGCCGCAGGAGCCTGGAGCAGAGCCCGCGCGGCCTCGGGCTGCAGCAGCGGGCAGGGGCACAGCTGCCAGCCCGCACACCGAGCACCGCGCTCAGGGGCTGCTCCAGGCTGGGGCTGCGGCTTCCCAGCCCTCCTTACCAGGATCTCAATGAACCTCCACAGTTTCTCCTTCTTTACAGGTTTTTCAAGAACTCTCCTGTTCAGGAATTTGGCCACACAAAGCAGGGTTTCCCAAGAAGCCTGGAGAGCAGTAGAGACACGGAAATGGCCCCGCAGCCCAGGATCAGCATCCCTGTGCCAGGGCCAGGAGGAGGATGCAGCCTGCCAGGCGCCAGGGCAGGAGGCAGCCAAGCCCCCTCCCAGGGCGACAGCAGCAGCCCGTGAGTCCTCACCTCTGCCACACTCTGATTCTCATCATGGCAGTGGAAGAAGAGTGGGAGCAGGCTGTGACACACTTGTGTCATCAGGAGCTTTTTCTCTTCTTCCACTACAGTAGACAGCAAGGCTCGAAATACAAACATGGAGATCCACTGCACATGCCAGTCATCCTGTGTAACAGGAAGGAAACAAGACCTTGGCATCAGCTGATTCTGGCCCACCTTGGCGCAGGCCTGCATCTCCACAGGGCACCAAGTGTCTGGGCAGCAGCCAGTGGCCGTGGCTGAGGGCACAGAGCCTTACGTGTTCAAAGAGTGGCAGGAGCACCTTAGCCAGCTGCAGGGCGATGGGGCTGGGTATTGGGGTGTCATTATCCAAGAAGAAATCACTAAGTAGAACAATGCTCATCCTGACCACATCACTATCATTTTCCTGCAGGAGCTCCCCGAGGCTTTCGGTCAGGCTCCGCATTCTTTTGGCCTGTGCGGAACAAAAGTGTGTGAAAGGCCACCCTGCTGCCACAGGGCCCAGAGGCCAAAGGCCTGTCCCGCAGCCCTCGGGCAGCTGAAGTGGGAGGCAGGAGAGCTGGGAGCAGCTGACCCAGTGCCTGAAGACCAGCAACTGTGTTCCCCAGCACCACGCTGCCTGCACGGCTTCAGCTGCTGCCCCCTCCTTACCATCGAGGGATTATCCCTGACCAAGAGGAGGGCTCTCAGAACCTGGCGGCGCATCTCCGTGTGCTCACTCAGCAAGTGCCTCGACAAGAGATCCATGATGCTGTCACTGCATGCACTCAAGTCCAGGCAATGCAGGACCTGAAAGGCACAGGGCAGTGACAGGGGACCCGGCCGGCAGGAGCCCAGAACCGCACAGGGCGGGGACCAGGCAGCAGCGCAGGGCGTGGGCACCATCCCAGGCAGCTGCGGCTACGAGAGGGCAGAGAGCTGGGAGGCAGCGCCGGCCTTCAGACTCACCTCCACAAGGAATGCCAGGGCAGGGAAGTGCCAGTATGGCATCTCTTTGCGGAGCAACTGAAGGAGATAGTCTAAGATGCTTTTACACTCATCGATGGATTCTTTGCCCATCTCCCTGGAAGGCAGAAAATGGCACTAAGATGTGGCAGCAGCTCTCTGGCCTCAGAGAGAAACAAACAACTTTCCCAGGCATCGCCTGAGAAAGTCTGAGAAGATCAGAGGAAAGAATGAAAAAACATTCTTATCTTAACATGCTGCACCTGGCATTGTGAACATTCGGAATATGTTACAGAGATTTGTCTACCAAAATGTGCTTTCTTAAGTAACTAATGGTATAGTGTTTAGACTAGAAAACACATTAAATCAACCTATATCATAACTATCTATAAGAACAATGGGTTTCTTAATAATAATTATTATTGATCGGACCTCTGAAATACATGGAGTCAGTGATAATTACTGGCCGGAGGCCCGCTCCTACGACACTAAGACCCTGAGTCGGGGGGGGAAGCCCCTCCCAGGACAGACTGATGCAGTTCTTGTCTTTACCCCCCACCCTGCAGGGGGACCTGGGCCCTTTGAGATGTGGCTGCTGCTGGGCACCCTCCTCTCCCAGCCTTTCCCAGTCTGCTTGGCTGTCCCTCGTCCCTCTGGCCCATGGCCATGGGGACTGAGTGGGATATCCCAGCCACAGAGCACAAATGCCGGGAGCAATGGGGAGAAGGGGGTCTCACCTGGCCAGCAGACCCACGGCATAAATGTGGGTGTCAGCACAGAGCAGCGTGTCCCAGCCACGCTTGCGCTCCATTGACAACACCACATCCTCATAGTCCATTTGGCACAGCAGGGACTTCAGGGTCCTCACTGCAAACCTGAGTGCAGAGCAAAGCCCGGGTCACACTGGGAGCACTGGCTCCTGCCCTGGCCATGTGGCAGGGACAGAAGGATTGGGATAGAGCACCTGTTGGGGCTGCTGGCAAGGCCATGTTCTTCCTGGCATCCCTTCCAGAAGGTATCCACCTCCTCTGGCATCTCTTTGGTGCTGAAGAACACTTGGAAGAGCAGATGCACAAATAACTGCGGGAAATGCTCATCCACTATATCTGGGACACAGCGCTCCTGAAGGATCTTCCATATCACCACAGTTGCCTGCAAAGGACGAAGCCCCCCGAGGCAGCGTTCAGTGGCAAGGTGTCCGTGTGACAGGGCCCAAGCGTGGCAGGGAGAGGCCCAGAGAGACACAGGGGGAGCAGCGGGCCTGGTGGCCCTGCAGCTGTCCCTAGGCCAGCTTTCAGGCCAGTGCCTGAGGCAGGGAGATGCAGTGGGGAAAGGAGGATGGAGAGCTGCTGGACAGGTGGCCTTGGGGCCAGCAAAGTCCACTGGCAGAAACTCACAGCCAGGGCAAAGACAGTCATTCTGTTCCCATCGCAGGTGCTCATGCTGTGCTCTGGCCAGCTCCCCAGCACATCCAGGAGTATCTGCTGTGCCAGCTCTGCAGTCCAGGGTGTGCACATGATGGTCTTCCACATGGCCATGGCAGCTCTGCGGGGTTAGAGCTCTGTCTCAGGGCATCTCAGACACAGCACCGTGGTCTGGGCATCTCTAGAGGCCCGGGTTGACTGCCGGCTCTGCCTTTGCCCACTGCCCCTCTCCAGCAGCAGCCAGGCAGCCCAGCCCTGTGGGGACAGGCCCCTGTGGGACAACGAGGGAGCATGGCAGCAGGCTTGGGGCTGACATGCCAGGGCCTGGAAAGGGAGCAGCCAGAGGGCCCTGGGACTCTCTGTTGGTCAGAAACCTGGCCCAGGCTGTACAGGGCGATGGGTTGGGGTGAGCCCTGAGCCCTCTGGGCAGATGGGCCCCATACCTGTCACAGGATGGGGCCACACGCAGGAGTGTCATTACTGCCTCATTTGGCTGCGCTTCTGTGAGATACAGCAGGGCGTTGTCCAGCCTGTGCTCAGCAGAATCATTGGCCATGAGCCACTGGTGGATGTATCTCACCATGCCGGGCACCTGGAGAAGGCACAGGGAGACTTGGAAAGCTGCCAGAGGGATCAGCGTTCCCAGGGTCCCGAGAGAAGTGCTTCCCTTCCCGCCACACTGCGATGGCCTCAAAGGCTCACAGGGGCCAGCACTAGTGGCTTGGGAAGCTATGTGACTCATGGGGCAATTGAAGCCTGGCCACATCTGCTTACTTGCTCTGCTCTGGGAACACCACTCTGCACAAGCAAATCCAGCAGGGCGGCACTGGTCTCATGTCCGAGGAGCTCTGAGTATGCTCTGAGCCCAGGGCTCATGACACTGGTCTCTTCCTGCCGAATTCTCTTGATGAATTTGCAAACGAGCTGTAGGAGAAGAGCAAGAAGCCATGGCATGCTGCAGGTGTGCTGCTGGGCTGAGCAGTGACAGCAGGCCCAGCCCAGGTGGGGATGGCTGCAGGTACCTGTGCTGTTCTGTGGAAGCGGCCATGGGCGGGTTCCTGCTCTTGTCTCTGGTCCAGGGCTGCATCTGGGAAAGAGCGAGCGCAGCCCGAGCTGAGGGGCTGCCGGAGAGGCCGGAGAACACAGCCCAGCCCTGCGCTGCCCAGGCAGGGACAGCCCCGTGACGGCCCAGGGCATGGAGCACGGCTGTGGGGTGTCTGCCCGGCCCCTATTCCATCCTGACCATGGGCATGGCCCCAGGGGATGGCATGGCATGGCATGGCATGGCATGGCATGGCATGGCATGGCATGGCATGGTATGGCATGGCATGGCATGGCATGGCATGGCATGGCATGGGGCCAAGCTGGCTGCAGGCACCAGCCCTGCGGCCCAGCTCTGCCACTCACCCTTCTGCCGTGGCTGGAACTGCTCCAGCTCTTCAGGCTGCTGTGCTGGGGCAGTTCCAGGGCCTTCTTTCTCCTCCTTCCCCCAGGCCAGCTTGGGCACGCTCGCAGGTCTGTGCTCTACGACACTGCCTGGATTCATGGCTGCTTGCAGAAGGTGAAAAGGAAAAGGTCCAAGTCAGCAAGTGCTGCAGTCGTGCCTTGAGGGCACCTGCAAGTGTGAAGACTTGGCAAGGCTACAGGACAGCAAGTCCTGCACTCTGCTCTTGGGGCTCCAGCCACAAGGACAGGAGACTCCTGTCAAGGACAGTGAAAAGCAAATGCCACAGTCTGCCCTCGAGGGCAGCTGCAGAAGATTTGCCTTGGGAAGGCCAGGGGTCACCAAGTGCTCTGCTCTGGCCACGAGCTCACCTGCAGGAGTAATACCTTGGGAAAGCTCTGGGTCAGCAAGGAACGAGTGGCTGTGCGAGGGCTCCTCACAGCACCGCTCTCTCGCGTCCTCTCTCGTCGTGTGCACCGAGCACTGTGGAGTGTAACTGTAACTTGTAACTGCCAACACCTCTGCCAGAGCGTGTCACCAAGGGCCCTTGGAATCCCTGTCCCGTTCCATTCCATGGTGACCATGCTGCACGGTGTCACCAAGGGCCCTTGGAATCCCTGTCCCGTTCCATTCCACGGTGACCATGCTGCACCCTGTCACCAAGGGCCCTTGCACGCACTGCCACCTGCCCTGGGGCCACCCCGTGCCCACCCAAAGTGGCCCAGGTTGGAAGGAATCCCTGGCCCCAAGTGTCTGAGACAGCCCGACGGGATCTTTAGGAATGACTCAGACCATCAGCCAACGCTGCCCTGCTCTGCAGGCTCAGGGCAGCAGAAGGAGCCCCCACGGGCTCTGCAGGAGCTGGCAGAGGCTGCCCAGCAGGGAGGCCATGGGGCACAGAGCCCCAAGGCTGCCCAGGGCCCCACGGCACAGGGGCCGTTCCCAGCCCCAATGCTCCTGGCCTGGCCTGGGCTGCACAGGGGCTGTGGCACCATGGCTGGGCCAGCACAGGGCCACAAAGGGGCCCCGCAGCCGCTGCCGGGGCTGGCAGCAAGTCCGGGCACAGACAAGGAATTGCTGAGCATGGCCTGCGCTGGCCAGGGCTGACTGTGCCAAAGGCAGAGCTCAGCTGCTCTTGATGCCTGCAGGAAAAGTCAAGAGGCCAAAGAGCCTCCATGGCTGTGCTGGGGACAGAGGCTGGAGGAGGGAAATGCAGGGAAGCTGTGGCATGGGGAGGACATGCAATTCCAGCAGACACCTCAGCCTGCAAGGTGCTCTGCTCTACCTCAGCTCCTCTCTTAGATATGCCAATCCCAGCTCAGCACCTCAGGGTACTGGGGCCCAACAAGTAGAACATGCCTGTTCATGGAAAGGGGAGCAGGTTTCAATATCTCTCTGTTCCATAACATACAAGCAAATCTTTATTATCTGCCTCACTGGAGAACTTTGAAGAAATGGTAATGTTTTCCCACCCAGAACAGCAATTTCCTGGCTCTACTGCTTTCTTCTACTGATGGCAGGAGAAGAAATACTCATCTTCCCCTCTACCTCTGCCACCAACATTCAGTATAATATTTCATGACGCGCTTCCTTTGGGTGTTTCCAGGACTCCTGGTTAAATGGCCCTATCTAAGGACATCTCTTCATTTAGAGCAGCTGCATGTATGTCCTTCCCATTGCTCCCAGATTTCCTCCTGCAGCTGTTCTCTGGTCATTCCAATGCATCTCCTTTAAATGGCTTCATGCTTTGAGCTTTTGGGAGTTTCCCAATTTTTCAGAAGTTTAAATAACTCCTTACTCAGCATCTTATTGTAAGTTTTACCTATCACCTCTTCTTATGCCTTTGTCTAAAATCCTGCCTTTATGGCAATGCCTTGTAGATGGTGGACATGTCAGATGCTGCTGGGATGTCACAAGGAGCAGAGGGAAGGGTTTTGCTTGATTCAATTTATCATATTCACATTTTTTGATGTTGGCCATGAAGAGAAAGTTTTCAGTACCCTCCTACCCCTGCCTCTGTGCGAACTGGCCAAGGAGAGACCGGGCGGGGGCGGCAAAAGTCTGCAGGCGGTGCCAAGGAGTCTGATGGGGCAGGGCGGGGCGCTCCCAACCATGGCTGGGCGGGGGCCGCGACAGACAGGGGCAGGGGCAGGGGCAGGGGCAGGGGCAGGGGCAGGGGCAGGGGCAGGGGCAGGGGCAGGGGCAGGGCAGGGCAGGGGCAGGGCAGGGGCAGGGGCAGGGGCAGGGGCAGGGCAGGGCAGGGGCGGGGAGAGAGGGGATGCGAGAGTGTGCGGCCGTGCGAGCGGGAGCGGCGGGGGCGGTGGGGAGCGGTGGTGTCTGAGGAGCCGGGCGTGTGTCCCTGTGTCTGTCTCTCTCTCTGTGTCAACGAGGCCCGAGGGCGGGCGGCTTCGTGCCGGCCCCGGGCGCCTCGGCACCGAGCCCCCGCGGCCCCCCAGGCTCCTTCCGAGGACCGAAGACCTCTGCGGGCCGTGAAGGAACCGGCCCCAAAGCGGCCGCCCGCTTGCCGGCGGTGCTGCCGGCGGCGGGGCGGGCCGGGCCGAGTCGCACCGGGGCCGGCGGCTGCGAGCTGATTTCCGCCGCACGGACGGGCTTCTCTTCCCCGCTGGCCCCGCTGACATTCTCTTCTGCGGGGCAGGGCTGTGTCGGCTCCCGGACGGGGGGCGGGGGGCACTGGGGACGCCGTTTCCACAGTTCTGCACCTCAGGAGACCCGAGCACAGGGCACGGGCTGCCCGTCGGCTCGCCTGCGAGTGCTCTGCATAATAAAGGAAACTGAACAAAATCTGCCAAGAAAATTTCTTTTTCGGCTAAGTTTCTCATACCAGGCAAATAGAAGAGCCATTCTTTCAAGAAAGGAGAAAATGGGGGGGAATAAAACCCTAAAGACAAACTGAATAAAACCCCAAACCAAAAAAATCTCAAAACAAAACACAAAACCCAAAGGAAAAAAACCCAAAAAATCCAAAACAAAACCAGAAAACCCAAAACAAAAGCCCTGCACCTCACCTGCCCTCCAAAAAACCACCCCAAAAAACGAAATACAACCCAGAAAAATACAAAAATATGTGTTGGTCTTGAAAGTGGGCGGTTTATGGGCTGGGATGGGGCTGCTAGAGCTGTCCGGCTCTGGGCTGTAAGGAGGCTGTGAGCTTCCCCTGGCTCCAGGGCCACCGGTGCTGGGTCGGCACCCTTGCGGCAAGCGTTGTCAGGGGGCAGCAGGTCTACTCTTGCTCCAGGCAAGCCTGGGGCAATCAGGTCTACCCGTCTCCGGAGCCATCAGGTCTACCAGGATCTGGGGACTCCCGGCTCTTGGCGGTGCCCGTGCCACGGGCAGTGACGGGTGACATCAGGTCATCCCCAACTCCGCGCCGGCCCAGGGTTATCAGGTCTACCCAGCTCCAGGGTCACCTGCTTCGTGGCAGGACCTTCATGGCCAGGGTCAACAGGTCTACCCCGATGCTGAGTGACCGTAAGGTGTTGTGGCCAGGACAACAGGTCTACCCTGGCTCCGGGGCTGCTGGGTTCATTGCAGTGCCCTGGATGTGAGCGGTGGCGGGGGACAAAAGGTCTACCCTGGCTCCGGGCCGGCCCGGGGCCATCAGGACTACCCCTCTCCACGGCCGCCGTGCTCGTGGTTGCGCTCAAGCTGCGGGTGGGATTGACAGCTAGCAGAACAGAATGGTTGGAAAAAGATCTGCCACCACCAGACACCAGACCACACCCAACAGGGTCACCCACCTCCTCTTGTCTATGGACGGTAATTAGGGGACCTGAAGACTTAAAACTAATTTTAAAAAACTTGCTAGAAGCTGATATACAGTAAGGTAGTAATAACCATTTCTGAGTTAAAGTACCACGGTAAAAGTTTAAACACTTTGTAATTCTTTAATAAGTGTCCTTTAGCCAAGCAGGTCAACTGAAGAAAGTTTTAGTTAGAATATTATTAAGTCTCACTTAGTTGCTAGGAATTAAGAGAATTACCCAAAGAAGCTAACCCTCAAAAGCCAGAGACTGTAAGTTGATGCGGGCTTAAGCCCGATCAAAGAAATAGTGGAGGGATTTATTATGAAGAAAACAGCCTTGCTGAGACATTTCGGTTTGGGCTAAGTACTGACATTGAAATATTAATTAGCGAATTGCTCCTGGGAATCACCTACACCCCCACCCACACTACCATTCTAGGACTGGGATGCAAAATAGAGAGACCAGTGGAATCACGGGAGGGGGTTTTGGGGATGAAAACACCCCTAAGTGGAAGGCTGGGCACAGTGGAGGGGGCTGGATGGGTGAGCTGCTTGGGGAAAAGGGAACCACATCCCTGGTCTGTGTCTGACCTGTCACCATAGCCTGCAGGGGACCAGACTGGACTGGGCTGTGGGAAGCAGGAACAAAGGAACAACTCTTCCTGGTGTTCCCAGGAGGGAAGGACAGGGGACAGCTGCTGCTGCACTTTGGCAGCAGGCTCTGCACATGCCCTCACCCTTCGGCTACCAGGACTTCAGACACAGACTGCACACCTCTTCACCTCCGGCTACCAGTGTGCCACGGAGACTCCAGGGACAGACTCTGCAGCCTTCTCGCCCTTTGGCTACTGGGAAAAAGCTACAACAGCGGGGGTGAGCTCTGTATTGAGCTCCCTTGCTCTGCTGATCTTTTGAATAAAGAGCTGAACATTAATAAAGGCACGAGCCCTGTTTACTACATGAAGGCCCCCAAAATTCCACTAAAAAGCCCCAAAATCCCCTAAAAATCGCTGCTGTTGTGCCCCCGTCCCCCGAATCCCCCATACCCCATTCAGGGTGGGCCTGGGACTGCCTGGGACCCCCAGATCTCCATAGGACCCCCTCCAGGAACCCCAAATCTTCCCCAGAGCCCCCCGCCAAAGTTGGCCCAGGACCCCCTGAGAGCCCCCAGACCCCAATTGCACCCAGCCCAGGATGCCCCCTGAGACCCCCTGAGACCCTTCCCAAGACCCTTCCAGGACCCTCCAGACCCCGCCCCAAACCCAACTCTGGACCCCCCAGCCTCTCCCCAGATCCCTCCAGGACCTCTCCCAAAAACCCCCAACCCCCCCCAGACCCTCTCTGGGACCCTTCCAGATCCCCCAAAGCCCCTCCCCAAAACCTCCAAAACCTCCTAGGACGCCACCAGGACCCCCCAAACCGCTCCCCCAACTCCGCCCAGACCCTCCCAAGACCCCCCCTCCAGGCCCCTCTCAGGACCCATCCCCACCCCCCAGGTCCCCCCACAATGCTCCAAGACCCCTCCCCAGACTCTCCCTGACACCTCCAGGACCCCTCAGGATCCCCCACCCAAGAGCCCTCCAGGACGCCCAGACTGCCCCGAGGACTCCTCCATGAGCCATCCAGGACCCCCCAGAGCCCTCCCTAAACTCCCCCCGGATCCCTCCCCAAAGGCCCCCGATCCCCCCAGGACCCCTCCCCAGCCCCCCCAGCCCCTCCCAGCCCCCGGCCCCTGTGCGGAGCCCCCTCCCCAGCGTTGCGGCCCCCGCGGCCCCCGCGGCTCCCGCCTCTCCCAGCGCCTCCCCCGCTCTGGCAGCGCCGCCCGCAGGGCCCGCCCGAGCCCGGGGGGCGGGGCCGCCGGGGGAGGGGCGCCGCTCCCGGCTCCCTCTGATTGGCTGCAGCCGCGCGCTGATTGGTTGGTTCGGCACGGGGCGCGCCGCTATTGGCTGGAGGAGCCCGCGCGCGCGGGGCAGGCGGGAAATTGTCAGGGGAGCGCGGCTGAGGAGGGGCTGAGGTGGGGCCGGGGAAACTGAACGGGGGGTTTGGGGCGGCTCGGGGAGAAATTGGGGATTTCTGGGGAACTGACAGGAAATAGGCGTGTGTCTGCTGGGTTTGGGGGAATGAGGGGGCTTTAGGGAGCTTTGGGGGGAGCTTGAGAGCTTCTGGAGCGTTCTCCGTTGGGTTTAGGGGGATCTGAGGGTAATTGCGGGGGTCCGAGGGGACTTTGGCGGAGTTGTGAGAGGAACTGGGGGGATCTGGGGGTTCTGAGGTGGCTCTGGGGTCAATTTTGGGGTAAAGTGGGGGGATCTGAGGGTAATTTGGGGGCTTTAGGTGGGTCTGGGGTGGATTTGGGGCTCTGGGGACACCTAAAGGGGTGCCAGGGGGTGAAGGGGTCGCAGCCCCCCAGACGCCCCCTGAAGCCCCCCTGTCCCCACAGAGGGGTCCCGGCCCTGGCGGTGCAGGACCCCCGGCCCCAGCCCAGCATCTCCATCAACCACCTGAACCGGGACACCAAGGAGGACGGGGATGGCTGGGGGGTCCTGGGGGCTCTGAGAGTGTCCGTGCCTGTCCCCAGGGGCTCAGGCTGTCCCCTGGGTGTCCCCGAGCTGGAGAAGTCCCTCTGCGCCGTTTCCTCGCCGTTTGGGCAGATTTTGGACATTTTGGTGCGGCGCAGTCTCGGCCTGCGGGGCCAGGCCTTCCTCACCTTCAGGGAGATGAGCAGCGCCACCAACGCCCTGCGCTCCCTGCAGGGCTTCCCCTCCTGCGGCCAACCCGTGGGGAGACAGCGACTGGGGGAGTTCTGGCACTGGGGAAAGAACTGCAATGCTGGGGAAAAACCGCCAAACTCTGGCCTCAGATACCCCCAAAGTCCAACTTGGAATCCCACCAAATTCATTCACCCTGAGCACCCCAAAGCTTCCCTTTCTATGACAAGCCCATGGTAAGACCGAAATGCTGGGTGAAATCCTGGAATTCTCATGGAAAAAACCCAAAATCCTGAGGAAAAAAAACAAACCCAACCAGGATTCCCCCCCAAATCCCATCAAGAATCCCTGAAATTGAGTTGGAAACACCCCTAAATCCAACCAGGAACCCCCCAAAGCTTCCCCTTCTATGACGAGTCCATGGTGAGACCCAAATCCTTGGGAAAATCCTGACATTTTGGGAAAAAATCCTGAAATTCTGGGAGAAATCCTGAATTCCTGGGGGAAAAACTCAAAATGCAGCCTCAAATATCGCCAAAATCAAACCAGGAACCGCCCCAAAGCTTCCCCTTCTACCAAATGCCCATGGTAAGAGACAAATCAGAGTAGAAGTCCTGGGATTTTGGGAACAATCCTGAAATTCTGGGAAAAACTCCAAAATCCTTGGGAAAAAACCCAAATCCAGCCTCAGTATCCCTAAAATCCACCATAACGCCCCCCCCCCACCCGCCAAAGCTTCCCCTTCCGGGACAAACCAGTGGTAATAGCAGAATCTTCAGGCAAATACCCAAATTTTGGGAAAAATCCTGTAATTCTGGGACAAAAGCACAAAATTCAATTGGGAACCCACCCAAAATCCGTCCAGGAGCCCCCAAGAATTCACCCTGAATCTCCTAAACCTTCCCCTTCTACCCCACAGTGAGACCCAAATTCAGGGAAAAATCCACAGATTCTTGAAAAAACAGGAAATCTTGGGAAAAAGCCTGAAATCTGGGGAAGAAACGGAAATCTCACCAGAAATCCACCCCCCAATCCCCTGGGAATGACCCCAAATCCCTGCTGGAACCTCCCCAATTCCTCTGAATTACCCCAAAATCCTGCTGAAATTCCCTGAATTCCTTCTAGGACTTGCCAAAATCCCTCAAAAACGTCCCTGATTGCTTCTGGAACTGCCCCAGATCCATTCTGGAGCATCCCCAAATCCCTCAGAACTTCTGAAAATCCCTTGGAAGACCCCAAAATCCCTCTTGAAACTCTCCCAGATCCCCTCAGAATTCCCCCAGATCCCTCAGAAAGCCCCAGATCCCCTCTGGAGCCTCTTCCAGATCCCCCCAAAATCCTCGGGAACAACCCCAAACCCCCCGAGCCGTCCCCAGCTCCCCCCGGAGTGATCCCAAATCCCCCCGGAGCCAGCCCAGGTCCCCTCTGGAAGCTCCCCGAGTCCCTCGGGAAGCCGCAGATCCCCGGGAGCCGCCGGGCAGCGCCGGGAAAGCCCAAAGCCCCGCGGCAGTGCCGCATCCCGGCCGGAGCTGCCCCGGGAGCCCCGCGGGGCCGGGGCCGGGGCCGGGATGCGCCGTCCCAGCGGATCCAGCGCGCCCGGCCGGGCTCGGCCAGCGCGGCCCAGGGCAGGGAGCGCTGGTGGGGCGGGAGCGGGAGCGGAGCGCGAACGGGACCAGCGCAGAGCCAAGGGGGGAGAGGCCCCGGCCCCACAGAGAGCGGGGCCGGAGCGCGGGGCCGGGCGGGGATGGCTCGGCGATTGTTCCGGGCGATTCGGGCACTCGCAGCGATCTCTGCGGGATTCTTGGGCTGCTCCTGGGAGGTTTGGCTGGGATTTTGAGGGAAGTTTTCGTGGGGATTTTTGGGTGGATTTCCTCGCACTTCGGGTGGGATGTGATAGGACTTGGGGGCATTTTTTGGGGAATTTGAGAGGGGTTTGGTGGGATTTCGGCGCGGATTTTTTGAGTGTATTTGGTGTGGATTTTGCGGGGGTTTAGGGAAATTTTGGTCGGATATTTTGGGTGATTTGGTGGGATTTTTTGTGTGGATTTTGTGTGATTGGGGGATTTTTGGCTGCATTTTTGTACAAATTTTTCTCTGTGGATTCTGTGGGATTTTCATGGGGATTTAGTGGGACTTTTTGTGGGATTTTTGTGTGGCATTTAAGGGGATTTTGGGGGCGATTTTTATGGGGATTTTGAGGGATTTCTGTGAGCCTTGGGGTGATTTTTTGTGGATTTTTTTGGGTGAGTTTTGTGGGCTTTTGGGTGGAATTTTTGTGGAGATTTACCTGGGATTTTGTGTGGTTTTTCTGGCATTTTCAAGGAATCTACAGTGGAATTTTTGTGGGAATTTTATGGTATTTTTGGTGGGATTTTTTGTGAGGATTTTGAGTCGATTTCTATTGGATTTTGGGGAGTTTGGGGGGATTTTTTAGGAAGATTTTAGTTGGGTTTTGGGTGTTTTGGGGGGGATTTTTATGGGATTTTGATGATATTTTTGTGAGGACTTTTGGTGATATTTTTGTGAGGGTGAGTGGTGCCTTTGGTTCCAACCAACTTTCCTCCCCGAGCCAACGTTACCCACTCCCTCACACGTCCCCCCCGTGCCTTCCCACTGCCTTGTCCTGTCTGGGCTTCCACAGCCCCTCATCCCTTCGTGGCCCCGTCCCCTCAGGGTCTCCCCCAGCCTGGCCAACCTGATCCATCAAGAGGCACCTGGGAGCCCTCAGCATTCCAGGCAGCAACACACGGGCAGGAGGACACGGATGGCGCTTCCTGCCTGGGACAGGGCTTGTGGCCATCTCCAGGCACCGCTCTCACAGAGATCCCCACAGCTCCAGCCCCTGCCCATCTGCTCTGTGGGCAGCACAAAGGCTTCAGCAGAACCACCAAAGGCCAAGGGGCTTCTGGCCATTTTCCCTGCAACCCTGCATGCCTGGGCAGCTTGCTGAGCCCAGGAACCCTTTTCTCCCTCTTCCCCTAGGCCCTGCAGAGCCTGGGCAGCAAAAGAAAGATCCTGGGAGTCTGTCTATTACAACACATCCTATATTTCTATGCTAAAGAAAAACAAAAAGAAGAAAAGAACAATCCTAAAGAAACGAAACATTCCTGCTGGCTCGAGTGGCCCCAGCAGACAGAGCCTCTGGGATCAGCTCTCTGCAGAGCTGCAGCAGCGCAGCCAGCCGAGCCCCGACAGACGAGGCCGTCTCCTCCATGCCCTGCAGAGCCGATCATGCAGGCTGTGGAAGCGGGAATATCGAGCTCTCTCTATTCCCTGGAGGACAGACAACGTTTGAACTGCCAGGCTCGCAACGGCGACACTGATGTCATTGGCCGTGTCTTCTAGGGCTGAAAGAGAGAGGAACAGCGCCATGGTCAGTTCCCGCATCTGAGGGGACCGGAGGAGATCCCTGTGCCAGGGCCATCCCAGCCGGCTCTGGCTATGGCCAGCAGGGAGCAGGGACCAGCTGGATCAGCCCAAAGCTGCTAGCCACGAATCCCCCAGGTGCCCTGAAAGCTCTGTGTGCTCTGTCCACGCCGCCCCTGGTCTGCACAGGGAGCAGAGCCCTCCACAGCCGGGGCAGGGCTCGCAGCTCCCCCGCCAGCCCTCGCGTGCAGCCCGCTGCCCTCACTCACCCTCACAGATGAGATGGAGCTCTTCCTTCCTCCCCCTCAGGTACCGCCCGGCCGTCCCTGGGAACACAGAGCCTGTCAGGCCCAGCGGCACAGCTCCCTGCCAGCGGCGCCGCCGGCCCTGTGCCCACACGCCCTCCTGGCCCGGCTCGTGGCTCACCCATGAACCTGACGGCCGCCTCTCGCAGGGGCTCCTGTGGGCTCTGCAGGTAGGGCAGGGCCCGGCGCAGGTGCTCGGCCACGCTGCTGCTGTCCTCTGCCAGCTGGAGAGAGCGACAGGAGGGAAGGGTTGGCCCCGCAGCCCCCCGGGCCGGGGCTCCATGGGCACCCGGCTCGGGCCGCAGGAGCCTGGAGCAGAGCCCGCGCGGCCTCGGGCTGCAGCAGCGGGCAGGGGCACAGCTGCCAGCCCGCACACCGAGCACCGCGCTCAGGGGCTGCTCCAGGCTGGGGCTGCGGCTTCCCAGCCCTCCTTACCAGGATCTCAATGAACCTCCACAGTTTCTCCTTCTTTACAGGTTTTTCAAGAACTCTCCTGTTCAGGAATTTGGCCACACAAAGCAGGGTTTCCCAAGAAGCCTGGAGAGCAGTAGAGACACGGAAATGGCCCCGCAGCCCAGGATCAGCATCCCTGTGCCAGGGCCAGGAGGAGGATGCAGCCTGCCAGGCGCCAGGGCAGGAGGCAGCCAAGCCCCCTCCCAGGGCGACAGCAGCAGCCCGTGAGTCCTCACCTCTGCCACACTCTGATTCTCATCATGGCAGTGGAAGAAGAGTGGGAGCAGGCTGTGACACACTTGTGTCATCAGGAGCTTTTTCTCTTCTTCCACTACAGTAGACAGCAAGGCTCGAAATACAAACATGGAGATCCACTGCACATGCCAGTCATCCTGTGTAACAGGAAGGAAACAAGACCTTGGCATCAGCTGATTCTGGCCCACCTTGGCGCAGGCCTGCATCTCCACAGGGCACCAAGTGTCTGGGCAGCAGCCAGTGGCCGTGGCTGAGGGCACAGAGCCTTACGTGTTCAAAGAGTGGCAGGAGCACCTTAGCCAGCTGCAGGGCGATGGGGCTGGGTATTGGGGTGTCATTATCCAAGAAGAAATCACTAAGTAGAACAATGCTCATCCTGACCACATCACTATCATTTTCCTGCAGGAGCTCCCCGAGGCTTTCGGTCAGGCTCCGCATTCTTTTGGCCTGTGCGGAACAAAAGTGTGTGAAAGGCCACCCTGCTGCCACAGGGCCCAGAGGCCAAAGGCCTGTCCCGCAGCCCTCGGGCAGCTGAAGTGGGAGGCAGGAGAGCTGGGAGCAGCTGACCCAGTGCCTGAAGACCAGCAACTGTGTTCCCCAGCACCACGCTGCCTGCACGGCTTCAGCTGCTGCCCCCTCCTTACCATCGAGGGATTATCCCTGACCAAGAGGAGGGCTCTCAGAACCTGGCGGCGCATCTCCGTGTGCTCACTCAGCAAGTGCCTCGACAAGAGATCCATGATGCTGTCACTGCATGCACTCAAGTCCAGGCAATGCAGGACCTGAAAGGCACAGGGCAGTGACAGGGGACCCGGCCGGCAGGAGCCCAGAACCGCACAGGGCGGGGACCAGGCAGCAGCGCAGGGCGTGGGCACCATCCCAGGCAGCTGCGGCTACGAGAGGGCAGAGAGCTGGGAGGCAGCGCCGGCCTTCAGACTCACCTCCACAAGGAATGCCAGGGCAGGGAAGTGCCAGTATGGCATCTCTTTGCGGAGCAACTGAAGGAGATAGTCTAAGATGCTTTTACACTCATCGATGGATTCTTTGCCCATCTCCCTGGAAGGCAGAAAATGGCACTAAGATGTGGCAGCAGCTCTCTGGCCTCAGAGAGAAACAAACAACTTTCCCAGGCATCGCCTGAGAAAGTCTGAGAAGATCAGAGGAAAGAATGAAAAAACATTCTTATCTTAACATGCTGCACCTGGCATTGTGAACATTCGGAATATGTTACAGAGATTTGTCTACCAAAATGTGCTTTCTTAAGTAACTAATGGTATAGTGTTTAGACTAGAAAACACATTAAATCAACCTATATCATAACTATCTATAAGAACAATGGGTTTCTTAATAATAATTATTATTGATCGGACCTCTGAAATACATGGAGTCAGTGATAATTACTGGCCGGAGGCCCGCTCCTACGACACTAAGACCCTGAGTCGGGGGGGGAAGCCCCTCCCAGGACAGACTGATGCAGTTCTTGTCTTTACCCCCCACCCTGCAGGGGGACCTGGGCCCTTTGAGATGTGGCTGCTGCTGGGCACCCTCCTCTCCCAGCCTTTCCCAGTCTGCTTGGCTGTCCCTCGTCCCTCTGGCCCATGGCCATGGGGACTGAGTGGGATATCCCAGCCACAGAGCACAAATGCCGGGAGCAATGGGGAGAAGGGGGTCTCACCTGGCCAGCAGACCCACGGCATAAATGTGGGTGTCAGCACAGAGCAGCGTGTCCCAGCCACGCTTGCGCTCCATTGACAACACCACATCCTCATAGTCCATTTGGCACAGCAGGGACTTCAGGGTCCTCACTGCAAACCTGAGTGCAGAGCAAAGCCCGGGTCACACTGGGAGCACTGGCTCCTGCCCTGGCCATGTGGCAGGGACAGAAGGATTGGGATAGAGCACCTGTTGGGGCTGCTGGCAAGGCCATGTTCTTCCTGGCATCCCTTCCAGAAGGTATCCACCTCCTCTGGCATCTCTTTGGTGCTGAAGAACACTTGGAAGAGCAGATGCACAAATAACTGCGGGAAATGCTCATCCACTATATCTGGGACACAGCGCTCCTGAAGGATCTTCCATATCACCACAGTTGCCTGCAAAGGACGAAGCCCCCCGAGGCAGCGTTCAGTGGCAAGGTGTCCGTGTGACAGGGCCCAAGCGTGGCAGGGAGAGGCCCAGAGAGACACAGGGGGAGCAGCGGGCCTGGTGGCCCTGCAGCTGTCCCTAGGCCAGCTTTCAGGCCAGTGCCTGAGGCAGGGAGATGCAGTGGGGAAAGGAGGATGGAGAGCTGCTGGACAGGTGGCCTTGGGGCCAGCAAAGTCCACTGGCAGAAACTCACAGCCAGGGCAAAGACAGTCATTCTGTTCCCATCGCAGGTGCTCATGCTGTGCTCTGGCCAGCTCCCCAGCACATCCAGGAGTATCTGCTGTGCCAGCTCTGCAGTCCAGGGTGTGCACATGATGGTCTTCCACATGGCCATGGCAGCTCTGCGGGGTTAGAGCTCTGTCTCAGGGCATCTCAGACACAGCACCGTGGTCTGGGCATCTCTAGAGGCCCGGGTTGACTGCCGGCTCTGCCTTTGCCCACTGCCCCTCTCCAGCAGCAGCCAGGCAGCCCAGCCCTGTGGGGACAGGCCCCTGTGGGACAACGAGGGAGCATGGCAGCAGGCTTGGGGCTGACATGCCAGGGCCTGGAAAGGGAGCAGCCAGAGGGCCCTGGGACTCTCTGTTGGTCAGAAACCTGGCCCAGGCTGTACAGGGCGATGGGTTGGGGTGAGCCCTGAGCCCTCTGGGCAGATGGGCCCCATACCTGTCACAGGATGGGGCCACACGCAGGAGTGTCATTACTGCCTCATTTGGCTGCGCTTCTGTGAGATACAGCAGGGCGTTGTCCAGCCTGTGCTCAGCAGAATCATTGGCCATGAGCCACTGGTGGATGTATCTCACCATGCCGGGCACCTGGAGAAGGCACAGGGAGACTTGGAAAGCTGCCAGAGGGATCAGCGTTCCCAGGGTCCCGAGAGAAGTGCTTCCCTTCCCGCCACACTGCGATGGCCTCAAAGGCTCACAGGGGCCAGCACTAGTGGCTTGGGAAGCTATGTGACTCATGGGGCAATTGAAGCCTGGCCACATCTGCTTACTTGCTCTGCTCTGGGAACACCACTCTGCACAAGCAAATCCAGCAGGGCGGCACTGGTCTCATGTCCGAGGAGCTCTGAGTATGCTCTGAGCCCAGGGCTCATGACACTGGTCTCTTCCTGCCGAATTCTCTTGATGAATTTGCAAACGAGCTGTAGGAGAAGAGCAAGAAGCCATGGCATGCTGCAGGTGTGCTGCTGGGCTGAGCAGTGACAGCAGGCCCAGCCCAGGTGGGGATGGCTGCAGGTACCTGTGCTGTTCTGTGGAAGCGGCCATGGGCGGGTTCCTGCTCTTGTCTCTGGTCCAGGGCTGCATCTGGGAAAGAGCGAGCGCAGCCCGAGCTGAGGGGCTGCCGGAGAGGCCGGAGAACACAGCCCAGCCCTGCGCTGCCCAGGCAGGGACAGCCCCGTGACGGCCCAGGGCATGGAGCACGGCTGTGGGGTGTCTGCCCGGCCCCTATTCCATCCTGACCATGGGCATGGCCCCAGGGGATGGCATGGCATGGCATGGCATGGCATGGCATGGCATGGCATGGCATGGCATGGTATGGCATGGCATGGCATGGCATGGCATGGCATGGCATGGGGCCAAGCTGGCTGCAGGCACCAGCCCTGCGGCCCAGCTCTGCCACTCACCCTTCTGCCGTGGCTGGAACTGCTCCAGCTCTTCAGGCTGCTGTGCTGGGGCAGTTCCAGGGCCTTCTTTCTCCTCCTTCCCCCAGGCCAGCTTGGGCACGCTCGCAGGTCTGTGCTCTACGACACTGCCTGGATTCATGGCTGCTTGCAGAAGGTGAAAAGGAAAAGGTCCAAGTCAGCAAGTGCTGCAGTCGTGCCTTGAGGGCACCTGCAAGTGTGAAGACTTGGCAAGGCTACAGGACAGCAAGTCCTGCACTCTGCTCTTGGGGCTCCAGCCACAAGGACAGGAGACTCCTGTCAAGGACAGTGAAAAGCAAATGCCACAGTCTGCCCTCGAGGGCAGCTGCAGAAGATTTGCCTTGGGAAGGCCAGGGGTCACCAAGTGCTCTGCTCTGGCCACGAGCTCACCTGCAGGAGTAATACCTTGGGAAAGCTCTGGGTCAGCAAGGAACGAGTGGCTGTGCGAGGGCTCCTCACAGCACCGCTCTCTCGCGTCCTCTCTCGTCGTGTGCACCGAGCACTGTGGAGTGTAACTGTAACTTGTAACTGCCAACACCTCTGCCAGAGCGTGTCACCAAGGGCCCTTGGAATCCCTGTCCCGTTCCATTCCATGGTGACCATGCTGCACGGTGTCACCAAGGGCCCTTGGAATCCCTGTCCCGTTCCATTCCACGGTGACCATGCTGCACCCTGTCACCAAGGGCCCTTGCACGCACTGCCACCTGCCCTGGGGCCACCCCGTGCCCACCCAAAGTGGCCCAGGTTGGAAGGAATCCCTGGCCCCAAGTGTCTGAGACAGCCCGACGGGATCTTTAGGAATGACTCAGACCATCAGCCAACGCTGCCCTGCTCTGCAGGCTCAGGGCAGCAGAAGGAGCCCCCACGGGCTCTGCAGGAGCTGGCAGAGGCTGCCCAGCAGGGAGGCCATGGGGCACAGAGCCCCAAGGCTGCCCAGGGCCCCACGGCACAGGGGCCGTTCCCAGCCCCAATGCTCCTGGCCTGGCCTGGGCTGCACAGGGGCTGTGGCACCATGGCTGGGCCAGCACAGGGCCACAAAGGGGCCCCGCAGCCGCTGCCGGGGCTGGCAGCAAGTCCGGGCACAGACAAGGAATTGCTGAGCATGGCCTGCGCTGGCCAGGGCTGACTGTGCCAAAGGCAGAGCTCAGCTGCTCTTGATGCCTGCAGGAAAAGTCAAGAGGCCAAAGAGCCTCCATGGCTGTGCTGGGGACAGAGGCTGGAGGAGGGAAATGCAGGGAAGCTGTGGCATGGGGAGGACATGCAATTCCAGCAGACACCTCAGCCTGCAAGGTGCTCTGCTCTACCTCAGCTCCTCTCTTAGATATGCCAATCCCAGCTCAGCACCTCAGGGTACTGGGGCCCAACAAGTAGAACATGCCTGTTCATGGAAAGGGGAGCAGGTTTCAATATCTCTCTGTTCCATAACATACAAGCAAATCTTTATTATCTGGCTCACTGGAGAACTTTGAAGAAATGGTAATGTTTTCCCACCCAGAACAGCAATTTCCTGGCTCTACTGCTTTCTTCTACTGATGGCAGGAGAAGAAATACTCATCTTCCCCTCTACCTCTGCCACCAACATTCAGTATAATATTTCATGACGCGCTTCCTTTGGGTGTTTCCAGGACTCCTGGTTAAATGGCCCTATCTAAGGACATCTCTTCATTTAGAGCAGCTGCATGTATGTCCTTCCCATTGCTCCCAGATTTCCTCCTGCAGCTGTTCTCTGGTCATTCCAATGCATCTCCTTTAAATGGCTTCATGCTTTGAGCTTTTGGGAGTTTCCCAATTTTTCAGAAGTTTAAATAACTCCTTACTCAGCATCTTATTGTAAGTTTTACCTATCACCTCTTCTTATGCCTTTGTCTAAAATCCTGCCTTTATGGCAATGCCTTGTAGATGGTGGACATGTCAGATGCTGCTGGGATGTCACAAGGAGCAGAGGGAAGGGTTTTGCTTGATTCAATTTATCATATTCACATTTTTTGATGTTGGCCATGAAGAGAAAGTTTTCAGTACCCTCCTACCCCTGCCTCTGTGCGAACTGGCCAAGGAGAGACCGGGCGGGGGCGGCAAAAGTCTGCAGGCGGTGCCAAGGAGTCTGATGGGGCAGGGCGGGGCGCTCCCAACCATGGCTGGGCGGGGGCCGCGACAGACAGGGGCAGGGGCAGGGGCAGGGGCAGGGGCAGGGGCAGGGGCAGGGGCAGGGGCAGGGGCAGGGGCAGGGGCAGGGCAGGGCAGGGGCAGGGCAGGGGCAGGGGCAGGGGCAGGGGCAGGGCAGGGCAGGGGCGGGGAGAGAGGGGATGCGAGAGTGTGCGGCCGTGCGAGCGGGAGCGGCGGGGGCGGTGGGGAGCGGTGGTGTCTGAGGAGCCGGGCGTGTGTCCCTGTGTCTGTCTCTCTCTCTGTGTCAACGAGGCCCGAGGGCGGGCGGCTTCGTGCCGGCCCCGGGCGCCTCGGCACCGAGCCCCCGCGGCCCCCCAGGCTCCTTCCGAGGACCGAAGACCTCTGCGGGCCGTGAAGGAACCGGCCCCAAAGCGGCCGCCCGCTTGCCGGCGGTGCTGCCGGCGGCGGGGCGGGCCGGGCCGAGTCGCACCGGGGCCGGCGGCTGCGAGCTGATTTCCGCCGCACGGACGGGCTTCTCTTCCCCGCTGGCCCCGCTGACATTCTCTTCTGCGGGGCAGGGCTGTGTCGGCTCCCGGACGGGGGGCGGGGGGCACTGGGGACGCCGTTTCCACAGTTCTGCACCTCAGGAGACCCGAGCACAGGGCACGGGCTGCCCGTCGGCTCGCCTGCGAGTGCTCTGCATAATAAAGGAAACTGAACAAAATCTGCCAAGAAAATTTCTTTTTCGGCTAAGTTTCTCATACCAGGCAAATAGAAGAGCCATTCTTTCAAGAAAGGAGAAAATGGGGGGGAATAAAACCCTAAAGACAAACTGAATAAAACCCCAAACCAAAAAAATCTCAAAACAAAACACAAAACCCAAAGGAAAAAAACCCAAAAAATCCAAAACAAAACCAGAAAACCCAAAACAAAAGCCCTGCACCTCACCTGCCCTCCAAAAAACCACCCCAAAAAACGAAATACAACCCAGAAAAATACAAAAATATGTGTTGGTCTTGAAAGTGGGCGGTTTATGGGCTGGGATGGGGCTGCTAGAGCTGTCCGGCTCTGGGCTGTAAGGAGGCTGTGAGCTTCCCCTGGCTCCAGGGCCACCGGTGCTGGGTCGGCACCCTTGCGGCAAGCGTTGTCAGGGGGCAGCAGGTCTACTCTTGCTCCAGGCAAGCCTGGGGCAATCAGGTCTACCCGTCTCCGGAGCCATCAGGTCTACCAGGATCTGGGGACTCCCGGCTCTTGGCGGTGCCCGTGCCACGGGCAGTGACGGGTGACATCAGGTCATCCCCAACTCCGCGCCGGCCCAGGGTTATCAGGTCTACCCAGCTCCAGGGTCACCTGCTTCGTGGCAGGACCTTCATGGCCAGGGTCAACAGGTCTACCCCGATGCTGAGTGACCGTAAGGTGTTGTGGCCAGGACAACAGGTCTACCCTGGCTCCGGGGCTGCTGGGTTCATTGCAGTGCCCTGGATGTGAGCGGTGGCGGGGGACAAAAGGTCTACCCTGGCTCCGGGCCGGCCCGGGGCCATCAGGACTACCCCTCTCCACGGCCGCCGTGCTCGTGGTTGCGCTCAAGCTGCGGGTGGGATTGACAGCTAGCAGAACAGAATGGTTGGAAAAAGATCTGCCACCACCAGACACCAGACCACACCCAACAGGGTCACCCACCTCCTCTTGTCTATGGACGGTAATTAGGGGACCTGAAGACTTAAAACTAATTTTAAAAAACTTGCTAGAAGCTGATATACAGTAAGGTAGTAATAACCATTTCTGAGTTAAAGTACCACGGTAAAAGTTTAAACACTTTGTAATTCTTTAATAAGTGTCCTTTAGCCAAGCAGGTCAACTGAAGAAAGTTTTAGTTAGAATATTATTAAGTCTCACTTAGTTGCTAGGAATTAAGAGAATTACCCAAAGAAGCTAACCCTCAAAAGCCAGAGACTGTAAGTTGATGCGGGCTTAAGCCCGATCAAAGAAATAGTGGAGGGATTTATTATGAAGAAAACAGCCTTGCTGAGACATTTCGGTTTGGGCTAAGTACTGACATTGAAATATTAATTAGCGAATTGCTCCTGGGAATCACCTACACCCCCACCCACACTACCATTCTAGGACTGGGATGCAAAATAGAGAGACCAGTGGAATCACGGGAGGGGGTTTTGGGGATGAAAACACCCCTAAGTGGAAGGCTGGGCACAGTGGAGGGGGCTGGATGGGTGAGCTGCTTGGGGAAAAGGGAACCACATCCCTGGTCTGTGTCTGACCTGTCACCATAGCCTGCAGGGGACCAGACTGGACTGGGCTGTGGGAAGCAGGAACAAAGGAACAACTCTTCCTGGTGTTCCCAGGAGGGAAGGACAGGGGACAGCTGCTGCTGCACTTTGGCAGCAGGCTCTGCACATGCCCTCACCCTTCGGCTACCAGGACTTCAGACACAGACTGCACACCTCTTCACCTCCGGCTACCAGTGTGCCACGGAGACTCCAGGGACAGACTCTGCAGCCTTCTCGCCCTTTGGCTACTGGGAAAAAGCTACAACAGCGGGGGTGAGCTCTGTATTGAGCTCCCTTGCTCTGCTGATCTTTTGAATAAAGAGCTGAACATTAATAAAGGCACGAGCCCTGTTTACTACATGAAGGCCCCCAAAATTCCACTAAAAAGCCCCAAAATCCCCTAAAAATCGCTGCTGTTGTGCCCCCGTCCCCCGAATCCCCCATACCCCATTCAGGGTGGGCCTGGGACTGCCTGGGACCCCCAGATCTCCATAGGACCCCCTCCAGGAACCCCAAATCTTCCCCAGAGCCCCCCGCCAAAGTTGGCCCAGGACCCCCTGAGAGCCCCCAGACCCCAATTGCACCCAGCCCAGGATGCCCCCTGAGACCCTTCCCAAGACCCTTCCAGGACCCTCCAGACCCCGCCCCAAACCCAACTCTGGACCCCCCAGCCTCTCCCCAGATCCCTCCAGGACCTCTCCCAAAAACCCCCAACCCCCCCCAGACCCTCTCTGGGACCCTTCCAGATCCCCCAAAGCCCCTCCCCAAAACCTCCAAAACCTCCTAGGACGCCACCAGGACCCCCCAAACCGCTCCCCCAACTCCGCCCAGACCCTCCCAAGACCCCCCCTCCAGGCCCCTCTCAGGACCCATCCCCACCCCCCAGGTCCCCCCACAATGCTCCAAGACCCCTCCCCAGACTCTCCCTGACACCTCCAGGACCCCTCAGGATCCCCCACCCAAGAGCCCTCCAGGACGCCCAGACTGCCCCGAGGACTCCTCCATGAGCCATCCAGGACCCCCCAGAGCCCTCCCTAAACTCCCCCCGGATCCCTCCCCAAAGGCCCCCGATCCCCCCAGGACCCCTCCCCAGCCCCCCCAGCCCCTCCCAGCCCCCGGCCCCTGTGCGGAGCCCCCTCCCCAGCGTTGCGGCCCCCGCGGCTCCCGCGGCTCCCGCCTCTCCCAGCGCCTCCCCCGCTCTGGCAGCGCCGCCCGCAGGGCCCGCCCGAGCCCGGGGGGCGGGGCCGCCGGGGGAGGGGCGCCGCTCCCGGCTCCCTCTGATTGGCTGCAGCCGCGCGCTGATTGGTTGGTTCGGCACGGGGCGCGCCGCTATTGGCTGGAGGAGCCCGCGCGCGCGGGGCAGGCGGGAAATTGTCAGGGGAGCGCGGCTGAGGAGGGGCTGAGGTGGGGCCGGGGAAACTGAACGGGGGGTTTGGGGCGGCTCGGGGAGAAATTGGGGATTTCTGGGGAACTGACAGGAAATAGGCGTGTGTCTGCTGGGTTTGGGGGAATGAGGGGGCTTTAGGGAGCTTTGGGGGGAGCTTGAGAGCTTCTGGAGCGTTCTCCGTTGGGTTTAGGGGGATCTGAGGGTAATTGCGGGGGTCCGAGGGGACTTTGGCGGAGTTGTGAGAGGAACTGGGGGGATCTGGGGGTTCTGAGGTGGCTCTGGGGTCAATTTTGGGGTAAAGTGGGGGGATCTGAGGGTAATTTGGGGGCTTTAGGTGGGTCTGGGGTGGATTTGGGGCTCTGGGGACACCTAAAGGGGTGCCAGGGGGTGAAGGGGTCGCAGCCCCCCAGACGCCCCCTGAAGCCCCCCTGTCCCCACAGAGGGGTCCCGGCCCTGGCGGTGCAGGACCCCCGGCCCCAGCCCAGCATCTCCATCAACCACCTGAACCGGGACACCAAGGAGGACGGGGATGGCTGGGGGGTCCTGGGGGCTCTGAGAGTGTCCGTGCCTGTCCCCAGGGGCTCAGGCTGTCCCCTGGGTGTCCCCGAGCTGGAGAAGTCCCTCTGCGCCGTTTCCTCGCCGTTTGGGCAGATTTTGGACATTTTGGTGCGGCGCAGTCTCGGCCTGCGGGGCCAGGCCTTCCTCACCTTCAGGGAGATGAGCAGCGCCACCAACGCCCTGCGCTCCCTGCAGGGCTTCCCCTCCTGCGGCCAACCCGTGGGGAGACAGCGACTGGGGGAGTTCTGGCACTGGGGAAAGAACTGCAATGCTGGGGAAAAACCGCCAAACTCTGGCCTCAGATACCCCCAAAGTCCAACTTGGAATCCCACCAAACTCATTCACCCTGAGCACCCCAAAGCTTCCCTTTCTATGACAAGCCCATGGTAAGACAGAAATGCTGGGTGAAATCCTGGAATTCTCATGGAAAAAACCCAAAATCCTGAGGAAAAAAAACAAACCCAACCAGGATTCCCCCCCAAATCCCATCAAGAATCCCTGAAATTGAGTTGGAAACACCCCTAAATCCAACCAGGAACCCCCCAAAGCTTCCCCTTCTATGACGAGTCCATGGTGAGACCCAAATCCTTGGGAAAATCCTGACATTTTGGGAAAAAATCCTGAAATTCTGGGAGAAATCCTGAATTCCTGGGGGAAAAACTCAAAATGCAGCCTCAAATATCGCCAAAATCAAACCAGGAACCGCCCCAAAGCTTCCCCTTCTACCAAATGCCCATGGTAAGAGACAAATCAGAGTAGAAGTCCTGGGATTTTGGGAACAATCCTGAAATTCTGGGAAAAACTCCAAAATCCTTGGGAAAAAACCCAAATCCAGCCTCAGTATCCCTAAAATCCACCATAACGCCCCCCCCCCACCCGCCAAAGCTTCCCCTTCCGGGACAAACCAGTGGTAATAGCAGAATCTTCAGGCAAATACCCAAATTTTGGGAAAAATCCTGTAATTCTGGGACAAAAGCACAAAATTCAATTGGGAACCCACCCAAAATCCGTCCAGGAGCCCCCAAGAATTCACCCTGAATCTCCTAAACCTTCCCCTTCTACCCCACAGTGAGACCCAAATTCAGGGAAAAATCCACAGATTCTTGAAAAAACAGGAAATCTTGGGAAAAAGCCTGAAATCTGGGGAAGAAACGGAAATCTCACCAGAAATCCACCCCCCAATCCCCTGGGAATGACCCCAAATCCCTGCTGGAACCTCCCCAATTCCTCTGAATTACCCCAAAATCCTGCTGAAATTCCCTGAATTCCTTCTAGGACTTGCCAAAATCCCTCAAAAACGTCCCTGATTGCTTCTGGAACTGCCCCAGATCCATTCTGGAGCATCCCCAAATCCCTCAGAACTTCTGAAAATCCCTTGGAAGACCCCAAAATCCCTCTTGAAACTCTCCCAGATCCCCTCAGAATTCCCCCAGATCCCTCAGAAAGCCCCAGATCCCCTCTGGAGCCTCTTCCAGATCCCCCCAAAATCCTCGGGAACAACCCCAAACCCCCCGAGCCGTCCCCAGCTCCCCCCGGAGTGATCCCAAATCCCCCCGGAGCCAGCCCAGGTCCCCTCTGGAAGCTCCCCGAGTCCCTCGGGAAGCCGCAGATCCCCGGGAGCCGCCGGGCAGCGCCGGGAAAGCCCAAAGCCCCGCGGCAGTGCCGCATCCCGGCCGGAGCTGCCCCGGGAGCCCCGCGGGGCCGGGGCCGGGGCCGGGATGCGCCGTCCCAGCGGATCCAGCGCGCCCGGCCGGGCTCGGCCAGCGCGGCCCAGGGCAGGGAGCGCTGGTGGGGCGGGAGCGGGAGCGGAGCGCGAACGGGACCAGCGCAGAGCCAAGGGGGGAGAGGCCCCGGCCCCACAGAGAGCGGGGCCGGAGCGCGGGGCCGGCCGGGGATGGCTCGGCGATTGTTCCGGGCGATTCGGGCACTCGCAGCGATCTCTGCGGGATTCTTGGGCTGCTCCTGGGAGGTTTGGCTGGCATTTTGAGGGAAGTTTTCGTGGGGATTTTTGGGTGGATTTCCTCGCACTTCGGGTGGGATGTGATAGGACTTGGGGGCATTTTTTGGGGAATTTGAGAGGGGTTTGGTGGGATTTCGGCGCGGATTTTTTGAGTGTATTTGGTGTGGATTTTGCGGGGGTTTAGGGAAATTTTGGTCGGATATTTTGGGTGATTTGGTGGGATTTTTTGTGTGGATTTTGTGTGATTGGGGGATTTTTGGCTGCATTTTTGTACAAATTTTTCTCTGTGGATTCTGTGGGATTTTCATGGGGATTTAGTGGGACTTTTTGTGGGATTTTTGTGTGGCATTTAAGGGGATTTTGGGGGCGATTTTTATGGGGATTTTGAGGGATTTCTGTGAGCCTTGGGGTGATTTTTTGTGGATTTTTTTGGGTGAGTTTTGTGGGCTTTTGGGTGGAATTTTTGTGGAGATTTACCTGGGATTTTGTGTGGTTTTTCTGGCATTTTCAAGGAATCTACAGTGGAATTTTTGTGGGAATTTTATGGTATTTTTGGTGGGATTTTTTGTGAGGATTTTGAGTCGATTTCTATTGGATTTTGGGGAGTTTGGGGGGATTTTTTAGGAAGATTTTAGTTGGGTTTTGGGTGTTTTGGGGGGGATTTTTATGGGATTTTGATGATATTTTTGTGAGGACTTTTGGTGATATTTTTGTGAGGGTGAGTGGTGCCTTTGGTTCCAACCAACTTTCCTCCCCGAGCCAACGTTACCCACTCCCTCACACGTCCCCCCCGTGCCTTCCCACTGCCTTGTCCTGTCTGGGCTTCCACAGCCCCTCATCCCTTCGTGGCCCCGTCCCCTCAGGGTCTCCCCCAGCCTGGCCAACCTGATCCATCAAGAGGCACCTGGGAGCCCTCAGCATTCCAGGCAGCAACACACGGGCAGGAGGACACGGATGGCGCTTCCTGCCTGGGACAGGGCTTGTGGCCATCTCCAGGCACCGCTCTCACAGAGATCCCCACAGCTCCAGCCCCTGCCCATCTGCTCTGTGGGCAGCACAAAGGCTTCAGCAGAACCACCAAAGGCCAAGGGGCTTCTGGCCATTTTCCCTGCAACCCTGCATGCCTGGGCAGCTTGCTGAGCCCAGGAACCCTTTTCTCCCTCTTCCCCTAGGCCCTGCAGAGCCTGGGCAGCAAAAGAAAGATCCTGGGAGTCTGTCTATTACAACACATCCTATATTTCTATGCTAAAGAAAAACAAAAAGAAGAAAAGAACAATCCTAAAGAAACGAAACATTCCTGCTGGCTCGAGTGGCCCCAGCAGACAGAGCCTCTGGGATCAGCTCTCTGCAGAGCTGCAGCAGCGCAGCCAGCCGAGCCCCGACAGACGAGGCCGTCTCCTCCATGCCCTGCAGAGCCGATCATGCAGGCTGTGGAAGCGGGAATATCGAGCTCTCTCTATTCCCTGGAGGACAGACAACGTTTGAACTGCCAGGCTCGCAACGGCGACACTGATGTCATTGGCCGTGTCTTCTAGGGCTGAAAGAGAGAGGAACAGCGCCATGGTCAGTTCCCGCATCTGAGGGGACCCGAGGAGATCCCTGTGCCAGGGCCATCCCAGCCGGCTCTGGCTATGGCCAGCAGGGAGCAGGGACCAGCTGGATCAGCCCAAAGCTGCTAGCCACGAATCCCCCAGGTGCCCTGAAAGCTCTGTGTGCTCTGTCCACGCCGCCCCTGGTCTGCACAGGGAGCAGAGCCCTCCACAGCCGGGGCAGGGCTCGCAGCTCCCCCGCCAGCCCTCGCGTGCAGCCCGCTGCCCTCACTCACCCTCACAGATGAGATGGAGCTCTTCCTTCCTCCCCCTCAGGTACCGCCCGGCCGTCCCTGGGAACACAGAGCCTGTCAGGCCCAGCGGCACAGCTCCCTGCCAGCGGCGCCGCCGGCCCTGTGCCCACACGCCCTCCTGGCCCGGCTCGTGGCTCACCCATGAACCTGACGGCCGCCTCTCGCAGGGGCTCCTGTGGGCTCTGCAGGTAGGGCAGGGCCCGGCGCAGGTGCTCGGCCACGCTGCTGCTGTCCTCTGCCAGCTGGAGAGAGCGACAGGAGGGAAGGGTTGGCCCCGCAGCCCCCCGGGCCGGGGCTCCATGGGCACCCGGCTCGGGCCGCAGGAGCCTGGAGCAGAGCCCGCGCGGCCTCGGGCTGCAGCAGCGGGCAGGGGCACAGCTGCCAGCCCGCACACCGAGCACCGCGCTCAGGGGCTGCTCCAGGCTGGGGCTGCGGCTTCCCAGCCCTCCTTACCAGGATCTCAATGAACCTCCACAGTTTCTCCTTCTTTACAGGTTTTTCAAGAACTCTCCTGTTCAGGAATTTGGCCACACAAAGCAGGGTTTCCCAAGAAGCCTGGAGAGCAGTAGAGACACGGAAATGGCCCCGCAGCCCAGGATCAGCATCCCTGTGCCAGGGCCAGGAGGAGGATGCAGCCTGCCAGGCGCCAGGGCAGGAGGCAGCCAAGCCCCCTCCCAGGGCGACAGCAGCAGCCCGTGAGTCCTCACCTCTGCCACACTCTGATTCTCATCATGGCAGTGGAAGAAGAGTGGGAGCAGGCTGTGACACACTTGTGTCATCAGGAGCTTTTTCTCTTCTTCCACTACAGTAGACAGCAAGGCTCGAAATACAAACATGGAGATCCACTGCACATGCCAGTCATCCTGTGTAACAGGAAGGAAACAAGACCTTGGCATCAGCTGATTCTGGCCCACCTTGGCGCAGGCCTGCATCTCCACAGGGCACCAAGTGTCTGGGCAGCAGCCAGTGGCCGTGGCTGAGGGCACAGAGCCTTACGTGTTCAAAGAGTGGCAGGAGCACCTTAGCCAGCTGCAGGGCGATGGGGCTGGGTATTGGGGTGTCATTATCCAAGAAGAAATCACTAAGTAGAACAATGCTCATCCTGACCACATCACTATCATTTTCCTGCAGGAGCTCCCCGAGGCTTTCGGTCAGGCTCCGCATTCTTTTGGCCTGTGCGGAACAAAAGTGTGTGAAAGGCCACCCTGCTGCCACAGGGCCCAGAGGCCAAAGGCCTGTCCCGCAGCCCTCGGGCAGCTGAAGTGGGAGGCAGGAGAGCTGGGAGCAGCTGACCCAGTGCCTGAAGACCAGCAACTGTGTTCCCCAGCACCACGCTGCCTGCACGGCTTCAGCTGCTGCCCCCTCCTTACCATCGAGGGATTATCCCTGACCAAGAGGAGGGCTCTCAGAACCTGGCGGCGCATCTCCGTGTGCTCACTCAGCAAGTGCCTCGACAAGAGATCCATGATGCTGTCACTGCATGCACTCAAGTCCAGGCAATGCAGGACCTGAAAGGCACAGGGCAGTGACAGGGGACCCGGCCGGCAGGAGCCCAGAACCGCACAGGGCGGGGACCAGGCAGCAGCGCAGGGCGTGGGCACCATCCCAGGCAGCTGCGGCTACGAGAGGGCAGAGAGCTGGGAGGCAGCGCCGGCCTTCAGACTCACCTCCACAAGGAATGCCAGGGCAGGGAAGTGCCAGTATGGCATCTCTTTGCGGAGCAACTGAAGGAGATAGTCTAAGATGCTTTTACACTCATCGATGGATTCTTTGCCCATCTCCCTGGAAGGCAGAAAATGGCACTAAGATGTGGCAGCAGCTCTCTGGCCTCAGAGAGAAACAAACAACTTTCCCAGGCATCGCCTGAGAAAGTCTGAGAAGATCAGAGGAAAGAATGAAAAAACATTCTTATCTTAACATGCTGCACCTGGCATTGTGAACATTCGGAATATGTTACAGAGATTTGTCTACCAAAATGTGCTTTCTTAAGTAACTAATGGTATAGTGTTTAGACTAGAAAACACATTAAATCAACCTATATCATAACTATCTATAAGAACAATGGGTTTCTTAATAATAATTATTATTGATCGGACCTCTGAAATACATGGAGTCAGTGATAATTACTGGCCGGAGGCCCGCTCCTACGACACTAAGACCCTGAGTCGGGGGGGGAAGCCCCTCCCAGGACAGACTGATGCAGTTCTTGTCTTTACCCCCCACCCTGCAGGGGGACCTGGGCCCTTTGAGATGTGGCTGCTGCTGGGCACCCTCCTCTCCCAGCCTTTCCCAGTCTGCTTGGCTGTCCCTCGTCCCTCTGGCCCATGGCCATGGGGACTGAGTGGGATATCCCAGCCACAGAGCACAAATGCCGGGAGCAATGGGGAGAAGGGGGTCTCACCTGGCCAGCAGACCCACGGCATAAATGTGGGTGTCAGCACAGAGCAGCGTGTCCCAGCCACGCTTGCGCTCCATTGACAACACCACATCCTCATAGTCCATTTGGCACAGCAGGGACTTCAGGGTCCTCACTGCAAACCTGAGTGCAGAGCAAAGCCCGGGTCACACTGGGAGCACTGGCTCCTGCCCTGGCCATGTGGCAGGGACAGAAGGATTGGGATAGAGCACCTGTTGGGGCTGCTGGCAAGGCCATGTTCTTCCTGGCATCCCTTCCAGAAGGTATCCACCTCCTCTGGCATCTCTTTGGTGCTGAAGAACACTTGGAAGAGCAGATGCACAAATAACTGCGGGAAATGCTCATCCACTATATCTGGGACACAGCGCTCCTGAAGGATCTTCCATATCACCACAGTTGCCTGCAAAGGACGAAGCCCCCCGAGGCAGCGTTCAGTGGCAAGGTGTCCGTGTGACAGGGCCCGAGCGTGGCAGGGAGAGGCCCAGAGAGACACAGGGGGAGCAGCGGGCCTGGTGGCCCTGCAGCTGTCCCTAGGCCAGCTTTCAGGCCAGTGCCTGAGGCAGGGAGATGCAGTGGGGAAAGGAGGATGGAGAGCTGCTGGACAGGTGGCCTTGGGGCCAGCAAAGTCCACTGGCAGAAACTCACAGCCAGGGCAAAGACAGTCATTCTGTTCCCATCGCAGGTGCTCATGCTGTGCTCTGGCCAGCTCCCCAGCACATCCAGGAGTATCTGCTGTGCCAGCTCTGCAGTCCAGGGTGTGCACATGATGGTCTTCCACATGGCCATGGCAGCTCTGCGGGGTTAGAGCTCTGTCTCAGGGCATCTCAGACACAGCACCGTGGTCTGGGCATCTCTAGAGGCCCGGGTTGACTGCCGGCTCTGCCTTTGCCCACTGCCCCTCTCCAGCAGCAGCCAGGCAGCCCAGCCCTGTGGGGACAGGCCCCTGTGGGACAACGAGGGAGCATGGCAGCAGGCTTGGGGCTGACATGCCAGGGCCTGGAAAGGGAGCAGCCAGAGGGCCCTGGGACTCTCTGTTGGTCAGAAACCTGGCCCAGGCTGTACAGGGCGATGGGTTGGGGTGAGCCCTGAGCCCTCTGGGCAGATGGGCCCCATACCTGTCACAGGATGGGGCCACACGCAGGAGTGTCATTACTGCCTCATTTGGCTGCGCTTCTGTGAGATACAGCAGGGCGTTGTCCAGCCTGTGCTCAGCAGAATCATTGGCCATGAGCCACTGGTGGATGTATCTCACCATGCCGGGCACCTGGAGAAGGCACAGGGAGACTTGGAAAGCTGCCAGAGGGATCAGCGTTCCCAGGGTCCCGAGAGAAGTGCTTCCCTTCCCGCCACACTGCGATGGCCTCAAAGGCTCACAGGGGCCAGCACTAGTGGCTTGGGAAGCTATGTGACTCATGGGGCAATTGAAGCCTGGCCACATCTGCTTACTTGCTCTGCTCTGGGAACACCACTCTGCACAAGCAAATCCAGCAGGGCGGCACTGGTCTCATGTCCGAGGAGCTCTGAGTATGCTCTGAGCCCAGGGCTCATGACACTGGTCTCTTCCTGCCGAATTCTCTTGATGAATTTGCAAACGAGCTGTAGGAGAAGAGCAAGAAGCCATGGCATGCTGCAGGTGTGCTGCTGGGCTGAGCAGTGACAGCAGGCCCAGCCCAGGTGGGGATGGCTGCAGGTACCTGTGCTGTTCTGTGGAAGCGGCCATGGGCGGGTTCCTGCTCTTGTCTCTGGTCCAGGGCTGCATCTGGGAAAGAGCGAGCGCAGCCCGAGCTGAGGGGCTGCCGGAGAGGCCGGAGAACACAGCCCAGCCCTGCGCTGCCCAGGCAGGGACAGCCCCGTGACGGCCCAGGGCATGGAGCACGGCTGTGGGGTGTCTGCCCGGCCCCTATTCCATCCTGACCATGGGCATGGCCCCAGGGGATGGCATGGCATGGCATGGCATGGCATGGCATGGCATGGCATGGCATGGCATGGTATGGCATGGCATGGCATGGCATGGCATGGCATGGCATGGCATGGGGCCAAGCTGGCTGCAGGCACCAGCCCTGCGGCCCAGCTCTGCCACTCACCCTTCTGCCGTGGCTGGAACTGCTCCAGCTCTTCAGGCTGCTGTGCTGGGGCAGTTCCAGGGCCTTCTTTCTCCTCCTTCCCCCAGGCCAGCTTGGGCACGCTCGCAGGTCTGTGCTCTACGACACTGCCTGGATTCATGGCTGCTTGCAGAAGGTGAAAAGGAAAAGGTCCAAGTCAGCAAGTGCTGCAGTCGTGCCTTGAGGGCACCTGCAAGTGTGAAGACTTGGCAAGGCTACAGGACAGCAAGTCCTGCACTCTGCTCTTGGGGCTCCAGCCACAAGGACAGGAGACTCCTGTCAAGGACAGTGAAAAGCAAATGCCACAGTCTGCCCTCGAGGGCAGCTGCAGAAGATTTGCCTTGGGAAGGCCAGGGGTCACCAAGTGCTCTGCTCTGGCCACGAGCTCACCTGCAGGAGTAATACCTTGGGAAAGCTCTGGGTCAGCAAGGAACGAGTGGCTGTGCGAGGGCTCCTCACAGCACCGCTCTCTCGCGTCCTCTCTCGTCGTGTGCACCGAGCACTGTGGAGTGTAACTGTAACTTGTAACTGCCAACACCTCTGCCAGAGCGTGTCACCAAGGGCCCTTGGAATCCCTGTCCCGTTCCATTCCATGGTGACCATGCTGCACGGTGTCACCAAGGGCCCTTGGAATCCCTGTCCCGTTCCATTCCACGGTGACCATGCTGCACCCTGTCACCAAGGGCCCTTGCACGCACTGCCACCTGCCCTGGGGCCACCCCGTGCCCACCCAAAGTGGCCCAGGTTGGAAGGAATCCCTGGCCCCAAGTGTCTGAGACAGCCCGACGGGATCTTTAGGAATGACTCAGACCATCAGCCAACGCTGCCCTGCTCTGCAGGCTCAGGGCAGCAGAAGGAGCCCCCACGGGCTCTGCAGGAGCTGGCAGAGGCTGCCCAGCAGGGAGGCCATGGGGCACAGAGCCCCAAGGCTGCCCAGGGCCCCACGGCACAGGGGCCGTTCCCAGCCCCAATGCTCCTGGCCTGGCCTGGGCTGCACAGGGGCTGTGGCACCATGGCTGGGCCAGCACAGGGCCACAAAGGGGCCCCGCAGCCGCTGCCGGGGCTGGCAGCAAGTCCGGGCACAGACAAGGAATTGCTGAGCATGGCCTGCGCTGGCCAGGGCTGACTGTGCCAAAGGCAGAGCTCAGCTGCTCTTGATGCCTGCAGGAAAAGTCAAGAGGCCAAAGAGCCTCCATGGCTGTGCTGGGGACAGAGGCTGGAGGAGGGAAATGCAGGGAAGCTGTGGCATGGGGAGGACATGCAATTCCAGCAGACACCTCAGCCTGCAAGGTGCTCTGCTCTACCTCAGCTCCTCTCTTAGATATGCCAATCCCAGCTCAGCACCTCAGGGTACTGGGGCCCAACAAGTAGAACATGCCTGTTCATGGAAAGGGGAGCAGGTTTCAATATCTCTCTGTTCCATAACATACAAGCAAATCTTTATTATCTGCCTCACTGGAGAACTTTGAAGAAATGGTAATGTTTTCCCACCCAGAACAGCAATTTCCTGGCTCTACTGCTTTCTTCTACTGATGGCAGGAGAAGAAATACTCATCTTCCCCTCTACCTCTGCCACCAACATTCAGTATAATATTTCATGACGCGCTTCCTTTGGGTGTTTCCAGGACTCCTGGTTAAATGGCCCTATCTAAGGACATCTCTTCATTTAGAGCAGCTGCATGTATGTCCTTCCCATTGCTCCCAGATTTCCTCCTGCAGCTGTTCTCTGGTCATTCCAATGCATCTCCTTTAAATGGCTTCATGCTTTGAGCTTTTGGGAGTTTCCCAATTTTTCAGAAGTTTAAATAACTCCTTACTCAGCATCTTATTGTAAGTTTTACCTATCACCTCTTCTTATGCCTTTGTCTAAAATCCTGCCTTTATGGCAATGCCTTGTAGATGGTGGACATGTCAGATGCTGCTGGGATGTCACAAGGAGCAGAGGGAAGGGTTTTGCTTGATTCAATTTATCATATTCACATTTTTTGATGTTGGCCATGAAGAGAAAGTTTTCAGTACCCTCCTACCCCTGCCTCTGTGCGAACTGGCCAAGGAGAGACCGGGCGGGGGCGGCAAAAGTCTGCAGGCGGTGCCAAGGAGTCTGATGGGGCAGGGCGGGGCGCTCCCAACCATGGCTGGGCGGGGGCCGCGACAGACAGGGGCAGGGGCAGGGGCAGGGGCAGGGGCAGGGGCAGGGGCAGGGGCAGGGGCAGGGGCAGGGGCAGGGGCAGGGCAGGGCAGGGGCAGGGCAGGGGCAGGGGCAGGGGCAGGGGCAGGGCAGGGCAGGGGCGGGGAGAGAGGGGATGCGAGAGTGTGCGGCCGTGCGAGCGGGAGCGGCGGGGGCGGTGGGGAGCGGTGGTGTCTGAGGAGCCGGGCGTGTGTCCCTGTGTCTGTCTCTCTCTCTGTGTCAACGAGGCCCGAGGGCGGGCGGCTTCGTGCCGGCCCCGGGCGCCTCGGCACCGAGCCCCCGCGGCCCCCCAGGCTCCTTCCGAGGACCGAAGACCTCTGCGGGCCGTGAAGGAACCGGCCCCAAAGCGGCCGCCCGCTTGCCGGCGGTGCTGCCGGCGGCGGGGCGGGCCGGGCCGAGTCGCACCGGGGCCGGCGGCTGCGAGCTGATTTCCGCCGCACGGACGGGCTTCTCTTCCCCGCTGGCCCCGCTGACATTCTCTTCTGCGGGGCAGGGCTGTGTCGGCTCCCGGACGGGGGGCGGGGGGCACTGGGGACGCCGTTTCCACAGTTCTGCACCTCAGGAGACCCGAGCACAGGGCACGGGCTGCCCGTCGGCTCGCCTGCGAGTGCTCTGCATAATAAAGGAAACTGAACAAAATCTGCCAAGAAAATTTCTTTTTCGGCTAAGTTTCTCATACCAGGCAAATAGAAGAGCCATTCTTTCAAGAAAGGAGAAAATGGGGGGGAATAAAACCCTAAAGACAAACTGAATAAAACCCCAAACCAAAAAAATCTCAAAACAAAACACAAAACCCAAAGGAAAAAAACCCAAAAAATCCAAAACAAAACCAGAAAACCCAAAACAAAAGCCCTGCACCTCACCTGCCCTCCAAAAAACCACCCCAAAAAACGAAATACAACCCAGAAAAATACAAAAATATGTGTTGGTCTTGAAAGTGGGCGGTTTATGGGCTGGGATGGGGCTGCTAGAGCTGTCCGGCTCTGGGCTGTAAGGAGGCTGTGAGCTTCCCCTGGCTCCAGGGCCACCGGTGCTGGGTCGGCACCCTTGCGGCAAGCGTTGTCAGGGGGCAGCAGGTCTACTCTTGCTCCAGGCAAGCCTGGGGCAATCAGGTCTACCCGTCTCCGGAGCCATCAGGTCTACCAGGATCTGGGGACTCCCGGCTCTTGGCGGTGCCCGTGCCACGGGCAGTGACGGGTGACATCAGGTCATCCCCAACTCCGCGCCGGCCCAGGGTTATCAGGTCTACCCAGCTCCAGGGTCACCTGCTTCGTGGCAGGACCTTCATGGCCAGGGTCAACAGGTCTACCCCGATGCTGAGTGACCGTAAGGTGTTGTGGCCAGGACAACAGGTCTACCCTGGCTCCGGGGCTGCTGGGTTCATTGCAGTGCCCTGGATGTGAGCGGTGGCGGGGGACAAAAGGTCTACCCTGGCTCCGGGCCGGCCCGGGGCCATCAGGACTACCCCTCTCCACGGCCGCCGTGCTCGTGGTTGCGCTCAAGCTGCGGGTGGGATTGACAGCTAGCAGAACAGAATGGTTGGAAAAAGATCTGCCACCACCAGACACCAGACCACACCCAACAGGGTCACCCACCTCCTCTTGTCTATGGACGGTAATTAGGGGACCTGAAGACTTAAAACTAATTTTAAAAAACTTGCTAGAAGCTGATATACAGTAAGGTAGTAATAACCATTTCTGAGTTAAAGTACCACGGTAAAAGTTTAAACACTTTGTAATTCTTTAATAAGTGTCCTTTAGCCAAGCAGGTCAACTGAAGAAAGTTTTAGTTAGAATATTATTAAGTCTCACTTAGTTGCTAGGAATTAAGAGAATTACCCAAAGAAGCTAACCCTCAAAAGCCAGAGACTGTAAGTTGATGCGGGCTTAAGCCCGATCAAAGAAATAGTGGAGGGATTTATTATGAAGAAAACAGCCTTGCTGAGACATTTCGGTTTGGGCTAAGTACTGACATTGAAATATTAATTAGCGAATTGCTCCTGGGAATCACCTACACCCCCACCCACACTACCATTCTAGGACTGGGATGCAAAATAGAGAGACCAGTGGAATCACGGGAGGGGGTTTTGGGGATGAAAACACCCCTAAGTGGAAGGCTGGGCACAGTGGAGGGGGCTGGATGGGTGAGCTGCTTGGGGAAAAGGGAACCACATCCCTGGTCTGTGTCTGACCTGTCACCATAGCCTGCAGGGGACCAGACTGGACTGGGCTGTGGGAAGCAGGAACAAAGGAACAACTCTTCCTGGTGTTCCCAGGAGGGAAGGACAGGGGACAGCTGCTGCTGCACTTTGGCAGCAGGCTCTGCACATGCCCTCACCCTTCGGCTACCAGGACTTCAGACACAGACTGCACACCTCTTCACCTCCGGCTACCAGTGTGCCACGGAGACTCCAGGGACAGACTCTGCAGCCTTCTCGCCCTTTGGCTACTGGGAAAAAGCTACAACAGCGGGGGTGAGCTCTGTATTGAGCTCCCTTGCTCTGCTGATCTTTTGAATAAAGAGCTGAACATTAATAAAGGCACGAGCCCTGTTTACTACATGAAGGCCCCCAAAATTCCACTAAAAAGCCCCAAAATCCCCTAAAAATCGCTGCTGTTGTGCCCCCGTCCCCCGAATCCCCCATACCCCATTCAGGGTGGGCCTGGGACTGCCTGGGACCCCCAGATCTCCATAGGACCCCCTCCAGGAACCCCAAATCTTCCCCAGAGCCCCCCGCCAAAGTTGGCCCAGGACCCCCTGAGAGCCCCCAGACCCCAATTGCACCCAGCCCAGGATGCCCCCTGAGACCCCCTGAGACCCTTCCCAAGACCCTTCCAGGACCCTCCAGACCCCGCCCCAAACCCAACTCTGGACCCCCCAGCCTCTCCCCAGATCCCTCCAGGACCTCTCCCAAAAACCCCCAACCCCCCCCAGACCCTCTCTGGGACCCTTCCAGATCCCCCAAAGCCCCTCCCCAAAACCTCCAAAACCTCCTAGGACGCCACCAGGACCCCCCAAACCGCTCCCCCAACTCCGCCCAGACCCTCCCAAGACCCCCCCTCCAGGCCCCTCTCAGGACCCATCCCCACCCCCCAGGTCCCCCCACAATGCTCCAAGACCCCTCCCCAGACTCTCCCTGACACCTCCAGGACCCCTCAGGATCCCCCACCCAAGAGCCCTCCAGGACGCCCAGACTGCCCCGAGGACTCCTCCATGAGCCATCCAGGACCCCCCAGAGCCCTCCCTAAACTCCCCCCGGATCCCTCCCCAAAGGCCCCCGATCCCCCCAGGACCCCTCCCCAGCCCCCCCAGCCCCTCCCAGCCCCCGGCCCCTGTGCGGAGCCCCCTCCCCAGCGTTGCGGCCCCCGCGGCCCCCGCGGCTCCCGCCTCTCCCAGCGCCTCCCCCGCTCTGGCAGCGCCGCCCGCAGGGCCCGCCCGAGCCCGGGGGGCGGGGCCGCCGGGGGAGGGGCGCCGCTCCCGGCTCCCTCTGATTGGCTGCAGCCGCGCGCTGATTGGTTGGTTCGGCACGGGGCGCGCCGCTATTGGCTGGAGGAGCCCGCGCGCGCGGGGCAGGCGGGAAATTGTCAGGGGAGCGCGGCTGAGGAGGGGCTGAGGTGGGGCCGGGGAAACTGAACGGGGGGTTTGGGGCGGCTCGGGGAGAAATTGGGGATTTCTGGGGAACTGACAGGAAATAGGCGTGTGTCTGCTGGGTTTGGGGGAATGAGGGGGCTTTAGGGAGCTTTGGGGGGAGCTTGAGAGCTTCTGGAGCGTTCTCCGTTGGGTTTAGGGGGATCTGAGGGTAATTGCGGGGGTCCGAGGGGACTTTGGCGGAGTTGTGAGAGGAACTGGGGGGATCTGGGGGTTCTGAGGTGGCTCTGGGGTCAATTTTGGGGTAAAGTGGGGGGATCTGAGGGTAATTTGGGGGCTTTAGGTGGGTCTGGGGTGGATTTGGGGCTCTGGGGACACCTAAAGGGGTGCCAGGGGGTGAAGGGGTCGCAGCCCCCCAGACGCCCCCTGAAGCCCCCCTGTCCCCACAGAGGGGTCCCGGCCCTGGCGGTGCAGGACCCCCGGCCCCAGCCCAGCATCTCCATCAACCACCTGAACCGGGACACCAAGGAGGACGGGGATGGCTGGGGGGTCCTGGGGGCTCTGAGAGTGTCCGTGCCTGTCCCCAGGGGCTCAGGCTGTCCCCTGGGTGTCCCCGAGCTGGAGAAGTCCCTCTGCGCCGTTTCCTCGCCGTTTGGGCAGATTTTGGACATTTTGGTGCGGCGCAGTCTCGGCCTGCGGGGCCAGGCCTTCCTCACCTTCAGGGAGATGAGCAGCGCCACCAACGCCCTGCGCTCCCTGCAGGGCTTCCCCTCCTGCGGCCAACCCGTGGGGAGACAGCGACTGGGGGAGTTCTGGCACTGGGGAAAGAACTGCAATGCTGGGGAAAAACCGCCAAACTCTGGCCTCAGATACCCCCAAAGTCCAACTTGGAATCCCACCAAATTCATTCACCCTGAGCACCCCAAAGCTTCCCTTTCTATGACAAGCCCATGGTAAGACCGAAATGCTGGGTGAAATCCTGGAATTCTCATGGAAAAAACCCAAAATCCTGAGGAAAAAAAACAAACCCAACCAGGATTCCCCCCCAAATCCCATCAAGAATCCCTGAAATTGAGTTGGAAACACCCCTAAATCCAACCAGGAACCCCCCAAAGCTTCCCCTTCTATGACGAGTCCATGGTGAGACCCAAATCCTTGGGAAAATCCTGACATTTTGGGAAAAAATCCTGAAATTCTGGGAGAAATCCTGAATTCCTGGGGGAAAAACTCAAAATGCAGCCTCAAATATCGCCAAAATCAAACCAGGAACCGCCCCAAAGCTTCCCCTTCTACCAAATGCCCATGGTAAGAGACAAATCAGAGTAGAAGTCCTGGGATTTTGGGAACAATCCTGAAATTCTGGGAAAAACTCCAAAATCCTTGGGAAAAAACCCAAATCCAGCCTCAGTATCCCTAAAATCCACCATAACGCCCCCCCCCCACCCGCCAAAGCTTCCCCTTCCGGGACAAACCAGTGGTAATAGCAGAATCTTCAGGCAAATACCCAAATTTTGGGAAAAATCCTGTAATTCTGGGACAAAAGCACAAAATTCAATTGGGAACCCACCCAAAATCCGTCCAGGAGCCCCCAAGAATTCACCCTGAATCTCCTAAACCTTCCCCTTCTACCCCACAGTGAGACCCAAATTCAGGGAAAAATCCACAGATTCTTGAAAAAACAGGAAATCTTGGGAAAAAGCCTGAAATCTGGGGAAGAAACGGAAATCTCACCAGAAATCCACCCCCCAATCCCCTGGGAATGACCCCAAATCCCTGCTGGAACCTCCCCAATTCCTCTGAATTACCCCAAAATCCTGCTGAAATTCCCTGAATTCCTTCTAGGACTTGCCAAAATCCCTCAAAAACGTCCCTGATTGCTTCTGGAACTGCCCCAGATCCATTCTGGAGCATCCCCAAATCCCTCAGAACTTCTGAAAATCCCTTGGAAGACCCCAAAATCCCTCTTGAAACTCTCCCAGATCCCCTCAGAATTCCCCCAGATCCCTCAGAAAGCCCCAGATCCCCTCTGGAGCCTCTTCCAGATCCCCCCAAAATCCTCGGGAACAACCCCAAACCCCCCGAGCCGTCCCCAGCTCCCCCCGGAGTGATCCCAAATCCCCCCGGAGCCAGCCCAGGTCCCCTCTGGAAGCTCCCCGAGTCCCTCGGGAAGCCGCAGATCCCCGGGAGCCGCCGGGCAGCGCCGGGAAAGCCCAAAGCCCCGCGGCAGTGCCGCATCCCGGCCGGAGCTGCCCCGGGAGCCCCGCGGGGCCGGGGCCGGGGCCGGGATGCGCCGTCCCAGCGGATCCAGCGCGCCCGGCCGGGCTCGGCCAGCGCGGCCCAGGGCAGGGAGCGCTGGTGGGGCGGGAGCGGGAGCGGAGCGCGAACGGGACCAGCGCAGAGCCAAGGGGGGAGAGGCCCCGGCCCCACAGAGAGCGGGGCCGGAGCGCGGGGCCGGGCGGGGATGGCTCGGCGATTGTTCCGGGCGATTCGGGCACTCGCAGCGATCTCTGCGGGATTCTTGGGCTGCTCCTGGGAGGTTTGGCTGGGATTTTGAGGGAAGTTTTCGTGGGGATTTTTGGGTGGATTTCCTCGCACTTCGGGTGGGATGTGATAGGACTTGGGGGCATTTTTTGGGGAATTTGAGAGGGGTTTGGTGGGATTTCGGCGCGGATTTTTTGAGTGTATTTGGTGTGGATTTTGCGGGGGTTTAGGGAAATTTTGGTCGGATATTTTGGGTGATTTGGTGGGATTTTTTGTGTGGATTTTGTGTGATTGGGGGATTTTTGGCTGCATTTTTGTACAAATTTTTCTCTGTGGATTCTGTGGGATTTTCATGGGGATTTAGTGGGACTTTTTGTGGGATTTTTGTGTGGCATTTAAGGGGATTTTGGGGGCGATTTTTATGGGGATTTTGAGGGATTTCTGTGAGCCTTGGGGTGATTTTTTGTGGATTTTTTTGGGTGAGTTTTGTGGGCTTTTGGGTGGAATTTTTGTGGAGATTTACCTGGGATTTTGTGTGGTTTTTCTGGCATTTTCAAGGAATCTACAGTGGAATTTTTGTGGGAATTTTATGGTATTTTTGGTGGGATTTTTTGTGAGGATTTTGAGTCGATTTCTATTGGATTTTGGGGAGTTTGGGGGGATTTTTTAGGAAGATTTTAGTTGGGTTTTGGGTGTTTTGGGGGGGATTTTTATGGGATTTTGATGATATTTTTGTGAGGACTTTTGGTGATATTTTTGTGAGGGTGAGTGGTGCCTTTGGTTCCAACCAACTTTCCTCCCCGAGCCAACGTTACCCACTCCCTCACACGTCCCCCCCGTGCCTTCCCACTGCCTTGTCCTGTCTGGGCTTCCACAGCCCCTCATCCCTTCGTGGCCCCGTCCCCTCAGGGTCTCCCCCAGCCTGGCCAACCTGATCCATCAAGAGGCACCTGGGAGCCCTCAGCATTCCAGGCAGCAACACACGGGCAGGAGGACACGGATGGCGCTTCCTGCCTGGGACAGGGCTTGTGGCCATCTCCAGGCACCGCTCTCACAGAGATCCCCACAGCTCCAGCCCCTGCCCATCTGCTCTGTGGGCAGCACAAAGGCTTCAGCAGAACCACCAAAGGCCAAGGGGCTTCTGGCCATTTTCCCTGCAACCCTGCATGCCTGGGCAGCTTGCTGAGCCCAGGAACCCTTTTCTCCCTCTTCCCCTAGGCCCTGCAGAGCCTGGGCAGCAAAAGAAAGATCCTGGGAGTCTGTCTATTACAACACATCCTATATTTCTATGCTAAAGAAAAACAAAAAGAAGAAAAGAACAATCCTAAAGAAACGAAACATTCCTGCTGGCTCGAGTGGCCCCAGCAGACAGAGCCTCTGGGATCAGCTCTCTGCAGAGCTGCAGCAGCGCAGCCAGCCGAGCCCTGACAGACGAGGCCGTCTCCTCCATGCCCTGCAGAGCCGATCATGCAGGCTGTGGAAGCGGGAATATCGAGCTCTCTCTATTCCCTGGAGGACAGACAACGTTTGAACTGCCAGGCTCGCAACGGCGACACTGATGTCATTGGCCGTGTCTTCTAGGGCTGAAAGAGAGAGGAACAGCGCCATGGTCAGTTCCCGCATCTGAGGGGACCCGAGGAGATCCCTGTGCCAAGGCCATCCCAGCCGGCTCTGGCCATGGCCAGCAGGGAGCAGGGACCAGCTGGATCAGCCCAAAGCTGCTGGCCACGAATCCCCCAGGTGCCCTGAAAGCTCTGTGTGCTCTGTCCACGCCGCCCCTGGTCTGCACAGGGAGCAGAGCCCTCCACAGCCGGGGCAGGGCTCGCAGCTCCCCCGCCAGCCCTCGCGTGCAGCCCGCTGCCCTCACTCACCCTCACAGATGAGATGGAGCTCTTCCTTCCTCCCCCTCAGGTACCGCCCGGCCGTCCCTGGGAACACAGAGCCTGTCAGGCCCAGCGGCACAGCTCCCTGCCAGCGGCGCCGCCGGCCCTGTGCCCACACGCCCTCCTGGCCCAGCTCGTGGCTCACCCATGAACCTGACGGCCGCCTCTCGCAGGGGCTCCTGTGGGCTCTGCAGGTAGGGCAGGGCCCGGCGCAGGTGCTCGGCCACGCTGCTGCTGTCCTCTGCCAGCTGGAGAGAGCGACAGGAGGGAAGGGTTGGCCCCGCAGCCCCCCGGGCCGGGGCTCCATGGGCACCCGGCTCGGGCCGCAGGAGCCTGGAGCAGAGCCCGCGCGGCCTCGGGCTGCAGCAGCGGGCAGGGGCACAGCTGCCAGCCCGCACACCGAGCACCGCGCTCAGGGGCTGCTCCAGGCTGGGGCTGCGGCTTCCCAGCCCTCCTTACCAGGATCTCAATGAACCTCCACAGTTTCTCCTTCTTTACAGGTTTTTCAAGAACTCTCCTGTTCAGGAATTTGGCCACACAAAGCAGGGTTTCCCAAGAAGCCTGGAGAGCAGTAGAGACACGGAAATGGCCCCGCAGCCCAGGATCAGCATCCCTGTGCCAGGGCCAGGAGGAGGATGCAGCCTGCCAGGCGCCAGGGCAGGAGGCAGCCAAGCCCCCTCCCAGGGCGACAGCAGCAGCCCGTGAGTCCTCACCTCTGCCACACTCTGATTCTCATCATGGCAGTGGAAGAAGAGTGGGAGCAGGCTGTGACACACTTGTGTCATCAGGAGCTTTTTCTCTTCTTCCACTACAGTAGACAGCAAGGCTCGAAATACAAACATGGAGATCCACTGCACATGCCAGTCATCCTGTGTAACAGGAAGGAAACAAGACCTTGGCATCAGCTGATTCTGGCCCACCTTGGCGCAGGCCTGCATCTCCACAGGGCACCAAGTGTCTGGGCAGCAGCCAGTGGCCGTGGCTGAGGGCACAGAGCCTTACGTGTTCAAAGAGTGGCAGGAGCACCTTAGCCAGCTGCAGGGCGATGGGGCTGGGTATTGGGGTGTCATTATCCAAGAAGAAATCACTAAGTAGAACAATGCTCATCCTGACCACATCACTATCATTTTCCTGCAGGAGCTCCCCGAGGCTTTCGGTCAGGCTCCGCATTCTTTTGGCCTGTGCGGAACAAAAGTGTGTGAAAGGCCACCCTGCTGCCACAGGGCCCAGAGGCCAAAGGCCTGTCCCGCAGCCCTCGGGCAGCTGAAGTGGGAGGCAGGAGAGCTGGGAGCAGCTGACCCAGTGCCTGAAGACCAGCAACTGTGTTCCCCAGCACCACGCTGCCTGCACGGCTTCAGCTGCTGCCCCCTCCTTACCATCGAGGGATTATCCCTGACCAAGAGGAGGGCTCTCAGAACCTGGCGGCGCATCTCCGTGTGCTCACTCAGCAAGTGCCTCGACAAGAGATCCATGATGCTGTCACTGCATGCACTCAAGTCCAGGCAATGCAGGACCTGAAAGGCACAGGGCAGTGACAGGGGACCCGGCCGGCAGGAGCCCAGAACCGCACAGGGCGGGGACCAGGCAGCAGCGCAGGGCGTGGGCACCATCCCAGGCAGCTGCGGCTACGAGAGGGCAGAGAGCTGGGAGGCAGCGCCGGCCTTCAGACTCACCTCCACAAGGAATGCCAGGGCAGGGAAGTGCCAGTATGGCATCTCTTTGCGGAGCAACTGAAGGAGATAGTCTAAGATGCTTTTACACTCATCGATGGATTCTTTGCCCATCTCCCTGGAAGGCAGAAAATGGCACTAAGATGTGGCAGCAGCTCTCTGGCCTCAGAGAGAAACAAACAACTTTCCCAGGCATCGCCTGAGAAAGTCTGAGAAGATCAGAGGAAAGAATGAAAAAACATTCTTATCTTAACATGCTGCACCTGGCATTGTGAACATTCGGAATATGTTACAGAGATTTGTCTACCAAAATGTGCTTTCTTAAGTAACTAATGGTATAGTGTTTAGACTAGAAAACACATTAAATCAACCTATATCATAACTATCTATAAGAACAATGGGTTTCTTAATAATAATTATTATTGATCGGACCTCTGAAATACATGGAGTCAGTGATAATTACTGGCCGGAGGCCCGCTCCTACGACACTAAGACCCTGAGTCGGGGGGGGAAGCCCCTCCCAGGACAGACTGATGCAGTTCTTGTCTTTACCCCCCACCCTGCAGGGGGACCTGGGCCCTTTGAGATGTGGCTGCTGCTGGGCACCCTCCTCTCCCAGCCTTTCCCAGTCTGCTTGGCTGTCCCTCGTCCCTCTGGCCCATGGCCATGGGGACTGAGTGGGATATCCCAGCCACAGAGCACAAATGCCGGGAGCAATGGGGAGAAGGGGGTCTCACCTGGCCAGCAGACCCACGGCATAAATGTGGGTGTCAGCACAGAGCAGCGTGTCCCAGCCACGCTTGCGCTCCATTGACAACACCACATCCTCATAGTCCATTTGGCACAGCAGGGACTTCAGGGTCCTCACTGCAAACCTGAGTGCAGAGCAAAGCCCGGGTCACACTGGGAGCACTGGCTCCTGCCCTGGCCATGTGGCAGGGACAGAAGGATTGGGATAGAGCACCTGTTGGGGCTGCTGGCAAGGCCATGTTCTTCCTGGCATCCCTTCCAGAAGGTATCCACCTCCTCTGGCATCTCTTTGGTGCTGAAGAACACTTGGAAGAGCAGATGCACAAATAACTGCGGGAAATGCTCATCCACTATATCTGGGACACAGCGCTCCTGAAGGATCTTCCATATCACCACAGTTGCCTGCAAAGGACGAAGCCCCCCGAGGCAGCGTTCAGTGGCAAGGTGTCCGTGTGACAGGGCCCAAGCGTGGCAGGGAGAGGCCCAGAGAGACACAGGGGGAGCAGCGGGCCTGGTGGCCCTGCAGCTGTCCCTAGGCCAGCTTTCAGGCCAGTGCCTGAGGCAGGGAGATGCAGTGGGGAAAGGAGGATGGAGAGCTGCTGGACAGGTGGCCTTGGGGCCAGCAAAGTCCACTGGCAGAAACTCACAGCCAGGGCAAAGACAGTCATTCTGTTCCCATCGCAGGTGCTCATGCTGTGCTCTGGCCAGCTCCCCAGCACATCCAGGAGTATCTGCTGTGCCAGCTCTGCAGTCCAGGGTGTGCACATGATGGTCTTCCACATGGCCATGGCAGCTCTGCGGGGTTAGAGCTCTGTCTCAGGGCATCTCAGACACAGCACCGTGGTCTGGGCATCTCTAGAGGCCCGGGTTGACTGCCGGCTCTGCCTTTGCCCACTGCCCCTCTCCAGCAGCAGCCAGGCAGCCCAGCCCTGTGGGGACAGGCCCCTGTGGGACAACGAGGGAGCATGGCAGCAGGCTTGGGGCTGACATGCCAGGGCCTGGAAAGGGAGCAGCCAGAGGGCCCTGGGACTCTCTGTTGGTCAGAAACCTGGCCCAGGCTGTACAGGGCGATGGGTTGGGGTGAGCCCTGAGCCCTCTGGGCAGATGGGCCCCATACCTGTCACAGGATGGGGCCACACGCAGGAGTGTCATTACTGCCTCATTTGGCTGCGCTTCTGTGAGATACAGCAGGGCGTTGTCCAGCCTGTGCTCAGCAGAATCATTGGCCATGAGCCACTGGTGGATGTATCTCACCATGCCGGGCACCTGGAGAAGGCACAGGGAGACTTGGAAAGCTGCCAGAGGGATCAGCGTTCCCAGGGTCCCGAGAGAAGTGCTTCCCTTCCCGCCACACTGCGATGGCCTCAAAGGCTCACAGGGGCCAGCACTAGTGGCTTGGGAAGCTATGTGACTCATGGGGCAATTGAAGCCTGGCCACATCTGCTTACTTGCTCTGCTCTGGGAACACCACTCTGCACAAGCAAATCCAGCAGGGCGGCACTGGTCTCATGTCCGAGGAGCTCTGAGTATGCTCTGAGCCCAGGGCTCATGACACTGGTCTCTTCCTGCCGAATTCTCTTGATGAATTTGCAAACGAGCTGTAGGAGAAGAGCAAGAAGCCATGGCATGCTGCAGGTGTGCTGCTGGGCTGAGCAGTGACAGCAGGCCCAGCCCAGGTGGGGATGGCTGCAGGTACCTGTGCTGTTCTGTGGAAGCGGCCATGGGCGGGTTCCTGCTCTTGTCTCTGGTCCAGGGCTGCATCTGGGAAAGAGCGAGCGCAGCCCGAGCTGAGGGGCTGCCGGAGAGGCCGGAGAACACAGCCCAGCCCTGCGCTGCCCAGGCAGGGACAGCCCCGTGACGGCCCAGAGCATGGAGCACGGCTGTGGGGTGTCTGCCCGGCCCCTATTCCATCCTGACCATGGGCATGGCCCCAGGGGATGGCATGGCATGGCATGGCATGGCATGGCATGGCATGGCATGGCATGGCATGGCATGGCATGGCATGGCATGGCATGGCATGGCATGGCATGGGGCCAAGCTGGCTGCAGGCACCAGCCCTGCGGCCCAGCTCTGCCACTCACCCTTCTGCCGTGGCTGGAACTGCTCCAGCTCTTCAGGCTGCTGTGCTGGGGCAGTTCCAGGGCCTTCTTTCTCCTCCTTCCCCCAGGCCAGCTTGGGCACGCTCGCAGGTCTGTGCTCTACGACACTGCCTGGATTCATGGCTGCTTGCAGAAGGTGAAAAGGAAAAGGTCCAAGTCAGCAAGTGCTGCAGTCGTGCCTTGAGGGCACCTGCAAGTGTGAAGACTTGGCAAGGCTACAGGACAGCAAGTCCTGCACTCTGCTCTTGGGGCTCCAGCCACAAGGACAGGAGACTCCTGTCAAGGACAGTGAAAAGCAAATGCCACAGTCTGCCCTCGAGGGCAGCTGCAGAAGATTTGCCTTGGGAAGGCCAGGGGTCACCAAGTGCTCTGCTCTGGCCACGAGCTCACCTGCAGGAGTAATACCTTGGGAAAGCTCTGGGTCAGCAAGGAACGAGTGGCTGTGCGAGGGCTCCTCACAGCACCGCTCTCTCGCGTCCTCTCTCGTCGTGTGCACCGAGCACTGTGGAGTGTAACTGTAACTTGTAACTGCCAACACCTCTGCCAGAGCGTGTCACCAAGGGCCCTTGGAATCCCTGTCCCGTTCCATTCCATGGTGACCATGCTGCACGGTGTCACCAAGGGCCCTTGGAATCCCTGTCCCGTTCCATTCCACGGTGACCATGCTGCACCCTGTCACCAAGGGCCCTTGCACGCACTGCCACCTGCCCTGGGGCCACCCCGTGCCCACCCAAAGTGGCCCAGGTTGGAAGGAATCCCTGGCCCCAAGTGTCTGAGACAGCCCGACGGGATCTTTAGGAATGACTCAGACCATCAGCCAACGCTGCCCTGCTCTGCAGGCTCAGGGCAGCAGAAGGAGCCCCCACGGGCTCTGCAGGAGCTGGCAGAGGCTGCCCAGCAGGGAGGCCATGGGGCACAGAGCCCCAAGGCTGCCCAGGGCCCCACGGCACAGGGGCCGTTCCCAGCCCCAATGCTCCTGGCCTGGCCTGGGCTGCACAGGGGCTGTGGCACCATGGCTGGGCCAGCACAGGGCCACAAAGGGGCCCCGCAGCCGCTGCCGGGGCTGGCAGCAAGTCCGGGCACAGACAAGGAATTGCTGAGCATGGCCTGCGCTGGCCAGGGCTGACTGTGCCAAAGGCAGAGCTCAGCTGCTCTTGATGCCTGCAGGAAAAGTCAAGAGGCCAAAGAGCCTCCATGGCTGTGCTGGGGACAGAGGCTGGAGGAGGGAAATGCAGGGAAGCTGTGGCATGGGGAGGACATGCAATTCCAGCAGACACCTCAGCCTGCAAGGTGCTCTGCTCTACCTCAGCTCCTCTCTTAGATATGCCAATCCCAGCTCAGCACCTCAGGGTACTGGGGCCCAACAAGTAGAACATGCCTGTTCATGGAAAGGGGAGCAGGTTTCAATATCTCTCTGTTCCATAACATACAAGCAAATCTTTATTATCTGCCTCACTGGAGAACTTTGAAGAAATGGTAATGTTTTCCCACCCAGAACAGCAATTTCCTGGCTCTACTGCTTTCTTCTACTGATGGCAGGAGAAGAAATACTCATCTTCCCCTCTACCTCTGCCACCAACATTCAGTATAATATTTCATGACGCGCTTCCTTTGGGTGTTTCCAGGACTCCTGGTTAAATGGCCCTATCTAAGGACATCTCTTCATTTAGAGCAGCTGCATGTATGTCCTTCCCATTGCTCCCAGATTTCCTCCTGCAGCTGTTCTCTGGTCATTCCAATGCATCTCCTTTAAATGGCTTCATGCTTTGAGCTTTTGGGAGTTTCCCAATTTTTCAGAAGTTTAAATAACTCCTTACTCAGCATCTTATTGTAAGTTTTACCTATCACCTCTTCTTATGCCTTTGTCTAAAATCCTGCCTTTATGGCAATGCCTTGTAGATGGTGGACATGTCAGATGCTGCTGGGATGTCACAAGGAGCAGAGGGAAGGGTTTTGCTTGATTCAATTTATCATATTCACATTTTTTGATGTTGGCCATGAAGAGAAAGTTTTCAGTACCCTCCTACCCCTGCCTCTGTGCGAACTGGCCAAGGAGAGACCGGGCGGGGGCGGCAAAAGTCTGCAGGCGGTGCCAAGGAGTCTGATGGGGCAGGGCGGGGCGCTCCCAACCATGGCTGGGCGGGGGCCGCGACAGACAGGGGCAGGGGCAGGGGCAGGGGCAGGGGCAGGGGCAGGGGCAGGGGCAGGGGCAGGGGCAGGGCAGGGGCAGGGGCAGGGGCAGGGGCAGGGCAGGGCAGGGGCGGGGAGAGAGGGGATGCGAGAGTGTGCGGCCGTGCGAGCGGGAGCGGCGGGGGCGGTGGGGAGCGGTGGTGTCTGAGGAGCCGGGCGTGTGTCCCTGTGTCTGTCTCTCTCTCTGTGTCAACGAGGCCCGAGGGCGGGCGGCTTCGTGCCGGCCCCGGGCGCCTCGGCACCGAGCCCCCGCGGCCCCCCAGGCTCCTTCCGAGGACCGAAGACCTCTGCGGGCCGTGAAGGAACCGGCCCCAAAGCGGCCGCCCGCTTGCCGGCGGTGCTGCCGGCGGCGGGGCGGGCCGGGCCGAGTCGCACCGGGGCCGGCGGCTGCGAGCTGATTTCCGCCGCACGGACGGGCTTCTCTTCCCCGCTGGCCCCGCTGACATTCTCTTCTGCGGGGCAGGGCTGTGTCGGCTCCCGGACGGGGGGCGGGGGGCACTGGGGACGCCGTTTCCACAGTTCTGCACCTCAGGAGACCCGAGCACAGGGCACGGGCTGCCCGTCGGCTCGCCTGCGAGTGCTCTGCATAATAAAGGAAACTGAACAAAATCTGCCAAGAAAATTTCTTTTTCGGCTAAGTTTCTCATACCAGGCAAATAGAAGAGCCATTCTTTCAAGAAAGGAGAAAATGGGGGGGAATAAAACCCTAAAGACAAACTGAATAAAACCCCAAACCAAAAAAATCTCAAAACAAAACACAAAACCCAAAGGAAAAAAACCCAAAAAATCCAAAACAAAACCAGAAAACCCAAAACAAAAGCCCTGCACCTCACCTGCCCTCCAAAAAACCACCCCAAAAAACGAAATACAACCCAGAAAAATACAAAAATATGTGTTGGTCTTGAAAGTGGGCGGTTTATGGGCTGGGATGGGGCTGCTAGAGCTGTCCGGCTCTGGGCTGTAAGGAGGCTGTGAGCTTCCCCTGGCTCCAGGGCCACCGGTGCTGGGTCGGCACCCTTGCGGCAAGCGTTGTCAGGGGGCAGCAGGTCTACTCTTGCTCCAGGCAAGCCTGGGGCAATCAGGTCTACCCGTCTCCGGAGCCATCAGGTCTACCAGGATCTGGGGACTCCCGGCTCTTGGCGGTGCCCGTGCCACGGGCAGTGACGGGTGACATCAGGTCATCCCCAACTCCGCGCCGGCCCAGGGTTATCAGGTCTACCCAGCTCCAGGGTCACCTGCTTCGTGGCAGGACCTTCATGGCCAGGGTCAACAGGTCTACCCCGATGCTGAGTGACCGTAAGGTGTTGTGGCCAGGACAACAGGTCTACCCTGGCTCCGGGGCTGCTGGGTTCATTGCAGTGCCCTGGATGTGAGCGGTGGCGGGGGACAAAAGGTCTACCCTGGCTCCGGGCCGGCCCGGGGCCATCAGGACTACCCCTCTCCACGGCCGCCGTGCTCGTGGTTGCGCTCAAGCTGCGGGTGGGATTGACAGCTAGCAGAACAGAATGGTTGGAAAAAGATCTGCCACCACCAGACACCAGACCACACCCAACAGGGTCACCCACCTCCTCTTGTCTATGGACGGTAATTAGGGGACCTGAAGACTTAAAACTAATTTTAAAAAACTTGCTAGAAGCTGATATACAGTAAGGTAGTAATAACCATTTCTGAGTTAAAGTACCACGGTAAAAGTTTAAACACTTTGTAATTCTTTAATAAGTGTCCTTTAGCCAAGCAGGTCAACTGAAGAAAGTTTTAGTTAGAATATTATTAAGTCTCACTTAGTTGCTAGGAATTAAGAGAATTACCCAAAGAAGCTAACCCTCAAAAGCCAGAGACTGTAAGTTGATGCGGGCTTAAGCCCGATCAAAGAAATAGTGGAGGGATTTATTATGAAGAAAACAGCCTTGCTGAGACATTTCGGTTTGGGCTAAGTACTGACATTGAAATATTAATTAGCGAATTGCTCCTGGGAATCACCTACACCCCCACCCACACTACCATTCTAGGACTGGGATGCAAAATAGAGAGACCAGTGGAATCACGGGAGGGGGTTTTGGGGATGAAAACACCCCTAAGTGGAAGGCTGGGCACAGTGGAGGGGGCTGGATGGGTGAGCTGCTTGGGGAAAAGGGAACCACATCCCTGGTCTGTGTCTGACCTGTCACCATAGCCTGCAGGGGACCAGACTGGACTGGGCTGTGGGAAGCAGGAACAAAGGAACAACTCTTCCTGGTGTTCCCAGGAGGGAAGGACAGGGGACAGCTGCTGCTGCACTTTGGCAGCAGGCTCTGCACATGCCCTCACCCTTCGGCTACCAGGACTTCAGACACAGACTGCACACCTCTTCACCTCCGGCTACCAGTGTGCCACGGAGACTCCAGGGACAGACTCTGCAGCCTTCTCGCCCTTTGGCTACTGGGAAAAAGCTACAACAGCGGGGGTGAGCTCTGTATTGAGCTCCCTTGCTCTGCTGATCTTTTGAATAAAGAGCTGAACATTAATAAAGGCACGAGCCCTGTTTACTACATGAAGGCCCCCAAAATTCCACTAAAAAGCCCCAAAATCCCCTAAAAATCGCTGCTGTTGTGCCCCCGTCCCCCGAATCCCCCATACCCCATTCAGGGTGGGCCTGGGACTGCCTGGGACCCCCAGATCTCCATAGGACCCCCTCCAGGAACCCCAAATCTTCCCCAGAGCCCCCCGCCAAAGTTGGCCCAGGACCCCCTGAGAGCCCCCAGACCCCAATTGCACCCAGCCCAGGATGCCCCCTGAGACCCCCTGAGACCCTTCCCAAGACCCTTCCAGGACCCTCCAGACCCCGCCCCAAACCCAACTCTGGACCCCCCAGCCTCTCCCCAGATCCCTCCAGGACCTCTCCCAAAAACCCCCAACCCCCCCCAGACCCTCTCTGGGACCCTTCCAGATCCCCCAAAGCCCCTCCCCAAAACCTCCAAAACCTCCTAGGATGCCACCAGGACCCCCCAAACCGCTCCCCCAACTCCGCCCAGACCCTCCCAAGACCCCCCCTCCAGGCCCCTCTCAGGACCCATCCCCACCCCCCAGGTCCCCCCACAATGCTCCAAGACCCCTCCCCAGACTCTCCCTGACACCTCCAGGACCCCTCAGGATCCCCCACCCAAGAGCCCTCCAGGACGCCCAGACTGCCCCGAGGACTCCTCCATGAGCCATCCAGGACCCCCCAGAGCCCTCCCTAAACTCCCCCCGGATCCCTCCCCAAAGGCCCCCGATCCCCCCAGGACCCCTCCCCAGCCCCCCCAGCCCCTCCCAGCCCCCGGCCCCTGTGCGGAGCCCCCTCCCCAGCGTTGCGGCCCCCGCGCCTCCCGCGGCTCCCGCCTCTCCCAGCGCCTCCCCCGCTCTGGCAGCGCCGCCCGCAGGGCCCGCCCGAGCCCGGGGGGCGGGGCCGCCGGGGGAGGGGCGCCGCTCCCGGCTCCCTCTGATTGGCTGCAGCCGCGCGCTGATTGGTTGGTTCGGCACGGGGCGCGCCGCTATTGGCTGGAGGAGCCCGCGCGCGCGGGGCAGGCGGGAAATTGTCAGGGGAGCGCGGCTGAGGAGGGGCTGAGGTGGGGCCGGGGAAACTGAACGGGGGGTTTGGGGCGGCTCGGGGAGAAATTGGGGATTTCTGGGGAACTGACAGGAAATAGGCGTGTGTCTGCTGGGTTTGGGGGAATGAGGGGGCTTTAGGGAGCTTTGGGGGGAGCTTGAGAGCTTCTGGAGCGTTCTCCGTTGGGTTTAGGGGGATCTGAGGGTAATTGCGGGGGTCCGAGGGGACTTTGGCGGAGTTGTGAGAGGAACTGGGGGGATCTGGGGGTTCTGAGGTGGCTCTGGGGTCAATTTTGGGGTAAAGTGGGGGGATCTGAGGGTAATTTGGGGGCTTTAGGTGGGTCTGGGGTGGATTTGGGGCTCTGGGGACACCTAAAGGGGTGCCAGGGGGTGAAGGGGTCGCAGCCCCCCAGACGCCCCCTGAAGCCCCCCTGTCCCCACAGAGGGGTCCCGGCCCTGGCGGTGCAGGACCCCCGGCCCCAGCCCAGCATCTCCATCAACCACCTGAACCGGGACACCAAGGAGGACGGGGATGGCTGGGGGGTCCTGGGGGCTCTGAGAGTGTCCGTGCCTGTCCCCAGGGGCTCAGGCTGTCCCCTGGGTGTCCCCGAGCTGGAGAAGTCCCTCTGCGCCGTTTCCTCGCCGTTTGGGCAGATTTTGGACATTTTGGTGCGGCGCAGTCTCGGCCTGCGGGGCCAGGCCTTCCTCACCTTCAGGGAGATGAGCAGCGCCACCAACGCCCTGCGCTCCCTGCAGGGCTTCCCCTCCTGCGGCCAACCCGTGGGGAGACAGCGACTGGGGGAGTTCTGGCACTGGGGAAAGAACTGCAATGCTGGGGAAAAACCGCCAAACTCTGGCCTCAGATACCCCCAAAGTCCAACTTGGAATCCCACCAAACTCATTCACCCTGAGCACCCCAAAGCTTCCCTTTCTATGACAAGCCCATGGTAAGACAGAAATGCTGGGTGAAATCCTGGAATTCTCATGGAAAAAACCCAAAATCCTGAGGAAAAAAAACAAACCCAACCAGGATTCCCCCCCAAATCCCATCAAGAATCCCTGAAATTGAGTTGGAAACACCCCTAAATCCAACCAGGAACCCCCCAAAGCTTCCCCTTCTATGACGAGTCCATGGTGAGACCCAAATCCTTGGGAAAATCCTGACATTTTGGGAAAAAATCCTGAAATTCTGGGAGAAATCCTGAATTCCTGGGGGAAAAACTCAAAATGCAGCCTCAAATATCGCCAAAATCAAACCAGGAACCGCCCCAAAGCTTCCCCTTCTACCAAATGCCCATGGTAAGAGACAAATCAGAGTAGAAGTCCTGGGATTTTGGGAACAATCCTGAAATTCTGGGAAAAACTCCAAAATCCTTGGGAAAAAACCCAAATCCAGCCTCAGTATCCCTAAAATCCACCATAACGCCCCCCCCCCACCCGCCAAAGCTTCCCCTTCCGGGACAAACCAGTGGTAATAGCAGAATCTTCAGGCAAATACCCAAATTTTGGGAAAAATCCTGTAATTCTGGGACAAAAGCACAAAATTCAATTGGGAACCCACCCAAAATCCGTCCAGGAGCCCCCAAGAATTCACCCTGAATCTCCTAAACCTTCCCCTTCTACCCCACAGTGAGACCCAAATTCAGGGAAAAATCCACAGATTCTTGAAAAAACAGGAAATCTTGGGAAAAAGCCTGAAATCTGGGGAAGAAACGGAAATCTCACCAGAAATCCACCCCCCAATCCCCTGGGAATGACCCCAAATCCCTGCTGGAACCTCCCCAATTCCTCTGAATTACCCCAAAATCCTGCTGAAATTCCCTGAATTCCTTCTAGGACTTGCCAAAATCCCTCAAAAACGTCCCTGATTGCTTCTGGAACTGCCCCAGATCCATTCTGGAGCATCCCCAAATCCCTCAGAACTTCTGAAAATCCCTTGGAAGACCCCAAAATCCCTCTTGAAACTCTCCCAGATCCCCTCAGAATTCCCCCAGATCCCTCAGAAAGCCCCAGATCCCCTCTGGAGCCTCTTCCAGATCCCCCCAAAATCCTCGGGAACAACCCCAAACCCCCCGAGCCGTCCCCAGCTCCCCCCGGAGTGATCCCAAATCCCCCCGGAGCCAGCCCAGGTCCCCTCTGGAAGCTCCCCGAGTCCCTCGGGAAGCCGCAGATCCCCGGGAGCCGCCGGGCAGCGCCGGGAAAGCCCAAAGCCCCGCGGCAGTGCCGCATCCCGGCCGGAGCTGCCCCGGGAGCCCCGCGGGGCCGGGGCCGGGGCCGGGATGCGCCGTCCCAGCGGATCCAGCGCGCCCGGCCGGGCTCGGCCAGCGCGGCCCAGGGCAGGGAGCGCTGGTGGGGCGGGAGCGGGAGCGGAGCGCGAACGGGACCAGCGCAGAGCCAAGGGGGGAGAGGCCCCGGCCCCACAGAGAGCGGGGCCGGAGCGCGGGGCCGGGCGGGGATGGCTCGGCGATTGTTCCGGGCGATTCGGGCACTCGCAGCGATCTCTGCGGGATTCTTGGGCTGCTCCTGGGAGGTTTGGCTGGCATTTTGAGGGAAGTTTTCGTGGGGATTTTTGGGGTGGATTTCCTCGCACTTCGGGTGGGATGTGATAGGACTTGGGGGCATTTTTTGGGGAATTTGAGAGGGGTTTGGTGGGATTTCGGCGCGGATTTTTTGAGTGTATTTGGTGTGGATTTTGCGGGGGTTTAGGGAAATTGTGGTCGGATATTTTGGGTGATTTGGTGGGATTTTTTGTGTGGATTTTGTGTGATTGGGGGATTTTTGGCTGCATTTTTGTACAAATTTTTCTCTGTGGATTCTGTGGGATTTTCATGGGGATTTAGTGGGACTTTTTGTGGGATTTTTGTGTGGCATTTAAGGGGATTTTGGGGGCGATTTTTATGGGGATTTTGAGGGATTTCTGTGAGCCTTGGGGTGATTTTTTGTGGATTTTTTTGGGTGAGTTTTGTGGGCTTTTGGGTGGAATTTTTGTGGAGATTTACCTGGGATTTTGTGTGGTTTTTCTGGCATTTTCAAGGAATCTACAGTGGAATTTTTGTGGGAATTTTATGGTATTTTTGGTGGGATTTTTTGTGAGGATTTTGAGTCGATTTCTATTGGATTTTGGGGAGTTTTGGGGGATTTTTTAGGAAGATTTTAGTTGGGTTTTGGGTGTTTTGGGGGGGATTTTTATGGGATTTTGATGATATTTTTGTGAGGACTTTTGGTGATATTTTTGTGAGGGTGAGTGGTGCCTTTGGTTCCAACCAACTTTCCTCCCCGAGCCAACGTTACCCACTCCCTCACACGTCCCCCCCGTGCCTTCCCACTGCCTTGTCCTGTCAGAGCTTCCACAGCCCCTCATCCCTTCGTGGCCCCGTCCCCTCAGGGTCTCCCCCAGCCTGGCCAACCTGCCCCATCAAGAGGCACCTGGGAGCCCTCAGCATTCCAGGCAGCAACACACGGGCAGGAGGACACGGATGGCGCTTCCTGCCTGGGACAGGGCTTGTGGCCATCTCCAGGCACCGCTCTCACAGAGATCCCCACAGCTCCAGCCCCTGCCCATCTGCTCTGTGGGCAGCACAAAGGCTTCAGCAGAACCACCAAAGGCCAAGGGGCTTCTGGCCATTTTCCCTGCAACCCTGCATGCCTGGGCAGCTTGCTGAGCCCAGGAACCCTTTTCTCCCTCTTCCCCTAGGCCCTGCAGAGCCTGGGCAGCAAAAGAAAGATCCTGGGAGTCTGTCTATTACAACACATCCTATATTTCTATGCTAAAGAAAAACAAAAAGAAGAAAAGAACAATCCTAAAGAAACGAAACATTACTGCTGGCTCGGGTGGTCCCAGCAGACAGAGCCTCTGGGATCAGCTCTCTGCAGAGCTGCAGCAGCGCAGCCAGCCGAGCCCTGACAGACGAGGCCGTCTCCTCCATGCCCTGCAGAGCCGATCATGCAGGCTGTGGAAGCGGGAATATCGAGCTCTCTCTATTCCCTGGAGGACAGACAATGTTTGAACTGCCAGGCTCGCAACGGCAACACTGATGTCATTGGCCGTGTCTTCTAGGGCTGAAAGAGAGAGGAACAGCGCCATGGTCAGTTCCCGCATCTGAGGGGACCCGAGGAGATCCCTGTGCCAGGGCCATCCCAGCCGGCTCTGGCTATGGCCAGCAGGGAGCAGGGACCAGCCGGATCAGCCCAAAGCTGCTAGCCACGAATCCCCCAGGTGCCCTGAAAGCTCTGTGTGCTCTGTCCACGCCGCCCCTGGTCTGCACAGGGAGCAGAGCCCTCCACAGCCGGGGCAGGGCTCGCAGCTCCCCCGCCAGCCCTCGCGTGCAGCCCGCTGCCCTCACTCACCCTCACAGATGAGATGGAGCTCTTCCTTCCTCCCCCTCAGGTACCGCCCGGCCGTCCCTGGGAACACAGAGCCTGTCAGGCCCAGCGGCACAGCTCCCTGCCAGCGGCGCCGCCGGCCCTGTGCCCACACGCCCTCCTGGCCCGGCTTGTGGCTCACCCATGAACCTGACGGCCGCCTCTCGCAGGGGCTCCTGTGGGCTCTGCAGGTAGGGCAGGGCCCGGCGCAGGTGCTCGGCCACGCTGCTGCTGTCCTCTGCCAGCTGGAGAGAGCGACAGGAGGGAAGGGTTGGCCCCGCAGCCCCCCGGGCCGGGGCTCCATGGGCACCCGGCTCGGGCCGCAGGAGCCTGGAGCAGAGCCCGCGCGGCCTCGGGCTGCAGCAGCGGGCAGGGGCACAGCTGCCAGCCCGCACACCGAGCACCGCGCTCAGGGGCTGCTCCAGGCTGGGGCTGCGGCTTCCCGGCCCTCCTTACCAGGATCTCAATGAACCTCCACAGTTTCTCCTTCTTTACAGGCTTTTCAAGATCTCTCCTGTTCAGGAATTTGGCCACACAAAGCAGGGTTTCCCAAGAAGCCTGGAGAGCAGTAGAGACACGGAAATGGCCCCACAGCCCAGGATCAGCATCCCTGTGCCAGGGCCAGGAGGAGGATGCAGCCTGCCAGGCGCCAGGGCAGGAGGCAGCCAAGCCCCCTCCCAGGGCGACAGCAGCAGCCCGTGAGTCCTCACCTCTGCCACACTCTGATTCTCATCATGGCAGTGGAAGAAGAGTGGGAGCAGGCTGTGACACACTTGTGTCATCAGGAACTTTTTCTCTTCTTCCACTACAGTAGACAGCAAGGCTCGAAATACAAACATGGAGATCCACTGCACATGCCAGTCATCCTGTGTAACAGGAAGGAAACAAGACCTTGGCATCAGCTGATTCTGGCCCACCTTGGCGCAGGCCTGCATCTCCACAGGGCACCAAGTGTCTGGGCAGCAGCCAGTGGCCGTGGCTGAGGGCACAGAGCCTTACGTGTTCAAAGAGTGGCAGGAGCACCTTAGCCAGCTGCAGGGCGATGGGGCTGGGTATTGGGGTGTCATTATCCAAGAAGAAATCACTAAGTAGAACAATGCTCATCCTGACCACATCACTATCATTTTCCTGCAGGAGCTCCCCGAGGCTTTCGGTCAGGCTCCGCATTCTTTTGGCCTGTGCGGAACAAAAGTGTGTGAAAGGCCACCCTGCTGCCACAGGGCCCAGAGGCCAAAGGCCTGTCCCGCAGCCCTCGGGCAGCTGAAGTGGGAGGCAGGAGAGCTGGGAGCAGCTGACCCAGTGCCTGAAGACCAGCAACTGCGTTCCCCAGCACCACGCTGCCTGCACGGCTTCAGCTGCTGCCCCCTCCTTACCAGCGAGGGATTATCCCTGACCAAGAGGAGGGCTCTCAGAACCTGGCGGCGCATCTCTGTGTGCTCACTCAGCAAGTGCCTCGACAAGAGATCCATGATGCTGTCACTGCATGCACTCAAGTCCAGGCAATGCAGGACCTGAAAGGCACAGGGCAGTGACAGGGGACCCGGCCGGCAGGAGCCCAGAACCGCACAGGGCGGGGACCAGGCAGCAGCGCAGGGCGTGGGCACCATCCCAGGCAGCTGCGGCTACGAGAGGGCAGAGAGCTGGGAGGCAGCGCCGGCCTTCAGACTCACCTCCACAAGGAATGCCAGGGCAGGGAAGTGCCAGTATGGCATCTCTTTGCGGAGCAACTGAAGGAGATAGTCTAAGATGCTTTTACACTCATCGATGGATTCTTTGCCCATCTCCCTGGAAGGCAGAAAATGGCACTAAGATGTGGCAGCAGCTCTCTGGCCTCAGAGAGAAACAAACAACTTTCCCAGGCATCGCCTGAGAAAGTCTGAGAAGATCAGAGGAAAGAATGAAAAAACATTCTTATCTTAACATGCTGCACCTGGCATTGTGAACATTCGGAATATGTTACAGAGATTTGTCTACCAAAATGTGCTTTCTTAAGTAACTAATGGTATAGTGTTTAGACTAGAAAACACATTAAATCAACCTATATCATAACTATCTATAAGAACAATGGGTTTCTTAATAATAATTATTATTGATCGGACCTCTGAAATACATGGAGTCAGTGATAATTACTGGCCGGGGGCCCGCTCCTACGACACTAAGACCCTGAGCCGGGGGGGGAAGCCCCTCCCAGGACAGACTGATGCAGTTCTTGTCTTTACCCCCCACCCTGCAGGGGGACCTGGGCCCTTTGAGATGTGGCTGCTGCTGGGCACCCTCCTCTCCCAGCCTTTCCCAGTCTGCTTGGCTGTCCCTCGTCCCTCTGGCCCATGGCCATGGGGACTGAGTGGGATATCCCAGCCACAGAGCACAAATGCCGGGAGCAATGGGGAGAAGGGGGTCTCACCTGGCCAGCAGACCCACGGCATAAATGTGGGTGTCAGCACAGAGCAGCGTGTCCCAGCCACGCTTGCGCTCCATTGACAACACCACATCCTCATAGTCCATTTGGCACAGCAGGGACTTCAGGGTCCTCACTGCAAACCTGAGTGCAGAGCAAAGCCCGGGTCACACTGGGAGCACTGGCTCCTGCCCTGGCCATGTGGCAGGGACAGAAGGATTGGGATAGAGCACCTGTTGGGGCTGCTGGCAAGGCCATGTTCTTCCTGGCATCCCTTCCAGAAGGTATCCACCTCCTCTGGCATCTCTTTGGTGCTGAAGAACACTTGGAAGAGCAGATGCACAAATAACTGCGGGAAATGCTCATCCACTATATCTGGGACACAGCGCTCCTGAAGGATCTTCCACATCACCACAGTTGCCTGCAAAGGACGAAGCCCCCCGAGGCAGCGTTCAGTGCCAAGGTGTCCGTGTGACAGGGCCCAAGCGTGGCAGGGAGAGGCCCAGAGAGACACAGGGGGAGCAGCGGGCCTGGTGGCCCTGCAGCTGTCCCTAGGCCAGCTTTCAGGCCAGTGCCTGAGGCAGGGAGATGCAGTGGGGAAAGGAGGATGGAGAGCTGCTGGACAGGTGGCCTTGGGGCCAGCAAAGTCCACTGGCAGAAACTCACAGCCAGGGCAAAGACAGTCATTCTGTTCCCATCGCAGGTGCTCATGCTGTGCTCTGGCCAGCTCCCCAGCACATCCAGGAGTATCTGCTGTGCCAGCTCTGCAGTCCAGGGTGTGCACATGATGGTCTTCCACATGGCCATGGCAGCTCTGCGGGGTTAGAGCTCTGTCTCAGGGCATCTCAGACACAGCACCGTGGTCTGGGCATCTCTAGAGGCCCGGGTTGACTGCCGGCTCTGCCTTTGCCCACTGCCCCTCTCCAGCAGCAGCCAGGCAGCCCAGCCCTGTGGGGACAGGCCCCTGTGGGACAACGAGGGAGCATGGCAGCAGGCTTGGGGCTGACATGCCAGGGCCTGGAAAGGGAGCAGCCAGAGGGCCCTGGGACTCTCTGTTGGTCAGAAACCTGGCCCAGGCTGTACAGGGCAATGGGTTGGGGTGAGCCCTGAGCCCTCTGGGCAGATGGGCCCCATACCTGTCACAGGATGGGGCCACACGCAGGAGTGTCATTACTGCCTCATTTGGCTGCGCTTCTGTGAGATACAGCAGGGCGTTGTCCAGCCTGTGCTCAGCAGAATCATTGGCCATGAGCCACTGGTGGATGTATCTCACCATGCCGGGCACCTGGAGAAGGCACAGGGAGACTTGGAAAGCTGCCAGAGGGATCAGCGTTCCCAGGGTCCCGAGAGAAGTGCTTCCCTTCCAGCCGCACTGTGATGGCCTCAAAGGCTCACAGGGGCCAGCACTAGTGGCTTGGGAAGCTATGTGACTCATGGGGCAATTGAAGCCTGGCCACATCTGCTTACTTGCTCTGCTCTGGGAACACCACTCTGCACAAGCAAATCCAGCAGGGCGGCACTGGTCTCATGTCCGAGGAGCTCTGAGTATGCTCTGAGCCCAGGGCTCATGACACTGGTCTCTTCCTGCCGAATTCTCTTGATGAATTTGCAAACGAGCTGTAGGAGAAGAGCAAGAAGCCATGGCATGCTGCAGGTGTGCTGCTGGGCTGAGCAGTGACAGCAGGCCCAGCCCAGGTGGGGATGGCTGCAGGTACCTGCGCTGTTCTGTGGAAGCGGCCATGGGCGGGTTCCTGCTCTTGTCTCTGGTCCAGGGCTGCATCTGGGAAAGAGCGAGCGCAGCCCGAGCTGAGGGGCTGCCGGAGAGGCCGGAGAACACAGCCCAGCCCTGCGCTGCCCAGGCAGGGACAGCCCCGTGACGGCCCAGGGCACGGAGCACGGCTGTGGGGTGTCTGCCCGGCCCCTATTCCATCCTGACCATGGGCATGGCCCCAGGGGATGGCATGGCATGGCATGGCATGGCATGGCATGGCATGGCATGGCATGGCATGGCATGGCATGGCATGGGGCCAAGCTGGCTGCAGGCACCAGCCCTGTGGCCCAGCTCTGCCACTCACCCTTCTGCCGTGGCTGGAACTGCTCCAGCTCTTCAGGCTGCTGTGCTGGGGCAGCTCCAGGGCCTTCTTTCTCCTCCTTCCCCCGGGCCAGCTTGGGCACGCTCACAGGTCTGTGCTCTACGACACTGCCTGGATTCATGGCTGCTTGCAGAAGGTGAAAAGGAAAAGGTCCAAGTCAGCAAGTGCTGCAGTCGTGCCTTAAGGGCACCTGCAAGTGTGAAGACTTGGCAAGGCTACAGGACAGCAAGTCCTGCACTCTGCTCTTGGGGCTCCAGCCACAAGGACAGGAGACTCCTGTCAAGGACAGTGAAAAGCAAATGCCACAGTCTGCCCTCGAGGGCAGCTGCAGAAGATTTGCCTTGGGAAGGCCAGGGGTCACCAAGTGCTCTGCTCTGGCCACGAGCTCACCTGCAGGAGTAATACCTTGGGAAAGCTCTGGGTCAGCAAGGAACGAGTGGCTGTGCGAGGGCTCCTCACAGCACCGCTCTCTCGCGTCCTCTCTCGTCGTGTGCACCGAGCACTGTGGAGTGTAACTGTAACTTGTAACTGCCAACACCTCTGCCAGAGCGTGTCACCAAGGGCCCTTGGAATCCCTGTCCCGTTCCATTCCATGGTGACCATGCTGCACGGTGTCACCAAGGGCCCTTGCACGCACTGCCACCTGCCCTGGGGCCACCCCCAGCCCCCCAGAGTGGCCCAGGGTGGAAGGAATGCCTTGCCCCAGGTGTGTCAGACAGCCAGACAGGATCTTTAGGAAGGGCTCAGCCCATCAGCAAACCCTGCCCTGCTCTGCGGGCTCAGAGCAGCAGGAGCCCCCGCAGCTGCCGACGCAGCCGCGGCGGGAAGGGCACGGGGCCTCCACAGAAGCTGGCACGGCCTCCTCGGGACACGTCCCACATGGTGGCCGTCCTAAGCACGGCCGTGGGACACAGACCGGGAACATGTGGACCAGGGCAGGAATGCTGCTCTGAGCCCTGGGGCCCGGGCAGCGCTGACAGCAGCAGGTGAGGCACAGTCCCCGCCCAAGCAGAGTTCCCCCGAGCCCTGGCAGCACCGGTGCCCATCTCCTGCCCCAGAAACCTGTGCCCCAAAAGGGCTTCTCTGCCAGAGGGCAGCCAAAGCTGGTGTGCACTGGGGGCTGTGCTCTGTCCTACAGGGGCTATTGGTAGCAGCACCTGGAGCAACTGGTGGCAACATTTGGTGCGTGTCAGATGTTGTTGCTCCTTCCCAGAATGATTTTTTCATGGAGGGGATTAGCAGTAGCACAGAAACACCAACAGCTACTGAACTTCACAGGACAAAAGGACTCCACCGAAACACTGCCATGTTTCCTTGTGCTTTTGCGTCTTTCTTGCACTCTGAAAGAAAAAGAATTGCCCCAAGCCCTGCTATTCAAATCTCCAGCTGCTGTGTGTCTTCCTGTGGCAGCTCTCTGCAAACAAAACTGGCTGCCTGCTCAGCTGGGCAATGGACGGCCACAAACAGGGAGGGCCCTGGTGAACATCTCTTTGGTCTCGTGGGGCAGCGAGGGCACAGGAGACAAAGACTGCTCCTCCCGAGTTCATGGGGCAACAGAGAGATTTTATTTCCCAAGCCCCCCCTTACACAGGGCATTTGAAAGACCAGGCCTGGAAGCTCTCATCGGTTTTAGCTCCACGCTCCTTCAGGTTCTGGCCCGTGAGGTGCCTGCAGTTTTGGGAGATATTTGATTGGTCAAGACCCCTGTCAATCATGGGAACACCTCACCCTCCTTTTCTTTATAAAATTCTGTTTATTGTTCTCTGTCACCCATCTGCAAGGGCCCTTTGCAAACATGGGGACAGAGGAGAGCGTGCATCTAATTTGCACTGGAGCTGCAGCATTCCCCTCCAGGAACTGTTAGGGGAGAACTCAGGCCACAGGCATAATGCTTCTTGGTTACAAATTGAACTTATCTCTAAAAGCAGAAAGCTATTTAACCCTGAGCCCATTAAACACTTAGAGAAAAACCCAATTTTAAAAAACAACCTTTAAGCACTTGATCCCTTGGGGAAAAACCAAACTTCCAGAAAACAATCTGTAAACAGAAAAACTGTTTGCAAACTTGAGAAATAATTTGTAAACAAATCAAATCCATCTATGAACTGTCCATGAGGCAGGTGATCATTTGTAATGCTGTCTGTGGTTTCCAGTGTCCATATTTTAGGCAGCTGTATTGTCCTGTTGTAGGATTTATTGTAAAACATGAGAACAGACTCAGAGGGGAGGAGGGTGTACCCTCAATCCAACCCCTTTCCCCTTTTTTCTTTGTATAAAAATAATAATAGGAACAGAACATGGACTTTGAATACTATTAACTTATGCAACGTTTCATCCACATTTACTGAAAATATTTGTCTTTATCAGTCAGGTTCAGGGCGAAGAACTTGATTGGGAGATGTTTTGATCAGGGCAAGGAACTTGGTTGGGAGACATTTTCTGTATTTATATTTTATCTAGTGCAAACCATATACTTTTTTCCCTTTGTTAGAAGTTAGAAATTTTGTTATTGACTTTAATAGCTGACTTTTCACTTTTAAAATGATGACAAGTGGCAGAATGTCAGTGAAAATCTTTGCAACTGCAATTTGCTTATGATAAATCGATGTTCTATGTGTACCTCAGTGGATATTCTTTGAATCATACCAGTTTATCTTAAAGCAATGCAAGAATAATTACTCGAATATTAAGAAAAGACATGTTAATGCACATACTAGGACTTCTTTAGGACAATGATTTACTAAAATATGAATATCAATCTAATATCGATATCCAACTGAGATGGACAAAAACTCTCTACGGGTTTAAAGTTAGAAAGTGTATGTTTATTGAGACAGCCGGGCAGTACCTGGGATAATTCCCTAATGCACACTGCAAAAATCACAGGTATTACAAAGCTTTTCTATTTACAGAAGTCTTGAATACACAAAATATGAATGCATATTCATATCCCTGTCACTTCCTCTGATCTGCTTCACATGCTGATTGGCAAAAAGGCAATTAAGCATGTGTAGTTCTGTTCCCTGAAATGAGTCTGGGGTCCATTTTGGGGAGGGGTTTCCAAAATGAGGAAGTAAAATAAGTCTTCCTCGTTCTGACCTTTCTGCCTTTCCCATGCACACGTGACAAATGAATCCTTGCCGTTTTCCTGTGCTTAATGGATTCCTAAAGTATGGGAAGTCTGCAACTGTTTTTGTGTCCCTGAAATCTGTTTATCACATTCTGTTTCACATGATAAGCACAGCTACCCAAGCATAAAGCTGGCAAGCAATGAGTTAATAGATCCTGGATATCTTATCTAAGATCCAGCTACTGTTAACTATGAACAAAGCCCATTTATCTACTTCCGATAAGTCAGCAACATCTAATTTAACTATCATCTTAACTTTCCTAAAATTCTTAATTCTTCAAAATTAATGTCTCACCGGGATTGGGGACAGGGAATGGGAATGGGGACAGGGAATGGGAATGGGGACAGGGAATGGGGAATGGGAATGGAGACAGGGACTGGGAGTGGTGACAGAGACAGGGAATGGGGACAGGGACCAGGAATGGGGACAGGGAATAGGACTGGGACAGGGACAGGGAATATGGTACAAGGATCAAGAATGGGGTCCGGATTGGGATGGGAGCAGGATGGGAACGGGACGGGGGGACACGGGAACAGGCAGGGACAAGGGGAGTATGGAAGGGGAGTAAGGAATGGGGCAGCTGCTGCAGGGGATGAGGTGTTGGGATGGGGCACATGGGGACAGTTCCAGGGCAGGGGATCCTTGACCAGCTGCCCAGAACCTCCACCAGGGTCTCCCAGGGCAACTGGAGCCGCTCAGCCTGGGGTGCCCAAAGCCCTGAGCAACTCCCAGGTCCCTCCCAGGAACCCCCAAGTCCTTCAAACCCAGCATCCCCCATATCCCCTGCAAGACCCCCCCCTCCATGTCCCTATCCTTGTCTTAGCTCAACATCTTTATTTTTGCCTGCTTTTAAGAGTTTTGAAAGGGCAAAGAGAAATGAAAAGAAAATCCAGGCCACGGGGAGCCAGGAGGATGTGGATCCCCCCAGCCGGGTGTCTTCCCAACATGGATCAGCAGCACCACAGGTCACCAGGGCTCTGCCCACCGGGGCTCACTGGGGATCATCCAGCACGGATCCTCCCATGGGGGATGGAGCTGGAGCAGCGCACGGAGCTCTTCCCACACTGGGGCACTCGCAGGGCTGCCCTTCGTGGTGCCTCTGCTGGTTTGGGGTCAAGGTTGAGCTGTGTGATGAGCTCTTCCCACAACTGGGACACTCGTAGGGCCTGGGACATCACCAGGAGTGGGGCTGGGATGTGCCCTGGTGCTTGGGACATCACCAGGAGCGGGGCTGGGATGTGCCCTGGTGCCTGAGACATCACCAGGAGCAGGGCTGGGATGTGCTCTGGTGCCTGGGACATCACCAGGAGTGGGGCTGGCTCTGATGCTCTCCAGTGCCTGGGACATGACAAGGGGCGCTGCTGGCTGGGGTTTGTTTGGTGCCTGTGCAATCCCAAGGGCAGTGTCACAGCGGGGCAGCTCTCAGTGTCCCCAGCAGGTCACAGTGTCCAGGGCAGCCCGTGCCAGCGGTCACTGCGCACACAGGGCAGGCTGGGCTGGACAGGGGACGGGGCAGAAACGCTGCCCCGGGACTGGGGTCTCCCCCTGCCTCTGGGGCCCAGCCCCTGCTGGGAGTGCCTTGGGCAGGGCACGGGGCTGCTGCTGGGCCAGGGGGACAAGCCGTGCCCCCTGTCCCCTGCTGCTGGGCCAGGGTGTTATGGACAAATTCAATTGGGGAGGCTAATTTTAGATAAATCAATTAACAAGAATTTATTAAGCAAACGGTATTAAGCAAAATAACAGGTCTGGGTGGCCAGGGAGCCTCTGCTCTGCCACGGCGCACCTTCCCTATTTGACATTTTTGTTTTTATAGTCCCTTTTTTTTTCCGGCTGACGTATTTTCTCTCTATGCACTCTGTACCCGTGCAATTGGTTGCTAGGGGGTCTTTTTTTCTGCCCTTGGTGGTCGTAGGAATGAATGCTCCTCATCTTCCTTGCAGATTGTCCTTGGCCTAAAAGTTAACTTGTATATAATTACACAGTCTTCTATGCTAGTTGCATTCCCTACTCAGTTCAAATTCTCATATCCTTTAACGCTCATTTTGATGAACAAAGACCTTTTTATTTATTACAATGTCCCCTTTTCCTCTTTACCAATTTGTTCATTAAAATGCTTAAACTCTTGGTAGTTTAAGAACAGGGTTTCATCTACTTCTAAGTCCCTGGGCAATGTTTCCTACCTATCTCTATTAAGCATTAGATGAGCTGCCTCTAGTCTTCCTTTTACAATGTCTATGATTTTATTAAAAATGTAAGGTTTGAAAGTTAAACTTAGTAACAACAATATTACGGGATCTGCAATCCCCCTTATACAGAATTCTCCTTGAGTGCCATACCCCGGAGTTTTGCACCCCTCAGGGTACCATGAGGTATTTAAACATTTATCTTGATGGGTGACTGCCCAGGCGGTTGCTATGGTTTCACAGCCCCAATCCTCACACAGACATTCCACAGGATAATGACAATATCCCCTCCCAGGATTGGAACTAGGACACCAATAGGTAGCCTGGAGTTCAGGTTTACTCCATCCCCAGATAGAGTTTATCAAGTCTTTGTTAGTAACAAAAAAATGGGAGCTACAGTGGTGGCATTATGCTTAACAACTTTCCCTTGGTCTGTTTTGGTCAGAGTCCAATTAAATGGCTGGTGTGCATAGTCCCCTTGACCAGGCCAGGTACAACATATAACTAATATGCACAGAATTTGCAAGCAAGGGTGGAGTCCAAACCGCCCCAGGGTTTGATTATCATTATCTCCCCATTCCCAGTGCTTGTTTTGACATGTTATTGCCGGGCTCACCTTTACCCTTGGGAGATCAGTATCCTTGAGGCAGTTCTTGAAATACTTTGAATTGTCCCAGTCTGAGGGCTCTTTCCTCCACCGCTTCTCATCCCTCTGCCTCGCTCGCCGACTCGGTTGCTCTGAGCCGCGAGGCGCACCATCTTCTCGGAGCAAGGATATTCTTCAGGAGGACCCTTACTCTGTTTTTGTTGCCTCTTTTTGAATTATTCCAAATTTTTATCCTTCACTTGTGATGAGTCACACTGAATCCCAGGTAAAGTTTTCCAGCAATTCCCTTTTATAATTTGGAGTTCATTGGAGTGGAAACAAAAATTTTCAGGCCTAGCTCCCTTAATAAACACCTCCCACCACTCTTGGGATTCTCTTGGCAGGGTCCCGTTCTCTTCTCCAATCCTTAGGACTGACTCTGTCAGTTCTCTTTCTAACTGATAACACCCTTAACAAATACCCCTAGGAGGAGTGCCTCTGTAACTATGGACCCACCACTGTTCCGGCAAATTTTACAAATATGGCATACAAAAGGGTAACAATCACAATCACAATTTGTACAATATACTCTAAAATCATTAGTTATAGGATATCCATAGTCCAATATCTCACTCTACCAGCTGGTTCGTACAATTCTTACTGAGTCCACTCAGTCCATTTAAATGTGACCTTAAGATCCCCGGGCTGGCTGGTTATTCTCCAGGGCTCTTCGGCAGCAGCAGGAATCGCTCCCTTTATTCGGCTCGCATGGGTCCACCCCTTCTCGGAGGTTCTGACTGCAGTTTCTGTAGTGAGTAAAACAACATAGGGGGCTTGCCAATTTGGGGTTAGTGAGGTTTCTTTCTAGGTTTCTTATTAACACCTTATCACCTGGATTTATATTGTGGATTGCTAGGTCTAAAGGAGGTTGTTGCACTAGTAACCCAGCTCTTCTAAGCCCTTCCCGAGCCTTCATAAGTTGCATGACATATTGGTTAATTTGTTGATTACTTATTTCAGGGTGATCTATAGGAGAATCCATGTCATAAGGCACCCCATAAAGCATTTCAAATGGAGAAATTCCAATATTGGTTCTGGGCAGAATTCTTATATTTAACAAGGCTAAAGGTAAACATTTTACCCAAGATAACTGTGTTTTATACATCAATTTAGTTAGTTTTTCTTAATTTTCCCATTTACCCTTTTCACTTTACCTGAGCTTTGTGGATGTCAGGGAGTATGATATTGCCACTTTGTTCCTAGAGCTGTAACTACTTCTTTGATTATTTTGAAGGCAAAGTGCGGCCCTCTGTCAGAGTCTATTACTTCTGCTAGTCTGTAGCAAGGGATTATCTCTTCTAATAGTATTTTTACTACTGTTTGTGTAGTTGCCCTGGAGGTAGGGAATGTCCCTACAAAGTGAGTCAAGTGATCTATTATCACCAATAAGTGTTTATACCTTCCTACTTTAGGCAAATCAATAAAATCGATTTGAATGTGGGAAAACAGTCTATGTGCCAATTCCCGTCTTCCCCCATTTCCCAAACCACTCAGGATTTCTCACACCTGGGTCTACTCCTGGGTCAGGGGTCTCTTCAGCCCCTCTAGAAATCTCAGCCCTCGTTCTAGAGAGACTGCAGACTGTGTAGAGAAAGTTACCAGATTAAACACCAGGAAGATGGTCTCTTTAACAGTCAGGGGAAACGGAACATTCTCTAATAGGGAGCTAAGAGATTCTGAGGAGAAGAAGGAAAGCAACGGCTGAAAAGCCTCATCCCCTGCTTCCCCTCTAACAAACTGGCTGCACAAGCAGGACCATGAGCCATGCATTCCTGGAACAGACTTCAGCACCTTCATAAACCCCCTGGATGCCACCACACCCTAGCACAGCCTGATGGATATTCTGGTCAGTGCCCTTCTACTGCAAAAACTACGTATTAGGGACAATACCAGAGCTATTCCTGGATAAAAAAATAAACATAGAGACCATAGAGGGATTAAGATCTCAAAAAAAACCCTAGGGACCAGGAACACATACAGGCCTCCGCTCTAAAAGACACTATGAATTCAAACAACAAAGCCAGTAACTGCTCCATACTAACACAAAGTAATTGGAACCAAAATATGATTAGAACGTTTTTGGTTTTTTTTTCATTCTCTCCAGCCACGAGATGGGCAGCAAAATATTTGTCCTAGTTTGGGGCAAATTTGGGAGAAAAACCTCTGGAAGGAGCCCCCAGAAAACAAACCCCCATGGCCCCTCCCCACCCACCTGATTCGGGAAGAATTTTCTCTGAGAGAAGTGGAAAATAACCTGTTTATTTAACAAACAAAACCCTTCCCAGCACTAAAAAAATTAACAACACCAGGTGACAACCGAATTCTTTCACCACTCTGCAGAGATGACAAATCCAGAAAGTCTCTCCTGGGAGTGGTCGCCCGGGTCAGGGCGCTGGGGATTGCTCTGGGCACTGGGGATGGCTGCTGCAGATCACAGAGCGCAGGCTCTCGGTGCTCCTTGGTGTTTAGAGGGTCCCAGTCCAGAGCAGGTTGGAGTGACATTCAGGAAAGGGAAAGGGAAAGGGAAAGGGAAAGGGAAAGGGAAAGGGAAAGGGAAAGGGAAAGGGAAAGGGAAAGGGAAAGGGAAAGGGAAAGGGAAAGGGAAAGGGAAAGGGAAAGGGAAAAGAAACAGTCCAGGGAAAGAATTGGACTGCTTAGCTAAATTAATTTAAAATGCAAAGGCAAAAGGAAAAGCAAGCAAAAAAGCAAAGCAAAGCAAGCAAAAGCCAGCAAGCAAAAGAAAGCAAGTCAGTCAACACTGGCCTCTTCTAGACAGCAGACCATGGGGGCAGGTGAGCCGTCCGATAACAAGGCAAAACAAACCTTCACTTTCTGAGTCAGTTCTGAGAGCACAGAACAGAATATCAAACATAAACAGAACACACGATTGGGGATACAAACACCATAATGTCACCCTTGGACATTCCACCCCTTACCTCCATATCTTCAACATCATGTAAAAACTCCATCAAGTAAAAACTTCCATCTTTCACTTACTCATACACATTTCCTTCTATTTCACTTGCTCAAACCTTTGAGCCTTACACATTTCCTTCTGTCTCATGTCTGTGTGTTTTCGTGTACAGACACTGGCAGTAAAATCCAGCAAATAGTGATATTTGCACGAGTCTCACCCCACAGTCAGATCCCCCTGAGGTACACATCGTGTTGCTCCATCTCTCTGCATTATCCACCATGTACAACCTGGTCCCTGAGCAAAGACAATCCCACAAATGGGTTTGTCTGTACTTGAGGCAGAATTGATCCACACTGATTTCCCTAACAAACCTCTGACATGTGCCACTGGGACTTTATCTCCATCTACTATATTCAGGGGCTCAGACTGGGCAGGACCTGCTCAATTGGTGGAACCTCGGCTGTTAACTAACCAGGTGGCCTTTGCTAAATGCTGCTCCCAATTTTTGAAAGAACCCCCACCCAAAGCTTTTAAGGTTGTTTTTAACAGTCCATTGTACCTCTCCACTTTGCCTGCAGCTGGTGCATGGTTTGGGATGTGGTACGCCCACTCAATGCCATGTTCCCTAGCCCAGGTGTTGATAAGGCTGTTCTTGAAATGAGTCCCATGGTCTGACTCAATCCTCTCAGGGGTACCATGCCTCCAAAGGACCTGCTTCTCAAGGCCCAGGATGGTGTTACGGGCTGTAGCATGAGACACAGGGTAGCTTTCCAACCATCCAGTGGTGGCTTCTACCATGGTCAGCACGTAGCGCTTGCCTTGGCGTGTCTGGGGCAGTGTGATGTAGTCAATCTGCCAGGCCTCCCCATACTTGTACTTGGACCACCGCCCACCATACCACAGGGGCTTCACTCTCATGGCCTGTTTGATGGCAGCGCACGTCTCACAGTCATGGATCACCTGAGAAACACTGTCCATGGTTAGAGCCACCCCTCAGTCTTGTGCCCACTTGTAGGTGGCATCTCTGCCCTGATGACCTGAGGTATCATGGGCCCATCGAGCCAGGGACAACTCCCCCTTATGGTGCCAGTCTAAGTCTATCTTTGACACCTCTATTGCTGCTGCCTGATCTACCTGCTCATTGTTTTGGTGGTGCTCATTAGCCCGACTTTTGGGGACATGGGTGTTGGAGGGATGCCGCGGGAGACAAGACTCATGATATCATGATCATCAAGTCTCAGTTTATTGTGACAGATTACACAGTTTATATATGTTCGTTAATTAGCTCATACATATTGCAAAAGCCAAGCTCATGATTGGTTGCTATGTGACTTGTACTATTATCTTAAAAGTATCTGTGTGATCGATACATGCCTGTCCAGCTGGCCTTGCAGTTAGAACAGCTTAGTACTCCTTTGTTCTTCTCTATCTACTTCTACATACCAAGCAGTTTCAATATCCTGCTTTCTGCACACCATCTACTCTTCAGGGCCATGCGAATTTTGCAGCAGTCACGTAGCCCTCCCTATTTGGACTAATTTTACAATATCATGTCCCTTGTCGTTCAACCATTCCTCTGTCAGGCTCTCTTCATCTCCCCCGTTTTCCTTTTGTACAAGAAGGTGTGCATTCAGCATTTTCTGCAAAAGCTGCTGCATCAAGCCTTGCAAGCAAGTAAACACACAGGGCAAAACAAGCAAAAGCATCACAATTATGCTTAGAACTATTATGCCGTATTTGATAATGTCTCTTAACTATGGTCCGATCTCTAATCCTTTTAGCTATCTTTTTAAACCTAATCTATCCTCTACCTTTAACTGTTGAGTTAGCTTGGTCAATTTTCGTATTTGGTTGTGGATGGATGTAGAGTGATCAGATAAGTTCATACAGCACATTCCTTCAAATTCTTCATAACTATGACCTTGGGCTAGAAGAAGTAAATTAGTGGCAGCTGCTCTGTTTTGTAGAACTGCATGACAGATACTACCTATATTTGTGGCAAGCTCACTTAACATTTTAGATGGAATATTAATTTATTTTTCTGTCCAGTAGGCTAGGATTTTTAATTGTGTGAGAGCTTGCACTGAAGCAACTCGTGGGGTGAAAAATGAGGTTAGTATTACAGAAGTGCACCCCACTTCATATTTCTCATATTTTTGATTGTTCTGTTTAACATGAAAGGAACAAACTTAATTCTAAATACAAACTATATTTATGATAAACTTAATGTTATGCTTCTGATTATCTAATTGATTGTCCCTCTTTTTCTTTTGCCATTGAAAAGCAATGGTAAAATGAACAGAAAAATCACAGGCATTACTAAAACTCATTAAAACTTAGTAAAAAAATCTATAACATAATTAAAAACACACTTATGAAAAAACCCAAAGTCTACAATCTTCTGTGGGTGAAACACAAATCTTTGCACAATCCACTTTTGCTGTGCATCCTCTGATTTACTTGTGGAGAGATTAGTGTTCTCTTGAAATTGATAAGTTTAACATTCTTCAATGAAATCTATCCAGATTCTGCACCTGCTAAAACACAAACAAACTCAACACTCCCCACAGGGACTGGAGGGTCCTCTCTCAATTCTGTTTCCTAAAATTTGCATGAAGAAATGGAAATATCAACATCTTTGTTATAAACATGAAAAAACATCAAGAACAAAACAATGCATACACAATTAATATTACATATAAAATCACAGTTACCAAGTGCTACACTATCAAATTGTCATCCCAGAGTCTGAAGCAGCTGATAAACCTTAAAACAACAGAGATCCGGATAAAACATGTCCGGATCATGTTTCTCCAAAACTCCTTTTGAGGCTCAGCTGCCCTATATGGTCAAATTGTCAAGCCAAAAGGACTTGAATACTTTTTGATGCAGAAAACACCTGGGTCAATCACACCATCCACGTAGAGCCAGAGCTTGGCCAGAGCTCAAACTCTAATTGGAGGATATGTTTTAACACATTATAAAACAAAAGTCCTAGAAATAACAGTTATAAGTAAAAAATCTTATTATTAAAAATTTATCAAACTATTAAATAATTGAACCTGTTTAAAATCTCTTTCAAGACAAAAATTCTCTAAATACAACAAACCCTTTCTTCAGAAATCTGAAAATTTGAAGTCTGAAATTTTGAATTAAAATTTGGACAATGAATTTTTAAAGGAAGATGAATTGCAGCTGCATAAAAGATTGGATAAAGAAAACACATGAGTAGTTAAAAAATCAAAAACACAGGATCCTGAAAAAATATCTTGTAATCAATCACCTAAAGAGACAATAAAACATACGAAAACTGACTGTAAATACTATAACAACACCTTAATACCTTAATAATAATTCTTATCACAAAAATCAGACAACTCACATTTTATGATCAACCTATTAACAAGAAATGTTTAAAATAGTTTAAGACAATCCTTTTAAAGCACTCATATAACATTAGTAACAATCACTACTTATCATTACTTACAAAAACTTAACAATCACTATTTATCGTATTATCTATAAAACTTAAAAATCACTATTACTTATATTATTATCTATAAAAACCCAAAGACAGAGATTACAAACTCAATACTAAAATTCCATCAGATGACATTTTCTCAACTCTTTGTTTTCAGAGACATTTTTGGTAATTAAATCATTACTAACATTTCTATCTTTATACAGTGATTTTTATCTATATCATATTTGAAATAACATTGATTCACATAATGTTCATCCTTCTTGGTATCTTGGAAAACACTCGGTACTGCTGTACTTTTTCATTACGTCTTCTGACTCTTGTAAGAAATTGGGAAGATGCTGTTGAAATTTTTGCTGTAGTGTTGCGATCCCGCCACCGGCGGCGCTGCTGCTCTCGGCGTTGTCGCTGCCATGGCAACCAGGACTGTGCTGCCATCTCCGCCGCCATTGCTGGGCGCTGCGGGGAGATGAGGGGCGGCGCCGCCTCGCTCCCGTCCTTGTTGTGTCACCTTGTGGATGGGAGAAGAGACACCCCCGCCACGGCCGCGCCCCGCCTGCTCCGGCTCCAGCGCGGCTGAGCCCCAGGAACGCCCCTCTCCCCCCTTGCGCTGCTGCTCGGCAGCAAGGAGCCTTCCGTCTCTCGGCTGATGTCCGCTCCGCCCCGGGCTCGCCTCCGGCTCGGTGCTGGCCGTCCCCGCTCTGTCTGGCCCCGCGCCTGCTCCGTTCTACCTGATTCCCGTTCACAAAAAGTGAATTTGGGATCCCAGTCCCGTTGCTATAAAGCAATTTGGATCTCAATTTCCAGCACCTCAATGCTACTAGTGTCTATGGGAGGTACAGGCATTTCAGAAGCAGAGATGGGAATGGGAAAATTTGTGAGAACCGGAGGGTTTGGCTCACTGGAGAGAAGCGAGGGTTTACATTCCTTATTTTTCTCCAGAGCTGTCCGTATCGCTTCCACTGCCCTCTTTTCTGCCTGACACATTAGCAATTCGTTATCAACCACACTCCAAAGTTTACTCATTTTCTTGTCCGGTTTATCCTCATCTAACACTAATTCCCACAACTTATCCCTATATCTTCTCCATTCTGAAAGTTTATGAACACTATGGGGGTTAACAAAAAAGCCGTAAGACTCAGCATGATGCAATAGCGAAGGGAGATCCTTATCTAAGTCAATCCCCCTAATCTGCCTTTTTCTAAGAGAAGCACTAAATAAATCATATGCTGCTTGCCTTTCCATGATTACATCGGTACCGTTGCTGGCTCCTTCAGGCTTCGGCAGCACGTATCGGCTGAGCTCGCCGCTGCGGTCACTCAGGGTGCGGAGCAGAGCGTTTCGGCTCTTTCGCCGTCCTTCCAGCTGCAGGACCCGAACTCCAACGCAGCACCTCTCTCGCCTTAGGCTCGGATCAGGTCCCTGCTTTCGGGCGCCAGTTGTTAGAGGGAATGCCGCAGGAGACAAGACTCATGATATCATGATCATCAAGTCTCAGTTTATTGTGACAGATTACACAGTTTATATATGTTCGTTAATTAGCTCATACATATTGCAAAAGCCAAGCTCATGATTGGTTGCTATGTGACTTGTACTATTATCTTAAAAGTATCTTTATGATCGATACGTGCCTGTCCAGCTGGCCTTGCAGTTGGAACAGCTTAGTACCCCTTTGTTCTTCTCTATCTACTTCTACATACCAAGCAGTTTCAATATCCTGCTTTCTGCACACAATCTACTCTTCAGGGCCATGCGAACTTTGCAGCAGTCACGTAGCCCTCCCTATTTGGATTAATTTTACAGTGCCGTGTCCCTTGTCGTTCAACCATTCCTCTGTCAGGCTCTCTTCATCAGGAGAGTAGCATAAAACAGCTTTAATATTAAGTGACAGCACCACAGAGTTCCTTGGCAAGAGTCACTCTGCTCCTGACTGGACACTTCAGGCACACCAAGGAAACAAAGCAACAACAAAACCAAACAAAATCCAGGCAATCAAACCAAAAATGGGTCAAGAACTGTCCCGGTGTCTGTGTGTCTCTGTGTGTTTGTGTGTGTCTGTGTTTGTGTGTGTCTGTGTGTGTGTGTGTGTGTGTGTGTGTGTGTGTGTGTGTGACAAAAGGACAGTGAGGGCAAGGATAAAAGGAATACAGCCTAAAAGCTAAAGAGAGCTGTGGAATAACACTTAACAATATTCAACTTCGCTTATAACTTCTATTAAGCTTCACAAATTAGCAAAAGAACAACTCTTAGCAGCATTTAACTTTGCTTACAGCTTGTGACTTTGTCGCTATAAGACACGTGAAAGCACGACGCGAGCCACCTGCTATTTTCAAGGTAAAGCTAAAAGTTTATTCTCTGACTCCAACTTTTATACTTTCCCAAAGGTGACATTGGATTGGAGAGTGAATGGGCCACCTGTCCAAAGACATTGGACAAAGCACTAGTACATCAAGTTTGTCCAGCCCCATAAAAGATTGTAAACAATATGTTGTTGAGTGAAATTGTGTGGGAAGGTTCTCCAACAGAATGGAAACTCAGAAGGTTTTAGAAAATCTTAAGAATCAGGGTGACATGACTTAACCTTACTTACAGGCCTGACTGGCTCAGCTATCCAAGGCAATCAAAGCCCTCAGAGAGCAGCATTTCTGCCACATTTCCCTGATCACAGGCACTCCTGTGTGCACACAGACACAAAGAGTCACTGCAAGGCACCTGTGAGAAATTCCCCTGGGCAAAGGGAAATGCTCCCTGTGGAGGCTTTGGCATCTCCCCAGGAAATGAAGGGTTGAGCCTGGAGCAGACAGTGTCTTTGATGAGCTCCAGAGGAGCTGAGCCCAGGGGCTGCTGGCAAAGGCCCTGGCCCAGTGAGCATTTCTCAGCTGGCAGGGCGGCCTGAGAAGGGGAAAGGGGAATGCACCAGACCAGGAACCATGGAACCAAGGGACCATTGTTACACTGTGGGGCCTTGTGAGAAGAAGTGACCATTGGGACACTGTGGGACCATGTCAGATCAAGAGACCATTGGGATACTGTGAGTCCTCATGGATTCATGGACACCACTGTGACATTGCTGGGCCTCATGGAAGCAAGGGGACCCTAGTGACGCCGTGTGCCTCAGTGGAATGTAGGCATCATTGTGACACTGTGAGGCCCCATCCAACCAAGGCTCCATTGGGACACTGCGAGACCCCACGGAAACAAAGCTCCAGGGTAACACAGAGAGGCTGCCTGTAATCAGTGCTCCATTGTGACCCTGTGGAGCCAAAGGAGAGCGTTGTGACACTGCAAAGCCCCATGGTCCATTGGTCCAAAGGTCCATTGTGACATTGCAGGACTCATGGAACAGAGGAGTCACATGACACTGTGGGGCCTGTGGAACCATGGAGAACATTGTGACACTGCAAGGCCTCATGGAATCATTAGGACTGTTATACGTGTGTAGGATAATTCGTGCAAATAAAATTGTCATCTCTTTTATAGTTATGTGCTGTTAAATTATACTCTTATAGGAAGGTTTTAAATCGCACAAGCCAGCAACAGCGATTGCAACACCATGTCAAAGCCACCTGGACAAGAGAGGGAGGACTTTATTTACAAGCGAACGAATGTGGCCAGCCCAGAGAGGGATCATGCATCAAGGTTGTCCGAGAAACAGCCGGATGATAAATTGTCCTGGGTGGGTTGTAAGATATGCTTTTATTCTATTTGCCATCTGTTGGAAGTTGGGCAGGTTTGTTATCTCTCAAGAACAATGGTGTGCTAGAAGAGGTAATGGTTTTTAATGGTCCATTTACTGATTCAGTGCAGGGCTGGTAACGTAACACCATCCCATTGTGAGATGTTCCACCCAGAGGGGGAAGCCAAGCACTCTTTTATTGTATAAAGGGGTAGCTTTTGGGGAGACGAAGCAGCTCTCTCTTTGCGGGATTCCCAGAGAAGCAGCTCCTTCGGTGGGACTCCCAGAGAAGCGGCTGGAGCGCGGTGAGGCAGCGGCAGCGGGGCTCAGAGGCATCCCCGGCGCAGAGGAAGACCGGCCCAACTGCCACCAGATCTTCAGAGAAAACTATACCCTTTCTAAAGATCACCACTTCAGCTGCATTTCATCAGCCACTGCAAAGGAGCAGCTATCATTTCGACCGGAGTGATACCAACACCCCGAATACTCAGGTTCTGGACTTTTTCACTAGTTTTTTTTGTACCGATTGCATTTGCCTTTTAAAATTCTTATCTGGTTTTCTCCTAGTAAAGAATTGTTACTCCCATTCCCATATATTTGCCTGAGAGCCTTTTAATTTAAAGATCCTGGTAATTCAGAGGGAGGGGGGTTTGCCGTTCTCCATTGCACAGGAGGCTTTGCCCTCTTTCACAGACTCCTGTCTTGTCGAACCAAGACAGATTTTGGCGCATCAATGTGGGGCACTAGGGCATTGAGAGGGAAAAAGTATTAACAGTTCTTAAGTAATTTGGTTTTTTGTTGTGTGTAAAAACATCTTAAGCATCACCTTGTGGTCTAGTTTACCTTGGTTTGGGTGGCATGTGATCATAGCTATACTTTTCCCATTTGCAGACCCCTATCTAAAAATGGGTCCTATAACTAAGGCTACTGTGTCTGTTATCAAGTTTGGCTTCTGGGTTAATTGGGTGAGGAATTCATGGATCTTTAATTTCCTCTGGAAGGCAGGTACATGGATTCATAGCTATCACACACTAACTGTATGTTTTTGGGGTTACTTTAATAACGGTACCTACTGCAAGGAAATAGCACCTGGGGAAACTTTCTCCCAACCTTTTAACCATCTTTTTGGGTCTGCTCCACCAGTTCTCAAAGGGTTAAGATCCTTTCTAAGTGCTAATGATACCATACAATGGGCGGTGTTGCTGATAGTCCTGTTATATTTAGCACTCAGAGATAAGGGAAGATTAACCTGGATAACTACCCTCACACCTACACCAGAGGCTAGGTATGCTCCTGCAGAACCTGACACTGCCCCAGAGACTCGAGATGCTGCTGCTCCAGAGCCTGACCCTGCCCCACAGTCCACCTCAGAAATGAACCACCCAGATTGGGTGAGGGTTCTGGTTAAGGAGATACAAGAGATGCTGAAGGAGTGCATTTCCCCAGCTGGTGAGAAACCGGCCCTTTGCTTTGAGGAGGGATAGTCTAATAGTACAGCTGTGGAACCCACAGATGTTACGACTGTTCAGGTTCCAGCTGAACCACAAAGGCAGACACGGTCAGCAGCAGTTGCCCCAGTAGAAACAAGGAAGTCTAAGGTGAAAGCAGAGCACCCTGCAGATAGGGACACGAATGGAGGAACCTCACAACCCACAGGGGACCCAGAGATTGCTATCATCACCGAGTCCCTGACGTACGAAAGTCTTCGTAATCTGCATAAAGACATTGTGCGACGAGGGCATGAGGCTTATGCTACCTGGCTACTCCGGGTTTGGGATCTTATGGGTACAGGCGTGCAGCTGGATGGTGGTGAGGCAAGGAACTTGGGACCCTTGACCCAGGACTCGGGTATAAATCAGATTTTTGTAATGGAACCAGGGTCCCTTTCTCTCTGGGAGCGGCTCTTAATGATTGTCAGGGAGAGGTTTGTCCACAGGGAGAGAATGCAGGAGCACCATCATAGAATGCGCTGGAAGACCCTCGAGGAAGGGATCCAACAGCTGAGGGAAGTTCAGTATTGGAGGTACTCTTTGGGAGGGATGGACGACACAATAATAACCCCGACACGGTCAGGTGTACAGGACAAATGCTGTGGAGTCTAGCAAATCTTGGGCCATCTCAATACACCACTTTCATTGCAACAATCAGTGCTGACGCTCACCGGGAGACAGTGGGCTCTGTTGCCAACAAACTTAGGAATTATGAGAGTATGATTAATGGCCCAATGCAGGCTCATATCTCAGCTGTGATTAAGGAGTTTAAAGAGGAGATGAGGGAGGAGATAAGGAACCCGTGAGAGTCACAGGCCCCAGAATCAGTGCCCAACAATCCCCAGCTAGAGAGAGAGGGTGGTTCTTCCTGCGTGACCATGGGGAAGACATGGGGAGGTGGGATGGGAAACCCACTTCTGTCCTGGCAGCACGGGTCCGTCAACTCAAGGAGGGAAACTCTAACTGGGGGAGTTCCAACAAAGTAAAGGTAGCCTCAACCTCCCGTGACCAAGCTTGTGGGTACGATCTGTCAGACCCCCTTGAAGGGACCTCTAGTATGTATGCCCAAGAAAGGAATAATAACCAGTGTTAGAGGGGCCCTGTCTCTAGCCAGGGAGAGGCACGGGAAAACCGGATCTTCTGGACAGTGTGGATCCGATGGCCTGGCACATCAGAGCCACAAAGATATGATGCTTTAGTTGATACTGGTGCACAGTGTACTCTGATACCATCGGGACATGTGGGGGCAGAGCCTGTTTCCATTGCTGGTGTGACAGGGGGATCACAACAATTGACTCTGGTGGAAGCCGAGGTGAGACTGACTGGGAAGGAGTGGAAGAAACATCCTATAGTGACTGGCCCAGATGCTCCGTGTATCCTAGGCATAGACTTCCTCCGGAACGGCTATTACAAAGACCCAAAGGGACTCAGGTGGGCTTTTGGAATAGCCGCTGTAGAGGCAGAAGACATTAAGCAATTGAACACCTTGCCTGGACTGTCAGAAAACCCCTCTGCAGTAGGACTGCTAAGGGTGGAAGAACAACGCGTGCCAATTGCGATCTCGACAGTGCACCGCCAGCAGTATCGGATGGATCGAGATGGCGTGATCTCCACCCACAAAATGATTCGGGAGTTGGAGAGCCAAGGGGTGGTCAGCAAAACCCACTCACCCTTCAACAGCCCCATCTGGCCTGTGTGCAAATCTGAAAAAGAATGGAGATTGACTGTGGACTATCGTGGCTTAAATGAAGTGACTCCGCCACTGAGCGCTGCTGTACCGGATATGCTGGAACTCCAGTACGAGCTGGAGTCCAAGGCAGCAAAGTGGTATGCCACCATTGATATTGCTAATGCATTTTTTTCCATTCTTCTGGCAGCAGAATGCAGGCCTCAGTTTGCTTTCACCTGGAGGGGTGTGCAGTACACCTGGAACCGACTGCCCCAGGTGTGGAAACACAGCCCCACCATCTGCCATGGACTGATCCAGACTGCACTATAAAAGGGTGAGGCTCCAGAACACCTGCAATAGATTGATGACATCATTGTGTGGGGGAGCACAGCGGCAGAAGTGTTTGAGAAAGGTGAGAGGATCATCCAGATACTACTAGAAGCTGGCTTCGCCATCAAGAAGAGCAAAGTCAAGGGACCTGCCCGAGAGATCCAGTTCCTGGGAGTGAAATGGCAGGATGGACGGTGCCAGATTCCCACTGAGGTCATCAACAAGATCACAGCTATGTCCCCACCAACCAGCAAAAAGGAAACACAAGCTTTCCTAGGTGCCATAGGTTTCTGGAGAACGCACATTCCCGAGTATAGCCAGATCGTGAGCCCTCTTTATCTGGTTACCCGAAAGAAGAATGATTTCCACTGGGGCCCTGAGCAGCAACAAGCCTTCACCCAGGTCAAGCAGGAGATCACTCATGCTGTAGCCCTTGGCCCAGTCAGAACGGGACCAGAGGTCAAGAACGTGCTCTACTCTGCAGCCGGGAACCATGGGTTGTCCTGGAGCCTTTGGCAGAAAGTGCCCGGGGAGACTCGAGGCCGACCACTGGGATTCTGGAGCCGAAGTTACAGAGGGTCTAAAGCCAACTACACTCCCACAGAGAAGGAAATCTTGGCTGCCTTTGAAGGAGTCCAAGCCGCCTCGGAGGTAATTGGCACAGAAACACAACTCCTCCTGGCACCCCGACTACCAGTGCTGGGGTGGATGTTTAAAGGAAAGGTTCTTACTACCCACCATGCCACTGACGCCACATGGAGAAAATGGATTGCCCTCATCACTCAGCGTGCCTGTATTGGAAACCTGAATCGCCCTGGGATTTTGGAGATAATTACAAACTGGCCAGAAGGTGAAAACTTTGGTCTCACTGATGATGAGGAGCAGGTACAAGTGGCAAGGGCTGAAGAAGCTCCACCATACAACCAACTACCAGCAGAGGAGTCCTGCTACGCTCTTTTCACTGATGGTTCCTGTCGCATTGTAGGGATGAACCGGAAATGGAAAGCAGCCGTATGGAGCCCCACACGCCAAGTTGCACAAGCTACTGAAGGAGAAGTTGGATCAAGCCAACTCGCTGAACTCAAGGCCGTTCAGCTAGCTCTAGACATTGCTGAAAAGGAGAAGTGGCCAAAGCTCTACCTTTATACTGATTCGTGGATGGTGGCCAATGCTCTGTGGGGCTGGCTGGGAAGGTGGAGGAAGGCCAACTGGCAACGTAGAGGAAAGCCAATCTGGGCTGCTGATATATGGAAAGACATTGCCTCTCGGGTGGAAAAGCTAATGGTGAAAGTCCATCATGTAGATGCCCATGTTCCCAAAAGTTGGGCTAATGAGGAGCACCGAAACAATGAGCAGGTAGATCAGGCAGCAAAAATAGAGGTGTCATAGACTTAGATTGGCATCGTAAGGGGGAGTTGTTCCTGGCTCAATGCCTCAGGTCATCAGGGCAGAGATGCCACCTACAAGTGGGCACGAGACCGAGGGGTGGATCTAACCATGGACAGTGTTTCTCAGGTTATCCATGACTGTGAGACGTGTGCTGCCATCAAACAGGCCAAGAGAGTGAAGCCCCTATGGTATAGTGGGTGGTGGTCCAAGTACAAGTATGGGGAGGCCTGGCAGATTGACTACATCACACTGCCCCAGACACGCCAAGGCAAGCGCTACGTGCTGACCATGGTGGAAGCCACCACTAGATGGCTGGAGACTTTCCCTGTACCTCATGCCACTGCCCGGAACACCATCTTAGGCTTGGAAAAGCAAGTCCTGTGGAGACACGGCACACCTGAGAGAATTGAGTCTGACAACGGCACCCGTTTCAAGAACAGCCTTATCAACACCTGGGCCAGAGAACATGGTATCGAATGGATATGTCATATTCCTTATCATGCTCCAGCTGCTGGCAAAGTTGAACGGTGCAACGGACTCCTTAAGACTACCCTAAAGGCACTTGGTGGGGGAACATTTAGATACTGGGAAATTAACCTGGCAAAAGCAACCTGGATGGTCAACACCCGAGGGTCTGTCAGTCGAGCTGGCCCTGCCCAGTCAGAACCCTTACACACAGTAGATGGAGATAAGGTCCCTGTAGTAGATATGAAAGGTATTTTAGGGAAATCTGTTTAGATTAATCCCACCTCAGGCAAAGGCCAACCCATTAGTGGGGTTGTCTTTGCTCAAGGACCTGGTTACACTTGGTGGGTAATGCAGAAAGATGGTGAGACCCGCTGTGTACCACAGGGAAACTTAGTCTTAAGTGAGAACTGGGTGTAAGATTTCATTGTGTGCAGATGGAAATAGAATAAGGGGTGGATAATGTCCTGGTTTGTAAGATAAGCTTGTATTCTATTTGCCATCTGTTGGAGGTTGGGCAGGTTTGTTATCTCTTCCAAGAACAATGGTTTGCTACGAAGAGGTAATGGTTTGTTAATGGGCCATTGACTGAATCACTGCAGGGCTGGTAACATAACACCATCCCATTGTGAGATGCTCCACCCAGAGGGGGAAGCCAAGCACTCTGTTATTGTATAAAGTGGTACCTTTTGGGGAGACAGAGCAGCTCTCTCTCTTTGAGAGATTCCCAGAGAAGCAGCTCCTTCGGCAGGACTCCCGAGAGAAGCGGCCGGAGCGCGGTGAGGAAGCGGCGGCGGAGCTCGGAGGTGGCCCCCGCGCAGAGGAAGACCGGCCCAACTGCCACCAGATCTTCAGAGAAAACTGTACCATTCTAAAGATCACCATTTCAGCTGCAATTCATCAGCCACTGAAGAGGAGCAGCTGTAATTACAACTGGACTGCTACCAACACCCCGAATCCTCAGAGTGAAAGGTTGTAGAATTTATCACTAGTTTTGTTTGTACCAATTGCATTTGCCTTTTAAAATTGTTCTTTAGTTTCTCCTAGCAAAGAATTCTTACTCCCATTCCCATATCTTTGCCTGAAAGCTTTTAAATTTAAAAATCCTGGAAATTCGGAGGGAAGGGGTTTACCTTCTCCATTGCACAGGAGGCTTTTGCCCTACTTCACAGACTCCTGTCTTGTCCAAACAAAACACACAGACACTGGGACAGTTCTTGACTAATTTTGGGGTTGATTGCCTGGATTATGTTTGGTTTTGTTTTTGCTTTGTTTCCTTGGTGTGCCTGAAGTGTCCAGTCAGGAGCAGAGTGACTCTTGCCAAGGAACTCTGTGGTGCTGTCACTTAATATTAAAGCTGTTTTATGCTACTCCACTGCTAGGATTTCTAAAGTGCTCTCAAGCCCTCCTTCATAAGAGGGTGAAGGAGCCCTGGCCAAGCTCTGGCCCTGGGGGCACAGGGATGCTGCTAGGGGGTCCCTGTCTCCCTTTTCCAACTGTGACGGCCCTGAGCCCCTGTCCCCGTGTCAGGCTCTGGGCTTGATCTCCTCGAACATCCTCAGCGGGAGGCTGCAGCGCCAGGGGCAGGGGGACCCAGAGGGACACGGGATGCCACCGGGCACGAGCAGCTTTGGACTTCTCTGGGAGGAACTGTGAGTGGGAGCTGGCTTGAAGTGACCTCCCCAGTAAGGTCACAGAGCCCCTGAGATGTCACACTGCCTCCTGTGATGTCACAGCCCACCCTGGGATCTCACAAATCCCCCTTGTGATGTCACAGAGCCAGTGCTGCTCTATCACTCTGGGATGTCATACAGTTGCGCTGTGATGGCACAGAAGACTCTGGCATCACAAAGTCAGCCCGTGTCACAATCCTTTAGTGCAAGCGGGAATCATGACAGTTCATTTTCCCCGTCTCAGAATTAGCAGAAGTAGATAGGCTTATCATGAGAAACCGAATGTGATAAACATGTTAGAAATGCAAGGCTCCAAGTTATTAGTTATTATTTTAAAAAAAGTTATTAAGAGTACCAAATATAAATTTTGAGAAAAATGAAAAAATGCCACTATAAAAAAAAGTCAGCGTGGAGCCAGGGATTGCCACCGGGTGAGACACAGGTTTGACAGCTGCAGCAGAGGGTCCTCTATGCTTCACACCGACCGTCCTGTCTGACCCATTTTTATACGATTTTCCTTGCCTGAGCCAGAGTCCCTTTTCTTCCTTTTTGGAGTGCATGTATTCATGTGGAGTTCTTTTCTCTGTGGCAAGTTGAACAAGACATGTCCGGAGAGTGATGAACACCTGTGTTTGCAGTCCCGGAATTCGGATTTGAGATGTACATCCCTGATGGCTCTGACTATCTCGGTCTCGGATATTTATCGTGTATTTATCGTCCAGGTGTTTCTCGGACAACCTTGATGCATGATCCCCCTCCGGGCTGGCCACTTTCATTTGCTTGTAAATAAAGTCCTCCCTCTCTTGTCCAGGTGGCTTTGACATGGTGTTGCAATCGCTGTTGCTGACTTGTGCGATTTAAAAACTCCCGATAAGAGTATAATTTAACAGCACATAACTATAAATTAGATGACAATTTTTCTTACTGACGTATAACAGTCCTAATGATTCCATGAGGCCTTGCAGTGTCACAATGTTCTCCATGGTTCCACAGGCCCCACAGTGTCATGTGACTCCTCTGTTCCATGAGTCCTGCAATGTCACAATGGACCTTTGGACCAATGGACCATGGGGCTTTGCAGTGTCACAACGCTCTCCTTTGGCTCCACAGGGTCACAATGGAGCACTGATTACAGGCAGCCTCTCTGTGTTACCCTGGAGCTTTGTTTCCATGGGGTCTCGCAGTGTCCCAATGGAGCCTTGGCTGGATGGGGCCTCACAGTGTCACAATGATGCCTACATTCCACTGAGGCACATGGCGTCACTAGGTCCCCTTGCTTCCATGAGGCCCAGCAATGTCACAGTGGTATCCATGAATCCATGAGGACTCACAGTATCCCAATGGTCCCTTGATCTCACATGGTCCCACAGTGTCCCAATGGTCTCTTGATCTCACATGGTCCCACAATGTCCCAATTGTCCCTTGGTCTCACAAAGCCCCACAGTGTCCCAATGGTCACTTCTTCTCACATGGCCCCACAGTGTAACAATGGTCCCTTGGTTCCATGATTCTTGGTCTGGTGCATTCCCCTTTCCCCTTCTCAGGCCGCCCTGCCATCTGAGAAATGCTCACTGGGCCAGGGCCTTGGCCAGCAGCCCCTGGGCTCAGCTCCTCTGGAGCTCATCGCAGACACTGTCTGCTCCAGGCTCAACCCTTCATCCCCTGGGGAGATGCCAAAGCCTCCAAAGGCAACATTTCCCTTTGCCCAGGGGAATTTATCACAGGTGCCTTGTAGTGACTCTCTATGTCTGTGTGCACACAGGAGTGCCTGTGCTCAGGGAAAGGTGGCACAAATGCTGCTCTCTGAGGGCTTTCATTGCCTTGGATAGCTGAGCCTGTCAGGCCTGGAAGTAAGGTTAAGTCATGTCACCCTGATTCTTAAGATTTTCTAAAACCTTCTGAGTTTACATTCTCTTGGAGAACCTTCCCACACAATTTCTGTCAACAACATATTGTTTACAATCTTTTATGGGGCTGGACAAACTTGATGTACTAGTGGTTTGTCCAATGTCTTTGGACAGGTGGCCCATTCACTCTCCAATCCAATGTCACCGTTGGGAAAGTATAAAAGTTGGAGTCAGAGAATAAACTTTTCTCTTTACCTTGCAAATAGCAGGTGGCTCGCGTTGTGCTTTCATGTGTCTTATTGCAACAAAGTCACAAGCTGTAAGTAAAGTTAAATGCTGCTAAGAGTTGTTCTTTTGCTAATTTGTGAAGCTTAATAGAAGTTCTAAGCGAAGTTGAATATTGTTAAGTGTTATTCCACAGCTCTCTTTAGCTTTTAGGCTGTATTCCTTTTATCCTTGCCCTCACTGTCCTTTCGTCACACACACACACACACATTAACATACACACTCACACAAAAACACACAGAGACACACAGACACCGGGACAGTTCTTGACTCCTTTTTGGTTTGATTGCCTGGATTTTGTTTGGTTTTGTTGTTGCTTTGTTTCCTTGCTGTGCCTGAAGTTTCCAGTCAGGAGCAGAGTGACTCTTGCCAAGGAACTCTGTGGTGCTGTCACTTAATATTAAAGCTGTTTTATGCTACTCCCCTGCTGGGGATTTTTATAAGTGCTCTCAAGCCCTCCTTCATAAGAGGGTGAAGGAGCCCTGGCCAAGCTCTGGCCCTGGGGGCACAGGGATGCTGCTAGGGGGTCCCTGTCTCCCTGTTCCAACTGTGACGGCCCTGAGGCCCTGTCCCCGTGTCAGGCTCTGGGCTTGATCTCCTCGAACATCCTCAGCGGGAGGCTGCAGCGCCAGGGGCAGGGGGACCCAGAGGGACACGGGATGCCACCGGGCACGAGCAGCTTTGGACTTCTCTGGGAGGAACTGTGAGTGGGAGCTGGCTTGAAGTGACCTCCCCAGTAAGGTCACAGAGCCCCTGAGATGTCACACTGCCTCCTGGGATGTCACAGCCCACCCTGAGATCTCACAAATCCCCCTTGTGATGTCACAGAGCCAGTGCTGCTCTATCACTCTGGGATATCATACAGTTACGCTGTGATGGCACAGAAGACTCTGGCATCACAAAGTCAGCCCGTGTCACAATCCTCTAGTGCAAGCGGGAATCATGACAGTTCATTTTCCCCATCTCAGAATTAGCAGAAGTAGATAGGCTTATCATGAGAAACTGAATGTGATGAACATGTTAGAAATGCAAGGCTCCAAGTTATTAATTTTTAATTTAATAAAAGTTATTAAGTGTACCAAATATAAACTTTGAGAAAAATGAAAAAAAGACACTATAAAAAAAAGTCAATGTGGAGCCCGGGATTGCCACCGGGTGAGACACAGGTTTGACAGCTGCAGCAGAGGGTCCTCTATGCTTCACACCGACCGTCCTGTCTGACCCATTTTTATACGATTTTCCTTGCCTGAGCCAGAGTCCCCTTTCTTCCTTTTCAAAGTGCATGTATTCATGTGGAGTTCTTTTCTCTGTGGCAAGTTGAACAATACGTGTCCGGAGAGTGATGAACACCTGTGTTTGCAGTCCCGGAATTCGGATTTGAGATGTACCTCCCTGATGGCTCTGACTATCTCGGTCTCGGATATTTATCGTGTATTTATCGTCCGGGTGTTTCTCGGACAACCTTGATGCACGATCCCTCTCTGGGCTGGCCACTTTCGTTCGCTTATAAATAAAGTCCTCCCTCTCTCGTCCAGGTGGCTTTGACATGGTGTTGCAATCACTGTTGCTGGCTTGTGCAATTTAAAAACTTCTTATAAGAGTATAATTTAACAGCACATAACCATAAAATAGATGACAATTTTATTTGCACAAATTATCCTATAGACATATAACAGTCCTAATGATTCCTTGAGGCCTTGCAGTGTCACAATGTTCTCCATGGTTCCACAGGCCCCACAGTGTCATGTGACTCCTCTGTTCCATGAGTCCTGCAATGTCACAATGGACCTTTGGACCAATGGACCATGGGGCTTTGCAGTGTCACAACGTTCTCCTTTGGCTCCACAGGGTCACAATGGAGCACTGATTACAGGCAGCCTCTCTGTGTTACCCTGGAGCTTTGTTTCCGTGGGGTCTCGGAGTGTCCCAATGGAGCCTTGGCTGGATGGGGCCTCACAGTGTCACAATGATGCCTACATTCCACTGAGGCACACGGCGTCACTAGGGTCCCCTTGCTTCCATGAGGCCCAGCAATGTCACAGTGGTGTCCATGAATCCATGAGGACTCACAGTGTCCCAATGGTCTCTTGATCTCACATGGTCCCACAGTGTCCCAATGGTCCCTTGGTCTCACAAGGCCCCACAGTGTCCCAATGGTCTCTTCTTCTCACATGGCCCCACAGTGTAACAATGGTCCCTTGGTTCCATGGTTCCTGGTCTGGTGCATTCCCCTCTCCCCTTCTCAGGCTGCCCTGCCAGCTGAGAAATGCTCACTGGGCCTGGGCCTTGGCCAGCAGCCCCTGGGCTCAGCTCCTCTGGAGCTCATCACAGACACTGTCTGCTCCAGGCTCAACCCTTCATTTCCTGGGGAGATGCCAAAGCCTCCGCAGGGAACATTTCCCTTTGCTCAGGGGAATTTCACACAGGTGCCTTGTAGTGACTCTTTGTGTCTGTGTGCACACAGGAGTGCCTGTGCTCAGGGAAATGTGGCAGATATGCTGCTCCCTGAGGACTTTGGATGCCTTGGATAGCTGAGCCAGTCAGGCCTGGAAGTAAGGTTAAGTCATGTCACCCTGATTCTTAAGATTTTCTAAAGCCTTCTGAGTTTCCATTCTGTTGGAGAACCTTCCCACACAATTTCTGTCAACAACATATTGTTTACAATCTTTTATGGGGCTGGACAAACTTGATGTACTAGTGCTTTGTCCAATGTCTTTGGAGAGGTGGCCCATTCACTCTCCAATCCAATGTCACCTTTGGGAAAGTATAAAACTTGGAGTCAGAGAATAAACTTTTATCGTTACCTTGCAAATAGCAGGTGGCTCGCGTCGTGCTTTCACGTGTCTTATAGCGACAAAGTCACAAGCTGTAAGCAAAGTTAAATGCTGCTAAGAGTTGTTCTTTTGCTAATTTGTGAAGGTTAATAGAAGTTATAAGCGAAGTTGAATATTGTTAAGTGTTATTCCACAGCTCTGTTTAGCTTTTAGGCTGTATTCCTTTTATCCTTGCCCTCACTGTCCTTTCGTCACACACACACAGACATTAACATACACACTCACAAAAAAACACACAGAGACACACAGACACCGGGACAGTTCTTGACTCCTTTTTGGTTTGATTGCCTGGATTTTGTTTGGTTTTGTTGTTGCTTTGTTTCCTTGGTGTGCCTGAAGTGTCCAGTCAGGAGCAGAGTGACTCTTGCCAAGGAACTCTGTGGTGCTGTCACTTAATATTAAAGCTGTTTTATGCTACTCCCCTGCTGGGGATTTTTAAAGTGCTCTCAAGCCCTCCTTCATAAGAGGGTGAAGGAGCCCTGGCCAAGCTCTGACCCTGGGGGCACAGGGATGCTGCTAGGGTGTCCCTGTCTCCCTGTTCCAACTTTGACGGCCCTGAGCCCCTGTCCCCGTGTCAGGCTGTGGGCTTGATCTCCTCGAACATCCTCAGGGGGAGGCTGCAGCGCCAGGGGCAGGGGGACCCAGAGGGACACGCAATGCCACTGTGCACCAGCAGCTTTGGACTTCTCTGGGAGGAACTGTGAGTGGGGGCTGGCTTGAAGTGACCTCCCCAGTAAGGTCACAGAGCCCCTGAGATGTCACACTGCCTCCTGGGATGTCACAGCCCACCCTGGGATCTCACAAATCCCCCTTGTGATGTCACAGAGCCAGTGCTGCTCTATCACTCTGGGATGTCATACAGTTGCGCTGTGATGGCACAGAAGACTCTGGCATCACAAAGTCAGCCCGTGTCACAATCCTCTAGTGCAAGCGGGAATCATGACAGTTCATTTTCCCCACCTCAGAATTAGCAGAGGTAGATAGGCTTATCATGAGAAACCAAATGTGATAAACATGTTAGAAATGAAAGGCTCCAAGTTATTAGTTATTATTTTAATAAAAGTTATTAAGTGTACCAAATATAAATTTTGAGAAAAATGGAAAAAAGCCACTGTAAAAAAAAGTCAGTGTGGAACCTTGGGATTCCCACCAGGTGAGACACAGGTTTGACAGCTGCAGCAGAGGGTCCTCTATGCTTCACACCGACCGTCCTGTCTGACCCATTTTTATACCATTTTCCATGCCTGAGCCAGAGTCCCTTTTCTTCCTTTTTGGAGTGCATGTATTCATGTGGAGTTCTTTTCTCTGTGGCAAGTTGAACAATACATGTCCGGAGAGTGATGAACACCTGTGTTTGCAGTCCCGGAATTCGGATTTGAGATGTACCTCCCTGATGGCTCTGACTATCTCGGTCTCGGATATTTATCGTGTATTTATGGTCCGGGTGTTTCTCGGAAAACCTTGATGCACGATCCCTCTCTGGGCTGGCCACTTTCGTTCGCTTGTAAATAAAGTCCTCCCTCCCTTGTCCAGGTGGCTTCGATATGGTGTTGCAATCACTGTTGCTGGCTTGTGCGATTTAAAAACTTCCTATAAGAGTATAATTTAACAGCACATAACTATAAAAGAGACGACAATTTTATTTGCACGAATTATCCTATAGACATATAACAGTCCTAATGATTCCTTGAGGCCTTGCAGTGTCACAATGTTCTCCATGGTTCCACAGGCCCACAGTGTCATGTGACTCCTCTGTTCCATGAGTCCTGCAATGTCACAATGGACCTTTGGACCAATGGACCATGGGGCTTTGCAGTGTCACAACGCTCTCCTTTGGCTCCACAGGGTCACAATGGAGCACTGATTACAGGCAGCCTCTCTGTGTTACCCTGGAGCTTTGTTTCCGTGGGGTCTCGCAGTGTCCCAATGGAGCCTTGGTTGGATGGGGCCTCACAGTGTCACAATGATGCCTACATTCCACTGAGGCACACGGCGTCACTAGGGTTTCCTTGCTTCCATGAGGCCCAGCAATGTCACAGTGGTGTCCATGAATCCATGAGGACTCACAGTATCCCAATGGTCTCTTGATCTCACATGGTCCCACAGTGTCCCAATGGTCCCTTGGTCTCACAAGGCCCCACAGTGTCCCAATGGTCACTTCTTCTCACATGGCCCCACAGTGTAACAATGGTCCCTTGGTTCCATGGTTCCTGGTCTGGTGCATTCCCCTCTCCCCTTCTCAGGCCGCCCTGCCAGCTGAGAAATGCTCACTGGGCCTGGGCCTTGGCCAGCAGCCCCTGGGCTCAGCTCCTCTGGAGCTCATCACAGACACTGTCTGCTCCAGGTTCAACCCTTCATTTCCTGGGGAGATGCCAAAGCCTCCGCAGGGAACATTTCCCTTTGCTCAGGGGAATTTCGCATAGGTGCCTTGTAGCGACTCTTTGTGTCTGTGTGCACACAGAAGTGCCTGTGCTCAGGGAAATGTGGCAGAAATGCTGCTCCCTGAGGGCTTTGATTGCCTTGGATAGCTGAGCCAGTCAGGCCTGGAAGTAAGGTTAAGTCATGTCACCCCGATTCTTAAGATTTTCTAAAGCCTTCTGAGTTTCCATTCTGTTGGAGAACCTTCCCACACAATTTCTGTCAACAACATATTGTTTACAATCTTTTATGGGGGTGGACAAACTTGATGTACTAATGGCTTGTCCAATGTCTTCGGACAGGTGGCTCATTCACTCTCCAATCCAATGTCACCTTTGGGAAAGTATAAAACTTGGAGTCAGAGAATAAACTTTTCTCTTTACCTTGAAAATAGCAGGTGGCTCGCGTCGTGCTTTCACGTGTCTTATAGCGACAAAGTCACAAGCTGTAAGCAAAGTTAAATGCTGCTAAGAGTTGTTCTATTGCTAATTTGTGAAGGTTAATAGAAGTTCTAAGCGAAGTTGAATATTGTTAAGTGTTATTCCACAGCTCTGTTTAGCTTTTAGGCTGTATTCCTTTTATCCTTGCCCTCACTGTCCTTTCATCACACACACACACACACATTAACATACACACTCACAAAAAAACACACAGAGACACACAGACACCGGGACAGTTCTTGACTCCTTTTTGGTTTGATTGCCTGGATTTTGTTTGGTTTTGTTGTTGCTTTGTTTCCTTGGTGTGCCTGAAGTGTCCAGTCAGGAGCAGAGTGACTCTTGCCAAGGAACTCTGTGGTGCTGTCACTTAATATTAAAGCTGTTTTATGCTACTCCCCTGCTGGGGATTTTTATAAGTGCTCTCAAGCCCTCCTTCATAAGAGGGTGAAGGAGCCCTGGCCAAGCTCTGGCCCTGGGGGCACAGGGATGCTGCTAGGGGGTCCCTGTCTCCCTGTTCCAACTGTGACGGCCCTGAGGCCCTGTCCCCGTGTCAGGCTCTGGGCTTGATCTCCTCGAACATCCTCAGCGGGAGGCTGCAGCGCCAGGGGCAGGGGGACCCAGAGGGACACGGGATGCCACCGGGCACGAGCAGCTTTGGACTTCTCTGGGAGGAACTGTGAGTGGGAGCTGGCTTGAAGTGACCTCCCCAGTAAGGTCACAGAGCCCCTGAGATGTCACACTGCCTCCTGGGATGTCACAGCCCACCCTGAGATCTCACAAATCCCCCTTGTGATGTCACAGAGCCAGTGCTGCTCTATCACTCTGGGATATCATACAGTTACGCTGTGATGGCACAGAAGACTCTGGCATCACAAAGTCAGCCCGTGTCACAATCCTCTAGTGCAAGCGGGAATCATGACAGTTCATTTTCCCCATCTCAGAATTAGCAGAAGTAGATAGGCTTATCATGAGAAACTGAATGTGATGAACATGTTAGAAATGCAAGGCTCCAAGTTATTAATTTTTAATTTAATAAAAGTTATTAAGTGTACCAAATATAAACTTTGAGAAAAATGAAAAAAAGACACTATAAAAAAAAGTCAATGTGGAGCCCGGGATTGCCACCGGGTGAGACACAGGTTTGACAGCTGCAGCAGAGGGTCCTCTATGCTTCACACCGACCGTCCTGTCTGACCCATTTTTATACGATTTTCCTTGCCTGAGCCAGAGTCCCCTTTCTTCCTTTTCAAAGTGCATGTATTCATGTGGAGTTCTTTTCTCTGTGGCAAGTTGAACAATACGTGTCCGGAGAGTGATGAACACCTGTGTTTGCAGTCCCGGAATTCGGATTTGAGATGTACCTCCCTGATGGCTCTGACTATCTCGGTCTCGGATATTTATCGTGTATTTATCGTCCGGGTGTTTCTCGGACAACCTTGATGCACGATCCCTCTCTGGGCTGGCCACTTTCGTTCGCTTATAAATAAAGTCCTCCCTCTCTCGTCCAGGTGGCTTTGACATGGTGTTGCAATCACTGTTGCTGGCTTGTGCAATTTAAAAACTTCTTATAAGAGTATAATTTAACAGCACATAACCATAAAATAGATGACAATTTTATTTGCACAAATTATCCTATAGACATATAACAGTCCTAATGATTCCTTGAGGCCTTGCAGTGTCACAATGTTCTCCATGGTTCCACAGGCCCCACAGTGTCATGTGACTCCTCTGTTCCATGAGTCCTGCAATGTCACAATGGACCTTTGGACCAATGGACCATGGGGCTTTGCAGTGTCACAACGTTCTCCTTTGGCTCCACAGGGTCACAATGGAGCACTGATTACAGGCAGCCTCTCTGTGTTACCCTGGAGCTTTGTTTCCGTGGGGTCTCGGAGTGTCCCAATGGAGCCTTGGCTGGATGGGGCCTCACAGTGTCACAATGATGCCTACATTCCACTGAGGCACACGGCGTCACTAGGGTCCCCTTGCTTCCATGAGGCCCAGCAATGTCACAGTGGTGTCCATGAATCCATGAGGACTCACAGTGTCCCAATGGTCTCTTGATCTCACATGGTCCCACAGTGTCCCAATGGTCCCTTGGTCTCACAAGGCCCCACAGTGTCCCAATGGTCTCTTCTTCTCACATGGCCCCACAGTGTAACAATGGTCCCTTGGTTCCATGGTTCCTGGTCTGGTGCATTCCCCTCTCCCCTTCTCAGGCTGCCCTGCCAGCTGAGAAATGCTCACTGGGCCTGGGCCTTGGCCAGCAGCCCCTGGGCTCAGCTCCTCTGGAGCTCATCACAGACACTGTCTGCTCCAGGCTCAACCCTTCATTTCCTGGGGAGATGCCAAAGCCTCCGCAGGGAACATTTCCCTTTGCTCAGGGGAATTTCACACAGGTGCCTTGTAGTGACTCTTTGTGTCTGTGTGCACACAGGAGTGCCTGTGCTCAGGGAAATGTGGCAGATATGCTGCTCCCTGAGGACTTTGGATGCCTTGGATAGCTGAGCCAGTCAGGCCTGGAAGTAAGGTTAAGTCATGTCACCCTGATTCTTAAGATTTTCTAAAGCCTTCTGAGTTTCCATTCTGTTGGAGAACCTTCCCACACAATTTCTGTCAACAACATATTGTTTACAATCTTTTATGGGGCTGGACAAACTTGATGTACTAGTGCTTTGTCCAATGTCTTTGGAGAGGTGGCCCATTCACTCTCCAATCCAATGTCACCTTTGGGAAAGTATAAAACTTGGAGTCAGAGAATAAACTTTTATCGTTACCTTGCAAATAGCAGGTGGCTCGCGTCGTGCTTTCACGTGTCTTATAGCGACAAAGTCACAAGCTGTAAGCAAAGTTAAATGCTGCTAAGAGTTGTTCTTTTGCTAATTTGTGAAGGTTAATAGAAGTTATAAGCGAAGTTGAATATTGTTAAGTGTTATTCCACAGCTCTGTTTAGCTTTTAGGCTGTATTCCTTTTATCCTTGCCCTCACTGTCCTTTCGTCACACACACACAGACATTAACATACACACTCACAAAAAAACACACAGAGACACACAGACACCGGGACAGTTCTTGACTCCTTTTTGGTTTGATTGCCTGGATTTTGTTTGGTTTTGTTGTTGCTTTGTTTCCTTGGTGTGCCTGAAGTGTCCAGTCAGGAGCAGAGTGACTCTTGCCAAGGAACTCTGTGGTGCTGTCACTTAATATTAAAGCTGTTTTATGCTACTCCCCTGCTGGGGATTTTTAAAGTGCTCTCAAGCCCTCCTTCATAAGAGGGTGAAGGAGCCCTGGCCAAGCTCTGACCCTGGGGGCACAGGGATGCTGCTAGGGTGTCCCTGTCTCCCTGTTCCAACTTTGACGGCCCTGAGCCCCTGTCCCCGTGTCAGGCTGTGGGCTTGATCTCCTCGAACATCCTCAGGGGGAGGCTGCAGCGCCAGGGGCAGGGGGACCCAGAGGGACACGCAATGCCACTGTGCACCAGCAGCTTTGGACTTCTCTGGGAGGAACTGTGAGTGGGGGCTGGCTTGAAGTGACCTCCCCAGTAAGGTCACAGAGCCCCTGAGATGTCACACTGCCTCCTGGGATGTCACAGCCCACCCTGGGATCTCACAAATCCCCCTTGTGATGTCACAGAGCCAGTGCTGCTCTATCACTCTGGGATGTCATACAGTTGCGCTGTGATGGCACAGAAGACTCTGGCATCACAAAGTCAGCCCGTGTCACAATCCTCTAGTGCAAGCGGGAATCATGACAGTTCATTTTCCCCACCTCAGAATTAGCAGAGGTAGATAGGCTTATCATGAGAAACCAAATGTGATAAACATGTTAGAAATGAAAGGCTCCAAGTTATTAGTTATTATTTTAATAAAAGTTATTAAGTGTACCAAATATAAATTTTGAGAAAAATGGAAAAAAGCCACTGTAAAAAAAAGTCAGTGTGGAACCTTGGGATTCCCACCAGGTGAGACACAGGTTTGACAGCTGCAGCAGAGGGTCCTCTATGCTTCACACCGACCGTCCTGTCTGACCCATTTTTATACCATTTTCCATGCCTGAGCCAGAGTCCCTTTTCTTCCTTTTTGGAGTGCATGTATTCATGTGGAGTTCTTTTCTCTGTGGCAAGTTGAACAATACATGTCCGGAGAGTGATGAACACCTGTGTTTGCAGTCCCGGAATTCGGATTTGAGATGTACCTCCCTGATGGCTCTGACTATCTCGGTCTCGGATATTTATCGTGTATTTATGGTCCGGGTGTTTCTCGGAAAACCTTGATGCACGATCCCTCTCTGGGCTGGCCACTTTCGTTCGCTTGTAAATAAAGTCCTCCCTCCCTTGTCCAGGTGGCTTCGATATGGTGTTGCAATCACTGTTGCTGGCTTGTGCGATTTAAAAACTTCCTATAAGAGTATAATTTAACAGCACATAACTATAAAAGAGACGACAATTTTATTTGCACGAATTATCCTATAGACATATAACAGTCCTAATGATTCCTTGAGGCCTTGCAGTGTCACAATGTTCTCCATGGTTCCACAGGCCCACAGTGTCATGTGACTCCTCTGTTCCATGAGTCCTGCAATGTCACAATGGACCTTTGGACCAATGGACCATGGGGCTTTGCAGTGTCACAACGCTCTCCTTTGGCTCCACAGGGTCACAATGGAGCACTGATTACAGGCAGCCTCTCTGTGTTACCCTGGAGCTTTGTTTCCGTGGGGTCTCGCAGTGTCCCAATGGAGCCTTGGTTGGATGGGGCCTCACAGTGTCACAATGATGCCTACATTCCACTGAGGCACACGGCGTCACTAGGGTTTCCTTGCTTCCATGAGGCCCAGCAATGTCACAGTGGTGTCCATGAATCCATGAGGACTCACAGTGTCCCAATGGTCTCTTGATCTCACATGGTCCCACAGTGTCCCAATGGTCCCTTGGTCTCACAAGGCCCCACAGTGTCCCAATGGTCACTTCTTCTCACATGGCCCCACAGTGTAACAATGGTCCCTTGGTTCCATGGTTCCTGGTCTGGTGCATTCCCCTCTCCCCTTCTCAGGCCGCCCTGCCAGCTGAGAAATGCTCACTGGGCCTGGGCCTTGGCCAGCAGCCCCTGGGCTCAGCTCCTCTGGAGCTCATCACAGACACTGTCTGCTCCAGGTTCAACCCTTCATTTCCTGGGGAGATGCCAAAGCCTCCGCAGGGAACATTTCCCTTTGCTCAGGGGAATTTCGCATAGGTGCCTTGTAGCGACTCTTTGTGTCTGTGTGCACACAGAAGTGCCTGTGCTCAGGGAAATGTGGCAGAAATGCTGCTCCCTGAGGGCTTTGATTGCCTTGGATAGCTGAGCCAGTCAGGCCTGGAAGTAAGGTTAAGTCATGTCACCCCGATTCTTAAGATTTTCTAAAGCCTTCTGAGTTTACATTCTGTTGGAGAACCTTCCCACACAATTTCTGTCAACAACATATTGTTTACAATCTTTTATGGGGGTGGACAAACTTGATGTACTAATGGCTTGTCCAATGTCTTCGGACAGGTGGCTCATTCACTCTCCAATCCAATGTCACCTTTGGGAAAGTATAAAACTTGGAGTCAGAGAATAAACTTTTCTCTTTACCTTGAAAATAGCAGGTGGCTCGCGTCGTGCTTTCACGTGTCTTATAGCGACAAAGTCACAAGCTGTAAGCAAAGTTAAATGCTGCTAAGAGTTGTTCTATTGCTAATTTGTGAAGGTTAATAGAAGTTCTAAGCGAAGTTGAATATTGTTAAGTGTTATTCCACAGCTCTGTTTAGCTTTTAGGCTGTATTCCTTTTATCCTTGCCCTCACTGTCCTTTCATCACACACACACACACACATTAACATACACACTCACAAAAAAACACACAGAGACACAGAGACACTGGGACAGTTCTTGACTCCTTTTTGGTTTGATTGCCTGGATTTTGTTTGGTTTTGTTGTTGCTTTGTTTCCTTGGTGTGCCTGAAGTGTCCAGTCAGGAGCAGAGTGACTCTTGCCAAGGAACTCTGTGGTGCTGTCACTTAATATTAAAGCTGTTTTATGCTACTCCCCTGCTGGGGATTTTTAAAGTGCTCTCAAGCCCTCCTTCATAAGAGGGTGAAGGAGCCCTGGCCAAGCCCTGGCCCTGGGGGCACAGGGATGCTGCTAGGGGGTCCCTGTCTCCCTGTTCCAACTTTGACGGCCCTGAGCCCCTGTCCCCGTGTCAGGCTCTGGGCTTGATCTCCTCGAACATCCTCAGGGGGAGGCTGCAGCGCCAGGGGCAGGGGGACCCAGAGGGACACGGAATGCCACTGTGCACAAGCAGCTTTGGACTTCTCTGGGAGGAACTGTGAGTGGGAGCTGGCTTGAAGTGACCTCCCCAGTAAGGTCACAGAGCCCCTGAGATGTCACACTGCCTCCTGGGATGTCACAGCCCACCCTGGGATCTCACAAATCCCCCTTGTGATGTCACAGAGCCAGTGCTGCTCTATCACTCTGGGATGTCATACAGTTGCGCTGTGATGGCACAGAAGACTCTGGCATCACAAAGTCAGCCCGTGTCACAATCCTCTAGTGCAAGCGGGAATCATGACAGTTCATTTTCCCCACCTCAGAATTAGCAGAAGTAGATAGGCTTATCATGAGAAACCAAATGTGATAAACATGTTAGAAATGAAAGGCTCCAAGTTATTAGTTATTAATTTAATAAAAGTTATTAAGTGTACCAAATATAAGTTTTGAAAAAAATGGAAAAAAGCCACTATAAAAAAAAGTCAGTGTGGAGCCCGGGATTGCCACCAGGTGAGACACAGGTTTGACAGCTGCAGCAGAGGGTCCTCTATGCTTCAAACCAACCATCCTGTCTGACCCATTTTTATACCATTTTCCATGCCTGAGCCAGACTCCCTTTTCTACCTTTTTGGAGTGCATGTATTCATGTGGAGTTCTTTTCTCTGTGGCAGGTTGAACAATACGTGTCCGGAGAGTGATGAACACCTGTGTTTGCAGTCCCGGAATTCGGATTTGAGATGTACCTCCCTGATGGCTCTGACTATCTCGGTCTCGGATATTTATCGTGTATTTATCGTCCGGGTGTTTCTCGGAAAACCTTGATGCACGATCCCTCTCTGGGCTGGCCACTTTCGTTCGCTTGTAAATAAAGTCCTCCCTCTCTTGTCCAGGTGGCTTTGACATGGTGTTGCAATCACTGTTGCTGGCTTGTGCAATTTAAAAACTTCTTATAAGAGTATAATTTAACAGCACATAACTATAAAATAGATGACAATTTTATTTGCACAAATTATCCTATAGACATATAACAGTCCTAATGATTCCTTGAGGCCTTGCAGTGTCACAATGTTCTCCATGGTTCCACAGGCCCCACAGTGTCATGTGACTCCTCTGTTCCATGAGTCCTGCAATGTCACAATGGACCTTTGGACCAATGGACCATGGGGCTTTGCAGTGTCACAACGCTCTCCTTTGGCTCCATAGTGTCACAATGGAGCACTGATTACAGGCAGCCTCTCTGTGTTACCCTGGAGCTTTGTTTCCGTGGGGTCTCGCAGTGTCCCAATGGAGCCTTGGTTGGATGGGGCCTCACAGTGTCACAATGATGCCTACATTCCACTGAGGCACACGGCGTCACTAGGGTCCCCTTGCTTCCATGAGGCCCAGCAATGTCACAGTGGTGTCCATGAATCCATGAGGACTCACAGTATCCCAATGGTCTCTTGATCTCACATGGTCCCACAGTGTCCCAATGGTCCCTTGGTCTCACAAGGCCCCACAGTGTCCCAATGGTCACTTCTTCTCACATGGCCCCACAGTGTAACAATGGTCCCTTGGTTCCATGGTTCCTGGTCTGGTGCATTCCCCTCTCCCCTTCTCAGGCCGCCCTGCCAGCTGAGAAATGCTCACTGGGCCAGGGCCTTGGCCAGCAGCCCCTGGGCTCAGCTCCTCTGGAGCTCATCACAGACACTGTCTGCTCCAGGCTCAACCCTTCATCCCCTGGGGAGATGCCAAAGCCGGAATGGGAACAGGTGAGTGGTTATGTCAGTCTCGGGGGGTACGACAGTGGCTCTGAATCAGAGGCGGTGCGGGGCAGAGCGAGGCCGAAGCATAGCCGGGGTTGGAGCAGAAGCGTTCTCTCCCCCGTGATGATGCAGGCACGGACGGGGCGTGGCCAGGATGTAAAAATTCCTCAGGGCACGGTTCCGTCATCATTCCCATGGCAACAGACAGCCCAAGCCCAGGGCCAATCCCTGTCAGCTTCAGACATGGCCAAATTAGAACAATTATTGCAACAAGAGTCAGTTTCTCCGATTGCAGGGATCGCAAACGTGAATCAGTTGTTAGGAGAAATGCTTAAAGGTTTATCAGGAATATTGCGGAATTTGCTAATGTAAATCAATTGTCAGAAGAAATGCTCAAATGTTTATCAGAAGTGCAGATTGAAGAGCAGAGTGCGGTTCCCACCTCAGCTGGTCAGGCGGCAGCGCCATCTAGCGGCGGAACCACAACATTGCAACAGGCGGCACAGAACTTGTCCGGTCAAGGCACTGCGCCACCCAGTGGTGGGACCGTGACATTGCAGGACTTTTTTCCAGTTTCTTATAAGAAAAACTCCAGGGTGAAAAAGGTCACATCTGCACGGCAGCAGGAACCTCCACTGACACCGGAACAGTGCGGGACTCAGGACACTTCTGCTGAGGCGCAGCAACGGGATGAAACGATACGCATCACTGCTTCGGAGAGTGTCCCAGCTTGGACAATTCCAAAATCAAGGTCTGCCAAAATTTCGGGGCAGGGAGAGTCAATTTTAATATCAAAGGGGGTTGTTGAATTTCTTTTACAATATTTAAGCACAGCCTTGGAGTCACAGCCAGAACTGTTGGTTCATCTTCCAAAAATTTTCCAAATAATGCAGGGCAGTCGTGTGTTCTCCTCCACAGCAGATGCTTCACTTTTCTCCAGAGACTCTCAGCCTTCATCTTCGCAGATGCTGCAGACGCCGTTGGTATCGGTGAGTGCTACTGCACCAGAGCTGCAGCCACAACAGATGACTCCACTCTACAGGCAAGTACCCACTGAATTTACGGCTTTGCAGAGTGCAAAAGTGGACTGGCAGGACATTCGAGCAGAGTTGGAGAAGGAGAAAGGTTTATTACAGGGCTCGGGAAACATAATGATGCCAGTGAACTATGACGCTCAGGGCCAAAACCCGAGATGGGAACACCTGGATTGTGGAGCAATCAAAGATTTAGCTAAGGCCATTTGGGACAATGGGTTGTCATCACCATATTTCAAGCAGATGTTAAAAAGTATTTTTGGCATGTATGACTTAACACCATATGATCTTAAATACCTTGCAACATCAGTTCTTACAGACACCCTAGGTCTCATGTGGCAGAAGGCGTGGAGGAGATCCCTGGAGGAGCTGAGAGCCAGATACCAGGGTGGGCCAAAAGCAAACCTCACCATGGTGCAGCTTGCTGGTGATCCTCCTGAGGACGGTCTAACTCAACAGGCGGTGAGGCTCCCGCATCACGTGCTCAGCGACATCAAAGAGGCAGCACGGAGGGCAATTCTTCAGATTGCTCCAACGGGGGTCCAGGACAACATCTACACTGAGATCAAACAGGGTCCTTCAGAGCCGTTTTCTTCATTTGTGGATCGTCTTTCTCAGGCAGTGGAGCGGCAGGTGAGTGAGGAGGGAGGGAAACCACACCTGGTCAAAAGCCTTGCGTTCTCCAATGCCAATCCGGAGTGCAGACGGATCATCAGCATGATGCCGCACCAGGCCACCTTGGCAGACATGATCGAGGCGTGCAGCAAGGTGGGGACACCACAACATGTTGCTTCCATCATGGAGGAACACTTGGGGGATCGAATTGAAAAACGTGTTAGGGAAGTTCTTGCAAATTATGCAAAGGGCAACTCCAGTGCAGACAGACGGTGCTTTGGGTGTGGGACACAAGAACATATTAAAAGGAACTGCCCACAACTTGCAAAGACCAACAAGCCACCAGACCTTTGCCATTGATTCAGGAGAGGGAAACATCTTGCAAGTGAGTGTCATTCACAGACAGATGTGGATGGGAAACTTCTCCCGATTCTGGGAAATGGGAAAAAGAGCGCGAATCAACGCCAGTGCGCTCAGGCAAAAATCCTGGCGGTGACATAGAACCAACAGGAACAATCCTCGGGGAGCAACAAACAGAACCCCTCGGCAGAGCAATCTCCAAAATCCCCAGCAACCCAGACTTGGTACCACCTGGGTTCCAATGCGTCTTGGCAACCTCCAAATTGATGTGTCTTTTGGACAATAGCCATGCAGTGATACCTACAGGTGTCACAGGGACTTCTTGGAAAAGGCAGGACTTTTTAATAATGGCCAGGGACAGAAGAACTATCCTTGGACTTGTTGTTTATCCATCTTTGATTTCAGCAAACCATAATGAGGAGCTGATGGTCACGGCAAAAGCCTTGCGACCACCTCTGACAATTCCACAAAACACACCGATTGCTCGAGCTATGGCTCTGCCATCTCATCCAGAAAGGCAAGCCATGCCGGTGTTCAACAAACGGGACTCTTTTCCTGGTGATCAAGCAGATGTGCATGCATCTTGGGTGAAACATTTGAGCCGGGATCGGCCCATCGTTACTTGTCAGTTGACTTGTAAAGAAAAGACAATTGCTATTACAGGGATGCTTGACACAGGAGTGGATGTTACAGTTATTTCATACATTTTTTGGCCTCGGGAATGGGACTTGGTTGCACCTTTGGGTTCTCTCACAGGCATAGGGGGGAGTTCCCTGTGCATGCAGAGAGAGAATGCAATTGTTGTCACAGGCCCGGGAAAAAAGACAGCAGTTATCCGTCCTTTCATCGTGCAAAAGCCCATCACAGTGTGGGGAAGGGACCTTTTGGCACAATGGGGACTGAAATTAGAATTGGATTTTTAACAGGGGTCACTGTGGCACTCGCCACTCTGAAATTGACCTGGAAAACAAATGATCCTGTTTGAGTGGATCAGTGGACCATAGAGCAGAAAAAATTGAGTGCATTGAAAAAGTTGGTCCAGGAACAGCTGCAGAAGGGACACATCAAACCAACAGACAGCCCATGGAACTCCCCAATGTTTGTCATTCGCAAGAAAACTTCAGGGTCTTGGAGACTGCTTCATGATCTCAGGAAAATCAACGAGGTCATCGAGGACATGGGGCCACTGCAGCTTGGGCTTCCATCTCTCTCGATGATCCCGAGGGACTGGTCGCTTGTGATCATTGATCTCAAGGACTGTTTTTTCAGCATTCCACTTCATCCAGATGATGCTCCACGCTTTGCATTTTCTGTCCCAAGCATCAACAGAGAAGAACCTCTGCAAAGATACCACTGAACAGTTCTTCCTCAGGGGCTCAAAAATTCTCCAAGCATTTGCCAATGGTACATGGCCCAAGCTTTGCATCCATCATGAGAGAAACATACAAAACCAAAAATTATCCATTATATGGATGATCTGCTCATTGCAGCACCAACAAAACAGGAGGTGCAAGAGGTTCGTGACTGTGTGATTGCGCAGGTGCAAAAAGCAGGACTGGAAACTAGTACACCAAAAATACAGGAAATTGCACCTTGGAAATACTTGGGATGGAAGATCACAAAGCAAACGATAAGGCCACAGAAACTGGAAATCAACACAAAGGTCACCAATCTCCAGGACTTGCAACAGCTTTTGGGGGAGATCAACTGGATGAGACCGACCCTGGGAATCACCAATGATGACATCTCGTCATTGCTCGATCTTTTGAGAGGGGACAACAACATCCAATCTCCCAGAACTCTGACGCCTGAAGCAAAAAGAGACCTTGAAAAGATCACAGACATGATTCAGCAGAGAAAAGAACATCGCTCTGTAGAATCATTGCCTTTTCATTTAGCAGTGTTGGCGGAAACAGCACAGCTATATGGGTTGATTTCTCAGTGGGATTTGTCTCAAGTGGACCCTCTTTTGTTAATAGAGTGGGATATTTTAGCTTACAGGCCCTCAAAAACAATTCTCACAGATCTAGAAATGGTAGCACAGATTATTATCAAGGCGAGAACCAGGTTGCTGACAATGTCAGGCAGAGATTTCTCAGTTATTCATGTTCTTTTGAAAATAGTGTATTTTGAATGGGCGATGCAGAAATCACAGGATTTTGTAGTTGCTTTGTTAGGATATCCGGGAGTTTGTACAATTCATTTTCCAGCTCACAGGATGCTGAATGCAAAAGTAAGTTTCAGGGAAAAACCAAAAATAAGCCAGGAACCAGTGGAAGGGGTGACAGTGTTCACTGATGGTTCAGGAAAAACTCAGAAATCAGTAGTTACATGGCAAAACCCAAAAACAGGGGAGTGGTAATCAGACATTAAAATGGTACAGGGTTCGCCACAAATTGTGGAATTGGCAGCAGTGGTCAGGGTTTTTCAATTGTTTCAGGAACCTCTCAATCTGATCACAGATTCAGCATATGTTGTGAATGTGGTCAAACAGTTAGAGGAATCACTTTTGAAACACACTGACAATGAAATTTTATATTCATATTTGTCATGCATGAGGACAATTCTAGAAAGTAGAGAACACGAATATTTTGTTACACATATCAGGGCACATTCATCACTCCCACGGTTCTTAGCAGCAGAAATGCTCACGCACACAGACTCACAATGACCATATCTCAGACATTGCCAGATATTTTTGAGCAGGCAAAATTGAGCCATGCATTTTTCCATCAAAATGCACAGCCATTGATGGAATCCTTTCGCCTCTCTAAAAGTCAGGCATAGGAGATCATCAGTGCTTGTCCAGACTGTCACTTTTGCAGCCTCCTGCATCTACAGGAACTGTCAATCCAAGGGGATTGCAGAGTCTTCAGCTCTGGCAAGCTGATGTCACAAAATACCCATCCTTTGGGAGGCTCAAAAATATCCATGTTTCAGTAGACACATTTTCAGGGGCGATTTTTGCATCATTACATACAGGGGAGACCGCAGAACATGCCTGCAGACACTTTCTACAAGCATTTGCATCACTCGGGGTGCCACAAGAAATAAAAACAGATAATGGTCCAACTTATACAGGCAAGGTGCTTGAAAAATTTCTGAAAAAATGGGGAGTGAAACACACTTTTGGTATTCCTTATTCTCCCTCAGGTCAAGCAATCATTGAAAGAACATCACACCCTGAAATCCCTTTTGGATAAACAGAAAAGGGGAGAGGCAGGCACAACACCTTATATGTGGCTGAACAAAGCTCTGTATGTGTTGAATTTTTTAAATAGTTCATTCTCAGAGCCCACACCACCAATTGTCAGGCATTTTACAAACAGTGCACAAGCAAAGTTAAGGGAAAATCCTTTGGTTTTGATCAGAAATCCGGAATCAGGACAAATTGAAGGTCCATTTACATTAAATCTTGGGGCAAGGGTTTCTCTTGTGTTTCCACACAGTGAGGGCCGAATTGGTTGTCGGCGAGTTACATGAAACCTTTTCAGGTGCGGACGCAGGTGAACGCGGACCCGAGAAGCAAAGAAGAGAGCACGCAGACGGAGGCAGACAACGACGCTGCAGACGTCTCGTCAGACAACGATTGATTACCCAGAGACTTGGTGTTTTTTCGGGTAAATTAAGTGTTATTTGAGTGTTGCTGTATTGCAGGGATTTTCACAGAGGTTGGGGACATGGACATGGAGTTTAGACAGGTAGTGTTCATGTGTCTCATTCTCTTGCCTGTTGCTTTGGGCAATGAGACAGATTTTCCCATGAAACAACCGAGGGAAAATGTGTGGGAAACTTTGGCAAAGGCAGCAGGTCTGGACAGTATTTGTCTGATTCATTCAAAGCCAGGGAAACAATTTTCAACATGTTTGGTAGGTGTGCCAGTGAAGGAGTGGCCAATTCCAAAAAATATCCCTCCAAAGGTTTTGAAAACTTTTGCAGATCCTATGGAAGGATGGCATGTTTGGACGCAATACCTTCCTGTGCCTCACCTGGAACCCCCAGAGTTCGACATTTTTGGGTCAACAAAAATGAAATACTGCATCAAATTTAATCCAGTGGGAGTGGCAAAGACAGATAATCATACAATAGATGTCACTCCAATTCAGCCTTTTTATAAAAATGCATCATCCTGGTGCAATTACACCAAGGTGACGAGCAAATCATCCCTTCAACACCCAGCCACTTTACCGAAGGGAGTGTTTTTGATTTGTGGGGACAGAGTTTGTCCTGATATCCCTGCAAAAGTCAAGGGCAGTCCATGCAGCATTGGGGAGTTCTCATTGATAACACCTGATTTGAAAACTTTAAAGGAACAGACATGCAGGGAAAAAAGATCCCTTGATCAATAGAGTCCAAATTGTGATGATGATGATGTTTATACCTGGGACAAGGCTCGGAGGATTGCAGTTGCAATTTTCTCACCCCAAACAGCATCAGAGGTGGCCTTGACACAATTGGACCACATAGCTTGCTGGTTGAGCAAACACAGTCGTGCCATTTCGTCTGCACTGAGTGACATGTTAACAGACATCAGCAGTGCAAGACAGGCAGTGCTTCAAAACAGGGCAGCAATTGACTATTTGTTGCTGTCACATGGGCACGGATGTGAAGAATTTGAGGGGATGTGCTGCATGAACTTGTCAGATCATTCAAAATCCATTCATGAAAAAATAAAACAGTTAGAAAGTAGTATCACCAAGTTGAAAAAAGTAACAGGATCCTGGTGGGATGATTTCTTTAACCTTTTTGATCTCTCACCAGTGTGGAAAGAAATTTTAAAAACAATATTTTACATTCTTATAGGGCTTGTAGTTCTTCTGCTTATTATGCCATGCATTTTCATGTGTATTCTAAGGGCCTTGAACAAAGTGGCAAAGCAGGTGTTTTTGGTTCAAACAGGGAGGGGAGATGTGGGAACTCAAAATGTCTCTCAGACATTTTTAGAGGTTCCAGGCCTTTGTCAGAGCATTCTAGACCCCAGCAAGCAGCTGGAATCAGCTGTGATTTGAGTTTGAGCCATGGAATGAATTACCAACTTTTAAGGTGGAAAAATCAGTCACAAAGGGTTAGATAGTATAGTAAAAGTAGTTACAAAGTAGAGGGGAAATTTTTTTAGTATTGTACAGGGGGGTTTTAGCATATATACAGGGGGGTTTTTACTTTGTACATGGGGGTCAGAAGTTCTAAGATGGAGGAAAGTGGGCTGTTCCTGTCCTTCCTCTTTCTTCTTCCTTACATCCATGTTCTTGGTGATGTTGGCATTCGCAGATTGGTTTAGAGTAGAAAAGCACTTGGGAATATAGGTAGTAGGTATTGGGGAATAATTGTAAACATGTTATACGTAATATATCTTATAAAAGATAGCAGCAGCCCTGGGTGGGGAGGGAGAAGAAGAAGACACCGGACAGTCAGGGTGTCAGGAGTGTGTGCGTCTCTGCCCGGGCCGCTGATCAAACAGCCGCAGCCCGAGAACATAATCTGTTAGATAACTAGCAATAAATCATCTTGAGACCGAACAACAAGAGACTGTGGAGTTTTTCTTTGGAAGCACGGGTTGGAAGAGAGACTTTACCACCACACGAGACCCCCAAACCAAACCCAGGGTTCTCACAATTTGCAAATCCAATTAAGGGTAAGGACCATCCCACGAGATAAAAAGATAATAGTTCAAGTCATGAATTGATCCACTGGGGAATCCAAGGTTTGTGTGACCACTTTTTATGGGAAAATTTATCTATTGGAGTGTATGACCTGGCAAAGGCAGTCACAAGTGGATGTGTGATTTGCCTGAAAGCTGACCAATAGGTAATGAGAAAAACAGCACATGGGGGAGGAAAACTTGCTTTAAGACCTTTCCAAAACATACAAGTAGATTTCAGTAAAATGCCCTCTGTGCAGAGGTACAAACATTTACTAGTGATCGTAGATCATCTCACTCACTGGGCGGAGGCTTTCCCAATCAAAAGAAGTTGCAAAAATAATCTTAGAAAATATCATACCTCGATACGGGCTAGTCAGTAACATTGACTCGCACTGAGGTCCACATTTTGTCGCTTGAACTTTGCATCAAGTAACAAAAGCCCTGGGGATAAGGTAGAGATTGCACACCCCATGGCATCTTCAAAGCTCGAGAAGGGCAGAAAGGATGAATAGAACTCTTAAAAATGTAACAACCAAATTAATTAAAGAGACAAAAATGAATTAGCTCAAATATTTACCTCTTACTCTCTTGTGCATCAGAACAAGACCTCGGTCCGACATAGGGGCTTCTCCTTAGGAAATAATGTTTAGACTCCCTCTTCTAATCACCCCTTTCAGTACTGCAGATTATTTAGAAGGGGAGGCAGCAACTCAAAAATATTAAAAAACCATAAGAAAATCCCTAGAAAGCCTCAGAAAGAAGGAATATCTCCCCCAAACCTCCCCTCTGGATACCAATGCCCACATCAGTCCTGAGGATTGGGTGTTAATAAAATCCTAGAGCACCACCACTCCACTAACCCTCAGATTTGAAGGACCTTTCCAGGTGTTCAAGAAAAAGGCTGAACCCATATCACCAGAGTAAAAGGATCAGTGCCACCCCCAGACACCAGACCAGACCCAATAGGGTCACCCACCTCCTCTTGTATATGGATGGTAATTAGGGGACCAGAAGACTTAAAATTAACTTTAAAAAAACTTGCTAGAAGCTGATATACAGTAAGGTAGTAATAACCGTTTCTGAGTTAAAGTACCACAGTAAAAGTTTAAACACTTTGTAATTGTTTAATACGTGTCCTTTAGTCAAAGAAGTCAACAGAAGAAATTTTTAGTTAGAATATTATTCAGTCTTATGTTGCTTCTAGGAATCAAGAGAATTACCCAAAGAAGGTAACCCTCAAAAGCCAGAGACTGTAAGTTGATGCGGGCTTAAGCCCGATCAAAGAAATAGTGGAGGGATTTATTATGAACAAAACAGCCTTGCTGAGACACTTCGGTTTGGGCTAAGTACTGACATTGAAATATTAATTAGCGAATTGCTCCTGAGAATCACCTACACCCCCACCCACACTACCATTCTAGGACTGGGATGTAAATAGAGAGACCAGTGGAATCACGGGAGGGGGTTTTGGGGATGAAAACACCCCTAAGTGGAAGGCTGGGCACAGTGGAGGGGGCTGGATGGGTGCGCTGCTTGGGGAAAAGGGAACCACATCCCTGGTCTGTGTCTGACCTGTCACCATAGCCTGCAGGGGACCAGACTGGACTGGGCTGTGGGAAGCAGGAACAAAGGAACAACTCTTCCTGGTGTTCCCAGGAGGGAAGGACAGGGGACAGCTGCTGCTGCACTTTGGCAGCAGGCTCTGCACATGCCCTCACCCTTCGGCTACCAGGACTTCAGACACAGACTGCACACCTCTTCACCTCCGGCTACCAGTGTGCCACGGAGACTCCAGGGACAGACTCTGCAGCCTTCTCACCCCTCGGCTACTGGGAAAAAGCTACAAAAGCGGGGGCAAGCTCCGTGTTGAGCTCCCTGCCCAGCTGATCTTTATAATAAATAGCTGAACATTAATAAAGGCATGAGCCCTGATTACTACACGAAGCCCCCCAAAATTTCACTAAAAAGCCCCCAAATCCCCTAAAAATCAGAAGAAGAGCCTCCAGAACCCCAGAGAATCCCACAAAATCCCAGTGGAACCCACTAAAATTAAAAACAAAAAACCTCCCAATAATTTCAATAAACCCTTTAAAAAGAACCCCTTCCAAAACGACAATAAAGTCCCCCAAAATCCAAAACTCCCTACATCCACAAAACGCCCTCAAAACCTAATAATTCTCCCAAAAGACTCCAAGAATTCCCCCTTAACTCCCAAGAAAATCCCCCCAAAGTCCACAACCACCACCAAAATCCCCCCAAAATTCCCCCAGACTCACTGGGGGCTGTCCTGGGTCAGGGGGCACCAGCCAGTGGAACAGGAGCAACTTCAGGGGCCCTTGGAAATTTGTGGGGAGGGGGCACCATGGAAGATCCTCCCAAAAATGGGGGAAGGGGGAACCCCTGTTGTGCCCCCTCGCCCCGAAACGCCCAGACCCCATTCAGGGTGGGCATCAGACTGCCTGGGACCCCCAGATCTCCATAGGACCCCCTCCAGGAACCCAAATCCTCCCCAGAGCCCCCCGCCAAAGTTGGCCCAGGACCCCCTGAGAGCCCCCAGACCCCAATTGGGCCCAGCCTAGGATGTCCCCTGAGACCCCCCCAGACCGTTCCCAAGACCCCACACAGGACCCTTCCAGGACCCTCCAGACCTCTCCCCAAACCCAACCTGGGACCCCCCAGCCTCTCCCCAGATCCCTCCAGGACCTCTCCCAAAAACCCCCAACCCCCCCCAGACCCTCTCTGGGACCCTTCCAGATCCCCCAAAGCCCCTCCCCAAAACCTCCAAAACCTCCTAGGACGCCACCAGGACCCCCCAAACCGCTCCCCCAACTCCGCCCAGACCCTCCCAAGACCCCCCCTCCAGGCCCCTCTCAGGACCCATCCCCACCCCCCAGGTCCCCCCACAATGCTCCAAGACCCCTCCCCAGACTCTCCCTGACACCTCCAGGACCCCTCAGGATCCCCCACCCAAGAGCCCTCCAGGACGCCCAGACTGCCCCGAGGACTCCTCCATGAGCCATCCAGGACCCCCCAGAGCCCTCCCTAAACTCCCCCCGGATCCCTCCCCAAAGGCCCCCGATCCCCCCAGGACCCCTCCCCAGCCCCCCCAGCCCCTCCCAGCCCCCGGCCCCTGTGCGGAGCCCCCTCCCCAGCGTTGCGGCCCCCGCGGCTCCCGCGGCTCCCGCCTCTCCCAGCGCCTCCCCCGCTCTGGCAGCGCCGCCCGCAGGGCCCGCCCGAGCCCGGGGGGCGGGGCCGCCGGGGGAGGGGCGCCGCTCCCGGCTCCCTCTGATTGGCTGCAGCCGCGCGCTGATTGGTTGGTTCGGCACGGGGCGCGCCGCTATTGGCTGGAGGAGCCCGCGCGCGCGGGGCAGGCGGGAAATTGTCAGGGGAGCGCGGCTGAGGAGGGGCTGAGGTGGGGCCGGGGAAACTGAACGGGGGGTTTGGGGCGGCTCGGGGAGAAATTGGGGATTTCTGGGGAACTGACAGGAAATAGGCGTGTGTCTGCTGGGTTTGGGGGAATGAGGGGGCTTTAGGGAGCTTTGGGGGGAGCTTGAGAGCTTCTGGAGCGTTCTCCGTTGGGTTTAGGGGGATCTGAGGGTAATTGCGGGGGTCCGAGGGGACTTTGGCGGAGTTGTGAGAGGAACTGGGGGGATCTGGGGGTTCTGAGGTGGCTCTGGGGTCAATTTTGGGGTAAAGTGGGGGGATCTGAGGGTAATTTGGGGGCTTTAGGTGGGTCTGGGGTGGATTTGGGGCTCTGGGGACACCTAAAGGGGTGCCAGGGGGTGAAGGGGTCGCAGCCCCCCAGACGCCCCCTGAAGCCCCCCTGTCCCCACAGAGGGGTCCCGGCCCTGGCGGTGCAGGACCCCCGGCCCCAGCCCAGCATCTCCATCAACCACCTGAACCGGGACACCAAGGAGGACGGGGATGGCTGGGGGGTCCTGGGGGCTCTGAGAGTGTCCGTGCCTGTCCCCAGGGGCTCAGGCTGTCCCCTGGGTGTCCCCGAGCTGGAGAAGTCCCTCTGCGCCGTTTCCTCGCCGTTTGGGCAGATTTTGGACATTTTGGTGCGGCGCAGTCTCGGCCTGCGGGGCCAGGCCTTCCTCACCTTCAGGGAGATGAGCAGCGCCACCAACGCCCTGCGCTCCCTGCAGGGCTTCCCCTCCTGCGGCCAACCCGTGGGGAGACAGCGACTGGGGGAGTTCTGGCACTGGGGAAAGAACTGCAATGCTGGGGAAAAACCGCCAAACTCTGGCCTCAGATACCCCCAAAGTCCAACTTGGAATCCCACCAAACTCATTCACCCTGAGCACCCCAAAGCTTCCCTTTCTATGACAAGCCCATGGTAAGACAGAAATGCTGGGTGAAATCCTGGAATTCTCATGGAAAAAACCCAAAATCCTGAGGAAAAAAAACAAACCCAACCAGGATTCCCCCCCAAATCCCATCAAGAATCCCTGAAATTGAGTTGGAAACACCCCTAAATCCAACCAGGAACCCCCCAAAGCTTCCCCTTCTATGACGAGTCCATGGTGAGACCCAAATCCTTGGGAAAATCCTGACATTTTGGGAAAAAATCCTGAAATTCTGGGAGAAATCCTGAATTCCTGGGGGAAAAACTCAAAATGCAGCCTCAAATATCGCCAAAATCAAACCAGGAACCGCCCCAAAGCTTCCCCTTCTACCAAATGCCCATGGTAAGAGACAAATCAGAGTAGAAGTCCTGGGATTTTGGGAACAATCCTGAAATTCTGGGAAAAACTCCAAAATCCTTGGGAAAAAACCCAAATCCAGCCTCAGTATCCCTAAAATCCACCATAACGCCCCCCCCCCACCCGCCAAAGCTTCCCCTTCCGGGACAAACCAGTGGTAATAGCAGAATCTTCAGGCAAATACCCAAATTTTGGGAAAAATCCTGTAATTCTGGGACAAAAGCACAAAATTCAATTGGGAACCCACCCAAAATCCGTCCAGGAGCCCCCAAGAATTCACCCTGAATCTCCTAAACCTTCCCCTTCTACCCCACAGTGAGACCCAAATTCAGGGAAAAATCCACAGATTCTTGAAAAAACAGGAAATCTTGGGAAAAAGCCTGAAATCTGGGGAAGAAACGGAAATCTCACCAGAAATCCACCCCCCAATCCCCTGGGAATGACCCCAAATCCCTGCTGGAACCTCCCCAATTCCTCTGAATTACCCCAAAATCCTGCTGAAATTCCCTGAATTCCTTCTAGGACTTGCCAAAATCCCTCAAAAACGTCCCTGATTGCTTCTGGAACTGCCCCAGATCCATTCTGGAGCATCCCCAAATCCCTCAGAACTTCTGAAAATCCCTTGGAAGACCCCAAAATCCCTCTTGAAACTCTCCCAGATCCCCTCAGAATTCCCCCAGATCCCTCAGAAAGCCCCAGATCCCCTCTGGAGCCTCTTCCAGATCCCCCCAAAATCCTCGGGAACAACCCCAAACCCCCCGAGCCGTCCCCAGCTCCCCCCGGAGTGATCCCAAATCCCCCCGGAGCCAGCCCAGGTCCCCTCTGGAAGCTCCCCGAGTCCCTCGGGAAGCCGCAGATCCCCGGGAGCCGCCGGGCAGCGCCGGGAAAGCCCAAAGCCCCGCGGCAGTGCCGCATCCCGGCCGGAGCTGCCCCGGGAGCCCCGCGGGGCCGGGGCCGGGGCCGGGATGCGCCGTCCCAGCGGATCCAGCGCGCCCGGCCGGGCTCGGCCAGCGCGGCCCAGGGCAGGGAGCGCTGGTGGGGCGGGAGCGGGAGCGGAGCGCGAACGGGACCAGCGCAGAGCCAAGGGGGGAGAGGCCCCGGCCCCACAGAGAGCGGGGCCGGAGCGCGGGGCCGGGCGGGGATGGCTCGGCGATTGTTCCGGGCGATTCGGGCACTCGCAGCGATCTCTGCGGGATTCTTGGGCTGCTCCTGGGAGGTTTGGCTGGGATTTTGAGGGAAGTTTTCGTGGGGATTTTTGGGGTGGATTTCCTCGCACTTCGGGTGGGATGTGATAGGACTTGGGGGCATTTTTTGGGGAATTTGAGAGGGGTTTGGTGGGATTTCGGCGCGGATTTTTTGAGTGTATTTGGTGTGGATTTTGCGGGGGTTTAGGGAAATTGTGGTCGGATATTTTGGGTGATTTGGTGGGATTTTTTGTGTGGATTTTGTGTGATTGGGGGATTTTTGGCTGCATTTTTGTACAAATTTTTCTCTGTGGATTCTGTGGGATTTTCATGGGGATTTAGTGGGACTTTTTGTGGGATTTTTGTGTGGCATTTAAGGGGATTTTGGGGGCGATTTTTATGGGGATTTTGAGGGATTTCTGTGAGCCTTGGGGTGATTTTTTGTGGATTTTTTTGGGTGAGTTTTGTGGGCTTTTGGGTGGAATTTTTGTGGAGATTTACCTGGGATTTTGTGTGGTTTTTCTGGCATTTTCAAGGAATCTACAGTGGAATTTTTGTGGGAATTTTATGGTATTTTTGGTGGGATTTTTTGTGAGGATTTTGAGTCGATTTCTATTGGATTTTGGGGAGTTTTGGGGGATTTTTTAGGAAGATTTTAGTTGGGTTTTGGGTGTTTTGGGGGGGATTTTTATGGGATTTTGATGATATTTTTGTGAGGACTTTTGGTGATATTTTTGTGAGGGTGAGTGGTGCCTTTGGTTCCAACCAACTTTCCTCCCCGAGCCAACGTTACCCACTCCCTCACACGTCCCCCCCGTGCCTTCCCACTGCCTTGTCCTGTCAGAGCTTCCACAGCCCCTCATCCCTTCGTGGCCCCGTCCCCTCAGGGTCTCCCCCAGCCTGGCCAACCTGATCCATCAAGAGGCACCTGGGAGCCCTCAGCATTCCAGGCAGCAACACACGGGCAGGAGGACACGGATGGCGCTTCCTGCCTGGGACAGGGCTTGTGGCCATCTCCAGGCACCGCTCTCACAGAGATCCCCACAGCTCCAGCCCCTGCCCATCTGCTCTGTGGGCAGCACAAAGGCTTCAGCAGAACCACCAAAGGCCAAGGGGCTTCTGGCCATTTTCCCTGCAACCCTGCATGCCTGGGCAGCTTGCTGAGCCCAGGAACCCTTTTCTCCCTCTTCCCCTAGGCCCTGCAGAGCCTGGGCAGCAAAAGAAAGATCCTGGGAGTCTGTCTATTACAACACATCCTATATTTCTATGCTAAAGAAAAACAAAAAGAAGAAAAGAACAATCCTAAAGAAACGAAACATTACTGCTGGCTCGGGTGGTCCCAGCAGACAGAGCCTCTGGGATCAGCTCTCTGCAGAGCTGCAGCAGCGCAGCCAGCCGAGCCCTGACAGACGAGGCCGTCTCCTCCATGCCCTGCAGAGCCGATCATGCAGGCTGTGGAAGCGGGAATATCGAGCTCTCTCTATTCCCTGGAGGACAGACAATGTTTGAACTGCCAGGCTCGCAACGGCAACACTGATGTCATTGGCCGTGTCTTCTAGGGCTGAAAGAGAGAGGAACAGCGCCATGGTCAGTTCCCGCATCTGAGGGGACCCGAGGAGATCCCTGTGCCAGGGCCATCCCAGCCGGCTCTGGCTATGGCCAGCAGGGAGCAGGGACCAGCCGGATCAGCCCAAAGCTGCTAGCCACGAATCCCCCAGGTGCCCTGAAAGCTCTGTGTGCTCTGTCCACGCCGCCCCTGGTCTGCACAGGGAGCAGAGCCCTCCACAGCCGGGGCAGGGCTCGCAGCTCCCCCGCCAGCCCTCGCGTGCAGCCCGCTGCCCTCACTCACCCTCACAGATGAGATGGAGCTCTTCCTTCCTCCCCCTCAGGTACCGCCCGGCCGTCCCTGGGAACACAGAGCCTGTCAGGCCCAGCGGCACAGCTCCCTGCCAGCGGCGCCGCCGGCCCTGTGCCCACACGCCCTCCTGGCCCGGCTTGTGGCTCACCCATGAACCTGACGGCCGCCTCTCGCAGGGGCTCCTGTGGGCTCTGCAGGTAGGGCAGGGCCCGGCGCAGGTGCTCGGCCACGCTGCTGCTGTCCTCTGCCAGCTGGAGAGAGCGACAGGAGGGAAGGGTTGGCCCCGCAGCCCCCCGGGCCGGGGCTCCATGGGCACCCGGCTCGGGCCGCAGGAGCCTGGAGCAGAGCCCGCGCGGCCTCGGGCTGCAGCAGCGGGCAGGGGCACAGCTGCCAGCCCGCACACCGAGCACCGCGCTCAGGGGCTGCTCCAGGCTGGGGCTGCGGCTTCCCGGCCCTCCTTACCAGGATCTCAATGAACCTCCACAGTTTCTCCTTCTTTACAGGCTTTTCAAGATCTCTCCTGTTCAGGAATTTGGCCACACAAAGCAGGGTTTCCCAAGAAGCCTGGAGAGCAGTAGAGACACGGAAATGGCCCCACAGCCCAGGATCAGCATCCCTGTGCCAGGGCCAGGAGGAGGATGCAGCCTGCCAGGCGCCAGGGCAGGAGGCAGCCAAGCCCCCTCCCAGGGCGACAGCAGCAGCCCGTGAGTCCTCACCTCTGCCACACTCTGATTCTCATCATGGCAGTGGAAGAAGAGTGGGAGCAGGCTGTGACACACTTGTGTCATCAGGAACTTTTTCTCTTCTTCCACTACAGTAGACAGCAAGGCTCGAAATACAAACATGGAGATCCACTGCACATGCCAGTCATCCTGTGTAACAGGAAGGAAACAAGACCTTGGCATCAGCTGATTCTGGCCCACCTTGGCGCAGGCCTGCATCTCCACAGGGCACCAAGTGTCTGGGCAGCAGCCAGTGGCCGTGGCTGAGGGCACAGAGCCTTACGTGTTCAAAGAGTGGCAGGAGCACCTTAGCCAGCTGCAGGGCGATGGGGCTGGGTATTGGGGTGTCATTATCCAAGAAGAAATCACTAAGTAGAACAATGCTCATCCTGACCACATCACTATCATTTTCCTGCAGGAGCTCCCCGAGGCTTTCGGTCAGGCTCCGCATTCTTTTGGCCTGTGCGGAACAAAAGTGTGTGAAAGGCCACCCTGCTGCCACAGGGCCCAGAGGCCAAAGGCCTGTCCCGCAGCCCTCGGGCAGCTGAAGTGGGAGGCAGGAGAGCTGGGAGCAGCTGACCCAGTGCCTGAAGACCAGCAACTGCGTTCCCCAGCACCACGCTGCCTGCACGGCTTCAGCTGCTGCCCCCTCCTTACCATCGAGGGATTATCCCTGACCAAGAGGAGGGCTCTCAGAACCTGGCGGCGCATCTCTGTGTGCTCACTCAGCAAGTGCCTCGACAAGAGATCCATGATGCTGTCACTGCATGCACTCAAGTCCAGGCAATGCAGGACCTGAAAGGCACAGGGCAGTGACAGGGGACCCGGCCGGCAGGAGCCCAGAACCGCACAGGGCGGGGACCAGGCAGCAGCGCAGGGCGTGGGCACCATCCCAGGCAGCTGCGGCTACGAGAGGGCAGAGAGCTGGGAGGCAGCGCCGGCCTTCAGACTCACCTCCACAAGGAATGCCAGGGCAGGGAAGTGCCAGTATGGCATCTCTTTGCGGAGCAACTGAAGGAGATAGTCTAAGATGCTTTTACACTCATCGATGGATTCTTTGCCCATCTCCCTGGAAGGCAGAAAATGGCACTAAGATGTGGCAGCAGCTCTCTGGCCTCAGAGAGAAACAAACAACTTTCCCAGGCATCGCCTGAGAAAGTCTGAGAAGATCAGAGGAAAGAATGAAAAAACATTCTTATCTTAACATGCTGCACCTGGCATTGTGAACATTCGGAATATGTTACAGAGATTTGTCTACCAAAATGTGCTTTCTTAAGTAACTAATGGTATAGTGTTTAGACTAGAAAACACATTAAATCAACCTATATCATAACTATCTATAAGAACAATGGGTTTCTTAATAATAATTATTATTGATCGGACCTCTGAAATACATGGAGTCAGTGATAATTACTGGCCGGGGGCCCGCTCCTACGACACTAAGACCCTGAGCCGGGGGGGGAAGCCCCTCCCAGGACAGACTGATGCAGTTCTTGTCTTTACCCCCCACCCTGCAGGGGGACCTGGGCCCTTTGAGATGTGGCTGCTGCTGGGCACCCTCCTCTCCCAGCCTTTCCCAGTCTGCTTGGCTGTCCCTCGTCCCTCTGGCCCATGGCCATGGGGACTGAGTGGGATATCCCAGCCACAGAGCACAAATGCCGGGAGCAATGGGGAGAAGGGGGTCTCACCTGGCCAGCAGACCCACGGCATAAATGTGGGTGTCAGCACAGAGCAGCGTGTCCCAGCCACGCTTGCGCTCCATTGACAACACCACATCCTCATAGTCCATTTGGCACAGCAGGGACTTCAGGGTCCTCACTGCAAACCTGAGTGCAGAGCAAAGCCCGGGTCACACTGGGAGCACTGGCTCCTGCCCTGGCCATGTGGCAGGGACAGAAGGATTGGGATAGAGCACCTGTTGGGGCTGCTGGCAAGGCCATGTTCTTCCTGGCATCCCTTCCAGAAGGTATCCACCTCCTCTGGCATCTCTTTGGTGCTGAAGAACACTTGGAAGAGCAGATGCACAAATAACTGCGGGAAATGCTCATCCACTATATCTGGGACACAGCGCTCCTGAAGGATCTTCCACATCACCACAGTTGCCTGCAAAGGACGAAGCCCCCCGAGGCAGCGTTCAGTGCCAAGGTGTCCGTGTGACAGGGCCCGAGCGTGGCAGGGAGAGGCCCAGAGAGACACAGGGGGAGCAGCGGGCCTGGTGGCCCTGCAGCTGTCCCTAGGCCAGCTTTCAGGCCAGTGCCTGAGGCAGGGAGATGCAGTGGGGAAAGGAGGATGGAGAGCTGCTGGACAGGTGGCCTTGGGGCCAGCAAAGTCCACTGGCAGAAACTCACAGCCAGGGCAAAGACAGTCATTCTGTTCCCATCGCAGGTGCTCATGCTGTGCTCTGGCCAGCTCCCCAGCACATCCAGGAGTATCTGCTGTGCCAGCTCTGCAGTCCAGGGTGTGCACATGATGGTCTTCCACATGGCCATGGCAGCTCTGCGGGGTTAGAGCTCTGTCTCAGGGCATCTCAGACACAGCACCGTGGTCTGGGCATCTCTAGAGGCCCGGGTTGACTGCCGGCTCTGCCTTTGCCCACTGCCCCTCTCCAGCAGCAGCCAGGCAGCCCAGCCCTGTGGGGACAGGCCCCTGTGGGACAACGAGGGAGCATGGCAGCAGGCTTGGGGCTGACATGCCAGGGCCTGGAAAGGGAGCAGCCAGAGGGCCCTGGGACTCTCTGTTGGTCAGAAACCTGGCCCAGGCTGTACAGGGCAATGGGTTGGGGTGAGCCCTGAGCCCTCTGGGCAGATGGGCCCCATACCTGTCACAGGATGGGGCCACACGCAGGAGTGTCATTACTGCCTCATTTGGCTGCGCTTCTGTGAGATACAGCAGGGCGTTGTCCAGCCTGTGCTCAGCAGAATCATTGGCCATGAGCCACTGGTGGATGTATCTCACCATGCCGGGCACCTGGAGAAGGCACAGGGAGACTTGGAAAGCTGCCAGAGGGATCAGCGTTCCCAGGGTCCCGAGAGAAGTGCTTCCCTTCCAGCCGCACTGTGATGGCCTCAAAGGCTCACAGGGGCCAGCACTAGTGGCTTGGGAAGCTATGTGACTCATGGGGCAATTGAAGCCTGGCCACATCTGCTTACTTGCTCTGCTCTGGGAACACCACTCTGCACAAGCAAATCCAGCAGGGCGGCACTGGTCTCATGTCCGAGGAGCTCTGAGTATGCTCTGAGCCCAGGGCTCATGACACTGGTCTCTTCCTGCCGAATTCTCTTGATGAATTTGCAAACGAGCTGTAGGAGAAGAGCAAGAAGCCATGGCATGCTGCAGGTGTGCTGCTGGGCTGAGCAGTGACAGCAGGCCCAGCCCAGGTGGGGATGGCTGCAGGTACCTGCGCTGTTCTGTGGAAGCGGCCATGGGCGGGTTCCTGCTCTTGTCTCTGGTCCAGGGCTGCATCTGGGAAAGAGCGAGCGCAGCCCGAGCTGAGGGGCTGCCGGAGAGGCCGGAGAACACAGCCCAGCCCTGCGCTGCCCAGGCAGGGACAGCCCCGTGACGGCCCAGGGCACGGAGCACGGCTGTGGGGTGTCTGCCCGGCCCCTATTCCATCCTGACCATGGGCATGGCCCCAGGGGATGGCATGGCATGGCATGGCATGGCATGGCATGGCATGGCATGGCATGGCATGGCATGGCATGGCATGGCATGGGGCCAAGCTGGCTGCAGGCACCAGCCCTGTGGCCCAGCTCTGCCACTCACCCTTCTGCCGTGGCTGGAACTGCTCCAGCTCTTCAGGCTGCTGTGCTGGGGCAGCTCCAGGGCCTTCTTTCTCCTCCTTCCCCCGGGCCAGCTTGGGCACGCTCACAGGTCTGTGCTCTACGACACTGCCTGGATTCATGGCTGCTTGCAGAAGGTGAAAAGGAAAAGGTCCAAGTCAGCAAGTGCTGCAGTCGTGCCTTAAGGGCACCTGCAAGTGTGAAGACTTGGCAAGGCTACAGGACAGCAAGTCCTGCACTCTGCTCTTGGGGCTCCAGCCACAAGGACAGGAGACTCCTGTCAAGGACAGTGAAAAGCAAATGCCACAGTCTGCCCTCGAGGGCAGCTGCAGAAGATTTGCCTTGGGAAGGCCAGGGGTCACCAAGTGCTCTGCTCTGGCCACGAGCTCACCTGCAGGAGTAATACCTTGGGAAAGCTCTGGGTCAGCAAGGAACGAGTGGCTGTGCGAGGGCTCCTCACAGCACCGCTCTCTCGCGTCCTCTCTCGTCCTGTGCACCGAGCACTGTGGAGTGTAACTGTAACTTGTAACTGCCAACACCTCTGCCAGAGCGTGTCACCAAGGGCCCTTGGAATCCCTGTCCCGTTCCATTCCATGGTGACCATGCTGCACGGTGTCACCAAGGGCCCTTGCACGCACTGCCACCTGCCCTGGGGCCACCCCCAGCCCCCCAGAGTGGCCCAGGGTGGAAGGAATGCCTTGCCCCAGGTGTGTCAGACAGCCAGACAGGATCTTTAGGAAGGGCTCAGCCCATCAGCAAACCCTGCCCTGCTCTGCGGGCTCAGAGCAGCAGGAGCCCCCGCAGCTGCCGACGCAGCCGCGGCGGGAAGGGCACGGGGCCTCCACAGAAGCTGGCACGGCCTCCTCGGGACACGTCCCACATGGTGGCCGTCCTAAGCACGGCCGTGGGACACAGACCGGGAACATGTGGACCAGGGCAGGAATGCTGCTCTGAGCCCTGGGGCCCGGGCAGCGCTGACAGCAGCAGGTGAGGCACAGTCCCCGCCCAAGCAGAGTTCCCCCGAGCCCTGGCAGCACCGGTGCCCATCTCCTGCCCCAGAAACCTGTGCCCCAAAAGGGCTTCTCTGCCAGAGGGCAGCCAAAGCTGGTGTGCACTGGGGGCTGTGCTCTGTCCTACAGGGGCTATTGGTAGCAGCACCTGGAGCAACTGGTGGCAACATTTGGTGCGTGTCAGATGTTGTTGCTCCTTCCCAGAATGATTTTTTCATGGAGGGGATTAGCAGTAGCACAGAAACACCAACAGCTACTGAACTTCACAGGACAAAAGGACTCCACCGAAACACTGCCATGTTTCCTTGTGCTTTTGCGTCTTTCTTGCACTCTGAAAGAAAAAGAATTGCCCCAAGCCCTGCTATTCAAATCTCCAGCTGCTGTGTGTCTTCCTGTGGCAGCTCTCTGCAAACAAAACTGGCTGCCTGCTCAGCTGGGCAATGGACGGCCACAAACAGGGAGGGCCCTGGTGAACATCTCTTTGGTCTCGTGGGGCAGCGAGGGCACAGGAGACAAAGACTGCTCCTCCCGAGTTCATGGGGCAACAGAGAGATTTTATTTCCCAAGCCCCCCCTTACACAGGGCATTTGAAAGACCAGGCCTGGAAGCTCTCATCGGTTTTAGCTCCACGCTCCTTCAGGTTCTGGCCCGTGAGGTGCCTGCAGTTTTGGGAGATATTTGATTGGTCAAGACCCCTGTCAATCATGGGAACACCTCACCCTCCTTTTCTTTATAAAATTCTGTTTATTGTTCTCTGTCACCCATCTGCAAGGGCCCTTTGCAAACATGGGGACAGAGGAGAGCGTGCATCTAATTTGCACTGGAGCTGCAGCATTCCCCTCCAGGAACTGTTAGGGGAGAACTCAGGCCACAGGCATAATGCTTCTTGGTTACAAATTGAACTTATCTCTAAAAGCAGAAAGCTATTTAACCCTGAGCCCATTAAACACTTAGAGAAAAACCCAATTTTAAAAAACAACCTTTAAGCACTTGATCCCTTGGGGAAAAACCAAACTTCCAGAAAACAATCTGTAAACAGAAAAACTGTTTGCAAACTTGAGAAATAATTTGTAAACAAATCAAATCCATCTATGAACTGTCCATGAGGCAGGTGATCATTTGTAATGCTGTCTGTGGTTTCCAGTGTCCATATTTTAGGCAGCTGTATTGTCCTGTTGTAGGATTTATTGTAAAACATGAGAACAGACTCAGAGGGGAGGAGGGTGTACCCTCAATCCAACCCCTTTCCCCTTTTTTCTTTGTATAAAAATAATAATAGGAACAGAACATGGACTTTGAATACTATTAACTTATGCAACGTTTCATCCACATTTACTGAAAATATTTGTCTTTATCAGTCAGGTTCAGGGCGAAGAACTTGATTGGGAGATGTTTTGATCAGGGCAAGGAACTTGGTTGGGAGACATTTTCTGTATTTATATTTTATCTAGTGCAAACCATATACTTTTTTCCCTTTGTTAGAAGTTAGAAATTTTGTTATTGACTTTAATAGCTGACTTTTCACTTTTAAAATGATGACAAGTGGCAGAATGTCAGTGAAAATCTTTGCAACTGCAATTTGCTTATGATAAATCGATGTTCTATGTGTACCTCAGTGGATATTCTTTGAATCATACCAGTTTATCTTAAAGCAATGCAAGAATAATTACTCGAATATTAAGAAAAGACATGTTAATGCACATACTAGGACTTCTTTAGGACAATGATTTACTAAAATATGAATATCAATCTAATATCGATATCCAACTGAGATGGACAAAAACTCTCTACGGGTTTAAAGTTAGAAAGTGTATGTTTATTGAGACAGCCGGGCAGTACCTGGGATAATTCCCTAATGCACACTGCAAAAATCACAGGTATTACAAAGCTTTTCTATTTACAGAAGTCTTGAATACACAAAATATGAATGCATATTCATATCCCTGTCACTTCCTCTGATCTGCTTCACATGCTGATTGGCAAAAAGGCAATTAAGCATGTGTAGTTCTGTTCCCTGAAATGAGTCTGGGGTCCATTTTGGGGAGGGGTTTCCAAAATGAGGAAGTAAAATAAGTCTTCCTCGTTCTGACCTTTCTGCCTTTCCCATGCACACGTGACAAATGAATCCTTGCCGTTTTCCTGTGCTTAATGGATTCCTAAAGTATGGGAAGTCTGCAACTGTTTTTGTGTCCCTGAAATCTGTTTATCACATTCTGTTTCACATGATAAGCACAGCTACCCAAGCATAAAGCTGGCAAGCAATGAGTTAATAGATCCTGGATATCTTATCTAAGATCCAGCTACTGTTAACTATGAACAAAGCCCATTTATCTACTTCCGATAAGTCAGCAACATCTAATTTAACTATCATCTTAACTTTCCTAAAATTCTTAATTCTTCAAAATTAATGTCTCACCGGGATTGGGGACAGGGAATGGGAATGGGGACAGGGAATGGGAATGGGGACAGGGAATGGGGAATGGGAATGGAGACAGGGACTGGGAGTGGTGACAGAGACAGGGAATGGGGACAGGGACCAGGAATGGGGACAGGGAATAGGACTGGGACAGGGACAGGGAATATGGTACAAGGATCAAGAATGGGGTCCGGATTGGGATGGGAGCAGGATGGGAACGGGACGGGGGGACACGGGAACAGGCAGGGACAAGGGGAGTATGGAAGGGGAGTAAGGAATGGGGCAGCTGCTGCAGGGGATGAGGTGTTGGGATGGGGCACATGGGGACAGTTCCAGGGCAGGGGATCCTTGACCAGCTGCCCAGAACCTCCACCAGGGTCTCCCAGGGCAACTGGAGCCGCTCAGCCTGGGGTGCCCAAAGCCCTGAGCAACTCCCAGGTCCCTCCCAGGAACCCCCAAGTCCTTCAAACCCAGCATCCCCCATATCCCCTGCAAGACCCCCCCCTCCATGTCCCTATCCTTGTCTTAGCTCAACATCTTTATTTTTGCCTGCTTTTAAGAGTTTTGAAAGGGCAAAGAGAAATGAAAAGAAAATCCAGGCCACGGGGAGCCAGGAGGATGTGGATCCCCCCAGCCGGGTGTCTTCCCAACATGGATCAGCAGCACCACAGGTCACCAGGGCTCTGCCCACCGGGGCTCACTGGGGATCATCCAGCACGGATCCTCCCATGGGGGATGGAGCTGGAGCAGCGCACGGAGCTCTTCCCACACTGGGGCACTCGCAGGGCTGCCCTTCGTGGTGCCTCTGCTGGTTTGGGGTCAAGGTTGAGCTGTGTGATGAGCTCTTCCCACAACTGGGACACTCGTAGGGCCTGGGACATCACCAGGAGTGGGGCTGGGATGTGCCCTGGTGCTTGGGACATCACCAGGAGCGGGGCTGGGATGTGCCCTGGTGCCTGAGACATCACCAGGAGCAGGGCTGGGATGTGCTCTGGTGCCTGGGACATCACCAGGAGTGGGGCTGGCTCTGATGCTCTCCAGTGCCTGGGACATGACAAGGGGCGCTGCTGGCTGGGGTTTGTTTGGTGCCTGTGCAATCCCAAGGGCAGTGTCACAGCGGGGCAGCTCTCAGTGTCCCCAGCAGGTCACAGTGTCCAGGGCAGCCCGTGCCAGCGGTCACTGCGCACACAGGGCAGGCTGGGCTGGACAGGGGACGGGGCAGAAACGCTGCCCCGGGACTGGGGTCTCCCCCTGCCTCTGGGGCCCAGCCCCTGCTGGGAGTGCCTTGGGCAGGGCACGGGGCTGCTGCTGGGCCAGGGGGACAAGCCGTGCCCCCTGTCCCCTGCTGCTGGGCCAGGGTGTTATGGACAAATTCAATTGGGGAGGCTAATTTTAGATAAATCAATTAACAAGAATTTATTAAGCAAACGGTATTAAGCAAAATAACAGGTCTGGGTGGCCAGGGAGCCTCTGCTCTGCCACGGCGCACCTTCCCTATTTGACATTTTTGTTTTTATAGTCCCTTTTTTTTTCCGGCTGACGTATTTTCTCTCTATGCACTCTGTACCCGTGCAATTGGTTGCTAGGGGGTCTTTTTTTCTGCCCTTGGTGGTCGTAGGAATGAATGCTCCTCATCTTCCTTGCAGATTGTCCTTGGCCTAAAAGTTAACTTGTATATAATTACACAGTCTTCTATGCTAGTTGCATTCCCTACTCAGTTCAAATTCTCATATCCTTTAACGCTCATTTTGATGAACAAAGACCTTTTTATTTATTACAATGTCCCCTTTTCCTCTTTACCAATTTGTTCATTAAAATGCTTAAACTCTTGGTAGTTTAAGAACAGGGTTTCATCTACTTCTAAGTCCCTGGGCAATGTTTCCTACCTATCTCTATTAAGCATTAGATGAGCTGCCTCTAGTCTTCCTTTTACAATGTCTATGATTTTATTAAAAATGTAAGGTTTGAAAGTTAAACTTAGTAACAACAATATTACGGGATCTGCAATCCCCCTTATACAGAATTCTCCTTGAGTGCCATACCCCGGAGTTTTGCACCCCTCAGGGTACCATGAGGTATTTAAACATTTATCTTGATGGGTGACTGCCCAGGCGGTTGCTATGGTTTCACAGCCCCAATCCTCACACAGACATTCCACAGGATAATGACAATATCCCCTCCCAGGATTGGAACTAGGACACCAATAGGTAGCCTGGAGTTCAGGTTTACTCCATCCCCAGATAGAGTTTATCAAGTCTTTGTTAGTAACAAAAAAATGGGAGCTACAGTGGTGGCATTATGCTTAACAACTTTCCCTTGGTCTGTTTTGGTCAGAGTCCAATTAAATGGCTGGTGTGCATAGTCCCCTTGACCAGGCCAGGTACAACATATAACTAATATGCACAGAATTTGCAAGCAAGGGTGGAGTCCAAACCGCCCCAGGGTTTGATTATCATTATCTCCCCATTCCCAGTGCTTGTTTTGACATGTTATTGCCGGGCTCACCTTTACCCTTGGGAGATCAGTATCCTTGAGGCAGTTCTTGAAATACTTTGAATTGTCCCAGTCTGAGGGCTCTTTCCTCCACCGCTTCTCATCCCTCTGCCTCGCTCGCCGACTCGGTTGCTCTGAGCCGCGAGGCGCACCATCTTCTCGGAGCAAGGATATTCTTCAGGAGGACCCTTACTCTGTTTTTGTTGCCTCTTTTTGAATTATTCCAAATTTTTATCCTTCACTTGTGATGAGTCACACTGAATCCCAGGTAAAGTTTTCCAGCAATTCCCTTTTATAATTTGGAGTTCATTGGAGTGGAAACAAAAATTTTCAGGCCTAGCTCCCTTAATAAACACCTCCCACCACTCTTGGGATTCTCTTGGCAGGGTCCCGTTCTCTTCTCCAATCCTTAGGACTGACTCTGTCAGTTCTCTTTCTAACTGATAACACCCTTAACAAATACCCCTAGGAGGAGTGCCTCTGTAACTATGGACCCACCACTGTTCCGGCAAATTTTACAAATATGGCATACAAAAGGGTAACAATCACAATCACAATTTGTACAATATACTCTAAAATCATTAGTTATAGGATATCCATAGTCCAATATCTCACTCTACCAGCTAGTTCGTACAATTCTTACTGAGTCCACTCAGTCCATTTAAATGTGACCTTAAGATCCCCGGGCTGGCTGGTTATTCTCCAGGGCTCTTCGGCAGCAGCAGGAATCGCTCCCTTTATTCGGCTCGCATGGGTCCACCCCTTCTCGGAGGTTCTGACTGCAGTTTCTGTAGTGAGTAAAACAACATAGGGGGCTTGCCAATTTGGGGTTAGTGAGGTTTCTTTCTAGGTTTCTTATTAACACCTTATCACCTGGATTTATATTGTGGATTGCTAGGTCTAAAGGAGGTTGTTGCACTAGTAACCCAGCTCTTCTAAGCCCTTCCCGAGCCTTCATAAGTTGCATGACATATTGGTTAATTTGTTGATTACTTATTTCAGGGTGATCTATAGGAGAATCCATGTCATAAGGCACCCCATAAAGCATTTCAAATGGAGAAATTCCAATATTGGTTCTGGGCAGAATTCTTATATTTAACAAGGCTAAAGGTAAACATTTTACCCAAGATAACTGTGTTTTATACATCAATTTAGTTAGTTTTTCTTAATTTTCCCATTTACCCTTTTCACTTTACCTGAGCTTTGTGGATGTCAGGGAGTATGATATTGCCACTTTGTTCCTAGAGCTGTAACTACTTCTTTGATTATTTTGAAGGCAAAGTGCGGCCCTCTGTCAGAGTCTATTACTTCTGCTAGTCTGTAGCAAGGGATTATCTCTTCTAATAGTATTTTTACTACTGTTTGTGTAGTTGCCCTGGAGGTAGGGAATGTCCCTACAAAGTGAGTCAAGTGATCTATTATCACCAATAAGTGTTTATACCTTCCTACTTTAGGCAAATCAATAAAATCGATTTGAATGTGGGAAAACAGTCTATGTGCCAATTCCCGTCTTCCCCCATTTCCCAAACCACTCAGGATTTCTCACACCTGGGTCTACTCCTGGGTCAGGGGTCTCTTCAGCCCCTCTAGAAATCTCAGCCCTCGTTCTAGAGAGACTGCAGACTGTGTAGAGAAAGTTACCAGATTAAACACCAGGAAGATGGTCTCTTTAACAGTCAGGGGAAACGGAACATTCTCTAATAGGGAGCTAAGAGATTCTGAGGAGAAGAAGGAAAGCAACGGCTGAAAAGCCTCATCCCCTGCTTCCCCTCTAACAAACTGGCTGCACAAGCAGGACCATGAGCCATGCATTCCTGGAACAGACTTCAGCACCTTCATAAACCCCCTGGATGCCACCACACCCTAGCACAGCCTGATGGATATTCTGGTCAGTGCCCTTCTACTGCAAAAACTACGTATTAGGGACAATACCAGAGCTATTCCTGGATAAAAAAATAAACATAGAGACCATAGAGGGATTAAGATCTCAAAAAAAACCCTAGGGACCAGGAACACATACAGGCCTCCGCTCTAAAAGACACTATGAATTCAAACAACAAAGCCAGTAACTGCTCCATACTAACACAAAGTAATTGGAACCAAAATATGATTAGAACGTTTTTGGTTTTTTTTTCATTCTCTCCAGCCACGAGATGGGCAGCAAAATATTTGTCCTAGTTTGGGGCAAATTTGGGAGAAAAACCTCTGGAAGGAGCCCCCAGAAAACAAACCCCCATGGCCCCTCCCCACCCACCTGATTCGGGAAGAATTTTCTCTGAGAGAAGTGGAAAATAACCTGTTTATTTAACAAACAAAACCCTTCCCAGCACTAAAAAAATTAACAACACCAGGTGACAACCGAATTCTTTCACCACTCTGCAGAGATGACAAATCCAGAAAGTCTCTCCTGGGAGTGGTCGCCCGGGTCAGGGCGCTGGGGATTGCTCTGGGCACTGGGGATGGCTGCTGCAGATCACAGAGCGCAGGCTCTCGGTGCTCCTTGGTGTTTAGAGGGTCCCAGTCCAGAGCAGGTTGGAGTGACATTCAGGAAAGGGAAAGGGAAAGGGAAAGGGAAAGGGAAAGGGAAAGGGAAAGGGAAAGGGAAAGGGAAAGGGAAAGGGAAAGGGAAAGGGAAAGGGAAAGGGAAAGGGAAAGGGAAAGGGAAAAGAAACAGTCCAGGGAAAGAATTGGACTGCTTAGCTAAATTAATTTAAAATGCAAAGGCAAAAGGAAAAGCAAGCAAAAAAGCAAAGCAAAGCAAGCAAAAGCCAGCAAGCAAAAGAAAGCAAGTCAGTCAACACTGGCCTCTTCTAGACAGCAGACCATGGGGGCAGGTGAGCCGTCCGATAACAAGGCAAAACAAACCTTCACTTTCTGAGTCAGTTCTGAGAGCACAGAACAGAATATCAAACATAAACAGAACACACGATTGGGGATACAAACACCATAATGTCACCCTTGGACATTCCACCCCTTACCTCCATATCTTCAACATCATGTAAAAACTCCATCAAGTAAAAACTTCCATCTTTCACTTACTCATACACATTTCCTTCTATTTCACTTGCTCAAACCTTTGAGCCTTACACATTTCCTTCTGTCTCATGTCTGTGTGTTTTCGTGTACAGACACTGGCAGTAAAATCCAGCAAATAGTGATATTTGCACGAGTCTCACCCCACAGTCAGATCCCCCTGAGGTACACATCGTGTTGCTCCATCTCTCTGCATTATCCACCATGTACAACCTGGTCCCTGAGCAAAGACAATCCCACAAATGGGTTTGTCTGTACTTGAGGCAGAATTGATCCACACTGATTTCCCTAACAAACCTCTGACATGTGCCACTGGGACTTTATCTCCATCTACTATATTCAGGGGCTCAGACTGGGCAGGACCTGCTCAATTGGTGGAACCTCGGCTGTTAACTAACCAGGTGGCCTTTGCTAAATGCTGCTCCCAATTTTTGAAAGAACCCCCACCCAAAGCTTTTAAGGTTGTTTTTAACAGTCCATTGTACCTCTCCACTTTGCCTGCAGCTGGTGCATGGTTTGGGATGTGGTACGCCCACTCAATGCCATGTTCCCTAGCCCAGGTGTTGATAAGGCTGTTCTTGAAATGAGTCCCATGGTCTGACTCAATCCTCTCAGGGGTACCATGCCTCCAAAGGACCTGCTTCTCAAGGCCCAGGATGGTGTTACGGGCTGTAGCATGAGACACAGGGTAGCTTTCCAACCATCCAGTGGTGGCTTCTACCATGGTCAGCACGTAGCGCTTGCCTTGGCGTGTCTGGGGCAGTGTGATGTAGTCAATCTGCCAGGCCTCCCCATACTTGTACTTGGACCACCGCCCACCATACCACAGGGGCTTCACTCTCATGGCCTGTTTGATGGCAGCGCACGTCTCACAGTCATGGATCACCTGAGAAACACTGTCCATGGTTAGAGCCACCCCTCAGTCTTGTGCCCACTTGTAGGTGGCATCTCTGCCCTGATGACCTGAGGTATCATGGGCCCATCGAGCCAGGGACAACTCCCCCTTATGGTGCCAGTCTAAGTCTATCTTTGACACCTCTATTGCTGCTGCCTGATCTACCTGCTCATTGTTTTGGTGGTGCTCATTAGCCCGACTTTTGGGGACATGGGTGTTGGAGGGATGCCGCGGGAGACAAGACTCATGATATCATGATCATCAAGTCTCAGTTTATTGTGACAGATTACACAGTTTATATATGTTCGTTAATTAGCTCATACATATTGCAAAAGCCAAGCTCATGATTGGTTGCTATGTGACTTGTACTATTATCTTAAAAGTATCTGTGTGATCGATACATGCCTGTCCAGCTGGCCTTGCAGTTAGAACAGCTTAGTACTCCTTTGTTCTTCTCTATCTACTTCTACATACCAAGCAGTTTCAATATCCTGCTTTCTGCACACCATCTACTCTTCAGGGCCATGCGAATTTTGCAGCAGTCACGTAGCCCTCCCTATTTGGACTAATTTTACAATATCATGTCCCTTGTCGTTCAACCATTCCTCTGTCAGGCTCTCTTCATCTCCCCCGTTTTCCTTTTGTACAAGAAGGTGTGCATTCAGCATTTTCTGCAAAAGCTGCTGCATCAAGCCTTGCAAGCAAGTAAACACACAGGGCAAAACAAGCAAAAGCATCACAATTATGCTTAGAACTATTATGCCGTATTTGATAATGTCTCTTAACTATGGTCCGATCTCTAATCCTTTTAGCTATCTTTTTAAACCTAATCTATCCTCTACCTTTAACTGTTGAGTTAGCTTGGTCAATTTTCGTATTTGGTTGTGGATGGATGTAGAGTGATCAGATAAGTTCATACAGCACATTCCTTCAAATTCTTCATAACTATGACCTTGGGCTAGAAGAAGTAAATTAGTGGCAGCTGCTCTGTTTTGTAGAACTGCATGACAGATACTACCTATATTTGTGGCAAGCTCACTTAACATTTTAGATGGAATATTAATTTATTTTTCTGTCCAGTAGGCTAGGATTTTTAATTGTGTGAGAGCTTGCACTGAAGCAACTCGTGGGGTGAAAAATGAGGTTAGTATTACAGAAGTGCACCCCACTTCATATTTCTCATATTTTTGATTGTTCTGTTTAACATGAAAGGAACAAACTTAATTCTAAATACAAACTATATTTATGATAAACTTAATGTTATGCTTCTGATTATCTAATTGATTGTCCCTCTTTTTCTTTTGCCATTGAAAAGCAATGGTAAAATGAACAGAAAAATCACAGGCATTACTAAAACTCATTAAAACTTAGTAAAAAAATCTATAACATAATTAAAAACACACTTATGAAAAAACCCAAAGTCTACAATCTTCTGTGGGTGAAACACAAATCTTTGCACAATCCACTTTTGCTGTGCATCCTCTGATTTACTTGTGGAGAGATTAGTGTTCTCTTGAAATTGATAAGTTTAACATTCTTCAATGAAATCTATCCAGATTCTGCACCTGCTAAAACACAAACAAACTCAACACTCCCCACAGGGACTGGAGGGTCCTCTCTCAATTCTGTTTCCTAAAATTTGCATGAAGAAATGGAAATATCAACATCTTTGTTATAAACATGAAAAAACATCAAGAACAAAACAATGCATACACAATTAATATTACATATAAAATCACAGTTACCAAGTGCTACACTATCAAATTGTCATCCCAGAGTCTGAAGCAGCTGATAAACCTTAAAACAACAGAGATCCGGATAAAACATGTCCGGATCATGTTTCTCCAAAACTCCTTTTGAGGCTCAGCTGCCCTATATGGTCAAATTGTCAAGCCAAAAGGACTTGAATACTTTTTGATGCAGAAAACACCTGGGTCAATCACACCATCCACGTAGAGCCAGAGCTTGGCCAGAGCTCAAACTCTAATTGGAGGATATGTTTTAACACATTATAAAACAAAAGTCCTAGAAATAACAGTTATAAGTAAAAAATCTTATTATTAAAAATTTATCAAACTATTAAATAATTGAACCTGTTTAAAATCTCTTTCAAGACAAAAATTCTCTAAATACAACAAACCCTTTCTTCAGAAATCTGAAAATTTGAAGTCTGAAATTTTGAATTAAAATTTGGACAATGAATTTTTAAAGGAAGATGAATTGCAGCTGCATAAAAGATTGGATAAAGAAAACACATGAGTAGTTAAAAAATCAAAAACACAGGATCCTGAAAAAATATCTTGTAATCAATCACCTAAAGAGACAATAAAACATACGAAAACTGACTGTAAATACTATAACAACACCTTAATACCTTAATAATAATTCTTATCACAAAAATCAGACAACTCACATTTTATGATCAACCTATTAACAAGAAATGTTTAAAATAGTTTAAGACAATCCTTTTAAAGCACTCATATAACATTAGTAACAATCACTACTTATCATTACTTACAAAAACTTAACAATCACTATTTATCGTATTATCTATAAAACTTAAAAATCACTATTACTTATATTATTATCTATAAAAACCCAAAGACAGAGATTACAAACTCAATACTAAAATTCCATCAGATGACATTTTCTCAACTCTTTGTTTTCAGAGACATTTTTGGTAATTAAATCATTACTAACATTTCTATCTTTATACAGTGATTTTTATCTATATCATATTTGAAATAACATTGATTCACATAATGTTCATCCTTCTTGGTATCTTGGAAAACACTCGGTACTGCTGTACTTTTTCATTACGTCTCTGACTCTTGTAAGAAATTGGGAAGATGCTGTTGAAATTTTTGCTGTAGTGTTGCGATCCCGCCACCGGCGGCGCTGCTGCTCTCGGCGTTGTCGCTGCCATGGCAACCAGGACTGTGCTGCCATCTCCGCCGCCATTGCTGGGCGCTGCGGGGAGATGAGGGGCGGCGCCGCCTCGCTCCCGTCCTTGTTGTGTCACCTTGTGGATGGGAGAAGAGACACCCCCGCCACGGCCGCGCCCCGCCTGCTCCGGCTCCAGCGCGGCTGAGCCCCAGGAACGCCCCTCTCCCCCCTTGCGCTGCTGCTCGGCAGCAAGGAGCCTTCCGTCTCTCGGCTGATGTCCGCTCCGCCCCGGGCTCGCCTCCGGCTCGGTGCTGGCCGTCCCCGCTCTGTCTGGCCCCGCGCCTGCTCCGTTCTACCTGATTCCCGTTCACAAAAAGTGAATTTGGGATCCCAGTCCCGTTGCTATAAAGCAATTTGGATCTCAATTTCCAGCACCTCAATGCTACTAGTGTCTATGGGAGGTACAGGCATTTCAGAAGCAGAGATGGGAATGGGAAAATTTGTGAGAACCGGAGGGTTTGGCTCACTGGAGAGAAGCGAGGGTTTACATTCCTTATTTTTCTCCAGAGCTGTCCGTATCGCTTCCACTGCCCTCTTTTCTGCCTGACACATTAGCAATTCGTTATCAACCACACTCCAAAGTTTACTCATTTTCTTGTCCGGTTTATCCTCATCTAACACTAATTCCCACAACTTATCCCTATATCTTCTCCATTCTGAAAGTTTATGAACACTATGGGGGTTAACAAAAAAGCCGTAAGACTCAGCATGATGCAATAGCGAAGGGAGATCCTTATCTAAGTCAATCCCCCTAATCTGCCTTTTTCTAAGAGAAGCACTAAATAAATCATATGCTGCTTGCCTTTCCATGATTACATCGGTACCGTTGCTGGCTCCTTCAGGCTTCGGCAGCACGTATCGGCTGAGCTCGCCGCTGCGGTCACTCAGGGTGCGGAGCAGAGCGTTTCGGCTCTTTCGCCGTCCTTCCAGCTGCAGGACCCGAACTCCAACGCAGCACCTCTCTCGCCTTAGGCTCGGATCAGGTCCCTGCTTTCGGGCGCCAGTTGTTAGAGGGAATGCCGCAGGAGACAAGACTCATGATATCATGATCATCAAGTCTCAGTTTATTGTGACAGATTACACAGTTTATATATGTTCGTTAATTAGCTCATACATATTGCAAAAGCCAAGCTCATGATTGGTTGCTATGTGACTTGTACTATTATCTTAAAAGTATCTTTATGATCGATACGTGCCTGTCCAGCTGGCCTTGCAGTTGGAACAGCTTAGTACCCCTTTGTTCTTCTCTATCTACTTCTACATACCAAGCAGTTTCAATATCCTGCTTTCTGCACACAATCTACTCTTCAGGGCCATGCGAACTTTGCAGCAGTCACGTAGCCCTCCCTATTTGGATTAATTTTACAGTGTCGTGTCCCTTGTCGTTCAACCATTCCTCTGTCAGGCTCTCTTCATCAGGAGAGTAGCATAAAACAGCTTTAATATTAAGTGACAGCACCACAGAGTTCCTTGGCAAGAGTCACTCTGCTCCTGACTGGACACTTCAGGCACACCAAGGAAACAAAGCAACAACAAAACCAAACAAAATCCAGGCAATCAAACCAAAAATGGGTCAAGAACTGTCCCGGTGTCTGTGTGTCTCTGTGTGTTTGTGTGTGTCTGTGTTTGTGTGTGTCTGTGTGTGTGTGTGTGTGTGTGTGTGTGTGTGTGTGTGTGACAAAAGGACAGTGAGGGCAAGGATAAAAGGAATACAGCCTAAAAGCTAAAGAGAGCTGTGGAATAACACTTAACAATATTCAACTTCGCTTATAACTTCTATTAAGCTTCACAAATTAGCAAAAGAACAACTCTTAGCAGCATTTAACTTTGCTTACAGCTTGTGACTTTGTCGCTATAAGACACGTGAAAGCACGACGCGAGCCACCTGCTATTTTCAAGGTAAAGCTAAAAGTTTATTCTCTGACTCCAACTTTTATACTTTCCCAAAGGTGACATTGGATTGGAGAGTGAATGGGCCACCTGTCCAAAGACATTGGACAAAGCACTAGTACATCAAGTTTGTCCAGCCCCATAAAAGATTGTAAACAATATGTTGTTGAGTGAAATTGTGTGGGAAGGTTCTCCAACAGAATGGAAACTCAGAAGGTTTTAGAAAATCTTAAGAATCAGGGTGACATGACTTAACCTTACTTACAGGCCTGACTGGCTCAGCTATCCAAGGCAATCAAAGCCCTCAGAGAGCAGCATTTCTGCCACATTTCCCTGATCACAGGCACTCCTGTGTGCACACAGACACAAAGAGTCACTGCAAGGCACCTGTGAGAAATTCCCCTGGGCAAAGGGAAATGCTCCCTGTGGAGGCTTTGGCATCTCCCCAGGGGATGAAGGGTTGAGCCTGGAGCAGACAGTGTCTTTGATGAGCTCCAGAGGAGCTGAGCCCAGGGGCTGCTGGCAAAGGCCCTGGCCCAGTGAGCATTTCTCAGCTGGCAGGGCGGCCTGAGAAGGGGAAAGGGGAATGCACCAGACCAGGAACCATGGAACCAAGGGACCATTGTTACACTGTGGGGCCTTGTGAGAAGAAGTGACCATTGGGACACTGTGGGACCATGTCAGATCAAGAGACCATTGGGATACTGTGAGTCCTCATGGATTCATGGACACCACTGTGACATTGCTGGGCCTCATGGAAGCAAGGGGACCCTAGTGACGCCGTGTGCCTCAGTGGAATGTAGGCATCATTGTGACACTGTGAGGCCCCATCCAACCAAGGCTCCATTGGGACACTGCGAGACCCCACGGAAACAAAGCTCCAGGGTAACACAGAGAGGCTGCCTGTAATCAGTGCTCCATTGTGACCCTGTGGAGCCAAAGGAGAGCGTTGTGACACTGCAAAGCCCCATGGTCCATTGGTCCAAAGGTCCATTGTGACATTGCAGGACTCATGGAACAGAGGAGTCACATGACACTGTGGGGCCTGTGGAACCATGGAGAACATTGTGACACTGCAAGGCCTCATGGAATCATTAGGACTGTTATACGTGTGTAGGATAATTCGTGCAAATAAAATTGTCATCTCTTTTATAGTTATGTGCTGTTAAATTATACTCTTATAGGAAGGTTTTAAATCGCACAAGCCAGCAACAGCGATTGCAACACCATGTCAAAGCCACCTGGACAAGAGAGGGAGGACTTTATTTACAAGCGAACGAATGTGGCCAGCCCAGAGAGGGATCATGCATCAAGGTTGTCCGAGAAACAGCCGGATGATAAATTGTCCTGGGTGGGTTGTAAGATATGCTTTTATTCTATTTGCCATCTGTTGGAAGTTGGGCAGGTTTGTTATCTCTCAAGAACAATGGTGTGCTAGAAGAGGTAATGGTTTTTAATGGTCCATTTACTGATTCAGTGCAGGGCTGGTAACGTAACACCATCCCATTGTGAGATGTTCCACCCAGAGGGGGAAGCCAAGCACTCTTTTATTGTATAAAGGGGTAGCTTTTGGGGAGACGAAGCAGCTCTCTCTTTGCGGGATTCCCAGAGAAGCAGCTCCTTCGGTGGGACTCCCAGAGAAGCGGCTGGAGCGCGGTGAGGCAGCGGCAGCGGGGCTCAGAGGCATCCCCGGCGCAGAGGAAGACCGGCCCAACTGCCACCAGATCTTCAGAGAAAACTATACCCTTTCTAAAGATCACCACTTCAGCTGCATTTCATCAGCCACTGCAAAGGAGCAGCTATCATTTCGACCGGAGTGATACCAACACCCCGAATACTCAGGTTCTGGACTTTTTCACTAGTTTTTTTTGTACCGATTGCATTTGCCTTTTAAAATTCTTATCTGGTTTTCTCCTAGTAAAGAATTGTTACTCCCATTCCCATATATTTGCCTGAGAGCCTTTTAATTTAAAGATCCTGGTAATTCAGAGGGAGGGGGGTTTGCCGTTCTCCATTGCACAGGAGGCTTTGCCCTCTTTCACAGACTCCTGTCTTGTCGAACCAAGACAGATTTTGGCGCATCAATGTGGGGCACTAGGGCATTGAGAGGGAAAAAGTATTAACAGTTCTTAAGTAATTTGGTTTTTTGTTGTGTGTAAAAACATCTTAAGCATCACCTTGTGGTCTAGTTTACCTTGGTTTGGGTGGCATGTGATCATAGCTATACTTTTCCCATTTGCAGACCCCTATCTAAAAATGGGTCCTATAACTAAGGCTACTGTGTCTGTTATCAAGTTTGGCTTCTGGGTTAATTGGGTGAGGAATTCATGGATCTTTAATTTCCTCTGGAAGGCAGGTACATGGATTCATAGCTATCACACACTAACTGTATGTTTTTGGGGTTACTTTAATAACGGTACCTACTGCAAGGAAATAGCACCTGGGGAAACTTTCTCCCAACCTTTTAACCATCTTTTTGGGTCTGCTCCACCAGTTCTCAAAGGGTTAAGATCCTTTCTAAGTGCTAATGATACCATACAATGGGCGGTGTTGCTGATAGTCCTGTTATATTTAGCACTCAGAGATAAGGGAAGATTAACCTGGATAACTACCCTCACACCTACACCAGAGGCTAGGTATGCTCCTGCAGAACCTGACACTGCCCCAGAGACTCGAGATGCTGCTGCTCCAGAGCCTGACCCTGCCCCACAGTCCACCTCAGAAATGAACCACCCAGATTGGGTGAGGGTTCTGGTTAAGGAGATACAAGAGATGCTGAAGGAGTGCATTTCCCCAGCTGGTGAGAAACCGGCCCTTTGCTTTGAGGAGGGATAGTCTAATAGTACAGCTGTGGAACCCACAGATGTTACGACTGTTCAGGTTCCAGCTGAACCACAAAGGCAGACACGGTCAGCAGCAGTTGCCCCAGTAGAAACAAGGAAGTCTAAGGTGAAAGCAGAGCACCCTGCAGATAGGGACACGAATGGAGGAACCTCACAACCCACAGGGGACCCAGAGATTGCTATCATCACCGAGTCCCTGACGTACGAAAGTCTTCGTAATCTGCATAAAGACATTGTGCGACGAGGGCATGAGGCTTATGCTACCTGGCTACTCCGGGTTTGGGATCTTATGGGTACAGGCGTGCAGCTGGATGGTGGTGAGGCAAGGAACTTGGGACCCTTGACCCAGGACTCGGGTATAAATCAGATTTTTGTAATGGAACCAGGGTCCCTTTCTCTCTGGGAGCGGCTCTTAATGATTGTCAGGGAGAGGTTTGTCCACAGGGAGAGAATGCAGGAGCACCATCATAGAATGCGCTGGAAGACCCTCGAGGAAGGGATCCAACAGCTGAGGGAAGTTCAGTATTGGAGGTACTCTTTGGGAGGGATGGACGACACAATAATAACCCCGACACGGTCAGGTGTACAGGACAAATGCTGTGGAGTCTAGCAAATCTTGGGCCATCTCAATACACCACTTTCATTGCAACAATCAGTGCTGACGCTCACCGGGAGACAGTGGGCTCTGTTGCCAACAAACTTAGGAATTATGAGAGTATGATTAATGGCCCAATGCAGGCTCATATCTCAGCTGTGATTAAGGAGTTTAAAGAGGAGATGAGGGAGGAGATAAGGAACCCGTGAGAGTCACAGGCCCCAGAATCAGTGCCCAACAATCCCCAGCTAGAGAGAGAGGGTGGTTCTTCCTGCGTGACCATGGGGAAGACATGGGGAGGTGGGATGGGAAACCCACTTCTGTCCTGGCAGCACGGGTCCGTCAACTCAAGGAGGGAAACTCTAACTGGGGGAGTTCCAACAAAGTAAAGGTAGCCTCAACCTCCCGTGACCAAGCTTGTGGGTACGATCTGTCAGACCCCCTTGAAGGGACCTCTAGTATGTATGCCCAAGAAAGGAATAATAACCAGTGTTAGAGGGGCCCTGTCTCTAGCCAGGGAGAGGCACGGGAAAACCGGATCTTCTGGACAGTGTGGATCCGATGGCCTGGCACATCAGAGCCACAAAGATATGATGCTTTAGTTGATACTGGTGCACAGTGTACTCTGATACCATCGGGACATGTGGGGGCAGAGCCTGTTTCCATTGCTGGTGTGACAGGGGGATCACAACAATTGACTCTGGTGGAAGCCGAGGTGAGACTGACTGGGAAGGAGTGGAAGAAACATCCTATAGTGACTGGCCCAGATGCTCCGTGTATCCTAGGCATAGACTTCCTCCGGAACGGCTATTACAAAGACCCAAAGGGACTCAGGTGGGCTTTTGGAATAGCCGCTGTAGAGGCAGAAGACATTAAGCAATTGAACACCTTGCCTGGACTGTCAGAAAACCCCTCTGCAGTAGGACTGCTAAGGGTGGAAGAACAACGCGTGCCAATTGCGATCTCGACAGTGCACCGCCAGCAGTATCGGATGGATCGAGATGGCGTGATCTCCACCCACAAAATGATTCGGGAGTTGGAGAGCCAAGGGGTGGTCAGCAAAACCCACTCACCCTTCAACAGCCCCATCTGGCCTGTGTGCAAATCTGAAAAAGAATGGAGATTGACTGTGGACTATCGTGGCTTAAATGAAGTGACTCCGCCACTGAGCGCTGCTGTACCGGATATGCTGGAACTCCAGTACGAGCTGGAGTCCAAGGCAGCAAAGTGGTATGCCACCATTGATATTGCTAATGCATTTTTTTCCATTCTTCTGGCAGCAGAATGCAGGCCTCAGTTTGCTTTCACCTGGAGGGGTGTGCAGTACACCTGGAACCGACTGCCCCAGGTGTGGAAACACAGCCCCACCATCTGCCATGGACTGATCCAGACTGCACTATAAAAGGGTGAGGCTCCAGAACACCTGCAATAGATTGATGACATCATTGTGTGGGGGAGCACAGCGGCAGAAGTGTTTGAGAAAGGTGAGAGGATCATCCAGATACTACTAGAAGCTGGCTTCGCCATCAAGAAGAGCAAAGTCAAGGGACCTGCCCGAGAGATCCAGTTCCTGGGAGTGAAATGGCAGGATGGACGGTGCCAGATTCCCACTGAGGTCATCAACAAGATCACAGCTATGTCCCCACCAACCAGCAAAAAGGAAACACAAGCTTTCCTAGGTGCCATAGGTTTCTGGAGAACGCACATTCCCGAGTATAGCCAGATCGTGAGCCCTCTTTATCTGGTTACCCGAAAGAAGAATGATTTCCACTGGGGCCCTGAGCAGCAACAAGCCTTCACCCAGGTCAAGCAGGAGATCACTCATGCTGTAGCCCTTGGCCCAGTCAGAACGGGACCAGAGGTCAAGAACGTGCTCTACTCTGCAGCCGGGAACCATGGGTTGTCCTGGAGCCTTTGGCAGAAAGTGCCCGGGGAGACTCGAGGCCGACCACTGGGATTCTGGAGCCGAAGTTACAGAGGGTCTAAAGCCAACTACACTCCCACAGAGAAGGAAATCTTGGCTGCCTTTGAAGGAGTCCAAGCCGCCTCGGAGGTAATTGGCACAGAAACACAACTCCTCCTGGCACCCCGACTACCAGTGCTGGGGTGGATGTTTAAAGGAAAGGTTCTTACTACCCACCATGCCACTGACGCCACATGGAGAAAATGGATTGCCCTCATCACTCAGCGTGCCTGTATTGGAAACCTGAATCGCCCTGGGATTTTGGAGATAATTACAAACTGGCCAGAAGGTGAAAACTTTGGTCTCACTGATGATGAGGAGCAGGTACAAGTGGCAAGGGCTGAAGAAGCTCCACCATACAACCAACTACCAGCAGAGGAGTCCTGCTACGCTCTTTTCACTGATGGTTCCTGTCGCATTGTAGGGATGAACCGGAAATGGAAAGCAGCCGTATGGAGCCCCACACGCCAAGTTGCACAAGCTACTGAAGGAGAAGTTGGATCAAGCCAACTCGCTGAACTCAAGGCCGTTCAGCTAGCTCTAGACATTGCTGAAAAGGAGAAGTGGCCAAAGCTCTACCTTTATACTGATTCGTGGATGGTGGCCAATGCTCTGTGGGGCTGGCTGGGAAGGTGGAGGAAGGCCAACTGGCAACGTAGAGGAAAGCCAATCTGGGCTGCTGATATATGGAAAGACATTGCCTCTCGGGTGGAAAAGCTAATGGTGAAAGTCCATCATGTAGATGCCCATGTTCCCAAAAGTTGGGCTAATGAGGAGCACCGAAACAATGAGCAGGTAGATCAGGCAGCAAAAATAGAGGTGTCATAGACTTAGATTGGCATCGTAAGGGGGAGTTGTTCCTGGCTCAATGCCTCAGGTCATCAGGGCAGAGATGCCACCTACAAGTGGGCACGAGACCGAGGGGTGGATCTAACCATGGACAGTGTTTCTCAGGTTATCCATGACTGTGAGACGTGTGCTGCCATCAAACAGGCCAAGAGAGTGAAGCCCCTATGGTATAGTGGGTGGTGGTCCAAGTACAAGTATGGGGAGGCCTGGCAGATTGACTACATCACACTGCCCCAGACACGCCAAGGCAAGCGCTACGTGCTGACCATGGTGGAAGCCACCACTAGATGGCTGGAGACTTTCCCTGTACCTCATGCCACTGCCCGGAACACCATCTTAGGCTTGGAAAAGCAAGTCCTGTGGAGACACGGCACACCTGAGAGAATTGAGTCTGACAACGGCACCCGTTTCAAGAACAGCCTTATCAACACCTGGGCCAGAGAACATGGTATCGAATGGATATGTCATATTCCTTATCATGCTCCAGCTGCTGGCAAAGTTGAACGGTGCAACGGACTCCTTAAGACTACCCTAAAGGCACTTGGTGGGGGAACATTTAGATACTGGGAAATTAACCTGGCAAAAGCAACCTGGATGGTCAACACCCGAGGGTCTGTCAGTCGAGCTGGCCCTGCCCAGTCAGAACCCTTACACACAGTAGATGGAGATAAGGTCCCTGTAGTAGATATGAAAGGTATTTTAGGGAAATCTGTTTAGATTAATCCCACCTCAGGCAAAGGCCAACCCATTAGTGGGGTTGTCTTTGCTCAAGGACCTGGTTACACTTGGTGGGTAATGCAGAAAGATGGTGAGACCCGCTGTGTACCACAGGGAAACTTAGTCTTAAGTGAGAACTGGGTGTAAGATTTCATTGTGTGCAGATGGAAATAGAATAAGGGGTGGATAATGTCCTGGTTTGTAAGATAAGCTTGTATTCTATTTGCCATCTGTTGGAGGTTGGGCAGGTTTGTTATCTCTTCCAAGAACAATGGTTTGCTACGAAGAGGTAATGGTTTGTTAATGGGCCATTGACTGAATCACTGCAGGGCTGGTAACATAACACCATCCCATTGTGAGATGCTCCACCCAGAGGGGGAAGCCAAGCACTCTGTTATTGTATAAAGTGGTACCTTTTGGGGAGACAGAGCAGCTCTCTCTCTTTGAGAGATTCCCAGAGAAGCAGCTCCTTCGGCAGGACTCCCGAGAGAAGCGGCCGGAGCGCGGTGAGGAAGCGGCGGCGGAGCTCGGAGGTGGCCCCCGCGCAGAGGAAGACCGGCCCAACTGCCACCAGATCTTCAGAGAAAACTGTACCATTCTAAAGATCACCATTTCAGCTGCAATTCATCAGCCACTGAAGAGGAGCAGCTGTAATTACAACTGGACTGCTACCAACACCCCGAATCCTCAGAGTGAAAGGTTGTAGAATTTATCACTAGTTTTGTTTGTACCAATTGCATTTGCCTTTTAAAATTGTTCTTTAGTTTCTCCTAGCAAAGAATTCTTACTCCCATTCCCATATCTTTGCCTGAAAGCTTTTAAATTTAAAAATCCTGGAAATTCGGAGGGAAGGGGTTTACCTTCTCCATTGCACAGGAGGCTTTTGCCCTACTTCACAGACTCCTGTCTTGTCCAAACAAAACACACAGACACTGGGACAGTTCTTGACTAATTTTGGGGTTGATTGCCTGGATTATGTTTGGTTTTGTTTTTGCTTTGTTTCCTTGGTGTGCCTGAAGTGTCCAGTCAGGAGCAGAGTGACTCTTGCCAAGGAACTCTGTGGTGCTGTCACTTAATATTAAAGCTGTTTTATGCTACTCCACTGCTAGGATTTCTAAAGTGCTCTCAAGCCCTCCTTCATAAGAGGGTGAAGGAGCCCTGGCCAAGCTCTGGCCCTGGGGGCACAGGGATGCTGCTAGGGGGTCCCTGTCTCCCTTTTCCAACTGTGACGGCCCTGAGCCCCTGTCCCCGTGTCAGGCTCTGGGCTTGATCTCCTCGAACATCCTCAGCGGGAGGCTGCAGCGCCAGGGGCAGGGGGACCCAGAGGGACACGGGATGCCACCGGGCACGAGCAGCTTTGGACTTCTCTGGGAGGAACTGTGAGTGGGAGCTGGCTTGAAGTGACCTCCCCAGTAAGGTCACAGAGCCCCTGAGATGTCACACTGCCTCCTGTGATGTCACAGCCCACCCTGGGATCTCACAAATCCCCCTTGTGATGTCACAGAGCCAGTGCTGCTCTATCACTCTGGGATGTCATACAGTTGCGCTGTGATGGCACAGAAGACTCTGGCATCACAAAGTCAGCCCGTGTCACAATCCTTTAGTGCAAGCGGGAATCATGACAGTTCATTTTCCCCGTCTCAGAATTAGCAGAAGTAGATAGGCTTATCATGAGAAACCGAATGTGATAAACATGTTAGAAATGCAAGGCTCCAAGTTATTAGTTATTATTTTAAAAAAAGTTATTAAGAGTACCAAATATAAATTTTGAGAAAAATGAAAAAATGCCACTATAAAAAAAAGTCAGCGTGGAGCCAGGGATTGCCACCGGGTGAGACACAGGTTTGACAGCTGCAGCAGAGGGTCCTCTATGCTTCACACCGACCGTCCTGTCTGACCCATTTTTATACGATTTTCCTTGCCTGAGCCAGAGTCCCTTTTCTTCCTTTTTGGAGTGCATGTATTCATGTGGAGTTCTTTTCTCTGTGGCAAGTTGAACAAGACATGTCCGGAGAGTGATGAACACCTGTGTTTGCAGTCCCGGAATTCGGATTTGAGATGTACATCCCTGATGGCTCTGACTATCTCGGTCTCGGATATTTATCGTGTATTTATCGTCCAGGTGTTTCTCGGACAACCTTGATGCATGATCCCCCTCCGGGCTGGCCACTTTCATTTGCTTGTAAATAAAGTCCTCCCTCTCTTGTCCAGGTGGCTTTGACATGGTGTTGCAATCGCTGTTGCTGACTTGTGCGATTTAAAAACTCCCGATAAGAGTATAATTTAACAGCACATAACTATAAATTAGATGACAATTTTTCTTACTGACGTATAACAGTCCTAATGATTCCATGAGGCCTTGCAGTGTCACAATGTTCTCCATGGTTCCACAGGCCCCACAGTGTCATGTGACTCCTCTGTTCCATGAGTCCTGCAATGTCACAATGGACCTTTGGACCAATGGACCATGGGGCTTTGCAGTGTCACAACGCTCTCCTTTGGCTCCACAGGGTCACAATGGAGCACTGATTACAGGCAGCCTCTCTGTGTTACCCTGGAGCTTTGTTTCCATGGGGTCTCGCAGTGTCCCAATGGAGCCTTGGCTGGATGGGGCCTCACAGTGTCACAATGATGCCTACATTCCACTGAGGCACATGGCGTCACTAGGTCCCCTTGCTTCCATGAGGCCCAGCAATGTCACAGTGGTATCCATGAATCCATGAGGACTCACAGTATCCCAATGGTCCCTTGATCTCACATGGTCCCACAGTGTCCCAATGGTCTCTTGATCTCACATGGTCCCACAATGTCCCAATTGTCCCTTGGTCTCACAAAGCCCCACAGTGTCCCAATGGTCACTTCTTCTCACATGGCCCCACAGTGTAACAATGGTCCCTTGGTTCCATGATTCTTGGTCTGGTGCATTCCCCTTTCCCCTTCTCAGGCCGCCCTGCCATCTGAGAAATGCTCACTGGGCCAGGGCCTTGGCCAGCAGCCCCTGGGCTCAGCTCCTCTGGAGCTCATCGCAGACACTGTCTGCTCCAGGCTCAACCCTTCATCCCCTGGGGAGATGCCAAAGCCTCCAAAGGCAACATTTCCCTTTGCCCAGGGGAATTTATCACAGGTGCCTTGTAGTGACTCTCTATGTCTGTGTGCACACAGGAGTGCCTGTGCTCAGGGAAAGGTGGCACAAATGCTGCTCTCTGAGGGCTTTCATTGCCTTGGATAGCTGAGCCTGTCAGGCCTGGAAGTAAGGTTAAGTCATGTCACCCTGATTCTTAAGATTTTCTAAAACCTTCTGAGTTTACATTCTCTTGGAGAACCTTCCCACACAATTTCTGTCAACAACATATTGTTTACAATCTTTTATGGGGCTGGACAAACTTGATGTACTAGTGGTTTGTCCAATGTCTTTGGACAGGTGGCCCATTCACTCTCCAATCCAATGTCACCGTTGGGAAAGTATAAAAGTTGGAGTCAGAGAATAAACTTTTCTCTTTACCTTGCAAATAGCAGGTGGCTCGCGTTGTGCTTTCATGTGTCTTATTGCAACAAAGTCACAAGCTGTAAGTAAAGTTAAATGCTGCTAAGAGTTGTTCTTTTGCTAATTTGTGAAGCTTAATAGAAGTTCTAAGCGAAGTTGAATATTGTTAAGTGTTATTCCACAGCTCTCTTTAGCTTTTAGGCTGTATTCCTTTTATCCTTGCCCTCACTGTCCTTTCGTCACACACACACACACACACACACACAGACACACAAACACACACACACACACACACACACACAGAGACACACAGACAGCGGGACAGTTCTTGACTCCTTTTTGGTTTGATTGCCTGGATTTTGTTTGGTTTTGTTGTTGCTTTGTTTCCTTGGTGTGCCTGAAGTGTCCAGTCAGGAGCAGAGTGACTCTTGCCAAGGAACTCTGTGGTGCTGTCACTTAATATTAAAGCTGTTTTATGCTACTCCCCTGCTGGGGATTTTTAAAGTGCTCTCAAGCCCTCCTTCATAAGAGGGTGAAGGAGCCCTGGCCAAGCTCTGGCCCTGGGGGCACAGGGATGCTGCTAGGGGGTCCCTGTCTCCCTGTTCCAACTGTGACGGCCCTGAGCCCCTGTCCCCGTGTCAGGCTCTGGGCTTGATCTCCTCGAACATCCTCAGCGGGAGGCTGCAGCACCAGGGGCAGGGGGACCCAGAGGGACACGGGATGCCACCGGGCACGAGCAGCTTTGGACTTCTCTGGGAGGAACTGTGAGTGGGAGCTGGCTTGAAGTGACCTCCCCAGTAAGGTCACAGAGCCCCTGAGATGTCACACTGCCTCCTGGGATGTCACAGCCCACCCTGAGATCTCACAAATCCCCCTTGTGATGTCACAGAGCCAGTGCTGCTCTATCATTCTGGGATGCCATACAGTTGCGCTGTGATGGCACAGAAGACTCTGGCATCACAAAGTCAGCCCGTGTCACAATCCTCTAGTGCAAGCGGGAATCATGACAGTTCATTTTCCCCATCTCAGAATTAGCAGAAGTAGATAGGCTTATCATGAGAAACCGAATGTGATGAACATGTTAGAAATGCAAGGCTCCAAGTTATTAATTTTTAATTTAATAAAAGTTATTAAGTGTACCAAATATAAACTTTGAGAAAAATGAAAAAAAGACACTATAAAAAAAGGCCAATGTGGAGCCCGGGATTGCCACCGGGTGAGACACAGGTTGGACAGCTGCAGCAGAGGGTCCTCTATGCTTCACACCGACCGTCCTGTCTGACCCATTTTTATACGATTTTCCTTGCCTGAGCCAGAGTCCCCTTTCTTCCTTTTCAAAGTGCATGTATTCATGTGGAGTTCTTTTCTCTGTGGCAAGTTGAACAATACGTGTCCGGAGAGTGATGAACACCTGTGTTTGCAGTCCCGGAATTCGGATTTGAGATGTACCTCCCTTATGGCTCTGACTATCTCGGTCTCGGATATTTATCGTGTATTTATCGTCCGGGTGTTTCTCGGACAACCTTTATGCATGATCTGCTCCGGGTTGGCCACTTTCATTTGCTTATAAATGAAGTCCTCCCTCTCTTGTCCAGGTGGCTTTCACATGGTGTTGCAATCGCTGTTGCTGGCTTGTGCGATTTAAAACCTTCTTATAAGAGTATAATTTAACAGCACATAACTATAAAAGAGATGACAATTTTATTTCCAAAAATTATCTTACTGACGTATAACAGTCCTAATGATTCCATGAGGCCTTGCAGTGTCACAATGTTCTCCATGGTTCCACAGGCCCCACAGTGTCATGTGACTCCTCTGTTCCATGAGTCCTGCAATGTCACAATGGACCTTTGGACCAATGAACCATGGGGCTTTGCAGTGTCACAACGCTCTCCTTTGGCTCCACAGGGTCACAATGGAGCACTGATTACAGGCAGCCTCTCTGTGTTACCCTGGAGCTTTGTTTCCGTGGGGTCTCGCAGTGTCCCATTGGAGCCTTGGTTGGATGGGGCCTCACAGCGTCACAATGATGCCTACATTCCACTGAGGCACACGGCGTCACTAGGGTCCCCTTGCTTCCATGAGGCCCAGCAATGTCACAGTGGTGTCCATGAATCCATGAGGACTCACAGTATGCCAATGGTCTCTTGATCTCACATGGTCCCACAGTGTCCCAATGGTCCCTTGGTCTCACAAGGCCCCACAGTGTCCCAATGGTCACTTCTTCTCACATGGCCCCACAGTGTAACAATGGTCCCTTGGTTCCATGGTTCCTGGTCTGGTGCATTCCCCTTTCCCCTTCTCAGGCCGCCCTGCCAGCTGAGAAATGCTCACTGGGCCAGGGCCTTGGCCAGCAGCCCCTGGGCTCAGCTCCTCTGGAGCTCATCACAGACACTGTCTGCTCCAGGCTCAACCCTTCATCCCCTGGGGAGATGCCAAAGCCGCCACAGGGAACATTTCCCTTTGCTCAGGGGAATTTCTCACAGGTGCCTTGTAGTGACTCTTTGTGTCTGTGTGCACACAGGAGTGCCTGTGCTCAGGGAAATGTGGCAGAAATGCTGCTCTCTGAGGGCTTTGATTGCCTTGGATAGCTGAGCCAGTCAGGCCTGGAAGTAAGGTTAAGTCATGTCACCCTGATTCTTAAGATTTTCTAAAGCCTTCTGAGTTTCCATTCTGTTGGAGAACCTTCCCACACAATTTCTGTCAACAACATATTGTTTACAATCTTTTATGGGGCTGGACAAACTTGATGTACTAGTGCTTTGTCCAATGTCTTTGGACAGGTGGCCCATTCACTCTCCAATCCAATGTCACCTTTGGGAAAGTATAAAAGTTGGAGTCGGAGAATAAACTTTTAGCTTTACCTTGAAAATAGCAGGTGGCTCGCGTCGTGCTTTCACGCGTCTTATAGCGACAAAGTCACAAGCTGTAAGCAAAGTTAAATGCTGCTAAGAGTTGTTCTTTTGCTAATTTGTGAAGCTTAATAGAAGTTATAAGCGAAGTTGAATATTGTTAAGTGTTATTCCACAGCTCTCTTTAGCTTTTAGGCTGTATTCCTTTTATCCTTGCCCTCACTGTCCTTTCGTCACACACACACACACACAAACACACAGAGACACACAGACAGCGGGACAGTTCTTGACTCCTTTTTGGTTTGATTGCCTGGATTTTGTTTGGTTTTGTTGTTGCTTTGTTTCCTTGGTGTGCCTGAAGTGTCCAGTCAGGAGCAGAGTGACTCTTGCCAAGGAACTCTGTGGTGCTGTCAGTTAATATTAAAGCTGTTTTATGCTACTCCCCTGCTGGGGATTTTTAAAGTGCTCTCAAGCCCTCCTTCATAAGAGGGTGAAGGAGCCCTGGCCAAGCTCTGGCCCTGGGGGCACAGGGATGCTGCTAGGGGGTCCCTGTCTCCCTGTTCCAACTGTGACGGCCCTGAGCCCCTGTCCCCGTGTCAGGCTCTGGGCTTGATCTCCTCGAACATCCTCAGCGGGAGGCTGCAGCGCCAGGGGCAGGGGGACCCAGAGGGACACGGGATGCCACCGGGCATGAGCAGCTTTGGACTTCTCTGGGAGGAACTGTGAGTGGGAGCTGGCTTGAAGTGACCTCCCCAGTAAGGTCACAGAGCCCCTGAGATGTCACACTGCCTCCTGGGATGTCACAGCCCACCCTGGGATCTCACAAATCCCCCTTGTGATGTCACAGAGCCAGTGCTGCTCTATCACTCTGGGATGTCATACAGTTGCGCTGTGATGGCACAGAAGACTCTGGCATCACAAAGTCAGCCCGTGTCACAATCCTTTAGCGCAAGCGGGAATCATGACAGTTCATTTTCCCCATCTCAGAATTAGCAGAAGTAGATAGGCTTATCATGAGAAACCGAATGTGATGAACATGTTAGAAATGCAAGGCTCCAAGTTATTAATTTTTAATTTAATAAAAGTTATTAAGTGTACCAAATATAAACTTTGAGAAAAATGGAAAAATGCCACTATAAAATAAAGACAGTGTGGAGCCCGGGATTGCCACCGGGTGAGACACAGGTTGGACAGCTGCAGCAGAGGGTCCTCTATGCTTCACACCGACCGTCCTGTCTGACCCATTTTTATACGATTTTCCTTGCCTGAGCCAGAGTCGCTTTTCTTCCTTTTCAAAGTGCATGTATTCATGTGGAGTTCTTTTCTCTGTGGCAAGTTGAACAATACGTGTCCGGAGAGTGATGAAGACCTGTGTTTGCAGTCCCGGAATTCGGATTTGAGATGTACCTCCCTGATGGCTCTGACTATCTCGGTCTCGGATATTTATCGTGTATTTATCGTCCAGGTGTTTCTTGGACAACCTTGATGCATGATCCCTCTCTGGGCTGGCCACTTTCGTTCGCTTGTAAATAAAGTCCTCCCTCTCTTGTCCAGGTGGCTTTCACATGGTGTTGCAATCGCTGTTGCTGGCTTGTGCGATTTAAAAACTTCTTATAAGAGTATAATTTAACAGCACATAACTATAAAATAGACGACAATTTTATTTGCACGAATTATCCTATAGACATATAACAGTCCTAATGATTCCTTGAGGCCTTGCAGTGTCACAATGTTCTCCATGGTTCCACAGGCCCCACAGTGTCATGTGACTCCTCTGTTCCATGAGTCCTGCAATGTCACAATGGACCTTTGGACCAATGGACCATGGGGCTTTGCAGTGTCACAACGCTCTCCTTTGGCTCCACAGGGTCACAATGGAGCACTGATTACAGGCAGCCTCTCTGTGTTACCCTGGAGCTTTGTTTCCGTGGGGTCTCGCAGTGTCCCATTGGAGCCTTGGTTGGATGGGGCCTCACAGCGTCACAATGATGCCTACATTCCACTGAGGCACACGGCGTCACTAGGGTCCCCTTGCTTCCATGAGGCCCAGCAATGTCACAGTGGTGTCCATGAATCCATGAGGACTCACAGTATGCCAATGGTCTCTTGATCTCACATGGTCCCACAGTGTCCCAATGGTCCCTTGGTCTCACAAGAACTCACAGTGTCCTAATGGTCCCTTCTTCTCACATGGCCCCACAGTGTAACAATGGTCCCTTGGTTCCATGGTTCCTGGTCTGGTGCATTCCCCTCTCCCCTTCTCAGGCCGCCCTGCCAGCTGAGAAATGTTCATGGGGCCAGGGCCTTGGCCAGCAGCCCCTGGGCTCAGCTCCTCTGGAGCTCATCACAGACACTGTCTGCTCCAAGCTCAACCCTTCATTTCCTGGGGAGATGCCAAAGCCTCCACAGGGAGCATTTCCCTTTGCTCAGGGGAATTTCTCACAGGTGCCTTGTAGTGACTCTTTGTGTCTGTGTGCACACAGGAGTGCCTGTGCTCAGGGAAATGTGGCAGAAATGCTGCTCTCTGAGGGCTTTGATTGCCTTGGATAGCTGAGCCAGTCAGGCCTGGAAGTAAGGTTAAGTCATGTCACCCTGATTCTTAAGATTTTCTAAAGCCTTCTGAGTTTCCATTTCGTTGGAGAACCTTCCCACACAATTTCACTCAACAACATATTGTTTACAATCTTTTATGGGGCTGGACAAACTTGATGTACTAGTGCTTTGTCCAATGTCTTTGGAGAGGTGGCCCATTCACTCTCCAATCCAATGTCACCTTTGGGAAAGTATAAAAGTTGGAGTCAGAGAATAAACTTTTAGCTTTACCTTGAAATTAGCAGGTGGCTCGCGTCGTGCTTTCACGTGTCTTATAGCGACAAAGTCACAAGCTGTAAGCAAAGTTAAATGCTGCTAAGAGTTGTTCTTTTGCTAATTTGTGAAGCTTAATAGAAGTTATAAGCGAAGTTGAATATTGTTAAGTGTTATTCCACAGCTCTCTTTAGCTTTTAGGCTGTATTCCTTTTATCCTTGCCCTCACTGTCCTTTCGTCACACACACACACACACAAACACACAGAGACACACAGACAGCGGGACAGTTCTTGACTCCTTTTTGGTTTGATTGCCTGGATTTTGTTTGGTTTTGTTGTTGCTTTGTTTCCTTGGTGTGCCTGAAGTGTCCAGTCAGGAGCAGAGTGACTCTTGCCAAGGAACTCTGTGGTGCTGTCAGTTAATATTAAAGCTGTTTTATGCTACTCCCCTGCTGGGGATTTTTAAAGTGCTCTCAAGCCCTCCTTCATAAGAGGGTGAAGGAGCCCTGGCCAAGCTCTGGCCCTGGGGGCACAGGGATGCTGCTAGGGGGTCCCTGTCTCCCTGTTCCAACTGTGACGGCCCTGAGCCCCTGTCCCCGTGTCAGGCTCTGGGCTTGATCTCCTCGAACATCCTCAGCGGGAGGCTGCAGCGCCAGGGGCAGGGGGACCCAGAGGGACACGGGATGCCACCGGGCACGAGCAGCTTTGGACTTCTCTGGGAGGAACTGTGAGTGGGAGCTGGCTTGAAGTGACCTCCCCAGTAAGGTCACAGAGCCCCTGAGATGTCACACTGCCTCCTGGGATGTCACAGCCCACCCTGGGATCTCACAAATCCCCCTTGTGATGTCACAGAGCCAGTGCTGCTCTATCACTCTGGGATGTCATACAGTTGCGCTGTGATGGCACAGAAGACTCTGGCATCACAAAGTCAGCCCGTGTCACAATCCTTTAGCGCAAGCGGGAATCATGACAGTTCATTTTCCCCATCTCAGAATTAGCAGAAGTAGATAGGCTTATCATGAGAAACCGAATGTGATGAACATGTTAGAAATGCAAGGCTCCAAGTTATTAATTTTTAATTTAATAAAAGTTATTAAGTGTACCAAATATAAACTTTGAGAAAAATGGAAAAATGCCACTATAAAATAAAGACAGTGTGGAGCCCGGGATTGCCACCGGGTGAGACACAGGTTGGACAGCTGCAGCAGAGGGTCCTCTATGCTTCACACCGACCGTCCTGTCTGACCCATTTTTATACGATTTTCCTTGCCTGAGCCAGAGTCGCTTTTCTTCCTTTTCAAAGTGCATGTATTCATGTGGAGTTCTTTTCTCTGTGGCAAGTTGAACAATACGTGTCCGGAGAGTGATGAAGACCTGTGTTTGCAGTCCCGGAATTCGGATTTGAGATGTACCTCCCTGATGGCTCTGACTATCTCGGTCTCGGATATTTATCGTGTATTTATCGTCCAGGTGTTTCTTGGACAACCTTGATGCATGATCCCTCTCTGGGCTGGCCACTTTCGTTCGCTTGTAAATAAAGTCCTCCCTCTCTTGTCCAGGTGGCTTTCACATGGTGTTGCAATCGCTGTTGCTGGCTTGTGCGATTTAAAAACTTCTTATAAGAGTATAATTTAACAGCACATAACTATAAAATAGACGACAATTTTATTTGCACGAATTATCCTATAGACATATAACAGTCCTAATGATTCCTTGAGGCCTTGCAGTGTCACAATGTTCTCCATGGTTCCACAGGCCCCACAGTGTCATGTGACTCCTCTGTTCCATGAGTCCTGCAATGTCACAATGGACCTTTGGACCAATGGACCATGGGGCTTTGCAGTGTCACAACGCTCTCCTTTGGCTCCACAGGGTCACAATGGAGCACTGATTACAGGCAGCCTCTCTGTGTTACCCTGGAGCTTTGTTTCCGTGGGGTCTCGCAGTGTCCCATTGGAGCCTTGGTTGGATGGGGCCTCACAGCGTCACAATGATGCCTACATTCCACTGAGGCACACGGCGTCACTAGGGTCCCCTTGCTTCCATGAGGCCCAGCAATGTCACAGTGGTGTCCATGAATCCATGAGGACTCACAGTATGCCAATGGTCTCTTGATCTCACATGGTCCCACAGTGTCCCAATGGTCCCTTGGTCTCACAAGGCCCCACAGTGTCCCAATGGTCACTTCTTCTCACATGGCCCCACAGTGTAACAATGGTCCCTTGGTTCCATGGTTCCTGGTCTGGTGCATTCCCCTTTCCCCTTCTCAGGCCGCCCTGCCAGCTGAGAAATGCTCACTGGGCCAGGGCCTTGGCCAGCAGCCCCTGGGCTCAGCTCCTCTGGAGCTCATCACAGACACTGTCTGCTCCAGGCTCAACCCTTCATCCCCTGGGGAGATGCCAAAGCCGCCACAGGGAACATTTCCCTTTGCTCAGGGGAATTTCTCACAGGTGCCTTGTAGTGACTCTTTGTGTCTGTGTGCACACAGGAGTGCCTGTGCTCAGGGAAATGTGGCAGAAATGCTGCTCTCTGAGGGCTTTGATTGCCTTGGATAGCTGAGCCAGTCAGGCCTGGAAGTAAGGTTAAGTCATGTCACCCTGATTCTTAAGATTTTCTAAAGCCTTCTGAGTTTCCATTCTGTTGGAGAACCTTCCCACACAATTTCTGTCAACAACATATTGTTTACAATCTTTTATGGGGCTGGACAAACTTGATGTACTAGTGCTTTGTCCAATGTCTTTGGACAGGTGGCCCATTCACTCTCCAATCCAATGTCACCTTTGGGAAAGTATAAAAGTTGGAGTCGGAGAATAAACTTTTAGCTTTACCTTGAAAATAGCAGGTGGCTCGCGTCGTGCTTTCACGCGTCTTATAGCGACAAAGTCACAAGCTGTAAGCAAAGTTAAATGCTGCTAAGAGTTGTTCTTTTGCTAATTTGTGAAGCTTAATAGAAGTTATAAGCGAAGTTGAATATTGTTAAGTGTTATTCCACAGCTCTCTTTAGCTTTTAGGCTGTATTCCTTTTATCCTTGCCCTCACTGTCCTTTCGTCACACACACACACACACACACACACACACACCCACACCCACACACACACACAAACACACAGAGACACACAGACAGCGGGACAGTTCTTGACTCCTTTTTGGTTTGATTGCCTGGATTTTGTTTGGTTTTGTTGTTGCTTTGTTTCCTTGGTGTGCCTGAAGTGTCCAGTCAGGAGCAGAGTGACTCTTGCCAAGGAACTCTGTGGTGCTGTCACTTAATATTAAAGCTGTTTTATGCTACTCCCCTGCTGGGGATTTTTAAAGTGCTCTCAAGCCCTCCTTCATAAGAGGGTGAAGGAGCCCTGGCCAAGCTCTGGCCCTGGGGGCACAGGGATGCTGCTAGGGGGTCCCTGTCTCCCTGTTCCAACTGTGACGGCCCTGAGCCCCTGTCCCCGTGTCAGGCTCTGGGCTTGATCTCCTCGAACATCCTCAGCGGGAGGCTGCAGCGCCAGGGGCAGGGGGACCCAGAGGGACACGGGATGCCACCGGGCATGAGCAGCTTTGGACTTCTCTGGGAGGAACTGTGAGTGGGAGCTGGCTTGAAGTGACCTCCCCAGTAAGGTCACAGAGCCCCTGAGATGTCACACTGCCTCCTGGGATGTCACAGCCCACCCTGAGATCTCACAAATCCCCCTTGTGATGTCACAGAGCCAGTGCTGCTCTATCACTCTGGGATGTCATACAGTTGCGCTGTGATGGCACAGAAGACTCTGGCATCACAAAGTCAGCCCGTGTCACAATCCTTTAGTGCAAGCGGGAATCATGACAGTTCATTTTCCCCATCTCAGAATTAGCAGAAGTAGATAGGCTTATCATGAGAAACCGAATGTGATAAACATGTTAGAAATGCAAGGCTCCAAGTTATTAATTTTTAATTTAATAAAAGTTATTAAGTGTACCAAATATAAACTTTGAGAAAAATGAAAAAAAGCCACTATAAAAAAAAGTCAATGTGGAGCCCGGGATTGCCACCGGGTGAGACACAGGTTGGACAGCTGCAGCAGAGGGTCCTCTATGCTTCACACCGACCGTCCTGTCTGACCCATTTCTATACGATTTTCCTTGCCTGAGCCAGAGTCCCTTTTCTTCCTTTTCAAAGTGCATGTATTCATGTGGAGTTCTTTTCTCTGTGGCAAGTTGAACAATACGTGTCCGGAGAGTGATGAACACCTGTGTTTGCAGTCCCGGAATTCGGATTTGAGATGTACCTCCCTGATGGCTCTGACTATCTTGGTCTCGGATATTTATCGTGTATTTATCGTCCGGGTGTTTCTCGGACAACCTTGATGCATGATCCCTCTCTGGGCTGGCCACTTTCGTTCGCTTGTAAATAAAGTCCTCCCTCTCTTGTCCAGGTGGCTTTGACATGGTGTTGCAATCGCTGTTGCTGGCTTGTGCGATTTAAAAACTTCCTATAAGAGTATAATTTAACAGCACATAACTATAAAAGAGACGACAATTTTATTTGCACGAATTATCCTATAGACATATAACAGTCCTAATGATTCCTTGAGGCCTTGCAGTGTCACAATGTTCTCCATGGTTCCACAGGCCCCACAGTGTCATGTGACTCCTCTGTTCCATGAGTCCTGCAATGTCACAATGGACCTTTGGACCAATGGACCATGGGGCTTTGCAGTGTCACAACGCTCTCCTTTGGCTCCACAGGGTCACAATGGAGCACTGATTACAGGCAGCCTCTCTGTGTTACCCTGGAGCTTTGTTTCCATGGGGTCTCGCAGTGTCCCAATGGAGCCTTGGCTGGATGGGGCCTCACAGTGTCACAATGATGCCTACATTCCACTGAGGCACACGGCGTCACTAGGGTCCCCTTGCTTCCATGAGGCCCAGCAATGTCACAGTGGTGTCCATGAATCCATGAGGACTCACAGTATCCCAATGGTCCCTTGATCTCACATGGTCCCACAGTGTCCCAATGGTCCCTTGGTCTCACAAGGCCCCACAGTGTCCCAATGGTCACTTCTTCTCACATGGCCCCACAGTGTAACAATGGTCCCTTGGTTCCATGGTTCCTGGTCTGGTGCATTCCCCTTTCCCCTTCTCAGGCCGCCCTGCCAGCTGAGAAATGCTCACTGGGCCAGGGCGTTGGCCAGCAGCCCCTGGGCTCAGCTCCTCTGGAGCTCATCACAGACACTGTCTGCTCCAGGCTCAACCCTTCATCCCCTGGGGAGATGCCAAAGCCGCCACAGGGAACATTTCCCTTTGCTCAGGGGAATTTCTCACAGGTGCCTTGTAGTGACTCTTTGTGTCTGTGTGCACACAGGAGTGCCTGTGCTCAGGGAAATGTGGCAGAAATGCTGCTCTCTGAGGGCTTTGATTGCCTTGGATAGCTGAGCCAGTCAGGCCTGGAAGTAAGGTTAAGTCATGTCACCCTGATTCTTAAGATTTTCTAAAGCCTTCTGAGTTTCCATTCTGTTGGAGAACCTTCCCACACAATTTCTGTCAACAACATATTGTTTACAATCTTTTATGGGGCTGGACAAACTTGATGTACTAGTGCTTTGTCCAATGTCTTTGGACAGGTGGCCCATTCACTCTCCAATCCAATGTCACCTTTGGGAAAGTATAAAAGTTGGAGTCAGAGAATAAACTTTTAGCTTTACCTTGAAATTAGCAGGTGGCTCGCGTCGTGCTTTCACGTGTCTTATAGCGACAAAGTCACAAGCTGTAAGCAAAGTTAAATGCTGCTAAGAGTTGTTCTTTTGCTAATTTGTGAAGCTTAATAGAAGTTATAAGCGAAGTTGAATATTGTTAAGTGTTATTCCACAGCTCTCTTTAGCTTTTAGGCTGTATTCCTTTTATCCTTGCCCTCACTGTCCTTTCGTCACACACACACACACACACACACACACACCCACACACACACACACACACAAACACACAGAGACACACAGACACCGGGACAGTTCTTGACTCCTTTTTGGTTTGATTGCCTGGATTTTGTTTGGTTTTGTTGTTGCTTTGTTTCCTTGGTGTGCCTGAAGTGTCCAGTCAGGAGCAGAGTGACTCTTGCCAAGGAACTCTGTGGTGCTGTCACTTAATCTTAAAGCTGTTTTATGCTACTCCCCTGCTGGGGATTTTTAAAGTGCTCTCAAGCCCTCCTTCATAAGAGGGTGAAGGAGCCCTGGCCAAGCTCTGGCCCTGGGGGCACAGGGATGCTGCTAGGGGGTCCCTGTCTCCCTGTTCCAACTGTGACGGCCCTGAGCCCCTGTCCCCGTGTCAGGCTCTGGGCTTGATCTCCTCGAACATCCTCAGCGGGAGGCTGCAGCACCAGGGGCAGGGGGACCCAGAGGGACACGGGATGCCACCGGGCACGAGCAGCTTTGGACTTCTCTGGGAGGAACTGTGAGTGGGAGCTGGCTTGAAGTGACCTCCCCAGTAAGGTCACAGAGCCCCTGAGATGTCACACTGCCTCCTGGGATGTCACAGCCCACCCTGAGATCTCACAAATCCCCCTTGTGATGTCACAGAGCCAGTGCTGCTCTATCACTCTGGGATGTCATACAGTTGCGCTGTGATGGCACAGAAGACTCTGGCATCACAAAGTCAGCCCGTGTCACAATCCTTTAGTGCAAGTGGGAATCATGACAGTTCATTTTCCCCATCTCAGAATTAGCAGAAGTAGATAGGCTTATCATGAGAAACCGAATGTGATAAACATGTTAGAAATGCAAGGCTCCAAGTTATTAATTTTTAATTTAATAAAAGTTATTAAGTGTACCAAATATAAACTTTGAGAAAAATGAAAAAAAGCCACTATAAAAAAAAGTCAATGTGGAGCCTGGGATTGCCACCGGGTGAGACACAGGTTGGACAGCTGCAGCAGAGGGTCCTCTATGCTTCACACCGACCGTCCTGTCTGACCCATTTCTATACGATTTTCCTTGCCTGAGCCAGAGTCCCTTTTCTTCCATTTCAAAGTGCATGTATTCAAGTGGAGTTCTTTTCTCTGTGGCAAGTTGAACAATACGTGTCCGGAGAGTGATGAACACCTGTGTTTGCAGTCCCGGAATTCGGATTTGAGATGTACCTCCCTGATGGCTCTGACTATCTCGGTCTCGGATATTTATCGTGTATTTATCGTCCGGGTGTTTCTCGGACAACCTTGATGCATGATCCCTCTCTGGGCTGGCCACTTTCGTTCGCTTGTAAATAAAGTCCTCCCTCTCTTGTCCAGGTGGCTTTGACATGGTGTTGCAATCGCTGTTGCTGGCTTGTGCGATTTAAAAACTTCCTATAAGAGTATAATTTAACAGCACATAACTATAAAAGAGACGACAATTTTATTTGCACGAATTATCCTATAGACATATAACAGTCCTAATGATTCCTTGAGGCCTTGCAGTGTCACAATGTTCTCCATGGTTCCACAGGCCCCACAGTGTCATGTGACTCCTCTGTTCCATGAGTCCTGCAATGTCACAATGGACCTTTGGACCAATGAACCATGGGGCTTTGCAGTGTCACAACGCTCTCCTTTGGCTCCACAGGGTCACAATGGAGCACTGATTACAGGCAGCCTCTCTGTGTTACCCTGGAGCTTTGTTTCCGTGGGGTCTCGCAGTGTCCCAATGGAGCCTTGGTTGGATGGGGCCTCACAGTGTCACAATGATGCCTACATTCCACTGAGGCACACGGCGTCACTAGGGTCCCCTTGCTTCCATGAGGCCCAGCAATGTCACAGTGGTGTCCATGAATCCATGAGGACTCACAGTATCCCAATGGTCCCTTGATCTCACATGGTCCCACAGTGTCCCAATGGTCCCTTGGTCTCACAAGGCCCCACAGTGTCCCAATGGTCACTTCTTCTCACATGGCCCCACAGTGTAACAATGGTCCCTTGGTTCCATGGTTCCTGGTCTGGTGCATTCCCCTTTCCCCTTCTCAGGCCGCCCTGCCAGCTGAGAAATGCTCACTGGGCCAGGGCCTTGGCCAGCAGCCCCTGGGCTCAGCTCCGCTGGAGCTCATCACAGACACTGTCTGCTCCAGGCTCAACCCTTCATCCCCTGGGGAGATGCCAAAGCCGCCACAGGGAACATTTCCCTTTGCTCAGGGGAATTTCTCACAGGTGCCTTGTAGTGACTCTTTGTGTCTGTGTGCACACAGGAGTGCCTGTGCTCAGGGAAATGTGGCAGAAATGCTGCTCTCTGAGGGCTTTGATTGCCTTGGATAGCTGAGCCAGTCAGGCCTGGAAGTAAGGTTAAGTCATGTCACCCTGATTCTTAAGATTTTCTAAAGCCTTCTGAGTTTCCATTCTGTTGGAGAACCTTCCCACACAATTTCTGTCAACAACATATTGTTTACAATCTTTTATGGGGCTGGACAAACTTGATGTACTAGTGCTTTGTCCAATGTCTTTGGAGAGGTGGCCCATTCACTCTCCAATCCAATGTCACCTTTGGGAAAGTATAAAAGTTGGAGTCAGAGAATAAACTTTTAGCTTTACCTTGAAAATAGCAGGTGGCTCGCGTCGTGCTTTCACGTGTCTTATAGCGACAAAGTCACAAGCTGTAAGCAAAGTTAAATGCTGCTAAGAGTTGTTCTTTTGCTAATTTGTGAAGCTTAATAGAAGTTATAAGCGAAGTTGAATATTGTTAAGTGTTATTCCACAGCTCTCTTTAGCTTTTAGGCTGTATTCCTTTTATCCTTGCCCTCACTGTCCTTTCGTCACACACACACACACACAAACACACAGAGACACACAGACAGCGGGACAGTTCTTGACTCCTTTTTGGTTTGATTGCCTGGATTTTGTTTGGTTTTGTTGTTGCTTTGTTTCCTTGGTGTGCCTGAAGTGTCCAGTCAGGAGCAGAGTGACTCTTGCCAAGGAACTCTGTGGTGCTGTCACTTAATATTAAAGCTGTTTTATGCTACTCCCCTGCTGGGGATTTTTAAAGTGCTCTCAAGCCCTCCTTCATAAGAGGGTGAAGGAGCCCTGGCCAAGCTCTGGCCCTGGGGGCACAGGGATGCTGCTAGGGGGTCCCTGTCTCCCTGTTCCAACTGTGACGGCCCTGAGCCCCTGTCCCCGTGTCAGGCTCTGGGCTTGATCTCCTCGAACATCCTCAGCGGGAGGCTGCAGCGCCAGGGGCAGGGGGACCCAGAGGGACACGGGATGCCACCGGGCACGAGCAGCTTTGGACTTCTCTGGGAGGAACTGTGAGTGGGAGCTGGCTTGAAGTGACCTCCCCAGTAAGGTCACAGAGCCCCTGAGATGTCACACTGCCTCCTGGGATGTCACAGCCCACCCTGGGATCTCACAAATCCCCCTTGTGATGTCACAGAGCCAGTGCTGCTCTATCACTCTGGGATGTCATACAGTTGCGCTGTGATGGCACAGAAGACTCTGGCATCACAAAGTCAGCCCGTGTCACAATCCTTTAGCGCAAGCGGGAATCATGACAGTTCATTTTCCCCATCTCAGAATTAGCAGAAGTAGATAGGCTTATCATGAGAAACCGAATGTGATGAACATGTTAGAAATGCAAGGCTCCAAGTTATTAATTTTTAATTTAATAAAAGTTATTAAGTGTACCAAATATAAACTTTGAGAAAAATGAAAAAAAGCCACTATAAAAAAAAGTCAATGTGGAGCCTGGGATTGCCACCGGGTGAGACACAGGTTGGACAGCTGCAGCAGAGGGTCCTCTATGCTTCACACCGACCGTCCTGTCTGACCCATTTCTATACGATTTTCCTTGCCTGAGCCAGAGTCCCTTTTCTTCCATTTCAAAGTGCATGTATTCAAGTGGAGTTCTTTTCTCTGTGGCAAGTTGAACAATACGTGTCCGGAGAGTGATGAACACCTGTGTTTGCAGTCCCGGAATTCGGATTTGAGATGTACCTCCCTGATGGCTCTGACTATCTCGGTCTCGGATATTTATCGTGTATTTATCGTCCGGGTGTTTCTCGGACAACCTTGATGCATGATCCCTCTCTGGGCTGGCCACTTTCGTTCGCTTGTAAATAAAGTCCTCCCTCTCTTGTCCAGGTGGCTTTCACATGGTGTTGCAATCGCTGTTGCTGGCTTGTGCGATTTAAAAACTTCTTATAAGAGTATAATTTAACAGCACATAACTATAAAATAGACGACAATTTTATTTGCACGAATTATCCTATAGACATATAACAGTCCTAATGATTCCTTGAGGCCTTGCAGTGTCACAATGTTCTCCATGGTTCCACAGGCCCCACAGTGTCATGTGACTCCTCTGTTCCATGAGTCCTGCAATGTCACAATGGACCTTTGGACCAATGGACCATGGGGCTTTGCAGTGTCACAACGCTCTCCTTTGGCTCCACAGGGTCACAATGGAGCACTGATTACAGGCAGCCTCTCTGTGTTACCCTGGAGCTTTGTTTCCGTGGGGTCTCGCAGTGTCCCATTGGAGCCTTGGTTGGATGGGGCCTCACAGCGTCACAATGATGCCTACATTCCACTGAGGCACACGGCGTCACTAGGGTCCCCTTGCTTCCATGAGGCCCAGCAATGTCACAGTGGTGTCCATGAATCCATGAGGACTCACAGTATGCCAATGGTCTCTTGATCTCACATGGTCCCACAGTGTCCCAATGGTCCCTTGGTCTCACAAGAACTCACAGTGTCCTAATGGTCCCTTCTTCTCACATGGCCCCACAGTGTAACAATGGTCCCTTGGTTCCATGGTTCCTGGTCTGGTGCATTCCCCTCTCCCCTTCTCAGGCCGCCCTGCCAGCTGAGAAATGTTCATGGGGCCAGGGCCTTGGCCAGCAGCCCCTGGGCTCAGCTCCTCTGGAGCTCATCACAGACACTGTCTGCTCCAAGCTCAACCCTTCATTTCCTGGGGAGATGCCAAAGCCTCCACAGGGAGCATTTCCCTTTGCTCAGGGGAATTTCTCACAGGTGCCTTGTAGTGACTCTTTGTGTCTGTGTGCACACAGGAGTGCCTGTGCTCAGGGAAATGTGGCAGAAATGCTGCTCTCTGAGGGCTTTGATTGCCTTGGATAGCTGAGCCAGTCAGGCCTGGAAGTAAGGTTAAGTCATGTCACCCTGATTCTTAAGATTTTCTAAAGCCTTCTGAGTTTCCATTTCGTTGGAGAACCTTCCCACACAATTTCACTCAACAACATATTGTTTACAATCTTTTATGGGGCTGGACAAACTTGATGTACTAGTGCTTTGTCCAATGTCTTTGGAGAGGTGGCCCATTCACTCTCCAATCCAATGTCACCTTTGGGAAAGTATAAAAGTTGGAGTCAGAGAATAAACTTTTAGCTTTACCTTGAAATTAGCAGGTGGCTCGCGTCGTGCTTTCACGTGTCTTATAGCGACAAAGTCACAAGCTGTAAGCAAAGTTAAATGCTGCTAAGAGTTGTTCTTTTGCTAATTTGTGAAGCTTAATAGAAGTTATAAGCGAAGTTGAATATTGTTAAGTGTTATTCCACAGCTCTCTTTAGCTTTTAGGCTGTATTCCTTTTATCCTTGCCCTCACTGTCCTTTCGTCACACACACACACACACACACACACACACACCCACACCCACACACACACACAAACACACAGAGACACACAGACAGCGGGACAGTTCTTGACTCCTTTTTGGTTTGATTGCCTGGATTTTGTTTGGTTTTGTTGTTGCTTTGTTTCCTTGGTGTGCCTGAAGTGTCCAGTCAGGAGCAGAGTGACTCTTGCCAAGGAACTCTGTGGTGCTGTCACTTAATATTAAAGCTGTTTTATGCTACTCCCCTGCTGGGGATTTTTAAAGTGCTCTCAAGCCCTCCTTCATAAGAGGGTGAAGGAGCCCTGGCCAAGCTCTGGCCCTGGGGGCACAGGGATGCTGCTAGGGGGTCCCTGTCTCCCTGTTCCAACTGTGACGGCCCTGAGCCCCTGTCCCCGTGTCAGGCTCTGGGCTTGATCTCCTCGAACATCCTCAGCGGGAGGCTGCAGCGCCAGGGGCAGGGGGACCCAGAGGGACACGGGATGCCACCGGGCATGAGCAGCTTTGGACTTCTCTGGGAGGAACTGTGAGTGGGAGCTGGCTTGAAGTGACCTCCCCAGTAAGGTCACAGAGCCCCTGAGATGTCACACTGCCTCCTGGGATGTCACAGCCCACCCTGAGATCTCACAAATCCCCCTTGTGATGTCACAGAGCCAGTGCTGCTCTATCACTCTGGGATGTCATACAGTTGCGCTGTGATGGCACAGAAGACTCTGGCATCACAAAGTCAGCCCGTGTCTCAATCCTTTAGTGCAAGCGGGAATCATGACAGTTCATTTTCCCCATCTCAGAATTAGCAGAAGTAGATAGGCTTATCATGAGAAACCGAATGTGATAAACATGTTAGAAATGCAAGGCTCCAAGTTATTAATTTTTAATTTAATAAAAGTTATTAAGTGTACCAAATATAAACTTTGAGAAAAATGAAAAAAAGCCACTATAAAAAAAAGTCAATGTGGAGCCCGGGATTGCCACCGGGTGAGACACAGGTTGGACAGCTGCAGCAGAGGGTCCTCTATGCTTCACACCGACCGTCCTGTCTGACCCATTTCTATACGATTTTCCTTGCCTGAGCCAGAGTCCCTTTTCTTCCTTTTCAAAGTGCATGTATTCATGTGGAGTTCTTTTCTCTGTGGCAAGTTGAACAATACGTGTCCGGAGAGTGATGAACACCTGTGTTTGCAGTCCCGGAATTCGGATTTGAGATGTACCTCCCTGATGGCTCTGACTATCTCGGTCTCGGATATTTATCGTGTATTTATCGTCCGGGTGTTTCTCGGACAACCTTGATGCATGATCCCTCTCTGGGCTGGCCACTTTCGTTCGCTTGTAAATAAAGTCCTCCCTCTCTTGTCCAGGTGGCTTTGACATGGTGTTGCAATCGCTGTTGCTGGCTTGTGCGATTTAAAAACTTCCTATAAGAGTATAATTTAACAGCACATAACTATAAAAGAGACGACAATTTTATTTGCACGAATTATCCTATAGACATATAACAGTCCTAATGATTCCTTGAGGCCTTGCAGTGTCACAATGTTCTCCATGGTTCCACAGGCCCCACAGTGTCATGTGACTCCTCTGTTCCATGAGTCCTGCAATGTCACAATGGACCTTTGGACCAATGAACCATGGGGCTTTGCAGTGTCACAACGCTCTCCTTTGGCTCCACAGGGTCACAATGGAGCACTGATTACAGGCAGCCTCTCTGTGTTACCCTGGAGCTTTGTTTCCGTGGGGTCTCGCAGTGTCCCAATGGAGCCTTGGTTGGATGGGGCCTCACAGTGTCACAATGATGCCTACATTCCACTGAGGCACACGGCGTCACTAGGGTCCCCTTGCTTCCATGAGGCCCAGCAATGTCACAGTGGTGTCCATGAATCCATGAGGACTCACAGTATCCCAATGGTCCCTTGATCTCACATGGTCCCACAGTGTCCCAATGGTCCCTTGGTCTCACAAGGCCCCACAGTGTCCCAATGGTCACTTCTTCTCACATGGCCCCACAGTGTAACAATGGTCCCTTGGTTCCATGGTTCCTGGTCTGGTGCATTCCCCTTTCCCCTTCTCAGGCCGCCCTGCCAGCTGAGAAATGCTCACTGGGCCAGGGCCTTGGCCAGCAGCCCCTGGGCTCAGCTCCGCTGGAGCTCATCACAGACACTGTCTGCTCCAGGCTCAACCCTTCATCCCCTGGGGAGATGCCAAAGCCTCCACAGGGAGCATTTCCCTTTGCTCAGGGGAATTTCTCACAGGTGCCTTGTAGTGACTCTTTGTGTCTGTGTGCACACAGAAGTGCCTGTGCTCAGGGAAATGTGGCAGAAATGCTGCTCTCTGAGGGCTTTGATTGCCTTGGATAGCTGAGCCAGTCAGGCCTGGAAGTAAGGTTAAGTCATGTCACCCTGATTCTTAAGATTTTCTAAAGCCTTCTGAGTTTCCATTCTGTTGGAGAACCTTCCCACACAATTTCTGTCAACAACATATTGTTTACAATCTTTTATGGGGCTGGACAAACTTGATGTACTAGTGCTTTGTCCAATGTCTTTGGACAGGTGGCCCATTCACTCTCCAATCCAATGTCACCTTTGGGAAAGTATAAAAGTTGGAGTCAGAGAATAAACTTTTAGCTTTACCTTGAAATTAGCAGGTGGCTCGCGTCGTGCTTTCACGTGTCTTATAGCGACAAAGTCACAAGCTGTAAGCAAAGTTAAATGCTGCTAAGAGTTGTTCTTTTGCTAATTTGTGAAGCTTAATAGAAGTTATAAGCGAAGTTGAATATTGTTAAGTGTTATTCCACAGCTCTCTTTAGCTTTTAGGCTGTATTCCTTTTATCCTTGCCCTCACTGTCCTTTCGTCACAAACACACACACACACACACACACACACACCCACACCCACACACACACACAAACACACAGAGACACACAGACACCGGGACAGTTCTTGACTCCTTTTTGGTTTGATTGCCTGGATTTTGTTTGGTTTTGTTGTTGCTTTGTTTCCTTGGTGTGCCTGAAGTGTCCAGTCAGGAGCAGAGTGACTCTTGCCAAGGAACTCTGTGGTGCTGTCACTTAATCTTAAAGCTGTTTTATGCTACTCCCCTGCTGGGGATTTTTAAAGTGCTCTCAAGCCCTCCTTCATAAGAGGGTGAAGGAGCCCTGGCCAAGCTCTGGCCCTGGGGGCACAGGGATGCTGCTAGGGGGTCCCTGTCTCCCTGTTCCAACTGTGACGGCCCTGAGCCCCTGTCCCCGTGTCAGGCTCTGGGCTTGATCTCCTCGAACATCCTCAGCGGGAGGCTGCAGCACCAGGGGCAGGGGGACCCAGAGGGACACGGGATGCCACCGGGCACGAGCAGCTTTGGACTTCTCTGGGAGGAACTGTGAGTGGGAGCTGGCTTGAAGTGACCTCCCCAGTAAGGTCACAGAGCCCCTGAGATGTCACACTGCCTCCTGGGATGTCACAGCCCACCCTGAGATCTCACAAATCCCCCTTGTGATGTCACAGAGCCAGTGCTGCTCTATCACTCTGGGATGTCATACAGTTGCGCTGTGATGGCACAGAAGACTCTGGCATCACAAAGTCAGCCCGTGTCACAATCCTTTAGTGCAAGCGGGAATCATGACAGTTCATTTTCCCCATCTCAGAATTAGCAGAAGTAGATAGGCTTATCATGAGAAACCGAATGTGATAAACATGTTAGAAATGCAAGGCTCCAAGTTATTAATTTTTAATTTAATAAAAGTTATTAAGTGTACCAAATATAAACTTTGAGAAAAATGAAAAAAAGCCACTATAAAAAAAAGTCAATGTGGAGCCCGGGATTGCCACCGGGTGAGACACAGGTTGGACAGCTGCAGCAGAGGGTCCTCTATGCTTCACACCGACCGTCCTGTCTGACCCATTTCTATACGATTTTCCTTGCCTGAGCCAGAGTCCCTTTTCTTCCATTTCAAAGTGCATGTATTCAAGTGGAGTTCTTTTCTCTGTGGCAAGTTGAACAATACGTGTCCGGAGAGTGATGAACACCTGTGTTTGCAGTCCCGGAATTCGGATTTGAGATGTACCTCCCTGATGGCTCTGACTATCTCGGTCTCGGATATTTATCGTGTATTTATCGTCCGGGTGTTTCTCGGACAACCTTGATGCATGATCCCTCTCTGGGCTGGCCACTTTCGTTCGCTTGTAAATAAAGTCCTCCCTCTCTTGTCCAGGTGGCTTTGACATGGTGTTGCAATCGCTGTTGCTGGCTTGTGCGATTTAAAAACTTCCTATAAGAGTATAATTTAACAGCACATAACTATAAAAGAGACGACAATTTTATTTGCACGAATTATCCTATAGACATATAACAGTCCTAATGATTCCTTGAGGCCTTGCAGTGTCACAATGTTCTCCATGGTTCCACAGGCCCCACAGTGTCATGTGACTCCTCTGTTCCATGAGTCCTGCAATGTCACAATGGACCTTTGGACCAATGGACCATGGGGCTTTGCAGTGTCACAACGCTCTCCTTTGGCTCCACAGGGTCACAATGGAGCACTGATTACAGGCAGCCTCTCTGTGTTACCCTGGAGCTTTGTTTCCGTGGGGTCTCGCAGTGTCCCAATGGAGCCTTGGTTGGATGGGGCCTCACAGTGTCACAATGATGCCTACATTCCACTGAGGCACATGGCGTCACTAGGGTCCCCTTGCTTCCATGAGGCCCAGCAATGTCACAGTGGTGTCCATGAATCCATGAGGACTCACAGTATCCCAATGGTCCCTTGATCTCACATGGTCCCACAGTGTCCCAATGGTCCCTTGGTCTCACAAGGCCCCACAGTGTCCCAATGGTCACTTCTTCTCACATGGCCCCACAGTGTAACAATGGTCCCTTGGTTCCATGGTTCCTGGTCTGGTGCATTCCCCTTTCCCCTTCTCAGGCCGCCCTGCCAGCTGAGAAATGCTCACTGGGCCAGGGCGTTGGCCAGCAGCCCCTGGGCTCAGCTCCGCTGGAGCTCATCACAGACACTGTCTGCTCCAGGCTCAACCCTTCATCCCCTGGGGAGATGCCAAAGCCGCCACAGGGAACATTTCCCTTTGCTCAGGGGAATTTCTCACAGGTGCCTTGTAGTGACTCTTTGTGTCTGTGTGCACACAGGAGTGCCTGTGCTCAGGGAAATGTGGCAGAAATGCTGCTCTCTGAGGGCTTTGATTGCCTTGGATAGCTGAGCCAGTCAGGCCTGGAAGTAAGGTTAAGTCATGTCACCCTGATTCTTAAGATTTTCTAAAGCCTTCTGAGTTTCCATTCTGTTGGAGAACCTTCCCACACAATTTCTGTCAACAACATATTGTTTACAATCTTTTATGGGGCTGGACAAACTTGATGTACTAGTGCTTTGTCCAATGTCTTTGGAGAGGTGGCCCATTCACTCTCCAATCCAATGTCACCTTTGGGAAAGTATAAAAGTTGGAGTCAGAGAATAAACTTTTAGCTTTACCTTGAAAATAGCAGGTGGCTCGCGTCGTGCTTTCACGTGTCTTATAGCGACAAAGTCACAAGCTGTAAGCAAAGTTAAATGCTGCTAAGAGTTGTTCTTTTGCTAATTTGTGAAGCTTAATAGAAGTTATAAGCGAAGTTGAATATTGTTAAGTGTTATTCCACAGCTCTCTTTAGCTTTTAGGCTGTATTCCTTTTATCCTTGCCCTCACTGTCCTTTCGTCACACACACACACACACACACACACACACACCCACACCCACACACACACACAAACACACAGAGACACACAGACACCGGGACAGTTCTTGACTCCTTTTTGGTTTGATTGCCTGGATTTTGTTTGGTTTTGTTGTTGCTTTGTTTCCTTGGTGTGCCTGAAGTGTCCAGTCAGGAGCAGAGTGACTCTTGCCAAGGAACTCTGTGGTGCTGTCACTTAATCTTAAAGCTGTTTTATGCTACTCCCCTGCTGGGGATTTTTAAAGTGCTCTCAAGCCCTCCTTCATAAGAGGGTGAAGGAGCCCTGGCCAAGCTCTGGCCCTGGGGGCACAGGGATGCTGCTAGGGGGTCCCTGTCTCCCTGTTCCAACTGTGACGGCCCTGAGCCCCTGTCCCCGTGTCAGGCTCTGGGCTTGATCTCCTCGAACATCCTCAGCGGGAGGCTGCAGCGCCAGGGGCAGGGGGACCCAGAGGGACACGGGATGCCACCGGGCACGAGCAGCTTTGGACTTCTCTGGGAGGAACTGTGAGTGGGAGCTGGCTTGAAGTAACCTCCCCAGTAAGGTCACAGAGCCCCTGAGATGTCACACTGCCTCCTGGGATGTCACAGCCCACCCTGAGATCTCACAAATCCCCCTTGTGATGTCACAGAGCCAGTGCTGCTCTAGCACTCTGGGATGTCATACAGTTGCGCTGTGATGGCACAGAAGACTCTGGCATCACAAAGTCAGCCCGTGTCACAATCCTTTAGTGCAAGCGGGAATCATGACAGTTCATTTTCCCCATCTCAGAATTAGCAGAAGTAGATAGGCTTATCATGAGAAACCGAATGTGATAAACATGTTAGAAATGCAAGGCTCCAAGTTATTAATTTTTAATTTAATAAAAGTTATTAAGTGTACCAAATATAAACTTTGAGAAAAATGAAAAAAAGCCACTATAAAAAAAAGTCAATGTGGAGCCCGGGATTGCCACCGGGTGAGGCACAGGTTGGACAGCTGCAGCAGAGGGTCCTCTATGCTTCACACCGACCGTCCTGTCTGACCCATTTCTATACGATTTTCCTTGCCTGAGCCAGAGTCCCCTTTCTTCCTTTTCAAAGTGCATGTATTCATGTGGAGTTCTTTTCTCTGTGGCAAGTTGAACAATACGTGTCCGGAGAGTGATGAACACCTGTGTTTGCAGTCCCGGAATTCGGATTTGAGATGTACCTCCCTGATGGCTCTGACTATCTCGGTCTCGGATATTTATCGTGTATTTATCGTCCGGGTGTTTCTCGGACAACCTTGATGCATGATCCCTCTCTGGGCTGGCCACTTTCGTTCGCTTGTAAATAAAGTCCTCCCTCTCTTGTCCAGGTGGCTTTGACATGGTGTTGCAATCGCTGTTGCTGGCTTGTGCGATTTAAAAACTTCCTATAAGAGTATAATTTAACAGCACATAACTATAAAAGAGACGACAATTTTATTTGCACGAATTATCCTATAGACATATAACAGTCCTAATGATTCCTTGAGGCCTTGCAGTGTCACAATGTTCTCCATGGTTCCACAGGCCCCACAGTGTCATGTGACTCCTCTGTTCCATGAGTCCTGCAATGTCACAATGGACCTTTGGACCAATGAACCATGGGGCTTTGCAGTGTCACAACGCTCTCCTTTGGCTCCACAGGGTCACAATGGAGCACTGATTACAGGCAGCCTCTCTGTGTCACCCTGGAGCTTTGTTTCCGTGGGGTCTCGCAGTGTCCCAATGGAGCCTTGGCTGGATGGGGCCTCACAGTGTCACAATGATGCCTACATTCCACTGAGGCACATGGCGTCACTAGGGTCCCCTTGCTTCCATGAGGCCCAGCAATGTCACAGTGGTGTCCATGAATCCATGAGGACTCACAGTATCCCAATGGTCCCTTGATCTCACATGGTCCCACAGTGTCCCAATGGTCCCTTGGTCTCACAAGGCCCCACAGTGTCCCAATGGTCACTTCTTCTCACATGGCCCCACAGTGTAACAATGGTCCCTTGGTTCCATGGTTCCTGGTCTGGTGCATTCCCCTTTCCCCTTCTCAGGCCGCCCTGCCAGCTGAGAAATGCTCACTGGGCCAGGGCGTTGGCCAGCAGCCCCTGGGCTCAGCTCCGCTGGAGCTCATCACAGACACTGTCTGCTCCAGGCTCAACCCTTCATCCCCTGGGGAGATGCCAAAGCCGCCACAGGGAACATTTCCCTTTGCTCAGGGGAATTTCTCACAGGTGCCTTGTAGTGACTCTTTGTGTCTGTGTGCACACAGGAGTGCCTGTGCTCAGGGAAATGTGGCAGAAATGCTGCTCTCTGAGGGCTTTGATTGCCTTGGATAGCTGAGCCAGTCAGGCCTGGAAGTAAGGTTAAGTCATGTCACCCTGATTCTTAAGATTTTCTAAAGCCTTCTGAGTTTCCATTCTGTTGGAGAACCTTCCCACACAATTTCTGTCAACAACATATTGTTTACAATCTTTTGTGGGGCTGGACAAACTTGATGTACTAGTGCTTTGTCCAATGTCTTTGGACAGGTGGCCCATTCACTCTCCAATCCAATGTCACCTTTGGGAAAGTATAAAAGTTGGAGTCAGAGAATAAACTTTTAGCTTTACCTTGAAATTAGCAGGTGGCTCGCGTCGTGCTTTCACGTGTCTTATAGCGACAAAGTCACAAGCTGTAAGCAAAGTTAAATGCTGCTAAGAGTTGTTCTTTTGCTAATTTGTGAAGCTTAATAGAAGTTATAAGCGAAGTTGAATATTGTTAAGTGTTATTCCACAGCTCTCTTTAGCTTTTAGGCTGTATTCCTTTTATCCTTGCCCTCACTGTCCTTTCGTCACACACACACACACACAAACACACAGAGACACACAGACACCGGGACAGTTCTTGACTCCTTTTTGGTTTGATTGCCTGGATTTTGTTTGGTTTTGTTGTTGTTTTGTTTCCTTGGTGTGCCTGAAGTGTCCAGTCAGGAGCAGAGTGACTCTTGCCAAGGAACTCTGTGGTGCTGTCACTTAATCTTAAAGCTGTTTTATGCTACTCCCCTGCTGGGGATTTTTAAAGTGCTCTCAAGCCCTCCTTCATAAGAGGGTGAAGGAGCCCTGGCCAAGCTCTGGCCCTGGGGGCACAGGGATGCTGCTAGGGGGTCCCTGTCTCCCTGTTCCAACTGTGACGGCCCTGAGCCCCTGTCCCCGTGTCAGGCTCTGGGCTTGATCTCCTCGAACATCCTCAGCGGGAGGCTGCAGCACCAGGGGCAGGGGGACCCAGAGGGACACGGGATGCCACCGGGCACGAGCAGCTTTGGACTTCTCTGGGAGGAACTGTGAGTGGGAGCTGGCTTGAAGTGACCTCCCCAGTAAGGTCACAGAGCCCCTGAGATGTCACACTGCCTCCTGGGATGTCACAGCCCACCCTGAGATCTCACAAATCCCCCTTGTGATGTCACAGAGCCAGTGCTGCTCTATCACTCTGGGATGTCATACAGTTGCGCTGTGATGGCACAGAAGACTCTGGCATCACAAAGTCAGCCCGTGTCACAATCCTTTAGTGCAAGCGGGAATCATGACAGTTCATTTTCCCCATCTCAGAATTAGCAGAAGTAGATAGGCTTATCATGAGAAACCGAATGTGATAAACATGTTAGAAATGCAAGGCTCCAAGTTATTAATTTTTAATTTAATAAAAGTTATTAAGTGTACCAAATATAAACTTTGAGAAAAATGAAAAAAAGCCACTATAAAAAAAAGTCAATGTGGAGCCTGGGATTGCCACCGGGTGAGGCACAGGTTGGACAGCTGCAGCAGAGGGTCCTCTATGCTTCACACCGACCGTCCTGTCTGACCCATTTTTATACGATTTTCCTTGCCTGAGCCAGAGTCCCCTTTCTTCCTTTTCAAAGTGCATGTATTCATGTGGAGTTCTTTTCTCTGTGGCAAGTTGAACAATACGTGTCCGGAGAGTGATGAACACCTGTGTTTGCAGTCCCGGAATTCGGATTTGAGATGTACCTCCCTGATGGCTCTGACTATCTCGGTCTCGGATATTTATCGTGTATTTATCGTCCGGGTGTTTCTCGGACAACCTTGATGCATGATCCCTCTCTGGGCTGGCCACTTTCGTTCGCTTGTAAATAAAGTCCTCCCTCTCTTGTCCAGGTGGCTTTGACATGGTGTTGCAATCGCTGTTGCTGGCTTGTGCGATTTAAAAACTTCCTATAAGAGTATAATTTAACAGCACATAACTATAAAAGAGACGACAATTTTATTTGCACGAATTATCCTATAGACATATAACAGTCCTAATGATTCCTTGAGGCCTTGCAGTGTCACAATGTTCTCCATGGTTCCACAGGCCCCACAGTGTCATGTGACTCCTCTGTTCCATGAGTCCTGCAATGTCACAATGGACCTTTGGACCAATGAACCATGGGGCTTTGCAGTGTCACAACGCTCTCCTTTGGCTCCACAGGGTCACAATGGAGCACTGATTACAGGCAGCCTCTCTGTGTCACCCTGGAGCTTTGTTTCCGTGGGGTCTCGCAGTGTCCCAATGGAGCCTTGGCTGGATGGGGCCTCACAGTGTCACAATGATGCCTACATTCCACTGAGGCACATGGCGTCACTAGGGTCCCCTTGCTTCCATGAGGCCCAGCAATGTCACAGTGGTGTCCATGAATCCATGAGGACTCACAGTATCCCAATGGTCCCTTGATCTCACATGGTCCCACAGTGTCCCAATGGTCCCTTGGTCTCACAAGGCCCCACAGTGTCCCAATGGTCACTTCTTCTCACATGGCCCCACAGTGTAACAATGGTCCCTTGGTTCCATGGTTCCTGGTCTGGTGCATTCCCCTTTCCCCTTCTCAGGCCGCCCTGCCAGCTGAGAAATGCTCACTGGGCCAGGGCGTTGGCCAGCAGCCCCTGGGCTCAGCTCCGCTGGAGCTCATCACAGACACTGTCTGCTCCAGGCTCAACCCTTCATCCCCTGGGGAGATGCCAAAGCCGCCACAGGGAACATTTCCCTTTGCTCAGGGGAATTTCTCACAGGTGCCTTGTAGTGACTCTTTGTGTCTGTGTGCACACAGGAGTGCCTGTGCTCAGGGAAATGTGGCAGAAATGCTGCTCTCTGAGGGCTTTGATTGCCTTGGATAGCTGAGCCAGTCAGGCCTGGAAGTAAGGTTAAGTCATGTCACCCTGATTCTTAAGATTTTCTAAAGCCTTCTGAGTTTCCATTCTGTTGGAGAACCTTCCCACACAATTTCTGTCAACAACATATTGTTTACAATCTTTTGTGGGGCTGGACAAACTTGATGTACTAGTGCTTTGTCCAATGTCTTTGGACAGGTGGCCCATTCACTCTCCAATCCAATGTCACCTTTGGGAAAGTATAAAAGTTGGAGTCAGAGAATAAACTTTTAGCTTTACCTTGAAATTAGCAGGTGGCTCGCGTCGTGCTTTCACGTGTCTTATAGCGACAAAGTCACAAGCTGTAAGCAAAGTTAAATGCTGCTAAGAGTTGTTCTTTTGCTAATTTGTGAAGCTTAATAGAAGTTATAAGCGAAGTTGAATATTGTTAAGTGTTATTCCACAGCTCTCTTTAGCTTTTAGGCTGTATTCCTTTTATCCTTGCCCTCACTGTCCTTTCGTCACACACACACACACACACACACACACACACCCACACCCACACACACACACAAACACACAGAGACACACAGACACCGGGACAGTTCTTGACTCCTTTTTGGTTTGATTGCCTGGATTTTGTTTGGTTTTGTTGTTGCTTTGTTTCCTTGGTGTGCCTGAAGTGTCCAGTCAGGAGCAGAGTGACTCTTGCCAAGGAACTCTGTGGTGCTGTCACTTAATATTAAAGCTGTTTTATGCTACTCCCCTGCTGGGGATTTTTAAAGTGCTCTCAAGCCCTCCTTCATAAGAGGGTGAAGGAGCCCTGGCCAAGCTCTGGCCCTGGGGGCACAGGGATGCTGCTAGGGGGTCCCTGTCTCCCTGTTCCAACTGTGACGGCCCTGAGCCCCTGTCCCCGTGTCAGGCTCTGGGCTTGATCTCCTCGAACATCCTCAGCGGGAGGCTGCAGCACCAGGGGCAGGGGGACCCAGAGGGACACGGGATGCCACCGGGCACGAGCAGCTTTGGACTTCTCTGGGAGGAACTGTGAGTGGGAGCTGGCTTGAAGTGACCTCCCCAGTAAGGTCACAGAGCCCCTGAGATGTCACACTGCCTCCTGGGATGTCACAGCCCACCCTGAGATCTCACAAATCCCCCTTGTGATGTCACAGAGCCAGTGCTGCTCTATCACTCTGGGATGTCATACAGTTGCGCTGTGATGGCACAGAAGACTCTGGCATCACAAAGTCAGCCCGTGTCACAATCCTTTAGTGCAAGCGGGAATCATGACAGTTCATTTTCCCCATCTCAGAATTAGCAGAAGTAGATAGGCTTATCATGAGAAACCGAATGTGATAAACATGTTAGAAATGCAAGGCTCCAAGTTATTAATTTTTAATTTAATAAAAGTTATTAAGTGTACCAAATATAAACTTTGAGAAAAATGAAAAAAAGCCACTATAAAAAAAAGTCAATGTGGAGCCCGGGATTGCCACCGGGTGAGACACAGGTTGGACAGCTGCAGCAGAGGGTCCTCTATGCTTCACACCGACCGTCCTGTCTGACCCATTTCTATACGATTTTCCTTGCCTGAGCCAGAGTCCCTTTTCTTCCTTTTCAAAGTGCATGTATTCATGTGGAGTTCTTTTCTCTGTGGCAAGTTGAACAATACGTGTCCGGAGAGTGATGAACACCTGTGTTTGCAGTCCCGGAATTCGGATTTGAGATGTACCTCCCTGATGGCTCTGACTATCTCGGTCTCGGATATTTATCGTGTATTTATCGTCCGGGTGTTTCTCGGACAACCTTGATGCATGATCCCTCTCTGGGCTGGCCACTTTCGTTCGCTTGTAAATAAAGTCCTCCCTCTCTTGTCCAGGTGGCTTTGACATGGTGTTGCAATCGCTGTTGCTGGCTTGTGCGATTTAAAAACTTCCTATAAGAGTATAATTTAACAGCACATAACTATAAAAGAGACGACAATTTTATTTGCACGAATTATCCTATAGACATATAACAGTCCTAATGATTCCTTGAGGCCTTGCAGTGTCACAATGTTCTCCATGGTTCCACAGGCCCCACAGTGTCATGTGACTCCTCTGTTCCATGAGTCCTGCAATGTCACAATGGACCTTTGGACCAATGAACCATGGGGCTTTGCAGTGTCACAACGCTCTCCTTTGGCTCCACAGGGTCACAATGGAGCACTGATTACAGGCAGCCTCTCTGTGTCACCCTGGAGCTTTGTTTCCGTGGGGTCTCGCAGTGTCCCAATGGAGCCTTGGCTGGATGGGGCCTCACAGTGTCACAATGATGCCTACATTCCACTGAGGCACATGGCGTCACTAGGGTCCCCTTGCTTCCATGAGGCCCAGCAATGTCACAGTGGTGTCCATGAATCCATGAGGACTCACAGTATCCCAATGGTCCCTTGATCTCACATGGTCCCACAGTGTCCCAATGGTCCCTTGGTCTCACAAGGCCCCACAGTGTCCCAATGGTCACTTCTTCTCACATGGCCCCACAGTGTAACAATGGTCCCTTGGTTCCATGGTTCCTGGTCTGGTGCATTCCCCTTTCCCCTTCTCAGGCCGCCCTGCCAGCTGAGAAATGCTCACTGGGCCAGGGCGTTGGCCAGCAGCCCCTGGGCTCAGCTCCTCTGGAGCTCATCACAGACACTGTCTGCTCCAGGCTCAACCCTTCATCCCCTGGGGAGATGCCAAAGCCGCCACAGGGAACATTTCCCTTTGCTCAGGGGAATTTCTCACAGGTGCCTTGTAGTGACTCTTTGTGTCTGTGTGCACACAGGAGTGCCTGTGCTCAGGGAAATGTGGCAGAAATGCTGCTCTCTGAGGGCTTTGATTGCCTTGGATAGCTGAGCCAGTCAGGCCTGGAAGTAAGGTTAAGTCATGTCACCCTGATTCTTAAGATTTTCTAAAGCCTTCTGAGTTTCCATTCTGTTGGAGAACCTTCCCACACAATTTCTGTCAACAACATATTGTTTACAATCTTTTGTGGGGCTGGACAAACTTGATGTACTAGTGCTTTGTCCAATGTCTTTGGACAGGTGGCCCATTCACTCTCCAATCCAATGTCACCTTTGGGAAAGTATAAAAGTTGGAGTCAGAGAATAAACTTTTAGCTTTACCTTGAAATTAGCAGGTGGCTCGCGTCGTGCTTTCACGTGTCTTATAGCGACAAAGTCACAAGCTGTAAGCAAAGTTAAATGCTGCTAAGAGTTGTTCTTTTGCTAATTTGTGAAGCTTAATAGAAGTTATAAGCGAAGTTGAATATTGTTAAGTGTTATTCCACAGCTCTGTTTAGCTTTTAGGCTGTATTCCTTTTATCCTTGCCCTCACTGTCCTTTCGTCACACACACACACACACACACACACACACACCCACACCCACACACACACACAAACACACAGAGACACACAGACACCGGGACAGTTCTTGACTCCTTTTTGGTTTGATTGCCTGGATTTTGTTTGGTTTTGTTGTTGCTTTGTTTCCTTGGTGTGCCTGAAGTGTCCAGTCAGGAGCAGAGTGACTCTTGCCAAGGAACTCTGTGGTGCTGTCACTTAATATTAAAGCTGTTTTATGCTACTCCCCTGCTGGGGATTTTTAAAGTGCTCTCAAGCCCTCCTTCATAAGAGGGTGAAGGAGCCCTGGCCAAGCTCTGGCCCTGGGGGCACAGGGATGCTGCTAGGGGGTCCCTGTCTCCCTGTTCCAACTGTGACGGCCCTGAGCCCCTGTCCCCGTGTCAGGCTCTGGGCTTGATCTCCTCGAACATCCTCAGCGGGAGGCTGCAGCACCAGGGGCAGGGGGACCCAGAGGGACACGGGATGCCACCGGGCACGAGCAGCTTTGGACTTCTCTGGGAGGAACTGTGAGTGGGAGCTGGCTTGAAGTGACCTCCCCAGTAAGGTCACAGAGCCCCTGAGATGTCACACTGCCTCCTGGGATGTCACAGCCCACCCTGAGATCTCACAAATCCCCCTTGTGATGTCACAGAGCCAGTGCTGCTCTATCACTCTGGGATGTCATACAGTTGCGCTGTGATGGCACAGAAGACTCTGGCATCACAAAGTCAGCCCGTGTCACAATCCTTTAGTGCAAGCGGGAATCATGACAGTTCATTTTCCCCATCTCAGAATTAGCAGAAGTAGATAGGCTTATCATGAGAAACCGAATGTGATAAACATGTTAGAAATGCAAGGCTCCAAGTTATTAATTTTTAATTTAATAAAAGTTATTAAGTGTACCAAATATAAACTTTGAGAAAAATGAAAAAAAGCCACTATAAAAAAAAGTCAATGTGGAGCCCGGGATTGCCACCGGGTGAGGCACAGGTTGGACAGCTGCAGCAGAGGGTCCTCTATGCTTCACACCGACCGTCCTGTCTGACCCATTTCTATACGATTTTCCTTGCCTGAGCCAGAGTCCCCTTTCTTCCTTTTCAAAGTGCATGTATTCATGTGGAGTTCTTTTCTCTGTGGCAAGTTGAACAATACGTGTCCGGAGAGTGATGAACACCTGTGTTTGCAGTCCCGGAATTCGGATTTGAGATGTACCTCCCTGATGGCTCTGACTATCTCGGTCTCGGATATTTATCGTGTATTTATCGTCCGGGTGTTTCTCGGACAACCTTGATGCATGATCCCTCTCTGGGCTGGCCACTTTCGTTCGCTTGTAAATAAAGTCCTCCCTCTCTTGTCCAGGTGGCTTTGACATGGTGTTGCAATCGCTGTTGCTGGCTTGTGCGATTTAAAAACTTCCTATAAGAGTATAATTTAACAGCACATAACTATAAAAGAGACGACAATTTTATTTGCACGAATTATCCTATAGACATATAACAGTCCTAATGATTCCTTGAGGCCTTGCAGTGTCACAATGTTCTCCATGGTTCCACAGGCCCCACAGTGTCATGTGACTCCTCTGTTCCATGAGTCCTGCAATGTCACAATGGACCTTTGGACCAATGGACCATGGGGCTTTGCAGTGTCACAACGCTCTCCTTTGGCTCCACAGGGTCACAATGGAGCACTGATTACAGGCAGCCTCTCTGTGTCACCCTGGAGCTTTGTTTCCGTGGGGTCTCGCAGTGTCCCAATGGAGCCTTGGCTGGATGGGGCCTCACAGTGTCACAATGATGCCTACATTCCACTGAGGCACACGGCGTCACTAGGGTCCCCTTGCTTCCATGAGGCCCAGCAATGTCACAGTGGTGTCCATGAATCCATGAGGACTCACAGTATCCCAATGGTCCCTTGATCTCACATGGTCCCACAGTGTCCCAATGGTCCCTTGGTCTCACAAGGCCCCACAGTGTCCCAATGGTCACTTCTTCTCACATGGCCCCACAGTGTAACAATGGTCCCTTGGTTCCATGGTTCCTGGTCTGGTGCATTCCCCTTTCCCCTTCTCAGGCCGCCCTGCCAGCTGAGAAATGCTCACTGGGCCAGGGCGTTGGCCAGCAGCCCCTGGGCTCAGCTCCGCTGGAGCTCATCACAGACACTGTCTGCTCCAGGCTCAACCCTTCATCCCCTGGGGAGATGCCAAAGCCGCCACAGGGAACATTTCCCTTTGCTCAGGGGAATTTCTCACAGGTGCCTTGTAGTGACTCTTTGTGTCTGTGTGCACACAGGAGTGCCTGTGCTCAGGGAAATGTGGCAGAAATGCTGCTCTCTGAGGGCTTTGATTGCCTTGGATAGCTGAGCCAGTCAGGCCTGGAAGTAAGGTTAAGTCATGTCACCCTGATTCTTAAGATTTTCTAAAGCCTTCTGAGTTTCCATTCTGTTGGAGAACCTTCCCACACAATTTCTGTCAACAACATATTGTTTACAATCTTTTGTGGGGCTGGACAAACTTGATGTACTAGTGCTTTGTCCAATGTCTTTGGACAGGTGGCCCATTCACTCTCCAATCCAATGTCACCTTTGGGAAAGTATAAAAGTTGGAGTCAGAGAATAAACTTTTAGCTTTACCTTGAAATTAGCAGGTGGCTCGCGTCGTGCTTTCACGTGTCTTATAGCGACAAAGTCACAAGCTGTAAGCAAAGTTAAATGCTGCTAAGAGTTGTTCTTTTGCTAATTTGTGAAGCTTAATAGAAGTTATAAGCGAAGTTGAATATTGTTAAGTGTTATTCCACAGCTCTGTTTAGCTTTTAGGCTGTATTCCTTTTATCCTTGCCCTCACTGTCCTTTCGTCACACACACACACACACACACACACACACACCCACACCCACACACACACACAAACACACAGAGACACACAGACACCGGGACAGTTCTTGACTCCTTTTTGGTTTGATTGCCTGGATTTTGTTTGGTTTTGTTGTTGCTTTGTTTCCTTGGTGTGCCTGAAGTGTCCAGTCAGGAGCAGAGTGACTCTTGCCAAGGAACTCTGTGGTGCTGTCACTTAATATTAAAGCTGTTTTATGCTACTCCCCTGCTGGGGATTTTTAAAGTGCTCTCAAGCCCTCCTTCATAAGAGGGTGAAGGAGCCCTGGCCAAGCTCTGGCCCTGGGGGCACAGGGATGCTGCTAGGGGGTCCCTGTCTCCCTGTTCCAACTGTGACGGCCCTGAGCCCCTGTCCCCGTGTCAGGCTCTGGGCTTGATCTCCTCGAACATCCTCAGCGGGAGGCTGCAGCACCAGGGGCAGGGGGACCCAGAGGGACACGGGATGCCACCGGGCACGAGCAGCTTTGGACTTCTCTGGGAGGAACTGTGAGTGGGAGCTGGCTTGAAGTGACCTCCCCAGTAAGGTCACAGAGCCCCTGAGATGTCACACTGCCTCCTGGGATGTCACAGCCCACCCTGAGATCTCACAAATCCCCCTTGTGATGTCACAGAGCCAGTGCTGCTCTATCACTCTGGGATGTCATACAGTTGCGCTGTGATGGCACAGAAGACTCTGGCATCACAAAGTCAGCCCGTGTCACAATCCTTTAGTGCAAGCGGGAATCATGACAGTTCATTTTCCCCATCTCAGAATTAGCAGAAGTAGATAGGCTTATCATGAGAAACCGAATGTGATAAACATGTTAGAAATGCAAGGCTCCAAGTTATTAATTTTTAATTTAATAAAAGTTATTAAGTGTACCAAATATAAACTTTGAGAAAAATGAAAAAAAGCCACTATAAAAAAAAGTCAATGTGGAGCCCGGGATTGCCACCGGGTGAGACACAGGTTGGACAGCTGCAGCAGAGGGTCCTCTATGCTTCACACCGACCGTCCTGTCTGACCCATTTCTATACGATTTTCCTTGCCTGAGCCAGAGTCCCTTTTCTTCCTTTTCAAAGTGCATGTATTCATGTGGAGTTCTTTTCTCTGTGGCAAGTTGAACAATACGTGTCCGGAGAGTGATGAACACCTGTGTTTGCAGTCCCGGAATTCGGATTTGAGATGTACCTCCCTGATGGCTCTGACTATCTCGGTCTCGGATATTTATCGTGTATTTATCGTCCGGGTGTTTCTCGGACAACCTTGATGCATGATCCCTCTCTGGGCTGGCCACTTTCGTTCGCTTGTAAATAAAGTCCTCCCTCTCTTGTCCAGGTGGCTTTGACATGGTGTTGCAATCGCTGTTGCTGGCTTGTGCGATTTAAAAACTTCCTATAAGAGTATAATTTAACAGCACATAACTATAAAAGAGACGACAATTTTATTTGCACGAATTATCCTATAGACATATAACAGTCCTAATGATTCCTTGAGGCCTTGCAGTGTCACAATGTTCTCCATGGTTCCACAGGCCCCACAGTGTCATGTGACTCCTCTGTTCCATGAGTCCTGCAATGTCACAATGGACCTTTGGACCAATGAACCATGGGGCTTTGCAGTGTCACAACGCTCTCCTTTGGCTCCACAGGGTCACAATGGAGCACTGATTACAGGCAGCCTCTCTGTGTCACCCTGGAGCTTTGTTTCCGTGGGGTCTCGCAGTGTCCCAATGGAGCCTTGGCTGGATGGGGCCTCACAGTGTCACAATGATGCCTACATTCCACTGAGGCACATGGCGTCACTAGGGTCCCCTTGCTTCCATGAGGCCCAGCAATGTCACAGTGGTGTCCATGAATCCATGAGGACTCACAGTATCCCAATGGTCCCTTGATCTCACATGGTCCCACAGTGTCCCAATGGTCCCTTGGTCTCACAAGGCCCCACAGTGTCCCAATGGTCACTTCTTCTCACATGGCCCCACAGTGTAACAATGGTCCCTTGGTTCCATGGTTCCTGGTCTGGTGCATTCCCCTTTCCCCTTCTCAGGCCGCCCTGCCAGCTGAGAAATGCTCACTGGGCCAGGGCGTTGGCCAGCAGCCCCTGGGCTCAGCTCCTCTGGAGCTCATCACAGACACTGTCTGCTCCAGGCTCAACCCTTCATCCCCTGGGGAGATGCCAAAGCCGCCACAGGGAACATTTCCCTTTGCTCAGGGGAATTTCTCACAGGTGCCTTGTAGTGACTCTTTGTGTCTGTGTGCACACAGGAGTGCCTGTGCTCAGGGAAATGTGGCAGAAATGCTGCTCTCTGAGGGCTTTGATTGCCTTGGATAGCTGAGCCAGTCAGGCCTGGAAGTAAGGTTAAGTCATGTCACCCTGATTCTTAAGATTTTCTAAAGCCTTCTGAGTTTCCATTCTGTTGGAGAACCTTCCCACACAATTTCTGTCAACAACATATTGTTTACAATCTTTTGTGGGGCTGGACAAACTTGATGTACTAGTGCTTTGTCCAATGTCTTTGGACAGGTGGCCCATTCACTCTCCAATCCAATGTCACCTTTGGGAAAGTATAAAAGTTGGAGTCAGAGAATAAACTTTTAGCTTTACCTTGAAATTAGCAGGTGGCTCGCGTCGTGCTTTCACGTGTCTTATAGCGACAAAGTCACAAGCTGTAAGCAAAGTTAAATGCTGCTAAGAGTTGTTCTTTTGCTAATTTGTGAAGCTTAATAGAAGTTATAAGCGAAGTTGAATATTGTTAAGTGTTATTCCACAGCTCTGTTTAGCTTTTAGGCTGTATTCCTTTTATCCTTGCCCTCACTGTCCTTTCGTCACACACACACACACACACACACACACACACCCACACCCACACACACACACAAACACACAGAGACACACAGACACCGGGACAGTTCTTGACTCCTTTTTGGTTTGATTGCCTGGATTTTGTTTGGTTTTGTTGTTGCTTTGTTTCCTTGGTGTGCCTGAAGTGTCCAGTCAGGAGCAGAGTGACTCTTGCCAAGGAACTCTGTGGTGCTGTCACTTAATCTTAAAGCTGTTTTATGCTACTCCCCTGCTGGGGATTTTTAAAGTGCTCTCAAGCCCTCCTTCATAAGAGGGTGAAGGAGCCCTGGCCAAGCTCTGGCCCTGGGGGCACAGGGATGCTGCTAGGGGGTCCCTGTCTCCCTGTTCCAACTGTGACGGCCCTGAGCCCCTGTCCCCGTGTCAGGCTCTGGGCTTGATCTCCTCGAACATCCTCAGCGGGAGGCTGCAGCACCAGGGGCAGGGGGACCCAGAGGGACACGGGATGCCACCGGGCACGAGCAGCTTTGGACTTCTCTGGGAGGAACTGTGAGTGGGAGCTGGCTTGAAGTGACCTCCCCAGTAAGGTCACAGAGCCCCTGAGATGTCACACTGCCTCCTGGGATGTCACAGCCCACCCTGAGATCTCACAAATCCCCCTTGTGATGTCACAGAGCCAGTGCTGCTCTATCACTCTGGGATGTCATACAGTTGCGCTGTGATGGCACAGAAGACTCTGGCATCACAAAGTCAGCCCGTGTCACAATCCTTTAGTGCAAGCGGGAATCATGACAGTTCATTTTCCCCATCTCAGAATTAGCAGAAGTAGATAGGCTTATCATGAGAAACCGAATGTGATAAACATGTTAGAAATGCAAGGCTCCAAGTTATTAATTTTTAATTTAATAAAAGTTATTAAGTGTACCAAATATAAACTTTGAGAAAAATGAAAAAAAGCCACTATAAAAAAAAGTCAATGTGGAGCCCGGGATTGCCACCGGGTGAGACACAGGTTGGACAGCTGCAGCAGAGGGTCCTCTATGCTTCACACCGACCGTCCTGTCTGACCCATTTCTATACGATTTTCCTTGCCTGAGCCAGAGTCCCTTTTCTTCCTTTTCAAAGTGCATGTATTCATGTGGAGTTCTTTTCTCTGTGGCAAGTTGAACAATACGTGTCCGGAGAGTGATGAACACCTGTGTTTGCAGTCCCGGAATTCGGATTTGAGATGTACCTCCCTGATGGCTCTGACTATCTCGGTCTCGGATATTTATCGTGTATTTATCGTCCGGGTGTTTCTCGGACAACCTTGATGCATGATCCCTCTCTGGGCTGGCCACTTTCGTTCGCTTGTAAATAAAGTCCTCCCTCTCTTGTCCAGGTGGCTTTGACATGGTGTTGCAATCGCTGTTGCTGGCTTGTGCGATTTAAAAACTTCCTATAAGAGTATAATTTAACAGCACATAACTATAAAAGAGACGACAATTTTATTTGCACGAATTATCCTATAGACATATAACAGTCCTAATGATTCCTTGAGGCCTTGCAGTGTCACAATGTTCTCCATGGTTCCACAGGCCCCACAGTGTCATGTGACTCCTCTGTTCCATGAGTCCTGCAATGTCACAATGGACCTTTGGACCAATGAACCATGGGGCTTTGCAGTGTCACAACGCTCTCCTTTGGCTCCACAGGGTCACAATGGAGCACTGATTACAGGCAGCCTCTCTGTGTCACCCTGGAGCTTTGTTTCCGTGGGGTCTCGCAGTGTCCCAATGGAGCCTTGGCTGGATGGGGCCTCACAGTGTCACAATGATGCCTACATTCCACTGAGGCACATGGCGTCACTAGGGTCCCCTTGCTTCCATGAGGCCCAGCAATGTCACAGTGGTGTCCATGAATCCATGAGGACTCACAGTATCCCAATGGTCCCTTGATCTCACATGGTCCCACAGTGTCCCAATGGTCCCTTGGTCTCACAAGGCCCCACAGTGTCCCAATGGTCACTTCTTCTCACATGGCCCCACAGTGTAACAATGGTCCCTTGGTTCCATGGTTCCTGGTCTGGTGCATTCCCCTTTCCCCTTCTCAGGCCGCCCTGCCAGCTGAGAAATGCTCACTGGGCCAGGGCGTTGGCCAGCAGCCCCTGGGCTCAGCTCCTCTGGAGCTCATCACAGACACTGTCTGCTCCAGGCTCAACCCTTCATCCCCTGGGGAGATGCCAAAGCCGCCACAGGGAACATTTCCCTTTGCTCAGGGGAATTTCTCACAGGTGCCTTGTAGTGACTCTTTGTGTCTGTGTGCACACAGGAGTGCCTGTGCTCAGGGAAATGTGGCAGAAATGCTGCTCTCTGAGGGCTTTGATTGCCTTGGATAGCTGAGCCAGTCAGGCCTGGAAGTAAGGTTAAGTCATGTCACCCTGATTCTTAAGATTTTCTAAAGCCTTCTGAGTTTCCATTCTGTTGGAGAACCTTCCCACACAATTTCTGTCAACAACATATTGTTTACAATCTTTTGTGGGGCTGGACAAACTTGATGTACTAGTGCTTTGTCCAATGTCTTTGGACAGGTGGCCCATTCACTCTCCAATCCAATGTCACCTTTGGGAAAGTATAAAAGTTGGAGTCAGAGAATAAACTTTTAGCTTTACCTTGAAATTAGCAGGTGGCTCGCGTCGTGCTTTCACGTGTCTTATAGCGACAAAGTCACAAGCTGTAAGCAAAGTTAAATGCTGCTAAGAGTTGTTCTTTTGCTAATTTGTGAAGCTTAATAGAAGTTATAAGCGAAGTTGAATATTGTTAAGTGTTATTCCACAGCTCTGTTTAGCTTTTAGGCTGTATTCCTTTTATCCTTGCCCTCACTGTCCTTTCGTCACACACACACACACACACACACACACACACCCACACCCACACACACACACAAACACACAGAGACACACAGACACCGGGACAGTTCTTGACTCCTTTTTGGTTTGATTGCCTGGATTTTGTTTGGTTTTGTTGTTGCTTTGTTTCCTTGGTGTGCCTGAAGTGTCCAGTCAGGAGCAGAGTGACTCTTGCCAAGGAACTCTGTGGTGCTGTCACTTAATATTAAAGCTGTTTTATGCTACTCCCCTGCTGGGGATTTTTAAAGTGCTCTCAAGCCCTCCTTCATAAGAGGGTGAAGGAGCCCTGGCCAAGCTCTGGCCCTGGGGGCACAGGGATGCTGCTAGGGGGTCCCTGTCTCCCTGTTCCAACTGTGACGGCCCTGAGCCCCTGTCCCCGTGTCAGGCTCTGGGCTTGATCTCCTCGAACATCCTCAGCGGGAGGCTGCAGCACCAGGGGCAGGGGGACCCAGAGGGACACGGGATGCCACCGGGCACGAGCAGCTTTGGACTTCTCTGGGAGGAACTGTGAGTGGGAGCTGGCTTGAAGTGACCTCCCCAGTAAGGTCACAGAGCCCCTGAGATGTCACACTGCCTCCTGGGATGTCACAGCCCACCCTGAGATCTCACAAATCCCCCTTGTGATGTCACAGAGCCAGTGCTGCTCTATCACTCTGGGATGTCATACAGTTGCGCTGTGATGGCACAGAAGACTCTGGCATCACAAAGTCAGCCCGTGTCACAATCCTTTAGTGCAAGCGGGAATCATGACAGTTCATTTTCCCCATCTCAGAATTAGCAGAAGTAGATAGGCTTATCATGAGAAACCGAATGTGATAAACATGTTAGAAATGCAAGGCTCCAAGTTATTAATTTTTAATTTAATAAAAGTTATTAAGTGTACCAAATATAAACTTTGAGAAAAATGAAAAAAAGCCACTATAAAAAAAAGTCAATGTGGAGCCCGGGATTGCCACCGGGTGAGACACAGGTTGGACAGCTGCAGCAGAGGGTCCTCTATGCTTCACACCGACCGTCCTGTCTGACCCATTTCTATACGATTTTCCTTGCCTGAGCCAGAGTCCCTTTTCTTCCTTTTCAAAGTGCATGTATTCATGTGGAGTTCTTTTCTCTGTGGCAAGTTGAACAATACGTGTCCGGAGAGTGATGAACACCTGTGTTTGCAGTCCCGGAATTCGGATTTGAGATGTACCTCCCTGATGGCTCTGACTATCTCGGTCTCGGATATTTATCGTGTATTTATCGTCCGGGTGTTTCTCGGACAACCTTGATGCATGATCCCTCTCTGGGCTGGCCACTTTCGTTCGCTTGTAAATAAAGTCCTCCCTCTCTTGTCCAGGTGGCTTTGACATGGTGTTGCAATCGCTGTTGCTGGCTTGTGCGATTTAAAAACTTCCTATAAGAGTATAATTTAACAGCACATAACTATAAAAGAGACGACAATTTTATTTGCACGAATTATCCTATAGACATATAACAGTCCTAATGATTCCTTGAGGCCTTGCAGTGTCACAATGTTCTCCATGGTTCCACAGGCCCCACAGTGTCATGTGACTCCTCTGTTCCATGAGTCCTGCAATGTCACAATGGACCTTTGGACCAATGAACCATGGGGCTTTGCAGTGTCACAACGCTCTCCTTTGGCTCCACAGGGTCACAATGGAGCACTGATTACAGGCAGCCTCTCTGTGTCACCCTGGAGCTTTGTTTCCGTGGGGTCTCGCAGTGTCCCAATGGAGCCTTGGCTGGATGGGGCCTCACAGTGTCACAATGATGCCTACATTCCACTGAGGCACATGGCGTCACTAGGGTCCCCTTGCTTCCATGAGGCCCAGCAATGTCACAGTGGTGTCCATGAATCCATGAGGACTCACAGTATCCCAATGGTCCCTTGATCTCACATGGTCCCACAGTGTCCCAATGGTCCCTTGGTCTCACAAGGCCCCAGAGTGTCCCAATGGTCACTTCTTCTCACATGGCCCCACAGTGTAACAATGGTCCCTTGGTTCCATGGTTCCTGGTCTGGTGCATTCCCCTTTCCCCTTCTCAGGCCGCCCTGCCAGCTGAGAAATGCTCACTGGGCCAGGGCGTTGGCCAGCAGCCCCTGGGCTCAGCTCCTCTGGAGCTCATCACAGACACTGTCTGCTCCAGGCTCAACCCTTCATCCCCTGGGGAGATGCCAAAGCCGCCACAGGGAACATTTCCCTTTGCTCAGGGGAATTTCTCACAGGTGCCTTGTAGTGACTCTTTGTGTCTGTGTGCACACAGGAGTGCCTGTGCTCAGGGAAATGTGGCAGAAATGCTGCTCTCTGAGGGCTTTGATTGCCTTGGATAGCTGAGCCAGTCAGGCCTGGAAGTAAGGTTAAGTCATGTCACCCTGATTCTTAAGATTTTCTAAAGCCTTCTGAGTTTCCATTCTGTTGGAGAACCTTCCCACACAATTTCTGTCAACAACATATTGTTTACAATCTTTTGTGGGGCTGGACAAACTTGATGTACTAGTGCTTTGTCCAATGTCTTTGGACAGGTGGCCCATTCACTCTCCAATCCAATGTCACCTTTGGGAAAGTATAAAAGTTGGAGTCAGAGAATAAACTTTTAGCTTTACCTTGAAATTAGCAGGTGGCTCGCGTCGTGCTTTCACGTGTCTTATAGCGACAAAGTCACAAGCTGTAAGCAAAGTTAAATGCTGCTAAGAGTTGTTCTTTTGCTAATTTGTGAAGCTTAATAGAAGTTATAAGCGAAGTTGAATATTGTTAAGTGTTATTCCACAGCTCTGTTTAGCTTTTAGGCTGTATTCCTTTTATCCTTGCCCTCACTGTCCTTTCGTCACACACACACACACACACACACACACACACCCACACCCACACACACACACAAACACACAGAGACACACAGACACCGGGACAGTTCTTGACTCCTTTTTGGTTTGATTGCCTGGATTTTGTTTGGTTTTGTTGTTGCTTTGTTTCCTTGGTGTGCCTGAAGTGTCCAGTCAGGAGCAGAGTGACTCTTGCCAAGGAACTCTGTGGTGCTGTCACTTAATATTAAAGCTGTTTTATGCTACTCCCCTGCTGGGGATTTTTAAAGTGCTCTCAAGCCCTCCTTCATAAGAGGGTGAAGGAGCCCTGGCCAAGCTCTGGCCCTGGGGGCACAGGGATGCTGCTAGGGGGTCCCTGTCTCCCTGTTCCAACTGTGACGGCCCTGAGCCCCTGTCCCCGTGTCAGGCTCTGGGCTTGATCTCCTCGAACATCCTCAGCGGGAGGCTGCAGCACCAGGGGCAGGGGGACCCAGAGGGACACGGGATGCCACCGGGCACGAGCAGCTTTGGACTTCTCTGGGAGGAACTGTGAGTGGGAGCTGGCTTGAAGTGACCTCCCCAGTAAGGTCACAGAGCCCCTGAGATGTCACACTGCCTCCTGGGATGTCACAGCCCACCCTGAGATCTCACAAATCCCCCTTGTGATGTCACAGAGCCAGTGCTGCTCTATCACTCTGGGATGTCATACAGTTGCGCTGTGATGGCACAGAAGACTCTGGCATCACAAAGTCAGCCCGTGTCACAATCCTTTAGTGCAAGCGGGAATCATGACAGTTCATTTTCCCCATCTCAGAATTAGCAGAAGTAGATAGGCTTATCATGAGAAACCGAATGTGATAAACATGTTAGAAATGCAAGGCTCCAAGTTATTAATTTTTAATTTAATAAAAGTTATTAAGTGTACCAAATATAAACTTTGAGAAAAATGAAAAAAAGCCACTATAAAAAAAAGTCAATGTGGAGCCCGGGATTGCCACCGGGTGAGACACAGGTTGGACAGCTGCAGCAGAGGGTCCTCTATGCTTCACACCGACCGTCCTGTCTGACCCATTTCTATACGATTTTCCTTGCCTGAGCCAGAGTCCCTTTTCTTCCTTTTCAAAGTGCATGTATTCATGTGGAGTTCTTTTCTCTGTGGCAAGTTGAACAATACGTGTCCGGAGAGTGATGAACACCTGTGTTTGCAGTCCCGGAATTCGGATTTGAGATGTACCTCCCTGATGGCTCTGACTATCTCGGTCTCGGATATTTATCGTGTATTTATCGTCCGGGTGTTTCTCGGACAACCTTGATGCATGATCCCTCTCTGGGCTGGCCACTTTCGTTCGCTTGTAAATAAAGTCCTCCCTCTCTTGTCCAGGTGGCTTTGACATGGTGTTGCAATCGCTGTTGCTGGCTTGTGCGATTTAAAAACTTCCTATAAGAGTATAATTTAACAGCACATAACTATAAAAGAGACGACAATTTTATTTGCACGAATTATCCTATAGACATATAACAGTCCTAATGATTCCTTGAGGCCTTGCAGTGTCACAATGTTCTCCATGGTTCCACAGGCCCCACAGTGTCATGTGACTCCTCTGTTCCATGAGTCCTGCAATGTCACAATGGACCTTTGGACCAATGAACCATGGGGCTTTGCAGTGTCACAACGCTCTCCTTTGGCTCCACAGGGTCACAATGGAGCACTGATTACAGGCAGCCTCTCTGTGTCACCCTGGAGCTTTGTTTCCGTGGGGTCTCGCAGTGTCCCAATGGAGCCTTGGCTGGATGGGGCCTCACAGTGTCACAATGATGCCTACATTCCACTGAGGCACATGGCGTCACTAGGGTCCCCTTGCTTCCATGAGGCCCAGCAATGTCACAGTGGTGTCCATGAATCCATGAGGACTCACAGTATCCCAATGGTCCCTTGATCTCACATGGTCCCACAGTGTCCCAATGGTCCCTTGGTCTCACAAGGCCCCAGAGTGTCCCAATGGTCACTTCTTCTCACATGGCCCCACAGTGTAACAATGGTCCCTTGGTTCCATGGTTCCTGGTCTGGTGCATTCCCCTTTCCCCTTCTCAGGCCGCCCTGCCAGCTGAGAAATGCTCACTGGGCCAGGGCGTTGGCCAGCAGCCCCTGGGCTCAGCTCCTCTGGAGCTCATCACAGACACTGTCTGCTCCAGGCTCAACCCTTCATCCCCTGGGGAGATGCCAAAGCCGCCACAGGGAACATTTCCCTTTGCTCAGGGGAATTTCTCACAGGTGCCTTGTAGTGACTCTTTGTGTCTGTGTGCACACAGGAGTGCCTGTGCTCAGGGAAATGTGGCAGAAATGCTGCTCTCTGAGGGCTTTGATTGCCTTGGATAGCTGAGCCAGTCAGGCCTGGAAGTAAGGTTAAGTCATGTCACCCTGATTCTTAAGATTTTCTAAAGCCTTCTGAGTTTCCATTCTGTTGGAGAACCTTCCCACACAATTTCTGTCAACAACATATTGTTTACAATCTTTTGTGGGGCTGGACAAACTTGATGTACTAGTGCTTTGTCCAATGTCTTTGGACAGGTGGCCCATTCACTCTCCAATCCAATGTCACCTTTGGGAAAGTATAAAAGTTGGAGTCAGAGAATAAACTTTTAGCTTTACCTTGAAATTAGCAGGTGGCTCGCGTCGTGCTTTCACGTGTCTTATAGCGACAAAGTCACAAGCTGTAAGCAAAGTTAAATGCTGCTAAGAGTTGTTCTTTTGCTAATTTGTGAAGCTTAATAGAAGTTATAAGCGAAGTTGAATATTGTTAAGTGTTATTCCACAGCTCTGTTTAGCTTTTAGGCTGTATTCCTTTTATCCTTGCCCTCACTGTCCTTTCGTCACACACACACACACACACACACACACACACCCACACCCACACACACACACAAACACACAGAGACACACAGACACCGGGACAGTTCTTGACTCCTTTTTGGTTTGATTGCCTGGATTTTGTTTGGTTTTGTTGTTGCTTTGTTTCCTTGGTGTGCCTGAAGTGTCCAGTCAGGAGCAGAGTGACTCTTGCCAAGGAACTCTGTGGTGCTGTCACTTAATATTAAAGCTGTTTTATGCTACTCCCCTGCTGGGGATTTTTAAAGTGCTCTCAAGCCCTCCTTCATAAGAGGGTGAAGGAGCCCTGGCCAAGCTCTGGCCCTGGGGGCACAGGGATGCTGCTAGGGGGTCCCTGTCTCCCTGTTCCAACTGTGACGGCCCTGAGCCCCTGTCCCCGTGTCAGGCTCTGGGCTTGATCTCCTCGAACATCCTCAGCGGGAGGCTGCAGCACCAGGGGCAGGGGGACCCAGAGGGACACGGGATGCCACCGGGCACGAGCAGCTTTGGACTTCTCTGGGAGGAACTGTGAGTGGGAGCTGGCTTGAAGTGACCTCCCCAGTAAGGTCACAGAGCCCCTGAGATGTCACACTGCCTCCTGGGATGTCACAGCCCACCCTGAGATCTCACAAATCCCCCTTGTGATGTCACAGAGCCAGTGCTGCTCTAGCACTCTGGGATGTCATACAGTTGCGCTGTGATGGCACAGAAGACTCTGGCATCACAAAGTCAGCCCGTGTCACAATCCTTTAGTGCAAGCGGGAATCATGACAGTTCATTTTCCCCATCTCAGAATTAGCAGAAGTAGATAGGCTTATCATGAGAAACCGAATGTGATAAACATGTTAGAAATGCAAGGCTCCAAGTTATTAATTTTTAATTTAATAAAAGTTATTAAGTGTACCAAATATAAACTTTGAGAAAAATGAAAAAAAGCCACTATAAAAAAAAGTCAATGTGGAGCCCGGGATTGCCACCGGGTGAGACACAGGTTGGACAGCTGCAGCAGAGGGTCCTCTATGCTTCACACCGACCGTCCTGTCTGACCCATTTCTATACGATTTTCCTTGCCTGAGCCAGAGTCCCTTTTCTTCCTTTTCAAAGTGCATGTATTCATGTGGAGTTCTTTTCTCTGTGGCAAGTTGAACAATACGTGTCCGGAGAGTGGTGAACACCTGTGTTTGCAGTCCCGGAATTCGGATTTGAGATGTACCTCCCTGATGGCTCTGACTATCTCGGTCTCGGATATTTATCGTGTATTTATCGTCCGGGTGTTTCTCGGACAACCTTGATGCATGATCCCTCTCTGGGCTGGCCACTTTCGTTCGCTTGTAAATAAAGTCCTCCCTCTCTTGTCCAGGTGGCTTTGACATGGTGTTGCAATCGCTGTTGCTGGCTTGTGCGATTTAAAAACTTCCTATAAGAGTATAATTTAACAGCACATAACTATAAAAGAGACGACAATTTTATTTGCACGAATTATCCTATAGACATATAACAGTCCTAATGATTCCTTGAGGCCTTGCAGTGTCACAATGTTCTCCATGGTTCCACAGGCCCACAGTGTCATGTGACTCCTCTGTTCCATGAGTCCTGCAATGTCACAATGGACCTTTGGACCAATGAACCATGGGGCTTTGCAGTGTCACAACGCTCTCCTTTGGCTCCACAGGGTCACAATGGAGCACTGATTACAGGCAGCCTCTCTGTGTTACCCTGGAGCTTTGTTTCCGTGGGGTCTCGCAGTGTCCCAATGGAGCCTTGGTTGGATGGGGCCTCACAGTGTCACAATGATGCCTACATTCCACTGAGGCACACGGCGTCACTAGGGTCCCCTTGCTTCCATGAGGCCCAGCAATGTCACAGTGGTGTCCATGAATCCATGAGGACTCACAGTATCCCAATGGTCCCTTGATCTCACATGGTCCCACAGTGTCCCAATGGTCCCTTGGTCTCACAAGGCCCCACAGTGTCCCAATGGTCACTTCTTCTCACATGGCCCCACAGTGTAACAATGGTCCCTTGGTTCCATGGTTCCTGGTCTGGTGCATTCCCCTTTCCCCTTCTCAGGCCGCCCTGCCAGCTGAGAAATGCTCACTGGGCCAGGGCCTTGGCCAGCAGACCCTGGGCTCAGCTTCTCTGGAGCTCATCACAGACACTGTCTGCTCCAGGCTCAACCCTTCATCCCCTGGGGAGATGCCAAAGCCTCCACAGGGAGCATTTCCCTTTGCTCAGGGGAATTTCTCACAGGTGCCTTGTAGTGACTCTTTGTGTCTGTGTGCACACAGAAGTGCCTGTGCTCAGGGAAATGTGGCAGAAATGCTGCTCTCTGAGGGCTTTGATTGCCTTGGATAGCTGAGCCAGTCAGGCCTGGAAGTAAGGTTAAGTCATGTCACCCTGATTCTTAAGATTTTCTAAAGCCTTCTGAGTTTCCATTCTGTTGGAGAACCTTCCCACACAATTTCTGTCAACAACATATTGTTTACAATCTTTTATGGGGCTGGACAAACTTGATGTACTAGTGCTTTGTCCAATGTCTTTGGACAGGTGGCCCATTCACTCTCCAATCCAATGTCACCTTTGGGAAAGTATAAAAGTTGGAGTCAGAGAATAAACTTTTAGCTTTACCTTGAAATTAGCAGGTGGCTCGCGTCGTGCTTTCACGTGTCTTATAGCGACAAAGTCACAAGCTGTAAGCAAAGTTAAATGCTGCTAAGAGTTGTTCTTTTGCTAATTTGTGAAGCTTAATAGAAGTTATAAGCGAAGTTGAATATTGTTAAGTGTTATTCCACAGCTCTCTTTAGCTTTTAGGCTGTATTCCTTTTATCCTTGCCCTCACTGTCCTTTCGTCACAAACACACACACACACACACACACACACACCCACACCCACACACACACACAAACACACAGAGACACACAGACACCGGGACAGTTCTTGACTCCTTTTTGGTTTGATTGCCTGGATTTTGTTTGGTTTTGTTGTTGCTTTGTTTCCTTGGTGTGCCTGAAGTGTCCAGTCAGGAGCAGAGTGACTCTTGCCAAGGAACTCTGTGGTGCTGTCAGTTAATATTAAAGCTGTTTTATGCTACTCCCCTGCTGGGGATTTTTAAAGTGCTCTCAAGCCCTCCTTCATAAGAGGGTGAAGGAGCCCTGGCCAAGCTCTGGCCCTGGGGGCACAGGGATGCTGCTAGGGGGTCCCTGTCTCCCTGTTCCAACTGTGACGGCCCTGAGCCCCTGTCCCCGTGTCAGGCTCTGGGCTTGATCTCCTCGAACATCCTCAGCGGGAGGCTGCAGCACCAGGGGCAGGGGGACCCAGAGGGACACGGGATGCCACCGGGCACGAGCAGCTTTGGACTTCTCTGGGAGGAACTGTGAGTGGGAGCTGGCTTGAAGTGACCTCCCCAGTAAGGTCACAGAGCCCCTGAGATGTCACACTGCCTCCTGGGATGTCACAGCCCACCCTGAGATCTCACAAATCCCCCTTGTGATGTCACAGAGCCAGTGCTGCTCTAGCACTCTGGGATGTCATACAGTTGCGCTGTGATGGCACAGAAGACTCTGGCATCACAAAGTCAGCCCGTGTCACAATCCTTTAGTGCAAGCGGGAATCATGACAGTTCATTTTCCCCATCTCAGAATTAGCAGAAGTAGATAGGCTTATCATGAGAAACCGAATGTGATAAACATGTTAGAAATGCAAGGCTCCAAGTTATTAATTTTTAATTTAATAAAAGTTATTAAGTGTACCAAATATAAACTTTGAGAAAAATGAAAAAAAGCCACTATAAAAAAAAGTCAATGTGGAGCCTGGGATTGCCACCGGGTGAGACACAGGTTGGACAGCTGCAGCAGAGGGTCCTCTATGCTTCACACCGACCATCCTGTCTGACCCATTTCTATACGATTTTCCTTGCCTGAGCCAGAGTCCCTTTTCTTCCATTTCAAAGTGCATGTATTCAAGTGGAGTTCTTTTCTCTGTGGCAAGTTGAACAATACGTGTCCGGAGAGTGATGAACACCTGTGTTTGCAGTCCCGGAATTCGGATTTGAGATGTACCTCCCTGATGGCTCTGACTATCTCGGTCTCGGATATTTATCGTGTATTTATCGTCCGGGTGTTTCTCGGACAACCTTGATGCATGATCCCTCTCTGGGCTGGCCACTTTCGTTCGCTTGTAAATAAAGTCCTCCCTCTCTTGTCCAGGTGGCTTTGACATGGTGTTGCAATCGCTGTTGCTGGCTTGTGCGATTTAAAAACTTCCTATAAGAGTATAATTTAACAGCACATAACTATAAAAGAGACGACAATTTTATTTGCACGAATTATCCTATAGACATATAACAGTCCTAATGATTCCTTGAGGCCTTGCAGTGTCACAATGTTCTCCATGGTTCCACAGGCCCCACAGTGTCATGTGACTCCTCTGTTCCATGAGTCCTGCAATGTCACAATGGACCTTTGGACCAATGAACCATGGGGCTTTGCAGTGTCACAACGCTCTCCTTTGGCTCCACAGGGTCACAATGGAGCACTGATTACAGGCAGCCTCTCTGTGTTACCCTGGAGCTTTGTTTCCGTGGGGTCTCGCAGTGTCCCAATGGAGCCTTGGTTGGATGGGGCCTCACAGTGTCACAATGATGCCTACATTCCACTGAGGCACACGGCGTCACTAGGGTCCCCTTGCTTCCATGAGGCCCAGCAATGTCACAGTGGTGTCCATGAATCCATGAGGACTCACAGTATCCCAATGGTCCCTTGATCTCACATGGTCCCACAGTGTCCCAATGGTCCCTTGGTCTCACAAGGCCCCACAGTGTCCCAATGGTCACTTCTTCTCACATGGCCCCACAGTGTAACAATGGTCCCTTGGTTCCATGGTTCCTGGTCTGGTGCATTCCCCTTTCCCCTTCTCAGGCCGCCCTGCCAGCTGAGAAATGCTCACTGGGCCAGGGCGTTGGCCAGCAGCCCCTGGGCTCAGCTCCGCTGGAGCTCATCACAGACACTGTCTGCTCCAGGCTCAACCCTTCATCCCCTGGGGAGATGCCAAAGCCGCCACAGGGAACATTTCCCTTTGCTCAGGGGAATTTCTCACAGGTGCCTTGTAGTGACTCTTTGTGTCTGTGTGCACACAGGAGTGCCTGTGCTCAGGGAAATGTGGCAGAAATGCTGCTCTCTGAGGGCTTTGATTGCCTTGGATAGCTGAGCCAGTCAGGCCTGGAAGTAAGGTTAAGTCATGTCACCCTGATTCTTAAGATTTTCTAAAGCCTTCTGAGTTTCCATTCTGTTGGAGAACCTTCCCACACAATTTCTGTCAACAACATATTGTTTACAATCTTTTATGGGGCTGGACAAACTTGATGTACTAGTGCTTTGTCCAATGTCTTTGGACAGGTGGCCCATTCACTCTCCAATCCAATGTCACCTTTGGGAAAGTATAAAAGTTGGAGTCAGAGAATAAACTTTTAGCTTTACCTTGAAAATAGCAGGTGGCTCGCGTCGTGCTTTCACGTGTCTTATAGCGACAAAGTCACAAGCTGTAAGCAAAGTTAAATGCTGCTAAGAGTTGTTCTTTTGCTAATTTGTGAAGCTTAATAGAAGTTATAAGCGAAGTTGAATATTGTTAAGTGTTATTCCACAGCTCTCTTTAGCTTTTAGGCTGTATTCCTTTTATCCTTGCCCTCACTGTCCTTTCATCACACACACACACACACACACACACACACACCCACACCCACACACACACACAAACACACAGAGACACACAGACACCGGGACAGTTCTTGACTCCTTTTTGGTTTGATTGCCTGGATTTTGTTTGGTTTTGTTGTTGCTTTGTTTCCTTGGTGTGCCTGAAGTGTCCAGTCAGGAGCAGAGTGACTCTTGCCAAGGAACTCTGTGGTGCTGTCACTTAATCTTAAAGCTGTTTTATGCTACTCCCCTGCTGGGGATTTTTAAAGTGCTCTCAAGCCCTCCTTCATAAGAGGGTGAAGGAGCCCTGGCCAAGCTCTGGCCCTGGGGGCACAGGGATGCTGCTAGGGGGTCCCTGTCTCCCTGTTCCAACTGTGACGGCCCTGAGCCCCTGTCCCCGTGTCAGGCTCTGGGCTTGATCTCCTCGAACATCCTCAGCGGGAGGCTGCAGCGCCAGGGGCAGGGGGACCCAGAGGGACACGGGATGCCACCGGGCACGAGCAGCTTTGGACTTCTCTGGGAGGAACTGTGAGTGGGAGCTGGCTTGAAGTAACCTCCCCAGTAAGGTCACAGAGCCCCTGAGATGTCACACTGCCTCCTGGGATGTCACAGCCCACCCTGAGATCTCACAAATCCCCCTTGTGATGTCACAGAGCCAGTGCTGCTCTAGCACTCTGGGATGTCATACAGTTGCGCTGTGATGGCACAGAAGACTCTGGCATCACAAAGTCAGCCCGTGTCACAATCCTCTAGTGCAAGCGGGAATCATGACAGTTCATTTTCCCCATCTCAGAATTAGCAGAAGTAGATAGGCTTATCATGAGAAACCGAATGTGATGAACATGTTAGAAATGCAAGGCTCCAAGTTATTAATTTTTAATTTAATAAAAGTTATTAAGTGTACCAAATATAAACTTTGAGAAAAATGAAAAAAAGCCACTATAAAAAAAAGTCAATGTGGAGCCCGGGATTGCCACCGGGTGAGACACAGGTTGGACAGCTGCAGCAGAGGGTCCTCTATGCTTCACACCGACCGTCCTGTCTGACCCATTTCTATACGATTTTCCTTGCCTGAGCCAGAGTCCCCTTTCTTCCTTTTCAAAGTGCATGTATTCATATGGAGTTCTTTTCTCTGTGGCAAGTTGAACAATACGTGTCCAGAGAGTGATGAACACCTGTGTTTGCAGTCCCGGAATTCGGATTTGAGATGTACCTCCCTGATGGCTCTGACTATCTCGGTCTCGGATATTTATCGTGTATTTATCGTCCGGGTGTTTCTCGGACAACCTTGATGCATGATCCCTCTCCGGGCTGGCCACTTCCGTTCGCTTGTAAATAAAGTCCTCCCTCTCTTGTCCAGGTGGCTTTGACATGGTGTTGCAGTCGCTGTTGCTGGCTTGTGCGATTTAAAAACTTCTTATAAGAGTATAATTTAACAGCAGATAACTATAAAATAGACGACAATTTTATTTGCACGAATTATCCTATAGACATATAACAGTCCTAATGATTCCTTGAGGCCTTGCAGTGTCACAATGTTCTCCATGGTTCCACAGGCCCCACAGTGTCATGTGACTCCTCTGTTCCATGAGTCCTGCAATGTCACAATGGACCTTTGGACCAATGGACCATGGGGCTTTGCAGTGTCACAACGCTCTCCTTTGGCTCCACAGGGTCACAATGGAGCACTGATTACAGGCAGCCTCTCTGTGTTACCCTGGAGCTTTGTTTCCATGGGGTCTCGCAGTGTCCCAATGGAGCCTTGGCTGGATGGGGCCTCACAGTGTCACAATGATGCCTACATTCCACTGAGGCACACGGCGTCACTAGGGTCCCCTTGCTTCCATGAGGCCCAGCAATGTCACAGTGGTGTCCATGAATCCATGAGGACTCACAGTATCCCAATGGTCCCTTGATCTCACATGGTCCCACAGTGTCCCAATGGTCCCTTGGTCTCACAAGGCCCCACAGTGTCCCAATGGTCACTTCTTCTCACATGGCCCCACAGTGTAACAATGGTCCCTTGGTTCCATGGTTCCTGGTCTGGTGCATTCCCCTTTCCCCTTCTCAGGCCGCCCTGCCAGCTGAGAAATGCTCACTGGGCCAGGGCGTTGGCCAGCAGCCCCTGGGCTCAGCTCCGCTGGAGCTCATCACAGACACTGTCTGCTCCAGGCTCAACCCTTCATCCCCTGGGGAGATGCCAAAGCCTCCACAGGGAGCATTTCCCTTTGCTCAGGGGAATTTCTCACAGGTGCCTTGTAGTGACTCTTTGTGTCTGTGTGCACACAGAAGTGCCTGTGCTCAGGGAAATGTGGCAGAAATGCTGCTCTCTGAGGGCTTTGATTGCCTTGGATAGCTGAGCCAGTCAGGCCTGGAAGTAAGGTTAAGTCATGTCACCCTGATTCTTAAGATTTTCTAAAGCCTTCTGAGTTTCCATTCTGTTGGAGAACCTTCCCACAAAATTTCTGTCAACAATATATTGTTTACAATCTTTTATGGGGCTGGACAAACTTGATGTACTAGTGCTTTGTCCAATGTCTTTGGACAGGTGGCCCATTCACTCTCCAATCCAATGTCACCTTTGGGAAAGTATAAAAGTTGGAGTCAGAGAATAAACTTTTCTCTTTACCTTGAAAATAGCAGGTGGCTCGCGTCGTGCTTTCACGTGTCTTATAGCGACAAAGTCACAAGCTGTAAGCAAAGTTAAATGCTGCTAAGAGTTGTTCTTTTGCTAATTTGTGAAGCTTAATAGAAGTTATAAGCGAAGTTGAATATTGTTAAGTGTTATTCCACAGCTCTCTTTAGCTTTTAGGCTGTATTCCTTTTATCCTTGCCCTCACTGTCCTTTCGTCACACACACACACACACACACACACACACACCCACACCCACACACACACACAAACACACAGAGACACACAGACACCGGGACAGTTCTTGACTCCTTTTTGGTTTGATTGCCTGGATTTTGTTTGGTTTTGTTGTTGCTTTGTTTCCTTGGTGTGCCTGAAGTGTCCAGTCAGGAGCAGAGTGACTCTTGCCAAGGAACTCTGTGGTGCTGTCACTTAATCTTAAAGCTGTTTTATGCTACTCCCCTGCTGGGGATTTTTAAAGTGCTCTCAAGCCCTCCTTCATAAGAGGGTGAAGGAGCCCTGGCCAAGCTCTGGCCCTGGGGGCACAGGGATGCTGCTAGGGGGTCCCTGTCTCCCTGTTCCAACTGTGACGGCCCTGAGCCCCTGTCCCCGTGTCAGGCTCTGGGCTTGATCTCCTCGAACATCCTCAGCGGGAGGCTGCAGCGCCAGGGGCAGGGGGACCCAGAGGGACACGGGATGCCACCGGGCACGAGCAGCTTTGGACTTCTCTGGGAGGAACTGTGAGTGGGAGCTGGCTTGAAGTAACCTCCCCAGTAAGGTCACAGAGCCCCTGAGATGTCACACTGCCTCCTGGGATGTCACAGCCCACCCTGAGATCTCACAAATCCCCCTTGTGATGTCACAGAGCCAGTGCTGCTCTAGCACTCTGGGATGTCATACAGTTGCGCTGTGATGGCACAGAAGACTCTGGCATCACAAAGTCAGCCCGTGTCACAATCCTTTAGTGCAAGCGGGAATCATGACAGTTCATTTTCCCCATCTCAGAATTAGCAGAAGTAGATAGGCTTATCATGAGAAACCGAATGTGATGAACATGTTAGAAATGCAAGGCTCCAAGTTATTAATTTTTAATTTAATAAAAGTTATTAAGTGTACCAAATATAAACTTTGAGAAAAATGAAAAAAAGCCACTATAAAAAAAAGTCAATGTGGAGCCCGGGATTGCCACCGGGTGAGACACAGGTTGGACAGCTGCAGCAGAGGGTCCTCTATGCTTCACACCGACCGTCCTGTCTGACCCATTTCTATACGATTTTCCTTGCCTGAGCCAGAGTCCCCTTTCTTCCTTTTCAAAGTGCATGTATTCATATGGAGTTCTTTTCTCTGTGGCAAGTTGAACAATACGTGTCCAGAGAGTGATGAACACCTGTGTTTGCAGTCCCGGAATTCGGATTTGAGATGTACCTCCCTGATGGCTCTGACTATCTCGGTCTCGGATATTTATCGTGTATTTATCGTCCGGGTGTTTCTCGGACAACCTTGATGCATGATCCCTCTCCGGGCTGGCCACTTCCGTTCGCTTGTAAATAAAGTCCTCCCTCTCTTGTCCAGGTGGCTTTGACATGGTGTTGCAGTCGCTGTTGCTGGCTTGTGCGATTTAAAAACTTCTTATAAGAGTATAATTTAACAGCAGATAACTATAAAATAGACGACAATTTTATTTGCACGAATTATCCTATAGACATATAACAGTCCTAATGATTCCTTGAGGCCTTGCAGTGTCACAATGTTCTCCATGGTTCCACAGGCCCCACAGTGTCATGTGACTCCTCTGTTCCATGAGTCCTGCAATGTCACAATGGACCTTTGGACCAATGGACCATGGGGCTTTGCAGTGTCACAACGCTCTCCTTTGGCTCCACAGGGTCACAATGGAGCACTGATTACAGGCAGCCTCTCTGTGTTACCCTGGAGCTTTGTTTCCATGGGGTCTCGCAGTGTCCCAATGGAGCCTTGGCTGGATGGGGCCTCACAGTGTCACAATGATGCCTACATTCCACTGAGGCACACGGCGTCACTAGGGTCCCCTTGCTTCCATGAGGCCCAGCAATGTCACAGTGGTGTCCATGAATCCATGAGGACTCACAGTATCCCAATGGTCCCTTGATCTCACATGGTCCCACAGTGTCCCAATGGTCCCTTGGTCTCACAAGGCCCCACAGTGTCCCAATGGTCACTTCTTCTCACATGGCCCCACAGTGTAACAATGGTCCCTTGGTTCCATGGTTCCTGGTCTGGTGCATTCCCCTTTCCCCTTCTCAGGCCGCCCTGCCAGCTGAGAAATGCTCACTGGGCCAGGGCGTTGGCCAGCAGCCCCTGGGCTCAGCTCCGCTGGAGCTCATCACAGACACTGTCTGCTCCAGGCTCAACCCTTCATCCCCTGGGGAGATGCCAAAGCCTCCACAGGGAGCATTTCCCTTTGCTCAGGGGAATTTCTCACAGGTGCCTTGTAGTGACTCTTTGTGTCTGTGTGCACACAGAAGTGCCTGTGCTCAGGGAAATGTGGCAGAAATGCTGCTCTCTGAGGGCTTTGATTGCCTTGGATAGCTGAGCCAGTCAGGCCTGGAAGTAAGGTTAAGTCATGTCACCCTGATTCTTAAGATTTTCTAAAGCCTTCTGAGTTTCCATTCTGTTGGAGAACCTTCCCACACAATTTCTGTCAACAATATATTGTTTACAATCTTTTATGGGGCTGGACAAACTTGATGTACTAGTGCTTTGTCCAATGTCTTTGGACAGGTGGCCCATTCACTCTCCAATCCAATGTCACCTTTGGGAAAGTATAAAAGTTGGAGTCAGAGAATAAACTTTTCTCTTTACCTTGAAAATAGCAGGTGGCTCGCGTCGTGCTTTCACGTGTCTTATAGCGACAAAGTCACAAGCTGTAAGCAAAGTTAAATGCTGCTAAGAGTTGTTCTTTTGCTAATTTGTGAAGCTTAATAGAAGTTATAAGCGAAGTTGAATATTGTTAAGTGTTATTCCACAGCTCTCTTTAGCTTTTAGGCTGTATTCCTTTTATCCTTGCCCTCACTGTCCTTTCGTCACACACACACACACACAAACAGACAGAGACACACAGACACCGGGACAGTTCTTGACTCCTTTTTGGTTTGATTGCCTGGATTTTGTTTGGTTTTGTTGTTGCTTTGTTTCCTTGGTGTGCCTGAAGTGTCCAGTCAGGAGCAGAGTGACTCTTGCCAAGGAACTCTGTGGTGCTGTCACTTAATCTTAAAGCTGTTTTATGCTACTCCCCTGCTGGGGATTTTTAAAGTGCTCTCAAGCCCTCCTTCATAAGAGGGTGAAGGAGCCCTGGCCAAGCTCTGGCCCTGGGGGCACAGGGATGCTGCTAGGGGGTCCCTGTCTCCCTGTTCCAACTGTGACGGCCCTGAGCCCCTGTCCCCGTGTCAGGCTCTGGGCTTGATCTCCTCGAACATCCTCAGCGGGAGGCTGCAGCACCAGGGGCAGGGGGACCCAGAGGGACACGGGATGCCACCGGGCACGAGCAGCTTTGGACTTCTCTGGGAGGAACTGTGAGTGGGAGCTGGCTTGAAGTGACCTCCCCAGTAAGGTCACAGAGCCCCTGAGATGTCACACTGCCTCCTGGGATGTCACAGCCCACCCTGAGATCTCACAAATCCCCCTTGTGATGTCACAGAGCCAGTGCTGCTCTATCACTCTGGGATGTCATACAGTTGCGCTGTGATGGCACAGAAGACTCTGGCATCACAAAGTCAGCCCGTGTCACAATCCTTTAGTGCAAGCGGGAATCATGACAGTTCATTTTCCCCATCTCAGAATTAGCAGAAGTAGATAGGCTTATCATGAGAAACCGAATGTGATGAACATGTTAGAAATGCAAGGCTCCAAGTTATTAATTTTTAATTTAATAAAAGTTATTAAGTGTACCAAATATAAACTTTGAGAAAAATGAAAAAAAGCCACTATAAAAAAAAGTCAATGTGGAGCCCGGGATTGCCACCGGGTGAGACACAGGTTGGACAGCTGCAGCAGAGGGTCCTCTATGCTTCACACCGACCGTCCTGTCTGACCCATTTCTATACGATTTTCCTTGCCTGAGCCAGAGTCCCCTTTCTTCCTTTTCAAAGTGCATGTATTCATGTGGAGTTCTTTTCTCTGTGGCAAGTTGAACAATACGTGTCCGGAGAGTGATGAACACCTGTGTTTGCAGTCCCGGAATTCGGATTTGAGATGTACCTCCCTGATGGCTCTGACTATCTCGGTCTCGGATATTTATCGTGTATTTATCGTCCGGGTGTTTCTCGGACAACCTTGATGCATGATCCCTCTCCGGGCTGGCCACTTTCGTTCGCTTGTAAATAAAGTCCTCCCTCTCTTGTCCAGGTGGCTTTGACATGGTGTTGCAGTCGCTGTTGCTGGCTTGTGCGATTTAAAAACTTCTTATAAGAGTATAATTTAACAGCAGATAACTATAAAAGAGACGACAATTTTATTTGCACGAATTATCCTATAGACATATAACAGTCCTAATGATTCCTTGAGGCCTTGCAGTGTCACAATGTTCTCCATGGTTCCACAGGCCCCACAGTGTCATGTGACTCCTCTGTTCCATGAGTCCTGCAATGTCACAATGGACCTTTGGACCAATGGACCATGGGGCTTTGCAGTGTCACAACGCTCTCCTTTGGCTCCACAGGGTCACAATGGAGCACTGATTACAGGCAGCCTCTCTGTGTTACCCTGGAGCTTTGTTTCCATGGGGTCTCGCAGTGTCCCAATGGAGCCTTGGCTGGATGGGGCCTCACAGTGTCACAATGATGCCTACATTCCACTGAGGCACACGGCGTCACTAGGGTCCCCTTGCTTCCATGAGGCCCAGCAATGTCACAGTGGTGTCCATGAATCCATGAGGACTCACAGTATCCCAATGGTCCCTTGATCTCACATGGTCCCACAGTGTCCCAATGGTCCCTTGGTCTCACAAGGCCCCACAGTGTCCCAATGGTCACTTCTTCTCACATGGCCCCACAGTGTAACAATGGTCCCTTGGTTCCATGGTTCCTGGTCTGGTGCATTCCCCTTTCCCCTTCTCAGGCCGCCCTGCCAGCTGAGAAATGCTCACTGGGCCAGGGCGTTGGCCAGCAGCCCCTGGGCTCAGCTCCGCTGGAGCTCATCACAGACACTGTCTGCTCCAGGCTCAACCCTTCATCCCCTGGGGAGATGCCAAAGCCTCCACAGGGAGCATTTCCCTTTGCTCAGGGGAATTTCTCACAGGTGCCTTGTAGTGACTCTTTGTGTCTGTGTGCACACAGAAGTGCCTGTGCTCAGGGAAATGTGGCAGAAATGCTGCTCTCTGAGGGCTTTGATTGCCTTGGATAGCTGAGCCAGTCAGGCCTGGAAGTAAGGTTAAGTCATGTCACCCTGATTCTTAAGATTTTCTAAAGCCTTCTGAGTTTCCATTCTGTTGGAGAACCTTCCCACACAATTTCTGTCAACAATATATTGTTTACAATCTTTTATGGGGCTGGACAAACTTGATGTACTAGTGCTTTGTCCAATGTCTTTGGACAGGTGGCCCATTCACTCTCCAATCCAATGTCACCTTTGGGAAAGTATAAAAGTTGGAGTCAGAGAATAAACTTTTCTCTTTACCTTGCAAATAGCAGGTGGCTCGCGTCGTGCTTTCACGTGTCTTATAGCGACAAAGTCACAAGCTGTAAGCAAAGTTAAATGCTGCTAAGAGTTGTTCTTTTGCTAATTTGTGAAGCTTAATAGAAGTTATAAGCGAAGTTGAATATTGTTAAGTGTTATTCCACAGCTCTCTTTAGCTTTTAGGCTGTATTCCTTTTATCCTTGCCCTCACTGTCCTTTCGTCACACACACACACACACAAACAGACAGAGACACACAGACACCGGGACAGTTCTTGACTCCTTTTTGGTTTGATTGCCTGGATTTTGTTTGGTTTTGTTGTTGCTTTGTTTCCTTGGTGTGCCTGAAGTGTCCAGTCAGGAGCAGAGTGACTCTTGCCAAGGAACTCTGTGGTGCTGTCACTTAATATTAAAGCTGTTTTATGCTACTCCCCTGCTGGGGATTTTTAAAGTGCTCTCAAGCCCTCCTTCATAAGAGGGTGAAGGAGCCCTGGCCAAGCTCTGGCCCTGGGGGCACAGGGATGCTGCTAGGGGGTCCCTGTCTCCCTGTTCCAACTGTGACGGCCCTGAGCCCCTGTCCCCGTGTCAGGCTCTGGGCTTGATCTCCTCGAACATCCTCAGCGGGAGGCTGCAGCACCAGGGGCAGGGGGACCCAGAGGGACACGGGATGCCACCGGGCACGAGCAGCTTTGGACTTCTCTGGGAGGAACTGTGAGTGGGAGCTGGCTTGAAGTGACCTCCCCAGTAAGGTCACAGAGCCCCTGAGATGTCACACTGCCTCCTGGGATGTCACAGCCCACCCTGAGATCTCACAAATCCCCCTTGTGATGTCACAGAGCCAGTGCTGCTCTAGCACTCTGGGATGTCATACAGTTGCGCTGTGATGGCACAGAAGACTCTGGCATCACAAAGTCAGCCCGTGTCACAATCCTTTAGTGCAAGCGGGAATCATGACAGTTCATTTTCCCCATCTCAGAATTAGCAGAAGTAGATAGGCTTATCATGAGAAACCGAATGTGATGAACATGTTAGAAATGCAAGGCTCCAAGTTATTAATTTTTAATTTAATAAAAGTTATTAAGTGTACCAAATATAAACTTTGAGAAAAATGAAAAAAAGCCACTATAAAAAAAAGTCAATGTGGAGCCCGGGATTGCCACCGGGTGAGACACAGGTTGGACAGCTGCAGCAGAGGGTCCTCTATGCTTCACACCGACCGTCCTGTCTGACCCATTTCTATACGATTTTCCTTGCCTGAGCCAGAGTCCCCTTTCTTCCTTTTCAAAGTGCATGTATTCATGTGGAGTTCTTTTCTCTGTGGCAAGTTGAACAATACGTGTCCGGAGAGTGATGAACACCTGTGTTTGCAGTCCCGGAATTCGGATTTGAGATGTACCTCCCTGATGGCTCTGACTATCTCGGTCTCGGATATTTATCGTGTATTTATCGTCCGGGTGTTTCTCGGACAACCTTGATGCATGATCCCTCTCTGGGCTGGCCACTTTCGTTCGCTTGTAAATAAAGTCCTCCCTCTCTCGTCCAGGTGGCTTTGACATGGTGTTGCAATCGCTGTTGCTGGCTTGTGCGATTTAAAAACTTCCTATAAGAGTATAATTTAACAGCACATAACTATAAAAGAGACGACAATTTTATTTGCACGAATTATCCTATAGACATATAACAGTCCTAATGATTCCTTGAGGCCTTGCAGTGTCACAATGTTCTCCATGGTTCCACAGGCCCCACAGTGTCATGTGACTCCTCTGTTCCATGAGTCCTGCAATGTCACAATGGACCTTTGGACCAATGGACCATGGGGCTTTGCAGTGTCACAACGCTCTCCTTTGGCTCCACAGGGTCACAATGGAGCACTGATTACAGGCAGCCTCTCTGTGTTACCCTGGAGCTTTGTTTCCATGGGGTCTCGCAGTGTCCCAATGGAGCCTTGGCTGGATGGGGCCTCACAGTGTCACAATGATGCCTACATTCCACTGAGGCACACGGCGTCACTAGGGTCCCCTTGCTTCCATGAGGCCCAGCAATGTCACAGTGGTGTCCATGAATCCATGAGGACTCACAGTATCCCAATGGTCCCTTGATCTCACATGGTCCCACAGTGTCCCAATGGTCCCTTGGTCTCACAAGGCCCCACAGTGTCCCAATGGTCACTTCTTCTCACATGGCCCCACAGTGTAACAATGGTCCCTTGGTTCCATGGTTCCTGGTCTGGTGCATTCCCCTTTCCCCTTCTCAGGCCGCCCTGCCAGCTGAGAAATGCTCACTGGGCCAGGGCGTTGGCCAGCAGCCCCTGGGCTCAGCTCCGCTGGAGCTCATCACAGACACTGTCTGCTCCAGGCTCAACCCTTCATCCCCTGGGGAGATGCCAAAGCCTCCACAGGGAGCATTTCCCTTTGCTCAGGGGAATTTCTCACAGGTGCCTTGTAGTGACTCTTTGTGTCTGTGTGCACACAGAAGTGCCTGTGCTCAGGGAAATGTGGCAGAAATGCTGCTCTCTGAGGGCTTTGATTGCCTTGGATAGCTGAGCCAGTCAGGCCTGGAAGTAAGGTTAAGTCATGTCACCCTGATTCTTAAGATTTTCTAAAGCCTTCTGAGTTTCCATTCTGTTGGAGAACCTTCCCACACAATTTCTGTCAACAATATATTGTTTACAATCTTTTATGGGGCTGGACAAACTTGATGTACTAGTGCTTTGTCCAATGTCTTTGGACAGGTGGCCCATTCACTCTCCAATCCAATGTCACCTTTGGGAAAGTATAAAAGTTGGAGTCAGAGAATAAACTTTTCTCTTTACCTTGCAAATAGCAGGTGGCTCGCGTCGTGCTTTCACGTGTCTTATAGCGACAAAGTCACAAGCTGTAAGCAAAGTTAAATGCTGCTAAGAGTTGTTCTTTTGCTAATTTGTGAAGCTTAATAGAAGTTATAAGCGAAGTTGAATATTGTTAAGTGTTATTCCACAGCTCTCTTTAGCTTTTAGGCTGTATTCCTTTTATCCTTGCCCTCACTGTCCTTTCGTCACACACACACACACACAAACAGACAGAGACACACAGACACCGGGACAGTTCTTGACTCCTTTTTGGTTTGATTGCCTGGATTTTGTTTGGTTTTGTTGTTGCTTTGTTTCCTTGGTGTGCCTGAAGTGTCCAGTCAGGAGCAGAGTGACTCTTGCCAAGGAACTCTGTGGTGCTGTCACTTAATATTAAAGCTGTTTTATGCTACTCCCCTGCTGGGGATTTTTAAAGTGCTCTCAAGCCCTCCTTCATAAGAGGGTGAAGGAGCCCTGGCCAAGCTCTGGCCCTGGGGGCACAGGGATGCTGCTAGGGGGTCCCTGTCTCCCTGTTCCAACTGTGACGGCCCTGAGCCCCTGTCCCCGTGTCAGGCTCTGGGCTTGATCTCCTCGAACATCCTCAGCGGGAGGCTGCAGCACCAGGGGCAGGGGGACCCAGAGGGACACGGGATGCCACCGGGCACGAGCAGCTTTGGACTTCTCTGGGAGGAACTGTGAGTGGGAGCTGGCTTGAAGTGACCTCCCCAGTAAGGTCACAGAGCCCCTGAGATGTCACACTGCCTCCTGGGATGTCACAGCCCACCCTGAGATCTCACAAATCCCCCTTGTGATGTCACAGAGCCAGTGCTGCTCTAGCACTCTGGGATGTCATACAGTTGCGCTGTGATGGCACAGAAGACTCTGGCATCACAAAGTCAGCCCGTGTCACAATCCTTTAGTGCAAGCGGGAATCATGACAGTTCATTTTCCCCATCTCAGAATTAGCAGAAGTAGATAGGCTTATCATGAGAAACTGAATGTGATGAACATGTTAGAAATGCAAGGCTCCAAGTTATTAATTTTTAATTTAATAAAAGTTATTAAGTGTACCAAATATAAACTTTGAGAAAAATGAAAAAAAGCCACTATAAAAAAAAGTCAATGTGGAGCCCGGGATTGCCACCGGGTGAGACACAGGTTGGACAGCTGCAGCAGAGGGTCCTCTATGCTTCACACCGACCGTCCTGTCTGACCCATTTCTATACGATTTTCCTTGCCTGAGCCAGAGTCCCCTTTCTTCCTTTTCAAAGTGCATGTATTCATGTGGAGTTCTTTTCTCTGTGGCAAGTTGAACAATACGTGTCCGGAGAGTGATGAACACCTGTGTTTGCAGTCCCGGAATTCGGATTTGAGATGTACCTCCCTGATGGCTCTGACTATCTCGGTCTCGGATATTTATCGTGTATTTATCGTCCGGGTGTTTCTCGGACAACCTTGATGCATGATCCCTCTCTGGGCTGGCCACTTTCGTTCGCTTGTAAATAAAGTCCTCCCTCTCTTGTCCAGGTGGCTTTGACATGGTGTTGCAATCGCTGTTGCTGGCTTGTGCGATTTAAAAACTTCCTATAAGAGTATAATTTAAACAGCACATAACTATAAAAGAGACGACAATTTTATTTGCACGAATTATCCTATAGACATATAACAGTCCTAATGATTCCTTGAGGCCTTGCAGTGTCACAATGTTCTCCATGGTTCCACAGGCCCCACAGTGTCATGTGACTCCTCTGTTCCATGAGTCCTGCAATGTCACAATGGACCTTTGGACCAATGGACCATGGGGCTTTGCAGTGTCACAACGCTCTCCTTTGGCTCCACAGGGTCACAATGGAGCACTGATTACAGGCAGCCTCTCTGTGTTACCCTGGAGCTTTGTTTCCATGGGGTCTCGCAGTGTCCCAATGGAGCCTTGGCTGGATGGGGCCTCACAGTGTCACAATGATGCCTACATTCCACTGAGGCACACGGCGTCACTAGGGTCCCCTTGCTTCCATGAGGCCCAGCAATGTCACAGTGGTGTCCATGAATCCATGAGGACTCACAGTATCCCAATGGTCCCTTGATCTCACATGGTCCCACAGTGTCCCAATGGTCCCTTGGTCTCACAAGGCCCCACAGTGTCCCAATGGTCACTTCTTCTCACATGGCCCCACAGTGTAACAATGGTCCCTTGGTTCCATGGTTCCTGGTCTGGTGCATTCCCCTTTCCCCTTCTCAGGCCGCCCTGCCAGCTGAGAAATGCTCACTGGGCCAGGGCGTTGGCCAGCAGCCCCTGGGCTCAGCTCCTCTGGAGCTCATCACAGACACTGTCTGCTCCAGGCTCAACCCTTCATCCCCTGGGGAGATGCCAAAGCCGCCACAGGGAACATTTCCCTTTGCTCAGGGGAATTTCTCACAGGTGCCTTGTAGTGACTCTTTGTGTCTGTGTGCACACAGAAGTGCCTGTGCTCAGGGAAATGTGGCAGAAATGCTGCTCTCTGAGGGCTTTGATTGCCTTGGATAGCTGAGCCAGTCAGGCCTGGAAGTAAGGTTAAGTCATGTCACCCTGATTCTTAAGATTTTCTAAAGCCTTCTGAGTTTCCATTCTGTTGGAGAACCTTCCCACACAATTTCTGTCAACAACATATTGTTTACAATCTTTTATGGGGCTGGACAAACTTGATGTACTAGTGCTTTGTCCAATGTCTTTGGACAGGTGGCCCATTCACTCTCCAATCCAATGTCACCTTTGGGAAAGTATAAAAGTTGGAGTCGGAGAATAAACTTTTAGCTTTACCTTGAAAATAGCAGGTGGCTCGCGTCGTGCTTTCACGTGTCTTATAGCGACAAAGTCACAAGCTGTAAGCAAAGTTAAATGCTGCTAAGAGTTGTTCTTTTGCTAATTTGTGAAGCTTAATAGAAGTTATAAGCGAAGTTGAATATTGTTAAGTGTTATTCCACAGCTCTCTTTAGCTTTTAGGCTGTATTCCTTTTATCCTTGCCCTCACTGTCCTTTCGTCACACACACACACACACAAACAGACAGAGACACACAGACACCGGGACAGTTCTTGACTCCTTTTTGGTTTGATTGCCTGGATTTTGTTTGGTTTTGTTGTTGCTTTGTTTTGTTGGTGTGCCTGAAGTGTCCAGTCAGGAGCAGAGTGACTCTTGCCAAGGAACTCTGTGGTGCTGTCAGTTAATATTAAAGCTGTTTTATGCTACTCCCCTGCTGGGGATTTTTAAAGTGCTCTCAAGCCCTCCTTCATAAGAGGGTGAAGGAGCCCTGGCCAAGCTCTGGCCCTGGGGGCACAGGGATGCTGCTAGGGGGTCCCTGTCTCCCTGTTCCAACTGTGACGGCCCTGAGTCCCTGTCCCCGTGTCAGGCTCTGGGCTTGATCTCCTCGAACATCCTCAGCGGGAGGCTGCAGCGCCAGGGGCAGGGGGACCCAGAGGGACACGGGATGCCACCGGGCACGAGCAGCTTTGGACTTCTCTGGGAGGAACTGTGAGTGGGAGCTGGCTTGAAGTGACCTCCCCAGTAAGGTCACAGAGCCCCTGAGATGTCACACTGCCTCCTGGGATGTCACAGCCCACCCTGAGATCTCACAAATCCCCCTTGTGATGTCACAGAGCCAGTGCTGCTCTAGCACTCTGGGATGTCATACAGTTGCGCTGTGATGGCACAGAAGACTCTGGCATCACAAAGTCAGCCCGTGTCACAATTCTTTAGTGCAAGCGGGAATCATGACAGTTCATTTTCCCCATCTCAGAATTAGCAGAAGTAGATAGGCTTATCATGAGAAACCGAATGTGATGAACATGTTAGAAATGCAAGGCTCCAAGTTATTAATTTTTAATTTAATAAAAGTTATTAAGTGTACCAAATATAAACTTTGAGAAAAATGAAAAAAAGCCACTATAAAAAAAAGTCAATGTGGAGCCCGGGATTGCCACCGGGTGAGACACAGGTTGGACAGCTGCAGCAGAGGGTCCTCTATGCTTCACACCGACCGTCCTGTCTGACCCATTTCTATACGATTTTCCTTGCCTGAGCCAGAGTCCCCTTTCTTCCTTTTCAAAGTGCATGTATTCATGTGGAGTTCTTTTCTCTGTGGCAAGTTGAACAATACGTGTCCGGAGAGTGATGAACACCTGTGTTTGCAGTCCCGGAATTCGGATTTGAGATGTACCTCCCTGATGGCTCTGACTATCTCGGTCTCGGATATTTATCGTGTATTTATCGTCCGGGTGTTTCTCGGACAACCTTGATGCATGATCCCTCTCCGGGCTGGCCACTTCCGTTCGCTTGTAAATAAAGTCCTCCCTCTCTTGTCCAGGTGGCTTTGACATGGTGTTGCAGTCGCTGTTGCTGGCTTGTGCGATTTAAAAACTTCTTATAAGAGTATAATTTAACAGCAGATAACTATAAAATAGACGACAATTTTATTTGCACGAATTATCCTATAGACATATAACAGTCCTAATGATTCCTTGAGGCCTTGCAGTGTCACAATGTTCTCCATGGTTCCACAGGCCCCACAGTGTCATGTGACTCCTCTGTTCCATGAGTCCTGCAATGTCACAATGGACCTTTGGACCAATGAACCATGGGGCTTTGCAGTGTCACAACGCTCTCCTTTGGCTCCACAGGGTCACAATGGAGCACTGATTACAGGCAGCCTCTCTGTGTTACCCTGGAGCTTTGTTTCCATGGGGTCTCGCAGTGTCCCAATGGAGCCTTGGCTGGATGGGGCCTCACAGTGTCACAATGATGCCTACATTCCACTGAGGCACACGGCGTCACTAGGGTCCCCTTGCTTCCATGAGGCCCAGCAATGTCACAGTGGTGTCCATGAATCCATGAGGACTCACAGTATCCCAATGGTCCCTTGATCTCACATGGTCCCACAGTGTCCCAATGGTCCCTTGGTCTCACAAGGCCCCACAGTGTCCCAATGGTCACTTCTTCTCACATGGCCCCACAGTGTAACAATGGTCCCTTGGTTCCATGGTTCCTGGTCTGGTGCATTCCCCTTTCCCCTTCTCAGGCCGCCCTGCCAGCTGAGAAATGCTCACTGGGCCAGGGCCTTGGCCAGCAGCCCCTGGGCTCAGCTCCGCTGGAGCTCATCACAGACACTGTCTGCTCCAGGCTCAACCCTTCATCCCCTGGGGAGATGCCAAAGCCGCCACAGGGAACATTTCCCTTTGCTCAGGGGAATTTCTCACAGGTGCCTTGTAGTGACTCTTTGTGTCTGTGTGCACACAGAAGTGCCTGTGCTCAGGGAAATGTGGCAGAAATGCTGCTCTCTGAGGGCTTTGATTGCCTTGGATAGCTGAGCCAGTCAGGCCTGGAAGTAAGGTTAAGTCATGTCACCCTGATTCTTAAGATTTTCTAAAGCCTTCTGAGTTTCCATTCTGTTGGAGAACCTTCCCACACAATTTCTGTCAACAACATATTGTTTACAATCTTTTATGGGGCTGGACAATCTTGATGTACTAGTGCTTTGTCCAATGTCTTTGGACAGGTGGCCCATTCACTCTCCAATCCAATGTCACCTTTGGGAAAGTATAAAAGTTGGAGTCGGAGAATAAACTTTTAGCTTTACCTTGAAAATAGCAGGTGGCTCGCGTCGTGCTTTCACGTGTCTTATAGCGACAAAGTCACAAGCTGTAAGCAAAGTTAAATGCTGCTAAGAGTTGTTCTTTTGCTAATTTGTGAAGCTTAATAGAAGTTATAAGCGAAGTTGAATATTGTTAAGTGTTATTCCACAGCTCTCTTTAGCTTTTAGGCTGTATTCCTTTTATCCTTGCCCTCACTGTCCTTTCGTCACACACACACACACACACACACACACACACCCACACCCACACACACACACAAACACACAGAGACACACAGACACCGGGACAGTTCTTGACTCCTTTTTGGTTTGATTGCCTGGATTTTGTTTGGTTTTGTTGTTGCTTTGTTTCCTTGGTGTGCCTGAAGTGTCCAGTCAGGAGCAGAGTGACTCTTGCCAAGGAACTCTGTGGTGCTGTCACTTAATCTTAAAGCTGTTTTATGCTACTCCCCTGCTGGGGATTTTTAAAGTGCTCTCAAGCCCTCCTTCATAAGAGGGTGAAGGAGCCCTGGCCAAGCTCTGGCCCTGGGGGCACAGGGATGCTGCTAGGGGGTCCCTGTCTCCCTGTTCCAACTGTGACGGCCCTGAGCCCCTGTCCCCGTGTCAGGCTCTGGGCTTGATCTCCTCGAACATCCTCAGCGGGAGGCTGCAGCGCCAGGGGCAGGGGGACCCAGAGGGACACGGGATGCCACCGGGCACGAGCAGCTTTGGACTTCTCTGGGAGGAACTGTGAGTGGGAGCTGGCTTGAAGTAACCTCCCCAGTAAGGTCACAGAGCCCCTGAGATGTCACACTGCCTCCTGGGATGTCACAGCCCACCCTGAGATCTCACAAATCCCCCTTGTGATGTCACAGAGCCAGTGCTGCTCTAGCACTCTGGGATGTCATACAGTTGCGCTGTGATGGCACAGAAGACTCTGGCATCACAAAGTCAGCCCGTGTCACAATCCTTTAGTGCAAGCGGGAATCATGACAGTTCATTTTCCCCATCTCAGAATTAGCAGAAGTAGATAGGCTTATCATGAGAAACCGAATGTGATGAACATGTTAGAAATGCAAGGCTCCAAGTTATTAATTTTTAATTTAATAAAAGTTATTAAGTGTACCAAATATAAACTTTGAGAAAAATGAAAAAAAGCCACTATAAAAAAAAGTCAATGTGGAGCCCGGGATTGCCACCGGGTGAGACACAGGTTGGACAGCTGCAGCAGAGGGTCCTCTATGCTTCACACCGACCGTCCTGTCTGACCCATTTCTATACGATTTTCCTTGCCTGAGCCAGAGTCCCCTTTCTTCCTTTTCAAAGTGCATGTATTCATGTGGAGTTCTTTTCTCTGTGGCAAGTTGAACAATACGTGTCCAGAGAGTGATGAACACCTGTGTTTGCAGTCCCGGAATTCGGATTTGAGATGTACCTCCCTGATGGCTCTGACTATCTCGGTCTCGGATATTTATCGTGTATTTATCGTCCGGGTGTTTCTCGGACAACCTTGATGCATGATCCCTCTCCGGGCTGGCCACTTCCGTTCGCTTGTAAATAAAGTCCTCCCTCTCTTGTCCAGGTGGCTTTGACATGGTGTTGCAGTCGCTGTTGCTGGCTTGTGCGATTTAAAAACTTCTTATAAGAGTATAATTTAACAGCAGATAACTATAAAATAGACGACAATTTTATTTGCACGAATTATCCTATAGACATATAACAGTCCTAATGATTCCTTGAGGCCTTGCAGTGTCACAATGTTCTCCATGGTTCCACAGGCCCCACAGTGTCATGTGACTCCTCTGTTCCATGAGTCCTGCAATGTCACAATGGACCTTTGGACCAATGAACCATGGGGCTTTGCAGTGTCACAACGCTCTCCTTTGGCTCCACAGGGTCACAATGGAGCACTGATTACAGGCAGCCTCTCTGTGTTACCCTGGAGCTTTGTTTCCATGGGGTCTCGCAGTGTCCCAATGGAGCCTTGGCTGGATGGGGCCTCACAGTGTCACAATGATGCCTACATTCCACTGAGGCACACGGCGTCACTAGGGTCCCCTTGCTTCCATGAGGCCCAGCAATGTCACAGTGGTGTCCATGAATCCATGAGGACTCACAGTATCCCAATGGTCCCTTGATCTCACATGGTCCCACAGTGTCCCAATGGTCCCTTGGTCTCACAAGGCCCCACAGTGTCCCAATGGTCACTTCTTCTCACATGGCCCCACAGTGTAACAATGGTCCCTTGGTTCCATGGTTCCTGGTCTGGTGCATTCCCCTTTCCCCTTCTCAGGCCGCCCTGCCAGCTGAGAAATGCTCACTGGGCCAGGGCGTTGGCCAGCAGCCCCTGGGCTCAGCTCCTCTGGAGCTCATCACAGACACTGTCTGCTCCAGGCTCAACCCTTCATCCCCTGGGGAGATGCCAAAGCCTCCACAGGGAGCATTTCCCTTTGCTCAGGGGAATTTCTCACAGGTGCCTTGTAGTGACTCTTTGTGTCTGTGTGCACACAGAAGTGCCTGTGCTCAGGGAAATGTGGCAGAAATGCTGCTCTCTGAGGGCTTTGATTGCCTTGGATAGCTGAGCCAGTCAGGCCTGGAAGTAAGGTTAAGTCATGTCACCCTGATTCTTAAGATTTTCTAAAGCCTTCTGAGTTTCCATTCTGTTGGAGAACCTTCCCACACAATTTCTGTCAACAATATATTGTTTACAATCTTTTATGGGGCTGGACAAACTTGATGTACTAGTGCTTTGTCCAATGTCTTTGGACAGGTGGCCCATTCACTCTCCAATCCAATGTCACCTTTGGGAAAGTATAAAAGTTGGAGTCAGAGAATAAACTTTTCTCTTTACCTTGAAAATAGCAGGTGGCTCGCGTCGTGCTTTCACGTGTCTTATAGCGACAAAGTCACAAGCTGTAAGCAAAGTTAAATGCTGCTAAGAGTTGTTCTTTTGCTAATTTGTGAAGCTTAATAGAAGTTATAAGCGAAGTTGAATATTGTTAAGTGTTATTCCACAGCTCTCTTTAGCTTTTAGGCTGTATTCCTTTTATCCTTGCCCTCACTGTCCTTTCGTCACACACACACACACACAAACAGACAGAGACACACAGACACCGGGACAGTTCTTGACTCCTTTTTGGTTTGATTGCCTGGATTTTGTTTGGTTTTGTTGTTGCTTTGTTTCCTTGGTGTGCCTGAAGTGTCCAGTCAGGAGCAGAGTGACTCTTGCCAAGGAACTCTGTGGTGCTGTCACTTAATCTTAAAGCTGTTTTATGCTACTCCCCTGCTGGGGATTTTTAAAGTGCTCTCAAGCCCTCCTTCATAAGAGGGTGAAGGAGCCCTGGCCAAGCTCTGGCCCTGGGGGCACAGGGATGCTGCTAGGGGGTCCCTGTCTCCCTGTTCCAACTGTGACGGCCCTGAGCCCCTGTCCCCGTGTCAGGCTCTGGGCTTGATCTCCTCGAACATCCTCAGCGGGAGGCTGCAGCACCAGGGGCAGGGGGACCCAGAGGGACACGGGATGCCACCGGGCACGAGCAGCTTTGGACTTCTCTGGGAGGAACTGTGAGTGGGAGCTGGCTTGAAGTGACCTCCCCAGTAAGGTCACAGAGCCCCTGAGATGTCACACTGCCTCCTGGGATGTCACAGCCCACCCTGAGATCTCACAAATCCCCCTTGTGATGTCACAGAGCCAGTGCTGCTCTATCACTCTGGGATGTCATACAGTTGCGCTGTGATGGCACAGAAGACTCTGGCATCACAAAGTCAGCCCGTGTCACAATCCTTTAGTGCAAGCGGGAATCATGACAGTTCATTTTCCCCATCTCAGAATTAGCAGAAGTAGATAGGCTTATCATGAGAAACCGAATGTGATGAACATGTTAGAAATGCAAGGCTCCAAGTTATTAATTTTTAATTTAATAAAAGTTATTAAGTGTACCAAATATAAACTTTGAGAAAAATGAAAAAAAGCCACTATAAAAAAAAGTCAATGTGGAGCCCGGGATTGCCACCGGGTGAGACACAGGTTGGACAGCTGCAGCAGAGGGTCCTCTATGCTTCACACCGACCGTCCTGTCTGACCCATTTCTATACGATTTTCCTTGCCTGAGCCAGAGTCCCCTTTCTTCCTTTTCAAAGTGCATGTATTCATGTGGAGTTCTTTTCTCTGTGGCAAGTTGAACAATACGTGTCCGGAGAGTGATGAACACCTGTGTTTGCAGTCCCGGAATTCGGATTTGAGATGTACCTCCCTGATGGCTCTGACTATCTCGGTCTCGGATATTTATCGTGTATTTATCGTCCGGGTGTTTCTCGGACAACCTTGATGCATGATCCCTCTCTGGGCTGGCCACTTTCGTTCGCTTGTAAATAAAGTCCTCCCTCTCTTGTCCAGGTGGCTTTGACATGGTGTTGCAATCGCTGTTGCTGGCTTGTGCGATTTAAAAACTTCCTATAAGAGTATAATTTAAACAGCACATAACTATAAAAGAGACGACAATTTTATTTGCACGAATTATCCTATAGACATATAACAGTCCTAATGATTCCTTGAGGCCTTGCAGTGTCACAATGTTCTCCATGGTTCCACAGGCCCCACAGTGTCATGTGACTCCTCTGTTCCATGAGTCCTGCAATGTCACAATGGACCTTTGGACCAATGGACCATGGGGCTTTGCAGTGTCACAACGCTCTCCTTTGGCTCCACAGGGTCACAATGGAGCACTGATTACAGGCAGCCTCTTTGTGTTACCCTGGAGCTTTGTTTCCATGGGGTCTCGCAGTGTCCCAATGGAGCCTTGGCTGGATGGGGCCTCACAGTGTCACAATGATGCCTACATTCCACTGAGGCACACGGCGTCACTAGGGTCCCCTTGCTTCCATGAGGCCCAGCAATGTCACAGTGGTGTCCATGAATCCATGAGGACTCACAGTATCCCAATGGTCCCTTGATCTCACATGGTCCCACAGTGTCCCAATGGTCCCTTGGTCTCACAAGGCCCCACAGTGTCCCAATGGTCACTTCTTCTCACATGGCCCCACAGTGTAACAATGGTCCCTTGGTTCCATGGTTCCTGGTCTGGTGCATTCCCCTTTCCCCTTCTCAGGCCGCCCTGCCAGCTGAGAAATGCTCACTGGGCCAGGGCGTTGGCCAGCAGCCCCTGGGCTCAGCTCCTCTGGAGCTCATCACAGACACTGTCTGCTCCAGGCTCAACCCTTCATCCCCTGGGGAGATGCCAAAGCCGCCACAGGGAACATTTCCCTTTGCTCAGGGGAATTTCTCACAGGTGCCTTGTAGTGACTCTTTGTGTCTGTGTGCACACAGAAGTGCCTGTGCTCAGGGAAATGTGGCAGAAATGCTGCTCTCTGAGGGCTTTGATTGCCTTGGATAGCTGAGCCAGTCAGGCCTGGAAGTAAGGTTAAGTCATGTCACCCTGATTCTTAAGATTTTCTAAAGCCTTCTGAGTTTCCATTCTGTTGGAGAACCTTCCCACACAATTTCTGTCAACAACATATTGTTTACAATCTTTTATGGGGCTGGACAAACTTGATGTACTAGTGCTTTGTCCAATGTCTTTGGACAGGTGGCCCATTCACTCTCCAATCCAATGTCACCTTTGGGAAAGTATAAAAGTTGGAGTCGGAGAATAAACTTTTAGCTTTACCTTGAAAATAGCAGGTGGCTCGCGTCGTGCTTTCACGTGTCTTATAGCGACAAAGTCACAAGCTGTAAGCAAAGTTAAATGCTGCTAAGAGTTGTTCTTTTGCTAATTTGTGAAGCTTAATAGAAGTTATAAGCGAAGTTGAATATTGTTAAGTGTTATTCCACAGCTCTCTTTAGCTTTTAGGCTGTATTCCTTTTATCCTTGCCCTCACTGTCCTTTCGTCACACACACACACACACAAACAGACAGAGACACACAGACACCGGGACAGTTCTTGACTCCTTTTTGGTTTGATTGCCTGGATTTTGTTTGGTTTTGTTGTTGCTTTGTTTCCTTGGTGTGCCTGAAGTGTCCAGTCAGGAGCAGAGTGACTCTTGCCAAGGAACTCTGTGGTGCTGTCAGTTAATATTAAAGCTGTTTTATGCTACTCCCCTGCTGGGGATTTTTAAAGTGCTCTCAAGCCCTCCTTCATAAGAGGGTGAAGGAGCCCTGGCCAAGCTCTGGCCCTGGGGGCACAGGGATGCTGCTAGGGGGTCCCTGTCTCCCTGTTCCAACTGTGACGGCCCTGAGTCCCTGTCCCCGTGTCAGGCTCTGGGCTTGATCTCCTCGAACATCCTCAGCGGGAGGCTGCAGCGCCAGGGGCAGGGGGACCCAGAGGGACACGGGATGCCACCGGGCACGAGCAGCTTTGGACTTCTCTGGGAGGAACTGTGAGTGGGAGCTGGCTTGAAGTGACCTCCCCAGTAAGGTCACAGAGCCCCTGAGATGTCACACTGCCTCCTGGGATGTCACAGCCCACCCTGAGATCTCACAAATCCCCCTTGTGATGTCACAGAGCCAGTGCTGCTCTAGCACTCTGGGATGTCATACAGTTGCGCTGTGATGGCACAGAAGACTCTGGCATCACAAAGTCAGCCCGTGTCACAATTCTTTAGTGCAAGCGGGAATCATGACAGTTCATTTTCCCCATCTCAGAATTAGCAGAAGTAGATAGGCTTATCATGAGAAACCGAATGTGATGAACATGTTAGAAATGCAAGGCTCCAAGTTATTAATTTTTAATTTAATAAAAGTTATTAAGTGTACCAAATATAAACTTTGAGAAAAATGAAAAAAAGCCACTATAAAAAAAAGTCAATGTGGAGCCCGGGATTGCCACCGGGTGAGACACAGGTTGGACAGCTGCAGCAGAGGGTCCTCTATGCTTCACACCGACCGTCCTGTCTGACCCATTTCTATACGATTTTCCTTGCCTGAGCCAGAGTCCCCTTTCTTCCTTTTCAAAGTGCATGTATTCATGTGGAGTTCTTTTCTCTGTGGCAAGTTGAACAATACGTGTCCGGAGAGTGATGAACACCTGTGTTTGCAGTCCCGGAATTCGGATTTGAGATGTACCTCCCTGATGGCTCTGACTATCTCGGTCTCGGATATTTATCGTGTATTTATCGTCCGGGTGTTTCTCGGACAACCTTGATGCATGATCCCTCTCCGGGCTGGCCACTTCCGTTCGCTTGTAAATAAAGTCCTCCCTCTCTTGTCCAGGTGGCTTTGACATGGTGTTGCAGTCGCTGTTGCTGGCTTGTGCGATTTAAAAACTTCTTATAAGAGTATAATTTAACAGCAGATAACTATAAAATAGACGACAATTTTATTTGCACGAATTATCCTATAGACATATAACAGTCCTAATGATTCCTTGAGGCCTTGCAGTGTCACAATGTTCTCCATGGTTCCACAGGCCCCACAGTGTCATGTGACTCCTCTGTTCCATGAGTCCTGCAATGTCACAATGGACCTTTGGACCAATGAACCATGGGGCTTTGCAGTGTCACAACGCTCTCCTTTGGCTCCACAGGGTCACAATGGAGCACTGATTACAGGCAGCCTCTCTGTGTTACCCTGGAGCTTTGTTTCCATGGGGTCTCGCAGTGTCCCAATGGAGCCTTGGCTGGATGGGGCCTCACAGTGTCACAATGATGCCTACATTCCACTGAGGCACACGGCGTCACTAGGGTCCCCTTGCTTCCATGAGGCCCAGCAATGTCACAGTGGTGTCCATGAATCCATGAGGACTCACAGTATCCCAATGGTCCCTTGATCTCACATGGTCCCACAGTGTCCCAATGGTCCCTTGGTCTCACAAGGCCCCACAGTGTCCCAATGGTCACTTCTTCTCACATGGCCCCACAGTGTAACAATGGTCCCTTGGTTCCATGGTTCCTGGTCTGGTGCATTCCCCTTTCCCCTTCTCAGGCCGTCCTGCCAGCTGAGAAATGCTCACTGGGCCAGGGCCTTGGCCAGCAGCCCCTGGGCTCAGCTCCTCTGGAGCTCATCACAGACACTGTCTGCTCCAGGCTCAACCCTTCATCCCCTGGGGAGATGCCAAAGCCTCCACAGGGAGCATTTCCCTTTGCTCAGGGGAATTTCTCACAGGTGCCTTGTAGTGACTCTTTGTGTCTGTGTGCACACAGAAGTGCCTGTGCTCAGGGAAATGTGGCAGAAATGCTGCTCTCTGAGGGCTTTGATTGCCTTGGATAGCTGAGCCAGTCAGGCCTGGAAGTAAGGTTAAGTCATGTCACCCTGATTCTTAAGATTTTCTAAAGCCTTCTGAGTTTCCATTCTGTTGGAGAACCTTCCCACACAATTTCTGTCAACAATATATTGTTTACAATCTTTTATGGGGCTGGACAAACTTGATGTACTAGTGCTTTGTCCAATGTCTTTGGACAGGTGGCCCATTCACTCTCCAATCCAATGTCACCTTTGGGAAAGTATAAAAGTTGGAGTCAGAGAATAAACTTTTCTCTTTACCTTGAAAATAGCAGGTGGCTCGCGTCGTGCTTTCACGTGTCTTATAGCGACAAAGTCACAAGCTGTAAGCAAAGTTAAATGCTGCTAAGAGTTGTTCTTTTGCTAATTTGTGAAGCTTAATAGAAGTTATAAGCGAAGTTGAATATTGTTAAGTGTTATTCCACAGCTCTCTTTAGCTTTTAGGCTGTATTCCTTTTATCCTTGCCCTCACTGTCCTTTCGTCACACACACACACACACACACACACACACACCCACACCCACACACACACACAAACACACAGAGACACACAGACACCGGGACAGTTCTTGACTCCTTTTTGGTTTGATTGCCTGGATTTTGTTTGGTTTTGTTGTTGCTTTGTTTCCTTGGTGTGCCTGAAGTGTCCAGTCAGGAGCAGAGTGACTCTTGCCAAGGAACTCTGTGGTGCTGTCACTTAATCTTAAAGCTGTTTTATGCTACTCCCCTGCTGGGGATTTTTAAAGTGCTCTCAAGCCCTCCTTCATAAGAGGGTGAAGGAGCCCTGGCCAAGCTCTGGCCCTGGGGGCACAGGGATGCTGCTAGGGGGTCCCTGTCTCCCTGTTCCAACTGTGACGGCCCTGAGCCCCTGTCCCCGTGTCAGGCTCTGGGCTTGATCTCCTCGAACATCCTCAGCGGGAGGCTGCAGCGCCAGGGGCAGGGGGACCCAGAGGGACACGGGATGCCACCGGGCACGAGCAGCTTTGGACTTCTCTGGGAGGAACTGTGAGTGGGAGCTGGCTTGAAGTAACCTCCCCAGTAAGGTCACAGAGCCCCTGAGATGTCACACTGCCTCCTGGGATGTCACAGCCCACCCTGAGATCTCACAAATCCCCCTTGTGATGTCACAGAGCCAGTGCTGCTCTAGCACTCTGGGATGTCATACAGTTGCGCTGTGATGGCACAGAAGACTCTGGCATCACAAAGTCAGCCCGTGTCACAATCCTTTAGTGCAAGCGGGAATCATGACAGTTCATTTTCCCCATCTCAGAATTAGCAGAAGTAGATAGGCTTATCATGAGAAACCGAATGTGATGAACATGTTAGAAATGCAAGGCTCCAAGTTATTAATTTTTAATTTAATAAAAGTTATTAAGTGTACCAAATATAAACTTTGAGAAAAATGAAAAAAAGCCACTATAAAAAAAAGTCAATGTGGAGCCCGGGATTGCCACCGGGTGAGACACAGGTTGGACAGCTGCAGCAGAGGGTCCTCTATGCTTCACACCGACCGTCCTGTCTGACCCATTTCTATACGATTTTCCTTGCCTGAGCCAGAGTCCCCTTTCTTCCTTTTCAAAGTGCATGTATTCATGTGGAGTTCTTTTCTCTGTGGCAAGTTGAACAATACGTGTCCGGAGAGTGATGAACACCTGTGTTTGCAGTCCCGGAATTCGGATTTGAGATGTACCTCCCTGATGGCTCTGACTATCTCGGTCTCGGATATTTATCGTGTATTTATCGTCCGGGTGTTTCTCGGACAACCTTGATGCATGATCCCTCTCCGGGCTGGCCACTTCCGTTCGCTTGTAAATAAAGTCCTCCCTCTCTTGTCCAGGTGGCTTTGACATGGTGTTGCAGTCGCTGTTGCTGGCTTGTGCGATTTAAAAACTTCTTATAAGAGTATAATTTAACAGCAGATAACTATAAAATAGACGACAATTTTATTTGCACGAATTATCCTATAGACATATAACAGTCCTAATGATTCCTTGAGGCCTTGCAGTGTCACAATGTTCTCCATGGTTCCACAGGCCCCACAGTGTCATGTGACTCCTCTGTTCCATGAGTCCTGCAATGTCACAATGGACCTTTGGACCAATGGACCATGGGGCTTTGCAGTGTCACAACGCTCTCCTTTGGCTCCACAGGGTCACAATGGAGCACTGATTACAGGCAGCCTCTCTGTGTTACCCTGGAGCTTTGTTTCCATGGGGTCTCGCAGTGTCCCAATGGAGCCTTGGCTGGATGGGGCCTCACAGTGTCACAATGATGCCTACATTCCACTGAGGCACACGGCGTCACTAGGGTCCCCTTGCTTCCATGAGGCCCAGCAATGTCACAGTGGTGTCCATGAATCCATGAGGACTCACAGTATCCCAATGGTCCCTTGATCTCACATGGTCCCACAGTGTCCCAATGGTCCCTTGGTCTCACAAGGCCCCACAGTGTCCCAATGGTCACTTCTTCTCACATGGCCCCACAGTGTAACAATGGTCCCTTGGTTCCATGGTTCCTGGTCTGGTGCATTCCCCTTTCCCCTTCTCAGGCCGCCCTGCCAGCTGAGAAATGCTCACTGGGCCAGGGCCTTGGCCAGCAGCCCCTGGGCTCAGCTCCGCTGGAGCTCATCACAGACACTGTCTGCTCCAGGCTCAACCCTTCATCCCCTGGGGAGATGCCAAAGCCTCCACAGGGAGCATTTCCCTTTGCTCAGGGGAATTTCTCACAGGTGCCTTGTAGTGACTCTTTGTGTCTGTGTGCACACAGAAGTGCCTGTGCTCAGGGAAATGTGGCAGAAATGCTGCTCTCTGAGGGCTTTGATTGCCTTGGATAGCTGAGCCAGTCAGGCCTGGAAGTAAGGTTAAGTCATGTCACCCTGATTCTTAAGATTTTCTAAAGCCTTCTGAGTTTCCATTCTGTTGGAGAACCTTCCCACACAATTTCTGTCAACAATATATTGTTTACAATCTTTTATGGGGCTGGACAAACTTGATGTACTAGTGCTTTGTCCAATGTCTTTGGACAGGTGGCCCATTCACTCTCCAATCCAATGTCACCTTTGGGAAAGTATAAAAGTTGGAGTCAGAGAATAAACTTTTCTCTTTACCTTGAAAATAGCAGGTGGCTCGCGTCGTGCTTTCACGTGTCTTATAGCGACAAAGTCACAAGCTGTAAGCAAAGTTAAATGCTGCTAAGAGTTGTTCTTTTGCTAATTTGTGAAGCTTAATAGAAGTTATAAGCGAAGTTGAATATTGTTAAGTGTTATTCCACAGCTCTCTTTAGCTTTTAGGCTGTATTCCTTTTATCCTTGCCCTCACTGTCCTTTCGTCACACACACACACACACAAACACACAGAGACACACAGACAGCGGGACAGTTCTTGACTCCTTTTTGGTTTGATTGCCTGGATTTTGTTTGGTTTTGTTGTTGCTTTGTTTCCTTGGTGTGCCTGAAGTGTCCAGTCAGGAGCAGAGTGACTCTTGCCAAGGAACTCTGTGGTGCTGTCACTTAATCTTAAAGCTGTTTTATGCTACTCCCCTGCTGGGGATTTTTAAAGTGCTCTCAAGCCCTCCTTCATAAGAGGGTGAAGGAGCCCTGGCCAAGCTCTGGCCCTGGGGGCACAGGGATGCTGCTAGGGGGTCCCTGTCTCCCTGTTCCAACTGTGACGGCCCTGAGCCCCTGTCCCCGTGTCAGGCTCTGGGCTTGATCTCCTCGAACATCCTCAGCGGGAGGCTGCAGCACCAGGGGCAGGGGGACCCAGAGGGACACGGGATGCCACCGGGCACGAGCAGCTTTGGACTTCTCTGGGAGGAACTGTGAGTGGGAGCTGGCTTGAAGTGACCTCCCCAGTAAGGTCACAGAGCCCCTGAGATGTCACACTGCCTCCTGGGATGTCACAGCCCACCCTGAGATCTCACAAATCCCCCTTGTGATGTCACAGAGCCAGTGCTGCTCTAGCACTCTGGGATGTCATACAGTTGCGCTGTGATGGCACAGAAGACTCTGGCATCACAAAGTCAGCCCGTGTCACAATCCTTTAGTGCAAGCGGGAATCATGACAGTTCATTTTCCCCATCTCAGAATTAGCAGAAGTAGATAGGCTTATCATGAGAAACCGAATGTGATGAACATGTTAGAAATGCAAGGCTCCAAGTTATTAATTTTTAATTTAATAAAAGTTATTAAGTGTACCAAATATAAACTTTGAGAAAAATGAAAAAAAGCCACTATAAAAAAAAGTCAATGTGGAGCCCGGGATTGCCACCGGGTGAGACACAGGTTGGACAGCTGCAGCAGAGGGTCCTCTATGCTTCACACCGACCGTCCTGTCTGACCCATTTCTATACGATTTTCCTTGCCTGAGCCAGAGTCCCTTTTCTTCCTTTTCAAAGTGCATGTATTCATGTGGAGTTCTTTTCTCTGTGGCAAGTTGAACAATACGTGTCCGGAGAGTGATGAACACCTGTGTTTGCAGTCCGGGAATTCGGATTTGAGATGTACCTCCCTGATGGCTCTGACTATCTCGGTCTCGGATATTTATCGTGTATTTATCGTCCGGGTGTTTCTCGGACAACCTTGATGCATGATCCCTCTCTGGGCTGGCCACTTTCGTTCGCTTGTAAATAAAGTCCTCCCTCTCTTGTCCAGGTGGCTTTGACATGGTGTTGCAATCGCTGTTGCTGGCTTGTGCGATTTAAAAACTTCCTATAAGAGTATAATTTAACAGCACATAACTATAAAAGAGACGACAATTTTATTTGCACGAATTATCCTATAGACATATAACAGTCCTAATGATTCCTTGAGGCCTTGCAGTGTCACAATGTTCTCCATGGTTCCACAGGCCCCACAGTGTCATGTGACTCCTCTGTTCCATGAGTCCTGCAATGTCACAATGGACCTTTGGACCAATGGACCATGGGGCTTTGCAGTGTCACAACGCTCTCCTTTGGCTCCACAGGGTCACAATGGAGCACTGATTACAGGCAGCCTCTCTGTGTTACCCTGGAGCTTTGTTTCCATGGGGTCTCGCAGTGTCCCAATGGAGCCTTGGCTGGATGGGGCCTCACAGTGTCACAATGATGACTACATTCCACTGAGGCACACGGCGTCACTAGGGTCCCCTTGCTTCCATGAGGCCCAGCAAAGTCACAGTGGTGTCCATGAATCCATGAGGACTCACAGTATCCCAATGGTCCCTTGATCTCACATGGTCCCACAGTGTCCCAATGGTCCCTTGGTCTCACAAGGCCCCACAGTGTCCCAATGGTCACTTCTTCTCACATGGCCCCACAGTGTAACAATGGTCCCTTGGTTCCATGGTTCCTGGTCTGGTGCATTCCCCTTTCCCCTTCTCAGGCCGCCCTGCCAGCTGAGAAATGCTCACTGGGCCAGGGCCTTGGCCAGCAGCCCCTGGGCTCAGCTCCGCTGGAGCTCATCACAGACACTGTCTGCTCCAGGCTCAACCCTTCATCCCCTGGGGAGATGCCAAAGCCTCCACAGGGAGCATTTCCCTTTGCTCAGGGGAATTTCTCACAGGTGCCTTGTAGTGACTCTTTGTGTCTGTGTGCACACAGAAGTGCCTGTGCTCAGGGAAATGTGGCAGAAATGCTGCTCTCTGAGGGCTTTGATTGCCTTGGATAGCTGAGCCAGTCAGGCCTGGAAGTAAGGTTAAGTCATGTCACCCTGATTCTTAAGATTTTCTAAAGCCTTCTGAGTTTCCATTCTGTTGGAGAACCTTCCCACACAATTTCTGTCAACAATATATTGTTTACAATCTTTTATGGGGCTGGACAAACTTGATGTACTAGTGCTTTGTCCAATGTCTTTGGACAGGTGGCCCATTCACTCTCCAATCCAATGTCACCTTTGGGAAAGTATAAAAGTTGGAGTCAGAGAATAAACTTTTCTCTTTACCTTGAAAATAGCAGGTGGCTCGCGTCGTGCTTTCACGTGTCTTATAGCGACAAAGTCACAAGCTGTAAGCAAAGTTAAATGCTGCTAAGAGTTGTTCTTTTGCTAATTTGTGAAGCTTAATAGAAGTTATAAGCGAAGTTGAATATTGTTAAGTGTTATTCCACAGCTCTCTTTAGCTTTTAGGCTGTATTCCTTTTATCCTTGCCCTCACTGTCCTTTCGTCACACACACACACACACAAACACACAGAGACACACAGACAGCGGGACAGTTCTTGACTCCTTTTTGGTTTGATTGCCTGGATTTTGTTTGGTTTTGTTGTTGCTTTGTTTCCTTGGTGTGCCTGAAGTGTCCAGTCAGGAGCAGAGTGACTCTTGCCAAGGAACTCTGTGGTGCTGTCACTTAATCTTAAAGCTGTTTTATGCTACTCCCCTGCTGGGGATTTTTAAAGTGCTCTCAAGCCCTCCTTCATAAGAGGGTGAAGGAGCCCTGGCCAAGCTCTGGCCCTGGGGGCACAGGGATGCTGCTAGGGGGTCCCTGTCTCCCTGTTCCAACTGTGACGGCCCTGAGCCCCTGTCCCCGTGTCAGGCTCTGGGCTTGATCTCCTCGAACATCCTCAGCGGGAGGCTGCAGCACCAGGGGCAGGGGGACCCAGAGGGACACGGGATGCCACCGGGCACGAGCAGCTTTGGACTTCTCTGGGAGGAACTGTGAGTGGGAGCTGGCTTGAAGTGACCTCCCCAGTAAGGTCACAGAGCCCCTGAGATGTCACACTGCCTCCTGGGATGTCACAGCCCACCCTGAGATCTCACAAATCCCCCTTGTGATGTCACAGAGCCAGTGCTGCTCTAGCACTCTGGGATGTCATACAGTTGCGCTGTGATGGCACAGAAGACTCTGGCATCACAAAGTCAGCCCGTGTCACAATCCTTTAGTGCAAGCGGGAATCATGACAGTTCATTTTCCCCATCTCAGAATTAGCAGAAGTAGATAGGCTTATCATGAGAAACCGAATGTGATGAACATGTTAGAAATGCAAGGCTCCAAGTTATTAATTTTTAATTTAATAAAAGTTATTAAGTGTACCAAATATAAACTTTGAGAAAAATGAAAAAAAGCCACTATAAAAAAAAGTCAATGTGGAGCCCGGGATTGCCACCGGGTGAGACACAGGTTGGACAGCTGCAGCAGAGGGTCCTCTATGCTTCACACCGACCGTCCTGTCTGACCCATTTCTATACGATTTTCCTTGCCTGAGCCAGAGTCCCTTTTCTTCCTTTTCAAAGTGCATGTATTCATGTGGAGTTCTTTTCTCTGTGGCAAGTTGAACAATACGTGTCCGGAGAGTGATGAACACCTGTGTTTGCAGTCCGGGAATTCGGATTTGAGATGTACCTCCCTGATGGCTCTGACTATCTCGGTCTCGGATATTTATCGTGTATTTATCGTCCGGGTGTTTCTCGGACAACCTTGATGCATGATCCCTCTCTGGGCTGGCCACTTTCGTTCGCTTGTAAATAAAGTCCTCCCTCTCTTGTCCAGGTGGCTTTGACATGGTGTTGCAATCGCTGTTGCTGGCTTGTGCGATTTAAAAACTTCCTATAAGAGTATAATTTAACAGCACATAACTATAAAAGAGACGACAATTTTATTTGCACGAATTATCCTATAGACATATAACAGTCCTAATGATTCCTTGAGGCCTTGCAGTGTCACAATGTTCTCCATGGTTCCACAGGCCCCACAGTGTCATGTGACTCCTCTGTTCCATGAGTCCTGCAATGTCACAATGGACCTTTGGACCAATGGACCATGGGGCTTTGCAGTGTCACAACGCTCTCCTTTGGCTCCACAGGGTCACAATGGAGCACTGATTACAGGCAGCCTCTCTGTGTTACCCTGGAGCTTTGTTTCCATGGGGTCTCGCAGTGTCCCAATGGAGCCTTGGCTGGATGGGGCCTCACAGTGTCACAATGATGACTACATTCCACTGAGGCACACGGCGTCACTAGGGTCCCCTTGCTTCCATGAGGCCCAGCAAAGTCACAGTGGTGTCCATGAATCCATGAGGACTCACAGTATCCCAATGGTCCCTTGATCTCACATGGTCCCACAGTGTCCCAATGGTCCCTTGGTCTCACAAGGCCCCACAGTGTCCCAATGGTCACTTCTTCTCACATGGCCCCACAGTGTAACAATGGTCCCTTGGTTCCATGGTTCCTGGTCTGGTGCATTCCCCTTTCCCCTTCTCAGGCCGTCCTGCCAGCTGAGAAATGCTCACTGGGCCAGGGCCTTGGCCAGCAGCCCCTGGGCTCAGCTCCGCTGGAGCTCATCACAGACACTGTCTGCTCCAGGCTCAACCCTTCATCCCCTGGGGAGATGCCAAAGCCGCCACAGGGAACATTTCCCTTTGCTCAGGGGAATTTCTCACAGGTGCCTTGTAGTGACTCTTTGTGTCTGTGTGCACACAGAAGTGCCTGTGCTCAGGGAAATGTGGCAGAAATGCTGCTCTCTGAGGGCTTTGATTGCCTTGGATAGCTGAGCCAGTCAGGCCTGGAAGTAAGGTTAAGTCATGTCACCCTGATTCTTAAGATTTTCTAAAGCCTTCTGAGTTTCCATTCTGTTGGAGAACCTTCCCACACAATTTCTGTCAACAACATATTGTTTACAATCTTTTATGGGGCTGGACAAACTTGATGTACTAGTGCTTTGTCCAATGTCTTTGGACAGGTGGCCCATTCACTCTCCAATCCAATGTCACCTTTGGGAAAGTATAAAAGTTGGAGTCGGAGAATAAACTTTTAGCTTTACCTTGAAAATAGCAGGTGGCTCGCGTCGTGCTTTCACGTGTCTTATAGCGACAAAGTCACAAGCTGTAAGCAAAGTTAAATGCTGCTAAGAGTTGTTCTTTTGCTAATTTGTGAAGCTTAATAGAAGTTATAAGCGAAGTTGAATATTGTTAAGTGTTATTCCACAGCTCTCTTTAGCTTTTAGGCTGTATTCCTTTTATCCTTGCCCTCACTGTCCTTTCGTCACACACACACACACACAAACAGACAGAGACACACAGACACCGGGACAGTTCTTGACTCCTTTTTGGTTTGATTGCCTGGATTTTGTTTGGTTTTGTTGTTGCTTTGTTTCCTTGGTGTGCCTGAAGTGTCCAGTCAGGAGCAGAGTGACTCTTGCCAAGGAACTCTGTGGTGCTGTCAGTTAATATTAAAGCTGTTTTATGCTACTCCCCTGCTGGGGATTTTTAAAGTGCTCTCAAGCCCTCCTTCATAAGAGGGTGAAGGAGCCCTGGCCAAGCTCTGGCCCTGGGGGCACAGGGATGCTGCTAGGGGGTCCCTGTCTCCCTGTTCCAACTGTGACGGCCCTGAGTCCCTGTCCCCGTGTCAGGCTCTGGGCTTGATCTCCTCGAACATCCTCAGCGGGAGGCTGCAGCGCCAGGGGCAGGGGGACCCAGAGGGACACGGGATGCCACCGGGCACGAGCAGCTTTGGACTTCTCTGGGAGGAACTGTGAGTGGGAGCTGGCTTGAAGTGACCTCCCCAGTAAGGTCACAGAGCCCCTGAGATGTCACACTGCCTCCTGGGATGTCACAGCCCACCCTGAGATCTCACAAATCCCCCTTGTGATGTCACAGAGCCAGTGCTGCTCTAGCACTCTGGGATGTCATACAGTTGCGCTGTGATGGCACAGAAGACTCTGGCATCACAAAGTCAGCCCGTGTCACAATTCTTTAGTGCAAGCGGGAATCATGACAGTTCATTTTCCCCATCTCAGAATTAGCAGAAGTAGATAGGCTTATCATGAGAAACCAAATGTGATGAACATGTTAGAAATGCAAGGCTCCAAGTTATTAATTTTTAATTTAATAAAAGTTATTAAGTGTACCAAATATAAACTTTGAGAAAAATGAAAAAAAGCCACTATAAAAAAAAGTCAATGTGGAGCCCGGGATTGCCACCGGGTGAGACACAGGTTGGACAGCTGCAGCAGAGGGTCCTCTATGCTTCACACCGACCGTCCTGTCTGACCCATTTCTATACGATTTTCCTTGCCTGAGCCAGAGTCCCCTTTCTTCCTTTTCAAAGTGCATGTATTCATGTGGAGTTCTTTTCTCTGTGGCAAGTTGAACAATACGTGTCCGGAGAGTGATGAACACCTGTGTTTGCAGTCCCGGAATTCGGATTTGAGATGTACCTCCCTGATGGCTCTGACTATCTCGGTCTCGGATATTTATCGTGTATTTATCGTCCGGGTGTTTCTCGGACAACCTTGATGCATGATCCCTCTCCGGGCTGGCCACTTCCGTTCGCTTGTAAATAAAGTCCTCCCTCTCTTGTCCAGGTGGCTTTGACATGGTGTTGCAGTCGCTGTTGCTGGCTTGTGCGATTTAAAAACTTCTTATAAGAGTATAATTTAACAGCAGATAACTATAAAATAGACGACAATTTTATTTGCACGAATTATCCTATAGACATATAACAGTCCTAATGATTCCTTGAGGCCTTGCAGTGTCACAATGTTCTCCATGGTTCCACAGGCCCCACAGTGTCATGTGACTCCTCTGTTCCATGAGTCCTGCAATGTCACAATGGACCTTTGGACCAATGGACCATGGGGCTTTGCAGTGTCACAACGCTCTCCTTTGGCTCCACAGGGTCACAATGGAGCACTGATTACAGGCAGCCTCTCTGTGTTACCCTGGAGCTTTGTTTCCATGGGGTCTCGCAGTGTCCCAATGGAGCCTTGGCTGGATGGGGCCTCACAGTGTCACAATGATGCCTACATTCCACTGAGGCACACGGCGTCACTAGGGTCCCCTTGCTTCCATGAGGCCCAGCAATGTCACAGTGGTGTCCATGAATCCATGAGGACTCACAGTATCCCAATGGTCCCTTGATCTCACATGGTCCCACAGTGTCCCAATGGTCCCTTGGTCTCACAAGGCCCCACAGTGTCCCAATGGTCACTTCTTCTCACATGGCCCCACAGTGTAACAATGGTCCCTTGGTTCCATGGTTCCTGGTCTGGTGCATTCCCCTTTCCCCTTCTCAGGCCGCCCTGCCAGCTGAGAAATGCTCACTGGGCCAGGGCGTTGGCCAGCAGCCCCTGGGCTCAGCTCCGCTGGAGCTCATCACAGACACTGTCTGCTCCAGGCTCAACCCTTCATCCCCTGGGGAGATGCCAAAGCCTCCACAGGGAGCATTTCCCTTTGCTCAGGGGAATTTCTCACAGGTGCCTTGTAGTGACTCTTTGTGTCTGTGTGCACACAGAAGTGCCTGTGCTCAGGGAAATGTGGCAGAAATGCTGCTCTCTGAGGGCTTTGATTGCCTTGGATAGCTGAGCCAGTCAGGCCTGGAAGTAAGGTTAAGTCATGTCACCCTGATTCTTAAGATTTTCTAAAGCCTTCTGAGTTTCCATTCTGTTGGAGAACCTTCCCACACAATTTCTGTCAACAACATATTGTTTACAATCTTTTATGGGGCTGGACAAACTTGATGTACTAGTGCTTTGTCCAATGTCTTTGGACAGGTGGCCCATTCACTCTCCAATCCAATGTCACCTTTGGGAAAGTATAAAAGTTGGAGTCAGAGAATAAACTTTTAGCTTTACCTTGAAAATAGCAGGTGGCTCGCGTCGTGCTTTCACGTGTCTTATAGCGACAAAGTCACAAGCTGTAAGCAAAGTTAAATGCTGCTAAGAGTTGTTCTTTTGCTAATTTGTGAAGCTTAATAGAAGTTCTAAGCGAAGTTGAATATTGTTAAGTGTTATTCCACAGCTCTGTTTAGCTTTTAGGCTGTATTCCTTTTATCCTTGCCCTCACTGTCCTTTCGTCACACACACACACACACAAACAGACAGAGACACACAGACACCGGGACAGTTCTTGACTCCTTTTTGGTTTGATTGCCTGGATTTTGTTTGGTTTTGTTGTTGCTTTGTTTCCTTGGTGTGCCTGAAGTGTCCAGTCAGGAGCAGAGTGACTCTTGCCAAGGAACTCTGTGGTGCTGTCAGTTAATATTAAAGCTGTTTTATGCTACTCCCCTGCTGGGGATTTTTAAAGTGCTCTCAAGCCCTCCTTCATAAGAGGGTGAAGGAGCCCTGGCCAAGCTCTGGCCCTGGGGGCACAGGGATGCTGCTAGGGGGTCCCTGTCTCCCTGTTCCAACTGTGACGGCCCTGAGCCCCTGTCCCCGTGTCAGGCTCTGGGCTTGATCTCCTCGAACATCCTCAGCGGGAGGCTGCAGCGCCAGGGGCAGGGGGACCCAGAGGGACACGGGATGCCACCGGGCACGAGCAGCTTTGGACTTCTCTGGGAGGAACTGTGAGTGGGAGCTGGCTTGAAGTGACCTCCCCAGTAAGGTCACAGAGCCCCTGAGATGTCACACTGCCTCCTGGGATGTCACAGCCCACCCTGAGATCTCACAAATCCCCCTTGTGATGTCACAGAGCCAGTGCTGCTCTAGCACTCTGGGATGTCATACAGTTGCGCTGTGATGGCACAGAAGACTCTGGCATCACAAAGTCAGCCCGTGTCACAATCCTTTAGTGCAAGCGGGAATCATGACAGTTCATTTTCCCCATCTCAGAATTAGCAGAAGTAGATAGGCTTATCATGAGAAACCGAATGTGATGAACATGTTAGAAATGCAAGGCTCCAAGTTATTAATTTTTAATTTAATAAAAGTTATTAAGTGTACCAAATATAAACTTTGAGAAAAATGAAAAAAAGCCACTATAAAAAAAAGTCAATGTGGAGCCCGGGATTGCCACCGGGTGAGACACAGGTTGGACAGCTGCAGCAGAGGGTCCTCTATGCTTCACACCGACCGTCCTGTCTGACCCATTTCTATACGATTTTCCTTGCCTGAGCCAGAGTCCCCTTTCTTCCTTTTCAAAGTGCATGTATTCATGTGGAGTTCTTTTCTCTGTGGCAAGTTGAACAATACGTGTCCGGAGAGTGATGAACACCTGTGTTTGCAGTCCCGGAATTCGGATTTGAGATGTACCTCCCTGATGGCTCTGACTATCTCGGTCTCGGATATTTATCGTGTATTTATCGTCCGGGTGTTTCTCGGACAACCTTGATGCATGATCCCTCTCTGGGCTGGCCACTTTCGTTCGCTTGTAAATAAAGTCCTCCCTCTCTTGTCCAGGTGGCTTTGACATGGTGTTGCAATCGCTGTTGCTGGCTTGTGCGATTTAAAAACTTCCTATAAGAGTATAATTTAAACAGCACATAACTATAAAAGAGACGACAATTTTATTTGCACGAATTATCCTATAGACATATAACAGTCCTAATGATTCCTTGAGGCCTTGCAGTGTCACAATGTTCTCCATGGTTCCACAGGCCCCACAGTGTCATGTGACTCCTCTGTTCCATGAGTCCTGCAATGTCACAATGGACCTTTGGACCAATGGACCATGGGGCTTTGCAGTGTCACAACGCTCTCCTTTGGCTCCACAGGGTCACAATGGAGCACTGATTACAGGCAGCCTCTCTGTGTTACCCTGGAGCTTTGTTTCCATGGGGTCTCGCAGTGTCCCAATGGAGCCTTGGCTGGATGGGGCCTCACAGTGTCACAATGATGCCTACATTCCACTGAGGCACACGGCGTCACTAGGGTCCCCTTGCTTCCATGAGGCCCAGCAAAGTCACAGTGGTGTCCATGAATCCATGAGGACTCACAGTATCCCAATGGTCCCTTGATCTCACATGGTCCCACAGTGTCCCAATGGTCCCTTGGTCTCACAAGGCCCCACAGTGTCCCAATGGTCACTTCTTCTCACATGGCCCCACAGTGTAACAATGGTCCCTTGGTTCCATGGTTCCTGGTCTGGTGCATTCCCCTTTCCCCTTCTCAGGCCGTCCTGCCAGCTGAGAAATGCTCACTGGGCCAGGGCGTTGGCCAGCAGCCCCTGGGCTCAGCTCCGCTGGAGCTCATCACAGACACTGTCTGCTCCAGGCTCAACCCTTCATCCCCTGGGGAGATGCCAAAGCCGCCACAGGGAACATTTCCCTTTGCTCAGGGGAATTTCTCACAGGTGCCTTGTAGTGACTCTTTGTGTCTGTGTGCACACAGAAGTGCCTGTGCTCAGGGAAATGTGGCAGAAATGCTGCTCTCTGAGGGCTTTGATTGCCTTGGATAGCTGAGCCAGTAAGGCCTGGAAGTAAGGTTAAGTCATGTCACCCTGATTCTTAAGATTTTCTAAAGCCTTCTGAGTTTCCATTCTGTTGGAGAACCTTCCCACACAATTTCTGTCAACAACATATTGTTTACAATCTTTTATGGGGCTGGACAAACTTGATGTACTAGTGCTATGTCCAATGTCTTTGGACAGGTGGCCCATTCACTCTCCAATCCAATGTCACCTTTGGGAAAGTATAAAAGTTGGAGTCAGAGAATAAACTTTTCTCTTTACCTTGAAAATAGCAGGTGGCTCGCGTCGTGCTTTCACGTGTCTTATAGCGACAAAGTCACAAGCTGTAAGCAAAGTTAAATGCTGCTAAGAGTTGTTCTTTTGCTAATTTGTGAAGCTTAATAGAAGTTATAAGCGAAGTTGAATATTGTTAAGTGTTATTCCACAGCTCTCTTTAGCTTTTAGGCTGTATTCCTTTTATCCTTGCCCTCACTGTCCTTTCGTCACACACACACACACACACACACACACACACACCCACACCCACACACACACACAAACACACAGAGACACACAGACACCGGGACAGTTCTTGACTCCTTTTTGGTTTGATTGCCTGGATTTTGTTTGGTTTTGTTGTTGCTTTGTTTCCTTGGTGTGCCTGAAGTGTCCAGTCAGGAGCAGAGTGACTCTTGCCAAGGAACTCTGTGGTGCTGTCAGTTAATATTAAAGCTGTTTTATGCTACTCCCCTGCTGGGGATTTTTAAAGTGCTCTCAAGCCCTCCTTCATAAGAGGGTGAAGGAGCCCTGGCCAAGCTCTGGCCCTGGGGGCACAGGGATGCTGCTAGGGGGTCCCTGTCTCCCTGTTCCAACTGTGACGGCCCTGAGTCCCTGTCCCCGTGTCAGGCTCTGGGCTTGATCTCCTCGATCATCCTCAGCGGGAGGCTGCAGCACCAGGGGCAGGGGGACCCAGAGGGACACGGGATGCCACCGGGCACGAGCAGCTTTGGACTTCTCTGGGAGGAACTGTGAGTGGGAGCTGGCTTGAAGTGACCTCCCCAGTAAGGTCACAGAGCCCCTGAGATGTCACACTGCCTCCTGGGATGTCACAGCCCACCCTGAGATCTCACAAATCCCCCTTGTGATGTCACAGAGCCAGTGCTGCTCTAGCACTCTGGGATGTCATACAGTTGCGCTGTGATGGCACAGAAGACTCTGGCATCACAAAGTCAACCCGTGTCACAATCCTTTAGTGCAAGCGGGAATCATGACAGTTCATTTTCCCCATCTCAGAATTAGCAGAAGTAGATAGGCTTATCATGAGAAACCGAATGTGATGAACATGTTAGAAATGCAAGGCTCCAAGTTATTAATTTTTAATTTAATAAAAGTTATTAAGTGTACCAAATATAAACTTTGAGAAAAATGAAAAAAAGCCACTATAAAAAAAAGTCAATGTGGAGCCTGGGATTGCCACCGGGTGAGACACAGGTTGGACAGCTGCAGCAGAGGGTCCTCTATGCTTCACACCGACCGTCCTGTCTGACCCATTTCTATACGATTTTCCTTGCCTGAGCCAGAGTCCCTTTTCTTCCTTTTCAAAGTGCATGTATTCATGTGGAGTTCTTTTCTCTGTGGCAAGTTGAACAATACGTGTCCGGAGAGTGATGAACACCTGTGTTTGCAGTCCCGGAATTCGGATTTGAGATGTACCTCCCTGATGGCTCTGACTATCTCGGTCTCGGATATTTATCGTGTATTTATCGTCCGGGTGTTTCTCGGACAACCTTGATGCATGATCCCTCTCTGGGCTGGCCACTTTCGTTCGCTTGTAAATAAAGTCCTCCCTCTCTTGTCCAGGTGGCTTTGACATGGTGTTGCAATCGCTGTTGCTGGCTTGTGCGATTTAAAAACTTCCTATAAGAGTATAATTTAACAGCACATAACTATAAAAGAGACGACAATTTTATTTGCACGAATTATCCTATAGACATATAACAGTCCTAATGATTCCTTGAGGCCTTGCAGTGTCACAATGTTCTCCATGGTTCCACAGGCCCCACAGTGTCATGTGACTCCTCTGTTCCATGAGTCCTGCAATGTCACAATGGACCTTTGGACCAATGAACCATGGGGCTTTGCAGTGTCACAACGCTCTCCTTTGGCTCCACAGGGTCACAATGCAGCACTGATTACAGGCAGCCTCTCTGTGTTACCCTGGAGCTTTGTTTCCATGGGGTCTCGCAGTGTCCCAATGGAGCCTTGGCTGGATGGGGCCTCACAGTGTCACAATGATGCCTACATTCCACTGAGGCACACGGCGTCACTAGGGTCCCCTTGCTTCCATGAGGCCCAGCAAAGTCACAGTGGTGTCCATGAATCCATGAGGACTCACAGTATCCCAATGGTCCCTTGATCTCACATGGTCCCACAGTGTCCCAATGGTCCCTTGGTCTCACAAGGCCCCACAGTGTCCCAATGGTCACTTCTTCTCACATGGCCCCACAGTGTAACAATGGTCCCTTGGTTCCATGGTTCCTGGTCTGGTGCATTCCCCTCTCCCCTTCTCAGGCCACCCTGCCAGCTGAGAAATGCTCACTGGGCCAGGGCGTTGGCCAGCAGCCCCTGGGCTCAGCTCCGCTGGAGCTCATCACAGACACTGTCTGCTCCAGGCTCAACCCTTCATCCCCTGGGGAGATGCCAAAGCCGCCACAGGGAACATTTCCCTTTGCTCAGGGGAATTTCTCACAGGTGCCTTGTAGTGACTCTTTGTGTCTGTGTGCACACAGGAGTGCCTGTGCTCAGGGAAATGTGGCAGAAATGCTGCTCTCTGAGGGCTTTGATTGCCTTGGATAGCTGAGGCAGTCAGGCCTGGAAGTAAGGTTAAGTCATGTCACCCTGATTCTTAAGATTTTCTAAAGCCTTCTGAGTTTCCATTCTGTTGGAGAACCTTCCCACACAATTTCTGTCAACAACATATTGTTTACAATCTTTTATGGGGCTGGACAAACTTGATGTACTAGTGCTTTGTCCAATGTCTTTGGACAGGTGGCCCATTCACTCTCCAATCCAATGTCACCTTTGGGAAAGTATAAAAGTTGGAGTCAGAGAATAAACTTTTAGCTTTACCTTGAAAATAGCAGGTGGCTCGCGTCGTGCTTTCACGTGTCTTATAGCGACAAAGTCACAAGCTGTAAGCAAAGTTAAATGCTGCTAAGAGTTGTTCTTTTGCTAATTTGTGAAGCTTAATAGAAGTTATAAGCGAAGTTGAATATTGTTAAGTGTTATTCCACAGCTCTCTTTAGCTTTTAGGCTGTATTCCTTTTATCCTTGCCCTCACTGTCCTTTCGTCACACACACACACACACACACACACACACACCCACACCCACACACACACACAAACACACAGAGACACACAGACACCGGGACAGTTCTTGACTCCTTTTTGGTTTGATTGCCTGGATTTTGTTTGGTTTTGTTGTTGCTTTGTTTCCTTGGTGTGCCTGAAGTGTCCAGTCAGGAGCAGAGTGACTCTTGCCAAGGAACTCTGTGGTGCTGTCACTTAATCTTAAAGCTGTTTTATGCTACTCCCCTGCTGGGGATTTTTAAAGTGCTCTCAAGCCCTCCTTCATAAGAGGGTGAAGGAGCCCTGGCCAAGCTCTGGCCCTGGGGGCACAGGGATGCTGCTAGGGGGTCCCTGTCTCCCTGTTCCAACTGTGACGGCCCTGAGCCCCTGTCCCCGTGTCAGGCTCTGGGCTTGATCTCCTCGAACATCCTCAGCGGGAGGCTGCAGCGCCAGGGGCAGGGGGACCCAGAGGGACACGGGATGCCACCGGGCACGAGCAGCTTTGGACTTCTCTGGGAGGAACTGTGAGTGGGAGCTGGCTTGAAGTAACCTCCCCAGTAAGGTCACAGAGCCCCTGAGATGTCACACTGCCTCCTGGGATGTCACAGCCCACCCTGAGATCTCACAAATCCCCCTTGTGATGTCACAGAGCCAGTGCTGCTCTAGCACTCTGGGATGTCATACAGTTGCGCTGTGATGGCACAGAAGACTCTGGCATCACAAAGTCAGCCCGTGTCACAATCCTTTAGTGCAAGCGGGAATCATGACAGTTCATTTTCCCCATCTCAGAATTAGCAGAAGTAGATAGGCTTATCATGAGAAACCGAATGTGATGAACATGTTAGAAATGCAAGGCTCCAAGTTATTAATTTTTAATTTAATAAAAGTTATTAAGTGTACCAAATATAAACTTTGAGAAAAATGAAAAAAAGCCACTATAAAAAAAAGTCAATGTGGAGCCCGGGATTGCCACCGGGTGAGACACAGGTTGGACAGCTGCAGCAGAGGGTCCTCTATGCTTCACACCGACCGTCCTGTCTGACCCATTTCTATACGATTTTCCTTGCCTGAGCCAGAGTCCCCTTTCTTCCTTTTCAAAGTGCATGTATTCATGTGGAGTTCTTTTCTCTGTGGCAAGTTGAACAATACGTGTCCGGAGAGTGATGAACACCTGTGTTTGCAGTCCCGGAATTCGGATTTGAGATGTACCTCCCTGATGGCTCTGACTATCTCGGTCTCGGATATTTATCGTGTATTTATCGTCCGGGTGTTTCTCGGACAACCTTGATGCATGATCCCTCTCTGGGCTGGCCACTTCCGTTCGCTTGTAAATAAAGTCCTCCCTCTCTTGTCCAGGTGGCTTTGACATGGTGTTGCAGTCGCTGTTGCTGGCTTGTGCGATTTAAAAACTTCTTATAAGAGTATAATTTAACAGCAGATAACTATAAAATAGACGACAATTTTATTTGCACGAATTATCCTATAGACATATAACAGTCCTAATGATTCCTTGAGGCCTTGCAGTGTCACAATGTTCTCCATGGTTCCACAGGCCCCACAGTGTCATGTGACTCCTCTGTTCCATGAGTCCTGCAATGTCACAATGGACCTTTGGACCAATGGACCATGGGGCTTTGCAGTGTCACAATGCTCTCCTTTGGCTCCACAGGGTCACAATGGAGCACTGATTACAGGCAGCCTCTCTGTGTTACCCTGGAGCTTTGTTTCCATGGGGTCTCGCAGTGTCCCAATGGAGCCTTGGCTGGATGGGGCCTCACAGTGTCACAATGATGCCTACATTCCACTGAGGCACACGGCGTCACTAGGGTCCCCTTGCTTCCATGAGGCCCAGCAATGTCACAGTGGTGTCCATGAATCCATGAGGACTCACAGTATCCCAATGGTCCCTTGATCTCACATGGTCCCACAGTGTCCCAATGGTCCCTTGGTCTCACAAGGCCCCACAGTGTCCCAATGGTCACTTCTTCTCACATGGCCCCACAGTGTAACAATGGTCCCTTGGTTCCATGGTTCCTGGTCTGGTGCATTCCCCTTTCCCCTTCTCAGGCCGCCCTGCCAGCTGAGAAATGCTCACTGGGCCAGGGCGTTGGCCAGCAGCCCCTGGGCTCAGCTCCGCTGGAGCTCATCACAGACACTGTCTGCTCCAGGCTCAACCCTTCATCCCCTGGGGAGATGCCAAAGCCGCCACAGGGAACATTTCCCTTTGCTCAGGGGAATTTCTCACAGGTGCCTTGTAGTGACTCTTTGTGTCTGTGTGCACACAGAAGTGCCTGTGCTCAGGGAAATGTGGCAGAAATGCTGCTCTCTGAGGGCTTTGATTGCCTTGGATAGCTGAGCCAGTCAGGCCTGGAAGTAAGGTTAAGTCATGTCACCCTGATTCTTAAGATTTTCTAAAGCCTTCTGAGTTTCCATTCTGTTGGAGAACCTTCCCACACAATTTCTGTCAACAACATATTGTTTACAATCTTTTATGGGGCTGGACAAACTTGATGTACTAGTGCTTTGTCCAATGTCTTTGGACAGGTGGCCCATTCACTCTCCAATCCAATGTCACCTTTGGGAAAGTATAAAAGTTGGAGTCGGAGAATAAACTTTTAGCTTTACCTTGAAAATAGCAGGTGGCTCGCGTCGTGCTTTCACGTGTCTTATAGCGACAAAGTCACAAGCTGTAAGCAAAGTTAAATGCTGCTAAGAGTTGTTCTTTTGCTAATTTGTGAAGCTTAATAGAAGTTATAAGCGAAGTTGAATATTGTTAAGTGTTATTCCACAGCTCTGTTTAGCTTTTAGGCTGTATTCCTTTTATCCTTGCCCTCACTGTCCTTTCGTCACACACACACACACACAAACAGACAGAGACACACAGACACCGGGACAGTTCTTGACTCCTTTTTGGTTTGATTGCCTGGATTTTGTTTGGTTTTGTTGTTGCTTTGTTTCCTTGGTGTGCCTGAAGTGTCCAGTCAGGAGCAGAGTGACTCTTGCCAAGGAACTCTGTGGTGCTGTCAGTTAATATTAAAGCTGTTTTATGCTACTCCCCTGCTGGGGATTTTTAAAGTGCTCTCAAGCCCTCCTTCATAAGAGGGTGAAGGAGCCCTGGCCAAGCTCTGGCCCTGGGGGCACAGGGATGCTGCTAGGGGGTCCCTGTCTCCCTGTTCCAACTGTGACGGCCCTGAGTCCCTGTCCCCGTGTCAGGCTCTGGGCTTGATCTCCTCGAACATCCTCAGCGGGAGGCTGCAGCGCCAGGGGCAGGGGGACCCAGAGGGACACGGGATGCCACCGGGCACGAGCAGCTTTGGACTTCTCTGGGAGGAACTGTGAGTGGGAGCTGGCTTGAAGTGACCTCCCCAGTAAGGTCACAGAGCCCCTGAGATGTCACACTGCCTCCTGGGATGTCACAGCCCACCCTGAGATCTCACAAATCCCCCTTGTGATGTCACAGAGCCAGTGCTGCTCTAGCACTCTGGGATGTCATACAGTTGCGCTGTGATGGCACAGAAGACTCTGGCATCACAAAGTCAGCCCGTGTCACAATCCTTTAGTGCAAGCGGGAATCATGACAGTTCATTTTCCCCATCTCAGAATTAGCAGAAGTAGATAGGCTTATCATGAGAAACCGAATGTGATGAACATGTTAGAAATGCAAGGCTCCAAGTTATTAATTTTTAATTTAATAAAAGTTATTAAGTGTACCAAATATAAACTTTGAGAAAAATGAAAAAAAGCCACTATAAAAAAAAGTCAATGTGGAGCCCGGGATTGCCACCGGGTGAGACACAGGTTGGACAGCTGCAGCAGAGGGTCCTCTATGCTTCACACCGACCGTCCTGTCTGACCCATTTCTATACGATTTTCCTTGCCTGAGCCAGAGTCCCCTTTCTTCCTTTTCAAAGTGCATGTATTCATGTGGAGTTCTTTTCTCTGTGGCAAGTTGAACAATACGTGTCCGGAGAGTGATGAACACCTGTGTTTGCAGTCCCGGAATTCGGATTTGAGATGTACCTCCCTGATGGCTCTGACTATCTCGGTCTCGGATATTTATCGTGTATTTATCGTCCGGGTGTTTCTCGGACAACCTTGATGCATGATCCCTCTCTGGGCTGGCCACTTTCGTTCGCTTGTAAATAAAGTCCTCCCTCTCTTGTCCAGGTGGCTTTGACATGGTGTTGCAATCGCTGTTGCTGGCTTGTGCGATTTAAAAACTTCCTATAAGAGTATAATTTAAACAGCACATAACTATAAAAGAGACGACAATTTTATTTGCACGAATTATCCTATAGACATATAACAGTCCTAATGATTCCTTGAGGCCTTGCAGTGTCACAATGTTCTCCATGGTTCCACAGGCCCCACAGTGTCATGTGACTCCTCTGTTCCATGAGTCCTGCAATGTCACAATGGACCTTTGGACCAATGGACCATGGGGCTTTGCAGTGTCACAACGCTCTCCTTTGGCTCCACAGGGTCACAATGGAGCACTGATTACAGGCAGCCTCTCTGTGTTACCCTGGAGCTTTGTTTCCATGGGGTCTCGCAGTGTCCCAATGGAGCCTTGGCTGGATGGGGCCTCACAGTGTCACAATGATGCCTACATTCCACTGAGGCACACGGCGTCACTAGGGTCCCCTTGCTTCCATGAGGCCCAGCAATGTCACAGTGGTGTCCATGAATCCATGAGGACTCACAGTATCCCAATGGTCCCTTGATCTCACATGGTCCCACAGTGTCCCAATGGTCCCTTGGTCTCACAAGGCCCAACAGTGTCCCAATGGTCACTTCTTCTCACATGGCCCCACAGTGTAACAATGGTCCCTTGGTTCCATGGTTCCTGGTCTGGTGCATTCCCCTTTCCCCTTCTCAGGCCGCCCTGCCAGCTGAGAAATGCTCACTGGGCCAGGGCGTTGGCCAGCAGCCCCTGGGCTCAGCTCCGCTGGAGCTCATCACAGACACTGTCTGCTCCAGGCTCAACCCTTCATCCCCTGGGGAGATGCCAAAGCCGCCACAGGGAACATTTCCCTTTGCTCAGGGGAATTTCTCACAGGTGCCTTGTAGTGACTCTTTGTGTCTGTGTGCACACAGGAGTGCCTGTGCTCAGGGAAATGTGGCAGAAATGCTGCTCTCTGAGGGCTTTGATTGCCTTGGATAGCTGAGCCAGTCAGGCCTGGAAGTAAGGTTAAGTCATGTCACCCTGATTCTTAAGATTTTCTAAAGCCTTCTGAGTTTCCATTCTGTTGGAGAACCTTCCCACACAATTTCTGTCAACAACATATTGTTTACAATCTTTTATGGGGCTGGACAAACTTGATGTACTAGTGCTTTGTCCAATGTCTTTGGACAGGTGGCCCATTCACTCTCCAATCCAATGTCACCTTTGGGAAAGTATAAAAGTTGGAGTCAGAGAATAAACTTTTAGCTTTACCTTGAAAATAGCAGGTGGCTCGCGTCGTGCTTTCACGTGTCTTATAGCGACAAAGTCACAAGCTGTAAGCAAAGTTAAATGCTGCTAAGAGTTGTTCTTTTGCTAATTTGTGAAGCTTAATAGAAGTTATAAGCGAAGTTGAATATTGTTAAGTGTTATTCCACAGCTCTGTTTAGCTTTTAGGCTGTATTCCTTTTATCCTTGCCCTCACTGTCCTTTCGTCACACACACACACACACAAACAGACAGAGACACACAGACACCGGGACAGTTCTTGACTCCTTTTTGGTTTGATTGCCTGGATTTTGTTTGGTTTTGTTGTTGCTTTGTTTCCTTGGTGTGCCTGAAGTGTCCAGTCAGGAGCAGAGTGACTCTTGCCAAGGAACTCTGTGGTGCTGTCAGTTAATATTAAAGCTGTTTTATGCTACTCCCCTGCTGGGGATTTTTAAAGTGCTCTCAAGCCCTCCTTCATAAGAGGGTGAAGGAGCCCTGGCCAAGCTCTGGCCCTGGGGGCACAGGGATGCTGCTAGGGGGTCCCTGTCTCCCTGTTCCAACTGTGACGGCCCTGAGTCCCTGTCCCCGTGTCAGGCTCTGGGCTTGATCTCCTCGAACATCCTCAGCGGGAGGCTGCAGCGCCAGGGGCAGGGGGACCCAGAGGGACACGGGATGCCACCGGGCACGAGCAGCTTTGGACTTCTCTGGGAGGAACTGTGAGTGGGAGCTGGCTTGAAGTGACCTCCCCAGTAAGGTCACAGAGCCCCTGAGATGTCACACTGCCTCCTGGGATGTCACAGCCCACCCTGAGATCTCACAAATCCCCCTTGTGATGTCACAGAGCCAGTGCTGCTCTGTCACTCTGGGATGTCATACAGTTGCGCTGTGATGGCACAGAAGACTCTGGCATCACAAAGTCAGCCCGTGTCACAATCCTTTAGTGCAAGCGGGAATCATGACAGTTCATTTTCCCCATCTCAGAATTAGCAGAAGTAGATAGGCTTATCATGAGAAACCGAATGTGATGAACATGTTAGAAATGCAAGGCTCCAAGTTATTAATTTTTAATTTAATAAAAGTTATTAAGTGTACCAAATATAAACTTTGAGAAAAATGAAAAAAATCCACTATAAAAAAAAGTCAATGTGGAGCCCGGGATTGCCACCGGGTGAGACACAGGTTGGACAGCTGCAGCAGAGGGTCCTCTATGCTTCACACCGACCGTCCTGTCTGACCCATTTCTATACGATTTTCCTTGCCTGAGCCAGAGTCCCCTTTCTTCCTTTTCAAAGTGCATGTATTCATGTGGAGTTCTTTTCTCTGTGGCAAGTTGAACAATACGTGTCCGGAGAGTGATGAACACCTGTGTTTGCAGTCCCGGAATTCGGATTTGAGATGTACCTCCCTGATGGCTCTGACTATCTCGGTCTCGGATATTTATCGTGTATTTATCGTCCGGGTGTTTCTCGGACAACCTTGATGCATGATCCCTCTCTGGGCTGGCCACTTTCGTTCGCTTGTAAATAAAGTCCTCCCTCTCTTGTCCAGGTGGCTTTGACATGGTGTTGCAATCGCTGTTGCTGGCTTGTGCGATTTAAAAACTTCCTATAAGAGTATAATTTAAACAGCACATAACTATAAAAGAGACGACAATTTTATTTGCACGAATTATCCTATAGACATATAACAGTCCTAATGATTCCTTGAGGCCTTGCAGTGTCACAATGTTCTCCATGGTTCCACAGGCCCCACAGTGTCATGTGACTCCTCTGTTCCATGAGTCCTGCAATGTCACAATGGACCTTTGGACCAATGGACCATGGGGCTTTGCAGTGTCACAACGCTCTCCTTTGGCTCCACAGGGTCACAATGGAGCACTGATTACAGGCAGCCTCTCTGTGTTACCCTGGAGCTTTGTTTCCATGGGGTCTCGCAGTGTCCCAATGGAGCCTTGGCTGGATGGGGCCTCACAGTGTCACAATGATGCCTACATTCCACTGAGGCACACGGCGTCACTAGGGTCCCCTTGCTTCCATGAGGCCCAGCAATGTCACAGTGGTGTCCATGAATCCATGAGGACTCACAGTATCCCAATGGTCCCTTGATCTCACATGGTCCCACAGTGTCCCAATGGTCCCTTGGTCTCACAAGGCCCAACAGTGTCCCAATGGTCACTTCTTCTCACATGGCCCCACAGTGTAACAATGGTCCCTTGGTTCCATGGTTCCTGGTCTGGTGCATTCCCCTTTCCCCTTCTCAGGCCGCCCTGCCAGCTGAGAAATGCTCACTGGGCCAGGGCGTTGGCCAGCAGCCCCTGGGCTCAGCTCCGCTGGAGCTCATCACAGACACTGTCTGCTCCAGGCTCAACCCTTCATCCCCTGGGGAGATGCCAAAGCCGCCACAGGGAACATTTCCCTTTGCTCAGGGGAATTTCTCACAGGTGCCTTGTAGTGACTCTTTGTGTCTGTGTGCACACAGAAGTGCCTGTGCTCAGGGAAATGTGGCAGAAATGCTGCTCTCTGAGGGCTTTGATTGCCTTGGATAGCTGAGCCAGTCAGGCCTGGAAGTAAGGTTAAGTCATGTCACCCTGATTCTTAAGATTTTCTAAAGCCTTCTGAGTTTCCATTCTGTTGGAGAACCTTCCCACACAATTTCTGTCAACAACATATTGTTTACAATCTTTTATGGGGCTGGACAAACTTGATGTACTAGTGCTTTGTCCAATGTCTTTGGACAGGTGGCCCATTCACTCTCCAATCCAATGTCACCTTTGGGAAAGTATAAAAGTTGGAGTCGGAGAATAAACTTTTAGCTTTACCTTGAAAATAGCAGGTGGCTCGCGTCGTGCTTTCACGTGTCTTATAGCGACAAAGTCACAAGCTGTAAGCAAAGTTAAATGCTGCTAAGAGTTGTTCTTTTGCTAATTTGTGAAGCTTAATAGAAGTTATAAGCGAAGTTGAATATTGTTAAGTGTTATTCCACAGCTCTGTTTAGCTTTTAGGCTGTATTCCTTTTATCCTTGCCCTCACTGTCCTTTCGTCACACACACACACACACAAACAGACAGAGACACACAGACACCGGGACAGTTCTTGACTCCTTTTTGGTTTGATTGCCTGGATTTTGTTTGGTTTTGTTGTTGCTTTGTTTCCTTGGTGTGCCTGAAGTGTCCAGTCAGGAGCAGAGTGACTCTTGCCAAGGAACTCTGTGGTGCTGTCAGTTAATATTAAAGCTGTTTTATGCTACTCCCCTGCTGGGGATTTTTAAAGTGCTCTCAAGCCCTCCTTCATAAGAGGGTGAAGGAGCCCTGGCCAAGCTCTGGCCCTGGGGGCACAGGGATGCTGCTAGGGGGTCCCTGTCTCCCTGTTCCAACTGTGACGGCCCTGAGTCCCTGTCCCCGTGTCAGGCTCTGGGCTTGATCTCCTCGAACATCCTCAGCGGGAGGCTGCAGCGCCAGGGGCAGGGGGACCCAGAGGGACACGGGATGCCACCGGGCACGAGCAGCTTTGGACTTCTCTGGGAGGAACTGTGAGTGGGAGCTGGCTTGAAGTGACCTCCCCAGTAAGGTCACAGAGCCCCTGAGATGTCACACTGCCTCCTGGGATGTCACAGCCCACCCTGAGATCTCACAAATCCCCCTTGTGATGTCACAGAGCCAGTGCTGCTCTAGCACTCTGGGATGTCATACAGTTGCGCTGTGATGGCACAGAAGACTCTGGCATCACAAAGTCAGCCCGTGTCACAATCCTTTAGTGCAAGCGGGAATCATGACAGTTCATTTTCCCCATCTCAGAATTAGCAGAAGTAGATAGGCTTATCATGAGAAACCGAATGTGATGAACATGTTAGAAATGCAAGGCTCCAAGTTATTAATTTTTAATTTAATAAAAGTTATTAAGTGTACCAAATATAAACTTTGAGAAAAATGAAAAAAAGCCACTATAAAAAAAAGTCAATGTGGAGCCCGGGATTGCCACCGGGTGAGACACAGGTTGGACAGCTGCAGCAGAGGGTCCTCTATGCTTCACACCGACCGTCCTGTCTGACCCATTTCTATACGATTTTCCTTGCCTGAGCCAGAGTCCCCTTTCTTCCTTTTCAAAGTGCATGTATTCATGTGGAGTTCTTTTCTCTGTGGCAAGTTGAACAATACGTGTCCGGAGAGTGATGAACACCTGTGTTTGCAGTCCCGGAATTCGGATTTGAGATGTACCTCCCTGATGGCTCTGACTATCTCGGTCTCGGATATTTATCGTGTATTTATCGTCCGGGTGTTTCTCGGACAACCTTGATGCATGATCCCTCTCTGGGCTGGCCACTTTCGTTCGCTTGTAAATAAAGTCCTCCCTCTCTTGTCCAGGTGGCTTTGACATGGTGTTGCAATCGCTGTTGCTGGCTTGTGCGATTTAAAAACTTCCTATAAGAGTATAATTTAAACAGCACATAACTATAAAAGAGACGACAATTTTATTTGCACGAATTATCCTATAGACATATAACAGTCCTAATGATTCCTTGAGGCCTTGCAGTGTCACAATGTTCTCCATGGTTCCACAGGCCCCACAGTGTCATGTGACTCCTCTGTTCCATGAGTCCTGCAATGTCACAATGGACCTTTGGACCAATGGACCATGGGGCTTTGCAGTGTCACAACGCTCTCCTTTGGCTCCACAGGGTCACAATGGAGCACTGATTACAGGCAGCCTCTCTGTGTTACCCTGGAGCTTTGTTTCCATGGGGTCTCGCAGTGTCCCAATGGAGCCTTGGCTGGATGGGGCCTCACAGTGTCACAATGATGCCTACATTCCACTGAGGCACACGGCGTCACTAGGGTCCCCTTGCTTCCATGAGGCCCAGCAATGTCACAGTGGTGTCCATGAATCCATGAGGACTCACAGTATCCCAATGGTCCCTTGATCTCACATGGTCCCACAGTGTCCCAATGGTCCCTTGGTCTCACAAGGCCCAACAGTGTCCCAATGGTCACTTCTTCTCACATGGCCCCACAGTGTAACAATGGTCCCTTGGTTCCATGGTTCCTGGTCTGGTGCATTCCCCTTTCCCCTTCTCAGGCCGCCCTGCCAGCTGAGAAATGCTCACTGGGCCAGGGCGTTGGCCAGCAGCCCCTGGGCTCAGCTCCGCTGGAGCTCATCACAGACACTGTCTGCTCCAGGCTCAACCCTTCATCCCCTGGGGAGATGCCAAAGCCGCCACAGGGAACATTTCCCTTTGCTCAGGGGAATTTCTCACAGGTGCCTTGTAGTGACTCTTTGTGTCTGTGTGCACACAGGAGTGCCTGTGCTCAGGGAAATGTGGCAGAAATGCTGCTCTCTGAGGGCTTTGATTGCCTTGGATAGCTGAGCCAGTCAGGCCTGGAAGTAAGGTTAAGTCATGTCACCCTGATTCTTAAGATTTTCTAAAGCCTTCTGAGTTTCCATTCTGTTGGAGAACCTTCCCACACAATTTCTGTCAACAACATATTGTTTACAATCTTTTATGGGGCTGGACAAACTTGATGTACTAGTGCTTTGTCCAATGTCTTTGGACAGGTGGCCCATTCACTCTCCAATCCAATGTCACCTTTGGGAAAGTATAAAAGTTGGAGTCAGAGAATAAACTTTTAGCTTTACCTTGAAAATAGCAGGTGGCTCGCGTCGTGCTTTCACGTGTCTTATAGCGACAAAGTCACAAGCTGTAAGCAAAGTTAAATGCTGCTAAGAGTTGTTCTTTTGCTAATTTGTGAAGCTTAATAGAAGTTATAAGCGAAGTTGAATATTGTTAAGTGTTATTCCACAGCTCTGTTTAGCTTTTAGGCTGTATTCCTTTTATCCTTGCCCTCACTGTCCTTTCGTCACACACACACACACACAAACAGACAGAGACACACAGACACCGGGACAGTTCTTGACTCCTTTTTGGTTTGATTGCCTGGATTTTGTTTGGTTTTGTTGTTGCTTTGTTTCCTTGGTGTGCCTGAAGTGTCCAGTCAGGAGCAGAGTGACTCTTGCCAAGGAACTCTGTGGTGCTGTCAGTTAATATTAAAGCTGTTTTATGCTACTCCCCTGCTGGGGATTTTTAAAGTGCTCTCAAGCCCTCCTTCATAAGAGGGTGAAGGAGCCCTGGCCAAGCTCTGGCCCTGGGGGCACAGGGATGCTGCTAGGGGGTCCCTGTCTCCCTGTTCCAACTGTGACGGCCCTGAGTCCCTGTCCCCGTGTCAGGCTCTGGGCTTGATCTCCTCGAACATCCTCAGCGGGAGGCTGCAGCGCCAGGGGCAGGGGGACCCAGAGGGACACGGGATGCCACCGGGCACGAGCAGCTTTGGACTTCTCTGGGAGGAACTGTGAGTGGGAGCTGGCTTGAAGTGACCTCCCCAGTAAGGTCACAGAGCCCCTGAGATGTCACACTGCCTCCTGGGATGTCACAGCCCACCCTGAGATCTCACAAATCCCCCTTGTGATGTCACAGAGCCAGTGCTGCTCTGTCACTCTGGGATGTCATACAGTTGCGCTGTGATGGCACAGAAGACTCTGGCATCACAAAGTCAGCCCGTGTCACAATCCTTTAGTGCAAGCGGGAATCATGACAGTTCATTTTCCCCATCTCAGAATTAGCAGAAGTAGATAGGCTTATCATGAGAAACCGAATGTGATGAACATGTTAGAAATGCAAGGCTCCAAGTTATTAATTTTTAATTTAATAAAAGTTATTAAGTGTACCAAATATAAACTTTGAGAAAAATGAAAAAAAGCCACTATAAAAAAAAGTCAATGTGGAGCCCGGGATTGCCACCGGGTGAGACACAGGTTGGACAGCTGCAGCAGAGGGTCCTCTATGCTTCACACCGACCGTCCTGTCTGACCCATTTCTATACGATTTTCCTTGCCTGAGCCAGAGTCCCCTTTCTTCCTTTTCAAAGTGCATGTATTCATGTGGAGTTCTTTTCTCTGTGGCAAGTTGAACAATACGTGTCCGGAGAGTGATGAACACCTGTGTTTGCAGTCCCGGAATTCGGATTTGAGATGTACCTCCCTGATGGCTCTGACTATCTCGGTCTCGGATATTTATCGTGTATTTATCGTCCGGGTGTTTCTCGGACAACCTTGATGCATGATCCCTCTCTGGGCTGGCCACTTTCCTTCGCTTGTAAATAAAGTCCTCCCTCTCTTGTCCAGGTGGCTTTGACATGGTGTTGCAATCGCTGTTGCTGGCTTGTGCGATTTAAAAACTTCCTATAAGAGTATAATTTAAACAGCACATAACTATAAAAGAGACGACAATTTTATTTGCACGAATTATCCTATAGACATATAACAGTCCTAATGATTCCTTGAGGCCTTGCAGTGTCACAATGTTCTCCATGGTTCCACAGGCCCCACAGTGTCATGTGACTCCTCTGTTCCATGAGTCCTGCAATGTCACAATGGACCTTTGGACCAATGGACCATGGGGCTTTGCAGTGTCACAACGCTCTCCTTTGGCTCCACAGGGTCACAATGGAGCACTGATTACAGGCAGCCTCTCTGTGTTACCCTGGAGCTTTGTTTCCATGGGGTCTCGCAGTGTCCCAATGGAGCCTTGGCTGGATGGGGCCTCACAGTGTCACAATGATGCCTACATTCCACTGAGGCACACGGCGTCACTAGGGTCCCCTTGCTTCCATGAGGCCCAGCAATGTCACAGTGGTGTCCATGAATCCATGAGGACTCACAGTATCCCAATGGTCCCTTGATCTCACATGGTCCCACAGTGTCCCAATGGTCCCTTGGTCTCACAAGGCCCAACAGTGTCCCAATGGTCACTTCTTCTCACATGGCCCCACAGTGTAACAATGGTCCCTTGGTTCCATGGTTCCTGGTCTGGTGCATTCCCCTTTCCCCTTCTCAGGCCGCCCTGCCAGCTGAGAAATGCTCACTGGGCCAGGGCGTTGGCCAGCAGCCCCTGGGCTCAGCTCCGCTGGAGCTCATCACAGACACTGTCTGCTCCAGGCTCAACCCTTCATCCCCTGGGGAGATGCCAAAGCCGCCACAGGGAACATTTCCCTTTGCTCAGGGGAATTTCTCACAGGTGCCTTGTAGTGACTCTTTGTGTCTGTGTGCACACAGGAGTGCCTGTGCTCAGGGAAATGTGGCAGAAATGCTGCTCTCTGAGGGCTTTGATTGCCTTGGATAGCTGAGCCAGTCAGGCCTGGAAGTAAGGTTAAGTCATGTCACCCTGATTCTTAAGATTTTCTAAAGCCTTCTGAGTTTCCATTCTGTTGGAGAACCTTCCCACACAATTTCTGTCAACAACATATTGTTTACAATCTTTTATGGGGCTGGACAAACTTGATGTACTAGTGCTTTGTCCAATGTCTTTGGACAGGTGGCCCATTCACTCTCCAATCCAATGTCACCTTTGGGAAAGTATAAAAGTTGGAGTCAGAGAATAAACTTTTAGCTTTACCTTGAAAATAGCAGGTGGCTCGCGTCGTGCTTTCACGTGTCTTATAGCGACAAAGTCACAAGCTGTAAGCAAAGTTAAATGCTGCTAAGAGTTGTTCTTTTGCTAATTTGTGAAGCTTAATAGAAGTTATAAGCGAAGTTGAATATTGTTAAGTGTTATTCCACAGCTCTGTTTAGCTTTTAGGCTGTATTCCTTTTATCCTTGCCCTCACTGTCCTTTCGTCACACACACACACACACAAACAGACAGAGACACACAGACACCGGGACAGTTCTTGACTCCTTTTTGGTTTGATTGCCTGGATTTTGTTTGGTTTTGTTGTTGCTTTGTTTCCTTGGTGTGCCTGAAGTGTCCAGTCAGGAGCAGAGTGACTCTTGCCAAGGAACTCTGTGGTGCTGTCAGTTAATATTAAAGCTGTTTTATGCTACTCCCCTGCTGGGGATTTTTAAAGTGCTCTCAAGCCCTCCTTCATAAGAGGGTGAAGGAGCCCTGGCCAAGCTCTGGCCCTGGGGGCACAGGGATGCTGCTAGGGGGTCCCTGTCTCCCTGTTCCAACTGTGACGGCCCTGAGTCCCTGTCCCCGTGTCAGGCTCTGGGCTTGATCTCCTCGAACATCCTCAGCGGGAGGCTGCAGCGCCAGGGGCAGGGGGACCCAGAGGGACACGGGATGCCACCGGGCACGAGCAGCTTTGGACTTCTCTGGGAGGAACTGTGAGTGGGAGCTGGCTTGAAGTGACCTCCCCAGTAAGGTCACAGAGCCCCTGAGATGTCACACTGCCTCCTGGGATGTCACAGCCCACCCTGAGATCTCACAAATCCCCCTTGTGATGTCACAGAGCCAGTGCTGCTCTGTCACTCTGGGATGTCATACAGTTGCGCTGTGATGGCACAGAAGACTCTGGCATCACAAAGTCAGCCCGTGTCACAATCCTTTAGTGCAAGCGGGAATCATGACAGTTCATTTTCCCCATCTCAGAATTAGCAGAAGTAGATAGGCTTATCATGAGAAACCGAATGTGATGAACATGTTAGAAATGCAAGGCTCCAAGTTATTAATTTTTAATTTAATAAAAGTTATTAAGTGTACCAAATATAAACTTTGAGAAAAATGAAAAAAAGCCACTATAAAAAAAAGTCAATGTGGAGCCCGGGATTGCCACCGGGTGAGACACAGGTTGGACAGCTGCAGCAGAGGGTCCTCTATGCTTCACACCGACCGTCCTGTCTGACCCATTTCTATACGATTTTCCTTGCCTGAGCCAGAGTCCCCTTTCTTCCTTTTCAAAGTGCATGTATTCATGTGGAGTTCTTTTCTCTGTGGCAAGTTGAACAATACGTGTCCGGAGAGTGATGAACACCTGTGTTTGCAGTCCCGGAATTCGGATTTGAGATGTACCTCCCTGATGGCTCTGACTATCTCGGTCTCAGATATTTATCGTGTATTTATCGTCCGGGTGTTTCTCGGACAACCTTGATGCATGATCCCTCTCTGGGCTGGCCACTTTCCTTCGCTTGTAAATAAAGTCCTCCCTCTCTTGTCCAGGTGGCTTTGACATGGTGTTGCAATCGCTGTTGCTGGCTTGTGCGATTTAAAAACTTCCTATAAGAGTATAATTTAAACAGCACATAACTATAAAAGAGACGACAATTTTATTTGCACGAATTATCCTATAGACATATAACAGTCCTAATGATTCCTTGAGGCCTTGCAGTGTCACAATGTTCTCCATGGTTCCACAGGCCCCACAGTGTCATGTGACTCCTCTGTTCCATGAGTCCTGCAATGTCACAATGGACCTTTGGACCAATGGACCATGGGGCTTTGCAGTGTCACAACGCTCTCCTTTGGCTCCACAGGGTCACAATGGAGCACTGATTACAGGCAGCCTCTCTGTGTTACCCTGGAGCTTTGTTTCCATGGGGTCTCGCAGTGTCCCAATGGAGCCTTGGCTGGATGGGGCCTCACAGTGTCACAATGATGCCTACATTCCACTGAGGCACACGGCGTCACTAGGGTCCCCTTGCTTCCATGAGGCCCAGCAATGTCACAGTGGTGTCCATGAATCCATGAGGACTCACAGTATCCCAATGGTCCCTTGATCTCACATGGTCCCACAGTGTCCCAATGGTCCCTTGGTCTCACAAGGCCCAACAGTGTCCCAATGGTCACTTCTTCTCACATGGCCCCACAGTGTAACAATGGTCCCTTGGTTCCATGGTTCCTGGTCTGGTGCATTCCCCTTTCCCCTTCTCAGGCCGCCCTGCCAGCTGAGAAATGCTCACTGGGCCAGGGCGTTGGCCAGCAGCCCCTGGGCTCAGCTCCGCTGGAGCTCATCACAGACACTGTCTGCTCCAGGCTCAACCCTTCATCCCCTGGGGAGATGCCAAAGCCGCCACAGGGAACATTTCCCTTTGCTCAGGGGAATTTCTCACAGGTGCCTTGTAGTGACTCTTTGTGTCTGTGTGCACACAGGAGTGCCTGTGCTCAGGGAAATGTGGCAGAAATGCTGCTCTCTGAGGGCTTTGATTGCCTTGGATAGCTGAGGCAGTCAGGCCTGGAAGTAAGGTTAAGTCATGTCACCCTGATTCTTAAGATTTTCTAAAGCCTTCTGAGTTTCCATTCTGTTGGAGAACCTTCCCACACAATTTCTGTCAACAACATATTGTTTACAATCTTTTATGGGGCTGGACAAACTTGATGTACTAGTGCTTTGTCCAATGTCTTTGGACAGGTGGCCCATTCACTCTCCAATCCAATGTCACCTTTGGGAAAGTATAAAAGTTGGAGTCAGAGAATAAACTTTTAGCTTTACCTTGAAAATAGCAGGTGGCTCGCGTCGTGCTTTCACGTGTCTTATAGCGACAAAGTCACAAGCTGTAAGCAAAGTTAAATGCTGCTAAGAGTTGTTCTTTTGCTAATTTGTGAAGCTTAATAGAAGTTATAAGCGAAGTTGAATATTGTTAAGTGTTATTCCACAGCTCTCTTTAGCTTTTAGGCTGTATTCCTTTTATCCTTGCCCTCACTGTCCTTTCGTCACACACACACACACACAAACAGACAGAGACACACAGACACCGGGACAGTTCTTGACTCCTTTTTGGTTTGATTGCCTGGATTTTGTTTGGTTTTGTTGTTGCTTTGTTTCCTTGGTGTGCCTGAAGTGTCCAGTCAGGAGCAGAGTGACTCTTGCCAAGGAACTCTGTGGTGCTGTCAGTTAATATTAAAGCTGTTTTATGCTACTTCCCTGCTAGGATTTTTAAAGTGCTCTCAAGCCCTCCTTCATAAGAGGGTGAAGGAGCCCTGGCCAAGCTCTGGCCCTGGGGGCACAGGGATGCTGCTAGGGGGTCCCTGTCTCCCTGTTCCAACTGTGACGGCCCTGAGCCCCTGTCCCCGTGTCAGGCTCTGGGCTTGATCTCCTCGAACATCCTCAGCGGGAGGCTGCAGCGCCAGGGGCAGGGGGACCCAGAGGGACACGGGATGCCACCGGGCACGAGCAGCTTTGGACTTCTCTGGGAGGAACTGTGAGTGGGAGCTGGCTTGAAGTGACCTCCCCAGTAAGGTCACAGAGCCCCTGAGATGTCACACTGCCTCCTGGGATGTCACAGCCCACCCTGAGATCTCACAAATCCCCCTTGTGATGTCACAGAGCCAGTGCTGCTCTAGCACTCTGGGATGTCATACAGTTGCGCTGTGATGGCACAGAAGACTCTGGCATCACAAAGTCAGCCCGTGTCACAATCCTTTAGTGCAAGCGGGAATCATGACAGTTCATTTTCCCCATCTCAGAATTAGCAGAAGTAGATAGGCTTATCATGAGAAACCGAATGTGATGAACATGTTAGAAATGCAAGGCTCCAAGTTATTAATTTTTAATTTAATAAAAGTTATTAAGTGTACCAAATATAAACTTTGAGAAAAATGAAAAAAGCCACTATAAAAAAAAGTCAATGTGGAGCCCGGGATTGCCACCGGGTGAGACACAGGTTGGACAGCTGCAGCAGAGGGTCCTCTATGCTTCACACCGACCGTCCTGTCTGACCCATTTCTATACGATTTTCCTTGCCTGAGCCAGAGTCCCCTTTCTTCCTTTTCAAAGTGCATGTATTCATGTGGAGTTCTTTTCTCTGTGGCAAGTTGAACAATACGTGTCCGGAGAGTGATGAACACCTGTGTTTGCAGTCCCGGAATTCGGATTTGAGATGTACCTCCCTGATGGCTCTGACTATCTCGGTCTCGGATATTTATCGTGTATTTATCGTCCGGGTGTTTCTCGGACAACCTTGATGCATGATCCCTCTCTGGGCTGGCCACTTTCCTTCGCTTGTAAATAAAGTCCTCCCTCTCTTGTCCAGGTGGCTTTGACATGGTGTTGCAATCGCTGTTGCTGGCTTGTGCGATTTAAAAACTTCCTATAAGAGTATAATTTAAACAGCACATAACTATAAAAGAGACGACAATTTTATTTGCACGAATTATCCTATAGACATATAACAGTCCTAATGATTCCTTGAGGCCTTGCAGTGTCACAATGTTCTCCATGGTTCCACAGGCCCCACAGTGTCATGTGACTCCTCTGTTCCATGAGTCCTGCAATGTCACAATGGACCTTTGGACCAATGGACCATGGGGCTTTGCAGTGTCACAACGCTCTCCTTTGGCTCCACAGGGTCACAATGGAGCACTGATTACAGGCAGCCTCTCTGTGGAGCTTTGTTTCCATGGGGTCTCGCAGTGTCCCAATGGAGCCTTGGCTGGATGGGGCCTCACAGTGTCACAATGATGCCTACATTCCACTGAGGCACACGGCGTCACTAGGGTCCCCTTGCTTCCATGAGGCCCAGCAATGTCACAGTGGTGTCCATGAATCCATGAGGACTCACAGTATCCCAATGGTCCCTTGATCTCACATGGTCCCACAGTGTCCCAATGGTCCCTTGGTCTCACAAGGCCCCACAGTGTCCCAATGGTCACTTCTTCTCACATGGCCCCACAGTGTAACAATGGTCCCTTGGTTCCATGGTTCCTGGTCTGGTGCATTCCCCTTTCCCCTTCTCAGGCCGTCCTGCCAGCTGAGAAATGCTCACTGGGCCAGGGCGTTGGCCAGCAGCCCCTGGGCTCAGCTCCGCTGGAGCTCATCACAGACACTGTCTGCTCCAGGCTCAACCCTTCATCCCCTGGGGAGATGCCAAAGCCGCCACAGGGAACATTTCCCTTTGCTCAGGGGAATTTCTCACAGGTGCCTTGTAGTGACTCTTTGTGTCTGTGTGCACACAGAAGTGCCTGTGCTCAGGGAAATGTGGCAGAAATGCTGCTCTCTGAGGGCTTTGATTGCCTTGGATAGCTGAGCCAGTCAGGCCTGGAAGTAAGGTTAAGTCATGTCACCCTGATTCTTAAGATTTTCTAAAGCCTTCTGAGTTTCCATTCTGTTGGAGAACCTTCCCACACAATTTCTGTCAACAACATATTGTTTACAATCTTTTATGGGGCTGGACAAACTTGATGTACTAGTGCTATGTCCAATGTCTTTGGACAGGTGGCCCATTCACTCTCCAATCCAATGTCACCTTTGGGAAAGTATAAAAGTTGGAGTCAGAGAATAAACTTTTAGCTTTACCTTGAAAATAGCAGGTGGCTCGCGTCGTGCTTGCACGTGTCTTATAGCGACAAAGTCACAAGCTGTAAGCAAAGTTAAATGCTGCTAAGAGTTGTTCTTTTGCTAATTTGTGAAGCTTAATAGAAGTTATAAGCAAAGTTGAATATTGTTAAGTGTTATTCCACAGCTCTCTTTAGCTTTTAGGCTGTATTCCTTTTATCCTTGCCCTCACTGTCCTTTCGTCTCACACACACACACACAAACACACAGAGACACACACCCACACACACACACAAACACACAGAGACACACAGACAGCGGGACAGTTCTTGACTCCTTTTTGGTTTGATTGCCTGGATTTTGTTTGGTTTTGTTGTTGCTTTGTTTCCTTGGTGTGCCTGAAGTGTCCAGTCAGGAGCAGAGTGACTCTTGCCAAGGAACTCTGTGGTGCTGTCACTTAATCTTAAAGCTGTTTTATGCTACTCCCCTGCTGGGGATTTTTAAAGTGCTCTCAAGCCCTCCTTCATAAGAGGGTGAAGGAGCCCTGGCCAAGCTCTGGCCCTGGGGGCACAGGGATGCTGCTAGGGGGTCCCTGTCTCCCTGTTCCAACTGTGACGGCCCTGAGCCCCTGTCCCCATGTCAGGCTCTGGGCTTGATCTCCTCGAACATCCTCAGCGGGAGGCTGCAGCACCAGGGGCAGGGGGACCCAGAGGGACACGGGATGCCACCGGGCACGAGCAGCTTTGGACTTCTCTGGGAGGAACTGTGAGTGGGAGCTGGCTTGAAGTGACCTCCCCAGTAAGGTCACAGAGCCCCTGAGATGTCACACTGCCTCCTGGGATGTCACAGCCCACCCTGAGATCTCACAAATCCCCCTTGTGATGTCACAGAGCCAGTGCTGCTCTAGCACTCTGGGATGTCATACAGTTGCGCTGTGATGGCACAGAAGACTCTGGCATCACAAAGTCAGCCCGTGTCACAATCCTTTAGTGCAAGCGGGAATCATGACAGTTCATTTTCCCCATCTCAGAATTAGCAGAAGTAGATAGGCTTATCATGAGAAACCGAATGTGATAAACATGTTAGAAATGCAAGGCTCCAAGTTATTAATTTTTAATTTAATAAAAGTTATTAAGTGTACCAAATATAAACTTTGAGAAAAATGAAAAAAAGCCACTATAAAAAAAAGTCAATGTGGAGCCCGGGATTGCCACCGGGTGAGACACAGGTTGGACAGCTGCAGCAGAGGGTCCTCTATGCTTCACACCGACCGTCCTGTCTGACCCATTTTTATACGATTTTCCTTGCCTGAGCCAGAGTCCCCTTTCTTCCTTTTCAAAGTGCATGTATTCATGTGGAGTTCTTTTCTCTGTGGCAAGTTGAACAATACATGTCCGGAGAGTGATGAACACCTGTGTTTGCAGTCCCGGAATTCGGATTTGAGATGTACATCCCTGATGGCTCTGACTATCTCGGACTCGGATATTTATCGTGTATTTATCGTCCGGGTGTTTCTCGGACAACCTTGATGCATGATCCCTCTCTGGGCTGGCCACTTCCGTTCGCTTGTAAATAAAGTCCTCCCTCTCTTGTCCAGGTGGCTTTGACATGGTGTTGCAGTCGCTGTTGCTGGCTTTTGCGATTTGAAAACGTCTTATAAGAGTATAATTTAACAGCACATAACTGTAAAAGAGACGACAATTTTATTTGCACGAATTATCCTATAGACATATAACAGTCCTAATGATTCCTTGAGGCCTTGCAGTGTCACAATGTTCTCCATGGTTCCACAGGCCCCACAGTGTCATGTGACTCCTCTGTTCCATGAGTCCTGCAATGTCACAATGGACCTTTGGACCAATGGACCATGGGGCTTTGCAGTGTCACAACGCTCTCCTTTGGCTCCACAGGGTCACAATGGAGCACTGATTACAGGCAGCCTCTCTGTGTTACCCTGGAGCTTTGTTTCCATGGGGTCTCGCAGTGTCCCAATGGAGCCTTGGCTGGATGGGGCCTCACAGTGTCACAATGATGCCTACATTCCACTGAGGCACACGGCGTCACTAGGGTCCCCTTGCTTCCATGAGGCCCAGCAAAGTCACAGTGGTGTCCATGAATCCATGAGGACTCACAGTATCCCAATGGTCTCTTGATCTCACATGGTCCCACAGTGTCCCAATGGTCCCTTGGTCTCACAAGGCCCCACAGTGTCCCAATGGTCACTTCTTCTCACATGGCCCCACAGTGTAACAATGGTCCCTTGGTTCCATGGTTCCTGGTCTGGTGCATTCCCCTTTCCCCTTCTCAGGCCACCCTGCCAGCTGAGAAATGCTCACTGGGCCAGGGCGTTGGCCAGCAGCCCCTGGGCTCAGCTCCGCTGGAGCTCATCACAGACACTGTCTGCTCCAGGCTCAACCCTTCATCCCCTGGGGAGATGCCAAAGCCGCCACAGGGAACATTTCCCTTTGCTCAGGGGAATTTCTCACAGGTGCCTTGTAGTGACTCTTTGTGTCTGTGTGCACACAGGAGTGCCTGTGCTCAGGGAAATGTGGCAGAAATGCTGCTCTCTGAGGACTTTGATTGCCTTGGATAGCTGAGCCAGTCAGGCCTGGAAGTAAGGTTAAGTCATGTCACCCTGATTCTTAAGATTTTCTAAAGCCTTCTGAGTTTCCATTCTGTTGGAGAACCTTCCCACACAATTTCTGTCAACAACATATTGTTTACAATCTTTTATGGGGCTGGACAAACTTGATGTACTAGTGCTTTGTCCAATGTCTTTGGACAGGTGGCCCATTCACTCTCCAATCCAATGTCACCTTTGGGAAAGTATAAAAGTTGGAGTCAGAGAATAAACTTTTCTCTTTACCTTGAAATTAGCAGGTGGCTCGCGTCGTGCTTTCACGTGTCTTATAGCGACAAAGTCACAAGCTGTAAGCAAAGTTAAATGCTGCTAAGAGTTGTTCTTTTGCTAATTTGTGAAGCTTAATAGAAGTTATAAACGAAGTTGAATATTGTTAAGTGTTATTCCACAGCTCTCTTTAGCTTTTAGGCTGTATTCCTTTTATCCTTGCCCTCACTGTCCTTTCGTCACACACACACACACACAAACACACAGAGACACACAGACACCGGGACAGTTCTTGACTCCTTTTTGGTTTGATTGCCTGGATTTTGTTTGGTTTTGTTGTTGCTTTGTTTCCTTGCTGTGCCTGAAGTGTCCAGTCAGGAGCAGAGTGACTCTTGCCAAGGAACTCTGTGGTGCTGTCAGTTCATATTAAAGCTGTTTTATGCTACTCCCCTGCTGGGGATTTTTAAAGTGCTCTCAAGCCCTCCTTCATAAGAGGGTGAAGGAGCCCTGGCCAAGCTCTGGCCCTGGGGGCACAGGGATGCTGCTAGGGGGTCCCTGTCTCCCTGTTCCAACTGTGACGGCCCTGAGTCCCTGTCCCCGTGTCAGGCTCTGGGCTTGATCTCCTCGAACATCCTCAGCGGGAGGCTGCAGCGCCAGGGGCAGGGGGACCCAGAGGGACACGGGATGCCACCGGGCACGAGCAGCTTTGGACTTCTCTGGGAGGAACTGTGAGTGGGAGCTGGCTTGAAGTGACCTCCCCAGTAAGGTCACAGAGCCCCTGAGATGTCACACTGCCTCCTGGGATGTCACAGCCCACCCTGAGATCTCACAAATCCCCCTTGTGATGTCACAGAGCCAGTGCTGCTCTAGCACTCTGGGATGTCATACAGTTGCGCTGTGATGGCACAGAAGACTCTGGCATCACAAAGTCAGCCCGTGTCACAATCCTTTAGTGCAAGCGGGAATCATGACAGTTCATTTTCCCCATCTCAGAATTAGCAGAAGTAGATAGGCTTATCATGAGAAACCGAATGTGTTGAACATGTTAGAAATGCAAGGCTGCAAGTTATTAATTTTTAATTTAATAAAAGTTATTAAGTGTACCAAATATAAACTTTGAGAAAAATGAAAAAAAGCCACTATAAAAAAAAGTCAATGTGGAGCCCGGGATTGCCACCGGGTGAGACACAGGTTGGACAGCTGCAGCAGAGGGTCCTCTATGCTTCACACTGACCGTCCTGTCTGACCCATTTCTATACGATTTTCCTTGCCTGAGCCAGAGTCCCCTTTCTTCCTTTTCAAAGTGCATGTATTCATGTGGAGTTCTTTTCTCTGTGGCAAGTTGAACAATACGTGTCCGGAGAGTGATGAACACCTGTGTTTGCAGTCCCGGAATTCGGATTTGAGATGTACCTCCCTGATGGCTCTGACTATCTCGGTCTCGGATATTTATCGTGTATTTATGGTCCGGGTGTTTCTCGGACAACCTTGATGCATGATCCCTCTCTGGGCTGGCCACTTTCGTTCGCTTGTAAATAAAGTCCTCCCTCTCTTGTCCAGGTGGCTTTGACATGGTGTTGCAATCGCTGTTGCTGGCTTGTGCGATTTAAAAACTTCCTATAAGAGTATAATTTAAACAGCACATAACTATAAAAGAGACGACAATTTTATTTGCACGAATTATCCTATAGACATATAACAGTCCTAATGATTCCTTGAGGCCTTGCAGTGTCACAATGTTCTCCATGGTTCCACAGGCCCCACAGTGTCATGTGACTCCTCTGTTCCATGAGTCCTGCAATGTCACAATGGACCTTTGGACCAATGAACCATGGGGCTTTGCAGTGTCACAACGCTCTCCTTTGGCTCCACAGGGTCACAATGAAGCACTGATTACAGGCAGCCTCTCTGTGTTACCCTGGAGCTTTGTTTCCATGGGGTCTCGCAGTGTCCCAATGGAGCCTTGGCTGGATGGGGCCTCACAGTGTCACAATGATGCCTACATTCCACTGAGGCACATGGCGTCACTAGGGTCCCCTTGCTTCCATGAGGCCCAGCAATGTCACAGTGGTGTCCATGAATCCATGAGGACTCACAGTATCCCAATGGTCCCTTGATCTCACATGGTCCCACAGTGTCCCAATGGTCCCTTGGTCTCACAAGGCCCCACAGTGTCCCAATGGTCACTTCTTCTCACATGGCCCCACAGTGTAACAATGGTCCCTTGGTTCCATGGTTCCTGGTCTGGTGCATTCCCCTTTCCCCTTCTCAGGCCACCCTGCCAGCTGAGAAATGCTCACTGGGCCAGGGCGTTGGCCAGCAGCCCCTGGGCTCAGCTCCGCTGGAGCTCATCACAGACACTGTCTGCTCCAGGCTCAACCCTTCATCCCCTGGGGAGATGCCAAAGCCGCCACAGGGAACATTTCCCTTTGCTCAGGGGAATTTCTCACAGGTGCCTTGTAGTGACTCTTTGTGTCTGTGTGCACACAGGAGTGCCTGTGCTCAGGGAAATGTGGCAGAAATGCTGCTCTCTGAGGGCTTTGATTGCCTTGGATAGCTGAGCCAGTCAGGCCTGGAAGTAAGGTTAAGTCATGTCACCCTGATTCTTAAGATTTTCTAAAGCCTTCTGAGTTTCCATTCTGTTGGAGAACCTTCCCACACAATTTCTGTCAACAACATATTGTTTACAATCTTTTATGGGGCTGGACAAACTTGATGTACTAGTGCTTTGTCCAATGTCTTTGGACAGGTGGCCCATTCACTCTCCAATCCAATGTCACCTTTGGGAAAGTATAAAAGTTGGAGTCAGAGAATAAACTTTTAGCTTTACCTTGAAAATAGCAGGTGGCTCGCGTCGTGCTTGCACGTGTCTTATAGCGACAAAGTCACAAGCTGTAAGCAAAGTTAAATGCTGCTAAGAGTTGTTCTTTTGCTAATTTGTGAAGCTTAATAGAAGTTATAAGCAAAGTTGAATATTGTTAAGTGTTATTCCACAGCTCTCTTTAGCTTTTAGGCTGTATTCCTTTTATCCTTGCCCTCACTGTCCTTTCGTCACACACACACACACACACACACACACACACACCCACACCCACACACACACACAAACACACAGAGACACACAGACACCGGGACAGTTCTTGACTCCTTTTTGGTTTGATTGCCTGGATTTTGTTTGGTTTTGTTGTTGCTTTGTTTCCTTGCTGTGCCTGAAGTGTCCAGTCAGGAGCAGAGTGACTCTTGCCAAGGAACTCTGTGGTGCTGTCAGTTCATATTAAAGCTGTTTTATGCTACTCCCCTGCTGGGGATTTTTAAAGTGCTCTCAAGCCCTCCTTCATAAGAGGGTGAAGGAGCCCTGGCCAAGCTCTGGCCCTGGGGGCACAGGGATGCTGCTAGGGGGTCCCTGTCTCCCTGTTCCAACTGTGACGGCCCTGAGCCCCTGTCCCCGTGTCAGGCTCTGGGCTTGATCTCCTCGAACATCCTCAGCAGGGGGCTGCAGCGCCAGGGGCAGGGGGACCCAGAGGGACACGGGATGCCACCGGGCACGAGCAGCTTTGGACTTCTCTGGGAGGAACTGTGAGTGGGAGCTGGCTTGAAGTGACCTCCCCAGTAAGGTCACAGAGCCCCTGAGATGTCACACTGCCTCCTGGGATGTCACAGCCCACCCTGAGATCTCACAAATCCCCCTTGTGATGTCACAGAGCCAGTGCTGCTCTATCACTCTGGGATGTCATACAGTTGCGCTGTGATGGCACAGAAGACTCTGGCATCACAAAGTCAGCCCGTGTCACAATCCTTTAGTGCAAGCGGGAATCATGACAGTTCATTTTCCCCATCTCAGAATTAGCAGAAGTAGATAGGCTTATCATGAGAAACCGAATGTGATGAACATGTTAGAAATGCAAGGCTCCAAGTTATTAATTTTTAATTTAATAAAAGTTATTAAGTGTACCAAATATAAACTTTGAGAAAAATGAAAAAAAGCCACTATAAAAAAAAGTCAATGTGGAGCCCGGGATTGCCACCGGGTGAGACACAGGTTGGACAGCTGCAGCAGAGGGTCCTCTATGCTTCACACCGACCGTCCTGTCTGACCCATTTCTATACGATTTTCCTTGCCTGAGCCAGAGTCCCCTTTCTTCCTTTTCAAAGTGCATGTATTCATGTGGAGTTCTTTTCTCTGTGGCAAGTTGAACAATACGTGTCCGGAGAGTGATGAACACCTGTGTTTGCAGTCCCGGAATTCGGATTTGAGATGTACCTCCCTGATGGCTCTGACTATCTCGGTCTCGGATATTTATCGTGTATTTATCGTCCGGGTGTTTCTCGGACAACCTTGATGCATGATCCCTCTCTGGGCCGGCCACTTTCGTTCGCTTGTAAATAAAGTTCTCCCTCTCTTGTCCAGGTGGCTTTGACATGGTGTTGCAATCGCTGTTGCTGGCTTGTGCGATTTAAAAACTTCTTATAAGAGTATAATTTAACAGCACATAACTATAAAAGAGACGACAATTTTATTTGCACGAATTATCCTATAGACATATAACAGTCCTAATTGTTAGGAAAATAAGGCCTTTTTGTTCATAATATAGAGTTTCTCACATTCACAGAATAGAGTTTTTACTTAGAGTTTTCACTTGTCTGAACATGTTCTCATTTTGCCAGACATTCCAGTAAATATCTCTCAAGGACAATTCCGTTACAAACTTTTTAGGGAGTTGAAACTGTTTTGAGAAAGTTGCTGCTAGGCACCTAAACACCTAAGCGAGTAGATATCTTTCAAGGACAGTTCCGTTACAGACTTAGCAAAACATGTAAACGTGCCTAGAGATAACATTTCTTGTTTTGAGAAAATTTCCAGGTCGCAGAGACAACCTTGAGGAAGACTACTGGCGCCACCAAGAGGCAGAAAACGACCACCTAACAACAGGGTGCGCCTGCGCAGAAAAGACACCAGAACGTCACACATCCGGCAGAGACGACCCAATAAGTGGGGGGGAAACGGGGAACGAAGCGCGGTAGTTGAAACGACTGCCGCCCAGCGCGCGCTGGTTAGCTTTCGCTTTCTACTATTAATAAATCCCTTTTAATTGGATTTGACAGCCTATTGTGCTCGTTTATAACAATTTGGTGCCGTGACTCGGATCGGGATCCGGGGAACCTCTCTCTGAGAGGGGCGCCACGATTCCGCTCCTTTGAGCGGACTCAGACCGGGGTTTTTACCCTCATCCCGACCGACGAACCTAAAAGCATAGAGAGCAAAAGCAAAGAAAGGGAAGCGGGCCCAGGGTACCCCTTAATTTTTGTGCACATAAGTCCGGACGAAGACGCAGGACGCGTAAGTATAAAGGAGATCCGTCCGGGCGGGGTTCGGGATCCCGGAGTACGGCGAGTGTGTGTGTGAATGAGAGGAGAACCGGCAGCCGGATTCTCCAAGCGAGTGTGGACCCTTAGTAGTGCGTTTTCCAGAGCCCGCGAGGGCCTGGGCCACGAACCAGGGGAAGCGATTGTGCTGTCGTGAGTGATTGAAGGTACTCCGGAGGACATGGGGCAGGGGAAGAGCAAGAGTAAATCCCCCTCCCCGGTGGGGGTAAAACTTCCCCCAATTCCTAAGGATAGTCCCTTAGGGTTTATGCTGACAAATTGGGAGCACTTTCCAGGGGCACTTGGGAAGGATAAGGCAAAGATGATACACTATTGCATAGAAGTATGGGGAGGACAAGAGATTTCTAAAGGTGTGTTTTGGCCCATCTTTGGGTCCTCAGAGGACTGGGTAAAGCAACTGTTGAATGGTTGGATACACGCTAAACAACCTTCTAACCCTGAGGAGAGTGCCTATGCCCGAGTCTGGACAGAAAAGCCGGAGGTGCTCGTGTTTAAACTCTCGGGGGTTTCAGGAGGAAAGAAAAAGAAGGGGCGAGCGGAAGAAGTAATTATTGCACCCCCGCCCTACATTCCCCCTGCGCCAAATGCACCCCCTCCTCCTCCACAATCGGATGAGGAAGAATCAGACTCGGACTCTGATCAACCCTCAGGCTCGCGTGGTCCTCTTACCCGAAGTAAGATGCGAGGCAAACTATTTCCTTTAAGGGAAATGCCAATGGGGGGACCACAGCCGGGGATTGGGTTTATTTCGGTGCCCTTGAGTTCAGGGGATGTTAGAGACTTTAAGAAGGAGATGGGAAATTTGCTAGAAGACCCCCTGGGCGTGGCAGAGCGGGTGTATCAATTTTTAGGTCCTAATATATACACTTGGGAGGAATTACAATCTATACTTAACATTTTATTCACGGCTGAGGAAAAGAACATGATAAGAACTGCTGGAATGCGGGCCTGGGATGCCCAACCCGCACATGCCCAGCACCCGGCCGATACCAAATGGCCTCTCCAGAATCCTAATTGGAATAACCAGGATGCGGCCCATAGAGCTAACATGCGGGACTTTCGGACCATATTAATTGATGGCATAAGAGAGTCCGTTCCTAGGGGCCAGAATATAAATAAAGCATTTAATGACAGACAAAAGAAGGATGAAACCCCCACTGAATGGTTAGAGAGGTTAAGGAAAAGTTTTCAGCTGTACTCGGGGTTAGACCCGAATAACCCAATGGGACAGGCAATTCTTAAAGTCCAGTTTGTCTCTAAATCCTGGGATGATATTAGGAGAAAGATACAGAAAATGGATGATTGGCAGGACAGGGATTTAGCAGAATTATTGCGAGAGGCGCAGAAGGTTTATGTCCAAAGAGAGGATGAAAGTCAGAAGAGACAGGTGAAAATGATGGTTGCTGCAGTGAGGGAAAGCAGGCGGGCGGAGGAAGGACAGAAGAGAGTCACTCGGAATAGGGAGGGTGACAAGGGAAAGGTAGGAGAAAGGGTGTGTTATTATTGCGGTAAGAAGGGACATTTCAAGAGGGAGTGCAGAAGGAGGCTAAGGGACGAGGAGGAGTTCAAAATCGAATAGGGGAGTCAGGGGCTCTACTTTATGGGGACCAGGAAACATCAAAAAGAGCCCTTGATAAAATTGAAGGTTGGTCCCCAGGGCCAGGAAATAGATTTCTTGGTCGATACGGGGGCAGAAAGATCTACTATTCAATTTCTGCCTCAGGGCTGTAATTTATCGAAACAGACAGCCACGGTAATAGGGACTAAGGGGGAACCATTTGAAGTACAAATTATTAAAGGGGTGGTGGTAGAATCGGGAACTAAAATGGGGATGGGTGACTTCCTATTAGTTCCTGAAGCAGACTACAATTTGTTAGGGAGAGACTTGATTGTTGAATTAGGAGTTCAAATTGAGGTGGTAGAGAAGGAGTTAAAGATCAGACTCTGTTCCCTCCGTTTAGAAGATGAAGAGAAAATAAACCCCGAAGTGTGGTATAATCCAGGGACCGTGGGCAAATTAAATATAACCCCATTTACAGTAAAAATCAGAAATCCCGAGATCCCGGTAAGAATAAAACAGTATCCAATTTCACTAGAAGGGAGGAGAGGGTTAAAACCTGAGGTTGAAAGGCTGTTAAACCAAGGACTGCTAGAACCATGTATGTCGCCTTTTAACACCCCTATACTCCCAGTAAAAAAGGCAGATGGATCTTATCGGTTGGTGCACGACCTTAGGGAAATTAATAAGCGAACCGTGGCCCGATTCCCAGTAGTGGCAAATCCCTATACTCTTTTAAGCAAACTGGGACCTGAGAACGAGTGGTATAGTGTCATAGACCTGAAAGATGCCTTTTGGGCCTGCCCTCTGGACGAATCCAGTCGAGATTATTTTGCCTTTGAATGGGAGGACCCTGACACGGGGAGGCGACAGCAACTCAGGTGGGCGGTACTACCTCAAGGCTTTACGGAATCGCCCAATTTATTCGGGCAAGCCCTGGAACAAATTTTGCAAGATTATAAAACAGACCCAGAGGTAAAGCTAGTTCAGTATGTGGATGATTTGTTAATAGCAGGTAAAGAAGAAGACAAAGTCCGGAAAGAAAGTATCAAACTATTAAATTTCCTGGGACTGAAATGATTAAAAGTTTCTAAAGCAAAACTACAATTTGTAGAAGAGGAAGTTAGGTACCTGGGACATTATTTGAAAAAGGGAGAAAAGAGAATTGATCCAGATAGAGTACAAGCAATCCTATCCCTGCCTCTACCGCAAAATAAACGACAAATTCGTCAGATATTAGGACTTACAGGGTATTGTAGGCAGTGGATTGAGAACTATAGTGGGAAGGCAAGATTTCTGTATCAAAAACTTACCCAAGATGGGCACCTTAAGTGGACAGAAGAGGAAAAATCTAAATTCCAAGAATTAAAAGAAACTCTGGTCCATGCTCCAGTCCTAAGCCTCCCAGATTTAAAGAGGCCCTTCTTTTTATTTGTCAATATCACAGATGGGGTAACTTATGGAGTACTTACCCAGGACTGGGCGGGGAAAAAGAAACCTATTGCATATCTGTCTAAAATTTTAGACCCTGTAAGCAGGGGATGGCCGGGCTGTTTACAAATAATTGCAGGCTGTGCGGAGTTAGTAGAAGAAGCAAGGAAGATCACCTTTAATGCCACTCTGAAGGTGTTAACTCCACATAACATACGGAGTGTGATGCAGCAAAAAGCAGACAAATGGATCTCTGATGCCAGGCTCCTAAAGTATGAGGGGATTCTATTAGAAACCCCTAATTTCACTTTAGAAACCACCTCATTGCAAAATCCAGCCTCCTTCCTCTTCGGAGAGCCCGAAACTGAATCACTGATACATGACTGTGTAATCACTATAGAAGAACAAACCAAAATTAGACCTGACCTAGAGGAAGAGGAATTAGAGACTGGGGAAAAATTGTTTGTTGATGGATCATCCAGAGTAGTCGAGGGTCAAAGAAGATCAGGATATGCCATAGTGGGGGGGCCTGACTTAAAAGTAATCGAATCTGGACCCCTAGACAAAACATGGTCAGCCCAAGCCTGCGAGATATACGCTATCCTAAGAGCCTTTGAACTATTAGAAGGAAAAGAGGGGACCATCTATACAGATTCTAAATATGGATACGGGGTGGTGCACACTTTTGGGAAGTTATGGGAAGAGAGGGGCCTCGTGAACTCACAGGGAAGGGACTTAATACATCAGAAACTAATAATAGCCCTCCTGAGGGCTTTGAGAGGCCCTACCAGGATAGCAGTGGTCCATTTAAAAGGGCATCAACGGGGAATGGATTACCGGAGTAGGGGTAACAATGCGGCAGATTATGAGGCAAAGAAGGCTGCAATTATTAAAACACTAACTTTAAGTGAGGAAATTAGGAAGGACTTTGTGGATACCCCAAAGGACCCTGAATCGACTACCCAGGATAAGCTTATATTTACAATAGAAGAACAGGAGAAGCTTACAAAATTAGGAATAAAAGCGGAATCAGGGAAATGGCTGTTAAAGGATGGGAGGGAAGTTCTACCTAGAGCCATAGCCCAGCGGATGCTCAGTAAATTACACCAGAGAATACACTGGGGCACTCAAGGACTGGTGGATCACTTTGCCACCCATTATATGACGGTGGGCCTACATGACTTAGCGAAAGGGATTACTAGGAGTTGTCCAACCTGTCTACAGGTAAACAGGAAAAACCTAAGGAAACTACCCCTGGGTGGGAGGCCAGTGGCAAAGAGGCCCTTTTCAAATCTGCAAGTAGACTTTACTGAGCTCCCCAAGTTAGGGAGACTAAAATATCTTTTGGTTATAGTGGATCATTTAACACATTATGTGGAAGTAATCCCCACTGCCAGAGAGACAGCTCGGACAGTAACAAAAGCCTTGCTGGAAGAAATAATACCTAGATATGGGGTCCCAGAGACGATAGACTCTGATAAAGGCCCCCATTTCACTTCAAAAATAACACAGATGCTAGCAGAAGCTCTGGGCATAAAATGGGAACAACATACTCCCTGGCATCCACAGAGTTCGGGGAGGGTAGAAAGAATGAATGGGGAAATTAAGAAACAACTCACCAAATTAGTACTAGAAACTAAATTATCCTGGATAAAATGTCTGCCGTTGGCATTATTAAATGTTCGAACTCAGCCACGAGCTGATATAGGACTGTCCCCATTTGAAATGCTGTATGGGATGCCCTATTCCCTAGAAAAAATTCAAACCAATCCTAACATTACTGATCAAAGTATTAATAAATATTTAACCATTTTAATGAAATATAAAAAACAGTTATGGGAAAAGGGAATGTGGGCCCAAAGACCACCCCTAGATCTTGTGTTACACCAGGTACAACCCGGCGACTGGGTCCTCATCCGGAGCTGGAAAGAAGATTCAATCACCCCAAAGTGGGACGGACCATACCTGGTTTTAATCACCACTGACTCCGCAGTCCGCACAGCAGAGAAGGGATGGACTCATGCTAGCAGAATAAAGGGGCCAGTGGATCCAACTCGATTTCATACAGCTTCCAGAGAAACGAGCTGGAAAATTGACGGGAAGACGGGGGATTTAAAGTTAACAGTAAAAAGGACTTACAAATAATTTTCATGAACTCTATCAGCTCTAGGGACATTTGGGTTGGAGATAACTGGGGACTGCAAGTACAACTAGTTGGAGAAACAAAGCCCCCAGGATACTGTAAACGTCTAGAGGATTCAGCCCAGCAGCCCTTTTATCGGTTCATCCGACTTGAAAAAGAACAGAGACCTTGGGAAGGGGAGGGCCATGCTGAACATCAAAGTATTAGAGTAAGGTGTAGCTGGTTAGATTGTCATTGTTACCCTTTTGTCTGTTTTTCCTGCAAAATCTGTAAAGGATTGTGGTGGGCTCACTGCAGAAAGGGGAGAGCTCCAAGAAGTGTATGTCAACGCTGCTGGCTGGAGCAGCGCAAATTGACATCTGAAGTACTAAATTACAAGGTTGCCACTCGGGAATTGACTAAAGGATCCCCTGAGTGGTGGGAGGTTTTTATAAAAGGAATAAACCCTGAATTCCACTGTTACCATTCCAATGAACCCCTGGGTCCGTTCCTCACGGATATAGTCCAGGTCAAGTGTCGCAAATTAGTCAAAAGGCTCAGGTGCGACACTCCACAGTTGAATGCGAAAAATTGGAACTCCCGGAGATCAAAGTGGGAGAGAGGGAACGATCCCACCCCTGAAGAATATCTCTGCTGTCGAGAAGATGGCTTGCCCTGTAACTTGTAGCAACCAAGTTGACAGGCGAGACAGAGAGGTAGGTAGTGGGGATGAGGGGCCCTCCCAAACCTTGAAAAAGAACGTAAATCATCATGAGTATGAGAATGGTGACAACGGAAGGAGGGAGAATGGGAATGTAAAACTGAGCATGATAAGTAACACCCTCCCCTGCAGTGCGTATCACTCAATCCTATGGGTTTTTATGTTTGTATGGCTTCCCCTTCAGAGTGCCACAGTTAATATACATGAACCCTTTAAATGGACCTTAAGCAGGTGGGAGGATCACGATACCCGTCATATTTTACAGACAATAACGGGACCTGGAGCACCAAGCTTCAAGGTTGGGATCTGTGATCTAACTCGAAATTTAAAATGCGGGCGACTGTTAAATTTAACAAGCTTCTATATGTGCCCTGCTTCGAACCCAGGGAAGCAATACTGTAATTACCCCGAACATTATTACTGCGCCTATTGGGGCTGTGAAACAATAGCATCAGCGTGGGCTCCGGGTGGAGGATTAGACAAATATTTAAAAGTAGGACATGGACCAGCAGGGTGTAAACGACCACGAGAGTGGCCTTGGACTGGGAAAAACTTACTTGGGAACTGCACCTTTCTTTACCTAAATGTCACTCAACCAAGCGATTCTGGATGGTTAATAGGCAAAACATGGGGGGTTAGGCATTGGATAGAAGGACATGATCCAGGGAATCTGATTCAAATAAAAAAGGAGGTAGCGCCACATGACCCTAGCCCTATAGGCCCAAATCCAGTAATAAGCAATGACTTAAAGGAGAGTAATAAAACCAGAGATAATGTTATAAAATCAAACAAAGGTAATCAAGAACCTCAGCTATTAGTGCAGAAGTATACAACCTTATGGAAAATTATGCAAGCTACTTTTGGAGTTTTGAATCATACCCATCCTAACCTAACTAAAGGATGTTGGCTTTGCTATATGATAAATCCACCCTTTTATGAAGCTATTGGGATTACATCTGAGGCAAGGGAAATAAATGGTACAAATCCAAAAGAGTGTCTCTGGAAAAAAGAAGGAGATAATGTTTCAGGCATTACCCTGTCCCAGGTTAGTGGACAAGGAAGATGTGTAGGGAAAGTTCCAGCAGATATGCGACACCTCTGCAACACAACAATGAACATCAGCAGAACAGACAAGCCTTCTGATTGGCTTATGCCAGCAGTCAATACTAAGTGGGTATGTCAACAACTTGGAGTCACACCCTGCCTATCGGTAAGAGCCTTTGATAATTCAGACTTCTGCATTCAAGTTCTAATAATCCCCAGAATCGTATACCACCCAAAAGAATACGTATTAGAACATCAGATGACCCCTGAACACTACCTGGTTAAAAGGGAACCACTTACAGCACTAACAGTAGCAATCTTGCTCAGTATAGGAGGAGCAGGAGTAGGAACAGGGGTCGCTTCCTTAGTAAGTCAAACCCAGGGTATGAAAGCTCTGCGCACATCTGTAGATGAAGATCTGAGTAGAATAGATAAAGCCATAAGTGAACTAGTTAAATCAATAAAATCCCTTTCTGAGGTAGTCCTCCAATACCGAAGGGGATTAGATTTGTTATTCTTACAGCAAGGGGGACTGTGTGTTGCTTTGCAAGAAGAATGTTGTGCTTATGTAGATCACACAGGTATTGTAAAAGACACGATGGCTGAGTTACGCAAACAAATAGAACAACGAAAAAGAGAAAGAGAATCCCAGCAGAGTTGGTATGAATCCTGGTTCACCTATTCTCCCTGGCTAACCACTCTATTATCCACCCTTGCAGGACCAGTAATTTTACCAATTCTAATACTTACTTTTGGGCCATGTATTCTTAGCAAGCTTATTACACTAGTGAAAAATAGGTTAGAAGCTGCACATTTAATGATAGTAAGGCCAAAGTATGAGCCACTTAGCGGAGTAGAGACTGAAGAGTATTTAGAATTGAGCAAAAGGGAATTAGAGCGCTTTAATGAACAAAAAGGGGGTTAAAAATAAAAAGGGGGGATATTGTTAGGAAAATAAGGCCTTTTTGTTCATAATATAGAGTTTCTCACATTCACAGAATAGAGTTTTTACTTAGAGTTTTCACTTGTCTGAACATGTTCTCATTTTGCCAGACATTCCAGTAAATATCTCTCAAGGACAATTCCGTTACAAACTTTTTAGGGAGTTGAAACTGTTTTGAGAAAGTTGCTGCTAGGCACCTAAACACCTAAGCGAGTAGATATCTTTCAAGGACAGTTCCGTTACAGACTTAGCAAAACATGTAAACGTGCCTAGAGATAACATTTCTTGTTTTGAGAAAATTTCCAGGTCGCAGAGACAACCTTGAGGAAGACTACTGGCGCCACCAAGAGGCAGAAAACGACCACCTAACAACAGGGTGCGCCTGCGCAGAAAAGACACCAGAACGTCACACATCCGGAAGAGACGACCCAATAAGTGGGGGGGAAACGGGGAACGAAGCGCGGTAGTTGAAACGACTGCCGCCCAGCGCGCGCTGGTTAGCTTTCGCTTTCTACTATTAATAAGTCCCTTTTAATTGGATTTGACAGCCTATTGTGCTCGTTTATAACACTAATGATTCCTTGAGGCCTTGCAGTGTCACAATGTTCTCCATGGTTCCACAGGCCCCACAGTGTCATGTGACTCCTCTGTTCCATGAGTCCTGCAATGTCACGATGGACCTTTGGACCAATGGACCATGGGGCTTTGCAGTGTCACAACGCTCTCCTTTGGCTCCACAGTGTCACAATGGGGCACTGATTACAGGCAGCCTCTCTGTGTTACCCTGGAGCTTTGTTTCCGTGGGGTCTCGCAGTGTCCCAATGGAGCCTTGGCTGGATGGGGCCTCACAGTGTCACAATGATGCCTACATTCCACTGAGGCACACGGCGTCACTAGGGTCCCCTTGCTTCCATGAGGCCCAGCAATGTCACAGTGGTGTCCATGAATCCATGAGGACTCACAGTATCCCAATGGTCCCTTGATCTCACATGGTCCCACAGTGTCCCAATGGTCCCTTGGTCTCACAAGGCCCCACAGTGTCCCAATGGTCACTTCTTCTCACATGGCCCCACAGTGTAACAATGGTCCCTTGGTTCCATGGTTCCTGGTCTGGTGCATTCCCCTTTCCCCTTCTCAGGCCGCCCTGCCAGCTGAGAAATGCTCACTGGGCCAGGGCCTTGGCCAGCAGCCCCTGGGCTCAGCTCCTCTGGAGCTCATCACAGACACTGTCTGCTCCAGGCTCAACCCTTCATCCCCTGGGGAGATGCCAAAGCCTCCACAGGGAACATTTCCCTTTGCTCAGGGGAATTTCTCACAGGTGCCTTGTAGTGACTCTTTGTGTCTGTGTGCACACAGGAGTGCCTGTGCTCAGGGAAATGTGGCAGAAATGCTGCTCTCTGAGGGCTTTGATTGCCTTGGATAGCTGAGCCAGTCAGGCCTGGAAGTAAGGTTAAGTCATGTCACCCTGATTCTTAAGATTTTCTAAAGCCTTCTGAGTTTCCATTCTGTTGGAGAACTGTGACCCTGATTCTTAAGACTTCCTAAAGCCTTCTGAGTTTACATTCCTTTGGAGAACTTTCCCACACAATTTCTGTAAACAACGTATTGTTTACATTCTTTTATGGGGGTGGAGAGCACTTGATGTACTGGTGGTTTGTCCAATGTCTTTGGAGAGGTGGCCCGTTCACTCTCCAATCCAATGTCACCCTTGGGAAGGTATAAAAGACAGAGTCAGATTATAAACGTTCCTTTTTTACCTTGCAAGCGGCAGGTGGTCCGCGTGGTGCTTTCACGTGTCCCACAGCGACATCTGGTGACCCCCGACGTGTATTGCAGCTTAGGCTGAAAGCTAGCGGGTGAGGGTATTTTTTTCTGTCTCTCTGTCCAGCGCTCTGCCTGTCGCTATTGTTGGTAATGGAGAGTTTTGAGAGCATCAGGGAGGAGTCAGTGACTTTGAGCGTTTGGAGGGAGGTGTTGAAGCGGAAACGCGTTCTTTTTTATTGGGATGATTTTGAGAGGCTGTTTTTATGGGCAAGGGAACAGGGATTCTTTCCCAGTCTTGCCGAGGCTCTGTCCTGGGAGAAATGGGCGCCTGTGGGAGAACGCCTCATGGATGCCCTGCTTGATAATCGTTTTGAAGGCATTGGGCCGCTGCTGATGTTGTGGAAGAGACTGGATGCCATATGGCAGGGCTCTGACACTGGTGGCTCTCGTGATTCTCTGAGAAATTTTTCTACCTCTGATGTTGGGGAGGCCGAGTCCCTGGGGCGTGGCCCGGATTCCCCTTGTGCCCAGGAGAGTGAGTCAGAGGACGGCTTCTCCTCTGGGGAGCCCCGGGCTCCCAGCCCGCTGGCTCCAAGCGTCTGGTCGGTGGAGCGGGTCCGACCGCCCCGCCCTGCCCCGCGCCGCTGGCATGGTGGGACGAAGGGGAAAGCACTTCCTCTTTGTGCCTTCCCGGCGCTCGGGGGCGAACGAGGGCTTGTGGACCAGCCCTCGCCTCGGGTTGCATCTGGCTCAGTGAAGGTGAATTGCCCGAATTGCGGGGTCACGTTCCCCTTGAAAGCGACCCAGGCGGATTCGCCCGGATCGGTTTCGGGTTCATCTTCCGAGGATGAGTCAGCTCCAATCCCTGAGCCTGCGCAGCCTGCTGGGCGTGCGCAGGCGGTGGGGGCCGCCAAGGATGGGGCGTTGGTCTCTGTTCCGTCGGGCTCTGCCCCAGCAGGCGGGCAGCCCGTCCGGTCCCGCCTGATGGGGGCGGTGCCCGCCGGGCAGTTGCGTGTTGCGGGTCCAAAACTCCTTGGAGGCGTGCCGGCCTCCGTTGTGTCGTCCCGCAGTGACATTTCTCCGCACTCCGCGTCTCCCTCTACATCCCGCCCTTCCCCCGCCCCGGGGGACAGGAGTGCTGAGCTGGGGTTGCGGTCCGCGCCGCTGCCTGCGTCCGCCACAGTGTCCTCTGCTGATGGTGCGGAGGGCACTGCTGGGACGCCGGCTGGGTCGGCTCCATCTTCCCCGCCTGCCGCGGGGGCTGGGACTGCTGACGCGGCTGGCGGGAGACCGGTGACTCCCCGTGGCCGTGGATCCTCCCTGTCGTCCTTGTGGACCCTCCCCCCTTGCCAGGTGACCGTGTGCCCGAGAAACTACGGGTGGTTCTGGCAGGAGGTCCTCGATAAGGCTGAGGAGATGTGTGACCTTGGTCCCTCGCAGAGCCTGCCGGATCACGGGGAAGGCTCCTCTGGCTCTGCTGATGCTGCAGGGGGTGTGGTGTCCAGTGATGTCGCACTGCCTCACAGCCCAGGAGCTTCCACCGTCCCAGAGTCCACGGGACATGAAACAGTGGACGATGCAGCCTTGCCAGGGGGTCTTCAGGCTTTCCCTGTGCTCAGGGGTGTTACTCACAACACTCATCAGCCCTTTTCGTTTAAGGTGTTGAAGGAAATCCGAGACGCTGTGGCACAATATGGTCTTGGGTCTGATGAGGTTATGCACACGATTCGGCTACTTGTTACTGACCTGCTGACGCCTTTTGATATTCGCGCTGTGGCACAGGCTCTTTTTAACCCTGTGCAGTTTGACCTGTTTGAGGACAAATGGGTTAGTCTAGTGGCTAGTGCAGTGCGGAAGAATGCTACACGGGGGCAGCAGGATCCCAGGCGTGTTGTTAACGCTGACATGTTGATGGGCACAGGAAATTATGTTGATCCTCGGGGGCAGGCTGGATACGATCCTCTTGTGCTTGATCAATGTCGGACGTTAGGCTTGGCAGCTATAATCCAGGCCCTAGAAATGGCTGCTCCAATGGAGCCCTTTCTGACTGTTGTTCAAAGGGCTGACGAGCCTTTCATAGACTTTGCATCGAGGTTGACTGCCTCTGTAGAGCGGCAGGTGGTAGAACCTGAGCTGAGGTGAATGGTCCTTGCAAGATTTGCTAGGATCCATTGTAACGCAGAATGCAAAAGAGTCATACAGGCTCTTCCTGAAGGGGCTACCATTTCACAGATGGCAGCAGCCTGTGTAGACATAGGCCCGTCGGTTCAGAAGGTGGATTCTTGGGCTGCTGCCGCACAGCCAGTCTGGAAGCAGCCGCAGGGGGCTGCTCAGACAAGCACCAAACGAGGGAAGAAAACACAGAAGGGAAAATTTCCCTTGTATGTGTGTGGCCAGTGCGGAAGGCCAGGCCATCTATCAGATGTTTGCAAGGCGACTGTTCATGCAAGTGGCCAGGCAATCCCGAGCTCAGGAAACGGGAAGCGGAGCGCGAAAGGGGGGCGCGCTCAGACACAAGTTCCTCTCCAGACCCCGGAGCCCATGGAGGTCTGCTCAGCCAGCTCGTAGCCAGCACCTGCGGGTCAGCAGGTGTGGATGTCTGCACAGCAGCAACAGTTGTTTTAGACTCTTGCAAGGTGCACAAGGTTCCCCTGGACGCCTTTGGTCCTTTTTGTGAGGGCATGAGTGCCTTCCTTATGGGGAGGTCTAGTGCCACCCTTCAGGGCATCATTGTGCATCTGGGTCTTATAGATGCAGACTTCACAGGGCAGATCTGTGCAATGATCTCCACGCCCACCCCCCCTGTTACAATCCCAAAAGGGACACGGCTTGCTCAACTTGTGCCTTTTAAGTCTTCTGTTCGCAGGACGGCTGACCAGTCACGAGGGGATGGCGGTTTTGGATCCACTGGACCGCCTCAAGTTCACTGGACCGCTGTCCTGACTAAAGACCGTCCCGAGATGCTGTGTACCCTGTCCATCCCTGGTGCGACGCTGTCAGAGATCCGCCTGCGCGGGCTCCTTGACAGCGGCGCTGATGTCACGGTTCTCTCCCTTGCCGCCTGGCCTCCAGATTGGCCCCTGGATCCAGCGGAGACGTCTGTTGCGGGCCTGGGAGGAACAGCGCGATGTTATGTGAGCCAGCGGCCCGTGCTGGTCACAAACCCAGAGGGACAGACGGCTTGGATCAGGCCTCATGTTACTTCTTCTCCTGCTAACCTCTGGGGGAGGGATGTTTTGTCTGCATGGGGGGTGCGCATCGGGACGGGTTTTTGATGGGGGCCACTGCAGCGAAGGGCGAGGAGTGTCCTACGCCTCCTATACGGTGGCTGGTGGATACACCTGTTTGGGAAAACCAGTGGCCCCTCCCTCAAGATAAACTGACCGCCCTTCAAAATTTAGTGCAGGAACAGTTGGACCAGGGTCGTTTGGAGCCTTCCAGGAGCCCCTGGAACACCCCTGTTTTCTGCATCAAAAAGAAGTTTGGGAAATGGAGGTTGTTACAGGACCTCCGGAAGGTCAAAGCTGTCATGGAAGGCATGGGAACATTACAGGCGGGCATGCCATCGCCTACCATGCTTCCTGCAGGCTGGCCGATCTTCATCGTGGATTTGAAGGATTGCTTCTTTACAATTCCTTTGCATCCCGATGACAGACCAAAATTTGCCTTCACAGTGCCAGCAGTTGACAATGATGATCCCGCACAGCGATATCAATGGAGAGTTCTGCCACAGGGGATGCGCAACTCCCCAGTTATATACCAATGGTATGTGGCTCGTGCCTTGTCTGGAGTTCGCAAGCAGTTCCCTGATGCATGTCTGTATCATTATATGGACGACATCCTGGTGGCTGCGTCCACTCAGGAGGAGCTGCTGAGGATTCAGCCTCGGTTGCTCGATGCTTTGCATGCTCATGGGTTGCAGGTGGCTCCAGAAAAGGTTCAGCAACAACCTCCTTGGAAGTATTTGGGGGTCAAAATTCTGGAACGGACAATCCAACACCAGGAGGTGCAATTTGTGCATTCGGTGAAGACACTGAATGATGTTCAAAAACTGATGGGTGTCATCACCTGGTTACGTCCATACTTGGGACTAACCGACGCACAACTGTCTCCTGTGTATGATCTGTTGAAAGGAGACCCTGATTTAAAATCACCTCGCACATTGACCCCTGAGGCACGTCAGGTGCTGGAGGAGGTTCAGCAGGCTGTTTCTGCCCGTCAGGTTTATCGCATTGATCTTTCCGTTGATGTCACTGTGTTCGTTACCACTCCAGATTTGCATCCCACAGGTATCATTGGTCAATGGAGTGACAAATGGTCTGATCCCTTGCACATTTTGGAATGGGTTTTCCTGCCCCATCAGCCGCAGAAGACGGCAACGACATTGGCTGAGTTGATTGCTCGGTTGATAATCAAATGCCGGCAACGGTGTTTGCAATTGATGGGTGCGGATCCTGCAAAGATCGTACTCCCAATATCCCGGGAGGACTTTGACTGGAGCTTTGCACACTGTGTGTCCATGCAATGTGCTCTGGAAAATTTTTCAGGGCAAATCACTTATCATTTGCCCAGCCACAAGCTACTGCAGGTGGCGAAATCTACGCAGATCTCTTTGCGGCCCAAAAATAGTCAGGAACCCGTGCAAGGACCCACCGTCTTTACTGATGGTTCAGGGAAAACAGGAAAGGCCATTGTTACTTGGAAGGACGGATCTGAGTGGCAGGTTCTGAAAGCTCATCAGGAGGGGTCGGCCCAATTGGTTGAGTTGAGGGCTGCTGTTATGACATTTGAGAGATTTTCCCAGGAACCTTTCAATTTGGTCACGGATTCTGCCTATGTGGCTGACATCGCACAGCGGTTGGGTCACTCAGTTTTGAAGGAGGTCAGTAACCCTGCCTTGTTTCATTTACTGAAGACCTTGTGGTGTGCTATTCAGGCCCGGGTTCATCCGTTTTACGTTCTGCATGTGAGAAGTCACACCAATTTACCAGGGTTTGTGGCGGAAGGTAACGCGAGGGCTGACAGGTTGGCTAATCCAGCGTGGGTAGCACCTCAGCCTGATACACTCGCGCAGGCCAAGGCATCGCATGGGTTTTTCCATCAGAATGCACATACTCTGCAGAAGCAGTTTCAGCTGACACCGACAGAGGCTCATGGCATTGTTGAGTCCTGTGACGACTGCCATGCACTTGCTCCACCTCTACCAGCAGGGGTAAACCCTAGAGGCCTTAGGGCCCTGGAGCTTTGGCAGACCGATGTCACCCAGATTGCTGAGTTTGGCCGGCTCAAGTATGTGCGTGTCACGGTGGACACGTTCTCCTCTGCAATGTGGGCTTCCGCTCACACTGGAGAAAAGGCCCGCGATGTCATTGCCCACTGGAGGCAGGCCTTTGCCGTTCTAGGCATACCTTCTGCTGTGAAAACCGACAATGGTCCTGCTTACGCATCGCAGCAGGTGCGGCAGTTCCTGCAGTTGTGGGGGGTGTCACACAAGTTTGGTATCGCCCACTCTCCAACTGGCCAAGCTATTGTAGAACGTGCTCATGGTACTCTGAAGCGGGTTCTTCAAAAACAAAAACGGGGAATGCAGGGTGAGACCCCACACAGCCGGTTGGAGAAAGCATTGTACACCATCAATCATCTTACGGTGCAGCAGAATTCAAATAACCCTGTCATTTTAAATCATCATCTCTCGTTGCAGGCTTCAGACGAGGCACATCAGCCTCGAGCAAAAGTTTGAGTGCGGAATTTAGTCACCAAACAATGGGAAGGTCCCTATGACCTTATCGCTTCGGGGCGCGGGTATGCTTGTGTATCCACAGATACAGGGGTGCGCTGGGTACCTTCGAAGTGTGTTCGTCCTGATCTGAAACCGCAGAGACAGAACCCGATCAACGGGCAACATGGAAACCGTGACCAAACTGAAAGGCATCAAATGGATGGATCGTCGAGTGATGACTCAGTTGACGATGATGGCGGGTGATCGCTCTGAGGATTCCTCCGTGAATGGACATTGAACCTTATTTATTTATCTATCTATTTATTTATTTTTCTTCCTTTTCTTTTAAACTAAAAAGGGTGAGATGTCACCCTGATTCTTAAGACTTCCTAAAGCCTTCTGAGTTTACATTCCTTTGGAGAACTTTCCCACACAATTTCTATAAACAACGTATTGTTTACATTCTTTTATGGGGGTGGAGAGCACTTGATGTACTGGTGGTTTGTCCAATGTCTTTGGAGAGGTGGCCCGTTCATTCTCCAATCCAATGTCACCCTTGGGAAGGTATAAAAGACAGAGTCAGACAATAAACGTTCCTTTTTTACCTTGCAAGCAGCAGGTGGTCCGCGTGGTGCTTTCACGTGTCCCACAGCGACAGAGAACCTTCCCACACAATTTCTGTCAACAACATATTGTTTACAATCTTTTATGGGGCTGGACAAACTTGATGTACTAGTGCTTTGTCCAATGTCTTTGGACAGGTGGTCCATTCACTCTCCAATCCAATGTCACCTTTGGGAAAGTATAAAAGTTGGAGTCAGAGAATAAACTTTTCTCTTTACCTTGAAAATAGCAGGTGGCTCGCGTCGTGATTTCACATGTCTTATAGCGACAAAGTCACAAGCTGTAAGCAAAGTTAAATGCTGCTAAGAGTTGTTCTTTTGCTAATTTGTGAAGCTTAATAGAAGTTATAAGCAAAGTTGAATATTGTTAAGTGTTATTCCACAGCTCTGTTTAGCTTTTAGGCTGTATTCCTTTTATCCTTGCCCTCACTGTCCTTTCGTCACACACACACACACACACACACACCCACACACACACACACACACAAACACACAGAGACACACAGACACCGGGACAGTTCTTGACTCCTTTTTGGTTTGATTGCCTGGATTTTGTTTGGTTTTGTTGTTGCTTTGTTTCCTTGGTGTGCCTGAAGTGTCCAGTCAGGAGCAGAGTGACTCTTGCCAAGGAACTCTGTGGTGCTGTCAGTTAATATTAAAGCTGTTTTATGCTACTCCCCTGCTGGGGATTTTTAAAGTGCTCTCAAGCCCTCCTTCATAAGAGGGTGAAGGAGCCCTGGGCAAGCTCTGGCCCTGGGGGCACAGGGATGCTGCTAGGGGTTCCCTGTCTCCCTGTTCCAACTGTGACGGCCCTGAGCCCCTGTCCCCGTGTCAGGCTCTGGGCTTGATCTCCTCGAACATCCTCAGCGGGAGGCTGCAGCGCCAGGGGCAGGGGGACCCAGAGGGACACGGGATGCCACCGGGCACGAGCAGCTTTGGACTTCTCTGGGAGGAACTGTGAGTGGGAGCTGGCTTGAAGTGACCTCCCCAGTAAGGTCACAGAACCCCTGAGATGTCACACTGCCTCCTGGGATGTCACAGCCCACCCTGAGATCTCACAAATCCCCCTTGTGATGTCACAGAGCCAGTGCTGCTCTATCACTCTGGGATGTCATACAGTTGCGCTGTGATGGCACAGAAGACTCTGGCATCACAAAGTCAGCCCGTGTCACAATCCTTTAGTGCAAGCGGGAATCATGACAGTTCATTTTCCCCATCTCAGAATTAGCAGAAGTAGATAGGCTTATCATGAGAAACTGAATGTGATGAACATGTTAGAAATGCAAGGCTCCAAGTTATTAATTTTTAATTTAATAAAAGTTATTAAGTGTACCAAATATAAACTTTGAGAAAAATGAAAAAAAGCCACTATAAAAAAAAGTCAATGTGGAGCCCGGGATTGCCACCGGGTGAGACACAGGTTTGACAGCTGCAGCAGAGGGTCCTCTATGCTTCACACCGACCGTCCTGTCTGACCCATTTTTACACGATTTTCCTTGCCTGAGCCAGAGTCCCCTTTCTTCCTTTTCAAAGTGCATGTATTCATGTGGAGTTCTTTTCTCTGTGGCAAGTTGAACAATACGTGTCCGGAGAGTGATGAACACCTGTGTTTGCAGTCCCGGAATTCGGATTTGAGATGTACCTCCCTGATGGCTCTGACTATCTCGGTCTCGGATATTTATCGTGTATTTATCGTCCGGGTGTTTCTCGGACAACCTTGATGCATGATCCCTCTCTGGGCTGGCCACTTTCGTTCGCTTGTAAATAAAGTCCTCCCTCTCTCGTCCAGGTGGCTTTGACATGGTGTTGCAGTCGCAGTTGCTGGCTTGTGCGATTTAAAAACTTCCTATAAGAGTATAATTTAACAGCACATAACTATAAAAGAGACGACAATTTTATTTGCACGAATTATCCTATAGACATATAACAGTCCTAATGATTCCTTGAGGCCTTGCAGTGTCACAATGTTCTCCATGGTTCCACAGGCCCCACAGTGTCATGTGACTCCTCTGTTCCATGAGTCCTGCAATGTCACAATGGACCTTTGGACCAATGGACCATGGGGCTTTGCAGTGTCACAACGCTCTCCTTTGGCTCCACAGGGTCACAATGGAGCACTGATTACAGGCAGCCTCTCTGTGTTACCCTGGAGCTTTGTTTCCGTGGGGTCTCGCAGTGTCCCAATGGAGCCTTGGCTGGATGGGGCCTCACAGTGTCACAATGATGCCTACATTCCACTGAGGCACACGGCGTCACTAGGGTCCCCTTGCTTCCATGAGGCCCAGCAATGTCACAGTGGTGTCCATGAATCCATGAGGACTCACAGTATCCCAATGGTCTCTTGATCTCACATGGTCCCACAGTGTCCCAATGGTCCCTTGGTCTCACAAGGCCCCACAGTGTCCCAATGGTCACTTCTTCTCACATGGCCCCACAGTGTAACAATGGTCCCTTGGTTCCATGGTTCCTGGTCTGGTGCATTCCCCTTTCCCCTTCTCAGGCCACCCTGCCAGCTGAGAAATGCTCACTGGGCCAGGGCCTTGGCCAGCAGCCCCTGGGCTCAGCTCCTCTGGAGCTCATCACAGACACTGTCTGCTCCAGGCTCAACCCTTCATCCCCTGGGGAGATGCCAAAGCCTCCACAGGGAACATTTCCCTTTGCTCAGGGGAATTTCTCACAGGTGCCTTGTAGTGACTCTTTGTGTCTGTGTGCACACAGGAGTGCCTGTGCTCAGGGAAATGTGGCAGAAATGCTGCTCTCTGAGGGCTTTGATTGCCTTGGATAGCTGAGCCAGTCAGGCCTGGAAGTAAGGTTAAGTCATGTCACCCTGATTCTTAAGATTTTCTAAAGCCTTCTGAGTTTCCATTCTGTTGGAGAACCTTCCCACACAATTTCTGTCAACAACATATTGTTTACAATCTTTTGTGGGGCTGGACAAACTTGATGTACTAGTGCTTTGGCCGATGTCTTTGGACAGGTGGTCCATTCACTCTCCAATCCAATGTCACCTTTGGGAAAGTATAAAAGTTGGAGTCAGAGAATAAACTTTTCTCTTTACCTTGAAAATAGCAGGTGGCTCGCGTCGTGCTTTCACGTGTCTTATAGCGACAAAGTCACAAGCTGTAAGCAAAGTTAAATGCTGCTAAGAGTTGTTCTTTTGCTAATTTGTGAAGCTTAATAGAAGTTATAAGCGAAGTTGAATATTGTTAAGTGTTATTCCACAGCTCTCTTTAGCTTTTAGGCTGTATTCCTTTTATCCTTGCCCTCACTGTCCTTTCGTCACACACACACACACACACACACACACCCACACACACACACACACACACAAACACACAGAGACACACAGACACCGGGACAGTTCTTGACTCCTTTTTGGTTTGATTGCTTGGATTTTGTTTGGTTTTGTTGTTGCTTTGTTTCCTTGGTGTGCCTGAAGTGTCCAGTCAGGAGCAGAGTGACTCTTGCCAAGGAACTCTGTGGTGCTGTCACTTAATCTTAAAGCTGTTTTATGCTACTCCCCTGCTGGGGATTTTTAAAGTGCTCTCAAGCCCTCCTTCATAAGAGGGTGAAGGAGCCCTGGCCAAGCTCTGGCCCTGGGGGCACAGGGATGCTGCTAGGGGGTCCCTGTCTCCCTGTTCCAACTGTGACGGCCCTGAGTCCCTGTCCCCGTGTCAGGCTCTGGGCTTGATCTCCTCGAACATCCTCAGCAGGGGGCTGCAGCGCCAGGGGCAGGGGGACCCAGAGGGACACGGGATGCCACCGGGCACGAGCAGCTTTGGACTTCTCTGGGAGGAACTGTGAGTGGGAGCTGGCTTGAAGTGACCTCCCCAGTAAGGTCACAGAGCCCCTGAGATGTCACACTGCCTCCTGGGATGTCACAGCCCACCCTGAGATCTCACAAATCCCCCTTGTGATGTCACAGAGCCAGTGCTGCTCTAGCACTCTGGGATGTCATACAGTTGCGCTGTGATGGCACAGAAGACTCTGGCATCACAAAGTCAGCCCGTGTCACAATCCTTTAGTGCAAGCGGGAATCATGACAGTTCATTTTCCCCATCTCAGAATTAGCAGAAGTAGATAGGCTTATCATGAGAAACCGAATGTGATGAACATGTTAGAAATGCAAGGCTCCAAGTTATTAATTTTTAATTTAATAAAAGTTATTAAGTGTACCAAATATAAACTTTGAGAAAAATGAAAAAAAGACACTATAAAAAAAAGTCAATGTGGAGCCCGGGATTGCCACCGGGTGAGACACAGGTTGGACAGCTGCAGCAGAGGGTCCTCTATGCTTCACACCGACCGTCCTGTCTGACCCATTTTTATACGATTTTCCTTGCCTGAGCCAGAGTCCCCTTTCTTCCTTTTCAAAGTGCATGTATTCATGTGGAGTTCTTTTCTCTGTGGCAAGTTGAACAATACGTGTCCGGAGAGTGATGAACAACCTGTGTTTGCAGTCCCGGAATTCGGATTTGAGATGTACCTCCCTGATGGCTCTGACTATCTCGGTCTCGGATATTTATCGTGTATTTATCGTCCGGGTGTTTCTCGGACAACCTTGATGCATGATCCCTCTCTGGGCTGGCCACTTTCGTTCGCTTGTAAATAAAGTCCTCCCTCTCTCGTCCAGGTGGCTTTGACATGGTGTTGCAATCGCTGTTGCTGGCTTGTGCGATTTAAAAACTTCCTATAAGAGTATAATTTAACAGCACATAACTATAAAAGAGACGACAATTTTATTTGCACGAATTATCCTATAGACATATAACAGTCCTAATGATTCCTTGAGGCCTTGCAGTGTCACAATGTTCTCCATGGTTCCACAGGCCCCACAGTGTCATGTGACTCCTCTGTTCCATGAGTCCTGCAATGTCACAATGGACCTTTGGACCAATGGACCATGGGGCTTTGCAGTGTCACAACGCTCTCCTTTGGCTCCACAGGGTCACAATGGAGCACTGATTACAGGCAGCCTCTCTGTGTTACCCTGGAGCTTTGTTTCCGTGGGGTCTCGCAGTGTCCCAATGGAGCCTTGGCTGGATGGGGCCTCACAGTGTCACAATGATGCCTACATTCCACTGAGGCACACGGCGTCACTAGGGTCCCCTTGCTTCCATGAGGCCCAGCAATGTCACAGTGGTGTCCATGAATCCATGAAGACTCACAGTATCCCAATGGTCTCTTGATCTCACATGGTCCCACAGTGTCCCAATGGTCCCTTGGTCTCACAAGGCCCCACAGTGTCCCAATGGTCACTTCTTCTCACATGGCCCCACAGTGTAACAATGGTCCCTTGGTTCCATGGTTCCTGGTCTGGTGCATTCCCCTTTCCCCTTCTCAGGCCACCCTGCCAGCTGAGAAATGCTCACTGGGCCAGGGCCTTGGCCAGCAGCCCCTGGGCTCAGCTCCTCTGGAGCTCATCACAGACACTGTCTGCTCCAGGCTCAACCCTTCATCCCCTGGGGAGATGCCAAAGCCTCCACAGGGAACATTTCCCTTTGCTCAGGGGAATTTCTCACAGGTGCCTTGTAGTGACTCTTTGTGTCTGTGTGCACACAGGAGTGCCTGTGCTCAGGGAAATGTGGCAGAAATGCTGCTCTCTGAGGGCTTTGATTGCCTTGGATAGCTGAGGCAGTCAGGCCTGGAAGTAAGGTTAAGTCATGTCACCCTGATTCTTAAGATTTTCTAAAGCCTTCTGAGTTTCCATTCTGTTGGAGAACCTTCCCACACAATTTCTGTCAACAACATATTGTTTACAATCTTTTATGGGGCTGGACAAACTTGATGTACTAGTGCTTTGTCCAATGTCTTTGGACAGGTGGTCCATTCACTCTCCAATCCAATGTCACCTTTGGGAAAGTATAAAAGTTGGAGTCAGAGAATAAACTTTTCTCTTTACCTTGAAAATAGCAGGTGGCTCGCGTCGTGCTTTCACGTGTCTTATAGCGACAAAGTCACAAGCTGTAAGCAAAGTTAAATGCTGCTAAGAGTTGTTCTTTTGCTAATTTGTGAAGCTTAATAGAAGTTATAAGCGAAGTTGAATATTGTTACGTGTTATTCCACAGCTCTGTTTAGCTTTTAGGCTGTATTCCTTTTATCCTTGCCCTCACTGTCCTTTCGTCACACACACACACACACACACACACACACACACACCCACACACACACACACACACACAAACACACAGAGACACACAGACACCGGGACAGTTCTTGACTCCTTTTTGGTTTGATTGCCTGGATTTTGTTTGGTTTTGTTGTTGCTTTGTTTCCTTGGTGTGCCTGAAGTGTCCAGTCAGGAGCAGAGTGACTCTTGCCAAGGAACTCTGTGGTGCTGTCAGTTAATCTTAAAGCTGTTTTATGCTACTCCCCTGCTGGGGATTTTTAAAGTGCTCTCAAGCCCTCCTTCATAAGAGGGTGAAGGAGCCCTGGCCAAGCTCTGGCCCTGGGGGCACAGGGATGCTGCTAGGGGGTCCCTGTCTCCCTGTTCCAACTGTGACGGCCCTGAGTCCCTGTCCCCGTGTCAGGCTCTGGGCTTGATCTCCTCGAACATCCTCAGCAGGGGGCTGCAGCGCCAGGGGCAGGGGGACCCAGAGGGACACGGGATGCCACCGGGCACGAGCAGCTTTGGACTTCTCTGGGAGGAACTGTGAGTGGGAGCTGGCTTGAAGTGACCTCCCCAGTAAGGTCACAGAGCCCCTGAGATGTCACACTGCCTCCTGGGATGTCACAGCCCACCCTGAGATCTCACAAATCCCCCTTGTGATGTCACAGAGCCAGTGCTGCTCTAGCACTCTGGGATGTCATACAGTTGCGCTGTGATGGCACAGAAGACTCTGGCATCACAAAGTCAGCCCGTGTCACAATCATTTAGTGCAAGCGGGAATCATGACAGTTCATTTTCCCCATCTCAGAATTAGCAGAAGTAGATAGGCTTATCATGAGAAACCGAATGTGATGAACATGTTAGAAATGCAAGGCTCCAAGTTATTAATTTTTAATTTAATAAAAGTTATTAAGTGTACCAAATATAAACTTTGAGAAAAATGAAAAAAAGACACTATAAAAAAAAGTCAATGTGGAGCCCGGGATTGCCACCGGGTGAGACACAGGTTTGACAGCTGCAGCAGAGGGTCCTCTATGCTTCACACCGACCGTCCTGTCTGACCCATTTTTATACGATTTTCCTTGCCTGAGCCAGAGTCCCCTTTCTTCCTTTTCAAAGTGCATGTATTCATGTGGAGTTCTTTTCTCTGTGGCAAGTTGAACAATACGTGTCCGGAGAGTGATGAACACCTGTGTTTGCAGTCCCGGAATTCGGATTTGAGATGTACCTCCCTGATGGCTCTGACTATCTCGGTCTCGGATATTTATCGTGTATTTATCGTCCGGGTGTTTCTCGGACAACCTTGATGCATGATCCCTCTCCGGGCTGGCCACTTTCGTTCGCTTGTAAATAAAGTCCTCCCTCTCTCGTCCAGGTGGCTTTGACATGGTGTTGCAATCGCTGTTGCTGGCTTGTGCGATTTAAAAACTTCCTATAAGAGTATAATTTAACAGCACATAACTATAAAAGAGACGACAATTTTATTTGCACGAATTATCCTATAGACATATAACAGTCCTAATGATTCCTTGAGGCCTTGCAGTGTCACAATGTTCTCCATGGTTCCACAGGCCCCACAGTGTCATGTGACTCCTCTGTTCCATGAGTCCTGCAATGTCACAATGGACCTTTGGACCAATGGACCATGGGGCTTTGCAGTGTCACAACGCTCTCCTTTGGCTCCACAGGGTCACAATGGAGCACTGATTACAGGCAGCCTCTCTGTGTCACCCTGGAGCTTTGTTTCCGTGGGGTCTCGCAGTGTCCCAATGGAGCCTTGGCTGGATGGGGCCTCACAGTGTCACAATGATGCCTACATTCCACTGAGGCACACGGCGTCACTAGGGTCCCCTTGCTTCCATGAGGCCCAGCAATGTCACAGTGGTGTCCATGAATCCATGAGGACTCACAGTATCCCAATGGTCTCTTGATCTCACATGGTCCCACAGTGTCCCAATGGTCCCTTGGTCTCACAAGGCCCCACAGTGTCCCAATGGTCACTTCTTCTCACATGGCCCCACAGTGTAACAATGGTCCCTTGGTTCCATGGTTCCTGGTCTGGTGCATTCCCCTTTCCCCTTCTCAGGCCACCCTGCCAGCTGAGAAATGCTCACTGGGCCAGGGCCTTGGCCAGCAGCCCCTGGGCTCAGCTCCTCTGGAGCTCATCACAGACACTGTCTGCTCCAGGCTCAACCCTTCATCCCCTGGGGAGATGCCAAAGCCTCCACAGGGAACATTTCCCTTTGCTCAGGGGAATTTCTCACAGGTGCCTTGTAGTGACTCTTTGTGTCTGTGTGCACACAGGAGTGCCTGTGCTCAGGGAAATGTGGCAGAAATGCTGCTCTCTGAGGGCTTTGATTGCCTTGGATAGCTGAGCCAGTCAGGCCTGGAAGTAAGGTTAAGTCATGTCACCCTGATTCTTAAGATTTTCTAAAGCCTTCTGAGTTTCCATTCTGTTGGAGAACCTTCCCACACAATTTCTGTCAACAACATATTGTTTACAATCTTTTATGGGGCTGGACAAACTTGATGTACTAGTGCTTTGTCCAATGTCTTTGGACAGGTGGTCCATTCACTCTCCAATCCAATGTCACCTTTGGGAAAGTATAAAAGTTGGAGTCAGAGAATAAACTTTTCTCTTTACCTTGAAAATAGCAGGTGGCTCGCGTCGTGCTTTCACGTGTCTTATAGCGACAAAGTCACAAGCTGTAAGCAAAGTTAAATGCTGCTAAGAGTTGTTCTTTTGCTAATTTGTGAAGCTTAATAGAAGTTATAAGCGAAGTTGAATATTGTTAAGTGTTATTCCACAGCTCTCTTTAGCTTTTAGGCTGTATTCCTTTTATCCTTGCCCTCACTGTCCTTTTGTCACACACACACACACACACACACACACCCACACACACACACACACACACAAACACACAGAGACACACAGACACCGGGACAGTTCTTGACTCCTTTTTGGTTTGATTGCCTGGATTTTGTTTGGTTTTGTTGTTGCTTTGTTTCCTTGGTGTGCCTGAAGTGTCCAGTCAGGAGCAGAGTGACTCTTGCCAAGGAACTCTGTGGTGCTGTCACTTAATATTAAAGCTGTTTTATGCTACTCCCCTGCTGGGGATTTTTAAAGTGCTCTCAAGCCCTCCTTCATAAGAGGGTGAAGGAGCCCTGGCCAAGCTCTGGCCCTGGGGGCACAGGGATGCTGCTAGGGGGTCCCTGTCTCCCTGTTCCAACTGTGACGGCCCTGAGTCCCTGTCCCCGTGTCAGGCTCTGGGCTTGATCTCCTCGAACATCCTCAGCGGGAGGCTGCAGCGCCAGGGGCAGGGGGACCCAGAGGGACACGGGATGCCACCGGGCACGAGCAGCTTTGGACTTCTCTGGGAGGAACTGTGAGTGGGAGCTGGCTTGAAGTGACCTCCCCAGTAAGGTCACAGAGCCCCTGAGATGTCACACTGCCTCCTGGGATGTCACAGCCCACCCTGAGATCTCACAAATCCCCCTTGTGATGTCACAGAGCCAGTGCTGCTCTAGCACTCTGGGATGTCATACAGTTGCGCTGTGATGGCACAGAAGACTCTGGCATCACAAAGTCAGCCCGTGTCACAATCCTTTAGTGCAAGCGGGAATCATGACAGTTCATTTTCCCCATCTCAGAATTAGCAGAAGTAGATAGGCTTATCATGAGAAACCGAATGTGATGAACATGTTAGAAATGCAAGGCTCCAAGTTATTAATTTTTAATTTAATAAAAGTTATTAAGTGTACCAAATATAAACTTTGAGAAAAATGAAAAAAAGACACTATAAAAAAAAGTCAATGTGGAGCCCGGGATTGCCACCGGGTGAGACACAGGTTGGACAGCTGCAGCAGAGGGTCCTCTATGCTTCACACCGACCGTCCTGTCTGACCCATTTTTATACGATTTTCCTTGCCTGAGCCAGAGTCCCCTTTCTTCCTTTTCAAAGTGCATGTATTCATGTGGAGTTCTTTTCTCTGTGGCAAGTTGAACAATACGTGTCCGGAGAGTGATGAACACCTGTGTTTGCAGTCCCGGAATTCGGATTTGAGATGTACCTCCCTGATGGCTCTGACTATCTCGGTCTCGGATATTTATCGTGTATTTATCGTCCGGGTGTTTCTCGGACAACCTTGATGCATGATCCCTCTCCGGGCTGGCCACTTTCGTTCGCTTGTAAATAAAGTCCTCCCTCTCTCGTCCAGGTGGCTTTGACATGGTGTTGCAATCGCTGTTGCTGGCTTGTGCGATTTAAAAACTTCCTATAAGAGTATAATTTAACAGCACATAACTATAAAAGAGACGACAATTTTATTTGCACGAATTATCCTATAGACATATAACAGTCCTAATGATTCCTTGAGGCCTTGCAGTGTCACAATGTTCTCCATGGTTCCACAGGCCCCACAGTGTCATGTGACTCCTCTGTTCCATGAGTCCTGCAATGTCACAATGGACCTTTGGACCAATGGACCATGGGGCTTTGCAGTGTCACAACGCTCTCCTTTGGCTCCACAGGGTCACAATGGAGCACTGATTACAGGCAGCCTCTCTGTGTCACCCTGGAGCTTTGTTTCCGTGGGGTCTCGCAGTGTCCCAATGGAGCCTTGGCTGGATGGGGCCTCACAGTGTCACAATGATGCCTACATTCCACTGAGGCACACGGCGTCACTAGGGTCCCCTTGCTTCCATGAGGCCCAGCAATGTCACAGTGGTGTCCATGAATCCATGAGGACTCACAGTATCCCAATGGTCTCTTGATCTCACATGGTCCCACAGTGTCCCAATGGTCCCTTGGTCTCACAAGGCCCCACAGTGTCCCAATGGTCACTTCTTCTCACATGGCCCCACAGTGTAACAATGGTCCCTTGGTTCCATGGTTCCTGGTCTGGTGCATTCCCCTTTCCCCTTCTCAGGCCACCCTGCCAGCTGAGAAATGCTCACTGGGCCAGGGCCTTGGCCAGCAGCCCCTGGGCTCAGCTCCTCTGGAGCTCATCACAGACACTGTCTGCTCCAGGCTCAACCCTTCATCCCCTGGGGAGATGCCAAAGCCTCCACAGGGAACATTTCCCTTTGCTCAGGGGAATTTCTCACAGGTGCCTTGTAGTGACTCTTTGTGTCTGTGTGCACACAGGAGTGCCTGTGCTCAGGGAAATGTGGCAGAAATGCTGCTCTCTGAGGGCTTTGATTGCCTTGGATAGCTGAGCCAGTCAGGCCTGGAAGTAAGGTTAAGTCATGTCACCCTGATTCTTAAGATTTTCTAAAGCCTTCTGAGTTTCCATTCTGTTGGAGAACCTTCCCACACAATTTCTGTCAACAACATATTGTTTACAATCTTTTATGGGGCTGGACAAACTTGATGTACTAGTGCTTTGTCCAATGTCTTTGGACAGGTGGTCCATTCACTCTCCAATCCAATGTCACCTTTGGGAAAGTATAAAAGTTGGAGTCAGAGAATAAACTTTTCTCTTTACCTTGAAAATAGCAGGTGGCTCGCGTCGTGCTTTCACGTGTCTTATAGCGACAAAGTCACAAGCTGTAAGCAAAGTTAAATGCTGCTAAGAGTTGTTCTTTTGCTAATTTGTGAAGCTTAATAGAAGTTATAAGCGAAGTTGAATATTGTTAAGTGTTATTCCACAGCTCTCTTTAGCTTTTAGGCTGTATTCCTTTTATCCTTGCCCTCACTGTCCTTTCGTCACACACACACACACACACACACACACCCACACACACACACACACACACAAACACACAGAGACACACAGACACCGGGACAGTTCTTGACTCCTTTTTGGTTTGATTGCCTGGATTTTGTTTGGTTTTGTTGTTGCTTTGTTTCCTTGGTGTGCCTGAAGTGTCCAGTCAGGAGCAGAGTGACTCTTGCCAAGGAACTCTGTGGTGCTGTCACTTAATATTAAAGCTGTTTTATGCTACTCCCCTGCTGGGGATTTTTAAAGTGCTCTCAAGCCCTCCTTCATAAGAGGGTGAAGGAGCCCTGGCCAAGCTCTGGCCCTGGGGGCACAGGGATGCTGCTAGGGGGTCCCTGTCTCCCTGTTCCAACTGTGACGGCCCTGAGTCCCTGTCCCCGTGTCAGGCTCTGGGCTTGATCTCCTCGAACATCCTCAGCGGGAGGCTGCAGCGCCAGGGGCAGGGGGACCCAGAGGGACACGGGATGCCACCGGGCACGAGCAGCTTTGGACTTCTCTGGGAGGAACTGTGAGTGGGAGCTGGCTTGAAGTGACCTCCCCAGTAAGGTCACAGAGCCCCTGAGATGTCACACTGCCTCCTGGGATGTCACAGCCCACCCTGAGATCTCACAAATCCCCCTTGTGATGTCACAGAGCCAGTGCTGCTCTAGCACTCTGGGATGTCATACAGTTGCGCTGTGATGGCACAGAAGACTCTGGCATCACAAAGTCAGCCCGTGTCACAATCCTTTAGTGCAAGCGGGAATCATGACAGTTCATTTTCCCCATCTCAGAATTAGCAGAAGTAGATAGGCTTATCATGAGAAACCGAATGTGATGAACATGTTAGAAATGCAAGGCTCCAAGTTATTAATTTTTAATTTAATAAAAGTTATTAAGTGTACCAAATATAAACTTTGAGAAAAATGAAAAAAAGACACTATAAAAAAAAGTCAATGTGGAGCCCGGGATTGCCACCGGGTGAGACACAGGTTTGACAGCTGCAGCAGAGGGTCCTCTATGCTTCACACCGACCGTCCTGTCTGACCCATTTTTATACGATTTTCCTTGCCTGAGCCAGAGTCCCCTTTCTTCCTTTTCAAAGTGCATGTATTCATGTGGAGTTCTTTTCTCTGTGGCAAGTTGAACAATACGTGTCCGGAGAGTGATGAACACCTGTGTTTGCAGTCCCGGAATTCGGATTTGAGATGTACCTCCCTGATGGCTCTGACTATCTCGGTCTCGGATATTTATCGTGTATTTATCGTCCGGGTGTTTCTCGGACAACCTTGATGCATGATCCCTCTCTGGGCTGGCCACTTTCGTTCGCTTGTAAATAAAGTCCTCCCTCTCTCGTCCAGGTGGCTTTGACATGGTGTTGCAGTCGCAGTTGCTGGCTTGTGCGATTTAAAAACTTCCTATAAGAGTATAATTTAACAGCACATAACTATAAAAGAGACGACAATTTTATTTGCACGGATTATCCTATAGACATATAACAGTCCTAATGATTCCTTGAGGCCTTGCAGTGTCACAATGTTCTCCATGGTTCCACAGGCCCCACAGTGTCATGTGACTCCTCTGTTCCATGAGTCCTGCAATGTCACAATGGACCTTTGGAACAATGGACCATGGGGCTTTGCAGTGTCACAACGCTCTCCTTTGGCTCCACAGGATCACAATGGAGCACTGATTACAGGCAGCCTCTCTGTGTCACCCTGGAGCTTTGTTTCCGTGGGGTCTCGCAGTGTCCCAATGGAGCCTTGGCTGGATGGGGCCTCACAGTGTCACAATGATGCCTACATTCCACTGAGGCACACGGCGTCACTAGGGTCCCCTTGCTTCCATGAGGCCCAGCAATGTCACAGTGGTGTCCATGAATCCATGAGGACTCACAGTATCCCAATGGTCTCTTGATCTCACATGGTCCCACAGTGTCCCAATGGTCCCTTGGTCTCACAAGGCCCCACAGTGTCCCAATGGTCACTTCTTCTCACATGGCCCCACAGTGTAACAATGGTCCCTTGGTTCCATGGTTCCTGGTCTGGTGCATTCCCCTTTCCCCTTCTCAGGCCACCCTGCCAGCTGAGAAATGCTCACGGGGCCAGGGCCTTGGCCAGCAGCCCCTGGGCTCAGCTCCTCTGGAGCTCATCACAGACACTGTCTGCTCCAGGCTCAACCCTTCATCCCCTGGGGAGATGCCAAAGCCTCCACAGGGAACATTTCCCTTTGCTCAGGGGAATTTCTCACAGGTGCCTTGTAGTGACTCTTTGTGTCTGTGTGCACACAGGAGTGCCTGTGCTCAGGGAAATGTGGCAGAAATGCTGCTCTCTGAGGGCTTTGATTGCCTTGGATAGCTGAGCCAGTCAGGCCTGGAAGTAAGGTTAAATCATGTCACCCTGATTCTTAAGATTTTCTAAAGCCTTCTGAGTTTCCATTCTGTTGGAGAACCTTCCCACACAATTTCTGTCAACAACATATTGTTTACAATCTTTTATGGGGCTGGACAAACTTGATGTACTAGTGCTTTGTCCAATGTCTTTGGACAGGTGGTCCATTCACTCTCCAATCCAATGTCACCTTTGGGAAAGTATAAAAGTTGGAGTCAGAGAATAAACTTTTCTCTTTACCTTGAAAATAGCAGGTGGCTCGCGTCGTGCTTTCACGTGTCTTATAGCGACAAAGTCACAAGCTGTAAGCAAAGTTAAATGCTGCTAAGAGTTGTTCTTTTGCTAATTTGTGAAGCTTAATAGAAGTTATAAGCGAAGTTGAATATTGTTAAGTGTTATTCCACAGCTCTGTTTAGCTTTTAGGCTGTATTCCTTTTATCCTTGCCCTCACTGTCCTTTCGTCACACACACACACACACACACACACACACACCCACACACACACACACACACACAAACACACAGAGACACACAGACACCGGGACAGTTCTTGACTCCTTTTTGGTTTGATTGCCTGGATTTTGTTTGGTTTTGTTGTTGCTTTGTTTCCTTGGTGTGCCTGAAGTGTCCAGTCAGGAGCAGAGTGACTCTTGCCAAGGAACTCTGTGGTGCTGTCACTTAATATTAAAGTTGTTTTATGCTACTCCCCTGCTGGGGATTTTTAAAGTGCTCTCAAGCCCTCCTTCATAAGAGGGTGAAGGAGCCCTGGCCAAGCTCTGGCCCTGGGGGCACAGGGATGCTGCTAGGGGGTCCCTGTCTCCCTGTTCCAACTGTGACGGCCCTGAGTCCCTGTCCCCGTGTCAGGCTCTGGGCTTGATCTCCTCGAACATCCTCAGCAGGGGGCTGCAGCGCCAGGGGCAGGGGGACCCAGAGGGACACGGGATGCCACCGGGCACGAGCAGCTTTGGACTTCTCTGGGAGGAACTGTGAGTGGGAGCTGGCTTGAAGTGACCTCCCCAGTAAGGTCACAGAGCCCCTGAGATGTCACACTGCCTCCTGGGATGTCACAGCCCACCCTGAGATCTCACAAATCCCCCTTGTGATGTCACAGAGCCAGTGCTGCTCTAGCACTCTGGGATGTCATACAGTTGCGCTGTGATGGCACAGAAGACTCTGGCATCACAAAGTCAGCCCGTGTCACAATCCTTTAGTGCAAGCGGGAATCATGACAGTTCATTTTCCCCATCTCAGAATTAGCAGAAGTAGATAGGCTTATCATGAGAAACCGAATGTGATGAACATGTTAGAAATGCAAGGCTCCAAGTTATTAATTTTTAATTTAATAAAAGTTATTAAGTGTACCAAATATAAACTTTGAGAAAAATGAAAAAAAGACACTATAAAAAAAAGTCAATGTGGAGCCCGGGATTGCCACCAGGTGAGACACAGGTTTGACAGCTGCAGCAGAGGGTCCTCTATGCTTCACACCGACCGTCCTGTCTGACCCATTTTTATACGATTTTCCTTGCCTGAGCCAGAGTCCCCTTTCTTCCTTTTCAAAGTGCATGTATTCATGTGGAGTTCTTTTCTCTGTGGCAAGTTGAACAATACGTGTCCGGAGAGTGATGAACACCTGTGTTTGCAGTCCCGGAATTCGGATTTGAGATGTACCTCCCTGATGGCTCTGACTATCTCGGTCTCGGATATTTATCGTGTATTTATCGTCCGGGTGTTTCTCGGACAACCTTGATGCATGATCCCTCTCTGGGCTGGCCACTTTCGTTCGCTTGTAAATAAAGTCCTCCCTCTCTCGTCCAGGTGGCTTTGACATGGTGTTGCAGTCGCAGTTGCTGGCTTGTGCGATTTAAAAACTTCCTATAAGAGTATAATTTAACAGCACATAACTATAAAAGAGACGACAATTTTATTTGCACGGATTATCCTATAGACATATAACAGTCCTAATGATTCCTTGAGGCCTTGCAGTGTCACAATGTTCTCCATGGTTCCACAGGCCCCACAGTGTCATGTGACTCCTCTGTTCCATGAGTCCTGCAATGTCACAATGGACCTTTGGACCAATGGACCATGGGGCTTTGCAGTGTCACAACGCTCTCCTTTGGCTCCACAGGGTCACAATGGAGCACTGATTACAGGCAGCCTCTCTGTGTTACCCTGGAGCTTTGTTTCCGTGGGGTCTCGCAGTGTCCCAATGGAGCCTTGGCTGGATGGGGCCTCACAGTGTCACAATGATGCCTACATTCCACTGAGGCACACGGCGTCACTAGGGTCCCCTTGCTTCCATGAGGCCCAGCAATGTCACAGTGGTGTCCATGAATCCATGAGGACTCACAGTATCCCAATGGTCTCTTGATCTCACATGGTCCCACAGTGTCCCAATGGTCCCTTGGTCTCACAAGGCCCCACAGTGTCCCAATGGTCACTTCTTCTCACATGGCCCCACAGTGTAACAATGGTCCCTTGGTTCCATGGTTCCTGGTCTGGTGCATTCCCCTTTCCCCTTCTCAGGCCGCCCTGCCAGCTGAGAAATGCTCACTGGGCCAGGGCCTTGGCCAGCAGCCCCTGGGCTCAGCTCCTCTGGAGCTCATCACAGACACTGTCTGCTCCAGGCTCAACCCTTCATCCCCTGGGGAGATGCCAAAGCCTCCACAGGGAACATTTCCCTTTGCTCAGGGGAATTTCTCACAGGTGCCTTGTAGTGACTCTTTGTGTCTGTGTGCACACAGGAGTGCCTGTGCTCAGGGAAATGTGGCAGAAATGCTGCTCTCTGAGGGCTTTGATTGCCTTGGATAGCTGAGCCAGTCAGGCCTGGAAGTAAGGTTAAGTCATGTCACCCTGATTCTTAAGATTTTCTAAAGCCTTCTGAGTTTCCATTCTGTTGGAGAACCTTCCCACACAATTTCTGTCAACAACATATTGTTTACAATCTTTTATGGGGCTGGACAAACTTGATGTACTAGTGCTTTGTCCAATGTCTTTGGACAGGTGGTCCATTCACTCTCCAATCCAATGTCACCTTTGGGAAAGTACAAAAGTTGGAGTCGGAGAATAAACTTTTCTCTTTACCTTGAAAATAGCAGGTGGCTCGCGTCGTGCTTTCACTTGTCTTATAGCGACAAAGTCACAAGCTGTAAGCAAAGTTAAATGCTGCTAAGAGTTGTTCTTTTGCTAATTTGTGAAGCTTAATAGAAGTTATAAGCAAAGTTGAATATTGTTAAGTGTTATTCCACAGCTCTGTTTAGCTTTTAGGCTGTATTCCTTTTATCCTTGCCCTCACTGTCCTTTCGTCACACACACACACACACACACACACACCCACCCACACACACACACACACAAACACACAGAGACACACAGACACCGGGACAGTTCTTGACTCCTTTTTGGTTTGATTGCCTGGATTTTGTTTGGTTTTGTTGTTGCTTTGTTTCCTTGGTGTGCCTGAAGTGTCCAGTCAGGAGCAGAGTGACTCTTGCCAAGGAACTCTGTGGTGCTGTCACTTAATATTAAAGCTGTTTTATGCTACTCCCCTGCTGGGGATTTTTAAAGTGCTCTCAAGCCCTCCTTCATAAGAGGGTGAAGGAGCCCTGGCCAAGCTCTGGCCCTGGGGGCACAGGGATGCTGCTAGGGGGTCCCTGTCTCCCTGTTCCAACTGTGACGGCCCTGAGTCCCTGTCCCCGTGTCAGGCTCTGGGCTTGATCTCCTCGAACATCCTCAGCAGGGGGCTGCAGCGCCAGGGGCAGGGGGACCCAGAGGGACACGGGATGCCACCGGGCACGAGCAGCTTTGGACTCCTCTGGGAGGAACTGTGAGTGGGAGCTGGCTTGAAGTGACCTCCCCAGTAAGGTCACAGAGCCCCTGAGATGTCACACTGCCTCCTGGGATGTCACAGCCCACCCTGAGATCTCACAAATCCCCCTTGTGATGTCACAGAGCCAGTGCTGCTCTAGCACTCTGGGATGTCATACAGTTGCGTTGTGATGGCACAGAAGACTCTGGCATCACAAAGTCAGCCCGTGTCACAATCCTTTAGTGCAAGCGGGAATCATGACAGTTCATTTTCCCCATCTCAGAATTAGCAGAAGTAGATAGGCTTATCATGAGAAACCGAATGTGATGAACATGTTAGAAATGCAAGGCTCCAAGTTATTAATTTTTAATTTAATAAAAGTTATTAAGTGTACCAAATATAAACTTTGAGAAAAATGAAAAAAAGACAATATAAAAAAAAGTCAGTGTGGAGCCCGGGATTGCCACCGGGTGAGACACAGGTTTGACAGCTGCAGCAGAGGGTCCTCTATGCTTCACACCGACCGTCCTGTCTGACCCATTTTTATACGATTTTCCTTGCCTGAGCCAGAGTCCCCTTTCTTCCTTTTCAAAGTGCATGTATTCATGTGGAGTTCTTTTCTCTGTGGCAAGTTGAACAATACGTGTCCGGAGAGTGATGAACAACCTGTGTTTGCAGTCCCGGAATTCGGATTTGAGATGTACCTCCCTGATGGCTCTGACTATCTCGGTCTCGGATATTTATCGTGTATTTATCGTCCGGGTGTTTCTCGGACAACCTTGATGCATGATCCCTCTCTGGGCTGGCCACTTTCGTTCGCTTGTAAATAAAGTCCTCCCTCTCTCGTCCAGGTGGCTTTGACATGGTGTTGCAGTCGCAGTTGCTGGCTTGTGCGATTTAAAAACTTCCTATAAGAGTATAATTTAACAGCACATAACTATAAAAGAGACGACAATTTTATTTGCACGAATTATCCTATAGACATATAACAGTCCTAATGATTCCTTGAGGCCTTGCAGTGTCACAATGTTCTCCATGGTTCCACAGGCCCCACAGTGTCATGTGACTCCTCTGTTCCATGAGTCCTGCAATGTCACAATGGACCTTTGGACCAATGGACCATGGGGCTTTGCAGTGTCACAACGCTCTCCTTTGGCTCCACAGGGTCACAATGGAGCACTGATTACAGGCAGCCTCTCTGTGTTACCCTGGAGCTTTGTTTCCGTGGGGTCTCGCAGTGTCCCAATGGAGCCTTGGCTGGATGGGGCCTCACAGTGTCACAATGATGCCTACATTCCACTGAGGCACACGGCGTCACTAGGGTCCCCTTGCTTCCATGAGGCCCAGCAATGTCACAGTGGTGTCCATGAATCCATGAGGACTCACAGTATCCCAATGGTCTCTTGATCTCACATGGTCCCACAGTGTCCCAATGGTCCCTTGGTCTCACAAGGCCCCACAGTGTCCCAATGGTCACTTCTTCTCACATGGCCCCACAGTGTAACAATGGTCCCTTGGTTCCATGGTTCCTGGTCTGGTGCATTCCCCTTTCCCCTTCTCAGGCCACCCTGCCAGCTGAGAAATGCTCACTGGGCCTGGGCCTTGGCCAGCAGCCCCTGGGCTCAGCTCCTCTGGAGCTCATCACAGACACTGTCTGCTCCAGGCTCAACCCTTCATCCCCTGGGGAGATGCCAAAGCCTCCACAGGGAACATTTCCCTTTGCTCAGGGGAATTTCTCACAGGTGCCTTGTAGTGACTCTTTGTGTCTGTGTGCACACAGGAGTGCCTGTGCTCAGGGAAATGTGGCAGAAATGCTGCTCTCTGAGGGCTTTGATTGCCTTGGATAGCTGAGCCAGTCAGGCCTGGAAGTAAGGTTAAGTCATGTCACCCTGATTCTTAAGATTTTCTAAAGCCTTCTGAGTTTCCATTCTGTTGGAGAACCTTCCCACACAATTTCTGTCAACAACATATTGTTTACAATCTTTTATGGGGCTGGACAAACTTGATGTACTAGTGCTTTGTCCAATGTCTTTGGACAGGTGGTCCATTCACTCTCCAATCCAATGTCACCTTTGGGAAAGTATAAAAGTTGGAGTCAGAGAATAAACTTTTCTCTTTACCTTGAAAATAGCAGGTGGCTCGCGTCGTGCTTTCACGTGTCTTATAGCGACAAAGTCACAAGCTGTAAGCAAAGTTAAATGCTGCTAAGAGTTGTACTTTTGCTAATTTGTGAAGCTTAATAGAAGTTATAAGCGAAGTTGAATATTGTTAAGTGTTATTCCACAGCTCTGTTTAGCTTTTAGGCTGTATTCCTTTTATCCTTGCTCTCACTGTCCTTTCGTCACACACACAAACACACAGAGACACACACCCACACACACACACACACACAAACACACAGAGACACACAGACACCGGGACAGTTCTTGACTCCTTTTTGGTTTGATTGCCTGGATTTTGTTTGGTTTTGTTGTTGCTTTGTTTCCTTGGTGTGCCTGAAGTGTCCAGTCAGGAGCAGAGTGACTCTTGCCAAGGAACTCTGTGGTGCTGTCACTTAATATTAAAGTTGTTTTATGCTACTCCCCTGCTGGGGATTTTTAAAGTGCTCTCAAGCCCTCCTTCATAAGAGGGTGAAGGAGCCCTGGCCAAGCTCTGGCCCTGGGGGCACAGGGATGCTGCTAGGGGGTCCCTGTCTCCCTGTTCCAACTGTGACGGCCCTGAGTCCCTGTCCCCGTGTCAGGCTCTGGGCTTGATCTCCTCGAACATCCTCAGCAGGGGGCTGCAGCGCCAGGGGCAGGGGGACCCAGAGGGACACGGGATGCCACCGGGCACGAGCAGCTTTGGACTTCTCTGGGAGGAACTGTGAGTGGGAGCTGGCTTGAAGTGACCTCCCCAGTAAGGTCACAGAGCCCCTGAGATGTCACACTGCCTCCTGGGATGTCACAGCCCACCCTGAGATCTCACAAATCCCCCTTGTGATGTCACAGAGCCAGTGCTGCTCTAGCACTCTGGGATGTCATACAGTTGCGCTGTGATGGCACAGAAGACTCTGGCATCACAAAGTCAGCCCGTGTCACAATCCTTTAGTGCAAGCGGGAATCATGACAGTTCATTTTCCCCATCTCAGAATTAGCAGAAGTAGATAGGCTTATCATGAGAAACCGAATGTGATGAACATGTTAGAAATGCAAGGCTGCAAGTTATTAATTTTTAATTTAATAAAAGTTATTAAGTGTACCAAATATAAACTTTGAGAAAAATGAAAAAAAGCCACTATAAAAAAAAGTCAATGTGGAGCCCGGGATTGCCACCGGGTGAGACACAGGTTTGACAGCTGCAGCAGAGGGTCCTCTATGCTTCACACCGACCGTCCTGTCTGACCCATTTTTATACGATTTTCCTTGCCTGAGCCAGAGTCCCCTTTCTTCCTTTTCAAAGTGCATGTATTCATGTGGAGTTCTTTTCTCTGTGGCAAGTTGAACAATACGTGTCCGGAGAGTGATGAACACCAGTGTTTGCAGTCCCGGAATTCGGATTTGAGATGTACCTCCCTGATGGCTCTGACTATCTCGGTCTCGGATATTTATCGTGTATTTATCGTCCGGGTGTTTCTCGGACAACCTTGATGCATGATCCCTCTCTGGGCTGGCCACTTTCGTTCGCTTGTAAATAAAGTCCTCCCTCTCTCGTCCAGGTGGCTTTGACATGGTGTTGCAGTCGCAGTTGCTGGCTTGTGCGATTTAAAAACTTCCTATAAGAGTATAATTTAACAGCACATAACTATAAAAGAGACGACAATTTTATTTGCACGAATTATCCTATAGACATATAACAGTCCTAATGATTCCTTGAGGCCTTGCAGTGTCACAATGTTCTCCATGGTTCCACAGGCCCCACAGTGTCATGTGACTCCTCTGTTCCATGAGTCCTGCAATGTCACAATGGACCTTTGGACCAATGGACCATGGGGCTTTGCAGTGTCACAACGCTCTCCTTTGGCTCCACAGGGTCACAATGGAGCACTGATTACAGGCAGCCTCTCTGTGTTACCCTGGAGCTTTGTTTCCGTGGGGTCTCGCAGTGTCCCAATGGAGCCTTGGCTGGATGGGGCCTCACAGTGTCACAATGATGCCTACATTCCACTGAGGCACACGGCGTCACTAGGGTCCCCTTGCTTCCATGAGGCCCAGCAATGTCACAGTGGTGTCCATGAATCCATGAGGACTCACAGTATCCCAATGGTCTCTTGATCTCACATGGTCCCACAGTGTCCCAATGGTCCCTTGGTCTCACAAGGCCCCACAGTGTCCCAATGGTCACTTCTTCTCACATGGCCCCACAGTGTAACAATGGTCCCTTGGTTCCATGGTTCCTGGTCTGGTGCATTCCCCTCTCCCCTTCTCAGGCCACCCTGCCAGCTGAGAAATGCTCACTGGGCCTGGGCCTTGGCCAGCAGCCCCTGGGCTCAGCTCCTCTGGAGCTCATCACAGACACTGTCTGCTCCAGGCTCAACCCTTCATCCCCTGGGGAGATGCCAAAGCCTCCACAGGGAACATTTCCCTTTGCTCAGGGGAATTTCTCACAGGTGCCTTGTAGTGACTCTTTGTGTCTGTGTGCACACAGGAGTGCCTGTGCTCAGGGAAATGTGGCAGAAATGCTGCTCTCTGAGGGCTTTGATTGCCTTGGATAGCTGAGCCAGTCAGGCCTGGAAGTAAGGTTAAGTCATGTCACCCTGATTCTTAAGATTTTCTAAAGCCTTCTGAGTTTCCATTCTGTTGGAGAACCTTCCCACACAATTTCTGTCAACAACATATTGTTTACAATCTTTTATGGGGCTGGACAAACTTGATGTACTAGTGCTTTGTCCAATGTCTTTGGACAGGTGGTCCATTCACTCTCCAATCCAATGTCACCTTTGGGAAAGTATAAAAGTTGGAGTCAGAGAATAAACTTTTCTCTTTACCTTGAAAATAGCAGGTGGCTCGCGTCGTGCTTTCACTTGTCTTATAGCGACAAAGTCACAAGCTGTAAGCAAAGTTAAATGCTGCTAAGAGTTGTTCTTTTGCTAATTTGTGAAGCTTAATAGAAGTTATAAGCAAAGTTGAATATTGTTAAGTGTTATTCCACAGCTCTGTTTAGCTTTTAGGCTGTATTCCTTTTATCCTTGCCCTCACTGTCCTTTCGTCACACACACACACACACACACACACACACCCACACACACACACACACACAAACACACAGAGACACACAGACACCGGGACAGTTCTTGACTCCTTTTCGGTATGATTGCCTGGATTTTGTTTGGTTTTGTTGTTGCTTTGTTTCCTTGGTGTGCCTGAAGTGTCCAGTCAGGAGCAGAGTGACTCTTGCCAAGGAACTCTGTGGTGCTGTCACTTAATATTAAAGCTGTTTTATGCTACTCCCCTGCTGGGGATTTTTAAAGTGCTCTCAAGCCCTCCTTCATAAGAGGGTGAAGGAGCCCTGGCCAAGCTCTGGCCCTGGGGGCACAGGGATGCTGCTAGGGGGTCCCTGTCTCCCTGTTCCAACTGTGACGGCCCTGAGCCCCTGTCCCCGTGTCAGGCTCTGGGCTTGATCTCCTCGAACATCCTCAGGGGGAGGCTGCAGCGCCAGGGGCAGGGGGACCCAGAGGGACACGGGATGCCACCGGGCACGAGCAGCTTTGGACTTCTCTGGGAGGAACTGTGAGTGGGAGCTGGCTTGAAGTGACCTCCCCAGTAAGGTCACAGAGCCCCTGAGATGTCACACTGCCTCCTGGGATGTCACAGCCCACCCTGAGATCTCACAAATCCCCCTTGTGATGTCACAGAGCCAGTGCTGCTCTAGCACTCTGGGATGTCATACAGTTGCGCTGTGATGGCACAGAAGACTCTGGCATTACAAAGTCAGCCCGTGTCACAATCCTCTAGTGCAAGCGGGAATCATGACAGTTCATTTTCCCCATCTCAGAGTTAGCAGAAGTAGATAGGCTTATCATGAGAAACTGAATGTGGTGAACATGTTAGAAATGCAAGGCTCCAAGTTATTAATTTTTAATTTAATAAAAGTTATTAAGTGTACCAAATATAAACTTTGAGAAAAATGAAAAAAAGACACTATAAAAAAAAGTCAATGTGGAGCCCGGGATTGCCACCGGGTGAGACACAGGTTGGACAGCTGCAGCAGAGGGTCCTCTATGCTTCACACCGACCGTCCTGTCTGACCCATTTCTATACGATTTTCCTTGCCTGAGCCAGAGTCCCCTTTCTTCCTTTTCAAAGTGCATGTATTCATGTGGAGTTCTTTTCTCTGTGGCAAGTTGAACAATACGTGTCCGGAGAGTGATGAACACCAGTGTTTGCAGTCCCGGAATTCGGATTTGAGATGTACCTCCCTGATGGCTCTGACTATCTCGGTCTCGGATATTTATCGTGTATTTATCGTCCGGGTGTTTCTCGGACAACCTTGATGCATGATCCCTCTCTGGGCTGGCCACTTTCGTTCGCTTGTAAATAAAGTCCTCCCTCTCTCGTCCAGGTGGCTTTGACATGGTGTTGCAGTCGCAGTTGCTGGCTTGTGCGATTTAAAAACTTCCTATAAGAGTATAATTTAACAGCACATAACTATAAAAGAGACGACAATTTTATTTGCACGAATTATCCTATAGACATATAACAGTCCTAATGATTCCTTGAGGCCTTGCAGTGTCACAATGTTCTCCATGGTTCCACAGGCCCCACAGTGTCATGTGACTCCTCTGTTCCATGAGTCCTGCAATGTCACAATGGACCTTTGGACCAATGGACCATGGGGCTTTGCAGTGTCACAACGCTCTCCTTTGGCTCCACAGGGTCACAATGGAGCACTGATTACAGGCAGCCTCTCTGTGTTACCCTGGAGCTTTGTTTCCGTGGGGTCTCGCAGTGTCCCAATGGAGCCTTGGCTGGATGGGGCCTCACAGTGTCACAATGATGCCTACATTCCACTGAGGCACACGGCGTCACTAGGGTCCCCTTGCTTCCATGAGGCCCAGCAATGTCACAGTGGTGTCCATGAATCCATGAGGACTCACAGTATCCCAATGGTCTCTTGATCTCACATGGTCCCACAGTGTCCCAATGGTCCCTTGGTCTCACAAGGCCCCACAGTGTCCCAATGGTCACTTCTTCTCACATGGCCCCACAGTGTCCCAATGGTCCCTTGGTTCCATGGTTCCTGGTCTGGTGCATTCCCCTTTCCCCTTCTCAGGCCACCCTGCCAGCTGAGAAATGCTCACTGGGCCTGGGCCTTGGCCAGCAGCCCCTGGGCTCAGCTCCTCTGGAGCTCATCACAGACACTGTCTGCTCCAGGCTCAACCCTTCATCCCCTGGGGAGATGCCAAAGCCTCCACAGGGAACATTTCCCTTTGCTCAGGGGAATTTCTCACAGGTGCCTTGTAGTGACTCTTTGTGTCTGTGTGCACACAGGAGTGCCTGTGCTCAGGGAAATGTGGCAGAAATGCTGCTCTCTGAGGGCTTTGATTGCCTTGGATAGCTGAGCCAGTCAGGCCTGGAAGTAAGGTTAAGTCATGTCACCCTGATTCTTAAGATTTTCTAAAGCCTTCTGAGTTTCCATTCTGTTGGAGAACCTTCCCACACAATTTCTGTCAACAACATATTGTTTACAATCTTTTATGGGGCTGGACAAACTTGATGTACTAGTGCTTTGTCCAATGTCTTTGGACAGGTGGTCCATTCACTCTCCAATCCAATGTCACCTTTGGGAAAGTATAAAAGTTGGAGTCAGAGAATAAACTTTTCTCTTTACCTTGAAAATAGCAGGTGGCTCGCGTCGTGCTTTCACGTGTCTTATAGCGACAAAGTCACAAGCTGTAAGCAAAGTTAAATGCTGCTAAGAGTTGTACTTTTGCTAATTTGTGAAGCTTAATAGAAGTTATAAGCGAAGTTGAATATTGTTAAGTGTTATTCCACAGCTCTGTTTAGCTTTTAGGCTGTATTCCTTTTATCCTTGCTCTCACTGTCCTTTCGTCACACACACAAACACACAGAGACACACACCCACACACACACACACACACAAACACACAGAGACACACAGACACCGGGACAGTTCTTGACTCCTTTTTGGTTTGATTGCCTGGATTTTGTTTGGTTTTGTTGTTGCTTTGTTTCCTTGGTGTGCCTGAAGTGTCCAGTCAGGAGCAGAGTGACTCTTGCCAAGGAACTCTGTGGTGCTGTCACTTAATATTAAAGTTGTTTTATGCTACTCCCCTGCTGGGGATTTTTAAAGTGCTCTCAAGCCCTCCTTCATAAGAGGGTGAAGGAGCCCTGGCCAAGCTCTGGCCCTGGGGGCACAGGGATGCTGCTAGGGGGTCCCTGTCTCCCTGTTCCAACTGTGACGGCCCTGAGTCCCTGTCCCCGTGTCAGGCTCTGGGCTTGATCTCCTCGAACATCCTCAGCAGGGGGCTGCAGCGCCAGGGGCAGGGGGACCCAGAGGGACACGGGATGCCACCGGGCACGAGCAGCTTTGGACTTCTCTGGGAGGAACTGTGAGTGGGAGCTGGCTTGAAGTGACCTCCCCAGTAAGGTCACAGAGCCCCTGAGATGTCACACTGCCTCCTGGGATGTCACAGCCCACCCTGAGATCTCACAAATCCCCCTTGTGATGTCACAGAGCCAGTGCTGCTCTAGCACTCTGGGATGTCATACAGTTGCGCTGTGATGGCACAGAAGACTCTGGCATCACAAAGTCAGCCCGTGTCACAATCCTTTAGTGCAAGCGGGAATCATGACAGTTCATTTTCCCCATCTCAGAATTAGCAGAAGTAGATAGGCTTATCATGAGAAACCGAATGTGATGAACATGTTAGAAATGCAAGGCTGCAAGTTATTAATTTTTAATTTAATAAAAGTTATTAAGTGTACCAAATATAAACTTTGAGAAAAATGAAAAAAAGCCACTATAAAAAAAAGTCAATGTGGAGCCCGGGATTGCCACCGGGTGAGACACAGGTTTGACAGCTGCAGCAGAGGGTCCTCTATGCTTCACACCGACCGTCCTGTCTGACCCATTTTTATACGATTTTCCTTGCCTGAGCCAGAGTCCCCTTTCTTCCTTTTCAAAGTGCATGTATTCATGTGGAGTTCTTTTCTCTGTGGCAAGTTGAACAATACGTGTCCGGAGAGTGATGAACACCAGTGTTTGCAGTCCCGGAATTCGGATTTGAGATGTACCTCCCTGATGGCTCTGACTATCTCGGTCTCGGATATTTATCGTGTATTTATCGTCCGGGTGTTTCTCGGACAACCTTGATGCATGATCCCTCTCTGGGCTGGCCACTTTCGTTCGCTTGTAAATAAAGTCCTCCCTCTCTCGTCCAGGTGGCTTTGACATGGTGTTGCAGTCGCAGTTGCTGGCTTGTGCGATTTAAAAACTTCCTATAAGAGTATAATTTAACAGCACATAACTATAAAAGAGACGACAATTTTATTTGCACGAATTATCCTATAGACATATAACAGTCCTAATGATTCCTTGAGGCCTTGCAGTGTCACAATGTTCTCCATGGTTCCACAGGCCCCACAGTGTCATGTGACTCCTCTGTTCCATGAGTCCTGCAATGTCACAATGGACCTTTGGACCAATGGACCATGGGGCTTTGCAGTGTCACAACGCTCTCCTTTGGCTCCACAGGGTCACAATGGAGCACTGATTACAGGCAGCCTCTCTGTGTTACCCTGGAGCTTTGTTTCCGTGGGGTCTCGCAGTGTCCCAATGGAGCCTTGGCTGGATGGGGCCTCACAGTGTCACAATGATGCCTACATTCCACTGAGGCACACGGCGTCACTAGGGTCCCCTTGCTTCCATGAGGCCCAGCAATGTCACAGTGGTGTCCATGAATCCATGAGGACTCACAGTATCCCAATGGTCTCTTGATCTCACATGGTCCCACAGTGTCCCAATGGTCCCTTGGTCTCACAAGGCCCCACAGTGTCCCAATGGTCACTTCTTCTCACATGGCCCCACAGTGTAACAATGGTCCCTTGGTTCCATGGTTCCTGGTCTGGTGCATTCCCCTCTCCCCTTCTCAGGCCACCCTGCCAGCTGAGAAATGCTCACTGGGCCTGGGCCTTGGCCAGCAGCCCCTGGGCTCAGCTCCTCTGGAGCTCATCACAGACACTGTCTGCTCCAGGCTCAACCCTTCATCCCCTGGGGAGATGCCAAAGCCTCCACAGGGAACATTTCCCTTTGCTCAGGGGAATTTCTCACAGGTGCCTTGTAGTGACTCTTTGTGTCTGTGTGCACACAGGAGTGCCTGTGCTCAGGGAAATGTGGCAGAAATGCTGCTCTCTGAGGGCTTTGATTGCCTTGGATAGCTGAGCCAGTCAGGCCTGGAAGTAAGGTTAAGTCATGTCACCCTGATTCTTAAGATTTTCTAAAGCCTTCTGAGTTTCCATTCTGTTGGAGAACCTTCCCACACAATTTCTGTCAACAACATATTGTTTACAATCTTTTATGGGGCTGGACAAACTTGATGTACTAGTGCTTTGTCCAATGTCTTTGGACAGGTGGTCCATTCACTCTCCAATCCAATGTCACCTTTGGGAAAGTATAAAAGTTGGAGTCAGAGAATAAACTTTTCTCTTTACCTTGAAAATAGCAGGTGGCTCGCGTCGTGCTTTCACTTGTCTTATAGCGACAAAGTCACAAGCTGTAAGCAAAGTTAAATGCTGCTAAGAGTTGTTCTTTTGCTAATTTGTGAAGCTTAATAGAAGTTATAAGCAAAGTTGAATATTGTTAAGTGTTATTCCACAGCTCTGTTTAGCTTTTAGGCTGTATTCCTTTTATCCTTGCCCTCACTGTCCTTTCGTCACACACACACACACACACACACACACACCCACACACACACACACACACAAACACACAGAGACACACAGACACCGGGACAGTTCTTGACTCCTTTTCGGTATGATTGCCTGGATTTTGTTTGGTTTTGTTGTTGCTTTGTTTCCTTGGTGTGCCTGAAGTGTCCAGTCAGGAGCAGAGTGACTCTTGCCAAGGAACTCTGTGGTGCTGTCACTTAATATTAAAGCTGTTTTATGCTACTCCCCTGCTGGGGATTTTTAAAGTGCTCTCAAGCCCTCCTTCATAAGAGGGTGAAGGAGCCCTGGCCAAGCTCTGGCCCTGGGGGCACAGGGATGCTGCTAGGGGGTCCCTGTCTCCCTGTTCCAACTGTGACGGCCCTGAGCCCCTGTCCCCGTGTCAGGCTCTGGGCTTGATCTCCTCGAACATCCTCAGGGGGAGGCTGCAGCGCCAGGGGCAGGGGGACCCAGAGGGACACGGGATGCCACCGGGCACGAGCAGCTTTGGACTTCTCTGGGAGGAACTGTGAGTGGGAGCTGGCTTGAAGTGACCTCCCCAGTAAGGTCACAGAGCCCCTGAGATGTCACACTGCCTCCTGGGATGTCACAGCCCACCCTGAGATCTCACAAATCCCCCTTGTGATGTCACAGAGCCAGTGCTGCTCTAGCACTCTGGGATGTCATACAGTTGCGCTGTGATGGCACAGAAGACTCTGGCATTACAAAGTCAGCCCGTGTCACAATCCTCTAGTGCAAGCGGGAATCATGACAGTTCATTTTCCCCATCTCAGAGTTAGCAGAAGTAGATAGGCTTATCATGAGAAACTGAATGTGGTGAACATGTTAGAAATGCAAGGCTCCAAGTTATTAATTTTTAATTTAATAAAAGTTATTAAGTGTACCAAATATAAACTTTGAGAAAAATGAAAAAAAGACACTATAAAAAAAAGTCAATGTGGAGCCCGGGATTGCCACCGGGTGAGACACAGGTTGGACAGCTGCAGCAGAGGGTCCTCTATGCTTCACACCGACCGTCCTGTCTGACCCATTTCTATACGATTTTCCTTGCCTGAGCCAGAGTCCCCTTTCTTCCTTTTCAAAGTGCATGTATTCATGTGGAGTTCTTTTCTCTGTGGCAAGTTGAACAATACGTGTCCGGAGAGTGATGAACACCAGTGTTTGCAGTCCCGGAATTCGGATTTGAGATGTACCTCCCTGATGGCTCTGACTATCTCGGTCTCGGATATTTATCGTGTATTTATCGTCCGGGTGTTTCTCGGACAACCTTGATGCATGATCCCTCTCTGGGCTGGCCACTTTCGTTCGCTTGTAAATAAAGTCCTCCCTCTCTCGTCCAGGTGGCTTTGACATGGTGTTGCAGTCGCAGTTGCTGGCTTGTGCGATTTAAAAACTTCCTATAAGAGTATAATTTAACAGCACATAACTATAAAAGAGACGACAATTTTATTTGCACGAATTATCCTATAGACATATAACAGTCCTAATGATTCCTTGAGGCCTTGCAGTGTCACAATGTTCTCCATGGTTCCACAGGCCCCACAGTGTCATGTGACTCCTCTGTTCCATGAGTCCTGCAATGTCACAATGGACCTTTGGACCAATGGACCATGGGGCTTTGCAGTGTCACAACGCTCTCCTTTGGCTCCACAGGGTCACAATGGAGCACTGATTACAGGCAGCCTCTCTGTGTTACCCTGGAGCTTTGTTTCCGTGGGGTCTCGCAGTGTCCCAATGGAGCCTTGGCTGGATGGGGCCTCACAGTGTCACAATGATGCCTACATTCCACTGAGGCACACGGCGTCACTAGGGTCCCCTTGCTTCCATGAGGCCCAGCAATGTCACAGTGGTGTCCATGAATCCATGAGGACTCACAGTATCCCAATGGTCTCTTGATCTCACATGGTCCCACAGTGTCCCAATGGTCCCTTGGTCTCACAAGGCCCCACAGTGTCCCAATGGTCACTTCTTCTCACATGGCCCCACAGTGTCCCAATGGTCCCTTGGTTCCATGGTTCCTGGTCTGGTGCATTCCCCTTTCCCCTTCTCAGGCCACCCTGCCAGCTGAGAAATGCTCACTGGGCCTGGGCCTTGGCCAGCAGCCCCTGGGCTCAGCTCCTCTGGAGCTCATCACAGACACTGTCTGCTCCAGGCTCAACCCTTCATCCCCTGGGGAGATGCCAAAGCCTCCACAGGGAACATTTCCCTTTGCTCAGGGGAATTTCTCACAGGTGCCTTGTAGTGACTCTTTGTGTCTGTGTGCACACAGGAGTGCCTGTGCTCAGGGAAATGTGGCAGAAATGCTGCTCTCTGAGGGCTTTGATTGCCTTGGATAGCTGAGCCAGTCAGGCCTGGAAGTAAGGTTAAGTCATGTCACCCTGATTCTTAAGATTTTCTAAAGCCTTCTGAGTTTCCATTCTGTTGGAGAACCTTCCCACACAATTTCTGTCAACAACATATTGTTTACAATCTTTTATGGGGCTGGACAAACTTGATGTACTAGTGCTTTGTCCAATGTCTTTGGACAGGTGGTCCATTCACTCTCCAATCCAATGTCACCTTTGGGAAAGTATAAAAGTTGGAGTCAGAGAATAAACTTTTCTCTTTACCTTGAAAATAGCAGGTGGCTCGCGTCGTGCTTTCACTTGTCTTATAGCGACAAAGTCACAAGCTGTAAGCAAAGTTAAATGCTGCTAAGAGTTGTTCTTTTGCTAATTTGTGAAGCTTAATAGAAGTTATAAGCAAAGTTGAATATTGTTAAGTGTTATTCCACAGCTCTGTTTAGCTTTTAGGCTGTATTCCTTTTATCCTTGCCCTCACTGTCCTTTCGTCACACACACACACACACACACACACACCCACACACACACACACACACAAACACACAGAGACACACAGACACCGGGACAGTTCTTGACTCCTTTTCGGTTTGATTGCCTGGATTTTGTTTGGTTTTCTTGTTGCTTTGTTTCCTTGGTGTGCCTGAAGTGTCCAGTCAGGAGCAGAGTGACTCTTGCCAAGGAACTCTGTGGTGCTGTCACTTAATATTAAAGCTGTTTTATGCTACTCCCCTGCTGGGGATTTTTAAAGTGCTCTCAAGCCCTCCTTCATAAGAGGGTGAAGGAGCCCTGGCCAAGCTCTGGCCCTGGGGGCACAGGGATGCTGCTAGGGGGTCCCTGTCTCCCTGTTCCAACTGTGACGGCCCTGAGCCCCTGTCCCCGTGTCAGGCTCTGGGCTTGATCTCCTCGAACATCCTCAGGGGGAGGCTGCAGCGCCAGGGGCAGGGGGACCCAGAGGGACACGGGATGCCACCGGGCACGAGCAGCTTTGGACTTCTCTGGGAGGAACTGTGAGTGGGAGCTGGCTTGAAGTGACCTCCCCAGTAAGGTCACAGAGCCCCTGAGATGTCACACTGCCTCCTGGGATGTCACAGCCCACCCTGAGATCTCACAAATCCCCCTTGTGATGTCACAGAGCCAGTGCTGCTCTAGCACTCTGGGATGTCATACAGTTGCGCTGTGATGGCACAGAAGACTCTGGCATTACAAAGTCAGCCCGTGTCACAATCCTCTAGTGCAAGCGGGAATCATGACAGTTCATTTTCCCCATCTCAGAGTTAGCAGAAGTAGATAGGCTTATCATGAGAAACTGAATGTGATGAACATGTTAGAAATGCAAGGCTCCAAGTTATTAATTTTTAATTTAATAAAAGTTATTAAGTGTACCAAATATAAACTTTGAGAAAAATGAAAAAAAGACACTATAAAAAAAAGTCAATGTGGAGCCCGGGATTGCCACCGGGTGAGACACAGGTTGGACAGCTGCAGCAGAGGGTCCTCTATGCTTCACACCGACCGTCCTGTCTGACCCATTTTTATACGATTTTCCTTGCCTGAGCCAGAGTCCCCTTTCTGCCTTTTCAAAGTGCATGTATTCATGTGGAGTTCTTTTCTCTGTGGCAAGTTGAACAATACGTGTCCGGAGAGTGATGAACACCTGTGTTTGCAGTCCCGGAATTCGGATTTGAGATGTACCTCCCTGATGGCTCTGACTATCTCGGTCTCGGATATTTATCGTGTATTTATCGTCCAGGTGTTTCTCGGACAACCTTGATGCATGATCCCTCTCTGGGCTGGCCACTTTCGTTCGCTTGTAAATAAAGTCCTCCCTCTCTCGTCCAGGTGGCTTTGACATGGTGTTGCAATCGCTGTTGCTGGCTTGTGCGATTTAAAAACTTCCTATAAGAGTATAATTTAACAGCACATAACTATAAAAGAGACGACAATTTTATTTGCACGAATTATCCTATAGACATATAACAGTCCTAATGATTCCTTGAGGCCTTGCAGTGTCACAATGTTCTCCATGGTTCCACAGGCCCCACAGTGTCATGTGACTCCTCTGTTCCATGAGTCCTGCAATGTCACAATGGACCTTTGGACCAATGGACCATGGGGCTTTGCAGTGTCACAACGCTCTCCTTTGGCTCCACAGGGTCACAATGGAGCACTGATTACAGGCAGCCTCTCTGTGTTACCCTGGAGCTTTGTTTCCGTGGGGTCTCGCAGTGTCCCAATGGAGCCTTGGCTGGATGGGGCCTCACAGTGTCACAATGATGCCTACATTCCACTGAGGCACACGGCGTCACTAGGGTCCCCTTGCTTCCATGAGGCCCAGCAATGTCACAGTGGTGTCCATGAATCCATGAGGACTCACAGTATCCCAATGGTCTCTTGATCTCACATGGTCCCACAGTGTCCCAATGGTCCCTTGGGGTCACAAGGCCCCACAGTGTCCCAATGGTCACTTCTTCTCACATGGCCCCACAGTGTAACAATGGTCCCTTGGTTCCATGGTTCCTGGTCTGGTGCATTCCCCTTTCCCCTTCTCAGGCCACCCTGCCAGCTGAGAAATGCTCACTGGGCCAGGGCCTTGGCCAGCAGCCCCTGGGCTCAGCTCCTCTGGAGCTCATCACAGACACTGTCTGCTCCAGGCTCAACCCTTCATCCCCTGGGGAGATGCCAAAGCCTCCACAGGGAACATTTCCCTTTGCTCAGGGGAATTTCTCACAGGTGCCTTGTAGTGACTCTTTGTGTCTGTGTGCACACAGGAGTGCCTGTGCTCAGGGAAATGTGGCAGAAATGCTGCTCTCTGAGGGCTTTGATTGCCTTGGATAGCTGAGCCAGTCAGGCCTGGAAGTAAGGTTAAGTCATGTCACCCTGATTCTTAAGATTTTCTAAAGCCTTCTGAGTTTCCATTCTGTTGGAGAACCTTCCCACACAATTTCTGTCAACAACATATTGTTTACAATCTTTTATGGGGCTGGACAAACTTGATGTACTAGTGCTTTGTCCAATGTCTTTGGACAGGTGGTCCATTCACTCTCCAATCCAATGTCACCTTTGGGAAAGTATAAAAGTTGGAGTCAGAGAATAAACTTTTCTCTTTACCTTGAAAATAGCAGGTGGCTCGCGTCGTGCTTTCACTTGTCTTATAGCGACAAAGTCACAAGCTGTAAGCAAAGTTAAATGCTGCTAAGAGTTGTTCTTTTGCTAATTTGTGAAGCTTAATAGAAGTTATAAGCGAAGTTGAATATTGTTAAGTGTTATTCCACAGCTCTGTTTAGCTTTTAGGCTGTATTCCTTTTATCCTTGCCCTCACTGTCCTTTCGTCACACACACACACACACACACACACACACCCACACACACACACACACACAAACACACAGAGACACACAGACACCGGGACAGTTCTTGACTCCTTTTCGGTTTGATTGCCTGGATTTTGTTTGGTTTTGTTGTTGCTTTGTTTCCTTGGTGTGCCTGAAGTGTCCAGTCAGGAGCAGAGTGACTCTTGCCAAGGAACTCTGTGGTGCTGTCACTTAATATTAAAGCTGTTTTATGCTACTCCCCTGCTGGGGATTTTTAAAGTGCTCTCAAGCCCTCCTTCATAAGAGGGTGAAGGAGCCCTGGCCAAGCTCTGGCCCTGGGGGCACAGGGATGCTGCTAGGGGGTCCCTGTCTCCCTGTTCCAACTGTGACGGCCCTGAGTCCCTGTCCCCGTGTCAGGCTCTGGGCTTGATCTCCTCGAACATCCTCAGCAGGGGGCTGCAGCGCCAGGGGCAGGGGGACCCAGAGGGACACGGGATGCCACCGGGCACGAGCAGCTTTGGACTTCTCTGGGAGGAACTGTGAGTGGGAGCTGGCTTGAAGTGACCTCCCCAGTAAGGTCACAGAGCCCCTGAGATGTCACACTGCCTCCTGGGATGTCACAGCCCACCCTGAGATCTCACAAATCCCCCTTGTGATGTCACAGAACCAGTGCTGCTCTAGCACTCTGGGATGTCATACAGTTGCGCTGTGATGGCACAGAAGACTCTGGCATCACAAAGTCAGCCCGTGTCACAATCCTTTAGTGCAAGCGGGAATCATGACAGTTCATTTTCCCCATCTCAGAATTAGCAGAAGTAGATAGGCTTATCATGAGAAACCGAATGTGATGAACATGTTAGAAATGCAAGGCTCCAAGTTATTAATTTTTAATTTAATAAAAGTTATTAAGTGTACCAAATATAAACTTTGAGAAAAATGAAAAAAAGACACTATAAAAAAAAGTCAATGTGGAGCCCGGGATTGCCACCAGGTGAGACACAGGTTTGACAGCTGCAGCAGAGGGTCCTCTATGCTTCACACCGACCGTCCTGTCTGACCCATTTTTATACGATTTTCCTTGCCTGAGCCAGAGTCCCCTTTCTTCCTTTTCAAAGTGCATGTATTCATGTGGAGTTCTTTTCTCTGTGGCAAGTTGAACAATACGTGTCCGGAGAGTGATGAACACCTGTGTTTGCAGTCCCGGAATTCGGATTTGAGATGTACCTCCCTGATGGCTCTGACTATCTCGGTCTCGGATATTTATCGTGTATTTATCGTCCGGGTGTTTCTCGGACAACCTTGATGCATGATCCCTCTCTGGGCTGGCCACTTTCGTTCGCTTGTAAATAAAGTCCTCCCTCTCTCGTCCAGGTGGCTTTGACATGGTGTTGCAGTCGCAGTTGCTGGCTTGTGCGATTTAAAAACTTCCTATAAGAGTATAATTTAACAGCACATAACTATAAAAGAGACGACAATTTTATTTGCACGGATTATCCTATAGACATATAACAGTCCTAATGATTCCTTGAGGCCTTGCAGTGTCACAATGTTCTCCATGGTTCCACAGGCCCCACAGTGTCATGTGACTCCTCTGTTCCATGAGTCCTGCAATGTCACAATGGACCTTTGGAACAATGGACCATGGGGCTTTGCAGTGTCACAACGCTCTCCTTTGGCTCCACAGGATCACAATGGAGCACTGATTACAGGCAGCCTCTCTGTGTCACCCTGGAGCTTTGTTTCCGTGGGGTCTCGCAGTGTCCCAATGGAGCCTTGGCTGGATGGGGCCTCACAGTGTCACAATGATGCCTACATTCCACTGAGGCACACGGCGTCACTAGGGTCCCCTTGCTTCCATGAGGCCCAGCAATGTCACAGTGGTGTCCATGAATCCATGAGGACTCACAGTATCCCAATGGTCTCTTGATCTCACATGGTCCCACAGTGTCCCAATGGTCCCTTGGTCTCACAAGGCCCCACAGTGTCCCAATGGTCACTTCTTCTCACATGGCCCCACAGTGTAACAATGGTCCCTTGGTTCCATGGTTCCTGGTCTGGTGCATTCCCCTTTCCCCTTCTCAGGCCACCCTGCCAGCTGAGAAATGCTCACGGGGCCTGGGCCTTGGCCAGCAGCCCCTGGGCTCAGCTCCTCTGGAGCTCATCACAGACACTGTCTGCTCCAGGCTCAACCCTTCATCCCCTGGGGAGATGCCAAAGCCTCCACAGGGAACATTTCCCTTTGCTCAGGGGAATTTCTCACAGGTGCCTTGTAGTGACTCTTTGTGTCTGTGTGCACACAGGAGTGCCTGTGCTCAGGGAAATGTGGCAGAAATGCTGCTCTCTGAGGGCTTTGATTGCCTTGGATAGCTGAGCCAGTCAGGCCTGGAAGTAAGGTTAAATCATGTCACCCTGATTCTTAAGATTTTCTAAAGCCTTCTGAGTTTCCATTCTGTTGGAGAACCTTCCCACACAATTTCTGTCAACAACATATTGTTTACAATCTTTTATGGGGCTGGACAAACTTGATGTACTAGTGCTTTGTCCAATGTCTTTGGACAGGTGGTCCATTCACTCTCCAATCCAATGTCACCTTTGGGAAAGTATAAAAGTTGGAGTCAGAGAATAAACTTTTCTCTTTACCTTGAAAATAGCAGGTGGCTCGCGTCGTGCTTTCACGTGTCTTATAGCGACAAAGTCACAAGCTGTAAGCAAAGTTAAATGCTGCTAAGAGTTGTTCTTTTGCTAATTTGTGAAGCTTAATAGAAGTTATAAGCGAAGTTGAATATTGTTAAGTGTTATTCCACAGCTCTGTTTAGCTTTTAGGCTGTATTCCTTTTATCCTTGCCCTCACTGTCCTTTCGTCACACACACACACACACACACACACACACACCCACACACACACACACACACAAACACACAGAGACACACAGACACCGGGACAGTTCTTGACTCCTTTTTGGTTTGATTGCCTGGATTTTGTTTGGTTTTGTTGTTGCTTTGTTTCCTTGGTGTGCCTGAAGTGTCCAGTCAGGAGCAGAGTGACTCTTGCCAAGGAACTCTGTGGTGCTGTCACTTAATATTAAAGTTGTTTTATGCTACTCCCCTGCTGGGGATTTTTAAAGTGCTCTCAAGCCCTCCTTCATAAGAGGGTGAAGGAGCCCTGGCCAAGCTCTGGCCCTGGGGGCACAGGGATGCTGCTAGGGGGTCCCTGTCTCCCTGTTCCAACTGTGACGGCCCTGAGTCCCTGTCCCCGTGTCAGGCTCTGGGCTTGATCTCCTCGAACATCCTCAGCAGGGGGCTGCAGCGCCAGGGGCAGGGGGACCCAGAGGGACACGGGATGCCACCGGGCACGAGCAGCTTTGGACTTCTCTGGGAGGAACTGTGAGTGGGAGCTGGCTTGAAGTGACCTCCCCAGTAAGGTCACAGAGCCCCTGAGATGTCACACTGCCTCCTGGGATGTCACAGCCCACCCTGAGATCTCACAAATCCCCCTTGTGATGTCACAGAACCAGTGCTGCTCTAGCACTCTGGGATGTCATACAGTTGCGCTGTGATGGCACAGAAGACTCTGGCATCACAAAGTCAGCCCGTGTCACAATCCTTTAGTGCAAGCGGGAATCATGACAGTTCATTTTCCCCATCTCAGAATTAGCAGAAGTAGATAGGCTTATCATGAGAAACCGAATGTGATGAACATGTTAGAAATGCAAGGCTCCAAGTTATTAATTTTTAATTTAATAAAAGTTATTAAGTGTACCAAATATAAACTTTGAGAAAAATGAAAAAAAGACACTATAAAAAAAAGTCAATGTGGAGCCCGGGATTGCCACCAGGTGAGACACAGGTTTTACAGCTGCAGCAGAGGGTCCTCTATGCTTCACACCGACCGTCCTGTCTGACCCATTTTTATACGATTTTCCTTGCCTGAGCCAGAGTCCCCTTTCTTCCTTTTCAAAGTGCATGTATTCATGTGGAGTTCTTTTCTCTGTGGCAAGTTGAACAATACGTGTCCGGAGAGTGATGAACACCTGTGTTTGCAGTCCCGGAATTCGGATTTGAGATGTACCTCCCTGATGGCTCTGACTATCTCGGTCTCGGATATTTATCGTGTATTTATCGTCCGGGTGTTTCTCGGACAACCTTGATGCATGATCCCTCTCTGGGCTGGCCACTTTCGTTCGCTTGTAAATAAAGTCCTCCCTCTCTCGTCCAGGTGGCTTTGACATGGTGTTGCAGTCGCAGTTGCTGGCTTGTGCGATTTAAAAACTTCCTATAAGAGTATAATTTAACAGCACATAACTATAAAAGAGACGACAATTTTATTTGCACGGATTATCCTATAGACATATAACAGTCCTAATGATTCCTTGAGGCCTTGCAGTGTCACAATGTTCTCCATGGTTCCACAGGCCCCACAGTGTCATGTGACTCCTCTGTTCCATGAGTCCTGCAATGTCACAATGGACCTTTGGACCAATGGACCATGGGGCTTTGCAGTGTCACAACGCTCTCCTTTGGCTCCACAGGGTCACAATGGAGCACTGATTACAGGCAGCCTCTCTGTGTTACCCTGGAGCTTTTTTTCCGTGGGGTCTCGCAGTGTCCCAATGGAGCCTTGGCTGGATGGGGCCTCACAGTGTCACAATGATGCCTACATTCCACTGAGGCACACGGCGTCACTAGGGTCCCCTTGCTTCCATGAGGCCCAGCAATGTCACAGTGGTGTCCATGAATCCATGAGGACTCACAGTATCCCAATGGTCTCTTGATCTCACATGGTCCCACAGTGTCCCAATGGTCCCTTGGTCTCACAAGGCCCCACAGTGTCCCAATGGTCACTTCTTCTCACATGGCCCCACAGTGTAACAATGGTCCCTTGGTTCCATGGTTCCTGGTCTGGTGCATTCCCCTTTCCCCTTCTCAGGCCGCCCTGCCAGCTGAGAAATGCTCACTGGGCCAGGGCCTTGGCCAGCAGCCCCTGGGCTCAGCTCCTCTGGAGCTCATCACAGACACTGTCTGCTCCAGGCTCAACCCTTCATCCCCTGGGGAGATGCCAAAGCCTCCACAGGGAACATTTCCCTTTGCTCAGGGGAATTTCTCACAGGTGCCTTGTAGTGACTCTTTGTGTCTGTGTGCACACAGGAGTGCCTGTGCTCAGGGAAATGTGGCAGAAATGCTGCTCTCTGAGGGCTTTGATTGCCTTGGATAGCTGAGCCAGTCAGGCCTGGAAGTAAGGTTAAGTCATGTCACCCTGATTCTTAAGATTTTCTAAAGCCTTCTGAGTTTCCATTCTGTTGGAGAACCTTCCCACACAATTTCTGTCAACAACATATTGTTTACAATCTTTTATGGGGCTGGACAAACTTGATGTACTAGTGCTTTGTCCAATGTCTTTGGACAGGTGGTCCATTCACTCTCCAATCCAATGTCACCTTTGGGAAAGTACAAAAGTTGGAGTCGGAGAATAAACTTTTCTCTTTACCTTGAAAATAGCAGGTGGCTCGCGTCGTGCTTTCACTTGTCTTATAGCGACAAAGTCACAAGCTGTAAGCAAAGTTAAATGCTGCTAAGAGTTGTTCTTTTGCTAATTTGTGAAGCTTAATAGAAGTTATAAGCAAAGTTGAATATTGTTAAGTGTTATTCCACAGCTCTGTTTAGCTTTTAGGCTGTATTCCTTTTATCCTTGCCCTCACTGTCCTTTCGTCACACACACACACACACACACACACACCCACACACACACACACACACACAAACACACAGAGACACACAGACACCGGGACAGTTCTTGACTCCTTTTTGGTTTGATTGCCTGGATTTTGTTTGGTTTTGTTGTTGCTTTGTTTCCTTGGTGTGCCTGAAGTGTCCAGTCAGGAGCAGAGTGACTCTTGCCAAGGAACTCTGTGGTGCTGTCACTTAATATTAAAGCTGTTTTATGCTACTCCCCTGCTGGGGATTTTTAAAGTGCTCTCAAGCCCTCCTTCATAAGAGGGTGAAGGAGCCCTGGCCAAGCTCTGGCCCTGGGGGCACAGGGATGCTGCTAGGGGGTCCCTGTCTCCCTGTTCCAACTGTGACGGCCCTGAGTCCCTGTCCCCGTGTCAGGCTCTGGGCTTGATCTCCTCGAACATCCTCAGCAGGGGGCTGCAGCGCCAGGGGCAGGGGGACCCAGAGGGACACGGGATGCCACCGGGCACGAGCAGCTTTGGACTCCTCTGGGAGGAACTGTGAGTGGGAGCTGGCTTGAAGTGACCTCCCCAGTAAGGTCACAGAGCCCCTGAGATGTCACACTGCCTCCTGGGATGTCACAGCCCACCCTGAGATCTCACAAATCCCCCTTGTGATGTCACAGAGCCAGTGCTGCTCTAGCACTCTGGGATGTCATACAGTTGCGCTGTGATGGCACAGAAGACTCTGGCATCACAAAGTCAGCCCGTGTCACAATCCTTTAGTGCAAGCGGGAATCATGACAGTTCATTTTCCCCATCTCAGAATTAGCAGAAGTAGATAGGCTTATCATGAGAAACCGAATGTGATGAACATGTTAGAAATGCAAGGCTGCAAGTTATTAATTTTTAATTTAATAAAAGTTATTAAGTGTACCAAATATAAACTTTGAGAAAAATGAAAAAAAGACAATATAAAAAAAAGTCAGTGTGGAGCCCGGGATTGCCACCGGGTGAGACACAGGTTTGACAGCTGCAGCAGAGGGTCCTCTATGCTTCACACCGACCGTCCTGTCTGACCCATTTTTATACGATTTTCCTTGCCTGAGCCAGAGTCCCCTTTCTTCCTTTTCAAAGTGCATGTATTCATGTGGAGTTCTTTTCTCTGTGGCAAGTTGAACAATACGTGTCCGGAGAGTGATGAACAACCTGTGTTTGCAGTCCCGGAATTCGGATTTGAGATGTACCTCCCTGATGGCTCTGACTATCTCGGTCTCGGATATTTATCGTGTATTTATCGTCCGGGTGTTTCTCGGACAACCTTGATGCATGATCCCTCTCTGGGCTGGCCACTTTCGTTCGCTTGTAAATAAAGTCCTCCCTCTCTCGTCCAGGTGGCTTTGACATGGTGTTGCAATCGCTGTTGCTGGCTTGTGCGATTTAAAAACTTCCTATAAGAGTATAATTTAACAGCACATAACTATAAAAGAGACGACAATTTTATTTGCACGAATTATCCTATAGACATATAACAGTCCTAATGATTCCTTGAGGCCTTGCAGTGTCACAATGTTCTCCATGGTTCCACAGGCCCCACAGTGTCATGTGACTCCTCTGTTCCATGAGTCCTGCAATGTCACAATGGACCTTTGGACCAATGGACCATGGGGCTTTGCAGTGTCACAACGCTCTCCTTTGGCTCCACAGGGTCACAATGGAGCACTGATTACAGGCAGCCTCTCTGTGTTACCCTGGAGCTTTGTTTCCGTGGGGTCTCGCAGTGTCCCAATGGAGCCTTGGCTGGATGGGGCCTCACAGTGTCACAATGATGCCTACATTCCACTGAGGCACACGGCGTCACTAGGGTCCCCTTGCTTCCATGAGGCCCAGCAATGTCACAGTGGTGTCCATGAATCCATGAGGACTCACAGTATCCCAATGGTCTCTTGATCTCACATGGTCCCACAGTGTCCCAATGGTCCCTTGGGGTCACAAGGCCCCACAGTGTCCCAATGGTCACTTCTTCTCACATGGCCCCACAGTGTAACAATGGTCCCTTGGTTCCATGGTTCCTGGTCTGGTGCATTCCCCTTTCCCCTTCTCAGGCCACCCTGCCAGCTGAGAAATGCTCACTGGGCCTGGGCCTTGGCCAGCAGCCCCTGGGCTCAGCTCCTCTGGAGCTCATCACAGACACTGTCTGCTCCAGGCTCAACCCTTCATCCCCTGGGGAGATGCCAAAGCCTCCACAGGGAACATTTCCCTTTGCTCAGGGGAATTTCTCACAGGTGCCTTGTAGTGACTCTTTGTGTCTGTGTGCACACAGGAGTGCCTGTGCTCAGGGAAATGTGGCAGAAATGCTGCTCTCTGAGGGCTTTGATTGCCTTGGATAGCTGAGCCAGTCAGGCCTGGAAGTAAGGTTAAGTCATGTCACCCTGATTCTTAAGATTTTCTAAAGCCTTCTGAGTTTCCATTCTGTTGGAGAACCTTCCCACACAATTTCTGTCAACAACATATTGTTTACAATCTTTTATGGGGCTGGACAAACTTGATGTACTAGTGCTTTGTCCAATGTCTTTGGACAGGTGGTCCATTCACTCTCCAATCCAATGTCACCTTTGGGAAAGTATAAAAGTTGGAGTCAGAGAATAAACTTTTCTCTTTACCTTGAAAATAGCAGGTGGCTCGCGTCGTGCTTTCACGTGTCTTATAGCGACAAAGTCACAAGCTGTAAGCAAAGTTAAATGCTGCTAAGAGTTGTACTTTTGCTAATTTGTGAAGCTTAATAGAAGTTATAAGCGAAGTTGAATATTGTTAAGTGTTATTCCACAGCTCTGTTTAGCTTTTAGGCTGTATTCCTTTTATCCTTGCTCTCACTGTCCTTTCGTCACACACACAAACACACAGAGACACACACCCACACACACACACACACACAAACACACAGAGACACACAGACACCGGGACAGTTCTTGACTCCTTTTTGGTTTGATTGCCTGGATTTTGTTTGGTTTTGTTGTTGCTTTGTTTCCTTGGTGTGCCTGAAGTGTCCAGTCAGGAGCAGAGTGACTCTTGCCAAGGAACTCTGTGGTGCTGTCACTTAATATTAAAGTTGTTTTATGCTACTCCCCTGCTGGGGATTTTTAAAGTGCTCTCAAGCCCTCCTTCATAAGAGGGTGAAGGAGCCCTGGCCAAGCTCTGGCCCTGGGGGCACAGGGATGCTGCTAGGGGGTCCCTGTCTCCCTGTTCCAACTGTGACGGCCCTGAGTCCCTGTCCCCGTGTCAGGCTCTGGGCTTGATCTCCTCGAACATCCTCAGCAGGGGGCTGCAGCGCCAGGGGCAGGGGGACCCAGAGGGACACGGGATGCCACCGGGCACGAGCAGCTTTGGACTTCTCTGGGAGGAACTGTGAGTGGGAGCTGGCTTGAAGTGACCTCCCCAGTAAGGTCACAGAGCCCCTGAGATGTCACACTGCCTCCTGGGATGTCACAGCCCACCCTGAGATCTCACAAATCCCCCTTGTGATGTCACAGAGCCAGTGCTGCTCTAGCACTCTGGGATGTCATACAGTTGCGCTGTGATGGCACAGAAGACTCTGGCATCACAAAGTCAGCCCGTGTCACAATCCTTTAGTGCAAGCGGGAATCATGACAGTTCATTTTCCCCATCTCAGAATTAGCAGAAGTAGATAGGCTTATCATGAGAAACCGAATGTGATGAACATGTTAGAAATGCAAGGCTGCAAGTTATTAATTTTTAATTTAATAAAAGTTATTAAGTGTACCAAATATAAACTTTGAGAAAAATGAAAAAAAGCCACTATAAAAAAAAGTCAATGTGGAGCCCGGGATTGCCACCGGGTGAGACACAGGTTTGACAGCTGCAGCAGAGGGTCCTCTATGCTTCACACCGACCGTCCTGTCTGACCCATTTTTATACGATTTTCCTTGCCTGAGCCAGAGTCCCCTTTCTTCCTTTTCAAAGTGCATGTATTCATGTGGAGTTCTTTTCTCTGTGGCAAGTTGAACAATACGTGTCCGGAGAGTGATGAACACCAGTGTTTGCAGTCCCGGAATTCGGATTTGAGATGTACCTCCCTGATGGCTCTGACTATCTCGGTCTCGGATATTTATCGTGTATTTATCGTCCGGGTGTTTCTCGGACAACCTTGATGCATGATCCCTCTCTGGGCTGGCCACTTTCGTTCGCTTGTAAATAAAGTCCTCCCTCTCTCGTCCAGGTGGCTTTGACATGGTGTTGCAGTCGCAGTTGCTGGCTTGTGCGATTTAAAAACTTCCTATAAGAGTATAATTTAACAGCACATAACTATAAAAGAGACGACAATTTTATTTGCACGAATTATCCTATAGACATATAACAGTCCTAATGATTCCTTGAGGCCTTGCAGTGTCACAATGTTCTCCATGGTTCCACAGGCCCCACAGTGTCATGTGACTCCTCTGTTCCATGAGTCCTGCAATGTCACAATGGACCTTTGGACCAATGGACCATGGGGCTTTGCAGTGTCACAACGCTCTCCTTTGGCTCCACAGGGTCACAATGGAGCACTGATTACAGGCAGCCTCTCTGTGTTACCCTGGAGCTTTGTTTCCGTGGGGTCTCGCAGTGTCCCAATGGAGCCTTGGCTGGATGGGGCCTCACAGTGTCACAATGATGCCTACATTCCACTGAGGCACACGGCGTCACTAGGGTCCCCTTGCTTCCATGAGGCCCAGCAATGTCACAGTGGTGTCCATGAATCCATGAGGACTCACAGTATCCCAATGGTCTCTTGATCTCACATGGTCCCACAGTGTCCCAATGGTCCCTTGGTCTCACAAGGCCCCACAGTGTCCCAATGGTCACTTCTTCTCACATGGCCCCACAGTGTAACAATGGTCCCTTGGTTCCATGGTTCCTGGTCTGGTGCATTCCCCTTTCCCCTTCTCAGGCCACCCTGCCAGCTGAGAAATGCTCACTGGGCCTGGGCCTTGGCCAGCAGCCCCTGGGCTCAGCTCCTCTGGAGCTCATCACAGACACTGTCTGCTCCAGGCTCAACCCTTCATCCCCTGGGGAGATGCCAAAGCCTCCACAGGGAACATTTCCCTTTGCTCAGGGGAATTTCTCACAGGTGCCTTGTAGTGACTCTTTGTGTCTGTGTGCACACAGGAGTGCCTGTGCTCAGGGAAATGTGGCAGAAATGCTGCTCTCTGAGGGCTTTGATTGCCTTGGATAGCTGAGCCAGTCAGGCCTGGAAGTAAGGTTAAGTCATGTCACCCTGATTCTTAAGATTTTCTAAAGCCTTCTGAGTTTCCATTCTGTTGGAGAACCTTCCCACACAATTTCTGTCAACAACATATTGTTTACAATCTTTTATGGGGCTGGACAAACTTGATGTACTAGTGCTTTGTCCAATGTCTTTGGACAGGTGGTCCATTCACTCTCCAATCCAATGTCACCTTTGGGAAAGTATAAAAGTTGGAGTCAGAGAATAAACTTTTCTCTTTACCTTGAAAATAGCAGGTGGCTCGCGTCGTGCTTTCACTTGTCTTATAGCGACAAAGTCACAAGCTGTAAGCAAAGTTAAATGCTGCTAAGAGTTGTTCTTTTGCTAATTTGTGAAGCTTAATAGAAGTTATAAGCAAAGTTGAATATTGTTAAGTGTTATTCCACAGCTCTGTTTAGCTTTTAGGCTGTATTCCTTTTATCCTTGCCCTCACTGTCCTTTCGTCACACACACACACACACACACACACACACCCACACACACACACACACACAAACACACAGAGACACACAGACACCGGGACAGTTCTTGACTCCTTTTCGGTATGATTGCCTGGATTTTGTTTGGTTTTCTTGTTGCTTTGTTTCCTTGGTGTGCCTGAAGTGTCCAGTCAGGAGCAGAGTGACTCTTGCCAAGGAACTCTGTGGTGCTGTCACTTAATATTAAAGCTGTTTTATGCTACTCCCCTGCTGGGGATTTTTAAAGTGCTCTCAAGCCCTCCTTCATAAGAGGGTGAAGGAGCCCTGGCCAAGCTCTGGCCCTGGGGGCACAGGGATGCTGCTAGGGGGTCCCTGTCTCCCTGTTCCAACTGTGACGGCCCTGAGCCCCTGTCCCCGTGTCAGGCTCTGGGCTTGATCTCCTCGAACATCCTCAGGGGGAGGCTGCAGCGCCAGGGGCAGGGGGACCCAGAGGGACACGGGATGCCACCGGGCACGAGCAGCTTTGGACTTCTCTGGGAGGAACTGTGAGTGGGAGCTGGCTTGAAGTGACCTCCCCAGTAAGGTCACAGAGCCCCTGAGATGTCACACTGCCTCCTGGGATGTCACAGCCCACCCTGAGATCTCACAAATCCCCCTTGTGATGTCACAGAGCCAGTGCTGCTCTAGCACTCTGGGATGTCATACAGTTGCGCTGTGATGGCACAGAAGACTCTGGCATTACAAAGTCAGCCCGTGTCACAATCCTCTAGTGCAAGCGGGAATCATGACAGTTCATTTTCCCCATCTCAGAGTTAGCAGAAGTAGATAGGCTTATCATGAGAAACTGAATGTGGTGAACATGTTAGAAATGCAAGGCTCCAAGTTATTAATTTTTAATTTAATAAAAGTTATTAAGTGTACCAAATATAAACTTTGAGAAAAATGAAAAAAAGACACTATAAAAAAAAGTCAATGTGGAGCCCGGGATTGCCACCGGGTGAGACACAGGTTGGACAGCTGCAGCAGAGGGTCCTCTATGCTTCACACCGACCGTCCTGTCTGACCCATTTCTATACGATTTTCCTTGCCTGAGCCAGAGTCCCCTTTCTTCCTTTTCAAAGTGCATGTATTCATGTGGAGTTCTTTTCTCTGTGGCAAGTTGAACAATACGTGTCCGGAGAGTGATGAACAACCTGTGTTTGCAGTCCCGGAATTCGGATTTGAGATGTACCTCCCTGATGGCTCTGACTATCTCGGTCTCGGATATTTATCGTGTATTTATCGTCCGGGTGTTTCTCGGACAACCTTGATGCATGATCCCTCTCTGGGCTGGCCACTTTCGTTCGCTTGTAAATAAAGTCCTCCCTCTCTCGTCCAGGTGGCTTTGACATGGTGTTGCAGTCGCAGTTGCTGGCTTGTGCGATTTAAAAACTTCCTATAAGAGTATAATTTAACAGCACATAACTATAAAAGAGACGACAATTTTATTTGCACGAATTATCCTATAGACATATAACAGTCCTAATGATTCCTTGAGGCCTTGCAGTGTCACAATGTTCTCCATGGTTCCACAGGCCCCACAGTGTCATGTGACTCCTCTGTTCCATGAGTCCTGCAATGTCACAATGGACCTTTGGACCAATGGACCATGGGGCTTTGCAGTGTCACAACGCTCTCCTTTGGCTCCACAGGGTCACAATGGAGCACTGATTACAGGCAGCCTCTCTGTGTCACCCTGGAGCTTTGTTTCCGTGGGGTCTCGCAGTGTCCCAATGGAGCCTTGGCTGGATGGGGCCTCACAGTGTCACAATGATGCCTACATTCCACTGAGGCACACGGCGTCACTAGGGTCCCCTTGCTTCCATGAGGCCCAGCAATGTCACAGTGGTGTCCATGAATCCATGAGGACTCACAGTATCCCAATGGTCTCTTGATCTCACATGGTCCCACAGTGTCCCAATGGTCCCTTGGTCTCACAAGGCCCCACAGTGTCCCAATGGTCACTTCTTCTCACATGGCCCCACAGTGTAACAATGGTCCCTTGGTTCCATGGTTCCTGGTCTGGTGCATTCCCCTTTCCCCTTCTCAGGCCACCCTGCCAGCTGAGAAATGCTCACTGGGCCTGGGCCTTGGCCAGCAGCCCCTGGGCTCAGCTCCTCTGGAGCTCATCACAGACACTGTCTGCTCCAGGCTCAACCCTTCATCCCCTGGGGAGATGCCAAAGCCTCCACAGGGAACATTTCCCTTTGCTCAGGGGAATTTCTCACAGGTGCCTTGTAGTGACTCTTTGTGTCTGTGTGCACACAGGAGTGCCTGTGCTCAGGGAAATGTGGCAGAAATGCTGCTCTCTGAGGGCTTTGATTGCCTTGGATAGCTGAGCCAGTCAGGCCTGGAAGTAAGGTTAAGTCATGTCACCCTGATTCTTAAGATTTTCTAAAGCCTTCTGAGTTTCCATTCTGTTGGAGAACCTTCCCACACAATTTCTGTCAACAACATATTGTTTACAATCTTTTATGGGGCTGGACAAACTTGATGTACTAGTGCTTTGTCCAATGTCTTTGGACAGGTGGTCCATTCACTCTCCAATCCAATGTCACCTTTGGGAAAGTATAAAAGTTGGAGTCAGAGAATAAACTTTTCTCTTTACCTTGAAAATAGCAGGTGGCTCGCGTCGTGCTTTCACTTGTCTTATAGCGACAAAGTCACAAGCTGTAAGCAAAGTTAAATGCTGCTAAGAGTTGTTCTTTTGCTAATTTGTGAAGCTTAATAGAAGTTATAAGCAAAGTTGAATATTGTTAAGTGTTATTCCACAGCTCTGTTTAGCTTTTAGGCTGTATTCCTTTTATCCTTGCCCTCACTGTCCTTTCGTCACACACACACACACACACACACACACACCCACACACACACACACACACAAACACACAGAGACACACAGACACCGGGACAGTTCTTGACTCCTTTTCGGTATGATTGCCTGGATTTTGTTTGGTTTTCTTGTTGCTTTGTTTCCTTGGTGTGCCTGAAGTGTCCAGTCAGGAGCAGAGTGACTCTTGCCAAGGAACTCTGTGGTGCTGTCACTTAATATTAAAGCTGTTTTATGCTACTCCCCTGCTGGGGATTTTTAAAGTGCTCTCAAGCCCTCCTTCATAAGAGGGTGAAGGAGCCCTGGCCAAGCTCTGGCCCTGGGGGCACAGGGATGCTGCTAGGGGGTCCCTGTCTCCCTGTTCCAACTGTGACGGCCCTGAGTCCCTGTCCCCGTGTCAGGCTCTGGGCTTGATCTCCTCGAACATCCTCAGGGGGAGGCTGCAGCGCCAGGGGCAGGGGGACCCAGAGGGACACGGGATGCCACCGGGCACGAGCAGCTTTGGACTTCTCTGGGAGGAACTGTGAGTGGGAGCTGGCTTGAAGTGACCTCCCCAGTAAGGTCACAGAGCCCCTGAGATGTCACACTGCCTCCTGGGATGTCACAGCCCACCCTGAGATCTCACAAATCCCCCTTGTGATGTCACAGAGCCAGTGCTGCTCTAGCACTCTGGGATGTCATACAGTTGCGCTGTGATGGCACAGAAGACTCTGGCATTACAAAGTCAGCCCGTGTCACAATCCTCTAGTGCAAGCGGGAATCATGACAGTTCATTTTCCCCATCTCAGAGTTAGCAGAAGTAGATAGGCTTATCATGAGAAACTGAATGTGGTGAACATGTTAGAAATGCAAGGCTCCAAGTTATTAATTTTTAATTTAATAAAAGTTATTAAGTGTACCAAATATAAACTTTGAGAAAAATGAAAAAAAGACACTATAAAAAAAAGTCAATGTGGAGCCCGGGATTGCCACCGGGTGAGACACAGGTTGGACAGCTGCAGCAGAGGGTCCTCTATGCTTCACACCGACCGTCCTGTCTGACCCATTTCTATACGATTTTCCTTGCCTGAGCCAGAGTCCCCTTTCTTCCTTTTCAAAGTGCATGTATTCATGTGGAGTTCTTTTCTCTGTGGCAAGTTGAACAATACGTGTCCGGAGAGTGATGAACACCAGTGTTTGCAGTCCCGGAATTCGGATTTGAGATGTACCTCCCTGATGGCTCTGACTATCTCGGTCTCGGATATTTATCGTGTATTTATCGTCCGGGTGTTTCTCGGACAACCTTGATGCATGATCCCTCTCTGGGCTGGCCACTTTCGTTCGCTTGTAAATAAAGTCCTCCCTCTCTCGTCCAGGTGGCTTTGACATGGTGTTGCAGTCGCAGTTGCTGGCTTGTGCGATTTAAAAACTTCCTATAAGAGTATAATTTAACAGCACATAACTATAAAAGAGACGACAATTTTATTTGCACGAATTATCCTATAGACATATAACAGTCCTAATGATTCCTTGAGGCCTTGCAGTGTCACAATGTTCTCCATGGTTCCACAGGCCCCACAGTGTCATGTGACTCCTCTGTTCCATGAGTCCTGCAATGTCACAATGGACCTTTGGACCAATGGACCATGGGGCTTTGCAGTGTCACAACGCTCTCCTTTGGCTCCACAGGGTCACAATGGAGCACTGATTACAGGCAGCCTCTCTGTGTTACCCTGGAGCTTTGTTTCCGTGGGGTCTCGCAGTGTCCCAATGGAGCCTTGGCTGGATGGGGCCTCACAGTGTCACAATGATGCCTACATTCCACTGAGGCACACGGCGTCACTAGGGTCCCCTTGCTTCCATGAGGCCCAGCAATGTCACAGTGGTGTCCATGAATCCATGAGGACTCACAGTATCCCAATGGTCTCTTGATCTCACATGGTCCCACAGTGTCCCAATGGTCCCTTGGTCTCACAAGGCCCCACAGTGTCCCAATGGTCACTTCTTCTCACATGGCCCCACAGTGTAACAATGGTCCCTTGGTTCCATGGTTCCTGGTCTGGTGCATTCCCCTTTCCCCTTCTCAGGCCGCCCTGCCAGCTGAGAAATGCTCACTGGGCCTGGGCCTTGGCCAGCAGCCCCTGGGCTCAGCTCCTCTGGAGCTCATCACAGACACTGTCTGCTCCAGGCTCAACCCTTCATCCCCTGGGGAGATGCCAAAGCCTCCACAGGGAACATTTCCCTTTGCTCAGGGGAATTTCTCACAGGTGCCTTGTAGTGACTCTTTGTGTCTGTGTGCACACAGGAGTGCCTGTGCTCAGGGAAATGTGGCAGAAATGCTGCTCTCTGAGGGCTTTGATTGCCTTGGATAGCTGAGCCAGTCAGGCCTGGAAGTAAGGTTAAGTCATGTCACCCTGATTCTTAAGATTTTCTAAAGCCTTCTGAGTTTCCATTCTGTTGGAGAACCTTCCCACACAATTTCTGTCAACAACATATTGTTTACAATCTTTTATGGGGCTGGACAAACTTGATGTACTAGTGCTTTGTCCAATGTCTTTGGACAGGTGGTCCATTCACTCTCCAATCCAATGTCACCTTTGGGAAAGTATAAAAGTTGGAGTCAGAGAATAAACTTTTCTCTTTACCTTGAAAATAGCAGGTGGCTCGCGTCGTGCTTTCACTTGTCTTATAGCGACAAAGTCACAAGCTGTAAGCAAAGTTAAATGCTGCTAAGAGTTGTTCTTTTGCTAATTTGTGAAGCTTAATAGAAGTTATAAGCAAAGTTGAATATTGTTAAGTGTTATTCCACAGCTCTGTTTAGCTTTTAGGCTGTATTCCTTTTATCCTTGCCCTCACTGTCCTTTCGTCACACACACACACACACACACACACACCCACACACACACACACACACAAACACACAGAGACACACAGACACCGGGACAGTTCTTGACTCCTTTTCGGTATGATTGCCTGGATTTTGTTTGGTTTTCTTGTTGCTTTGTTTCCTTGGTGTGCCTGAAGTGTCCAGTCAGGAGCAGAGTGACTCTTGCCAAGGAACTCTGTGGTGCTGTCACTTAATATTAAAGCTGTTTTATGCTACTCCCCTGCTGGGGATTTTTAAAGTGCTCTCAAGCCCTCCTTCATAAGAGGGTGAAGGAGCCCTGGCCAAGCTCTGGCCCTGGGGGCACAGGGATGCTGCTAGGGGGTCCCTGTCTCCCTGTTCCAACTGTGACGGCCCTGAGCCCCTGTCCCCGTGTCAGGCTCTGGGCTTGATCTCCTCGAACATCCTCAGGGGGAGGCTGCAGCGCCAGGGGCAGGGGGACCCAGAGGGACACGGGATGCCACCGGGCACGAGCAGCTTTGGACTTCTCTGGGAGGAACTGTGAGTGGGAGCTGGCTTGAAGTGACCTCCACAGTAAGGTCACAGAGCCCCTGAGATGTCACACTGCCTCCTGGGATGTCACAGCCCACCCTGAGATCTCACAAATCCCCCTTGTGATGTCACAGAGCCAGTGCTGCTCTAGCACTCTGGGATGTCATACAGTTGCGCTGTGATGGCACAGAAGACTCTGGCATTACAAAGTCAGCCCGTGTCACAATCCTCTAGTGCAAGCGGGAATCATGACAGTTCATTTTCCCCATCTCAGAGTTAGCAGAAGTAGATAGGCTTATCATGAGAAACTGAATGTGATGAACATGTTAGAAATGCAAGGCTCCAAGTTATTAATTTTTAATTTAATAAAAGTTATTAAGTGTACCAAATATAAACTTTGAGAAAAATGAAAAAAAGACACTATAAAAAAAAGTCAATGTGGAGCCCGGGATTGCCACCGGGTGAGACACAGGTTGGACAGCTGCAGCAGAGGGTCCTCTATGCTTCACACCGACCGTCCTGTCTGACCCATTTTTATACGATTTTCCTTGCCTGAGCCAGAGTCCCCTTTCTGCCTTTTCAAAGTGCATGTATTCATGTGGAGTTCTTTTCTCTGTGGCAAGTTGAACAATACGTGTCCGGAGAGTGATGAACACCTGTGTTTGCAGTCCCGGAATTCGGATTTGAGATGTACCTCCCTGATGGCTCTGACTATCTCGGTCTCGGATATTTATCGTGTATTTATCGTCCAGGTGTTTCTCGGACAACCTTGATGCATGATCCCTCTCTGGGCTGGCCACTTTCGTTCGCTTGTAAATAAAGTCCTCCCTCTCTCGTCCAGGTGGCTTTGACATGGTGTTGCAATCGCTGTTGCTGGCTTGTGCGATTTAAAAACTTCCTATAAGAGTATAATTTAACAGCACATAACTATAAAAGAGACGACAATTTTATTTGCACGAATTATCCTATAGACATATAACAGTCCTAATGATTCCTTGAGGCCTTGCAGTGTCACAATGTTCTCCATGGTTCCACAGGCCCCACAGTGTCATGTGACTCCTCTGTTCCATGAGTCCTGCAATGTCACAATGGACCTTTGGACCAATGGACCATGGGGCTTTGCAGTGTCACAACGCTCTCCTTTGGCTCCACAGGGTCACAATGGAGCACTGATTACAGGCAGCCTCTCTGTGTTACCCTGGAGCTTTGTTTCCGTGGGGTCTCGCAGTGTCCCAATGGAGCCTTGGCTGGATGGGGCCTCACAGTGTCACAATGATGCCTACATTCCACTGAGGCACACGGCGTCACTAGGGTCCCCTTGCTTCCATGAGGCCCAGCAATGTCACAGTGGTGTCCATGAATCCATGAGGACTCACAGTATCCCAATGGTCTCTTGATCTCACATGGTCCCACAGTGTCCCAATGGTCCCTTGGGGTCACAAGGCCCCACAGTGTCCCAATGGTCACTTCTTCTCACATGGCCCCACAGTGTAACAATGGTCCCTTGGTTCCATGGTTCCTGGTCTGGTGCATTCCCCTTTCCCCTTTCTCAGGCCAGCCTGCCAGCTGAGAAATGCTCACTGGGCCTGGGCCTTGGCCAGCAGCCCCTGGGCTCAGCTCCTCTGGAGCTCATCACAGACACTGTCTGCTCCAGGCTCAACCCTTCATCCCCTGGGGAGATGCCAAAGCCTCCACAGGGAACATTTCCCTTTGCTCAGGGGAATTTCTCACAGGTGCCTTGTAGTGACTCTTTGTGTCTGTGTGCACACAGGAGTGCCTGTGCTCAGGGAAATGTGGCAGAAATGCTGCTCTCTGAGGGCTTTGATTGCCTTGGATAGCTGAGCCAGTCAGGCCTGGAAGTAAGGTTAAGTCATGTCACCCTGATTCTTAAGATTTTCTAAAGCCTTCTGAGTTTCCATTCTGTTGGAGAACCTTCCCACACAATTTCTGTCAACAACATATTGTTTACAATCTTTTATGGGGCTGGACAAACTTGATGTACTAGTGCTTTGTCCAATGTCTTTGGACAGGTGGTCCATTCACTCTCCAATCCAATGTCACCTTTGGGAAAGTATAAAAGTTGGAGTCAGAGAATAAACTTTTCTCTTTACCTTGAAAATAGCAGGTGGCTCGCGTCGTGCTTTCACTTGTCTTATAGCGACAAAGTCACAAGCTGTAAGCAAAGTTAAATGCTGCTAAGAGTTGTTCTTTTGCTAATTTGTGAAGCTTAATAGAAGTTATAAGCAAAGTTGAATATTGTTAAGTGTTATTCCACAGCTCTGTTTAGCTTTTAGGCTGTATTCCTTTTATCCTTGCCCTCACTGTCCTTTCGTCACACACACACACACACACACACACACACCCACACACACACACACACACAAACACACAGAGACACACAGACACCGGGACAGTTCTTGACTCCTTTTCGGTTTGATTGCCTGGATTTTGTTTGGTTTTGTTGTTGCTTTGTTTCCTTGGTGTGCCTGAAGTGTCCAGTCAGGAGCAGAGTGACTCTTGCCAAGGAACTCTGTGGTGCTGTCACTTAATATTAAAGCTGTTTTATGCTACTCCCCTGCTGGGGATTTTTAAAGTGCTCTCAAGCCCTCCTTCATAAGAGGGTGAAGGAGCCCTGGCCAAGCTCTGGCCCTGGGGGCACAGGGATGCTGCTAGGGGGTCCCTGTCTCCCTGTTCCAACTGTGACGGCCCTGAGCCCCTGTCCCCGTGTCAGGCTCTGGGCTTGATCTCCTCGAACATCCTCAGCAGGGGGCTGCAGCGCCAGGGGCAGGGGGACCCAGAGGGACACGGGATGCCACCGGGCACGAGCAGCTTTGGACTTCTCTGGGAGGAACTGTGAGTGGGAGCTGGCTTGAAGTGACCTCCCCAGTAAGGTCACAGAGCCCCTGAGATGTCACACTGCCTCCTGGGATGTCACAGCCCACCCTGAGATCTCACAAATCCCCCTTGTGATGTCACAGAGCCAGTGCTGCTCTAGCACTCTGGGATGTCATACAGTTGCGCTGTGATGGCACAGAAGACTCTGGCATTACAAAGTCAGCCCGTGTCACAATCCTCTAGTGCAAGCGGGAATCATGACAGTTCATTTTCCCCATCTCAGAATTAGCAGAAGTAGATAGGCTTATCATGAGAAACCGAATGTGATGAACATGTTAGAAATGCAAGGCTCCAAGTTATTAATTTTTAATTTAATAAAAGTTATTAAGTGTACCAAATATAAACTTTGAGAAAAATGAAAAAAAGCCACTATAAAAAAAAGTCAATGTGGAGCCCGGGATTGCCACCGGGTGAGACACAGGTTGGACAGCTGCAGCAGAGGGTCCTCTATGCTTCACACCGACCGTCCTGTCTGACCCATTTTTATACGATTTTCCTTGCCTGAGCCAGAGTCCCCTTTCTGCCTTTTCAAAGTGCATGTATTCATGTGGAGTTCTTTTCTCTGTGGCAAGTTGAACAATACGTGTCCGGAGAGTGATGAACACCTGTGTTTGCAGTCCCGGAATTCGGATTTGAGATGTACCTCCCTGATGGCTCTGACTATCTCGGTCTCGGATATTTATCGTGTATTTATCGTCCGGGTGTTTCTCGGACAACCTTGATGCATGATCCCTCTCTGGGCTGGCCACTTTCGTTCGCTTGTAAATAAAGTCCTCCCTCTCTCGTCCAGGTGGCTTTGACATGGTGTTGCAATCGCTGTTGCTGGCTTGTGCGATTTAAAAACTTCCTATAAGAGTATAATTTAACAGCACATAACTATAAAAGAGACGACAATTTTATTTGCACGAATTATCCTATAGACATATAACAGTCCTAATGATTCCTTGAGGCCTTGCAGTGTCACAATGTTCTCCATGGTTCCATAGGCCCCACAGTGTCATGTGACTCCTCTGTTCCATGAGTCCTGCAATGTCACAATGGACCTTTGGACCAATGGACCATGGGGCTTTGCAGTGTCACAACGCTCTCCTTTGGCTCCACAGGGTCACAATGGAGCACTGATTACAGGCAGCCTCTCTGTGTTACCCTGGAGCTTTGTTTCCGTGGGGTCTCGCAGTGTCCCAATGGAGCCTTGGCTGGATGGGGCCTCACAGTGTCACAATGATGCCTACATTCCACTGAGGCACACGGCGTCACTAGGGTCCCCTTGCTTCCATGAGGCCCAGCAATGTCACAGTGGTGTCCATGAATCCATGAGGACTCACAGTATCCCAATGGTCTCTTGATCTCACATGGTCCCACAGTGTCCCAATGGTCCCTTGGGGTCACAAGGCCCCACAGTGTCCCAATGGTCACTTCTTCTCACATGGCCCCACAGTGTCCCAATGGTCCCTTGGTTCCATGGTTCCTGGTCTGGTGCATTCCCCTTTCCCCTTCTCAGGCCACCCTGCCAGCTGAGAAATGCTCACTGGGCCAGGGCCTTGGCCAGCAGCCCCTGGGCTCAGCTCCTCTGGAGCTCATCACAGACACTGTCTGCTACAGGCTCAACCCTTCATCCCCTGGGGAGATGCCAAAGCCTCCACAGGGAACATTTCCCTTTGCTCAGGGGAATTTCTCACAGGTGCCTTGTAGTGACTCTTTGTGTCTGTGTGCACACAGGAGTGCCTGTGCTCAGGGAAATGTGGCAGAAATGCTGCTCTCTGAGGGCTTTGATTGCCTTGGATAGCTGAGCCAGTCAGGCCTGGAAGTAAGGTTAAGTCATGTCACCCTGATTCTTAAGATTTTCTAAAGCCTTCTGAGTTTCCATTCTGTTGGAGAACCTTCCCACACAATTTCTGTCAACAACATATTGTTTACAATCTTTTATGGGGCTGGACAAACTTGATGTACTAGTGCTTTGTCCAATGTCTTTGGACAGGTGGTCCATTCACTCTCCAATCCAATGTCACCTTTGGGAAAGTATAAAAGTTGGAGTCAGAGAATAAACTTTTCTCTTTACCTTGAAAATAGCAGGTGGCTCGCGTCGTGCTTTCACTTGTCTTATAGCGACAAAGTCACAAGCTGTAAGCAAAGTTAAATGCTGCTAAGAGTTGTTCTTTTGCTAATTTGTGAAGCTTAATAGAAGTTATAAGCAAAGTTGAATATTGTTAAGTGTTATTCCACAGCTCTGTTTAGCTTTTAGGCTGTATTCCTTTTATCCTTGCCCTCACTGTCCTTTCGTCACACACACACACACACACACACACACACACACACACACACACACCCACACAAACACACAGAGACACACAGACACCGGGACAGTTCTTGACTCCTTTTCGGTTTGATTGCCTGGATTTTGTTTGGTTTTCTTGTTGCTTTGTTTCCTTGGTGTGCCTGAAGTGTCCAGTCAGGAGCAGAGTGACTCTTGCCAAGGAACTCTGTGGTGCTGTCACTTAATATTAAAGCTGTTTTATGCTACTCCCCTGCTGGGGATTTTTAAAGTGCTCTCAAGCCCTCCTTCATAAGAGGGTGAAGGAGCCCTGGCCAAGCTCTGGCCCTGGGGGCACAGGGATGCTGCTAGGGGGTCCCTGTCTCCCTGTTCCAACTGTGACGGCCCTGAGTCCCTGTCCCCGTGTCAGGCTCTGGGCTTGATCTCCTCGAACATCCTCAGCAGGGGGCTGCAGCGCCAGGGGCAGGGGGACCCAGAGGGACACGGGATGCCACCGGGCACGAGCAGCTTTGGACTTCTCTGGGAGGAACTGTGAGTGGGAGCTGGCTTGAAGTGACCTCCCCAGTAAGGTCACAGAGCCCCTGAGATGTCACACTGCCTCCTGGGATGTCACAGCCCACCCTGAGATCTCACAAATCCCCCTTGTGATGTCACAGAGCCAGTGCTGCTCTAGCACTCTGGGATGTCATACAGTTGCGCTGTGATGGCACAGAAGACTCTGGCATTACAAAGTCAGCCTGTGTCACAATCCTCTAGTGCAAGCGGGAATCATGACAGTTCATTTTCCCCATCTCAGAATTAGCAGAAGTAGATAGGCTTATCATGAGAAACTGAATGTGATGAACATGTTAGAAATGCAAGGCTCCAAGTTATTAATTTTTAATTTAATAAAAGTTATTAAGTGTACCAAATATAAACTTTGAGAAAAATGAAAAAAAGCCACTATAAAAAAAAGTCAATGTGGAGCCCGGGATTGCCACCGGGTGAGACACAGGTTGGACAGCTGCAGCAGAGGGTCCTCTATGCTTCACACCGACCGTCCTGTCTGACCCATTTTTATACGATTTTCCTTGCCTGAGCCAGAGTCCCCTTTCTGCCTTTTCAAAGTGCATGTATTCATGTGGAGTTCTTTTCTCTGTGGCAAGTTGAACAATACGTGTCCGGAGAGTGATGAACACCTGTGTTTGCAGTCCCGGAATTCGGATTTGAGATGTACCTCCCTGATGGCTCTGACTATCTCGGTCTCGGATATTTATCGTGTATTTATCGTCCGGGTGTTTCTCGGACAACCTTGATGCATGATCCCTCTCTGGGCTGGCCACTTTCGTTCGCTTGTAAATAAAGTCCTCCCTCTCTCGTCCAGGTGGCTTTGACATGGTGTTGCAATCGCTGTTGCTGGCTTGTGCGATTTAAAAACTTCCTATAAGAGTATAATTTAACAGCACATAACTATAAAAGAGACGACAATTTTATTTGCACGAATTATCCTATAGACATATAACAGTCCTAATGATTCCTTGAGGCCTTGCAGTGTCACAATGTTCTCCATGGTTCCACAGGCCCCACAGTGTCATGTGACTCCTCTGTTCCATGAGTCCTGCAATGTCACAATGGACCTTTGGACCAATGGACCATGGGGCTTTGCAGTGTCACAACGCTCTCCTTTGGCTCCACAGGGTCACAATGGAGCACTGATTACAGGCAGCCTCTCTGTGTTACCCTGGAGCTTTGTTTCCGTGGGGTCTCGCAGTGTCCCAATGGAGCCTTGGCTGGATGGGGCCTCACAGTGTCACAATGATGCCTACATTCCACTGAGGCACACGGCGTCACTAGGGTCCCCTTGCTTCCATGAGGCCCAGCAATGTCACAGTGGTGTCCATGAATCCATGAGGACTCACAGTATCCCAATGGTCTCTTGATCTCACATGGTCCCACAGTGTCCCAATGGTCCCTTGGGGTCACAAGGCCCCACAGTGTCCCAATGGTCACTTCTTCTCACATGGCCCCACAGTGTCCCAATGGTCCCTTGGTTCCATGGTTCCTGGTCTGGTGCATTCCCCTTTCCCCTTCTCAGGCCACCCTGCCAGCTGAGAAATGCTCACTGGGCCAGGGCCTTGGCCAGCAGCCCCTGGGCTCAGCTCCTCTGGAGCTCATCACAGACACTGTCTGCTCCAGGCTCAACCCTTCATCCCCTGGGGAGATGCCAAAGCCTCCACAGGGAACATTTCCCTTTGCTCAGGGGAATTTCTCACAGGTGCCTTGTAGTGACTCTTTGTGTCTGTGTGCACACAGGAGTGCCTGTGCTCAGGGAAATGTGGCAGAAATGCTGCTCTCTGAGGGCTTTGATTGCCTTGGATAGCTGAGCCAGTCAGGCCTGGAAGTAAGGTTAAGTCATGTCACCCTGATTCTTAAGATTTTCTAAAGCCTTCTGAGTTTCCATTCTGTTGGAGAACCTTCCCACACAATTTCTGTCAACAACATATTGTTTACAATCTTTTATGGGGCTGGACAAACTTGATGTACTAGTGCTTTGTCCAATGTCTTTGGACAGGTGGTCCATTCACTCTCCAATCCAATGTCACCTTTGGGAAAGTATAAAAGTTGGAGTCAGAGAATAAACTTTTCTCTTTACCTTGAAAATAGCAGGTGGCTCGCGTCGTGCTTTCACTTGTCTTATAGCGACAAAGTCACAAGCTGTAAGCAAAGTTAAATGCTGCTAAGAGTTGTTCTTTTGCTAATTTGTGAAGCTTAATAGAAGTTATAAGCAAAGTTGAATATTGTTAAGTGTTATTCCACAGCTCTGTTTAGCTTTTAGGCTGTATTCCTTTTATCCTTGCCCTCACTGTCCTTTCGTCACACACACACACACACACACACACACACACACACACACACACACACAAACACACAGAGACACACAGACACCGGGACAGTTCTTGACTCCTTTTTGGTTTGATTGCCTGGATTTTGTTTGGTTTTGTTGTTGCTTTGTTTCCTTGGTGTGCCTGAAGTGTCCAGTCAGGAGCAGAGTGACTCTTGCCAAGGAAGTCTGTGGTGCTGTCACTTAATATTAAAGTTGTTTTATGCTACTCCCCTGCTGGGGATTTTTAAAGTGCTCTCAAGCCCTCCTTCATAAGAGGGTGAAGGAGCCCTGGCCAAGCTCTGGCCCTGGGGGCACAGGGATGCTGCTAGGGGGTCCCTGTCTCCCTGTTCCAACTGTGACAGCCCTGAGTCCCTGTCCCCGTGTCAGGCTCTGGGCTTGATCTCCTCGAACATCCTCAGCAGGGGGCTGCAGCGCCAGGGGCAGGGGGACCCAGAGGGACACGGGATGCCACCGGGCACGAGCAGCTTTGGACTTCTCTGGGAGGAACTGTGAGTGGGAGCTGGCTTGAAGTGACCTCCCCAGTAAGGTCACAGAGCCCCTGAGATGTCACACTGCCTCCTGGGATGTCACAGCCCACCCTGAGATCTCACAAATCCCCCTTGTGATGTCACAGAGCCAGTGCTGCTCTAGCACTCTGGGATGTCATACAGTTGCGCTGTGATGGCACAGAAGACTCTGGCATCACAAAGTCAGCCCGTGTCACAATCCTCTAGTGCAAGCGGGAATCATGACAGTTCATTTTCCCCATCTCAGAATTAGCAGAAGTAGATAGGCTTATCATGAGAAACCGAATGTGATGAACATGTTAGAAATGCAAGGCTCCAAGTTATTAATTTTTAATTTAATAAAAGTTATTAAGTGTACCAAATATAAACTTTGAGAAAAATGAAAAAAAGACACTATAAAAAAAAGTCAATGTGGAGCCCGGGATTGCCACCGGGTGAGACACAGGTTTGACAGCTGCAGCAGAGGGTCCTCTATGCTTCACACCGACCGTCCTGTCTGACCCATTTTTATACGATTTTCCTTGCCTGAGCCAGAGTCCCCTTTCTTCCTTTTCAAAGTGCATGTATTCATGTGGAGTTCTTTTCTCTGTGGCAAGTTGAACAATACGTGTCCGGAGAGTGATGAACACCTGTGTTTGCAGTCCCGGAATTCGGATTTGAGATGTACCTCCCTGATGGCTCTGACTATCTCGGTCTCAGATATTTATCGTGTATTTATCGTCCGGGTGTTTCTCGGACAACCTTGATGCATGATCCCTCTCTGGGCTGGCCACTTTCGTTCGCTTGTAAATAAAGTCCTCCCTCTCTCGTCCAGGTGGCTTTGACATGGTGTTGCAGTCGCAGTTGCTGGCTTGTGCGATTTAAAAACTTCCTATAAGAGTATAATTTAACAGCACATAACTATAAAAGAGACGACAATTTTATTTGCACGAATTATCCTATAGACATATAACAGTCCTAATGATTCCTTGAGGCCTTGCAGTGTCACAATGTTCTCCATGGTTCCACAGGCCCCACAGTGTCATGTGACTCCTCTGTTCCATGAGTCCTGCAATGTCACAATGGACCTTTGGACCAATGGACCATGGGGCTTTGCAGTGTCACAACGCTCTCCTTTGGCTCCACAGGGTCACAATGGAGCACTGATTACAGGCAGCCTCTCTGTGTTACCCTGGAGCTTTGTTTCCGTGGGGTCTCGCAGTGTCCCAATGGAGCCTTGGTTGGATGGGGCCTCACAGTGTCACAATGATGCCTACATTCCACTGAGGCACACGGCGTCACTAGGGTCCCCTTGCTTCCATGAGGCCCAGCAATGTCACAGTGGTGTCCATGAATCCATGAGGACTCACAGTATCCCAATGGTCTCTTGATCTCACATGGTCCCACAGTGTCCCAATGGTCCCTTGGTGTCACAAGGCCCCACAGTGTCCCAATGGTCACTTCTTCTCACATGGCCCCACAGTGTAACAATGGTCCCTTGGTTCCATGGTTCCTGGTCTGGTGCATTCCCCTCTCCCCTTCTCAGGCCACCCTGCCAGCTGAGAAATGCTCACTGGGCCTGGGCCTTGGCCAGCAGCCCCTGGGCTCAGCTCCTCTGGAGCTCATCAAAGACACTGTCTGCTCCAGGCTCAACCCTTCATCCCCTGGGGAGATGCCAAAGCCTCCACAGGGAACATTTCCCTTTGCTCAGGGGAATTTCTCACAGGTGCCTTGTAGTGACTCTTTGTGTCTGTGTGCACACAGGAGTGCCTGTGCTCAGGGAAATGTGGCAGAAATGCTGCTCTCTGAGGACTTTGATTGCCTTGGATAGCTGAGCCAGTCAGGCCTGGAAGTAAGGTTAAGTCATGTCACCCTGATTCTTAAGATTTTCTAAAGCCTTCTGAGTTTCCATTCTGTTGGAGAACCTTCCCACACAATTTCTGTCAACAACATATTGTTTACAATCTTTTATGGGGCTGGACAAACTTGATGTACTAGTGCTTTGGCCGATGTCTTTGGACAGGTGGTCCATTCACTCTCCAATCCAATGTCACCTTTGGGAAAGTATAAAAGTTGGAGTCAGAGAATAAACTTTTCTCTTTACCTTGAAAATAGCAGGTGGCTCGCGTCGTGCTTTCACGTGTCTTATAGCGACAAAGTCACAAGCTGTAAGCAAAGTTAAATGCTGCTAAGAGTTGTTCTTTTGCTAATTTGTGAAGCTTAATAGAAGTTATAAGCAAAGTTGAATATTGTTAAGTGTTATTCCACAGCTCTGTTTAGCTTTTAGGCTGTATTCCTTTTATCCTTGCCCTCACTGTCCTTTCGTCACACACACACACACACACACACACACACACACACACACCCCCACACAAACACACAGAGACACACAGACACCGGGACAGTTCTTGACTCCTTTTCGGTTTGATTGCCTGGATTTTGTTTGGTTTTGTTGTTGCTTTGTTTCCTTGGTGTGCCTGAAGTGTCCAGTCAGGAGCAGAGTGACTCTTGCCAAGGAAGTCTGTGGTGCTGTCACTTAATATTAAAGTTGTTTTATGCTACTCCCCTGCTGGGGATTTTTAAAGTGCTCTCAAGCCCTCCTTCATAAGAGGGTGAAGGAGCCCTGGCCAAGCTCTGGCCCTGGGGGCACAGGGATGCTGCTAGGGGGTCCCTGTCTCCCTGTTCCAACTGTGACGGCCCTGAGTCCCTGTCCCCGTGTCAGGCTCTGGGCTTGATCTCCTCGAACATCCTCAGCAGGGGGCTGCAGCGCCAGGGGCAGGGGGACCCAGAGGGACACGGGATGCCACCGGGCACAAGCAGCTTTGGACTTCTCTGGGAGGAACTGTGAGTGGGAGCTGGCTTGAAGTGACCTCCCCAGTAAGGTCACAGAGCCCCTGAGATGTCACACTGCCTCCTGGGATGTCACAGCCCACCCTGAGATCTCACAAATCCCCCTTGTGATGTCACAGAGCCAGTGCTGCTCTAGCACTCTGGGATGTCATACAGTTGCGCTGTGATGGCACAGAAGACTCTGGCATTACAAAGTCAGCCCGTGTCACAATCCTCTAGTGCAAGCGGGAATCATGACAGTTCATTTTCCCCATCTCAGAATTAGCAGAAGTAGATAGGCTTATCATGAGAAACCGAATGTGATGAACATGTTAGAAATGCAAGGCTCCAAGTTATTAATTTTTAATTTAATAAAAGTTATTAAGTGTACCAAATATAAACTTTGAGAAAAATGAAAAAAAGACACTATAAAAAAAAGTCAATGTGGAGCCCGGGATTGCCACCGGGTGAGACACAGGTTTGACAGCTGCAGCAGAGGGTCCTCTATGCTTCACACCGACCGTCCTGTCTGACCCATTTTTATACGATTTTCCTTGCCTGAGCCAGAGTCCCCTTTCTTCCTTTTCAAAGTGCATGTATTCATGTGGAGTTCTTTTCTCTGTGGCAAGTTGAACAATACGTGTCCGGAGAGTGATGAACACCTGTGTTTGCAGTCCCGGAATTCGGATTTGAGATGTACCTCCCTGATGGCTCTGACTATCTCGGTCTCGGATATTTATCGTGTATTTATCGTCCGGGTGTTTCTCGGACAACCTTGATGCATGATCCCTCTCTGGGCTGGCCACTTTCGTTCGCTTGTAAATAAAGTCCTCCCTCTCTCGTCCAGGTGGCTTTGACATGGTGTTGCAGTCGCAGTTGCTGGCTTGTGCGATTTAAAAACTTCCTATAAGAGTATAATTTAACAGCACATAACTATAAAAGAGACGACAATTTTATTTGCACGAATTATCCTATAGACATATAACAGTCCTAATGATTCCTTGAGGCCTTGCAGTGTCACAATGTTCTCCATGGTTCCACAGGCCCCACAGTGTCATGTGACTCCTCTGTTCCATGAGTCCTGCAATGTCACAATGGACCTTTGGACCAATGGACCATGGGGCTTTGCAGTGTCACAACGCTCTCCTTTGGCTCCACAGGGTCACAATGGAGCACTGATTACAGGCAGCCTCTCTGTGTTACCCTGGAGCTTTGTTTCCGTGGGGTCTCGCAGTGTCCCAATGGAGCCTTGGTTGGATGGGGCCTCACAGTGTCACAATGATGCCTACATTCCACTGAGGCACACGGCGTCACTAGGGTCCCCTTGCTTCCATGAGGCCCAGCAATGTCACAGTGGTGTCCATGAATCCATGAGGACTCACAGTATCCCAATGGTCTCTTGATCTCACATGGTCCCACAGTGTCCCAATGGTCCCTTGGTGTCACAAGGCCCCACAGTGTCCCAATGGTCACTTCTTCTCACATGGCCCCACAGTGTCCCAATGGTCCCTTGGTTCCATGGTTCCTGGTCTGGTGCATTCCCCTTTCCCCTTCTCAGGCCACCCTGCCAGCTGAGAAATGCTCACTGGGCCTGGGCCTTGGCCAGCAGCCCCTGGGCTCAGCTCCTCTGGAGCTCATCACAGACACTGTCTGCTCCAGGCTCAACCCTTCATCCCCTGGGGAGATGCCAAAGCCTCCACAGGGAGCATTTCCCTTTGCTCAGGGGAATTTCTCACAGGTGCCTTGTAGTGACTCTTTGTGTCTGTGTGCACACAGGAGTGCCTGTGCTCAGGGAAATGTGGCAGAAATGCTGCTCTCTGAGGGCTTTGATTGCCTTGGATAGCTGAGCCAGTCAGGCCTGGAAGTAAGGTTAAGTCATGTCACCCTGATTCTTAAGATTTTCTAAAGCCTTCTGAGTTTCCATTCTGTTGGAGAACCTTCCCACACAATTTCTGTCAACAACATATTGTTTACAATCTTTTGTGGGGCTGGACAAACTTGATGTACTAGTGCTTTGGCCGATGTCTTTGGACAGGTGGTCCATTCACTCTCCAATCCAATGTCACCTTTGGGAAAGTATAAAAGTTGGAGTCAGAGAATAAACTTTTCTCTTTACCTTGAAAATAGCAGGTGGCTCGTGTCGTGCTTTCACTTGTCTTATAGCGACAAAGTCACAAGCTGTAAGCAAAGTTAAATGCTGCTAAGAGTTGTTCTTTTGCTAATTTGTGAAGCTTAATAGAAGTTATAAGCGAAGTTGAATATTGTTAAGTGTTATTCCACAGCTCTGTTTAGCTTTTAGGCTGTATTCCTTTTATCCTTGCCCTCACTGTCCTTTCGTCACACACACACACACACACACACACACACCCACACACACACACACACACAAACACACAGAGACACACAGACACCGGGACAGTTCTTGACTCCTTTTTGGTTTGATTGCCTGGATTTTGTTTGGTTTTGTTGTTGCTTTGTTTCCTTGGTGTGCCTGAAGTGTCCAGTCAGGAGCAGAGTGACTCTTGCCAAGGAAGTCTGTGGTGCTGTCACTTAATATTAAAGTTGTTTTATGCTACTCCCCTGCTGGGGATTTTTAAAGTGCTCTCAAGCCCTCCTTCATAAGAGGGTGAAGGAGCCCTGGCCAAGCTCTGGCCCTGGGGGCACAGGGATGCTGCTAGGGGGTCCCTGTCTCCCTGTTCCAACTGTGACGGCCCTGAGTCCCTGTCCCCGTGTCAGGCTCTGGGCTTGATCTCCTCGAACATCCTCAGCAGGGGGCTGCAGCGCCAGGGGCAGGGGGACCCAGAGGGACACGGGATGCCACCGGGCACAAGCAGCTTTGGACTTCTCTGGGAGGAACTGTGAGTGGGAGCTGGCTTGAAGTGACCTCCCCAGTAAGGTCACAGAGCCCCTGAGATGTCACACTGCCTCCTGGGATGTCACAGCCCACCCTGAGATCTCACAAATCCCCCTTGTGATGTCACAGAGCCAGTGCTGCTCTAGCACTCTGGGATGTCATACAGTTGCGCTGTGATGGCACAGAAGACTCTGGCATTACAAAGTCAGCCCGTGTCACAATCCTCTAGTGCAAGCGGGAATCATGACAGTTCATTTTCCCCATCTCAGAATTAGCAGAAGTAGATAGGCTTATCATGAGAAACCGAATGTGATGAACATGTTAGAAATGCAAGGCTCCAAGTTATTAATTTTTAATTTAATAAAAGTTATTAAGTGTACCAAATATAAACTTTGAGAAAAATGAAAAAAAGCCACTATAAAAAAAAGTCAATGTGGAGCCCGGGATTGCCACCGGGTGAGACACAGGTTTGACAGCTGCAGCAGAGGGTCCTCTATGCTTCACACCGACCGTCCTGTCTGACCCATTTTTATACGATTTTCCTTGCCTGAGCCAGAGTCCCCTTTCTTCCTTTTCAAAGTGCATGTATTCATGTGGAGTTCTTTTCTCTGTGGCAAGTTGAACAATACGTGTCCGGAGAGTGATGAACACCTGTGTTTGCAGTCCCGGAATTCGGATTTGAGATGTACCTCCCTGATGGCTCTGACTATCTCGGTCTCGGATATTTATCGTGTATTTATCGTCCGGGTGTTTCTCGGACAACCTTGATGCATGATCCCTCTCTGGGCTGGCCACTTTCGTTCGCTTGTAAATAAAGTCCTCCCTCTCTCGTCCAGGTGGCTTTGACATGGTGTTGCAGTCGCAGTTGCTGGCTTGTGCGATTTAAAAACTTCCTATAAGAGTATAATTTAACAGCACATAACTATAAAAGAGACGACAATTTTATTTGCACGAATTATCCTATAGACATATAACAGTCCTAATGATTCCTTGAGGCCTTGCAGTGTCACAATGTTCTCCATGGTTCCACAGGCCCCACAGTGTCATGTGACTCCTCTGTTCCATGAGTCCTGCAATGTCACAATGGACCTTTGGACCAATGGACCATGGGGCTTTGCAGTGTCACAACGCTCTCCTTTGGCTCCACAGGGTCACAATGGAGCACTGATTACAGGCAGCCTCTCTGTGTTACCCTGGAGCTTTGTTTCCGTGGGGTCTCGCAGTGTCCCAATGGAGCCTTGGTTGGATGGGGCCTCACAGTGTCACAATGATGCCTACATTCCACTGAGGCACACGGCGTCACTAGGGTCCCCTTGCTTCCATGAGGCCCAGCAATGTCACAGTGGTGTCCATGAATCCATGAGGACTCACAGTATCCCAATGGTCTCTTGATCTCACATGGTCCCACAGTGTCCCAATGGTCCCTTGGTGTCACAAGGCCCCACAGTGTCCCAATGGTCACTTCTTCTCACATGGCCCCACAGTGTCCCAATGGTCCCTTGGTTCCATGGTTCCTGGTCTGGTGCATTCCCCTTTCCCCTTCTCAGGCCACCCTGCCAGCTGAGAAATGCTCACTGGGCCTGGGCCTTGGCCAGCAGCCCCTGGGCTCAGCTCCGCTGGAGCTCATCACAGACACTGTCTGCTCCAGGCTCAACCCTTCATCCCCTGGGGAGATGCCAAAGCCTCCACAGGGAGCATTTCCCTTTGCTCAGGGGAATTTCTCACAGGTGCCTTGTAGTGACTCTTTGTGTCTGTGTGCACACAGGAGTGCCTGTGCTCAGGGAAATGTGGCAGAAATGCTGCTCTCTGAGGGCTTTGATTGCCTTGGATAGCTGAGCCAGTCAGGCCTGGAAGTAAGGTTAAGTCATGTCACCCTGATTCTTAAGATTTTCTAAAGCCTTCTGAGTTTCCATTCTGTTGGAGAACCTTCCCACACAATTTCTGTCAACAACATATTGTTTACAATCTTTTGTGGGGCTGGACAAACTTGATGTACTAGTGCTTTGGCCGATGTCTTTGGACAGGTGGTCCATTCACTCTCCAATCCAATGTCACCTTTGGGAAAGTATAAAAGTTGGAGTCAGAGAATAAACTTTTCTCTTTACCTTGAAAATAGCAGGTGGCTCGCGTCGTGCTTTCACTTGTCTTATAGCGACAAAGTCACAAGCTGTAAGCAAAGTTAAATGCTGCTAAGAGTTGTTCTTTTGCTAATTTGTGAAGCTTAATAGAAGTTCTAAGCAAAGTTGAATATTGTTAAGTGTTATTCCACAGCTCTGTTTAGCTTTTAGGCTGTATTCCTTTTATCCTTGCCCTCACTGTCCTTTCGTCACACACACACACACACACACACACACACACACACACACACCCACACACACACACACACACACAAACACACAGAGACACACAGACACCGGGACAGTTCTTGACTCCTTTTTGGTTTGATTGCCTGGATTTTGTTTGGTTTTGTTGTTGCTTTGTTTCCTTGGTGTGCCTGAAGTGTCCAGTCAGGAGCAGAGTGACTCTTGCCAAGGAACTCTGTGGTGCTGTCACTTAATATTAAAGCTGTTTTATGCTACTCCCCTGCTGGGGATTTTTAAAGTGCTCTCAAGCCCTCCTTCATAAGAGGGTGAAGGAGCCCTGGCCAAGCTCTGGCCCTGGGGGCACAGGGATGCTGCTAGGGGGTCCCTGTCTCCCTGTTCCAACTGTGACGGCCCTGAGTCCCTGTCCCCGTGTCAGGCTCTGGGCTTGATCTCCTCGAACATCCTCAGCAGGGGGCTGCAGCGCCAGGGGCAGGGGGACCCAGAGGGACACGGGATGCCACCGGGCACGAGCAGCTTTGGACTTCTCTGGGAGGAACTGTGAGTGGGAGCTGGCTTGAAGTGACCTCCCCAGTAAGGTCACAGAGCCCCTGAGATGTCACACTGCCTCCTGGGATGTCACAGCCCACCCTGAGATCTCACAAATCCCCCTTGTGATGTCACAGAGCCAGTGCTGCTCTAGCACTCTGGGATGTCATACAGTTGCGCTGTGATGGCACAGAAGACTCTGGCATCACAAAGTCAGCCCGTGTCACAATCCTCTAGTGCAAGCGGGAATCATGACAGTTCATTTTCCCCATCTCAGAATTAGCAGAAGTAGATAGGCTTATCATGAGAAACCGAATGTGATGAACATGTTAGAAATGCAAGGCTCCAAGTTATTAATTTTTAATTTAATAAAAGTTATTAAGTGTACCAAATATAAACTTTGAGAAAAATGAAAAAAAGACACTATAAAAAAAAGTCAATGTGGAGCCCGGGATTGCCACCGGGTGAGACACAGGTTTGACAGCTGCAGCAGAGGGTCCTCTATGCTTCACACCGACCGTCCTGTCTGACCCATTTTTATACGATTTTCCTTGCCTGAGCCAGAGTCCCCTTTCTTCCTTTTCAAAGTGCATGTATTCATGTGGAGTTCTTTTCTCTGTGGCAAGTTGAACAATACGTGTCCGGAGAGTGATGAACACCTGTGTTTGCAGTCCCGGAATTCGGATTTGAGATGTACCTCCCTGATGGCTCTGACTATCTCGGTCTCGGATATTTATCGTGTATTTATCGTCCGGGTGTTTCTCGGACAACCTTGATGCATGATCCCTCTCTGGGCTGGCCACTTTCGTTCGCTTGTAAATAAAGTCCTCCCTCTCTCGTCCAGGTGGCTTTGACATGGTGTTGCAGTCGCAGTTGCTGGCTTGTGCGATTTAAAAACTTCCTATAAGAGTATAATTTAACAGCACATAACTATAAAAGAGACGACAATTTTATTTGCACGAATTATCCTATAGACATATAACAGTCCTAATGATTCCTTGAGGCCTTGCAGTGTCACAATGTTCTCCATGGTTCCACAGGCCCCACAGTGTCATGTGACCCCTCTGTTCTATGAGTCCTGCAATGTCACAATGGACCTTTGGACCAATGGACCATGGGGCTTTGCAGTGTCACAACGCTCTCCTTTGGCTCCACAGGGTCACAATGGAGCACTGATTACAGGCAGCCTCTCTGTGTTACCCTGGAGCTTTGTTTCCGTGGGGTCTCGCAGTGTCCCAATGGAGCCTTGGTTGGATGGGGCCTCACAGTGTCACAATGATGCCTACATTCCACTGAGGCACACGGCGTCACTAGGGTCCCCTTGCTTCCATGAGGCCCAGCAATGTCACAGTGGTGTCCATGAATCCATGAGGACTCACAGTATCCCAATGGTCTCTTGATCTCACATGGTCCCACAGTGTCCCAATGGTCCCTTGGTGTCACAAGGCCCCACAGTGTCCCAATGGTCACTTCTTCTCACATGGCCCCACAGTGTAACAATGGTCCCTTGGTTCCATGGTTCCTGGTCTGGTGCATTCCCCTTTCCCCTTCTCAGGCCACCCTGCCAGCTGAGAAATGCTCACTGGGCCTGGGCCTTGGCCAGCAGCCCCTGGGCTCAGCTCCTCTGGAGCTCATCAAAGACACTGTCTGCTCCAGGCTCAACTCTTCATCCCCTGGGGAGATGCCAAAGCCTCCACAGGGAGCATTTCCCTTTGCTCAGGGGAATTTCTCACAGGTGCCTTGTAGTGACTCTTTGTGTCTGTGTGCACACAGGAGTGCCTGTGCTCAGGGAAATGTGGCAGAAATGCTGCTCTCTGAGGGCTTTGATTGCCTTGGATAGCTGAGCCAGTCAGGCCTGGAAGTAAGGTTAAGTCATGTCACCCTGATTCTTAAGATTTTCTAAAGCCTTCTGAGTTTCCATTCTGTTGGAGAACCTTCCCACACAATTTCTGTCAACAACATATTGTTTACAATCTTTTGTGGGGCTGGACAAACTTGATGTACTAGTGCTTTGGCCGATGTCTTTGGACAGGTGGTCCATTCACTCTCCAATCCAATGTCACCTTTGGGAAAGTATAAAAGTTGGAGTCAGAGAATAAACTTTTCTCTTTACCTTGAAAATAGCAGGTGGCTCGCGTCGTGCTTTCACGTGTCTTATAGCGACAAAGTCACAAGCTGTAAGCAAAGTTAAATGCTGCTAAGAGTTGTTCTTTTGCTAATTTGTGAAGCTTAATAGAAGTTATAAGCAAAGTTGAATATTGTTAAGTGTTATTCCACAGCTCTGTTTAGCTTTTAGGCTGTATTCCTTTTATCCTTGCCCTCACTGTCCTTTCGTCACACACACACACACACACACACACACACACACACACACACCCACACACACACACACACACACAAACACACAGAGACACACAGACACCGGGACAGTTCTTGACTCATTTTTGGTTTGATTGCCTGGATTTTGTTTGGTTTTGTTGTTGCTTTGTTTCCTTGGTGTGCCTGAAGTGTCCAGTCAGGAGCAGAGTGACTCTTGCCAAGGAACTCTGTGGTGCTGTCACTTAATATTAAAGCTGTTTTATGCTACTCCCCTGCTGGGGATTTTTAAAGTGCTCTCAAGCCCTCCTTCATAAGAGGGTGAAGGAGCCCTGGCCAAGCTCTGGCCCTGGGGGCACAGGGATGCTGCTAGGGGGTCCCTGTCTCCCTGTTCCAACTGTGACGGCCCTGAGTCCCTGTCCCCGTGTCAGGCTCTGGGCTTGATCTCCTCGAACATCCTCAGCAGGGGGCTGCAGCGCCAGGGGCAGGGGGACCCAGAGGGACACGGGATGCCACCGGGCACGAGCAGCTTTGGACTTCTCTGGGAGGAACTGTGAGTGGGAGCTGGCTTGAAGTGACCTCCCCAGTAAGGTCACAGAGCCCCTGAGATGTCACACTGCCTCCTGGGATGTCACAGCCCACCCTGAGATCTCACAAATCCCCCTTGTGATGTCACAGAGCCAGTGCTGCTCTAGCACTCTGGGATGTCATACAGTTGCGCTGTGATGGCACAGAAGACTCTGGCATCACAAAGTCAGCCCGTGTCACAATCCTTTAGTGCAAGCGGGAATCATGACAGTTCATTTTCCCCATCTCAGAATTAGCAGAAGTAGATAGGCTTATCATGAGAAACCGAATGTGATGAACATGTTAGAAATGCAAGGCTCCAAGTTATTAATTTTTAATTTAATAAAAGTTATTAAGTGTACCAAATATAAACTTTGAGAAAAATGAAAAAAAGACACTATAAAAAAAAGTCAATGTGGAGCCCGGGATTGCCACCGGGTGAGACACAGGTTTGACAGCTGCAGCAGAGGGTCCTCTATGCTTCACACCGACCGTCCTGTCTGACCCATTTTTATACGATTTTCCTTGCCTGAGCCAGAGTCCCCTTTCTTCCTTTTCAAAGTGCATGTATTCATGTGGAGTTCTTTTCTCTGTGGCAAGTTGAACAATACGTGTCCGGAGAGTGATGAACACCTGTGTTTGCAGTCCCGGAATTCGGATTTGAGATGTACCTCCCTGATGGCTCTGACTATCTCGGTCTCGGATATTTATCGTGTATTTATCGTCCGGGTGTTTCTCGGACAACCTTGATGCATGATCCCTCTCTGGGCTGGCCACTTTCGTTCGCTTGTAAATAAAGTCCTCCCTCTCTCGTCCAGGTGGCTTTGACATGGTGTTGCAATCGCTGTTGCTGGCTTGTGCGATTTAAAAACTTCCTATAAGAGTATAATTTAACAGCACATAACTATAAAAGAGACGACAATTTTATTTGCACGAATTATCCTATAGACATATAACAGTCCTAATGATTCCTTGAGGCCTTGCAGTGTCACAATGTTCTCCATGGTTCCACAGGCCCCACAGTGTCATGTGACTCCTCTGTTCCATGAGTCCTGCAATGTCACAATGGACCTTTGGACCAATGGACCATGGGGCTTTGCAGTGTCACAACGCTCTCCTTTGGCTCCACAGGGTCACAATGGAGCACTGATTACAGGCAGCCTCTCTGTGTCACCCTGGAGCTTTGTTTCCGTGGGGTCTCGCAGTGTCCCAATGGAGCCTTGGCTGGATGGGGCCTCACAGTGTCACAATGATGCCTACATTCCACTGAGGCACACGGCGTCACTAGGGTCCCCTTGCTTCCATGAGGCCCAGCAATGTCACAGTGGTGTCCATGAATCCATGAGGACTCACAGTATCCCAATGGTCTCTTGATCTCACATGGTCCCACAGTGTCCCAATGGTCCCTTGGTCTCACAAGGCCCCACAGTGTCCCAATGGTCACTTCTTCTCACATGGCCCCACAGTGTAACAATGGTCCCTTGGTTCCATGGTTCCTGGTCTGGTGCATTCCCCTTTCCCCTTCTCAGGCCACCCTGCCAGCTGAGAAATGCTCACTGGGCCAGGGCCTTGGCCAGCAGCCCCTGGGCTCAGCTCCTCTGGAGCTCATCACAGACACTGTCTGCTCCAGGCTCAACCCTTCATCCCCTGGGGAGATGCCAAAGCCTCCACAGGGAACATTTCCCTTTGCTCAGGGGAATTTCTCACAGGTGCCTTGTAGTGACTCTTTGTGTCTGTGTGCACACAGGAGTGCCTGTGCTCAGGGAAATGTGGCAGAAATGCTGCTCTCTGAGGGCTTTGATTGCCTTGGATAGCTGAGCCAGTCAGGCCTGGAAGTAAGGTTAAGTCATGTCACCCTGATTCTTAAGATTTTCTAAAGCCTTCTGAGTTTCCATTCTGTTGGAGAACTTTCGCACACAATTTCTGTCAACAACATATTGTTTACAATCTTTTATGGGGCTGGACAAACTTGATGTACTAGTGCTTTGTCCAATGTCTTTGGACAGGTGGTCCATTCACTCTCCAATCCAATGTCACCTTTGGGAAAGTATAAAAGTTGGAGTCAGAGAATAAACTTTTCTCTTTACCTTGAAAATAGCAGGTGGCTCGTGTCGTGCTTTCACGTGTCTTATAGCGACAAAGTCACAAGCTGTAAGCAAAGTTAAATGCTGCTAAGAGTTGTTCTTTTGCTAATTTGTGAAGCTTAATAGAAGTTATAAGCAAAGTTGAATATTGTTAAGTGTTATTCCACAGCTCTGTTTAGCTTTTAGGCTGTATTCCTTTTATCCTTGCCCTCACTGTCCTTTCGTCACACACACACACACACACACACACACACCCACACACACACACACACACACAAACACACAGAGACACACAGACACCGGGACAGTTCTTGACTCCTTTTTGGTTTGATTGCCTGGATTTTGTTTGGTTTTGTTGTTGCTTTGTTTCCTTGGTGTGCCTGAAGTGTCCAGTCAGGAGCAGAGTGACTCTTGCCAAGGAACTCTGTGGTGCTGTCACTTAATATTAAAGCTGTTTTATGCTACTCCCCTGCTGGGGATTTTTAAAGTGCTCTCAAGCCCTCCTTCATAAGAGGGTGAAGGAGCCCTGGCCAAGCTCTGGCCCTGGGGGCACAGGGATGCTGCTAGGGGGTCCCTGTCTCCCTGTTCCAACTGTGACGGCCCTGAGTCCCTGTCCCCGTGTCAGGCTCTGGGCTTGATCTCCTCGAACATCCTCAGCAGGGGGCTGCAGCGCCAGGGGCAGGGGGACCCAGAGGGACACGGGATGCCACCGGGCACGAGCAGCTTTGGACTTCTCTGGGAGGAACTGTGAGTGGGAGCTGGCTTGAAGTGACCTCCCCAGTAAGGTCACAGAGCCCCTGAGATGTCACACTGCCTCCTGGGATGTCACAGCCCACCCTGAGATCTCACAAATCCCCCTTGTGATGTCACAGAGCCAGTGCTGCTCTAGCACTCTGGGATGTCATACAGTTGCGCTGTGATGGCACAGAAGACTCTGGCATCACAAAGTCAGCCCGTGTCACAATCCTTTAGTGCAAGCGGGAATCATGACAGTTCATTTTCCCCATCTCAGAATTAGCAGAAGTAGATAGGCTTATCATGAGAAACCGAATGTGATGAACATGTTAGAAATGCAAGGCTCCAAGTTATTAATTTTTAATTTAATAAAAGTTATTAAGTGTACCAAATATAAACTTTGAGAAAAATGAAAAAAAGACACTATAAAAAAAAGTCAATGTGGAGCCCGGGATTGCCACCGGGTGAGACACAGGTTTGACAGCTGCAGCAGAGGGTCCTCTATGCTTCACACCGACCGTCCTGTCTGACCCATTTTTATACGATTTTCCTTGCCTGAGCCAGAGTCCCCTTTCTTCCTTTTCAAAGTGCATGTATTCATGTGGAGTTCTTTTCTCTGTGGCAAGTTGAACAATACGTGTCCAGAGAGTGATGAACACCTGTGTTTGCAGTCCCGGAATTCGGATTTGAGATGTACCTCCCTGATGGCTCTGACTATCTCGGTCTCGGATATTTATCGTGTATTTATCGTCCGGGTGTTTCTCGGACAACCTTGATGCATGATCCCTCTCTGGGCTGGCCACTTTCGTTCGCTTGTAAATAAAGTCCTCCCTCTCTCGTCCAGGTGGCTTTGACATGGTGTTGCAGTCGCAGTTGCTGGCTTGTGCGATTTAAAAACTTCCTATAAGAGTATAATTTAACAGCACATAACTATAAAAGAGACGACAATTTTATTTGCACGAATTATCCTATAGACATATAACAGTCCTAATGATTCCTTGAGGCCTTGCAGTGTCACAATGTTCTCCATGGTTCCACAGGCCCCACAGTGTCATGTGACCCCTCTGTTCTATGAGTCCTGCAATGTCACAATGGACCTTTGGACCAATGGACCATGGGGCTTTGCAGTGTCACAACGCTCTCCTTTGGCTCCACAGGGTCACAATGGAGCACTGATTACAGGCAGCCTCTCTGTGTTACCCTGGAGCTTTGTTTCCGTGGGGTCTCGCAGTGTCCCAATGGAGCCTTGGTTGGATGGGGCCTCACAGTGTCACAATGATGCCTACATTCCACTGAGGCACACGGCGTCACTAGGGTCCCCTTGCTTCCATGAGGCCCAGCAATGTCACAGTGGTGTCCATGAATCCATGAGGACTCACAGTATCCCAATGGTCTCTTGATCTCACATGGTCCCACAGTGTCCCAATGGTCCCTTGGTGTCACAAGGCCCCACAGTGTCCCAATGGTCACTTCTTCTCACATGGCCCCACAGTGTAACAATGGTCCCTTGGTTCCATGGTTCCTGGTCTGGTGCATTCCCCTTTCCCCTTCTCAGGCCACCCTGCCAGCTGAGAAATGCTCACTGGGCCTGGGCCTTGGCCAGCAGCCCCTGGGCTCAGCTCCTCTGGAGCTCATCAAAGACACTGTCTGCTCCAGGCTCAACTCTTCATCCCCTGGGGAGATGCCAAAGCCTCCACAGGGAGCATTTCCCTTTGCTCAGGGGAATTTCTCACAGGTGCCTTGTAGTGACTCTTTGTGTCTGTGTGCACACAGGAGTGCCTGTGCTCAGGGAAATGTGGCAGAAATGCTGCTCTCTGAGGGCTTTGATTGCCTTGGATAGCTGAGCCAGTCAGGCCTGGAAGTAAGGTTAAGTCATGTCACCCTGATTCTTAAGATTTTCTAAAGCCTTCTGAGTTTCCATTCTGTTGGAGAACCTTCCCACACAATTTCTGTCAACAACATATTGTTTACAATCTTTTGTGGGGCTGGACAAACTTGATGTACTAGTGCTTTGGCCGATGTCTTTGGACAGGTGGTCCATTCACTCTCCAATCCAATGTCACCTTTGGGAAAGTATAAAAGTTGGAGTCAGAGAATAAACTTTTCTCTTTACCTTGAAAATAGCAGGTGGCTCGCGTCGTGCTTTCACGTGTCTTATAGCGACAAAGTCACAAGCTGTAAGCAAAGTTAAATGCTGCTAAGAGTTGTTCTTTTGCTAATTTGTGAAGCTTAATAGAAGTTATAAGCAAAGTTGAATATTGTTAAGTGTTATTCCACAGCTCTGTTTAGCTTTTAGGCTGTATTCCTTTTATCCTTGCCCTCACTGTCCTTTCGTCACACACACACACACACACACACACACACACACACACACACCCCACACACACACACACACACACAAACACACAGAGACACACAGACACCGGGACAGTTCTTGACTCATTTTTGGTTTGATTGCCTGGATTTTGTTTGGTTTTGTTGTTGCTTTGTTTCCTTGGTGTGCCTGAAGTGTCCAGTCAGGAGCAGAGTGACTCTTGCCAAGGAAGTCTGTGGTGCTGTCACTTAATATTAAAGCTGTTTTATGCTACTCCCCTGCTGGGGATTTTTAAAGTGCTCTCAAGCCCTCCTTCATAAGAGGGTGAAGGAGCCCTGGCCAAGCTCTGGCCCTGGGGGCACAGGGATGCTGCTAGGGGGTCCCTGTCTCCCTGTTCCAACTGTGACGGCCCTGAGTCCCTGTCCCCGTGTCAGGCTCTGGGCTTGATCTCCTCGAACATCCTCAGCAGGGGGCTGCAGCGCCAGGGGCAGGGGGACCCAGAGGGACACGGGATGCCACCGGGCACGAGCAGCTTTGGACTTCTCTGGGAGGAACTGTGAGTGGGAGCTGGCTTGAAGTGACCTCCCCAGTAAGGTCACAGAGCCCCTGAGATGTCACACTGCCTCCTGGGATGTCACAGCCCACCCTGAGATCTCACAAATCCCCCTTGTGATGTCACAGAGCCAGTGCTGCTCTAGCACTCTGGGATGTCATACAGTTGCGCTGTGATGGCACAGAAGACTCTGGCATCACAAAGTCAGCCCGTGTCACAATCCTTTAGTGCAAGCGGGAATCATGACAGTTCATTTTCCCCATCTCAGAATTAGCAGAAGTAGATAGGCTTATCATGAGAAACCGAATGTGATGAACATGTTAGAAATGCAAGGCTCCAAGTTATTAATTTTTAATTTAATAAAAGTTATTAAGTGTACCAAATATAAACTTTGAGAAAAATGAAAAAAAGACACTATAAAAAAAAGTCAATGTGGAGCCCGGGATTGCCACCGGGTGAGACACAGGTTTGACAGCTGCAGCAGAGGGTCCTCTATGCTTCACACCGACCGTCCTGTCTGACCCATTTTTATACGATTTTCCTTGCCTGAGCCAGAGTCCCCTTTCTTCCTTTTCAAAGTGCATGTATTCATGTGGAGTTCTTTTCTCTGTGGCAAGTTGAACAATACGTGTCCGGAGAGTGATGAACACCTGTGTTTGCAGTCCCGGAATTCGGATTTGAGATGTACCTCCCTGATGGCTCTGACTATCTCGGTCTCGGATATTTATCGTGTATTTATCGTCCGGGTGTTTCTCGGACAACCTTGATGCATGATCCCTCTCTGGGCTGGCCACTTTCGTTCGCTTGTAAATAAAGTCCTCCCTCTCTCGTCCAGGTGGCTTTGACATGGTGTTGCAATCGCTGTTGCTGGCTTGTGCGATTTAAAAACTTCCTATAAGAGTATAATTTAACAGCACATAACTATAAAAGAGACGACAATTTTATTTGCACGAATTATCCTATAGACATATAACAGTCCTAATGATTCCTTGAGGCCTTGCAGTGTCACAATGTTCTCCATGGTTCCACAGGCCCCACAGTGTCATGTGACTCCTCTGTTCCATGAGTCCTGCAATGTCACAATGGACCTTTGGACCAATGGACCATGGGGCTTTGCAGTGTCACAACGCTCTCCTTTGGCTCCACAGGGTCACAATGGAGCACTGATTACAGGCAGCCTCTCTGTGTCACCCTGGAGCTTTGTTTCCGTGGGGTCTCGCAGTGTCCCAATGGAGCCTTGGCTGGATGGGGCCTCACAGTGTCACAATGATGCCTACATTCCACTGAGGCACACGGCGTCACTAGGGTCCCCTTGCTTCCATGAGGCCCAGCAATGTCACAGTGGTGTCCATGAATCCATGAGGACTCACAGTATCCCAATGGTCTCTTGATCTCACATGGTCCCACAGTGTCCCAATGGTCCCTTGGTCTCACAAGGCCCCACAGTGTCCCAATGGTCACTTCTTCTCACATGGCCCCACAGTGTAACAATGGTCCCTTGGTTCCATGGTTCCTGGTCTGGTGCATTCCCCTTTCCCCTTCTCAGGCCACCCTGCCAGCTGAGAAATGCTCACTGGGCCAGGGCCTTGGCCAGCAGCCCCTGGGCTCAGCTCCTCTGGAGCTCATCACAGACACTGTCTGCTCCAGGCTCAACCCTTCATCCCCTGGGGAGATGCCAAAGCCTCCACAGGGAACATTTCCCTTTGCTCAGGGGAATTTCTCACAGGTGCCTTGTAGTGACTCTTTGTGTCTGTGTGCACACAGGAGTGCCTGTGCTCAGGGAAATGTGGCAGAAATGCTGCTCTCTGAGGGCTTTGATTGCCTTGGATAGCTGAGCCAGTCAGGCCTGGAAGTAAGGTTAAGTCATGTCACCCTGATTCTTAAGATTTTCTAAAGCCTTCTGAGTTTCCATTCTGTTGGAGAACTTTCGCACACAATTTCTGTCAACAACATATTGTTTACAATCTTTTATGGGGCTGGACAAACTTGATGTACTAGTGCTTTGTCCAATGTCTTTGGACAGGTGGTCCATTCACTCTCCAATCCAATGTCACCTTTGGGAAAGTATAAAAGTTGGAGTCAGAGAATAAACTTTTCTCTTTACCTTGAAAATAGCAGGTGGCTCGTGTCGTGCTTTCACGTGTCTTATAGCGACAAAGTCACAAGCTGTAAGCAAAGTTAAATGCTGCTAAGAGTTGTTCTTTTGCTAATTTGTGAAGCTTAATAGAAGTTATAAGCAAAGTTGAATATTGTTAAGTGTTATTCCACAGCTCTGTTTAGCTTTTAGGCTGTATTCCTTTTATCCTTGCCCTCACTGTCCTTTCGTCACACACACACACACACACACACACACACCCACACACACACACACACACACAAACACACAGAGACACACAGACACCGGGACAGTTCTTGACTCCTTTTTGGTTTGATTGCCTGGATTTTGTTTGGTTTTGTTGTTGCTTTGTTTCCTTGGTGTGCCTGAAGTGTCCAGTCAGGAGCAGAGTGACTCTTGCCAAGGAAGTCTGTGGTGCTGTCACTTAATATTAAAGTTGTTTTATGCTACTCCCCTGCTGGGGATTTTTAAAGTGCTCTCAAGCCCTCCTTCATAAGAGGGTGAAGGAGCCCTGGCCAAGCTCTGGCCCTGGGGGCACAGGGATGCTGCTAGGGGGTCCCTGTCTCCCTGTTCCAACTGTGACGGCCCTGAGTCCCTGTCCCCGTGTCAGGCTCTGGGCTTGATCTCCTCGAACATCCTCAGCAGGGGGCTGCAGCGCCAGGGGCAGGGGGACCCAGAGGGACACGGGATGCCACCGGGCACGAGCAGCTTTGGACTTCTCTGGGAGGAACTGTGAGTGGGAGCTGGCTTGAAGTGACCTCCCCAGTAAGGTCACAGAGCCCCTGAGATGTCACACTGCCTCCTGGGATGTCACAGCCCACCCTGAGATCTCACAAATCCCCCTTGTGATGTCACAGAGCCAGTGCTGCTCTAGCACTCTGGGATGTCATACAGTTGCGCTGTGATGGCACAGAAGACTCTGGCATCACAAAGTCAGCCCGTGTCACAATCCTTTAGTGCAAGCGGGAATCATGACAGTTCATTTTCCCCATCTCAGAATTAGCAGAAGTAGATAGGCTTATCATGAGAAACCGAATGTGATGAACACGTTAGAAATGCAAGGCTCCAAGTTATTAATTTTTAATTTAATAAAAGTTATTAAGTGTACCAAATATAAACTTTGAGAAAAATGAAAAAAAGCCACTATAAAAAAAAGTCAATGTGGAGCCCGGGATTGCCACCGGGTGAGACACAGGTTTGACAGCTGCAGCAGAGGGTCCTCTATGCTTCACACCGACCGTCCTGTCTGACCCATTTTTATACGATTTTCCTTGCCTGAGCCAGAGTCCCCTTTCTTCCTTTTCAAAGTGCATGTATTCATGTGGAGTTCTTTTCTCTGTGGCAAGTTGAACAATACGTGTCCGGAGAGTGATGAACACCTGTGTTTGCAGTCCCGGAATTCGGATTTGAGATGTACCTCCCTGATGGCTCTGACTATCTCGGTCTCGGATATTTATCGTGTATTTATCGTCCGGGTGTTTCTCGGACAACCTTGATGCATGATCCCTCTCTGGGCTGGCCACTTTCGTTCGCTTGTAAATAAAGTCCTCCCTCTCTCGTCCAGGAGGCTTTGACATGGTGTTGCAATCGGTGTTGCTGGCTTGTGCGATTTAAAAACTTCCTATAAGAGTATAATTTAACAGCACATAACTATAAAAGAGACGACAATTTTATTTGCACGAATTATCCTATAGACATATAACAGTCCTAATGATTCCTTGAGGCCTTGCAGTGTCACAATGTTCTCCATGGTTCCACAGGCCCCACAGTGTCATGTGACTCCTCTGTTCCATGAGTCCTGCAATGTCACAATGGACCTTTGGACCAATGGACCATGGGGCTTTGCAGTGTCACAACGCTCTCCTTTGGCTCCACAGGGTCACAATGGAGCACTGATTACAGGCAGCCTCTCTGTGTTACCCTGGAGCTTTGTTTCCGTGGGGTCTCGCAGTGTCCCAATGGAGCCTTGGCTGGATGGGGCCTCACAGTGTCACAATGATGCCTACATTCCACTGAGGCACACGGCGTCACTAGGGTCCCCTTGCTTCCATGAGGCCCAGCAATGTCACAGTGGTGTCCATGAATCCATGAGGACTCACAGTATCCCAATGGTCTCTTGATCTCACATGGTCCCACAGTGTCCCAATGGTCCCTTGGTCTCACAAGGCCCCACAGTGTCCCAATGGTCACTTCTTCTCACATGGCCCCACAGTGTAACAATGGTCCCTTGGTTCCATGGTTCCTGGTCTGGTGCATTCCCCTTTCCCCTTCTCAGGCCACCCTGCCAGCTGAGAAATGCTCACTGGGCCTGGGCCTTGGCCAGCAGCCCCTGGGCTCAGCTCCTCTGGAGCTCATCACAGACACTGTCTGCTCCAGGCTCAACCCTTCATCCCCTGGGGAGATGCCAAAGCCTCCACAGGGAGCATTTCCCTTTGCTCAGGGGAATTTCTCACAGGTGCCTTGTAGTGACTCTTTGTGTCTGTGTGCACACAGGAGTGCCTGTGCTCAGGGAAATGTGGCAGAAATGCTGCTCTCTGAGGGCTTTGATTGCCTTGGATAGCTGAGCCAGTCAGGCCTGGAAGTAAGGTTAAGTCATGTCACCCTGATTCTTAAGATTTTCTAAAGCCTTCTGAGTTTCCATTCTGTTGGAGAACCTTCCCACACAATTTCTGTCAACAACATATTGTTTACAATCTTTTGTGGGGCTGGACAAACTTGATGTACTAGTGCTTTGTCCAATGTCTTTGGACAGGTGGTCCATTCACTCTCCAATCCAATGTCACCTTTGGGAAAGTATAAAAGTTGGAGTCAGAGAATAAACTTTTCTCTTTACCTTGAAAATAGCAGGTGGCTCGCGTCGTGCTTTCACGTGTCTTATAGCGACAAAGTCACAAGCTGTAAGCAAAGTTAAATGCTGCTAAGAGTTGTTCTTTTGCTAATTTGTGAAGCTTAATAGAAGTTATAAGCAAAGTTGAATATTGTTAAGTGTTATTCCACAGCTCTGTTTAGCTTTTAGGCTGTATTCCTTTTATCCTTGCCCTCACTGTCCTTTCGTCACACACACACACACACACACACACACACACACACACACACACACACACACAAACACACAGAGACACACAGACACCGGGACAGTTCTTGACTCCTTTTTGGTTTGATTGCCTGGATTTTGTTTGGTTTTGTTGTTGCTTTGTTTCCTTGGTGTGCCTGAAGTGTCCAGTCAGGAGCAGAGTGACTCTTGCCAAGGAACTCTGTGGTGCTGTCACTTAATATTAAAGTTGTTTTATGCTACTCCCCTGCTGGGGATTTTTAAAGTGCTCTCAAGCCCTCCTTCATAAGAGGGTGAAGGAGCCCTGGCCAAGCTCTGGCCCTGGGGGCACAGGGATGCTGCTAGGGGGTCCCTGTCTCCCTGTTCCAACTGTGACGGCCCTGAGTCCCTGTCCCCGTGTCAGGCTCTGGGCTTGATCTCCTCGAACATCCTCAGCAGGGGGCTGCAGCGCCAGGGGCAGGGGGACCCAGAGGGACACGGGATGCCACCGGGCACGAGCAGCTTTGGACTTCTCTGGGAGGAACTGTGAGTGGGAGCTGGCTTGAAGTGACCTCCCCAGTAAGGTCACAGAGCCCCTGAGATGTCACACTGCCTCCTGGGATGTCACAGCCCACCCTGAGATCTCACAAATCCCCCTTGTGATGTCACAGAGCCAGTGCTGCTCTAGCACTCTGGGATGTCATACAGTTGCGCTGTGATGGCACAGAAGACTCTGGCATCACAAAGTCAGCCCGTGTCACAATCCTTTAGTGCAAGCGGGAATCATGACAGTTCATTTTCCCCATCTCAGAATTAGCAGAAGTAGATAGGCTTATCATGAGAAACCGAATGTGATGAACATGTTAGAAATGCAAGGCTGCAAGTTATTAATTTTTAATTTAATAAAAGTTATTAAGTGTACCAAATATAAACTTTGAGAAAAATGAAAAAAAGCCACTATAAAAAAAAGTCAATGTGGAGCCCGGGATTGCCACCGGGTGAGACACAGGTTTGACAGCTGCAGCAGAGGGTCCTCTATGCTTCACACCGACCGTCCTGTCTGACCCATTTTTATACGATTTTCCTTGCCTGAGCCAGAGTCCCCTTTCTTCCTTTTCAAAGTGCATGTATTCATGTGGAGTTCTTTTCTCTGTGGCAAGTTGAACAATACGTGTCCGGAGAGTGATGAACACCAGTGTTTGCAGTCCCGGAATTCGGATTTGAGATGTACCTCCCTGATGGCTCTGACTATCTCGGTCTCGGATATTTATCGTGTATTTATCGTCCGGGTGTTTCTCGGACAACCTTGATGCATGATCCCTCTCTGGGCTGGCCACTTTCGTTCGCTTGTAAATAAAGTCCTCCCTCTCTCGTCCAGGTGGCTTTGACATGGTGTTGCAGTCGCAGTTGCTGGCTTGTGCGATTTAAAAACTTCCTATAAGAGTATAATTTAACAGCACATAACTATAAAAGAGACGACAATTTTATTTGCACGAATTATCCTATAGACATATAACAGTCCTAATGATTCCTTGAGGCCTTGCAGTGTCACAATGTTCTCCATGGTTCCACAGGCCCCACAGTGTCATGTGACTCCTCTGTTCCATGAGTCCTGCAATGTCACAATGGACCTTTGGACCAATGGACCATGGGGCTTTGCAGTGTCACAACGCTCTCCTTTGGCTCCACAGGGTCACAATGGAGCACTGATTACAGGCAGCCTCTCTGTGTTACCCTGGAGCTTTGTTTCCGTGGGGTCTCGCAGTGTCCCAATGGAGCCTTGGCTGGATGGGGCCTCACAGTGTCACAATGATGCCTACATTCCACTGAGGCACACGGCGTCACTAGGGTCCCCTTGCTTCCATGAGGCCCAGCAATGTCACAGTGGTGTCCATGAATCCATGAGGACTCACAGTATCCCAATGGTCTCTTGATCTCACATGGTCCCACAGTGTCCCAATGGTCCCTTGGTCTCACAAGGCCCCACAGTGTCCCAATGGTCACTTCTTCTCACATGGCCCCACAGTGTAACAATGGTCCCTTGGTTCCATGGTTCCTGGTCTGGTGCATTCCCCTTTCCCCTTCTCAGGCCACCCTGCCAGCTGAGAAATGCTCACTGGGCCTGGGCCTTGGCCAGCAGCCCCTGGGCTCAGCTCCTCTGGAGCTCATCACAGACACTGTCTGCTCCAGGCTCAACCCTTCATCCCCTGGGGAGATGCCAAAGCCTCCACAGGGAACATTTCCCTTTGCTCAGGGGAATTTCTCACAGGTGCCTTGTAGTGACTCTTTGTGTCTGTGTGCACACAGGAGTGCCTGTGCTCAGGGAAATGTGGCAGAAATGCTGCTCTCTGAGGGCTTTGATTGCCTTGGATAGCTGAGCCAGTCAGGCCTGGAAGTAAGGTTAAGTCATGTCACCCTGATTCTTAAGATTTTCTAAAGCCTTCTGAGTTTCCATTCTGTTGGAGAACCTTCCCACACAATTTCTGTCAACAACATATTGTTTACAATCTTTTATGGGGCTGGACAAACTTGATGTACTAGTGCTTTGTCCAATGTCTTTGGACAGGTGGTCCATTCACTCTCCAATCCAATGTCACCTTTGGGAAAGTATAAAAGTTGGAGTCAGAGAATAAACTTTTCTCTTTACCTTGAAAATAGCAGGTGGCTCGCGTCGTGCTTTCACTTGTCTTATAGCGACAAAGTCACAAGCTGTAAGCAAAGTTAAATGCTGCTAAGAGTTGTTCTTTTGCTAATTTGTGAAGCTTAATAGAAGTTATAAGCAAAGTTGAATATTGTTAAGTGTTATTCCACAGCTCTGTTTAGCTTTTAGGCTGTATTCCTTTTATCCTTGCCCTCACTGTCCTTTCGTCACACACACACACACACACACACACACACCCACACACACACACACACACAAACACACAGAGACACACAGACACCGGGACAGTTCTTGACTCCTTTTCGGTATGATTGCCTGGATTTTGTTTGGTTTTCTTGTTGCTTTGTTTCCTTGGTGTGCCTGAAGTGTCCAGTCAGGAGCAGAGTGACTCTTGCCAAGGAACTCTGTGGTGCTGTCACTTAATATTAAAGCTGTTTTATGCTACTCCCCTGCTGGGGATTTTTAAAGTGCTCTCAAGCCCTCCTTCATAAGAGGGTGAAGGAGCCCTGGCCAAGCTCTGGCCCTGGGGGCACAGGGATGCTGCTAGGGGGTCCCTGTCTCCCTGTTCCAACTGTGACGGCCCTGAGCCCCTGTCCCCGTGTCAGGCTCTGGGCTTGATCTCCTCGAACATCCTCAGGGGGAGGCTGCAGCGCCAGGGGCAGGGGGACCCAGAGGGACACGGGATGCCACCGGGCACGAGCAGCTTTGGACTTCTCTGGGAGGAACTGTGAGTGGGAGCTGGCTTGAAGTGACCTCCCCAGTAAGGTCACAGAGCCCCTGAGATGTCACACTGCCTCCTGGGATGTCACAGCCCACCCTGAGATCTCACAAATCCCCCTTGTGATGTCACAGAGCCAGTGCTGCTCTAGCACTCTGGGATGTCATACAGTTGCGCTGTGATGGCACAGAAGACTCTGGCATTACAAAGTCAGCCCGTGTCACAATCCTCTAGTGCAAGCGGGAATCATGACAGTTCATTTTCCCCATCTCAGAGTTAGCAGAAGTAGATAGGCTTATCATGAGAAACTGAATGTGGTGAACATGTTAGAAATGCAAGGCTCCAAGTTATTAATTTTTAATTTAATAAAAGTTATTAAGTGTACCAAATATAAACTTTGAGAAAAATGAAAAAAAGACACTATAAAAAAAAGTCAATGTGGAGCCCGGGATTGCCACCGGGTGAGACACAGGTTGGACAGCTGCAGCAGAGGGTCCTCTATGCTTCACACCGACCGTCCTGTCTGACCCATTTCTATACGATTTTCCTTGCCTGAGCCAGAGTCCCCTTTCTTCCTTTTCAAAGTGCATGTATTCATGTGGAGTTCTTTTCTCTGTGGCAAGTTGAACAATACGTGTCCGGAGAGTGATGAACACCAGTGTTTGCAGTCCCGGAATTCGGATTTGAGATGTACCTCCCTGATGGCTCTGACTATCTCGGTCTCGGATATTTATCGTGTATTTATCGTCCGGGTGTTTCTCGGACAACCTTGATGCATGATCCCTCTCTGGGCTGGCCACTTTCGTTCGCTTGTAAATAAAGTCCTCCCTCTCTCGTCCAGGTGGCTTTGACATGGTGTTGCAGTCGCAGTTGCTGGCTTGTGCGATTTAAAAACTTCCTATAAGAGTATAATTTAACAGCACATAACTATAAAAGAGACGACAATTTTATTTGCACGAATTATCCTATAGACATATAACAGTCCTAATGATTCCTTGAGGCCTTGCAGTGTCACAATGTTCTCCATGGTTCCACAGGCCCCACAGTGTCATGTGACTCCTCTGTTCCATGAGTCCTGCAATGTCACAATGGACCTTTGGACCAATGGACCATGGGGCTTTGCAGTGTCACAACGCTCTCCTTTGGCTCCACAGGGTCACAATGGAGCACTGATTACAGGCAGCCTCTCTGTGTTACCCTGGAGCTTTGTTTCCGTGGGGTCTCGCAGTGTCCCAATGGAGCCTTGGCTGGATGGGGCCTCACAGTGTCACAATGATGCCTACATTCCACTGAGGCACACGGCGTCACTAGGGTCCCCTTGCTTCCATGAGGCCCAGCAATGTCACAGTGGTGTCCATGAATCCATGAGGACTCACAGTATCCCAATGGTCTCTTGATCTCACATGGTCCCACAGTGTCCCAATGGTCCCTTGGTCTCACAAGGCCCCACAGTGTCCCAATGGTCACTTCTTCTCACATGGCCCCACAGTGTAACAATGGTCCCTTGGTTCCATGGTTCCTGGTCTGGTGCATTCCCCTTTCCCCTTCTCAGGCCGCCCTGCCAGCTGAGAAATGCTCACTGGGCCTGGGCCTTGGCCAGCAGCCCCTGGGCTCAGCTCCTCTGGAGCTCATCACAGACACTGTCTGCTCCAGGCTCAACCCTTCATCCCCTGGGGAGATGCCAAAGCCTCCACAGGGAACATTTCCCTTTGCTCAGGGGAATTTCTCACAGGTGCCTTGTAGTGACTCTTTGTGTCTGTGTGCACACAGGAGTGCCTGTGCTCAGGGAAATGTGGCAGAAATGCTGCTCTCTGAGGGCTTTGATTGCCTTGGATAGCTGAGCCAGTCAGGCCTGGAAGTAAGGTTAAGTCATGTCACCCTGATTCTTAAGATTTTCTAAAGCCTTCTGAGTTTCCATTCTGTTGGAGAACCTTCCCACACAATTTCTGTCAACAACATATTGTTTACAATCTTTTATGGGGCTGGACAAACTTGATGTACTAGTGCTTTGTCCAATGTCTTTGGACAGGTGGTCCATTCACTCTCCAATCCAATGTCACCTTTGGGAAAGTATAAAAGTTGGAGTCAGAGAATAAACTTTTCTCTTTACCTTGAAAATAGCAGGTGGCTCGCGTCGTGCTTTCACGTGTCTTATAGCGACAAAGTCACAAGCTGTAAGCAAAGTTAAATGCTGCTAAGAGTTGTTCTTTTGCTAATTTGTGAAGCTTAATAGAAGTTATAAGCAAAGTTGAATATTGTTAAGTGTTATTCCACAGCTCTGTTTAGCTTTTAGGCTGTATTCCTTTTATCCTTGCCCTCACTGTCCTTTCGTCACACACACACACACACACACACACACACACACACACACACCCACACACACACACACACACACAAACACACAGAGACACACAGACACCGGGACAGTTCTTGACTCCTTTTTGGTTTGATTGCCTGGATTTTGTTTGGTTTTGTTGTTGCTTTGTTTCCTTGGTGTGCCTGAAGTGTCCAGTCAGGAGCAGAGTGACTCTTGCCAAGGAACTCTGTGGTGCTGTCACTTAATATTAAAGCTGTTTTATGCTACTCCCCTGCTGGGGATTTTTAAAGTGCTCTCAAGCCCTCCTTCATAAGAGGGTGAAGGAGCCCTGGCCAAGCTCTGGCCCTGGGGGCACAGGGATGCTGCTAGGGGGTCCCTGTCTCCCTGTTCCAACTGTGACGGCCCTGAGTCCCTGTCCCCGTGTCAGGCTCTGGGCTTGATCTCCTCGAACATCCTCAGCAGGGGGCTGCAGCGCCAGGGGCAGGGGGACCCAGAGGGACACGGGATGCCACCGGGCACGAGCAGCTTTGGACTTCTCTGGGAGGAACTGTGAGTGGGAGCTGGCTTGAAGTGACCTCCCCAGTAAGGTCACAGAGCCCCTGAGATGTCACACTGCCTCCTGGGATGTCACAGCCCACCCTGAGATCTCACAAATCCCCCTTGTGATGTCACAGAGCCAGTGCTGCTCTAGCACTCTGGGATGTCATACAGTTGCGCTGTGATGGCACAGAAGACTCTGGCATCACAAAGTCAGCCCGTGTCACAATCCTTTAGTGCAAGCGGGAATCATGACAGTTCATTTTCCCCATCTCAGAATTAGCAGAAGTAGATAGGCTTATCATGAGAAACCGAATGTGATGAACACGTTAGAAATGCAAGGCTCCAAGTTATTAATTTTTAATTTAATAAAAGTTATTAAGTGTACCAAATATAAACTTTGAGAAAAATGGAAAAAAGACACTATAAAAAAAAGTCAATGTGGAGCCCGGGATTGCCACCGGGTGAGACACAGGTTTGACAGCTGCAGCAGAGGGTCCTCTATGCTTCACACCGACCGTCCTGTCTGACCCATTTTTATACGATTTTCCTTGCCTGAGCCAGAGTCCCCTTTCTTCCTTTTCAAAGTGCATGTATTCATGTGGAGTTCTTTTCTCTGTGGCAAGTTGAACAATACGTGTCCGGAGAGTGATGAACACCTGTGTTTGCAGTCCCGGAATTCGGATTTGAGATGTACCTCCCTGATGGCTCTGACTATCTCGGTCTCGGATATTTATCGTGTATTTATCGTCCGGGTGTTTCTCGGACAACCTTGATGCATGATCCCTCTCTGGGCTGGCCACTTTCGTTCGCTTGTAAATAAAGTCCTCCCTCTCTCGTCCAGGTGGCTTTGACATGGTGTTGCAATCGCTGTTGCTGGCTTGTGCGATTTAAAAACTTCCTATAAGAGTATAATTTAACAGCACATAACTATAAAAGAGACGACAATTTTATTTGCACGAATTATCCTATAGACATATAACAGTCCTAATGATTCCTTGAGGCCTTGCAGTGTCACAATGTTCTCCATGGTTCCACAGGCCCCACAGTGTCATGTGACTCCTCTGTTCCATGAGTCCTGCAATGTCACAATGGACCTTTGGACCAATGGACCATGGGGCTTTGCAGTGTCACAACGCTCTCCTTTGGCTCCACAGGGTCACAATGGAGCACTGATTACAGGCAGCCTCTCTGTGTCACCCTGGAGCTTTGTTTCCGTGGGGTCTCGCAGTGTCCCAATGGAGCCTTGGCTGGATGGGGCCTCACAGTGTCACAATGATGCCTACATTCCACTGAGGCACACGGCGTCACTAGGGTCCCCTTGCTTCCATGAGGCCCAGCAATGTCACAGTGGTGTCCATGAATCCATGAGGACTCACAGTATCCCAATGGTCTCTTGATCTCACATGGTCCCACAGTGTCCCAATGGTCCCTTGGTCTCACAAGGCCCCACAGTGTCCCAATGGTCACTTCTTCTCACATGGCCCCACAGTGTAACAATGGTCCCTTGGTTCCATGGTTCCTGGTCTGGTGCATTCCCCTTTCCCCTTCTCAGGCCACCCTGCCAGCTGAGAAATGCTCACTGGGCCAGGGCCTTGGCCAGCAGCCCCTGGGCTCAGCTCCTCTGGAGCTCATCACAGACACTGTCTGCTCCAGGCTCAACCCTTCATCCCCTGGGGAGATGCCAAAGCCTCCACAGGGAACATTTCCCTTTGCTCAGGGGAATTTCTCACAGGTGCCTTGTAGTGACTCTTTGTGTCTGTGTGCACACAGGAGTGCCTGTGCTCAGGGAAATGTGGCAGAAATGCTGCTCTCTGAGGGCTTTGATTGCCTTGGATAGCTGAGCCAGTCAGGCCTGGAAGTAAGGTTAAGTCATGTCACCCTGATTCTTAAGATTTTCTAAAGCCTTCTGAGTTTCCATTCTGTTGGAGAACTTTCGCACACAATTTCTGTCAACAACATATTGTTTACAATCTTTTATGGGGCTGGACAAACTTGATGTACTAGTGCTTTGTCCAATGTCTTTGGACAGGTGGTCCATTCACTCTCCAATCCAATGTCACCTTTGGGAAAGTATAAAAGTTGGAGTCAGAGAATAAACTTTTCTCTTTACCTTGAAAATAGCAGGTGGCTCGTGTCGTGCTTTCACGTGTCTTATAGCGACAAAGTCACAAGCTGTAAGCAAAGTTAAATGCTGCTAAGAGTTGTTCTTTTGCTAATTTGTGAAGCTTAATAGAAGTTATAAGCAAAGTTGAATATTGTTAAGTGTTATTCCACAGCTCTGTTTAGCTTTTAGGCTGTATTCCTTTTATCCTTGCCCTCACTGTCCTTTCGTCACACACACACACACACACACACACACACACACACACACACACACACACACAAACACACAGAGACACACAGACACCGGGACAGTTCTTGACTCCTTTTTGGTTTGATTGCCTGGATTTTGTTTGGTTTTGTTGTTGCTTTGTTTCCTTGGTGTGCCTGAAGTGTCCAGTCAGGAGCAGAGTGACTCTTGCCAAGGAAGTCTGTGGTGCTGTCACTTAATATTAAAGTTGTTTTATGCTACTCCCCTGCTGGGGATTTTTAAAGTGCTCTCAAGCCCTCCTTCATAAGAGGGTGAAGGAGCCCTGGCCAAGCTCTGGCCCTGGGGGCACAGGGATGCTGCTAGGGGGTCCCTGTCTCCCTGTTCCAACTGTGACGGCCCTGAGTCCCTGTCCCCGTGTCAGGCTCTGGGCTTGATCTCCTCGAACATCCTCAGCAGGGGGCTGCAGCGCCAGGGGCAGGGGGACCCAGAGGGACACGGGATGCCACCGGGCACGAGCAGCTTTGGACTTCTCTGGGAGGAACTGTGAGTGGGAGCTGGCTTGAAGTGACCTCCCCAGTAAGGTCACAGAGCCCCTGAGATGTCACACTGCCTCCTGGGATGTCACAGCCCACCCTGAGATCTCACAAATCCCCCTTGTGATGTCACAGAGCCAGTGCTGCTCTAGCACTCTGGGATGTCATACAGTTGCGCTGTGATGGCACAGAAGACTCTGGCATCACAAAGTCAGCCCGTGTCACAATCCTTTAGTGCAAGCGGGAATCATGACAGTTCATTTTCCCCATCTCAGAATTAGCAGAAGTAGATAGGCTTATCATGAGAAACCGAATGTGATGAACACGTTAGAAATGCAAGGCTCCAAGTTATTAATTTTTAATTTAATAAAAGTTATTAAGTGTACCAAATATAAACTTTGAGAAAAATGAAAAAAAGACACTATAAAAAAAAGTCAATGTGGAGCCCGGGATTGCCACCGGGTGAGACACAGGTTTGACAGCTGCAGCAGAGGGTCCTCTATGCTTCACACCGACCGTCCTGTCTGACCCATTTTTATACGATTTTCCTTGCCTGAGCCAGAGTCCCCTTTCTTCCTTTTCAAAGTGCATGTATTCATGTGGAGTTCTTTTCTCTGTGGCAAGTTGAACAATACGTGTCCGGAGAGTGATGAACACCTGTGTTTGCAGTCCCGGAATTCGGATTTGAGATGTACCTCCCTGATGGCTCTGACTATCTCGGTCTCGGATATTTATCGTGTATTTATCGTCCGGGTGTTTCTCGGACAACCTTGATGCATGATCCCTCTCTGGGCTGGCCACTTTCGTTCGCTTGTAAATAAAGTCCTCCCTCTCTCGTCCAGGAGGCTTTGACATGGTGTTGCAATCGGTGTTGCTGGCTTGTGCGATTTAAAAACTTCCTATAAGAGTATAATTTAACAGCACATAACTATAAAAGAGACGACAATTTTATTTGCACGAATTATCCTATAGACATATAACAGTCCTAATGATTCCTTGAGGCCTTGCAGTGTCACAATGTTCTCCATGGTTCCACAGGCCCCACAGTGTCATGTGACTCCTCTGTTCCATGAGTCCTGCAATGTCACAATGGACCTTTGGACCAATGGACCATGGGGCTTTGCAGTGTCACAACGCTCTCCTTTGGCTCCACAGGGTCACAATGGAGCACTGATTACAGGCAGCCTCTCTGTGTTACCCTGGAGCTTTGTTTCCGTGGGGTCTCGCAGTGTCCCAATGGAGCCTTGGCTGGATGGGGCCTCACAGTGTCACAATGATGCCTACATTCCACTGAGGCACACGGCGTCACTAGGGTCCCCTTGCTTCCATGAGGCCCAGCAATGTCACAGTGGTGTCCATGAATCCATGAGGACTCACAGTATCCCAATGGTCTCTTGATCTCACATGGTCCCACAGTGTCCCAATGGTCCCTTGGTCTCACAAGGCCCCACAGTGTCCCAATGGTCACTTCTTCTCACATGGCCCCACAGTGTAACAATGGTCCCTTGGTTCCATGGTTCCTGGTCTGGTGCATTCCCCTTTCCCCTTCTCAGGCCACCCTGCCAGCTGAGAAATGCTCACTGGGCCAGGGCCTTGGCCAGCAGCCCCTGGGCTCAGCTCCTCTGGAGCTCATCACAGACACTGTCTGCTCCAGGCTCAACCCTTCATCCCCTGGGGAGATGCCAAAGCCTCCACAGGGAACATTTCCCTTTGCTCAGGGGAATTTCTCACAGGTGCCTTGTAGTGACTCTTTGTGTCTGTGTGCACACAGGAGTGCCTGTGCTCAGGGAAATGTGGCAGAAATGCTGCTCTCTGAGGGCTTTGATTGCCTTGGATAGCTGAGCCAGTCAGGCCTGGAAGTAAGGTTAAGTCATGTCACCCTGATTCTTAAGATTTTCTAAAGCCTTCTGAGTTTCCATTCTGTTGGAGAACCTTCCCACACAATTTCTGTCAACAACATATTGTTTACAATCTTTTATGGGGCTGGACAAACTTAATGTACTAGTGCTTTGTCCAATGTCTTTGGACAGGTGGTCCATTCACTCTCCAATCCAATGTCACCTTTGGGAAAGTATAAAAGTTGGAGTCAGAGAATAAACTTTTCTCTTTACCTTGAAAATAGCAGGTGGCTCGCGTCGTGCTTTCACGTGTCTTATAGCGACAAAGTCACAAGCTGTAAGCAAAGTTAAATGCTGCTAAGAGTTGTTCTTTTGCTAATTTGTGAAGCTTAATAGAAGTTATAAGCAAAGTTGAATATTGTTAAGTGTTATTCCACAGCTCTGTTTAGCTTTTAGGCTGTATTCCTTTTATCCTTGCCCTCACTGTCCTTTCGTCACACACACACACACACACACACACACACCCACACCCACACACACACACAAACACACAGAGACACACAGACACCGGGACAGTTCTTGACTCCTTTTCGGTTTGATTGCCTGGATTTTGTTTGGTTTTGTTGTTGCTTTGTTTCCTTGGTGTGCCTGAAGTGTCCAGTCAGGAGCAGAGTGACTCTTGCCAAGGAAGTCTGTGGTGCTGTCACTTAATATTAAAGTTGTTTTATGCTACTCCCCTGTTGGGGATTTTTAAAGTGCTCTCAAGCCCTCCTTCATAAGAGGGTGAAGGAGCCCTGGCCAAGCTCTGGCCCTGGGGGCACAGGGATGCTGCTAGGGGGTCCCTGTCTCCCTGTTCCAACTGTGACGGCCCTGAGTCCCTGTCCCCGTGTCAGGCTCTGGGCTTGATCTCCTCGAACATCCTCAGCAGGGGGCTGCAGCGCCAGGGGCAGGGGGACCCAGAGGGACACGGGATGCCACCGGGCACAAGCAGCTTTGGACTTCTCTGGGAGGAACTGTGAGTGGGAGCTGGCTTGAAGTGACCTCCCCAGTAAGGTCACAGAGCCCCTGAGATGTCACACTGCCTCCTGGGATGTCACAGCCCACCCTGAGATCTCACAAATCCCCCTTGTGATGTCACAGAGCCAGTGCTGCTCTAGCACTCTGGGATGTCATACAGTTGCGCTGTGATGGCACAGAAGACTCTGGCATCACAAAGTCAGCCCGTGTCACAATCCTCTAGTGCAAGCGGGAATCATGACAGTTCATTTTCCCCATCTCAGAATTAGCAGAAGTAGATAGGCTTATCATGAGAAACCGAATGTGATGAACATGTTAGAAATGCAAGGCTCCAAGTTATTAATTTTTAATTTAATAAAAGTTATTAAGTGTACCAAATATAAACTTTGAGAAAAATGAAAAAAAGCCACTATAAAAAAAAGTCAATGTGGAGCCCGGGATTGCCACCGGGTGAGACACAGGTTTGACAGCTGCAGCAGAGGGTCCTCTATGCTTCACACCGACCGTCCTGTCTGACCCATTTTTATACGATTTTCCTTGCCTGAGCCAGAGTCCCCTTTCTTCCTTTTCAAAGTGCATGTATTCATGTGGAGTTCTTTTCTCTGTGGCAAGTTGAACAATACGTGTCCGGAGAGTGATGAACACCTGTGTTTGCAGTCCCGGAATTCGGATTTGAGATGTACCTCCCTGATGGCTCTGACTATCTCGGTCTCGGATATTTATCGTGTATTTATCGTCCGGGTGTTTCTCGGACAACCTTGATGCATGATCCCTCTCTGGGCTGGCCACTTTCGTTCGCTTGTAAATAAAGTCCTCCCTCTCTCGTCCAGGTGGCTTTGACATGGTGTTGCAGTCGCAGTTGCTGGCTTGTGCGATTTAAAAACTTCCTATAAGAGTATAATTTAACAGCACATAACTATAAAAGAGACGACAATTTTATTTGCACGAATTATCCTATAGACATATAACAGTCCTAATGATTCCTTGAGGCCTTGCAGTGTCACAATGTTCTCCATGGTTCCACAGGCCCCACAGTGTCATGTGACTCCTCTGTTCCATGAGTCCTGCAATGTCACAATGGACCTTTGGACCAATGGACCATGGGGCTTTGCAGTGTCACAACGCTCTCCTTTGGCTCCACAGGGTCACAATGGAGCACTGATTACAGGCAGCCTCTCTGTGTTACCCTGGAGCTTTGTTTCCGTGGGGTCTCGCAGTGTCCCAATGGAGCCTTGGCTGGATGGGGCCTCACAGTGTCACAATGATGCCTACATTCCACTGAGGCACACGGCGTCACTAGGGTCCCCTTGCTTCCATGAGGCCCAGCAATGTCACAGTGGTGTCCATGAATCCATGAGGACTCACAGTATCCCAATGGTCTCTTGATCTCACATGGTCCCACAGTGTCCCAATGGTCCCTTGGTCTCACAAGGCCCCACAGTGTCCCAATGGTCACTTCTTCTCACATGGCCCCACAGTGTAACAATGGTCCCTTGGTTCCATGGTTCCTGGTCTGGTGCATTCCCCTTTCCCCTTCTCAGGCCACCCTGCCAGCTGAGAAATGCTCACTGGGCCTGGGCCTTGGCCAGCAGCCCCTGGGCTCAGCTCCTCTGGAGCTCATCACAGACACTGTCTGCTCCAGGCTCAACCCTTCATCCCCTGGGGAGATGCCAAAGCCTCCACAGGGAGCATTTCCCTTTGCTCAGGGGAATTTCTCACAGGTGCCTTGTAGTGACTCTTTGTGTCTGTGTGCACACAGGAGTGCCTGTGCTCAGGGAAATGTGGCAGAAATGCTGCTCTCTGAGGGCTTTGATTGCCTTGGATAGCTGAGCCAGTCAGGCCTGGAAGTAAGGTTAAGTCATGTCACCCTGATTCTTAAGATTTTCTAAAGCCTTCTGAGTTTCCATTCTGTTGGAGAACCTTCCCACACAATTTCTGTCAACAACATATTGTTTACAATCTTTTGTGGGGCTGGACAAACTTGATGTACTAGTGCTTTGTCCAATGTCTTTGGACAGGTGGTCCATTCACTCTCCAATCCAATGTCACCTTTGGGAAAGTATAAAAGTTGGAGTCAGAGAATAAACTTTTCTCTTTACCTTGAAAATAGCAGGTGGCTCGCGTCGTGCTTTCACGTGTCTTATAGCGACAAAGTCACAAGCTGTAAGCAAAGTTAAATGCTGCTAAGAGTTGTTCTTTTGCTAATTTGTGAAGCTTAATAGAAGTTATAAGCAAAGTTGAATATTGTTAAGTGTTATTCCACAGCTCTGTTTAGCTTTTAGGCTGTATTCCTTTTATCCTTGCCCTCACTGTCCTTTCGTCACACACACACACACACACACACACACACACACACACACACACACACACACACAAACACACAGAGACACACAGACACCGGGACAGTTCTTGACTCCTTTTTGGTTTGATTGCCTGGATTTTGTTTGGTTTTGTTGTTGCTTTGTTTCCTTGGTGTGCCTGAAGTGTCCAGTCAGGAGCAGAGTGACTCTTGCCAAGGAACTCTGTGGTGCTGTCACTTAATATTAAAGCTGTTTTATGCTACTCCCCTGCTGGGGATTTTTAAAGTGCTCTCAAGCCCTCCTTCATAAGAGGGTGAAGGAGCCCTGGCCAAGCTCTGGCCCTGGGGGCACAGGGATGCTGCTAGGGGGTCCCTGTCTCCCTGTTCCAACTGTGACGGCCCTGAGTCCCTGTCCCCGTGTCAGGCTCTGGGCTTGATCTCCTCGAACATCCTCAGCAGGGGGCTGCAGCGCCAGGGGCAGGGGGACCCAGAGGGACACGGGATGCCACCGGGCACGAGCAGCTTTGGACTTCTCTGGGAGGAACTGTGAGTGGGAGCTGGCTTGAAGTGACCTCCCCAGTAAGGTCACAGAGCCCCTGAGATGTCACACTGCCTCCTGGGATGTCACAGCCCACCCTGAGATCTCACAAATCCCCCTTGTGATGTCACAGAGCCAGTGCTGCTCTAGCACTCTGGGATGTCATACAGTTGCGCTGTGATGGCACAGAAGACTCTGGCATCACAAAGTCAGCCCGTGTCACAATCCTTTAGTGCAAGCGGGAATCATGACAGTTCATTTTCCCCATCTCAGAATTAGCAGAAGTAGATAGGCTTATCATGAGAAACCGAATGTGATGAACATGTTAGAAATGCAAGGCTCCAAGTTATTAATTTTTAATTTAATAAAAGTTATTAAGTGTACCAAATATAAACTTTGAGAAAAATGAAAAAAAGACACTATAAAAAAAAGTCAATGTGGAGCCCGGGATTGCCACCGGGTGAGACACAGGTTTGACAGCTGCAGCAGAGGGTCCTCTATGCTTCACACCGACCGTCCTGTCTGACCCATTTTTATACGATTTTCCTTGCCTGAGCCAGAGTCCCCTTTCTTCCTTTTCAAAGTGCATGTATTCATGTGGAGTTCTTTTCTCTGTGGCAAGTTGAACAATACGTGTCCGGAGAGTGATGAACACCTGTGTTTGCAGTCCCGGAATTCGGATTTGAGATGTACCTCCCTGATGGCTCTGACTATCTCGGTCTCGGATATTTATCGTGTATTTATCGTCCGGGTGTTTCTCGGACAACCTTGATGCATGATCCCTCTCTGGGCTGGCCACTTTCGTTCGCTTGTAAATAAAGTCCTCCCTCTCTCGTCCAGGTGGCTTTGACATGGTGTTGCAGTCGCAGTTGCTGGCTTGTGCGATTTAAAAACTTCCTATAAGAGTATAATTTAACAGCACATAACTATAAAAGAGACGACAATTTTATTTGCACGAATTATCCTATAGACATATAACAGTCCTAATGATTCCTTGAGGCCTTGCAGTGTCACAATGTTCTCCATGGTTCCACAGGCCCCACAGTGTCATGTGACTCCTCTGTTCCATGAGTCCTGCAATGTCACAATGGACCTTTGGACCAATGGACCATGGGGCTTTGCAGTGTCACAACGCTCTCCTTTGGCTCCACAGGGTCACAATGGAGCACTGATTACAGGCAGCCTCTCTGTGTTACCCTGGAGCTTTGTTTCCGTGGGGTCTCGCAGTGTCCCAATGGAGCCTTGGCTGGATGGGGCCTCACAGTGTCACAATGATGCCTACATTCCACTGAGGCACACAGCGTCACTAGGGTCCCCTTGCTTCCATGAGGCCCAGCAATGTCACAGTGGTGTCCATGAATCCATGAGGACTCACAGTATCCCAATGGTCTCTTGATCTCACATGGTCCCACAGTGTCCCAATGGTCCCTTGGTGTCACAAGGCCCCACAGTGTCCCAATGGTCACTTCTTCTCACATGGCCCCACAGTGTAACAATGGTCCCTTGGTTCCATGGTTCCTGGTCTGGTGCATTCCCCTTTCCCCTTCTCAGGCCACCCTGCCAGCTGAGAAATGCTCACTGGGCCTGGGCCTTGGCCAGCAGCCCCTGGGCTCAGCTCCTCTGGAGCTCATCACAGACACTGTCTGCTCCAGGCTCAACTCTTCATCCCCTGGGGAGATGCCAAAGCCTCCACAGGGAACATTTCCCTTTGCTCAGGGGAATTTCTCACAGGTGCCTTGTAGTGACTCTTTGTGTCTGTGTGCACACAGGAGTGCCTGTGCTCAGGGAAATGTGGCAGAAATGCTGCTCTCTGAGGGCTTTGATTGCCTTGGATAGCTGAGCCAGTCAGGCCTGGAAGTAAGGTTAAGTCATGTCACCCTGATTCTTAAGATTTTCTAAAGCCTTCTGAGTTTCCATTCTGTTGGAGAACCTTCCCACACAATTTCTGTCAACAACATATTGTTTACAATCTTTTGTGGGGCTGGACAAACTTGATGTACTAGTGCTTTGTCCAATGTCTTTGGACAGGTGGTCCATTCACTCTCCAATCCAATGTCACCTTTGGGAAAGTATAAAAGTTGGAGTCAGAGAATAAACTTTTCTCTTTACCTTGAAAATAGCAGGTGGCTCGCGTCGTGCTTTCACGTGTCTTATAGCGACAAAGTCACAAGCTGTAAGCAAAGTTAAATGCTGCTAAGAGTTGTTCTTTTGCTAATTTGTGAAGCTTAATAGAAGTTATAAGCAAAGTTGAATATTGTTAAGTGTTATTCCACAGCTCTGTTTAGCTTTTAGGCTGTATTCCTTTTATCCTTGCCCTCACTGTCCTTTCGTCACACACACACACACACACACACACACACACACACACACACACACACACACAAACACACAGAGACACACAGACACCGGGACAGTTCTTGACTCCTTTTTGGTTTGATTGCCTGGATTTTGTTTGGTTTTGTTGTTGCTTTGTTTCCTTGGTGTGCCTGAAGTGTCCAGTCAGGAGCAGAGTGACTCTTGCCAAGGAAGTCTGTGGTGCTGTCACTTAATATTAAAGTTGTTTTATGCTACTCCCCTGCTGGGGATTTTTAAAGTGCTCTCAAGCCCTCCTTCATAAGAGGGTGAAGGAGCCCTGGCCAAGCTCTGGCCCTGGGGGCACAGGGATGCTGCTAGGGGGTCCCTGTCTCCCTGTTCCAACTGTGACGGCCCTGAGTCCCTGTCCCCGTGTCAGGCTCTGGGCTTGATCTCCTCGAACATCCTCAGCAGGGGGCTGCAGCGCCAGGGGCAGGGGGACCCAGAGGGACACGGGATGCCACCGGGCACGAGCAGCTTTGGACTTCTCTGGGAGGAACTGTGAGTGGGAGCTGGCTTGAAGTGACCTCCCCAGTAAGGTCACAGAGCCCCTGAGATGTCACACTGCCTCCTGGGATGTCACAGCCCACCCTGAGATCTCACAAATCCCCCTTGTGATGTCACAGAGCCAGTGCTGCTCTAGCACTCTGGGATGTCATACAGTTGCGCTGTGATGGCACAGAAGACTCTGGCATCACAAAGTCAGCCCGTGTCACAATCCTCTAGTGCAAGCGGGAATCATGACAGTTCATTTTCCCCATCTCAGAATTAGCAGAAGTAGATAGGCTTATCATGAGAAACCGAATGTGATGAACATGTTAGAAATGCAAGGCTCCAAGTTATTAATTTTTAATTTAATAAAAGTTATTAAGTGTACCAAATATAAACTTTGAGAAAAATGAAAAAAAGACACTATAAAAAAAAGTCAATGTGGAGCCCGGGATTGCCACCGGGTGAGACACAGGTTTGACAGCTGCAGCAGAGGGTCCTCTATGCTTCACACCGACCGTCCTGTCTGACCCATTTTTATACGATTTTCCTTGCCTGAGCCAGAGTCCCCTTTCTTCCTTTTCAAAGTGCATATATTCATGTGGAGTTCTTTTCTCTGTGGCAAGTTGAACAATACGTGTCCGGAGAGTGATGAACACCTGTGTTTGCAGTCCCGGAATTCGGATTTGAGATGTACCTCCCTGATGGCTCTGACTATCTCGGTCTCGGATATTTATCGTGTATTTATCGTCCGGGTGTTTCTCGGACAACCTTGATGCATGATCCCTCTCTGGGCTGGCCACTTTCGTTCGCTTGTAAATAAAGTCCTCCCTCTCTCGTCCAGGTGGCTTTGACATGGTGTTGCAGTCGCAGTTGCTGGCTTGTGCGATTTAAAAACTTCCTATAAGAGTATAATTTAACAGCACATAACTATAAAAGAGACGACAATTTTATTTGCACGAATTATCCTATAGACATATAACAGTCCTAATGATTCCTTGAGGCCTTGCAGTGTCACAATGTTCTCCATGGTTCCACAGGCCCCACAGTGTCATGTGACTCCTCTGTTCCATAAGTCCTGCAATGTCACAATGGACCTTTGGACCAATGGACCATGGGGCTTTGCAGTGTCACAACGCTCTCCTTTGGCTCCACAGGGTCACAATGGAGCACTGATTACAGGCAGCCTCTCTGTGTTACCCTGGAGCTTTGTTTCCGTGGGGTCTCGCAGTGTCCCAATGGAGCCTTGGTTGGATGGGGCCTCACAGTGTCACAATGATGCCTACATTCCACTGAGGCACACGGCGTCACTAGGGTCCCCTTGCTTCCATGAGGCCCAGCAATGTCACAGTGGTGTCCATGAATCCATGAGGACTCACAGTATCCCAATGGTCTCTTGATCTCACATGGTCCCACAGTGTCCCAATGGTCCCTTGGTGTCACAAGGCCCCACAGTGTCCCAATGGTCACTTCTTCTCACATGGCCCCACAGTGTAACAATGGTCCCTTGGTTCCATGGTTCCTGGTCTGGTGCATTCCCCTTTCCCCTTCTCAGGCCGCCCTGCCAGCTGAGAAATGCTCACTGGGCCTGGGCCTTGGCCAGCAGCCCCTGGGCTCAGCTCCTCTGGAGCTCATCACAGACACTGTCTGCTCCAGGCTCAACCCTTCATCCCCTGGGGAGATGCCAAAGCCTCCACAGGGAACATTTCCCTTTGCTCAGGGGAATTTCTCACTGGTGCCTTGTAGTGACTCTTTGTGTCTGTGTGCACACAGGAGTGCCTGTGCTCAGGGAAATGTGGCAGAAATGCTGCTCTCTGAGGGCTTTGATTGCCTTAGATAGCTGAGCCAGTCAGGCCTGGAAGTAAGGTTAAGTCATGTCACCCTGATTCTTAAGATTTTCTAAAGCCTTCTGAGTTTCCATTCTGTTGGAGAACCTTCCCACACAATTTCTGTCAACAACATATTGTTTACAATCTTTTATGGGGCTGGACAAACTTGATGTACTAGTGCTTTGTCCAATGTCTTTGGACAGGTGGTCCATTCACTCTCCAATCCAATGTCACCTTTGGGAAAGTATAAAAGTTGGAGTCAGAGAATAAACTTTTCTCTTTACCTTGAAAATAGCAGGTGGCTCGCGTCGTGCTTTCACTTGTCTTATAGCGACAAAGTCACAAGCTGTAAGCAAAGTTAAATGCTGCTAAGAGTTGTTCTTTTGCTAATTTGTGAAGCTTAATAGAAGTTATAAGCAAAGTTGAATATTGTTAAGTGTTATTCCACAGCTCTGTTTAGCTTTTAGGCTGTATTCCTTTTATCCTTGCCCTCACTGTCCTTTCGTCACACACACACACACACACACACACACACACACACACACACACACACACACACAAACACACAGAGACACACAGACACCGGGACAGTTCTTGACTCCTTTTTGGTTTGATTGCCTGGATTTTGTTTGGTTTTGTTGTTGCTTTGTTTCCTTGGTGTGCCTGAAGTGTCCAGTCAGGAGCAGAGTGACTCTTGCCAAGGAACTCTGTGGTGCTGTCACTTAATATTAAAGCTGTTTTATGCTACTCCCCTGCTGGGGATTTTTAAAGTGCTCTCAAGCCCTCCTTCATAAGAGGGTGAAGGAGCCCTGGCCAAGCTCTGGCCCTGGGGGCACAGGGATGCTGCTAGGGGGTCCCTGTCTCCCTGTTCCAACTGTGACGGCCCTGAGTCCCTGTCCCCGTGTCAGGCTCTGGGCTTGATCTCCTGGAACATCCTCAGCAGGGGGCTGCAGCGCCAGGGGCAGGGGGACCCAGAGGGACACGGGATGCCACCGGGCACGAGCAGCTTTGGACTTCTCTGGGAGGAACTGTGAGTGGGAGCTGGCTTGAAGTGACCTCCCCAGTAAGGTCACAGAGCCCCTGAGATGTCACACTGCCTCCTGGGATGTCACAGCCCACCCTGAGATCTCACAAATCCCCCTTGTGATGTCACAGAGCCAGTGCTGCTCTAGCACTCTGGGATGTCATACAGTTGCGCTGTGATGGCACAGAAGACTCTGGCATCACAAAGTCAGCCCGTGTCACAATCCTTTAGTGCAAGCGGGAATCATGACAGTTCATTTTCCCCATCTCAGAATTAGCAGAAGTAGATAGGCTTATCATGAGAAACCGAATGTGATGAACATGTTAGAAATGCAAGGCTCCAAGTTATTAATTTTTAATTTAATAAAAGTTATTAAGTGTACCAAATATAAACTTTGAGAAAAATGAAAAAAAGACACTATAAAAAAAAGTCAATGTGGAGCCCGGGATTGCCACCGGGTGAGACACAGGTTTGACAGCTGCAGCAGAGGGTCCTCTATGCTTCACACCGACCGTCCTGTCTGACCCATTTTTATACGATTTTCCTTGCCTGAGCCAGAGTCCCCTTTCTTCCTTTTCAAAGTGCATGTATTCATGTGGAGTTCTTTTCTCTGTGGCAAGTTGAACAATACGTGTCCGGAGAGTGATGAACACCTGTGTTTGCAGTCCCGGAATTCGGATTTGAGATGTACCTCCCTGATGGCTCTGACTATCTCGGTCTCGGATATTTATCGTGTATTTATCGTCCGGGTGTTTCTCGGACAACCTTGATGCATGATCCCTCTCTGGGCTGGCCACTTTCGTTCGCTTGTAAATAAAGTCCTCCCTCTCTCGTCCAGGTGGCTTTGACATGGTGTTGCAGTCGCAGTTGCTGGCTTGTGCGATTTAAAAACTTCCTATAAGAGTATAATTTAACAGCACATAACTATAAAAGAGACGACAATTTTATTTGCACGAATTATCCTATAGACATATAACAGTCCTAATGATTCCTTGAGGCCTTGCAGTGTCACAATGTTCTCCATGGTTCCACAGGCCCCACAGTGTCATGTGACCCCTCTGTTCTATGAGTCCTGCAATGTCACAATGGACCTTTGGACCAATGGACCATGGGGCTTTGCAGTGTCACAACGCTCTCCTTTGGCTCCACAGGGTCCCAATGGAGCACTGATTACAGGCAGCCTCTCTGTGTTACCCTGGAGCTTTGTTTCCGTGGGGTCTCGCAGTGTCCCAATGGAGCCTTGGTTGGATGGGGCCTCACAGTGTCACAATGATGCCTACATTCCACTGAGGCACACGGCGTCACTAGGGTCCCCTTGCTTCCATGAGGCCCAGCAATGTCACAGTGGTGTCCATGAATCCATGAGGACTCACAGTATCCCAATGGTCTCTTGATCTCACATGGTCCCACAGTGTCCCAATGGTCCCTTGGTGTCACAAGGCCCCACAGTGTCCCAATGGTCACTTCTTCTCACATGGCCCCACAGTGTAACAATGGTCCCTTGGTTCCATGGTTCCTGGTCTGGTGCATTCCCCTTTCCCCTTCTCAGGCCACCCTGCCAGCTGAGAAATGCTCACTGGGCCTGGGCCTTGGCCAGCAGCCCCTGGGCTCAGCTCCTCTGGAGCTCATCACAGACACTGTCTGCTCCAGGCTCAACCCTTCATCCCCTGGGGAGATGCCAAAGCCTCCACAGGGAGCATTTCCCTTTGCTCAGGGGAATTTCTCACAGGTGCCTTGTAGTGACTCTTTGTGTCTGTGTGCACACAGGAGTGCCTGTGCTCAGGGAAATGTGGCAGAAATGCTGCTCTCTGAGGGCTTTGATTGCCTTGGATAGCTGAGCCAGTCAGGCCTGGAAGTAAGGTTAAGTCATGTCACCCTGATTCTTAAGATTTTCTAAAGCCTTCTGAGTTTCCATTCTGTTGGAGAACCTTCCCACACAATTTCTGTCAACAACATATTGTTTACAATCTTTTGTGGGGCTGGACAAACTTGATGTACTAGTGCTTTGTCCAATGTCTTTGGACAGGTGGTCCATTCACTCTCCAATCCAATGTCACCTTTGGGAAAGTATAAAAGTTGGAGTCAGAGAATAAACTTTTCTCTTTACCTTGAAAATAGCAGGTGGCTCGCGTCGTGCTTTCACGTGTCTTATAGCGACAAAGTCACAAGCTGTAAGCAAAGTTAAATGCTGCTAAGAGTTGTTCTTTTGCTAATTTGTGAAGCTTAATAGAAGTTATAAGCAAAGTTGAATATTGTTAAGTGTTATTCCACAGCTCTGTTTAGCTTTTAGGCTGTATTCCTTTTATCCTTGCCCTCACTGTCCTTTCGTCACACACACACACACACACACACACACACACACACACACACACACACACACACACACAAACACACAGAGACACACAGACACCGGGACAGTTCTTGACTCCTTTTTGGTTTGATTGCCTGGATTTTGTTTGGTTTTGTTGTTGCTTTGTTTCCTTGGTGTGCCTGAAGTGTCCAGTCAGGAGCAGAGTGACTCTTGCCAAGGAAGTCTGTGGTGCTGTCACTTAATATTAAAGTTGTTTTATGCTACTCCCCTGCTGGGGATTTTTAAAGTGCTCTCAAGCCCTCCTTCATAAGAGGGTGAAGGAGCCCTGGCCAAGCTCTGGCCCTGGGGGCACAGGGATGCTGCTAGGGGGTCCCTGTCTCCCTGTTCCAACTGTGATGGCCCTGAGTCCCTGTCCCCGTGTCAGGCTCTGGGCTTGATCTCCTCGAACATCCTCAGCAGGGGGCTGCAGCGCCAGGGGCAGGGGGACCCAGAGGGACACGGGATGCCACCGGGCACGAGCAGCTTTGGACTTCTCTGGGAGGAACTGTGAGTGGGAGCTGGCTTGAAGTGACCTCCCCAGTAAGGTCACAGAGCCCCTGAGATGTCACACTGCCTCCTGGGATGTCACAGCCCACCCTGAGATCTCACAAATCCCCCTTGTGATGTCACAGAGCCAGTGCTGCTCTAGCACTCTGGGATGTCATACAGTTGCGCTGTGATGGCACAGAAGACTCTGGCATCACAAAGTCAGCCCGTGTCACAATCCTCTAGTGCAAGCGGGAATCATGACAGTTCATTTTCCCCATCTCAGAATTAGCAGAAGTAGATAGGCTTATCATGAGAAACCGAATGTGATGAACATGTTAGAAATGCAAGGCTCCAAGTTATTAATTTTTAATTTAATAAAAGTTATTAAGTGTACCAAATATAAACTTTGAGAAAAATGAAAAAAAGACACTATAAAAAAAAGTCAATGTGGAGCCCGGGATTGCCACCGGGTGAGACACAGGTTTGACAGCTGCAGCAGAGGGTCCTCTATGCTTCACACCGACCGTCCTGTCTGACCCATTTTTATACGATTTTCCTTGCCTGAGCCAGAGTCCCCTTTCTTCCTTTTCAAAGTGCATATATTCATGTGGAGTTCTTTTCTCTGTGGCAAGTTGAACAATACGTGTCCGGAGAGTGATGAACACCTGTGTTTGCAGTCCCGGAATTCGGATTTGAGATGTACCTCCCTGATGGCTCTGACTATCTCGGTCTCGGATATTTATCGTGTATTTATCGTCCGGGTGTTTCTCGGACAACCTTGATGCATGATCCCTCTCTGGGCTGGCCACTTTCGTTCGCTTGTAAATAAAGTCCTCCCTCTCTCGTCCAGGTGGCTTTGACATGGTGTTGCAATCGCTGTTGCTGGCTTGTGCGATTTAAAAACTTCCTATAAGAGTATAATTTAACAGCACATAACTATAAAAGAGACGACAATTTTATTTGCACGAATTATCCTATAGACATATAACAGTCCTAATGATTCCTTGAGGCCTTGCAGTGTCACAATGTTCTCCATGGTTCCACAGGCCCCACAGTGTCATGTGACTCCTCTGTTCCATGAGTCCTGCAATGTCACAATGGACCTTTGGACCAATGGACCATGGGGCTTTGCAGTGTCACAACGCTCTCCTTTGGCTCCACAGGGTCACAATGGAGCACTGATTACAGGCAGCCTCTCTGTGTTACCCTGGAGCTTTGTTTCCGTGGGGTCTCGCAGTGTCCCAATGGAGCCTTGGTTGGATGGGGCCTCACAGTGTCACAATGATGCCTACATTCCACTGAGGCACACGGCGTCACTAGGGTCCCCTTGCTTCCATGAGGCCCAGCAATGTCACAGTGGTGTCCATGAATCCATGAGGACTCACAGTATCCCAATGGTCTCTTGATCTCACATGGTCCCACAGTGTCCCAATGGTCCCTTGGTCTCACAAGGCCCCACAGTGTCCCAATGGTCACTTCTTCTCACATGGCCCCACAGTGTAACAATGGTCCCTTGGTTCCATGGTTCCTGGTCTGGTGCATTCCCCTTTCCCCTTCTCAGGCCGCCCTGCCAGCTGAGAAATGCTCACTGGGCCTGGGCCTTGGCCAGCAGCCCCTGGGCTCAGCTCCTCTGGAGCTCATCACAGACACTGTCTGCTCCAGGCTCAACCCTTCATCCCCTGGGGAGATGCCAAAGCCTCCACAGGGAACATTTCCCTTTGCTCAGGGGAATTTCTCACTGGTGCCTTGTAGTGACTCTTTGTGTCTGTGTGCACACAGGAGTGCCTGTGCTCAGGGAAATGTGGCAGAAATGCTGCTCTCTGAGGGCTTTGATTGCCTTGGATAGCTGAGCCAGTCAGGCCTGGAAGTAAGGTTAAGTCATGTCACCCTGATTCTTAAGATTTTCTAAAGCCTTCTGAGTTTCCATTCTGTTGGAGAACCTTCCCACACAATTTCTGTCAACAACATATTGTTTACAATCTTTTATGGGGCTGGACAAACTTGATGTACTAGTGCTTTGTCCAATGTCTTTGGACAGGTGGTCCATTCACTCTCCAATCCAATGTCACCTTTGGGAAAGTATAAAAGTTGGAGTCAGAGAATAAACTTTTCTCTTTACCTTGAAAATAGCAGGTGGCTCGCGTCGTGCTTTCACTTGTCTTATAGCGACAAAGTCACAAGCTGTAAGCAAAGTTAAATGCTGCTAAGAGTTGTTCTTTTGCTAATTTGTGAAGCTTAATAGAAGTTATAAGCAAAGTTGAATATTGTTAAGTGTTATTCCACAGCTCTGTTTAGCTTTTAGGCTGTATTCCTTTTATCCTTGCCCTCACTGTCCTTTCGTCACACACACACACACACACACACACACACACACACACACACCCACACACACACACACACACACAAACACACAGAGACACACAGACACCGGGACAGTTCTTGACTCCTTTTTGGTTTGATTGCCTGGATTTTGTTTGGTTTTGTTGTTGCTTTGTTTCCTTGGTGTGCCTGAAGTGTCCAGTCAGGAGCAGAGTGACTCTTGCCAAGGAACTCTGTGGTGCTGTCACTTAATATTAAAGCTGTTTTATGCTACTCCCCTGCTGGGGATTTTTAAAGTGCTCTCAAGCCCTCCTTCATAAGAGGGTGAAGGAGCCCTGGCCAAGCTCTGGCCCTGGGGGCACAGGGATGCTGCTAGGGGGTCCCTGTCTCCCTGTTCCAACTGTGACGGCCCTGAGCCCCTGTCCCCGTGTCAGGCTCTGGGCTTGATCTCCTGGAACATCCTCAGCAGGGGGCTGCAGCGCCAGGGGCAGGGGGACCCAGAGGGACACGGGATGCCACCGGGCACGAGCAGCTTTGGACTTCTCTGGGAGGAACTGTGAGTGGGAGCTGGCTTGAAGTGACCTCCCCAGTAAGGTCACAGAGCCCCTGAGATGTCACACTGCCTCCTGGGATGTCACAGCCCACCCTGAGATCTCACAAATCCCCCTTGTGATGTCACAGAGCCAGTGCTGCTCTAGCACTCTGGGATGTCATACAGTTGCGCTGTGATGGCACAGAAGACTCTGGCATCACAAAGTCAGCCCGTGTCACAATCCTTTAGTGCAAGCGGGAATCATGACAGTTCATTTTCCCCATCTCAGAATTAGCAGAAGTAGATAGGCTTATCATGAGAAACCGAATGTGATGAACATGTTAGAAATGCAAGGCTCCAAGTTATTAATTTTTAATTTAATAAAAGTTATTAAGTGTACCAAATATAAACTTTGAGAAAAATGAAAAAAAGACACTATAAAAAAAAGTCAATGTGGAGCCCGGGATTGCCACCGGGTGAGACACAGGTTTGACAGCTGCAGCAGAGGGTCCTCTATGCTTCACACCGACCGTCCTGTCTGACCCATTTTTATACGATTTTCCTTGCCTGAGCCAGAGTCCCCTTTCTTCCTTTTCAAAGTGCATGTATTCATGTGGAGTTCTTTTCTCTGTGGCAAGTTGAACAATACGTGTCCGGAGAGTGATGAACACCTGTGTTTGCAGTCCCGGAATTCGGATTTGAGATGTACCTCCCTGATGGCTCTGACTATCTCGGTCTCGGATATTTATCGTGTATTTATCGTCCGGGTGTTTCTCGGACAACCTTGATGCATGATCCCTCTCTGGGCTGGCCACTTTCATTCGCTTGTAAATAAAGTCCTCCCTCTCTCGTCCAGGTGGCTTTGACATGGTGTTGCAGTCGCAGTTGCTGGCTTGTGCGATTTAAAAACTTCCTATAAGAGTATAATTTAACAGCACATAACTATAAAAGAGACGACAATTTTATTTGCACGAATTATCCTATAGACATATAACAGTCCTAATGATTCCTTGAGGCCTTGCAGTGTCACAATGTTCTCCATGGTTCCACAGGCCCCACAGTGTCATGTGACCCCTCTGTTCTATGAGTCCTGCAATGTCACAATGGACCTTTGGACCAATGGACCATGGGGCTTTGCAGTGTCACAACGCTCTCCTTTGGCTCCACAGGGTCACAATGGAGCACTGATTACAGGCAGCCTCTCTGTGTTACCCTGGAGCTTTGTTTCCGTGGGGTCTCGCAGTGTCCCAATGGAGCCTTGGCTGGATGGGGCCTCACAGTGTCACAATGATGCCTACATTCCACTGAGGCACACGGCGTCACTAGGGTCCCCTTGCTTCCATGAGGCCCAGCAATGTCACAGTGGTGTCCATGAATCCATGAGGACTCACAGTATCCCAATGGTCTCTTGATCTCACATGGTCCCACAGTGTCCCAATGGTCCCTTGGTGTCACAAGGCCCCACAGTGTCCCAATGGTCACTTCTTCTCACATGGCCCCACAGTGTAACAATGGTCCCTTGGTTCCATGGTTCCTGGTCTGGTGCATTCCCCTTTCCCCTTCTCAGGCCACCCTGCCAGCTGAGAAATGCTCACTGGGCCTGGGCCTTGGCCAGCAGCCCCTGGGCTCAGCTCCTCTGGAGCTCATCAAAGACACTGTCTGCTCCAGGCTCAACTCTTCATCCCCTGGGGAGATGCCAAAGCCTCCACAGGGAGCATTTCCCTTTGCTCAGGGGAATTTCTCACAGGTGCCTTGTAGTGACTCTTTGTGTCTGTGTGCACACAGGAGTGCCTGTGCTCAGGGAAATGTGGCAGAAATGCTGCTCTCTGAGGGCTTTGATTGCCTTGGATAGCTGAGCCAGTCAGGCCTGGAAGTAAGGTTAAGTCATGTCACCCTGATTCTTAAGATTTTCTAAAGCCTTCTGAGTTTCCATTCTGTTGGAGAACCTTCCCACACAATTTCTGTCAACAACATATTGTTTACAATCTTTTGTGGGGCTGGACAAACTTGATGTACTAGTGCTTTGGCCGATGTCTTTGGACAGGTGGTCCATTCACTCTCCAATCCAATGTCACCTTTGGGAAAGTATAAAAGTTGGAGTCAGAGAATAAACTTTTCTCTTTACCTTGAAAATAGCAGGTGGCTCGCGTCGTGCTTTCACGTGTCTTATAGCGACAAAGTCACAAGCTGTAAGCAAAGTTAAATGCTGCTAAGAGTTGTTCTTTTGCTAATTTGTGAAGCTTAATAGAAGTTATAAGCAAAGTTGAATATTGTTAAGTGTTATTCCACAGCTCTGTTTAGCTTTTAGGCTGTATTCCTTTTATCCTTGCCCTCACTGTCCTTTCGTCACACACACACACACACACACACACACACACACACACACACACACACACACAAACACACAGAGACACACAGACACCGGGACAGTTCTTGACTCCTTTTCGGTTTGATTGCCTGGATTTTGTTTGGTTTTGTTGTTGCTTTGTTTCCTTGGTGTGCCTGAAGTGTCCAGTCAGGAGCAGAGTGACTCTTGCCAAGGAAGTCTGTGGTGCTGTCACTTAATATTAAAGTTGTTTTATGCTACTCCCCTGCTGGGGATTTTTAAAGTGCTCTCAAGCCCTCCTTCATAAGAGGGTGAAGGAGCCCTGGCCAAGCTCTGGCCCTGGGGGCACAGGGATGCTGCTAGGGGGTCCCTGTCTCCCTGTTCCAACTGTGACGGCCCTGAGTCCCTGTCCCCGTGTCAGGCTCTGGGCTTGATCTCCTGGAACATCCTCGGCAGGGGGCTGCAGCGCCAGGGGCAGGGGGACCCAGAGGGACACGGGATGCCACCGGGCACGAGCAGCTTTGGACTCCTCTGGGAGGAACTGTGAGTGGGAGCTGGCTTGAAGTGACCTCCCCAGTAAGGTCACAGAGCCCCTGAGATGTCACACTGCCTCCTGGGATGTCACAGCCCACCCTGAGATCTCACAAATCCCCCTTGTGATGTCACAGAGCCAGTGCTGCTCTAGCACTCTGGGATGTCATACAGTTGCGCTGTGATGGCACAGAAGACTCTGGCATCACAAAGTCAGCCCGTGTCACAATCCTTTAGTGCAAGCGGGAATCATGACAGTTCATTTTCCCCATCTCAGAATTAGCAGAAGTAGATAGGCTTATCATGAGAAACCGAATGTGATGAACATGTTAGAAATGCAAGGCTCCAAGTTATTAATTTTTAATTTAATAAAAGTTATTAAGTGTACCAAATATAAACTTTGAGAAAAATGAAAAAAAGACACTATAAAAAAAAGTCAATGTGGAGCCCGGGATTGCCACCGGGTGAGACACAGGTTGGACAGCTGCAGCAGAGGGTCCTCTATGCTTCACACCGACCGTCCTGTCTGACCCATTTTTATACGATTTTCCTTGCCTGAGCCAGAGTCCCCTTTCTTCCTTTTCAAAGTGCATGTATTCATGTGGAGTTCTTTTCTCTGTGGCAAGTTGAACAATACGTGTCCGGAGAGTGATGAACACCTGTGTTTGCAGTCCCGGAATTCGGATTTGAGATGTACCTCCCTGATGGCTCTGACTATCTCGGTCTCGGATATTTATCGTGTATTTATCGTCCGGGTGTTTCTCGGACAACCTTGATGCATGATCCCTCTCCGGGCTGGCCACTTTCGTTTGCTTGTAAATAAAGTCCTCCCTCTCTCGTCCAGGTGGCTTTGACATGGTGTTGCAATCGCTGTTGCTGGCTTGTGCGATTTAAAAACTTCCTATAAGAGTATAATTTAACAGCACATAACTATAAAAGAGACGACAATTTTATTTGCACGAATTATCCTATAGACATATAACAGTCCTAATGATTCCTTGAGGCCTTGCAGTGTCACAATGTTCTCCATGGTTCCACAGGCCCCACAGTGTCATGTGACTCCTCTGTTCTATGAGTCCTGCAATGTCACAATGGACCTTTGGACCAATGGACCATGGGGCTTTGCAGTGTCACAACGCTCTCCTTTGGCTCCACAGGGTCACAATGGAGCACTGATTACAGGCAGCCTCTCTGTGTTACCCTGGAGCTTTGTTTCCGTGGGGTCTCGCAGTGTCCCAATGGAGCCTTGGCTGGATGGGGCCTCACAGTGTCACAATGATGCCTACATTCCACTGAGGCACACGGCGTCACTAGGGTCCCCTTGCTTCCATGAGGCCCAGCAATGTCACAGTGGTGTCCATGAATCCATGAGGACTCACAGTATCCCAATGGTCTCTTGATCTCACATGGTCCCACAGTGTCCCAATGGTCCCTTGGGGTCACAAGGCCCCACAGTGTCCCAATGGTCACTTCTTCTCACATGGCCCCACAGTGTAACAATGGTCCCTTGGTTCCATGGTTCCTGGTCTGGTGCATTCCCCTTTCCCCTTCTCAGGCCACCCTGCCAGCTGAGAAATGCTCACTGGGCCAGGGCCTTGGCCAGCAGCCCCTGGGCTCAGCTCCTCTGGAGCTCATCACAGACACTGTCTGCTCCAGGCTCAACCCTTCATCCCCTGGGGAGATGCCAAAGCCTCCACAGGGAACATTTCCCTTTGCTCAGGGGAATTTCTCACAGGTGCCTTGTAGTGACTCTTTGTGTCTGTGTGCACACAGGAGTGCCTGTGCTCAGGGAAATGTGGCAGAAATGCTGCTCTCTGAGGGCTTTGATTGCCTTGGATAGCTGAGCCAGTCAGGCCTGGAAGTAAGGTTAAGTCATGTCACCCTGATTCTTAAGATTTTCTAAAGCCTTCTGAGTTTCCATTCTGTTGGAGAACCTTCCCACACAATTTCTGTCAACAACATATTGTTTACAATCTTTTATGGGGCTGGACAAACTTAATGTACTAGTGCTTTGTCCAATGTCTTTGGACAGGTGGTCCATTCACTCTCCAATCCAATGTCACCTTTGGGAAAGTATAAAAGTTGGAGTCAGAGAATAAACTTTTCTCTTTACCTTGAAAATAGCAGGTGGCTCGCATCGTGCTTTCACGTGTCTTATAGCGACAAAGTCACAAGCTGTAAGCAAAGTTAAATGCTGCTAAGAGTTGTTCTTTTGCTAATTTGTGAAGCTTAATAGAAGTTATAAGCAAAGTTGAATATTGTTAAGTGTTATTCCACAGCTCTGTTTAGCTTTTAGGCTGTATTCCTTTTATCCTTGCCCTCACTGTCCTTTCGTCACACACACACACACACACACACACACACCCACACCCACACACACACACAAACACACAGAGACACACAGACACCGGGACAGTTCTTGACTCCTTTTCGGTTTGATTGCCTGGATTTTGTTTGGTTTTGTTGTTGCTTTGTTTCCTTGGTGTGCCTGAAGTGTCCAGTCAGGAGCAGAGTGACTCTTGCCAAGGAAGTCTGTGGTGCTGTCACTTAATATTAAAGTTGTTTTATGCTACTCCCCTGCTGGGGATTTTTAAAGTGCTCTCAAGCCCTCCTTCATAAGAGGGTGAAGGAGCCCTGGCCAAGCTCTGGCCCTGGGGGCACAGGGATGCTGCTAGGGGGTCCCTGTCTCCCTGTTCCAACTGTGACGGCCCTGAGTCCCTGTCCCCGTGTCAGGCTCTGGGCTTGATCTCCTGGAACATCCTCAGCAGGGGGCTGCAGCGCCAGGGGCAGGGGGACCCAGAGGGACACGGGATGCCACCGGGCACGAGCAGCTTTGGACTCCTCTGGGAGGAACTGTGAGTGGGAGCTGGCTTGAAGTGACCTCCCCAGTAAGGTCACAGAGCCCCTGAGATGTCACACTGCCTCCTGGGATGTCACAGCCCACCCTGAGATCTCACAAATCCCCCTTGTGATGTCACAGAGCCAGTGCTGCTCTAGCACTCTGGGATGTCATACAGTTGCGCTGTGATGGCACAGAAGAATCTGGCATCACAAAGTCAGCCCGTGTCACAATCCTTTAGTGCAAGCGGGAATCATGACAGTTCATTTTCCCCATCTCAGAATTAGCAGAAGTAGATAGGCTTATCATGAAAAACCGAATGTGATGAACATGTTAGAAATGCAAGGCTCCAAGTTATTAATTTTTAATTTAATAAAAGTTATTAAGTGTACCAAATATAAACTTTGAGAAAAATGAAAAAAAGACACTATAAAAAAAAGTCAATGTGGAGCCCGGGATTGCCACCGGGTGAGACACAGGTTTGACAGCTGCAGCAGAGGGTCCTCTATGCTTCACACCGACCGTCCTGTCTGACCCATTTTTATACGATTTTCCTTGCCTGAGCCAGAGTCCCCTTTCTTCCTTTTCAAAGTGCATGTATTCATGTGGAGTTCTTTTCTCTGTGGCAAGTTGAACAATACGTGTCCGGAGAGTGATGAACACCTGTGTTTGCAGTCCCGGAATTCGGATTTGAGATGTACCTCCCTGATGGCTCTGACTATCTCGGTCTCGGATATTTATCGTGTATTTATCGTCCGGGTGTTTCTCGGACAACCTTGATGCATGATCCCTCTCTGGGCTGGCCACTTTCGTTCGCTTGTAAATAAAGTCCTCCCTCTCTCGTCCAGGTGGCTTTGACATGGTGTTGCAATCGCTGTTGCTGGCTTGTGCGATTTAAAAACTTCCTATAAGAGTATAATTTAACAGCACATAACTATAAAAGAGACGACAATTTTATTTGCACGAATTATCCTATAGACATATAACAGTCCTAATGATTCCTTGAGGCCTTGCAGTGTCACAATGTTCTCCATGGTTCCACAGGCCCCACAGTGTCATGTGACTCCTCTGTTCCATGAGTCCTGCAATGTCACAATGGACCTTTGGACCAATGGACCATGGGGCTTTGCAGTGTCACAACGCTCTCCTTTGGCTCCACAGGGTCACAATGGAGCACTGATTACAGGCAGCCTCTCTGTGTCACCCTGGAGCTTTGTTTCCGTGGGGTCTCGCAGTGTCCCAATGGAGCCTTGGCTGGATGGGGCCTCACAGTGTCACAATGATGCCTACATTCCACTGAGGCACACGGCGTCACTAGGGTCCCCTTGCTTCCATGAGGCCCAGCAATGTCACAGTGGTGTCCATGAATCCATGAGGACTCACAGTATCCCAATGGTCTCTTGATCTCACATGGTCCCACAGTGTCCCAATGGTCCCTTGGTGTCACAAGGCCCCACAGTGTCCCAATGGTCACTTCTTCTCACATGGCCCCACAGTGTAACAATGGTCCCTTGGTTCCATGGTTCCTGGTCTGGTGCATTCCCCTTTCCCCTTCTCAGGCCACCCTGCCAGCTGAGAAATGCTCACTGGGCCAGGGCCTTGGCCAGCAGCCCCTGGGCTCAGCTCCTCTGGAGCTCATCACAGACACTGTCTGCTCCAGGCTCAACCCTTCATCCCCTGGGGAGATGCCAAAGCCTCCACAGGGAACATTTCCCTTTGCTCAGGGGAATTTCTCACAGGTGCCTTGTAGTGACTCTTTGTGTCTGTGTGCACACAGGAGTGCCTGTGCTCAGGGAAATGTGGCAGAAATGCTGCTCTCTGAGGGCTTTGATTGCCTTGGATAGCTGAGCCAGTCAGGCCTGGAAGTAAGGTTAAGTCATGTCACCCTGATTCTTAAGATTTTCTAAAGCCTTCTGAGTTTCCATTCTGTTGGAGAACTTTCCCACACAATTTCTGTCAATAACATATTGTTTACAATCTTTTATGGGGCTGGACAAACTTGATGTACTAGTGCTTTGTCCAATGTCTTTGGACAGGTGGCCCATTCACTCTCCAATCCAATGTCACCTTTGGGAAAGTATAAAAGTTGGAGTCAGAGAATAAACTTTTCTCTTTACCTTGAAAATAGCAGGTGGCTCGCGTCGTGCTTTCACGTGTCTTATAGCGACAAAGTCACAAGCTGTAAGCAAAGTTAAATGCTGCTAAGAATTGTTCTTTTGCTAATTTGTGAAGCTTAATAGAAGTTATAAGCAAAGTTGAATATTGTTAAGTGTTATTCCACAGCTCTGTTTAGCTTTTAGGCTGTATTCCTTTTATCCTTGCCCTCACTGTCCTTTCGTCACACACACACACACACACACACACACACCCACACACACACACACACACAAACACACAGAGACACACAGACACCGGGACAGTTCTTGACTCCTTTTCGGTTTGATTGCCTGGATTTTGTTTGGTTTTGTTGTTGCTTTGTTTCCTTGGTGTGCCTGAAGTGTCCAGTCAGGAGCAGAGTGACTCTTGCCAAGGAACTCTGTGGTGCTGTCACTTAATATTAAAGATGTTTTATGCTACTCCCCTGCTGGGGATTTTTAGAGTGCTCTCAAGCCCTCCTTCATAAGAGGGTGAAGGAGCCCTGGCCAAGCTCTGGCCCTGGGGGCACAGGGATGCTGCTAGGGGGTCCCTGTCTCCCTGTTCCAACTGTGACGGCCCTGAGCCCCTGTCCCCGTGTCAGGCTCTGGGCTTGATCTCCTCGAACATCCTCAGGGGGAGGCTGCAGCGCCAGGGGCAGGGGGACCCAGAGGGACACGGGATGCCACCGGGCACGAGCAGCTTTGGACTTCTCTGGGAGGAACTGTGAGTGGGAGCTGGCTTGAAGTGACCTCCCCAGTAAGGTCACAGAGCCCCTGAGATGTCACACTGCCTCCTGGGATGTCACAGCCCACCCTGAGATCTCACAAATCCCCCTTGTGATGTCACAGAGCCAGTGCTGCTCTAGCACTCTGGGATGTCATACAGTTGCGCTGTGATGGCACAGAAGACTCTGGCATCACAAAGTCAGCCCGTGTCACAATCCTCTAGTGCAAGCGGGAATCATGACAGTTCATTTTCCCCATCTCAGAATTAGCAGAAGTAGATAGGCTTATCATGAGAAACCGAATGTGATGAACATGTTAGAAATGCAAGGCTCCAAGTTATTAATTTTTAATTTAATAGAAGTTATTAAGTGTACCAAATATAAACTTTGAGAAAAATGAAAAAAAGCCACTATAAAAAAAAGTCAATGTGGAGCCCGGGATTGCCACCGGGTGAGACACAGGTTGGACAGCTGCAGCAGAGGGTCCTCTATGCTTCACACCGACCGTCCTGTCTGACCCATTTTTATACGATTTTCCTTGCCTGAGCCAGAGTCCCCTTTCTTCCTTTTCAAAGTGCATGTATTCATGTGGAGTTCTTTTCTCTGTGGCAAGTTGAACAATACGTGTCCGGAGAGTGATGAACACCTGTGTTTGCAGTCCCGGAATTCGGATTTGAGATGTACCTCCCTGATGGCTTGACTATCTCGGTCTCGGATATTTATCGTGTATTTATCGTCCGGGTGTTTCTCGGACAACCTTGATGCATGATCCCTCTCTGGGCTGGCCACTTTCGTTCGCTTGTAAATAAAGTCCTCCCTCTCTCGTCCAGGTGGCTTTGACATGGTGTTGCAATCGGTGTTGCTGGCTTGTGCAATTTAAAAACTTCCTATAAGAGTATAATTTAACAGCACATAACTATAAAAGAGACGACAATTTTATTTGCACGAATTATCCTATAGACATATAACAGTCCTAATGATTCCTTGAGGCCTTGCAGTGTCACAATGTTCTCCATGGTTCCACAGGCCCCACAGTGTCATGTGACTCCTCTGTTCCATGAGTCCTGCAATGTCACAATGGACCTTTGGACCAATGGACCATGGGGCTTTGCAGTGTCACAACGCTCTCCTTTGGCTCCACAGGGTCACAATGGAGCACTGATTACAGGCAGCCTCTCTGTGTTACCCTGGAGCTTTGTTTCCGTGGGGTCTCGCAGTGTCCCAATGGAGCCTTGGCTGGATGGGGCCTCACAGTGTCACAATGATGCCTACATTCCACTGAGGCACACGGCGTCACTAGGGTCCCCTTGCTTCCATGAGGCCCAGCAATGTCACAGTGGTGTCCATGAATCCATGAGGACTCACAGTATCCCAATGGTCTCTTGATCTCACATGGTCCCACAGTGTCCCAATGGTCCCTTGGGGTCACAAGGCCCCACAGTGTCCCAATGGTCACTTCTTCTCACATGGCCCCACAGTGTAACAATGGTCCCTTGGTTCCATGGTTCCTGGTCTGGTGCATTCCCCTTTCCCCTTCTCAGGCCACCCTGCCAGCTGAGAAATGCTCACTGGGCCAGGGCCTTGGCCAGCAGCCCCTGGGCTCAGCTCCTCTGGAGCTCATCACAGACACTGTCTGCTCCAGGCTCAACCCTTCATCCCCTGGGGAGATGCCAAAGCCTCCACAGCAAACATTTCCCTTTGCTCAGGGGAATTTCTCACAGGTGCCTTGTAGTGACTCTTTGTGTCTGTGTGCACACAGGAGTGCCTGTGCTCAGGGAAATGTGGCAGAAATGCTGCTCTCTGAGGGCTTTGATTGCCTTGGATAGCTGAGCCAGTCAGGCCTGGAAGTAAGGTTAAGTCATGTCACCCTGATTCTTAAGATTTTCTAAAGCCTTCTGAGTTTCCATTCTGTTGGAGAACCTTCCCACACAATTTTTGTCAACAACATATTGTTTACAATCTTTTATGGGGCTGGACAAACTTGATGTACTAGTGCTTTGTCCAATGTCTTTGGACAGGTGGTCCATTCACTCTCCAATCCAATGTCACCTTTGGGAAAGTATAAAAGTTGGAGTCAGAGAATAAACTTTTCTCTTTACCTTGAAAATAGCAGGTGGCTCGCGTCGTGCTTTCACGTGTCTTATAGCGACAAAGTCACAAGCTGTAAGCAAAGTTAAATGCTGATAAAAGTTGTTCTTTTGCTAATTTGTGAAGCTTAATAGAAGTTATAAGCGAAGTTGAATATTGTTAAGTGTTATTCCACAGCTCTGTTTAGCTTTTAGGCTGTATTCCTTTTATCCTTGCCCTCACTGTCCTTTCGTCACACACACACACACACACACACACACACACACACACAGAGACACACAGACACCGGGACAGTTCTTGACTCCTTTTCGGTTTGATTGCCTGGATTTTGTTTGGTTTTCTTGTTGCTTTGTTTCCTTGGTGTGCCTGAAGTGTCCAGTCAGGAGCAGAGTGACTCTTGCCAAGGAACTCTGTGGTGCTGTCACTTAATATTAAAGCTGTTTTATGCTACTCCCCTGCTGGGGATTTTTAAAGTGCTCTCAAGCCCTCCTTCATAAGAGGGTGAAGGAGCCCTGGCCAAGCTCTGGCCCTGGGGGCACAGGGATGCTGCTAGGGGGTCCCTGCCTCCCTGTTCCAACTGTGACGGCCCTGAGTCCCTGTCCCCGTGTCAGGCTCTGGGCTTGATCTCCTCGAACATCCTCAGCAGGGGGCTGCAGCGCCAGGGGCAGGGGGACCCAGAGGGACACGGGATGCCACCGGGCACGAGCAGCTTTGGACTTCTCTGGGAGGAACTGTGAGTGGGAGCTGGCTTGAAGTGACCTCCCCAGTAAGGTCACAGAGCCCCTGAGATGTCACACTGCCTCCTGGGATGTCACAGCCCACCCTGAGATCTCACAAATCCCCCTTGTGATGTCACAGAGCCAGTGCTGCTCTAGCACTCTGGGATGTCATACAGTTGCGCTGTGATGGCACAGAAGACTCTGGCATCACAAAGTCAGCCCGTGTCACAATCCTCTAGTGCAAGCGGGAATCATGACAGTTCATTTTCCCGATCTCAGAATTAGCAGAAGTAGATAGGCTTATCATGAGAAACTGAATGTGATGAACATGTTAGAAATGCAAGGCTCCAAGTTATTAATTTTTAATTTAATAAAAGTTATTAAGTGTACCAAATATAAACTTTGAGAAAAATGAAAAAAAGCCACTATAAAAAAAAGTCAATGTGGAGCCCGGGATTGCCACCGGGTGAGACACAGGTTTGACAGCTGCAGCAGAGGGTCCTCTATGCTTCACACCGACCGTCCTGTCTGACCCATTTTTATACGATTTTCCTTGCCTGAGCCAGAGTCCCCTTTCTGCCTTTTCAAAGTGCATGTATTCATGTGGAGTTCTTTTCTCTGTGGCAAGTTGAACAATACGTGTCCGGAGAGTGATGAACAACCTGTGTTTGCAGTCCCGGAATTCGGATTTGAGATGTACCTCCCTGATGGCTCTGACTATCTCGGTCTCGGATATTTATCGTGTATTTATCGTCCGGGTGTTTCTCGGACAACCTTGATGCATGATCCCTCTCTGGGCTGGCCACTTTCGTTCGCTTGTAAATAAAGTCCTCCCTCTCTCGTCCAGGTGGCTTTCACATGGTGTTGCAATCGCTGTTGCTGGCTTGTGCGATTTAAAAACTTCCTATAAGAGTATAATTTAACAGCACATAACTATAAAAGAGACGACAATTTTATTTGCACGAATTATCCTATAGACATATAACAGTCCTAATGATTCCTTGAGGCCTTGCAGTGTCACAATGTTCTCCATGGTTCCACAGGCCCCACAGTGTCATGTGACTCCTCTGTTCCATGAGTCCTGCAATGTCACAATGGACCTTTGGACCAATGGACCATGGGGCTTTGCAGTGTCACAACGCTCTCCTTTGGCTCCACAGGGTCACAATGGAGCACTGATTACAGGCAGCCTCTCTGTGTTACCCTGGAGCTTTGTTTCCGTGGGGTCTCGCAGTGTCCCAATGGAGCCTTGGCTGGATGGGGCCTCACAGTGTCACAATGATGCCTACATTCCACTGAGGCACACGGCGTCACTAGGGTCCCCTTGCTTCCATGAGGCCCAGCAATGTCACAGTGGTGTCCATGAATCCATGAGGACTCACAGTATCCCAATGGTCTCTTGATCTCACATGGTCCCACAGTGTCCCAATGGTCCCTTGGTCTCACAAGGCCCCACAGTGTCCCAATGGTCACTTCTTCTCACATGGCCCCACAGTGTAACAATGGTCCCTTGGTTCCATGGTTCCTGGTCTGGTGCATTCCCCTTTCCCCTTCTCAGGCCACCCTGCCAGCTGAGAAATGCTCACTGGGCCAGGGCCTTGGCCAGCAGCCCCTGGGCTCAGCTCCTCTGGAGCTCATCACAGACACTGTCTGCTCCAGGCTCAACCCTTCATCCCCTGGGGAGATGCCAAAGCCTCCACAGCAAACATTTCCCTTTGCTCAGGGGAATTTCTCACAGGTGCCTTGTAGTGACTCTTTGTGTCTGTGTGCACACAGGAGTGCCTGTGCTCAGGGAAATGTGGCAGAAATGCTGCTCTCTGAGGGCTTTGATTGCCTTGGATAGCTGAGCCAGTCAGGCCTGGAAGTAAGGTTAAGTCATGTCACCCTGATTCTTAAGATTTTCTAAAGCCTTCTGAGTTTCCATTCTGTTGGAGAACCTTCCCACACAATTTCTGTCAACAACATATTGTTTACAATCTTTTATGGGGCTGGACAAACTTGATGTACTAGTGCTTTGTCCAATGTCTTTGGACAGGTGGCCCATTCACTCTCCAATCCAATGTCACCTTTGGGAAAGTATAAAAGTTGGAGTCAGAGAATAAACTTTTAGCTTTACCTTGAAAATAGCAGGTAGCTCGCGTCGTGCTTTCACGTGTCTTATAGCGACAAAGTCACAAGCTGTAAGCAAAGTTAAATGCTGCTAAGAGTTGTTCTTTTGCTAATTTGTGAAGCTTAATAGAAGTTATAAGCGAAGTTGAATATTGTTAAGTGTTATTCCACAGCTCTGTTTAGCTTTTAGGCTGTATTCCTTTTATCCTTGCCCTCACTGTCCTTTCGTCACACACACACACACACACACACACACACAGAGACACACAGACACCGGGACAGTTCTTGACTCCTTTTCGGTTTGATTGCCTGGATTTTGTTTGGTTTTCTTGTTGCTTTGTTTCCTTGGTGTGCCTGAAGTGTCCAGTCAGGAGCAGAGTGACTCTTGCCAAGGAACTCTGTGGTGCTGTCACTTAATATTAAAGCTGTTTTATGCTACTCCCCTGCTGGGGATTTTTAAAGTGCTCTCAAGCCCTCCTTCATAAGAGGGTGAAGGAGCCCTGGCCAAGCTCTGGCCCTGGGGGCACAGGGATGCTGCTAGGGGGTCCCTGCCTCCCTGTTCCAACTGTGACGGCCCTGAGCCCCTGTCCCCGTGTCAGGCTCTGGCCTTGATCTCCTCGAACATCCTCAGGGGGAGGCTGCAGCGCCAGGGGCAGGGGGACCCAGAGGGACACGGGATGCCACCGGGCACGAGCAGCTTTGGACTTCTCTGGGAGGAACTGTGAGTGGGAGCTGGCTTGAAGTGACCTCCCCAGTAAGGTCACAGAGCCCCTGAGATGTCACACTGCCTCCTGGGATGTCACAGCCCACCCTGAGATCTCACAAATCCCCCTTGTGATGTCACAGAGCCAGTGCTGCTCTAGCTCTCTGGGATGTCATACAGTTGCGCTGTGATGGCACAGAAGACTCTGGCATCACAAAGTCAGCCCGTGTCACAATCCTCTAGTGCAAGCGGGAATCATGACAGTTCATTTTCCCCATCTCAGAATTAGCAGAAGTAGATAGGCTTATCATGAGAAACCGAATGTGATGAACATGTTAGAAATGCAAGGCTCCAAGTTATTAATTTTTAATTTAATAAAAGTTATTAAGTGTACCAAATATAAACTTTGAGAAAAATGAAAAAAAGCCACTATAAAAAAAAGTCAATGTGGAGCCCGGGATTGCCACCGGGTGAGACACAGGTTTGACAGCTGCAGCAGAGGGTCCTCTATGCTTCACACCGACCGTCCTGTCTGACCCATTTTTATACGATTTTCCTTGCCTGAGCCAGAGTCCCCTTTCTTCCTTTTCAAAGTGCATGTATTCATGTGGAGTTCTTTTCTCTGTGGCAAGTTGAACAATACGTGTCCGGAGAGTGATGAACACCTGTGTTTGCAGTCCCGGAATTCGGATTTGAGATGTACCTCCCTGATGGCTCTGACTATCTCGGTCTCGGATATTTATCGTGTATTTATCGTCCGGGTGTTTCTCGGACAACCTTGATGCATGATCCCTCTCTGGGCTGGCCACTTTCGTTCGCTTGTAAATAAAGTCCTCCCTCTCTCGTCCAGGTGGCTTTGACATGGTGTTGCAATCGCTGTTGCTGGCTTGTGCGATTTAAAAACTTCCTATAAGAGTATAATTTAACAGCACATAACTATAAAAGAGACGACAATTTTATTTGCACGAATTATCCTATAGACATATAACAGTCCTAATGATTCCTTGAGGCCTTGCAGTGTCACAATGTTCTCCATGGTTCCACAGGCCCCACAGTGTCATGTGACTCCTCTGTTCCATGAGTCCTGCAATGTCACAATGGACCTTTGGAACAATGGACCATGGGGCTTTGCAGTGTCACAACGCTCTCCTTTGGCTCCACAGGGTCACAATGGAGCACTGATTACAGGCAGCCTCTCTGTGTTACCCTGGAGCTTTGTTTCCGTGGGGTCTCGCAGTGTCCCAATGGAGCCTTGGCTGGATGGGGCCTCACAGTGTCACAATGATGCCTACATTCCACTGAGGCACACGGCGTCACTAGGGTCCCCTTGCTTCCATGAGGCCCAGCAATGTCACAGTGGTGTCCATGAATCCATGAGGACTCACAGTATCCCAATGGTCTCTTGATCTCACATGGTCCCACAGTGTCCCAATGGTCCCTTGGTGTCACAAGGCCCCACAGTGTCCCAATTGTCACTTCTTCTCACATGGCCCCACAGTGTAACAATGGTCCCTTGGTTCCATGGTTCCTGGTCTGGTGCATTCCCCTCTCCCCTTCTCAGGCCGCCCTGCCAGCTGAGAAATGCTCACTGGGCCAGGGCCTTGGCCAGCAGCCCCTGGGCTCAGCTCCTCTGGAGCTCATCACAGACACTGTCTGCTCCAGGCTCAACCCTTCATCCCCTGGGGAGATGCCAAAGCCTCCACAGCAAACATTTCCCTTTGCTCAGGGGAATTTCTCACAGGTGCCTTGTAGTGACTCTTTGTGTCTGTGTGCACACAGGAGTGCCTGTGCTCAGGGAAATGTGGCAGAAATGCTGCTCTCTGAGGGCTTTGATTGCCTTGGATAGCTGAGCCAGTCAGGCCTGGAAGTAAGGTTAAGTCATGTCACCCTGATTCTTAAGATTTTCTAAAGCCTTCTGAGTTTCCATTCTGTTGGAGAACCTTCCCACACAATTTCTGTCAACAACATATTGTTTACAATCTTTTGTGGGGCTGGACAAACTTGATGTACTAGTGCTTTGTCCAATGTCTTTGGACAGGTGGTCCATTCACTCTCCAATCCAATGTCACCTTTGGGAAAGTATAAAAGTTGGAGTCAGAGAATAAACTTTTCTCTTTACCTTGAAAATAGCAGGTGGCTCGCGTCGTGCTTTCACGTGTCTTATAGCGACAAAGTCACAAGCTGTAAGCAAAGTTAAATGCTGCTAAGAGTTGTTCTTTTGCTAATTTGTGAAGCTTAATAGAAGTTATAAGCAAAGTTGAATATTGTTAAGTGTTATTCCACAGCTCTGTTTAGCTTTTAGGCTGTATTCCTTTTATCCTTGCCCTCACTGTCCTTTCGTCACACACACACACACACACACACACACACACACACACACACACACACACAAACACACAGAGACACACAGACACCGGGACAGTTCTTGACTCCTTTTTGGTTTGATTGCCTGGATTTTGTTTGGTTTTGTTGTTGCTTTGTTTCCTTGGTGTGCCTGAAGTGTCCAGTCAGGAGCAGAGTGACTCTTGCCAAGGAAGTCTGTGGTGCTGTCACTTAATATTAAAGTTGTTTTATGCTACTCCCCTGCTGGGGATTTTTAAAGTGCTCTCAAGCCCTCCTTCATAAGAGGGTGAAGGAGCCCTGGCCAAGCTCTGGCCCTGGGGGCACAGGGATGCTGCTAGGGGGTCCCTGTCTCCCTGTTCCAACTGTGACGGCCCTGAGTCCCTGTCCCCGTGTCAGGCTCTGGGCTTGATCTCCTCGAACATCCTCAGCAGGGGGCTGCAGCGCCAGGGGCAGGGGGACCCAGAGGGACACGGGATGCCACCGGGCACGAGCAGCTTTGGACTTCTCTGGGAGGAACTGTGAGTGGGAGCTGGCTTGAAGTGACCTCCCCAGTAAGGTCACAGAGCCCCTGAGATGTCACACTGCCTCCTGGGATGTCACAGCCCACCCTGAGATCTCACAAATCCCCCTTGTGATGTCACAGAGCCAGTGCTGCTCTAGCACTCTGGGATGTCATACAGTTGCGCTGTGATGGCACAGAAGACTCTGGCATCACAAAGTCAGCCCGTGTCACAATCCTCTAGTGCAAGCGGGAATCATGACAGTTCATTTTCCCCATCTCAGAATTAGCAGAAGTAGATAGGCTTATCATGAGAAACCGAATGTGATGAACATGTTAGAAATGCAAGGCTCCAAGTTATTAATTTTTAATTTAATAAAAGTTATTAAGTGTACCAAATATAAACTTTGAGAAAAATGAAAAAAAGACACTATAAAAAAAAGTCAATGTGGAGCCCGGGATTGCCACCGGGTGAGACACAGGTTTGACAGCTGCAGCAGAGGGTCCTCTATGCTTCACACCGACCGTCCTGTCTGACCCATTTTTATACGATTTTCCTTGCCTGAGCCAGAGTCCCCTTTCTTCCTTTTCAAAGTGCATATATTCATGTGGAGTTCTTTTCTCTGTGGCAAGTTGAACAATACGTGTCCGGAGAGTGATGAACACCTGTGTTTGCAGTCCCGGAATTCGGATTTGAGATGTACCTCCCTGATGGCTCTGACTATCTCGGTCTCGGATATTTATCGTGTATTTATCGTCCGGGTGTTTCTCGGACAACCTTGATGCATGATCCCTCTCTGGGCTGGCCACTTTCGTTCGCTTGTAAATAAAGTCCTCCCTCTCTCGTCCAGGTGGCTTTGACATGGTGTTGCAGTCGCAGTTGCTGGCTTGTGCGATTTAAAAACTTCCTATAAGAGTATAATTTAACAGCACATAACTATAAAAGAGACGACAATTTTATTTGCACGAATTATCCTATAGACATATAACAGTCCTAATGATTCCTTGAGGCCTTGCAGTGTCACAATGTTCTCCATGGTTCCACAGGCCCCACAGTGTCATGTGACTCCTCTGTTCCATGAGTCCTGCAATGTCACAATGGACCTTTGGACCAATGGACCATGGGGCTTTGCAGTGTCACAACGCTCTCCTTTGGCTCCACAGGGTCACAATGGAGCACTGATTACAGGCAGCCTCTCTGTGTTACCCTGGAGCTTTGTTTCCGTGGGGTCTCGCAGTGTCCCAATGGAGCCTTGGTTGGATGGGGCCTCACAGTGTCACAATGATGCCTACATTCCACTGAGGCACACGGCGTCACTAGGGTCCCCTTGCTTCCATGAGGCCCAGCAATGTCACAGTGGTGTCCATGAATCCATGAGGACTCACAGTATCCCAATGGTCTCTTGATCTCACATGGTCCCACAGTGTCCCAATGGTCCCTTGGTCTCACAAGGCCCCACAGTGTCCCAATGGTCACTTCTTCTCACATGGCCCCACAGTGTAACAATGGTCCCTTGGTTCCATGGTTCCTGGTCTGGTGCATTCCCCTTTCCCCTTCTCAGGCCGCCCTGCCAGCTGAGAAATGCTCACTGGGCCTGGGCCTTGGCCAGCAGCCCCTGGGCTCAGCTCCTCTGGAGCTCATCACAGACACTGTCTGCTCCAGGCTCAACCCTTCATCCCCTGGGGAGATGCCAAAGCCTCCACAGGGAACATTTCCCTTTGCTCAGGGGAATTTCTCACTGGTGCCTTGTAGTGACTCTTTGTGTCTGTGTGCACACAGGAGTGCCTGTGCTCAGGGAAATGTGGCAGAAATGCTGCTCTCTGAGGGCTTTGATTGCCTTAGATAGCTGAGCCAGTCAGGCCTGGAAGTAAGGTTAAGTCATGTCACCCTGATTCTTAAGATTTTCTAAAGCCTTCTGAGTTTCCATTCTGTTGGAGAACCTTCCCACACAATTTCTGTCAACAACATATTGTTTACAATCTTTTATGGGGCTGGACAAACTTGATGTACTAGTGCTTTGTCCAATGTCTTTGGACAGGTGGTCCATTCACTCTCCAATCCAATGTCACCTTTGGGAAAGTATAAAAGTTGGAGTCAGAGAATAAACTTTTCTCTTTACCTTGAAAATAGCAGGTGGCTCGCGTCGTGCTTTCACTTGTCTTATAGCGACAAAGTCACAAGCTGTAAGCAAAGTTAAATGCTGCTAAGAGTTGTTCTTTTGCTAATTTGTGAAGCTTAATAGAAGTTATAAGCAAAGTTGAATATTGTTAAGTGTTATTCCACAGCTCTGTTTAGCTTTTAGGCTGTATTCCTTTTATCCTTGCCCTCACTGTCCTTTCGTCACACACACACACACACACACACACACACACACACACACACCCACACACACACACACACACACACAAACACACAGAGACACACAGACACCGGGACAGTTCTTGACTCCTTTTTGGTTTGATTGCCTGGATTTTGTTTGGTTTTGTTGTTGCTTTGTTTCCTTGGTGTGCCTGAAGTGTCCAGTCAGGAGCAGAGTGACTCTTGCCAAGGAACTCTGTGGTGCTGTCACTTAATATTAAAGCTGTTTTATGCTACTCCCCTGCTGGGGATTTTTAAAGTGCTCTCAAGCCCTCCTTCATAAGAGGGTGAAGGAGCCCTGGCCAAGCTCTGGCCCTGGGGGCACAGGGATGCTGCTAGGGGGTCCCTGTCTCCCTGTTCCAACTGTGACGGCCCTGAGTCCCTGTCCCCGTGTCAGGCTCTGGGCTTGATCTCCTCGATCATCCTCAGCGGGAGGCTGCAGCGCCAGGGGCAGGGGGACCCAGAGGGACACGGGATGCCACCGGGCACGAGCAGCTTTGGACTTCTCTGGGAGGAACTGTGAGTGGGAGCTGGCTTGAAGTGACCTCCCCAGTAAGGTCACAGAGCCCCTGAGATGTCACACTGCCTCCTGGGATGTCACAGCCCACCCTGAGATCTCACAAATCCCCCTTGTGATGTCACAGAGCCAGTGCTGCTCTAGCACTCTGGGATGTCATACAGTTGCGCTGTGATGGCACAGAAGACTCTGGCATCACAAAGTCAGCCCGTGTCAGAATCCTTTAGTGCAAGCGGGAATCATGACAGTTCATTTTCCCCATCTCAGAATTAGCAGAAGTAGATAGGCTTATCATGAGAAACCGAATGTGATGAACATGTTAGAAATGCAAGGCTCCAAGTTATTAATTTTTAATTTAATAAAAGTTATTAAGTGTACCAAATATAAACTTTGAGAAAAATGAAAAAAAGACACTATAAAAAAAAGTCAATGTGGAGCCCGGGATTGCCACCGGGTGAGACACAGGTTTGACAGCTGCAGCAGAGGGTCCTCTATGCTTCACACCGACCGTCCTGTCTGACCCATTTTTATACGATTTTCCTTGCCTGAGCCAGAGTCCCCTTTCTTCCTTTTCAAAGTGCATGTATTCATGTGGAGTTCTTTTCTCTGTGGCAAGTTGAACAATACGTGTCCGGAGAGTGATGAACACCTGTGTTTGCAGTCCCGGAATTCGGATTTGAGATGTACCTCCCTGATGGCTCTGACTATCTCGGTCTCGGATATTTATCGTGTATTTATCGTCCGGGTGTTTCTCGGACAACCTTGATGCATGATCCCTCTCTGGGCTGGCCACTTTCGTTCGCTTGTAAATAAAGTCCTCCCTCTCTCGTCCAGGTGGCTTTGACATGGTGTTGCAGTCGCAGTTGCTGGCTTGTGCGATTTAAAAACTTCCTATAAGAGTATAATTTAACAGCACATAACTATAAAAGAGACGACAATTTTATTTGCACGAATTATCCTATAGACATATAACAGTCCTAATGATTCCTTGAGGCCTTGCAGTGTCACAATGTTCTCCATGGTTCCACAGGCCCCACAGTGTCATGTGACCCCTCTGTTCTATGAGTCCTGCAATGTCACAATGGACCTTTGGACCAATGGACCATGGGGCTTTGCAGTGTCACAACGCTCTCCTTTGGCTCCACAGGGTCACAATGGAGCACTGATTACAGGCAGCCTCTCTGTGTTACCCTGGAGCTTTGTTTCCGTGGGGTCTCGCAGTGTCCCAATGGAGCCTTGGTTGGATGGGGCCTCACAGTGTCACAATGATGCCTACATTCCACTGAGGCACACGGCGTCACTAGGGTCCCCTTGCTTCCATGAGGCCCAGCAATGTCACAGTGGTGTCCATGAATCCATGAGGACTCACAGTATCCCAATGGTCTCTTGATCTCACATGGTCCCACAGTGTCCCAATGGTCCCTTGGTGTCACAAGGCCCCACAGTGTCCCAATGGTCACTTCTTCTCACATGGCCCCACAGTGTAACAATGGTCCCTTGGTTCCATGGTTCCTGGTCTGGTGCATTCCCCTTTCCCCTTCTCAGGCCACCCTGCCAGCTGAGAAATGCTCACTGGGCCTGGGCCTTGGCCAGCAGCCCCTGGGCTCAGCTCCTCTGGAGCTCATCAAAGACACTGTCTGCTCCAGGCTCAACTCTTCATCCCCTGGGGAGATGCCAAAGCCTCCACAGGGAGCATTTCCCTTTGCTCAGGGGAATTTCTCACAGGTGCCTTGTAGTGACTCTTTGTGTCTGTGTGCACACAGGAGTGCCTGTGCTCAGGGAAATGTGGCAGAAATGCTGCTCTCTGAGGGCTTTGATTGCCTTGGATAGCTGAGCCAGTCAGGCCTGGAAGTAAGGTTAAGTCATGTCACCCTGATTCTTAAGATTTTCTAAAGCCTTCTGAGTTTCCATTCTGTTGGAGAACCTTCCCACACAATTTCTGTCAACAACATATTGTTTACAATCTTTTGTGGGGCTGGACAAACTTGATGTACTAGTGCTTTGTCCAATGTCTTTGGACAGGTGGTCCATTCACTCTCCAATCCAATGTCACCTTTGGGAAAGTATAAAAGTTGGAGTCAGAGAATAAACTTTTCTCTTTACCTTGAAAATAGCAGGTGGCTCGCGTCGTGCTTTCACGTGTCTTATAGCGACAAAGTCACAAGCTGTAAGCAAAGTTAAATGCTGCTAAGAGTTGTTCTTTTGCTAATTTGTGAAGCTTAATAGAAGTTATAAGCAAAGTTGAATATTGTTAAGTGTTATTCCACAGCTCTGTTTAGCTTTTAGGCTGTATTCCTTTTATCCTTGCCCTCACTGTCCTTTCGTCACACACACACACACACACACACACACACACACACACACACCCACACACACACACACACACACAAACACACAGAGACACACAGACACCGGGACAGTTCTTGACTCCTTTTTGGTTTGATTGCCTGGATTTTGTTTGGTTTTGTTGTTGCTTTGTTTCCTTGGTGTGCCTGAAGTGTCCAGTCAGGAGCAGAGTGACTCTTGCCAAGGAACTCTGTGGTGCTGTCACTTAATATTAAAGCTGTTTTATGCTACTCCCCTGCTGGGGATTTTTAAAGTGCTCTCAAGCCCTCCTTCATAAGAGGGTGAAGGAGCCCTGGCCAAGCTCTGGCCCTGGGGGCACAGGGATGCTGCTAGGGGGTCCCTGTCTCCCTGTTCCAACTGTGACGGCCCTGAGTCCCTGTCCCCGTGTCAGGCTCTGGGCTTGATCTCCTCGAACATCCTCAGCAGGGGGCTGCAGCGCCAGGGGCAGGGGGACCCAGAGGGACACGGGATGCCACCGGGCACAAGCAGCTTTGGACTTCTCTGGGAGGAACTGTGAGTGGGAGCTGGCTTGAAGTGACCTCCCCAGTAAGGTCACAGAGCCCCTGAGATGTCACACTGCCTCCTGGGATGTCACAGCCCACCCTGAGATCTCACAAATCCCCCTTGTGATGTCACAGAGCCAGTGCTGCTCTAGCTCTCTGGGATGTCATACAGTTGCGCTGTGATGGCACAGAAGACTCTGGCATCACAAAGTCAGCCCGTGTCAGAATCCTTTAGTGCAAGCGGGAATCATGACAGTTCATTTTCCCCATCTCAGAATTAGCAGAAGTAGATAGGCTTATCATGAGAAACCGAATGTGATGAACACGTTAGAAATGCAAGGCTCCAAGTTATTAATTTTTAATTTAATAAAAGTTATTAAGTGTACCAAATATAAACTTTGAGAAAAATGAAAAAAAGACACTATAAAAAAAAGTCAATGTGGAGCCCGGGATTGCCACCGGGTGAGACACAGGTTTGACAGCTGCAGCAGAGGGTCCTCTATGCTTCACACCGACCGTCCTGTCTGACCCATTTTTATACGATTTTCCTTGCCTGAGCCAGAGTCCCCTTTCTTCCTTTTCAAAGTGCATGTATTCATGTGGAGTTCTTTTCTCTGTGGCAAGTTGAACAATACGTGTCCGGAGAGTGATGAACACCTGTGTTTGCAGTCCCGGAATTCGGATTTGAGATGTACCTCCCTGATGGCTCTGACTATCTCGGTCTCGGATATTTATCGTGTATTTATCGTCCGGGTGTTTCTCGGACAACCTTGATGCATGATCCCTCTCTGGGCTGGCCACTTTCGTTCGCTTGTAAATAAAGTCCTCCCTCTCTCGTCCAGGTGGCTTTGACATGGTGTTGCAATCGCTGTTGCTGGCTTGTGCGATTTAAAAACTTCCTATAAGAGTATAATTTAACAGCACATAACTATAAAAGAGACGACAATTTTATTTGCACGAATTATCCTATAGACATATAACAGTCCTAATGATTCCTTGAGGCCTTGCAGTGTCACAATGTTCTCCATGGTTCCACAGGCCCCACAGTGTCATGTGACTCCTCTGTTCCATGAGTCCTGCAATGTCACAATGGACCTTTGGACCAATGGACCATGGGGCTTTGCAGTGTCACAACGCTCTCCTTTGGCTCCACAGGGTCACAATGGAGCACTGATTACAGGCAGCCTCTCTGTGTCACCCTGGAGCTTTGTTTCCGTGGGGTCTCGCAGTGTCCCAATGGAGCCTTGGCTGGATGGGGCCTCACAGTGTCACAATGATGCCTACATTCCACTGAGGCACACGGCGTCACTAGGGTCCCCTTGCTTCCATGAGGCCCAGCAATGTCACAGTGGTGTCCATAAATCCATGAGGACTCACAGTATCCCAATGGTCTCTTGATCTCACATGGTCCCACAGTGTCCCAATGGTCCCTTGGTCTCACAAGGCCCCACAGTGTCCCAATGGTCACTTCTTCTCACATGGCCCCACAGTGTAACAATGGTCCCTTGGTTCCATGGTTCCTGGTCTGGTGCATTCCCCTTTCCCCTTCTCAGGCCACCCTGCCAGCTGAGAAATGCTCACTGGGCCAGGGCCTTGGCCAGCAGCCCCTGGGCTCAGCTCCTCTGGAGCTCATCACAGACACTGTCTGCTCCAGGCTCAACCCTTCATCCCCTGGGGAGATGCCAAAGCCTCCACAGGGAACATTTCCCTTTGCTCAGGGGAATTTCTCACAGGTGCCTTGTAGTGACTCTTTGTGTCTGTGTGCACACAGGAGTGCCTGTGCTCAGGGAAATGTGGCAGAAATGCTGCTCTCTGAGGGCTTTGATTGCCTTGGATAGCTGAGCCAGTCAGGCCTGGAAGTAAGGTTAAGTCATGTCACCCTGATTCTTAAGATTTTCTAAAGCCTTCTGAGTTTCCATTCTGTTGGAGAACTTTCCCACACAATTTCTGTCAACAACATATTGTTTACAATCTTTTGTGGGGCTGGACAAACTTGATGTACTAGTGCTTTGTCCAATGTCTTTGGACAGGTGGTCCATTCACTCTCCAATCCAATGTCACCTTTGGGAAAGTATAAAAGTTGGAGTCAGAGAATAAACTTTTCTCTTTACCTTGAAAATAGCAGGTGGCTCGCGTCGTGCTTTCACGTGTCTTATAGCGACAAAGTCACAAGCTGTAAGCAAAGTTAAATGCTGCTAAGAGTTGTTCTTTTGCTAATTTGTGAAGCTTAATAGAAGTTATAAGCAAAGTTGAATATTGTTAAGTGTTATTCCACAGCTCTGTTTAGCTTTTAGGCTGTATTCCTTTTATCCTTGCCCTCACTGTCCTTTCGTCACACACACACACACACACACACACACACCCACACACACACACACACACACAAACACACAGAGACACACAGACACCGGGACAGTTCTTGACTCCTTTTCGGTTTGATTGCCTGGATTTTGTTTGGTTTTGTTGTTGCTTTGTTTCCTTGGTGTGCCTGAAGTGTCCAGTCAGGAGCAGAGTGACTCTTGCCAAGGAAGTCTGTGGTGCTGTCACTTAATATTAAAGTTGTTTTATGCTACTCCCCTGCTGGGGATTTTTAAAGTGCTCTCAAGCCCTCCTTCATAAGAGGGTGAAGGAGCCCTGGCCAAGCTCTGGCCCTGGGGGCACAGGGATGCTGCTAGGGGGTCCCTGTCTCCCTGTTCCAACTGTGACGGCCCTGAGTCCCTGTCCCCGTGTCAGGCTCTGGGCTTGATCTCCTGGAACATCCTCAGCAGGGGGCTGCAGCGCCAGGGGCAGGGGGACCCAGAGGGACACGGGATGCCACCGGGCACGAGCAGCTTTGGACTCCTCTGGGAGGAACTGTGAGTGGGAGCTGGCTTGAAGTGACCTCCCCAGTAAGGTCACAGAGCCCCTGAGATGTCACACTGCCTCCTGGGATGTCACAGCCCACCCTGAGATCTCACAAATCCCCCTTGTGATGTCACAGAGCCAGTGCTGCTCTAGCACTCTGGGATGTCATACAGTTGCGCTCTGATGGCACAGAAGACTCTGGCATCACAAAGTCAGCCCGTGTCACAATCCTTTAGTGCAAGCGGGAATCATGACAGTTCATTTTCCCCATCTCAGAATTAGCAGAAGTAGATAGGCTTATCATGAGAAACCGAATGTGATGAACATGTTAGAAATGCAAGGCTCCAAGTTATTAATTTTTAATTTAATAAAAGTTATTAAGTGTACCAAATATAAACTTTGAGAAAAATGAAAAAAAGACACTATAAAAAAAAGTCAATGTGGAGCCCGGGATTGCCACCGGGTGAGACACAGGTTTGACAGCTGCAGCAGAGGGTCCTCTATGCTTCACACCGACCGTCCTGTCTGACCCATTTTTATACGATTTTCCTTGCCTGAGCCAGAGTCCCCTTTCTTCCTTTTCAAAGTGCATGTATTCATGTGGAGTTCTTTTCTCTGTGGCAAGTTGAACAATACGTGTCCGGAGAGTGATGAACACCTGTGTTTGCAGTCCCGGAATTCGGATTTGAGATGTACCTCCCTGATGGCTCTGACTATCTCGGTCTCGGATATTTATCGTGTATTTATCGTCCGGGTGTTTCTCGGACAACCTTGATGCATGATCCCTCTCCGGGCTGGCCACTTTCGTTTGCTTGTAAATAAAGTCCTCCCTCTCTCGTCCAGGTGGCTTTCACATGGTGTTGCAATCGCTGTTGCTGGCTTGTGCGATTTAAAAACTTCCTATAAGAGTATAATTTAACAGCACATAACTATAAAAGAGACGACAATTTTATTTGCACGAATTATCCTATAGACATATAACAGTCCTAATGATTCCTTGAGGCCTTGCAGTGTCACAATGTTCTCCATGGTTCCACAGGCCCCACAGTGTCATGTGACTCCTCTGTTCCATGAGTCCTGCAATGTCACAATGGACCTTTGGACCAATGGACCATGGGGCTTTGCAGTGTCACAACGCTCTCCTTTGGCTCCACAGGGTCACAATGGAGCACTGATTACAGGCAGCCTCTCTGTGTCACCCTGGAGCTTTGTTTCCGTGGGGTCTCGCAGTGTCCCAATGGAGCCTTGGCTGGATGGGGCCTCACAGTGTCACAATGATGCCTACATTCCACTGAGGCACACGGCGTCACTAGGGTCCCCTTGCTTCCATGAGGCCCAGCAATGTCACAGTGGTGTCCATGAATCCATGAGGACTCACAGTATCCCAATGGTCTCTTGATCTCACATGGTCCCACAGTGTCCCAATGGTCCCTTGGTCTCACAAGGCCCCACAGTGTCCCAATGGTCACTTCTTCTCACATGGCCCCACAGTGTAACAATGGTCCCTTGGTTCCATGGTTCCTGGTCTGGTGCATTCCCCTTTCCCCTTCTCAGGCCACCCTGCCAGCTGAGAAATGCTCACTGGGCCAGGGCCTTGGCCAGCAGCCCCTGGGCTCAGCTCCTCTGGAGCTCATCACAGACACTGTCTGCTCCAGGCTCAACCCTTCATCCCCTGGGGAGATGCCAAAGCCTCCACAGGGAACATTTCCCTTTGCTCAGGGGAATTTCTCACAGGTGCCTTGTAGTGACTCTTTGTGTCTGTGTGCACACAGGAGTGCCTGTGCTCAGGGAAATGTGGCAGAAATGCTGCTCTCTGAGGGCTTTGATTGCCTTGGATAGCTGAGCCAGTCAGGCCTGGAAGTAAGGTTAAGTCATGTCACCCTGATTCTTAAGATTTTCTAAAGCCTTCTGAGTTTCCATTCTGTTGGAGAACCTTCCCACACAATTTCTGTCAACAACATATTGTTTACAATCTTTTATGGGGCTGGACAAACTTAATGTACTAGTGCTTTGTCCAATGTCTTTGGACAGGTGGTCCATTCACTCTCCAATCCAATGTCACCTTTGGGAAAGTATAAAAGTTGGAGTCAGAGAATAAACTTTTCTCTTTACCTTGAAAATAGCAGGTGGCTCGCATCGTGCTTTCACGTGTCTTATAGCGACAAAGTCACAAGCTGTAAGCAAAGTTAAATGCTGCTAAGAGTTGTTCTTTTGCTAATTTGTGAAGCTTAATAGAAGTTATAAGCAAAGTTGAATATTGTTAAGTGTTATTCCACAGCTCTGTTTAGCTTTTAGGCTGTATTCCTTTTATCCTTGCCCTCACTTGTCCTTTCGTCACACACACACACACACACACACACACACACACACCCACACACACACACAAACACACAGAGACACACAGACACCGGGACAGTTCTTGACTCCTTTTCGGTTTGATTGCCTGGATTTTGTTTGGTTTTGTTGTTGCTTTGTTTCCTTGGTGTGCCTGAAGTGTCCAGTCAGGAGCAGAGTGACTCTTGCCAAGGAAGTCTGTGGTGCTGTCACTTAATATTAAAGTTGTTTTATGCTACTCCCCTGCTGGGGATTTTTAAAGTGCTCTCAAGCCCTCCTTCATAAGAGGGTGAAGGAGCCCTGGCCAAGCTCTGGCCCTGGGGGCACAGGGATGCTGCTAGGGGGTCCCTGTCTCCCTGTTCCAACTGTGACGGCCCTGAGTCCCTGTCCCCGTGTCAGGCTCTGGGCTTGATCTCCTGGAACATCCTCAGCAGGGGGCTGCAGCGCCAGGGGCAGGGGGACCCAGAGGGACACGGGATGCCACCGGGCACGAGCAGCTTTGGACTCCTCTGGGAGGAACTGTGAGTGGGAGCTGGCTTGAAGTGACCTCCCCAGTAAGGTCACAGAGCCCCTGAGATGTCACACTGCCTCCTGGGATGTCACAGCCCACCCTGAGATCTCACAAATCCCCCTTGTGATGTCACAGAGCCAGTGCTGCTCTAGCACTCTGGGATGTCATACAGTTGCGCTGTGATGGCACAGAAGAATCTGGCATCACAAAGTCAGCCCGTGTCACAATCCTTTAGTGCAAGCGGGAATCATGACAGTTCATTTTCCCCATCTCAGAATTAGCAGAAGTAGATAGGCTTATCATGAGAAACCGAATGTGATGAACATGTTAGAAATGCAAGGCTCCAAGTTATTAATTTTTAATTTAATAAAAGTTATAGGCTTATCATGAGAAACCGAATGTGATGAACATGTTAGAAATGCAAGGCTCCAAGTTATTAATTTTTAATTTAATAAAAGTTATTAAGTGTACCAAATATAAACTTTGAGAAAAATGAAAAAAAGCCACTATAAAAAAAAGTCAATGTGGAGCCCGGGATTGCCACCGGGTGAGACACAGGTTGGACAGCTGCAGCAGAGGGTCCTCTATGCTTCACACCGACCGTCCTGTCTGACCCATTTTTATACGATTTTCCTTGCCTGAGCCAGAGTCCCCTTTCTTCCTTTTCAAAGTGCATGTATTCATGTGGAGTTCTTTTCTCTGTGGCAAGTTGAACAATACGTGTCCGGAGAGTGATGAACACCTGTGTTTGCAGTCCCGGAATTCGGATTTGAGATGTACCTCCCTGATGGCTTGACTATCTCGGTCTCGGATATTTATCGTGTATTTATCGTCCGGGTGTTTCTCGGACAACCTTGATGCATGATCCCTCTCTGGGCTGGCCACTTTCGTTCGCTTGTAAATAAAGTCCTCCCTCTCTCGTCCAGGTGGCTTTGACATGGTGTTGCAATCGGTGTTGCTGGCTTGTGCGATTTAAAAACTTCCTATAAGAGTATAATTTAACAGCACATAACTATAAAAGAGACGACAATTTTATTTGCACGAATTATCCTATAGACATATAACAGTCCTAATGATTCCTTGAGGCCTTGCAGTGTCACAATGTTCTCCATGGTTCCACAGGCCCCACAGTGTCATGTGACTCCTCTGTTCCATGAGTCCTGCAATGTCACAATGGACCTTTGGACCAATGGACCATGGGGCTTTGCAGTGTCACAACGCTCTCCTTTGGCTCCACAGGGTCACAATGGAGCACTGATTACAGGCAGCCTCTCTGTGTTACCCTGGAGCTTTGTTTCCGTGGGGTCTCGCAGTGTCCCAATGGAGCCTTGGCTGGATGGGGCCTCACAGTGTCACAATGATGCCTACATTCCACTGAGGCACACGGCGTCACTAGGGTCCCCTTGCTTCCATGAGGCCCAGCAATGTCACAGTGGTGTCCATGAATCCATGAGGACTCACAGTATCCCAATGGTCTCTTGATCTCACATGGTCCCACAGTGTCCCAATGGTCCCTTGGGGTCACAAGGCCCCACAGTGTCCCAATGGTCACTTCTTCTCACATGGCCCCACAGTGTAACAATGGTCCCTTGGTTCCATGGTTCCTGGTCTGGTGCATTCCCCTTTCCCCTTCTCAGGCCACCCTGCCAGCTGAGAAATGCTCACTGGGCCAGGGCCTTGGCCAGCAGCCCCTGGGCTCAGCTCCTCTGGAGCTCATCACAGACACTGTCTGCTCCAGGCTCAACCCTTCATCCCCTGGGGAGATGCCAAAGCCTCCACAGGGAACATTTCCCTTTGCTCAGGGGAATTTCTCACAGGTGCCTTGTAGTGACTCTTTGTGTCTGTGTGCACACAGGAGTGCCTGTGCTCAGGGAAATGTGGCAGAAATGCTGCTCTCTGAGGGCTTTGATTGCCTTGGATAGCTGAGCCAGTCAGGCCTGGAAGTAAGGTTAAGTCATGTCACCCTGATTCTTAAGATTTTCTAAAGCCTTCTGAGTTTCCATTCTGTTGGAGAACCTTCCCACACAATTTTTGTCAACAACATATTGTTTACAATCTTTTATGGGGCTGGACAAACTTGATGTACTAGTGCTTTGTCCAATGTCTTTGGACAGGTGGTCCATTCACTCTCCAATCCAATGTCACCTTTGGGAAAGTATAAAAGTTGGAGTCAGAGAATAAACTTTTCTCTTTACCTTGAAAATAGCAGGTGGCTCGCGTCGTGCTTTCACGTCTCTTATAGCGACAAAGTCACAAGCTGTAAGCAAAGTTAAATGCTGATAAAAGTTGTTCTTTTGCTAATTTGTGAAGCTTAATAGAAGTTATAAGCGAAGTTGAATATTGTTAAGTGTTATTCCACAGCTCTGTTTAGCTTTTAGGCTGTATTCCTTTTATCCTTGCCCTCACTGTCCTTTCGTCACACACACACACACACACACACACACACACACACAGAGACACACAGACACCGGGACAGTTCTTGACTCCTTTTCGGTTTGATTGCCTGGATTTTGTTTGGTTTTCTTGTTGCTTTGTTTCCTTGGTGTGCCTGAAGTGTCCAGTCAGGAGCAGAGTGACTCTTGCCAAGGAACTCTGTGGTGCTGTCAGTTAATATTAAAGCTGTTTTATGCTACTCCCCTGCTGGGGATTTTTAAAGTGCTCTCAAGCCCTCCTTCATAAGAGGGTGAAGGAGCCCTGGCCAAGCTCTGGCCCTGGGGGCACAGGGATGCTGCTAGGGGGTCCCTGCCTCCCTGTTCCAACTGTGACGGCCCTGAGCCCCTGTCCCCGTGTCAGGCTCTGGCCTTGATCTCCTCGAACATCCTCAGCAGGGGGCTGCAGCGCCAGGGGCAGGGGGACCCAGAGGGACACGGGATGCCACCGGGCACGAGCAGCTTTGGACTTCTCTGGGAGGAACTGTGAGTGGGAGCTGGCTTGAAGTGACCTCCCCAGTAAGGTCACAGAGCCCCTGAGATGTCACACTGCCTCCTGGGATGTCACAGCCCACCCTGAGATCTCACAAATCCCCCTTGTGATGTCACAGAGCCAGTGCTGCTCTAGCTCTCTGGGATGTCATACAGTTGCGCTGTGATGGCACAGAAGACTCTGGCATCACAAAGTCAGCCCGTGTCACAATCCTCTAGTGCAAGCGGGAATCATGACAGTTCATTTTCCCCATCTCAGAATTAGCAGAAGTAGATAGGCTTATCATGAGAAACCGAATGTGATGAACATGTTAGAAATGCAAGGCTCCAAGTTATTAATTTTTAATTTAATAAAAGTTATTAAGTGTACCAAATATAAACTTTGAGAAAAATGAAAAAAAGCCACTATAAAAAAAAGTCAATGTGGAGCCCGGGATTGCCACCGGGTGAGACACAGGTTTGACAGCTGCAGCAGAGGGTCCTCTATGCTTCACACCGACCGTCCTGTCTGACCCATTTTTATACGATTTTCCTTGCCTGAGCCAGAGTCCCCTTTCTTCCTTTTCAAAGTGCATGTATTCATGTGGAGTTCTTTTCTCTGTGGCAAGTTGAACAATACATGTCCGGAGAGTGATGAACACCTGTGTTTGCAGTCCCGGAATTCGGATTTGAGATGTACCTCCCTGATGGCTTGACTATCTCGGTCTCGGATATTTATCGTGTATTTATCGTCCGGGTGTTTCTCGGACAACCTTGATGCATGATCCCTCTCTGGGCTGGCCACTTTCGTTCGCTTGTAAATAAAGTCCTCCCTCTCTCGTCCAGGTGGCTTTGACATGGTGTTGCAATCGGTGTTGCTGGCTTGTGCGATTTAAAAACTTCCTATAAGAGTATAATTTAACAGCACATAACTATAAAAGAGACGACAATTTTATTTGCACGAATTATCCTATAGACATATAACAGTCCTAATGATTCCTTGAGGCCTTGCAGTGTCACAATGTTCTCCATGGTTCCACAGGCCCCACAGTGTCATGTGACTCCTCTGTTCCATGAGTCCTGCAATGTCACAATGGACCTTTGGACCAATGGACCATGGGGCTTTGCAGTGTCACAACGCTCTCCTTTGGCTCCACAGGGTCACAATGGAGCACTGATTACAGGCAGCCTCTCTGTGTTACCCTGGAGCTTTGTTTCCGTGGGGTCTCGCAGTGTCCCAATGGAGCCTTGGCTGGATGGGGCCTCACAGTGTCACAATGATGCCTACATTCCACTGAGGCACACGGCGTCACTAGGGTCCCCTTGCTTCCATGAGGCCCAGCAATGTCACAGTGGTGTCCATGAATCCATGAGGACTCACAGTATCCCAATGGTCTCTTGATCTCACATGGTCCCACAGTGTCCCAATGGTCCCTTGGGGTCACAAGGCCCCACAGTGTCCCAATGGTCACTTCTTCTCACATGGCCCCACAGTGTAACAATGGTCCCTTGGTTCCATGGTTCCTGGTCTGGTGCATTCCCCTTTCCCCTTCTCAGGCCACCCTGCCAGCTGAGAAATGCTCACTGGGCCAGGGCCTTGGCCAGCAGCCCCTGGGCTCAGCTCCTCTGGAGCTCATCACAGACACTGTCTGCTCCAGGCTCAACCCTTCATCCCCTGGGGAGATGCCAAAGCCTCCACAGGGAACATTTCCCTTTGCTCAGGGGAATTTCTCACAGGTGCCTTGTAGTGACTCTTTGTGTCTGTGTGCACACAGGAGTGCCTGTGCTCAGGGAAATGTGGCAGAAATGCTGCTCTCTGAGGGCTTTGATTGCCTTGGATAGCTGAGCCAGTCAGGCCTGGAAGTAAGGTTAAGTCATGTCACCCTGATTCTTAAGATTTTCTAAAGCCTTCTGAGTTTCCATTCTGTTGGAGAACCTTCCCACACAATTTCTGTCGACAACATATTGTTTACAATCTTTTGTGGGGCTGGACAAACTTGATGTACTAGTGCTTTGGCCGATGTCTTTGGACAGGTGGTCCATTCACTCTCCAATCCAATGTCACCTTTGGGAAAGTATAAAAGTTGGAGTCAGAGAATAAACTTTTCTCTTTACCTTGAAAATAGCAGGTGGCTCGCGTCGTGCTTTCACGTGTCTTATAGCGACAAAGTCACAAGCTGTAAGCAAAGTTAAATGCTGCTAAGAGTTGTTCTTTTGCTAATTTGTGAAGCTTAATAGAAGTTATAAGCAAAGTTGAATATTGTTAAGTGTTATTCCACAGCTCTGTTTAGCTTTTAGGCTGTATTCCTTTTATCCTTGCCCTCACTGTCCTTTCGTCACACACACACACACACACACACACACACCCACACACACACACACACACAAACACACAGAGACACACAGACACCGGGACAGTTCTTGACTCCTTTTCGGTTTGATTGCCTGGATTTTGTTTGGTTTTGTTGTTGCTTTGTTTCCTTGGTGTGCCTGAAGTGTCCAGTCAGGAGCAGAGTGACTCTTGCCAAGGAACTCTGTGGTGCTGTCACTTAATATTAAAGCTGTTTTATGCTACTCCCCTGCTGGGGATTTTTAAAGTGCTCTCAAGCCCTCCTTCATAAGAGGTTGAAGGAGCCCTGGCCAAGCTCTGGCCCTGGGGGCACAGGGATGCTGCTAGGGGGTCCCTGTCTCCCTGTTCCAACTGTGACGGCCCTGAGCCCCTGTCCCCGTGTCAGGCTCTGGGCTTGATCTCCTCGAACATCCTCAGGGGGAGGCTGCAGCGCCAGGGGCAGGGGGACCCAGAGGGACACGGGATGCCACCGGGCACGAGCAGCTTTGGACTTCTCTGGGAGGAACTGTGAGTGGGAGCTGGCTTGAAGTGACCTCCCCAGTAAGGTCACAGAGCCCCTGAGATGTCACACTGCCTCCTGGGATGTCACAGCCCACCCTGAGATCTCACAAATCCCCCTTGTGATGTCACAGAGCCAGTGCTGCTCTAGCTCTCTGGGATGTCATACAGTTGCGCTGTGATGGCACAGAAGACTCTGGCATCACAAAGTCAGCCCGTGTCACAATCCTCTAGTGCAAGCGGGAATCATGACAGTTCATTTTCCCCATCTCAGAATTAGCAGAAGTAGATAGGCTTATCATGAGAAACCGAATGTGATGAACATGTTAGAAATGCAAGGCTCCAAGTTATTAATTTTTAATTTAATAAAAGTTATTAAGTGTACCAAATATAAACTTTGAGAAAAATGAAAAAAAGACACTATAAAAAAAAGTCAATGTGGAGCCCGGGATTGCCACCGGGTGAGACACAGGTTGGACAGCTGCAGCAGAGGGTCCTCTATGCTTCACACCGACCGTCCTGTCTGACCCATTTTTATACGATTTTCCTTGCCTGAGCCAGAGTCCCCTTTCTTCCTTTTCAAAGTGCATGTATTCATGTGGAGTTCTTTTCTCTGTGGCAAGTTGAACAATACGTGTCCGGAGAGTGATGAACACCTGTGTTTGCAGTCCCGGAATTCGGATTTGAGATGTACCTCCCTGATGGCTTGACTATCTCGGTCTCGGATATTTATCGTGTATTTATCGTCCGGGTGTTTCTCGGACAACCTTGATGCATGATCCCTCTCTGGGCTGGCCACTTTCGTTCGCTTGTAAATAAAGTCCTCCCTCTCTCGTCCAGGTGGCTTTGACATGGTGTTGCAATCGGTGTTGCTGGCTTGTGCGATTTAAAAACTTCCTATAAGAGTATAATTTAACAGCACATAACTATAAAAGAGACGACAATTTTATTTGCACGAATTATCCTATAGACATATAACAGTCCTAATGATTCCTTGAGGCCTTGCAGTGTCACAATGTTCTCCATGGTTCCACAGGCCCCACAGTGTCATGTGACTCCTCTGTTCCATGAGTCCTGCAATGTCACAATGGACCTTTGGACCAATGGACCATGGGGCTTTGCAGTGTCACAACGCTCTCCTTTGGCTCCACAGGGTCACAATGGAGCACTGATTACAGGCAGCCTCTCTGTGTTACCCTGGAGCTTTGTTTCCGTGGGGTCTCGCAGTGTCCCAATGGAGCCTTGGCTGGATGGGGCCTCACAGTGTCACAATGATGCCTACATTCCACTGAGGCACACGGCGTCACTAGGGTCCCCTTGCTTCCATGAGGCCCAGCAATGTCACAGTGGTGTCCATGAATCCATGAGGACTCACAGTATCCCAATGGTCTCTTGATCTCACATGGTCCCACAGTGTCCCAATGGTCCCTTGGGGTCACAAGGCCCCACAGTGTCCCAATGGTCACTTCTTCTCACATGGCCCCACAGTGTAACAATGGTCCCTTGGTTCCATGGTTCCTGGTCTGGTGCATTCCCCTTTCCCCTTCTCAGGCCACCCTGCCAGCTGAGAAATGCTCACTGGGCCAGGGCCTTGGCCAGCAGCCCCTGGGCTCAGCTCCTCTGGAGCTCATCACAGACACTGTCTGCTCCAGGCTCAACCCTTCATCCCCTGGGGAGATGCCAAAGCCTCCACAGGGAACATTTCCCTTTGCTCAGGGGAATTTCTCACAGGTGCCTTGTAGTGACTCTTTGTGTCTGTGTGCACACAGGAGTGCCTGTGCTCAGGGAAATGTGGCAGAAATGCTGCTCTCTGAGGGCTTTGATTGCCTTGGATAGCTGAGCCAGTCAGGCCTGGAAGTAAGGTTAAGTCATGTCACCCTGATTCTTAAGATTTTCTAAAGCCTTCTGAGTTTCCATTCTGTTGGAGAACCTTCCCACACAATTTTTGTCAACAACATATTGTTTACAATCTTTTATGGGGCTGGACAAACTTGATGTACTAGTGCTTTGTCCAATGTCTTTGGACAGGTGGTCCATTCACTCTCCAATCCAATGTCACCTTTGGGAAAGTATAAAAGTTGGAGTCAGAGAATAAACTTTTCTCTTTACCTTGAAAATAGCAGGTGGCTCGCGTCGTGCTTTCACGTGTCTTATAGCGACAAAGTCACAAGCTGTAAGCAAAGTTAAATGCTGATAAAAGTTGTTCTTTTGCTAATTTGTGAAGCTTAATAGAAGTTATAAGCGAAGTTGAATATTGTTAAGTGTTATTCCACAGCTCTGTTTAGCTTTTAGGCTGTATTCCTTTTATCCTTGCCCTCACTGTCCTTTCGTCACACACACACACACACACACACACACACAGAGACACACAGACACCGGGACAGTTCTTGACTCCTTTTCGGTTTGATTGCCTGGATTTTGTTTGGTTTTCTTGTTGCTTTGTTTCCTTGGTGTGCCTGAAGTGTCCAGTCAGGAGCAGAGTGACTCTTGCCAAGGAACTCTGTGGTGCTGTCACTTAATATTAAAGCTGTTTTATGCTACTCCCCTGCTGGGGATTTTTAAAGTGCTCTCAAGCCCTCCTTCATAAGAGGGTGAAGGAGCCCTGGCCAAGCTCTGGCCCTGGGGGCACAGGGATGCTGCTAGGGGGTCCCTGCCTCCCTGTTCCAACTGTGACGGCCCTGAGCCCCTGTCCCCGTGTCAGGCTCTGGCCTTGATCTCCTCGAACATCCTCAGGGGGAGGCTGCAGCGCCAGGGGCAGGGGGACCCAGAGGGACACGGGATGCCACCGGGCACGAGCAGCTTTGGACTTCTCTGGGAGGAACTGTGAGTGGGAGCTGGCTTGAAGTGACCTCCCCAGTAAGGTCACAGAGCCCCTGAGATGTCACACTGCCTCCTGGGATGTCACAGCCCACCCTGAGATCTCACAAATCCCCCTTGTGATGTCACAGAGCCAGTGCTGCTCTAGCACTCTGGGATGTCATACAGTTGCGCTGTGATGGCACAGAAGACTCTGGCATTACAAAGTCAGCCCGTGTCACAATCCTCTAGTGCAAGCGGGAATCATGACAGTTCATTTTCCCCATCTCAGAGTTAGCAGAAGTAGATAGGCTTATCATGAGAAACTGAATGTGATGAACATGTTAGAAATGCAAGGCTCCAAGTTATTAATTTTTAATTTAATAAAAGTTATTAAGTGTACCAAATATAAACTTTGAGAAAAATGAAAAAAAGACACTATAAAAAAAAGTCAATGTGGAGCCCGGGATTGCCACCGGGTGAGACACAGGTTTGACAGCTGCAGCAGAGGGTCCTCTATGCTTCACACCGACCGTCCTGTCTGACCCATTTTTATACGATTTTCCTTGCCTGAGCCAGAGTCCCCTTTCTTCCTTTTCAAAGTGCATGTATTCATGTGGAGTTCTTTTCTCTGTGGCAAGTTGAACAATACGTGTCCGGAGAGTGATGAACACCTGTGTTTGCAGTCCCGGAATTCGGATTTGAGATGTACCTCCCTGATGGCTCTGACTATCTCGGTCTCGGATATTTATCGTGTATTTATCGTCCGGGTGTTTCTCGGACAACCTTGATGCATGATCCCTCTCTGGGCTGGCCACTTTCGTTCGCTTGTAAATAAAGTCCTCCCTCTCTCGTCCAGGTGGCTTTGACATGGTGTTGCAGTCGCAGTTGCTGGCTTGTGCGATTTAAAAACTTCCTATAAGAGTATAATTTAACAGCACATAACTATAAAAGAGACGACAATTTTATTTGCACGAATTATCCTATAGACATATAACAGTCCTAATGATTCCTTGAGGCCTTGCAGTGTCACAATGTTCTCCATGGTTCCACAGGCCCCACAGTGTCATGTGACTCCTCTGTTCCATGAGTCCTGCAATGTCACAATGGACCTTTGGACCAATGGACCATGGGGCTTTGCAGTGTCACAACGCTCTCCTTTGGCTCCACAGGGTCACAATGGAGCACTGATTACAGGCAGCCTCTCTGTGTTACCCTGGAGCTTTGTTTCCGTGGGGTCTCGCAGTGTCCCAATGGAGCCTTGGCTGGATGGGGCCTCACAGTGTCACAATGATGCCTACATTCCACTGAGGCACACGGCGTCACTAGGGTCCCCTTGCTTCCATGAGGCCCAGCAATGTCACAGTGGTGTCCATGAATCCATGAGGACTCACAGTATCCCAATGGTCTCTTGATCTCACATGGTCCCACAGTGTCCCAATGGTCCCTTGGTCTCACAAGGCCCCACAGTGTCCCAATGGTCACTTCTTCTCACATGGCCCCACAGTGTAACAATGGTCCCTTGGTTCCATGGTTCCTGGTCTGGTGCATTCCCCTCTCCCCTTCTCAGGCCACCCTGCCAGCTGAGAAATGCTCACTGGGCCTGGGCCTTGGCCAGCAGCCCCTGGGCTCAGCTCCTCTGGAGCTCATCAAAGACACTGTCTGCTCCAGGCTCAACCCTTCATCCCCTGGGGAGATGCCAAAGCCTCCACAGCAAACATTTCCCTTTGCTCAGGGGAATTTCTCACAGGTGCCTTGTAGTGACTCTTTGTGTCTGTGTGCACACAGGAGTGCCTGTGCTCAGGGAAATGTGGCAGAAATGCTGCTCTCTGAGGGCTTTGATTGCCTTGGATAGCTGAGCCAGTCAGGCCTGGAAGTAAGGTTAAGTCATGTCACCCTGATTCTTAAGATTTTCTAAAGCCTTCTGAGTTTCCATTCTGTTGGAGAACCTTCCCACACAATTTCTGTCAACAACATATTGTTTACAATCTTTTGTGGGGCTGGACAAACTTGATGTACTAGTGCTTTGGCCGATGTCTTTGGACAGGTGGTCCATTCACTCTCCAATCCAATGTCACCTTTGGGAAAGTATAAAAGTTGGAGTCAGAGAATAAACTTTTCTCTTTACCTTGAAAATAGCAGGTGGCTCGCGTCGTGCTTTCACGTGTCTTATAGCGACAAAGTCACAAGCTGTAAGCAAAGTTAAATGCTGCTAAGAGTTGTTCTTTTGCTAATTTGTGAAGCTTAATAGAAGTTATAAGCAAAGTTGAATATTGTTAAGTGTTATTCCACAGCTCTGTTTAGCTTTTAGGCTGTATTCCTTTTATCCTTGCCCTCACTGTCCTTTCGTCACACACACACACACACACACACACACACACACACACACACACACACACACACACACACACACACACAGAGACACACAGACACCGGGACAGTTCTTGACTCCTTTTCGGTTTGATTGCCTGGATTTTGTTTGGTTTTGTTGTTGCTTTGTTTCCTTGGTGTGCCTGAAGTGTCCAGTCAGGAGCAGAGTGACTCTTGCCAAGGAACTCTGTGGTGCTGTCACTTAATATTAAAGTTGTTTTATGCTACTCCCCTGCTGGGGATTTTTAAAGTGCTCTAAAGCCCTCCTTCATAAGAGGGTGAAGGAGCCCTGGCCAAGCTCTGGCCCTGAGGGCACAGGGATGCTGCTAGGGGGTCCCTGTCTCCCTGTTCCAACTGTGACGGCCCTGAGTCCCTGTCCCCGTGTCAGGCTCTGGCCTTGATCTCCTCGAACATCCTCAGCAGGGGGCTGCAGAGCCAGGGGCAGGGGGACCCAGAGGGACACGGGATGCCACCGGGCACGAGCAGCTTTGGACTTCTCTGGGAGGAACTGTGAGTGGGAGCTGGCTTGAAGTGACCTCCCCAGTAAGGTCACAGAGCCCCTGAGATGTCACACTGCCTCCTGGGATGTCACAGCCCACCCTGAGATCTCACAAATCCCCCTTGTGATGTCACAGAGCCAGTGCTGCTCTAGCACTCTGGGATGTCATACAGTTGCGCTGTGATGGCACAGAAGACTCTGGCATCACAAAGTCAGCCCGTGTCACAATCCTCTAGTGCAAGCGGGAATCATGACAGTTCATTTTCCCCATCTCAGAATTAGCAGAAGTAGATAGGCTTATCATGAGAAACCGAATGTGATGAACATGTTAGAAATGCAAGGCTCCAAGTTATTAATTTTTAATTTAATAAAAGTTATTAAGTGTACCAAATATAAACTTTGAGAAAAATGAAAAAAAGACACTATAAAAAAAAGTCAATGTGGAGCCCGGGATTGCCACCGGGTGAGACACAGGTTTGACAGCTGCAGCAGAGGGTCCTCTATGCTTCACACCGACCGTCCTGTCTGACCCATTTTTATACGATTTTCCTTGCCTGAGCCAGAGTCCCCTTTCTTCCTTTTCAAAGTGCATGTATTCATGTGGAGTTCTTTTCTCTGTGGCAAGTTGAACAATACGTGTCCGGAGAGTGATGAACACCTGTGTTTGCAGTCCCGGAATTCGGATTTGAGATGTACCTCCCTGATGGCTCTGACTATCTCGGTCTCGGATATTTATCGTGTATTTATCGTCCGGGTGTTTCTCGGACAACCTTGATGCATGATCCCTCTCTGGGCTGGCCACTTTCGTTCGCTTGTAAATAAAGTCCTCCCTCTCTCGTCCAGGTGGCTTTGACATGGTGTTGCAATCGCTGTTGCTGGCTTGTGCGATTTAAAAACTTCCTATAAGAGTATAATTTAACAGCACATAACTATAAAAGAGACGACAATTTTATTTGCACGAATTATCCTATAGACATATAACAGTCCTAATGATTCCTTGAGGCCTTGCAGTGTCACAATGTTCTCCATGGTTCCACAGGCCCCACAGTGTCATGTGACTCCTCTGTTCCATGAGTCCTGCAATGTCACAATGGACCTTTGGACCAATGGACCATGGGGCTTTGCAGTGTCACAACGCTCTCCTTTGGCTCCACAGGGTCACAATGGAGCACTGATTACAGGCAGCCTCTCTGTGTTACCCTGGAGCTTTGTTTCCGTGGGGTCTCGCAGTGTCCCAATGGAGCCTTGGCTGGATGGGGCCTCACAGTGTCACAATGATGCCTACATTCCACTGAGGCACACGGCGTCACTAGGGTCCCCTTGCTTCCATGAGGCCCAGCAATGTCACAGTGGTGTCCATGAATCCATGAGGACTCACAGTATCCCAATGGTCTCTTGATCTCACATGGTCCCACAGTGTCCCAATGGTCCCTTGGTCTCACAAGGCCCCACAGTGTCCCAATGGTCACTTCTTCTCACATGGCCCCACAGTGTAACAATGGTCCCTTGGTTCCATGGTTCCTGGTCTGGTGCATTCCCCTTTCCCCTTCTCAGGCCACCCTGCCAGCTGAGAAATGCTCACTGGGCCTGGGCCTTGGCCAGCAGCCCCTGGGCTCAGCTCCTCTGGAGCTCATCAAAGACACTGTCTGCTCCAGGCTCAACCCTTCATCCCCTGGGGAGATGCCAAAGCCTCCACAGGGAGCATTTCCCTTTGCTCAGGGGAATTTCTCACAGGTGCCTTGTAGTGACTCTTTGTGTCTGTGTGCACACAGGAGTGCCTGTGCTCAGGGAAATGTGGCAGAAATGCTGCTCTCTGAGGGCTTTGATTGCCTTGGATAGCTGAGCCAGTCAGGCCTGGAAGTAAGGTTAAGTCATGTCACCCTGATTCTTAAGATTTTCTAAAGCCTTCTGAGTTTCCATTCTGTTGGAGAACCTTCCCACACAATTTCTGTCAACAACATATTGTTTACAATCTTTTATGGGGCTGGACAAACTTGATGTACTAGTGCTTTGTCCAATGTCTTTGGACAGGTGGTCCATTCACTCTCCAATCCAATGTCACCTTTGGGAAAGTATAAAAGTTGGAGTCAGAGAATAAACTTTTCTCTTTACCTTGAAAATAGCAGGTGGCTCGCGTCGTGCTTTCACGAGTCTTATAGCGACAAAGTCACAAGCTGTAAGCAAAGTTAAATGCTGCTAAGAGTTGTTCTTTTGCTAATTTGTGAAGCTTAATAGAAGTTATAAGCAAAGTTGAATATTGTTAAGTGTTATTCCACAGCTCTGTTTAGCTTTTAGGCTGTATTCCTTTTATCCTTGCCCTCACTGTCCTTTCGTCACACACACACACACACACACACACACACACCCACACACACACACACACACACAAACACACAGAGACACACAGACACCGGGACAGTTCTTGACTCCTTTTTGGTTTGATTGCCTGGATTTTGTTTGGTTTTGTTGTTGCTTTGTTTCCTTGGTGTGCCTGAAGTGTCCAGTCAGGAGCAGAGTGACTCTTGCCAAGGAACTCTGTGGTGCTGTCACTTAATATTAAAGCTGTTTTATGCTACTCCCCTGCTGGGGATTTTTAAAGTGCTCTCAAGCCCTCCTTCATAAGAGGGTGAAGGAGCCCTGGCCAAGCTCTGGCCCTGGGGGCACAGGGATGCTGCTAGGGGGTCCCTGTCTCCCTGTTCCAACTGTGACGGCCCTGAGCCCCTGTCCCCGTGTCAGGCTCTGGGCTTGATCTCCTCGAACATCCTCAGCAGGGGGCTGCAGCGCCAGGGGCAGGGGGACCCAGAGGGACACGGGATGCCACCGGGCACGAGCAGCTTTGGACTTCTCTGGGAGGAACTGTGAGTGGGAGCTGGCTTGAAGTGACCTCCCCAGTAAGGTCACAGAGCCCCTGAGATGTCACACTGCCTCCTGGGATGTCACAGCCCACCCTGAGATCTCACAAATCCCCCTTGTGATGTCACAGAGCCAGTGCTGCTCTAGCACTCTGGGATGTCATACAGTTGCGCTGTGATGGCACAGAAGACTCTGGCATCACAAAGTCAGCCCGTGTCACAATCCTTTAGTGCAAGCGGGAATCATGACAGTTCATTTTCCCCATCTCAGAATTAGCAGAAGTAGATAGGCTTATCATGAGAAACCGAATGTGATGAACACGTTAGAAATGCAAGGCTCCAAGTTATTAATTTTTAATTTAATAAAAGTTATTAAGTGTACCAAATATAAACTTTGAGAAAAATGAAAAAAAGCCACTATAAAAAAAAATCAATGTGGAGCCCGGGATTGCCACCGGGTGAGACACAGGTTTGACAGCTGCAGCAGAGGGTCCTCTATGCTTCACACCGACCGTCCTGTCTGACCCATTTTTATACGATTTTCCTTGCCTGAGCCAGAGTCCCCTTTCTTCCTTTTCAAAGTGCATGTATTCATGTGGAGTTCTTTTCTCTGTGGCAAGTTGAACAATACGTGTCCGGAGAGTGATGAACACCTGTGTTTGCAGTCCCGGAATTCGGATTTGAGATGTACCTCCCTGATGGCTCTGACTATCTCGGTCTCGGATATTTATCGTGTATTTATCGTCCGGGTGTTTCTCGGACAACCTTGATGCATGATCCCTCTCTGGGCTGGCCACTTTCGTTCGCTTGTAAATAAAGTCCTCCCTCTCTCGTCCAGGTGGCTTTGACATGGTGTTGCAATCGCTGTTGCTGGCTTGTGCGATTTAAAAACTTCCTATAAGAGTATAATTTAACAGCACATAACTATAAAAGAGACGACAATTTTATTTGCACGAATTATCCTATAGACATATAACAGTCCTAATGATTCCTTGAGGCCTTGCAGTGTCACAATGTTCTCCATGGTTCCACAGGCCCCACAGTGTCATGTGACTCCTCTGTTCCATGAGTCCTGCAATGTCACAATGGACCTTTGGACCAATGGACCATGGGGCTTTGCAGTGTCACAACGCTCTCCTTTGGCTCCACAGGGTCACAATGGAGCACTGATTACAGGCAGCCTCTCTGTGTTACCCTGGAGCTTTGTTTCCGTGGGGTCTCGCAGTGTCCCAATGGAGCCTTGGCTGGATGGGGCCTCACAGTGTCACAATGATGCCTACATTCCACTGAGGCACACGGCGTCACTAGGGTCCCCTTGCTTCCATGAGGCCCAGCAATGTCACAGTGGTGTCCATGAATCCATGAGGACTCACAGTATCCCAATGGTCTCTTGATCTCACATGGTCCCACAGTGTCCCAATGGTCCCTTGGTCTCACAAGGCCCCACAGTGTCCCAATGGTCACTTCTTCTCACATGGCCCCACAGTGTAACAATGGTCCCTTGGTTCCATGGTTCCTGGTCTGGTGCATTCCCCTTTCCCCTTCTCAGGCCACCCTGCCAGCTGAGAAATGCTCACTGGGCCTGGGCCTTGGCCAGCAGCCCCTGGGCTCAGCTCCTCTGGAGCTCATCAAAGACACTGTCTGCTCCAGGCTCAACCCTTCATCCCCTGGGGAGATGCCAAAGCCTCCACAGGGAGCATTTCCCTTTGCTCAGGGGAATTTCTCACAGGTGCCTTGTAGTGACTCTTTGTGTCTGTGTGCACACAGGAGTGCCTGTGCTCAGGGAAATGTGGCAGAAATGCTGCTCTCTGAGGGCTTTGATTGCCTTGGATAGCTGAGCCAGTCAGGCCTGGAAGTAAGGTTAAGTCATGTCACCCTGATTCTTAAGATTTTCTAAAGCCTTCTGAGTTTCCATTCTGTTGGAGAACCTTCCCACACAATTTCTGTCAACAACATATTGTTTACAATCTTTTATGGGGCTGGACAAACTTGATGTACTAGTGCTTTGTCCAATGTCTTTGGACAGGTGGTCCATTCACTCTCCAATCCAATGTCACCTTTGGGAAAGTATAAAAGTTGGAGTCAGAGAATAAACTTTTCTCTTTACCTTGAAAATAGCAGGTGGCTCGCGTCGTGCTTTCACGAGTCTTATAGCGACAAAGTCACAAGCTGTAAGCAAAGTTAAATGCTGCTAAGAGTTGTTCTTTTGCTAATTTGTGAAGCTTAATAGAAGTTATAAGCAAAGTTGAATATTGTTAAGTGTTATTCCACAGCTCTGTTTAGCTTTTAGGCTGTATTCCTTTTATCCTTGCCCTCACTGTCCTTTCGTCACACACACACACACACACACACACACACACCCACACACACACACACACACACAAACACACAGAGACACACAGACACCGGGACAGTTCTTGACTCCTTTTTGGTTTGATTGCCTGGATTTTGTTTGGTTTTGTTGTTGCTTTGTTTCCTTGGTGTGCCTGAAGTGTCCAGTCAGGAGCAGAGTGACTCTTGCCAAGGAACTCTGTGGTGCTGTCACTTAATATTAAAGCTGTTTTATGCTACTCCCCTGCTGGGGATTTTTAAAGTGCTCTCAAGCCCTCCTTCATAAGAGGGTGAAGGAGCCCTGGCCAAGCTCTGGCCCTGGGGGCACAGGGATGCTGCTAGGGGGTCCCTGTCTCCCTGTTCCAACTGTGACGGCCCTGAGCCCCTGTCCCCGTGTCAGGCTCTGGGCTTGATCTCCTCGAACATCCTCAGCAGGGGGCTGCAGCGCCAGGGGCAGGGGGACCCAGAGGGACACGGGATGCCACCGGGCACGAGCAGCTTTGGACTTCTCTGGGAGGAACTGTGAGTGGGAGCTGGCTTGAAGTGACCTCCCCAGTAAGGTCACAGAGCCCCTGAGATGTCACACTGCCTCCTGGGATGTCACAGCCCACCCTGAGATCTCACAAATCCCCCTTGTGATGTCACAGAGCCAGTGCTGCTCTAGCACTCTGGGATGTCATACAGTTGCGCTGTGATGGCACAGAAGACTCTGGCATCACAAAGTCAGCCCGTGTCACAATCCTTTAGTGCAAGCGGGAATCATGACAGTTCATTTTCCCCATCTCAGAATTAGCAGAAGTAGATAGGCTTATCATGAGAAACCGAATGTGATGAACACGTTAGAAATGCAAGGCTCCAAGTTATTAATTTTTAATTTAATAAAAGTTATTAAGTGTACCAAATATAAACTTTGAGAAAAATGAAAAAAAGCCACTATAAAAAAAAATCAATGTGGAGCCCGGGATTGCCACCGGGTGAGACACAGGTTTGACAGCTGCAGCAGAGGGTCCTCTATGCTTCACACCGACCGTCCTGTCTGACCCATTTTTATACGATTTTCCTTGCCTGAGCCAGAGTCCCCTTTCTTCCTTTTCAAAGTGCATGTATTCATGTGGAGTTCTTTTCTCTGTGGCAAGTTGAACAATACGTGTCCGGAGAGTGATGAACACCTGTGTTTGCAGTCCCGGAATTCGGATTTGAGATGTACCTCCCTGATGGCTCTGACTATCTCGGTCTCGGATATTTATCGTGTATTTATCGTCCGGGTGTTTCTCGGACAACCTTGATGCATGATCCCTCTCTGGGCTGGCCACTTTCGTTCGCTTGTAAATAAAGTCCTCCCTCTCTCGTCCAGGTGGCTTTGACATGGTGTTGCAATCGCTGTTGCTGGCTTGTGCGATTTAAAAACTTCCTATAAGAGTATAATTTAACAGCACATAACTATAAAAGAGACGACAATTTTATTTGCACGAATTATCCTATAGACATATAACAGTCCTAATGATTCCTTGAGGCCTTGCAGTGTCACAATGTTCTCCATGGTTCCACAGGCCCCACAGTGTCATGTGACTCCTCTGTTCCATGAGTCCTGCAATGTCACAATGGACCTTTGGACCAATGGACCATGGGGCTTTGCAGTGTCACAACGCTCTCCTTTGGCTCCACAGGGTCACAATGGAGCACTGATTACAGGCAGCCTCTCTGTGTTACCCTGGAGCTTTGTTTCCGTGGGGTCTCGCAGTGTCCCAATGGAGCCTTGGCTGGATGGGGCCTCACAGTGTCACAATGATGCCTACATTCCACTGAGGCACACGGCGTCACTAGGGTCCCCTTGCTTCCATGAGGCCCAGCAATGTCACAGTGGTGTCCATGAATCCATGAGGACTCACAGTATCCCAATGGTCTCTTGATCTCACATGGTCCCACAGTGTCCCAATGGTCCCTTGGTCTCACAAGGCCCCACAGTGTCCCAATGGTCACTTCTTCTCACATGGCCCCACAGTGTAACAATGGTCCCTTGGTTCCATGGTTCCTGGTCTGGTGCATTCCCCTTTCCCCTTCTCAGGCCACCCTGCCAGCTGAGAAATGCTCACTGGGCCAGGGCCTTGGCCAGCAGCCCCTGGGCTCAGCTCCTCTGGAGCTCATCACAGACACTGTCTGCTCCAGGCTCAACCCTTCATCCCCTGGGGAGATGCCAAAGCCTCCACAGGGAGCATTTCCCTTTGCTCAGGGGAATTTCTCACAGGTGCCTTGTAGTGACTCTTTGTGTCTGTGTGCACACAGGAGTGCCTGTGCTCAGGGAAATGTGGCAGAAATGCTGCTCTCTGAGGGCTTTGATTGCCTTGGATAGCTGAGCCAGTCAGGCCTGGAAGTAAGGTTAAGTCATGTCACCCTGATTCTTAAGATTTTCTAAAGCCTTCTGAGTTTCCATTCTGTTGGAGAACCTTCCCACACAATTTCTGTCAACAACATATTGTTTACAATCTTTTGTGGGGCTGGACAAACTTGATGTACTAGTGCTTTGGCCGATGTCTTTGGACAGGTGGTCCATTCACTCTCCAATCCAATGTCACCTTTGGGAAAGTATAAAAGTTGGAGTCAGAGAATAAACTTTTCTCTTTACCTTGAAAATAGCAGGTGGCTCGCGTCGTGCTTTCACGTGTCTTATAGCGACAAAGTCACAAGCTGTAAGCAAAGTTAAATGCTGCTAAGAGTTGTTCTTTTGCTAATTTGTGAAGCTTAATAGAAGTTATAAGCGAAGTTGAATATTGTTAAGTGTTATTCCACAGCTCTGTTTAGCTTTTAGGCTGTATTCCTTTTATCCTTGCCCTCACTGTCCTTTCGTCACACACACACACACACACACACACACACACACACACACCCACACACACACCCACACACACAAACACACAGAGACACACAGACACCGGGACAGTTCTTGACTCCTTTTTGGTTTGATTGCCTGGATTTTGTTTGGTTTTGTTGTTGCTTTGTTTCCTTGGTGTGCCTGAAGTGTCCAGTCAGAAGCAGAGTGACTCTTGCCAAGGAACTCTGTGGTGCTGTCACTTAATATTAAAGCTGTTTTATGCTACTCCCCTGCTGGGGATTTTTAAAGTGCTCTCAAGCCCTCCTTCATAAGAGGGTGAAGGAGCCCTGGCCAAGCTCTGGCCCTGGGGGCACAGGGATGCTGCTAGGGGGTCCCTGTCTCCCTGTTCCAACTGTGACGGCCCTGAGCCCCTGTCCCCGTGTCAGGCTCTGGGCTTGATCTCCTCGAACATCCTCAGCAGGGGGCTGCAGCGCCAGGGGCAGGGGGACCCAGAGGGACACGGGATGCCACCGGGCACGAGCAGCTTTGGACTTCTCTGGGAGGAACTGTGAGTGGGAGCTGGCTTGAAGTGACCTCCCCAGTAAGGTCACAGAGCCCCTGAGATGTCACACTGCCTCCTGGGATGTCACAGCCCACCCTGAGATCTCACAAATCCCCCTTGTGATGTCACAGAGCCAGTGCTGCTCTAGCACTCTGGGATGTCATACAGTTGCGCTGTGATGGCACAGAAGACTCTGGCATCACAAAGTCAGCCCGTGTCACAATCCTTTAGTGCAAGCGGGAATCATGACAGTTCATTTTCCCCATCTCAGAATTAGCAGAAGTAGATAGGCTTATCATGAGAAACCGAATGTGATGAACACGTTAGAAATGCAAGGCTCCAAGTTATTAATTTTTAATTTAATAAAAGTTATTAAGTGTACCAAATATAAACTTTGAGAAAAATGAAAAAAAGCCACTATAAAAAAAAGTCAATGTGGAGCCCGGGATTGCCACCGGGTGAGACACAGGTTTGACAGCTGCAGCAGAGGGTCCTCTATGCTTCACACCGACCGTCCTGTCTGACCCATTTTTATACGATTTTCCTTGCCTGAGCCAGAGTCCCCTTTCTTCCTTTTCAAAGTGCATGTATTCATGTGGAGTTCTTTTCTCTGTGGCAAGTTGAACAATACGTGTCCGGAGAGTGATGAACACCTGTGTTTGCAGTCCCGGAATTCGGATTTGAGATGTACCTCCCTGATGGCTCTGACTATCTCGGTCTCGGATATTTATCGTGTATTTATCGTCCGGGTGTTTCTCGGACAACCTTGATGCATGATCCCTCTCTGGGCTGGCCACTTTCGTTCGCTTGTAAATAAAGTCCTCCCTCTCTCGTCCAGGTGGCTTTGACATGGTGTTGCAATCGCTGTTGCTGGCTTGTGCGATTTAAAAACTTCCTATAAGAGTATAATTTAACAGCACATAACTATAAAAGAGACGACAATTTTATTTGCACGAATTATCCTATAGACATATAACAGTCCTAATGATTCCTTGAGGCCTTGCAGTGTCACAATGTTCTCCATGGTTCCACAGGCCCCACAGTGTCATGTGACTCCTCTGTTCCATGAGTCCTGCAATGTCACAATGGACCTTTGGACCAATGGACCATGGGGCTTTGCAGTGTCACAACGCTCTCCTTTGGCTCCACAGGGTCACAATGGAGCACTGATTACAGGCAGCCTCTCTGTGTTACCCTGGAGCTTTGTTTCCGTGGGGTCTCGCAGTGTCCCAATGGAGCCTTGGCTGGATGGGGCCTCACAGTGTCACAATGATGCCTACATTCCACTGAGGCACACGGCGTCACTAGGGTCCCCTTGCTTCCATGAGGCCCAGCAATGTCACAGTGGTGTCCATGAATCCATGAGGACTCACAGTATCCCAATGGTCTCTTGATCTCACATGGTCCCACAGTGTCCCAATGGTCCCTTGGTCTCACAAGGCCCCACAGTGTCCCAATGGTCACTTCTTCTCACATGGCCCCACAGTGTAACAATGGTCCCTTGGTTCCATGGTTCCTGGTCTGGTGCATTCCCCTTTCCCCTTCTCAGGCCACCCTGCCAGCTGAGAAATGCTCACTGGGCCAGGGCCTTGGCCAGCAGCCCCTGGGCTCAGCTCCTCTGGAGCTCATCACAGACACTGTCTGCTCCAGGCTCAACCCTTCATCCCCTGGGGAGATGCCAAAGCCTCCACAGGGAGCATTTCCCTTTGCTCAGGGGAATTTCTCACAGGTGCCTTGTAGTGACTCTTTGTGTCTGTGTGCACACAGGAGTGCCTGTGCTCAGGGAAATGTGGCAGAAATGCTGCTCTCTGAGGGCTTTGATTGCCTTGGATAGCTGAGCCAGTCAGGCCTGGAAGTAAGGTTAAGTCATGTCACCCTGATTCTTAAGATTTTCTAAAGCCTTCTGAGTTTCCATTCTGTTGGAGAACCTTCCCACACAATTTCTGTCAACAACATATTGTTTACAATCTTTTGTGGGGCTGGACAAACTTGATGTACTAGTGCTTTGGCCGATGTCTTTGGACAGGTGGTCCATTCACTCTCCAATCCAATGTCACCTTTGGGAAAGTATAAAAGTTGGAGTCAGAGAATAAACTTTTCTCTTTACCTTGAAAATAGCAGGTGGCTCGCGTCGTGCTTTCACGTGTCTTATAGCGACAAAGTCACAAGCTGTAAGCAAAGTTAAATGCTGCTAAGAGTTGTTCTTTTGCTAATTTGTGAAGCTTAATAGAAGTTATAAGCGAAGTTGAATATTGTTAAGTGTTATTCCACAGCTCTGTTTAGCTTTTAGGCTGTATTCCTTTTATCCTTGCCCTCACTGTCCTTTCGTCACACACACACACACACACACACACACACACACACACACCCACACACACACCCACACACACAAACACACAGAGACACACAGACACCGGGACAGTTCTTGACTCCTTTTTGGTTTGATTGCCTGGATTTTGTTTGGTTTTGTTGTTGCTTTGTTTCCTTGGTGTGCCTGAAGTGTCCAGTCAGGAGCAGAGTGACTCTTGCCAAGGAACTCTGTGGTGCTGTCACTTAATATTAAAGCTGTTTTATGCTACTCCCCTGCTGGGGATTTTTAAAGTGCTCTCAAGCCCTCCTTCATAAGAGGGTGAAGGAGCCCTGGCCAAGCTCTGGCCCTGGGGGCACAGGGATGCTGCTAGGGGGTCCCTGTCTCCCTGTTCCAACTGTGACGGCCCTGAGTCCCTGTCCCCGTGTCAGGCTCTGGTCTTGATCTCCTCGAACATCCTCAGCAGGGGGCTGCAGCGCCAGGGGCAGGGGGACCCAGAGGGACACGGGATGCCACCGGGCACGAGCAGCTTTGGACTTCTCTGGGAGGAACTGTGAGTGGGAGCTGGCTTGAAGTGACCTCCCCAGTAAGGTCACAGAGCCCCTGAGATGTCACACTGCCTCCTGGGATGTCACAGCCCACCCTGAGATCTCACAAATCCCCCTTGTGATGTCACAGAGCCAGTGCTGCTCTAGCACTCTGGGATGTCATACAGTTGCGCTGTGATGGCACAGAAGACTCTGGCATCACAAAGTCAGCCCGTGTCACAATCCTTTAGTGCAAGCGGGAATCATGACAGTTCATTTTCCCCATCTCAGAATTAGCAGAAGTAGATAGGCTTATCATGAGAAACCGAATGTGATGAACATGTTAGAAATGCAAGGCTCCAAGTTATTAATTTTTAATTTAATAAAAGTTATTAAGTGTACCAAATATAAACTTTGAGAAAAATGAAAAAAAGCCACTATAAAAAAAAGTCAATGTGGAGCCCGGGATTGCCACCGGGTGAGACACAGGTTGGACAGCTGCAGCAGAGGGTCCTCTATGCTTCACACCGACCGTCCTGTCTGACCCATTTCTATACGATTTTCCTTGCCTGAGCCAGAGTCCCCTTTCTTCCTTTTCAAAGTGCATGTATTCATGTGGAGTTCTTTTCTCTGTGGCAAGTTGAACAATACGTGTCCGGAGAGTGATGAACACCTGTGTTTGCAGTCCCGGAATTCGGATTTGAGATGTACCTCCCTGATGGCTCTGACTATCTCGGTCTCGGATATTTATCGTGTATTTATCGTCCGGGTGTTTCTCGGACAACCTTGATGCATGATCCCTCTCTGGGCTGGCCACTTTTGTTCGCTTGTAAATAAAGTCCTCCCTCTCTCGTCCAGGTGGCTTTGACATGGTGTTGCAATCGGTGTTGCTGGCTTGTGCGATTTAAAAACTTCCTATAAGAGTATAATTTAACAGCACATAACTATAAAAGAGACGACAATTTTATTTGCACGAATTATCCTATAGACATATAACAGTCCTAATGATTCCTTGAGGCCTTGCAGTGTCACAATGTTCTCCATGGTTCCACAGGCCCCACAGTGTCATGTGACTCCTCTGTTCCATGAGTCCTGCAATGTCACAATGGACCTTTGGACCAATGGACCATGGGGCTTTGCAGTGTCACAACGCTTTCCTTTGGCTCCACAGGGTCACAATGGAGCACTGATTACAGGCAGCCTCTCTGTGTTACCCTGGAGCTTTGTTTCCGTGGGGTCTCGCAGTGTCCCAATGGAGCCTTGGCTGGATGGGGCCTCACAGTGTCACAATGATGCCTACATTCCACTGAGGCACACGGCGTCACTAGGGTCCCCTTGCTTCCATGAGGCCCAGCAATGTCACAGTGGTGTCCATGAATCCATGAGGACTCACAGTGTCCCAATGGTCTCTTGATCTCACATGGTCCCACAGTGTCCCAATGGTCCCTTGGTCTCACAAGGCCCCACAGTGTCCCAATGGTCACTTCTTCTCACATGGCCCCACAGTGTAACAATGGTCCCTTGGTTCCATGGTTCCTGGTCTGGTGCATTCCCCTTTCCCCTTCTCAGGCCACCCTGCCAGCTGAGAAATGCTCACTGGGCCAGGGCCTTGGCCAGCAGCCCCTGGGCTCAGCTCCTCTGGAGCTCATCACAGACACTGTCTGCTCCAGGCTCAACCCTTCATCCCCTGGGGAGATGCCAAAGCCTCCACAGGGAGCATTTCCCTTTGCTCAGGGGAATTTCTCACAGGTGCCTTGTAGTGACTCTTTGTGTCTGTGTGCACACAGGAGTGCCTGTGCTCAGGGAAATGTGGCAGAAATGCTGCTCTCTGAGGGCTTTGATTGCCTTGGATAGCTGAGCCAGTCAGGCCTGGAAGTAAGGTTAAGTCATGTCACCCTGATTCTTAAGATTTTCTAAAGCCTTCTGAGTTTCCATTCTGTTGGAGAACCTTCCCACACAATTTCTGTCAACAACATATTGTTTACAATCTTTTGTGGGGCTGGACAAACTTGATGTACTAGTGCTTTGGCCGATGTCTTTGGACAGGTGGTCCATTCACTCTCCAATCCAATGTCACCTTTGGGAAAGTATAAAAGTTGGAGTCAGAGAATAAACTTTTCTCTTTACCTTGAAAATAGCAGGTGGCTCGCGTCGTGCTTTCACGTGTCTTATAGCGACAAAGTCACAAGCTGTAAGCAAAGTTAAATGCTGCTAAGAGTTGTTCTTTTGCTAATTTGTGAAGCTTAATAGAAGTTATAAGCGAAGTTGAATATTGTTAAGTGTTATTCCACAGCTCTGTTTAGCTTTTAGGCTGTATTCCTTTTATCCTTGCCCTCACTGTCCTTTCGTCACACACACACACACACACACACACACACACACACACACACACCCACACACACACACACACACACAAACACACAGAGACACACAGACACCGGGACAGTTCTTGACTCCTTTTTGGTTTGATTGCCTGGATTTTGTTTGGTTTTGTTGTTGCTTTGTTTCCTTGGTGTGCCTGAAGTGTCCAGTCAGGAGCAGAGTGACTCTTGCCAAGGAACTCTGTGGTGCTGTCACTTAATATTAAAGCTGTTTTATGCTACTCCCCTGCTGGGGATTTTTAAAGTGCTCTCAAGCCCTCCTTCATAAGAGGGTGAAGGAGCCCTGGCCAAGCTCTGGCCCTGGGGGCACAGGGATGCTGCTAGGGGGTCCCTGTCTCCCTGTTCCAACTGTGACGGCCCTGAGTCCCTGTCCCCGTGTCAGGCTCTGGGCTTGATCTCCTCGAACATCCTCAGCAGGGGGCTGCAGCGCCAGGGGCAGGGGGACCCAGAGGGACACGGGATGCCACCGGGCACGAGCAGCTTTGGACTTCTCTGGGAGGAACTGTGAGTGGGAGCTGGCTTGAAGTGACCTCCCCAGTAAGGTCACAGAGCCCCTGAGATGTCACACTGCCTCCTGGGATGTCACAGCCCACCCTGAGATCTCACAAATCCCCCTTGTGATGTCACAGAGCCAGTGCTGCTCTAGCACTCTGGGATGTCATACAGTTGCGCTGTGATGGCACAGAAGACTCTGGCATCACAAAGTCAGCCCGTGTCACAATCCTTTAGTGCAAGCGGGAATCATGACAGTTCATTTTCCCCATCTCAGAATTAGCAGAAGTAGATAGGCTTATCATGAGAAACCGAATGTGATGAACATGTTAGAAATGCAAGGCTCCAAGTTATTAATTTTTAATTTAATAAAAGTTATTAAGTGTACCAAATATAAACTTTGAGAAAAATGAAAAAAAGCCACTATAAAAAAAAGTCAATGTGGAGCCCGGGATTGCCACCGGGTGAGACACAGGTTTGACAGCTGCAGCAGAGGGTCCTCTATGCTTCACACCGACCGTCCTGTCTGACCCATTTTTATACGATTTTCCTTGCCTGAGCCAGAGTCCCCTTTCTTCCTTTTCAAAGTGCATGTATTCATGTGGAGTTCTTTTCTCTGTGGCAAGTTGAACAATACGTGTCCGGAGAGTGATGAACACCTGTGTTTGCAGTCCCGGAATTCGGATTTGAGATGTACCTCCCTGATGGCTCTGACTATCTCGGTCTCGGATATTTATCGTGTATTTATCGTCCGGGTGTTTCTCGGACAACCTTGATGCATGATCCCTCTCTGGGCTGGCCACTTTTGTTCGCTTGTAAATAAAGTCCTCCCTCTCTCGTCCAGGTGGCTTTGACATGGTGTTGCAATCGCTGTTGCTGGCTTGTGCGATTTAAAAACTTCCTATAAGAGTATAATTTAACAGCACATAACTATAAAAGAGACGACAATTTTATTTGCACGAATTATCCTATAGACATATAACAGTCCTAATGATTCCTTGAGGCCTTGCAGTGTCACAATGTTCTCCATGGTTCCACAGGCCCCACAGTGTCATGTGACTCCTCTGTTCCATGAGTCCTGCAATGTCACAATGGACCTTTGGACCAATGGACCATGGGGCTTTGCAGTGTCACAACGCTTTCCTTTGGCTCCACAGGGTCACAATGGAGCACTGATTACAGGCAGCCTCTCTGTGTTACCCTGGAGCTTTGTTTCCGTGGGGTCTCGCAGTGTCCCAATGGAGCCTTGGCTGGATGGGGCCTCACAGTGTCACAATGATGCCTACATTCCACTGAGGCACACGGCGTCACTAGGGTCCCCTTGCTTCCATGAGGCCCAGCAATGTCACAGTGGTGTCCATGAATCCATGAGGACTCACAGTATCCCAATGGTCTCTTGATCTCACATGGTCCCACAGTGTCCCAATGGTCCCTTGGTCTCACAAGGCCCCACAGTGTCCCAATGGTCACTTCTTCTCACATGGCCCCACAGTGTAACAATGGTCCCTTGGTTCCATGGTTCCTGGTCTGGTGCATTCCCCTTTCCCCTTCTCAGGCCACCCTGCCAGCTGAGAAATGCTCACTGGGCCTGGGCCTTGGCCAGCAGCCCCTGGGCTCAGCTCCTCTGGAGCTCATCAAAGACACTGTCTGCTCCAGGCTCAACCCTTCATCCCCTGGGGAGATGCCAAAGCCTCCACAGGGAGCATTTCCCTTTGCTCAGGGGAATTTCTCACAGGTGCCTTGTAGTGACTCTTTGTGTCTGTGTGCACACAGGAGTGCCTGTGCTCAGGGAAATGTGGCAGAAATGCTGCTCTCTGAGGGCTTTGATTGCCTTGGATAGCTGAGCCAGTCAGGCCTGGAAGTAAGGTTAAGTCATGTCACCCTGATTCTTAAGATTTTCTAAAGCCTTCTGAGTTTCCATTCTGTTGGAGAACCTTCCCACACAATTTCTGTCAACAACATATTGTTTACAATCTTTTGTGGGGCTGGACAAACTTGATGTACTAGTGCTTTGGCCGATGTCTTTGGACAGGTGGTCCATTCACTCTCCAATCCAATGTCACCTTTGGGAAAGTATAAAAGTTGGAGTCAGAGAATAAACTTTTCTCTTTACCTTGAAAATAGCAGGTGGCTCGCGTCGTGCTTTCACGTGTCTTATAGCGACAAAGTCACAAGCTGTAAGCAAAGTTAAATGCTGCTAAGAGTTGTTCTTTTGCTAATTTGTGAAGCTTAATAGAAGTTATAAGCGAAGTTGAATATTGTTAAGTGTTATTCCACAGCTCTGTTTAGCTTTTAGGCTGTATTCCTTTTATCCTTGCCCTCACTGTCCTTTCGTCACACACACACACACACACACACACACACCCACACACACACACACACACACAAACACACAGAGACACACAGACACCGGGACAGTTCTTTGCTCCTTTTTGGTTTGATTGCCTGGATTTTGTTTGGTTTTGTTGTTGCTTTGTTTCCTTGGTGTGCCTGAAGTGTCCAGTCAGGAGCAGAGTGACTCTTGCCAAGGAACTCTGTGGTGCTGTCACTTAATATTAAAGCTGTTTTATGCTACTCCCCTGCTGGGGATTTTTAAAGTGCTCTCAAGCCCTCCTTCATAAGAGGGTGAAGGAGCCCTGGCCAAGCTCTGGCCCTGGGGGCACAGGGATGCTGCTAGGGGGTCCCTGTCTCCCTGTTCCAACTGTGACGGCCCTGAGTCCCTGTCCCCGTGTCAGGCTCTGGGCTTGATCTCCTCGAACATCCTCAGCAGGGGGCTGCAGCGCCAGGGGCAGGGGGACCCAGAGGGACACGGGATGCCACCGGGCACGAGCAGCTTTGGACTTCTCTGGGAGGAACTGTGAGTGGGAGCTGGCTTGAAGTGACCTCCCCAGTAAGGTCACAGAGCCCCTGAGATGTCACACTGCCTCCTGGGATGTCACAGCCCACCCTGAGATCTCACAAATCCCCCTTGTGATGTCACAGAGCCAGTGCTGCTCTAGCACTCTGGGATGTCATACAGTTGCGCTGTGATGGCACAGAAGACTCTGGCATCACAAAGTCAGCCCGTGTCACAATCCTTTAGTGCAAGCGGGAATCATGACAGTTCATTTTCCCCATCTCAGAATTAGCAGAAGTAGATAGGCTTATCATGAGAAACCGAATGTGATGAACATGTTAGAAATGCAAGGCTCCAAGTTATTAATTTTTAATTTAATAAAAGTTATTAAGTGTACCAAATATAAACTTTGAGAAAAATGAAAAAAAGCCACTATAAAAAAAAGTCAATGTGGAGCCCGGGATTGCCACCGGGTGAGACACAGGTTTGACAGCTGCAGCAGAGGGTCCTCTATGCTTCACACCGACCGTCCTGTCTGACCCATTTTTATACGATTTTCCTTGCCTGAGCCAGAGTCCCCTTTCTTCCTTTTCAAAGTGCATGTATTCATGTGGAGTTCTTTTCTCTGTGGCAAGTTGAACAATACGTGTCCGGAGAGTGATGAACAACCTGTGTTTGCAGTCCCGGAATTCGGATTTGAGATGTACCTCCCTGATGGCTCTGACTATCTCGGTCTCGGATATTTATCGTGTATTTATCGTCCGGGTGTTTCTCGGACAACCTTGATGCATGATCCCTCTCTGGGCTGGCCACTTTTGTTCGCTTGTAAATAAAGTCCTCCCTCTCTCGTCCAGGTGGCTTTGACATGGTGTTGCAATCGCTGTTGCTGGCTTGTGCGATTTAAAAACTTCCTATAAGAGTATAATTTAACAGCACATAACTATAAAAGAGACGACAATTTTATTTGCACGAATTATCCTATAGACATATAACAGTCCTAATGATTCCTTGAGGCCTTGCAGTGTCACAATGTTCTCCATGGTTCCACAGGCCCCACAGTGTCATGTGACTCCTCTGTTCCATGAGTCCTGCAATGTCACAATGGACCTTTGGACCAATGGACCATGGGGCTTTGCAGTGTCACAACGCTCTCCTTTGGCTCCACAGGGTCACAATGGAGCACTGATTACAGGCAGCCTCTCTGTGTTACCCTGGAGCTTTGTTTCCGTGGGGTCTCGCAGTGTCCCAATGGAGCCTTGGCTGGATGGGGCCTCACAGTGTCACAATGATGCCTACATTCCACTGAGGCACACGGCGTCACTAGGGTCCCCTTGCTTCCATGAGGCCCAGCAATGTCACAGTGGTGTCCATGAATCCATGAGGACTCACAGTATCCCAATGGTCTCTTGATCTCACATGGTCCCACAGTGTCCCAATGGTCCCTTGGTCTCACAAGGCCCCACAGTGTCCCAATGGTCACTTCTTCTCACATGGCCCCACAGTGTAACAATGGTCCCTTGGTTCCATGGTTCCTGGTCTGGTGCATTCCCCTTTCCCCTTCTCAGGCCACCCTGCCAGCTGAGAAATGCTCACTGGGCCTGGGCCTTGGCCAGCAGCCCCTGGGCTCAGCTCCTCTGGAGCTCATCAAAGACACTGTCTGCTCCAGGCTCAACCCTTCATCCCCTGGGGAGATGCCAAAGCCTCCACAGGGAGCATTTCCCTTTGCTCAGGGGAATTTCTCACAGGTGCCTTGTAGTGACTCTTTGTGTCTGTGTGCACACAGGAGTGCCTGTGCTCAGGGAAATGTGGCAGAAATGCTGCTCTCTGAGGGCTTTGATTGCCTTGGATAGCTGAGCCAGTCAGGCCTGGAAGTAAGGTTAAGTCATGTCACCCTGATTCTTAAGATTTTCTAAAGCCTTCTGAGTTTCCATTCTGTTGGAGAACCTTCCCACACAATTTCTGTCAACAACATATTGTTTACAATCTTTTGTGGGGCTGGACAAACTTGATGTACTAGTGCTTTGGCCGATGTCTTTGGACAGGTGGTCCATTCACTCTCCAATCCAATGTCACCTTTGGGAAAGTATAAAAGTTGGAGTCAGAGAATAAACTTTTCTCTTTACCTTGAAAATAGCAGGTGGCTCGCGTCGTGCTTTCACGTGTCTTATAGCGACAAAGTCACAAGCTGTAAGCAAAGTTAAATGCTGCTAAGAGTTGTTCTTTTGCTAATTTGTGAAGCTTAATAGAAGTTATAAGCGAAGTTGAATATTGTTAAGTGTTATTCCACAGCTCTGTTTAGCTTTTAGGCTGTATTCCTTTTATCCTTGCCCTCACTGTCCTTTCGTCACACACACACACACACACACACACACACCCACACACACACACACACACACACAAACACACAGAGACACACAGACACCGGGACAGTTCTTGACTCCTTTTTGGTTTGATTGCCTGGATTTTGTTTGGTTTTGTTGTTGCTTTGTTTCCTTGGTGTGCCTGAAGTGTCCAGTCAGGAGCAGAGTGACTCTTGCCAAGGAACTCTGTGGTGCTGTCACTTAATATTAAAGCTGTTTTATGCTACTCCCCTGCTGGGGATTTTTAAAGTGCTCTCAAGCCCTCCTTCATAAGAGGGTGAAGGAGCCCTGGCCAAGCTCTGGCCCTGGGGGCACAGGGATGCTGCTAGGGGGTCCCTGTCTCCCTGTTCCAACTGTGACGGCCCTGAGTCCCTGTCCCCGTGTCAGGCTCTGGGCTTGATCTCCTCGAACATCCTCAGCAGGGGGCTGCAGCGCCAGGGGCAGGGGGACCCAGAGGGACACGGGATGCCACCGGGCACGAGCAGCTTTGGACTTCTCTGGGAGGAACTGTGAGTGGGAGCTGGCTTGAAGTGACCTCCCCAGTAAGGTCACAGAGCCCCTGAGATGTCACACTGCCTCCTGGGATGTCACAGCCCACCCTGAGATCTCACAAATCCCCCTTGTGATGTCACAGAGCCAGTGCTGCTCTAGCACTCTGGGATGTCATACAGTTGCGCTGTGATGGCACAGAAGACTCTGGCATCACAAAGTCAGCCCGTGTCACAATCCTCTAGTGCAAGCGGGAATCATGACAGTTCATTTTCCCCATCTCAGAATTAGCAGAAGTAGATAGGCTTATCATGAGAAACCGAATGTGATGAACATGTTAGAAATGCAAGGCTCCAAGTTATTAATTTTTAATTTAATAAAAGTTATTAAGTGTACCAAATATAAACTTTGAGAAAAATGAAAAAAAGCCACTATAAAAAAAAGTCAATGTGGAGCCCGGGATTGCCACCGGGTGAGACACAGGTTTGACAGCTGCAGCAGAGGGTCCTCTATGCTTCACACCGACCGTCCTGTCTGACCCATTTTTATACGATTTTCCTTGCCTGAGCCAGAGTCCCCTTTCTTCCTTTTCAAAGTGCATGTATTCATGTGGAGTTCTTTTCTCTGTGGCAAGTTGAACAATACGTGTCCGGAGAGTGATGAACACCTGTGTTTGCAGTCCCGGAATTCGGATTTGAGATGTACCTCCCTGATGGCTCTGACTATCTCGGTCTCGGATATTTATCGTGTATTTATCGTCCGGGTGTTTCTCGGACAACCTTGATGCATGATCCCTCTCTGGGCTGGCCACTTTTGTTCGCTTGTAAATAAAGTCCTCCCTCTCTCGTCCAGGTGGCTTTGACATGGTGTTGCAATCGCTGTTGCTGGCTTGTGCGATTTAAAAACTTCCTATAAGAGTATAATTTAACAGCACATAACTATAAAAGAGACGACAATTTTATTTGCACGAATTATCCTATAGACATATAACAGTCCTAATGATTCCTTGAGGCCTTGCAGTGTCACAATGTTCTCCATGGTTCCACAGGCCCCACAGTGTCATGTGACTCCTCTGTTCCATGAGTCCTGCAATGTCACAATGGACCTTTGGACCAATGGACCATGGGGCTTTGCAGTGTCACAACGCTTTCCTTTGGCTCCACAGGGTCACAATGGAGCACTGATTACAGGCAGCCTCTCTGTGTTACCCTGGAGCTTTGTTTCCGTGGGGTCTCGCAGTGTCCCAATGGAGCCTTGGCTGGATGGGGCCTCACAGTGTCACAATGATGCCTACATTCCACTGAGGCACACGGCGTCACTAGGGTCCCCTTGCTTCCATGAGGCCCAGCAATGTCACAGTGGTGTCCATGAATCCATGAGGACTCACAGTGTCCCAATGGTCTCTTGATCTCACATGGTCCCACAGTGTCCCAATGGTCCCTTGGTCTCACAAGGCCCCACAGTGTCCCAATGGTCACTTCTTCTCACATGGCCCCACAGTGTAACAATGGTCCCTTGGTTCCATGGTTCCTGGTCTGGTGCATTCCCCTTTCCCCTTCTCAGGCCACCCTGCCAGCTGAGAAATGCTCACTGGGCCAGGGCCTTGGCCAGCAGCCCCTGGGCTCAGCTCCTCTGGAGCTCATCACAGACACTGTCTGCTCCAGGCTCAACCCTTCATCCCCTGGGGAGATGCCAAAGCCTCCACAGGGAGCATTTCCCTTTGCTCAGGGGAATTTCTCACAGGTGCCTTGTAGTGACTCTTTGTGTCTGTGTGCACACAGGAGTGCCTGTGCTCAGGGAAATGTGGCAGAAATGCTGCTCTCTGAGGGCTTTGATTGCCTTGGATAGCTGAGCCAGTCAGGCCTGGAAGTAAGGTTAAGTCATGTCACCCTGATTCTTAAGATTTTCTAAAGCCTTCTGAGTTTCCATTCTGTTGGAGAACCTTCCCACACAATTTCTGTCAACAACATATTGTTTACAATCTTTTGTGGGGCTGGACAAACTTGATGTACTAGTGCTTTGGCCGATGTCTTTGGACAGGTGGTCCATTCACTCTCCAATCCAATGTCACCTTTGGGAAAGTATAAAAGTTGGAGTCAGAGAATAAACTTTTCTCTTTACCTTGAAAATAGCAGGTGGCTCGCGTCGTGCTTTCACGTGTCTTATAGCGACAAAGTCACAAGCTGTAAGCAAAGTTAAATGCTGCTAAGAGTTGTTCTTTTGCTAATTTGTGAAGCTTAATAGAAGTTATAAGCGAAGTTGAATATTGTTAAGTGTTATTCCACAGCTCTGTTTAGCTTTTAGGCTGTATTCCTTTTATCCTTGCCCTCACTGTCCTTTCGTCACACACACACACACACACACACACACACCCACACACACACACACACACACAAACACACAGAGACACACAGACACCGGGACAGTTCTTTGCTCCTTTTTGGTTTGATTGCCTGGATTTTGTTTGGTTTTGTTGTTGCTTTGTTTCCTTGGTGTGCCTGAAGTGTCCAGTCAGGAGCAGAGTGACTCTTGCCAAGGAACTCTGTGGTGCTGTCACTTAATATTAAAGCTGTTTTATGCTACTCCCCTGCTGGGGATTTTTAAAGTGCTCTCAAGCCCTCCTTCATAAGAGGGTGAAGGAGCCCTGGCCAAGCTCTGGCCCTGGGGGCACAGGGATGCTGCTAGGGGGTCCCTGTCTCCCTGTTCCAACTGTGACGGCCCTGAGTCCCTGTCCCCGTGTCAGGCTCTGGGCTTGATCTCCTCGAACATCCTCAGCAGGGGGCTGCAGCGCCAGGGGCAGGGGGACCCAGAGGGACACGGGATGCCACCGGGCACGAGCAGCTTTGGACTTCTCTGGGAGGAACTGTGAGTGGGAGCTGGCTTGAAGTGACCTCCCCAGTAAGGTCACAGAGCCCCTGAGATGTCACACTGCCTCTTGGGATGTCACAGCCCACCCTGAGATCTCACAAATCCCCCTTGTGATGTCACAGAGCCAGTGCTGCTCTAGCACTCTGGGATGTCATACAGTTGCGCTGTGATGGCACAGAAGACTCTGGCATCACAAAGTCAGCCCGTGTCACAATCCTTTAGTGCAAGCGGGAATCATGACAGTTCATTTTCCCCATCTCAGAATTAGCAGAAGTAGATAGGCTTATCATGAGAAACCGAATGTGATGAACATGTTAGAAATGCAAGGCTCCAAGTTATTAATTTTTAATTTAATAAAAGTTATTAAGTGTACCAAATATAAACTTTGAGAAAAATGAAAAAAAGCCACTATAAAAAAAAGTCAATGTGGAGCCCGGGATTGCCACCGGGTGAGACACAGGTTTGACAGCTGCAGCAGAGGGTCCTCTATGCTTCACACCGACCGTCCTGTCTGACCCATTTTTATACGATTTTCCTTGCCTGAGCCAGAGTCCCCTTTCTTCCTTTTCAAAGTGCATGTATTCATGTGGAGTTCTTTTCTCTGTGGCAAGTTGAACAATACGTGTCCGGAGAGTGATGAACAACCTGTGTTTGCAGTCCCGGAATTCGGATTTGAGATGTACCTCCCTGATGGCTCTGACTATCTCGGTCTCGGATATTTATCGTGTATTTATCGTCCGGGTGTTTCTCGGACAACCTTGATGCATGATCCCTCTCTGGGCTGGCCACTTTTGTTCGCTTGTAAATAAAGTCCTCCCTCTCTCGTCCAGGTGGCTTTGACATGGTGTTGCAATCGCTGTTGCTGGCTTGTGCGATTTAAAAACTTCCTATAAGAGTATAATTTAACAGCACATAACTATAAAAGAGACGACAATTTTATTTGCACGAATTATCCTATAGACATATAACAGTCCTAATGATTCCTTGAGGCCTTGCAGTGTCACAATGTTCTCCATGGTTCCACAGGCCCCACAGTGTCATGTGACTCCTCTGTTCCATGAGTCCTGCAATGTCACAATGGACCTTTGGACCAATGGACCATGGGGCTTTGCAGTGTCACAACGCTCTCCTTTGGCTCCACAGGGTCACAATGGAGCACTGATTACAGGCAGCCTCTCTGTGTTACCCTGGAGCTTTGTTTCCGTGGGGTCTCGCAGTGTCCCAATGGAGCCTTGGCTGGATGGGGCCTCACAGTGTCACAATGATGCCTACATTCCAGTGAGGCACACGGCGTCACTAGGGTCCCCTTGCTTCCATGAGGCCCAGCAATGTCACAGTGGTGTCCATGAATCCATGAGGACTCACAGTATCCCAATGGTCTCTTGATCTCACATGGTCCCACAGTGTCCCAATGGTCCCTTGGTCTCACAAGGCCCCACAGTGTCCCAATGGTCACTTCTTCTCACATGGCCCCACAGTGTAACAATGGTCCCTTGGTTCCATGGTTCCTGGTCTGGTGCATTCCCCTTTCCCCTTCTCAGGCCACCCTGCCAGCTGAGAAATGCTCACTGGGCCTGGGCCTTGGCCAGCAGCCCCTGGGCTCAGCTCCTCTGGAGCTCATCAAAGACACTGTCTGCTCCAGGCTCAACCCTTCATCCCCTGGGGAGATGCCAAAGCCTCCACAGGGAGCATTTCCCTTTGCTCAGGGGAATTTCTCACAGGTGCCTTGTAGTGACTCTTTGTGTCTGTGTGCACACAGGAGTGCCTGTGCTCAGGGAAATGTGGCAGAAATGCTGCTCTCTGAGGGCTTTGATTGCCTTGGATAGCTGAGCCAGTCAGGCCTGGAAGTAAGGTTAAGTCATGTCACCCTGATTCTTAAGATTTTCTAAAGCCTTCTGAGTTTCCATTCTGTTGGAGAACCTTCCCACACAATTTCTGTCAACAACATATTGTTTACAATCTTTTGTGGGGCTGGACAAACTTGATGTACTAGTGCTTTGGCCGATGTCTTTGGACAGGTGGTCCATTCACTCTCCAATCCAATGTCACCTTTGGGAAAGTATAAAAGTTGGAGTCAGAGAATAAACTTTTCTCTTTACCTTGAAAATAGCAGGTGGCTCGCGTCGTGCTTTCACGTGTCTTATAGCGACAAAGTCACAAGCTGTAAGCAAAGTTAAATGCTGATAAAAGTTGTTCTTTTGCTAATTTGTGAAGCTTAATAGAAGTTATAAGCGAAGTTGAATATTGTTAAGTGTTATTCCACAGCTCTGTTTAGCTTTTAGGCTGTATTCCTTTTATCCTTGCCCTCACTGTCCTTTCGTCACACACACACACACACACACACACACACCCACACACACACACACACACACACAAACACACAGAGACACACAGACACCGGGACAGTTCTTGACTCCTTTTTGGTTTGATTGCCTGGATTTTGTTTGGTTTTGTTGTTGCTTTGTTTCCTTGGTGTGCCTGAAGTGTCCAGTCAGGAGCAGAGTGACTCTTGCCAAGGAACTCTGTGGTGCTGTCACTTAATATTAAAGCTGTTTTATGCTACTCCCCTGCTGGGGATTTTTAAAGTGCTCTCAAGCCCTCCTTCATAAGAGGGTGAAGGAGCCCTGGCCAAGCTCTGGCCCTGGGGGCACAGGGATGCTGCTAGGGGGTCCCTGTCTCCCTGTTCCAACTGTGACGGCCCTGAGTCCCTGTCCCCGTGTCAGGCTCTGGGCTTGATCTCCTCGAACATCCTCAGCAGGGGGCTGCAGCGCCAGGGGCAGGGGGACCCAGAGGGACACGGGATGCCACCGGGCACGAGCAGCTTTGGACTTCTCTGGGAGGAACTGTGAGTGGGAGCTGGCTTGAAGTGACCTCCCCAGTAAGGTCACAGAGCCCCTGAGATGTCACACTGCCTCCTGGGATGTCACAGCCCACCCTGAGATCTCACAAATCCCCCTTGTGATGTCACAGAGCCAGTGCTGCTCTAGCACTCTGGGATGTCATACAGTTGCGCTGTGATGGCTCAGAAGACTCTGGCATCACAAAGTCAGCCCGTGTCACAATCCTTTAGTGCAAGCGGGAATCATGACAGTTCATTTTCCCCATCTCAGAATTAGCAGAAGTAGATAGGCTTATCATGAGAAACCGAATGTGATGAACATGTTAGAAATGCAAGGCTCCAAGTTATTAATTTTTAATTTAATAAAAGTTATTAAGTGTACCAAATATAAACTTTGAGAAAAATGAAAAAAAGCCACTATAAAAAAAAGTCAATGTGGAGCCCGGGATTGCCACCGGGTGAGACACAGGTTTGACAGCTGCAGCAGAGGGTCCTCTATGCTTCACACCGACCGTCCTGTCTGACCCATTTTTATACGATTTTCCTTGCCTGAGCCAGAGTCCCCTTTCTTCCTTTTCAAAGTGCATGTATTCATGTGGAGTTCTTTTCTCTGTGGCAAGTTGAACAATACGTGTCCGGAGAGTGATGAACACCTGTGTTTGCAGTCCCGGAATTCGGATTTGAGATGTACCTCCCTGATGGCTCTGACTATCTCGGTCTCGGATATTTATCGTGTATTTATCGTCCGGGTGTTTCTCGGACAACCTTGATGCATGATCCCTCTCTGGGCTGGCCACTTTCGTTCGCTTGTAAATAAAGTCCTCCCTCTCTCGTCCAGGTGGCTTTGACATGTTGTTGCAGTCGCAGTTGCTGGCTTGTGCGATTTAAAAACTTCCTATAAGAGTATAATTTAACAGCACATAACTATAAAAGAGACGACAATTTTATTTGCACGAATTATCCTATAGACATATAACAGTCCTAATGATTCCTTGAGGCCTTGCAGTGTCACAATGTTCTCCATGGTTCCACAGGCCCCACAGTGTCATGTGACCCCTCTGTTCTATGAGTCCTGCAATGTCACAATGGACCTTTGGACCAATGGACCATGGGGCTTTGCAGTGTCACAACGCTCTCCTTTGGCTCCACAGGGTCACAATGGAGCACTGATTACAGGCAGCCTCTCTGTGTTACCCTGGAGCTTTGTTTCCGTGGGGTCTCGCAGTGTCCCAATGGAGCCTTGGTTGGATGGGGCCTCACAGTGTCACAATGATGCCTACATTCCACTGAGGCACACGGCGTCACTAGGGTCCCCTTGCTTCCATGAGGCCCAGCAATGTCACAGTGGTGTCCATGAATCCATGAGGACTCACAGTATCCCAATGGTCTCTTGATCGAACATGGTCCCACAGTGTCCCAATGGTCCCTTGGTCTCACAAGGCCCCACAGTGTCCCAATGGTCACTTCTTCTCACATGGCCCCACAGTGTAACAATGGTCCCTTGGTTCCATGGTTCCTGGTCTGGTGCATTCCCCTTTCCCCTTCTCAGGCCACCCTGCCAGCTGAGAAATGCTCACTGGGCCTGGGCCTTGGCCAGCAGCCCCTGGGCTCAGCTCCTCTGGAGCTCATCAAAGACACTGTCTGCTCCAGGCTCAACCCTTCATCCCCTGGGGAGATGCCAAAGCCTCCACAGGGAGCATTTCCCTTTGCTCAGGGGAATTTCTCACAGGTGCCTTGTAGTGACTCTTTGTGTCTGTGTGCACACAGGAGTGCCTGTGCTCAGGGAAATGTGGCAGAAATGCTGCTCTCTGAGGGCTTTGATTGCCTTGGATAGCTGAGCCAGTCAGGCCTGGAAGTAAGGTTAAGTCATGTCACCCTGATTCTTAAGATTTTCTAAAGCCTTCTGAGTTTCCATTCTGTTGGAGAACCTTCCCACACAATTTCTGTCAACAACATATTGTTTACAATCTTTTGTGGGGCTGGACAAACTTGATGTACTAGTGCTTTGGCCGATGTCTTTGGACAGGTGGTCCATTCACTCTCCAATCCAATGTCACCTTTGGGAAAGTATAAAAGTTGGAGTCAGAGAATAAACTTTTCTCTTTACCTTGAAAATAGCAGGTGGCTCGCGTCGTGCTTTCACGTGTCTTATAGCGACAAAGTCACAAGCTGTAAGCAAAGTTAAATGCTGCTAAGAGTTGTTCTTTTGCTAATTTGTGAAGCTTAATAGAAGTTATAAGCAAAGTTGAATATTGTTAAGTGTTATTCCACAGCTCTGTTTAGCTTTTAGGCTGTATTCCTTTTATCCTTGCCCTCACTGTCCTTTCGTCACACACACACACACACACACACACACACACACACACACCCACACACACACACACACACACAAACACACAGAGACACACAGACACCGGGACAGTTCTTGACTCCTTTTTGGTTTGATTGCCTGGATTTTGTTTGGTTTTGTTGTTGCTTTGTTTCCTTGGTGTGCCTGAAGTGTCCAGTCAGGAGCAGAGTGACTCTTGCCAAGGAACTCTGTGGTGCTGTCACTTAATATTAAAGCTGTTTTATGCTACTCCCCTGCTGGGGATTTTTAAAGTGCTCTCAAGCCCTCCTTCATAAGAGGGTGAAGGAGCCCTGGCCAAGCTCTGGCCCTGGGGGCACAGGGATGCTGCTAGGGGGTCCCTGTCTCCCTGTTCCAACTGTGACGGCCCTGAGTCCCTGTCCCCGTGTCAGGCTCTGGGCTTGATCTCCTCGAACATCCTCAGCAGGGGGCTGCAGCGCCAGGGGCAGGGGGACCCAGAGGGACACGGGATGCCACCGGGCACGAGCAGCTTTGGACTTCTCTGGGAGGAACTGTGAGTGGGAGCTGGCTTGAAGTGACCTCCCCAGTAAGGTCACAGAGCCCCTGAGATGTCACACTGCCTCCTGGGATGTCACAGCCCACCCTGAGATCTCACAAATCCCCCTTGTGATGTCACAGAGCCAGTGCTGCTCTAGCACTCTGGGATGTCATACAGTTGCGCTGTGATGGCACAGAAGACTCTGGCATCACAAAGTCAGCCCGTGTCAGAATCCTTTAGTGCAAGCGGGAATCATGACAGTTCATTTTCCCCATCTCAGAATTAGCAGAAGTAGATAGGCTTATCATGAGAAACCGAATGTGATGAACATGTTAGAAATGCAAGGCTCCAAGTTATTAATTTTTAATTTAATAAAAGTTATTAAGTGTACCAAATATAAACTTTGAGAAAAATGAAAAAAAGCCACTATAAAAAAAAGTCAATGTGGAGCCCGGGATTGCCACCGGGTGAGACACAGGTTTGACAGCTGCAGCAGAGGGTCCTCTATGCTTCACACCGACCGTCCTGTCTGACCCATTTTTATACGATTTTCCTTGCCTGAGCCAGAGTCCCCTTTCTTCCTTTTCAAAGTGCATGTATTCATGTGGAGTTCTTTTCTCTGTGGCAAGTTGAACAATACGTGTCCGGAGAGTGATGAACAACCTGTGTTTGCAGTCCCGGAATTCGGATTTGAGATGTACCTCCCTGATGGCTCTGACTATCTCGGTCTCGGATATTTATCGTGTATTTATCGTCCGGGTGTTTCTCGGACAACCTTGATGCATGATCCCTCTCTGGGCTGGCCACTTTTGTTCGCTTGTAAATAAAGTCCTCCCTCTCTCGTCCAGGTGGCTTTGACATGGTGTTGCAATCGCTGTTGCTGGCTTGTGCGATTTAAAAACTTCCTATAAGAGTATAATTTAACAGCACATAACTATAAAAGAGACGACAATTTTATTTGCACGAATTATCCTATAGACATATAACAGTCCTAATGATTCCTTGAGGCCTTGCAGTGTCACAATGTTCTCCATGGTTCCACAGGCCCCACAGTGTCATGTGACTCCTCTGTTCCATGAGTCCTGCAATGTCACAATGGACCTTTGGACCAATGGACCATGGGGCTTTGCAGTGTCACAACGCTCTCCTTTGGCTCCACAGGGTCACAATGGAGCACTGATTACAGGCAGCCTCTCTGTGTTACCCTGGAGCTTTGTTTCCGTGGGGTCTCGCAGTGTCCCAATGGAGCCTTGGCTGGATGGGGCCTCACAGTGTCACAATGATGCCTACATTCCACTGAGGCACACGGCGTCACTAGGGTCCCCTTGCTTCCATGAGGCCCAGCAATGTCACAGTGGTGTCCATGAATCCATGAGGACTCACAGTATCCCAATGGTCTCTTGATCTCACATGGTCCCACAGTGTCCCAATGGTCCCTTGGTCTCACAAGGCCCCACAGTGTCCCAATGGTCACTTCTTCTCACATGGCCCCACAGTGTAACAATGGTCCCTTGGTTCCATGGTTCCTGGTCTGGTGCATTCCCCTTTCCCCTTCTCAGGCCACCCTGCCAGCTGAGAAATGCTCACTGGGCCAGGGCCTTGGCCAGCAGCCCCTGGGCTCAGCTCCTCTGGAGCTCATCACAGACACTGTCTGCTCCAGGCTCAACCCTTCATCCCCTGGGGAGATGCCAAAGCCTCCACAGGGAGCATTTCCCTTTGCTCAGGGGAATTTCTCACAGGTGCCTTGTAGTGACTCTTTGTGTCTGTGTGCACACAGGAGTGCCTGTGCTCAGGGAAATGTGGCAGAAATGCTGCTCTCTGAGGGCTTTGATTGCCTTGGATAGCTGAGCCAGTCAGGCCTGGAAGTAAGGTTAAGTCATGTCACCCTGATTCTTAAGATTTTCTAAAGCCTTCTGAGTTTCCATTCTGTTGGAGAACCTTCCCACACAATTTCTGTCAACAACATATTGTTTACAATCTTTTGTGGGGCTGGACAAACTTGATGTACTAGTGCTTTGGCCGATGTCTTTGGACAGGTGGTCCATTCACTCTCCAATCCAATGTCACCTTTGGGAAAGTATAAAAGTTGGAGTCAGAGAATAAACTTTTCTCTTTACCTTGAAAATAGCCGGTGGCTCGCGTCGTGCTTTCACGTGTCTTATAGCGACAAAGTCACAAGCTGTAAGCAAAGTTAAATGCTGCTAAGAGTTGTTCTTTTGCTAATTTGTGAAGCTTAATAGAAGTTATAAGCGAAGTTGAATATTGTTAAGTGTTATTCCACAGCTCTGTTTAGCTTTTAGGCTGTATTCCTTTTATCCTTGCCCTCACTGTCCTTTCGTCACACACACACACACACACACACACACACCCACACACACACACACACACACAAACACACAGAGACACACAGACACCGGGACAGTTCTTGACTCCTTTTTGGTTTGATTGCCTGGATTTTGTTTGGTTTTGTTGTTGCTTTGTTTCCTTGGTGTGCCTGAAGTGTCCAGTCAGGAGCAGAGTGACTCTTGCCAAGGAACTCTGTGGTGCTGTCACTTAATATTAAAGCTGTTTTATGCTACTCCCCTGCTGGGGATTTTTAAAGTGCTCTCAAGCCCTCCTTCATAAGAGGGTGAAGGAGCCCTGGCCAAGCTCTGGCCCTGGGGGCACAGGGATGCTGCTAGGGGGTCCCTGTCTCCCTGTTCCAACTGTGACGGCCCTGAGTCCCTGTCCCCGTGTCAGGCTCTGGGCTTGATCTCCTCGAACATCCTCAGCAGGGGGCTGCAGCGCCAGGGGCAGGGGGACCCAGAGGGACACGGGATGCCACCGGGCACGAGCAGCTTTGGACTTCTCTGGGAGGAACTGTGAGTGGGAGCTGGCTTGAAGTGACCTCCCCAGTAAGGTCACAGAGCCCCTGAGATGTCACACTGCCTCTTGGGATGTCACAGCCCACCCTGAGATCTCACAAATCCCCCTTGTGATGTCACAGAGCCAGTGCTGCTCTAGCACTCTGGGATGTCATACAGTTGCGCTGTGATGGCACAGAAGACTCTGGCATCACAAAGTCAGCCCGTGTCACAATCCTTTAGTGCAAGCGGGAATCATGACAGTTCATTTTCCCCATCTCAGAATTAGCAGAAGTAGATAGGCTTATCATGAGAAACCGAATGTGATGAACATGTTAGAAATGCAAGGCTCCAAGTTATTAATTTTTAATTTAATAAAAGTTATTAAGTGTACCAAATATAAACTTTGAGAAAAATGAAAAAAAGCCACTATAAAAAAAAGTCAATGTGGAGCCCGGGATTGCCACCGGGTGAGACACAGGTTTGACAGCTGCAGCAGAGGGTCCTCTATGCTTCACACCGACCGTCCTGTCTGACCCATTTTTATACGATTTTCCTTGCCTGAGCCAGAGTCCCCTTTCTTCCTTTTCAAAGTGCATGTATTCATGTGGAGTTCTTTTCTCTGTGGCAAGTTGAACAATACGTGTCCGGAGAGTGATGAACAACCTGTGTTTGCAGTCCCGGAATTCGGATTTGAGATGTACCTCCCTGATGGCTCTGACTATCTCGGTCTCGGATATTTATCGTGTATTTATCGTCCGGGTGTTTCTCGGACAACCTTGATGCATGATCCCTCTCTGGGCTGTCCACTTTTGTTCGCTTGTAAATAAAGTCCTCCCTCTCTCGTCCAGGTGGCTTTGACATGGTGTTGCAATCGGTGTTGCTGGCTTGTGCGATTTAAAAACTTCCTATAAGAGTATAATTTAACAGCACATAACTATAAAAGAGACGACAATTTTATTTGCACTAATTATCCTATAGACATATAACAGTCCTAATGATTCCTTGAGGCCTTGCAGTGTCACAATGTTCTCCATGGTTCCACAGGCCCCACAGTGTCATGTGACTCCTCTGTTCCATGAGTCCTGCAATGTCACAATGGACCTTTGGACCAATGGACCATGGGGCTTTGCAGTGTCACAACGCTCTCCTTTGGCTCCACAGGGTCACAATGGAGCACTGATTACAGGCAGCCTCTCTGTGTTACCCTGGAGCTTTGTTTCCGTGGGGTCTCGCAGTGTCCCAATGGAGCCTTGGTTGGATGGGGCCTCACAGTGTCACAATGATGCCTACATTCCACTGAGGCACACGGCGTCACTAGGGTCCCCTTGCTTCCATGAGGCCCAGCAATGTCACAGTGGTGTCCATGAATCCATGAGGACTCACAGTATCCCAATGGTCTCTTGATCTCACATGGTCCCACAGTGTCCCAATGGTCCCTTGGTCTCACAAGGCCCCACAGTGTCCCAATGGTCACTTCTTCTCACATGGCCCCACAGTGTAACAATGGTCCCTTGGTTCCATGGTTCCTGGTCTGGTGCATTCCCCTTTCCCCTTCTCAGGCCACCCTGCCAGCTGAGAAATGCTCACTGGGCCAGGGCCTTGGCCAGCAGCCCCTGGGCTCAGCTCCTCTGGAGCTCATCACAGACACTGTCTGCTCCAGGCTCAACCCTTCATCCCCTGGGGAGATGCCAAAGCCTCCACAGGGAGCATTTCCCTTTGCTCAGGGGAATTTCTCACAGGTGCCTTGTAGTGACTCTTTGTGTCTGTGTGCACACAGGAGTGCCTGTGCTCAGGGAAATGTGGCAGAAATGCTGCTCTCTGAGGGCTTTGATTGCCTTGGATAGCTGAGCCAGTCAGGCCTGGAAGTAAGGTTAAGTCATGTCACCCTGATTCTTAAGATTTTCTAAAGCCTTCTGAGTTTCCATTCTGTTGGAGAACCTTCCCACACAATTTCTGTCAACAACATATTGTTTACAATCTTTTGTGGGGCTGGACAAACTTGATGTACTAGTGCTTTGGCCGATGTCTTTGGACAGGTGGTCCATTCACTCTCCAATCCAATGTCACCTTTGGGAAAGTATAAAAGTTGGAGTCAGAGAATAAACTTTTCTCTTTACCTTGAAAATAGCAGGTGGCTCGCGTCGTGCTTTCACGTGTCTTATAGCGACAAAGTCACAAGCTGTAAGCAAAGTTAAATGCTGCTAAGAGTTGTTCTTTTGCTAATTTGTGAAGCTTAATAGAAGTTCTAAGCGAAGTTGAATATTGTTAAGTGTTATTCCACAGCTCTGTTTAGCTTTTAGTCTGTATTCCTTTTATCCTTGCCCTCACTGTCCTTTCGTCACACACACACACACACACACACACACACCCACACACACACACACACACACAAACACACAGAGACACACAGACACCGGGACAGTTCTTGACTCCTTTTTGGTTTGATTGCCTGGATTTTGTTTGGTTTTGTTGTTGCTTTGTTTCCTTGGTGTGCCTGAAGTGTCCAGTCAGGAGCAGAGTGACTCTTGCCAAGGAACTCTGTGGTGCTGTCACTTAATATTAAAGCTGTTTTATGCTACTCCCCTGCTGGGGATTTTTAAACTGCTCTCAAGCCCTCCTTCATAAGAGGGTGAAGGAGCCCTGGCCAAGCTCTGGCCCTGGGGGCACAGGGATGCTGCTAGGGGGTCCCTGTCTCCCTGTTCCAACTGTGACGGCCCTGAGCCCCTGTCCCCGTGTCAGGCTCTGGGCTTGATCTCCTCGAACATCCTCAGCAGGGGGCTGCAGCGCCAGGGGCAGGGGGACCCAGAGGGACACGGGATGCCACCGGGCACGAGCAGCTTTGGACTTCTCTGGGAGGAACTGTGAGTGGGAGCTGGCTTGAAGTGACCTCCCCAGTAAGGTCACAGAGCCCCTGAGATGTCACACTGCCTCCTGGGATGTCACAGCCCACCCTGAGATCTCACAAATCCCCCTTGTGATGTCACAGAGCCAGTGCTGCTCTAGCACTCTGGGATGTCATACAGTTGCGCTGTGATGGCACAGAAGACTCTGGCATCACAAAGTCAGCCCGTGTCACAATCCTCTAGTGCAAGCGGGAATCATGACAGTTCATTTTCCCCATCTCAGAATTAGCAGAAGTAGATAGGCTTATCATGAGAAACCGAATGTGATGAACATGTTAGAAATGCAAGGCTCCAAGTTATTAATTTTTAATTTAATAAAAGTTATTAAGTGTACCAAATATAAACTTTGAGAAAAATGAAAAAAAGCCACTATAAAAAAAAGTCAATGTGGAGCCCGGGATTGCCACCGGGTGAGACACAGGTTTGACAGCTGCAGCAGAGGGTCCTCTATGCTTCACACCGACCGTCCTGTCTGACCCATTTTTATACGATTTTCCTTGCCTGAGCCAGAGTCCCCTTTCTTCCTTTTCAAAGTGCATGTATTCATGTGGAGTTCTTTTCTCTGTGGCAAGTTGAACAATACGTGTCCGGAGAGTGATGAACAACCTGTGTTTGCAGTCCCGGAATTCGGATTTGAGATGTACCTCCCTGATGGCTCTGACTATCTCGGTCTCGGATATTTATCGTGTATTTATCGTCCGGGTGTTTCTCGGACAACCTTGATGCATGATCCCTCTCCGGGCTGGCCACTTTCGTTCGCTTGTAAATAAAGTCCTCCCTCTCTCGTCCAGGTGGCTTTCACATGGTGTTGCAATCGCTGTTGCTGGCTTGTGCGATTTAAAAACTTCCTATAAGAGTATAATTTAACAGCACATAACTATAAAAGAGACGACAATTTTATTTGCACGAATTATCCTATAGACATATAACAGTCCTAATGATTCCTTGAGGCCTTGCAGTGTCACAATGTTCTCCATGGTTCCACAGGCCCCACAGTGTCATGTGACTCCTCTGTTCCATGAGTCCTGCAATGTCACAATGGACCTTTGGACCAATGGACCATGGGGCTTTGCAGTGTCACAACGCTCTCCTTTGGCTCCACAGGGTCCCAATGGAGCACTGATTACAGGCAGCCTCTCTGTGTTACCCTGGAGCTTTGTTTCCGTGGGGTCTCGCAGTGTCCCAATGGAGCCTTGGCTGGATGGGGCCTCACAGTGTCACAATGATGCCTACATTCCACTGAGGCACACGGCGTCACTAGGGTCCCCTTGCTTCCATGAGGCCCAGCAATGTCACAGTGGTGTCCATGAATCCATGAGGACTCACAGTATCCCAATGGTCTCTTGATCTCACATGGTCCCACAGTGTCCCAATGGTCCCTTGGTCTCACAAGGCCCCACAGTGTCCCAATGGTCACTTCTTCTCACATGGCCCCACAGTGTAACAATGGTCCCTTGGTTCCATGGTTCCTGGTCTGGTGCATTCCCCTTTCCCCTTCACAGTCCACCCTGCCAGCTGAGAAATGCTCACTGGGCCAGGGCCTTGGCCAGCAGCCCCTGGGCTCAGCTCCTCTGGAGCTCATCACAGACACTGTCTGCTCCAGGCTCAACCCTTCATCCCCTGGGGAGATGCCAAAGCCTCCACAGGGAACATTTCCCTTTGCTCAGGGGAATTTCTCACAGGTGCCTTGTAGTGACTCTTTGTGTCTGTGTGCACACAGGAGTGCCTGTGCTCAGGGAAATGTGGCAGAAATGCTGCTCTCTGAGGGCTTTGATTGCCTTGGATAGCTGAGCCAGTCAGGCCTGGAAGTAAGGTTAAGTCATGTCACCCTGATTCTTAAGATTTTCTAAAGCCTTCTGAGTTTCCATTCTGTTGGAGAACCTTCCCACACAATTTCTGTCAACAACATATTGTTTACAATCTTTTATGGGGCTGGACAAACTTGATGTACTAGTGCTTTGTCCAATGTCTTTGGACAGGTGGTCCATTCACTCTCCAATCCAATGTCACCTTTGGGAAAGTATAAAAGTTGGAGTCAGAGAATAAACTTTTCTCTTTACCTTGAAAATAGCCGGTGGCTCGCGTCGTGCTTTCACGTGTCTTATAGCGACAAAGTCACAAGCTGTAAGCAAAGTTAAATGCTGCTAAGAGTTGTTCTTTTGCTAATTTGTGAAGCTTAATAGAAGTTATAAGCGAAGTTGAATATTGTTAAGTGTTATTCCACAGCTCTGTTTAGCTTTTAGGCTGTATTCCTTTTATCCTTGCCCTCACTGTCCTTTCGTCACACACACACACACACACAGAGACACACCCACACACACACACACACACACAAACACACAGAGACACACAGACACCGGGACAGTTCTTGATTCCTTTTTGGTTTGATTGCTTGGATTTTGTTTGGTTTTGTTGTTGCTTTGTTTCCTTGGTGTGCCTGAAGTGTCCAGTCAGGAGCAGAGTGACTCTTGCCAAGGAACTCTGTGGTGCTGTCACTTAATATTAAAGCTGTTTTATGCTACTCCCCTGCTGGGGATTTTTAAAGTGCTCTCAAGCCCTCCTTCATAAGAGGGTGAAGGAGCCCTGGCCAAGCTCTGGCCCTGGGGGCACAGGGATGCTGCTAGGGGGTCCCTGTCTCCCTGTTCCAACTGTGACGGCCCTGAGTCCCTGTCCCCGTGTCAGGCTCTGGGCTTGATCTCCTCGAACATCCTCAGCGGGAGGCTGCAGCGCCAGGGGCAGGGGGACCCAGAGGGACACGGGATGCCACCGGGCACGAGCAGCTTTGGACTTCTCTGGGAGGAACTGTGAGTGGGAGCTGGCTTGAAGTGACCTCCCCAGTAAGGTCACAGAGCCCCTGAGATGTCACACTGCCTCTTGGGATGTCACAGCCCACCCTGAGATCTCACAAATCCCCCTTGTGATGTCACAGAGCCAGTGCTGCTCTAGCACTCTGGGATGTCATACAGTTGCGCTGTGATGGCACAGAAGACTCTGGCATCACAAAGTCAGCCCGTGTCACAATCCTTTAGTGCAAGCGGGAATCATGACAGTTCATTTTCCCCATCTCAGAATTAGCAGAAGTAGATAGGCTTATCATGAGAAACCGAATGTGATGAACATGTTAGAAATGCAAGGCTCCAAGTTATTAATTTTTAATTTAATAAAAGTTATTAAGTGTACCAAATATAAACTTTGAGAAAAATGAAAAAAAGACACTATAAAAAAAAGTCAATGTGGAGCCCGGGATTGCCACCGGGTGAGACACAGGTTTGACAGCTGCAGCAGAGGGTCCTCTATGCTTCACACCGACCGTCCTGTCTGACCCATTTTTATACGATTTTCCTTGCCTGAGCCAGAGTCCCCTTTCTTCCTTTTCAAAGTGCATGTATTCATGTGGAGTTCTTTTCTCTGTGGCAAGTTGAACAATACGTGTCCGGAGAGTGATGAACAACCTGTGTTTGCAGTCCCGGAATTCGGATTTGAGATGTACCTCCCTGATGGCTCTGACTATCTCGGTCTCGGATATTTATCGTGTATTTATCGTCCGGGTGTTTCTCAGACAACCTTGATGCATGATCCCTCTCTGGGCTGGCCACTTTTGTTCGCTTGTAAATAAAGTCCTCCCTCTCTCGTCCAGGTGGCTTTGACATGGTGTTGCAATCGCTGTTGCTGGCTTGTGCGATTTAAAAACTTCCTATAAGAGTATAATTTAACAGCACATAACTATAAAAGAGACGACAATTTTATTTGCACGAATTATCCTATAGACATATAACAGTCCTAATGATTCCTTGAGGCCTTGCAGTGTCACAATGTTCTCCATGGTTCCACAGGCCCCACAGTGTCATGTGACTCCTCTGTTCCATGAGTCCTGCAATGTCACAATGGACCTTTGGACCAATGGACCATGGGGCTTTGCAGTGTCACAACGCTCTCCTTTGGCTCCACAGGGTCACAATGGAGCACTGATTACAGGCAGCCTCTCTGTGTTACCCTGGAGCTTTGTTTCCGTGGGGTCTCGCAGTGTCCCAATGGAGCCTTGGCTGGATGGGGCCTCACAGTGTCACAATGATGCCTACATTCCACTGAGGCACACGGCGTCACTAGGGTCCCCTTGCTTCCATGAGGCCCAGCAATGTCACAGTGGTGTCCATGAATCCATGAGGACTCACAGTATCCCAATGGTCTCTTGATCTCACATGGTCCCACAGTGTCCCAATGGTCCCTTGGTCTCACAAGGCCCCACAGTGTCCCAATGGTCACTTCTTCTCACATGGCCCCACAGTGTAACAATGGTCCCTTGGTTCCATGGTTCCTGGTCTGGTGCATTCCCCTTTACCCTTCACAGTCCACCCTGCCAGCTGAGAAATGCTCACTGGGCCAGGGCCTTGGCCAGCAGCCCCTGGGCTCAGCTCCTCTGGAGCTCATCACAGACACTGTCTGCTCCAGGCTCAACCCTTCATCCCCTGGGGAGATGCCAAAGCCTCCACAGGGAGCATTTCCCTTTGCTCAGGGGAATTTCTCACAGGTGCCTTGTAGTGACTCTTTGTGTCTGTGTGCACACAGGAGTGCCTGTGCTCAGGGAAATGTGGCAGAAATGCTGCTCTCTGAGGGCTTTGATTGCCTTGGATAGCTGAGCCAGTCAGGCCTGGAAGTAAGGTTAAGTCATGTCACCCTGATTCTTAAGATTTTCTAAAGCCTTCTGAGTTTCCATTCTGTTGGAGAACCTTCCCACACAATTTCTGTCAACAACATATTGTTTACAATCTTTTGTGGGGCTGGACAAACTTGATGTACTAGTGCTTTGGCCGATGTCTTTGGACAGGTGGTCCATTCACTCTCCAATCCAATGTCACCTTTGGGAAAGTATAAAAGTTGGAGTCAGAGAATAAACTTTTCTCTTTACCTTGAAAATAGCAGGTGGCTCGCGTCGTGCTTTCACGTGTCTTATAGCGACAAAGTCACAAGCTGTAAGCAAAGTTAAATGCTGCTAAGAGTTGTTCTTTTGCTAATTTGTGAAGCTTAATAGAAGTTCTAAGCGAAGTTGAATATTGTTAAGTGTTATTCCACAGCTCTGTTTAGCTTTTAGGCTGTATTCCTTTTATCCTTGCCCTCACTGTCCTTTCGTCACACACACACACACACACACACACACACCCACACACACACACACACACACAAACACACAGAGACACACAGACACCGGGACAGTTCTTGACTCCTTTTTGGTTTGATTGCCTGGATTTTGTTTGGTTTTCTTGTTGCTTTGTTTCCTTGGTGTGCCTGAAGTGTCCAGTCAGGAGCAGAGTGACTCTTGCCAAGGAACTCTGTGGTGCTGTCAGTTAATATTAAAGCTGTTTTATGCTACTCCCCTGCTGGGGATTTTTAAAGTGCTCTCAAGCCCTCCTTCATAAGAGGGTGAAGGAGCCCTGGCCAAGCTCTGGCCCTGGGGGCACAGGGATGCTGCTAGGGGGTCCCTGTCTCCCTGTTCCAACTGTGACGGCCCTGAGTCCCTGTCCCCGTGTCAGGCTCTGGGCTTGATCTCCTCGAACATCCTCAGCAGGGGGCTGCAGCGCCAGGGGCAGGGGGACCCAGAGGGACACGGGATGCCACCGGGCACGAGCAGCTTTGGACTTCTCTGGGAGGAACTGTGAGTGGGAGCTGGCTTGAAGTGACCTCCCCAGTAAGGTCACAGAGCCCCTGAGATGTCACACTGCCTCCTGGGATGTCACAGCCCACCCTGAGATCTCACAAATCCCCCTTGTGATGTCACAGAGCCAGTGCTGCTCTAGCACTCTGGGATGTCATACAGTTGCGCTGTGATGGCACAGAAGACTCTGGCATCACAAAGTCAGCCCGTGTCACAATCCTCTAGTGCAAGCGGGAATCATGACAGTTCATTTTCCCCATCTCAGAATTAGCAGAAGTAGATAGGCTTATCATGAGAAACCGAATGTGATGAACATGTTAGAAATGCAAGGCTCCAAGTTATTAATTTTTAATTTAATAAAAGTTATTAAGTGTACCAAATATAAACTTTGAGAAAAATGAAAAAAAGACACTATAAAAAAAAGTCAATGTGGAGCCCGGGATTGCCACCGGGTGAGACACAGGTTTGACAGCTGCAGCAGAGGGTCCTCTATGCTTCACACCGACCGTCCTGTCTGACCCATTTTTATACGATTTTCCTTGCCTGAGCCAGAGTCCCCTTTCTTCCTTTTCAAAGTGCATGTATTCATGTGGAGTTCTTTTCTCTGTGGCAAGTTGAACAATACGTGTCCGGAGAGTGATGAACAACCTGTGTTTGCAGTCCCGGAATTCGGATTTGAGATGTACCTCCCTGATGGCTCTGACTATCTCGGTCTCGGATATTTATCGTGTATTTATCGTCCGGGTGTTTCTCGGACAACCTTGATGCATGATCCCTCTCCGGGCTGGCCACTTTCGTTCGCTTGTAAATAAAGTCCTCCCTCTCTCGTCCAGGTGGCTTTCACATGGTGTTGCAATCGCTGTTGCTGGCTTGTGCGATTTAAAAACTTCCTATAAGAGTATAATTTAACAGCACATAACTATAAAAGAGACGACAATTTTATTTGCACAAATTATCCTATAGACATATAACAGTCCTAATGATTCCTTGAGGCCTTGCAGTGTCACAATGTTCTCCATGGTTCCACAGGCCCCACAGTGTCATGTGACTCCTCTGTTCCATGAGTCCTGCAATGTCACAATGGACCTTTGGACCAATGGACCATGGGGCTTTGCAGTGTCACAACGCTCTCCTTTGGCTCCACAGGGTCACAATGGAGCACTGATTACAGGCAGCCTCTCTGTGTTACCCTGGAGCTTTGTTTCCGTGGGGTCTCGCAGTGTCCCAATGGAGCCTTGGCTGGATGGGGCCTCACAGTGTCACAATGATGCCTACATTCCACTGAGGCACACGGCGTCACTAGGGTCCCCTTGCTTCCATGAGGCCCAGCAATGTCACAGTGGTGTCCATGAATCCATGAGGACTCACAGTATCCCAATGGTCTCTTGATCTCACATGGTCCCACAGTGTCCCAATGGTCCCTTGGTCTCACAAGGCCCCACAGTGTCCCAATGGTCACTTCTTCTCACATGGCCCCACAGTGTAACAATGGTCCCTTGGTTCCATGGTTCCTGGTCTGGTGCATTCCCCTTTCCCCTTCTCAGGCCACCCTGCCAGCTGAGAAATGCTCACTGGGCCAGGGCCTTGGCCAGCAGCCCCTGGGCTCAGCTCCTCTGGAGCTCATCACAGACACTGTCTGCTCCAGGCTCAACCCTTCATCCCCTGGGGAGATGCCAAAGCCTCCACAGGGAACATTTCCCTTTGCTCAGGGGAATTTCTCACAGGTGCCTTGTAGTGACTCTTTGTGTCTGTGTGCACACAGGAGTGCCTGTGCTCAGGGAAATGTGGCAGAAATGCTGCTCTCTGAGGGCTTTGATTGCCTTGGATAGCTGAGCCAGTCAGGCCTGGAAGTAAGGTTAAGTCATGTCACCCTGATTCTTAAGATTTTCTAAAGCCTTCTGAGTTTCCATTCTGTTGGAGAACCTTCCCACACAATTTCTGTCAACAACATATTGTTTACAAACTTTTATGGGGCTGGACAAACTTGATGTACTAGTGCTTTGTCTAATGTCTTTGGACAGGTGGTCCATTCACTCTCCAATCCAATGTCACCTTTGGGAAAGTATAAAAGTTGGAGTCAGAGAATAAACTTTTCTCTTTACCTTGAAAATAGCAGGTGGCTCGCGTCGTGCTTTCACGTGTCTTATAGCGACAAAGTCACAAGCTGTAAGCAAAGTTAAATGCTGCTAAGAGTTGTTCTTTTGCTAATTTGTGAAGCTTAATAGAAGTTATAAGCGAAGTTGAATATTGTTAAGTGTTATTCCACAGCTCTGTTTAGCTTTTAGGCTGTATTCCTTTTATCCTTGCCCTCACTGTCCTTTCGTCACACACACACACACACACACACACACACACACACACACACACACACACACACAAACACACAGAGACACACAGACACCGGGACAGTTCTTGACTCCTTTTTGGTTTGATTGCTTGGATTTTGTTTGGTTTTGTTGTTGCTTTGTTTCCTTGGTGTGCCTGAAGTGTCCAGTCAGGAGCAGAGTGACTCTTGCCAAGGAACTCTGTGGTGCTGTCACTTAATATTAAAGCTGTTTTATGCTACTCCCCTGCTGGGGATTTTTAAAGTGCTCTCAAGCCCTCCTTCATAAGAGGGTGAAGGAGCCCTGGCCAAGCTCTGGCCCTGGGGGCACAGGGATGCTGCTAGGGGGTCCCTGTCTCCCTGTTCCAACTGTGACGGCCCTGAGTCCCTGTCCCCGTGTCAGGCTCTGGGCTTGATCTCCTCGAACATCCTCAGCAGGGGGCTGCAGCGCCAGGGGCAGGGGGACCCAGAGGGACACGGGATGCCACCGGGCACGAGCAGCTTTGGACTTCTCTGGGAGGAACTGTGAGTGGGAGCTGGCTTGAAGTGACCTCCCCAGTAAGGTCACAGAGCCCCTGAGATGTCACACTGCCTCCTGGGATGTCACAGCCCACCCTGAGATCTCACAAATCCCCCTTGTGATGTCACAGAGCCAGTGCTGCTCTAGCACTCTGGGATGTCATACAGTTGCGCTGTGATGGCACAGAAGACTCTGGCATCACAAAGTCAGCCCGTGTCACAATCCTCTAGTGCAAGTGGGAATCATGACAGTTCATTTTCCCCATCTCAGAATTAGCAGAAGTAGATAGGCTTATCATGAGAAACCGAATGTGATGAACATGTTAGAAATGCAAGGCTCCAAGTTATTAATTTTTAATTTAATAAAAGTTATTAAGTGTACCAAATATAAACTTTGAGAAAAATGAAAAAAAGCCACTATAAAAAAAAGTCAATGTGGAGCCCGGGATTGCCACCGGGTGAGACACAGGTTTGACAGCTGCAGCAGAGGGTCCTCTATGCTTCACACCGACCGTCCTGTCTGACCCATTTTTATACGATTTTCCTTGCCTGAGCCAGAGTCCCCTTTCTTCCTTTTCAAAGTGCATGTATTCATGTGGAGTTCTTTTCTCTGTGGCAAGTTGAACAATACGTGTCCGGAGAGTGATGAACAACCTGTGTTTGCAGTCCCGGAATTCGGATTTGAGATGTACCTCCCTGATGGCTCTGACTATCTCGGTCTCGGATATTTATCGTGTATTTATCGTCCGGGTGTTTCTCGGACAACCTTGATGCATGATCCCTCTCCGGGCTGGCCACTTTCGTTCGCTTGTAAATAAAGTCCTCCCTCTCTCGTCCAGGTGGCTTTCACATGGTGTTGCAATCGCTGTTGCTGGCTTGTGCGATTTAAAAACTTCCTATAAGAGTATAATTTAACAGCACATAACTATAAAAGAGACGACAATTTTATTTGCACGAATTATCCTATAGACATATAACAGTCCTAATGATTCCTTGAGGCCTTGCAGTGTCACAATGTTCTCCATGGTTCCACAGGCCCCACAGTGTCATGTGACTCCTCTGTTCCATGAGTCCTGCAATGTCACAATGGACCTTTGGACCAATGGACCATGGGGCTTTGCAGTGTCACAACGCTCTCCTTTGGCTCCACAGGGTCCCAATGGAGCACTGATTACAGGCAGCCTCTCTGTGTTACCCTGGAGCTTTGTTTCCGTGGGGTCTCGCAGTGTCCCAATGGAGCCTTGGCTGGATGGGGCCTCACAGTGTCACAATGATGCCTACATTCCACTGAGGCACACGGCGTCACTAGGGTCCCCTTGCTTCCATGAGGCCCAGCAATGTCACAGTGGTGTCCATGAATCCATGAGGACTCACAGTATCCCAATGGTCTCTTGATCTCACATGGTCCCACAGTGTCCCAATGGTCCCTTGGTCTCACAAGGCCCCACAGTGTCCCAATGGTCACTTCTTCTCACATGGCCCCACAGTGTAACAATGGTCCCTTGGTTCCATGGTTCCTGGTCTGGTGCATTCCCCTTTCCCCTTCTCAGGCCACCCTGCCAGCTGAGAAATGCTCACTGGGCCAGGGCCTTGGCCAGCAGCCCCTGGGCTCAGCTCCTCTGGAGCTCATCACAGACACTGTCTGCTCCAGGCTCAACCCTTCATCCCCTGGGGAGATGCCAAAGCCTCCACAGGGAACATTTCCCTTTGCTCAGGGGAATTTCTCACAGGTGCCTTGTAGTGACTCTTTGTGTCTGTGTGCACACAGGAGTGCCTGTGCTCAGGGAAATGTGGCAGAAATGCTGCTCTCTGAGGGCTTTGATTGCCTTGGATAGCTGAGCCAGTCAGGCCTGGAAGTAAGGTTAAGTCATGTCACCCTGATTCTTAAGATTTTCTAAAGCCTTCTGAGTTTCCATTCTGTTGGAGAACCTTCCCACACAATTTCTGTCAACAACATATTGTTTACAAACTTTTATGGGGCTGGACAAACTTGATGTACTAGTGCTTTGTCTAATGTCTTTGGACAGGTGGTCCATTCACTCTCCAATCCAATGTCACCTTTGGGAAAGTATAAAAGTTGGAGTCAGAGAATAAACTTTTCTCTTTACCTTGAAAATAGCAGGTGGCTCGCGTCGTGCTTTCACGTGTCTTATAGCGACAAAGTCACAAGCTGTAAGCAAAGTTAAATGCTGCTAAGAGTTGTTCTTTTGCTAATTTGTGAAGCTTAATAGAAGTTATAAGCGAAGTTGAATATTGTTAAGTGTTATTCCACAGCTCTGTTTAGCTTTTAGGCTGTATTCCTTTTATCCTTGCCCTCACTGTCCTTTCGTCACACACACACACACACACACACACACACACACACACACACACACACACACACAAACACACAGAGACACACAGACACCGGGACAGTTCTTGACTCCTTTTTGGTTTGATTGCTTGGATTTTGTTTGGTTTTGTTGTTGCTTTGTTTCCTTGGTGTGCCTGAAGTGTCCAGTCAGGAGCAGAGTGACTCTTGCCAAGGAACTCTGTGGTGCTGTCACTTAATATTAAAGCTGTTTTATGCTACTCCCCTGCTGGGGATTTTTAAAGTGCTCTCAAGCCCTCCTTCATAAGAGGGTGAAGGAGCCCTGGCCAAGCTCTGGCCCTGGGGGCACAGGGATGCTGCTAGGGGGTCCCTGTCTCCCTGTTCCAACTGTGACGGCCCTGAGTCCCTGTCCCCGTGTCAGGCTCTGGGCTTGATCTCCTGGAACATCCTCAGCAGGGGGCTGCAGCGCCAGGGGCAGGGGGACCCAGAGGGACACGGGATGCCACCGGGCACGAGCAGCTTTGGACTTCTCTGGGAGGAACTGTGAGTGGGAGCTGGCTTGAAGTGACCTCCCCAGTAAGGTCACAGAGCCCCTGAGATGTCACACTGCCTCCTGGGATGTCACAGCCCACCCTGAGATCTCACAAATCCCCCTTGTGATGTCACAGAGCCAGTGCTGCTCTAGCACTCTGGGATGTCATACAGTTGCGCTGTGATGGCACAGAAGACTCTGGCATCACAAAGTCAGCCCGTGTCACAATCCTCTAGTGCAAGCGGGAATCATGACAGTTCATTTTCCCCATCTCAGAATTAGCAGAAGTAGATAGGCTTATCATGAGAAACCGAATGTGATGAACATGTTAGAAATGCAAGGCTCCAAGTTATTAATTTTTAATTTAATAAAAGTTATTAAGTGTACCAAATATAAACTTTGAGAAAAATGAAAAAAAGCCACTATAAAAAAAAGTCAATGTGGAGCCCGGGATTGCCACCGGGTGAGACACAGGTTTGACAGCTGCAGCAGAGGGTCCTCTATGCTTCACACCGACCGTCCTGTCTGACCCATTTTTATACGATTTTCCTTGCCTGAGCCAGAGTCCCCTTTCTTCCTTTTCAAAGTGCATGTATTCATGTGGAGTTCTTTTCTCTGTGGCAAGTTGAACAATACGTGTCCGGAGAGTGATGAACAACCTGTGTTTGCAGTCCCGGAATTCGGATTTGAGATGTACCTCCCTGATGGCTCTGACTATCTCGGTCTCGGATATTTATCGTGTATTTATCGTCCGGGTGTTTCTCGGACAACCTTGATGCATGATCCCTCTCCGGGCTGGCCACTTTCGTTCGCTTGTAAATAAAGTCCTCCCTCTCTCGTCCAGGTGGCTTTCACATGGTGTTGCAATCGCTGTTGCTGGCTTGTGCGATTTAAAAACTTCCTATAAGAGTATAATTTAACAGCACATAACTATAAAAGAGACGACAATTTTATTTGCACGAATTATCCTATAGACATATAACAGTCCTAATGATTCCTTGAGGCCTTGCAGTGTCACAATGTTCTCCATGGTTCCACAGGCCCCACAGTGTCATGTGACTCCTCTGTTCCATGAGTCCTGCAATGTCACAATGGACCTTTGGACCAATGGACCATGGGGCTTTGCAGTGTCACAACGCTCTCCTTTGGCTCCACAGGGTCCCAATGGAGCACTGATTACAGGCAGCCTCTCTGTGTTACCCTGGAGCTTTGTTTCCGTGGGGTCTCGCAGTGTCCCAATGGAGCCTTGGCTGGATGGGGCCTCACAGTGTCACAATGATGCCTACATTCCACTGAGGCACACGGCGTCACTAGGGTCCCCTTGCTTCCATGAGGCCCAGCAATGTCACAGTGGTGTCCATGAATCCATGAGGACTCACAGTATCCCAATGGTCTCTTGATCTCACATGGTCCCACAGTGTCCCAATGGTCCCTTGGTCTCACAAGGCCCCACAGTGTCCCAATGGTCACTTCTTCTCACATGGCCCCACAGTGTAACAATGGTCCCTTGGTTCCATGGTTCCTGGTCTGGTGCATTCCCCTTTCCCCTTCTCAGGCCACCCTGCCAGCTGAGAAATGCTCACTGGGCCAGGGCCTTGGCCAGCAGCCCCTGGGCTCAGCTCCTCTGGAGCTCATCACAGACACTGTCTGCTCCAGGCTCAACCCTTCATCCCCTGGGGAGATGCCAAAGCCTCCACAGGGAACATTTCCCTTTGCTCAGGGGAATTTCTCACAGGTGCCTTGTAGTGACTCTTTGTGTCTGTGTGCACACAGGAGTGCCTGTGCTCAGGGAAATGTGGCAGAAATGCTGCTCTCTGAGGGCTTTGATTGCCTTGGATAGCTGAGCCAGTCAGGCCTGGAAGTAAGGTTAAGTCATGTCACCCTGATTCTTAAGATTTTCTAAAGCCTTCTGAGTTTCCATTCTGTTGGAGAACCTTCCCACACAATTTCTGTCAACAACATATTGTTTACAATCTTTTATGGGGCTGGACAAACTTGATGTACTAGTGCTTTGTCCAATGTTTTTGGACAGGTGGTCCATTCACTCTCCAATCCAATGTCACCTTTGGGAAAGTATAAAAGTTGGAGTCAGAAAATAAACTTTTCTCTTTACCTTGAAAATAGCCGGTGGCTCGCGTCGTGCTTTCACGTGTCTTATAGCGACAAAGTCACAAGCTGTAAGCAAAGTTAAATGCTGCTAAGAGTTGTTCTTTTGCTAATTTGTGAAGCTTAATAGAAGTTATAAGCGAAGTTGAATATTGTTAAGTGTTATTCCACAGCTCTGTTTAGCTTTTAGGCTGTATTCCTTTTATCCTTGCCCTCACTGTCCTTTCGTCACACACACACACACACACACACACACACCCACACACACACACACACACACACAAACACACAGAGACACACAGACACCGGGACAGTTCTTGACTCCTTTTTGGTTTGATTGCTTGGATTTTGTTTGGTTTTGTTGTTGCTTTGTTTCCTTGGTGTGCCTGAAGTGTCCAGTCAGGAGCAGAGTGACTCTTGCCAAGGAACTCTGTGGTGCTGTCACTTAATATTAAAGCTGTTTTATGCTACTCCCCTGCTGGGGATTTTTAAAGTGCTCTCAAGCCCTCCTTCATAAGAGGGTGAAGGAGCCCTGGCCAAGCTCTGGCCCTGGGGGCACAGGGATGCTGCTAGGGGGTCCCTGTCTCCCTGTTCCAACTGTGACGGCCCTGAGTCCCTGTCCCCGTGTCAGGCTCTGGGCTTGATCTCCTCGAACATCCTCAGCAGGGGGCTGCAGCGCCAGGGGCAGGGGGACCCAGAGGGACACGGGATGCCACCGGGCACGAGCAGCTTTGGACTTCTCTGGGAGGAACTGTGAGTGGGAGCTGGCTTGAAGTGACCTCCCCAGTAAGGTCACAGAGCCCCTGAGATGTCACACTGCCTCCTGGGATGTCACAGCCCACCCTGAGATCTCACAAATCCCCCTTGTGATGTCACAGAGCCAGTGCTGCTCTATCACTCTGGGATGTCATACAGTTGCGCTGTGATGGCACAGAAGACTCTGGCATCACAAAGTCAGCCCGTGTCACAATCCTTTAGTGCAAGCGGGAATCATGACAGTTCATTTTCCCCATCTCAGAATTAGCAGAAGTAGATAGGCTTATCATGAGAAACCGAATGTGATGAACATGTTAGAAATGCAAGGCTCCAAGTTATTAATTTTTAATTTAATAAAAGTTATTAAGTGTACCAAATATAAACTTTGAGAAAAATGAAAAAAAGCCACTATAAAAAAAAGTCAATGTGGAGCCCGGGATTGCCACCGGGTGAGACACAGGTTTGACAGCTGCAGCAGAGGGTCCTCTATGCTTCACACCGACCGTCCTGTCTGACCCATTTTTATACGATTTTCCTTGCCTGAGCCAGAGTCCCCTTTCTTCCTTTTCAAAGTGCATGTATTCATGTGGAGTTCTTTTCTCTGTGGCAAGTTGAACAATACGTGTCCGGAGAGTGATGAACAACCTGTGTTTGCAGTCCCGGAATTCGGATTTGAGATGTACCTCCCTGATGGCTCTGACTATCTCGGTCTCGGATATTTATCGTGTATTTATCGTCCGGGTGTTTCTCGGACAACCTTGATGCATGATCCCTCTCTGGGCTGGCCACTTTCGTTCGCTTGTAAATAAAGTCCTCCCTCTCTCGTCCAGGTGGCTTTGACATGGTGTTGCAATCGCTGTTGCTGGCTTGTGCGATTTAAAAACTTCCTATAAGAGTATAATTTAACAGCACATAACTATAAAAGAGACGACAATTTTATTTGCACGAATTATCCTATAGACATATAACAGTCCTAATGATTCCTTGAGGCCTTGCAGTGTCACAATGTTCTCCATGGTTCCACAGGCCCCACAGTGTCATGTGACTCCTCTGTTCCATGAGTCCTGCAATGTCACAATGGACCTTTGGACCAATGGACCATGGGGCTTTGCAGTGTCACAACGCTCTCCTTTGGCTCCACAGGGTCACAATGGAGCACTGATTACAGGCAGCCTCTCTGTGTTACCCTGGAGCTTTGTTTCCGTGGGGTCTCGCAGTGTCCCAATGGAGCCTTGGCTGGATGGGGCCTCACAGTGTCACAATGATGCCTACATTCCACTGAGGCACACGGCGTCACTAGGGTCCCCTTGCTTCCATGAGGCCCAGCAATGTCACAGTGGTGTCCATGAATCCATGAGGACTCACAGTATCCCAATGGTCTCTTGATCTCACATGGTCCCACAGTGTCCCAATGGTCCCTTGGTCTCACAAGGCCCCACAGTGTCCCAATGGTCACTTCTTCTCACATGGCCCCACAGTGTAACAATGGTCCCTTGGTTCCATGGTTCCTGGTCTGGTGCATTCCCCTTTCCCCTTCTCAGGCCACCCTGCCAGCTGAGAAATGCTCACTGGGCCAGGGCCTTGGCCAGCAGCCCCTGGGCTCAGCTCCTCTGGAGCTCATCACAGACACTGTCTGCTCCAGGCTCAACCCTTCATCCCCTGGGGAGATGCCAAAGCCTCCACAGGGAACATTTCCCTTTGCTCAGGGGAATTTCTCACAGGTGCCTTGTAGTGACTCTTTGTGTCTGTGTGCACACAGGAGTGCCTGTGCTCAGGGAAATGTGGCAGAAATGCTGCTCTCTGAGGGCTTTGATTGCCTTGGATAGCTGAGCCAGTCAGGCCTGGAAGTAAGGTTAAGTCATGTCACCCTGATTCTTAAGATTTTCTAAAGCCTTCTGAGTTTCCATTCTGTTGGAGAACCTTCCCACACAATTTCTGTCAACAACATATTGTTTACAATCTTTTATGGGGCTGGACAAACTTGATGTACTAGTGCTTTGTCCAATGTCTTTGGACAGGTGGTCCATTCACTCTCCAATCCAATGTCACCTTTGGGAAAGTATAAAAGTTGGAGTCAGAGAATAAACTTTTCTCTTTACCTTGAAAATAGCAGGTGGCTCGCATCGTGCTTTCACGTGTCTTATAGCGACAAAGTCACAAGCTGTAAGCAAAGTTAAATGCTGCTAAGAGTTGTTCTTTTGCTAATTTGTGAAGCTTAATAGAAGTTATAAGCAAAGTTGAATATTGTTAAGTGTTATTCCACAGCTCTGTTTAGCTTTTAGGCTGTATTCCTTTTATCCTTGCCCTCACTGTCCTTTCGTCACACACACACACACACACACACACACACCCACACACACACACACACACACAAACACACAGAGACACACAGACACCGGGACAGTTCTTGACTCCTTTTTGGTTTGATTGCTTGGATTTTGTTTGGTTTTGTTGTTGCTTTGTTTCCTTGGTGTGCCTGAAGTGTCCAGTCAGGAGCAGAGTGACTCTTGCCAAGGAACTCTGTGGTGCTGTCACTTAATATTAAAGCTGTTTTATGCTACTCCCCTGCTGGGGATTTTTAAAGTGCTCTCAAGCCCTCCTTCATAAGAGGGTGAAGGAGCCCTGGCCAAGCTCTGGCCCTGGGGGCACAGGGATGCTGCTAGGGGGTCCCTGTCTCCCTGTTCCAACTGTGACGGCCCTGAGTCCCTGTCCCCGTGTCAGGCTCTGGGCTTGATCTCCTCGAACATCCTCAGCAGGGGGCTGCAGCGCCAGGGGCAGGGGGACCCAGAGGGACACAGGATGCCACCGGGCACGAGCAGCTTTGGACTTCTCTGGGAGGAACTGTGAGTGGGAGCTGGCTTGAAGTGACCTCCCCAGTAAGGTCACAGAGCCCCTGAGATGTCACACTGCCTCCTGGGATGTCACAGCCCACCCTGAGATCTCACAAATCCCCCTTGTGATGTCACAGAGCCAGTGCTGCTCTAGCACTCTGGGATGTCATACAGTTGCGCTGTGATGGCACAGAAGACTCTGGCATTACAAAGTCAGCCCGTGTCACAATCCTCTAGTGCAAGCGGGAATCATGACAGTTCATTTTCCCCATCTCAGAATTAGCAGAAGTAGATAGGCTTATCATGAGAAACTGAATGTGATGAACATGTTAGAAATGCAAGGCTCCAAGTTATTAATTTTTAATTTAATAAAAGTTATTAAGTGTACCAAATATAAACTTTGAGAAAAATGAAAAAAAGCCACTATAAAAAAAAGTCAATGTGGAGCCCGGGATTGCCACCGGGTGAGACACAGGTTTGACAGCTGCAGCAGAGGGTCCTCTATGCTTCACACCGACCGTCCTGTCTGACCCATTTTTATACGATTTTCCTTGCCTGAGCCAGAGTCCCCTTTCTTCCTTTTCAAAGTGCATGTATTCATGTGGAGTTCTTTTCTCTGTGGCAAGTTGAACAATACGTGTCCGGAGAGTGATGAACAACCTGTGTTTGCAGTCCCGGAATTCGGATTTGAGATGTACCTCCCTGATGGCTCTGACTATCTCGGTCTCGGATATTTATCGTGTATTTATCGTCCGGGTGTTTCTCGGACAACCTTGATGCATGATCCCTCTCTGGGCTGGCCACTTTCGTTCGCTTGTAAATAAAGTCCTCCCTCTCTCGTCCAGGTGGCTTTGACATGGTGTTGCAATCGCTGTTGCTGGCTTCTGCGATTTAAAAACTTCCTATAAGAGTATAATTTAACAGCACATAACTATAAAAGAGACGACAATTTTATTTGCACAAATTATCCTATAGACATATAACAGTCCTAATGATTCCTTGAGGCCTTGCAGTGTCACAATGTTCTCCATGGTTCCACAGGCCCCACAGTGTCATGTGACTCCTCTGTTCCATGAGTCCTGCAATGTCACAATGGACCTTTGGACCAATGGACCATGGGGCTTTGCAGTGTCACAACGCTCTCCTTTGGCTCCACAGGGTCACAATGGAGCACTGATTACAGGCAGCCTCTCTGTGTTACCCTGGAGCTTTGTTTCCGTGGGGTCTCGCAGTGTCCCAATGGAGCCTTGGCTGGATGGGGCCTCACAGTGTCACAATGATGCCTACATTCCACTGAGGCACACGGCGTCACTAGGGTCCCCTTGCTTCCATGAGGCCCAGCAATGTCACAGTGGTGTCCATGAATCCATGAGGACTCACAGTATCCCAATGGTCTCTTGATCTCACATGGTCCCACAGTGTCCCAATGGTCTCTTGATCTCACATGGTCCCACAGTGTCCCAATGGTCCCTTGGTCTCACAAGGCCCCACAGTGTCCCAATGGTCACTTCTTCTCACATGGCCCCACAGTGTAACAATGGTCCCTTGGTTCCATGGTTCCTGGTCTGGTGCATTCCCCTCTCCCCTTCTCAGGCCGCCCTGCCAGCTGAGAAATGCTCACTGGGCCTGGGCCTTGGCCAGCAGCCCCTGGGCTCAGCTCCTCTGGAGCTCATCACAGACACTGTCTGCTCCAGGCTCAACCCTTCATCCCCTGGGGAGATGCCAAAGCCTCCACAGGGAACATTTCCCTTTGCTCAGGGGAATTTTGCACAGGTGCCTTGTAGTGACTCTTTGTGTCTGTGTGCACACAGGAGTGCCTGTGCTCAGGGAAATGTGGCAGAAATGCTGCTCTCTGAGGGCTTTGATTGCCTTGGATAGCTGAGCCAGTCAGGCCTGGAAGTAAGGTTAAGTCATGTCACCCTGATTCTTAAGATTTTCTAAAGCCTTCTGAGTTTCCATTCTGTTGGAGAACCTTCCCACACAATTTCTGTCAACAACATATTGTTTACAATCTTTTATGGGGCTGGACAAACTTGATGTACTAGTGGTTTGTCCAATGTCTTTGGAGAGGTGGCCCATTCACTCTCCAATCCAATGTCACCTTTGGGAAAGTATAAAAGTTGGAGTCAGAAAATAAACTTTTCTCTTTACCTTGAAAATAGCAGGTGGCTCGCATCGTGCTTTCACGTGTCTTATAGCGACAAAGTCACAAGCTGTAAGCAAAGTTAAATGCTGCTAAGAGTTGTTCTTTTGCTAATTTGTGAAGCTTAATAGAAGTTATAAGCAAAGTTGAATATTGTTAAGTGTTATTCCACAGCTCTGTTTAGCTTTTAGGCTGTATTCCTTTTATCCTTGCCCTCACTGTCCTTTCGTCACACACACACACACACACACACACACACCCACACACACACACACACACACACAAACACACAGAGACACACAGACACCGGGACAGTTCTTGACTCCTTTTTGGTTTGATTGCTTGGATTTTGTTTGGTTTTGTTGTTGCTTTGTTTCCTTGGTGTGCCTGAAGTGTCCAGTCAGGAGCAGAGTGACTCTTGCCAAGGAACTCTGTGGTGCTGTCACTTAATATTAAAGCTGTTTTATGCTACTCCCCTGCTGGGGATTTTTAAAGTGCTCTCAAGCCCTCCTTCATAAGAGGGTGAAGGAGCCCTGGCCAAGCTCTGGCCCTGGGGGCACAGGGATGCTGCTAGGGGGTCCCTGTCTCCCTGTTACAACTTTCAGGGCCCTGAGTCCCTGTCCCCGTGTCAGGCTCTGGGCTTGATCTCCTCGAACATCCTCAGCAGGGGGCTGCAGCGCCAGGGGCAGGGGGACCCAGAGGGACACGGGATGCCACCGGGCACGAGCAGCTTTGGACTTCTCTGGGAGGAACTGTGAGTGGGAGCTGGCTTGAAGTGACCTCCCCAGTAAGGTCACAGAGCCCCTGAGATGTCACACTGCCTCCTGGGATGTCACAGCCCACCCTGAGATCTCACAAATCCCCCTTGTGATGTCACAGAGCCAGTGCTGCTCTAGCACTCTGGGATGTCATACAGTTGCGCTGTGATGGCACAGAAGACTCTGGCATCACAAAGTCAGCCCGTGTCACAATCCTTTAGTGCAAGCGGGAATCATGACAGTTCATTTTCCCCATCTCAGAATTAGCAGAAGTAGATAGGCTTATCATGAGAAACCAAATGTGATGAACATGTTAGAAATGCAAGGCTCCAAGTTATTAATTTTTAATTTAATAAAAGTTATTAAGTGTACCAAATATAAACTTTGAGAAAAATGAAAAAAAGCCACTATAAAAAAAAGTCAATGTGGAGCCCAGGAATTCCACCGGGTGAGACACAGGTTTGACAGCTGCAGCAGAGGGTCCTCTATGCTTCACACCGACCGTCCTGTCTGACCCATTTTTATACGATTTTCCTTGCCTGAGCCAGAGTCCCCTTTCTTCCTTTTCAAAGTGCATGTATTCATGTGGAGTTCTTTTCTCTGTGGCAAGTTGAACAATACAGGTCCGGAGAGTGATGAACAACCTGTGTTTGCAGTCCCAGAATTCGGATTTGAGATGTACCTCCCTGATGGCTCTGACTATCTCGGTCTCGGATATTTATCGTGTATTTATCGTCCGGGTGTTTCTCGGACAACCTTGATGCATGATCCCTCTCTGGGCTGGCCACTTTCGTTCGCTTGTAAATAAAGTCCTCCCTCTCTCGTCCAGGTGGCTTTGACATGGTGTTGCAGTCGCAGTTGCTGGCTTGTGCGATTTAAAAACTTCCTATAAGAGTATAATTTAACAGCACATAACTATAAAAGAGACGACAATTTTATTTGCACGAATTATCCTATAGACATATAACAGTCCTAATGATTCCTTGAGGCCTTGCAGTGTCACAATGTTCTCCATGGTTCCACAGGCCCCACAGTGTCATGTGACTCCTCTGTTCCATGAGTCCTGCAATGTCACAATGGACCTTTGGACCAATGGACCATGGGGCTTTGCAGTGTCACAACGCTCTCCTTTGGCTCCACAGGGTCACAATGGAGCACTGATTACAGGCAGCCTCTCTGTGTTACCCTGGAGCTTTGTTTCCGTGGGGTCTCGCAGTGTCCCAATGGAGCCTTGGTTGGATGGGGCCTCACAGTGTCACAATGATGCCTACATTCCACTGAGGCACACGGGCGTCACCAGGGTCCCCTTGCTTCCATGAGGCCCAGCAATGTCACAGTGGTGTCCATGAATCCATGAGGACTCACAGTATCCCAATGGTCTCTTGATCTCACATGGTCCCACAGTGTCCCAATGGTCCCTTGGTCTCACAAGGCCCCACAGTGTCCCAATGGTCACTTCTTCTCACATGGCCCCACAGTGTAACAATGGTCCCTTGGTTCCATGGTTCCTGGTCTGGTGCATTCCCCTTTCCCCTTCTCAGGCCACCCTGCCAGCTGAGAAATGCTCACTGGGCCAGGGCCTTGGCCAGCAGCCCCTGGGCTCAGCTCCTCTGGAGCTCATCACAGACACTGTCTGCTCCAGGCTCAACCCTTCATCCCCTGGGGAGATGCCAAAGCCTCCACAGGGAACATTTCCCTTTGCTCAGGGGAATTTCTCACAGGTGCCTTGTAGTGACTCTTTGTGTCTGTGTGCACACAGGAGTGCCTGTGCTCAGGGAAATGTGGCAGAAATGCTGCTCTCTGTGGGCTTTGATTGCCTTGGATAGCTGAGCCAGTCAGGCCTGGAAGTAAGGTTAAGTCATGTCACCCTGATTCTTAAGATTTTCTAAAGCCTTCTGAGTTTCCATTCTGTTGGAGAACCTTCCCACACATTTTCTGTCAACAACATATTGTTTACAATCTTTTATGGGGCTGGACAAACTTGATGTACTAGTGCTTTGTCCAATGTCTTTGGACAGGTGGTCCATTCACTCTCCAATCCAATGTCACCTTTGGGAAAGTATAAAAGTTGGAGTCAGAGAATAAACTTTTCTCTTTACCTTGCAAATAGCAGGTGGCTCGCGTCGTGCTTTCACGTGTCTTATAGCGACAAAGTCACAAGCTGTAAGCAAAGTTAAATGCTGCTAAGAGTTGTTCTTTTGCTAATTTGTGAAGCTTAATAGAAGTTCTAAGCGAAGTTGAATATTGTTAAGTGTTATTCCACAGCTCTGTTTAGCTTTTAGGCTGTATTCCTTTTATCCTTGCCCTCACTGTCCTTTCGTCACACACACACACACACACACACACACACCCACACCCACACACACACACAAACACACAGAGACACACAGACACCGGGACAGTTCTTGACTCCTTTTTGGTTTGATTGCCTGGATTTTGTTTGGTTTTGTTGTTGCTTTGTTTCCTTGGTGTGCCTGAAGTGTCCAGTCAGGAGCAGAGTGACTCTTGCCAAGGAACTCTGTGGTGCTGTCACTTAATATTAAAGCTGTTTTATGCTACTCCCCTGCTGGGGATTTTTAAAGTGCTCTCAAGCCCTCCTTCATAAGAGGGTGAAGGAGCCCTGGCCAAGCTCTGGCCCTGGGGGCACAGGGATGCTGCTAGGGGGTCCCTGTCTCCCTGTTACAACTGTGACGGCCCTGAGCCCCTGTCCCCGTGTCAGGCTCTGGGCTTGATCTCCTCGAACATCCTCAGCGGGAGGCTGCAGCGCCAGGGGCAGGGGGACCCAGAGGGACACGGGATGCCACTGTGCACCAGCAGCTTTGGACTTCTCTGGGAGGAACTGTGAGTGGGAGCTGGCTTGAAGTGACCTCCCCAGTAAGGTCACAGAGCCCCTGAGATGTCACACTGCCTCCTGGGATGTCACAGCCCACCCTGAGATCTCACAAATCCCCCTTGTGATGTCACAGAGCCAGTGCTGCTCTAGCACTCTGGGATGTCATACAGTTGCGCTGTGATGGCACAGAAGACTCTGGCATCACAAAGTCAGCCCGTGTCACAATCCTCTAGTGCAAGCGGGAATCATCTCAGAATTAGCAGAAGTAGATAGGCTTATCATGAGAAACTGAATGTGATAAACATGTTAGAAATGCAAGGCTCCAAGTTATTAATTTTTAATTTAATAAAAGTTATTAAGTGTACCAAATATAAACTTTGAGAAAAATGAAAAAAAGCCACTATAAAAAAAAGTCAATGTGGAGCCTGGGATTGCCACCGGGTGAGACACAGGTTTGACAGCTGCAGCAGAGGGTCCTCTATGCTTCACACCGACCGTCCTGTCTGACCCATTTTTATACGATTTTCCTTGCCTGAGCCAGAGTCCCCTTTCTTCCTTTTCAAAGTGCATGTATTCATGTGGAGTTCTTTTCTCTGTGGCAAGTTGAACAATACAGGTCCGGAGAGTGATGAACAACCTGTGTTTGCAGTCCCAGAATTCGGATTTGAGATGTACCTCCCTGATGGCTCTGACTATCTCGGTCTCGGATATTTATCGTGTATTTATCGTCCGGGTGTTTCTCGGACAACCTTGATGCATGATCCCTCTCTGGGCTGGCCACTTTCGTTCGCTTGTAAATAAAGTCCTCCCTCTCTCGTCCAGGTGGCTTTGACATGGTGTTGCAATCGCTGTTGCTGGCTTCTGCGATTTAAAAACTTCCTATAAGAGTATAATTTAACAGCACATAACTATAAAATAGATGACAATTTTATTTGCACGAATTATCCTATAGACATATAACAGTCCTAATGATTCCTTGAGGCCTTGCAGTGTCACAATGTTCTCCATGGTTCCACAGGCCCCACAGTGTCATGTGACTCCTCTGTTCCATGAGTCCTGCAATGTCACAATGGACCTTTGGACCAATGGACCATGGGGCTTTGCAGTGTCACAACGCTCTCCTTTGGCTCCACAGGGTCACAATGGAGCACTGATTACAGGCAGCCTCTCTGTGTTACCCTGGAGCTTTGTTTCCGCGGGGTCTCGCAGTGTCCCAATGGAGCCTTGGTTGGATGGGGCCTCACAGTGTCACAATGATGCCTACATTCCACTGAGGCACACGGCGTCACTAGGGTCCCCTTGCTTCCATGAGGCCCAGCAATGTCACAGTGGTGTCCATGAATCCATGAGGACTCACAGTGTCCCAATGGTCTCTTGATCTCACATGGTCCCACAGTGTCCCAATGGTCCCTTGGTCTCACAAGGCCCCACAGTGTCCCAATGGTCACTTCTTCTCACATGGCCCCACAGTGTAACAATGGTCCCTTGGTTCCATGGTTCCTGGTCTGGTGCATTCCCCTTTCCCCTTCTCAGGCCGCCCTGCCAGCTGAGAAATGCTCACTGAGCCTGGGCCTTGGCCAGCAGCCCCTGGGCTCAGCTCCTCTGGAGCTCATCACAGACACTGTCTGCTACAGGCTCAACCCTTCATTTCCTGGGGAGATGCCAAAGCCTCCGCAGGGAACATTTCCCTTTGCTCAGGGGAATTTCACACAGGTGCCTTGTAGTGACTCTTTGTGTCTGTGTGCACACAGGAGTGCCTGTGCTCAGGGAAATGTGGCAGATATGCTGCTCCCTGAGGACTTTGGATGCCTTGGATAGCTGAGCCAGTCAGGCCTGGAAGTAAGGTTAAGTCATGTTACCCTGATTCTTAAGATTTTCTAAAGCCTTCTGAGTTTACATTCTGTTGGAGAACCTTCCCACACAATTTCTGTCAACAACATATTGTTTACAATCTTTTATGGGGCTGGACAAACTTGACGTACTAGTGGTTTGTCCAATGTCTTTGGAGAGGTGGCCCATTCACTCTCCAATCCAATGTCACCTTTGGGAAAGTATAAAAGTTGGAGTCAGAGAATAAACTTTTAGCTTTACCTTGCAAATAGCAGGTGGCTCGCGTCGTGCTTTCACGTGTCTTATAGCGACAAAGTCACAAGCTGTAAGCAAAGTTAAATGCTGCTAAGAGTTGTTCTTTTGCTAATTTGTGAAGCTTAATAGAAGTTCTAAGCGAAGTTGAATATTGTTAAGTGTTATTCCACAGCTCTGTTTAGCTTTTAGGCTGTATTCCTTTTATCCTTGCCCTCACTGTCCTTTCGTCACACACACACACACACACACACACACACCCACACACACACACACACACAAACACACAGAGACACACAGACACCGGGACAGTTCTTGACTCCTTTTTGGTTTGATTGCCTGGATTTTGTTTGGTTTTGTTGTTGCTTTGTTTCCTTGGTGTGCCTGAAGTGTCCAGTCAGGAGCAGAGTGACTCTTGCCAAGGAACTCTGTGGTGCTGTCACTTAATATTAAAGCTGTTTTATGCTACTCCCCTGCTGGGGATTTTTAAAGTGCTCTCAAGCCCTCCTTCATAAGAGGGTGAAGGAGCCCTGGCCAAGCTCTGGCCCTGGGGGCACAGGGATGCTGCTAGGGGGTCCCTGTCTCCCTGTTACAACTTTCAGGGCCCTGAGCCCCTGTCCCCGTGTCAGGCTCTGGGCTTGATCTCCTCGAACATCCTCAGGAGGAGGCTGCAGCGCCAGGGGCAGGGGGACCCAGAGGGACACGGGATGCCACTGTGCACCAGCAGCTTTGGACTTCTCTGGGAGGAACTGTGAGTGGGAGCTGGCTTGAAGTGACCTCCCCAGTAAGGTCACAGAGCCCCTGAGATGTCACACTGCCTCCTGGGATGTCACAGCCCACCCTGAGATCTCACAAATCCCCCTTGTGATGTCACAGAGCCAGTGCTGCTCTAGCACTCTGGGATGTCATACAGTTGCGCTGTGATGGCACAGAAGACTCTGGCATCACAAAGTCAGCCCGTGTCACAATCCTCTAGTGCAAGCGGGAATCATCTCAGAATTAGCAGAAGTAGATAGGCTTATCATGAGAAACTGAATGTGATAAACATGTTAGAAATGCAAGGCTCCAAGTTATTAATTTTTAATTTAATAAAAGTTATTAAGTGTACCAAATATAAACTTTGAGAAAAATGAAAAAAAGACACTATAAAAAAAAGTCAATGTGGAGCCCGGGATTGCCACCGGGTGAGACACAGGTTTGACAGCTGCAGCAGAGGATCCTCTATGCTTCACACCGACCGTCCTGTCTGACCCATTTTTATACGATTTTCCTTGCCTGAGCCAGAGTCCCCTTTCTTCCTTTTCAAAGTGCATGTATTCATGTGGAGTTCTTTTCTCTGTGGCAAGTTGAACAATACAGGTCCGGAGAGTGATGAACAACCTGTGTTTGCAGTCCCAGAATTCGGATTTGAGATGTACCTCCCTGATGGCTCTGACTATCTCGGTCTCGGATATTTATCGTGTATTTATCGTCCGGGTGTTTCTCGGACAACCTTGATGCATGATCCCTCTCTGGGCTGGCCACTTTCGTTCGCTTGTAAATAAAGTCCTCCCTCTCTTGTCCAGGTGGCTTTGACATGGTGTTGCAATCGCTGTTGCTGGCTTCTGCGATTTAAAAACTTCCTATAAGAGTATAATTTAACAGCACATAACTATAAAAGAGACGACAATTTTATTTGCACGAATTATCCTATAGACATATAACAGTCCTAATGATTCCTTGAGGCCTTGCAGTGTCACAATGTTCTCCATGGTTCCACAGGCCCCACAGTGTCATGTGACTCCTCTGTTCCATGAGTCCTGCAATGTCACAATGGACCTTTGGACCAATGGACCATGGGGCTTTGCAGTGTCACAACGCTCTCCTTTGGCTCCACAGGGTCACAATGGAGCACTGATTACAGGCAGCCTCTCTGTGTTACCCTGGAGCTTTGTTTCCGTGGGGTCTCGCAGTGTCCCAATGGAGCCTTGGTTGGATGGGGCCTCACAGTGTCACAATGATGCCTACATTCCACTGAGGCACACGGCGTCACTAGGGTCCCCTTGCTTCCATGAGGCCCAGCAATGTCACAGTGGTGTCCATGAATCCATGAGGACTCACAGTGTCCCAATGGTCTCTTGATCTCACATGGTCCCACAGTGTCCCAATGGCCCCTTGGTCTCACAAGGCCCCACAGTGTCCCAATGGTCACTTCTTCTCACATGGCCCCACAGTGTAACAATGGTCCCTTGGTTCCATGGTTCCTGGTCTGGTGCATTCCCCTCTCCCCTTCTCAGGCCGCCCTGCCAGCTGAGAAATGCTCACTGGGCCTGGGCCTTGGCCAGCAGCCCCTGGGCTCAGCTCTTCTGGAGCTCATCACAGACACTGTCTGCTCCAGGCTCAACCCTTCATCCCCTGGGGAGATGCCAAAGCCTCCACAGGGAACATTTCCCTTTGCTCAGGGGAATTTCACACAGGTGCCTTGTAGTGACTCTTTGTGTCTGTGTGCACACAGGAGTGCCTGTGCTCAGGGAAATGTGGCAGATATGCTGCTCCCTGAGGACTTTGGATGCCTTGGATAGCTGAGCCAGTCAGGCCTGGAAGTAAGGTTAAGTCATGTTACCCTGATTCTTAAGATTTTCTAAAGCCTTCTGAGTTTACATTCTGTTGGAGAACCTTCCCACACAATTTCTGTCAACAACATATTGTTTACAAACTTTTATGGGGGTGGACAAACTTGATGTACTAGTGGTTTGTCCAATGTCTTTGGAGAGGTGGCCCATTCACTCTCCAATCCAATGTCACCTTTGGGAAAGTATAAAAGTTGGAGTCAGAGAATAAACTTTTAGCTTTACCTTGCAAATAGCAGGTGGCTCGCGTCGTGCTTTCACGTGTCTTATAGCGACAAAGTCACAAGCTGTAAGCAAAGTTAAATGCTGCTAAGAGTTGTTCTTTTGCTAATTTGTGAAGCTTAATAGAAGTTCTAAGCGAAGTTGAATATTGTTAAGTGTTATTCCACAGCTCTGTTTAGCTTTTAGGCTGTATTCCTTTTATCCTTGCCCTCACTGTCCTTTCGTCACACACACACACACACACACACACACACCCACACACACACACACACACAAACACACAGAGACACACAGACACCGGGACAGTTCTTGACTCCTTTTTGGTTTGATTGCCTGGATTTTGTTTGGTTTTGTTGTTGCTTTGTTTCCTTGGTGTGCCTGAAGTGTCCAGTCAGGAGCAGAGTGACTCTTGCCAAGGAACTCTGTGGTGCTGTCACTTAATATTAAAGCTGTTTTATGCTACTCCCCTGCTGGGGATTTTTAAAGTGCTCTCAAGCCCTCCTTCATAAGAGGGTGAAGGAGCCCTGGCCAAGCTCTGGCCCTGGGGGCACAGGGATGCTGCTAGGGGGTCCCTGTCTCCCTGTTACAACTTTCAGGGCCCTGAGCCCCTGTCCCCGTGTCAGGCTCTGGGCTTGATCTCCTCGAACATCCTCAGGAGGAGGCTGCAGCGCCAGGGGCAGGGGGACCCAGAGGGACACGGGATGCCACTGTGCACCAGCAGCTTTGGACTTCTCTGGGAGGAACTGTGAGTGGGAGCTGGCTTGAAGTGACCTCCCCAGTAAGGTCACAGAGCCCCTGAGATGTCACACTGCCTCCTGGGATGTCACAGCCCACCCTGAGATCTCACAAATCCCCCTTGTGATGTCACAGAGCCAGTGCTGCTCTAGCACTCTGGGATGTCATACAGTTGCGCTGTGATGGCACAGAAGACTCTGGCATCACAAAGTCAGCCCGTGTCACAATCCTCTAGTGCAAGCGGGAATCATCTCAGAATTAGCAGAAGTAGATAGGCTTATCATGAGAAACTGAATGTGATAAACATGTTAGAAATGCAAGGCTCCAAGTTATTAATTTTTAATTTAATAAAAGTTATTAAGTGTACCAAATATAAACTTTGAGAAAAATGAAAAAAAGACACTATAAAAAAAAGTCAATGTGGAGCCCGGGATTGCCACCGGGTGAGACACAGGTTTGACAGCTGCAGCAGAGGGTCCTCTATGCTTCACACCGACCGTCCTGTCTGACCCATTTTTATACGATTTTCCTTGCCTGAGCCAGAGTCCCCTTTCTTCCTTTTCAAAGTGCATGTATTCATGTGGAGTTCTTTTCTCTGTGGCAAGTTGAACAATACAGGTCCGGAGAGTGATGAACAACCTGTGTTTGCAGTCCCAGAATTCGGATTTGAGATGTACCTCCCTGATGGCTCTGACTATCTCGGTCTCGGATATTTATCGTGTATTTATGGTCCGGGTGTTTCTCGGACAACCTTGATGCATGATCCCTCTCTGGGCTGGCCACTTTCGTTCGCTTGTAAATAAAGTCCTCCCTCTCTTGTCCAGGTGGCTTTGACATGGTGTTGCAATCGCTGTTGCTGGCTTCTGCGATTTAAAAACTTCCTATAAGAGTATAATTTAACAGCACATAACTATAAAAGAGACGACAATTTTATTTGCACGAATTATCCTATAGACATATAACAGTCCTAATGATTCCTTGAGGCCTTGCAGTGTCACAATGTTCTCCATGGTTCCACAGGCCCCACAGTGTCATGTGACTCCTCTGTTCCATGAGTCCTGCAATGTCACAATGGACCTTTGGACCAATGGACCATGGGGCTTTGCAGTGTCACAACGCTCTCCTTTGGCTCCACAGGGTCACAATGGAGCACTGATTACAGGCAGCCTCTCTGTGTTACCCTGGAGCTTTGTTTCCGTGGGGTCTCGCAGTGTCCCAATGGAGCCTTGGTTGGATGGGGCCTCACAGTGTCACAATGATGCCTACATTCCACTGAGGCACACGGCGTCACTAGGGTCCCCTTGCTTCCATGAGGCCCAGCAATGTCACAGTGGTGTCCATGAATCCATGAGGACTCACAGTGTCCCAATGGTCTCTTGATCTCACATGGTCCCACAGTGTCCCAATGGCCCCTTGGTCTCACAAGGCCCCACAGTGTCCCAATGGTCACTTCTTCTCACATGGCCCCACAGTGTAACAATGGTCCCTTGGTTCCATGGTTCCTGGTCTGGTGCATTCCCCTCTCCCCTTCTCAGGCCGCCCTGCCAGCTGAGAAATGCTCACTGGGCCTGGGCCTTGGCCAGCAGCCCCTGGGCTCAGCTCTTCTGGAGCTCATCACAGACACTGTCTGCTCCAGGCTCAACCCTTCATCCCCTGGGGAGATGCCAAAGCCTCCACAGGGAACATTTCCCTTTGCTCAGGGGAATTTCACACAGGTGCCTTGTAGTGACTCTTTGTGTCTGTGTGCACACAGGAGTGCCTGTGCTCAGGGAAATGTGGCAGATATGCTGCTCCCTGAGGACTTTGGATGCCTTGGATAGCTGAGCCAGTCAGGCCTGGAAGTAAGGTTAAGTCATGTTACCCTGATTCTTAAGATTTTCTAAAGCCTTCTGAGTTTACATTCTGTTGGAGAACCTTCCCACACAATTTCTGTCAACAACATATTGTTTACAAACTTTTATGGGGGTGGACAAACTTGATGTACTAGTGGTTTGTCCAATGTCTTTGGAGAGGTGGCCCATTCACTCTCCAATCCAATGTCACCTTTGGGAAAGTATAAAAGTTGGAGTCAGAGAATAAACTTTTAGCTTTACCTTGCAAATAGCAGGTGGCTCGCGTCGTGCTTTCACGTGTCTTATAGCGACAAAGTCACAAGCTGTAAGCAAAGTTAAATGCTGCTAAGAGTTGTTCTTTTGCTAATTTGTGAAGCTTAATAGAAGTTATAAGCGAAGTTGAATATTGTTAAGTGTTATTCCACAGCTCTGTTTAGCTTTTAGGCTGTATTCCTTTTATCCTTGCCCTCACTGTCCTTTCGTCACACACACACACACACACACACACACACACCCACACACACACACACACACAAACACACAGAGACACACAGACACCGGGACAGTTCTTGACTCCTTTTTGGTTTGATTGCCTGGATTTTGTTTGGTTTTGTTGTTGCTTTGTTTCCTTGCTGTGCCTGAAGTGTCCAGTCAGGAGCAGAGTGACTCTTGCCAAGGAACTCTGTGGTGCTGTCACTTAATATTAAAGCTGTTTTATGCTACTCCCCTGCTGGGGATTTTTAAAGTGCTCTCAAGCCCTCCTTCATAAGAGGGTGAAGGAGCCCTGGCCAAGCTCTGGCCCTGGGGGCACAGGGATGCTGCTAGGGGGTCCCTGTCTCCCTGTTACAACTTTCAGGGCCCTGAGCCCCTGTCCCCGTGTCAGGCTCTGGGCTTGATCTCCTCGAACATCCTCAGGAGGAGGCTGCAGCGCCAGGGGCAGGGGGACCCAGAGGGACACGGGATGCCACTGTGCACCAGCAGCTTTGGACTTCTCTGGGAGGAACTGTGAGTGGGAGCTGGCTTGAAGTGACCTCCCCAGTAAGGTCACAGAGCCCCTGAGATGTCACACTGCCTCCTGGGATGTCACAGCCCACCCTGAGATCTCACAAATCCCCCTTGTGATGTCACAGAGCCAGTGCTGCTCTAGCACTCTGGGATGTCATACAGTTGCGCTGTGATGGCACAGAAGACTCTGGCATCACAAAGTCAGCCCGTGTCACAATCCTCTAGTGCAAGCGGGAATCATCTCAGAATTAGCAGAAGTAGATAGGCTTATCATGAGAAACTGAATGTGATAAACATGTTAGAAATGAAAGGCTCCAAGTTATTAATTTTTAATTTAATAAAAGTTATTAAGTGTACCAAATATAAACTTTGAGAAAAATGAAAAAAAGACACTATAAAAAAAAGTCAATGTGGAGCCCGGGATTGCCACCGGGTGAGACACAGGTTTGACAGCTGCAGCAGAGGGTCCTCTATGCTTCACACCGACCGTCCTGTCTGACCCATTTTTATACGATTTTCCTTGCCTGAGCCAGAGTCCCCTTTCTTCCTTTTCAAAGTGCATGTATTCATGTGGAGTTCTTTTCTCTGTGGCAAGTTGAACAATACAGGTCCGGAGAGTGATGAACAACCTGTGTTTGCAGTCCCAGAATTCGGATTTGAGATGTACCTCCCTGATGGCTCTGACTATCTCGGTCTCGGATATTTATCGTGTATTTATGGTCCGGGTGTTTCTCGGACAACCTTGATGCATGATCCCTCTCTGGGCTGGCCACTTTCGTTCGCTTGTAAATAAAGTCCTCCCTCTCTTGTCCAGGTGGCTTTGACATGGTGTTGCAATCGCTGTTGCTGGCTTCTGCGATTTAAAAACTTCCTATAAGAGTATAATTTAACAGCACATAACTATAAAAGAGACGACAATTTTATTTGCACGAATTATCCTATAGACATATAACAGTCCTAATGATTCCTTGAGGCCTTGCAGTGTCACAATGTTCTCCATGGTTCCACAGGCCCCACAGTGTCATGTGACTCCTCTGTTCCATGAGTCCTGCAATGTCACAATGGACCTTTGGACCAATGGACCATGGGGCTTTGCAGTGTCACAACGCTCTCCTTTGGCTCCACAGGGTCACAATGGAGCACTGATTACAGGCAGCCTCTCTGTGTTACCCTGGAGCTTTGTTTCCGTGGGGTCTCGCAGTGTCCCAATGGAGCCTTGGTTGGATGGGGCCTCACAGTGTCACAATGATGCCTACATTCCACTGAGGCACACGGCGTCACTAGGGTCCCCTTGCTTCCATGAGGCCCAGCAATGTCACAGTGGTGTCCATGAATCCATGAGGACTCACAGTGTCCCAATGGTCTCTTGATCTCACATGGTCCCACAGTGTCCCAATGGCCCCTTGGTCTCACAAGGCCCCACAGTGTCCCAATGGTCACTTCTTCTCACATGGCCCCACAGTGTAACAATGGTCCCTTGGTTCCATGGTTCCTGGTCTGGTGCATTCCCCTCTCCCCTTCTCAGGCCGCCCTGCCAGCTGAGAAATGCTCACTGGGCCTGGGCCTTGGCCAGCAGCCCCTGGGCTCAGCTCTTCTGGAGCTCATCACAGACACTGTCTGCTCCAGGCTCAACCCTTCATCCCCTGGGGAGATGCCAAAGCCTCCACAGGGAACATTTCCCTTTGCTCAGGGGAATTTCACACAGGTGCCTTGTAGTGACTCTTTGTGTCTGTGTGCACACAGGAGTGCCTGTGCTCAGGGAAATGTGGCAGATATGCTGCTCCCTGAGGACTTTGGATGCCTTGGATAGCTGAGCCAGTCAGGCCTGGAAGTAAGGTTAAGTCATGTTACCCTGATTCTTAAGATTTTCTAAAGCCTTCTGAGTTTACATTCTGTTGGAGAACCTTCCCACACAATTTCTGTCAACAACATATTGTTTACAAACTTTTATGGGGGTGGACAAACTTGATGTACTAGTGGTTTGTCCAATGTCTTTGGAGAGGTGGCCCATTCACTCTCCAATCCAATGTCACCTTTGGGAAAGTATAAAAGTTGGAGTCAGAGAATAAACTTTTAGCTTTACCTTGCAAATAGCAGGTGGCTCGCGTCGTGCTTTCACGTGTCTTATAGCGACAAAGTCACAAGCTGTAAGCAAAGTTAAATGCTGCTAAGAGTTGTTCTTTTGCTAATTTGTGAAGCTTAATAGAAGTTCTAAGCGAAGTTGAATATTGTTAAGTGTTATTCCACAGCTCTGTTTAGCTTTTAGGCTGTATTCCTTTTATCCTTGCCCTCACTGTCCTTTCGTCACACACACACACACACATTAACATACACACTCACACAAAAACACACAGAGACACACAGACACCGGGACAGTTCTTGACTCCTTTTTGGTTTGATTGCCTGGATTTTGTTTGGTTTTGTTGTTGCTTTGTTTCCTTGCTGTGCCTGAAGTTTCCAGTCAGGAGCAGAGTGACTCTTGCCAAGGAACTCTGTGGTGCTGTCACTTAATATTAAAGCTGTTTTATGCTACTCCCCTGCTGGGGATTTTTATAAGTGCTCTCAAGCCCTCCTTCATAAGAGGGTGAAGGAGCCCTGGCCAAGCTCTGGCCCTGGGGGCACAGGGATGCTGCTAGGGGGTCCCTGTCTCCCTGTTACAACTTTCAGGGCCCTGAGCCCCTGTCCCCGTGTCAGGCTCTGGGCTTGATCTCCTCGAACATCCTCAGGAGGAGGCTGCAGCGCCAGGGGCAGGGGGACCCAGAGGGACACGGGATGCCACTGTGCACCAGCAGCTTTGGACTTCTCTGGGAGGAACTGTGAGTGGGAGCTGGCTTGAAGTGACCTCCCCAGTAAGGTCACAGAGCCCCTGAGATGTCACTCTGCCTCCTGGGATGTCACAGCCCACCCTGAGATCTCACAAATCCCCCTTGTGATGTCACAGAGCCAGTGCTGCTCTATCACTCTGGGATGTCATACAGTTGCGCTGTGATGTGACAGAAGACTCTGGCATCACAAAGTCAGCCCGTGTCACAATCCTCTAGTGCAAGCGGGAATCATGACAGTTCATTTCCCCACCTCAGAATTAGCAGAAGTAGATAGGCTTATCATGAGAAACGGAATGTGATAAACATGTTAGAAATGAAAGGCTCCAAGTTATTAGTTATTAATTTAATAAAAGTTATTAAGTGTACCAAATATAAGTTTTGAGAAAAATGGAAAAAAGCCACTATAATAAAAAGTCAGTGTGGAGCCCGGGATTGCCACCAGGTGAGACACAGGTTTGACAGCTGCAGCAGAGGGTCCTCTATGCTTCACACCGACCGTCCTGTCTGACCCATTTTTATACCATTTTCCATGCCTGAGCCAGAGTCCCTTTTCTTCCTTTTTGGAGTGCATGTATTCATGTGGAGTTCTTTTCTCTGTGGCAAGTTGAACAATACATGTCCGGAGAGTGATGAACACCTGTGTTTGCAGTCCCGGAATTCGGATTTGAAATGTACCTCCCTGATGGCTCTGACTATCTCGGTCTCGGATATTTATCGTGTATTTATGGTCCGGGTGTTTCTCGGACAACCTTGATGCACGATCCCTCTCTGGGCTGGCCACTTTCCTTCGCTTGTAAATAAAGTCCTCCCTCTCTTGTCCAGGTGGCTTTGACATGGTGTTGCAATCACTGTTCCTGGCTTGTGCAATTTAAAAACTTCTTATAAGAGTATAATTTAACAGCACATAATTATAAAATAGATGACAATTTTATTTGCACGAATTATCCTATAGACATATAACAGTCCTAATGATTCCTTGAGGCCTTGCAGTGTCACAATGTTCTCCATGGTTCCACAGGCCCCACAGTGTCATGTGACTCCTCTGTTCCATGAGTCCTGCAATGTCACAATGGACCTTTGGACCAATGGACCATGGGGCTTTGCAGTGTCACAACGCTCTCCTTTGGCTCCACAGGGTCACAATGGAGCACTGATTACAGGCAGCCTCTCTGTGTTACCCTGGAGCTTTGTTTCCATGGGGTCTCGGAGTGTCCCAATGGAGCCTTGGCTGGATGGGGCCTCACAGTGTCACAATGATGCCTGCATTCCACTGAGGCACATGGAGTCACTAGGGTCCCCTTCCTTCCATGAGGCCCAGCAATGTCACAGTGGTGTCCATGAATCCATGAGGACTCACAGTGTCCCAATGGTCTCTTGATCTCACATGGCCCCACAGTGTAACAATGGTCCCTTGGTTCCATGGTTCCTGGTCTGGTGCATTCCCCTCTCCCCTTCTCAGGCCGCCCTGCCAGCTGAGAAATGCTCACTGGGCCTGGGCCTTGGCCAGCAGCCCCTGGGCTCAGCTCTTCTGGAGCTCATCACAGACACTGTCTGCTCCAGGCTCAACCCTTCATCCCCTGGGGAGATGCCAAAGCCTCCACAGGGAACATTTCCCTTTGCTCAGGGGAATTTCACACAGGTGCCTTGTAGTGACTCTTTGTGTCTGTGTGCACACAGGAGTGCCTGTGCTCAGGGAAATGTGGCAGAAATGCTGCTCTCTGAGGGCTTTGATTGCCTTGGATAGCTGAGCCAGTCAGGCCTGGAAGTAAGGTTAAGTCATGTTACCCTGATTCTTAAGATTTTCTAAAGCCTTCTGAGTTTCCATTCTGTTGGAGAACCTTCCCACACAATTTCTGTCAACAACATATTGTTTACAATCTTTTATGGGGGTGGACAAACTTGATGTACTAGTGGTTTGTCCAATGTCTTTGGAGAGGTGGCCCATTCACTCTCCAATCCAATGTCACCTTTGGGAAAGTATAAAAGTTGGAGTCAGAGAATAAACTTTTAGCTTTACCTTGCAAATAGCAGGTGGCTCGCGTCGTGCTTTCACCTGTCTTATAGCGACAAAGTCACAAGCTGTAAGCAAAGTTAAATGCTGCTAAGAGTTGTTCTTTTGCTAATTTGTGAAGCTTAATAGAAGTTCTAAGCGAAGTTGAATATTGTTAAGTGTTATTCCACAGCTCTGTTTAGCTTTTAGGCTGTATTCCTTTTATCCTTGCCCTCACTGTCCTTTCGTCACACACACACACACACATTAACATACACACTCACACAAAAACACACAGAGACACACAGACACCGGGACAGTTCTTGACTCCTTTTTGGTTTGATTGCCTGGATTTTGTTTGGTTTTGTTGTTGCTTTGTTTCCTTGCTGTGCCTGAAGTTTCCAGTCAGGAGCAGAGTGACTCTTGCCAAGGAACTCTGTGGTGCTGTCACTTAATATTAAAGCTGTTTTATGCTACTCCCCTGCTGGGGATTTTTATAAGTGCTCTCAAGCCCTCCTTCATAAGAGGGTGAAGGAGCCCTGGCCAAGCTCTGGCCCTGGGGGCACAGGGATGCTGCTAGGGGGTCCCTGTCTCCCTGTTACAACTTTCAGGGCCCTGAGCCCCTGTCCCCGTGTCAGGCTCTGGGCTTGATCTCCTCGAACATCCTCAGGAGGAGGCTGCAGCGCCAGGGGCAGGGGGACCCAGAGGGACACGGGATGCCACTGTGCACCAGCAGCTTTGGACTTCTCTGGGAGGAACTGTGAGTGGGAGCTGGCTTGAAGTGACCTCCCCAGTAAGGTCACAGAGCCCCTGAGATGTCACTCTGCCTCCTGGGATGTCACAGCCCACCCTGGGATCTCAGAAATCCCCCTTGTGATGCCACAGAGCCAGTGCTGCTCTAGCACTCTGGGATGTCATACAGTTGCGCTGTGATGGCACAGAAGACTCTGGCATCACAAAGTCAGCCCGTGTCACAATCCTCTAGTGCAAGCGGGAATCATGACAGTTCATTTCCCCACCTCAGAATTAGCAGAAGTAGATAGGCTTATCATGAGAAACTGAATGTGATAAACATGTTAGAAATGAAAGGCTCCAAGTTATTAGTTATTAATTTAATAAAAGTTATTAAGTGTACCAAATATAAGTTTTGAGAAAAATGGAAAAAAGCCACTATAAAAAAAAGTCAGTGTGGAGCCCGGGATTGCCACCAGGTGAGACACAGGTTTGACAGCTGCAGCAGAGGGTCCTCTATGCTTCACACCGACCGTCCTGTCTGACCCATTTTTATACGATTTTCCTTGCCTGAGCCAGAGTCCCTTTTCTTCCTTTTTGGAGTGCATGTATTCATGTGGAGTTCTTTTCTCTGTGGCAAGTTGAACAATACATGTCCGGAGAGTGATGAACACCTGTGTTTGCAGTCCCGGAATTCGGATTTGAGATGTACCTCCCTGATGGCTCTGACTATCTCGGTCTCGGATATTTATCGTGTATTTATGGTCCGGGTGTTTCTCGGACAACCTTGATGCACGATCCCTCTCTGGGCTGGCCACTTTCCTTCGCTTGTAAATAAAGTCCTCCCTCTCTTGTCCAGGTGGCTTTGACATGGTGTTGCAATCACTGTTCCTGGCTTGTGCAATTTAAAAACTTCTTATAAGAGTATAATTTAACAGCACATAACTATAAAATAGATGACAATTTTATTTGCATGAATTATCCTATAGACATATAACAGTCCTAATGATTCCTTGAGGCCTTGCAGTGTCACAATGTTCTCCATGGTTCCACAGGCCCCACAGTGTCATGTGACTCCTCTGTTCCATGAGTCCTGCAATGTCACAATGGACCTTTGGACCAATGGACCATGGGGCTTTGCAGTGTCACAACGCTCTCCTTTGGCTCCACAGGGTCACAATGGAGCACTGATTACAGGCAGCCTCTCTGTGTTACCCTGGAGCTTTGTTTCCATGGGGTCTCGGAGTGTCCCAATGGAGCCTTGGCTGGATGGGGCCTCACAGTGTCACAATGATGCCTGCATTCCACTGAGGCACATGGAGTCACTAGGGTCCCCTTCCTTCCATGAGGCCCAGCAATGTCACAGTGGTGTCCATGAATCCATGAGGACTCACAGTGTCCCAATGGTCACTTCTTCTCACATGGCCCCACAGTGTAACAATGGTCCCTTGGTTCCATGGTTCCTGGTCTGGTGCATTCCCCTCTCCCCTTCTCAGGCCGCCCTGCCAGCTGAGAAATGCTCACTGGGCCTGGGCCTTGGCCAGCAGCCCCTGGGCTCAGCTCCTCTGGAGCTCATCAAAGACACTGTCTGCTCCAGGCTCAACCCTTCATCCCCTGGGGAGATGCCAAAGTCTCCACAGGGAACATTTCCCTTTGCTCAGGGGAATTTTGCACAGGTGCCTTGTAGTGACTCTTTGTGTCTGTGTGCACACAGGAGTGCCTGTGCTCAGGGAAATGTGGCAGAAATGCTGCTCTCTGAGGGCTTTGATTGCCTTGGATAGCTGAGCCAGTCAGGCCTGGAAGTAAGGTTAAGTCATGTCACCCTGATTCTTAAGATTTTCTAAAGCCTTCTGAGTTTCCATTCTGTTGGAGAACCTTCCCACACAATTTCTGTCAACAACATATTGTTTACAATCTTTTATGGGGGTGGACAAACTTGATGTACTAGTGGTTTGTCCAATGTCTTTGGAGAGGTGGCCCATTCACTCTCCAATCCAATGTCACCTTTGGGAAAGTATAAAAGTTGGAGTCAGAGAATAAACTTTTATCTTTACCTTGCAAATAGCAGGTGGCTCGCGTCGTGCTTTCACGTGTCTTATAGCGACAAAGTCACAAGCTGTAAGCAAAGTTAAATGCTGCTAAGAGTTGTTCTTTTGCTAATTTGTGAAGCTTAATAGAAGTTCTAAGCAAAGTTGAATATTGTTAAGTGTTATTCCACAGCTCTGTTTAGCTTTTAGGCTGTATTCCTTTTATCCTTGCCCTCACTGTCCTTTCGTCACACACACACACACACACATTAACATACACACTCACACAAAAACACACAGAGACACACAGACACCGGGACAGTTCTTGACTCCTTTTTGGTTTGATTGCCTGGATTTTGTTTGGTTTTGTTGTTGCTTTGTTTCCTTGCTGTGCCTGAAGTGTCCAGTCAGGAGCAGAGTGACTCTTGCCAAGGAAATCTGTGGTGCTGTCACTTAATATTAAAGCTGTTTTATGCTACTCCCCTGCTGGGGATTTTTATAAGTGTTCTCAAGCCCTCCTTCATAAGAGGGTGAAGGAGCCCTGGCCAAGCTCTGGCCCTGGGGGCACAGGGATGCTGCTAGGGGGTCCCTGTCTCCCTGTTACAACTTTCAGGGCCCTGAGCCCCTGTCCCCGTGTCAGGCTCTGGGCTTGATCTCCTCGAACATCCTCAGGAGGAGGCTGCAGCGCCAGGGGCAGGGGGACCCAGAGGGACACGGGATGCCACTGTGCACCAGCAGCTTTGGACTTCTCTGGGAGGAACTGTGAGTGGGAGCTGGCTTGAAGTGACCTCCCCAGTAAGGTCACAGAGCCCCTGAGATGTCACACTGCCTCCTGGGATGTCACAGCCCACCCTGAGATCTCACAAATCCCCCTTGTGATGTCACAGAGCCAGTGCTGCTCTAGCACTCTGGGATGTCATACAGTTGCGCTGTGATGGCACAGAAGACTCTGGCATCACAAAGTCAGCCCGTGTCACAATCCTCTAGTGCAAGCGGGAATCATGACAGTTTTTTTTCCCCATCTCAGAATTAGCAGAAGTAGATAGGCTTATCATGAGAAACCGAATGTGATAAACATGTTAGAAATGAAAGGCTCCAAGTTATTAGTTATTAATTTAATAAAAGTTATTAAGTGTACCAAATATAAGTTTTGAGAAAAATGGAAAAAAGCCACTATAAAAAAAAGTCAGTGTGGAGCCCGGGATTGCCACCAGGTGAGACACAGGTTTGACAGCTGCAGCAGAGGGTCCTCTACGCTTCACACCGACCGTCCTGTCCGACCCATTTTTATACCATTTTCCATGCCTGAGCCAGAGTCCCTTTTCTTCCTTTTTGGAGTGCATGTATTCATGTGGAGTTCTTTTCTCTGTGGCAAGTTGAACAATACATGTCCGGAGAGTGATGAACACCTGTGTTTGCAGTCCCGGAATTCGGATTTGAGATGTACCTCCCTGATGGCTCTGACTATCTCGGTCTCGGATATTTATCGTGTATTTATGGTCCGGGTGTTTCTCGGACAACCTTGATGCATGATCCCTCTCCGGGCTGGCCACTTTCGTTCGCTTGTAAATAAAGTCCTCCCTCTCTTGTCCAGGTGGCTTTCACATGGTGTTGCAATCACTGTTGCTGGCTTGTGCAATTTAAAAACTTCTTATAAGAGTATAATTTAACAGCACATAACCATAAAATAGATGACAATTTTATTTGCACGAATTATCCTATAGACATATAACAGTCCTAATGATTCCTTGAGGCCTTGCAGTGTCACAATGTTCTCCATGGTTCCACAGGCCCCACAGTGTCATGTGACTCCTCTGTTCCATGAGTCCTGCAATGTCACAATGGACCTTTGGACCAATGGACCATGGGGCTTTGCAGTGTCACAACGCTCTCCTTTGGCTCCACAGGGTCACAATGGAGCACTGATTACAGGCAGCCTCTTTGTGTTACCCTGGAGCTTTGTTTCCGTGGGGTCTCACAGTGTCCCAATGGAGCCTTGGTTGGATGGGGCCTCACAGTGTCACAATGATGCCTACATTCCACTGAGGCACACGGCGTCACTAGGGTCCCCTTGCTTCCATGAGGCCCAGCAATGTCACAGTGGTGTCCATGAATCCATGAGGACTCACAGTGTCCCAATGGTCTCTTGATCTCACATGGTCCCACAGTGTCCCAATGGCCCCTTGGTCTCACAAGGCCCCACAGTGTCCCAATGGTCACTTCTTCTCACATGGCCCCACAGTGTAACAATGGTCCCTTGGTTCCATGGTTCCTGGTCTGGTGCATTCCCCTCTCCCCTTCTCAGGCCGCCCTGCCAGCTGAGAAATGCTCACTGGGCCTGGGCCTGTGCCAGCAGCCCCTGGGCTCAGCTCTTCTGGAGCTCATCACAGACACTGTCTGCTCCAGGCTCAACCCTTCATCCCCTGGGGAGATGCCAAAGCCTCCACAGGGAACATTTCCCTTTGCTCAGGGGAATTTCACACAGGTGCCTTGTAGTGACTCTTTGTGTCTGTGTGCACACAGGAGTGCCTGTGCTCAGGGAAATGTGGCAGAAATGCTGCTCTCTGAGGGCTTTGATTGCCTTGGATAGCTGAGCCAGTCAGGCCTGGAAGTAAGGTTAAGTCATGTCACCCTGATTCTTAAGATTTTCTAAAGCCTTCTGAGTTTCCATTCTGTTGGAGAACCTTCCCACACAATTTCTGTCAACAACATATTGTTTACAATCTTTTATGGGGCTGGACAAACTTGATGTACTAGTGGTTTGTCCAATGTCTTTGGAGAGGTGGCCCATTCACTCTCCAATCCAATGTCACCTTTGGGAAAGTATAAAAGTTGGAGTCAGAGAATAAACTTTTAGCTTTACCTTGCAAATAGCAGGTGGCTCGCGTCGTGCTTTCACGTGTCTTATAGCGACAAAGTCACAAGCTGTAAGCAAAGTTAAATGCTGCTAAGAGTTGTTCTTTTGCTAATTTGTGAAGCTTAATAGAAGTTCTAAGCGAAGTTGAATATTGTTAAGTGTTATTCCACAGCTCTGTTTAGCTTTTAGGCTGTATTCCTTTTATCCTTGCCCTCACTGTCCTTTCGTCACACACACACACACACATTAACATACACACTCACACAAAAACACACAGAGACACACAGACACCGGGACAGTTCTTGACTCCTTTTTGGTTTGATTGCCTGGATTTTGTTTGGTTTTGTTGTTGCTTTGTTTCCTTGCTGTGCCTGAAGTTTCCAGTCAGGAGCAGAGTGACTCTTGCCAAGGAACTCTGTGGTGCTGTCACTTAATATTAAAGCTGTTTTATGCTACTCCCCTGCTGGGGATTTTTATAAGTGCTCTCAAGCCCTCCTTCATAAGAGGGTGAAGGAGCCCTGGCCAAGCTCTGGCCCTGGGGGCACAGGGATGCTGCTAGGGGGTCCCTGTCTCCCTGTTACAACTTTCAGGGCCCTGAGCCCCTGTCCCCGTGTCAGGCTCTGGGCTTGATCTCCTCGAACATCCTCAGGAGGAGGCTGCAGCGCCAGGGGCAGGGGGACCCAGAGGGACACGGGATGCCACTGTGCACCAGCAGCTTTGGACTTCTCTGGGAGGAACTGTGAGTGGGAGCTGGCTTGAAGTGACCTCCCCAGTAAGGTCACAGAGCCCCTGAGATGTCACTCTGCCTCCTGGGATGTCACAGCCCACCCTGGGATCTCAGAAATCCCCCTTGTGATGCCACAGAGCCAGTGCTGCTCTATCACTCTGGGATGTCATACAGTTGCGCTGTGATGGCACAGAAGACTCTGGCATCACAAAGTCAGCCCGTGTCACAATCCTCTAGTGCAAGCGGGAATCATGACAGTTCATTTCCCCACCTCAGAATTAGCAGAAGTAGATAGGCTTATCATGAGAAACTGAATGTGATAAACATGTTAGAAATGAAAGGCTCCAAGTTATTAGTTATTAATTTAATAAAAGTTATTAAGTGTACCAAATATAAGTTTTGAGAAAAATGGAAAAAAGCCACTATAAAAAAAAGTCAGTGTGGAGCCCGGGATTGCCACCAGGTGAGACACAGGTTTGACAGCTGCAGCAGAGGGTCCTCTATGCTTCACACCGACCGTCCTGTCTGACCCATTTTTATACCATTTTCCATGCCTGAGCCAGAGTCCCTTTTCTTCCTTTTTGGAGTGCATGTATTCATGTGGAGTTCTTTTCTCTGTGGCAAGTTGAACAATACATGTCCGGAGAGTGATGAACACCTGTGTTTGCAGTCCCGGAATTCGGATTTGAGATGTACCTCCCTGATGGCTCTGACTATCTCGGTCTCGGATATTTATCGTGTATTTATGGTCCGGGTGTTTCTCGGACAACCTTGATGCACGATCCCTCTCTGGGCTGGCCACTTTCCTTCGCTTGTAAATAAAGTCCTCCCTCTCTTGTCCAGGTGGCTTTGACATGGTGTTGCAATCACTGTTCCTGGCTTGTGCAATTTAAAAACTTCTTATAAGAGTATAATTTAACAGCACATAACTATAAAATAGATGACAATTTTATTTGCACGAATTATCCTATAGACATATAACAGTCCTAATGATTCCTTGAGGCCTTGCAGTGTCACAATGTTCTCCATGGTTCCACAGGCCCCACAGTGTCATGTGACTCCTCTGTTCCATGAGTCCTGCAATGTCACAATGGACCTTTGGACCAATGGACCATGGGGCTTTGCAGTGTCACAACGCTCTCCTTTGGCTCCACAGGGTCACAATGGAGCACTGATTACAGGCAGCCTCTCTGTGTTACCCTGGAGCTTTGTTTCCATGGGGTCTCGGAGTGTCCCAATGGAGCCTTGGCTGGATGGGGCCTCACAGTGTCACAATGATGCCTGCATTCCACTGAGGCACATGGAGTCACTAGGGTCCCCTTGCTTCCATGAGGCCCAGCAATGTCACAGTGGTGTCCATGAATCCATGAGGACTCACAGTGTCCCAATGGTCACTTCTTCTCACATGGCCCCACAGTGTAACAATGGTCCCTTGGTTCCATGGTTCCTGGTCTGGTGCATTCCCCTCTCCCCTTCTCAGGCCGCCCTGCCAGCTGAGAAATGCTCACTGGGCCTGGGCCTTGGCCAGCAGCCCCTGGGCTCAGCTCCTCTGGAGCTCATCAAAGACACTGTCTGCTCCAGGCTCAACCCTTCATCCCCTGGGGAGATGCCAAAGTCTCCACAGGGAACATTTCCCTTTGCTCAGGGGAATTTTGCACAGGTGCCTTGTAGTGACTCTTTGTGTCTGTGTGCACACAGGAGTGCCTGTGCTCAGGGAAATGTGGCAGAAATGCTGCTCTCTGAGGGCTTTGATTGCCTTGGATAGCTGAGCCAGTCAGTCCTGGAAGTAAGGTTAAGTCATGTCACCCTGATTCTTAAGATTTTCTAAAGCCTTCTGAGTTTCCATTCTGTTGGAGAACCTTCCCACACAATTTCTGTCAACAACATATTGTTTACAATCTTTTATGGGGGTGGACAAACTTGATGTACTAGTGGTTTGTCCAATGTCTTTGGAGAGGTGGCCCATTCACTCTCCAATCCAATGTCACCTTTGGGAAAGTATAAAAGTTGGAGTCAGAGAATAAACTTTTAGCTTTACCTTGCAAATAGCAGGTGGCTCGCGTCGTGCTTTCACGTGTCTTATAGCGACAAAGTCACAAGCTGTAAGCAAAGTTAAATGCTGCTAAGAGTTGTTCTTTTGCTAATTTGTGAAGCTTAATAGAAGTTCTAAGCAAAGTTGAATATTGTTAAGTGTTATTCCACAGCTCTGTTTAGCTTTTAGGCTGTATTCCTTTTATCCTTGCCCTCACTGTCCTTTCGTCACACACACACACACACATTAACATACACACTCACACAAAAACACACAGAGACACACAGACACCGGGACAGTTCTTGACTCCTTTTTGGTTTGATTGCCTGGATTTTGTTTGGTTTTGTTGTTGCTTTGTTTCCTTGCTGTGCCTGAAGTGTCCAGTCAGGAGCAGAGTGACTCTTGCCAAGGAACTCTGTGGTGCTGTCACTTAATATTAAAGCTGTTTTATGCTACTCCCCTGCTGGGGATTTTTATAAGTGTTCTCAAGCCCTCCTTCATAAGAGGGTGAAGGAGCCCTGGCCAAGCTCTGGCCCTGGGGGCACAGGGATGCTGCTAGGGGGTCCCTGTCTCCCTGTTACAACTTTCAGGGCCCTGAGCCCCTGTCCCCGTGTCAGGCTCTGGGCTTGATCTCCTCGAACATCCTCAGGAGGAGGCTGCAGCACCAGGGGCAGGGGGACCCAGAGGGACACGGGATGCCACTGTGCACCAGCAGCTTTGGACTTCTCTGGGAGGAACTGTGAGTGGGAGCTGGCTTGAAGTGACCTCCCCAGTAAGGTCACAGAGCCCCTGAGATGTCACTCTGCCTCCTGGGATGTCACAGCCCACCCTGGGATCTCACAAATCCCCCTTGTGATGCCACAAAGCCAGTGCTGCTCTATCACTCTGGGACGTCATACAGTTGCGCTGTGATGGCACAGAAGACTCTGGCATCACAAAGTCAGCCCGTGTCACAATCCTCTAGTGCAAGCGGGAATCATGACAGTTCATTTTCCCCATCTCAGAATTAGCAGAAGTAGATAGGCTTATCATGAGAAACCGAATGTGATAAACATGTTAGAAATGAAAGGCTCCAAGTTATTAGTTATTAATTTAATAAAAGTTATTAAGTGTACCAAATATAAGTTTTGAGAAAAATGGAAAAAAGCCACTATAAAAAAAAGTCAGTGTGGAGCCCGGGATTGCCACCAGGTGAGACACAGGTTTGACAGCTGCAGCAGAGGGTCCTCTATGCTTCACACCGACCGTCCTGTCTGACCCATTTTTATACCATTTTCCTTGCCTGAGCCAGAGTCCCCTTTCTTCCTTTTTGGAGTGCATGTATTCATGTGGAGTTCTTTTCTCTGTGGCAAGTTGAACAATACGTGTCCGGAGAGTGATGAACACCTGTGTTTGCAGTCCCGGAATTCGGATTTGAGATGTACCTCCCTGATGGCTCTGACTATCTCGGTCTCGGATATTTATCGTGTATTTATCGTCCGGGTGTTTCTCGGACAACCTTGATGCACGATCCCTCTCCGGGCTGGCCACTTTAGTTCGCTTGTAAATAAAGTCCTCCCTCTCTTGTCCAGGTGGCTTTCACATGGTGTTGCAATCACTGTTGCTGGCTTGTGCAATTTAAAAACTTCTTATAAGAGTATAATTTAACAGCACATAACCATAAAATAGATGACAATTTTATTTGCACAAATTATCCTATAGACATATAACAGTCCTAATGATTCCTTGAGGCCTTGCAGTGTCACAATGTTCTCCATGGTTCCACAGGCCCCATAGTGTCATGTGACTCCTCTGTTCCATGAGTCCTGCAATGTCACAATGGACCTTTGGACCAATGGACCATGGGGCTTTGCAGTGTCACAACGTTCTCCTTTGGCTCCACAGGGTCACAATGGAGCACTGATTACAGGCAGCCTCTCTGTGTTACCCTGGAGCTTTGTTTCCGTGGGGTCTCGCAGTGTCCCAATGGAGCCTTGGTTGGATGGGGCCTCACAGTGTCACAATGATGCCTACATTCCACTGAGGCACACGGCGTCACTAGGGTCCCCTTGCTTCCATGAGGCCCAGCAATGTCACAGTGGTGTCCATGAATCCATGAGGACTCACAGTGTCCCAATGGTCTCTTGATCTCACATGGTCCCACAGTGTCCCAATGGTCCCTTGGTCTCACAAGGCCCCACAGTGTCCCAATGGTCTCTTATTCTCACATGGCCCCACAGTGTAACAATGGTCCCTTGGTTCCATGGTTCCTGGTCTGGTGCATTCCCCTCTCCCCTTCTCAGGCCGCCCTGCCAGCTCAGAAATGCTCACTGGGCCAGGGCCTTGGCCAGCAGACCCTGGGCTCAGCTCCTCTGGAGCTCATCACAGACACTGTCTGCTCCAGGCTCAACCCTTCATTTCCTGGGGAGATGCCAAAGCCTCCACAGGGAACATTTCCCTTTGCTCAGGGGAATTTCGCACAGGTGCCTTGTAGTGACTCTTTGTGTCTGTGTGCACACAGGAGTGCCTGTGCTCAGGGAAATGTGGCAGAAATGCTGCTCTCTGAGGGCTTTGGATGCCTTGGATAGCTGAGCCAGTCAGGCCTGGAAGTAAGGTTAAGTCATGTCACCCTGATTCTTAAGATTTTCTAAAGCCTTCTGAGTTTACATTCTGTTGGAGAACCTTCCCACACAATTTCTGTCAACAACATATTGTTTACAATCTTTTATGGGGCTGGACAAACTTGATGTACTAGTGGTTTGTCCAATGTCTTTGGACAGGTGGCTCATTCAATCTCCGATCCAATGTCACCTTTGGGAAAGTATAAAAGTTGGAGTCAGAGAATAAACTTTTATCTTTACCTTGCAAATAGCAGGTGGCTCGCATCGTGCTTTCACGTGTCTTATAGCGACAAAGTCACAAGTTGTAAGCAAAGTTAAATGCTGCTAAGAGTTGTTCTTTTGCTAATTTGTGAAGCTTAATAGAAGTTCTAAGCAAAGTTGAATATTGTTAAGTGTTATTCCACAGCTCTGTTTAGCTTTTAGGCTGTATTCCTTTTATCCTTGCCCTCACTGTCCTTTCGTCACACACACACACACACATTAACATACACACTCACACAAAAACACACAGAGACACACAGACACCGGGACAGTTCTTGACTCCTTTTTGGTTTGATTGCCTGGATTTTGTTTGGTTTTGTTGTTGCTTTGTTTCCTTGCTGTGCCTGAAGTGTCCAGTCAGGAGCAGAGTGACTCTTGCCAAGGAACTCTGTGGTGCTGTCACTTAATATTAAAGCTGTTTTATGCTACTCCCCTGCTGGGGATTTTTATAAGTGCTCTCAAGCCCTCCTTCATAAGAGGGTGAAGGAGCCCTGGCCAAGCTCTGGCCCTGGGGGCACAGGGATGCTGCTAGGGGGTCCCTGTCTCCCTGTTACAACTTTCAGGGCCCTGAGCCCCTGTCCCCGTGTCAGGCTCTGGGCTTGATCTCCTCAAACAGCCTCAGGAGGAGGCTGCAGCGCCAGGGGCAGGGGGACCCAGAGGGACACGGGATGCCACTGTGCACCAGCAGCTTTGGACTTCTCTGGGAGGAACTGTGAGTGGGGGCTGGCTTGAAGTGACCTCCCCAGTAAGGTCACAGAGCCCCTGAGATGTCACACTGCCTCCTGGGATGTCACAGCCCACCCTGGGATCTCACAAATCCCCCTTGTGATGTCACAGAGCCAGTGCTGCTCTATCACTCTGGGATATCATACAGTTACGCTGTGATGGCACAGAAGACTCTGGCATCACAAAGTCAGCCCGTGTCACAATCCTCTTGTGCAAGCGGGAATCATGACAGTTTATTTTCCCCATCTCAGAATTAGCAGAAGTAGATAGGCTTATCATGAGAAACCGAATGTGATAAACATGTTAGAAATGAAAGGCTCCAAGTTATTAGTTATTAATTTAATAAAAGTTATTAAGTGTACCAAATATAAGTTTTGAGAAAAATGGAAAAAAGCCACTATAAAAAAAAGTCAGTGTGGAGCCCGGGATTGCCACCAGGTGAGACACAGGTTTGACAGCTGCAGCAGAGGGTCCTCTATGCTTCACACCGACCGTCCTGTCTGACCCATTTTTATACCATTTTCCATGCCTGAGCCAGAGTCCCCTTTCTTCCTTTTTGGAGTGCATGTATTCATGTGGAGTTCTTTTCTCTGTGGCAAGTTGAACAATACATGTCCGGAGAGTGATGAACACCTGTGTTTGCAGTCCCGGAATTCGGATTTGAGATGTACCTCCCTGATGGCTCTGACTATCTCGGTCTCGGATATTTATCGTGTATTTATGGTCCGGGTGTTTCTCGGACAACCTTGATGCACGATCCCTCTCTGGGCTGGCCACTTTCGTTCGCTTATAAATAAAGTCCTCCCTCTCTCGTCCAGGTGGCTTTGACATGGTGTTGCAATCACTGTTGCTGGCTTGTGCAATTTAAAAACTTCTTATAAGAGTATAATTTAACAGCACATAACCATAAAATAGATGACAATTTTATTTGCACGAATTATCCTATAGACATATAACAGTCCTAATGATTCCTTGAGGCCTTGCAGTGTCACAATGTTCTCCTTTGGCTCCACAGGGTCACAATGGAGCACTGATTACAGGCAGCCTCTCTGTGTTACCCTGGAGCTTTGTTTCCGTGGGGTCTCGCAGTGTCTCAGTGGAGCCTTGGTTGGATGGGGCCTCACAGTGTCACAATGATGCCTACATTCCACTGAGGCACATGGCATCACTAGGGTCCCCTTGCTTCCATGAGGCCCAGCAATGTCACAGTGGTGTCCATGAATCCATGAGGACTCACAGTATCCCAATGGTCTCTTGAGCTGACATGGCCCCACAGTGTAACTATTGTCCCATGGTTCCATGGTTCCTGGTCTGGTGCATTCCCCTCTCCCCTTCTCAGGTCGCCCTGCCAGCTGAGAAATGCTCACTGGGCCAGGGCCTTGGCCAGCAGACCCTGGGCTCAGCTCCTCTGGAGCTCATCACAGACACTGTCTGCTCCAGGCTCAACCCTTCATTTCCTGGGGAGATGCCAAAGCCTCCACAGGGAACATTTCCCTTTGCTCAGGGGAATTTCGCACAGGTGCCTTGTAGTGACTCTTTGTGTCTGTGTGCACACAGGAGTGCCTGTGCTCAGGGAAATGTGGCAGATATGCTGCTCCCTGAGGACTTTGGATGCCTTGGATAGCTGAGCCAGTCAGGCCTGGAAGTAAGGTTAAGTCATGTCACCCGGATTCTTAAGATTTTCTAAAGCCTCCTGAGTTTACATTCTGTTGGAGAACCTTCCCACACAATTTCTGTCAACAACATATTGTTTACAATCTTTTATGGGGGTGGACAAACTTGATGTACTAGTGGTTTGTCCAATGTCTTTGGACAGGTGGCTCATTCACTCTCCAATCCAATGCCACCTTTGGGAAAGTATAAAAGTTGGAGTCAGAGAATAAACTTTTATCGTTACCTTGCAAATAGCAGGTGGCTCGCGTCGTGCTTTCACGTGTCTTATAGCGACAAAGTCACAAGCTGTAAGCAAAGTTAAATGCTGCTAAGAGTTGTTCTTTTGCTAATTTGTGAAGCTTAATAGAAGTTCTAAGCAAAGTTGAATATTGTTAAGTGTTATTCCACAGCTCTGTTTAGCTTTTAGGCTGTATTCCTTTTCTCCTTGCCCTCACTGTCCTTTCGTCACACACACACAGACATTAACATACACACTCACAAAAAAACACACAGACACACAGAGACACTGGGACAGTTCTTGACTCCTTTTTGGTTTGATTGCCTGGATTTTGTTTGGTTTTGTTGTTGCTTTGTTTCCTTGGTGTGCCTGAAGTGTCCAGTCAGGAGCAGAGTGACTCTTGCCAAGGAACTCTGTGGTGCTGTCACTTAATATTAAAGCTGTTTTATGCTACTCCCCTGCTGGGGATTTTTAAAGTGCTCTCAAGCCCTCCTTCATAAGAGGGTGAAGGAGCCCTGGCCAAGCTCTGGCCCTGGGGGCACAGGGATGCTGCTAGGGGGTCCCTGTCTCCCTGTTCCATCCAACTTTGAGGGCCCTGAGCCCCTGTCCCCGTGTCAGGCTGTGGGCTTGATCTCCTCGAACATCCTCGGGGGGAGGCTGCAGCGCCAGGGGCAGGGGGACCCAGAGGGACACGGGATGCCACTGTGCACCAGCAGCTTTGGACTTCTCTGGGAGGAACTGTGAGTGGGGGCTGGCTTGAAGTGACCTCCCCAGTAAGGTCACAGAGCCCCTGAGATGTCACACTGCCTCCTGGGATGTCACAGCCCACCCTGGGATCTCACAAATCCCCCTTGTGATGTCACAGAGCCAGTGCTGCTCTATCACTCTGGGATGTCATACAGTTGCGCTGTGATGGCACAGAAGACTCTGGCATCACAAAGTCAGCCCGTGTCACAATCCTCTAGTGCAAGCGGGAATCATGACAGTTCATTTTCCCCACCTCAGAATTCGCAGAAGTGGATAGGCTTATCATGAGAAACCGAATGTGATAAACATGTTAGAAATGAAAGGCTCCAAGTTATTAGTTATTATTTTAATAAAAGTTATTAAGTGTACCAAATATAAATTTTGAGAAAAATGGAAAATGCCACTGTAAAAAAAAGTCAGTGTGGAACCTTGGGATTGCCACCGGGTGAGACACAGGTTTGACAGCTGCAGCAGAGGGTCCTCTATGCTTCACACCGACCGTCCTGTCTGACCCATTTTTATACCATTTTCCTTGCCTGAGCCAGAGTCCCTTTTCTTCCTTTTTGGAGTGCATGTATTCATGTGGAGTTCTTTTCTCTGTGGCAAGTTGAACAATACATGTCCGGAGAGTGATGAACACCTGTGTTTGCAGTCCCGGAATTCGGATTTGAGATGTACCTCCCTGATGGCTCTGACTATCTCGGTCTCGGATATTTATCGTGTATTTATGGTCCGGGTGTTTCTCGGACAACCTTGATGCATGATCCCTCTCCGGGCTGGCCACTTTCGTTCGCTTGTAAATAAAGTCCTCCCTCTCTCGTCCAGGTGGCTTCGACATGGTGTTGCAATCACTGTTGCTGGCTTGTGCAATTTAAAAACTTCTTATAAGAGTATAATTTAACAGCACATAACCATAAAATAGATGACAATTTTATTTGCACGAATTATCCTATAGACATATAACAGTCCTAATGATTCCTTGAGGCCTTGCTGTGTCACAATGTTCTCCATGGTTCCACAGGCCCCACAGTGTCATGTGACTCCTCTGTTCCATGAGTCCTGCAATGTCACAGTGGACCTTTGGACCAATGGACCATGGGGCTTTGCAGTGTCACAACGCTCTCCTTTGGCTCCACAGGGTCACAATGGAGCACTGATTACAGGCAGCCTCTCTGTGTTACCCTGGAGCTTTGTTTCCGTGGGGTCTCGCAGTGTCCCAATGGAGCCTTGGTTGGATGGGGCCTCACAGTGTCACAATGATGCCTACATTCCATTGAGGCACACGGCGTCACTAGGGTCCCCTTGCTTCCATGAGGCCCAGCAATGTCACAGTGGTGTCCATGAATCCATGAGGACTCACAGTGTCCCAATGGTCTCTTGATCTCACATGGTCCCACAGTGTCCCAATGGCCCCTTGGTCTCACAAGGCCCCACAGTGTCCCAATGGTCACTTCTTCTCACATGGCCCCACAGTGTAACAATGGTCCCTTGGTTCCATGGTTCCTGGTCTGGTGCATTCCCCTCTCCCCTTCTCAGGCCGCCCTGCCAGCTGAGAAATGCTCACTGGGCCTGGGCCTTGGCCAGCAGCCCCTGGGCTCAGCTCCTCTGGAGCTCATCACAGACACTGTCTGCTCTAGGCTCAACCCTTCATTTCCTGGGGAGATGCCAAAGCCTCCGCAGGGAACATTTCCCTTTGCTCAGGGGAATTTCACACAGGTGCCTTGTAGTGACTCTTTGTGTCTGTGTGCACACAGGAGTGCCTGTGCTCAGGGAAATGTGGCAGATATGCTGCTCCCTGAGGACTTTGGATGCCTTGGATAGCTGAGCCAGTCAGGCCTGGAAGTAAGGTTAAGTCATGTTACCCTGATTCTTAAGATTTTCTAAAGCCTTCTGAGTTTACATTCTGTTGGAGAACCTTCCCACACAATTTCTGTCAACAACATATTGTTTACAATCTTTTATGGGGCTGGACAAACTTGATGTACTAGTGGTTTGTCCAATGTCTTTGGAGAGGTGGCCCATTCACTCTCCAATCCAATGTCACCTTTGGGAAAGTATAAAAGTTGGAGTCAGAGAATAAACTTTTATCTTTACCTTGCAAATAGCAGGTGGCTCGCGTCGTGCTTTCACGTGTCTTATAGCGACAAAGTCACAAGCTGTAAGCAAAGTTAAATGCTGCTAAGAGTTGTTCTTTTGCTAATTTGTGAAGCTTAATAGAAGTTCTAAGCGAAGTTGAATATTGTTAAGTGTTATTCCACAGCTCTGTTTAGCTTTTAGGCTGTATTCCTTTTATCCTTGCCCTCACTGTCCTTTCGTCACACACTAACACAAAAACACACAGAGACACACAGACACCGGGACAGTTCTTGACTCCTTTTTGGTTTGATTGCCTGGATTTTGTTTGGTTTTGTTGTTGCTTTGTTTCCTTGGTGTGCCTGAAGTGTCCAGTCAGGAGCAGAGTGACTCTTGCCAAGGAACTCTGTGGTGCTGTCACTTAATATTAAAGCTGTTTTATGCTACTCCCCTACTGGGGATTTTTATAAGTGTTCTCAAGCCCTCCTTCATAAGAGGGTGAAGGAGCCCTGGCCAAGCTCTGGCCCTGGGGGCACAGGGATGCTGCTAGGGGGTCCCTGTCTCCCTGTTACAACTTTCAGGGCCCTGAGCCCCTGTCCCCGTGTCAGGCTCTGGGCTTGATCTCCTCGAACATCCTCAGGAGGAGGCTGCAGCGCCAGGGGCAGGGGGACCCAGAGGGACATGGGATGCCACTGTGCACCAGCAGCTTTGGACTTCTCTGGGAGGAACTGTGAGTGGGGGCTGGCTTGAAGTGACCTCCCCAGTAAGGTCACAGAGCCCCTGAGATGTCACACTGCCTCCTGGGATGTCACAGCCCACCCTGGGATCTCACAAATCCCCCTTGTGATGTCACAGAGCCAGTGCTGCTCTATCACTCTGGGATATCATACAGTTACGCTGTGATGGCACAGAAGACTCTGGCATCACAAAGTCAGCCCGTGTCACAATCCTCTTGTGCAAGCGGGAATCATGACAGTTTATTTTCCCCATCTCAGAATTAGCAGAAGTAGATAGGCTTATCATGAGAAACCAAATGTGATAAACATGTTAGAAATGAAAGGCTCCAAGTTATTAGTTATTAATTTAATAAAAGTTATTAAGTGTACCAAATATAAGTTTTGAGAAAAATGGAAAAAAGCCACTATAAAAAAAAGTCAGTGTGGAGCCCGGGATTGCCACCAGGTGAGACACAGGTTTGACAGCTGCAGCAGAGGGTCCTCTATGCTTCACACCGACCGTCCTGTCTGACCCATTTTTATACCATTTTCCATGCCTGAGCCAGAGTCCCCTTTCTTCCTTTTTGGAGTGCATGTATTCATGTGGAGTTCTTTTCTCTGTGGCAAGTTGAACAATACGTGTCCGGAGAGTGATGAACACCTGTGTTTGCAGTCCCGGAATTCGGATTTGAGATGTACCTCCCTGATGGCTCTGACTATCTCGGTCTCGGATATTTATCGTGTATTTATGGTCCGGGTGTTTCTCGGACAACCTTGATGCACGATCCCTCTCTGGGCTGGCCACTTTCGTTCGCTTATAAATAAAGTCCTCCCTCTCTCGTCCAGGTGGCTTTGACATGGTGTTGCAATCACTGTTGCTGGCTTGTGCAATTTAAAAACTTCTTATAAGAGTATAATTTAACAGCACATAACCATAAAATAGATGACAATTTTATTTGCACGAATTCTCCTATAGACATATAACAGTCCTAATGATTCCTTGAGGCCTTGCAGTGTCACAATGTTCTCCTTTGGCTCCACAGGGTCACAATGGAGCACTGATTACAGGCAGCCTCTCTGTGTTACCCTGGAGCTTTGTTTCCGTGGGGTCTCGCAGTGTCCCAATGGAGCCTTGGCTGGATGGGGCCTCACAGTGTCACAATGATGCCTACATTCCACTGAGGCACACGGCGTCACTAGGGTCCCCTTGCTTCCATGAGGCCCAGCAATGTCACAGTGGTGTCCATGAATCCATGAGGACTCACAGTGTCCCAATGGTCTCTTGATCTCACATGGTCCCACAGTGTCCCAATGGTCCCTTGGTCTCACAAGGCCCCACAGTGTCCCAATGGTCTCTTATTCTCACATGGCCCCACAGTGTAACAATGGTCCCTTGGTTCCATGGTTCCTGGTCTGGTGCATTCCCCTCTCCCCTTCTCAGGTCGCCCTGCCAGCTGAGAAATGCTCACTGGGCCAGGGCCTTGGCCAGCAGCCCCTGGGCTCAGCTCCTCTGGAGCTCATCACAGACACTGTCTGCTCCAGGCTCAACCCTTCATTTCCTGGGGAGATGCCAAAGCCTCCACAGGGAACATTTCCCTTTGCTCAGGGGAATTTCGCACAGGTGCCTTGTAGTGACTCTTTGTGTCTGTGTGCACACAGGAGTGCCTGTGCTCAGGGAAATGTGGCAGATATGCTGCTCCCTGAGGACTTTGGATGCCTTGGATAGCTGAGCCAGTCAGGCCTGGAAGTAAGGTTAAGTCATGTCACCCTGATTCTTAAGATTTTCTAAAGCCTCCTGAGTTTACATTCTGTTGGAGAACCTTCCCACACAATTTCTGTCAACAACATATTGTTTACAATCTTTTATGGGGGTGGACAAACTTGATGTACTAGTGGTTTGTCCAATGTCTTTGGACAGGTGGCTCATTCACTCTCCAATCCAATGCCACCTTTGGGAAAGTATAAAAGTTGGAGTCAGAGAATAAACTTTTATCGTTACCTTGCAAATAGCAGGTGGCTCGCGTCGTGCTTTCACGTGTCTTATAGCGACAAAGTCACAAGCTGTAAGCAAAGTTAAATGCTGCTAAGAGTTGTTCTTTTGCTAATTTGTGAAGCTTAATAGAAGTTCTAAGCAAAGTTGAATATTGTTAAGTGTTATTCCACAGCTCTGTTTAGCTTTTAGGCTGTATTCCTTTTCTCCTTGCCCTCACTGTCCTTTCGTCACACACACACAGACATTAACATACACACTCACAAAAAAACACACAGAGACACAGAGACACTGGGAGAGTTCTTGACTCCTTTTTGGTTTGATTGCCTGGATTTTGTTTGGTTTTGTTGTTGCTTTGTTTCCTTGCTGTGCCTGAAGTGTCCAGTCAGGAGCAGAGTGACTCTTGCCAAGGAACTCTGTGGTGCTGTCACTTAATATTAAAGCTGTTTTATGCTACTCCCCTGCTGGGGATTTTTAAAGTGCTCTCAAGCCCTCCTTCATAAGAGGGTGAAGGAGCCCTGGCCAAGCTCTGGCCCTGGGGGCACAGGGATGCTGCTAGGGGGTCCCTGTCTCCCTGTTCCATCCAACTTTGACGGCCCTGAGCCCCTGTCCCCGTGTCAGGCTCTGGGCTTGATCTCCTCGAACATCCTCGGGGGGAGGCTGCAGCGCCAGGGGCAGGGGGACCCAGAGGGACACGGGATGCCACTGTGCACCAGCAGCTTTGGACTTCTCTGGGAGGAACTGTGAGTGGGGGCTGGCTTGAAGTGACCTCCCCAGTAAGGTCACAGAGCCCCTGAGATGTCACACTGCCTCCTGGGATGTCACAGCCCACCCTGGGATCTCACAAATCCCCCTTGTGATGTCACAGAGCCAGTGCTGCTCTAGCACTCTGGGATGTCATACAGTTGCGCTGTGATGGCACAGAAGACTCTGGCATCACAAAGTCAGCCCGTGTCACAATCCTCTAGTGCAAGCGGGAATCATGACAGTTCATTTTCCCCATCTCAGACTTAGCAGAAGTAGATAGGCTTATCATGAGAAACCGAATCTGATAAACATGTTAGAAATGAAAGGCTCCAAGTTATTAGTTATTAATTTAATAAAAGTTATTAAGTGTACCAAATATAAGTTTTGAGAAAAATGGAAAAAAGCCACTATAAAAAAAAGTCAGTGTGGAGCCCGGGATTGCCACCAGGTGAGACACAGGTTTGACAGCTGCAGCAGAGGGTCCTCTATGCTTCAAACCAACCATCCTGTCTGACCCATTTTTATACCATTTTCCATGCCTGAGCCAGACTCCCTTTTCTACCTTTTTGGAGTGCATGTATTCATGTGGAGTTCTTTTCTCTGTGGCAAGTTGAACAATACGTGTCCGGAGAGTGATGAACACCTGTGTTTGCAGTCCCGGAATTCGGATTTGAGATGTACCTCCCTCATGGCTCTGACTATCTCGGTCTCGGATATTTATCGTGTATTTATCGTCCGGGTGTTTCTCGGACAACCTTGATGCACGATCCCTCTCTGGGCTGGCCACTTTCGTTCGCTTGGAAATAAAGTCCTCCCTCTCTTGTCCAGGTGGCTTTCACATGGTGTTGCAATCACTGTTGCTGGCTTGTGCAATTTAAAAACTTCTTATAAGAGTATAATTTAACAGCACATAACTATAAAATAGATGACAATTTTATTTGCACAAATTATCCTATAGACATATAACAGTCCTAATGATTCCTTGAGGCCTTGCAGTGTCACAATGTTCTCCATGGTTCCACAGGCCCCACAGTGTCATGTGACTCCTCTGTTCCATGAGTCCTGCAATGTCACAATGGACCTTTGGACCAATGGACCATGGGGCTTTGCAGTGTCACAACGGTCTCCTTTGGCTCCACAGGGTCACAATGGAGCACTGATTACAGGCAGCCTCTCTGTGTTACCCTGGAGCTTTGTTTCCGTGGGGTCTCGCAGTGTCCCAATGGAGTCTTGGTTGGATGGGGCCTCACAGTGTCACAATGATGCCTACATTCCACTGAGGCACATGGCGTCACTAGGGTCCCCTTGCTTCCATGAGGCCCAGCAATGTCACAGTGGTGTCCATGAATCCATGAGGACTCACAGTGTCCCAATGGTCTCTTGATCTCACATGGTCCCACAGTGTCCCAATGGTCCCTTGGTCTCACAAGGCCCCACAGTGTAACAATGGTCCCTTGGTTCCATGGTTCCTGGTCTGGTGCATTCCCCTTTCCCCTTCTCAGGCCACCCTGCCAGCTGAGAAATGCTCACTGGGCCAGGGCCTTGGCCAGCAGACCCTGGGCTCAGCTCCTCTGGAGCTCATCACAGACACTGTCTGCTCCAGGTTCAACCCTTCATTTCCTGGGGAGATGCCAAAGCCTCCGCAGGGAACATTTCCCTTTGCTCAGGGGAATTTCACACAGGTGCCTTGTAGTGACTCTTTGTGTCTGTGTGCACACAGGAGTGCCTGTGCTCATGGAAATGTGGCAGATATGCTGCTCCCTGAGGGCTTTGGATGCCTTGGATAGCTGAGCCAGTCAGGCCTGGAAGTAAGGTTAAGTCATGTCACCCCGATTCTTAAGATTTTCTAAAGCCTTCTGAGTTTACATTCTGTTGGAGAACCTTCCCACACAATTTCTGTCAACAACATATTGTTTACAAACTTTTATGGGGGTGGACAAACTTGATGTACTAGTGGTTTGTCCAATGTCTTTGGACAGGTGGCTCATTCACTCTCCAATCCAATGTCACCTTTGGGAAAGTATAAAAGTTGGAGTCAGAGAATAAACTTTTATCTTTACCTTGCAAATAGCAGGTGGCTCGCGTCGTGCTTTCACGTGTCTTATAGCGACAAAGTCACAAGCTGTAAGCAAAGTTAAATGCTGCTAAGAGTTGTTCTTTTGCTAATTTGTGAAGCTTAATATAAGTTATAAGCGAAGTTGAATATTGTTAAGTGTTACTCCACAGCTCTGTTTAGCTTTTAGTCTGTATTCCTTTTATCCTTGCCCTCACCGTCCTTTCGTCACACACACACACACATTAACATACACACTCACAAAAAAACACACAGAGACACAGAGACACTGGGACAGTTCTTGACTCCTTTTTGGTTTGATTGCCTGGATTTTGTTTGGTTTTGTTGTTGCTTTGTTTCCTTGCTGTGCCTGAAGTGTCCAGTCAGGAGCAGAGTGACTCTTGCCAAGGAACTCTGTGGTGCTGTCACTTAATATTAAAGCTGTTTTATGCTACTCCCCTGCTGGGTATTTTTAAAGTGCTCTCAAGCCCTCCTTCATAAGAGGGTGAAGGAGCCCTGGCCAAGCTCTGGCCCTGGGGGCACAGGGATGCTGCTAGGGGGTCCCTGTCTCCCTGTTCCAACTTTGACGGCCCTGAGCCCCTGTCCCCGTGTCAGGCTCTGGGCTTGATCTCCTCGAACATCCTCAGGGGGAGGCTGCAGCGCCAGGTGCAGGGGGACCCAGAGGGGCAGGGGATGCCACTGTGCACCAGCAGCTTTGGACTTCTCTGGGAGGAGCTGTGAGTGGGGGCTGGCTTGAAGTGACCTCCCCAGTAAGGTCACAGAGCCCCTGAGATGTCACACTGCCTCCTGGGATGTCACAGCCCACCCTGGGATCTCACAAATCCCCCTTGTGATGTCACAGAGCCAGTGCTGCTCTAGCACTCTGGGATGTCATACAGTTGCGCTGTGATGGCACAGAAGACTCTGGCATCACAAAGTCAGCCCGTGTCACAATCCTCTAGTGCAAGCGGGAATCATGACAGTTCATTTTCCCCATCTCAGAATTTGCAGAAGTAGATAGGCTTATCATGAGAAACCAAATGTGATAAACATGTTAGAAATGAAAGGCTCCAAGTTATTAGTTATTATTTTAATAAAAGTTATTAAGTGTACCAAATATAAATTTTGAGAAAAATGGAAAAAAGCCACTGTAAAAAAAAGTCAGTGTGGAACCTTGGGATTGCCACCAGGTGAGACACAGGTTTGACAGCTGCAGCAGAGGGTCCTCTATGCTTCACACCGACCGTCCTGTCTGACCCATTTTTATACCATTTTCCATGCCTGAGCCAGAGTCCCTTTTCTTCCTTTTTGGAGTGCATGTATTCATGTGGAGTTCTTTTCTCTGTGGCAAGTTGAACAATACCTGTCCGGAGAGTGATGAACACCTGTGTTTGCAGTCCCGGAATTCGGATTTGAGATGTACCTCCCTGATGGCTCTGACTATCTCGGTCTCGGATATTTATCGTGTATTTATGGTCCGGGTGTTTCTCGGAAAACCTTGATGCACGATCCCTCTCTGGGCTGGCCACTTTCGTTCGCTTGGAAATAAAGTCCTCCCTCTCTTCTCCAGGTGGCTTCGACATGGTGTTGCAATCACTGTTGCTGGCTTGTGCAATTTAAAAACTTCTTATAAGAGTATAATTTAACAGCACATAACTATAAAATAGATGACAATTTTATTTGCACAAATTATCCTATAGACATATAACAGTCCTAATGATTCCTTGAGGCCTTGCAGTGTCACAATGTTCTCCATGGTTCCACAGGCCCCACAGTCTCATGTGACTCCTCTGTTCCATGAGTCCTGCAATGTCACAATGGACCTTTGGACCAATGGACCATGGGGCTTTGCAGTGTCACAACGCTCTCCTTTGGCTCCATAGTGTCACAATGGAGCACTGATTACAGGCAGCCTCTCTGTGTTACCCTGGAGCTTTGTTTCCGTGGGGTCTCGCAGTGTCCCAATGGAGCCTTGGTTGGATGGGGCCTCACAGTGTCACAATGATGCCTACATTCCACTGAGGCACACGGCATCACTAGGGTCCCCTTGCTTCCATGAGGCCCAGCAATGTCACAGTGGTGTCCATGAATCCATGAGGACTCACAGTGTCCCAATGGTCTCTTGATCTCACATGGTCCCACAGTGTCCCAATGGTCCCTTGGTCTCACAAGGCCCCACAGTGTCCCAATGGTCACTTCTTCTCACATGGCCCCACAGTGTAACAATGGTCCCTTGGTTCCATGGTTCCTGGTCTGGTGCATTCCCCTCTCCCCTTCTCAGGCCGCCCTGCCAGCTGAGAAATGCTCACTGGGCCTGGGCCTTGGCCAGCAGCCCCTGGGCTCAGCTCCTCTGGAGCTCATCACAGACACTGTCTGCTCCAGGTTCAGCCCTTCATCCCCTGGGGAGATGCCAAAGCCGGAATGGGAACAGGTGAGTGGTTATGTCAGTCTCGGGGGGTACGATAGTGGCTCTGAATCAGAGGCGGTGCGGGGCAGAGCGAGGCCGAAGCATAGCCGGGGTTGGAGCAGAAGCGTTCTCTCCCCCGTGATGATGCAGGCACGGACGGGGCGTGGCCAGGATGTAAAAATTCCTCAGGGCACGGTTCCGTCATCATTCCCATGGCAACAGACAGCCCAAGCCCATGGCCAATCCCTGTCAGCTTCAGACATGGCCAAATTAGAACAATTATTGCAACAAGAGTCAGTTTCTCTGATTGCAGGGATCGCAAACGTGAATCAGTTGTTAGGAGAAATGCTTAAAGGTTTATCAGGAATATTGCGGAATTTGCTAATGTAAATCAATTGTCAGAAGAAATGCTCAAATGTTTATCAGAAGTGCAGATTGAAGAGCAGAGTGCGGTTCCCACCTCAGCTGGTCAGGCGGCAGCGCCATCTAGCGGCGGAACCACAACATTGCAACAGGCGGCACAGAACTTGTCCGGTCAAGGCACTGCGCCACCCAGTGGTGGGACCGTGACATTGCAGGACTTTTTTCCAGTTTCTTATAAGAAAAACTCCAGGGTGAAAAAGGTCACATCTGCACGGCAGCAGGAACCTCCACTGACACCGGAACAGTGCGGGACTCAGGACACTTCTGCTGAGGCGCAGCAACGGGATGAAACGATACGCATCACTGCTTCGGAGAGTGTCCCAGCTTGGACAATTCCAAAATCAAGGTCTGCCAAAATTTCGGGGCAGGGAGAGTCAATTTTAATATCAAAGGGGGTTGTTGAATTTCTTTTACAATATTTAAGCACAGCCTTGGAGTCACAGCCAGAACTGTTGGTTCATCTTCCAAAAATTTTCCAAATAATGCAGGGCAGTCGTGTGTTCTCCTCCACAGCAGATGCTTCACTTTTCTCCAGAGACTCTCAGCCTTCATCTTCGCAGATGCTGCAGACGCCGTTGGTATCGGTGAGTGCTACTGCACCAGAGCTGCAGCCACAACAGATGACTCCACTCTACAGGCAAGTACCCACTGAATTTACAGCTTTGCAGAGTGCAAAAGTGGACTGGCAGGACATTCGAGCAGAGTTGGAGAAGGAGAAAGGTTTATTACAGGGCTCGGGAAACATAATGATGCCAGTGAACTATGACGCTCAGGGCCAAAACCCAAGATGGGAACACCTGGATTGTGGAGCAATCAAAGATTTAGCTAAGGCCATTTGGGACAATGGGTTGTCATCACCATATTTCAAGCAGATGTTAAAAAGTATTTTTGGCATGTATGACTTAACACCATATGATCTTAAATACCTTGCAACATCAGTTCTTACAGACACCCTAGGTCTCATGTGGCAGAAGGCGTGGAGGAGATCCCTGGAGGAGCTGAGAGCCAGATACCAGGGTGGGCCAAATGCAAACCTCACCATGGTGCAGCTTGCTGGTGATCCTCCTGAGGACGGTCTAACTCAACAGGCGGTGAGGCTCCCGCATCACGTGCTCAGCGACATCAAAGAGGCAGCACGGAGGGCAATTCTTCAGATTGCTCCAACGGGGGTCCAGGACAACATCTACACTGAGATCAAACAGGGTCCTTCAGAGCCGTTTTCTTCATTTGTGGATCGTCTTTCTCAGGCAGTGGAGCGGCAGGTGAGTGAGGAGGGAGGGAAACCACACCTGGTCAAAAGCCTTGCGTTCTCCAATGCCAAGCCGGAGTGCAGACGGATCATCAGCATGATGCCGCACCAGGCCACCTTGGCAGACATGATCGAGGCGTGCAGCAAGGTGGGGACACCACAACATGTTGCTTCCATCATGGAGGAACACTTGGGGGATCGAATTGAAAAACGTGTTAGGGAAGTTCTTGCAAATTATGCAAAGGGCAACTCCAGTGCAGACAGAGGGTGCTTTGGGTGTGGGACACAAGAACATATTAAAAGGAACTGCCCACAACTTGCAAAGACCAACAAGCCACCAGACCTTTGCCATTGATTCAGGAGAGGGAAACATCTTGCAAGTGAGTGTCATTCACAGACAGATGTGGATGGGAAACTTCTCCCGATTCCGGGAAATGGGAAAAAGAGCGCGAATCAACGCCAGTGCGCTCAGGCAAAAATCCTGGCGGTGACATAGAACCAACAGGAACAATCCTCGGGGAGCAACAAACAGAACCCCTCGGCAGAGCAATCTCCAAAATCCCCAGCAACCCAGACTTGGTACCACCTGGGTTCCAATGCGTCTTGGCAACCTCCAAATTGATGTGTCTTTTGGACAATAGCCATGCAGTGATACCTACAGGTGTCACAGGGACTTCTTGGAAAAGGCAGGACTTTTTAATAATGGCCAGGGACAGAAGAACTATCCTTGGACTTGTTGTTTATCCATCTTTGATTTCAGCAAACCATAATGAGGAGCTGATGGTCACGGCAAAAGCCTTGCGACCACCTCTGACAATTCCACAAAACACACCGATTGCTCGAGCTATGGCTCTGCCATCTCATCCAGAAAGGCAAGCCATGCCGGTGTTCAACAAACGGGACTCTTTTCCTGGTGATCAAGCAGATGTGCATGCATCTTGGGTGAAACATTTGAGCCGGGATCGGCCCATCGTTACTTGTCAGTTGACTTGTAAAGAAAAGACAATTGCTATTACAGGGATGCTTGACACAGGAGCGGATGTTACAGTTATTTCATTCATTTTTTGGCCTCGGGAATGGGACTTGGTTGCACCTTTGGGTTCTCTCACAGGCATAGGGGGGAGTTCCCTGTGCATGCAGAGAGAGAATGCAATTGTTGTCACAGGCCCGGGAAAAAAGACAGCAGTTATCCGTCCTTTCATCGTGCAAAAGCCCATCACAGTGTGGGGAAGGGACCTTTTGGCACAATGGGGACTGAAATTAGAATTGGATTTTTAACAGGGGTCACTGTGGCACTCGCCACTCTGAAATTGACCTGGAAAACAAATGATCCTGTTTGAGTGGATCAGTGGACCATAGAGCAGAAAAAATTGAGTGCATTGAAAAAGTTGGTCCAGGAACAGCTGCAGAAGGGACACATCAAACCAACAGACAGCCCATGGAACTCCCCAATGTTTGTCATTCGCAAGAAAACTTCAGGTTCTTGGAGACTGCTTCATGATCTCAGGAAAATCAACGAGGTCATCGAGGACATGGGGCCACTGCAGCTTGGGCTTCCATCTCTCTCGATGATCCCGAGGGACTGGTCGCTTGTGATCATTGATCTCAAGGACTGTTTTTTCAGCATTCCACTTCATCCAGATGATGCTCCACGCTTTGCATTTTCTGTCCCAAGCATCAACAGAGAAGAACCTCTGCAAAGATACCACTGAACAGTTCTTCCTCAGGGGCTCAAAAATTCTCCAAGCATTTGCCAATGGTACATGGCCCAAGCTTTGCATCCATCATGAGAGAAACATACAAAACCAAAAATTATCCATTATATGGATGATCTGCTCATTGCAGCACCAACAAAACAGGAGGTGCAAGAGGTTCGTGACTGTGTGATTGCGCAGGTGCAAAAAGCAGGACTGGAAACTAGTACACCAAAAATACAGGAAATTGCACCTTGGAAATACTTGGGATGGAAGATCACAAAGCAAACGATAAGGCCACAGAAACTGGAAATCAACACAAAGGTCACCAATCTCCAGGACTTGCAACAGCTTTTGGGGGAGATAACTGGATGAGACCGACCCTGGGAATCACCAATGATGACATCTCGTCATTGCTCGATCTTTTGAGAGGGGACAACAACATCCAATCTCCCAGAACTCTGACGCCTGAAGCAAAAAGAGACCTTGAAAAGATCACAGACATGATTCAGCAGAGAAAAGAACATCGCTCTGTAGAATCATTGCCTTTTCATTTAGCAGTGTTGGCGGAAACAGCACAGCTATATGGGTTGATTTCTCAGTGGGATTTGTCTCAAGTGGACCCTCTTTTGTTAATAGAGTGGGATATTTTAGCTTACAGGCCCTCAAAAACAATTCTCACAGATCTAGAAATGGTAGCACAGATTATTATCAAGGCGAGAACCAGGTTGCTGACAATGTCAGGCAGAGATTTCTCAGTTATTCATGTTCTTTTGAAAATAGTGTATTTTGAATGGGCGATGCAGAAATCACAGGATTTTGTAGTTGCTTTGTTAGGATATCCGGGAGTTTGTACAATTCATTTTCCAGCTCACAGGATGCTGAATGCAAAAGTAAGTTTCAGGGAAAAACCAAAAATAAGCCAGGAACCAGTGGAAGGGGTGACAGTGTTCACTGATGGTTCAGGAAAAACTCAGAAATCAGTAGTTACATGGCAAAACCCAAAAACAGGGGAGTGGTAATCAGACATTAAAATGGTACAGGGTTCGCCACAAATTGTGGAATTGGCAGCAGTGGTCAGGGTTTTTCAATTGTTTCAGGAACCTCTCAATCTGATCACAGATTCAGCATATGTTGTGAATGTGGTCAAACAGTTAGAGGAATCACTTTTGAAACACACTGACAATGAAATTTTATATTCATATTTGTCATGCATGAGGACAATTCTAGAAAGTAGAGAACACGAATATTTTGTTACACATATCAGGGCACATTCATCACTCCCACGGTTCTTAGCAGCAGAAATGCTCACGCACACAGACTCACAATGACCGTATCTCAGACATTGCCAGATATTTTTGAGCAGGCAAAATTGAGCCATGCATTTTTCCATCAAAATGCACAGCCATTGATGGAATCCTTTCGCCTCTCTAAAAGTCAGGCATAGGAGATCATCAGTGCTTGTCCAGACTGTCAGCTTGTGCAGCCTCCTGCATCTACAGGAACTGTCAATCCAAGGGGATTGCAGAGTCTTCAGCTCTGGCAAGCTGATGTCACAAAATACCCATCCTTTGGGAGGCTCAAAAATATCCATGTTTCAGTAGACACATTTTCAGGGGCGATTTTTGCATCATTACGTACAGGGGAGACCGCAGAACATGCCTGCAGACACTTTCTACAAGCATTTGCATCACTCGGGGTGCCACAAGAAATAAAAACAGATAATGGTCCAACTTATACAGGCAAGGTGCTTGAAAAATTTCTGAAAAAATGGGGAGTGAAACACACTTTTGGTATTCCTTATTCTCCCTCAGGTCAAGCAATCATTGAAAGAACATCACACCCTGAAATCCCTTTTGGATAAACAGAAAAGGGGAGAGGCAGGCACAACACCTTATATGTGGCTGAACAAAGCTCTGTATGTGTTGAATTTTTTAAATAGTTCATTCTCAGAGCCCACACCACCAATTGTCAGGCATTTTACAAACAGTGCACAAGCAAAGTTAAGGGAAAATCCTTTGGTTTTGATCAGAAATCCGGAATCAGGACAAATTGAAGGTCCATTTACATTAAATCTTGGGGCAAGGGTTTCTCTTGTGTTTCCACACAGTGAGGGCCGAATTGGTTGTCGGCGAGTTACATGAAACCTTTTCAGGTGCGGACGCAGGTGGACGCGGACCCGAGAAGCAAAGAAGAGAGCACGCAGACGGAGGCAGACAACGACGCTGCAGACGTCTCGTCAGACAACGATTGATTACGCAGAGACTTGGGGTTTTTTCGGGTAAATTAAGTGTTATTTAAGTGTTGCTGTATTGCAGGGATTTTCACAGAGGTTGGGGACATGGACATGGAGTTTAGACAGGTAGTGTTCATGTGTCTCATTCTCTTGCCTGTTGCTTTGGGCAATGAGACAGACTTTCCCATGAAACAACCAAGGGAAAATGTGTGGGAAACTTTGGCAAAGGCAGCAGGTCTGGACAGTATTTGTCTGATTCATTCAAAGCCAGGGAAACAATTTTCAACATGTTTGGTAGGTGTGCCAGTGAAGGAGTGGCCAATTCCAAAAAATATCCCTCCAAAGGTTTTGAAAACTTTTGCAGATCCTATGGAAGGATGGCATGTTTGGACGCAATACCTTCCTGTGCCTCACCTGGAACCCCCAGAGTTCGACATTTTTGGGTCAACAAAAATGAAATACTGCATCAAATTTAATCCAGTGGGAGTGGCAAAGACAGATAATCATACAATAGATGTCACTCCAATTCAGCCTTTTTATAAAAATGCATCATCCTGGTGCAATTACACCAAGGTGACGAGCAAATCATCCCTTCAACACCCAGCCACTTTACCGAAGGGAGTGTTTTTGATTTGTGGGGACAGAGTTTGTCCTGATATCCCTGCAAAAGTCAAGGGCAGTCCATGCAGCATTGGGGAGTTCTCATTGATAACACCTGATTTGAAAACTTTAAAGGAACAGACATGCAGGGAAAAAAGATCCCTTGATCAATAGAGTCCAAATTGTGATGATGATGATGTTTATACCTGGGACAAGGCTCGGAGGATTGCAGTTGCAATTTTCTCACCCCAAACAGCATCAGAGGTGGCCTTGACACAATTGGACCACATAGCTTGCTGGTTGAGCAAACACAGTCGTGCCATTTCGTCTGCACTGAGTGACATGTAACAGATATCAGCAGTGCAAGACAGGCAGTGCTTCAAAACAGGGCAGCAATTGACTATTTGTTGCTGTCACATGGGCACGGATGTGAAGAATTTGAGGGGATGTGCTGCATGAACTTGTCAGATCATTCAAAATCCATTCATGAAAAAATAAAACAGTTAGAAAGTAGTATCACCAAGTTGAAAAAAGTAACAGGATCCTGGTGGGATGATTTCTTTAACCTTTTTGATCTCTCACCAGTGTGGAAAGAAATTTTAAAAACAATATTTTACATTCTTATAGGGCTTGTAGTTCTTCTGCTTATTATGCCATGCATTTTCATGTGTATTCTAAGGGCCTTGAACAAAGTGGCAAAGCAGGTGTTTTTGGTTCAAACAGGGAGGGGAGATGTGGGAACTCAAAATGTCTCTCAGACATTTTTAGAGGTTCCAGGCCTTTGTCAGAGCATTCTAGACCCCAGCAAGCAGCTGGAATCAGCTGTGATTTGAGTTTGAGCCATGGAATGAATTACCAACTTTTAAGGTGGAAAAATCAGTCACAAAGGGTTAGATAGTATAGTAAAAGTAGTTACAAAGTAGAGGGGAAATTTTTTTAGTATTGTACAGGGGGGTTTTAGCATATATACAGGGGGGTTTTTACTTTGTACATGGGGGTCAGAAGTTCTAAGATGGAGGAAAGTGGGCTGTTCCTGTCCTTCCTCTTTCTTCTTCCTTACATCCATGTTCTTGGTGATGTTGGCATTCGCAGATTGGTTTAGAGTAGAAAAGCACTTGGGAATATAGGTAGTAGGTATTGGGGAATAATTGTAAACATGTTATACGTAATATATCTTATAAAAGATAGCAGCAGCCCTGGGTGGGGAGGGAGAAGAAGAAGACACCGGACAGTCAGGGTGTCAGGAGTGTGTGCGTCTCTGCCCGGGCCGCTGATCAAACAGCCGCAGCCCGAGAACATAATCTGTTAGATAACTAGCAATAAATCATCTTGAGACCGAACAACAAGAGACTGTGGAGTTTTTCTTTGGAAGCACGGGTTGGAAGAGAGACTTTACCACCACACGAGACCCCCAAACCAAACCCAGGGTTCTCACAATTTGCAAATCCAATTAAGGGTAAGGACCATCCCACGAGATAAAAAGATAATAGTTCAAGTCATGAATTGATCCACTGGGGAATCCAAGGTTTGTGTGACCACTTTTTATGGGAAAATTTATCTATTGGAGTGTATGACCTGGCAAAGGCAGTCACAAGTGGATGTGTGATTTGCCTGAAAGCTGACCAATAGGTAATGAGAAAAACAGCACATGGGGGAGGAAAACTTGCTTTAAGACCTTTCCAAAACATACAAGTAGATTTCAGTAAAATGCCCTCTGTGCAGAGGTACAAACATTTACTAGTGATCGTAGATCATCTCACTCACTGGGCGGAGGCTTTCCCAATCAAAAGAAGTTGCAAAAATAATCTTAGAAAATATCATACCTCGATACGGGCTAGTCAGTAACATTGACTCGCACTGAGGTCCACATTTTGTCGCTTGAACTTTGCATCAAGTAACAAAAGCCCTGGGGATAAGGTAGAGATTGCACACCCCATGGCATCTTCAAAGCTCGAGAAGGGCAGAAAGGATGAATAGAACTCTTAAAAATGTAACAACCAAATTAATTAAAGAGACAAAAATGAATTAGCTCAAATATTTACCTCTTACTGTCTTGTGCATTAGAACAAGACCTCGGTCCGACATAGGGGCTTCTCCTTAGGAAATAATGTTTAGACTCCCTCTTCTAATCACCCCTTTCAGTACTGCAGATTATTTAGAAGGGGAGGCAGCAACTCAAAAATATTAAAAAACCATAAGAAAATCCCTAGAAAGCCTCAGAAAGAAGGAATATCTCCCCCAAACCTCCCCTCTGGATACCAATGCCCACATCAGTCCTGAGGATTGGGTGTTAATAAAATCCTAGAGCACCACCACTCCACTAACCCTCAGATTTGAAGGACCTTTCCAGGTGTTCAAGAAAAAGGCTGAACCCATATCACCAGAGTAAAAGGATCAGTGCCACCCCCAGACACCAGACCAGACCCAATAGGGTCACCCACCTCCTCTTGTATATGGATGGTAATTAGGGGACCAGAAGACTTAAAATTAACTTTAAAAAAACTTGCTAGAAGCTGATATACAGTAAGGTAGTAATAACCGTTTCTGAGTTAAAGTACCACAGTAAAAGTTTAAACACTTTGTAATTGTTTAATACGTGTCCTTTAGTCAAAGAAGTCAACAGAAGAAATTTTTAGTTAGAATATTATTCAGTCTTATGTTGCTTCTAGGAATCAAGAGAATTACCCAAAGAAGGTAACCCTCAAAAGCCAGAGACTGTAAGTTGATGCGGGCTTAAGCCCGATCAAAGAAATAGTGGAGGGATTTATTATGAACAAAACAGCCTTGCTGAGACACTTCGGTTTGGGCTAAGTACTGACATTGAAATATTAATTAGCGAATTGCTCCTGAGAATCACCTACACCCCCACCCACACTACCATTCTAGGACTGGGATGCAAAATAGAGAGACCAGTGGAATCACGGGAGGGGGTTTTGGGGATGAAAACACCCCTAAATGGAAGGCTGGGCACAGTGGAGGGGGCTGGATGGGTGCGCTGCTTGGGGAAAAGGGAACCACATCCCTGGTCTGTGTCTGACCTGTCACCATAGCCTGCAGGGGACCAGACTGGACTGGGCTGTGGGAAGCAGGAACAAAGGAACAACTCTTCCTGGTGTTCCCAGGAGGGAAGGACAGGGGACAGCTGCTGCTGCACTTTGGCAGCAGGCTCTGCACATGCCCTCACCCTTCGGCTACCAGGACTTCAGACACAGACTGCACACCTCTTCACCTCCAGCTACCAGTGTGCCACGGAGACTCCAGGGACAGACTCTGCAGCCTTCTCACCCCTCGGCTACTGGGAAAAAGCTACAAAAGCGGGGGCAAGCTCCGTGTTGAGCTCCCTGCCCAGCTGATCTTTATAATAAATAGCTGAACATTAATAAAGGCATGAGCCCTGATTACTACACGAAGCCCCCCAAAATTTCACTAAAAAGCCCCCAAATCCCCTAAAAATCAGAAGAAGAGCCTCCAGAACCCCAGAGAATCCCACAAAATCCCAGTGGAACCCACTAAAATTAAAAACAAAAAACCTCCCAATAATTTCAATAAACCCTTTAAAAAGAACCCCTTCCAAAACGACAATAAAGTCCCCCAAAATCCAAAACTCCCTACATCCACAAAACGCCCTCAAAACCTAATAATTCTCCCAAAAGACTCCAAGAATTCCCCCTTAACTCCCAAGAAAATCCCCCCAAAGTCCACAACCACCACCAAAATCCCCCCAAAATTCCCCCAGACTCACTGGGGGCTGTCCTGGGTCAGGGGGCACCAGCCAGTGGAACAGGAGCAACTTCAGGGGCCCTTGGAAATTTGTGGGGAGGGGGCACCATGGAAGATCCTCCCAAAAATGGGGGAAGGGGGAACCCCTGTTGTGCCCCCTCGCCCCGAAACGCCCAGACCCCATTCAGGGTGGGCATCAGACTGCCTGGGACCCCCAGATCTCCATAGGACCCCCTCCAGGAACCCCAATCCTCCCCAGAGCCCCTTCAAGGTTGGCCCAGGACCCCCTGAGAGCCCCCAGACCCCAATTGGGCCCAGCCCAGGATGCCCCCTGAGACCCCCCCAGACCGTTCCCAAGACCCCAACCAGGACCCTTCCAGGACCCTCCAGACCTCTCCCCAAACCCAACCTGGGACCCCCCAGCCTCTCCCCAGATCCCTCCAGGACCTCTCCCAAAAACCCCCAACCCCCCCCAGACCCTCTCTGGGACCCTTCCAGATCCCCCAAAGCCCCTCCCCAAAACCTCCAAAACCTCCTAGGACGCCCCCAGGACCCCCCAAACCGCTCCCCCAACTCCGCCCAGACCCTCCCAAGACCCCCCCTCCAGGCCCCTCTCAGGACCCATCCCCACCCCCCAGGTCCCCCCACAATGCTCCAAGACCCCTCCCCAGACTCTCCCTGACACCTCCAGGACCCCTCAGGATCCCCCACCCAAGAGCCCTCCAGGACGCCCAGACTGCCCCGAGGACTCCTCCATGAGCCATCCAGGACCCCCCAGAGCCCTCCCTAAACTCCCCCCGGCTCCCTCCCCAAAGGCCCCCGATCCCCCCAGGACCCCTCCCCAGCCCCCCCAGCCCCTCCCAGCCCCCGGCCCCTGTGCGGAGCCCCCTCCCCAGCGTTGCGGCCCCCGCGGCTCCCGCGGCTCCCGCCTCTCCCAGCGCCTCCCCCGCTCTGGCAGCGCCGCCCGCAGGGCCCGCCCGAGCCCGGGGGGCGGGGCCGCCGGGGGAGGGGCGCCGCTCCCGGCTCCCTCTGATTGGCTGCAGCCGCGCGCTGATTGGTTGGTTCGGCACGGGGCGCGCCGCTATTGGCTGGAGGAGCCCGCGCGCGCGGTGCAGGCGGGAAATTGTCAGGGGAGCGCGGCTGAGGAGGGGCTGAGGTGGGGCCGGGGAAACTGAACGGGGGGTTTGGGGCGGCTCGGGGAGAAATTGGGGATTTCTGGGGAACTGACAGGAAATAGGCGTGTGTCTGCTGGGTTTGGGGGAATGAGGGGGCTTTAGGGAGCTTTGGGGGGAGCTTGAGAGCGTCTGGAGCGTTCTCCGTTGGGTTTAGGGGGATCTGAGGGTAATTGCGGGGGTCCGAGGGGACTTTGGCGGAGTTGTGAGAGGAACTGGGGGGATCTGGGGGTTCTGAGGTGGCTCTGGGGTCAATTTTGGGGTAAAGTGGGGGGATCTGAGGGTAATTTGGGGGCTTTAGGTGGGTCTGGGGTGGATTTGGGGCTCTGGGGACACCTAAAGGGGTGCCAGGGGGTGAAGGGGTCGCAGCCCCCCAGACGCCCCCTGAAGCCCCCCTGTCCCCACAGAGGGGTCCCGGCCCTGGCGGTGCAGGACCCCCGGCCCCAGCCCAGCATCTCCATCAACCACCTGAACCGGGACACCAAGGAGGACGGGGATGGCTGGGGGGTCCTGGGGGCTCTGAGAGTGTCCGTGCCTGTCCCCAGGGGCTCAGGCTGTCCCCTGGGTGTCCCCGAGCTGGAGAAGTCCCTCTGCGCCGTTTCCTCGCCGTTTGGGCAGATTTTGGACATTTTGGTGCGGCGCAGTCTCGGCCTGCGGGGCCAGGCCTTCCTCACCTTCAGGGAGATGAGCAGCGCCACCAACGCCCTGCGCTCCCTGCAGGGCTTCCCCTCCTGCGGCCAACCCGTGGGGAGACAGCGACTGGGGGAGTTCTGGCACTGGGGAAAGAACTGCAATGCTGGGGAAAAACCGCCAAACTCTGGCCTCAGATACCCCCAAAGTCCAACTTGGCATCCCACCAAACTCATTCACCCTGAACACCCCAAAGCTTCCCTTTCTATGACAAGCCCATGGTAAGACAGAAATGCTGGGTGAAATCCTGGAATTCTCATGGAAAAAACCCAAAATCCTGCGGCAAAAAAACAAACCCAACCAGGATTCCCCCCAAAATCCCATCAAGAATCCCTGAAATTGAGTTGGAAACACCCCTAAATCCAACCAGGAACCCCCCAAAGCTTCCCCTTCTATGACGAGTCCATGGTGAGACCCAAATCCTTGGGAAAATCCTGACATTTTGGGAAAAAATCCTGAAATTCTGGGAGAAATCCTGAATTCCTGGGGGAAAAACTCAAAATGCAGCCTCAAATATCCCCAAAATCCAACCAGGAACCGCCCCAAAGCTTCCCCTTCTACCAAATGTCCATGGTAAGAGACAAATCAGAGTAGAAGTCCTGGGATTTTGGGAACAATCCTGAAATTCTGGGAAAAACTCCAAAATCCTTGGGAAAAAACCCAAATCCAGCCTCAGTTATCCCTAAAATTCACCCTAACGCCCCCCCCCCCCCCCCCACCCGCCAAAGCTTCCCCTTCCGGGACAAACCAGTGGTAATAGCAGAATCTTCAGGCAAATACCCAAATTTTGGGAAAAATCCTGAAATTCTGGGATAAAAGCACAAAATTCAATTGGGAACCCACCCAAAATCCATCCAGGAGGCCCCAAGAATTCACCCTGAATCTCCTAAACCTTCCCCTTCTACCCCACAGTGAGACCCAAATTCAGGGAAAAATCCACAGATTCTTGAAAAAACAGGAAATCTTGGGAAAAAGCCTGAAATCTGGGGAAGAAACGGAAATCTCACCAGAAATCCACCCCCCAATCCCCTGGGAATGACCCCAAATCCCTGCTGGAACCTCCCCAATTCCTCTGAATTACCCCAAAATCCTGCTGAAATTCCCTGAATTCCTTCTAGGACTTGCCAAAATCCCTCAAAAACGTCCCTGATTGCTTCTGGAACTGCCCCAGATCCATTCTGGAGCATCCCCAAATCCCTCCGAACTTCTGAAAATCCCTTGGAAGACCCCAAAATCCCTCTTGAAACTCTCCCAGATCCCCTCAGAATTCCCCCAGATCCCTCAGAAAGCCCCAGATCCCCTCTGGAGCCTCTTCCAGATCCCCCCAAAATCCTCGGGAACAACCCCAAACCCCCCGAGCCGTCCCCAGCTCCCCCCGGAGTGATCCCAAATCCCCCCGGAGCCAGCCCAGGTCCCCTCTGGAAGCTCCCCGAGTCCCTCGGGAAGCCGCAGATCCCCGGGAGCCGCCGGGCAGCGCCGGGAAAGCCCAAAGCCCCGCGGCAGTGCCGCATCCCGGCCGGAGCTGCCCCGGGAGCCCCGCGGGGCCGGGGCCGGGGCCGGGATGCGCCGTCCCAGCGGATCCAGCGCGCCCGGCCGGGCTCGGCCAGCGCGGCCCAGGGCAGGGAGCGCTGGTGGGGCGGGAGCGGGAGCGGAGCGCGAACGGGACCAGCGCAGAGCCAAGGGGGGAGAGGCCCCGGCCCCACAGAGAGCGGGGCCGGAGCGCGGGGCCGGGCGGGGATGGCTCGGCGATTGTTCCGGGCGATTCGGGCACTCGCAGCGATCTCTGCGGGATTCTTGGGCTGCTCCTGGGAGGTTTGGCTGGCATTTTGAGGGAAGTTTTCGTGGGGATTTTTGGGGTGGATTTCCTCGCACTTCGGGTGGGATGTGATAGGACTTGGGGGCATTTTTTGGGGAATTTGAGAGGGGTTTGGTGGGATTTCGGCGCGGATTTTTTGAGTGTATTTGGTGTGGATTTTGCGGGGGTTTAGGGAAATTTTGGTCGGATATTTTGGGTGATTTGGTGGGATTTTTTGTGTGGATTTTGTGTGATTGGGGGATTTTTGGCTGCATTTTTGTACAAATTTTTCTCTGTGGATTCTGTGGGATTTTCATGGGGATTTAGTGGGACTTTTTGTGGGATTTTTGTGTGGCATTTAAGGGGATTTTGGGGGCGATTTTTATGGGGATTTTGAGGGATTTCTGTGAGCCTTGGGGTGATTTTTTGTGGATTTTTTTTGGGTGAGTTTTGTGGGCTTTTGGGTGGAATTTTTGTGGAGATTTACCTGGGATTTTGTGTGGTTTTTCTGGCATTTTCAAGGAATCTACAGTGGAATTTTTGTGGGAATTTTATGGTATTTTTGGTGGGATTTTTTGTGAGGATTTTGAGTCGATTTCTATTGGATTTTGGGGAGTTTTGGGGGATTTTTTAGGAAGATTTTAGTTGGGTTTTGGGTGTTTTGGGGGGGATTTTTATGGGATTTTGATGATATTTTTGTGAGGACTTTTGGTGATATTTTTGTGAGGGTGAGTGGTGCCTTTGGTTCCAACCAACTTTCCTCCCCGAGCCAACGTTACCCACTCCCTCACACGTCCCCCCCGTGCCTTCCCACTGCCTTGTCCTGTCTGGGCTTCCACAGCCCCTCATCCCTTCGTGGCCCCGTCCCCTCAGGGTCTCCCCCAGCCTGGCCAACCTGATCCATCAAGAGGCACCTGGGAGCCCTCAGCATTCCAGGCAGCAACACACGGGCAGGAGGACACGGATGGCGCTTCCTGCCTGGGACAGGGCTTGTGGCCATCTCCAGGCACCGCTCTCACAGAGATCCCCACAGCTCCAGCCCCTGCCCATCTGCTCTGTGGGCAGCACAAAGGCTTCAGCAGAACCACCAAAGGCCAAGGGGCTTCTGGCCATTTTCCCTGCAACCCTGCATGCCTGGGCAGCTTGCTGAGCCCAGGAACCCTTTTCTCCCTCTTCCCCTAGGCCCTGCAGAGCCTGGGCAGCAAAAGAAAGATCCTGGGAGTCTGTCTATTACAACACATCCTATATTTCTATGCTAAAGAAAAACAAAAAGAAGAAAAGAACAATCCTAAAGAAACGAAACATTCCTGCTGGCTCGAGTGGCCCCAGCAGACAGAGCCTCTGGGATCAGCTCTCTGCAGAGCTGCAGCAGCGCAGCCAGCCGAGCCCCGACAGACGAGGCCGTCTCCTCCATGCCCTGCAGAGCCGATCATGCAGGCTGTGGAAGCGGGAATATCGAGCTCTCTCTATTCCCTGGAGGACAGACAACGTTTGAACTGCCAGGCTCGCAACGGCGACACTGATGTCATTGGCCGTGTCTTCTAGGGCTGAAAGAGAGAGGAACAGCGCCATGGTCAGTTCCCGCATCTGAGGGGACCCGAGGAGATCCCTGTGCCAGGGCCATCCCAGCCGGCTCTGGCTATGGCCAGCAGGGAGCAGGGACCAGCTGGGACAGCCCAAAGCTGCTGGCCACGAATCCCGCAGGTGCCCTGAAAGCTCTGTGTGCTCTGTCCACGCCGCCCCTGGTCTGCACAGGGAGCAGAGCCCTCCACAGCCGGGGCAGGGCTCGCAGCTCCCCCGCCAGCCCTCGCTGGCAGCCCGCTGCCCTCACTCACCCTCACAGATGAGCTGGAGCTCTTCCTTCCTCCCCCTCAGGTACCGCCCGGCCGTCCCTGGGAACACAGAGCCTGTCAGGCCCAGCGGCACAGCTCCCTGCCAGCGGCGCCGCCAGCCCTGTGCCCACACGCCCTCCTGGCCTGGCTCGTGGCTCACCCATGAACCTGACGGCCGCCTCTCGCAGGGGCTCCTGTGGGCTCTGCAGGTAGGGCAGGGCCCGGCGCAGGTGCTCGGCCACTCTGCTGCTGTCCTCTGCCAGCTGGAGAGAGCGACAGGAGGGAAGGGTTGGCCCCGCAGCCCCCCGGGCCGGGGCTCCATGGGCACCCGGCTCGGGCCGCAGGAGCCTGGAGCAGAGCCCGCGCGGCCTCGGGCTGCAGCAGCGGGCAGGGGCACAGCTGCCAGCCCGCACACCGAGCACCGCGCTCAGGGGCTGCTCCAGGCTGGGGCTGCAGCTTCCCGGCCCTCCTTTACCAGGATCTCAATGAACCTCCACAGTTTCTCCTTCTTTACAGGCTTTTCAAGATCTCTCCTGTTCAGGAATTTGGCCACACAAAGCAGGGTTTCCCAAGAAGCCTGGAGAGCAGTAGAGACACGGAAATGGCCCCACAGCCCAGGATCAGCATCCCTGTGCCAGGGCCAGGAGGAGGATGCAGCCTGCCAGGCGCCAGGGCAGGAGGCAGCCAAGCCCCCTCCCAGGGCGACAGCAGCAGCCCGTGAGTCCTCACCTCTGCCACACTCTGATTCTCATCATGGCAGTGGAAGAAGAGTGGGAGCAGGCTGTGACACACTTGTGTCATCAGGAGCTTTTTCTCTTCTTCCACTACAGTAGACAGCAAGGCTCGAAATACAAACATGGAGATCCACTGCACATGCCAGTCATCCTGTGTAACAGGAAGGAAACAAGACCTTGGCATCAGCTGATTCTGGCCCACCTTGGCGCAGGCCTGCATCTCCACAGGGCACCAAGTGTCTGGGCAGCAGCCAGTGGCCGTGGCTGAGGGCACAGAGCCTTACGTGTTCAAAGAGTGGCAGGAGCACCTTAGCCAGCTGCAGGGCGATGGGGCTGGGTATTGGGGTGTCATTATCCAAGAAGAAATCACTAAGTAGAACAATGCTCATCCTGACCACATCACTATCATTTTCCTGCAGGAGCTCCCCGAGGCTTTCGGTCAGGCTCCGCATTCTTTTGGCCTGTGCGGAACAAAAGTGTGTGAAAGGCCACCCTGCTGCCACAGGGCCCAGAGGCCAAAGGCCTGTCCCGCAGCCCTCGGGCAGCTGAAGTGGGAGGCAGGAGAGCTGGGAGCAGCTGACCCAGTGCCTGAAGACCAGCAACTGTGTTCCCCAGCACCACGCTGCCTGCACGGCTTCAGCTGCTGCCCCCTCCTTACCATCGAGGGATTATCCCTGACCAAGAGGAGGGCTCTCAGAACCTGGCGGCGCATCTCCGTGTGCTCACTCAGCAAGTGCCTCGACAAGAGATCCATGATGCTGTCACTGCATGCACTCAAGTCCAGGCAATGCAGGACCTGAAAGGCACAGGGCAGTGACAGGGGACCCGGCCGGCAGGAGCCCAGAACCGCACAGGGCGGGGACCAGGCAGCAGCGCAGGGCGTGGGCACCATCCCAGGCAGCTGCGGCTACGAGAGGGCAGAGAGCTGGGAGGCAGCGCCGGCCTTCAGACTCACCTCCACAAGGAATGCCAGGGCAGGGAAGTGCCAGTATGGCATCTCTTTGCGGAGCAACTGAAGGAGATAGTCTAAGATGCTTTTACACTCATCGATGGATTCTTTGCCCATCTCCCTGGAAGGCAGAAAATGGCACTAAGATGTGGCAGCAGCTCTCTGGCCTCAGAGAGAAACAAACAACTTTCCCAGGCATCGCCTGAGAAAGTCTGAGAAGATCAGAGGAAAGAATGAAAAAACATTCTTATCTTAACATGCTGCACCTGGCATTGTGAACATTCGGAATATGTTACAGAGATTTGTCTACCAAAATGTGCTTTCTTAAGTAACTAATGGTATAGTGTTTAGACTAGAAAACACATTAAATCAACCTATATCATAACTATCTATAAGAACAATGGGTTTCTTAATAATAATTATTATTGATCGGACCTCTGAAATACATGGAGTCAGTGATAATTACTGGCCGGAGGCCCGCTCCTACGACACTAAGACCCTGAGTCGGGGGGGGAAGCCCCTCCCAGGACAGACTGATGCAGTTCTTGTCTTTACCCCCCACCCTGCAGGGGGACCTGGGCCCTTTGAGATGTGGCTGCTGCTGGGCACCCTCCTCTCCCAGCCTTTCCCAGTCTGCTTGGCTGTCCCTCGTCCCTCTGGCCCATGGCCATGGGGACTGAGTGGGATATCCCAGCCACAGAGCACAAATGCCGGGAGCAATGGGGAGAAGGGGGTCTCACCTGGCCAGCAGACCCACGGCATAAATGTGGGTGTCAGCACAGAGCAGCGTGTCCCAGCCACGCTTGCGCTCCATTGACAACACCACATCCTCATAGTCCATTTGGCACAGCAGGGACTTCAGGGTCCTCACTGCAAACCTGAGTGCAGAGCAAAGCCCGGGTCACACTGGGAGCACTGGCTCCTGCCCTGGCCATGTGGCAGGGACAGAAGGATTGGGATAGAGCACCTGTTGGGGCTGCTGGCAAGGCCATGTTCTTCCTGGCATCCCTTCCAGAAGGTATCCACCTCCTCTGGCATCTCTTTGGTGCTGAAGAACACTTGGAAGAGCAGATGCACAAATAACTGCGGGAAATGCTCATCCACTATATCTGGGACACAGCGCTCCTGAAGGATCTTCCATATCACCACAGTTGCCTGCAAAGGACGAAGCCCCCCGAGGCAGCGTTCAGTGGCAAGGTGTCCGTGTGACAGGGCCCAAGCGTGGCAGGGAGAGGCCCAGAGAGACACAGGGGGAGCAGCGGGCCTGGTGGCCCTGCAGCTGTCCCTAGGCCAGCTTTCAGGCCAGTGCCTGAGGCAGGGAGATTCAGTGGGGAAAGGAGGATGGAGAGCTGCTGGACAGGTGGCCTTGGGGCCAGCAAAGTCCACTGGCAGAAACTCACAGCCAGGGCAAAGACAGTCATTCTGTTCCCATCGCAGGTGCTCATGCTGTGCTCTGGCCAGCTCCCCAGCACATCCAGGAGTATCTGCTGTGCCAGCTCTGCAGTCCAGGGTGTGCACATGATGGTCTTCCACATGGCCATGGCAGCTCTGCGGGGTTAGAGCTCTGTCTCAGGGCATCTCAGACACAGCACCGTGGTCTGGGCATCTCTAGAGGCCCGGGTTGACTGCCGGCTCTGCCTTTGCCCACTGCCCCTCTCCAGCAGCAGCCAGGCAGCCCAGCCCTGTGGGGACAGGCCCCTGTGGGACAACGAGGGAGCATGGCAGCAGGCTTGGGGCTGACATGCCAGGGCCTGGAAAGGGAGCAGCCAGAGGGCCCTGGGACTCTCTGTTGGTCAGAAACCTGGCCCAGGCTGTACAGGGCGATGGGTTGGGGTGAGCCCTGAGCCCTCTGGGCAGATGGGCCCCATACCTGTCACAGGATGGGGCCACACGCAGGAGTGTCATTACTGCCTCATTTGGCTGCGCTTCTGTGAGATACAGCAGGGCGTTGTCCAGCCTGTGCTCAGCAGAATCATTGGCCATGAGCCACTGGTGGATGTATCTCACCATGCCGGGCACCTGGAGAAGGCACAGGGAGACTTGGAAAGCTGCCAGAGGGATCAGCGTTCCCAGGGTCCCCAGAGAAGTGCTTCCCTTCCCGCCGCACTGCGATGGCCTCAAAGGCTCACAGGGGCCAGCACTAGTGGCTTGGAAAGCCATGTGACTCATGGGGCAATTGAAGCCTGGCCACATCTGCTTACTTGCTCTGCTCTGGGAACACCACTCTGCACAAGCAAATCCAGCAGGGCGGCACTGGTCTCATGTCCGAGGAGCTCTGAGTATGCTCTGAGCCCAGGGCTCATGACACTGGTCTCTTCCTGCCGAATTCTCTTGATGAATTTGCAAACAAGCTGTAGGAGAAGAGCAAGAAGCCATGGGGTGCTGCAGGTGTGCTGCTGGGCTGAGCAGTGACAGCAGGCCCAGCCCAGGTGGGGATGGCTGCAGGTACCTGTGCTGTTCTGTGGAAGCGGCCATGGGCGGGTTCCTGCTCTTGTGTCTGGTCCAGGGCTGCATCTGGGAAAGAGCGAGCGCAGCCCGAGCTGAGGGGCTGCCGGAGAGGCCGGAGAACACAGCCCAGCCCTGCGCTGCCCAGGCAGGGACAGCCCCGCGACGGCCCAGAGCATGGAGCACGGCTGTGGGGTGTCTGCCCGGCCCCTATTCCATCCTGACCATGGGCATGGCCCCAGGGGATGGGATGGCATGGCATGGCATGGCATGGCACGGCATGGCATGGCATGGCATGGCATGGCATGGCATGGCATGGCATGGCATGGGGCCAAGCTGGCTGCAGGCACCAGCCCTGTGGCCCAGCTCTGCCACTCACCCTTCTGCCGTGGCTGGAACTGCTCCAGCTCTTCAGGCTGCTGTGCTGGGGCAGTTCCAGGGCCTTCTTTCTCCTCCTTCCCCCAGGCCAGCTTGGGCACGCTCGCAGGTCTGTGCTCTACGACACTGCCTGGATTCATGGCTGCTTGCAGAAGGTGAAAAGGAAAAGGTCCAAGTCAGCAAGTGCTGCAGTCGTGCCTTGAGGGCACCTGCAAGTGTGAAGACTTGGCAAGGCTACAGGACAGCAAGTCCTGCACTCTGGTCCTGGGGCTCCTGCCACAAGGACAGGAGACTCCTGTCAAGGACAGTGAAAAGCAAATGCCACAGTCTGCCCTCGAGGGCAGCTGCAGAAGATTTGCCTTGGGAAGGCCAGGGGTCACCAAGTGCTCTGCTCTGGCCACGAGCTCACCTGCAGGAGTAATACCTTGGGAAAGCTCTGGGTCAGCAAGGAACGAGTGGCTGTGCGAGGGCTCCTCACAGCACCGCTCTCTCGCGTCCTCTCTCGTCGTGTGCACCGAGCACTGTGGAGTGTAACTGTAACTTGTAACTGCCAACACCTCTGCCAGAGCGTGTCACCAAGGGCCCTTGGAATCCCTGTCCCGTTCCATTCCATGGTGACCATGCTGCACGGTGTCACCAAGGGCCCTTGGAATCCCTGTCCCGTTCCATTCCACGGTGACCATGCTGCACCCTGTCACCAAGGGCCCTTGCACGCACTGCCACCTGCCCTGGGGCCACCCCGTGCCCACCCAAAGTGGCCCAGGTTGGAAGGAATCCCTGGCCCCAAGTGTCTGAGACAGCCCGACGGGATCTTTAGGAATGACTCAGACCATCAGCCAACGCTGCCCTGCTCTGCAGGCTCAGGGCAGCAGAAGGAGCCCCCACGGGCTCTGCAGGAGCTGGCAGAGGCTGCCCAGCAGGGAGGCCATGGGGCACAGAGCCCCAAGGCTGCCCAGGGCCCCACGGCACAGGGGCCGTTCCCAGCCCCAATGCTCCTGGCCTGGCCTGGGCTGCACAGGGGCTGTGGCACCATGGCTGGGCCAGCACAGGGCCACAAAGGGGCCCCGCAGCCGCTGCCGGGGCTGGCAGCAAGTCCGGGCACAGACAAGGAATTGCTGAGCATGGCCTGCGCTGGCCAGGGCTGACTGTGCCAAAGGCAGAGCTCAGCTGCTCTTGATGCCTGCAGGAAAAGTCAAGAGGCCAAAGAGCCTCCATGGCTGTGCTGGGGACAGAGGCTGGAGGAGGGAAATGCAGGGAAGCTGTGGCATGGGGAGGACATGCAATTCCAGCAGACACCTCAGCCTGCAAGGTGCTCTGCTCTACCTCAGCTCCTCTCTTAGATATGCCAATCCCAGCTCAGCACCTCAGGGTACTGGGGCCCAACAAGTAGAACATGCCTGTTCATGGAAAGGGGAGCAGGTTTCAATATCTCTCTGTTCCATAACATACAAGCAAATCTTTATTATCTGCCTCACTGGAGAACTTTGAAGAAATGGTAATGTTTTCCCACCCAGAACAGCAATTTCCTGGCTCTACTGCTTTCTTCTACTGATGGCAGGAGAAGAAATACTCATCTTCCCCTCTACCTCTGCCACCAACATTCAGTATAATATTTCATGACGCGCTTCCTTTGGGCGTTTCCAGGACTCCTGGTTAAATGGCCCTATCTAAGGACATCTCTTCATTTAGAGCAGCTGCATGTATGTCCTTCCCATTGCTCCCAGATTTCCTCCTGCAGCTGTTCTCTGGTCATTCCAATGCATCTCCTTTAAATGGCTTCATGCTTTGAGCTTTTGGGAGTTTCCCAATTTTTCAGAAGTTTAAATAACTCCTTACTCAGCATCTTATTGTAAGTTTTACCTATCACCTCTTCTTATGCCTTTGTCTAAAATCCTGCCTTTATGGCAATGCCTTGTAGATGGTGGACATGTCAGATGCTGCTGGGATGTCACAAGGAGCAGAGGGAAGGGTTTTGCTTGATTCAATTTATCATATTCACATTTTTTGATGTTGGCCATGAAGAGAAAGTTTTCAGTACCCTCCTACCCCTGCCTCTGTGCGAACTGGCCAAGGAGAGACCGGGCGGGGGCGGCAAAAGTCTGCAGGCGGTGCCAAGGAGTCTGATGGGGCAGGGCGGGGCGCTCCCAACCATGGCTGGGCGGGGGCCGCGACAGACAGGGGCAGGGCAGGGGCAGGGGCAGGGCAGGGGCAGGGGCAGGGGCAGGGGCAGGGGCAGGGGCAGGGCAGGGGCGGGGAGAGAGGGGATGCGAGAGTGTGCGGCCGTGCGAGCGGGAGCGGCGGGGGCGGTGGGGAGCGGTGGTGTCTGAGGAGCCGGGCGTGTGTCCCTGTGTCTGTCTCTCTCTCGGTGTCAACGAGGCCCGAGGGCGGGCGGCTTCGTGCCGGCCCCGGGCGCCTCGGCACCGAGCCCCCGCGGCCCCCCAGGCTCCTTCCGAGCACCGAAGACCTCTGCGGGCCGTGAAGGAACCGGCCCCAAAGCGGCCGCCCGCTTGCCGGCGGTGCTGCCGGCGGCGGGCCGGGCCGGGCCGAGTCGCACCGGGGCCGGCGGCTGCGAGCTGATTTCCGCCGCACGGACGGGCTTCTCTTCCCCGCTGGCCCCGCTGACATTCTCTTCTGCGGGGCAGGGCTGTGTCGGCTCCCGGACGGGGGGCGGGGGGCACTGGGGACGCCGTTTCCACAGTTCTGCACCTCAGGAGACCCGAGCACAGGGCACGGGCTGCCCGTCGGCTCGCCTGCGAGTGCTCTGCATAATAAAGGAAACTGAACAAAATCTGCCAAGAAAATTTCTTTTTCGGCTAAGTTTCTCATACCAGGCAAATAGAAGAGCCATTCTTTCAAGAAAGGAGAAAATGGGGGGGAATAAAACCCTAAAGACAAACTGAATAAAACCCCAAACCAAAAAAATCTCAAAACAAAACACAAAACCCAAAGGAAAAAAACCCAAAAAATCCAAAACAAAACCAGAAAACCCAAAACAAAAGCCCTGCACCTCACCTGCCCTCCAAAAAACCACCCCAAAAAACGAAATACAACCCAGAAAAATACAAAAATATGTGTTGGTCTTGAAAGTGGGCGGTTTATGGGCTGGGATGGGGCTGCTAGAGCTGTCCGGCTCTGGGCTGTAAGGAGGCTGTGAGCTTCCCCTGGCTCCAGGGCCGCCGGTGCTGGGTCGGCACCCTTGCGGCAAGCGTTGTCAGGGGGCAGCAGGTCTACTCTTGCTCCAGGCAAGCCTGGGGCAATCAGGTCTACCCGTCTCCGGAGCCATCAGGTCTACCAGGATCTGGGGACTCCCGGCTCTTGGCGGTGCCCGTGCCACGGGCAGTGACGGGTGACACCAGGTCATCCCCAACTCCGCGCCGGCCCAGGGTTATCAGGTCTACCCAGCTCCAGGGTCACCTGCTTCGTGGCAGGACCTTCATGGCCAGGGTCAACAGGTCTACCCCGATGCTGAGTGACCGTAAGGTGTTGTGGCCAGGACAACAGGTCTACCCTGGCTCCGGGGCTGCTGGGTTCATTGCAGTGCCCTGGATGTGAGCGGTGGCGGGGGACAAAAGGTCTACCCTGGCTCCGGGCCGGCCCGGGGCCATCAGGACTACCCCTCTCCACGGCCGCCGTGCTCGTGGTTGCGCTCAAGCTGCGGGTGGGATTGACAGCTAGCAGAACAGAATGGTTGGAAAAAGATCTGCCACCACCAGACACCAGACCACACCCAACAGGGTCACCCACCTCCTCTTGTCTATGGACGGTAATTAGGGGACCTGAAGACTTAAAACTAATTTAAAAAAACTTGCTAGAAGCTGATATACAGTAAGGTAGTAATAACCATTTCTGAGTTAAAGTACCACGGTAAAAGTTTAAACACTTTGTAATTCTTTAATAAGTGTCCTTTAGCCAAGCAGGTCAACTGAAGAAAGTTTTAGTTAGAATATTATTAAGTCTCACTTAGTTGCTAGGAATTAAGAGAATTACCCAAAGAAGCTAACCCTCAAAAGCCAGAGACTGTAAGTTGATGCGGGCTTAAGCCCGATCAAAGAAATAGTGGAGGGATTTATTATGAAGAAAACAGCCTTGCTGAGACATTTCGGTTTGGGCTAAGTACTGACATTGAAATATTAATTAGCGAATTGCTCCTGGGAATCACCTACACCCCCACCCACACTACCATTCTAGGACTGGGATGCAAAATAGAGAGACCAGTGGAATCACGGGAGGGGGTTTTGGGGATGAAAACACCCCTAAGTGGAAGGCTGGGCACAGTGGAGGGGGCTGGATGGGTGCGCTGCTTGGGGAAAAGGGAACCACATCCCTGGTCTGTGTCTGACCTGTCACCATAGCCTGCAGGGGACCAGACTGGACTGGGCTGTGGGAAGCAGGAACAAAGGAACAACTCTTCCTGGTGTTCCCAGGAGGGAAGGACAGGGGACAGCTGCTGCTGCACTTTGGCAGCAGGCTCTGCACATGCCCTCACCCTTCGGCTACCAGGACTTCAGACACAGACTGCACACCTCTTCACCTCCGGCTACCAGTGTGCCACGGAGACTCCAGGGACAGACTCTGCAGCCTTCTCGCCCTTTGGCTACTGGGAAAAAGCTACAACAGCGGGGGTGAGCTCTGTATTGAGCTCCCTTGCTCTGCTGATCTTTTGAATAAAGAGCTGAACATTAATAAAGGCACGAGCCCTGTTTACTACATGAAGGCCCCCAAAATTCCACTAAAAAGCCCCAAAATCCCCTAAAAATCACTGCTGTTGTGCCCCCGTCCCCCGAATCCCCCATACCCCATTCAGGGTGGGCCTGGGACTGCCTGGGACCCCCAGATCTCCATAGGACCCCCTCCAGGAACCCCAAATCTTCCCCAGAGCCCCCCGCCAAAGTTGGCCCAGGACCCCCTGAGAGCCCCCAGACCCCAATTGCACCCAGCCCAGGATGCCCCCTGAGACCCCCTGAGACCCTTCCCAAGACCCCCCCCAGGACCCTTCCAGGACCCTCCAGACCCCGCCCCAAACCCAACTCTGGACCCCCCAGCCTCTCCCCAGATCCCTCCAGGACCTCTCCCGAAAACCCCCAACCCCCCCCAGACCCTCTCTGGGACCCTTCCAGATCCCCCAAAGCCCCTCCCCAAAACCTCCAAAACCTCCTAGGACGCCACCAGGACCCCCCAAACCGCTCCCCCAACTCCGCCCAGACCCTCCCAAGACCCCCCCTCCAGGCCCCTCTCAGGACCCATCCCCACCCCCCAGGTCCCCCCACAATGCTCCAAGACCCCTCCCCAGACTCTCCCTGACACCTCCAGGACCCCTCAGGATCCCCCACCCAAGAGCCCTCCAGGACGCCCAGACTGCCCCGAGGACTCCTCCATGAGCCATCCAGGACCCCCCAGAGCCCTCCCTAAACTCCCCCCGGATCCCTCCCCAAAGGCCCCCGATCCCCCCAGGACCCCTCCCCAGCCCCCCCAGCCCCTCCCAGCCCCCGGCCCCTGTGCGGAGCCCCCTCCCCAGCGTTGCGGCCCCCGCGGCTCCCGCGGCTCCCGCCTCTCCCAGCGCCTCCCCCGCTCTGGCAGCGCCGCCCGCAGGGCCCGCCCGAGCCCGGGGGGCGGGGCCGCCGGGGGAGGGGCGCCGCTCCCGGCTCCCTCTGATTGGCTGCAGCCGCGCGCTGATTGGTTGGTTCGGCACGGGGCGCGCCGCTATTGGCTGGAGGAGCCCGCGCGCGCGGTGCAGGCGGGAAATTGTCAGGGGAGCGCGGCTGAGGAGGGGCTGAGGTGGGGCCGGGGAAACTGAACGGGGGGTTTGGGGCGGCTCGGGGAGAAATTGGGGATTTCTGGGGAACTGACAGGAAATAGGCGTGTGTCTGCTGGGTTTGGGGGAATGAGGGGGCTTTAGGGAGCTTTGGGGGGAGCTTGAGAGCTTCTGGAGCGTTCTCCGTTGGGTTTAGGGGGATCTGAGGGTAATTGCGGGGGTCCGAGGGGACTTTGGCGGAGTTGTGAGAGGAACTGGGGGGATCTGGGGGTTCTGAGGTGGCTCTGGGGTCAATTTTGGGGTAAAGTGGGGGGATCTGAGGGTAATTTGGGGGCTTTAGGTGGGTCTGGGGTGGATTTGGGGCTCTGGGGACACCTAAAGGGGTGCCAGGGGGTGAAGGGGTCGCAGCCCCCCAGACGCCCCCTGAAGCCCCCCTGTCCCCACAGAGGGGTCCCGGCCCTGGCGGTGCAGGACCCCCGGCCCCAGCCCAGCATCTCCATCAACCACCTGAACCGGGACACCAAGGAGGACGGGGATGGCTGGGGGGTCCTGGGGGCTCTGAGAGTGTCCGTGCCTGTCCCCAGGGGCTCAGGCTGTCCCCTGGGTGTCCCCGAGCTGGAGAAGTCCCTCTGCGCCGTTTCCTCGCCGTTTGGGCAGATTTTGGACATTTTGGTGCGGCGCAGTCTCGGCCTGCGGGGCCAGGCCTTCCTCACCTTCAGGGAGATGAGCAGCGCCACCAACGCCCTGCGCTCCCTGCAGGGCTTCCCCTCCTGCGGCCAACCCGTGGGGAGACAGCGACTGGGGGAGTTCTGGCACTGGGGAAAGAACTGCAATGCTGGGGAAAAACCGCCAAACTCTGGCCTCAGATACCCCCAAAGTCCAACTTGGCATCCCACCAAACTCATTCACCCTGAACACCCCAAAGCTTCCCTTTCTATGACAAGCCCATGGTAAGACAGAAATGCTGGGTGAAATCCTGGAATTCTCATGGAAAAAACCCAAAATCCTGCGGAAAAAAAACAAACCCAACCAGGATTCCCCCCAAAATCCCATCAAGAATCCCTGAAATTGAGTTGGAAACACCCCTAAATCCAACCAGGAACCCCCCAAAGCTTCCCCTTCTATGACGAGTCCATGGTGAGACCCAAATCCTTGGGAAAATCCTGACATTTTGGGAAAAAATCCTGAAATTCTGGGAGAAATCCTGAATTCCTGGGGGAAAAACTCAAAATGCAGCCTCAAATATCGCCAAAATCAAACCAGGAACCGCCCCAAAGCTTCCCCTTCTACCAAATGCCCATGGTAAGAGACAAATCAGAGTAGAAGTCCTGGGATTTTGGGAACAATCCTGAAATTCTGGGAAAAACTCCAAAATCCTTGGGAAAAAACCCAAATCCAGCCTCAGTATCCCTAAAATTCACCATAACGCCCCCCCCCACCCGCCAAAGCTTCCCCTTCCGGGACAAACCAGTGGTAATAGCAGAATCTTCAGGCAAATACCCAAATTTTGGGAAAAATCCTGTAATTCTGGGACAAAAGCACAAAATTCAATTGGGAACCCACCCAAAATCCGTCCAGGAGCCCCCAAGAATTCACCCTGAATCTCCTAAACCTTCCCCTTCTACCCCACAGTGAGACCCAAATTCAGGGAAAAATCCACAGATTCTTGAAAAAACAGGAAATCTTGGGAAAAAGCCTGAAATCTGGGGAAGAAACGGAAATCTCACCAGAAATCCACCCCCCAATCCCCTGGGAATGACCCCAAATCCCTGCTGGAACCTCCCCAATTCCTCTGAATTACCCCAAAATCCTGCTGAAATTCCCTGAATTCCTTCTAGGACTTGCCAAAATCCCTCAAAAACGTCCCTGATTGCTTCTGGAACTGCCCCAGATCCATTCTGGAGCATCCCCAAATCCCTCCGAACTTCTGAAAATCCCTTGGAAGACCCCAAAATCCCTCTTGAAACTCTCCCAGATCCCCTCAGAATTCCCCCAGATCCCTCAGAAAGCCCCAGATCCCCTCTGGAGCCTCTTCCAGATCCCCCCAAAATCCTCGGGAACAACCCCAAACCCCCCGAGCCGTCCCCAGCTCCCCCCGGAGTGATCCCAAATCCCCCCGGAGCCAGCCCAGGTCCCCTCTGGAAGCTCCCCGAGTCCCTCGGGAAGCCGCAGATCCCCGGGAGCCGCCGGGCAGCGCCGGGAAAGCCCAAAGCCCCGCGGCAGTGCCGCATCCCGGCCGGAGCTGCCCCGGGAGCCCCGCGGGGCCGGGGCCGGGGCCGGGATGCGCCGTCCCAGCGGATCCAGCGCGCCCGGCCGGGCTCGGCCAGCGCGGCCCAGGGCAGGGAGCGCTGGTGGGGCGGGAGCGGGAGCGGAGCGCGAACGGGACCAGCGCAGAGCCAAGGGGGGAGAGGCCCCGGCCCCACAGAGAGCGGGGCCGGAGCGCGGGGCCGGGCGGGGATGGCTCGGCGATTGTTCCGGGCGATTCGGGCACTCGCAGCGATCTCTGCGGGATTCTTGGGCTGCTCCTGGGAGGTTTGGCTGGGATTTTGAGGGAAGTTTTCGTGGGGATTTTTGGGGTGGATTTCCTCGCACTTCGGGTGGGATGTGATAGGACTTGGGGGCATTTTTTGGGGAATTTGAGAGGGGTTTGGTGGGATTTCGGCGCGGATTTTTTGAGTGTATTTGGTGTGGATTTTGCGGGGGTTTAGGGAAATTTTGGTCGGATATTTTGGGTGATTTGGTGGGATTTTTTGTGTGGATTTTGTGTGATTGGGGGATTTTTGGCTGCATTTTTGTACAAATTTTTCTCTGTGGATTCTGTGGGATTTTCATGGGGATTTAGTGGGACTTTTTGTGGGATTTTTGTGTGGCATTTAAGGGGATTTTGGGGGCGATTTTTATGGGGATTTTGAGGGATTTCTGTGAGCCTTGGGGTGATTTTTTGTGGATTTTTTTGGGTGAGTTTTGTGGGCTTTTGGGTGGAATTTTTGTGGAGATTTACCTGGGATTTTGTGTGGTTTTTCTGGCATTTTCAAGGAATCTACAGTGGAATTTTTGTGGGAATTTTATGGTATTTTTGGTGGGATTTTTTGTGAGGATTTTGAGTCGATTTCTATTGGATTTTGGGGAGTTTGGGGGGATTTTTTAGGAAGATTTTAGTTGGGTTTTGGGTGTTTTGGGGGGGATTTTTATGGGATTTTGATGATATTTTTGTGAGGACTTTTGGTGATATTTTTGTGAGGGTGAGTGGTGCCTTTGGTTCCAACCAACTTTCCTCCCCGAGCCAACGTTACCCACTCCCTCACACGTCCCCCCCATGCCTTCCCACTGCCTTGTCCTGTCTGGGCTTCCACAGCCCCTCATCCCTTCGTGGCCCCGTCCCCTCAGGGTCTCCCCCAGCCTGGCCAACCTGATCCATCAAGAGGCACCTGGGAGCCCTCAGCATTCCAGGCAGCAACACACGGGCAGGAGGACACGGATGGCGCTTCCTGCCTGGGACAGGGCTTGTGGCCATCTCCAGGCACCGCTCTCACAGAGATCCCCACAGCTCCAGCCCCTGCCCATCTGCTCTGTGGGCAGCACAAAGGCTTCAGCAGAACCACCAAAGGCCAAGGGGCTTCTGGCCATTTTCCCTGCAACCCTGCATGCCTGGGCAGCTTGCTGAGCCCAGGAACCCTTTTCTCCCTCTTCCCCTAGGCCCTGCAGAGCCTGGGCAGCAAAAGAAAGATCCTGGGAGTCTGTCTATTACAACACATCCTATATTTCTATGCTAAAGAAAAACAAAAAGAAGAAAAGAACAATCCTAAAGAAACGAAACATTCCTGCTGGCTCGAGTGGCCCCAGCAGACAGAGCCTCTGGGATCAGCTCTCTGCAGAGCTGCAGCAGCGCAGCCAGCCGAGCCCCGACAGACGAGGCCGTCTCCTCCATGCCCTGCAGAGCCGATCATGCAGGCTGTGGAAGCGGGAATATCGAGCTCTCTCTATTCCCTGGAGGACAGACAATGTTTGAACTGCCAGGCTCGCAACGGCGACACTGATGTCATTGGCCGTGTCTTCTAGGGCTGAAAGAGAGAGGAACAGCGCCATGGTCAGTTCCCGCATCTGAGGGGACCGGAGGAGATCCCTGTGCCAGGGCCATCCCAGCCGGCTCTGGCCATGGCCAGCAGGGAGCAGGGACCAGCTGGATCAGCCCAAAGCTGCTAGCCACGAATCCCCCAGGTGCCCTGAAAGCTCTGTGTGCTCTGTCCACGCCGCCCCTGGTCTGCACAGGGAGCAGAGCCCTCCACAGCCGGGGCAGGGCTCGCAGCTCCCCCGCCAGCCCTCGCGTGCAGCCCGCTGCCCTCACTCACCCTCACAGATGAGATGGAGCTCTTCCTTCCTCCCCCTCAGGTACCGCCCGGCCGTCCCTGGGAACACAGAGCCTGTCAGGCCCAGCGGCACAGCTCCCTGCCAGCGGCGCCGCCAGCCCTGTGCCCACACGCCCTCCTGGCCCGGCTCGTGGCTCACCCATGAACCTGACGGCCGCCTCTCGCAGGGGCTCCTGTGGGCTCTGCAGGTAGGGCAGGGCCCGGCGCAGGTGCTCGGCCACGCTGCTGCTGTCCTCTGCCAGCTGGAGAGAGCGACAGGAGGGAAGGGTTGGCCCCGCAGCCCCCCGGGCCGGGGCTCCATGGGCACCCGGCTCGGGCCGCAGGAGCCTGGAGCAGAGCCCGCGCGGCCTCGGGCTGCAGCAGCGGGCAGGGGCACAGCTGCCAGCCCGCACACCGAGCACCGCGCTCAGGGGCTGCTCCAGGCTGGGGCTGCGGCTTCCCGGCCCTCCTTACCAGGATCTCAATGAACCTCCACAGTTTCTCCTTCTTTACAGGTTTTTCAAGAACTCTCCTGTTCAGGAATTTGGCCACACAAAGCAGGGTTTCCCAAGAAGCCTGGAGAGCAGTAGAGACACGGAAATGGCCCCACAGCCCAGGATCAGCATCCCTGTGCCAGGGCCAGGAGGAGGATGCAGCCTGCCAGGCGCCAGGGCAGGAGGCAGCCAAGCCCCCTCCCAGGGCGACAGCAGCAGCCCGTGAGTCCTCACCTCTGCCACACTCTGATTCTCATCATGGCAGTGGAAGAAGAGTGGGAGCAGGCTGTGACACACTTGTGTCATCAGGAGCTTTTTCTCTTCTTCCACTACAGTAGACAGCAAGGCTCGAAATACAAACATGGAGATCCACTGCACATGCCAGTCATCCTGTGTAACAGGAAGGAAACAAGACCTTGGCATCAGCTGATTCTGGCCCACCTTGGCGCAGGCCTGCATCTCCACAGGGCACCAAGTGTCTGGGCAGCAGCCAGTGGCCGTGGCTGAGGGCACAGAGCCTTACGTGTTCAAAGAGTGGCAGGAGCACCTTAGCCAGCTGCAGGGCGATGGGGCTGGGTATTGGGGTGTCATTATCCAAGAAGAAATCACTAAGTAGAACAATGCTCATCCTGACCACATCACTATCATTTTCCTGCAGGAGCTCCCCGAGGCTTTCGGTCAGGCTCCGCATTCTTTTGGCCTGTGCGGAACAAAAGTGTGTGAAAGGCCACCCTGCTGCCACAGGGCCCAGAGGCCAAAGGCCTGTCCCGCAGCCCTCGGGCAGCTGAAGTGGGAGGCAGGAGAGCTGGGAGCAGCTGACCCAGTGCCTGAAGACCAGCAACTGTGTTCCCCAGCACCACGCTGCCTGCACGGCTTCAGCTGCTGCCCCCTCCTTACCATCGAGGGATTATCCCTGACCAAGAGGAGGGCTCTCAGAACCTGGCGGCGCATCTCCGTGTGCTCACTCAGCAAGTGCCTCGACAAGAGATCCATGATGCTGTCACTGCATGCACTCAAGTCCAGGCAATGCAGGACCTGAAAGGCACAGGGCAGTGACAGGGGACCCGGCCGGCAGGAGCCCAGAACCGCACAGGGCGGGGACCAGGCAGCAGCGCAGGGCGTGGGCACCATCCCAGGCAGCTGCGGCTACGAGAGGGCAGAGAGCTGGGAGGCAGCGCCGGCCTTCAGACTCACCTCCACAAGGAATGCCAGGGCAGGGAAGTGCCAGTATGGCATCTCTTTGCGGAGCAACTGAAGGAGATAGTCTAAGATGCTTTTACACTCATCGATGGATTCTTTGCCCATCTCCCTGGAAGGCAGAAAATGGCACTAAGATGTGGCAGCAGCTCTCTGGCCTCAGAGAGAAACAAACAACTTTCCCAGGCATCGCCTGAGAAAGTCTGAGAAGATCAGAGGAAAGAATGAAAAAACATTCTTATCTTAACATGCTGCACCTGGCATTGTGAACATTCGGAATATGTTACAGAGATTTGTCTACCAAAATGTGCTTTCTTAAGTAACTAATGGTATAGTGTTTAGACTAGAAAACACATTAAATCAACCTATATCATAACTATCTATAAGAACAATGGGTTTCTTAATAATAATTATTATTGATCGGACCTCTGAAATACATGGAGTCAGTGATAATTACTGGCCGGAGGCCCGCTCCTACGACACTAAGACCCTGAGTCGGGGGGGGAAGCCCCTCCCAGGACAGACTGATGCAGTTCTTGTCTTTACCCCCCACCCTGCAGGGGGACCTGGGCCCTTTGAGATGTGGCTGCTGCTGGGCACCCTCCTCTCCCAGCCTTTCCCAGTCTGCTTGGCTGTCCCTCGTCCCTCTGGCCCATGGCCATGGGGACTGAGTGGGATATCCCAGCCACAGAGCACAAATGCCGGGAGCAATGGGGAGAAGGGGGTCTCACCTGGCCAGCAGACCCACGGCATAAATGTGGGTGTCAGCACAGAGCAGCGTGTCCCAGCCACGCTTGCGCTCCATTGACAACACCACATCCTCATAGTCCATTTGGCACAGCAGGGACTTCAGGGTCCTCACTGCAAACCTGAGTGCAGAGCAAAGCCCGGGTCACACTGGGAGCACTGGCTCCTGCCCTGGCCATGTGGCAGGGACAGAAGGATTGGGATAGAGCACCTGTTGGGGCTGCTGGCAAGGCCATGTTCTTCCTGGCATCCCTTCCAGAAGGTATCCACCTCCTCTGGCATCTCTTTGGTGCTGAAGAACACTTGGAAGAGCAGATGCACAAATAACTGCGGGAAATGCTCATCCACTATATCTGGGACACAGCGCTCCTGAAGGATCTTCCATATCACCACAGTTGCCTGCAAAGGACGAAGCCCCCCGAGGCAGCGTTCAGTGGCAAGGTGTCCGTGTGACAGGGCCCAAGCGTGGCAGGGAGAGGCCCAGAGAGACACAGGGGGAGCAGCGGGCCTGGTGGCCCTGCAGCTGTCCCTAGGCCAGCTTTCAGGCCAGTGCCTGAGGCAGGGAGATGCAGTGGGGAAAGGAGGATGGAGAGCTGCTGGACAGGTGGCCTTGGGGCCAGCAAAGTCCACTGGCAGAAACTCACAGCCAGGGCAAAGACAGTCATTCTGTTCCCATCGCAGGTGCTCATGCTGTGCTCTGGCCAGCTCCCCAGCACATCCAGGAGTATCTGCTGTGCCAGCTCTGCAGTCCAGGGTGTGCACATGATGGTCTTCCACATGGCCATGGCAGCTCTGCGGGGTTAGAGCTCTGTCTCAGGGCATCTCAGACACAGCACCGTGGTCTGGGCATCTCTAGAGGCCCGGGTTGACTGCCGGCTCTGCCTTTGCCCACTGCCCCTCTCCAGCAGCAGCCAGGCAGCCCAGCCCTGTGGGGACAGGCCCCTGTGGGACAACGAGGGAGCATGGCAGCAGGCTTGGGGCTGACATGCCAGGGCCTGGAAAGGGAGCAGCCAGAGGGCCCTGGGACTCTCTGTTGGTCAGAAACCTGGCCCAGGCTGTACAGGGCGATGGGTTGGGGTGAGCCCTGAGCCCTCTGGGCAGATGGGCCCCATACCTGTCACAGGATGGGGCCACACGCAGGAGTGTCATTACTGCCTCATTTGGCTGCGCTTCTGTGAGATACAGCAGGGCGTTGTCCAGCCTGTGCTCAGCAGAATCATTGGCCATGAGCCACTGGTGGATGTATCTCACCATGCCGGGCACCTGGAGAAGGCACAGGGAGACTTGGAAAGCTGCCAGAGGGATCAGCGTTCCCAGGGTCCCCAGAGAAGTGCTTCCCTTCCCGCCGCACTGCGATGGCCTCAAAGGCTCACAGGGGCCAGCACTAGTGGCTTGGAAAGCCATGTGACTCATGGGGCAATTGAAGCCTGGCCACATCTGCTTACTTGCTCTGCTCTGGGAACACCACTCTGCACAAGCAAATCCAGCAGGGCGGCACTGGTCTCATGTCCGAGGAGCTCTGAGTATGCTCTGAGCCCAGGGCTCATGACACTGGTCTCTTCCTGCCGAATTCTCTTGATGAATTTGCAAACAAGCTGTAGGAGAAGAGCAAGAAGCCATGGGGTGCTGCAGGTGTGCTGCTGGGCTGAGCAGTGACAGCAGGCCCAGCCCAGGTGGGGATGGCTGCAGGTACCTGTGCTGTTCTGTGGAAGCGGCCATGGGCGGGTTCCTGCTCTTGTGTCTGGTCCAGGGCTGCATCTGGGAAAGAGCGAGCGCAGCCCGAGCTGAGGGGCTGCCGGAGAGGCCGGAGAACACAGCCCAGCCCTGCGCTGCCCAGGCAGGGACAGCCCCGTGACGGCCCAGAGCATGGAGCACGGCTGTGGGGTGTCTGCCCGGCCCCTATTCCATCCTGACCATGGGCATGGCCCCAGGGGATGGGATGGCATGGCATGGCATGGCATGGCATGGCATGGCATGGCATGGCATGGCATGGGGCCAAGCTGGCTGCAGGCACCAGCCCTGTGGCCCAGCTCTGCCACTCACCCTTCTGCCGTGGCTGGAACTGCTCCAGCTCTTCAGGCTGCTGTGCTGGGGCAGTTCCAGGGCCTTCTTTCTCCTCCTTCCCCCAGGCCAGCTTGGGCACGCTCGCAGGTCTGTGCTCTACGACACTGCCTGGATTCATGGCTGCTTGCAGAAGGTGAAAAGGAAAAGGTCCAAGTCAGCAAGTGCTGCAGTCGTGCCTTGAGGGCACCTGCAAGTGTGAAGACTTGGCAAGGCTACAGGACAGCAAGTCCTGCACTCTGGTCCTGGGGCTCCTGCCACAAGGACAGGAGACTCCTGTCAAGGACAGTGAAAAGCAAATGCCACAGTCTGCCCTCGAGGGCAGCTGCAGAAGATTTGCCTTGGGAAGGCCAGGGGTCACCAAGTGCTCTGCTCTGGCCACGAGCTCACCTGCAGGAGTAATACCTTGGGAAAGCTCTGGGTCAGCAAGGAACGAGTGGCTGTGCGAGGGCTCCTCACAGCACCGCTCTCTCGCGTCCTCTCTCGTCGTGTGCACCGAGCACTGTGGAGTGTAACTGTAACTTGTAACTGCCAACACCTCTGCCAGAGCGTGTCACCAAGGGCCCTTGGAATCCCTGTCCCGTTCCATTCCATGGTGACCATGCTGCACGGTGTCACCAAGGGCCCTTGGAATCCCTGTCCCGTTCCATTCCACGGTGACCATGCTGCACCCTGTCACCAAGGGCCCTTGCACGCACTGCCACCTGCCCTGGGGCCACCCCGTGCCCACCCAAAGTGGCCCAGGTTGGAAGGAATCCCTGGCCCCAAGTGTCTGAGACAGCCCGACGGGATCTTTAGGAATGACTCAGACCATCAGCCAACGCTGCCCTGCTCTGCAGGCTCAGGGCAGCAGAAGGAGCCCCCACGGGCTCTGCAGGAGCTGGCAGAGGCTGCCCAGCAGGGAGGCCATGGGGCACAGAGCCCCAAGGCTGCCCAGGGCCCCACGGCACAGGGGCCGTTCCCAGCCCCAATGCTCCTGGCCTGGCCTGGGCTGCACAGGGGCTGTGGCACCATGGCTGGGCCAGCACAGGGCCACAAAGGGGCCCCGCAGCCGCTGCCGGGGCTGGCAGCAAGTCCGGGCACAGACAAGGAATTGCTGAGCATGGCCTGCGCTGGCCAGGGCTGACTGTGCCAAAGGCAGAGCTCAGCTGCTCTTGATGCCTGCAGGAAAAGTCAAGAGGCCAAAGAGCCTCCATGGCTGTGCTGGGGACAGAGGCTGGAGGAGGGAAATGCAGGGAAGCTGTGGCATGGGGAGGACATGCAATTCCAGCAGACACCTCAGCCTGCAAGGTGCTCTGCTCTACCTCAGCTCCTCTCTTAGATATGCCAATCCCAGCTCAGCACCTCAGGGTACTGGGGCCCAACAAGTAGAACATGCCTGTTCATGGAAAGGGGAGCAGGTTTCAATATCTCTCTGTTCCATAACATACAAGCAAATCTTTATTATCTGCCTCACTGGAGAACTTTGAAGAAATGGTAATGTTTTCCCACCCAGAACAGCAATTTCCTGGCTCTACTGCTTTCTTCTACTGATGGCAGGAGAAGAAATACTCATCTTCCCCTCTACCTCTGCCACCAACATTCAGTATAATATTTCATGACGCGCTTCCTTTGGGCGTTTCCAGGACTCCTGGTTAAATGGCCCTATCTAAGGACATCTCTTCATTTAGAGCAGCTGCATGTATGTCCTTCCCATTGCTCCCAGATTTCCTCCTGCAGCTGTTCTCTGGTCATTCCAATGCATCTCCTTTAAATGGCTTCATGCTTTGAGCTTTTGGGAGTTTCCCAATTTTTCAGAAGTTTAAATAACTCCTTACTCAGCATCTTATTGTAAGTTTTACCTATCACCTCTTCTTATGCCTTTGTCTAAAATCCTGCCTTTATGGCAATGCCTTGTAGATGGTGGACATGTCAGATGCTGCTGGGATGTCACAAGGAGCAGAGGGAAGGGTTTTGCTTGATTCAATTTATCATATTCACATTTTTTGATGTTGGCCATGAAGAGAAAGTTTTCAGTACCCTCCTACCCCTGCCTCTGTGCGAACTGGCCAAGGAGAGACCGGGCGGGGGCGGCAAAAGTCTGCAGGCGGTGCCAAGGAGTCTGATGGGGCAGGGCGGGGCGCTCCCAACCATGGCTGGGCCGGGGCCGCGACAGACAGGGGCAGGGCAGGGGCAGGGGCAGGGGCAGGGGCAGGGGCAGGGGCAGGGGCAGGGCAGGGCAGGGGCGGGGAGAGAGGGGATGCGAGAGTGTGCGGCCGTGCGAGCGGGAGCGGCGGGGGCGGTGGGGAGCGGTGGTGTCTGAGGAGCCGGGCGTGTGTCCCTGTGTCTGTCTCTCTCTCGGTGTCAACGAGGCCCGAGGGCGGGCGGCTTCGTGCCGGCCCCGGGCGCCTCGGCACCGAGCCCCCGCGGCCCCCCAGGCTCCTTCCGAGCACCGAAGACCTCTGCGGGCCGTGAAGGAACCGGCCCCAAAGCGGCCGCCCGCTTGCCGGCGGTGCTGCCGGCGGCGGGCCGGGCCGGGCCGAGTCGCACCGGGGCCGGCGGCTGCGAGCTGATTTCCGCCGCACGGACGGGCTTCTCTTCCCCGCTGGCCCCGCTGACATTCTCTTCTGCGGGGCAGGGCTGTGTCGGCTCCCGGACGGGGGGCGGGGGGCACTGGGGACGCCGTTTCCACAGTTCTGCACCTCAGGAGACCCGAGCACAGGGCACGGGCTGCCCGTCGGCTCGCCTGCGAGTGCTCTGCATAATAAAGGAAACTGAACAAAATCTGCCAAGAAAATTTCTTTTTCGGCTAAGTTTCTCATACCAGGCAAATAGAAGAGCCATTCTTTCAAGAAAGGAGAAAATGGGGGGGAATAAAACCCTAAAGACAAACTGAATAAAACCCCAAACCAAAAAAATCTCAAAACAAAACACAAAACCCAAAGGAAAAAAACCCAAAAAATCCAAAACAAAACCAGAAAACCCAAAACAAAAGCCCTGCACCTCACCTGCCCTCCAAAAAACCACCCCAAAAAACGAAATACAACCCAGAAAAATACAAAAATATGTGTTGGTCTTGAAAGTGGGCGGTTTATGGGCTGGGATGGGGCTGCTAGAGCTGTCCGGCTCTGGGCTGTAAGGAGGCTGTGAGCTTCCCCTGGCTCCAGGGCCGCCGGTGCTGGGTCGGCACCCTTGCGGCAAGCGTTGTCAGGGGGCAGCAGGTCTACTCTTGCTCCAGGCAAGCCTGGGGCAATCAGGTCTACCCGTCTCCGGAGCCATCAGGTCTACCAGGATCTGGGGACTCCCGGCTCTTGGCGGTGCCCGTGCCACGGGCAGTGACGGGTGACATCAGGTCATCCCCAACTCCGCGCCGGCCCAGGGTTATCAGGTCTACCCAGCTCCAGGGTCACCTGCTTCGTGGCAGGACCTTCATGGCCAGGGTCAACAGGTCTACCCCGATGCTGAGTGACCGTAAGGTGTTGTGGCCAGGACAACAGGTCTACCCTGGCTCCGGGGCTGCTGGGTTCATTGCAGTGCCCTGGATGTGAGCGGTGGCGGGGGACAAAAGGTCTACCCTGGCTCCGGGCCGGCCCGGGGCCATCAGGACTACCCCTCTCCACGGCCGCCGTGCTCGTGGTTGCGCTCAAGCTGCGGGTGGGATTGACAGCTAGCAGAACAGAATGGTTGGAAAAAGATCTGCCACCACCAGACACCAGACCACACCCAACAGGGTCACCCACCTCCTCTTGTCTATGGACGGTAATTAGGGGACCTGAAGACTTAAAACTAATTTAAAAAAACTTGCTAGAAGCTGATATACAGTAAGGTAGTAATAACCATTTCTGAGTTAAAGTACCACGGTAAAAGTTTAAACACTTTGTAATTCTTTAATAAGTGTCCTTTAGCCAAGCAGGTCAACTGAAGAAAGTTTTAGTTAGAATATTATTAAGTCTCACTTAGTTGCTAGGAATTAAGAGAATTACCCAAAGAAGCTAACCCTCAAAAGCCAGAGACTGTAAGTTGATGCGGGCTTAAGCCCGATCAAAGAAATAGTGGAGGGATTTATTATGAAGAAAACAGCCTTGCTGAGACATTTCGGTTTGGGCTAAGTACTGACATTGAAATATTAATTAGCGAATTGCTCCTGGGAATCACCTACACCCCCACCCACACTACCATTCTAGGACTGGGATGCAAAATAGAGAGACCAGTGGAATCACGGGAGGGGGTTTTGGGGATGAAAACACCCCTAAGTGGAAGGCTGGGCACAGTGGAGGGGGCTGGATGGGTGCGCTGCTTGGGGAAAAGGGAACCACATCCCTGGTCTGTGTCTGACCTGTCACCATAGCCTGCAGGGGACCAGACTGGACTGGGCTGTGGGAAGCAGGAACAAAGGAACAACTCTTCCTGGTGTTCCCAGGAGGGAAGGACAGGGGACAGCTGCTGCTGCACTTTGGCAGCAGGCTCTGCACATGCCCTCACCCTTCGGCTACCAGGACTTCAGACACAGACTGCACACCTCTTCACCTCCGGCTACCAGTGTGCCACGGAGACTCCAGGGACAGACTCTGCAGCCTTCTCGCCCTTTGGCTACTGGGAAAAAGCTACAACAGCGGGGGTGAGCTCTGTATTGAGCTCCCTTGCTCTGCTGATCTTTTGAATAAAGAGCTGAACATTAATAAAGGCACGAGCCCTGTTTACTACATGAAGGCCCCCAAAATTCCACTAAAAAGCCCCAAAATCCCCTAAAAATCACTGCTGTTGTGCCCCCGTCCCCCGAATCCCCCATACCCCATTCAGGGTGGGCCTGGGACTGCCTGGGACCCCCAGATCTCCATAGGACCCCCTCCAGGAACCCCAAATCTTCCCCAGAGCCCCCCGCCAAAGTTGGCCCAGGACCCCCTGAGAGCCCCCAGACCCCAATTGCACCCAGCCCAGGATGCCCCCTGAGACCCCCTGAGACCCTTCCCAAGACCCCCCCCAGGACCCTTCCAGGACCCTCCAGACCCCGCCCCAAACCCAACTCTGGACCCCCCAGCCTCTCCCCAGATCCCTCCAGGACCTCTCCCGAAAACCCCCAACCCCCCCCAGACCCTCTCTGGGACCCTTCCAGATCCCCCAAAGCCCCTCCCCAAAACCTCCAAAACCTCCTAGGACGCCACCAGGACCCCCCAAACCGCTCCCCCAACTCCGCCCAGACCCTCCCAAGACCCCCCCTCCAGGCCCCTCTCAGGACCCATCCCCACCCCCCAGGTCCCCCCACAATGCTCCAAGACCCCTCCCCAGACTCTCCCTGACACCTCCAGGACCCCTCAGGATCCCCCACCCAAGAGCCCTCCAGGACGCCCAGACTGCCCCGAGGACTCCTCCATGAGCCATCCAGGACCCCCCAGAGCCCTCCCTAAACTCCCCCCGGATCCCTCCCCAAAGGCCCCCGATCCCCCCAGGACCCCTCCCCAGCCCCCCCAGCCCCTCCCAGCCCCCGGCCCCTGTGCGGAGCCCCCTCCCCAGCGTTGCGGCCCCCGCGGCTCCCGCGGCTCCCGCCTCTCCCAGCGCCTCCCCCGCTCTGGCAGCGCCGCCCGCAGGGCCCGCCCGAGCCCGGGGGGCGGGGCCGCCGGGGGAGGGGCGCCGCTCCCGGCTCCCTCTGATTGGCTGCAGCCGCGCGCTGATTGGTTGGTTCGGCACGGGGCGCGCCGCTATTGGCTGGAGGAGCCCGCGCGCGCGGTGCAGGCGGGAAATTGTCAGGGGAGCGCGGCTGAGGAGGGGCTGAGGTGGGGCCGGGGAAACTGAACGGGGGGTTTGGGGCGGCTCGGGGAGAAATTGGGGATTTCTGGGGAACTGACAGGAAATAGGCGTGTGTCTGCTGGGTTTGGGGGAATGAGGGGGCTTTAGGGAGCTTTGGGGGGAGCTTGAGAGCTTCTGGAGCGTTCTCCGTTGGGTTTAGGGGGATCTGAGGGTAATTGCGGGGGTCCGAGGGGACTTTGGCGGAGTTGTGAGAGGAACTGGGGGGATCTGGGGGTTCTGAGGTGGCTCTGGGGTCAATTTTGGGGTAAAGTGGGGGGATCTGAGGGTAATTTGGGGGCTTTAGGTGGGTCTGGGGTGGATTTGGGGCTCTGGGGACACCTAAAGGGGTGCCAGGGGGTGAAGGGGTCGCAGCCCCCCAGACGCCCCCTGAAGCCCCCCTGTCCCCACAGAGGGGTCCCGGCCCTGGCGGTGCAGGACCCCCGGCCCCAGCCCAGCATCTCCATCAACCACCTGAACCGGGACACCAAGGAGGACGGGGATGGCTGGGGGGTCCTGGGGGCTCTGAGAGTGTCCGTGCCTGTCCCCAGGGGCTCAGGCTGTCCCCTGGGTGTCCCCGAGCTGGAGAAGTCCCTCTGCGCCGTTTCCTCGCCGTTTGGGCAGATTTTGGACATTTTGGTGCGGCGCAGTCTCGGCCTGCGGGGCCAGGCCTTCCTCACCTTCAGGGAGATGAGCAGCGCCACCAACGCCCTGCGCTCCCTGCAGGGCTTCCCCTCCTGCGGCCAACCCGTGGGGAGACAGCGACTGGGGGAGTTCTGGCACTGGGGAAAGAACTGCAATGCTGGGGAAAAACCGCCAAACTCTGGCCTCAGATACCCCCAAAGTCCAACTTGGCATCCCACCAAACTCATTCACCCTGAACACCCCAAAGCTTCCCTTTCTATGACAAGCCCATGGTAAGACAGAAATGCTGGGTGAAATCCTGGAATTCTCATGGAAAAAACCCAAAATCCTGCGGAAAAAAAACAAACCCAACCAGGATTCCCCCCAAAATCCCATCAAGAATCCCTGAAATTGAGTTGGAAACACCCCTAAATCCAACCAGGAACCCCCCAAAGCTTCCCCTTCTATGACGAGTCCATGGTGAGACCCAAATCCTTGGGAAAATCCTGACATTTTGGGAAAAAATCCTGAAATTCTGGGAGAAATCCTGAATTCCTGGGGGAAAAACTCAAAATGCAGCCTCAAATATCGCCAAAATCAAACCAGGAACCGCCCCAAAGCTTCCCCTTCTACCAAATGCCCATGGTAAGAGACAAATCAGAGTAGAAGTCCTGGGATTTTGGGAACAATCCTGAAATTCTGGGAAAAACTCCAAAATCCTTGGGAAAAAAACCCAAATCCAGCCTCAGTATCCCTAAAATCCACCATAACGCCCCCCCCCACCCGCCAAAGCTTCCCCTTCCGGGACAAACCAGTGGTAATAGCAGAATCTTCAGGCAAATACCCAAATTTTGGGAAAAATCCTGTAATTCTGGGACAAAAGCACAAAATTCAATTGGGAACCCACCCAAAATCCGTCCAGGAGCCCCCAAGAATTCACCCTGAATCTCCTAAACCTTCCCCTTCTACCCCACAGTGAGACCCAAATTCAGGGAAAAATCCACAGATTCTTGAAAAAACAGGAAATCTTGGGAAAAAGCCTGAAATCTGGGGAAGAAACGGAAATCTCACCAGAAATCCACCCCCCAATCCCCTGGGAATGACCCCAAATCCCTGCTGGAACCTCCCCAATTCCTCTGAATTACCCCAAAATCCTGCTGAAATTCCCTGAATTCCTTCTAGGACTTGCCAAAATCCCTCAAAAACGTCCCTGATTGCTTCTGGAACTGCCCCAGATCCATTCTGGAGCATCCCCAAATCCCTCCGAACTTCTGAAAATCCCTTGGAAGACCCCAAAATCCCTCTTGAAACTCTCCCAGATCCCCTCAGAATTCCCCCAGATCCCTCAGAAAGCCCCAGATCCCCTCTGGAGCCTCTTCCAGATCCCCCCAAAATCCTCGGGAACAACCCCAAACCCCCCGAGCCGTCCCCAGCTCCCCCCGGAGTGATCCCAAATCCCCCCGGAGCCAGCCCAGGTCCCCTCTGGAAGCTCCCCGAGTCCCTCGGGAAGCCGCAGATCCCCGGGAGCCGCCGGGCAGCGCCGGGAAAGCCCAAAGCCCCGCGGCAGTGCCGCATCCCGGCCGGAGCTGCCCCGGGAGCCCCGCGGGGCCGGGGCCGGGGCCGGGATGCGCCGTCCCAGCGGATCCAGCGCGCCCGGCCGGGCTCGGCCAGCGCGGCCCAGGGCAGGGAGCGCTGGTGGGGCGGGAGCGGGAGCGGAGCGCGAACGGGACCAGCGCAGAGCCAAGGGGGGAGAGGCCCCGGCCCCACAGAGAGCGGGGCCGGAGCGCGGGGCCGGCCGGGGATGGCTCGGCGATTGTTCCGGGCGATTCGGGCACTCGCAGCGATCTCTGCGGGATTCTTGGGCTGCTCCTGGGAGGTTTGGCTGGGATTTTGAGGGAAGTTTTCGTGGGGATTTTTGGGGTGGATTTCCTCGCACTTCGGGTGGGATGTGATAGGACTTGGGGGCATTTTTTGGGGAATTTGAGAGGGGTTTGGTGGGATTTCGGCGCGGATTTTTTGAGTGTATTTGGTGTGGATTTTGCGGGGGTTTAGGGAAATTTTGGTCGGATATTTTGGGTGATTTGGTGGGATTTTTTGTGTGGATTTTGTGTGATTGGGGGATTTTTGGCTGCATTTTTGTACAAATTTTTCTCTGTGGATTCTGTGGGATTTTCATGGGGATTTAGTGGGACTTTTTGTGGGATTTTTGTGTGGCATTTAAGGGGATTTTGGGGGCGATTTTTATGGGGATTTTGAGGGATTTCTGTGAGCCTTGGGGTGATTTTTTGTGGATTTTTTTGGGTGAGTTTTGTGGGCTTTTGGGTGGAATTTTTGTGGAGATTTACCTGGGATTTTGTGTGGTTTTTCTGGCATTTTCAAGGAATCTACAGTGGAATTTTTGTGGGAATTTTATGGTATTTTTGGTGGGATTTTTTGTGAGGATTTTGAGTCGATTTCTATTGGATTTTGGGGAGTTTGGGGGGATTTTTTAGGAAGATTTTAGTTGGGTTTTGGGTGTTTTGGGGGGGATTTTTATGGGATTTTGATGATATTTTTGTGAGGACTTTTGGTGATATTTTTGTGAGGGTGAGTGGTGCCTTTGGTTCCAACCAACTTTCCTCCCCGAGCCAACGTTACCCACTCCCTCACACGTCCCCCCCATGCCTTCCCACTGCCTTGTCCTGTCTGGGCTTCCACAGCCCCTCATCCCTTCGTGGCCCCGTCCCCTCAGGGTCTCCCCCAGCCTGGCCAACCTGATCCATCAAGAGGCACCTGGGAGCCCTCAGCATTCCAGGCAGCAACACACGGGCAGGAGGACACGGATGGCGCTTCCTGCCTGGGACAGGGCTTGTGGCCATCTCCAGGCACCGCTCTCACAGAGATCCCCACAGCTCCAGCCCCTGCCCATCTGCTCTGTGGGCAGCACAAAGGCTTCAGCAGAACCACCAAAGGCCAAGGGGCTTCTGGCCATTTTCCCTGCAACCCTGCATGCCTGGGCAGCTTGCTGAGCCCAGGAACCCTTTTCTCCCTCTTCCCCTAGGCCCTGCAGAGCCTGGGCAGCAAAAGAAAGATCCTGGGAGTCTGTCTATTACAACACATCCTATATTTCTATGCTAAAGAAAAACAAAAAGAAGAAAAGAACAATCCTAAAGAAACGAAACATTCCTGCTGGCTCGAGTGGCCCCAGCAGACAGAGCCTCTGGGATCAGCTCTCTGCAGAGCTGCAGCAGCGCAGCCAGCCGAGCCCCGACAGACGAGGCCGTCTCCTCCATGCCCTGCAGAGCCGATCATGCAGGCTGTGGAAGCGGGAATATCGAGCTCTCTCTATTCCCTGGAGGACAGACAACGTTTGAACTGCCAGGCTCGCAACGGCGACACTGATGTCATTGGCCGTGTCTTCTAGGGCTGAAAGAGAGAGGAACAGCGCCATGGTCAGTTCCCGCATCTGAGGGGACCGGAGGAGATCCCTGTGCCAGGGCCATCCCAGCCGGCTCTGGCCATGGCCAGCAGGGAGCAGGGACCAGCTGGATCAGCCCAAAGCTGCTAGCCACGAATCCCCCAGGTGCCCTGAAAGCTCTGTGTGCTCTGTCCACGCCGCCCCTGGTCTGCACAGGGAGCAGAGCCCTCCACAGCCGGGGCAGGGCTCGCAGCTCCCCCGCCAGCCCTCGCGTGCAGCCCGCTGCCCTCACTCACCCTCACAGATGAGATGGAGCTCTTCCTTCCTCCCCCTCAGGTACCGCCCGGCCGTCCCTGGGAACACAGAGCCTGTCAGGCCCAGCGGCACAGCTCCCTGCCAGCGGCTCTGCCAGCCCTGTGCCCACACGCCCTCCTGGCCCGGCTCGTGGCTCACCCATGAACCTGACGGCCGCCTCTCGCAGGGGCTCCTGTGGGCTCTGCAGGTAGGGCAGGGCCCGGCGCAGGTGCTCGGCCACGCTGCTGCTGTCCTCTGCCAGCTGGAGAGAGCGACAGGAGGGAAGGGTTGGCCCCGCAGCCCCCCGGGCCGGGGCTCCATGGGCACCCGGCTCGGGCCGCAGGAGCCTGGAGCAGAGCCCGCGCGGCCTCGGGCTGCAGCAGCGGGCAGGGGCACAGCTGCCAGCCCGCACACCGAGCACCGCGCTCAGGGGCTGCTCCAGGCTGGGGCTGCGGCTTCCCGGCCCTCCTTACCAGGATCTCAATGAACCTCCACAGTTTCTCCTTCTTTACAGGTTTTTCAAGAACTCTCCTGTTCAGGAATTTGGCCACACAAAGCAGGGTTTCCCAAGAAGCCTGGAGAGCAGTAGAGACACGGAAATGGCCCCGCAGCCCAGGATCAGCATCCCTGTGCCAGGGCCAGGAGGAGGATGCAGCCTGCCAGGCGCCAGGGCAGGAGGCAGCCAAGCCCCCTCCCAGGGCGACAGCAGCAGCCCGTGAGTCCTCACCTCTGCCACACTCTGATTCTCATCATGGCAGTGGAAGAAGAGTGGGAGCAGGCTGTGACACACTTGTGTCATCAGGAGCTTTTTCTCTTCTTCCACTACAGTAGACAGCAAGGCTCGAAATACAAACATGGAGATCCACTGCACATGCCAGTCATCCTGTGTAACAGGAAGGAAACAAGACCTTGGCATCAGCTGATTCTGGCCCACCTTGGCGCAGGCCTGCATCTCCACAGGGCACCAAGTGTCTGGGCAGCAGCCAGTGGCCGTGGCTGAGGGCACAGAGCCTTACGTGTTCAAAGAGTGGCAGGAGCACCTTAGCCAGCTGCAGGGCGATGGGGCTGGGTATTGGGGTGTCATTATCCAAGAAGAAATCACTAAGTAGAACAATGCTCATCCTGACCACATCACTATCATTTTCCTGCAGGAGCTCCCCGAGGCTTTCAGTCAGGCTCCGCATTCTTTTGGCCTGTGCGGAACAAAAGTGTGTGAAAGGCCACCCTGCTGCCACAGGGCCCAGAGGCCAAAGGCCTGTCCCGCAGCCCTCGGGCAGCTGAAGTGGGAGGCAGGAGAGCTGGGAGCAGCTGACCCAGTGCCTGAAGACCAGCAACTGTGTTCCCCAGCACCACGCTGCCTGCACGGCTTCAGCTGCTGCCCCCTCCTTACCATCGAGGGATTATCCCTGACCAAGAGGAGGGCTCTCAGAACCTGGCGGCGCATCTCCGTGTGCTCACTCAGCAAGTGCCTCGACAAGAGATCCATGATGCTGTCACTGCATGCACTCAAGTCCAGGCAATGCAGGACCTGAAAGGCACAGGGCAGTGACAGGGGACCCGGCCGGCAGGAGCCCAGAACCGCACAGGGCGGGGACCAGGCAGCAGCGCAGGGCGTGGGCACCATCCCAGGCAGCTGCGGCTACGAGAGGGCAGAGAGCTGGGAGGCAGCGCCGGCCTTCAGACTCACCTCCACAAGGAATGCCAGGGCAGGGAAGTGCCAGTATGGCATCTCTTTGCGGAGCAACTGAAGGAGATAGTCTAAGATGCTTTTACACTCATCGATGGATTCTTTGCCCATCTCCCTGGAAGGCAGAAAATGGCACTAAGATGTGGCAGCAGCTCTCTGGCCTCAGAGAGAAACAAACAACTTTCCCAGGCATTGCCTGAGAAAGTCTGAGAAGATCAGAGGAAAGAATGAAAAAACATCTTAACATGCTGCACCTGGCATTGTGAACATTCGGAATATGTTACAGAGATTTGTCTACCAAAATGTGCTTTCTTAAGTAACTAATGGTATAGTGTTTAGACTAGAAAACACATTAAATCAACCTATATCATAACTATCTATAAGAACAATGGGTTTCTTAATAATAATTATTATTGATCGGACCTCTGAAATACATGGAGTCAGTGATAATTACTGGCCGGAGCCCGCTCCTACGACACTAAGACCCTGAGTCGGGGGGGGAAGCCCCTCCCAGGACAGACTGATGCAGTTCTTATCTTTACCCCCCACCCTGCAGGGGGACCTGGGCCCTTTGAGATGTGGCTGCTGCTGGGCACCCTCCTCTCCCAGCCTTTCCCAGTCTGCTTGGCTGTCCCTCGTCCCTCTGGCCCATGGCCATGGGGACTGAGTGGGATATCCCAGCCACAGAGCACAAATGCCGGGAGCAATGGGGAGAAGGGGGTCTCACCTGGCCAGCAGACCCACGGCATAAATGTGGGTGTCAGCACAGAGCAGCGTGTCCCAGCCACGCTTGCGCTCCATTGACAACACCACATCCTCATAGTCCATTTGGCACAGCAGGGACTTCAGGGTCCTCACTGCAAACCTGAGTGCAGAGCAAAGCCCGGGTCACACTGGGAGCACTGGCTCCTGCCCTGGCCATGTGGCAGGGACAGAAGGATTGGGATAGAGCACCTGTTGGGGCTGCTGGCAAGGCCATGTTCTTCCTGGCATCCCTTCCAGAAGGTATCCACCTCCTCTGGCATCTCTTTGGTGCTGAAGAACACTTGGAAGAGCAGATGCACAAATAACTGCGGGAAATGCTCATCCACTATATCTGGGACACAGCGCTCCTGAAGGATCTTCCATATCACCACAGTTGCCTGCAAAGGACGAAGCCCCCCGAGGCAGCGTTCAGTGGCAAGGTGTCCGTGTGACAGGGCCCAAGCGTGGCAGGGAGAGGCCCAGAGAGACACAGGGGGAGCAGCGGGCCTGGTGGCCCTGCAGCTGTCCCTAGGCCAGCTTTCAGGCCAGTGCCTGAGGCAGGGAGATGCAGTGGGGAAAGGAGGATGGAGAGCTGCTGGACAGGTGGCCTTGGGGCCAGCAAAGTCCACTGGCAGAAACTCACAGCCAGGGCAAAGACAGTCATTCTGTTCCCATCGCAGGTGCTCATGCTGTGCTCTGGCCAGCTCCCCAGCACATCCAGGAGTATCTGCTGTGCCAGCTCTGCAGTCCAGGGTGTGCACATGATGGTCTTCCACATGGCCATGGCAGCTCTGCGGGGTTAGAGCTCTGTCTCAGGGCATCTCAGACACAGCACCGTGGTCTGGGCATCTCTAGAGGCCCGGGTTGACTGCCGGCTCTGCCTTTGCCCACTGCCCCTCTCCAGCAGCAGCCAGGCAGCCCAGCCCTGTGGGGACAGGCCCCTGTGGGACAACGAGGGAGCATGGCAGCAGGCTTGGGGCTGACATGCCAGGGCCTGGAAAGGGAGCAGCCAGAGGGCCCTGGGACTCTCTGTTGGTCAGAAACCTGGCCCAGGCTGTACAGGGCGATGGGTTGGGGTGAGCCCTGAGCCCTCTGGGCAGATGGGCCCCATACCTGTCACAGGATGGGGCCACACGCAGGAGTGTCATTACTGCCTCATTTGGCTGCGCTTCTGTGAGATACAGCAGGGCATTGTCCAGCCTGTGCTCAGCAGAATCATTGGCCATGAGCCACTGGTGGATGTATCTCACCATGCCGGGCACCTGGAGAAGGCACAGGGAGACTTGGAAAGCTGCCAGAGGGATCAGCGTTCCCAGGGTCCCCAGAGAAGTGCTTCCCTTCCCGCCGCACTGCGATGGCCTCAAAGGCTCACAGGGGCCAGCACTAGTGGCTTGGAAAGCCATGTGACTCATGGGGCAATTGAAGCCTGGCCACATCTGCTTACTTGCTCTGCTCTGGGAACACCACTCTGCACAAGCAAATCCAGCAGGGCGGCACTGGTCTCATGTCCGAGGAGCTCTGAGTATGCTCTGAGCCCAGGGCTCATGACACTGGTCTCTTCCTGCCGAATTCTCTTGATGAATTTGCAAACAAGCTGTAGGAGAAGAGCAAGAAGCCATGGGGTGCTGCAGGTGTGCTGCTGGGCTGAGCAGTGACAGCAGGCCCAGCCCAGGTGGGGATGGCTGCAGGTACCTGTGCTGTTCTGTGGAAGCGGCCATGGGCGGGTTCCTGCTCTTGTGTCTGGTCCAGGGCTGCATCTGGGAAAGAGCGAGCGCAGCCCGAGCTGAGGGGCTGCCGGAGAGGCCGGAGAACACAGCCCAGCCCTGCGCTGCCCAGGCAGGGACAGCCCCGTGACGGCCCAGGGCATGGAGCACGGCTGTGGGGTGTCTGCCCGGCCCCTATTCCATCCTGACCATGGGCATGGCCCCAGGGGATGGGATGGCATGGCATGGCATGGCATGGCATGGCATGGCACGGCATGGCATGGCATGGCATGGCATGGCATGGCATGGCATGGCATGGCATGGGGCCAAGCTGGCTGCAGGCACCAGCCCTGTGGCCCAGCTCTGCCACTCACCCTTCTGCCGTGGCTGGAACTGCTCCAGCTCTTCAGGCTGCTGTGCTGGGGCAGTTCCAGGGCCTTCTTTCTCCTCCTTCCCCCAGGCCAGCTTGGGCACGCTCGCAGGTCTGTGCTCTACGACACTGCCTGGATTCATGGCTGCTTGCAGAAGGTGAAAAGGAAAAGGTCCAAGTCAGCAAGTGCTGCAGTCGTGCCTTGAGGGCACCTGCAAGTGTGAAGACTTGGCAAGGCTACAGGACAGCAAGTCCTGCACTCTGCTCTTGGGGCTCCAGCCACAAGGACAGGAGACTCCTGTCAAGGACAGTGAAAAGCAAATGCCACAGTCTGCCCTCGAGGGCAGCTGCAGAAGATTTGCCTTGGGAAGGCCAGGGGTCACCAAGTGCTCTGCTCTGGCCACGAGCTCACCTGCAGGAGTAATACCTTGGGAAAGCTCTGGGTCAGCAAGGAACGAGTGGCTGTGCGAGGGCTCCTCACAGCACCGCTCTCTCGCGTCCTCTCTCGTCGTGTGCACCGAGCACTGTGGAGTGTAACTGTAACTTGTAACTGCCAACACCTCTGCCAGAGCGTGTCACCAAGGGCCCTTGGAATCCCTGTCCCGTTCCATTCCATGGTGACCATGCTGCACGGTGTCACCAAGGGCCCTTGGAATCCCTGTCCCGTTCCATTCCACGGTGACCATGCTGCACCCTGTCACCAAGGGCCCTTGCACGCACTGCCACCTGCCCTGGGGCCACCCCGTGCCCACCCAAAGTGGCCCAGGTTGGAAGGAATCCCTGGCCCCAAGTGTCTGAGACAGCCCGACGGGATCTTTAGGAATGACTCAGACCATCAGCCAACGCTGCCCTGCTCTGCAGGCTCAGGGCAGCAGAAGGAGCCCCCACGGGCTCTGCAGGAGCTGGCAGAGGCTGCCCAGCAGGGAGGCCATGGGGCACAGAGCCCCAAGGCTGCCCAGGGCCCCACGGCACAGGGGCCGTTCCCAGCCCCAATGCTCCTGGCCTGGCCTGGGCTGCACAGGGGCTGTGGCACCATGGCTGGGCCAGCACAGGGCCACAAAGGGGCCCCGCAGCCGCTGCCGGGGCTGGCAGCAAGTCCGGGCACAGACAAGGAATTGCTGAGCATGGCCTGCGCTGGCCAGGGCTGACTGTGCCAAAGGCAGAGCTCAGCTGCTCTTGATGCCTGCAGGAAAAGTCAAGAGGCCAAAGAGCCTCCATGGCTGTGCTGGGGACAGAGGCTGGAGGAGGGAAATGCAGGGAAGCTGTGGCATGGGGAGGACATGCAATTCCAGCAGACACCTCAGCCTGCAAGGTGCTCTGCTCTACCTCAGCTCCTCTCTTAGATATGCCAATCCCAGCTCAGCACCTCAGGGTACTGGGGCCCAACAAGTAGAACATGCCTGTTCATGGAAAGGGGAGCAGGTTTCAATATCTCTCTGTTCCATAACATACAAGCAAATCTTTATTATCTGCCTCACTGGAGAACTTTGAAGAAATGGTAATGTTTTCCCACCCAGAACAGCAATTTCCTGGCTCTACTGCTTTCTTCTACTGATGGCAGGAGAAGAAATACTCATCTTCCCCTCTACCTCTGCCACCAACATTCAGTATAATATTTCATGACGCGCTTCCTTTGGGCGTTTCCAGGACTCCTGGTTAAATGGCCCTATCTAAGGACATCTCTTCATTTAGAGCAGCTGCATGTATGTCCTTCCCATTGCTCCCAGATTTCCTCCTGCAGCTGTTCTCTGGTCATTCCAATGCATCTCCTTTAAATGGCTTCATGCTTTGAGCTTTTGGGAGTTTCCCAATTTTTCAGAAGTTTAAATAACTCCTTACTCAGCATCTTATTGTAAGTTTTACCTATCACCTCTTCTTATGCCTTTGTCTAAAATCCTGCCTTTATGGCAATGCCTTGTAGATGGTGGACATGTCAGATGCTGCTGGGATGTCACAAGGAGCAGAGGGAAGGGTTTTGCTTGATTCAATTTATCATATTCACATTTTTTGATGTTGGCCATGAAGAGAAAGTTTTCAGTACCCTCCTACCCCTGCCTCTGTGCGAACTGGCCAAGGAGAGACCGGGCGGGGGCGGCAAAAGTCTGCAGGCGGTGCCAAGGAGTCTGATGGGGCAGGGCGGGGCGCTCCCAACCATGGCTGGGCGGGGGCCGCGACAGACAGGGGCAGGGCAGGGGCAGGGGCAGGGGCAGGGGCAGGGGCAGGGGCAGGGGCAGGGGCAGGGGCAGGGGCAGGGGCAGGGCAGGGCAGGGGCGGGGAGAGAGGGGATGCGAGAGTGTGCGGCCGTGCGAGCGGGAGCGGCGGGGGCGGTGGGGAGCGGTGGTGTCTGAGGAGCCGGGCGTGTGTCCCTGTGTCTGTCTCTCTCTCGGTGTCAACGAGGCCCGAGGGCGGGCGGCTTCGTGCCGGCCCCGGGCGCCTCGGCACCGAGCCCCCGCGGCCCCCCAGGCTCCTTCCGAGCACCGAAGACCTCTGCGGGCCGTGAAGGAACCGGCCCCAAAGCGGCCGCCCGCTTGCCGGCGGTGCTGCCGGCGGCGGGCCGGGCCGGGCCGAGTCGCACCGGGGCCGGCGGCTGCGAGCTGATTTCCGCCGCACGGACGGGCTTCTCTTCCCCGCTGGCCCCGCTGACATTCTCTTCTGCGGGGCAGGGCTGTGTCGGCTCCCGGACGGGGGGCGGGGGGCACTGGGGACGCCGTTTCCACAGTTCTGCACCTCAGGAGACCCCAGCACAGGGCACGGGCTGCCCGTCGGCTCGCCTGCGAGTGCTCTGCATAATAAAGGAAACTGAACAAAATCTGCCAAGAAAATTTCTTTTTCGGCTAAGTTTCTCATACCAGGCAAATAGAAGAGCCATTCTTTCAAGAAAGGAGAAAATGGGGGGGAATAAAACCCTAAAGACAAACTGAATAAAACCCCAAACCAAAAAAATCTCAAAACAAAACACAAAACCCAAAGGAAAAAAACCCAAAAAATCCAAAACAAAACCAGAAAACCCAAAACAAAAGCCCTGCACCTCACCTGCCCTCCAAAAAACCACCCCAAAAAACGAAATACAACCCAGAAAAATACAAAAATATGTGTTGGTCTTGAAAGTGGGCGGTTTATGGGCTGGGATGGGGCTGCTAGAGCTGTCCGGCTCTGGGCTGTAAGGAGGCTGTGAGCTTCCCCTGGCTCCAGGGCCGCCGGTGCTGGGTCGGCACCCTTGCGGCAAGCGTTGTCAGGGGGCAGCAGGTCTACTCTTGCTCCAGGCAAGCCTGGGGCAATCAGGTCTACCCGTCTCCGGAGCCATCAGGTCTACCAGGATCTGGGGACTCCCGGCTCTTGGCGGTGCCCGTGCCACGGGCAGTGACGGGTGACATCAGGTCATCCCCAACTCCGCGCCGGCCCAGGGTTATCAGGTCTACCCAGCTCCAGGGTCACCTGCTTCGTGGCAGGACCTTCATGGCCAGGGTCAACAGGTCTACCCCGATGCTGAGTGACCGTAAGGTGTTGTGGCCAGGACAACAGGTCTACCCTGGCTCCGGGGCTGCTGGGTTCATTGCAGTGCCCTGGATGTGAGCGGTGGCGGGGGACAAAAGGTCTACCCTGGCTCCGGGCCGGCCCGGGGCCATCAGGACTACCCCTCTCCACGGCCGCCGTGCTCGTGGTTGCGCTCAAGCTGCGGGTGGGATTGACAGCTAGCAGAACAGAATGGTTGGAAAAAGATCTGCCACCACCAGACACCAGACCACACCCAACAGGGTCACCCACCTCCTCTTGTCTATGGACGGTAATTAGGGGACCTGAAGACTTAAAACTAATTTAAAAAAACTTGCTAGAAGCTGATATACAGTAAGGTAGTAATAACCATTTCTGAGTTAAAGTACCACGGTAAAAGTTTAAACACTTTGTAATTCTTTAATAAGTGTCCTTTAGCCAAGCAGGTCAACTGAAGAAAGTTTTAGTTAGAATATTATTAAGTCTCACTTAGTTGCTAGGAATTAAGAGAATTACCCAAAGAAGCTAACCCTCAAAAGCCAGAGACTGTAAGTTGATGCGGGCTTAAGCCCGATCAAAGAAATAGTGGAGGGATTTATTATGAAGAAAACAGCCTTGCTGAGACATTTCGGTTTGGGCTAAGTACTGACATTGAAATATTAATTAGCGAATTGCTCCTGGGAATCACCTACACCCCCACCCACACTACCATTCTAGGACTGGGATGCAAAATAGAGAGACCAGTGGAATCACGGGAGGGGGTTTTGGGGATGAAAACACCCCTAAGTGGAAGGCTGGGCACAGTGGAGGGGGCTGGATGGGTGCGCTGCTTGGGGAAAAGGGAACCACATCCCTGGTCTGTGTCTGACCTGTCACCATAGCCTGCAGGGGACCAGACTGGACTGGGCTGTGGGAAGCAGGAACAAAGGAACAACTCTTCCTGGTGTTCCCAGGAGGGAAGGACAGGGGACAGCTGCTGCTGCACTTTGGCAGCAGGCTCTGCACATGCCCTCACCCTTCGGCTACCAGGACTTCAGACACAGACTGCACACCTCTTCACCTCCGGCTACCAGTGTGCCACGGAGACTCCAGGGACAGACTCTGCAGCCTTCTCGCCCTTTGGCTACTGGGAAAAAGCTACAACAGCGGGGGTGAGCTCTGTATTGAGCTCCCTTGCTCTGCTGATCTTTTGAATAAAGAGCTGAACATTAATAAAGGCACGAGCCCTGTTTACTACATGAAGGCCCCCAAAATTCCACTAAAAAGCCCCAAAATCCCCTAAAAATCACTGCTGTTGTGCCCCCGTCCCCCGAATCCCCCATACCCCATTCAGGGTGGGCCTGGGACTGCCTGGGACCCCCAGATCTCCATAGGACCCCCTCCAGGAACCCCAAATCTTCCCCAGAGCCCCCCGCCAAAGTTGGCCCAGGACCCCCTGAGAGCCCCCAGACCCCAATTGCACCCAGCCCAGGATGCCCCCTGAGACCCCCGAGACCCTTCCCAAGACCCCCCCCAGGACCCTTCCAGGACCCTCCAGACCCCGCCCCAAACCCAACTCTGGACCCCCCAGCCTCTCCCCAGATCCCTCCAGGACCTCTCCCGAAAACCCCCAACCCCCCCCAGACCCTCTCTGGGACCCTTCCAGATCCCCCAAAGCCCCTCCCCAAAACCTCCAAAACCTCCTAGGACGCCACCAGGACCCCCCAAACCGCTCCCCCAACTCCGCCCAGACCCTCCCAAGACCCCCCCTCCAGGCCCCTCTCAGGACCCATCCCCACCCCCCAGGTCCCCCCACAATGCTCCAAGACCCCTCCCCAGACTCTCCCTGACACCTCCAGGACCCCTCAGGATCCCCCACCCAAGAGCCCTCCAGGACGCCCAGACTGCCCCGAGGACTCCTCCATGAGCCATCCAGGACCCCCCAGAACCCTCCCTAAACTCCCCCCGGATCCCTCCCCAAAGGCCCCCGATCCCCCCAGGACCCCTCCCCAGCCCCCCCAGCCCCTCCCAGCCCCCGGCCCCTGTGCGGAGCCCCCTCCCCAGCGTTGCGGCCCCCGCGGCTCCCGCGGCTCCCGCCTCTCCCAGCGCCTCCCCCGCTCTGGCAGCGCCGCCCGCAGGGCCCGCCCGAGCCCGGGGGGCGGGGCCGCCGGGGGAGGGGCGCCGCTCCCGGCTCCCTCTGATTGGCTGCAGCCGCGCGCTGATTGGTTGGTTCGGCACGGGGCGCGCCGCTATTGGCTGGAGGAGCCCGCGCGCGCGGTGCAGGCGGGAAATTGTCAGGGGAGCGCGGCTGAGGAGGGGCTGAGGTGGGGCCGGGGAAACTGAACGGGGGGTTTGGGGCGGCTCGGGGAGAAACTGGGGATTTCTGGGGAACTGACAGGAAATAGGCGTGTGTCTGCTGGGTTTGGGGGAATGAGGGGGCTTTAGGGAGCTTTGGGGGGAGCTTGAGAGCTTCTGGAGCGTTCTCCGTTGGGTTTAGGGGGATCTGAGGGTAATTGCGGGGGTCCGAGGGGACTTTGGCGGAGTTGTGAGAGGAACTGGGGGGATCTGGGGGTTCTGAGGTGGCTCTGGGGTCAATTTTGGGGTAAAGTGGGGGGATCTGAGGGTAATTTGGGGGCTTTAGGTGGGTCTGGGGTGGATTTGGGGCTCTGGGGACACCTAAAGGGGTGCCAGGGGGTGAAGGGGTCGCAGCCCCCCAGACGCCCCCTGAAGCCCCCCTGTCCCCACAGAGGGGTCCCGGCCCTGGCGGTGCAGGACCCCCGGCCCCAGCCCAGCATCTCCATCAACCACCTGAACCGGGACACCAAGGAGGACGGGGATGGCTGGGGGGTCCTGGGGGCTCTGAGAGTGTCCGTGCCTGTCCCCAGGGGCTCAGGCTGTCCCCTGGGTGTCCCCGAGCTGGAGAAGTCCCTCTGCGCCGTTTCCTCGCCGTTTGGGCAGATTTTGGACATTTTGGTGCGGCGCAGTCTCGGCCTGCGGGGCCAGGCCTTCCTCACCTTCAGGGAGATGAGCAGCGCCACCAACGCCCTGCGCTCCCTGCAGGGCTTCCCCTCCTGCGGCCAACCCGTGGGGAGACAGCGACTGGGGGAGTTCTGGCACTGGGGAAAGAACTGCAATGCTGGGGAAAAACCGCCAAACTCTGGCCTCAGATACCCCCAAAGTCCAACTTGGAATCCCACCAAATTCATTCACCCTGAACACCCCAAAGCTTCCCTTTCTATGACAAGCCCATGGTAAGACAGAAATGCTGGGTGAAATCCTGGAATTCTCATGGAAAAAACCCAAAATCCTGAGGAAAAAAAACAAACCCAACCAGGATTCCCCCCAAAATCCCATCAAGAATCCCTGAAATTGAGTTGGAAACACCCCTAAATCCAACCAGGAACCCCCCAAAGCTTCCCCTTCTATGACGAGTCCATGGTGAGACCCAAATCCTTGGGAAAATCCTGACATTTTGGGAAAAAATCCTGAAATTCTGGGAGAAATCCTGAATTCCTGGGGGAAAAACTCAAAATGCAGCCTCAAATATCGCCAAAATCAAACCAGGAACCGCCCCAAAGCTTCCCCTTCTACCAAATGCCCATGGTAAGAGACAAATCAGAGTAGAAGTCCTGGGATTTTGGGAACAATCCTGAAATTCTGGGAAAAACTCCAAAATCCTTGGGAAAAAAACCCAAATCCAGCCTCAGTATCCCTAAAATCCACCATAACGCCCCCCCCCACCCGCCAAAGCTTCCCCTTCCGGGACAAACCAGTGGTAATAGCAGAATCTTCAGGCAAATACCCAAATTTTGGGAAAAATCCTGTAATTCTGGGACAAAAGCACAAAATTCAATTGGGAACCCACCCAAAATCCGTCCAGGAGCCCCCAAGAATTCACCCTGAATCTCCTAAACCTTCCCCTTCTACCCCACAGTGAGACCCAAATTCAGGGAAAAATCCACAGATTCTTGAAAAAACAGGAAATCTTGGGAAAAAGCCTGAAATCTGGGGAAGAAACGGAAATCTCACCAGAAATCCACCCCCCAATCCCCTGGGAATGACCCCAAATCCCTGCTGGAACCTCCCCAATTCCTCTGAATTACCCCAAAATCCTGCTGAAATTCCCTGAATTCCTTCTAGGACTTGCCAAAATCCCTCAAAAACGTCCCTGATTGCTTCTGGAACTGCCCCAGATCCATTCTGGAGCATCCCCAAATCCCTCCGAACTTCTGAAAATCCCTTGGAAGACCCCAAAATCCCTCTTGAAACTCTCCCAGATCCCCTCAGAATTCCCCCAGATCCCTCAGAAAGCCCCAGATCCCCTCTGGAGCCTCTTCCAGATCCCCCCAAAATCCTCGGGAACAACCCCAAACCCCCCGAGCCGTCCCCAGCTCCCCCCGGAGTGATCCCAAATCCCCCCGGAGCCAGCCCAGGTCCCCTCTGGAAGCTCCCCGAGTCCCTCGGGAAGCCGCAGATCCCCGGGAGCCGCCGGGCAGCGCCGGGAAAGCCCAAAGCCCCGCGGCAGTGCCGCATCCCGGCCGGAGCTGCCCCGGGAGCCCCGCGGGGCCGGGGCCGGGGCCGGGATGCGCCGTCCCAGCGGATCCAGCGCGCCCGGCCGGGCTCGGCCAGCGCGGCCCAGGGCAGGGAGCGCTGGTGGGGCGGGAGCGGGAGCGGAGCGCGAACGGGACCAGCGCAGAGCCAAGGGGGGAGAGGCCCCGGCCCCACAGAGAGCGGGGCCGGAGCGCGGGGCCGGCCGGGGATGGCTCGGCGATTGTTCCGGGCGATTCGGGCACTCGCAGCGATCTCTGCGGGATTCTTGGGCTGCTCCTGGGAGGTTTGGCCGGGATTTTGAGGGAAGTTTTCGTGGGGATTTTTGGGGTGGATTTCCTCGCACTTCGGGTGGGATGTGATAGGACTTGGGGGCATTTTTTGGGGAATTTGAGAGGGGTTTGGTGGGATTTCGGCGCGGATTTTTTGAGTGTATTTGGTGTGGATTTTGCGGGGGTTTAGGGAAATTTTGGTCGGATATTTTGGGTGATTTGGTGGGATTTTTTGTGTGGATTTTGTGTGATTGGGGGATTTTTGGCTGCATTTTTGTACAAATTTTTCTCTGTGGATTCTGTGGGATTTTCATGGGGATTTAGTGGGACTTTTTGTGGGATTTTTGTGTGGCATTTAAGGGGATTTTGGGGGCGATTTTTATGGGGATTTTGAGGGATTTCTGTGAGCCTTGGGGTGATTTTTTGTGGATTTTTTTGGGTGAGTTTTGTGGGCTTTTGGGTGGAATTTTTGTGGAGATTTACCTGGGATTTTGTGTGGTTTTTCTGGCATTTTCAAGGAATCTACAGTGGAATTTTTGTGGGAATTTTATGGTATTTTTGGTGGGATTTTTTGTGAGGATTTTGAGTCGATTTCTATTGGATTTTGGGGAGTTTGGGGGGATTTTTTAGGAAGATTTTAGTTGGGTTTTGGGTGTTTTGGGGGGGATTTTTATGGGATTTTGATGATATTTTTGTGAGGACTTTTGGTGATATTTTTGTGAGGGTGAGTGGTGCCTTTGGTTCCAACCAACTTTCCTCCCCGAGCCAACGTTACCCACTCCCTCACACGTCCCCCCCATGCCTTCCCACTGCCTTGTCCTGTCTGGGCTTCCACAGCCCCTCATCCCTTCGTGGCCCCGTCCCCTCAGGGTCTCCCCCAGCCTGGCCAACCTGATCCATCAAGAGGCACCTGGGAGCCCTCAGCATTCCAGGCAGCAACACACGGGCAGGAGGACACGGATGGCGCTTCCTGCCTGGGACAGGGCTTGTGGCCATCTCCAGGCACCGCTCTCACAGAGATCCCCACAGCTCCAGCCCCTGCCCATCTGCTCTGTGGGCAGCACAAAGGCTTCAGCAGAACCACCAAAGGCCAAGGGGCTTCTGGCCATTTTCCCTGCAACCCTGCATGCCTGGGCAGCTTGCTGAGCCCAGGAACCCTTTTCTCCCTCTTCCCCTAGGCCCTGCAGAGCCTGGGCAGCAAAAGAAAGATCCTGGGAGTCTGTCTATTACAACACATCCTATATTTCTATGCTAAAGAAAAACAAAAAGAAGAAAAGAACAATCCTAAAGAAACGAAACATTCCTGCTGGCTCGAGTGGCCCCAGCAGACAGAGCCTCTGGGATCAGCTCTCTGCAGAGCTGCAGCAGCGCAGCCAGCCGAGCCCCGACAGACGAGGCCGTCTCCTCCATGCCCTGCAGAGCCGATCATGCAGACTGTGGAAGCGGGAATATCGAGCTCTCTCTATTCCCTGGAGGACAGACAATATTTGAACTGCCAGGCTCGCAACGGTGACACTGATGTCATTGGCCGTGTCTTCTAGGGCTGAAAGAGAGAGGAACAGCGCCATGGTCAGTTCCCGCATCTGAGGGGACCGGAGGAGATCCCTGTGCCAGGGCCATCCCAGCCGGCTCTGGCCATGGCCAGCAGGGAGCAGGGACCAGCTGGATCAGCCCAAAGCTGCTAGCCACGAATCCCCCAGGTGCCCTGAAAGCTCTGTGTGCTCTGTCCACGCTGCCCCTGGTCTGCACAGGGAGCAGAGCCCTCCACAGCCAGGGCAGGGCTCGCAGCTCCCCCGCCAGCCCTCGCGTGCAGCCCGCTGCCCTCACTCACCCTCACAGATGAGATGGAGCTCTTCCTTCCTCCCCCTCAGGTACCGCCCGGCCGTCCCTGGGAACACAGAGCCTGTCAGGCCCAGCGGCACAGCTCCCTGCCAGCGGCTCTGCCAGGCCTGTGCCCACACGCCCTCCTGGCCCAGCTCGTGGCTCACCCATGAACCTGACGGCCGCCTCTCGCAGGGGCTCCTGTGGGCTCTGCAGGTAGGGCAGGGCCCGGCGCAGGTGCTCGGCCACGCTGCTGCTGTCCTCTGCCAGCTGGAGAGAGCGACAGGAGGGAAGGGTTGGCCCCGCAGCCCCCCGGGCCGGGGCTCCATGGGCACCCGGCTCGGGCCGCAGGAGCCTGGAGCAGAGCCCGCGCGGCCTTGGGCTGCAGCAGCGGGCAGGGGCACAGCTGCCAGCCCGCACACCGAGCACCGCGCTCAGGGGCTGCTCCAGGCTGGGGCTGCGGCTTCCCGGCCCTCCTTACCAGGATCTCAATGAACCTCCACAGTTTCTCCTTCTTTACAGGCTTTTCAAGATCTCTCCTGTTCAGGAATTTGGCCACACAAAGCAGGGTTTCCCAAGAAGCCTGGAGAGCAGTAGAGACACGGAAATGGCCCCACAGGCCAGGATCAGCATCCCTGTGCCAGGGCCAGGAGGAGGATGCAGCCTGCCAGGCGCCAGGGCAGGAGGCAGCCAAGCCCCCTCCCAGGGCGACAGCAGCAGCCCGCGAGTCCTCACCTCTGCCACACTCTGATTCTCATCATGGCAGTGGAAGAAGAGTGGGAGCAGGCTGTGACACACTTGTGTCATCAGGAACTTTTTCTCTTCTTCCACTACAGTAGACAGCAAGGCTCGAAATACAAACATGGAGATCCACTGCACATGCCAGTCATCCTGTGTAACAGGAAGGAAACAAGACCTTGGCATCAGCTGATTCTGGCCCACCTTGGCGCAGGCCTGCATCTCCACAGGGCACCAAGTGTCTGGGCAGCAGCCAGTGGCCGTGGCTGAGGGCACAGAGCCTTACGTGTTCAAAGAGTGGCAGGAGCACCTTAGCCAGCTGCAGGGCGATGGGGCTGGGTATTGGGGTGTCATTATCCAAGAAGAAATCACTAAGTAGAACAATGCTCATCCTGACCACATCACTATCATTTTCCTGCAGGAGCTCCCCGAGGCTTTCGGTCAGGCTCCGCATTCTTTTGGCCTGTGCGGAACAAAAGTGTGTGAAAGGCCACCCTGCTGCCACAGGGCCCAGAGGCCAAAGGCCTGTCCCGCAGCCCTCGGGCAGCTGAAGTGGGAGGCAGGAGAGCTGGGAGCAGCTGACCCAGTGCCTGAAGACCAGCAACTGTGTTCCCCAGCACCACGCTGCCTGCACGGCTTCAGCTGCTGCCCCCTCCTTACCAGCGAGGGATTATCCCTGACCAAGAGGAGGGCTCTCAGAACCTGGCGGCGCATCTCTGTGTGCTCACTCAGCAAGTGCCTCGACAAGAGATCCATGATGCTGTCACTGCATGCACTCAAGTCCAGGCAATGCAGGACCTGAAAGGCACAGGGCAGTGACAGGGGACCCGGCCGGCAGGAGCCCAGAACCGCACAGGGCGGGGACCAGGCAGCAGCACAGGGCGTGGGCACCATCCCAGGCAGCTGCGGCTACGAGAGGGCAGAGAGCTGGGAGGCAGCGCCGGCCTTCAGACTCACCTCCACAAGGAATGCCAGGGCAGGGAAGTGCCAGTATGGCATCTCTTTGCGGAGCAACTGAAGGAGATAGTCTAAGATGCTTTTACACTCATCGATGGATTCTTTGCCCATCTCCCTGGAAGGCAGAAAATGGCACTAAGATGTGGCAGCAGCTCTCTGGCCTCAGAGAGAAACAAACAACTTTCCCAGGCATCGCCTGAGAAAGTCTGAGAAGATCAGAGGAAAGAATGAAAAAACATTCTTATCTTAACATGCTGCACCTGGCATTGTGAACATTCGGAATATGTTACAGAGATTTGTCTACCAAAATGTGCTTTCTTAAGTAACTAATGGTATAGTGTTTAGACTAGAAAACACATTAAATCAACCTATATCATAACTATCTATAAGAACAATGGGTTTCTTAATAATAATTATTATTGATCGGACCTCTGAAATACATGGAGTCAGTGATAATTACTGGCCGGGGGCCCGCTCCTACGACACTAAGACCCTGAGCCGGGGGGGGAAGCCCCTCCCAGGACAGACTGATGCAGTTCTTGTCTTTACCCCCCACCCTGCAGGGGGACCTGGGCCCTTTGAGATGTGGCTGCTGCTGGGCACCCTCCTCTCCCAGCCTTTCCCAGTCTGCTTGGCTGTCCCTCGTCCCTCTGGCCCATGGCCATGGGGACTGAGTGGGATATCCCAGCCACAGAGCACAAATGCCGGGAGCAATGGGGAGAAGGGGGTCTCACCTGGCCAGCAGACCCACAGCATAAATGTGGGTGTCAGCACAGAGCAGCGTGTCCCAGCCACGCTTGCGCTCCATTGACAACACCACATCCTCATAGTCCATTTGGCACAGCAGGGACTTCAGGGTCCTCACTGCAAACCTGAGTGCAGAGCAAAGCCCGGGTCACACTGGGAGCACTGGCTCCTGCCCTGGCCATGTGGCAGGGACAGAAGGATTGGGATAGAGCACCTGTTGGGGCTGCTGGCAAGGCCATGTTCTTCCTGGCATCCCTTCCAGAAGGTATCCACCTCCTCTGGCATCTCTTTGGTGCTGAAGAACACTTGGAAGAGCAGATGCACAAATAACTGCGGGAAATGCTCATCCACTATATCTGGGACACAGCGCTCCTGAAGGATCTTCCACATCACCACAGTTGCCTGCAAAGGACGAAGCCCCCCGAGGCAGCGTTCAGTGCCAAGGTGTCCGTGGGACAGGGCCCGAGCGTGGCAGGGAGAGGCCCAGAGAGCCACAGGGGGAGCAGCGGGCCTGGTGGCCCTGCAGCTGTCCCTAGGCCAGCTTTCAGGCCAGTGCCTGAGGCAGGGAGATGCAGTGGGGAAAGGAGGATGGAGAGCTGCTGGACAGGTGGCCTTGGGGCCAGCAAAGTCCACTGGCAGAAACTCACAGCCAGGGCAAAGACAGTCATTCTGTTCCCATCGCAGGTGCTCATGCTGTGCTCTGGCCAGCTCCCCAGCACATCCAGGAGTATCTGCTGTGCCAGCTCTGCAGTCCAGGGTGTGCACATGATGGTCTTCCACATGGCCATGGCAGCTCTGCGGGGTTAGAGCTCTGTCTCAGGGCATCTCAGACACAGCACCGTGGTCTGGGCATCTCTAGAGGCCCGGGTTGACTGCCGGCTCTGCCTTTGCCCACTGCCCCTCTCCAGCAGCAGCCAGGCAGCCCAGCCCTGTGGGGACAGGCCCCTGTGGGACAACGAGGGAGCATGGCAGCAGGCTTGGGGCTGACATGCCAGGGCCTGGAAAGGGAACAGCCAGAGGGCCCTGGGACTCTCTGTTGGTCAGAAACCTGGCCCAGGCTGTACAGGGCGATGGGTTGGGGTGAGCCCTGAGCCCTCTGGGCAGATGGGCCCCATACCTGTCACAGGATGGGGCCACACGCAGGAGTGTCATTACTGCCTCATTTGGCTGCGCTTCTGTGAGATACAGCAGGGCGTTGTCCAGCCTGTGCTCAGCAGAATCATTGGCCATGAGCCACTGGTGGATGTATCTCACCATGCCGGGCACCTGGAGAAGGCACAGGGAGACTTGGAAAGCTGCCAGAGGGATCAGCGTTCCCAGGGTCCCCAGAGAAGTGCTTCCCTTCCCGCCGCACTGCGATGGCCTCAAAGGCTCACAGGGGCCAGCACTAGTGGCTTGGAAAGCCATGTGACTCATGGGGCAATTGAAGCCTGGCCACATCTGCTTACTTGCTCTGCTCTGGGAACACCACTCTGCACAAGCAAATCCAGCAGGGCGGCACTGGTCTCATGTCCGAGGAGCTCTGAGTATGCTCTGAGCCCAGGGCTCATGACACTGGTCTCTTCCTGCCGAATTCTCTTGATGAATTTGCAAACGAGCTGTAGGAGAAGAGCAAGAAGCCATGGCATGCTGCAGGTGTGCTGCTGGGCTGAGCAGTGACAGCAGGCCCAGCCCAGGTGGGGATGGCTGCAGGTACCTGTGCTGTTCTGCGGAAGCGGCCACGGGTGCGTTCCTGCTCTTGTGTGCGCTGCACGGCTGCACCTGGCAAAGAGCGAGCGCAGCCCGAGCTGAGGGGCTGCCGGAGAGGCCGGAGAACACAGCCCAGCCCTGCACCGCCCAGGCAGGGACAGCCCTGTGACGGCCCAGGGCACGGAGCACGGCTGTGGGGTGTCTGCCCGGTCCCTATTCCATCCTGACCATGGGCATGGCCCCAGGGGATGGCATGGCATGGCATGGCATGGCATGGCATGGCATGGCATGGCATGGCATGGCATGGCATGGCATGGGGCCAAGCTGGCTGCAGGCACCAGCCCTGTGGCCCAGCTCTGCCACTCACCCTTCTGCCGTGGCTGGAACTGCTCCAGCTCTTCAGGCTGCTGTGCTGGGGCAGCTCCAGGGCCTTCTTTCTCCTCCTTCCCCCGGGCCAGCTTGGGCACGCTCGCAGGTCTGTGCTCTACGACACTGCCTGGATTCATGGCTGCTTGCAGAAGGTGAAAAGGAAAAGGTCCAAGTCAGCAAGTGCTGCAGTCGTGCCTTAAGGGCACCTGCAAGTGTGAAGACTTGGCAAGGCTACAGGACAGCAAGTCCTGCACTCTGCTCTTGGGGCTCCAGCCACAAGGACAGGAGACTCCTGTCAAGGACAGTGAAAAGCAAATGCCACAGTCTGCCCTCGAGGGCAGCTGCAGAAGATTTGCCTTGGGAAGGCCAGGGGTCACCAAGTGCTCTGCTCTGGCCACGAGCTCACCTGCAGGAGTAATACCTTGGGAAAGCTCTGGGTCAGCAAGGAACGAGTGGCTGTGCGAGGGCTCCTCACAGCACCGCTCTCTCGCGTCCTCTCTCGTCGTGTGCACCGAGCACTGTGGAGTGTAACTGTAACTTGTAACTGCCAACACCTCTGCCAGAGCGTGTCACCAAGGGCCCTTGGAATCCCTGTCCCGTTCCATTCCACGGTGACCATGCTGCACCCTGTCACCAAGGGCCCTTGGATCCCCTGTCCCGTTCCATTCCACGGTGACCATGCTGCACCGTGTCACCAAGGGCCCTTGCACGCACTGCCACCTGCCCTGGGGCCACCCCCAGCCCCCCAGAGTGGCCCAGGGTGGAAGGAATGCCTTGCCCCAGGTGTGTCAGACAGCCAGACAGGATCTTTAGGAAGGGCTCAGCCCATCAGCAAACGCTGCCCTGCTCTGCGGGCTCAGAGCAGCAGGAGCCCCCGCAGCTGCCGACGCAGCCGCGGCGGGAAGGGCACGGGGCCTCCACAGAAGCTGGCACGGCCTCCTCGGGACACGTCCCACATGGTGGCCGTCCTAAGCACGGCCGTGGGACACAGACCGGGAACATGTGGACCAGGGCAGGAATGCTGCTCTGAGCCCTGGGGCCCGGGCAGCGCTGACAGCAGCAGGTGAGGCACAGTCCCCGCCCAAGCAGAGTTCCCCCGAGCCCTGGCAGCACCGGTGCCCATCTCCTGCCCCAGAAACCTGTGCCCCAAAAGGGCTTCTCTGCCAGAGGGCAGCCAAAGCTGGTGTGCACTGGGGGCTGTGCTCTGTCCTACAGGGGCTATTGGTAGCAGCACCTGGAGCAACTGGTGGCAACATTTGGTGCGTGTCAGATGTTGTTGCTCCTTCCCAGAATGATTTTTTCATGGAGGGGATTAGCAGTAGCACAGAAACACCAACAGCTACTGAACTTCACAGGACAAAAGGACTCCACCGAAACACTGCCATGTTTCCTTGTGCTTTTGCGTCTTTCTTGCACTCTGAAAGAAAAAGAATTGCCCCAAGCCCTGCTATTCAAATCTCCAGCTGCTGTGTGTCTTCCTGTGGCAGCTCTCTGCAAACAAAACTGGCTGCCTGCTCAGCTGGGCAATGGACGGCCACAAACAGGGAGGGCCCTGGTGAACATCTCTTTGGTCTCGTGGGGCAGCGAGGGCACAGGAGACAAAGACTGCTCCTCCCGAGTTCATGGGGCAACAGAGAGATTTTATTTCCCAAGCCCCCCCTTACACAGGGCATTTGAAAGACCAGGCCTGGAAGCTCTCATCGGTTTTAGCTCCACGCTCCTTCAGGTTCTGGCCCGTGAGGTGCCTGCAGTTTTGGGAGATATTTGATTGGTCAAGACCCCTGTCAATCATGGGAACACCTCACCCTCCTTTTCTTTATAAAATTCTGTTTATTGTTCTCTGTCACCCATCTGCAAGGGCCCTTTGCAAACATGGGGACAGAGGAGAGCGTGCATCTAATTTGCACTGGAGCTGCAGCATTCCCCTCCAGGAACTGTTAGGGGAGAACTCAGGCCACAGGCATAATGCTTCTTGGTTACAAATTGAACTTATCTCTAAAAGCAGAAAGCTATTTAACCCTGAGCCCATTAAACACTTAGAGAAAAACCCAATTTTAAAAAACAACCTTTAAGCACTTGATCCCTTGGGGAAAAACCAAACTTCCAGAAAACAATCTGTAAACAGAAAAACTGTTTGCAAACTTGAGAAATAATTTGTAAACAAATCAAATCCATCTATGAACTGTCCATGAGGCAGGTGATCATTTGTAATGCTGTCTGTGGTTTCCAGTGTCCATATTTTAGGCAGCTGTATTGTCCTGTTGTAGGATTTATTGTAAAACATGAGAACAGACTCAGAGGGGAGGAGGGTGTACCCTCAATCCAACCCCTTTCCCCTTTTTTCTTTGTATAAAAATAATAATAGGAACAGAACATGGACTTTGAATACTATTAACTTATGCAACGTTTCATCCACATTTACTGAAAATATTTGTCTTTATCAGTCAGGTTCAGGGCGAAGAACTTGATTGGGAGATGTTTTGATCAGGGCAAGGAACTTGGTTGGGAGACATTTTCTGTATTTATATTTTATCTAGTGCAAACCATATACTTTTTTCCCTTTGTTAGAAGTTAGAAATTTTGTTATTGACTTTAATAGCTGACTTTTCACTTTTAAAATGATGACAAGTGGCAGAATGTCAGTGAAAATCTTTGCAACTGCAATTTGCTTATGATAAATCGATGTTCTATGTGTACCTCAGTGGATATTCTTTGAATCATACCAGTTTATCTTAAAGCAATGCAAGAATAATTACTCGAATATTAAGAAAAGACATGTTAATGCACATACTAGGACTTCTTTAGGACAATGATTTACTAAAATATGAATATCAATCTAATATCGATATCCAACTGAGATGGACAAAAACTCTCTACGGGTTTAAAGTTAGAAAGTGTATGTTTATTGAGACAGCCGGGCAGTACCTGGGATAATTCCCTAATGCACACTGCAAAAATCACAGGTATTACAAAGCTTTTCTATTTACAGAAGTCTTGAATACACAAAATATGAATGCATATTCATATCCCTGTCACTTCCTCTGATCTGCTTCACATGCTGATTGGCAAAAAGGCAATTAAGCATGTGTAGTTCTGTTCCCTGAAATGAGTCTGGGGTCCATTTTGGGGAGGGGTTTCCAAAATGAGGAAGTAAAATAAGTCTTCCTCGTTCTGACCTTTCTGCCTTTCCCATGCACACGTGACAAATGAATCCTTGCCGTTTTCCTGTGCTTAATGGATTCCTAAAGTATGGGAAGTCTGCAACTGTTTTTGTGTCCCTGAAATCTGTTTATCACATTCTGTTTCACATGATAAGCACAGCTACCCAAGCATAAAGCTGGCAAGCAATGAGTTAATAGATCCTGGATATCTTATCTAAGATCCAGCTACTGTTAACTATGAACAAAGCCCATTTATCTACTTCCGATAAGTCAGCAACATCTAATTTAACTATCATCTTAACTTTCCTAAAATTCTTAATTCTTCAAAATTAATGTCTCACCGGGATTGGGGACAGGGAATGGGAATGGGGACAGGGAATGGGAATGGGGACAGGGAATGGGGAATGGGAATGGAGACAGGGACTGGGAGTGGTGACAGAGACAGGGAATGGGGACAGGGACCAGGAATGGGGACAGGGAATAGGACTGGGACAGGGACAGGGAATATGGTACAAGGATCAAGAATGGGGTCCGGATTGGGATGGGAGCAGGATGGGAACGGGACGGGGGGACACGGGAACAGGCAGGGGCAAGGGGAGTATGGAAGGGGAGTAAGGAATGGGGCAGCTGCTGCAGGGGATGAGGTGTTGGGATGGGGCACATGGGGACAGTTCCAGGGCAGGGGATCCTTGACCAGCTGCCCAGAACCTCCACCAGGGTCTCCCAGGGCAACTGGAGCCGCTCAGCCTGGGGTGCCCAAAGCCCTGAGCAACTCCCAGGTCCCTCCCAGGAACCCCCAAGTCCTTCAAACCCAGCATCCCCCATATCCCCTGCAAGACCCCCCCCTCCATGTCCCTATCCTTGTCTTAGCTCAACATCTTTATTTTTGCCTGCTTTTAAGAGTTTTGAAAGGGCAAAGAGAAATGAAAAGAAAATCCAGGCCACGGGGAGCCAGGAGGATGTGGATCCCCCCAGCCGGGTGTCTTCCCAACATGGATCAGCAGCACCACAGGTCACCAGGGCTCTGCCCACCGGGGCTCACTGGGGATCATCCAGCACGGATCCTCCCATGGGGGATGGAGCTGGAGCAGCGCACGGAGCTCTTCCCACACTGGGGCACTCGCAGGGCTGCCCTTCGTGGTGCCTCTGCTGGTTTGGGGTCAAGGTTGAGCTGTGTGATGAGCTCTTCCCACAACTGGGACACTCGTAGGGCCTGGGACATCACCAGGAGTGGGGCTGGGATGTGCCCTGGTGCTTGGGACATCACCAGGAGCGGGGCTGGGATGTGCCCTGGTGCCTGAGACATCACCAGGAGCGGGGCTGGGATGTGCTCTGGTGCCTGGGACATCACCAGGAGTGGGGCTGGCTCTGATGCTCTCCAGTGCCTGGGACATGACAAGGGGCGCTGCTGGCTGGGGTTTGTTTGGTGCCTGTGCAATCCCAAGGGCAGTGTCACAGCGGGGCAGCTCTCAGTGTCCCCAGCAGGTCACAGTGTCCAGGGCAGCCCGTGCCAGCGGTCACTGCGCACACAGGGCAGGCTGGGCTGGACAGGGGACGGGGCAGAAACGCTGCCCCGGGACTGGGGTCTCCCCCTGCCTCTGGGGCCCAGCCCCTGCTGGGAGTGCCTTGGGCAGGGCACGGGGCTGCTGCTGGGCCAGGGGGACAAGCCGTGCCCCCTGTCCCCTGCTGCTGGGCCAGGGTGTTATGGACAAATTCAATTGGGGAGGCTAATTTTAGATAAATCAATTAACAAGAATTTATTAAGCAAACGGTATTAAGCAAAATAACAGGTCTGGGTGGCCAGGGAGCCTCTGCTCTGCCACGGCGCACCTTCCCTATTTGACATTTTTGTTTTTATAGTCCCTTTTTTTTTCCGGCTGACGTATTTTCTCTCTATGCACTCTGTACCCGTGCAATTGGTTGCTAGGGGGTCTTTTTTTCTGCCCTTGGTGGTCGTAGGAATGAATGCTCCTCATCTTCCTTGCAGATTGTCCTTGGCCTAAAAGTTAACTTGTATATAATTACACAGTCTTCTATGCTAGTTGCATTCCCTACTCAGTTCAAATTCTCATATCCTTTAACGCTCATTTTGATGAACAAAGACCTTTTTATTTATTACAATGTCCCCTTTTCCTCTTTACCAATTTGTTCATTAAAATGCTTAAACTCTTGGTAGTTTAAGAACAGGGTTTCATCTACTTCTAAGTCCCTGGGCAATGTTTCCTACCTATCTCTATTAAGCATTAGATGAGCTGCCTCTAGTCTTCCTTTTACAATGTCTATGATTTTATTAAAAATGTAAGGTTTGAAAGTTAAACTTAGTAACAACAATATTACGGGATCTGCAATCCCCCTTATACAGAATTCTCCTTGAGTGCCATACCCCGGAGTTTTGCACCCCTCAGGGTACCATGAGGTATTTAAACATTTATCTTGATGGGTGACTGCCCAGGCGGTTGCTATGGTTTCACAGCCCCAATCCTCACACAGACATTCCACAGGATAATGACAATATCCCCTCCCAGGATTGGAACTAGGACACCAATAGGTAGCCTGGAGTTCAGGTTTACTCCATCCCCAGATAGAGTTTATCAAGTCTTTGTTAGTAACAAAAAAATGGGAGCTACAGTGGTGGCATTATGCTTAACAACTTTCCCTTGGTCTATTTTGATCAGAGTCCAATTAAATGGCTGGTGTGCATAGTCCCCTTGACCAGGCCAGGTACAACATATAACTAATATGCACAGAATTTGCCAGCAAGGGTGGAGTCCAAACCGCCCCAGGGTTTGATTATCATTATCTCCCCATTCCCAGTGCTTGTTTTGACATGTTATTGCCGGGCTCACCTTTACCCTTGGGAGATCAGTATCCTTGAGGCAGTTCTTGAAATACTTTGAATTGTCCCAGTCTGAGGGCTCTTTCCTCCACCGCTTCTCATCCCTCTGCCTCGCTCGCCGACTCGGTTGCTCTGAGCCGCGAGGCGCACCATCTTCTCGGAGCAAGGATATTCTTCAGGAGGACCCTTACTCTGTTTTTGTTGCCTCTTTTTGAATGATTCCAAATTTTTATCCTTCACTTGTGATGAGTCACACTGAATCCCAGGTAAAGTTTTCCAGCAATTCCCTTTTATAATTTGGAGTTCATTGGAGTGGAAACAAAAATTTTCAGGCCTAGCTCCCTTAATAAACACCTCCCACCACTCTTGGGATTCTCTTGGCAGGGTCCCGTTCTCTTCTCCAATCCTTAGGACTGACTCTGTCAGTTCTCTTTCTAACTGATAACACCCTTAACAAATACCCCTAGGAGGAGTGCCTCTGTAACTATGGACCCACCACTGTTCCGGCAAATTTTACAAATATGGCATACAAAAGGGTAACAATCACAATCACAATTTGTACAATATACTCTAAAATCATTAGTTATAGGATATCCATAGTCCAATATCTCACTCTACCAGCTGGTTCGTACAATTCTTACTGAGTCCACTCAGTCCATTTAAATGTGACCTTAAGATCCCCGGGCTGGCTGGTTATTCTCCAGGGCTCTTCGGCAGCAGCAGGAATCGCTCCCTTTATTCGGCTCGCATGGGTCCACCCCTTCTCGGAGGTTCTGACTGCAGTTTCTGTAGTGAGTAAAACAACATAGGGGGCTTGCCAATTTGGGGTTAGTGAGGTTTCTTTCTAGGTTTCTTATTAACACCTTATCACCTGGATTTATATTGTGGATTGCTAGGTCTAAAGGAGGTTGTTGCACTAGTAACCCAGCTCTTCTAAGCCCTTCCCGAGCCTTCATAAGTTGCATGACATATTGGTTAATTTGTTGATTACTTATTTCAGGGTGATCTATAGGAGAATCCATGTCATAAGGCACCCCATAAAGCATTTCAAATGGAGAAATTCCAATATTGGTTCTGGGCAGAATTCTTATATTTAACAAGGCTAAAGGTAAACATTTTACCCAAGATAACTGTGTTTTATACATCAATTTAGTTAGTTTTTCTTAATTTTCCCATTTACCCTTTTCACTTTACCTGAGCTTTGTGGATGTCAGGGAGTATGATATTGCCACTTTGTTCCTAGAGCTGTAACTACTTCTTTGATTATTTTGAAGGCAAAGTGCGGCCCTCTGTCAGAGTCTATTACTTCTGCTAGTCTGTAGCAAGGGATTATCTCTTCTAATAGTATTTTTACTACTGTTTGTGTAGTTGCCCTGGAGGTAGGGAATGTCCCTACAAAGTGAGTCAAGTGATCTATTATCACCAATAAGTGTTTATACCTTCCTACTTTAGGCAAATCAATAAAATCGATTTGAATGTGGGAAAACAGTCTATGTGCCAATTCCCATCTTCCCCCATTTCCCAAACCACTCAGGATTTCTCACACCTGGGTCTACTCCTGGGTCAGGGGTCTCTTCAGCCCCTCTAGAAATCTCAGCCCTCGTTCTAGAGAGACTGCAGACTGTGTAGAGAAAGTTACCAGATTAAACACCAGGAAGATGGTCTCTTTAACAGTCAGGGGAAACGGAACATTCTCTAATAGGGAGCTAAGAGATTCTGAGGAGAAGAAGGAAAGCAACGGCTGAAAAGCCTCATCCCCTGCTTCCCCTCTAACAAACTGGCTGCACAAGCAGGACCATGAGCCATGCATTCCTGGAACAGACTTCAGCACCTTCATAAACCCCCTGGATGCCACCACACCCTAGCACAGCCTGATGGATATTCTGGTCAGTGCCCTTCTACTGCAAAAACTACGTATTAGGGACAATACCAGAGCTATTCCTGGATAAAAAAATAAACATAGAGACCATAGAGGGATTAAGATCTCAAAAAAAACCCTAGGGACCAGGAACACATACAGGCCTCCGCTCTAAAAGACACTATGAATTCAAACAACAAAGCCAGTAACTGCTCCATACTAACACAAAGTAATTGGAACCAAAATATGATTAGAACGTTTTTGTTTTTTTTTTCATTCTCTCCAGCCACGAGATGGGCAGCAAAATATTTGTCCTAGTTTGGGGCAAATTTTGGAGAAAAACCTCTGGAAGGAGCCCCCAGAAAACAAACCCCCATGGCCCCTCCCCACCCACCTGATTCGGGAAGAATTTTCTCTGAGAGAAGTGGAAAATAACCTGTTTATTTAACAAACAAAACCCTTCCCAGCACTAAAAAAATTAACAACACCAGGTGACAACCGAATTCTTTCACCACTCTGCAGAGATGACAAATCCAGAAAGTCTCTCCTGGGAGTGGTCGCCCGGGTCTGGGCGCTGGGGATTGCTCTGGGCACTGGGGATGGCTGCTGCAGATCACAGAGCGCAGGCTCTCGGTGCTCCTTGGTGTTTAGAGGGTCCCAGTCCAGAGCAGGTTGGAGTGACATTCAGGAAAGGGAAAGGGAAAGGGAAAGGGAAAGGGAAAGGGAAAGGGAAAGGGAAAGGGAAAGGGAAAGGGAAAGGGAAAGGGAAAGGGAAAGGGAAAAGAAACAGTCCAGGGAAAGAATTGGACTGCTTAGCTAAATTAATTTAAAATGCAAAGGCAAAAGGAAAAGCAAGCAAAAAAGCAAAGCAAAGCAAGCAAAAGCCAGCAAGCAAAAGAAAGCAAGTCAGTCAACACTGGCCTCTTCTAGACAGCAGACCATGGGGGCAGGTGAGCCGTCCGATAACAAGGCAAAACAAACCTTCACTTTCTGAGTCAGTTCTGAGAGCACAGAACAGAATATCAAACATAAACAGAACACACGATTGGAGATACAAACACCATAATGTCACCCTTGGACATTCCACCCCTTACCTCCATATCTTCAACATCATGTAAAAACTCCATCAAGTAAAAACTTCCATCTTTCACTTACTCATACACATTTCCTTCTATTTCACTTGCTCAAACCTTTGAGCCTTACACATTTCCTTCTGTCTCATGTCTGTGTGTTTTCGTGTACAGACACTGGCAGTAAAATCCAGCAAATAGTGATATTTGCACGAGTCTCACCCCACAGTCAGATCCCCCTGAGGTACACATCGTGTTGCTCCATCTCTCTGCATTATCCACCATGTACAACCTGGTCCCTGAGCAAAGACAATCCCACAAATGGGTTTGTCTGTACTTGAGGCAGAATTGATCCACACTGATTTCCCTAACAAACCTCTGACATGTGCCACTGGGACTTTATCTCCATCTACTATATTCAGGGGCTCAGACTGGGCAGGACCTGCTCAATTGGTGGAACCTCGGCTGTTAACTAACCAGGTGGCCTTTGCTAAATGCTGCTCCCAATTTTTGAAAGAACCCCCACCCAAAGCTTTTAAGGTTGTTTTTAACAGTCCATTGTACCTCTCCACTTTGCCTGCAGCTGGTGCATGGTTTGGGATGTGGTACGCCCACTCAATGCCATGTTCCCTAGCCCAGGTGTTGATAAGGCTGTTCTTGAAATGAGTCCCATGGTCTGACTCAATCCTCTCAGGGGTACCATGCCTCCAAAGGACCTGCTTCTCAAGGCCCAGGATGGTGTTATGGGCTATAGCATGAGACACAGGGTAGCTTTCCAACCATCCAGTGGTGGCTTCTACCATGGTCAGCACGTAGCGCTTGCCTTGGCGTGTCTGGGGCAGTGTGATGTAGTCAATCTGCCAGGCCTCCCCATACTTGTACTTGGACCACCGCCCACCATACCACAGGGGCTTCACTCTCATGGCCTGTTTGATGGCAGCGCACGTCTCACAGTCATGGATCACCTGAGAAACACTGTCCATGGTTAGATCCACCCCTCAGTCTTGTGCCCACTTGTAGGTGGCATCTCTGCCCTGATGACCTGAGGTATCATGGGCCCATCGAGCCAGGGACAACTCCCCCTTATGGTGCCAGTCTAAGTCTATCTTTGACACCTCTATTGCTGCTGCCTGATCTACCTGCTCATTGTTTTGGTGGTGCTCATTAGCCCGACTTTTGGGGACATGGGTTTTGGAGGGATGCCGCGGGAGACAAGACTCATGATATCATGATCATCAAGTCTCAGTTTATTGTGACAGATTACACAGTTTATATATGTTCGTTAATTAGCTCATACATATTGCAAAAGCCAAGCTCATGATTGGTTGCTATGTGACTTGTACTATTATCTTAAAAGTATCTGTGTGATCGATACATGCCTGTCCAGCTGGCCTTGCAGTTAGAACAGCTTAGTACTCCTTTGTTCTTCTCTATCTACTTCTACATACCAAGCAGTTTCAATATCCTGCTTTCTGCACACCATCTACTCTTCAGGGCCATGCGAATTTTGCAGCAGTCACGTAGCCCTCCCTATTTGGACTAATTTTACAATATCATGTCCCTTGTCGTTCAACCATTCCTCTGTCAGGCTCTCTTCATCTCCCCCGTTTTCCTTTTATACAAGAAGGTGTGCATTCAGCATTTTCTGCAAAAGCTGCTGCATCAAGCCTTGCAAGCAAGTAAACACACAGGGCAAAACAAGCAAAAGCATCACAATTATGCTTAGAACTATTATGCCGTATTTGATAATGTCTCTTAACTATGGTCCGATCTCTAATCCTTTTAGCTATCTTTTTAAACCTAATCTATCCTCTACCTTTAACTGTTGAGTTAGCTTGGTCAATTTTCGTATTTGGTTGTGGATGGATGTAGAGTGATCAGATAAGTTCATACAGCACATTCCTTCAAATTCTTCATAACTATGACCTTGGGCTAGAAGAAGTAAATTAGTGGCAGCTGCTCTGTTTTGTAGAACTGCATGACAGATACTACCTATATTTGTGGCAAGCTCACTTAACATTTTAGATGGAATATTAATTTATTTTTCTGTCCAGTAGGCTAGGATTTTTAATTGTGTGAGAGCTTGCACTGAAGCAACTCGTGGGGTGAAAAATGAGGTTAGTATTACAGAAGTGCACCCCACTTCATATTTCTCATATTTTTGATTGTTCTGTTTAACATGAAAGGAACAAACTTAATTCTAAATACAAACTATATTTATGATAAACTTAATGTTATGCTTCTGATTATCTAATTGATTGTCCCTCTTTTTCTTTTGCCATTGAAAAGCAATGGTAAAATGAACAGAAAAATCACAGGCATTACTAAAACTCATTAAAACTTAGTAAAAAAATCTATAACATAATTAAAAACACACTTATGAAAAAACCCAAAGTCTACAATCTTCTGTGGGTGAAACACAAATCTTTGCACAATCCACTTTTGCTGTGCATCCTCTGATTTACTTGTGGAGAGATTAGTGTTCTCTTGAAATTGATAAGTTTAACATTCTTCAATGAAATCTATCCAGATTCTGCACCTGCTAAAACACAAACAAACTCAACACTCCCCACAGGGACTGGAGGGTCCTCTCTCAATTCTGTTTCCTAAAATTTGCATGAAGAAATGGAAATATCAACATCTTTGTTATAAACATGAAAAAACATCAAGAACAAAACAATGCATACACAATTAATATTACATATAAAATCACAGTTACCAAGTGCTACACTATCAAATTGTCATCCCAGAGTCTGAAGCAGCTGATAAACCTTAAAACAACAGAGATCCGGATAAAACATGTCCGGATCATGTTTCTCCAAAACTCCTTTTGAGGCTCAGCTGCCCTATATGGTCAAATTGTCAAGCCAAAAGGACTTGAATACTTTTTGATGCAGAAAACACCTGGGTCAATCACACCATCCACGTAGAGCCAGAGCTTGGCCAGAGCTCAAACTCTAATTGGAGGATATGTTTTAACACATTATAAAACAAAAGTCCTAGAAATAACAGTTATAAGTAAAAAATCTTATTATTAAAAATTTATCAAACTATTAAATAATTGAACCTGTTTAAAATCTCTTTCAAGACAAAAATTCTCTAAATACAACAAACCCTTTCTTCAGAAATCTGAAAATTTGAAGTCTGAAATTTTGAATTAAAATTTGGACAATGAATTTTTAAAGGAAGATGAATTGCAGCTGCATAAAAGATTGGATAAAGAAAACACATGAGTAGTTAAAAAATCAAAAACACAGGATCCTGAAAAAATATCTTGTAATCAATCACCTAAAGAGACAATAAAACATACGAAAACTGACTGTAAATACTATAACAACACCTTAATACCTTAATACCTTAATAATAATTCTTATCACAAAAATCAGACAACTCACATTTTATGATCAACCTATTAACAAGAAATGTTTAAAATAGTTTAAGACAATCCTTTTAAAGCACTCATATAACATTAGTAACAATCACTACTTATCATTACTTACAAAAACTTAACAATCACTATTTATCGTATTATCTATAAAACTTAAAAATCACTATTACTTATATTATTATCTATAAAAACCCAAAGACAGAGATTACAAACTCAATACTAAAATTCCATCAGATGACATTTTCTCAACTCTTTGTTTTCAGAGACATTTTTGGTAATTAAATCATTACTAACATTTCTATCTTTATACAGTGATTTTTATCTATATCATATTTGAAATAACATTGATTCACATAATGTTCATCCTTCTTGGTATCTTGGAAAACACTCGGTACTGCTGTACTTTTTCATTACGTCTTCTGACTCTTGTAAGAAATTGGGAAGATGCTGTTGAAATTTTTGCTGTAGTGTTGCGATCCCGCCACCGGCGGCGCTGCTGCTCTCGGCGTTGTCGCTGCCATGGCAACCAGGACTGTGCCGCCATCTCCGCCGCCATTGCTGGGCGCTGCGGGGAGATGAGGGGCGGCGCCGCCTCGCTCCCGTCCTTGTTGTGTCACCTTGTGGATGGGAGAAGAGACACCCCCGCCACGGCCGCGCCCCGCCTGCTCCGGCTCCAGCGCGGCTGAGCCCCAGGAACGCCCCTCTCCCCCCTTGCGCTGCTGCTCGGCAGCAAGGAGCCTTCCGTCTCTCGGCTGATGTTCGCTCCGCCCCGGGCTCGCCTCCGGCTCGGTGCTGGCCGTCCCCGCTCTGTCTGGCCCCGCGCCTGCTCCGTTCTACCTGATTCCCGTTCACAAAAAGTGAATTTGGGATCCCAGTCCCGTTGCTATAAAGCAATTTGGATCTCAATTTCCAGCACCTCAATGCTACTAGTGTCTATGGGAGGTACAGGCATTTCAGAAGCAGAGATGGGAATGGGAAAATTTGTGAGAACCGGAGGGTTTGGCTCACTGGAGAGAAGCGAGGGTTTACATTCCTTATTTTTCTCCAGAGCTGTCCGTATCGCTTCCACTGCCCTCTTTTCTGCCTGACACATTAGCAATTCGTTATCAACCACACTCCAAAGTTTACTCATTTTCTTGTCCGGTTTATCCTCATCTAACACTAATTCCCACAACTTATCCCTATATCTTCTCCATTCTGAAAGTTTATGAACACTATGGGGGTTAACAAAAAAGCCGTAAGACTCAGCATGATGCAATAGCGAAGGGAGATCCTTATCTAAGTCAATCCCCCTAATCTGCCTTTTTCTAAGAGAAGCACTAAATAAATCATATGCTGCTTGCCTTTCCATGATTACATCGGTACCGTTGCTGGCTCCTTCAGGCTTCGGCAGCACGTATCGGCTGAGCTCGCCGCTGCGGTCACTCAGGGTGCGGAGCAGAGCGTTTCGGCTCTTTCGCCGTCCTTCCAGCTGCAGGACCCGAACTCCCACGCAGCACCTCTCTCGCCTTAGGCTCGGATCAGGTCCCTGCTTTCGGGCGCCAGTTGTTAGAGGGAATGCCGCAGGAGACAAGACTCATGATATCATGATCATCAAGTCTCAGTTTATTGTGACAGATTACACAGTTTATATATGTTCGTTAATTAGCTCATACATATTGCAAAAGCCAAGCTCATGATTGGTTGCTATGTGACTTGTACTATTATCTTAAAAGTATCTTTATGATCGATACGTGCCTGTCCAGCTGGCCTTGCAGTTGGAACAGCTTAGTACCCCTTTGTTCTTCTCTATCTACTTCTACATACCAAGCAGTTTCAATATCCTGCTTTCTGCACACAATCTACTCTTCAGGGCCATGCGAACTTTGCAGCAGTCACGTAGCCCTCCCTATTTGGATTAATTTTACAGTGTCGTGTCCCTTGTCGTTCAACCATTCCTCTGTCAGGCTCTCTTCATCAGGAGAGTAGCATAAAACAGCTTTAATATTAAGTGACAGCACCACAGAGTTCCTTGGCAAGAGTCACTCTGCTCCTGATTGGACACTTCAGGCACACCAAGGAAACAAAGCAACAACAAAACCAAACAAAATCCAGGCAATCAAACCAAAAATGGGTCAAGAACTGTCCCGGTGTCTGTGTGTCTCTGTGTGTTTGTGTGTGTCTGTGTTTGTGTGTGTGTGTGTGTGTGTGTGTGTGTGTGTGTGTGTGTGTGTGTGTGTGTGTGTGACAAAAGGACAGTGAGGGCAAGGATAAAAGGAATACAGCCTAAAAGCTAAACAGAGCTGTGGAATAACACTTAACAATATTCAACTTCGCTTATAACTTCTATTAAGCTTCACAAATTAGCAAAAGAACAACTCTTAGCAGCATTTAACTTTGCTTACAGCTTGTGACTTTGTCGCTATAAGACACGTGAAAGCACGACGCGAGCCACCTGCTATTTTCAAGGTAAAGAGAAAAGTTTATTCTCTGACTCCAACTTTTATACTTTCCCAAAGGTGACATTGGATTGGAGAGTGAATGGGCCACCTGTCCAAAGACATTGGACAAAGCACTAGTACATCAAGTTTGTCCAGCCCCATAAAAGATTGTAAACAATATGTTGTTGAGTGAAATTGTGTGGGAAGGTTCTCCAACAGAATGGAAACTCAGAAGGCTTTAGAAAATCTTAAGAATCAGGGTGACATGACTTAACCTTACTTACAGGCCTGACTGGCTCAGCTATCCAAGGCAATCAAAGTCCTCAGAGAGCAGCATTTCTGCCACATTTCCCTGATCACAGGCACTCCTGTGTGCACACAGACACAAAGAGTCACTACAAGGCACCTGTGAGAAATTCCCCTGGGCAAAGGGAAATGCTCCCTGTGGAGGCTTTGGCATCTCCCCAGGAAATGAAGGGTTGAGCCTGGAGCAGACAGTGTCTTTGATGAGCTCCAGAGGAGCTGAGCCCAGGGGCTGCTGGCAAAGGCCCTGGCCCAGTGAGCATTTCTCAGCTGGCAGGGCGGCCTGAGAAGGGGAAAGGGGAATGCACCAGACCAGGAACCATGGAACCAAGGGACCATTGTTACACTGTGGGGCCTTGTGAGAAGAAGTGACCATTGGGACACTGTGGGACCATGTCAGATCAAGAGACCATTGGGATACTGTGAGTCCTCATGGATTCATGGACACCACTGTGACATTGCTGGGCCTCATGGAAGCAAGGGGACCCTAGTGACGCCGTGTGCCTCAGTGGAATGTAGGCATCATTGTGACACTGTGAGGCCCCATCCAACCAAGGCTCCATTGGGACACTGCGAGACCCCACGGAAACAAAGCTCCAGGGTAACACAGAGAGGCTGCCTGTAATCAGTGCTCCATTGGGACCCTGTGGAGCCAAAGGAGAGCGTTGTGACACTGCAAAGCCCCATGGTCCATTGGTCCAAAGGTCCATTGTGACATTGCAGGACTCATGGAACAGAGGAGTCACATGACACTGTGGGGCCTGTGGAACCATGGAGAACATTGTGACACTGCAAGGCCTCATGGAATCATTAGGACTGTTATACGTGTGTAGGATAATTCGTGCAAATAAAATTGTCATCTCTTTTATAGTTATGTGCTGTTAAATTATACTCTTATAGGAAGTTTTTAAATCGCACAAGCCAGCAACAGCGATTGCAACACCATGTCAAAGCCACCTGGACAAGAGAGGGAGGACTTTATTTACAAGCGAACGAATGTGGCCAGCCCAGAGAGGGATCATGCATCAAGGTTGTCCGAGAAACAGCCGGATGATAAATTGTCCTGGGTGGGTTGTAAGATATGCTTTTATTCTATTTGCCATCTGTTGGAAGTTGGGCAGGTTTGTTATCTCTCAAGAACAATGGTGTGCTAGAAGAGGTAATGGTTTTTAATGGTCCATTTACTGATTCAGTGCAGGGCTGGTAACGTAACACCATCCCATTGTGAGATGTTCCACCCAGAGGGGGAAGCCAAGCACTCTTTTATTGTATAAAGGGGTAGCTTTTGGGGAGACGAAGCAGCTCTCTCTTTGCGGGATTCCCAGAGAAGCAGCTCCTTCGGCAGGACTCCCAGAGAAGCGGCTGGAGCGCGGTGAGGCAGCGGCAGCGGGGCTCAGAGGCATCCCCGGCGCAGAGGAAGACCGGCCCAACTGCCACCAGATCTTCAGAGAAAACTATGCCCTTTCTAAAGATCACCACTTCAGCTGCATTTCATCAGCCACTGCAAAGGAGCAGCTATCATTTCGACCGGAGTGATACCAACACCCCGAATACTCAGGTTCTGGACTTTTTCACTAGTTTTTTTTGTACCGATTGCATTTGCCTTTTTAAATTCTTATCTGGTTTTCTCCTAGTAAAGAATTGTTACTCCCATTCCCATATATTTGCCTGAGAGCCTTTTAATTTAAAGATCCTGGTAATTCAGAGGGAGGGGGGTTTGCCGTTCTCCATTGCACAGGAGGCTTTGCCCTCTTTCACAGACTCCTGTCTTGTCGAACCAAGACAGATTTTGGCGCATCAATGTGGGGCACGAGGGCATTGAGAGGGAAAAAGTATTAACAGTTCTTAAGTAATTTGGTTTTTTGTTGTGTGTAAAAACATCTTAAGCATCACCTTGTGGTCTAGTTTACCTTGGTTTGGGTGGCATGTGATCATAGCTATACTTTTCCCATTTGCAGACCCCTATCTAAAAATGGGTCCTATAACTAAGGCTACTGTGTCTGTTATCAAGTTTGGCTTCTGGGTTAATTGGGTGAGGAATTCATGGATCTTTAATTTCCTCTGGAAGGCAGGTACATGGATTCATAGCTATCACACACTAACTGTATGTTTTTGGGGTTACTTTAATAACGGTACCTACTGCAAGGAAATAGCACCTGGGGAAACTTTCTCCCAACCTTTTAACCATCTTTTTGGGTGTGCTCCACCAGTTCTCAAAGGGTTAAGATCCTTTCTAAGTGCTAATGATACCATACAATGGGCGGTGTTGCTGATAGTCCTGTTATATTTAGCACTCAGAGATAAGGGAAGATTAACCTGGATAACTACCCTCACACCTACACCAGAGGCTAGGTATGCTCCTGCAGAACCTGACACTGCCCCAGAGACTCGAGATGCTGCTGCTCCAGAGCCTGACCCTGCCCCACAGTCCACCTCAGAAATGAACCACCCAGATTGGGTGAGGGTTCTGGTTAAGGAGATACAAGAGATGCTGAAGGAGTGCATTTCCCCAGCTGGTGAGAAACCGGCCCTTTGCTTTGAGGAGGGATAGTCTAATAGTACAGCTGTGGAACCCACAGATGTTACAACTGTTCAGGTTCCAGCTGAACCACAAAGGCAGACACGGTCAGCAGCAGTTGCCCCAGTAGAAACAAGGAAGTCTAAGGTGAAAGCAGAGCACCCTGCAGATAGGGACACGAATGGAGGAACCTCACAACCCACAGGGGACCCAGAGATTGCTATCATCACCGAGTCCCTGACGTACGAAAGTCTTCGTAATCTGCATAAAGACATTGTGCGACAAGGGCATGAGGCTTATGCTACCTGGCTACTCCGGGTTTGGGATCTTATGGGTACAGGCGTGCAGCTGGATGGTGGTGAGGCAAGGAACTTGGGACCCTTGACCCAGGACTCGGGTATAAATCAGATTTTTGTAATGGAACCAGGGTCCCTTTCTCTCTGGGAGCGGCTCTTAATGATTGTCAGGGAGAGGTTTGTCCACAGGGAGAGAATGCAGGAGCACCATCATAGAATGCGCTGGAAGACCCTCGAGGAAGGGATCCAACAGCTGAGGGAAGTTCAGTATTGGAGGTACTCTTTGGGAGGGATGGACGACACAATAATAACCCCGACACGGTCAGGTGTACAGGACAAATGCTGTGGAGTCTAGCAAATCTTGGGCCATCTCAATACACCACTTTCATTGCAACAATCAGTGCTGACGCTCACCGGGAGACAGTGGGCTCTGTTGCCAACAAACTTAGGAATTATGAGAGTATGATTAATGGCCCAATGCAGGCTCATATCTCAGCTGTGATTAAGGAGTTTAAAGAGGAGATGAGGGAGGAGATAAGGAACCCGTGAGAGTCACAGGCCCCAGAATCAGTGCCCAACAATCCCCAGCTAGAGAGAGAGGGTGGTTCTTCCTGCGTGACCATGGGGAAGACATGGGGAGGTGGGATGGGAAACCCACTTCTGTCCTGGCAGCACGGGTCCATCAACTCAAGGAGGGAAACTCTAACTGGGGGAGTTCCAACAAAGTAAAGGTAGCCTCAACCTCCCGTGACCAAGCTTGTGGGTACGATCTGTCAGACCCCCTTGAAGGGACCTCTAGTATGTATGCCCAAGAAAGGAATAATAACCAGTGTTAGAGGGGCCCTGTCTCTAGCCAGGGAGAGGCACGGGAAAACCGGATCTTCTGGACAGTGTGGATCCGATGGCCTGGCACATCAGAGCCACAAAGATATGATGCTTTAGTTGATACTGGTGCACAGTGTACTCTGATACCATCGGGACATGTGGGGGCAGAGCCTGTTTCCATTGCTGGTGTGACAGGGGGATCACAACAATTGACTCTGGTGGAAGCCGAGGTGAGACTGACTGGGAAGGAGTGGAAGAAACATCCTATAGTGACTGGCCCAGATGCTCCGTGTATCCTAGGCATAGACTTCCTCCGGAACAGCTATTACAAAGACCCAAAGGGACTCAGGTGGGCTTTTGGAATAGCCGCTGTAGAGGCAGAAGACATTAAGCAATTGAACACCTTGCCTGGACTGTCAGAAAACCCCTCTGCAGTAGGACTGCTAAGGGTGGAAGAACAACGCGTGCTAATTGCGATCTCGACAGTGCACCGCCAGCAGTATCGGATGGATCGAGATGGCGTGATCTCCACCCACAAAATGATTCGGGAGTTGGAGAGCCAAGGGGTGGTCAGCAAAACCCACTCACCCTTCAACAGCCCCATCTGGCCTGTGTGCAAATCTGAAAAAGAATGGAGATTGACTGTGGACTATCGTGGCTTAAATGAAGTGACTCCGCCACTGAGCGCTGCTGTACCGGATATGCTGGAACTCCAGTACGAGCTGGAGTCCAAGGCAGCAAAGTGGTATGCCACCATTGATATTGCTAATGCATTTTTTTCCATTCTTCTGGCAGCAGAATGCAGGCCTCAGTTTGCTTTCACCTGGAGGGGTGTGCAGTACACCTGGAACCGACTGCCCCAGGTGTGGAAACACAGCCCCACCATCTGCCATGGACTGATCCAGACTGCACTATAAAAGGGTGAGGCTCCAGAACACCTGCAATAGATTGATGACATCATTGTGTGGGGGAGCACAGCGGCAGAAGTGTTTGAGAAAGGTGAGAGGATCATCCAGATACTACTAGAAGCTGGCTTCGCCATCAAGAAGAGCAAAGTCAAGGGACCTGCCCGAGAGATCCAGTTCCTGGGAGTGAAATGGCAGGATGGACGGTGCCAGATTCCCACTGAGGTCATCAACAAGATCACAGCTATGTCCCCACCAACCAGCAAAAAGGAAACACAAGCTTTCCTAGGTGCCATAGGTTTCTGGAGAACGCACATTCCCGAGTATAGCCAGATCGTGAGCCCTCTTTATCTGGTTACCCGAAAGAAGAATGATTTCCACTGGGGCCCTGAGCAGCAACAAGCCTTCACCCAGGTCAAGCAGGAGATCACTCATGCTGTAGCCCTTGGCCCAGTCAGAACGGGACCAGAGGTCAAGAACGTGCTCTACTCTGCAGCCGGGAACCATGGGTTGTCCTGGAGCCTTTGGCAGAAAGTGCCCGGGGAGACTCGAGGCCGACCACTGGGATTCTGGAGCCGAAGTTACAGAGGGTCTAAAGCCAACTACACTCCCACAGAGAAGGAAATCTTGGCTGCCTTTGAAGGAGTCCAAGCCGCCTCGGAGGTAATTGGCACAGAAACACAACTCCTCCTGGCACCCCGACTACCAGTGCTGGGGTGGATGTTTAAAGGAAAGGTTCTTACTACCCACCATGCCACTGACGCCACATGGAGAAAATGGATTGCCCTCATCACTCAGCGTGCCTGTATTGGAAACCTGAATCGCCCTGGGATTTTGGAGATAATTACAAACTGGCCAGAAGGTGAAAACTTTGGTCTCACTGATGATGAGGAGCAGGTACAAGTGGCAAGGGCTGAAGAAGCTCCACCATACAACCAACTACCAGCAGAGGAGTCCTGCTACGCTCTTTTCACTGATGGTTCCTGTCGCATTGTAGGGATGAACCGGAAATGGAAAGCAGCCGTATGGAGCCCCACACGCCAAGTTGCACAAGCTACTGAAGGAGAAGTTGGATCAAGCCAACTCGCTGAACTCAAGGCCGTTCAGCTAGCTCTAGACATTGCTGAAAAGGAGAAGTGGCCAAAGCTCTACCTTTATACTGATTCGTGGATGGTGGCCAATGCTCTGTGGGGCTGGCTGGGAAGGTGGAGGAAGGCCAACTGGCAACGTAGAGGAAAGCCAATCTGGGCTGCTGATATATGGAAAGACATTGCCTCTCGGGTGGAAAAGCTAATGGTGAAAGTCCATCATGTAGATGCCCATGTTCCCAAAAGTTGGGCTAATGAGGAGCACCGAAACAACGAGCAGGTAGATCAGGCAGCAAAAATAGAGGTGTCATAGACTTAGATTGGCATCGTAAGGGGGAGTTGTTCCTGGCTCAATGCCTCAGGTCATCAGGGCAGAGATGCCACCTACAAGTGGGCACGAGACCGAGGGGTGGATCTAACCATGGACAGTGTTTCTCAGGTTATCCATGACTGTGAGACGTGTGCTGCCATCAAACAGGCCAAGAGAGTGAAGCCCCTATGGTATAGTGGGTGGTGGTCCAAGTACAAGTATGGGGAGGCCTGGCAGATTGACTACATCACACTGCCCCAGACACGCCAAGGCAAGCGCTACGTGCTGACCATGGTGGAAGCCACCACTAGATGGCTGGAGACTTTCCCTGTACCTCATGCCACTGCCCGGAACACCATCTTAGGCTTGGAAAAGCAAGTCCTGTGGAGACACGGCACACCTGAGAGAATTGAGTCTGACAACGGCACCCGTTTCAAGAACAGCCTTATCAACACCTGGGCCAGAGAACATGGTATCGAATGGATATGTCATATTCCTTATCATGCTCCAGCTGCCGGCAAAGTTGAACGGTGCAACGGACTCCTTAAGACTACCCTAAAGGCACTTGGTGGGGGAACATTTAGATACTGGGAAATTAACCTGGCAAAAGCAACCTGGATGGTCAACACCCGAGGGTCTGTCAGTCGAGCTGGCCCTGCCCAGTCAGAACCCTTACACACAGTAGATGGAGATAAGGTCCCTGTAGTAGATATGAAAGGTATTTTAGGGAAATCTGTTTAGATTAATCCCACCTCAGGCAAAGGCCAACCCATTAGTGGGGTTGTCTTTGCTCAAGGACCTGGTTACACTTGGTGGGTAATGCAGAAAGATGGTGAGACCCGCTGTGTACCACAGGGAAACTTAGTCTTAAGTGAGAACTGGGTGTAAGATTTCATTGTGTGCAGATGGAAATAGAATAAGGGGTGGATAATGTCCTGGTTTGTAAGATAAGCTTGTATTCTATTTGCCATCTGTTGGAGGTTGGGCAGGTTTGTTATCTCTTCCAAGAACAATGGTTTGCTACGAAGAGGTAATGGTTTGTTAATGGGCCATTGACTGAATCACTGCAGGGCTGGTAACATAACACCATCCCATTGTGAGATGCTCCACCCAGAGGGGGAAGCCAAGCACTCTGTTATTGTATAAAGTGGTACCTTTTGGGGAGACAGAGCAGCTCTCTCTCTTTGAGAGATTCCCAGAGAAGCAGCTCCTTCGGCAGGACTCCCGAGAGAAGCGGCCGGAGCGCGGTGAGGCAGCGGCGGCGGAGCTCGGAGGTGGCCCCCGCGCAGAGGAAGACTGGCCCAACTGCCACCAGATCTTCAGAGAAAACTGTACCATTCTAAAGATCACCATTTCAGCTGCAATTCATCAGCCACTGAAGAGGAGCAGCTGTAATTACAACTGGACTGCTACCAACACCCCGAATCCTCAGAGTGAAAGGTTGTAGAATTTATCACTAGTTTTGTTTGTACCAATTGCATTTGCCTTTTAAAATTGTTCTTTAGTTTCTCCTAGCAAAGAATTCTTACTCCCATTCCCATATCTTTGCCTGAAAGCTTTTAAATTTAAAAATCCTGGAAATTCGGAGGGAAGGGGTTTACCTTCTCCATTGCACAGGAGGCTTTTGCCCTACTTCACAGACTCCTGTCTTGTCCAAACAAGACACACAGACACTGGGACAGTTCTTGACTAATTTTGGGGTTGATTGCCTGGATTATGTTTGGTTTTGTTTTTGCTTTGTTTCCTTGGTGTGCCTGAAGTGTCCAGTCAGGAGCAGAGTGACTCTTGCCAAGGAACTCTGTGGTGCTGTCACTTAATATTAAAGCTGTTTTATGCTACTCCACTGCTAGGATTTCTAAAGTGCTCTCAAGCCCTCCTTCATAAGAGGGTGAAGGAGCCCTGGCCAAGCTCTGGCCCTGGGGGCACAGGGATGCTGCTAGGGGGTCCCTGTCTCCCTTTTCCAACTGTGACGGCCCTGAGCCCCTGTCCCCGTGTCAGGCTCTGGGCTTGATCTCCTCGAACATCCTCAGCGGGAGGCTGCAGCGCCAGGGGCAGGGGGACCCAGAGGGACACGGAATGCCACTGTGCACCAGCAGCTTTGGACTTCTCTGGGAGGAACTGTGAGTGGGAGCTGGCTTGAAGTGACCTCCCCAGTAAGGTCACAGAGCCCCTGAGATGTCACACTGCCTCCTGGGATGTCACAGCCCACCCTGGGATCTCACAAATCCCCCTTGTGATGTCACAGAGCCAGTGCTGCTCTATCACTCTGGGATGTCATACAGTTGCGCTGTGATGGCACAGAAGACTCTGGCATCACAAAGTCAGCCCGTGTCACAATCCTCTAGTGCAAGCGGGAATCATGACAGTTCATTTTCCCCGTCTCAGAATTAGCAGAAGTAGATAGGCTTATCATGAGAAACCGAATGTGATAAACATGTTAGAAATGCAAGGCTCCAAGTTATTAGTTATTATTTTAAAAAAAGTTATTAAGAGTACCAAATATAAATTTTGAGAAAAATGAAAAAATGCCACTATAAAAAAAAGGCAGCGTGGAGCCAGGGATTGCCACCGGGTGAGACACAGGTTTGACAGCTGCAGCAGAGGGTCCTCTATGCTTCACACCGACCGTCCTGTCTGACCCATTTCTATACGATTTTCCTTGCCTGAGCCAGAGTCCCTTTTCTTCCTTTTTGGAGTGCATGTATTCATGTGGAGTTCTTTTCTCTGTGGCAAGTTGAACAATACGTGTCCGGAGAGTGATGAACACCTGTGTTTGCAGTCCCGGAATTCGGATTTGAGATGTACATCCCTGATGGCTCTGACTATCTCGGTCTCGGATATTTATCGTGTATTTATCGTCCAGGTGTTTCTCGGACAACCTTGATGCATGATCCCCCTCCGGGCTGGCCACTTTCATTTGCTTGTAAATAAAGTCCTCCCTCTCTTGTCCAGGTGGCTTTGACATGGTGTTGCAATCGCTATTGCTGACTTGTGCGATTTAAAAACTCCCGATAAGAGTATAATTTAACAGCACATAACTATAAATTAGATGACAATTTTTCTTACTGACGTATAACAGTCCTAATGATTCCATGAGGCCTTGCAGTGTCACAATGTTCTCCATGGTTCCACAGGCCCCACAGTGTCATGTGACTCCTCTGTTCCATGAGTCCTGCAATGTCACAATGGACCTTTGGACCAATGAACCATGGGGCTTTGCAGTGTCACAACGCTCTCCTTTGGCTCCACAGGGTCACAATGGAGCACTGATTACAGGCAGCCTCTCTGTGTTACCCTGGAGCTTTGTTTCCATGGGGTCTCGCAGTGTCCCAATGGAGCCTTGGCTGGATGGGGCCCCACAGTGTCACAATGATGCCTACATTCCACTGAGGCACATGGCGTCACTAGGTCCCCTTGCTTCCATGAGGCCCAGCAATGTCACAGTGGTATCCATGAATCCATGAGGACTCACAGTATCCCAATGGTCTCTTGATCTCACATGGTCCCACAGTGTCCCAATGGTCTCTTGATCTCACATGGTCCCACAATGTCCCAATGGTCCCTTGGTCTCACAAAGCCCCACAGTGTCCCAATGGTCACTTCTTCTCACATGGCCCCACAGTGTAACAATGGTCCCTTGGTTCCATGATTCTTGGTCTGGTGCATTCCCCTCTCCCCTTCTCAGGCCGCCCTGCCATCTGAGAAATGCTCACTGGGCCATTGCCTTGGCCAGCAGCCCCTGGGCTCAGCTCCTCTGGAGCTCATCACAGACACTGTCTGCTCCAGGCTCAACCCTTCATCCCCTGGGGAGATGCCAAAGCCTCCAAAGGCAACATTTCCCTTTGCCCAGGGGAATTTCGCACAGGTGCCTTGTAGTGACTCTCTGTGTCTGTGTGCACACAGGAGTGCCTGTGCTCAGGGAAAGGTGGCACAAATGCTGCTCTCTGAGGGCTTTCATTGCCTTGGATAGCTGAGCCTGTCAGGCCTGGAAGTAAGGTTAAGTCATGTCACCCTGATTCTTAAGATTTTCTAAAACCTTCTGAGTTTCCATTCTGTTGGAGAACCTTCCCACACAATTTCTGTCAACAACATATTGTTTACAATCTTTTATGGGGCTGGACAAACTTGATGTACTAGTGGTTTGTCCAATGTCTTTGGACAGGTGGCCCATTCACTCTCCAATCCAATGTCACCGTTGGGAAAGTATAAAAGTTGGAGTCAGAGAATAAACTTTTCTCTTTACCTTGAAAATAGCAGGTGGCTCGCGTCGTGCTTTCACGTGTCTTATAGCAACAAAGTCACAAGCTGTAAGTAAAGTTAAATGCTGCTAAGAGTTGTTCTTTTGCTAATTTGTGAAGCTTAATAGAAGTTATAAGAGAAGTTGAATATTGTTAAGTGTTATTCCACAGCTCTCTTTAGCTTTTAGGCTGTATTCCTTTTATCCTTGCCCTCACTGTCCTTTCGTCACACACACACACACACACACACACAGACACACAAACACACACACACACACACAAACACACAGAGACACACAGACAGCGGGACAGTTCTTGACTCCTTTTTGGTTTGATTGCCTGGATTTTGTTTGGTTTTGTTGTTGCTTTGTTTCCTTGGTGTGCCTGAAGTGTCCAGTCAGGAGCAGAGTGACTCTTGCCAAGGAACTCTGTGGTGCTGTCACTTAATATTAAAGCTGTTTTATGCTACTCCCCTGCTGGGGATTTTTAAAGTGCTCTCAAGCCCTCCTTCATAAGAGGGTGAAGGAGCCCTGGCCAAGCTCTGGCCCTGGGGGCACAGGGATGCTGCTAGGGGGTCCCTGTCTCCCTGTTCCAACTGTGACGGCCCTGAGCCCCTGTCCCCGTGTCAGGCTCTGGGCTTGATCTCCTCGAACATCCTCAGCGGGAGGCTGCAGCACCAGGGGCAGGGGGACCCAGAGGGACACGGGATGCCACCGGGCACGAGCAGCTTTGGACTTCTCTGGGAGGAACTGTGAGTGGGAGCTGGCTTGAAGTGACCTCCCCAGTAAGGTCACAGAGCCCCTGAGATGTCACACTGCCTCCTGGGATGTCACAGCCCACCCTGGGATCTCACAAATCCCCCTTGTGATGTCACAGAGCCAGTGCTGCTCTAGCACTCTGGGATGTCATACAGTTGCGCTGTGATGGCACAGAAGACTCTGGCATCACAAAGTCAGCCCGTGTCACAATCCTTTAGTGCAAGCGGGAATCATGACAGTTCATTTTCCCCATCTCAGAATTAGCAGAAGTAGATAGGCTTATCATGAGAAACCGAATGTGATGAACATGTTAGAAATGCAAGGCTCCAAGTTATTAATTTTTAATTTAATAAAAGTTATTAAGTGTACCAAATATAAACTTTGAGAAAAATGAAAAAAAGCCACTATAAAAAAAAGTCAATGTGGAGCCTGGGATTGCCACCGGGTGAGACACAGGTTGGACAGCTGCAGCAGAGGGTCCTCTATGCTTCACACCGACCGTCCTGTCTGACCCATTTCTATACGATTTTCCTTGCCTGAGCCAGAGTCCCTTTTCTTCCTTTTCAAAGTGCATGTATTCATGTGGAGTTCTTTTCTCTGTGGCAAGTTGAACAATACGTGTCCGGAGAGTGATGAACACCTGTGTTTGCAGTCCCGGAATTCGGATTTGAGATGTACCTCCCTGATGGCTCTGACTATCTCGGTCTCGGATATTTATCGTGTATTTATCGTCCGGGTGTTTCTCGGACAACCTTGATGCATGTTCCCTCTCTGGGCTGGCCACTTCCGTTCGCTTGTAAATAAAGTCCTCCCTCTCTTGTCCAGGTGGCTTTGACATGGTGTTGCAGTCGCTGTTGCTGGCTTGTGCGATTTAAAAACTTCTTATAAGAGTATAATTTAACAGCAGATAACTATAAAAGAGACGACAATTTTATTTGCACGAATTATCCTATAGACATATAACAGTCCTAATGATTCCTTGAGGCCTTGCAGTGTCACAATGTTCTCCATGGTTCCACAGGCCCCACAGTGTCATGTGACTCCTCTGTTCCATGAGTCCTGCAATGTCACAATGGACCTTTGGACCAATGGACCATGGGGCTTTGCAGTGTCACAACGCTCTCCTTTGGCTCCACAGGGTCACAATGGAGCACTGATTACAGGCAGCCTCTCTGTGTTACCCTGGAGCTTTGTTTCCATGGGGTCTCGCAGTGTCCCAATGGAGCCTTGGCTGGATGGGGCCTCACAGTGTCACAATGATGCCTACATTCCACTGAGGCACACGGCGTCACTAGGGTCCCCTTGCTTCCATGAGGCCCAGCAATGTCACAGTGGTGTCCATGAATCCATGAGGACTCACAGTATCCCAATGGTCCCTTGATCTCACATGGTCCCACAGTGTCCCAATGGTCCCTTGGTCTCACAAGGCCCCACAGTGTCCCAATGGTCACTTCTTCTCACATGGCCCCACAGTGTAACAATGGTCCCTTGGTTCCATGGTTCCTGGTCTGGTGCATTCCCCTTTCCCCTTCTCAGGCCGCCCTGCCAGCTGAGAAATGCTCACTGGGCCAGGGCCTTGGCCAGCAGCCCCTGGGCTCAGCTCCGCTGGAGCTCATCACAGACACTGTCTGCTCCAGGCTCAACCCTTCATCCCCTGGGGAGATGCCAAAGCCGCCACAGGGAACATTTCCCTTTGCTCAGGGGAATTTCTCACAGGTGCCTTGTAGTGACTCTTTGTGTCTGTGTGCACACAGGAGTGCCTGTGCTCAGGGAAATGTGGCAGAAATGCTGCTCTCTGAGGGCTTTGATTGCCTTGGATAGCTGAGCCAGTCAGGCCTGGAAGTAAGGTTAAGTCATGTCACCCTGATTCTTAAGATTTTCTAAAGCCTTCTGAGTTTCCATTCTGTTGGAGAACCTTCCCACACAATTTCTGTCAACAACATATTGTTTACAATCTTTTATGGGGCTGGACAAACTTGATGTACTAGTGCTTTGTCCAATGTCTTTGGACAGGTGGCCCATTCACTCTCCAATCCAATGTCACCTTTGGGAAAGTATAAAAGTTGGAGTCAGAGAATAAACTTTTAGCTTTACCTTGAAAATAGCAGGTGGCTCGCGTCGTGCTTTCACGTGTCTTATAGCGACAAAGTCACAAGCTGTAAGCAAAGTTAAATGCTGCTAAGAGTTGTTCTTTTGCTAATTTGTGAAGCTTAATAGAAGTTATAAGCGAAGTTGAATATTGTTAAGTGTTATTCCACAGCTCTCTTTAGCTTTTAGGCTGTATTCCTTTTATCCTTGCCCTCACTGTCCTTTCGTCACACACACACACACACAAAGACACAGAGACACACAGACACCGGGACAGTTCTTGACTCCTTTTTGGTTTGATTGCCTGGATTTTGTTTGGTTTTGTTGTTGCTTTGTTTCCTTGGTGTGCCTGAAGTGTCCAGTCAGGAGCAGAGTGACTCTTGCCAAGGAACTCTGTGATGCTGTCAGTTAATATTAAAGCTGTTTTATGCTACTCCCCTGCTGGGGATTTTTAAAGTGCTCCTTCATAAGAGGGTGAAGGAGCCCTGGCCAAGCTCTGGCCCTGGGGGCACAGGGATGCTGCTAGGGGGTCCCTGTCTCCCTGTTCCAACTGTGACGGCCCTGAGCCCCTGTCCCCGTGTCAGGCTCTGGGCTTGATCTCCTCGAACATCCTCAGCGGGAGGCTGCAGCGCCAGGGGCAGGGGGACCCAGAGGGACACGGGATGCCACCGGGCACGAGCAGCTTTGGACTTCTCTGGGAGGAACTGTGAGTGGGAGCTGGCTTGAAGTGACCTCCCCAGTAAGGTCACAGAGCCCCTGAGATGTCACACTGCCTCCTGGGATGTCACAGCCCACCCTGAGATCTCACAAATCCCCCTTGTGATGTCACAGAGCCAGTGCTGCTCTAGCACTCTGGGATGTCATACAGTTGCGCTGTGATGGCACAGAAGACTCTGGCATCACAAAGTCAGCCCGTGTCACAATCCTTTAGTGCAAGCGGGAATCATGACAGTTCAATTTCCCCATCTCAGAATTAGCAGAAGTAGATAGGCTTATCATGAGAAACCGAATGTGATGAACATGTTAGAAATGCAAGGCTCCAAGTTATTAATTTTTAATTTAATAAAAGTTATTAAGTGTACCAAATATAAACTTTGAGAAAAATGAAAAAAAGCCACTATAAAAAAAAGTCAATGTGGAGCCCGGGATTGCCACCGGGTGAGACACAGGTTGGACAGCTGCAGCAGAGGGTCCTCTATGCTTCACACCGACCGTCCTGTCTGACCCATTTCTATACGATTTTCCTTGCCTGAGCCAGAGTCCCCTTTCTTCCTTTTCAAAGTGCATGTATTCATGTGGAGTTCTTTTCTCTGTGGCAAGTTGAACAATACGTGTCCGGAGAGTGATGAACAACCTGTGTTTGCAGTCCCGGAATTCGGATTTGAGATGTACCTCCCTGATGGCTCTGACTATCTCGGTCTCGGATATTTATCGTGTATTTATCGTCCGGGTGTTTCTCGGACAACCTTGATGCATGATCCCTCTCTGGGCTGGCCACTTTCGTTCGCTTGTAAATAAAGTCCTCCCTCTCTTGTCCAGGTGGCTTTGACATGGTGTTGCAATCGCTGTTGCTGGCTTGTGCGATTTAAAAACTTCCTATAAGAGTATAATTTAACAGCAGATAACTATAAAATAGACGACAATTTTATTTGCACGAATTATCCTATAGACATATAACAGTCCTAATGATTCCTTGAGGCCTTGCAGTGTCACAATGTTCTCCATGGTTCCACAGGCCCCACAGTGTCATGTGACTCCTCTGTTCCATGAGTCCTGCAATGTCACAATGGACCTTTGGACCAATGGACCATGGGGCTTTGCAGTGTCACAACGCTCTCCTTTGGCTCCACAGGGTCACAATGGAGCACTGATTACAGGCAGCCTCTCTGTGTTACCCTGGAGCTTTGTTTCCATGGGGTCTCGCAGTGTCCCAATGGAGCCTTGGCTGGATGGGGCCTCACAGTGTCACAATGATGCCTACATTCCACTGAGGCACACGGCGTCACTAGGGTCCCCTTGCTTCCATGAGGCCCAGCAATGTCACAGTGGTGTCCATGAATCCATGAGGACTCACAGTATCCCAATGGTCCCTTGATCTCACATGGTCCCACAGTGTCCCAATGGTCCCTTGGTCTCACAAGGCCCCACAGTGTCACAATGGTCACTTCTTCTCACATGGCCCCACAGTGTAACAATGGTCCCTTGGTTCCATGGTTCCTGGTCTGGTGCATTCCCCTTTCCCCTTCTCAGGCCGCCCTGCCAGCTGAGAAATGCTCACTGGGCCAGGGCCTTGGCCAGCAGCCCCTGGGCTCAGCTCCGCTGGAGCTCATCACAGACACTGTCTGCTCCAGGCTCAACCCTTCATCCCCTGGGGAGATGCCAAAGCCGCCACAGGGAACATTTCCCTTTGCTCAGGGGAATTTCTCACAGGTGCCTTGTAGTGACTCTTTGTGTCTGTGTGCACACAGGAGTGCCTGTGCTCATGGAAATGTGGCAGAAATGCTGCTCTCTGAGGGCTTTGATTGCCTTGGATAGCTGAGCCAGTCAGGCCTGGAAGTAAGGTTAAGTCATGTCACCCTGATTCTTAAGATTTTCTAAAGCCTTCTGAGTTTCCATTCTGTTGGAGAACCTTCCCACACAATTTCTGTCAACAACATATTGTTTACAATCTTTTATGGGGCTGGACAAACTTGATGTACTAGTGCTTTGTCCAATGTCTTTGGACAGGTGGCCCATTCACTCTCCAATCCAATGTCACCTTTGGGAAAGTATAAAAGTTGGAGTCAGAGAATAAACTTTTAGCTTTACCTTGAAAATAGCAGGTGGCTCGCGTCGTGCTTTCACGTGTCTTATAGCGACAAAGTCACAAGCTGTAAGCAAAGTTAAATGCTGCTAAGAGTTGTTCTTTTGCTAATTTGTGAAGCTTAATAGAAGTTATAAGCGAAGTTGAATATTGTTAAGTGTTATTCCACAGCTCTCTTTAGCTTTTAGGCTGTATTCCTTTTATCCTTGCCCTCACTGTCCTTTCGTCACACACACACACACACACACACACACACACCCACACCCACACACACACACAAACACACAGAGACACACAGACAGCGGGACAGTTCTTGACTCCTTTTTGGTTTGATTGCCTGGATTTTGTTTGGTTTTGTTGTTGCTTTGTTTCCTTGGTGTGCCTGAAGTGTCCAGTCAGGAGCAGAGTGACTCTTGCCAAGGAACTCTGTGGTGCTGTCACTTAATATTAAAGCTGTTTTATGCTACTCCCCTGCTGGGGATTTTTAAAGTGCTCTCAAGCCCTCCTTCATAAGAGGGTGAAGGAGCCCTAGCCAAGCTCTGGCCCTGGGGGCACAGGGATGCTGCTAGGGGGTCCCTGTCTCCCTGTTCCAACTGTGACGGCCCTGAGCCCCTGTCCCCGTGTCAGGCTCTGGGCTTGATCTCCTCGAACATCCTCAGCGGGAGGCTGCAGCACCAGGGGCAGGGGGACCCAGAGGGACACGGGATGCCACCGGGCACGAGCAGCTTTGGACTTCTCTGGGAGGAACTGTGAGTGGGAGCTGGCTTGAAGTGACCTCCCCAGTAAGGTCACAGAGCCCCTGAGATGTCACACTGCCTCCTGGGATGTCACAGCCCACCCTGAGATCTCACAAATCCCCCTTGTGATGTCACAGAGCCAGTGCTGCTCTAGCACTCTGGGATGTCATACAGTTGCGCTGTGATGGCACAGAAGACTCTGGCATCACAAAGTCAGCCCGTGTCACAATCCTTTAGTGCAAGCGGGAATCATGACAGTTCATTTTCCCCATCTCAGAATTAGCAGAAGTAGATAGGCTTATCATGAGAAACCGAATGTGATAAACATGTTAGAAATGCAAGGCTCCAAGTTATTAATTTTTAATTTAATAAAAGTTATTAAGTGTACCAAATATAAACTTTGAGAAAAATGAAAAAAAGCCACTATAAAAAAAAGTCAATGTGGAGCCTGGGATTGCCACCGGGTGAGACACAGGTTGGACAGCTGCAGCAGAGGGTCCTCTATGCTTCACACCGACCGTCCTGTCTGACCCATTTCTATACGATTTTCCTTGCCTGAGCCAGAGTCCCCTTTCTTCCTTTTCAAAGTGCATGTATTCATGTGGAGTTCTTTTCTCTGTGGCAAGTTGAACAATACGTGTCCGGAGAGTGATGAACACCTGTGTTTGCAGTCCCGGAATTCGGATTTGAGATGTACCTCCCTGATGGCTCTGACTATCTCGGTCTCGGATATTTATCGTGTATTTATCGTCCGGGTGTTTCTCGGACAACCTTGATGCATGATCCCTCTCTGGGCTGGCCACTTTCGTTCGCTTGTAAATAAAGTCCTCCCTCTCTCGTCCAGGTGGCTTTGACATGGTGTTGCAATCGCTGTTGCTGGCTTGTGCGATTTAAAAACTTCCTATAAGAGTATAATTTAACAGCAGGTAACTATAAAAGAGACGACAATTTTATTTGCACGAATTATCCTATAGACATATAACAGTCCTAATGATTCCTTGAGGCCTTGCAGTGTCACAATGTTCTCCATGGTTCCACAGGCCCCACAGTGTCATGTGACTCCTCTGTTCCATGAGTCCTGCAATGTCACAATGGACCTTTGGACCAATGGACCATGGGGCTTTGCAGTGTCACAACGCTCTCCTTTGGCTCCACAGGGTCACAATGGAGCACTGATTACAGGCAGCCTCTCTGTGTTACCCTGGAGCTTTGTTTCCATGGGGTCTCGCAGTGTCCCAATGGAGCCTTGGCTGGATGGGGCCTCACAGTGTCACAATGATGCCTACATTCCACTGAGGCACATGGCGTCACTAGGGTCCCCTTGCTTCCATGAGCCCCAGCAATGTCACAGTGGTGTCCATGAATCCATGAGGACTCACAGTATCCCAATGGTCCCTTGATCTCACATGGTCCCACAGTGTCCCAATGGTCCCTTGGTCTCACAAGGCCCCACAGTGTCCCAATGGTCACTTCTTCTCACATGGCCCCACAGTGTAACAATGGTCCCTTGGTTCCATGGTTCCTGGTCTGGTGCATTCCCCTTTCCCCTTCTCAGGCCGCCCTGCCAGCTGAGAAATGCTCACTGGGCCAGGGCCTTGGCCAGCAGCCCCTGGGCTCAGCTCCTCTGGAGCTCATCACAGACACTGTCTGCTCCAGGCTCAACCCTTCATCCCCTGGGGAGATGCCAAAGCCGCCACAGGGAACATTTCCCTTTGCTCAGGGGAATTTCTCACAGGTGCCTTGTAGTGACTCTTTGTGTCTGTGTGCACACAGGAGTGCCTGTGCTCAGGGAAATGTGGCAGAAATGCTGCTCTCTGAGGGCTTTGATTGCCTTGGATAGCTGAGGCAGTCAGGCCTGGAAGTAAGGTTAAGTCATGTCACCCTGATTCTTAAGATTTTCTAAAGCCTTCTGAGTTTCCATTCTGTTGGAGAACCTTCCCACACAATTTCTGTCAACAACATATTGTTTACAATCTTTTATGGGGCTGGACAAACTTGATGTACTAGTGCTTTGTCCAATGTCTTTGGACAGGTGGCCCATTCACTCTCCAATCCAATGTCACCTTTGGGAAAGTATAAAAGTTGGAGTCAGAGAATAAACTTTTAGCTTTACCTTGAAAATAGCAGGTGGCTCGCGTCGTGCTTTCACGTGTCTTATAGCGACAAAGTCACAAGCTGTAAGCAAAGTTAAATGCTGCTAAGAGTTGTTCTTTTGCTAATTTGTGAAGCTTAATAGAAGTTATAAGCGAAGTTGAATATTGTTAAGTGTTATTCCACAGCTCTGTTTAGCTTTTAGGCTGTATTCCTTTTATCCTTGCCCTCACTGTCCTTTCGTCACACACACACACACACACAAAGACACAGAGACACACAGACACCGGGACAGTTCTTGACTCCTTTTTGGTTTGATTGCCTGGATTTTGTTTGGTTTTGTTGTTGCTTTGTTTCCTTGGTGTGCCTGAAGTGTCCAGTCAGGAGCAGAGTGACTCTTGCCAAGGAACTCTGTGGTGCTGTCAGTTAATATTAAAGCTGTTTTATGCTACTCCCCTGCTGGGGATTTTTAAAGTGCTCTCAAGCCCTCCTTCATAAGAGGGTGAAGGAGCCCTGGCCAAGCTCTGGCCCTGGGGGTACAGGGATGCTGCTAGGGGGTCCCTGTCTCCCTGTTCCAACTGTGACGGCCCTGAGCCCCTGTCCCCGTGTCAGGCTCTGGGCTTGATCTCCTCGAACATCCTCAGCGGGAGGCTGCAGCACCAGGGGCAGGGGGACCCAGAGGGACACGGGATGCCACCGGGCACGAGCAGCTTTGGACTTCTCTGGGAGGAACTGTGAGTGGGAGCTGGCTTGAAGTGACCTCCCCAGTAAGGTCACAGAGCCCCTGAGATGTCACACTGCCTCTTGGGATGTCACAGCCCACCCTGGGATCTCACAAATCCCCCTTGTGATGTCACAGAGCCAGTGCTGGTCTATCACTCTGGGATGTCATACAGTTGCGTTGTGATGGCACAGAAGACTCTGGCATCACAAAGTCAGCCCGTGTCACAATCCTTTAGTGCAAGCGGGAATCATGACAGTTCATTTTCCCCATCTCAGAATTAGCAGAAGTAGATAGGCTTATCATGAGAAACCGAATGTGATAAACATGTTAGAAATGCAAGGCTCCAAGTTATTAATTTTTAATTTAATAAAAGTTATTAAGTGTACCAAATATAAACTTTGAGAAAAATGAAAAAAAGGCACTATAAAAAAAAGTCAATGTGGAGCCCGGGATTGCCACCGGGTGAGACACAGGTTGGATAGCTGCAGCAGAGGGTCCTCTATGCTTCACACCGACCGTCCTGTCTGACCCATTTCTATACGATTTTCCTTGCCTGAGCCAGAGTCCCCTTTCTTCCTTTTCAAAGTGCATGTATTCATGTGGAGTTCTTTTCTCTGTGGCAAGTTGAACAATACGTGTCCGGAGAGTGATGAACACCTGTGTTTGCAGTCCCGGAATTCGGATTTGAGATGTACCTCCCTGATGGCTCTGACTATCTCGGTCTCGGATATTTATCGTGTATTTATCGTCCGGGTGTTTCTCGGACAACCTTGATGCATGATCCCTCTCTGGGCTGGCCACTTTCGTTCGCTTGTAAATAAAGTCCTCCCTCTCTTGTCCAGGTGGCTTTGACATGGTGTTGCAATCGCTGTTGCTGGCTTGTGCGATTTAAAAACTTCTTATAAGAGTATAATTTAACAGCACATAACTATAAAGTAGACGACAATTTTATTTGCACGAATTATCCTATAGACATATAACAGTCCTAATGATTCCTTGAGGCCTTGCAGTGTCACAATGTTCTCCATGGTTCCACAGGCCCCACAGTGTCATGTGACTCCTCTGTTCCATGAGTCCTGCAATGTCACAATGGACCTTTGGACCAATGGACCATGGGGCTTTGCAGTGCCACAACGCTCTCCTTTGGCTCCACAGGGTCACAATGGAGCACTGATTACAGGCAGCCTCTCTGTGTCACCCTGGAGCTTTGTTTCCGTGGGGTCTCACAGTGTCCCAATGGAGCCTTGGCTGGATGGGGCCTCACAGTGTCACAATGATGCCTACATTCCACTGAGGCACATGGCGTCACTAGGGTCCCCTTGCTTCCATGAGCCCCAGCAATGTCACAGTGGTGTCCATGAATCCATGAGGACTCACAGTATCCCAATGGTCCCTTGATCTCACATGGTCCCACAGTGTCCCAATGGTCCCTTGGTCTCACAAGGCCCCACAGTGTCCCAATGGTCATTTCTTCTCACATGGCCCCACAGTGTAACAATGGTCCCTTGGTTCCATGGTTCCTGGTCTGGTGCATTCCCCTTTCCCCTTCTCAGGCCGCCCTGCCAGCTGAGAAATGCTCACTGGGCCAGGGCGTTGGCCAGCAGCCCCTGGGCTCAGCTCCGCTGGAGCTCATCACAGACACTGTCTGCTCCAGGCTCAACCCTTCATCCCCTGGGGAGATGCCAAAGCCGCCACAGGGAACATTTCCCTTTGCTCAGGGGAATTTCTCACAGGTGCCTTGTAGTGACTCTTTGTGTCTGTGTGCACACAGGAGTGCCTGTGCTCAGGGAAATGTGGCAGAAATGCTGCTCTCTGAGGGCTTTGATTGCCTTGGATAGCTGAGCCAGTCAGGCCTGGAAGTAAGGTTAAGTCATGTCACCCTGATTCTTAAGATTTTCTAAAGCCTTCTGAGTTTCCATTCTGTTGGAGAACCTTCCCACACAATTTCTGTCAACAACATATTGTTTACAATCTTTTATGGGGCTGGACAAACTTGATGTACTAGTGCTTTGTCCAATGTCTTTGGACAGGTGGCCCATTCACTCTCCAATCCAATGTCACCTTTGGGAAAGTATAAAAGTTGGAGTCAGAGAATAAACTTTTAGCTTTACCTTGAAATTAGCAGGTGGCTCGCGTCGTGCTTTCACGTGTCTTATAGCGACAAAGTCACAAGCTGTAAGCAAAGTTAAATGCTGCTAAGAGTTGTTCTTTTGCTAATTTGTGAAGCTTAATAGAAGTTATAAGCGAAGTTGAATATTGTTAAGTGTTATTCCACAGCTCTCTTTAGCTTTTAGGCTGTATTCCTTTTATCCTTGCCCTCACTGTCCTTTCGTCACACACACACACACACACACACACACACACCCACACCCACACACACACACAAACACACAGAGACACACAGACACCGGGACAGTTCTTGACTCCTTTTTGGTTTGATTGCCTGGATTTTGTTTGGTTTTGTTGTTGCTTTGTTTCCTTGGTGTGCCTGAAGTGTCCAGTCAGGAGCAGAGTGACTCTTGCCAAGGAACTCTGTGGTGCTGTCACTTAATATTAAAGCTGTTTTATGCTACTCCCCTGCTGGGGATTTTTAAAGTGCTCTCAAGCCCTCCTTCATAAGAGGGTGAAGGAGCCCTGGCCAAGCTCTGGCCCTGGGGGCACAGGGATGCTGCTAGGGGGTCCCTGTCTCCCTGTTCCAACTGTGACGGCCCTGAGCCCCTGTCCCCGTGTCAGGCTCTGGGCTTGATCTCCTCGAACATCCTCAGCGGGAGGCTGCAGCACCAGGGGCAGGGGGACCCAGAGGGACACGGGATGCCACCGGGCACGAGCAGCTTTGGACTTCTCTGGGAGGAACTGTGAGTGGGAGCTGGCTTGAAGTGACCTCCCCAGTAAGGTCACAGAGCCCCTGAGATGTCACACTGCCTCCTGGGATGTCACAGCCCACCCTGAGATCTCACAAATCCCCCTTGTGATGTCACAGAGCCAGTGCTGCTCTATCACTCTGGGATGTCATACAGTTGCGCTGTGATGGCACAGAAGACTCTGGCATCACAAAGTCAGCCCGTGTCACAATCCTTTAGTGCAAGCGGGAATCATGACAGTTCATTTTCCCCATCTCAGAATTAGCAGAAGTAGATAGGCTTATCATGAGAAACCGAATGTGATGAACATGTTAGAAATGCAAGGCTCCAAGTTATTAATTTTTAATTTAATAAAAGTTATTAAGTGTACCAAATATAAACTTTGAGAAAAATGAAAAAAAGCCACTATAAAAAAAAGTCAATGTGGAGCCCGGGATTGCCACCGGGTGAGACACAGGTTTGACAGCTGCAGCAGAGGGTCCTCTATGCTTCACACCGACCGTCCTGTCTGACCCATTTTTATACGATTTTCCTTGCCTGAGCCAGAGTCCCTTTTCTTCCTTTTCAAAGTGCATGTATTCATGTGGAGTTCTTTTCTCTGTGGCAAGTTGAACAATACGTGTCCGGAGAGTGATGAACACCTGTGTTTGCAGTCCCGGAATTCGGATTTGAGATGTACCTCCCTGATGGCTCTGACTATCTCGGTCTCGGATATTTATCGTGTATTTATCGTCCGGGTGTTTCTCGGACAACCTTGATGCATGATCCCTCTCTGGGCTGGCCACTTTCGTTCGCTTGTAAATAAAGTCCTCCCTCTCTTGTCCAGGTGGCTTTGACATGGTGTTGCAATCGCTGTTGCTGGCTTGTGCGATTTAAAAACTTCCTATAAGAGTATAATTTAACAGCACATAACTATAAAAGAGACGACAATTTTATTTGCACGAATTATCCTATAGACATATAACAGTCCTAATGATTCCTTGAGGCCTTGCAGTGTCACAATGTTCTCCATGGTTCCACAGGCCCCACAGTGTCATGTGACTCCTCTGTTCCATGAGTCCTGCAATGTCACAATGGACCTTTGGACCAATGAACCATGGGGCTTTGCAGTGTCACAACGCTCTCCTTTGGCTCCACAGGGTCACAATGGAGCACTGATTACAGGCAGCCTCTCTGTGTTACCCTGGAGCTTTGTTTCCATGGGGTCTCGCAGTGTCCCAATGGAGCCTTGGCTGGATGGGGCCTCACAGTGTCACAATGATGCCTACATTCCACTGAGGCACATGGCGTCACTAGGGTCCCCTTGCTTCCATGAGGCCCAGCAATGTCACAGTGGTGTCCATGAATCCATGAGGACTCACAGTATCCCAATGGTCCCTTGATCTCACATGGTCCCACAGTGTCCCAATGGTCCCTTGGTCTCACAAGGCCCCACAGTGTCCCAATGGTCACTTCTTCTCACATGGCCCCACAGTGTAACAATGGTCCCTTGGTTCCATGGTTCCTGGTCTGGTGCATTCCCCTTTCCCCTTCTCAGGCCGCCCTGCCAGCTGAGAAATGCTCACTGGGCCAGGGCGTTGGCCAGCAGCCCCTGGGCTCAGCTCCGCTGGAGCTCATCACAGACACTGTCTGCTCCAGGCTCAACCCTTCATCCCCTGGGGAGATGCCAAAGCCGCCACAGGGAACATTTCCCTTTGCTCAGGGGAATTTCTCACAGGTGCCTTGTAGTGACTCTTTGTGTCTGTGTGCACACAGGAGTGCCTGTGCTCAGGGAAATGTGGCAGAAATGCTGCTCTCTGAGGGCTTTGATTGCCTTGGATAGCTGAGCCAGTCAGGCCTGGAAGTAAGGTTAAGTCATGTCACCCTGATTCTTAAGATTTTCTAAAGCCTTCTGAGTTTCCATTCTGTTGGAGAACCTTCCCACACAATTTCTGTCAACAACATATTGTTTACAATCTTTTATGGGGCTGGACAAACTTGATGTACTAGTGCTTTGTCCAATGTCTTTGGACAGGTGGCCCATTCACTCTCCAATCCAATGTCACCTTTGGGAAAGTATAAAAGTTGGAGTCAGAGAATAAACTTTTCTCTTTACCTTGAAAATAGCAGGTGGCTCGCGTCGTGCTTTCACGTGTCTTATAGCGACAAAGTCACAGGCTGTAAGCAAAGTTAAATGCTGCTAAGAGTTGTTCTTTTGCTAATTTGTGAAGCTTAATAGAAGTTATAAGCGAAGTTGAATATTGTTAAGTGTTATTCCACAGCTCTCTTTAGCTTTTAGGCTGTATTCCTTTTATCCTTGCCCTCACTGTCCTTTCGTCACACACACACACGCACACACACACACACACCCACACCCACACACACACACAAACACACAGAGACACACAGACACCGGGACAGTTCTTGACTCCTTTTTGGTTTGATTGCCTGGATTTTGTTTGGTTTTGTTGTTGCTTTGTTTCCTTGGTGTGCCTGAAGTGTCCAGTCAGGAGCAGAGTGACTCTTGCCAAGGAACTCTGTGGTGCTGTCAGTTAATATTAAAGCTGTTTTATGCTACTCCCCTGCTGGGGATTTTTAAAGTGCTCTCAAGCCCTCCTTCATAAGAGGGTGGAGGAGCCCTGGCCAAGCTCTGGCCCTGGGGGCACAGGGATGCTGCTAGGGGGTCCCTGTCTCCCTGTTCCAACTGTGACGGCCCTGAGCCCCTGTCCCCGTGTCAGGCTCTGGGCTTGATCTCCTCGAACATCCTCAGCGGGAGGCTGCAGCGCCAGGGGCAGGGGGACCCAGAGGGACACGGGATGCCACCGGGCACGAGCAGCTTTGGACTTCTCTGGGAGGAACTGTGAGTGGGAGCTGGCTTGAAGTGACCTCCCCAGTAAGGTCACAGAGCCCCTGAGATGTCACACTGCCTCCTGGGATGTCACAGCCCACCCTGAGATCTCACAAATCCCCCTTGTGATGTCACAGAGCCAGTGCTGCTCTAGCACTCTGGGATGTCATACAGTTGCGCTGTGATGGCACAGAAGACTCTGGCATCACAAAGTCAGCCCGTGTCACAATCCTCTAGTGCAAGTGGGAATCATGACAGTTCATTTTCCCCATCTCAGAATTAGCAGAAGTAGATAGGCTTATCATGAGAAACCGAATGTGATGAACATGTTAGAAATGCAAGGCTCCAAGTTATTAATTTTTAATTTAATAAAAGTTATTAAGTGTACCAAATATAAACTTTGAGAAAAATGAAAAAAAGACACTATAAAAAAAAGTCAATGTGGAGCCTGGGATTGCCACTGGGTGAGACACAGGTTTGACAGCTGCAGCAGAGGGTCCTCTATGCTTCACACCGACCGTCCTGTCTGACCCATTTCTATACGATTTTCCTTGCCTGAGCCAGAGTCCCCTTTCTTCCTTTTCAAAGTGCATGTATTCATGTGGAGTTCTTTTCTCTGTGGCAAGTTGAACAATACGTGTCCGGAGAGTGATGAACACCTGTGTTTGCAGTCCCGGAATTCGGATTTGAGATGTACCTCCCTGATGGCTCTGACTATCTCGGTCTCGGATATTTATCGTGTATTTATCGTCCGGGTGTTTCTCGGACAACCTTGATGCATGATCCCTCTCTGGGCTGGCCACTTTCGTTCGCTTGTAAATAAAGTCCTCCCTCTCTTGTCCAGGTGGCTTTGACATGGTGTTGCAATCGCTGTTGCTGGCTTGTGCGATTTAAAAACTTCCTATAAGAGTATAATTTAACAGCACATAACTATAAAAGAGACGACAATTTTATTTGCACGAATTATCCTATAGACATATAACAGTCCTAATGATTCCTTGAGGCCTTGCAGTGTCACAATGTTCTCCATGGTTCCACAGGCCCCACAGTGTCATGTGACTCCTCTGTTCCATGAGTCCTGCAATGTCACAATGGACCTTTGGACCAATGAACCATGGGGCTTTGCAGTGTCACAACGCTCTCCTTTGGCTCCACAGGGTCACAATGGAGCACTGATTACAGGCAGCCTCTCTGTGTTACCCTGGAGCTTTGTTTCCATGGGGTCTCGCAGTGTCCCAATGGAGCCTTGGCTGGATGGGGCCTCACAGTGTCACAATGATGCCTACATTCCACTGAGGCACATGGCGTCACTAGGGTCCCCTTGCTTCCATGAGGCCCAGCAATGTCACAGTGGTGTCCATGAATCCATGAGGACTCACAGTATCCCAATGGTCCCTTGATCTCACAGGGTCCCACAGTGTCCCAATGGTCCCTTGGTCTCACAAGGCCCCACAGTGTCCCAATGGTCACTTCTTCTCACATGGCCCCACAGTGTAACAATGGTCCCTTGGTTCCATGGTTCCTGGTCTGGTGCATTCCCCTTTCCCCTTCTCAGGCCGCCCTGCCAGCTGAGAAATGCTCACTGGGCCAGGGCGTTGGCCAGCAGCCCCTGGGCTCAGCTCCGCTGGAGCTCATCACAGACACTGTCTGCTCCAGGCTCAACCCTTCATCCCCTGGGGAGATGCCAAAGCCGCCACAGGGAACATTTCCCTTTGCTCAGGGGAATTTCTCACAGGTGCCTTGTAGTGACTCTTTGTGTCTGTGTGCACACAGGAGTGCCTGTGCTCAGGGAAATGTGGCAGAAATGCTGCTCTCTGAGGGCTTTGATTGCCTTGGATAGCTGAGCCAGTCAGGCCTGGAAGTAAGGTTAAGTCATGTCACCCTGATTCTTAAGATTTTCTAAAGCCTTCTGAGTTTCCATTCTGTTGGAGAACCTTCCCACACAATTTCTGTCAACAACATATTGTTTACAATCTTTTATGGGGCTGGACAAACTTGATGTACTAGTGCTTTGTCCAATGTCTTTGGACAGGTGGCCCATTCACTCTCCAATCCAATGTCACCTTTGGGAAAGTATAAAAGTTGGAGTCAGAGAATAAACTTTTCTCTTTACCTTGAAAATAGCAGGTGGCTCGCGTCGTGCTTTCACGTGTCTTATAGCGACAAAGTCACAGGCTGTAAGCAAAGTTAAATGCTGCTAAGAGTTGTTCTTTTGCTAATTTGTGAAGCTTAATAGAAGTTATAAGCGAAGTTGAATATTGTTAAGTGTTATTCCACAGCTCTCTTTAGCTTTTAGGCTGTATTCCTTTTATCCTTGCCCTCACTGTCCTTTCGTCACACACACACACGCATACACACACACACACCCACACCCACACACACACACAAACACACAGAGACACACAGACACCGGGACAGTTCTTGACTCCTTTTTGGTTTGATTGCCTGGATTTTGTTTGGTTTTGTTGTTGCTTTGTTTCCTTGGTGTGCCTGAAGTGTCCAGTCAGGAGCAGAGTGACTCTTGCCAAGGAACTCTGTGGTGCTGTCAGTTAATATTAAAGCTGTTTTATGCTACTCCCCTGCTGGGGATTTTTAAAGTGCTCTCAAGCCCTCCTTCATAAGAGGGTGGAGGAGCCCTGGCCAAGCTCTGGCCCTGGGGGCACAGGGATGCTGCTAGGGGGTCCCTGTCTCCCTGTTCCAACTGTGACGGCCCTGAGCCCCTGTCCCCGTGTCAGGCTCTGGGCTTGATCTCCTCGAACATCCTCAGCGGGAGGCTGCAGCGCCAGGGGCAGGGGGACCCAGAGGGACACGGGATGCCACCGGGCACGAGCAGCTTTGGACTTCTCTGGGAGGAACTGTGAGTGGGAGCTGGCTTGAAGTGACCTCCCCAGTAAGGTCACAGAGCCCCTGAGATGTCACACTGCCTCCTGGGATGTCACAGCCCACCCTGAGATCTCACAAATCCCCCTTGTGATGTCACAGAGCCAGTGCTGCTCTAGCACTCTGGGATGTCATACAGTTGCGCTGTGATGGCACAGAAGACTCTGGCATCACAAAGTCAGCCCGTGTCACAATCCTCTAGTGCAAGTGGGAATCATGACAGTTCATTTTCCCCATCTCAGAATTAGCAGAAGTAGATAGGCTTATCATGAGAAACCGAATGTGATGAACATGTTAGAAATGCAAGGCTCCAAGTTATTAATTTTTAATTTAATAAAAGTTATTAAGTGTACCAAATATAAACTTTGAGAAAAATGAAAAAAAGACACTATAAAAAAAAGTCAATGTGGAGCCCGGGATTGCCACTGGGTGAGACACAGGTTTGACAGCTGCAGCAGAGGGTCCTCTATGCTTCACACCGACCGTCCTGTCTGACCCATTTCTATACGATTTTCCTTGCCTGAGCCAGAGTCCCCTTTCTTCCTTTTCAAAGTGCATGTATTCATGTGGAGTTCTTTTCTCTGTGGCAAGTTGAACAATACGTGTCCGGAGAGTGATGAACACCTGTGTTTGCAGTCCCGGAATTCGGATTTGAGATGTACCTCCCTGATGGCTCTGACTATCTCGGTCTCGGATATTTATCGTGTATTTATCGTCCGGGTGTTTCTCGGACAACCTTGATGCATGATCCCTCTCTGGGCTGGCCACTTTCGTTCGCTTGTAAATAAAGTCCTCCCTCTCTTGTCCAGGTGGCTTTGACATGGTGTTGCAATCGCTGTTGCTGGCTTGTGCGATTTAAAAACTTCCTATAAGAGTATAATTTAACAGCACATAACTATAAAAGAGACGACAATTTTATTTGCACGAATTATCCTATAGACATATAACAGTCCTAATGATTCCTTGAGGCCTTGCAGTGTCACAATGTTCTCCATGGTTCCACAGGCCCCACAGTGTCATGTGACTCCTCTGTTCCATGAGTCCTGCAATGTCACAATGGACCTTTGGACCAATGAACCATGGGGCTTTGCAGTGTCACAACGCTCTCCTTTGGCTCCACAGGGTCACAATGGAGCACTGATTACAGGCAGCCTCTCTGTGTTACCCTGGAGCTTTGTTTCCATGGGGTCTCGCAGTGTCCCAATGGAGCCTTGGCTGGATGGGGCCTCACAGTGTCACAATGATGCCTACATTCCACTGAGGCACATGGCGTCACTAGGGTCCCCTTGCTTCCATGAGGCCCAGCAATGTCACAGTGGTGTCCATGAATCCATGAGGACTCACAGTATCCCAATGGTCCCTTGATCTCACAGGGTCCCACAGTGTCCCAATGGTCCCTTGGTCTCACAAGGCCCCACAGTGTCCCAATGGTCACTTCTTCTCACATGGCCCCACAGTGTAACAATGGTCCCTTGGTTCCATGGTTCCTGGTCTGGTGCATTCCCCTTTCCCCTTCTCAGGCCGCCCTGCCAGCTGAGAAATGCTCACTGGGCCAGGGCCTTGGCCAGCAGCCCCTGGGCTCAGCTCCGCTGGAGCTCATCACAGACACTGTCTGCTCCAGGCTCAACCCTTCATCCCCTGGGGAGATGCCAAAGCCGCCACAGGGAACATTTCCCTTTGCTCAGGGGAATTTCTCACAGGTGCCTTGTAGTGACTCTTTGTGTCTGTGTGCACACAGGAGTGCCTGTGCTCAGGGAAATGTGGCAGAAATGCTGCTCTCTGAGGGCTTTGATTGCCTTGGATAGCTGAGCCAGTCAGGCCTGGAAGTAAGGTTAAGTCATGTCACCCTGATTCTTAAGATTTTCTAAAGCCTTCTGAGTTTCCATTCTGTTGGAGAACCTTCCCACACAATTTCTGTCAACAACATATTGTTTACAATCTTTTATGGGGCTGGACAAACTTGATGTACTAGTGCTTTGTCCAATGTCTTTGGACAGGTGGCCCATTCACTCTCCAATCCAATGTCACCTTTGGGAAAGTATAAAAGTTGGAGTCAGAGAATAAACTTTTCTCTTTACCTTGAAAATAGCAGGTGGCTCGCGTCGTGCTTTCACGTGTCTTATAGCGACAAAGTCACAGGCTGTAAGCAAAGTTAAATGCTGCTAAGAGTTGTTCTTTTGCTAATTTGTGAAGCTTAATAGAAGTTATAAGCAAAGTTGAATATTGTTAAGTGTTATTCCACAGCTCTGTTTAGCTTTTAGGCTGTATTCCTTTTATCCTTGCCCTCACTGTCCTTTCGTCACACACACACACACACACACACCCACACACCCACACACACACACACACACAAACACACAGAGACACACAGACACCGGGACAGTTCTTGACTCCTTTTTGGTTTGATTGCCTGGATTTTGTTTGGTTTTGTTGTTGCTTTGTTTCCTTGGTGTGCCTGAAGTGTCCAGTCAGGAGCAGAGTGACTCTTGCCAAGGAACTCTGTGGTGCTGTCACTTAATATTAAAGCTGTTTTATGCTACTCCCCTGCTGGGGATTTTTAAAGTGCTCTCAAGCCCTCCTTCATAAGAGGGTGAAGGAGCCCTGGCCAAGCTCTGGCCCTGGGGGCACAGGGATGCTGCTAGGGGGTCCCTGTCTCCCTGTTCCAACTGTGACGGCCCTGAGCCCCTGTCCCCGTGTCAGGCTCTGGGCTTGATCTCCTCAAACATCCTCAGCGGGAGGCTGCAGCGCTAGGGGCAGGGGGACCCAGAGGGACACGGGATGCCACCGGGCACGAGCAGCTTTGGACTTCTCTGGGAGGAACTGTGAGTGGGAGCTGGCTTGAAGTGACCTCCCCAGTAAGGTCACAGAACCCCTGAGATGTCACACTGCCTCCTGGGATGTCACAGCCCACCCTGAGATCTCACAAATCCCCCTTGTGATGTCACAGAGCCAGTGCTGCTCTATCACTCTGGGATGTCATACAGTTGCGCTGTGATGGCACAGAAGACTCTGGCATCACAAAGTCAGCCCGTGTCACAATCCTCTAGTGCAAGTGGGAATCATGACAGTTCATTTTCCCCATCTCAGAATTAGCAGAAGTAGATAGGCTTATCATGAGAAACCGAATGTGATGAACATGTTAGAAATGCAAGGCTCCAAGTTATTAATTTTTAATTTAATAAAAGTTATTAAGTGTACCAAATATAAACTTTGAGAAAAATGAAAAAAAGCCACTATAAAAAAAAGTCAATGTGGAGCCCGGGATTGCCACTGGGTGAGACACAGGTTTGACAGCTGCAGCAGAGGGTCCTCTATGCTTCACACCGACCGTCCTGTCTGACCCATTTTTATACGATTTTCCTTGCCTGAGCCAGAGTCCCCTTTCTTCCTTTTCAAAGTGCATGTATTCATGTGGAGTTCTTTTCTCTGTGGCAAGTTGAACAATACGTGTCCGGAGAGTGATGAACACCTGTGTTTGCAGTCCCGGAATTCGGATTTGAGATGTACCTCCCTGATGGCTCTGACTATCTCGGTCTCGGATATTTATCGTGTATTTATCGTCCGGGTGTTTCTCGGACAACCTTGATGCATGATCCCTCTCTGGGCTGGCCACTTTCGTTCGCTTGTAAATAAAGTCCTCCCTCTCTCGTCCAGGTGGCTTTGACATGGTGTTGCAGTCGCAGTTGCTGGCTTGTGCGATTTAAAAACTTCCTATAAGAGTATAATTTAACAGCACATAACTATAAAAGAGACGACAATTTTATTTGCATGAATTATCCTATAGACATATAACAGTCCTAATGATTCCTTGAGGCCTTGCAGTGTCACAATGTTCTCCATGGTTCCACAGGCCCCACAGTGTCATGTGACTCCTCTGTTCCATGAGTCCTGCAATGTCACAATGGACCTTTGGACCAATGGACCATGGGGCTTTGCAGTGTCACAACGCTCTCCTTTGGCTCCACAGGGTCACAATGGAGCACTGATTACAGGCAGCCTCTCTGTGTTACCCTGGAGCTTTGTTTCCGTGGGGTCTCGCAGTGTCCCAATGGAGCCTTGGCTGGATGGGGCCTCACAGTGTCACAATGATGCCTACATTCCACTGAGGCACACGGCGTCACTAGGGTCCCCTTGCTTCCATGAGGCCCAGCAATGTCACAGTGGTGTCCATGAATCCATGAGGACTCACAGTATCCCAATGGTCTCTTGATCTCACATGGTCCCACAGTGTCCCAATGGTCCCTTGGGGTCACAAGGCCCCACAGTGTCCCAATGGTCACTTCTTCTCACATGGCCCCACAGTGTAACAATGGTCCCTTGGTTCCATGGTTCCTGGTCTGGTGCATTCCCCTTTCCCCTTCTCAGGCCACCCTGCCAGCTGAGAAATGCTCACTGGGCCAGGGCCTTGGCCAGCAGCCCCTGGGCTCAGCTCCGCTGGAGCTCATCACAGACACTGTCTGCTCCAGGCTCAACCCTTCATCCCCTGGGGAGATGCCAAAGCCTCCACAGGGAACATTTCCCTTTGCTCAGGGGAATTTCTCACAGGTGCCTTGTAGTGACTCTTTGTGTCTGTGTGCACACAGGAGTGCCTGTGCTCAGGGAAATGTGGCAGAAATGCTGCTCTCTGAGGGCTTTGATTGCCTTGGATAGCTGAGCCAGTCAGGCCTGGAAGTAAGGTTAAGTCATGTCACCCTGATTCTTAAGATTTTCTAAAGCCTTCTGAGTTTCCATTCTGTTGGAGAACCTTCCCACACAATTTCTGTCAACAACATATTGTTTACAATCTTTTATGGGGCTGGACAAACTTGATGTACTAGTGCTTTGTCCAATGTCTTTGGACAGGTGGTCCATTCACTCTCCAATCCAATGTCACCTTTGGGAAAGTATAAAAGTTGGAGTCAGAGAATAAACTTTTCTCTTTACCTTGAAAATAGCAGGTGGCTCGCGTCGTGCTTTCACGTGTCTTATAGCGACAAAGTCACAAGCTGTAAGCAAAGTTAAATGCTGCTAAGAGTTGTTCTTTTGCTAATTTGTGAAGCTTAATAGAAGTTATAAGCGAAGTTGAATATTGTTAAGTGTTATTCCACAGCTCTGTTTAGCTTTTAGGCTGTATTCCTTTTATCCTTGCCCTCACTGTCCTTTCGTCACACATACACACACACACACACCCACACACCCACACACACACACACACACAAACACACAGAGACACACAGACACCGGGACAGTTCTTGACTCCTTTTCGGTTTGATTGCCTGGATTTTGTTTGGTTTTGTTGTTGCTTTGTTTCCTTGGTGTGCCTGAATTGTCCAGTCAGGAGCAGAGTGACTCTTGCCAAGGAACTCTGTGGTGCTGTCACTTAATATTAAAGCTGTTTTATGCTACTCCCCTGCTGGGGATTTTTAAAGTGCTCTCAAGCCCTCCTTCATAAGAGGGTGAAGGAGCCCTGGCCAAGCTCTGGCCCTGGGGGCACAGGGATGCTGCTAGGGGGTCCCTGTCTCCCTGTTCCAACTGTGACGGCCCTGAGCCCCTGTCCCCGTGTCAGGCTCTGGGCTTGATCTCCTCAAACATCCTCAGCGGGAGGCTGCAGCGCTAGGGGCAGGGGGACCCAGAGGGACACGGGATGCCACCGGGCACGAGCAGCTTTGGACTTCTCTGGGAGGAACTGTGAGTGGGAGCTGGCTTGAAGTGACCTCCCCAGTAAGGTCACAGAGCCCCTGAGATGTCACACTGCCTCCTGGGATGTCACAGCCCACCCTGAGATCTCACAAATCCCCCTTGTGATGTCACAGAGCCAGTGCTGCTCTATCACTCTGGGATGTCATACAGTTGCGCTGTGATGGCACAGAAGACTCTGGCATCACAAAGTCAGCCCGTGTCACAATCCTCTAGTGCAAGCGGGAATCATGACAGTTCATTTTCCCCATCTCAGAATTAGCAGAAGTAGATAGGCTTATCATGAGAAACCGAATGTGATGAACATGTTAGAAATGCAAGGCTCCAAGTTATTAATTTTTAATTTAATAAAAGTTATTAAGTGTACCAAATATAAACTTTGAGAAAAATGAAAAAAAGCCACTATAAAAAAAAGTCAATGTGGAGCCCGGGATTGCCACCGGGTGAGACACAGGTTTGACAGCTGCAGCAGAGGGTCCTCTATGCTTCACACCGACCGTCCTGTCTGACCCATTTTTATACGATTTTCCTTGCCTGAGCCAGAGTCCCCTTTCTTCCTTTTCAAAGTGCATGTATTCATGTGGAGTTCTTTTCTCTGTGGCAAGTTGAACAATACGTGTCCGGAGAGTGATGAACACCTGTGTTTGCAGTCCCGGAATTCGGATTTGAGATGTACCTCCCTGATGGCTCTGACTATCTCGGTCTCGGATATTTATCGTGTATTTATCGTCCGGGTGTTTCTCGGACAACCTTGATGCATGATCCCTCTCTGGGCTGGCCACTTTCGTTCGCTTGTAAATAAAGTCCTCCCTCTCTCGTCCAGGTGGCTTTGACATGGTGTTGCAGTCGCAGTTGCTGGCTTGTGCGATTTAAAAACTTCCTATAAGAGTATAATTTAACAGCACATAACTATAAAAGAGACGACAATTTTATTTGCACGAATTATCCTATAGACATATAACAGTCCTAATGATTCCTTGAGGCCTTGCAGTGTCACAATGTTCTCCATGGTTCCACAGGCCCCACAGTGTCATGTGACTCCTCTGTTCCATGAGTCCTGCAATGTCACAATGGACCTTTGGACCAATGGACCATGGGGCTTTGCAGTGTCACAACGCTCTCCTTTGGCTCCACAGGGTCACAATGGAGCACTGATTACAGGCAGCCTCTCTGTGTTACCCTGGAGCTTTGTTTCCGTGGGGTCTCGCAGTGTCCCAATGGAGCCTTGGCTGGATGGGGCCTCACAGTGTCACAATGATGCCTACATTCCACTGAGGCACACGGCGTCACTAGGGTCCCCTTGCTTCCATGAGGCCCAGCAATGTCACAGTGGTGTCCATGAATCCATGAGGACTCACAGTATCCCAATGGTCTCTTGATCTCACATGGTCCCACAGTGTCCCAATGGTCCCTTGGTCTCACAAGGCCCCACAGTGTCCCAATGGTCACTTCTTCTCACATGGCCCCACAGTGTAACAATGGTCCCTTGGTTCCATGGTTCCTGGTCTGGTGCATTCCCCTTTCCCCTTCTCAGGCCACCCTGCCAGCTGAGAAATGCTCACTGGGCCAGGGCCTTGGCCAGCAGCCCCTGGGCTCAGCTCCTCTGGAGCTCATCACAGACACTGTCTGCTCCAGGCTCAACCCTTCATCCCCTGGGGAGATGCCAAAGCCTCCATAGGGAACATTTCCCTTTGCTCAGGGGAATTTCTCACAGGTGCCTTGTAGTGACTCTTTGTGTCTGTGTGCACACAGGAGTGCCTGTGCTCAGGGAAATGTGGCAGAAATGCTGCTCTCTGAGGGCTTTGATTGCCTTGGATAGCTGAGCCAGTCAGGCCTGGAAGTAAGGTTAAGTCATGTCACCCTGATTCTTAAGATTTTCTAAAGCCTTCTGAGTTTCCATTCTGTTGGAGAACCTTCCCACACAATTTCTGTCAACAACATATTGTTTACAATCTTTTATGGGGCTGGACAAACTTGATGTACTAGTGCTTTGTCCAATGTCTTTGGACAGGTGGTCCATTCACTCTCCAATCCAATGTCACCTTTGGGAAAGTATAAAAGTTGGAGTCAGAGAATAAACTTTTAGCTTTACCTTGAAAATAGCAGGTGGCTCGCGTCGTGCTTTCACGTGTCTTATAGCGACAAAGTCACAAGCTGTAAGCAAAGTTAAATGCTGCTAAGAGTTGTTCTTTTGCTAATTTGTGAAGCTTAATAGAAGTTATAAGCGAAGTTGAATATTGTTAAGTGTTATTCCACAGCTCTGTTTAGCTTTTAGGCTGTATTCCTTTTATCCTTGCCCTCACTGTCCTTTCGTCACACACACACACACACACACACACACACCCACACACACACACACACACACAAACACACAGAGACACACAGACACCGGGACAGTTCTTGACTCCTTTTCGGTTTGATTGCCTGGATTTTGTTTGGTTTTGTTGTTGCTTTGTTTCCTTGGTGTGCCTGAAGTGTCCAGTCAGGAGCAGAGTGACTCTTGCCAAGGAACTCTGTGGTGCTGTCACTTAATATTAAAGCTGTTTTATGCTACTCCCCTGCTGGGGATTTTTAAAGTGCTCTCAAGCCCTCCTTCATAAGAGGGTGAAGGAGCCCTGGCCAAGCTCTGGCCCTGGGGGCACAGGGATGCTGCTAGGGGGTCCCTGTCTCCCTGTTCCAACTGTGACGGCCCTGAGCCCCTGTCCCCGTGTCAGGCTCTGGGCTTGATCTCCTCAAACATCCTCAGCGGGAGGCTGCAGCGCTAGGGGCAGGGGGACCCAGAGGGACACGGGATGCCACCGGGCACGAGCAGCTTTGGACTTCTCTGGGAGGAACTGTGAGTGGGAGCTGGCTTGAAGTGACCTCCCCAGTAAGGTCACAGAGCCCCTGAGATGTCACACTGCCTCCTGGGATGTCACAGCCCACCCTGAGATCTCACAAATCCCCCTTGTGATGTCACAGAGCCAGTGCTGCTCTATCACTCTGGGATGTCATACAGTTGCGCTGTGATGGCACAGAAGACTCTGGCATCACAAAGTCAGCCCGTGTCACAATCCTCTAGTGCAAGCGGGAATCATGACAGTTCATTTTCCCCATCTCAGAATTAGCAGAAGTAGATAGGCTTATCATGAGAAACCGAATGTGATGAACATGTTAGAAATGCAAGGCTCCAAGTTATTAATTTTTAATTTAATAAAAGTTATTAAGTGTACCAAATATAAACTTTGAGAAAAATGAAAAAAAGCCACTATAAAAAAAAGTCAATGTGGAGCCCGGGATTGCCACCGGGTGAGACACAGGTTTGACAGCTGCAGCAGAGGGTCCTCTATGCTTCACACCGACCGTCCTGTCTGACCCATTTTTATACGATTTTCCTTGCCTGAGCCAGAGTCCCCTTTCTTCCTTTTCAAAGTGCATGTATTCATGTGGAGTTCTTTTCTCTGTGGCAAGTTGAACAATACGTGTCCGGAGAGTGATGAACACCTGTGTTTGCAGTCCCGGAATTCGGATTTGAGATGTACCTCCCTGATGGCTCTGACTATCTCGGTCTCGGATATTTATCGTGTATTTATCGTCCGGGTGTTTCTCGGACAACCTTGATGCATGATCCCTCTCTGGGCTGGCCACTTTCGTTCGCTTGTAAATAAAGTCCTCCCTCTCTCGTCCAGGTGGCTTTGACATGGTGTTGCAGTCGCAGTTGCTGGCTTGTGCGATTTAAAAACTTCCTATAAGAGTATAATTTAACAGCACATAACTATAAAAGAGACGACAATTTTATTTGCACGAATTATCCTATAGACATATAACAGTCCTAATGATTCCTTGAGGCCTTGCAGTGTCACAATGTTCTCCATGGTTCCACAGGCCCCACAGTGTCATGTGACTCCTCTGTTCCATGAGTCCTGCAATGTCACAATGGACCTTTGGACCAATGGACCATGGGGCTTTGCAGTGTCACAACGCTCTCCTTTGGCTCCACAGGGTCACAATGGAGCACTGATTACAGGCAGCCTCTCTGTGTTACCCTGGAGCTTTGTTTCCGTGGGGTCTCGCAGTGTCCCAATGGAGCCTTGGCTGGATGGGGCCTCACAGTGTCACAATGATGCCTACATTCCACTGAGGCACACGGCGTCACTAGGGTCCCCTTGCTTCCATGAGGCCCAGCAATGTCACAGTGGTGTCCATGAATCCATGAGGACTCACAGTATCCCAATGGTCTCTTGATCTCACATGGTCCCACAGTGTCCCAATGGTCCCTTGGTCTCACAAGGCCCCACAGTGTCCCAATGGTCACTTCTTCTCACATGGCCCCACAGTGTAACAATGGTCCCTTGGTTCCATGGTTCCTGGTCTGGTGCATTCCCCTTTCCCCTTCTCAGGCCACCCTGCCAGCTGAGAAATGCTCACTGGGCCAGGGCCTTGGCCAGCAGCCCCTGGGCTCAGCTCCTCTGGAGCTCATCACAGACACTGTCTGCTCCAGGCTCAACCCTTCATCCCCTGGGGAGATGCCAAAGCCTCCATAGGGAACATTTCCCTTTGCTCAGGGGAATTTCTCACAGGTGCCTTGTAGTGACTCTTTGTGTCTGTGTGCACACAGGAGTGCCTGTGCTCAGGGAAATGTGGCAGAAATGCTGCTCTCTGAGGGCTTTGATTGCCTTGGATAGCTGAGCCAGTCAGGCCTGGAAGTAAGGTTAAGTCATGTCACCCTGATTCTTAAGATTTTCTAAAGCCTTCTGAGTTTCCATTCTGTTGGAGAACCTTCCCACACAATTTCTGTCAACAACATATTGTTTACAATCTTTTATGGGGCTGGACAAACTTGATGTACTAGTGCTTTGTCCAATGTCTTTGGACAGGTGGTCCATTCACTCTCCAATCCAATGTCACCTTTGGGAAAGTATAAAAGTTGGAGTCAGAGAATAAACTTTTCTCTTTACCTTGAAAATAGCAGGTGGCTCGCGTCGTGCTTTCACGTGTCTTATAGCGACAAAGTCACAAGCTGTAAGCAAAGTTAAATGCTGCTAAGAGTTGTTCTTTTGCTAATTTGTGAAGCTTAATAGAAGTTATAAGCAAAGTTGAATATTGTTAAGTGTTATTCCACAGCTCTGTTTAGCTTTTAGGCTGTATTCCTTTTATCCTTGCCCTCACTGTCCTTTCGTCACACACACACACACACACACACACACACCCACACACACACACACACACACAAACACACAGAGACACACAGACACCGGGACAGTTCTTGACTCCTTTTCGGTTTGATTGCCTGGATTTTGTTTGGTTTTGTTGTTGCTTTGTTTCCTTGGTGTGCCTGAAGTGTCCAGTCAGGAGCAGAGTGACTCTTGCCAAGGAACTCTGTGGTGCTGTCACTTAATATTAAAGCTGTTTTATGCTACTCCCCTGCTGGGGATTTTTAAAGTGCTCTCAAGCCCTCCTTCATAAGAGGGTGAAGGAGCCCTGGCCAAGCTCTGGCCCTGGGGGCACAGGGATGCTGCTAGGGGGTCCCTGTCTCCCTGTTCCAACTGTGACGGCCCTGAGCCCCTGTCCCCGTGTCAGGCTCTGGGCTTGATCTCCTCAAACATCCTCAGCGGGAGGCTGCAGCGCTAGGGGCAGGGGGACCCAGAGGGACACGGGATGCCACCGGGCACGAGCAGCTTTGGACTTCTCTGGGAGGAACTGTGAGTGGGAGCTGGCTTGAAGTGACCTCCCCAGTAAGGTCACAGAGCCCCTGAGATGTCACACTGCCTCCTGGGATGTCACAGCCCACCCTGAGATCTCACAAATCCCCCTTGTGATGTCACAGAGCCAGTGCTGCTCTATCACTCTGGGATGTCATACAGTTGCGCTGTGATGGCACAGAAGACTCTGGCATCACAAAGTCAGCCCGTGTCACAATCCTCTAGTGCAAGCGGGAATCATGACAGTTCATTTTCCCCATCTCAGAATTAGCAGAAGTAGATAGGCTTATCATGAGAAACCGAATGTGATGAACATGTTAGAAATGCAAGGCTCCAAGTTATTAATTTTTAATTTAATAAAAGTTATTAAGTGTACCAAATATAAACTTTGAGAAAAATGAAAAAAAGCCACTATAAAAAAAAGTCAATGTGGAGCCCGGGATTGCCACCGGGTGAGACACAGGTTTGACAGCTGCAGCAGAGGGTCCTCTATGCTTCACACCGACCGTCCTGTCTGACCCATTTTTATACGATTTTCCTTGCCTGAGCCAGAGTCCCCTTTCTTCCTTTTCAAAGTGCATGTATTCATGTGGAGTTCTTTTCTCTGTGGCAAGTTGAACAATACGTGTCCGGAGAGTGATGAACACCTGTGTTTGCAGTCCCGGAATTCGGATTTGAGATGTACCTCCCTGATGGCTCTGACTATCTCGGTCTCGGATATTTATCGTGTATTTATCGTCCGGGTGTTTCTCGGACAACCTTGATGCATGATCCCTCTCTGGGCTGGCCACTTTCGTTCGCTTGTAAATAAAGTCCTCCCTCTCTCGTCCAGGTGGCTTTGACATGGTGTTGCAGTCGCAGTTGCTGGCTTGTGCGATTTAAAAACTTCCTATAAGAGTATAATTTAACAGCACATAACTATAAAAGAGACGACAATTTTATTTGCACGAATTATCCTATAGACATATAACAGTCCTAATGATTCCTTGAGGCCTTGCAGTGTCACAATGTTCTCCATGGTTCCACAGGCCCCACAGTGTCATGTGACTCCTCTGTTCCATGAGTCCTGCAATGTCACAATGGACCTTTGGACCAATGGACCATGGGGCTTTGCAGTGTCACAACGCTCTCCTTTGGCTCCACAGGGTCACAATGGAGCACTGATTACAGGCAGCCTCTCTGTGTTACCCTGGAGCTTTGTTTCCGTGGGGTCTCGCAGTGTCCCAATGGAGCCTTGGCTGGATGGGGCCTCACAGTGTCACAATGATGCCTACATTCCACTGAGGCACACGGCGTCACTAGGGTCCCCTTGCTTCCATGAGGCCCAGCAATGTCACAGTGGTGTCCATGAATCCATGAGGACTCACAGTATCCCAATGGTCTCTTGATCTCACATGGTCCCACAGTGTCCCAATGGTCCCTTGGTCTCACAAGGCCCCACAGTGTCCCAATGGTCACTTCTTCTCACATGGCCCCACAGTGTAACAATGGTCCCTTGGTTCCATGGTTCCTGGTCTGGTGCATTCCCCTTTCCCCTTCTCAGGCCACCCTGCCAGCTGAGAAATGCTCACTGGGCCAGGGCCTTGGCCAGCAGCCCCTGGGCTCAGCTCCTCTGGAGCTCATCACAGACACTGTCTGCTCCAGGCTCAACCCTTCATCCCCTGGGGAGATGCCAAAGCCTCCATAGGGAACATTTCCCTTTGCTCAGGGGAATTTCTCACAGGTGCCTTGTAGTGACTCTTTGTGTCTGTGTGCACACAGGAGTGCCTGTGCTCAGGGAAATGTGGCAGAAATGCTGCTCTCTGAGGGCTTTGATTGCCTTGGATAGCTGAGCCAGTCAGGCCTGGAAGTAAGGTTAAGTCATGTCACCCTGATTCTTAAGATTTTCTAAAGCCTTCTGAGTTTCCATTCTGTTGGAGAACCTTCCCACACAATTTCTGTCAACAACATATTGTTTACAATCTTTTATGGGGCTGGACAAACTTGATGTACTAGTGCTTTGTCCAATGTCTTTGGACAGGTGGTCCATTCACTCTCCAATCCAATGTCACCTTTGGGAAAGTATAAAAGTTGGAGTCAGAGAATAAACTTTTAGCTTTACCTTGAAAATAGCAGGTGGCTCGCGTCGTGCTTTCACGTGTCTTATAGCGACAAAGTCACAAGCTGTAAGCAAAGTTAAATGCTGCTAAGAGTTGTTCTTTTGCTAATTTGTGAAGCTTAATAGAAGTTATAAGCGAAGTTGAATATTGTTAAGTGTTATTCCACAGCTCTGTTTAGCTTTTAGGCTGTATTCCTTTTATCCTTGCCCTCACTGTCCTTTCGTCACACACACACACACACACACACACACACCCACACACACACACACACACACAAACACACAGAGACACACAGACACCGGGACAGTTCTTGACTCCTTTTCGGTTTGATTGCCTGGATTTTGTTTGGTTTTGTTGTTGCTTTGTTTCCTTGGTGTGCCTGAAGTGTCCAGTCAGGAGCAGAGTGACTCTTGCCAAGGAACTCTGTGGTGCTGTCACTTAATATTAAAGCTGTTTTATGCTACTCCCCTGCTGGGGATTTTTAAAGTGCTCTCAAGCCCTCCTTCATAAGAGGGTGAAGGAGCCCTGGCCAAGCTCTGGCCCTGGGGGCACAGGGATGCTGCTAGGGGGTCCCTGTCTCCCTGTTCCAACTGTGACGGCCCTGAGCCCCTGTCCCCGTGTCAGGCTCTGGGCTTGATCTCCTCAAACATCCTCAGCGGGAGGCTGCAGCGCTAGGGGCAGGGGGACCCAGAGGGACACGGGATGCCACCGGGCACGAGCAGCTTTGGACTTCTCTGGGAGGAACTGTGAGTGGGAGCTGGCTTGAAGTGACCTCCCCAGTAAGGTCACAGAGCCCCTGAGATGTCACACTGCCTCCTGGGATGTCACAGCCCACCCTGAGATCTCACAAATCCCCCTTGTGATGTCACAGAGCCAGTGCTGCTCTATCACTCTGGGATGTCATACAGTTGCGCTGTGATGGCACAGAAGACTCTGGCATCACAAAGTCAGCCCGTGTCACAATCCTCTAGTGCAAGCGGGAATCATGACAGTTCATTTTCCCCATCTCAGAATTAGCAGAAGTAGATAGGCTTATCATGAGAAACCGAATGTGATGAACATGTTAGAAATGCAAGGCTCCAAGTTATTAATTTTTAATTTAATAAAAGTTATTAAGTGTACCAAATATAAACTTTGAGAAAAATGAAAAAAAGCCACTATAAAAAAAAGTCAATGTGGAGCCCGGGATTGCCACCGGGTGAGACACAGGTTTGACAGCTGCAGCAGAGGGTCCTCTATGCTTCACACCGACCGTCCTGTCTGACCCATTTTTATACGATTTTCCTTGCCTGAGCCAGAGTCCCCTTTCTTCCTTTTCAAAGTGCATGTATTCATGTGGAGTTCTTTTCTCTGTGGCAAGTTGAACAATACGTGTCCGGAGAGTGATGAACACCTGTGTTTGCAGTCCCGGAATTCGGATTTGAGATGTACCTCCCTGATGGCTCTGACTATCTCGGTCTCGGATATTTATCGTGTATTTATCGTCCGGGTGTTTCTCGGACAACCTTGATGCATGATCCCTCTCTGGGCTGGCCACTTTCGTTCGCTTGTAAATAAAGTCCTCCCTCTCTCGTCCAGGTGGCTTTGACATGGTGTTGCAGTCGCAGTTGCTGGCTTGTGCGATTTAAAAACTTCCTATAAGAGTATAATTTAACAGCACATAACTATAAAAGAGACGACAATTTTATTTGCACGAATTATCCTATAGACATATAACAGTCCTAATGATTCCTTGAGGCCTTGCAGTGTCACAATGTTCTCCATGGTTCCACAGGCCCCACAGTGTCATGTGACTCCTCTGTTCCATGAGTCCTGCAATGTCACAATGGACCTTTGGACCAATGGACCATGGGGCTTTGCAGTGTCACAACGCTCTCCTTTGGCTCCACAGGGTCACAATGGAGCACTGATTACAGGCAGCCTCTCTGTGTTACCCTGGAGCTTTGTTTCCGTGGGGTCTCGCAGTGTCCCAATGGAGCCTTGGCTGGATGGGGCCTCACAGTGTCACAATGATGCCTACATTCCACTGAGGCACACGGCGTCACTAGGGTCCTCTTGCTTCCATGAGGCCCAGCAATGTCACAGTGGTGTCCATGAATCCATGAGGACTCACAGTATCCCAATGGTCTCTTGATCTCACATGGTCCCACAGTGTCCCAATGGTCCCTTGGTCTCACAAGGCCCCACAGTGTCCCAATGGTCACTTCTTCTCACATGGCCCCACAGTGTAACAATGGTCCCTTGGTTCCATGGTTCCTGGTCTGGTGCATTCCCCTTTCCCCTTCTCAGGCCACCCTGCCAGCTGAGAAATGCTCACTGGGCCAGGGCCTTGGCCAGCAGCCCCTGGGCTCAGCTCCTCTGGAGCTCATCACAGACACTGTCTGCTCCAGGCTCAACCCTTCATCCCCTGGGGAGATGCCAAAGCCTCCATAGGGAACATTTCCCTTTGCTCAGGGGAATTTCTCACAGGTGCCTTGTAGTGACTCTTTGTGTCTGTGTGCACACAGGAGTGCCTGTGCTCAGGGAAATGTGGCAGAAATGCTGCTCTCTGAGGGCTTTGATTGCCTTGGATAGCTGAGCCAGTCAGGCCTGGAAGTAAGGTTAAGTCATGTCACCCTGATTCTTAAGATTTTCTAAAGCCTTCTGAGTTTCCATTCTGTTGGAGAACCTTCCCACACAATTTCTGTCAACAACATATTGTTTACAATCTTTTATGGGGCTGGACAAACTTGATGTACTAGTGCTTTGTCCAATGTCTTTGGACAGGTGGTCCATTCACTCTCCAATCCAATGTCACCTTTGGGAAAGTATAAAAGTTGGAGTCAGAGAATAAACTTTTCTCTTTACCTTGAAAATAGCAGGTGGCTCGCGTCGTGCTTTCACGTGTCTTATAGCGACAAAGTCACAAGCTGTAAGCAAAGTTAAATGCTGCTAAGAGTTGTTCTTTTGCTAATTTGTGAAGCTTAATAGAAGTTATAAGCGAAGTTGAATATTGTTAAGTGTTATTCCACAGCTCTGTTTAGCTTTTAGGCTGTATTCCTTTTATCCTTGCCCTCACTGTCCTTTCGTCACACACACACACACACACACACACACACCCACACACACACACACACACACAAACACACAGAGACACACAGACACCGGGACAGTTCTTGACTCCTTTTCGGTTTGATTGCCTGGATTTTGTTTGGTTTTGTTGTTGCTTTGTTTCCTTGGTGTGCCTGAAGTGTCCAGTCAGGAGCAGAGTGACTCTTGCCAAGGAACTCTGTGGTGCTGTCACTTAATATTAAAGCTGTTTTATGCTACTCCCCTGCTGGGGATTTTTAAAGTGCTCTCAAGCCCTCCTTCATAAGAGGGTGAAGGAGCCCTGGCCAAGCTCTGGCCCTGGGGGCACAGGGATGCTGCTAGGGGGTCCCTGTCTCCCTGTTCCAACTGTGACGGCCCTGAGCCCCTGTCCCCGTGTCAGGCTCTGGGCTTGATCTCCTCAAACATCCTCAGCGGGAGGCTGCAGCGCTAGGGGCAGGGGGACCCAGAGGGACACGGGATGCCACCGGGCACGAGCAGCTTTGGACTTCTCTGGGAGGAACTGTGAGTGGGAGCTGGCTTGAAGTGACCTCCCCAGTAAGGTCACAGAGCCCCTGAGATGTCACACTGCCTCCTGGGATGTCACAGCCCACCCTGAGATCTCACAAATCCCCCTTGTGATGTCACAGAGCCAGTGCTGCTCTATCACTCTGGGATGTCATACAGTTGCGCTGTGATGGCACAGAAGACTCTGGCATCACAAAGTCAGCCCGTGTCACAATCCTCTAGTGCAAGCGGGAATCATGACAGTTCATTTTCCCCATCTCAGAATTAGCAGAAGTAGATAGGCTTATCATGAGAAACCGAATGTGATGAACATGTTAGAAATGCAAGGCTCCAAGTTATTAATTTTTAATTTAATAAAAGTTATTAAGTGTACCAAATATAAACTTTGAGAAAAATGAAAAAAAGCCACTATAAAAAAAAGTCAATGTGGAGCCCGGGATTGCCACCGGGTGAGACACAGGTTTGACAGCTGCAGCAGAGGGTCCTCTATGCTTCACACCGACCGTCCTGTCTGACCCATTTTTATACGATTTTCCTTGCCTGAGCCAGAGTCCCCTTTCTTCCTTTTCAAAGTGCATGTATTCATGTGGAGTTCTTTTCTCTGTGGCAAGTTGAACAATACGTGTCCGGAGAGTGATGAACACCTGTGTTTGCAGTCCCGGAATTCGGATTTGAGATGTACCTCCCTGATGGCTCTGACTATCTCGGTCTCGGATATTTATCGTGTATTTATCGTCCGGGTGTTTCTCGGACAACCTTGATGCATGATCCCTCTCTGGGCTGGCCACTTTCGTTCGCTTGTAAATAAAGTCCTCCCTCTCTCGTCCAGGTGGCTTTGACATGGTGTTGCAGTCGCAGTTGCTGGCTTGTGCGATTTAAAAACTTCCTATAAGAGTATAATTTAACAGCACATAACTATAAAAGAGACGACAATTTTATTTGCACGAATTATCCTATAGACATATAACAGTCCTAATGATTCCTTGAGGCCTTGCAGTGTCACAATGTTCTCCATGGTTCCACAGGCCCCACAGTGTCATGTGACTCCTCTGTTCCATGAGTCCTGCAATGTCACAATGGACCTTTGGACCAATGGACCATGGGGCTTTGCAGTGTCACAACGCTCTCCTTTGGCTCCACAGGGTCACAATGGAGCACTGATTACAGGCAGCCTCTCTGTGTTACCCTGGAGCTTTGTTTCCGTGGGGTCTCGCAGTGTCCCAATGGAGCCTTGGCTGGATGGGGCCTCACAGTGTCACAATGATGCCTACATTCCACTGAGGCACACGGCGTCACTAGGGTCCCCTTGCTTCCATGAGGCCCAGCAATGTCACAGTGGTGTCCATGAATCCATGAGGACTCACAGTATCCCAATGGTCTCTTGATCTCACATGGTCCCACAGTGTCCCAATGGTCCCTTGGTCTCACAAGGCCCCACAGTGTCCCAATGGTCACTTCTTCTCACATGGCCCCACAGTGTAACAATGGTCCCTTGGTTCCATGGTTCCTGGTCTGGTGCATTCCCCTTTCCCCTTCTCAGGCCACCCTGCCAGCTGAGAAATGCTCACTGGGCCAGGGCCTTGGCCAGCAGCCCCTGGGCTCAGCTCCTCTGGAGCTCATCACAGACACTGTCTGCTCCAGGCTCAACCCTTCATCCCCTGGGGAGATGCCAAAGCCTCCATAGGGAACATTTCCCTTTGCTCAGGGGAATTTCTCACAGGTGCCTTGTAGTGACTCTTTGTGTCTGTGTGCACACAGGAGTGCCTGTGCTCAGGGAAATGTGGCAGAAATGCTGCTCTCTGAGGGCTTTGATTGCCTTGGATAGCTGAGCCAGTCAGGCCTGGAAGTAAGGTTAAGTCATGTCACCCTGATTCTTAAGATTTTCTAAAGCCTTCTGAGTTTCCATTCTGTTGGAGAACCTTCCCACACAATTTCTGTCAACAACATATTGTTTACAATCTTTTATGGGGCTGGACAAACTTGATGTACTAGTGCTTTGTCCAATGTCTTTGGACAGGTGGTCCATTCACTCTCCAATCCAATGTCACCTTTGGGAAAGTATAAAAGTTGGAGTCAGAGAATAAACTTTTCTCTTTACCTTGAAAATAGCAGGTGGCTCGCGTCGTGCTTTCACGTGTCTTATAGCGACAAAGTCACAAGCTGTAAGCAAAGTTAAATGCTGCTAAGAGTTGTTCTTTTGCTAATTTGTGAAGCTTAATAGAAGTTATAAGCGAAGTTGAATATTGTTAAGTGTTATTCCACAGCTCTGTTTAGCTTTTAGGCTGTATTCCTTTTATCCTTGCCCTCACTGTCCTTTCGTCACACACACACACACACACACACACACACCCACACACACACACACACACACAAACACACAGAGACACACAGACACCGGGACAGTTCTTGACTCCTTTTCGGTTTGATTGCCTGGATTTTGTTTGGTTTTGTTGTTGCTTTGTTTCCTTGGTGTGCCTGAAGTGTCCAGTCAGGAGCAGAGTGACTCTTGCCAAGGAACTCTGTGGTGCTGTCACTTAATATTAAAGCTGTTTTATGCTACTCCCCTGCTGGGGATTTTTAAAGTGCTCTCAAGCCCTCCTTCATAAGAGGGTGAAGGAGCCCTGGCCAAGCTCTGGCCCTGGGGGCACAGGGATGCTGCTAGGGGGTCCCTGTCTCCCTGTTCCAACTGTGACGGCCCTGAGCCCCTGTCCCCGTGTCAGGCTCTGGGCTTGATCTCCTCAAACATCCTCAGCGGGAGGCTGCAGCGCTAGGGGCAGGGGGACCCAGAGGGACACGGGATGCCACCGGGCACGAGCAGCTTTGGACTTCTCTGGGAGGAACTGTGAGTGGGAGCTGGCTTGAAGTGACCTCCCCAGTAAGGTCACAGAGCCCCTGAGATGTCACACTGCCTCCTGGGATGTCACAGCCCACCCTGAGATCTCACAAATCCCCCTTGTGATGTCACAGAGCCAGTGCTGCTCTATCACTCTGGGATGTCATACAGTTGCGCTGTGATGGCACAGAAGACTCTGGCATCACAAAGTCAGCCCGTGTCACAATCCTCTAGTGCAAGCGGGAATCATGACAGTTCATTTTCCCCATCTCAGAATTAGCAGAAGTAGATAGGCTTATCATGAGAAACCGAATGTGATGAACATGTTAGAAATGCAAGGCTCCAAGTTATTAATTTTTAATTTAATAAAAGTTATTAAGTGTACCAAATATAAACTTTGAGAAAAATGAAAAAAAGCCACTATAAAAAAAAGTCAATGTGGAGCCCGGGATTGCCACCGGGTGAGACACAGGTTTGACAGCTGCAGCAGAGGGTCCTCTATGCTTCACACCGACCGTCCTGTCTGACCCATTTTTATACGATTTTCCTTGCCTGAGCCAGAGTCCCCTTTCTTCCTTTTCAAAGTGCATGTATTCATGTGGAGTTCTTTTCTCTGTGGCAAGTTGAACAATACGTGTCCGGAGAGTGATGAACACCTGTGTTTGCAGTCCCGGAATTCGGATTTGAGATGTACCTCCCTGATGGCTCTGACTATCTCGGTCTCGGATATTTATCGTGTATTTATCGTCCGGGTGTTTCTCGGACAACCTTGATGCATGATCCCTCTCTGGGCTGGCCACTTTCGTTCGCTTGTAAATAAAGTCCTCCCTCTCTCGTCCAGGTGGCTTTGACATGGTGTTGCAGTCGCAGTTGCTGGCTTGTGCGATTTAAAAACTTCCTATAAGAGTATAATTTAACAGCACATAACTATAAAAGAGACGACAATTTTATTTGCACGAATTATCCTATAGACATATAACAGTCCTAATGATTCCTTGAGGCCTTGCAGTGTCACAATGTTCTCCATGGTTCCACAGGCCCCACAGTGTCATGTGACTCCTCTGTTCCATGAGTCCTGCAATGTCACAATGGACCTTTGGACCAATGGACCATGGGGCTTTGCAGTGTCACAACGCTCTCCTTTGGCTCCACAGGGTCACAATGGAGCACTGATTACAGGCAGCCTCTCTGTGTTACCCTGGAGCTTTGTTTCCGTGGGGTCTCGCAGTGTCCCAATGGAGCCTTGGCTGGATGGGGCCTCACAGTGTCACAATGATGCCTACATTCCACTGAGGCACACGGCGTCACTAGGGTCCCCTTGCTTCCATGAGGCCCAGCAATGTCACAGTGGTGTCCATGAATCCATGAGGACTCACAGTATCCCAATGGTCTCTTGATCTCACATGGTCCCACAGTGTCCCAATGGTCCCTTGGTCTCACAAGGCCCCACAGTGTCCCAATGGTCACTTCTTCTCACATGGCCCCACAGTGTAACAATGGTCCCTTGGTTCCATGGTTCCTGGTCTGGTGCATTCCCCTTTCCCCTTCTCAGGCCACCCTGCCAGCTGAGAAATGCTCACTGGGCCAGGGCCTTGGCCAGCAGCCCCTGGGCTCAGCTCCTCTGGAGCTCATCACAGACACTGTCTGCTCCAGGCTCAACCCTTCATCCCCTGGGGAGATGCCAAAGCCTCCATAGGGAACATTTCCCTTTGCTCAGGGGAATTTCTCACAGGTGCCTTGTAGTGACTCTTTGTGTCTGTGTGCACACAGGAGTGCCTGTGCTCAGGGAAATGTGGCAGAAATGCTGCTCTCTGAGGGCTTTGATTGCCTTGGATAGCTGAGCCAGTCAGGCCTGGAAGTAAGGTTAAGTCATGTCACCCTGATTCTTAAGATTTTCTAAAGCCTTCTGAGTTTCCATTCTGTTGGAGAACCTTCCCACACAATTTCTGTCAACAACATATTGTTTACAATCTTTTATGGGGCTGGACAAACTTGATGTACTAGTGCTTTGTCCAATGTCTTTGGACAGGTGGTCCATTCACTCTCCAATCCAATGTCACCTTTGGGAAAGTATAAAAGTTGGAGTCAGAGAATAAACTTTTCTCTTTACCTTGAAAATAGCAGGTGGCTCGCGTCGTGCTTTCACGTGTCTTATAGCGACAAAGTCACAAGCTGTAAGCAAAGTTAAATGCTGCTAAGAGTTGTTCTTTTGCTAATTTGTGAAGCTTAATAGAAGTTATAAGCGAAGTTGAATATTGTTAAGTGTTATTCCACAGCTCTGTTTAGCTTTTAGGCTGTATTCCTTTTATCCTTGCCCTCACTGTCCTTTCGTCACACACACACACACACACACACACACACCCACACACACACACACACACACAAACACACAGAGACACACAGACACCGGGACAGTTCTTGACTCCTTTTCGGTTTGATTGCCTGGATTTTGTTTGGTTTTGTTGTTGCTTTGTTTCCTTGGTGTGCCTGAAGTGTCCAGTCAGGAGCAGAGTGACTCTTGCCAAGGAACTCTGTGGTGCTGTCACTTAATATTAAAGCTGTTTTATGCTACTCCCCTGCTGGGGATTTTTAAAGTGCTCTCAAGCCCTCCTTCATAAGAGGGTGAAGGAGCCCTGGCCAAGCTCTGGCCCTGGGGGCACAGGGATGCTGCTAGGGGGTCCCTGTCTCCCTGTTCCAACTGTGACGGCCCTGAGCCCCTGTCCCCGTGTCAGGCTCTGGGCTTGATCTCCTCAAACATCCTCAGCGGGAGGCTGCAGCGCTAGGGGCAGGGGGACCCAGAGGGACACGGGATGCCACCGGGCACGAGCAGCTTTGGACTTCTCTGGGAGGAACTGTGAGTGGGAGCTGGCTTGAAGTGACCTCCCCAGTAAGGTCACAGAGCCCCTGAGATGTCACACTGCCTCCTGGGATGTCACAGCCCACCCTGAGATCTCACAAATCCCCCTTGTGATGTCACAGAGCCAGTGCTGCTCTATCACTCTGGGATGTCATACAGTTGCGCTGTGATGGCACAGAAGACTCTGGCATCACAAAGTCAGCCCGTGTCACAATCCTCTAGTGCAAGCGGGAATCATGACAGTTCATTTTCCCCATCTCAGAATTAGCAGAAGTAGATAGGCTTATCATGAGAAACCGAATGTGATGAACATGTTAGAAATGCAAGGCTCCAAGTTATTAATTTTTAATTTAATAAAAGTTATTAAGTGTACCAAATATAAACTTTGAGAAAAATGAAAAAAAGCCACTATAAAAAAAAGTCAATGTGGAGCCCGGGATTGCCACCGGGTGAGACACAGGTTTGACAGCTGCAGCAGAGGGTCCTCTATGCTTCACACCGACCGTCCTGTCTGACCCATTTTTATACGATTTTCCTTGCCTGAGCCAGAGTCCCCTTTCTTCCTTTTCAAAGTGCATGTATTCATGTGGAGTTCTTTTCTCTGTGGCAAGTTGAACAATACGTGTCCGGAGAGTGATGAACACCTGTGTTTGCAGTCCCGGAATTCGGATTTGAGATGTACCTCCCTGATGGCTCTGACTATCTCGGTCTCGGATATTTATCGTGTATTTATCGTCCGGGTGTTTCTCGGACAACCTTGATGCATGATCCCTCTCTGGGCTGGCCACTTTCGTTCGCTTGTAAATAAAGTCCTCCCTCTCTCGTCCAGGTGGCTTTGACATGGTGTTGCAGTCGCAGTTGCTGGCTTGTGCGATTTAAAAACTTCCTATAAGAGTATAATTTAACAGCACATAACTATAAAAGAGACGACAATTTTATTTGCACGAATTATCCTATAGACATATAACAGTCCTAATGATTCCTTGAGGCCTTGCAGTGTCACAATGTTCTCCATGGTTCCACAGGCCCCACAGTGTCATGTGACTCCTCTGTTCCATGAGTCCTGCAATGTCACAATGGACCTTTGGACCAATGGACCATGGGGCTTTGCAGTGTCACAACGCTCTCCTTTGGCTCCACAGGGTCACAATGGAGCACTGATTACAGGCAGCCTCTCTGTGTTACCCTGGAGCTTTGTTTCCGTGGGGTCTCGCAGTGTCCCAATGGAGCCTTGGCTGGATGGGGCCTCACAGTGTCACAATGATGCCTACATTCCACTGAGGCACACGGCGTCACTAGGGTCCCCTTGCTTCCATGAGGCCCAGCAATGTCACAGTGGTGTCCATGAATCCATGAGGACTCACAGTATCCCAATGGTCTCTTGATCTCACATGGTCCCACAGTGTCCCAATGGTCCCTTGGTCTCACAAGGCCCCACAGTGTCCCAATGGTCACTTCTTCTCACATGGCCCCACAGTGTAACAATGGTCCCTTGGTTCCATGGTTCCTGGTCTGGTGCATTCCCCTTTCCCCTTCTCAGGCCACCCTGCCAGCTGAGAAATGCTCACTGGGCCAGGGCCTTGGCCAGCAGCCCCTGGGCTCAGCTCCTCTGGAGCTCATCACAGACACTGTCTGCTCCAGGCTCAACCCTTCATCCCCTGGGGAGATGCCAAAGCCTCCATAGGGAACATTTCCCTTTGCTCAGGGGAATTTCTCACAGGTGCCTTGTAGTGACTCTTTGTGTCTGTGTGCACACAGGAGTGCCTGTGCTCAGGGAAATGTGGCAGAAATGCTGCTCTCTGAGGGCTTTGATTGCCTTGGATAGCTGAGCCAGTCAGGCCTGGAAGTAAGGTTAAGTCATGTCACCCTGATTCTTAAGATTTTCTAAAGCCTTCTGAGTTTCCATTCTGTTGGAGAACCTTCCCACACAATTTCTGTCAACAACATATTGTTTACAATCTTTTATGGGGCTGGACAAACTTGATGTACTAGTGCTTTGTCCAATGTCTTTGGACAGGTGGTCCATTCACTCTCCAATCCAATGTCACCTTTGGGAAAGTATAAAAGTTGGAGTCAGAGAATAAACTTTTCTCTTTACCTTGAAAATAGCAGGTGGCTCGCGTCGTGCTTTCACGTGTCTTATAGCGACAAAGTCACAAGCTGTAAGCAAAGTTAAATGCTGCTAAGAGTTGTTCTTTTGCTAATTTGTGAAGCTTAATAGAAGTTATAAGCGAAGTTGAATATTGTTAAGTGTTATTCCACAGCTCTGTTTAGCTTTTAGGCTGTATTCCTTTTATCCTTGCCCTCACTGTCCTTTCGTCACACACACACACACACACACACACACACCCACACACACACACACACACACAAACACACAGAGACACACAGACACCGGGACAGTTCTTGACTCCTTTTCGGTTTGATTGCCTGGATTTTGTTTGGTTTTGTTGTTGCTTTGTTTCCTTGGTGTGCCTGAAGTGTCCAGTCAGGAGCAGAGTGACTCTTGCCAAGGAACTCTGTGGTGCTGTCACTTAATATTAAAGCTGTTTTATGCTACTCCCCTGCTGGGGATTTTTAAAGTGCTCTCAAGCCCTCCTTCATAAGAGGGTGAAGGAGCCCTGGCCAAGCTCTGGCCCTGGGGGCACAGGGATGCTGCTAGGGGGTCCCTGTCTCCCTGTTCCAACTGTGACGGCCCTGAGCCCCTGTCCCCGTGTCAGGCTCTGGGCTTGATCTCCTCAAACATCCTCAGCGGGAGGCTGCAGCGCTAGGGGCAGGGGGACCCAGAGGGACACGGGATGCCACCGGGCACGAGCAGCTTTGGACTTCTCTGGGAGGAACTGTGAGTGGGAGCTGGCTTGAAGTGACCTCCCCAGTAAGGTCACAGAGCCCCTGAGATGTCACACTGCCTCCTGGGATGTCACAGCCCACCCTGAGATCTCACAAATCCCCCTTGTGATGTCACAGAGCCAGTGCTGCTCTATCACTCTGGGATGTCATACAGTTGCGCTGTGATGGCACAGAAGACTCTGGCATCACAAAGTCAGCCCGTGTCACAATCCTCTAGTGCAAGCGGGAATCATGACAGTTCATTTTCCCCATCTCAGAATTAGCAGAAGTAGATAGGCTTATCATGAGAAACCGAATGTGATGAACATGTTAGAAATGCAAGGCTCCAAGTTATTAATTTTTAATTTAATAAAAGTTATTAAGTGTACCAAATATAAACTTTGAGAAAAATGAAAAAAAGCCACTATAAAAAAAAGTCAATGTGGAGCCCGGGATTGCCACCGGGTGAGACACAGGTTTGACAGCTGCAGCAGAGGGTCCTCTATGCTTCACACCGACCGTCCTGTCTGACCCATTTTTATACGATTTTCCTTGCCTGAGCCAGAGTCCCCTTTCTTCCTTTTCAAAGTGCATGTATTCATGTGGAGTTCTTTTCTCTGTGGCAAGTTGAACAATACGTGTCCGGAGAGTGATGAACACCTGTGTTTGCAGTCCCGGAATTCGGATTTGAGATGTACCTCCCTGATGGCTCTGACTATCTCGGTCTCGGATATTTATCGTGTATTTATCGTCCGGGTGTTTCTCGGACAACCTTGATGCATGATCCCTCTCTGGGCTGGCCACTTTCGTTCGCTTGTAAATAAAGTCCTCCCTCTCTCGTCCAGGTGGCTTTGACATGGTGTTGCAGTCGCAGTTGCTGGCTTGTGCGATTTAAAAACTTCCTATAAGAGTATAATTTAACAGCACATAACTATAAAAGAGACGACAATTTTATTTGCACGAATTATCCTATAGACATATAACAGTCCTAATGATTCCTTGAGGCCTTGCAGTGTCACAATGTTCTCCATGGTTCCACAGGCCCCACAGTGTCATGTGACTCCTCTGTTCCATGAGTCCTGCAATGTCACAATGGACCTTTGGACCAATGGACCATGGGGCTTTGCAGTGTCACAACGCTCTCCTTTGGCTCCACAGGGTCACAATGGAGCACTGATTACAGGCAGCCTCTCTGTGTTACCCTGGAGCTTTGTTTCCGTGGGGTCTCGCAGTGTCCCAATGGAGCCTTGGCTGGATGGGGCCTCACAGTGTCACAATGATGCCTACATTCCACTGAGGCACACGGCGTCACTAGGGTCCCCTTGCTTCCATGAGGCCCAGCAATGTCACAGTGGTGTCCATGAATCCATGAGGACTCACAGTATCCCAATGGTCTCTTGATCTCACATGGTCCCACAGTGTCCCAATGGTCCCTTGGTCTCACAAGGCCCCACAGTGTCCCAATGGTCACTTCTTCTCACATGGCCCCACAGTGTAACAATGGTCCCTTGGTTCCATGGTTCCTGGTCTGGTGCATTCCCCTTTCCCCTTCTCAGGCCACCCTGCCAGCTGAGAAATGCTCACTGGGCCAGGGCCTTGGCCAGCAGCCCCTGGGCTCAGCTCCTCTGGAGCTCATCACAGACACTGTCTGCTCCAGGCTCAACCCTTCATCCCCTGGGGAGATGCCAAAGCCTCCATAGGGAACATTTCCCTTTGCTCAGGGGAATTTCTCACAGGTGCCTTGTAGTGACTCTTTGTGTCTGTGTGCACACAGGAGTGCCTGTGCTCAGGGAAATGTGGCAGAAATGCTGCTCTCTGAGGGCTTTGATTGCCTTGGATAGCTGAGCCAGTCAGGCCTGGAAGTAAGGTTAAGTCATGTCACCCTGATTCTTAAGATTTTCTAAAGCCTTCTGAGTTTCCATTCTGTTGGAGAACCTTCCCACACAATTTCTGTCAACAACATATTGTTTACAATCTTTTATGGGGCTGGACAAACTTGATGTACTAGTGCTTTGTCCAATGTCTTTGGACAGGTGGTCCATTCACTCTCCAATCCAATGTCACCTTTGGGAAAGTATAAAAGTTGGAGTCAGAGAATAAACTTTTCTCTTTACCTTGAAAATAGCAGGTGGCTCGCGTCGTGCTTTCACGTGTCTTATAGCGACAAAGTCACAAGCTGTAAGCAAAGTTAAATGCTGCTAAGAGTTGTTCTTTTGCTAATTTGTGAAGCTTAATAGAAGTTATAAGCGAAGTTGAATATTGTTAAGTGTTATTCCACAGCTCTGTTTAGCTTTTAGGCTGTATTCCTTTTATCCTTGCCCTCACTGTCCTTTCGTCACACACACACACACACACACACACACACCCACACACACACACACACACACAAACACACAGAGACACACAGACACCGGGACAGTTCTTGACTCCTTTTCGGTTTGATTGCCTGGATTTTGTTTGGTTTTGTTGTTGCTTTGTTTCCTTGGTGTGCCTGAAGTGTCCAGTCAGGAGCAGAGTGACTCTTGCCAAGGAACTCTGTGGTGCTGTCACTTAATATTAAAGCTGTTTTATGCTACTCCCCTGCTGGGGATTTTTAAAGTGCTCTCAAGCCCTCCTTCATAAGAGGGTGAAGGAGCCCTGGCCAAGCTCTGGCCCTGGGGGCACAGGGATGCTGCTAGGGGGTCCCTGTCTCCCTGTTCCAACTGTGACGGCCCTGAGCCCCTGTCCCCGTGTCAGGCTCTGGGCTTGATCTCCTCAAACATCCTCAGCGGGAGGCTGCAGCGCTAGGGGCAGGGGGACCCAGAGGGACACGGGATGCCACCGGGCACGAGCAGCTTTGGACTTCTCTGGGAGGAACTGTGAGTGGGAGCTGGCTTGAAGTGACCTCCCCAGTAAGGTCACAGAGCCCCTGAGATGTCACACTGCCTCCTGGGATGTCACAGCCCACCCTGAGATCTCACAAATCCCCCTTGTGATGTCACAGAGCCAGTGCTGCTCTATCACTCTGGGATGTCATACAGTTGCGCTGTGATGGCACAGAAGACTCTGGCATCACAAAGTCAGCCCGTGTCACAATCCTCTAGTGCAAGCGGGAATCATGACAGTTCATTTTCCCCATCTCAGAATTAGCAGAAGTAGATAGGCTTATCATGAGAAACCGAATGTGATGAACATGTTAGAAATGCAAGGCTCCAAGTTATTAATTTTTAATTTAATAAAAGTTATTAAGTGTACCAAATATAAACTTTGAGAAAAATGAAAAAAAGCCACTATAAAAAAAAGTCAATGTGGAGCCCGGGATTGCCACCGGGTGAGACACAGGTTTGACAGCTGCAGCAGAGGGTCCTCTATGCTTCACACCGACCGTCCTGTCTGACCCATTTTTATACGATTTTCCTTGCCTGAGCCAGAGTCCCCTTTCTTCCTTTTCAAAGTGCATGTATTCATGTGGAGTTCTTTTCTCTGTGGCAAGTTGAACAATACGTGTCCGGAGAGTGATGAACACCTGTGTTTGCAGTCCCGGAATTCGGATTTGAGATGTACCTCCCTGATGGCTCTGACTATCTCGGTCTCGGATATTTATCGTGTATTTATCGTCCGGGTGTTTCTCGGACAACCTTGATGCATGATCCCTCTCTGGGCTGGCCACTTTCGTTCGCTTGTAAATAAAGTCCTCCCTCTCTCGTCCAGGTGGCTTTGACATGGTGTTGCAGTCGCAGTTGCTGGCTTGTGCGATTTAAAAACTTCCTATAAGAGTATAATTTAACAGCACATAACTATAAAAGAGACGACAATTTTATTTGCACGAATTATCCTATAGACATATAACAGTCCTAATGATTCCTTGAGGCCTTGCAGTGTCACAATGTTCTCCATGGTTCCACAGGCCCCACAGTGTCATGTGACTCCTCTGTTCCATGAGTCCTGCAATGTCACAATGGACCTTTGGACCAATGGACCATGGGGCTTTGCAGTGTCACAACGCTCTCCTTTGGCTCCACAGGGTCACAATGGAGCACTGATTACAGGCAGCCTCTCTGTGTTACCCTGGAGCTTTGTTTCCGTGGGGTCTCGCAGTGTCCCAATGGAGCCTTGGCTGGATGGGGCCTCACAGTGTCACAATGATGCCTACATTCCACTGAGGCACACGGCGTCACTAGGGTCCTCTTGCTTCCATGAGGCCCAGCAATGTCACAGTGGTGTCCATGAATCCATGAGGACTCACAGTATCCCAATGGTCTCTTGATCTCACATGGTCCCACAGTGTCCCAATGGTCCCTTGGTCTCACAAGGCCCCACAGTGTCCCAATGGTCACTTCTTCTCACATGGCCCCACAGTGTAACAATGGTCCCTTGGTTCCATGGTTCCTGGTCTGGTGCATTCCCCTTTCCCCTTCTCAGGCCACCCTGCCAGCTGAGAAATGCTCACTGGGCCAGGGCCTTGGCCAGCAGCCCCTGGGCTCAGCTCCTCTGGAGCTCATCACAGACACTGTCTGCTCCAGGCTCAACCCTTCATCCCCTGGGGAGATGCCAAAGCCTCCATAGGGAACATTTCCCTTTGCTCAGGGGAATTTCTCACAGGTGCCTTGTAGTGACTCTTTGTGTCTGTGTGCACACAGGAGTGCCTGTGCTCAGGGAAATGTGGCAGAAATGCTGCTCTCTGAGGGCTTTGATTGCCTTGGATAGCTGAGCCAGTCAGGCCTGGAAGTAAGGTTAAGTCATGTCACCCTGATTCTTAAGATTTTCTAAAGCCTTCTGAGTTTCCATTCTGTTGGAGAACCTTCCCACACAATTTCTGTCAACAACATATTGTTTACAATCTTTTATGGGGCTGGACAAACTTGATGTACTAGTGCTTTGTCCAATGTCTTTGGACAGGTGGTCCATTCACTCTCCAATCCAATGTCACCTTTGGGAAAGTATAAAAGTTGGAGTCAGAGAATAAACTTTTCTCTTTACCTTGAAAATAGCAGGTGGCTCGCGTCGTGCTTTCACGTGTCTTATAGCGACAAAGTCACAAGCTGTAAGCAAAGTTAAATGCTGCTAAGAGTTGTTCTTTTGCTAATTTGTGAAGCTTAATAGAAGTTATAAGCGAAGTTGAATATTGTTAAGTGTTATTCCACAGCTCTGTTTAGCTTTTAGGCTGTATTCCTTTTATCCTTGCCCTCACTGTCCTTTCGTCACACACACACACACACACACACACACACCCACACACACACACACACACACAAACACACAGAGACACACAGACACCGGGACAGTTCTTGACTCCTTTTCGGTTTGATTGCCTGGATTTTGTTTGGTTTTGTTGTTGCTTTGTTTCCTTGGTGTGCCTGAAGTGTCCAGTCAGGAGCAGAGTGACTCTTGCCAAGGAACTCTGTGGTGCTGTCACTTAATATTAAAGCTGTTTTATGCTACTCCCCTGCTGGGGATTTTTAAAGTGCTCTCAAGCCCTCCTTCATAAGAGGGTGAAGGAGCCCTGGCCAAGCTCTGGCCCTGGGGGCACAGGGATGCTGCTAGGGGGTCCCTGTCTCCCTGTTCCAACTGTGACGGCCCTGAGCCCCTGTCCCCGTGTCAGGCTCTGGGCTTGATCTCCTCAAACATCCTCAGCGGGAGGCTGCAGCGCTAGGGGCAGGGGGACCCAGAGGGACACGGGATGCCACCGGGCACGAGCAGCTTTGGACTTCTCTGGGAGGAACTGTGAGTGGGAGCTGGCTTGAAGTGACCTCCCCAGTAAGGTCACAGAGCCCCTGAGATGTCACACTGCCTCCTGGGATGTCACAGCCCACCCTGAGATCTCACAAATCCCCCTTGTGATGTCACAGAGCCAGTGCTGCTCTATCACTCTGGGATGTCATACAGTTGCGCTGTGATGGCACAGAAGACTCTGGCATCACAAAGTCAGCCCGTGTCACAATCCTCTAGTGCAAGCGGGAATCATGACAGTTCATTTTCCCCATCTCAGAATTAGCAGAAGTAGATAGGCTTATCATGAGAAACCGAATGTGATGAACATGTTAGAAATGCAAGGCTCCAAGTTATTAATTTTTAATTTAATAAAAGTTATTAAGTGTACCAAATATAAACTTTGAGAAAAATGAAAAAAAGCCACTATAAAAAAAAGTCAATGTGGAGCCCGGGATTGCCACCGGGTGAGACACAGGTTTGACAGCTGCAGCAGAGGGTCCTCTATGCTTCACACCGACCGTCCTGTCTGACCCATTTTTATACGATTTTCCTTGCCTGAGCCAGAGTCCCCTTTCTTCCTTTTCAAAGTGCATGTATTCATGTGGAGTTCTTTTCTCTGTGGCAAGTTGAACAATACGTGTCCGGAGAGTGATGAACACCTGTGTTTGCAGTCCCGGAATTCGGATTTGAGATGTACCTCCCTGATGGCTCTGACTATCTCGGTCTCGGATATTTATCGTGTATTTATCGTCCGGGTGTTTCTCGGACAACCTTGATGCATGATCCCTCTCTGGGCTGGCCACTTTCGTTCGCTTGTAAATAAAGTCCTCCCTCTCTCGTCCAGGTGGCTTTGACATGGTGTTGCAGTCGCAGTTGCTGGCTTGTGCGATTTAAAAACTTCCTATAAGAGTATAATTTAACAGCACATAACTATAAAAGAGACGACAATTTTATTTGCACGAATTATCCTATAGACATATAACAGTCCTAATGATTCCTTGAGGCCTTGCAGTGTCACAATGTTCTCCATGGTTCCACAGGCCCCACAGTGTCATGTGACTCCTCTGTTCCATGAGTCCTGCAATGTCACAATGGACCTTTGGACCAATGGACCATGGGGCTTTGCAGTGTCACAACGCTCTCCTTTGGCTCCACAGGGTCACAATGGAGCACTGATTACAGGCAGCCTCTCTGTGTTACCCTGGAGCTTTGTTTCCGTGGGGTCTCGCAGTGTCCCAATGGAGCCTTGGCTGGATGGGGCCTCACAGTGTCACAATGATGCCTACATTCCACTGAGGCACATGGCGTCACTAGGGTCCCCTTGCTTCCATGAGGCCCAGCAATGTCACAGTGGTGTCCATGAATCCATGAGGACTCACAGTATCCCAATGGTCTCTTGATCTCACATGGTCCCACAGTGTCCCAATGGTCCCTTGGTCTCACAAGGCCCCACAGTGTCCCAATGGTCACTTCTTCTCACATGGCCCCACAGTGTAACAATGGTCCCTTGGTTCCATGGTTCCTGGTCTGGTGCATTCCCCTTTCCCCTTCTCAGGCCACCCTGCCAGCTGAGAAATGCTCACTGGGCCAGGGCCTTGGCCAGCAGCCCCTGGGCTCAGCTCCTCTGGAGCTCATCACAGACACTGTCTGCTCCAGGCTCAACCCTTCATCCCCTGGGGAGATGCCAAAGCCTCCATAGGGAACATTTCCCTTTGCTCAGGGGAATTTCTCACAGGTGCCTTGTAGTGACTCTTTGTGTCTGTGTGCACACAGGAGTGCCTGTGCTCAGGGAAATGTGGCAGAAATGCTGCTCTCTGAGGGCTTTGATTGCCTTGGATAGCTGAGCCAGTCAGGCCTGGAAGTAAGGTTAAGTCATGTCACCCTGATTCTTAAGATTTTCTAAAGCCTTCTGAGTTTCCATTCTGTTGGAGAACCTTCCCACACAATTTCTGTCAACAACATATTGTTTACAATCTTTTATGGGGCTGGACAAACTTGATGTACTAGTGCTTTGTCCAATGTCTTTGGACAGGTGGTCCATTCACTCTCCAATCCAATGTCACCTTTGGGAAAGTATAAAAGTTGGAGTCAGAGAATAAACTTTTCTCTTTACCTTGAAAATAGCAGGTGGCTCGCGTCGTGCTTTCACGTGTCTTATAGCGACAAAGTCACAAGCTGTAAGCAAAGTTAAATGCTGCTAAGAGTTGTTCTTTTGCTAATTTGTGAAGCTTAATAGAAGTTATAAGCAAAGTTGAATATTGTTAAGTGTTATTCCACAGCTCTGTTTAGCTTTTAGGCTGTATTCCTTTTATCCTTGCCCTCACTGTCCTTTCGTCACACACACACACACACACACACACACACCCACACACACACACACCCACACACACACACACACACACACAAACACACAGAGACACACAGACACCGGGACAGTTCTTGACTCCTTTTCGGTTTGATTGCCTGGATTTTGTTTGGTTTTGTTGTTGCTTTGTTTCCTTGGTGTGCCTGAAGTGTCCAGTCAGGAGCAGAGTGACTCTTGCCAAGGAACTCTGTGGTGCTGTCACTTAATATTAAAGCTGTTTTATGCTACTCCCCTGCTGGGGATTTTTAAAGTGCTCTCAAGCCCTCCTTCATAAGAGGGTGAAGGAGCCCTGGCCAAGCTCTGGCCCTGGGGGCACAGGGATGCTGCTAGGGGGTCCCTGTCTCCCTGTTCCAACTGTGACGGCCCTGAGCCCCTGTCCCCGTGTCAGGCTCTGGGCTTGATCTCCTCAAACATCCTCAGCGGGAGGCTGCAGCGCTAGGGGCAGGGGGACCCAGAGGGACACGGGATGCCACCGGGCACGAGCAGCTTTGGACTTCTCTGGGAGGAACTGTGAGTGGGAGCTGGCTTGAAGTGACCTCCCCAGTAAGGTCACAGAGCCCCTGAGATGTCACACTGCCTCCTGGGATGTCACAGCCCACCCTGAGATCTCACAAATCCCCCTTGTGATGTCACAGAGCCAGTGCTGCTCTATCACTCTGGGATGTCATACAGTTGCGCTGTGATGGCACAGAAGACTCTGGCATCACAAAGTCAGCCCGTGTCACAATCCTCTAGTGCAAGCGGGAATCATGACAGTTCATTTTCCCCATCTCAGAATTAGCAGAAGTAGATAGGCTTATCATGAGAAACCGAATGTGATGAACATGTTAGAAATGCAAGGCTCCAAGTTATTAATTTTTAATTTAATAAAAGTTATTAAGTGTACCAAATATAAACTTTGAGAAAAATGAAAAAAAGCCACTATAAAAAAAAGTCAATGTGGAGCCCGGGATTGCCACCGGGTGAGACACAGGTTTGACAGCTGCAGCAGAGGGTCCTCTATGCTTCACACCGACCGTCCTGTCTGACCCATTTTTATACGATTTTCCTTGCCTGAGCCAGAGTCCCCTTTCTTCCTTTTCAAAGTGCATGTATTCATGTGGAGTTCTTTTCTCTGTGGCAAGTTGAACAATACGTGTCCGGAGAGTGATGAACACCTGTGTTTGCAGTCCCGGAATTCGGATTTGAGATGTACCTCCCTGATGGCTCTGACTATCTCGGTCTCGGATATTTATCGTGTATTTATCGTCCGGGTGTTTCTCGGACAACCTTGATGCATGATCCCTCTCTGGGCTGGCCACTTTCGTTCGCTTGTAAATAAAGTCCTCCCTCTCTCGTCCAGGTGGCTTTGACATGGTGTTGCAGTCGCAGTTGCTGGCTTGTGCGATTTAAAAACTTCCTATAAGAGTATAATTTAACAGCACATAACTATAAAAGAGACGACAATTTTATTTGCACGAATTATCCTATAGACATATAACAGTCCTAATGATTCCTTGAGGCCTTGCAGTGTCACAATGTTCTCCATGGTTCCACAGGCCCCACAGTGTCATGTGACTCCTCTGTTCCATGAGTCCTGCAATGTCACAATGGACCTTTGGACCAATGGACCATGGGGCTTTGCAGTGTCACAACGCTCTCCTTTGGCTCCACAGGGTCACAATGGAGCACTGATTACAGGCAGCCTCTCTGTGTTACCCTGGAGCTTTGTTTCCGTGGGGTCTCGCAGTGTCCCAATGGAGCCTTGGCTGGATGGGGCCTCACAGTGTCACAATGATGCCTACATTCCACTGAGGCACACGGCGTCACTAGGGTCCTCTTGCTTCCATGAGGCCCAGCAATGTCACAGTGGTGTCCATGAATCCATGAGGACTCACAGTATCCCAATGGTCTCTTGATCTCACATGGTCCCACAGTGTCCCAATGGTCCCTTGGTCTCACAAGGCCCCACAGTGTCCCAATGGTCACTTCTTCTCACATGGCCCCACAGTGTAACAATGGTCCCTTGGTTCCATGGTTCCTGGTCTGGTGCATTCCCCTTTCCCCTTCTCAGGCCACCCTGCCAGCTGAGAAATGCTCACTGGGCCAGGGCCTTGGCCAGCAGCCCCTGGGCTCAGCTCCTCTGGAGCTCATCACAGACACTGTCTGCTCCAGGCTCAACCCTTCATCCCCTGGGGAGATGCCAAAGCCTCCATAGGGAACATTTCCCTTTGCTCAGGGGAATTTCTCACAGGTGCCTTGTAGTGACTCTTTGTGTCTGTGTGCACACAGGAGTGCCTGTGCTCAGGGAAATGTGGCAGAAATGCTGCTCTCTGAGGGCTTTGATTGCCTTGGATAGCTGAGCCAGTCAGGCCTGGAAGTAAGGTTAAGTCATGTCACCCTGATTCTTAAGATTTTCTAAAGCCTTCTGAGTTTCCATTCTGTTGGAGAACCTTCCCACACAATTTCTGTCAACAACATATTGTTTACAATCTTTTATGGGGCTGGACAAACTTGATGTACTAGTGCTTTGTCCAATGTCTTTGGACAGGTGGTCCATTCACTCTCCAATCCAATGTCACCTTTGGGAAAGTATAAAAGTTGGAGTCAGAGAATAAACTTTTCTCTTTACCTTGAAAATAGCAGGTGGCTCGCGTCGTGCTTTCACGTGTCTTATAGCGACAAAGTCACAAGCTGTAAGCAAAGTTAAATGCTGCTAAGAGTTGTTCTTTTGCTAATTTGTGAAGCTTAATAGAAGTTATAAGCGAAGTTGAATATTGTTAAGTGTTATTCCACAGCTCTGTTTAGCTTTTAGGCTGTATTCCTTTTATCCTTGCCCTCACTGTCCTTTCGTCACACACACACACACACACACACACACACCCACACACACACACACACACACAAACACACAGAGACACACAGACACCGGGACAGTTCTTGACTCCTTTTTGGTTTGATTGCCTGGATTTTGTTTGGTTTTGTTGTTGCTTTGTTTCCTTGGTGTGCCTGAAGTGTCCAGTCAGGAGCAGAGTGACTCTTGCCAAGGAACTCTGTGGTGCTGTCACTTAATATTAAAGCTGTTTTATGCTACTCCCCTGCTGGGGATTTTTAAAGTGCTCTCAAGCCCTCCTTCATAAGAGGGTGAAGGAGCCCTGGCCAAGCTCTGGCCCTGGGGGCACAGGGATGCTGCTAGGGGGTCCCTGTCTCCCTGTTCCAACTGTGACGGCCCTGAGCCCCTGTCCCCGTGTCAGGCTCTGGGCTTGATCTCCTCAAACATCCTCAGCGGGAGGCTGCAGCGCTAGGGGCAGGGGGACCCAGAGGGACACGGGATGCCACCGGGCACGAGCAGCTTTGGACTTCTCTGGGAGGAACTGTGAGTGGGAGCTGGCTTGAAGTGACCTCCCCAGTAAGGTCACAGAGCCCCTGAGATGTCACACTGCCTCCTGGGATGTCACAGCCCACCCTGAGATCTCACAAATCCCCCTTGTGATGTCACAGAGCCAGTGCTGCTCTATCACTCTGGGATGTCATACAGTTGCGCTGTGATGGCACAGAAGACTCTGGCATCACAAAGTCAGCCCGTGTCACAATCCTCTAGTGCAAGCGGGAATCATGACAGTTCATTTTCCCCATCTCAGAATTAGCAGAAGTAGATAGGCTTATCATGAGAAACTGAATGTGATGAACATGTTAGAAATGCAAGGCTCCAAGTTATTAATTTTTAATTTAATAAAAGTTATTAAGTGTACCAAATATAAACTTTGAGAAAAATGAAAAAAAGCCACTATAAAAAAAAGTCAATGTGGAGCCCGGGATTGCCACCGGGTGAGACACAGGTTTGACAGCTGCAGCAGAGGGTCCTCTATGCTTCACACCGACCGTCCTGTCTGACCCATTTTTATACGATTTTCCTTGCCTGAGCCAGAGTCCCCTTTCTTCCTTTTCAAAGTGCATGTATTCATGTGGAGTTCTTTTCTCTGTGGCAAGTTGAACAATACGTGTCCGGAGAGTGATGAACACCTGTGTTTGCAGTCCCGGAATTCGGATTTGAGATGTACCTCCCTGATGGCTCTGACTATCTCGGTCTCGGATATTTATCGTGTATTTATCGTCCGGGTGTTTCTCGGACAACCTTGATGCATGATCCCTCTCTGGGCTGGCCACTTTCGTTCGCTTGTAAATAAAGTCCTCCCTCTCTCGTCCAGGTGGCTTTGACATGGTGTTGCAGTCGCAGTTGCTGGCTTGTGCGATTTAAAAACTTCCTATAAGAGTATAATTTAACAGCACATAACTATAAAAGAGACGACAATTTTATTTGCACGAATTATCCTATAGACATATAACAGTCCTAATGATTCCTTGAGGCCTTGCAGTGTCACAATGTTCTCCATGGTTCCACAGGCCCCACAGTGTCATGTGACTCCTCTGTTCCATGAGTCCTGCAATGTCACAATGGACCTTTGGACCAATGGACCATGGGGCTTTGCAGTGTCACAACGCTCTCCTTTGGCTCCACAGGGTCACAATGGAGCACTGATTACAGGCAGCCTCTCTGTGTTACCCTGGAGCTTTGTTTCCGTGGGGTCTCGCAGTGTCCCAATGGAGCCTTGGCTGGATGGGGCCTCACAGTGTCACAATGATGCCTACATTCCACTGAGGCACATGGCGTCACTAGGGTCCCCTTGCTTCCATGAGGCCCAGCAATGTCACAGTGGTGTCCATGAATCCATGAGGACTCACAGTATCCCAATGGTCTCTTGATCTCACATGGTCCCACAGTGTCCCAATGGTCCCTTGGTCTCACAAGGCCCCACAGTGTCCCAATGGTCACTTCTTCTCACATGGCCCCACAGTGTAACAATGGTCCCTTGGTTCCATGGTTCCTGGTCTGGTGCATTCCCCTTTCCCCTTCTCAGGCCACCCTGCCAGCTGAGAAATGCTCACTGGGCCAGGGCCTTGGCCAGCAGCCCCTGGGCTCAGCTCCTCTGGAGCTCATCACAGACACTGTCTGCTCCAGGCTCAACCCTTCATCCCCTGGGGAGATGCCAAAGCCTCCATAGGGAACATTTCCCTTTGCTCAGGGGAATTTCTCACAGGTGCCTTGTAGTGACTCTTTGTGTCTGTGTGCACACAGGAGTGCCTGTGCTCAGGGAAATGTGGCAGAAATGCTGCTCTCTGAGGGCTTTGATTGCCTTGGATAGCTGAGCCAGTCAGGCCTGGAAGTAAGGTTAAGTCATGTCACCCTGATTCTTAAGATTTTCTAAAGCCTTCTGAGTTTCCATTCTGTTGGAGAACCTTCCCACACAATTTCTGTCAACAACATATTGTTTACAATCTTTTATGGGGCTGGACAAACTTGATGTACTAGTGCTTTGTCCAATGTCTTTGGACAGGTGGTCCATTCACTCTCCAATCCAATGTCACCTTTGGGAAAGTATAAAAGTTGGAGTCAGAGAATAAACTTTTCTCTTTACCTTGAAAATAGCAGGTGGCTCGCGTCGTGCTTTCACGTGTCTTATAGCGACAAAGTCACAAGCTGTAAGCAAAGTTAAATGCTGCTAAGAGTTGTTCTTTTGCTAATTTGTGAAGCTTAATAGAAGTTATAAGCAAAGTTGAATATTGTTAAGTGTTATTCCACAGCTCTGTTTAGCTTTTAGGCTGTATTCCTTTTATCCTTGCCCTCACTGTCCTTTCGTCACACACACACACACACACACACACACACCCACACACACACACACCCACACACACACACACACACACACAAACACACAGAGACACACAGACACCGGGACAGTTCTTGACTCCTTTTCGGTTTGATTGCCTGGATTTTGTTTGGTTTTGTTGTTGCTTTGTTTCCTTGGTGTGCCTGAAGTGTCCAGTCAGGAGCAGAGTGACTCTTGCCAAGGAACTCTGTGGTGCTGTCACTTAATATTAAAGCTGTTTTATGCTACTCCCCTGCTGGGGATTTTTAAAGTGCTCTCAAGCCCTCCTTCATAAGAGGGTGAAGGAGCCCTGGCCAAGCTCTGGCCCTGGGGGCACAGGGATGCTGCTAGGGGGTCCCTGTCTCCCTGTTCCAACTGTGACGGCCCTGAGCCCCTGTCCCCGTGTCAGGCTCTGGGCTTGATCTCCTCAAACATCCTCAGCGGGAGGCTGCAGCGCTAGGGGCAGGGGGACCCAGAGGGACACGGGATGCCACCGGGCACGAGCAGCTTTGGACTTCTCTGGGAGGAACTGTGAGTGGGAGCTGGCTTGAAGTGACCTCCCCAGTAAGGTCACAGAGCCCCTGAGATGTCACACTGCCTCCTGGGATGTCACAGCCCACCCTGAGATCTCACAAATCCCCCTTGTGATGTCACAGAGCCAGTGCTGCTCTATCACTCTGGGATGTCATACAGTTGCGCTGTGATGGCACAGAAGACTCTGGCATCACAAAGTCAGCCCGTGTCACAATCCTCTAGTGCAAGCGGGAATCATGACAGTTCATTTTCCCCATCTCAGAATTAGCAGAAGTAGATAGGCTTATCATGAGAAACCGAATGTGATGAACATGTTAGAAATGCAAGGCTCCAAGTTATTAATTTTTAATTTAATAAAAGTTATTAAGTGTACCAAATATAAACTTTGAGAAAAATGAAAAAAAGCCACTATAAAAAAAAGTCAATGTGGAGCCTGGGATTGCCACCGGGTGAGACACAGGTTGGATAGCTGCAGCAGAGGGTCCTCTATGCTTCACACCGACCGTCCTGTCTGACCCATTTTTATACGATTTTCCTTGCCTGAGCCAGAGTCCCCTTTCTTCCTTTTCAAAGTGCATGTATTCATGTGGAGTTCTTTTCTCTGTGGCAAGTTGAACAATACGTGTCCGGAGAGTGATGAACACCTGTGTTTGCAGTCCCAGAATTCGGATTTGAGATGTACCTCCCTGATGGCTCTGACTATCTCGGTCTCGGATATTTATCGTGTATTTATCGTCCGGGTGTTTCTCGGACAACCTTGATGCATGATCCCTCTCTGGGCTGGCCACTTTCGTTCGCTTGTAAATAAAGTCCTCCCTCTCTCGTCCAGGTGGCTTTGACATGGTGTTGCAGTCGCAGTTGCTGGCTTGTGCGATTTAAAAACTTCCTATAAGAGTATAATTTAACAGCACATAACTATAAAAGAGACGACAATTTTATTTGCACGAATTATCCTATAGACATATAACAGTCCTAATGATTCCTTGAGGCCTTGCAGTGTCACAATGTTCTCCATGGTTCCACAGGCCCCACAGTGTCATGTGACTCCTCTGTTCCATGAGTCCTGCAATGTCACAATGGACCTTTGGACCAATGGACCATGGGGCTTTGCAGTGTCACAACGCTCTCCTTTGGCTCCACAGGGTCACAATGGAGCACTGATTACAGGCAGCCTCTCTGTGTTACCCTGGAGCTTTGTTTCCGTGGGGTCTCGCAGTGTCCCAATGGAGCCTTGGCTGGATGGGGCCTCACAGTGTCACAATGATGCCTACATTCCACTGAGGCACACGGCGTCACTAGGGTCCCCTTGCTTCCATGAGGCCCAGCAATGTCACAGTGGTGTCCATGAATCCATGAGGACTCACAGTATCCCAATGGTCTCTTGATCTCACATGGTCCCACAGTGTCCCAATGGTCCCTTGGTCTCACAAGGCCCCACAGTGTCCCAATGGTCACTTCTTCTCACATGGCCCCACAGTGTAACAATGGTCCCTTGGTTCCATGGTTCCTGGTCTGGTGCATTCCCCTTTCCCCTTCTCAGGCCACCCTGCCAGCTGAGAAATGCTCACTGGGCCAGGGCCTTGGCCAGCAGCCCCTGGGCTCAGCTCCTCTGGAGCTCATCACAGACACTGTCTGCTCCAGGCTCAACCCTTCATCCCCTGGGGAGATGCCAAAGCCTCCACAGGGAACATTTCCCTTTGCTCAGGGGAATTTCTCACAGGTGCCTTGTAGTGACTCTTTGTGTCTGTGTGCACACAGGAGTGCCTGTGCTCAGGGAAATGTGGCAGAAATGCTGCTCTCTGAGGGCTTTGATTGCCTTGGATAGCTGAGCCAGTCAGGCCTGGAAGTAAGGTTAAGTCATGTCACCCTGATTCTTAAGATTTTCTAAAGCCTTCTGAGTTTCCATTCTGTTGGAGAACCTTCCCACACAATTTCTGTCAACAACATATTGTTTACAATCTTTTATGGGGCTGGACAAACTTGATGTACTAGTGCTTTGTCCAATGTCTTTGGACAGGTGGTCCATTCACTCTCCAATCCAATGTCACCTTTGGGAAAGTATAAAAGTTGGAGTCAGAGAATAAACTTTTCTCTTTACCTTGAAAATAGCAGGTGGCTCGCGTCGTGCTTTCACGTGTCTTATAGCGACAAAGTCACAAGCTGTAAGCAAAGTTAAATGCTGCTAAGAGTTGTTCTTTTGCTAATTTGTGAAGCTTAATAGAAGTTATAAGCAAAGTTGAATATTGTTAAGTGTTATTCCACAGCTCTGTTTAGCTTTTAGGCTGTATTCCTTTTATCCTTGCCCTCACTGTCCTTTCGTCACACACACACACACACACACACCCACACACACACACACACACACAAACACACAGAGACACACAGACACCGGGACAGTTCTTGACTCCTTTTTGGTTTGATTGCCTGGATTTTGTTTGGTTTTGTTGTTGCTTTGTTTCCTTGGTGTGCCTGAAGTGTCCAGTCAGGAGCAGAGTGACTCTTGCCAAGGAACTCTGTGGTGCTGTCACTTAATATTAAAGCTGTTTTATGCTACTCCCCTGCTGGGGATTTTTAAAGTGCTCTCAAGCCCTCCTTCATAAGAGGGTGAAGGAGCCCTGGCCAAGCTCTGGCCCTGGGGGCACAGGGATGCTGCTAGGGGGTCCCTGTCTCCCTGTTCCAACTGTGACGGCCCTGAGCCCCTGTCCCCGTGTCAGGCTCTGGGCTTGATCTCCTCGAACATCCTCAGCGGGAGGCTGCAGCGCCAGGGGCAGGGAGACCCAGAGGGACACGGGATGCCACCGGGCACGAGCAGCTTTGGACTTCTCTGGGAGGAACTGTGAGTGGGAGCTGGCTTGAAGTGACCTCCCCAGTAAGGTCACAGAGCCCCTGAGATGTCACACTGCCTCCTGGGATGTCACAGCCCACCCTGAGATCTCACAAATCCCCCTTGTGATGTCACAGAGCCAGTGCTGCTCTATCACTCTGGGATGTCATACAGTTGCGCTGTGATGGCACAGAAGACTCTGGCATCACAAAGTCAGCCCGTGTCACAATCCTCTAGTGCAAGCGGGAATCATGACAGTTCATTTTCCCCATCTCAGAATTAGCAGAAGTAGATAGGCTTATCATGAGAAACCGAATGTGATGAACATGTTAGAAATGCAAGGCTCCAAGTTATTAATTTTTAATTTAATAAAAGTTATTAAGTGTACCAAATATAAACTTTGAGAAAAATGAAAAAAAGCCACTATAAAAAAAAGTCAATGTGGAGCCCGGGATTGCCACCGGGTGAGACACAGGTTTGACAGCTGCAGCAGAGGGTCCTCTATGCTTCACACCGACCGTCCTGTCTGACCCATTTTTATACGATTTTCCTTGCCTGAGCCAGAGTCCCCTTTCTTCCTTTTCAAAGTGCATGTATTCATGTGGAGTTCTTTTCTCTGTGGCAAGTTGAACAATACGTGTCCGGAGAGTGATGAACACCTGTGTTTGCAGTCCCGGAATTCGGATTTGAGATGTACCTCCCTGATGGCTCTGACTATCTCGGTCTCGGATATTTATCGTGTATTTATCGTCCGGGTGTTTCTCGGACAACCTTGATGCATGATCCCTCTCTGGGCTGGCCACTTTCGTTCGCTTGTAAATAAAGTCCTCCCTCTCTCGTCCAGGTGGCTTTGACATGGTGTTGCAGTCGCAGTTGCTGGCTTGTGCGATTTAAAAACTTCCTATAAGAGTATAATTTAACAGCACATAACTATAAAAGAGACGACAATTTTATTTGCACGAATTATCCTATAGACATATAACAGTCCTAATGATTCCTTGAGGCCTTGCAGTGTCACAATGTTCTCCATGGTTCCACAGGCCCCACAGTGTCATGTGACTCCTCTGTTCCATGAGTCCTGCAATGTCACAATGGACCTTTGGACCAATGGACCATGGGGCTTTGCATGGTCACAACGCTCTCCTTTGGCTCCACAGGGTCACAATGGAGCACTGATTACAGGCAGCCTCTCTGTGTTACCCTGGAGCTTTGTTTCCGTGGGGTCTCGCAGTGTCCCAATGGAGCCTTGGCTGGATGGGGCCTCACAGTGTCACAATGATGCCTACATTCCACTGAGGCACACGGCGTCACTAGGGTCCCCTTGCTTCCATGAGGCCCAGCAATGTCACAGTGGTGTCCATGAATCCATGAGGACTCACAGTATCCCAATGGTCTCTTGATCTCACATGGTCCCACAGTGTCCCAATGGTCCCTTGGTCTCACAAGGCCCCACAGTGTCCCAATGGTCACTTCTTCTCACATGGCCCCACAGTGTAACAATGGTCCCTTGGTTCCATGGTTCCTGGTCTGGTGCATTCCCCTTTCCCCTTCTCAGGCCACCCTGCCAGCTGAGAAATGCTCACTGGGCCAGGGCCTTGGCCAGCAGCCCCTGGGCTCAGCTCCTCTGGAGCTCATCACAGACACTGTCTGCTCCAGGCTCAACCCTTCATCCCCTGGGGAGATGCCAAAGCCTCCATAGGGAACATTTCCCTTTGCTCAGGGGAATTTCTCACAGGTGCCTTGTAGTGACTCTTTGTGTCTGTGTGCACACAGGAGTGCCTGTGCTCAGGGAAATGTGGCAGAAATGCTGCTCTCTGAGGGCTTTGATTGCCTTGGATAGCTGAGCCAGTCAGGCCTGGAAGTAAGGTTAAGTCATGTCACCCTGATTCTTAAGATTTTCTAAAGCCTTCTGAGTTTCCATTCTGTTGGAGAACCTTCCCACACAATTTCTGTCAACAACATATTGTTTACAATCTTTTATGGGGCTGGACAAACTTGATGTACTAGTGCTTTGTCCAATGTCTTTGGACAGGTGGTCCATTCACTCTCCAATCCAATGTCACCTTTGGGAAAGTATAAAAGTTGGAGTCAGAGAATAAACTTTTCTCTTTACCTTGAAAATAGCAGGTGGCTCGCGTCGTGCTTTCACGTGTCTTATAGCGACAAAGTCACAAGCTGTAAGCAAAGTTAAATGCTGCTAAGAGTTGTTCTTTTGCTAATTTGTGAAGCTTAATAGAAGTTATAAGCAAAGTTGAATATTGTTAAGTGTTATTCCACAGCTCTGTTTAGCTTTTAGGCTGTATTCCTTTTATCCTTGCCCTCACTGTCCTTTCGTCACACACACACACACACACACACCCACACACACACACACACACACAAACACACAGAGACACACAGACACCGGGACAGTTCTTGACTCCTTTTCGGTTTGATTGCCTGGATTTTGTTTGGTTTTGTTGTTGCTTTGTTTCCTTGGTGTGCCTGAAGTGTCCAGTCAGGAGCAGAGTGACTCTTGCCAAGGAACTCTGTGGTGCTGTCACTTAATATTAAAGCTGTTTTATGCTACTCCCCTGCTGGGGATTTTTAAAGTGCTCTCAAGCCCTCCTTCATAAGAGGGTGAAGGAGCCCTGGCCAAGCTCTGGCCCTGGGGGCACAGGGATGCTGCTAGGGGGTCCCTGTCTCCCTGTTCCAACTGTGACGGCCCTGAGCCCCTGTCCCCGTGTCAGGCTCTGGGCTTGATCTCCTCAAACATCCTCAGCGGGAGGCTGCAGCGCCAGGGGCAGGGAGACCCAGAGGGACACGGGATGCCACCGGGCACGAGCAGCTTTGGACTTCTCTGGGAGGAACTGTGAGTGGGAGCTGGCTTGAAGTGACCTCCCCAGTAAGGTCACAGAGCCCCTGAGATGTCACACTGCCTCCTGGGATGTCACAGCCCACCCTGAGATCTCACAAATCCCCCTTGTGATGTCACAGAGCCAGTGCTGCTCTATCACTCTGGGATGTCATACAGTTGCGCTGTGATGGCACAGAAGACTCTGGCATCACAAAGTCAGCCCGTGTCACAATCCTCTAGTGCAAGCGGGAATCATGACAGTTCATTTTCCCCATCTCAGAATTAGCAGAAGTAGATAGGCTTATCATGAGAAACCGAATGTGATGAACATGTTAGAAATGCAAGGCTCCAAGTTATTAATTTTTAATTTAATAAAAGTTATTAAGTGTACCAAATATAAACTTTGAGAAAAATGAAAAAAAGCCACTATAAAAAAAAGTCAATGTGGAGCCCGGGATTGCCACCGGGTGAGACACAGGTTTGACAGCTGCAGCAGAGGGTCCTCTATGCTTCACACCGACCGTCCTGTCTGACCCATTTTTATACGATTTTCCTTGCCTGAGCCAGAGTCCCCTTTCTTCCTTTTCAAAGTGCATGTATTCATGTGGAGTTCTTTTCTCTGTGGCAAGTTGAACAATACGTGTCCGGAGAGTGATGAACACCTGTGTTTGCAGTCCCGGAATTCGGATTTGAGATGTACCTCCCTGATGGCTCTGACTATCTCGGTCTCGGATATTTATCGTGTATTTATCGTCCGGGTGTTTCTCGGACAACCTTGATGCATGATCCCTCTCTGGGCTGGCCACTTTCGTTCGCTTGTAAATAAAGTCCTCCCTCTCTCGTCCAGGTGGCTTTGACATGGTGTTGCAGTCGCAGTTGCTGGCTTGTGCGATTTAAAAACTTCCTATAAGAGTATAATTTAACAGCACATAACTATAAAAGAGACGACAATTTTATTTGCACGAATTATCCTATAGACATATAACAGTCCTAATGATTCCTTGAGGCCTTGCAGTGTCACAATGTTCTCCATGGTTCCACAGGCCCCACAGTGTCATGTGACTCCTCTGTTCCATGAGTCCTGCAATGTCACAATGGACCTTTGGACCAATGGACCATGGGGCTTTGCATGGTCACAACGCTCTCCTTTGGCTCCACAGGGTCACAATGGAGCACTGATTACAGGCAGCCTCTCTGTGTTACCCTGGAGCTTTGTTTCCGTGGGGTCTCGCAGTGTCCCAATGGAGCCTTGGCTGGATGGGGCCTCACAGTGTCACAATGATGCCTACATTCCACTGAGGCACACGGCGTCACTAGGGTCCCCTTGCTTCCATGAGGCCCAGCAATGTCACAGTGGTGTCCATGAATCCATGAGGACTCACAGTATCCCAATGGTCTCTTGATCTCACATGGTCCCACAGTGTCCCAATGGTCCCTTGGTCTCACAAGGCCCCACAGTGTCCCAATGGTCACTTCTTCTCACATGGCCCCACAGTGTAACAATGGTCCCTTGGTTCCATGGTTCCTGGTCTGGTGCATTCCCCTCTCCCCTTCTCAGGCCGCCCTGCCAGCTGAGAAATGCTCACTGGGCCAGGGCCTTGGCCAGCAGCCCCTGGGCTCAGCTCCTCTGGAGCTCATCACAGACACTGTCTGCTCCAGGCTCAACCCTTCATCCCCTGGGGAGATGCCAAAGCCTCCACAGGGAACATTTCCCTTTGCTCAGGGGAATTTCTCACAGGTGCCTTGTAGTGACTCTTTGTGTCTGTGTGCACACAGGAGTGCCTGTGCTCAGGGAAATGTGGCAGAAATGCTGCTCTCTGAGGGCTTTGATTGCCTTGGATAGCTGAGCCAGTCAGGCCTGGAAGTAAGGTTAAGTCATGTCACCCTGATTCTTAAGATTTTCTAAAGCCTTCTGAGTTTCCATTCTGTTGGAGAACCTTCCCACACAATTTCTGTCAACAACATATTGTTTACAATCTTTTATGGGGCTGGACAAACTTGATGTACTAGTGCTTTGTCCAATGTCTTTGGACAGGTGGTCCATTCACTCTCCAATCCAATGTCACCTTTGGGAAAGTATAAAAGTTGGAGTCAGAGAATAAACTTTTCTCTTTACCTTGAAAATAGCAGGTGGCTCGCGTCGTGCTTTCACGTGTCTTATAGCGACAAAGTCACAAGATGTAAGCAAAGTTAAATGCTGCTAAGAGTTGTTCTTTTGCTAATTTGTGAAGCTTAATAGAAGTTATAAGCAAAGTTGAATATTGTTAAGTGTTATTCCACAGCTCTGTTTAGCTTTTAGGCTGTATTCCTTTTATCCTTGCCCTCACTGTCCTTTCGTCACACACACACACACACACACACCCACACACCCACACACACACACACACACAAACACACAGAGACACACAGACACCGGGACAGTTCTTGACTCCTTTTTGGTTTGATTGCCTGGATTTTGTTTGGTTTTGTTGTTGCTTTGTTTCCTTGGTGTGCCTGAAGTGTCCAGTCAGGAGCAGAGTGACTCTTGCCAAGGAACTCTGTGGTGCTGTCACTTAATATTAAAGCTGTTTTATGCTACTCCCCTGCTGGGGATTTTTAAAGTGCTCTCAAGCCCTCCTTCATAAGAGGGTGAAGGAGCCCTGGCCAAGCTCTGGCCCTGGGGGCACAGGGATGCTGCTAGGGGGTCCCTGTCTCCCTGTTCCAACTGTGACGGCCCTGAGCCCCTGTCCCCGTGTCAGGCTCTGGGCTTGATCTCCTCAAACATCCTCAGCGGGAGGCTGCAGCGCTAGGGGCAGGGGGACCCAGAGGGACACGGGATGCCACCGGGCACGAGCAGCTTTGGACTTCTCTGGGAGGAACTGTGAGTGGGAGCTGGCTTGAAGTGACCTCCCCAGTAAGGTCACAGAGCCCCTGAGATGTCACACTGCCTCCTGGGATGTCACAGCCCACCCTGAGATCTCACAAATCCCCCTTGTGATGTCACAGAGCCAGTGCTGCTCTGTCACTCTGGGATGTCATACAGTTGCGCTGTGATGGCACAGAAGACTCTGGCATCACAAAGTCAGCCCGTGTCACAATCCTCTAGTGCAAGTGGGAATCATGACAGTTCATTTTCCCCATCTCAGAATTAGCAGAAGTAGATAGGCTTATCATGAGAAACCGAATGTGATGAACATGTTAGAAATGCAAGGCTCCAAGTTATTAATTTTTAATTTAATAAAAGTTATTAAGTGTACCAAATATAAACTTTGAGAAAAATGAATAAAAGCCACTATAAAAAAAAGTCAATGTGGAGCCCGGGATTGCCACCGGGTGAGACACAGGTTTGACAGCTGCAGCAGAGGGTCCTCTATGCTTCACACCGACCGTCCTGTCTGACCCATTTTTATACGATTTTCCTTGCCTGAGCCAGAGTCCCCTTTCTTCCTTTTCAAAGTGCATGTATTCATGTGGAGTTCTTTTCTCTGTGGCAAGTTGAACAATACGTGTCCGGAGAGTGATGAACACCTGTGTTTGCAGTCCCGGAATTCGGATTTGAGATGTACCTCCCTGATGGCTCTGACTATCTCGGTCTCGGATATTTATCGTGTATTTATCGTCCGGGTGTTTCTCGGACAACCTTGATGCATGATCCCTCTCTGGGCTGGCCACTTTCGTTCGCTTGTAAATAAAGTCCTCCCTCTCTCGTCCAGGTGGCTTTGACATGGTGTTGCAGTCGCAGTTGCTGGCTTGTGCGATTTAAAACCTTCTTATAAGAGTATAATTTAACAGCACATAACTATAAAAGAGACGACAATTTTACTTGCACGAATTATCCTATAGACATATAACAGTCCTAATGATTCCTTGAGGCCTTGCAGTGTCACAATGTTCTCCATGGTTCCACAGGCCCCACAGTGTCATGTGACTCCTCTGTTCCATGAGTCCTGCAATGTCACAATGGACCTTTGGACCAATGGACCATGGGGCTTTGCAGTGTCACAACGCTCTCCTTTGGCTCCACAGGGTCACAATGGAGCACTGATTACAGGCAGCCTCTCTGTGTTACCCTGGAGCTTTGTTTCCGTGGGGTCTCGCAGTGTCCCAATGGAGCCTTGGCTGGATGGGGCCTCACAGTGTCACAATGATGCCTACATTCCACTGAGGCACATGGCGTCACTAGGGTCCCCTTGCTTCCATGAGGCCCAGCAATGTCACAGTGGTGTCCATGAATCCATGAGGACTCACAGTATCCCAATGGTCTCTTGATCTCACATGGTCCCACAGTGTCCCAATGGTCCCTTGGTCTCACAAGGCCCCACAGTGTCCCAATGGTCACTTCTTCTCACATGGCCCCACAGTGTAACAATGGTCCCTTGGTTCCATGGTTCCTGGTCTGGTGCATTCCCCTTTCCCCTTCTCAGGCCACCCTGCCAGCTGAGAAATGCTCACTGGGCCTGGGCCTTGGCCAGCAGCCCCTGGGCTCAGCTCCTCTGGAGCTCATCACAGACACTGTCTGCTCCAGGCTCAACCCTTCATCCCCTGGGGAGATGCCAAAGCCTCCACAGGGAGCATTTCCCTTTGCTCAGGGGAATTTCTCACAGGTGCCTTGTAGTGACTCTTTGTGTCTGTGTGCACACAGGAGTGCCTGTGCTCAGGGAAATGTGGCAGAAATGCTGCTCTCTGAGGGCTTTGATTGCCTTGGATAGCTGAGCCAGTCAGGCCTGGAAGTAAGGTTAAGTCATGTCACCCTGATTCTTAAGATTTTCTAAAGCCTTCTGAGTTTCCATTCTGTTGGAGAACCTTCCCACACAATTTCTGTCAACAACATATTGTTTACAATCTTTTATGGGGCTGGACAAACTTGATGTACTAGTGCTTTGTCCAATGTCTTTGGACAGGTGGTCCATTCACTCTCCAATCCAATGTCACCTTTGGGAAAGTATAAAAGTTGGAGTCAGAGAATAAACTTTTCTCTTTACCTTGAAAATAGCAGGTGGCTCGCGTCGTGCTTTCACGTGTCTTATAGCGACAAAGTCACAAGCTGTAAGCAAAGTTAAATGCTGCTAAGAGTTGTTCTTTTGCTAATTTGTGAAGCTTAATAGAAGTTATAAGCAAAGTTGAATATTGTTAAGTGTTATTCCACAGCTCTGTTTAGCTTTTAGGCTGTATTCCTTTTATCCTTGCCCTCACTGTCCTTTCGTCACACACACACCCACACACACACACACACACCCACACACACACACACACACACAAACACACAGAGACACACAGACACCGGGACAGTTCTTGACTCCTTTTTGGTTTGATTGCCTGGATTTTGTTTGGTTTTGTTGTTGCTTTGTTTCCTTGGTGTGCCTGAAGTGTCCAGTCAGGAGCAGAGTGACTCTTGCCAAGGAACTCTGTGGTGCTGTCACTTAATATTAAAGCTGTTTTATGCTACTCCCCTGCTGGGGATTTTTAAAGTGCTCTCAAGCCCTCCTTCATAAGAGGGTGAAGGAGCCCTGGCCAAGCTCTGGCCCTGGGGGCACAGGGATGCTGCTAGGGGGTCCCTGTCTCCCTGTTCCAACTGTGACGGCCCTGAGCCCCTGTCCCCGTGTCAGGCTCTGGGCTTGATCTCCTCAAACATCCTCAGCGGGAGGCTGCAGCGCCAGGGGCAGGGAGACCCAGAGGGACACGGGATGCCACCGGGCACGAGCAGCTTTGGACTTCTCTGGGAGGAACTGTGAGTGGGAGCTGGCTTGAAGTGACCTCCCCAGTAAGGTCACAGAACCCCTGAGATGTCACACTGCCTCCTGGGATGTCACAGCCCACCCTGAGATCTCACAAATCCCCCTTGTGATGTCACAGAGCCAGTGCTGCTCTATCACTCTGGGATGTCATACAGTTGCGCTGTGATGGCACAGAAGACTCTGGCATCACAAAGTCAGCCCGTGTCACAATCCTCTAGTGCAAGTGGGAATCATGACAGTTCATTTTCCCCATCTCAGAATTAGCAGAAGTAGATAGGCTTATCATGAGAAACCGAATGTGATGAACATGTTAGAAATGCAAGGCTCCAAGTTATTAATTTTTAATTTAATAAAAGTTATTAAGTGTACCAAATATAAACTTTGAGAAAAATGAATAAAAGCCACTATAAAAAAAAGTCAATGTGGAGCCCGGGATTGCCACCGGGTGAGACACAGGTTTGACAGCTGCAGCAGAGGGTCCTCTATGCTTCACACCGACCGTCCTGTCTGACCCATTTTTATACGATTTTCCTTGCCTGAGCCAGAGTCCCCTTTCTTCCTTTTCAAAGTGCATGTATTCATGTGGAGTTCTTTTCTCTGTGGCAAGTTGAACAATACGTGTCCGGAGAGTGATGAACACCTGTGTTTGCAGTCCCGGAATTCGGATTTGAGATGTACCTCCCTGATGGCTCTGACTATCTCGGTCTCGGATATTTATCGTGTATTTATCGTCCGGGTGTTTCTCGGACAACCTTGATGCATGATCCCTCTCTGGGCTGGCCACTTTCGTTCGCTTGTAAATAAAGTCCTCCCTCTCTCGTCCAGGTGGCTTTGACATGGTGTTGCAATCGCTGTTGCTGGCTTGTGCGATTTAAAAACTTCCTATAAGAGTATAATTTAACAGCACATAACTATAAAAGAGACGACAATTTTATTTGCACGAATTATCCTATAGACATATAACAGTCCTAATGATTCCTTGAGGCCTTGCAGTGTCACAATGTTCTCCATGGTTCCACAGGCCCCACAGTGTCATGTGACTCCTCTGTTCCATGAGTCCTGCAATGTCACAATGGACCTTTGGACCAATGGACCATGGGGCTTTGCATGGTCACAACGCTCTCCTTTGGCTCCACAGGGTCACAATGGAGCACTGATTACAGGCAGCCTCTCTGTGTTACCCTGGAGCTTTGTTTCCGTGGGGTCTCGCAGTGTCCCAATGGAGCCTTGGCTGGATGGGGCCTCACAGTGTCACAATGATGCCTACATTCCACTGAGGCACACGGCGTCACTAGGGTCCCCTTGCTTCCATGAGGCCCAGCAATGTCACAGTGGTGTCCATGAATCCATGAGGACTCACAGTATCCCAATGGTCTCTTGATCTCACATGGTCCCACAGTGTCCCAATGGTCCCTTGGTCTCACAAGGCCCCACAGTGTCCCAATGGTCACTTCTTCTCACATGGCCCCACAGTGTAACAATGGTCCCTTGGTTCCATGGTTCCTGGTCTGGTGCATTCCCCTTTCCCCTTCTCAGGCCACCCTGCCAGCTGAGAAATGCTCACTGGGCCAGGGCCTTGGCCAGCAGCCCCTGGGCTCAGCTCCTCTGGAGCTCATCACAGACACTGTCTGCTCCAGGCTCAACCCTTCATCCCCTGGGGAGATGCCAAAGCCTCCACAGGGAACATTTCCCTTTGCTCAGGGGAATTTCTCACAGGTGCCTTGTAGTGACTCTTTGTGTCTGTGTGCACACAGGAGTGCCTGTGCTCAGGGAAATGTGGCAGAAATGCTGCTCTCTGAGGGCTTTGATTGCCTTGGATAGCTGAGCCAGTCAGGCCTGGAAGTAAGGTTAAGTCATGTCACCCTGATTCTTAAGATTTTCTAAAGCCTTCTGAGTTTCCATTCTGTTGGAGAACCTTCCCACACAATTTCTGTCAACAACATATTGTTTACAATCTTTTATGGGGCTGGACAAACTTGATGTACTAGTGCTTTGTCCAATGTCTTTGGACAGGTGGTCCATTCACTCTCCAATCCAATGTCACCTTTGGGAAAGTATAAAAGTTGGAGTCAGAGAATAAACTTTTCTCTTTACCTTGAAAATAGCAGGTGGCTCGCGTCGTGCTTTCACGTGTCTTATAGCGACAAAGTCACAAGCTGTAAGCAAAGTTAAATGCTGCTAAGAGTTGTTCTTTTGCTAATTTGTGAAGCTTAATAGAAGTTATAAGCAAAGTTGAATATTGTTAAGTGTTATTCCACAGCTCTGTTTAGCTTTTAGGCTGTATTCCTTTTATCCTTGCCCTCACTGTCCTTTCGTCACACACACACACACACACACACCCACACACACACACACACACACAAACACACAGAGACACACAGACACCGGGACAGTTCTTGACTCCTTTTCGGTTTGATTGCCTGGATTTTGTTTGGTTTTGTTGTTGCTTTGTTTCCTTGGTGTGCCTGAAGTGTCCAGTCAGGAGCAGAGTGACTCTTGCCAAGGAACTCTGTGGTGCTGTCACTTAATATTAAAGCTGTTTTATGCTACTCCCCTGCTGGGGATTTTTAAAGTGCTCTCAAGCCCTCCTTCATAAGAGGGTGAAGGAGCCCTGGCCAAGCTCTGGCCCTGGGGGCACAGGGATGCTGCTAGGGGGTCCCTGTCTCCCTGTTCCAACTGTGACGGCCCTGAGCCCCTGTCCCCGTGTCAGGCTCTGGGCTTGATCTCCTCAAACATCCTCAGCGGGAGGCTGCAGCGCCAGGGGCAGGGAGACCCAGAGGGACACGGGATGCCACCGGGCACGAGCAGCTTTGGACTTCTCTGGGAGGAACTGTGAGTGGGAGCTGGCTTGAAGTGACCTCCCCAGTAAGGTCACAGAGCCCCTGAGATGTCACACTGCCTCCTGGGATGTCACAGCCCACCCTGAGATCTCACAAATCCCCCTTGTGATGTCACAGAGCCAGTGCTGCTCTAGCACTCTGGGATGTCATACAGTTGCGCTGTGATGGCACAGAAGACTCTGGCATCACAAAGTCAGCCCGTGTCACAATCCTCTAGTGCAAGTGGGAATCATGACAGTTCATTTTCCCCATCTCAGAATTAGCAGAAGTAGATAGGCTTATCATGAGAAACTGAATGTGATGAACATGTTAGAAATGCAAGGCTCCAAGTTATTAATTTTTAATTTAATAAAAGTTATTAAGTGTACCAAATATAAACTTTGAGAAAAATGAATAAAAGCCACTATAAAAAAAAGTCAATGTGGAGCCCGGGATTGCCACCGGGTGAGACACAGGTTTGACAGCTGCAGCAGAGGGTCCTCTATGCTTCACACCGACCGTCCTGTCTGACCCATTTTTATACGATTTTCCTTGCCTGAGCCAGAGTCCCCTTTCTTCCTTTTCAAAGTGCATGTATTCATGTGGAGTTCTTTTCTCTGTGGCAAGTTGAACAATACGTGTCCGGAGAGTGATGAACACCTGTGTTTGCAGTCCCGGAATTCGGATTTGAGATGTACCTCCCTGATGGCTCTGACTATCTCGGTCTCGGATATTTATCGTGTATTTATCGTCCGGGTGTTTCTCGGACAACCTTGATGCATGATCCCTCTCTGGGCTGGCCACTTTCGTTCGCTTGTAAATAAAGTCCTCCCTCTCTCGTCCAGGTGGCTTTGACATGGTGTTGCAATCGCTGTTGCTGGCTTGTGCGATTTAAAAACTTCCTATAAGAGTATAATTTAACAGCACATAACTATAAAAGAGACGACAATTTTATTTGCACGAATTATCCTATAGACATATAACAATCCTAATGATTCCATGAGGCCTTGCAGTGTCACAATGTTCTCCATGGTTCCACAGGCCCCACAGTGTCATGTGACTCCTCTGTTCCATGAGTCCTGCAATGTCACAATGGACCTTTGGACCAATGGACCATGGGGCTTTGCAGTGTCACAACGCTCTCCTTTGGCTCCACAGGGTCACAATGGAGCACTGATTACAGGCAGCCTCTCTGTGTTACCCTGGAGCTTTGTTTCCGTGGGGTCTCGCAGTGTCCCAATGGAGCCTTGGCTGGATGGGGCCTCACAGTGTCACAATGATGCCTACATTCCACTGAGGCACACGGCGTCACTAGGGTCCCCTTGCTTCCATGAGGCCCAGCAATGTCACAGTGGTGTCCATGAATCCATGAGGACTCACAGTATCCCAATGGTCTCTTGATCTCACATGGTCCCACAGTGTCCCAATGGTCCCTTGGTCTCACAAGGCCCCACAGTGTCCCAATGGTCACTTCTTCTCACATGGCCCCACAGTGTAACAATGGTCCCTTGGTTCCATGGTTCCTGGTCTGGTGCATTCCCCTTTCCCCTTCTCAGGCCACCCTGCCAGCTGAGAAATGCTCACTGGGCCAGGGCCTTGGCCAGCAGCCCCTGGGCTCAGCTCCTCTGGAGCTCATCACAGACACTGTCTGCTCCAGGCTCAACCCTTCATCCCCTGGGGAGATGCCAAAGCCTCCATAGGGAACATTTCCCTTTGCTCAGGGGAATTTCTCACAGGTGCCTTGTAGTGACTCTTTGTGTCTGTGTGCACACAGGAGTGCCTGTGCTCAGGGAAATGTGGCAGAAATGCTGCTCTCTGAGGGCTTTGATTGCCTTGGATAGCTGAGCCAGTCAGGCCTGGAAGTAAGGTTAAGTCATGTCACCCTGATTCTTAAGATTTTCTAAAGCCTTCTGAGTTTCCATTCTGTTGGAGAACCTTCCCACACAATTTCTGTCAACAACATATTGTTTACAATCTTTTATGGGGCTGGACAAACTTGATGTACTAGTGCTTTGTCCAATGTCTTTGGACAGGTGGTCCATTCACTCTCCAATCCAATGTCACCTTTGGGAAAGTATAAAAGTTGGAGTCAGAGAATAAACTTTTCTCTTTACCTTGAAAATAGCAGGTGGCTCGCGTCGTGCTTTCACGTGTCTTATAGCGACAAAGTCACAAGCTGTAAGCAAAGTTAAATGCTGCTAAGAGTTGTTCTTTTGCTAATTTGTGAAGCTTAATAGAAGTTATAAGCAAAGTTGAATATTGTTAAGTGTTATTCCACAGCTCTGTTTAGCTTTTAGGCTGTATTCCTTTTATCCTTGCCCTCACTGTCCTTTCGTCACACACACACACACACACACCCACACACCCACACACACACACACACACACACACACAGAGACACACAGACACCGGGACAGTTCTTGACTCCTTTTTGGTTTGATTGCCTGGATTTTGTTTGGTTTTGTTGTTGCTTTGTTTCCTTGGTGTGCCTGAAGTGTCCAGTCAGGAGCAGAGTGACTCTTGCCAAGGAACTCTGTGGTGCTGTCACTTAATATTAAAGCTGTTTTATGCTACTCCCCTGCTGGGGATTTTTAAAGTGCTCTCAAGCCCTCCTTCATAAGAGGGTGAAGGAGCCCTGGCCAAGCTCTGGCCCTGGGGGCACAGGGATGCTGCTAGGGGGTCCCTGTCTCCCTGTTCCAACTGTGACGGCCCTGAGCCCCTGTCCCCGTGTCAGGCTCTGGGCTTGATCTCCTCGAACATCCTCAGCGGGAGGCTGCAGCGCCAGGGGCAGGGAGACCCAGAGGGACACGGGATGCCACCGGGCACGAGCAGCTTTGGACTTCTCTGGGAGGAACTGTGAGTGGGAGCTGGCTTGAAGTGACCTCCCCAGTAAGGTCACAGAGCCCCTGAGATGTCACACTGCCTCCTGGGATGTCACAGCCCACCCTGAGATCTCACAAATCCCCCTTGTGATGTCACAGAGCCAGTGCTGCTCTATCACTCTGGGATGTCATACAGTTGCGCTGTGATGGCACAGAAGACTCTGGCATCACAAAGTCAGCCCGTGTCACAATCCTCTAGTGCAAGCGGGAATCATGACAGTTCATTTTCCCCATCTCAGAATTAGCAGAAGTAGATAGGCTTATCATGAGAAACCGAATGTGATGAACATGTTAGAAATGCAAGGCTCCAAGTTATTAATTTTTAATTTAATAAAAGTTATTAAGTGTACCAAATATAAACTTTGAGAAAAATGAATAAAAGCCACTATAAAAAAAAGTCAATGTGGAGCCCGGGATTGCCACCGGGTGAGACACAGGTTTGACAGCTGCAGCAGAGGGTCCTCTATGCTTCACACCGACCGTCCTGTCTGACCCATTTTTATACGATTTTCCTTGCCTGAGCCAGAGTCCCCTTTCTTCCTTTTCAAAGTGCATGTATTCATGTGGAGTTCTTTTCTCTGTGGCAAGTTGAACAATACGTGTCCGGAGAGTGATGAACACCTGTGTTTGCAGTCCCGGAATTCGGATTTGAGATGTACCTCCCTGATGGCTCTGACTATCTCGGTCTCGGATATTTATCGTGTATTTATCGTCCGGGTGTTTCTCGGACAACCTTGATGCATGATCCCTCTCTGGGCTGGCCACTTTCGTTCGCTTGTAAATAAAGTCCTCCCTCTCTCGTCCAGGTGGCTTTGACATGGTGTTGCAGTCGCAGTTGCTGGCTTGTGCGATTTAAAAACTTCCTATAAGAGTATAATTTAACAGCACATAACTATAAAAGAGACGACAATTTTATTTGCACGAATTATCCTATAGACATATAACAGTCCTAATGATTCCTTGAGGCCTTGCAGTGTCACAATGTTCTCCATGGTTCCACAGGCCCCACAGTGTCATGTGACTCCTCTGTTCCATGAGTCCTGCAATGTCACAATGGACCTTTGGACCAATGGACCATGGGGCTTTGCATGGTCACAACGCTCTCCTTTGGCTCCACAGGGTCACAATGGAGCACTGATTACAGGCAGCCTCTCTGTGTTACCCTGGAGCTTTGTTTCCGTGGGGTCTCGCAGTGTCCCAATGGAGCCTTGGCTGGATGGGGCCTCACAGTGTCACAATGATGCCTACATTCCACTGAGGCACACGGCGTCACTAGGGTCCCCTTGCTTCCATGAGGCCCAGCAATGTCACAGTGGTGTCCATGAATCCATGAGGACTCACAGTATCCCAATGGTCTCTTGATCTCACATGGTCCCACAGTGTCCCAATGGTCCCTTGGTCTCACAAGGCCCCACAGTGTCCCAATGGTCACTTCTTCTCACATGGCCCCACAGTGTAACAATGGTCCCTTGGTTCCATGGTTCCTGGTCTGGTGCATTCCCCTCTCCCCTTCTCAGGCCGCCCTGCCAGCTGAGAAATGCTCACTGGGCCAGGGCCTTGGCCAGCAGCCCCTGGGCTCAGCTCCTCTGGAGCTCATCACAGACACTGTCTGCTCCAGGCTCAACCCTTCATCCCCTGGGGAGATGCCAAAGCCTCCACAGGGAACATTTCCCTTTGCTCAGGGGAATTTCTCACAGGTGCCTTGTAGTGACTCTTTGTGTCTGTGTGCACACAGGAGTGCCTGTGCTCAGGGAAATGTGGCAGAAATGCTGCTCTCTGAGGGCTTTGATTGCCTTGGATAGCTGAGCCAGTCAGGCCTGGAAGTAAGGTTAAGTCATGTCACCCTGATTCTTAAGATTTTCTAAAGCCTTCTGAGTTTCCATTCTGTTGGAGAACCTTCCCACACAATTTCTGTCAACAACATATTGTTTACAATCTTTTATGGGGCTGGACAAACTTGATGTACTAGTGCTTTGTCCAATGTCTTTGGACAGGTGGTCCATTCACTCTCCAATCCAATGTCACCTTTGGGAAAGTATAAAAGTTGGAGTCAGAGAATAAACTTTTCTCTTTACCTTGAAAATAGCAGGTGGCTCGCGTCGTGCTTTCACGTGTCTTATAGCGACAAAGTCACAAGATGTAAGCAAAGTTAAATGCTGCTAAGAGTTGTTCTTTTGCTAATTTGTGAAGCTTAATAGAAGTTATAAGCAAAGTTGAATATTGTTAAGTGTTATTCCACAGCTCTGTTTAGCTTTTAGGCTGTATTCCTTTTATCCTTGCCCTCACTGTCCTTTCGTCACACACACACACACACACACACCCACACACCCACACACACACACACACACAAACACACAGAGACACACAGACACCGGGACAGTTCTTGACTCCTTTTTTGTTTGATTGCCTGGATTTTGTTTGGTTTTGTTGTTGCTTTGTTTCCTTGGTGTGCCTGAAGTGTCCAGTCAGGAGCAGAGTGACTCTTGCCAAGGAACTCTGTGGTGCTGTCACTTAATATTAAAGCTGTTTTATGCTACTCCCCTGCTGGGGATTTTTAAAGTGCTCTCAAGCCCTCCTTCATAAGAGGGTGAAGGAGCCCTGGCCAAGCTCTGGCCCTGGGGGCACAGGGATGCTGCTAGGGGGTCCCTGTCTCCCTGTTCCAACTGTGACGGCCCTGAGCCCCTGTCCCCGTGTCAGGCTCTGGGCTTGATCTCCTCAAACATCCTCAGCGGGAGGCTGCAGCGCTAGGGGCAGGGGGACCCAGAGGGACACGGGATGCCACCGGGCACGAGCAGCTTTGGACTTCTCTGGGAGGAACTGTGAGTGGGAGCTGGCTTGAAGTGACCTCCCCAGTAAGGTCACAGAGCCCCTGAGATGTCACACTGCCTCCTGGGATGTCACAGCCCACCCTGAGATCTCACAAATCCCCCTTGTGATGTCACAGAGCCAGTGCTGCTCTGTCACTCTGGGATGTCATACAGTTGCGCTGTGATGGCACAGAAGACTCTGGCATCACAAAGTCAGCCCGTGTCACAATCCTCTAGTGCAAGTGGGAATCATGACAGTTCATTTTCCCCATCTCAGAATTAGCAGAAGTAGATAGGCTTATCATGAGAAACCGAATGTGATGAACATGTTAGAAATGCAAGGCTCCAAGTTATTAATTTTTAATTTAATAAAAGTTATTAAGTGTACCAAATATAAACTTTGAGAAAAATGAATAAAAGCCACTATAAAAAAAAGTCAATGTGGAGCCCGGGATTGCCACCGGGTGAGACACAGGTTTGACAGCTGCAGCAGAGGGTCCTCTATGCTTCACACCGACCGTCCTGTCTGACCCATTTTTATACGATTTTCCTTGCCTGAGCCAGAGTCCCCTTTCTTCCTTTTCAAAGTGCATGTATTCATGTGGAGTTCTTTTCTCTGTGGCAAGTTGAACAATACGTGTCCGGAGAGTGATGAACACCTGTGTTTGCAGTCCCGGAATTCGGATTTGAGATGTACCTCCCTGATGGCTCTGACTATCTCGGTCTCGGATATTTATCGTGTATTTATCGTCCGGGTGTTTCTCGGACAACCTTGATGCATGATCCCTCTCTGGGCTGGCCACTTTCGTTCGCTTGTAAATAAAGTCCTCCCTCTCTCGTCCAGGTGGCTTTGACATGGTGTTGCAGTCGCAGTTGCTGGCTTGTGCGATTTAAAACCTTCTTATAAGAGTATAATTTAACAGCACATAACTATAAAAGAGACGACAATTTTACTTGCACGAATTATCCTATAGACATATAACAGTCCTAATGATTCCTTGAGGCCTTGCAGTGTCACAATGTTCTCCATGGTTCCACAGGCCCCACAGTGTCATGTGACTCCTCTGTTCCATGAGTCCTGCAATGTCACAATGGACCTTTGGACCAATGGACCATGGGGCTTTGCAGTGTCACAACGCTCTCCTTTGGCTCCACAGGGTCACAATGGAGCACTGATTACAGGCAGCCTCTCTGTGTTACCCTGGAGCTTTGTTTCCGTGGGGTCTCGCAGTGTCCCAATGGAGCCTTGGCTGGATGGGGCCTCACAGTGTCACAATGATGCCTACATTCCACTGAGGCACATGGCGTCACTAGGGTCCCCTTGCTTCCATGAGGCCCAGCAATGTCACAGTGGTGTCCATGAATCCATGAGGACTCACAGTATCCCAATGGTCTCTTGATCTCACATGGTCCCACAGTGTCCCAATGGTCCCTTGGTCTCACAAGGCCCCACAGTGTCCCAATGGTCACTTCTTCTCACATGGCCCCACAGTGTAACAATGGTCCCTTGGTTCCATGGTTCCTGGTCTGGTGCATTCCCCTTTCCCCTTCTCAGGCCACCCTGCCAGCTGAGAAATGCTCACTGGGCCTGGGCCTTGGCCAGCAGCCCCTGGGCTCAGCTCCTCTGGAGCTCATCACAGACACTGTCTGCTCCAGGCTCAACCCTTCATCCCCTGGGGAGATGCCAAAGCCTCCACAGGGAGCATTTCCCTTTGCTCAGGGGAATTTCTCACAGGTGCCTTGTAGTGACTCTTTGTGTCTGTGTGCACACAGGAGTGCCTGTGCTCAGGGAAATGTGGCAGAAATGCTGCTCTCTGAGGGCTTTGATTGCCTTGGATAGCTGAGCCAGTCAGGCCTGGAAGTAAGGTTAAGTCATGTCACCCTGATTCTTAAGATTTTCTAAAGCCTTCTGAGTTTCCATTCTGTTGGAGAACCTTCCCACACAATTTCTGTCAACAACATATTGTTTACAATCTTTTATGGGGCTGGACAAACTTGATGTACTAGTGCTTTGTCCAATGTCTTTGGACAGGTGGTCCATTCACTCTCCAATCCAATGTCACCTTTGGGAAAGTATAAAAGTTGGAGTCAGAGAATAAACTTTTCTCTTTACCTTGAAAATAGCAGGTGGCTCGCGTCGTGCTTTCACGTGTCTTATAGCGACAAAGTCACAAGCTGTAAGCAAAGTTAAATGCTGCTAAGAGTTGTTCTTTTGCTAATTTGTGAAGCTTAATAGAAGTTATAAGCAAAGTTGAATATTGTTAAGTGTTATTCCACAGCTCTGTTTAGCTTTTAGGCTGTATTCCTTTTATCCTTGCCCTCACTGTCCTTTCGTCACACACACACCCACACACACACACACACACCCACACACACACACACACACACAAACACACAGAGACACACAGACACCGGGACAGTTCTTGACTCCTTTTTGGTTTGATTGCCTGGATTTTGTTTGGTTTTGTTGTTGCTTTGTTTCCTTGGTGTGCCTGAAGTGTCCAGTCAGGAGCAGAGTGACTCTTGCCAAGGAACTCTGTGGTGCTGTCACTTAATATTAAAGCTGTTTTATGCTACTCCCCTGCTGGGGATTTTTAAAGTGCTCTCAAGCCCTCCTTCATAAGAGGGTGAAGGAGCCCTGGCCAAGCTCTGGCCCTGGGGGCACAGGGATGCTGCTAGGGGGTCCCTGTCTCCCTGTTCCAACTGTGACGGCCCTGAGCCCCTGTCCCCGTGTCAGGCTCTGGGCTTGATCTCCTCAAACATCCTCAGCGGGAGGCTGCAGCGCCAGGGGCAGGGAGACCCAGAGGGACACGGGATGCCACCGGGCACGAGCAGCTTTGGACTTCTCTGGGAGGAACTGTGAGTGGGAGCTGGCTTGAAGTGACCTCCCCAGTAAGGTCACAGAACCCCTGAGATGTCACACTGCCTCCTGGGATGTCACAGCCCACCCTGAGATCTCACAAATCCCCCTTGTGATGTCACAGAGCCAGTGCTGCTCTATCACTCTGGGATGTCATACAGTTGCGCTGTGATGGCACAGAAGACTCTGGCATCACAAAGTCAGCCCGTGTCACAATCCTCTAGTGCAAGTGGGAATCATGACAGTTCATTTTCCCCATCTCAGAATTAGCAGAAGTAGATAGGCTTATCATGAGAAACCGAATGTGATGAACATGTTAGAAATGCAAGGCTCCAAGTTATTAATTTTTAATTTAATAAAAGTTATTAAGTGTACCAAATATAAACTTTGAGAAAAATGAATAAAAGCCACTATAAAAAAAAGTCAATGTGGAGCCCGGGATTGCCACCGGGTGAGACACAGGTTTGACAGCTGCAGCAGAGGGTCCTCTATGCTTCACACCGACCGTCCTGTCTGACCCATTTTTATACGATTTTCCTTGCCTGAGCCAGAGTCCCCTTTCTTCCTTTTCAAAGTGCATGTATTCATGTGGAGTTCTTTTCTCTGTGGCAAGTTGAACAATACGTGTCCGGAGAGTGATGAACACCTGTGTTTGCAGTCCCGGAATTCGGATTTGAGATGTACCTCCCTGATGGCTCTGACTATCTCGGTCTCGGATATTTATCGTGTATTTATCGTCCGGGTGTTTCTCGGACAACCTTGATGCATGATCCCTCTCTGGGCTGGCCACTTTCGTTCGCTTGTAAATAAAGTCCTCCCTCTCTCGTCCAGGTGGCTTTGACATGGTGTTGCAATCGCTGTTGCTGGCTTGTGCGATTTAAAAACTTCCTATAAGAGTATAATTTAACAGCACATAACTATAAAAGAGACGACAATTTTATTTGCACGAATTATCCTATAGACATATAACAGTCCTAATGATTCCTTGAGGCCTTGCAGTGTCACAATGTTCTCCATGGTTCCACAGGCCCCACAGTGTCATGTGACTCCTCTGTTCCATGAGTCCTGCAATGTCACAATGGACCTTTGGACCAATGGACCATGGGGCTTTGCATGGTCACAACGCTCTCCTTTGGCTCCACAGGGTCACAATGGAGCACTGATTACAGGCAGCCTCTCTGTGTTACCCTGGAGCTTTGTTTCCGTGGGGTCTCGCAGTGTCCCAATGGAGCCTTGGCTGGATGGGGCCTCACAGTGTCACAATGATGCCTACATTCCACTGAGGCACACGGCGTCACTAGGGTCCCCTTGCTTCCATGAGGCCCAGCAATGTCACAGTGGTGTCCATGAATCCATGAGGACTCACAGTATCCCAATGGTCTCTTGATCTCACATGGTCCCACAGTGTCCCAATGGTCCCTTGGTCTCACAAGGCCCCACAGTGTCCCAATGGTCACTTCTTCTCACATGGCCCCACAGTGTAACAATGGTCCCTTGGTTCCATGGTTCCTGGTCTGGTGCATTCCCCTTTCCCCTTCTCAGGCCACCCTGCCAGCTGAGAAATGCTCACTGGGCCAGGGCCTTGGCCAGCAGCCCCTGGGCTCAGCTCCTCTGGAGCTCATCACAGACACTGTCTGCTCCAGGCTCAACCCTTCATCCCCTGGGGAGATGCCAAAGCCTCCACAGGGAACATTTCCCTTTGCTCAGGGGAATTTCTCACAGGTGCCTTGTAGTGACTCTTTGTGTCTGTGTGCACACAGGAGTGCCTGTGCTCAGGGAAATGTGGCAGAAATGCTGCTCTCTGAGGGCTTTGATTGCCTTGGATAGCTGAGCCAGTCAGGCCTGGAAGTAAGGTTAAGTCATGTCACCCTGATTCTTAAGATTTTCTAAAGCCTTCTGAGTTTCCATTCTGTTGGAGAACCTTCCCACACAATTTCTGTCAACAACATATTGTTTACAATCTTTTATGGGGCTGGACAAACTTGATGTACTAGTGCTTTGTCCAATGTCTTTGGACAGGTGGTCCATTCACTCTCCAATCCAATGTCACCTTTGGGAAAGTATAAAAGTTGGAGTCAGAGAATAAACTTTTCTCTTTACCTTGAAAATAGCAGGTGGCTCGCGTCGTGCTTTCACGTGTCTTATAGCGACAAAGTCACAAGCTGTAAGCAAAGTTAAATGCTGCTAAGAGTTGTTCTTTTGCTAATTTGTGAAGCTTAATAGAAGTTATAAGCAAAGTTGAATATTGTTAAGTGTTATTCCACAGCTCTGTTTAGCTTTTAGGCTGTATTCCTTTTATCCTTGCCCTCACTGTCCTTTCGTCACACACACACACACACACACACCCACACACACACACACACACACAAACACACAGAGACACACAGACACCGGGACAGTTCTTGACTCCTTTTTGGTTTGATTGCCTGGATTTTGTTTGGTTTTGTTGTTGCTTTGTTTCCTTGGTGTGCCTGAAGTGTCCAGTCAGGAGCAGAGTGACTCTTGCCAAGGAACTCTGTGGTGCTGTCACTTAATATTAAAGCTGTTTTATGCTACTCCCCTGCTGGGGATTTTTAAAGTGCTCTCAAGCCCTCCTTCATAAGAGGGTGAAGGAGCCCTGGCCAAGCTCTGGCCCTGGGGGCACAGGGATGCTGCTAGGGGGTCCCTGTCTCCCTGTTCCAACTGTGACGGCCCTGAGCCCCTGTCCCCGTGTCAGGCTCTGGGCTTGATCTCCTCAAACATCCTCAGCGGGAGGCTGCAGCGCCAGGGGCAGGGAGACCCAGAGGGACACGGGATGCCACCGGGCACGAGCAGCTTTGGACTTCTCTGGGAGGAACTGTGAGTGGGAGCTGGCTTGAAGTGACCTCCCCAGTAAGGTCACAGAGCCCCTGAGATGTCACACTGCCTCCTGGGATGTCACAGCCCACCCTGAGATCTCACAAATCCCCCTTGTGATGTCACAGAGCCAGTGCTGCTCTAGCACTCTGGGATGTCATACAGTTGCGCTGTGATGGCACAGAAGACTCTGGCATCACAAAGTCAGCCCGTGTCACAATCCTCTAGTGCAAGTGGGAATCATGACAGTTCATTTTCCCCATCTCAGAATTAGCAGAAGTAGATAGGCTTATCATGAGAAACTGAATGTGATGAACATGTTAGAAATGCAAGGCTCCAAGTTATTAATTTTTAATTTAATAAAAGTTATTAAGTGTACCAAATATAAACTTTGAGAAAAATGAATAAAAGCCACTATAAAAAAAAGTCAATGTGGAGCCCGGGATTGCCACCGGGTGAGACACAGGTTTGACAGCTGCAGCAGAGGGTCCTCTATGCTTCACACCGACCGTCCTGTCTGACCCATTTTTATACGATTTTCCTTGCCTGAGCCAGAGTCCCCTTTCTTCCTTTTCAAAGTGCATGTATTCATGTGGAGTTCTTTTCTCTGTGGCAAGTTGAACAATACGTGTCCGGAGAGTGATGAACACCTGTGTTTGCAGTCCCGGAATTCGGATTTGAGATGTACCTCCCTGATGGCTCTGACTATCTCGGTCTCGGATATTTATCGTGTATTTATCGTCCGGGTGTTTCTCGGACAACCTTGATGCATGATCCCTCTCTGGGCTGGCCACTTTCGTTCGCTTGTAAATAAAGTCCTCCCTCTCTCGTCCAGGTGGCTTTGACATGGTGTTGCAATCGCTGTTGCTGGCTTGTGCGATTTAAAAACTTCCTATAAGAGTATAATTTAACAGCACATAACTATAAAAGAGACGACAATTTTATTTGCACGAATTATCCTATAGACATATAACAATCCTAATGATTCCATGAGGCCTTGCAGTGTCACAATGTTCTCCATGGTTCCACAGGCCCCACAGTGTCATGTGACTCCTCTGTTCCATGAGTCCTGCAATGTCACAATGGACCTTTGGACCAATGGACCATGGGGCTTTGCAGTGTCACAACGCTCTCCTTTGGCTCCACAGGGTCACAATGGAGCACTGATTACAGGCAGCCTCTCTGTGTTACCCTGGAGCTTTGTTTCCGTGGGGTCTCGCAGTGTCCCAATGGAGCCTTGGCTGGATGGGGCCTCACAGTGTCACAATGATGCCTACATTCCACTGAGGCACACGGCGTCACTAGGGTCCCCTTGCTTCCATGAGGCCCAGCAATGTCACAGTGGTGTCCATGAATCCATGAGGACTCACAGTATCCCAATGGTCTCTTGATCTCACATGGTCCCACAGTGTCCCAATGGTCCCTTGGTCTCACAAGGCCCCACAGTGTCCCAATGGTCACTTCTTCTCACATGGCCCCACAGTGTAACAATGGTCCCTTGGTTCCATGGTTCCTGGTCTGGTGCATTCCCCTTTCCCCTTCTCAGGCCACCCTGCCAGCTGAGAAATGCTCACTGGGCCAGGGCCTTGGCCAGCAGCCCCTGGGCTCAGCTCCTCTGGAGCTCATCACAGACACTGTCTGCTCCAGGCTCAACCCTTCATCCCCTGGGGAGATGCCAAAGCCTCCATAGGGAACATTTCCCTTTGCTCAGGGGAATTTCTCACAGGTGCCTTGTAGTGACTCTTTGTGTCTGTGTGCACACAGGAGTGCCTGTGCTCAGGGAAATGTGGCAGAAATGCTGCTCTCTGAGGGCTTTGATTGCCTTGGATAGCTGAGCCAGTCAGGCCTGGAAGTAAGGTTAAGTCATGTCACCCTGATTCTTAAGATTTTCTAAAGCCTTCTGAGTTTCCATTCTGTTGGAGAACCTTCCCACACAATTTCTGTCAACAACATATTGTTTACAATCTTTTATGGGGCTGGACAAACTTGATGTACTAGTGCTTTGTCCAATGTCTTTGGACAGGTGGTCCATTCACTCTCCAATCCAATGTCACCTTTGGGAAAGTATAAAAGTTGGAGTCAGAGAATAAACTTTTCTCTTTACCTTGAAAATAGCAGGTGGCTCGCGTCGTGCTTTCACGTGTCTTATAGCGACAAAGTCACAAGCTGTAAGCAAAGTTAAATGCTGCTAAGAGTTGTTCTTTTGCTAATTTGTGAAGCTTAATAGAAGTTATAAGCAAAGTTGAATATTGTTAAGTGTTATTCCACAGCTCTGTTTAGCTTTTAGGCTGTATTCCTTTTATCCTTGCCCTCACTGTCCTTTCGTCACACACACACACACACACACCCACACACCCACACACACACACACACACACACACACAGAGACACACAGACACCGGGACAGTTCTTGACTCCTTTTTGGTTTGATTGCCTGGATTTTGTTTGGTTTTGTTGTTGCTTTGTTTCCTTGGTGTGCCTGAAGTGTCCAGTCAGGAGCAGAGTGACTCTTGCCAAGGAACTCTGTGGTGCTGTCACTTAATATTAAAGCTGTTTTATGCTACTCCCCTGCTGGGGATTTTTAAAGTGCTCTCAAGCCCTCCTTCATAAGAGGGTGAAGGAGCCCTGGCCAAGCTCTGGCCCTGGGGGCACAGGGATGCTGCTAGGGGGTCCCTGTCTCCCTGTTCCAACTGTGACGGCCCTGAGCCCCTGTCCCCGTGTCAGGCTCTGGGCTTGATCTCCTCAAACATCCTCAGCGGGAGGCTGCAGCGCCAGGGGCAGGGAGACCCAGAGGGACACGGGATGCCACCGGGCACGAGCAGCTTTGGACTTCTCTGGGAGGAACTGTGAGTGGGAGCTGGCTTGAAGTGACCTCCCCAGTAAGGTCACAGAGCCCCTGAGATGTCACACTGCCTCCTGGGATGTCACAGCCCACCCTGAGATCTCACAAATCCCCCTTGTGATGTCACAGAGCCAGTGCTGCTCTAGCACTCTGGGATGTCATACAGTTGCGCTGTGATGGCACAGAAGACTCTGGCATCACAAAGTCAGCCCGTGTCACAATCCTCTAGTGCAAGCGGGAATCATGACAGTTCATTTTCCCCATCTCAGAATTAGCAGAAGTAGATAGGCTTATCATGAGAAACCGAATGTGATGAACATGTTAGAAATGCAAGGCTCCAAGTTATTAATTTTTAATTTAATAAAAGTTATTAAGTGTACCAAATATAAACTTTGAGAAAAATGAAAAAAAGCCACTATAAAAAAAAGTCAATGTGGAGCCCGGGATTGCCACCGGGTGAGACACAGGTTTGACAGCTGCAGCAGAGGGTCCTCTATGCTTCACACCGACCGTCCTGTCTGACCCATTTTTATACGATTTTCCTTGCCTGAGCCAGAGTCCCCTTTCTTCCTTTTCAAAGTGCATGTATTCATGTGGAGTTCTTTTCTCTGTGGCAAGTTGAACAATACGTGTCCGGAGAGTGATGAACACCTGTGTTTGCAGTCCCGGAATTCGGATTTGAGATGTACCTCCCTGATGGCTCTGACTATCTCGGTCTCGGATATTTATCGTGTATTTATCGTCCGGGTGTTTCTCGGACAACCTTGATGCATGATCCCTCTCTGGGCTGGCCACTTTCGTTCGCTTGTAAATAAAGTCCTCCCTCTCTCGTCCAGGTGGCTTTGACATGGTGTTGCAATCGCTGTTGCTGGCTTGTGCGATTTAAAAACTTCCTATAAGAGTATAATTTAACAGCACATAACTATAAAAGAGACGACAATTTTATTTGCACGAATTATCCTATAGACATATAACAGTCCTAATGATTCCTTGAGGCCTTGCAGTGTCACAATGTTCTCCATGGTTCCACAGGCCCCACAGTGTCATGTGACTCCTCTGTTCCATGAGTCCTGCAATGTCACAATGGACCTTTGGACCAATGGACCATGGGGCTTTGCATGGTCACAACGCTCTCCTTTGGCTCCACAGGGTCACAATGGAGCACTGATTACAGGCAGCCTCTCTGTGTTACCCTGGAGCTTTGTTTCCGTGGGGTCTCGCAGTGTCCCAATGGAGCCTTGGCTGGATGGGGCCTCACAGTGTCACAATGATGCCTACATTCCACTGAGGCACACGGCGTCACTAGGGTCCCCTTGCTTCCATGAGGCCCAGCAATGTCACAGTGGTGTCCATGAATCCATGAGGACTCACAGTATCCCAATGGTCTCTTGATCTCACATGGTCCCACAGTGTCCCAATGGTCCCTTGGTCTCACAAGGCCCCACAGTGTCCCAATGGTCACTTCTTCTCACATGGCCCCACAGTGTAACAATGGTCCCTTGGTTCCATGGTTCCTGGTCTGGTGCATTCCCCTTTCCCCTTCTCAGGCCGCCCTGCCAGCTGAGAAATGCTCACTGGGCCAGGGCCTTGGCCAGCAGCCCCTGGGCTCAGCTCCTCTGGAGCTCATCACAGACACTGTCTGCTCCAGGCTCAACCCTTCATCCCCTGGGGAGATGCCAAAGCCTCCACAGGGAACATTTCCCTTTGCTCAGGGGAATTTCTCACAGGTGCCTTGTAGTGACTCTTTGTGTCTGTGTGCACACAGGAGTGCCTGTGCTCAGGGAAATGTGGCAGAAATGCTGCTCTCTGAGGGCTTTGATTGCCTTGGATAGCTGAGCCAGTCAGGCCTGGAAGTAAGGTTAAGTCATGTCACCCTGATTCTTAAGATTTTCTAAAGCCTTCTGAGTTTCCATTCTGTTGGAGAACCTTCCCACACAATTTCTGTCAACAACATATTGTTTACAATCTTTTATGGGGCTGGACAAACTTGATGTACTAGTGCTTTGTCCAATGTCTTTGGACAGGTGGTCCATTCACTCTCCAATCCAATGTCACCTTTGGGAAAGTATAAAAGTTGGAGTCAGAGAATAAACTTTTCTCTTTACCTTGAAAATAGCAGGTGGCTCGCGTCGTGCTTTCACGTGTCTTATAGCGACAAAGTCACAAGCTGTAAGCAAAGTTAAATGCTGCTAAGAGTTGTTCTTTTGCTAATTTGTGAAGCTTAATAGAAGTTATAAGCAAAGTTGAATATTGTTAAGTGTTATTCCACAGCTCTGTTTAGCTTTTAGGCTGTATTCCTTTTATCCTTGCCCTCACTGTCCTTTCGTCACACACACACACACACACACACACACAAACACACAGAGACACACAGACACCGGGACAGTTCTTGACTCCTTTTCGGTTTGATTGCCTGGATTTTGTTTGGTTTTGTTGTTGCTTTGTTTCCTTGGTGTGCCTGAAGTGTCCAGTCAGGAGCAGAGTGACTCTTGCCAAGGAACTCTGTGGTGCTGTCACTTAATATTAAAGCTGTTTTATGCTACTCCCCTGCTGGGGATTTTTAAAGTGCTCTCAAGCCCTCCTTCATAAGAGGGTGAAGGAGCCCTGGCCAAGCTCTGGCCCTGGGGGCACAGGGATGCTGCTAGGGGGTCCCTGTCTCCCTGTTCCAACTGTGACGGCCCTGAGCCCCTGTCCCCGTGTCAGGCTCTGGGCTTGATCTCCTCAAACATCCTCAGCGGGAGGCTGCAGCGCTAGGGGCAGGGGGACCCAGAGGGACACGGGATGCCACCGGGCACGAGCAGCTTTGGACTTCTCTGGGAGGAACTGTGAGTGGGAGCTGGCTTGAAGTGACCTCCCCAGTAAGGTCACAGAGCCCCTGAGATGTCACACTGCCTCCTGGGATGTCACAGCCCACCCTGAGATCTCACAAATCCCCCTTGTGATGTCACAGAGCCAGTGCTGCTCTGTCACTCTGGGATGTCATACAGTTGCGCTGTGATGGCACAGAAGACTCTGGCATCACAAAGTCAGCCCGTGTCACAATCCTCTAGTGCAAGCGGGAATCATGACAGTTCATTTTCCCCATCTCAGAATTAGCAGAAGTAGATAGGCTTATCATGAGAAACCGAATGCGATAAACATGTTAGAAATGCAAGGCTCCAAGTTATTAATTTTTAATTTAATAAAAGTTATTAAGTGTACCAAATATAAACTTTGAGAAAAATGAAAAAAAGCCACTATAAAAAAAAGTCAATGTGGAGCCCGGGATTGCCACCGGGTGAGACACAGGTTTGACAGCTGCAGCAGAGGGTCCTCTATGCTTCACACCGACCATCCTGTCTGACCCATTTTTATACGATTTTCCTTGCCTGAGCCAGAGTCCCCTTTCTTCCTTTTCAAAGTGCATGTATTCATGTGGAGTTCTTTTCTCTGTGGCAAGTTGAACAATACGTGTCCGGAGAGTGATGAACACCTGTGTTTGCAGTCCCGGAATTCGGATTTGAGATGTACCTCCCTGATGGCTCTGACTATCTCGGTCTCGGATATTTATCGTGTATTTATCGTCCGGGTGTTTCTCGGACAACCTTGATGCATGATCCCTCTCTGGGCTGGCCACTTTCGTTCGCTTGTAAATAAAGTCCTCCCTCTCTCGTCCAGGTGGCTTTGACATGGTGTTGCAGTCGCAGTTGCTGGCTTGTGCGATTTAAAAACTTCTTATAAGAGTATAATTTAACAGCACATAACTATAAAAGAGACGACAATTTTACTTGCACGAATTATCCTATAGACATATAACAGTCCTAATGATTCCTTGAGGCCTTGCAGTGTCACAATGTTCTCCATGGTTCCACAGGCCCCACAGTGTCATGTGACTCCTCTGTTCCATGAGTCCTGCAATGTCACAATGGACCTTTGGACCAATGGACCATGGGGCTTTGCAGTGTCACAACGCTCTCCTTTGGCTCCACAGGGTCACAATGGAGCACTGATTACAGGCAGCCTCTCTGTGTTACCCTGGAGCTTTGTTTCCGTGGGGTCTCGCAGTGTCCCAATGGAGCCTTGGCTGGATGGGGCCTCACAGTGTCACAATGATGCCTACATTCCACTGAGGCACACGGCGTCACTAGGGTCCCCTTGCTTCCATGAGGCCCAGCAATGTCACAGTGGTGTCCATGAATCCATGAGGACTCACAGTATCCCAATGGTCTCTTGATCTCACATGGTCCCACAGTGTCCCAATGGTCCCTTGGTCTCACAAGGCCCCACAGTGTCCCAATGGTCACTTCTTCTCACATGGCCCCACAGTGTAACAATGGTCCCTTGGTTCCATGGTTCCTGGTCTGGTGCATTCCCCTTTCCCCTTCTCAGGCCACCCTGCCAGCTGAGAAATGCTCACTGGGCCTGGGCCTTGGCCAGCAGCCCCTGGGCTCAGCTCCTGTGGAGCTCATCACAGACACTGTCTGCTCCAGGCTCAACCCTTCATCCCCTGGGGAGATGCCAAAGCCTCCACAGGGAGCATTTCCCTTTGCTCAGGGGAATTTCTCACAGGTGCCTTGTAGTGACTCTTTGTGTCTGTGTGCACACAGGAGTGCCTGTGCTCAGGGAAATGTGGCAGAAATGCTGCTCTCTGAGGGCTTTGATTGCCTTGGATAGCTGAGCCAGTCAGGCCTGGAAGTAAGGTTAAGTCATGTCACCCTGATTCTTAAGATTTTCTAAAGCCTTCTGAGTTTCCATTCTGTTGGAGAACCTTCCCACACAATTTCTGTCAACAACATATTGTTTACAATCTTTTATGGGGCTGGACAAACTTGATGTACTAGTGCTTTGTCCAATGTCTTTGGACAGGTGGTCCATTCACTCTCCAATCCAATGTCACCTTTGGGAAAGTATAAAAGTTGGAGTCAGAGAATAAACTTTTCTCTTTACCTTGAAAATAGCAGGTGGCTCGCGTCGTGCTTTCACGTGTCTTATAGCGACAAAGTCACAAGCTGTAAGCAAAGTTAAATGCTGCTAAGAGTTGTTCTTTTGCTAATTTGTGAAGCTTAATAGAAGTTATAAGCAAAGTTGAATATTGTTAAGTGTTATTCCACAGCTCTGTTTAGCTTTTAGGCTGTATTCCTTTTATCCTTGCCCTCACTGTCCTTTCGTCACACACACACACACACACACACACACACCCACACACACACACACACACACAAACACACAGAGACACACAGACACCGGGACAGTTCTTGACTCCTTTTTGGTTTGATTGCCTGGATTTTGTTTGGTTTTGTTGTTGCTTTGTTTCCTTGGTGTGCCTGAAGTGTCCAGTCAGGAGCAGAGTGACTCTTGCCAAGGAACTCTGTGGTGCTGTCAGTTAATATTAAAGCTGTTTTATGCTACTCCCCTGCTGGGGATTTTTAAAGTGCTCTCAAGCCCTCCTTCATAAGAGGGTGAAGGAGCCCTGGCCAAGCTCTGGCCCTGGGGGCACAGGGATGCTGCTAGGGGGTCCCTGTCTCCCTGTTCCAACTGTGACGGCCCTGAGCCCCTGTCCCCGTGTCAGGCTCTGGGCTTGATCTCCTCGAACATCCTCAGGGGGAGGCTGCAGCGCCAGGGCCAGGGAGACCCAGAGGGACACGGGATGCCACCGGGCACGAGCAGCTTTGGACTTCTCTGGGAGGAACTGTGAGTGGGAGCTGGCTTGAAGTGACCTCCCCAGTAAGGTCACAGAGCCCCTGAGATGTCACACTGCCTCCTGGGATGTCACAGCCCACCCTGAGATCTCACAAATCCCCCTTGTGATGTCACAGAGCCAGTGCTGCTCTATCACTCTGGGATGTCATACAGTTGCGCTGTGATGGCACAGAAGACTCTGGCATCACAAAGTCAGCCCGTGTCACAATCCTCTAGTGCAAGCGGGAATCATGACAGTTCATTTTCCCCATCTCAGAATTAGCAGAAGTAGATAGGCTTATCATGAGAAACCGAATGTGATGAACATGTTAGAAATGCAAGGCTCCAAGTTATTAATTTTTAATTTAATAAAAGTTATTAAGTGTACCAAATATAAACTTTGAGAAAAATGAAAAAAAGCCACTATAAAAAAAAGTCAATGTGGAGCCCGGGATTGCCACCGGGTGAGACACAGGTTTGACAGCTGCAGCAGAGGGTCCTCTATGCTTCACACCGACCGTCCTGTCTGACCCATTTTTATACGATTTTCCTTGCCTGAGCCAGAGTCCCCTTTCTTCCTTTTCAAAGTGCATGTATTCATGTGGAGTTCTTTTCTCTGTGGCAAGTTGAACAATACATGTCCGGAGAGTGATGAACACCTGTGTTTGCAGTCCCGGAATTCGGATTTGAGATGTACCTCCCTGATGGCTCTGACTATCTCGGTCTCGGATATTTATCGTGTATTTATCGTCCGGGTGTTTCTCGGACAACCTTGATGCATGATCCCTCTCTGGGCTGGCCACTTTCGTTCGCTTGTAAATAAAGTCCTCCCTCTCTCGTCCAGGTGGCTTTGACATGGTGTTGCAGTCGCAGTTGCTGGCTTGTGCGATTTAAAAACTTCCTGTAAGAGTATAATTTAACAGCACATAACTATAAAAGAGACGACAATTTTATTTGCACGAATTATCCTATAGACATATAACAGTCCTAATGATTCCTTGAGGCCTTGCAGTGTCACAATGTTCTCCATGGTTCCACAGGCCCCACAGTGTCATGTGACTCCTCTGTTCCATGAGTCCTGCAATGTCACAATGGACCTTTGGACCAATGGACCATGGGGCTTTGCAGTGTCACAACGCTCTCCTTTGGCTCCACAGGGTCACAATGGAGCACTGATTACAGGCAGCCTCTCTGTGTTACCCTGGAGCTTTGTTTCCGTGGGGTCTCGCAGTGTCCCAATGGAGCCTTGGCTGGATGGGGCCTCACAGTGTCACAATGATGCCTACATTCCACTGAGGCACACGGCGTCACTAGGGTCCCCTTGCTTCCATGAGGCCCAGCAATGTCACAGTGGTGTCCATGAATCCATGAGGACTCACAGTATCCCAATGGTCTCTTGATCTCACATGGTCCCACAGTGTCCCAATGGTCCCTTGGTCTCACAAGGCCCCACAGTGTCCCAATGGTCACTTCTTCTCACATGGCCCCACAGTGTAACAATGGTCCCTTGGTTCCATGGTTCCTGGTCTGGTGCATTCCCCTTTCCCCTTCTCAGGCCACCCTGCCAGCTGAGAAATGCTCACTGGGCCAGGGCCTTGGCCAGCAGCCCCTGGGCTCAGCTCCTCTGGAGCTCATCACAGACACTGTCTGCTCCAGGCTCAACCCTTCATCCCCTGGGGAGATGCCAAAGCCTCCACAGGGAACATTTCCCTTTGCTCAGGGGAATTTCTCACAGGTGCCTTGTAGTGACTCTTTGTGTCTGTGTGCACACAGGAGTGCCTGTGCTCAGGGAAATGTGGCAGAAATGCTGCTCTCTGAGGGCTTTGATTGCCTTGGATAGCTGAGCCAGTCAGGCCTGGAAGTAAGGTTAAGTCATGTCACCCTGATTCTTAAGATTTTCTAAAGCCTTCTGAGTTTCCATTCTGTTGGAGAACCTTCCCACACAATTTCTGTCAACAACATATTGTTTACAATCTTTCATGGGGCTGGACAAACTTGATGTACTAGTGCTTTGTCCAATGTCTTTGGACAGGTGGTCCATTCACTCTCCAATCCAATGTCACCTTTGGGAAAGTATAAAAGTTGGAGTCAGAGAATAAACTTTTCTCTTTACCTTGAAAATAGCAGGTGGCTCGCGTCGTGCTTTCACGTGTCTTATAGCGACAAAGTCACAAGATGTAAGCAAAGTTAAATGCTGCTAAGAGTTGTTCTTTTGCTAATTTGTGAAGCTTAATAGAAGTTATAAGCAAAGTTGAATATTGTTAAGTGTTATTCCACAGCTCTGTTTAGCTTTTAGGCTGTATTCCTTTTATCCTTGCCCTCACTGTCCTTTCGTCACACACACACACACACACACACACACACCCACACACACACACACACACAAACACACAGAGACACACAGACACCGGGACAGTTCTTGACTCCTTTTCGGTTTGATTGCCTGGATTTTGTTTGGTTTTGTTGTTGCTTTGTTTCCTTGGTGTGCCTGAAGTGTCCAGTCAGGAGCAGAGTGACTCTTGCCAAGGAACTCTGTGGTGCTGTCACTTAATATTAAAGCTGTTTTATGCTACTCCCCTGCTGGGGATTTTTAAAGTGCTCTCAAGCCCTCCTTCATAAGAGGGTGAAGGAGCCCTGGCCAAGCTCTGGCCCTGGGGGCACAGGGATGCTGCTAGGGGGTCCCTGTCTCCCTGTTCCAACTGTGACGGCCCTGAGTCCCTGTCCCCGTGTCAGGCTCTGGGCTTGATCTCCTCGAACATCCTCAGCAGGGGGCTGCAGCGCCAGGGGCAGGGGGACCCAGAGGGACACGGGATGCCACCGGGCACGAGCAGCTTTGGACTTCTCTGGGAGGAACTGTGAGTGGGAGCTGGCTTGAAGTGACCTCCCCAGTAAGGTCACAGAGCCCCTGAGATGTCACACTGCCTCCTGGGATGTCACAGCCCACCCTGAGATCTCACAAATCCCCCTTGTGATGTCACAGAGCCAGTGCTGCTCTAGCACTCTGGGATGTCATACAGTTGCGCTGTGATGGCACAGAATACTCTGGCATTACAAAGTCAGCCCGTGTCACAATCCTCTAGTGCAAGCGGGAATCATGACAGTTCATTTTCCCCATCTCAGAATTAGCAGAAGTAGATAGGCTTATCATGAGAAACCAAATGTGATGAACATGTTAGAAATGCAAGGCTCCAAGTTATTAATTTTTAATTTAATAAAAGTTATTAAGTGTACCAAATATAAACTTTGAGAAAAATGAAAAAAAGCCACTATAAAAAAAAGTCAATGTGGAGCCCGGGATTGCCACCGGGTGAGACACAGGTTTGACAGCTGCAGCAGAGGGTCCTCTATGCTTCACACCGACCATCCTGTCTGACCCATTTTTATACGATTTTCCTTGCCTGAGCCAGAGTCCCCTTTCTTCCTTTTCAAAGTGCATGTATTCATGTGGAGTTCTTTTCTCTGTGGCAAGTTGAACAATACGTGTCCGGAGAGTGATGAACACCTGTGTTTGCAGTCCCGGAATTCGGATTTGAGATGTACCTCCCTGATGGCTCTGACTATCTCGGTCTCGGATATTTATCGTGTATTTATCGTCCGGGTGTTTCTCGGACAACCTTGATGCATGATCCCTCTCTGGGCTGGCCACTTTCGTTCGCTTGTAAATAAAGTCCTCCCTCTCTCGTCCAGGTGGCTTTGACATGGTGTTGCAGTCGCAGTTGCTGGCTTGTGCGATTTAAAAACTTCTTATAAGAGTATAATTTAACAGCACATAACTATAAAAGAGACGACAATTTTACTTGCACGAATTATCCTATAGACATATAACAGTCCTAATGATTCCTTGAGGCCTTGCAGTGTCACAATGTTCTCCATGGTTCCACAGGCCCCACAGTGTCATGTGACTCCTCTGTTCCATGAGTCCTGCAATGTCACAATGGACCTTTGGACCAATGGACCATGGGGCTTTGCAGTGTCACAACGCTCTCCTTTGGCTCCACAGGGTCACAATGGAGCACTGATTACAGGCAGCCTCTCTGTGTTACCCTGGAGCTTTGTTTCCGTGGGGTCTCGCAGTGTCCCAATGGAGCCTTGGCTGGATGGGGCCTCACAGTGTCACAATGATGCCTACATTCCACTGAGGCACACGGCGTCACTAGGGTCCCCTTGCTTCCATGAGGCCCAGCAATGTCACAGTGGTGTCCATGAATCCATGAGGACTCACAGTATCCCAATGGTCTCTTGATCTCACATGGTCCCACAGTGTCCCAATGGTCCCTTGGTCTCACAAGGCCCCACAGTGTCCCAATGGTCACTTCTTCTCACATGGCCCCACAGTGTAACAATGGTCCCTTGGTTCCATGGTTCCTGGTCTGGTGCATTCCCCTTTCCCCTTCTCAGGCCACCCTGCCAGCTGAGAAATGCTCACTGGGCCAGGGCCTTGGCCAGCAGCCCCTGGGCTCAGCTCCTCTGGAGCTCATCACAGACACTGTCTGCTCCAGGCTCAACCCTTCATCCCCTGGGGAGATGCCAAAGCCTCCACAGGGAACATTTCCCTTTGCTCAGGGGAATTTCTCACAGGTGCCTTGTAGTGACTCTTTGTGTCTGTGTGCACACAGGAGTGCCTGTGCTCAGGGAAATGTGGCAGAAATGCTGCTCTCTGAGGGCTTTGATTGCCTTGGATAGCTGAGCCAGTCAGGCCTGGAAGTAAGGTTAAGTCATGTCACCCTGATTCTTAAGATTTTCTAAAGCCTTCTGAGTTTCCATTCTGTTGGAGAACCTTCCCACACAATTTCTGTCAACAACATATTGTTTACAATCTTTCATGGGGCTGGACAAACTTGATGTACTAGTGCTTTGTCCAATGTCTTTGGACAGGTGGTCCATTCACTCTCCAATCCAATGTCACCTTTGGGAAAGTATAAAAGTTGGAGTCAGAGAATAAACTTTTCTCTTTACCTTGAAAATAGCAGGTGGCTCGCGTCGTGCTTTCACGTGTCTTATAGCGACAAAGTCACAAGATGTAAGCAAAGTTAAATGCTGCTAAGAGTTGTTCTTTTGCTAATTTGTGAAGCTTAATAGAAGTTATAAGCAAAGTTGAATATTGTTAAGTGTTATTCCACAGCTCTGTTTAGCTTTTAGGCTGTATTCCTTTTATCCTTGCCCTCACTGTCCTTTCGTCACACACACACACACACACACACACACACCCACACACACACACACACACACAAACACACAGAGACACACAGACACCGGGACAGTTCTTGACTCCTTTTTGGTTTGATTGCCTGGATTTTGTTTGGTTTTGTTGTTGCTTTGTTTCCTTGGTGTGCCTGAAGTGTCCAGTCAGGAGCAGAGTGACTCTTGCCAAGGAACTCTGTGGTGCTGTCAGTTAATATTAAAGCTGTTTTATGCTACTCCCCTGCTGGGGATTTTTAAAGTGCTCTCAAGCCCTCCTTCATAAGAGGGTGAAGGAGCCCTGGCCAAGCTCTGGCCCTGGGGGCACAGGGATGCTGCTAGGGGGTCCCTGTCTCCCTGTTCCAACTGTGACGGCCCTGAGTCCCTGTCCCCGTGTCAGGCTCTGGGCTTGATCTCCTCGAACATCCTCAGCAGGGGGCTGCAGCGCCAGGGGCAGGGGGACCCAGAGGGACACGGGATGCCACCGGGCACGAGCAGCTTTGGACTTCTCTGGGAGGAACTGTGAGTGGGAGCTGGCTTGAAGTGACCTCCCCAGTAAGGTCACAGAGCCCCTGAGATGTCACACTGCCTCCTGGGATGTCACAGCCCACCCTGAGATCTCACAAATCCCCCTTGTGATGTCACAGAGCCAGTGCTGCTCTAGCACTCTGGGATGTCATACAGTTGCGCTGTGATGGCACAGAATACTCTGGCATTACAAAGTCAGCCCGTGTCACAATCCTCTAGTGCAAGCGGGAATCATGACAGTTCATTTTCCCCATCTCAGAATTAGCAGAAGTAGATAGGCTTATCATGAGAAACCAAATGTGATGAACATGTTAGAAATGCAAGGCTCCAAGTTATTAATTTTTAATTTAATAAAAGTTATTAAGTGTACCAAATATAAACTTTGAGAAAAATGAAAAAAAGCCACTATAAAAAAAAGTCAATGTGGAGCCCGGGATTGCCACCGGGTGAGACACAGGTTTGACAGCTGCAGCAGAGGGTCCTCTATGCTTCACACCGACCATCCTGTCTGACCCATTTTTATACGATTTTCCTTGCCTGAGCCAGAGTCCCCTTTCTTCCTTTTCAAAGTGCATGTATTCATGTGGAGTTCTTTTCTCTGTGGCAAGTTGAACAATACGTGTCCGGAGAGTGATGAACACCTGTGTTTGCAGTCCCGGAATTCGGATTTGAGATGTACCTCCCTGATGGCTCTGACTATCTCGGTCTCGGATATTTATCGTGTATTTATCGTCCGGGTGTTTCTCGGACAACCTTGATGCATGATCCCTCTCTGGGCTGGCCACTTTCGTTCGCTTGTAAATAAAGTCCTCCCTCTCTCGTCCAGGTGGCTTTGACATGGTGTTGCAGTCGCAGTTGCTGGCTTGTGCGATTTAAAAACTTCTTATAAGAGTATAATTTAACAGCACATAACTATAAAAGAGACGACAATTTTACTTGCACGAATTATCCTATAGACATATAACAGTCCTAATGATTCCTTGAGGCCTTGCAGTGTCACAATGTTCTCCATGGTTCCACAGGCCCCACAGTGTCATGTGACTCCTCTGTTCCATGAGTCCTGCAATGTCACAATGGACCTTTGGACCAATGGACCATGGGGCTTTGCAGTGTCACAACGCTCTCCTTTGGCTCCACAGGGTCACAATGGAGCACTGATTACAGGCAGCCTCTCTGTGTTACCCTGGAGCTTTGTTTCCGTGGGGTCTCGCAGTGTCCCAATGGAGCCTTGGCTGGATGGGGCCTCACAGTGTCACAATGATGCCTACATTCCACTGAGGCACACGGCGTCACTAGGGTCCCCTTGCTTCCATGAGGCCCAGCAATGTCACAGTGGTGTCCATGAATCCATGAGGACTCACAGTATCCCAATGGTCTCTTGATCTCACATGGTCCCACAGTGTCCCAATGGTCCCTTGGTCTCACAAGGCCCCACAGTGTCCCAATGGTCACTTCTTCTCACATGGCCCCACAGTGTAACAATGGTCCCTTGGTTCCATGGTTCCTGGTCTGGTGCATTCCCCTTTCCCCTTCTCAGGCCACCCTGCCAGCTGAGAAATGCTCACTGGGCCAGGGCCTTGGCCAGCAGCCCCTGGGCTCAGCTCCTCTGGAGCTCATCACAGACACTGTCTGCTCCAGGCTCAACCCTTCATCCCCTGGGGAGATGCCAAAGCCTCCACAGGGAACATTTCCCTTTGCTCAGGGGAATTTCTCACAGGTGCCTTGTAGTGACTCTTTGTGTCTGTGTGCACACAGGAGTGCCTGTGCTCAGGGAAATGTGGCAGAAATGCTGCTCTCTGAGGGCTTTGATTGCCTTGGATAGCTGAGGCAGTCAGGCCTGGAAGTAAGGTTAAGTCATGTCACCCTGATTCTTAAGATTTTCTAAAGCCTTCTGAGTTTCCATTCTGTTGGAGAACCTTCCCACACAATTTCTGTCAACAACATATTGTTTACAATCTTTTATGGGGCTGGACAAACTTGATGTACTAGTGCTTTGTCCAATGTCTTTGGACAGGTGGTCCATTCACTCTCCAATCCAATGTCACCTTTGGGAAAGTATAAAAGTTGGAGTCAGAGAATAAACTTTTCTCTTTACCTTGAAAATAGCAGGTGGCTCGCGTCGTGCTTTCACGTGTCTTATAGCGACAAAGTCACAAGCTGTAAGCAAAGTTAAATGCTGCTAAGAGTTGTTCTTTTGCTAATTTGTGAAGCTTAATAGAAGTTATAAGCAAAGTTGAATATTGTTAAGTGTTATTCCACAGCTCTGTTTAGCTTTTAGGCTGTATTCCTTTTATCCTTGCCCTCACTGTCCTTTCGTCACACACACACACACACACACACACACACCCACACACACACACACACACACAAACACACAGAGACACACAGACACCGGGACAGTTCTTGACTCCTTTTCGGTTTGATTGCCTGGATTTTGTTTGGTTTTGTTGTTGCTTTGTTTCCTTGGTGTGCCTGAAGTGTCCAGTCAGGAGCAGAGTGACTCTTGCCAAGGAACTCTGTGGTGCTGTCACTTAATATTAAAGCTGTTTTATGCTACTCCCCTGCTGGGGATTTTTAAAGTGCTCTCAAGCCCTCCTTCATAAGAGGGTGAAGGAGCCCTGGCCAAGCTCTGGCCCTGGGGGCACAGGGATGCTGCTAGGGGGTCCCTGTCTCCCTGTTCCAACTGTGACGGCCCTGAGTCCCTGTCCCCGTGTCAGGCTCTGGGCTTGATCTCCTCGAACATCCTCAGCAGGGGGCTGCAGCGCCAGGGGCAGGGGGACCCAGAGGGACACGGGATGCCACCGGGCACGAGCAGCTTTGGACTTCTCTGGGAGGAACTGTGAGTGGGAGCTGGCTTGAAGTGACCTCCCCAGTAAGGTCACAGAGCCCCTGAGATGTCACACTGCCTCCTGGGATGTCACAGCCCACCCTGAGATCTCACAAATCCCCCTTGTGATGTCACAGAGCCAGTGCTGCTCTAGCACTCTGGGATGTCATACAGTTGCGCTGTGATGGCACAGAATACTCTGGCATTACAAAGTCAGCCCGTGTCACAATCCTCTAGTGCAAGCGGGAATCATGACAGTTCATTTTCCCCATCTCAGAATTAGCAGAAGTAGATAGGCTTATCATGAGAAACCGAATGTGATGAACATGTTAGAAATGCAAGGCTCCAAGTTATTAATTTTTAATTTAATAAAAGTTATTAAGTGTACCAAATATAAACTTTGAGAAAAATGAAAAAAAGCCACTATAAAAAAAAGTCAATGTGGAGCCCGGGATTGCCACCGGGTGAGACACAGGTTTGACAGCTGCAGCAGAGGGTCCTCTATGCTTCACACCGACCATCCTGTCTGACCCATTTTTATACGATTTTCCTTGCCTGAGCCAGAGTCCCCTTTCTTCCTTTTCAAAGTGCATGTATTCATGTGGAGTTCTTTTCTCTGTGGCAAGTTGAACAATACGTGTCCGGAGAGTGATGAACACCTGTGTTTGCAGTCCCGGAATTCGGATTTGAGATGTACCTCCCTGATGGCTCTGACTATCTCGGTCTCGGATATTTATCGTGTATTTATCGTCCGGGTGTTTCTCGGACAACCTTGATGCATGATCCCTCTCTGGGCTGGCCACTTTCGTTCGCTTGTAAATAAAGTCCTCCCTCTCTCGTCCAGGTGGCTTTGACATGGTGTTGCAGTCGCAGTTGCTGGCTTGTGCGATTTAAAAACTTCTTATAAGAGTATAATTTAACATCACATAACTATAAAAGAGACGACAATTTTACTTGCACGAATTATCCTATAGACATATAACAGTCCTAATGATTCCTTGAGGCCTTGCAGTGTCACAATGTTCTCCATGGTTCCACAGGCCCCACAGTGTCATGTGACTCCTCTGTTCCATGAGTCCTGCAATGTCACAATGGACCTTTGGACCAATGGACCATGGGGCTTTGCAGTGTCACAACGCTCTCCTTTGGCTCCACAGGGTCACAATGGAGCACTGATTACAGGCAGCCTCTCTGTGTTACCCTGGAGCTTTGTTTCCGTGGGGTCTCGCAGTGTCCCAATGGAGCCTTGGCTGGATGGGGCCTCACAGTGTCACAATGATGCCTACATTCCACTGAGGCACACGGCGTCACTAGGGTCCCCTTGCTTCCATGAGGCCCAGCAATGTCACAGTGGTGTCCATGAATCCATGAGGACTCACAGTATCCCAATGGTCTCTTGATCTCACATGGTCCCACAGTGTCCCAATGGTCCCTTGGTCTCACAAGGCCCCACAGTGTCCCAATGGTCACTTCTTCTCACATGGCCCCACAGTGTAACAATGGTCCTTTGGTTCCATGGTTCCTGGTCTGGTGCATTCCCCTTTCCCCTTCTCAGGCCACCCTGCCAGCTGAGAAATGCTCACTGGGCCAGGGCCTTGGCCAGCAGCCCCTGGGCTCAGCTCCTCTGGAGCTCATCACAGACACTGTCTGCTCCAGGCTCAACCCTTCATCCCCTGGGGAGATGCCAAAGCCTCCACAGGGAACATTTCCCTTTGCTCAGGGGAATTTCTCACAGGTGCCTTGTAGTGACTCTTTGTGTCTGTGTGCACACAGGAGTGCCTGTGCTCAGGGAAATGTGGCAGAAATGCTGCTCTCTGAGGGCTTTGATTGCCTTGGATAGCTGAGGCAGTCAGGCCTGGAAGTAAGGTTAAGTCATGTCACCCTGATTCTTAAGATTTTCTAAAGCCTTCTGAGTTTCCATTCTGTTGGAGAACCTTCCCACACAATTTCTGTCAACAACATATTGTTTACAATCTTTTATGGGGCTGGACAAACTTGATGTACTAGTGCTTTGTCCAATGTCTTTGGACAGGTGGTCCATTCACTCTCCAATCCAATGTCACCTTTGGGAAAGTATAAAAGTTGGAGTCAGAGAATAAACTTTTCTCTTTACCTTGAAAATAGCAGGTGGCTCGCGTCGTGCTTTCACGTGTCTTATAGCGACAAAGTCACAAGCTGTAAGCAAAGTTAAATGCTGCTAAGAGTTGTTCTTTTGCTAATTTGTGAAGCTTAATAGAAGTTATAAGCAAAGTTGAATATTGTTAAGTGTTATTCCACAGCTCTGTTTAGCTTTTAGGCTGTATTCCTTTTATCCTTGCCCTCACTGTCCTTTCGTCACACACACACACAAACACACACACACAAACACACAGAGACACACAGACACCGGGACAGTTCTTGACTCCTTTTCGGTTTGATTGCCTGGATTTTGTTTGGTTTTGTTGTTGCTTTGTTTCCTTGGTGTGCCTGAAGTGTCCAGTCAGGAGCAGAGTGACTCTTGCCAAGGAACTCTGTGGTGCTGTCACTTAATATTAAAGCTGTTTTATGCTACTCCCCTGCTGGGGATTTTTAAAGTGCTCTCAAGCCCTCCTTCATAAGAGGGTGAAGGAGCCCTGGCCAAGCTCTGGCCCTGGGGGCACAGGGATGCTGCTAGGGGGTCCCTGTCTCCCTGTTCCAACTGTGACGGCCCTGAGCCCCTGTCCCCGTGTCAGGCTCTGGGCTTGATCTCCTCAAACATCCTCAGCGGGAGGCTGCAGCGCTAGGGGCAGGGGGACCCAGAGGGACACGGGATGCCACCGGGCACGAGCAGCTTTGGACTTCTCTGGGAGGAACTGTGAGTGGGAGCTGGCTTGAAGTGACCTCCCCAGTAAGGTCACAGAGCCCCTGAGATGTCACACTGCCTCCTGGGATGTCACAGCCCACCCTGAGATCTCACAAATCCCCCTTGTGATGTCACAGAGCCAGTGCTGCTCTGTCACTCTGGGATGTCATACAGTTGCGCTGTGATGGCACAGAAGACTCTGGCATCACAAAGTCAGCCCGTGTCACAATCCTCTAGTGCAAGCGGGAATCATGACAGTTCATTTTCCCCATCTCAGAATTAGCAGAAGTAGATAGGCTTATCATGAGAAACCGAATGCGATAAACATGTTAGAAATGCAAGGCTCCAAGTTATTAATTTTTAATTTAATAAAAGTTATTAAGTGTACCAAATATAAACTTTGAGAAAAATGAAAAAAAGCCACTATAAAAAAAAGTCAATGTGGAGCCCGGGATTGCCACCGGGTGAGACACAGGTTTGACAGCTGCAGCAGAGGGTCCTCTATGCTTCACACCGACCGTCCTGTCTGACCCATTTTTATACGATTTTCCTTGCCTGAGCCAGAGTCCCCTTTCTTCCTTTTCAAAGTGCATGTATTCATGTGGAGTTCTTTTCTCTGTGGCAAGTTGAACAATACGTGTCCGGAGAGTGATGAACACCTGTGTTTGCAGTCCCGGAATTCGGATTTGAGATGTACCTCCCTGATGGCTCTGACTATCTCGGTCTCGGATATTTATTGTGTATTTATCGTCCGGGTGTTTCTCGGACAACCTTGATGCATGATCCCTCTCTGGGCTGGCCACTTTCGTTCGCTTGTAAATAAAGTCCTCCCTCTCTCGTCCAGGTGGCTTTGACATGGTGTTGCAATCGCTGTTGCTGGCTTGTGCGATTTAAAAACTTCCTATAAGAGTATAATTTAACAGCACATAACTATAAAAGAGACGACAATTTTATTTGCACGAATTATCCTATAGACATATAACAGTCCTAATGATTCCTTGAGGCCTTGCAGTGTCACAATGTTCTCCATGGTTCCACAGGCCCCACAGTGTCATGTGACTCCTCTGTTCCATGAGTCCTGCAATGTCACAATGGACCTTTGGACCAATGGACCATGGGGCTTTGCAGTGTCACAACGCTCTCCTTTGGCTCCACAGGGTCACAATGGAGCACTGATTACAGGCAGCCTCTCTGTGTTACCCTGGAGCTTTGTTTCCGTGGGGTCTCGCAGTGTCCCAATGGAGCCTTGGCTGGATGGGGCCTCACAGTGTCACAATGATGCCTACATTCCACTGAGGCACACGGCGTCACTAGGGTCCCCTTGCTTCCATGAGGCCCAGCAATGTCACAGTGGTGTCCATGAATCCATGAGGACTCACAGTATCCCAATGGTCTCTTGATCTCACATGGTCCCACAGTGTCCCAATGGTCCCTTGGTCTCACAAGGCCCCACAGTGTCCCAATGGTCACTTCTTCTCACATGGCCCCACAGTGTAACAATGGTCCCTTGGTTCCATGGTTCCTGGTCTGGTGCATTCCCCTTTCCCCTTCTCAGGCCGCCCTGCCAGCTGAGAAATGCTCACTGGGCCAGGGCCTTGGCCAGCAGCCCCTGGGCTCAGCTCCTCTGGAGCTCATCACAGACACTGTCTGCTCCAGGCTCAACCCTTCATCCCCTGGGGAGATGCCAAAGCCTCCATAGGGAACATTTCCCTTTGCTCAGGGGAATTTCTCACAGGTGCCTTGTAGTGACTCTTTGTGTCTGTGTGCACACAGGAGTGCCTGTGCTCAGGGAAATGTGGCAGAAATGCTGCTCTCTGAGGGCTTTGATTGCCTTGGATAGCTGAGCCAGTCAGGCCTGGAAGTAAGGTTAAGTCATGTCACCCTGATTCTTAAGATTTTCTAAAGCCTTCTGAGTTTCCATTCTGTTGGAGAACCTTCCCACACAATTTCTGTCAACAACATATTGTTTACAATCTTTTATGGGGCTGGACAAACTTGATGTACTAGTGCTTTGTCCAATGTCTTTGGACAGGTGGTCCATTCACTCTCCAATCCAATGTCACCTTTGGGAAAGTATAAAAGTTGGAGTCAGAGAATAAACTTTTCTCTTTACCTTGAAAATAGCAGGTGGCTCGCGTCGTGCTTTCACGTGTCTTATAGCGACAAAGTCACAAGCTGTAAGCAAAGTTAAATGCTGCTAAGAGTTGTTCTTTTGCTAATTTGTGAAGCTTAATAGAAGTTATAAGCAAAGTTGAATATTGTTAAGTGTTATTCCACAGCTCTGTTTAGCTTTTAGGCTGTATTCCTTTTATCCTTGCCCTCACTGTCCTTTCATCACACACACACACACACACACACACACAAACACACAGAGACACACAGACACCGGGACAGTTCTTGACTCCTTTTTGGTTTGATTGCCTGGATTTTGTTTGGTTTTGTTGTTGCTTTGTTTCCTTGGTGTGCCTGAAGTGTCCAGTCAGGAGCAGAGTGACTCTTGCCAAGGAACTCTGTGGTGCTGTCACTTAATATTAAAGCTGTTTTATGCTACTCCCCTGCTGGGGATTTTTAAAGTGCTCTCAAGCCCTCCTTCATAAGAGGGTGAAGGAGCCCTGGCCAAGCTCTGGCCCTGGGGGCACAGGGATGCTGCTAGGGGGTCCCTGTCTCCCTGTTCCAACTGTGACGGCCCTGAGCCCCTGTCCCCGTGTCAGGCTCTGGGCTTGATCTCCTCAAACATCCTCAGCGGGAGGCTGCAGCGCTAGGGGCAGGGGGACCCAGAGGGACACGGGATGCCACCGGGCACGAGCAGCTTTGGACTTCTCTGGGAGGAACTGTGAGTGGGAGCTGGCTTGAAGTGACCTCCCCAGTAAGGTCACAGAGCCCCTGAGATGTCACACTGCCTCCTGGGATGTCACAGCCCACCCTGAGATCTCACAAATCCCCCTTGTGATGTCACAGAGCCAGTGCTGCTCTGTCACTCTGGGATGTCATACAGTTGCGCTGTGATGGCACAGAAGACTCTGGCATCACAAAGTCAGCCCGTGTCACAATCCTCTAGTGCAAGCGGGAATCATGACAGTTCATTTTCCCCATCTCAGAATTAGCAGAAGTAGATAGGCTTATCATGAGAAACCGAATGCGATAAACATGTTAGAAATGCAAGGCTCCAAGTTATTAATTTTTAATTTAATAAAAGTTATTAAGTGTACCAAATATAAACTTTGAGAAAAATGAAAAAAAGCCACTATAAAAAAAAGTCAATGTGGAGCCCGGGATTGCCACCGGGTGAGACACAGGTTTGACAGCTGCAGCAGAGGGTCCTCTATGCTTCACACCGACCATCCTGTCTGACCCATTTTTATACGATTTTCCTTGCCTGAGCCAGAGTCCCCTTTCTTCCTTTTCAAAGTGCATGTATTCATGTGGAGTTCTTTTCTCTGTGGCAAGTTGAACAATACGTGTCCGGAGAGTGATGAACACCTGTGTTTGCAGTCCCGGAATTCGGATTTGAGATGTACCTCCCTGATGGCTCTGACTATCTCGGTCTCGGATATTTATCGTGTATTTATCGTCCGGGTGTTTCTCGGACAACCTTGATGCATGATCCCTCTCTGGGCTGGCCACTTTCGTTCGCTTGTAAATAAAGTCCTCCCTCTCTCGTCCAGGTGGCTTTGACATGGTGTTGCAGTCGCAGTTGCTGGCTTGTGCGATTTAAAAACTTCTTATAAGAGTATAATTTAACATCACATAACTATAAAAGAGACGACAATTTTACTTGCACGAATTATCCTATAGACATATAACAGTCCTAATGATTCCTTGAGGCCTTGCAGTGTCACAATGTTCTCCATGGTTCCACAGGCCCCACAGTGTCATGTGACTCCTCTGTTCCATGAGTCCTGCAATGTCACAATGGACCTTTGGACCAATGGACCATGGGGCTTTGCAGTGTCACAACGCTCTCCTTTGGCTCCACAGGGTCACAATGGAGCACTGATTACAGGCAGCCTCTCTGTGTTACCCTGGAGCTTTGTTTCCGTGGGGTCTCGCAGTGTCCCAATGGAGCCTTGGCTGGATGGGGCCTCACAGTGTCACAATGATGCCTACATTCCACTGAGGCACACGGCGTCACTAGGGTCCCCTTGCTTCCATGAGGCCCAGCAATGTCACAGTGGTGTCCATGAATCCATGAGGACTCACAGTATCCCAATGGTCTCTTGATCTCACATGGTCCCACAGTGTCCCAATGGTCCCTTGGTCTCACAAGGCCCCACAGTGTCCCAATGGTCACTTCTTCTCACATGGCCCCACAGTGTAACAATGGTCCCTTGGTTCCATGGTTCCTGGTCTGGTGCATTCCCCTTTCCCCTTCTCAGGCCACCCTGCCAGCTGAGAAATGCTCACTGGGCCTGGGCCTTGGCCAGCAGCCCCTGGGCTCAGCTCCTCTGGAGCTCATCACAGACACTGTCTGCTCCAGGCTCAACCCTTCATCCCCTGGGGAGATGCCAAAGCCTCCACAGGGAGCATTTCCCTTTGCTCAGGGGAATTTCTCACAGGTGCCTTGTAGTGACTCTTTGTGTCTGTGTGCACACAGGAGTGCCTGTGCTCAGGGAAATGTGGCAGAAATGCTGCTCTCTGAGGGCTTTGATTGCCTTGGATAGCTGAGGCAGTCAGGCCTGGAAGTAAGGTTAAGTCATGTCACCCTGATTCTTAAGATTTTCTAAAGCCTTCTGAGTTTCCATTCTGTTGGAGAACCTTCCCACACAATTTCTGTCAACAACATATTGTTTACAATCTTTTATGGGGCTGGACAAACTTGATGTACTAGTGCTTTGTCCAATGTCTTTGGACAGGTGGTCCATTCACTCTCCAATCCAATGTCACCTTTGGGAAAGTATAAAAGTTGGAGTCAGAGAATAAACTTTTCTCTTTACCTTGAAAATAGCAGGTGGCTCGCGTCGTGCTTTCACGTGTCTTATAGCGACAAAGTCACAAGCTGTAAGCAAAGTTAAATGCTGCTAAGAGTTGTTCTTTTGCTAATTTGTGAAGCTTAATAGAAGTTATAAGCAAAGTTGAATATTGTTAAGTGTTATTCCACAGCTCTGTTTAGCTTTTAGGCTGTATTCCTTTTATCCTTGCCCTCACTGTCCTTTCGTCACACACACACACACACACACACACACACCCACACACACACACACACACACAAACACACAGAGACACACAGACACCGGGACAGTTCTTGACTCCTTTTTGGTTTGATTGCCTGGATTTTGTTTGGTTTTGTTGTTGCTTTGTTTCCTTGGTGTGCCTGAAGTGTCCAGTCAGGAGCAGAGTGACTCTTGCCAAGGAACTCTGTGGTGCTGTCAGTTAATATTAAAGCTGTTTTATGCTACTCCCCTGCTGGGGATTTTTAAAGTGCTCTCAAGCCCTCCTTCATAAGAGGGTGAAGGAGCCCTGGCCAAGCTCTGGCCCTGGGGGCACAGGGATGCTGCTAGGGGGTCCCTGTCTCCCTGTTCCAACTGTGACGGCCCTGAGCCCCTGTCCCCGTGTCAGGCTCTGGGCTTGATCTCCTCGAACATCCTCAGGGGGAGGCTGCAGCGCCAGGGCCAGGGAGACCCAGAGGGACACGGGATGCCACCGGGCACGAGCAGCTTTGGACTTCTCTGGGAGGAACTGTGAGTGGGAGCTGGCTTGAAGTGACCTCCCCAGTAAGGTCACAGAGCCCCTGAGATGTCACACTGCCTCCTGGGATGTCACAGCCCACCCTGAGATCTCACAAATCCCCCTTGTGATGTCACAGAGCCAGTGCTGCTCTATCACTCTGGGATGTCATACAGTTGCGCTGTGATGGCACAGAAGACTCTGGCATCACAAAGTCAGCCCGTGTCACAATCCTCTAGTGCAAGCGGGAATCATGACAGTTCATTTTCCCCATCTCAGAATTAGCAGAAGTAGATAGGCTTATCATGAGAAACCGAATGTGATGAACATGTTAGAAATGCAAGGCTCCAAGTTATTAATTTTTAATTTAATAAAAGTTATTAAGTGTACCAAATATAAACTTTGAGAAAAATGAAAAAAAGCCACTATAAAAAAAAGTCAATGTGGAGCCCGGGATTGCCACCGGGTGAGACACAGGTTTGACAGCTGCAGCAGAGGGTCCTCTATGCTTCACACCGACCGTCCTGTCTGACCCATTTTTATACGATTTTCCTTGCCTGAGCCAGAGTCCCCTTTCTTCCTTTTCAAAGTGCATGTATTCATGTGGAGTTCTTTTCTCTGTGGCAAGTTGAACAATACATGTCCGGAGAGTGATGAACACCTGTGTTTGCAGTCCCGGAATTCGGATTTGAGATGTACCTCCCTGATGGCTCTGACTATCTCGGTCTCGGATATTTATCGTGTATTTATCGTCCGGGTGTTTCTCGGACAACCTTGATGCATGATCCCTCTCTGGGCTGGCCACTTTCGTTCGCTTGTAAATAAAGTCCTCCCTCTCTCGTCCAGGTGGCTTTGACATGGTGTTGCAGTCGCAGTTGCTGGCTTGTGCGATTTAAAAACTTCCTATAAGAGTATAATTTAACAGCACATAACTATAAAAGAGACGACAATTTTATTTGCACGAATTATCCTATAGACATATAACAGTCCTAATGATTCCTTGAGGCCTTGCAGTGTCACAATGTTCTCCATGGTTCCACAGGCCCCACAGTGTCATGTGACTCCTCTGTTCCATGAGTCCTGCAATGTCACAATGGACCTTTGGACCAATGGACCATGGGGCTTTGCAGTGTCACAACGCTCTCCTTTGGCTCCACAGGGTCACAATGGAGCACTGATTACAGGCAGCCTCTCTGTGTTACCCTGGAGCTTTGTTTCCGTGGGGTCTCGCAGTGTCCCAATGGAGCCTTGGCTGGATGGGGCCTCACAGTGTCACAATGATGCCTACATTCCACTGAGGCACACGGCGTCACTAGGGTCCCCTTGCTTCCATGAGGCCCAGCAATGTCACAGTGGTGTCCATGAATCCATGAGGACTCACAGTATCCCAATGGTCTCTTGATCTCACATGGTCCCACAGTGTCCCAATGGTCCCTTGGTCTCACAAGGCCCCACAGTGTCCCAATGGTCACTTCTTCTCACATGGCCCCACAGTGTAACAATGGTCCCTTGGTTCCATGGTTCCTGGTCTGGTGCATTCCCCTTTCCCCTTCTCAGGCCGCCCTGCCAGCTGAGAAATGCTCACTGGGCCAGGGCCTTGGCCAGCAGCCCCTGGGCTCAGCTCCTCTGGAGCTCATCACAGACACTGTCTGCTCCAGGCTCAACCCTTCATCCCCTGGGGAGATGCCAAAGCCTCCATAGGGAACATTTCCCTTTGCTCAGGGGAATTTCTCACAGGTGCCTTGTAGTGACTCTTTGTGTCTGTGTGCACACAGGAGTGCCTGTGCTCAGGGAAATGTGGCAGAAATGCTGCTCTCTGAGGGCTTTGATTGCCTTGGATAGCTGAGCCAGTCAGGCCTGGAAGTAAGGTTAAGTCATGTCACCCTGATTCTTAAGATTTTCTAAAGCCTTCTGAGTTTCCATTCTGTTGGAGAACCTTCCCACACAATTTCTGTCAACAACATATTGTTTACAATCTTTTATGGGGCTGGACAAACTTGATGTACTAGTGCTTTGTCCAATGTCTTTGGACAGGTGGTCCATTCACTCTCCAATCCAATGTCACCTTTGGGAAAGTATAAAAGTTGGAGTCAGAGAATAAACTTTTCTCTTTACCTTGAAAATAGCAGGTGGCTCGCGTCGTGCTTTCACGTGTCTTATAGCGACAAAGTCACAAGCTGTAAGCAAAGTTAAATGCTGCTAAGAGTTGTTCTTTTGCTAATTTGTGAAGCTTAATAGAAGTTATAAGCAAAGTTGAATATTGTTAAGTGTTATTCCACAGCTCTGTTTAGCTTTTAGGCTGTATTCCTTTTATCCTTGCCCTCACTGTCCTTTCGTCACACACACACACACACACACACACACAAACACACAGAGACACACAGACACCGGGACAGTTCTTGACTCCTTTTTGGTTTGATTGCCTGGATTTTGTTTGGTTTTGTTGTTGCTTTGTTTCCTTGGTGTGCCTGAAGTGTCCAGTCAGGAGCAGAGTGACTCTTGCCAAGGAACTCTGTGGTGCTGTCACTTAATATTAAAGCTGTTTTATGCTACTCCCCTGCTGGGGATTTTTAAAGTGCTCTCAAGCCCTCCTTCATAAGAGGGTGAAGGAGCCCTGGCCAAGCTCTGGCCCTGGGGGCACAGGGATGCTGCTAGGGGGTCCCTGTCTCCCTGTTCCAACTGTGACGGCCCTGAGCCCCTGTCCCCGTGTCAGGCTCTGGGCTTGATCTCCTCAAACATCCTCAGCGGGAGGCTGCAGCGCTAGGGGCAGGGGGACCCAGAGGGACACGGGATGCCACCGGGCACGAGCAGCTTTGGACTTCTCTGGGAGGAACTGTGAGTGGGAGCTGGCTTGAAGTGACCTCCCCAGTAAGGTCACAGAGCCCCTGAGATGTCACACTGCCTCCTGGGATGTCACAGCCCACCCTGAGATCTCACAAATCCCCCTTGTGATGTCACAGAGCCAGTGCTGCTCTGTCACTCTGGGATGTCATACAGTTGCGCTGTGATGGCACAGAAGACTCTGGCATCACAAAGTCAGCCCGTGTCACAATCCTCTAGTGCAAGCGGGAATCATGACAGTTCATTTTCCCCATCTCAGAATTAGCAGAAGTAGATAGGCTTATCATGAGAAACCGAATGCGATAAACATGTTAGAAATGCAAGGCTCCAAGTTATTAATTTTTAATTTAATAAAAGTTATTAAGTGTACCAAATATAAACTTTGAGAAAAATGAAAAAAAGCCACTATAAAAAAAAGTCAATGTGGAGCCCGGGATTGCCACCGGGTGAGACACAGGTTTGACAGCTGCAGCAGAGGGTCCTCTATGCTTCACACCGACCATCCTGTCTGACCCATTTTTATACGATTTTCCTTGCCTGAGCCAGAGTCCCCTTTCTTCCTTTTCAAAGTGCATGTATTCATGTGGAGTTCTTTTCTCTGTGGCAAGTTGAACAATACGTGTCCGGAGAGTGATGAACACCTGTGTTTGCAGTCCCGGAATTCGGATTTGAGATGTACCTCCCTGATGGCTCTGACTATCTCGGTCTCGGATATTTATCGTGTATTTATCGTCCGGGTGTTTCTCGGACAACCTTGATGCATGATCCCTCTCTGGGCTGGCCACTTTCGTTCGCTTGTAAATAAAGTCCTCCCTCTCTCGTCCAGGTGGCTTTGACATGGTGTTGCAGTCGCAGTTGCTGGCTTGTGCGATTTAAAAACTTCTTATAAGAGTATAATTTAACAGCACATAACTATAAAAGAGACGACAATTTTACTTGCACGAATTATCCTATAGACATATAACAGTCCTAATGATTCCTTGAGGCCTTGCAGTGTCACAATGTTCTCCATGGTTCCACAGGCCCCACAGTGTCATGTGACTCCTCTGTTCCATGAGTCCTGCAATGTCACAATGGACCTTTGGACCAATGGACCATGGGGCTTTGCAGTGTCACAACGCTCTCCTTTGGCTCCACAGGGTCACAATGGAGCACTGATTACAGGCAGCCTCTCTGTGTTACCCTGGAGCTTTGTTTCCGTGGGGTCTCGCAGTGTCCCAATGGAGCCTTGGCTGGATGGGGCCTCACAGTGTCACAATGATGCCTACATTCCACTGAGGCACACGGCGTCACTAGGGTCCCCTTGCTTCCATGAGGCCCAGCAATGTCACAGTGGTGTCCATGAATCCATGAGGACTCACAGTATCCCAATGGTCTCTTGATCTCACATGGTCCCACAGTGTCCCAATGGTCCCTTGGTCTCACAAGGCCCCACAGTGTCCCAATGGTCACTTCTTCTCACATGGCCCCACAGTGTAACAATGGTCCCTTGGTTCCATGGTTCCTGGTCTGGTGCATTCCCCTTTCCCCTTCTCAGGCCACCCTGCCAGCTGAGAAATGCTCACTGGGCCTGGGCCTTGGCCAGCAGCCCCTGGGCTCAGCTCCTCTGGAGCTCATCACAGACACTGTCTGCTCCAGGCTCAACCCTTCATCCCCTGGGGAGATGCCAAAGCCTCCACAGGGAGCATTTCCCTTTGCTCAGGGGAATTTCTCACAGGTGCCTTGTAGTGACTCTTTGTGTCTGTGTGCACACAGGAGTGCCTGTGCTCAGGGAAATGTGGCAGAAATGCTGCTCTCTGAGGGCTTTGATTGCCTTGGATAGCTGAGCCAGTCAGGCCTGGAAGTAAGGTTAAGTCATGTCACCCTGATTCTTAAGATTTTCTAAAGCCTTCTGAGTTTCCATTCTGTTGGAGAACCTTCCCACACAATTTCTGTCAACAACATATTGTTTACAATCTTTTATGGGGCTGGACAAACTTGATGTACTAGTGCTTTGTCCAATGTCTTTGGACAGGTGGTCCATTCACTCTCCAATCCAATGTCACCTTTGGGAAAGTATAAAAGTTGGAGTCAGAGAATAAACTTTTCTCTTTACCTTGAAAATAGCAGGTGGCTCGCGTCGTGCTTTCACGTGTCTTATAGCGACAAAGTCACAAGCTGTAAGCAAAGTTAAATGCTGCTAAGAGTTGTTCTTTTGCTAATTTGTGAAGCTTAATAGAAGTTATAAGCAAAGTTGAATATTGTTAAGTGTTATTCCACAGCTCTGTTTAGCTTTTAGGCTGTATTCCTTTTATCCTTGCCCTCACTGTCCTTTCGTCACACACACACACACACACACACACACACCCACACACACACACACACACACAAACACACAGAGACACACAGACACCGGGACAGTTCTTGACTCCTTTTTGGTTTGATTGCCTGGATTTTGTTTGGTTTTGTTGTTGCTTTGTTTCCTTGGTGTGCCTGAAGTGTCCAGTCAGGAGCAGAGTGACTCTTGCCAAGGAACTCTGTGGTGCTGTCAGTTAATATTAAAGCTGTTTTATGCTACTCCCCTGCTGGGGATTTTTAAAGTGCTCTCAAGCCCTCCTTCATAAGAGGGTGAAGGAGCCCTGGCCAAGCTCTGGCCCTGGGGGCACAGGGATGCTGCTAGGGGGTCCCTGTCTCCCTGTTCCAACTGTGACGGCCCTGAGCCCCTGTCCCCGTGTCAGGCTCTGGGCTTGATCTCCTCGAACATCCTCAGGGGGAGGCTGCAGCGCCAGGGCCAGGGAGACCCAGAGGGACACGGGATGCCACCGGGCACGAGCAGCTTTGGACTTCTCTGGGAGGAACTGTGAGTGGGAGCTGGCTTGAAGTGACCTCCCCAGTAAGGTCACAGAGCCCCTGAGATGTCACACTGCCTCCTGGGATGTCACAGCCCACCCTGAGATCTCACAAATCCCCCTTGTGATGTCACAGAGCCAGTGCTGCTCTATCACTCTGGGATGTCATACAGTTGCGCTGTGATGGCACAGAAGACTCTGGCATCACAAAGTCAGCCCGTGTCACAATCCTCTAGTGCAAGCGGGAATCATGACAGTTCATTTTCCCCATCTCAGAATTAGCAGAAGTAGATAGGCTTATCATGAGAAACCGAATGTGATGAACATGTTAGAAATGCAAGGCTCCAAGTTATTAATTTTTAATTTAATAAAAGTTATTAAGTGTACCAAATATAAACTTTGAGAAAAATGAAAAAAAGCCACTATAAAAAAAAGTCAATGTGGAGCCCGGGATTGCCACCGGGTGAGACACAGGTTTGACAGCTGCAGCAGAGGGTCCTCTATGCTTCACACCGACCGTCCTGTCTGACCCATTTTTATACGATTTTCCTTGCCTGAGCCAGAGTCCCCTTTCTTCCTTTTCAAAGTGCATGTATTCATGTGGAGTTCTTTTCTCTGTGGCAAGTTGAACAATACATGTCCGGAGAGTGATGAACACCTGTGTTTGCAGTCCCGGAATTCGGATTTGAGATGTACCTCCCTGATGGCTCTGACTATCTCGGTCTCGGATATTTATCGTGTATTTATCGTCCGGGTGTTTCTCGGACAACCTTGATGCATGATCCCTCTCTGGGCTGGCCACTTTCGTTCGCTTGTAAATAAAGTCCTCCCTCTCTCGTCCAGGTGGCTTTGACATGGTGTTGCAGTCGCAGTTGCTGGCTTGTGCGATTTAAAAACTTCCTATAAGAGTATAATTTAACAGCACATAACTATAAAAGAGACGACAATTTTATTTGCACGAATTATCCTATAGACATATAACAGTCCTAATGATTCCTTGAGGCCTTGCAGTGTCACAATGTTCTCCATGGTTCCACAGGCCCCACAGTGTCATGTGACTCCTCTGTTCCATGAGTCCTGCAATGTCACAATGGACCTTTGGACCAATGGACCATGGGGCTTTGCAGTGTCACAACGCTCTCCTTTGGCTCCACAGGGTCACAATGGAGCACTGATTACAGGCAGCCTCTCTGTGTTACCCTGGAGCTTTGTTTCCGTGGGGTCTCGCAGTGTCCCAATGGAGCCTTGGCTGGATGGGGCCTCACAGTGTCACAATGATGCCTACATTCCACTGAGGCACACGGCGTCACTAGGGTCCCCTTGCTTCCATGAGGCCCAGCAATGTCACAGTGGTGTCCATGAATCCATGAGGACTCACAGTATCCCAATGGTCTCTTGATCTCACATGGTCCCACAGTGTCCCAATGGTCCCTTGGTCTCACAAGGCCCCACAGTGTCCCAATGGTCACTTCTTCTCACATGGCCCCACAGTGTAACAATGGTCCCTTGGTTCCATGGTTCCTGGTCTGGTGCATTCCCCTTTCCCCTTCTCAGGCCACCCTGCCAGCTGAGAAATGCTCACTGGGCCAGGGCCTTGGCCAGCAGCCCCTGGGCTCAGCTCCTCTGGAGCTCATCACAGACACTGTCTGCTCCAGGCTCAACCCTTCATCCCCTGGGGAGATGCCAAAGCCTCCACAGGGAACATTTCCCTTTGCTCAGGGGAATTTCTCACAGGTGCCTTGTAGTGACTCTTTGTGTCTGTGTGCACACAGGAGTGCCTGTGCTCAGGGAAATGTGGCAGAAATGCTGCTCTCTGAGGGCTTTGATTGCCTTGGATAGCTGAGCCAGTCAGGCCTGGAAGTAAGGTTAAGTCATGTCACCCTGATTCTTAAGATTTTCTAAAGCCTTCTGAGTTTCCATTCTGTTGGAGAACCTTCCCACACAATTTCTGTCAACAACATATTGTTTACAATCTTTCATGGGGCTGGACAAACTTGATGTACTAGTGCTTTGTCCAATGTCTTTGGACAGGTGGTCCATTCACTCTCCAATCCAATGTCACCTTTGGGAAAGTATAAAAGTTGGAGTCAGAGAATAAACTTTTCTCTTTACCTTGAAAATAGCAGGTGGCTCGCGTCGTGCTTTCACGTGTCTTATAGCGACAAAGTCACAAGATGTAAGCAAAGTTAAATGCTGCTAAGAGTTGTTCTTTTGCTAATTTGTGAAGCTTAATAGAAGTTATAAGCAAAGTTGAATATTGTTAAGTGTTATTCCACAGCTCTGTTTAGCTTTTAGGCTGTATTCCTTTTATCCTTGCCCTCACTGTCCTTTCGTCACACACACACACACACACACACACACAAACACACAGAGACACACAGACACCGGGACAGTTCTTGACTCCTTTTCGGTTTGATTGCCTGGATTTTGTTTGGTTTTGTTGTTGCTTTGTTTCCTTGGTGTGCCTGAAGTGTCCAGTCAGGAGCAGAGTGACTCTTGCCAAGGAACTCTGTGGTGCTGTCACTTAATATTAAAGCTGTTTTATGCTACTCCCCTGCTGGGGATTTTTAAAGTGCTCTCAAGCCCTCCTTCATAAGAGGGTGAAGGAGCCCTGGCCAAGCTCTGGCCCTGGGGGCACAGGGATGCTGCTAGGGGGTCCCTGTCTCCCTGTTCCAACTGTGACGGCCCTGAGTCCCTGTCCCCGTGTCAGGCTCTGGGCTTGATCTCCTCGAACATCCTCAGCAGGGGGCTGCAGCGCCAGGGGCAGGGGGACCCAGAGGGACACGGGATGCCACCGGGCACGAGCAGCTTTGGACTTCTCTGGGAGGAACTGTGAGTGGGAGCTGGCTTGAAGTGACCTCCCCAGTAAGGTCACAGAGCCCCTGAGATGTCACACTGCCTCCTGGGATGTCACAGCCCACCCTGAGATCTCACAAATCCCCCTTGTGATGTCACAGAGCCAGTGCTGCTCTATCACTCTGGGATGTCATACAGTTGCGCTGTGATGGCACAGAAGACTCTGGCATCACAAAGTCAGCCCGTGTCACAATCCTCTAGTGCAAGCGGGAATCATGACAGTTCATTTTCCCCATCTCAGAATTAGCAGAAGTAGATAGGCTTATCATGAGAAACCGAATGTGATGAACATGTTAGAAATGCAAGGCTCCAAGTTATTAATTTTTAATTTAATAAAAGTTATTAAGTGTACCAAATATAAACTTTGAGAAAAATGAAAAAAAGCCACTATAAAAAAAATCAATGTGGAGCCCGGGATTGCCACCAGGTGAGACACAGGTTGGACAGCTGCAGCAGAGGGTCCTCTATGCTTCACACCGACCGTCCTGTCTGACCCATTTTTATACGATTTTCCTTGCCTGAGCCAGAGTCCCCTTTCTTCCTTTTCAAAGTGCATGTATTCATGTGGAGTTCTTTTCTCTGTGGCAAGTTGAACAATACGTGTCCGGAGAGTGATGAACACCTGTGTTTGCAGTCCCGGAATTCGGATTTGAGATGTACCTCCCTGATGGCTCTGACTATCTCGGTCTCGGATATTTATTGTGTATTTATCGTCCGGGTGTTTCTCGGACAACCTTGATGCATGATCCCTCTCTGGGCTGGCCACTTTCGTTCGCTTGTAAATAAAGTCCTCCCTCTCTCGTCCAGGTGGCTTTGACATGGTGTTGCAATCGCTGTTGCTGGCTTGTGCGATTTAAAAACTTCCTATAAGAGTATAATTTAACAGCACATAACTATAAAAGAGACGACAATTTTATTTGCACGAATTATCCTATAGACATATAACAGTCCTAATGATTCCTTGAGGCCTTGCAGTGTCACAATGTTCTCCATGGTTCCACAGGCCCCACAGTGTCATGTGACTCCTCTGTTCCATGAGTCCTGCAATGTCACAATGGACCTTTGGACCAATGGACCATGGGGCTTTGCAGTGTCACAACGCTCTCCTTTGGCTCCACAGGGTCACAATGGAGCACTGATTACAGGCAGCCTCTCTGTGTTACCCTGGAGCTTTGTTTCCGTGGGGTCTCGCAGTGTCCCAATGGAGCCTTGGCTGGATGGGGCCTCACAGTGTCACAATGATGCCTACATTCCACTGAGGCACACGGCGTCACTAGGGTCCCCTTGCTTCCATGAGGCCCAGCAATGTCACAGTGGTGTCCATGAATCCATGAGGACTCACAGTATCCCAATGGTCTCTTGATCTCACATGGTCCCACAGTGTCCCAATGGTCCCTTGGTCTCACAAGGCCCCACAGTGTCCCAATGGTCACTTCTTCTCACATGGCCCCACAGTGTAACAATGGTCCCTTGGTTCCATGGTTCCTGGTCTGGTGCATTCCCCTTTCCCCTTCTCAGGCCGCCCTGCCAGCTGAGAAATGCTCACTGGGCCAGGGCCTTGGCCAGCAGGCCCTGGGCTCAGCTCCTCTGGAGCTCATCACAGACACTGTCTGCTCCAGGCTCAACCCTTCATCCCCTGGGGAGATGCCAAAGCCTCCACAGGGAACATTTCCCTTTGCTCAGGGGAATTTCTCACAGGTGCCTTGTAGTGACTCTTTGTGTCTGTGTGCACACAGGAGTGCCTGTGCTCAGGGAAATGTGGCAGAAATGCTGCTCTCTGAGGGCTTTGATTGCCTTGGATAGCTGAGCCAGTCAGGCCTGGAAGTAAGGTTAAGTCATGTCACCCTGATTCTTAAGATTTTCTAAAGCCTTCTGAGTTTCCATTCTGTTGGAGAACCTTCCCACACAATTTCTGTCAACAACATATTGTTTACAATCTTTTATGGGGCTGGACAAACTTGATGTACTAGTGCTTTGTCCAATGTCTTTGGACAGGTGGTCCATTCACTCTCCAATCCAATGTCACCTTTGGGAAAGTATAAAAGTTGGAGTCAGAGAATAAACTTTTCTCTTTACCTTGAAAATAGCAGGTGGCTCGCGTCGTGCTTTCACGTGTCTTATAGCGACAAAGTCACAAGATGTAAGCAAAGTTAAATGCTGCTAAGAGTTGTTCTTTTGCTAATTTGTGAAGCTTAATAGAAGTTATAAGCAAAGTTGAATATTGTTAAGTGTTATTCCACAGCTCTGTTTAGCTTTTAGGCTGTATTCCTTTTATCCTTGCCCTCACTGTCCTTTCGTCACACACACACACACACACACACACACAAACACACAGAGACACACAGACACCGGGACAGTTCTTGACTCCTTTTCGGTTTGATTGCCTGGATTTTGTTTGGTTTTGTTGTTGCTTTGTTTCCTTGGTGTGCCTGAAGTGTCCAGTCAGGAGCAGAGTGACTCTTGCCAAGGAACTCTGTGGTGCTGTCACTTAATATTAAAGCTGTTTTATGCTACTCCCCTGCTGGGGATTTTTAAAGTGCTCTCAAGCCCTCCTTCATAAGAGGGTGAAGGAGCCCTGGCCAAGCTCTGGCCCTGGGGGCACAGGGATGCTGCTAGGGGGTCCCTGTCTCCCTGTTCCAACTGTGACGGCCCTGAGCCCCTGTCCCCGTGTCAGGCTCTGGGCTTGATCTCCTCAAACATCCTCAGCGGGAGGCTGCAGCGCTAGGGGCAGGGGGACCCAGAGGGACACGGGATGCCACCGGGCACGAGCAGCTTTGGACTTCTCTGGGAGGAACTGTGAGTGGGAGCTGGCTTGAAGTGACCTCCCCAGTAAGGTCACAGAGCCCCTGAGATGTCACACTGCCTCCTGGGATGTCACAGCCCACCCTGAGATCTCACAAATCCCCCTTGTGATGTCACAGAGCCAGTGCTGCTCTGTCACTCTGGGATGTCATACAGTTGCGCTGTGATGGCACAGAAGACTCTGGCATCACAAAGTCAGCCCGTGTCACAATCCTCTAGTGCAAGCGGGAATCATGACAGTTCATTTTCCCCATCTCAGAATTAGCAGAAGTAGATAGGCTTATCATGAGAAACCGAATGCGATAAACATGTTAGAAATGCAAGGCTCCAAGTTATTAATTTTTAATTTAATAAAAGTTATTAAGTGTACCAAATATAAACTTTGAGAAAAATGAAAAAAAGCCACTATAAAAAAAAGTCAATGTGGAGCCCGGGATTGCCACCGGGTGAGACACAGGTTGGACAGCTGCAGCAGAGGGTCCTCTATGCTTCACACCGACCGTCCTGTCTGACCCATTTTTATACGATTTTCCTTGCCTGAGCCAGAGTCCCCTTTCTTCCTTTTCAAAGTGCATGTATTCATGTGGAGTTCTTTTCTCTGTGGCAAGTTGAACAATACGTGTCCGGAGAGTGATGAACACCTGTGTTTGCAGTCCCGGAATTCGGATTTGAGATGTACCTCCCTGATGGCTCTGACTATCTCGGTCTCGGATATTTATTGTGTATTTATCGTCCGGGTGTTTCTCGGACAACCTTGATGCATGATCCCTCTCTGGGCTGGCCACTTTCGTTCGCTTGTAAATAAAGTCCTCCCTCTCTCGTCCAGGTGGCTTTGACATGGTGTTGCAATCGCTGTTGCTGGCTTGTGCGATTTAAAAACTTCCTATAAGAGTATAATTTAACAGCACATAACTATAAAAGAGACGACAATTTTATTTGCACGAATTATCCTATAGACATATAACAGTCCTAATGATTCCTTGAGGCCTTGCAGTGTCACAATGTTCTCCATGGTTCCACAGGCCCCACAGTGTCATGTGACTCCTCTGTTCCATGAGTCCTGCAATGTCACAATGGACCTTTGGACCAATGGACCATGGGGCTTTGCAGTGTCACAACGCTCTCCTTTGGCTCCACAGGGTCACAATGGAGCACTGATTACAGGCAGCCTCTCTGTGTTACCCTGGAGCTTTGTTTCCGTGGGGTCTCGCAGTGTCCCAATGGAGCCTTGGCTGGATGGGGCCTCACAGTGTCACAATGATGCCTACATTCCACTGAGGCACACGGCGTCACTAGGGTCCCCTTGCTTCCATGAGGCCCAGCAATGTCACAGTGGTGTCCATGAATCCATGAGGACTCACAGTATCCCAATGGTCTCTTGATCTCACATGGTCCCACAGTGTCCCAATGGTCCCTTGGTCTCACAAGGCCCCACAGTGTCCCAATGGTCACTTCTTCTCACATGGCCCCACAGTGTAACAATGGTCCCTTGGTTCCATGGTTCCTGGTCTGGTGCATTCCCCTTTCCCCTTCTCAGGCCGCCCTGCCAGCTGAGAAATGCTCACTGGGCCTGGGCCTTGGCCAGCAGCCCCTGGGCTCAGCTCCTCTGGAGCTCATCACAGACACTGTCTGCTCCAGGCTCAACCCTTCATCCCCTGGGGAGATGCCAAAGCCTCCATAGGGAACATTTCCCTTTGCTCAGGGGAATTTCTCACAGGTGCCTTGTAGTGACTCTTTGTGTCTGTGTGCACACAGGAGTGCCTGTGCTCAGGGAAATGTGGCAGAAATGCTGCTCTCTGAGGGCTTTGATTGCCTTGGATAGCTGAGCCAGTCAGGCCTGGAAGTAAGGTTAAGTCATGTCACCCTGATTCTTAAGATTTTCTAAAGCCTTCTGAGTTTCCATTCTGTTGGAGAACCTTCCCACACAATTTCTGTCAACAACATATTGTTTACAATCTTTCATGGGGCTGGACAAACTTGATGTACTAGTGCTTTGTCCAATGTCTTTGGACAGGTGGTCCATTCACTCTCCAATCCAATGTCACCTTTGGGAAAGTATAAAAGTTGGAGTCAGAGAATAAACTTTTCTCTTTACCTTGAAAATAGCAGGTGGCTCGCGTCGTGCTTTCACGTGTCTTATAGCGACAAAGTCACAAGCTGTAAGCAAAGTTAAATGCTGCTAAGAGTTGTTCTTTTGCTAATTTGTGAAGCTTAATAGAAGTTATAAGCAAAGTTGAATATTGTTAAGTGTTATTCCACAGCTCTGTTTAGCTTTTAGGCTGTATTCCTTTTATCCTTGCCCTCACTGTCCTTTCGTCACACACACACACACACACACACACACACACCCACACACACACACACACACACAAACACACAGAGACACACAGACACCGGGACAGTTCTTGACTCCTTTTTGGTTTGATTGCCTGGATTTTGTTTGGTTTTGTTGTTGCTTTGTTTCCTTGGTGTGCCTGAAGTGTCCAGTCAGGAGCAGAGTGACTCTTGCCAAGGAACTCTGTGGTGCTGTCACTTAATATTAAAGCTGTTTTATGCTACTCCCCTGCTGGGGATTTTTAAAGTGCTCTCAAGCCCTCCTTCATAAGAGGGTGAAGGAGCCCTGGCCAAGCTCTGGCCCTGGGGGCACAGGGATGCTGCTAGGGGGTCCCTGTCTCCCTGTTCCAACTGTGACGGCCCTGAGCCCCTGTCCCCGTGTCAGGCTCTGGGCTTGATCTCCTCGAACATCCTCAGCAGGGGGCTGCAGCGCCAGGGGCAGGGGGACCCAGAGGGACACGGGATGCCACCGGGCACGAGCAGCTTTGGACTTCTCTGGGAGGAACTGTGAGTGGGAGCTGGCTTGAAGTGACCTCCCCAGTAAGGTCACAGAGCCCCTGAGATGTCACACTGCCTCCTGGGATGTCACAGCCCACCCTGAGATCTCACAAATCCCCCTTGTGATGTCACAGAGCCAGTGCTGCTCTATCACTCTGGGATGTCATACAGTTGCGCTGTGATGGCACAGAAGACTCTGGCATCACAAAGTCAGCCCGTGTCACAATCCTCTAGTGCAAGCGGGAATCATGACAGTTCATTTTCCCCATCTCAGAATTAGCAGAAGTAGATAGGCTTATCATGAGAAACCGAATGTGATGAACATGTTAGAAATGCAAGGCTCCAAGTTATTAATTTTTAATTTAATAAAAGTTATTAAGTGTACCAAATATAAACTTTGAGAAAAATGAAAAAAAGCCACTATAAAAAAAAGTCAATGTGGAGCCCGGGATTGCCACCGGGTGAGACACAGGTTGGACAGCTGCAGCAGAGGGTCCTCTATGCTTCACACCGACCGTCCTGTCTGACCCATTTTTATACGATTTTCCTTGCCTGAGCCAGAGTCCCCTTTCTTCCTTTTCAAAGTGCATGTATTCATGTGGAGTTCTTTTCTCTGTGGCAAGTTGAACAATACGTGTCCGGAGAGTGATGAACACCTGTGTTTGCAGTCCCGGAATTCGGATTTGAGATGTACCTCCCTGATGGCTCTGACTATCTCGGTCTCGGATATTTATCGTGTATTTATCGTCCGGGTGTTTCTCGGACAACCTTGATGCATGATCCCTCTCTGGGCTGGCCACTTTCATTCGCTTGTAAATAAAGTCCTCCCTCTCTCGTCCAGGTGGCTTTGACATGGTGTTGCAGTCGCAGTTGCTGGCTTGTGCGATTTAAAAACTTCCTATAAGAGTATAATTTAACAGCACATAACTATAAAAGAGACGACAATTTTATTTGCACGAATTATCCTATAGACATATAACAGTCCTAATGATTCCTTGAGGCCTTGCAGTGTCACAATGTTCTCCATGGTTCCACAGGCCCCACAGTGTCATGTGACTCCTCTGTTCCATGAGTCCTGCAATGTCACAATGGACCTTTGGACCAATGGACCATGGGGCTTTGCAGTGTCACAACGCTCTCCTTTGGCTCCACAGGGTCACAATGGAGCACTGATTACAGGCAGCCTCTCTGTGTTACCCTGGAGCTTTGTTTCCATGGGGTCTCGCAGTGTCCCAATGGAGCCTTGGCTGGATGGGGCCTCACAGTGTCACAATGATGCCTACATTCCACTGAGGCACATGGCGTCACTAGGGTCCCCTTGCTTCCATGAGCCCCAGCAATGTCACAGTGGTGTCCATGAATCCATGAGGACTCACAGTATCCCAATGGTCTCTTGATCTCACATGGTCCCACAGTGTCCCAATGGTCCCTTGGTCTCACAAGGCCCCACAGTGTCCCAATGGTCACTTCTTCTCACATGGCCCCACAGTGTAACAATGGTCCCTTGGTTCCATGGTTCCTGGTCTGGTGCATTCCCCTTTCCCCTTCTCAGGCCACCCTGCCAGCTGAGAAATGCTCACTGGGCCAGGGCCTTGGCCAGCAGCCCCTGGGCTCAGCTCCTCTGGAGCTCATCACAGACACTGTCTGCTCCAGGCTCAACCCTTCATCCCCTGGGGAGATGCCAAAGCCTCCACAGGGAACATTTCCCTTTGCTCAGGGGAATTTCTCACAGGTGCCTTGTAGTGACTCTTTGTGTCTGTGTGCACACAGGAGTGCCTGTGCTCAGGGAAATGTGGCAGAAATGCTGCTCTCTGAGGGCTTTGATTGCCTTGGATAGCTGAGCCAGTCAGGCCTGGAAGTAAGGTTAAGTCATGTCACCCTGATTCTTAAGATTTTCTAAAGCCTTCTGAGTTTCCATTCTGTTGGAGAACCTTCCCACACAATTTCTGTCAACAACATATTGTTTACAATCTTTCATGGGGCTGGACAAACTTGATGTACTAGTGCTTTGTCCAATGTCTTTGGACAGGTGGTCCATTCACTCTCCAATCCAATGTCACCTTTGGGAAAGTATAAAAGTTGGAGTCAGAGAATAAACTTTTCTCTTTACCTTGAAAATAGCAGGTGGCTCGCGTCGTGCTTTCACGTGTCTTATAGCGACAAAGTCACAAGCTGTAAGCAAAGTTAAATGCTGCTAAAAGATGTTCTTTTGCTAATTTGTGAAGCTTAATAGAAGTTATAAGCGAAGTTGAATATTGTTAAGTGTTATTCCACAGCTCTCTTTAGCTTTTAGGCTGTATTCCTTTTATCCTTGCCCTCACTGTCCTTTCGTCACACACACACACACACACACACACACACCCACACACACACACACACACAAACACACAGAGACACACAGACACCGGGACAGTTCTTGACTCCTTTTCGGTTTGATTGCCTGGATTTTGTTTGGTTTTCTTGTTGCTTTGTTTCCTTGGTGTGCCTGAAGTGTCCAGTCAGGAGCAGAGTGACTCTTGCCAAGGAACTCTGTGGTGCTGTCACTTAATATTAAAGCTGTTTTATGCTACTCCCCTGCTGGGGATTTTTAAAGTGCTCTCAAGCCCTCCTTCATAAGAGGGTGAAGGAGCCCTGGCCAAGCTCTGGCCCTGGGGGCACAGGGATGCTGCTAGGGGGTCCCTGTCTCCCTGTTCCAACTGTGACGGCCCTGAGTCCCTGTCCCCGTGTCAGGCTCTGGGCTTGATCTCCTCGAACATCCTCAGCAGGGGGATGCAGCGCCAGGGGCAGGGGGACCCAGAGGGACACGGGATGCCACCGGGCACGAGCAGCTTTGGACTTCTCTGGGAGGAACTGTGAGTGGGAGCTGGCTTGAAGTGACCTCCCCAGTAAGGTCACAGAGCCCCTGAGATGTCACACTGCCTCCTGGGATGTCACAGCCCACCCTGAGATCTCACAAATCCCCCTTGTGATGTCACAGAGCCAGTGCTGCTCTAGCACTCTGGGATGTCATACAGTTGCGCTGTGATGGCACAGAATACTCTGGCATTACAAAGTCAGCCCGTGTCACAATCCTCTAGTGCAAGCGGGAATCATGACAGTTCATTTTCCCCATCTCAGAATTAGCAGAAGTAGATAGGCTTATCATGAGAAACCGAATGTGATGAACATGTTAGAAATGCAAGGCTCCAAGTTATTAATTTTTAATTTAATAAAAGTTATTAAGTGTACCAAATATAAACTTTGAGAAAAATGAAAAAAAGCCACTATAAAAAAAAGTCAATGTGGAGCCCGGGATTGCCACCGGGTGAGACACAGGTTGGACAGCTGCAGCAGAGGGTCCTCTATGCTTCACACCGACCGTCCTGTCTGACCCATTTTTATACGATTTTCCTTGCCTGAGCCAGAGTCCCCTTTCTTCCTTTTCAAAGTGCATGTATTCATGTGGAGTTCTTTTCTCTGTGGCAAGTTGAACAATACGTGTCCGGAGAGTGATGAACACCTGTGTTTGCAGTCCCGGAATTCGGATTTGAGATGTACCTCCCTGATGGCTCTGACTATCTCGGTCTCGGATATTTATTGTGTATTTATCGTCCGGGTGTTTCTCGGACAACCTTGATGCATGATCCCTCTCTGGGCTGGCCACTTTCGTTCGCTTGTAAATAAAGTCCTCCCTCTCTCGTCCAGGTGGCTTTGACATGGTGTTGCAATCGCTGTTGCTGGCTTGTGCGATTTAAAAACTTCCTATAAGAGTATAATTTAACAGCACATAACTATAAAAGAGACGACAATTTTATTTGCACGAATTATCCTATAGACATATAACAGTCCTAATGATTCCTTGAGGCCTTGCAGTGTCACAATGTTCTCCATGGTTCCACAGGCCCCACAGTGTCATGTGACTCCTCTGTTCCATGAGTCCTGCAATGTCACAATGGACCTTTGGACCAATGGACCATGGGGCTTTGCAGTGTCACAACGCTCTCCTTTGGCTCCACAGGGTCACAATGGAGCACTGATTACAGGCAGCCTCTCTGTGTTACCCTGGAGCTTTGTTTCCGTGGGGTCTCGCAGTGTCCCAATGGAGCCTTGGCTGGATGGGGCCTCACAGTGTCACAATGATGCCTACATTCCACTGAGGCACACGGCGTCACTAGGGTCCCCTTGCTTCCATGAGGCCCAGCAATGTCACAGTGGTGTCCATGAATCCATGAGGACTCACAGTATCCCAATGGTCTCTTGATCTCACATGGTCCCACAGTGTCCCAATGGTCCCTTGGTCTCACAAGGCCCCACAGTGTCCCAATGGTCACTTCTTCTCACATGGCCCCACAGTGTAACAATGGTCCCTTGGTTCCATGGTTCCTGGTCTGGTGCATTCCCCTTTCCCCTTCTCAGGCCGCCCTGCCAGCTGAGAAATGCTCACTGGGCCAGGGCCTTGGCCAGCAGCCCCTGGGCTCAGCTCCTCTGGAGCTCATCACAGACACTGTCTGCTCCAGGCTCAACCCTTCATCCCCTGGGGAGATGCCAAAGCCTCCATAGGGAACATTTCCCTTTGCTCAGGGGAATTTCTCACAGGTGCCTTGTAGTGACTCTTTGTGTCTGTGTGCACACAGGAGTGCCTGTGCTCAGGGAAATGTGGCAGAAATGCTGCTCTCTGAGGGCTTTGATTGCCTTGGATAGCTGAGCCAGTCAGGCCTGGAAGTAAGGTTAAGTCATGTCACCCTGATTCTTAAGATTTTCTAAAGCCTTCTGAGTTTCCATTCTGTTGGAGAACCTTCCCACACAATTTCTGTCACCAACATATTGTTTACAATCTTTCATGGGGCTGGACAAACTTGATGTACTAGTGCTTTGTCCAATGTCTTTGGACAGGTGGTCCATTCACTCTCCAATCCAATGTCACCTTTGGGAAAGTATAAAAGTTGGAGTCAGAGAATAAACTTTTCTCTTTACCTTGAAAATAGCAGGTGGCTCGCGTCGTGCTTTCACGTGTCTTATAGCGACAAAGTCACAAGCTGTAAGCAAAGTTAAATGCTGCTAAGAGTTGTTCTTTTGCTAATTTGTGAAGCTTAATAGAAGTTATAAGCAAAGTTGAATATTGTTAAGTGTTATTCCACAGCTCTGTTTAGCTTTTAGGCTGTATTCCTTTTATCCTTGCCCTCACTGTCCTTTCGTCACACACACACACACACACACACACACACCCACACACACACACACACACACAAACACACAGAGACACACAGACACCGGGACAGTTCTTGACTCCTTTTTGGTTTGATTGCCTGGATTTTGTTTGGTTTTGTTGTTGCTTTGTTTCCTTGGTGTGCCTGAAGTGTCCAGTCAGGAGCAGAGTGACTCTTGCCAAGGAACTCTGTGGTGCTGTCACTTAATATTAAAGCTGTTTTATGCTACTCCCCTGCTGGGGATTTTTAAAGTGCTCTCAAGCCCTCCTTCATAAGAGGGTGAAGGAGCCCTGGCCAAGCTCTGGCCCTGGGGGCACAGGGATGCTGCTAGGGGGTCCCTGTCTCCCTGTTCCAACTGTGACGGCCCTGAGCCCCTGTCCCCGTGTCAGGCTCTGGGCTTGATCTCCTCGAACATCCTCAGCAGGGGGCTGCAGCGCCAGGGGCAGGGGGACCCAGAGGGACACGGGATGCCACCGGGCACGAGCAGCTTTGGACTTCTCTGGGAGGAACTGTGAGTGGGAGCTGGCTTGAAGTGACCTCCCCAGTAAGGTCACAGAGCCCCTGAGATGTCACACTGCCTCCTGGGATGTCACAGCCCACCCTGAGATCTCACAAATCCCCCTTGTGATGTCACAGAGCCAGTGCTGCTCTATCACTCTGGGATGTCATACAGTTGCGCTGTGATGGCACAGAAGACTCTGGCATCACAAAGTCAGCCCGTGTCACAATCCTCTAGTGCAAGCGGGAATCATGACAGTTCATTTTCCCCATCTCAGAATTAGCAGAAGTAGATAGGCTTATCATGAGAAACCGAATGTGATGAACATGTTAGAAATGCAAGGCTCCAAGTTATTAATTTTTAATTTAATAAAAGTTATTAAGTGTACCAAATATAAACTTTGAGAAAAATGAAAAAAAGCCACTATAAAAAAAAGTCAATGTGGAGCCCGGGATTGCCACCGGGTGAGACACAGGTTGGACAGCTGCAGCAGAGGGTCCTCTATGCTTCACACCGACCGTCCTGTCTGACCCATTTTTATACGATTTTCCTTGCCTGAGCCAGAGTCCCCTTTCTTCCTTTTCAAAGTGCATGTATTCATGTGGAGTTCTTTTCTCTGTGGCAAGTTGAACAATACGTGTCCGGAGAGTGATGAACACCTGTGTTTGCAGTCCCGGAATTCGGATTTGAGATGTACCTCCCTGATGGCTCTGACTATCTCGGTCTCGGATATTTATTGTGTATTTATCGTCCGGGTGTTTCTCGGACAACCTTGATGCATGATCCCTCTCTGGGCTGGCCACTTTCGTTCGCTTGTAAATAAAGTCCTCCCTCTCTCGTCCAGGTGGCTTTGACATGGTGTTGCAATCGCTGTTGCTGGCTTGTGCGATTTAAAAACTTCCTATAAGAGTATAATTTAACAGCACATAACTATAAAAGAGACGACAATTTTATTTGCACGAATTATCCTATAGACATATAACAGTCCTAATGATTCCTTGAGGCCTTGCAGTGTCACAATGTTCTCCATGGTTCCACAGGCCCCACAGTGTCATGTGACTCCTCTGTTCCATGAGTCCTGCAATGTCACAATGGACCTTTGGACCAATGGACCATGGGGCTTTGCAGTGTCACAACGCTCTCCTTTGGCTCCACAGGGTCACAATGGAGCACTGATTACAGGCAGCCTCTCTGTGTTACCCTGGAGCTTTGTTTCCGTGGGGTCTCGCAGTGTCCCAATGGAGCCTTGGCTGGATGGGGCCTCACAGTGTCACAATGATGCCTACATTCCACTGAGGCACACGGCGTCACTAGGGTCCCCTTGCTTCCATGAGGCCCAGCAATGTCACAGTGGTGTCCATGAATCCATGAGGACTCACAGTATCCCAATGGTCTCTTGATCTCACATGGTCCCACAGTGTCCCAATGGTCCCTTGGTCTCACAAGGCCCCACAGTGTCCCAATGGTCACTTCTTCTCACATGGCCCCACAGTGTAACAATGGTCCCTTGGTTCCATGGTTCCTGGTCTGGTGCATTCCCCTTTCCCCTTCTCAGGCCACCCTGCCAGCTGAGAAATGCTCACTGGGCCAGGGCCTTGGCCAGCAGCCCCTGGGCTCAGCTCCTCTGGAGCTCATCAAAGACACTGTCTGCTCCAGGCTCAACCCTTCATCCCCTGGGGAGATGCCAAAGCCTCCACAGGGAACATTTCCCTTTGCTCAGGGGAATTTCTCACAGGTGCCTTGTAGTGACTCTTTGTGTCTGTGTGCACACAGGAGTGCCTGTGCTCAGGGAAATGTGGCAGAAATGCTGCTCTCTGAGGGCTTTGATTGCCTTGGATAGCTGAGCCAGTCAGGCCTGGAAGTAAGGTTAAGTCATGTCACCCTGATTCTTAAGATTTTCTAAAGCCTTCTGAGTTTCCATTCTGTTGGAGAACCTTCCCACACAATTTCTGTCAACAACATATTGTTTACAATCTTTTGTGGGGCTGGACAAACTTGATGTACTAGTGCTTTGGCCGATGTCTTTGGACACGTGGTCCATTCACTCTCCAATCCAATGTCACCTTTGGGAAAGTATAAAAGTTGGAGTCAGAGAATAAACTTTTCTCTTTACCTTGAAAATAGCAGGTGGCTCGCGTCGTGCTTTCACGTGTCTTATAGCGACAAAGTCACAAGCTGTAAGCAAAGTTAAATGCTGCTAAGAGTTGTTCTTTTGCTAATTTGTGAAGCTTAATAGAAGTTATAAGCGAAGTTGAATATTGTTAAGTGTTATTCCACAGCTCTGTTTAGCTTTTAGGCTGTATTCCTTTTATCCTTGCCCTCACTGTCCTTTCGTCACACACACACACACACACACACACACACCCACACACACACACACACACACAAACACACAGAGACACACAGACACCGGGACAGTTCTTGACTCCTTTTTGGTTTGATTGCCTGGATTTTGTTTGGTTTTGTTGTTGCTTTGTTTCCTTGGTGTGCCTGAAGTGTCCAGTCAGGAGCAGAGTGACTCTTGCCAAGGAACTCTGTGGTGCTGTCAGTTAATATTAAAGCTGTTTTATGCTACTCCCCTGCTGGGGATTTTTATAAGTGCTCTCAAGCCCTCCTTCATAAGAGGGTGAAGGAGCCCTGGCCAAGCTCTGGCCCTGGGGGCACAGGGATGCTGCTAGGGGGTCCCTGTCTCCCTGTTCCAACTGTGACGGCCCTGAGTCCCTGTCCCCGTGTCAGGCTCTGGGCTTGATCTCCTCGAACATCCTCAGCAGGGGGCTGCAGCGCCAGGGGCAGGGAGACCCAGAGGGACACGGGATGCCACCGGGCACGAGCAGCTTTGGACTTCTCTGGGAGGAACTGTGAGTGGGAGCTGGCTTGAAGTGACCTCCCCAGTAAGGTCACAGAGCCCCTGAGATGTCACACTGCCTCCTGGGATGTCACAGCCCACCCTGAGATCTCACAAATCCCCCTTGTGATGTCACAGAGCCAGTGCTGCTCTAGCACTCTGGGATGTCATACAGTTGCGCTGTGATGGCACAGAAGACTCTGGCATCACAAAGTCAGCCCGTGTCACAATCCTTTAGTGCAAGCGGGAATCATGACAGTTCATTTTCCCCATCTCAGAATTAGCAGAAGTAGATAGGCTTATCATGAGAAACCGAATGTGATGAACATGTTAGAAATGCAAGGCTCCAAGTTATTAATTTTTAATTTAATAAAAGTTATTAAGTGTACCAAATATAAACTTTGAGAAAAATGAAAAAAAGCCACTATAAAAAAAAGTCAATGTGGAGCCCGGGATTGCCACCGGGTGAGACACAGGTTGGACAGCTGCAGCAGAGGGTCCTCTATGCTTCACACCGACCGTCCTGTCTGACCCATTTTTATACGATTTTCCTTGCCTGAGCCAGAGTCCCCTTTCTTCCTTTTCAAAGTGCATGTATTCATGTGGAGTTCTTTTCTCTGTGGCAAGTTGAACAATACGTGTCCGGAGAGTGATGAACACCTGTGTTTGCAGTCCCGGAATTCGGATTTGAGATGTACCTCCCTGATGGCTCTGACTATCTCGGTCTCGGATATTTATCGTGTATTTATCGTCCGGGTGTTTCTCGGACAACCTTGATGCATGATCCCTCTCTGGGCTGGCCACTTTCGTTCGCTTGTAAATAAAGTCCTCCCTCTCTCGTCCAGGTGGCTTTGACATGGTGTTGCAGTCGCAGTTGCTGGCTTGTGCGATTTAAAAACTTCCTATAAGAGTATAATTTAACAGCACATAACTATAAAAGAGACGACAATTTTATTTGCACGAATTATCCTATAGACATATAACAGTCCTAATGATTCCTTGAGGCCTTGCAGTGTCACAATGTTCTCCATGGTTCCACAGGCCCCACAGTGTCATGTGACTCCTCTGTTCCATGAGTCCTGCAATGTCACAATGGACCTTTGGACCAATGGACCATGGGGCTTTGCAGTGTCACAACGCTCTCCTTTGGCTCCACAGGGTCACAATGGAGCACTGATTACAGGCAGCCTCTCTGTGTTACCCTGGAGCTTTGTTTCCGTGGGGTCTCGCAGTGTCCCAATGGAGCCTTGGCTGGATGGGGCCTCACAGTGTCACAATGATGCCTACATTCCACTGAGGCACACGGCGTCACTAGGGTCCCCTTGCTTCCATGAGGCCCAGCAATGTCACAGTGGTGTCCATGAATCCATGAGGACTCACAGTATCCCAATGGTCTCTTGATCTCACATGGTCCCACAGTGTCCCAATGGTCCCTTGGTCTCACAAGGCCCCACAGTGTCCCAATGGTCACTTCTTCTCACATGGCCCCACAGTGTAACAATGGTCCCTTGGTTCCATGGTTCCTGGTCTGGTGCATTCCCCTTTCCCCTTCTCAGGCCACCCTGCCAGCTGAGAAATGCTCACTGGGCCAGGGCCTTGGCCAGCAGCCCCTGGGCTCAGCTCCTCTGGAGCTCATCACAGACACTGTCTGCTCCAGGCTCAACCCTTCATCCCCTGGGGAGATGCCAAAGCCTCCACAGGGAACATTTCCCTTTGCTCAGGGGAATTTCTCACAGGTGCCTTGTAGTGACTCTTTGTGTCTGTGTGCACACAGGAGTGCCTGTGCTCAGGGAAATGTGGCAGAAATGCTGCTCTCTGAGGGCTTTGATTGCCTTGGATAGCTGAGCCAGTCAGGCCTGGAAGTAAGGTTAAGTCATGTCACCCTGATTCTTAAGATTTTCTAAAGCCTTCTGAGTTTCCATTCTGTTGGAGAACCTTCCCACACAATTTCTGTCAACAACATATTGTTTACAATCTTTCATGGGGCTGGACAAACTTGATGTACTAGTGCTTTGTCCAATGTCTTTGGACAGGTGGTCCATTCACTCTCCAATCCAATGTCACCTTTGGGAAAGTATAAAAGTTGGAGTCAGAGAATAAACTTTTCTCTTTACCTTGAAAATAGCAGGTGGCTCGCGTCGTGCTTTCACGTGTCTTATAGCGACAAAGTCACAAGATGTAAGCAAAGTTAAATGCTGCTAAGAGTTGTTCTTTTGCTAATTTGTGAAGCTTAATAGAAGTTATAAGCAAAGTTGAATATTGTTAAGTGTTATTCCACAGCTCTGTTTAGCTTTTAGGCTGTATTCCTTTTATCCTTGCCCTCACTGTCCTTTCGTCACACACACACACACACACACACACACACCCACACACACACACACACACACAAACACACAGAGACACACAGACACCGGGACAGTTCTTGACTCCTTTTTGGTTTGATTGCTTGGATTTTGTTTGGTTTTGTTGTTGCTTTGTTTCCTTGGTGTGCCTGAAGTGTCCAGTCAGGAGCAGAGTGACTCTTGCCAAGGAACTCTGTGGTGCTGTCACTTAATATTAAAGCTGTTTTATGCTACTCCCCTGCTGGGGATTTTTAAAGTGCTCTCAAGCCCTCCTTCATAAGAGGGTGAAGGAGCCCTGGCCAAGCTCTGGCCCTGGGGGCACAGGGATGCTGCTAGGGGGTCCCTGTCTCCCTGTTCCAACTGTGACGGCCCTGAGTCCCTGTCCCCGTGTCAGGCTCTGGGCTTGATCTCCTCGAACATCCTCAGCAGGGGGCTGCAGCGCCAGGGGCAGGGAGACCCAGAGGGACACGGGATGCCACCGGGCACGAGCAGCTTTGGACTTCTCTGGGAGGAACTGTGAGTGGGAGCTGGCTTGAAGTGACCTCCCCAGTAAGGTCACAGAGCCCCTGAGATGTCACACTGCCTCCTGGGATGTCACAGCCCACCCTGAGATCTCACAAATCCCCCTTGTGATGTCACAGAGCCAGTGCTGCTCTAGCACTCTGGGATGTCATACAGTTGCGCTGTGATGGCACAGAAGACTCTGGCATCACAAAGTCAGCCCGTGTCACAATCCTTTAGTGCAAGCGGGAATCATGACAGTTCATTTTCCCCATCTCAGAATTAGCAGAAGTAGATAGGCTTATCATGAGAAACCGAATGTGATGAACATGTTAGAAATGCAAGGCTCCAAGTTATTAATTTTTAATTTAATAAAAGTTATTAAGTGTACCAAATATAAACTTTGAGAAAAATGAAAAAAAGCCACTATAAAAAAATGTCAATGTGGAGCCCGGGATTGCCACCGGGTGAGACAGAGGTTTGACAGCTGCAGCAGAGGGTCCTCTATGCTTCACACCGACCGTCCTGTCTGACCCATTTTTATACGATTTTCCTTGCCTGAGCCAGAGTCCCCTTTCTTCCTTTTCAAAGTGCATGTATTCATGTGGAGTTCTTTTCTCTGTGGCAAGTTGAACAATACGTGTCCGGAGAGTGATGAACAACCTGTGTTTGCAGTCCCGGAATTCGGATTTGAGATGTACCTCCCTGATGGCTCTGACTATCTCGGTCTCGGATATTTATCGTGTATTTATCGTCCGGGTGTTTCTCGGACAACCTTGATGCATGATCCCTCTCTGGGCTGGCCACTTTCGTTCGCTTGTAAATAAAGTCCTCCCTCTCTCGTCCAGGTGGCTTTGACATGGTGTTGCAATCGCTGTTGCTGGCTTGTGCGATTTAAAAACTTCCTATAAGAGTATAATTTAACAGCACATAACTATAAAAGAGACGACAATTTTATTTGCACGAATTATCCTATAGACATATAACAGTCCTAATGATTCCTTGAGGCCTTGCAGTGTCACAATGTTCTCCATGGTTCCACAGGCCCCACAGTGTCATGTGACTCCTCTGTTCCATGAGTCCTGCAATGTCACAATGGACCTTTGGACCAATGGACCATGGGGCTTTGCAGTGTCACAACGCTCTCCTTTGGCTCCACAGGGTCACAATGGAGCACTGATTACAGGCAGCCTCTCTGTGTTACCCTGGAGCTTTGTTTCCGTGGGGTCTCGCAGTGTCCCAATGGAGCCTTGGCTGGATGGGGCCTCACAGTGTCACAATGATGCCTACATTCCACTGAGGCACACGGCGTCACTAGGGTCCCCTTGCTTCCATGAGGCCCAGCAATGTCACAGTGGTGTCCATGAATCCATGAGGACTCACAGTATCCCAATGGTCTCTTGATCTCACATGGTCCCACAGTGTCCCAATGGTCCCTTGGTCTCACAAGGCCCCACAGTGTCCCAATGGTCACTTCTTCTCACATGGCCCCACAGTGTAACAATGGTCCCTTGGTTCCATGGTTCCTGGTCTGGTGCATTCCCCTTTCCCCTTCTCAGGCCACCCTGCCAGCTGAGAAATGCTCACTGGGCCAGGGCCTTGGCCAGCAGCCCCTGGGCTCAGCTCCTCTGGAGCTCATCACAGACACTGTCTGCTCCAGGCTCAACCCTTCATCCCCTGGGGAGATGCCAAAGCCTCCACAGGGAACATTTCCCTTTGCTCAGGGGAATTTCTCACAGGTGCCTTGTAGTGACTCTTTGTGTCTGTGTGCACACAGGAGTGCCTGTGCTCAGGGAAATGTGGCAGAAATGCTGCTCTCTGAGGGCTTTGATTGCCTTGGATAGCTGAGCCAGTCAGGCCTGGAAGTAAGGTTAAGTCATGTCACCCTGATTCTTAAGATTTTCTAAAGCCTTCTGAGTTTCCATTCTGTTGGAGAACCTTCCCACACAATTTCTGTCAACAACATATTGTTTACAATCTTTTATGGGGCTGGACAAACTTGATGTACTAGTGCTTTGTCCAATGTCTTTGGACAGGTGGTCCATTCACTCTCCAATCCAATGTCACCTTTGGGAAAGTATAAAAGTTGGAGTCAGAGAATAAACTTTTCTCTTTACCTTGAAAATAGCAGGTGGCTCGCATCGTGCTTTCACGTGTCTTATAGCGACAAAGTCACAAGCTGTAAGCAAAGTTAAATGCTGCTAAGAGTTGTTCTTTTGCTAATTTGTGAAGCTTAATAGAAGTTATAAGCAAAGTTGAATATTGTTAAGTGTTATTCCACAGCTCTGTTTAGCTTTTAGGCTGTATTCCTTTTATCCTTGCCCTCACTGTCCTTTCGTCACACACACACACACACCCACACACACACACACACACACAAACACACAGAGACACACAGACACCGGGACAGTTCTTGACTCCTTTTTGGTTTGATTGCTTGGATTTTGTTTGGTTTTGTTGTTGCTTTGTTTCCTTGGTGTGCCTGAAGTGTCCAGTCAGGAGCAGAGTGACTCTTGCCAAGGAACTCTGTGGTGCTGTCACTTAATATTAAAGCTGTTTTATGCTACTCCCCTGCTGGGGATTTTTAAAGTGCTCTCAAGCCCTCCTTCATAAGAGGGTGAAGGAGCCCTGGCCAAGCTCTGGCCCTGGGGGCACAGGGATGCTGCTAGGGGGTCCCTGTCTCCCTGTTCCAACTGTGACGGCCCTGAGTCCCTGTCCCCGTGTCAGGCTCTGGGCTTGATCTCCTCGAACATCCTCAGCAGGGGGCTGCAGCGCCAGGGGCAGGGGGACCCAGAGGGACACGGGATGCCACCGGGCACGAGCAGCTTTGGACTTCTCTGGGAGGAACTGTGAGTGGGAGCTGGCTTGAAGTGACCTCCCCAGTAAGGTCACAGAGCCCCTGAGATGTCACACTGCCTCCTGGGATGTCACAGCCCACCCTGAGATCTCACAAATCCCCCTTGTGATGTCACAGAGCCAGTGCTGCTCTAGCACTCTGGGATGTCATACAGTTGCGCTGTGATGGCACAGAAGACTCTGGCATCACAAAGTCAGCCCGTGTCACAATCCTTTAGTGCAAGCGGGAATCATGACAGTTCATTTTCCCCATCTCAGAATTAGCAGAAGTAGATAGGCTTATCATGAGAAACCGAATGTGATGAACATGTTAGAAATGCAAGGCTCCAAGTTATTAATTTTTAATTTAATAAAAGTTATTAAGTGTACCAAATATAAACTTTGAGAAAAATGAAAAAAAGCCACTATAAAAAAAAGTCAATGTGGAGCCCGGGATTGCCACCGGGTGAGACACAGGTTTGACAGCTGCAGCAGAGGGTCCTCTATGCTTCACACCGACCGTCCTGTCTGACCCATTTTTATACGATTTTCCTTGCCTGAGCCAGAGTCCCCTTTCTTCCTTTTCAAAGTGCATGTATTCATGTGGAGTTCTTTTCTCTGTGGCAAGTTGAACAATACGTGTCCGGAGAGTGATGAACAACCTGTGTTTGCAGTCCCGGAATTCGGATTTGAGATGTACCTCCCTGCTGGCTCTGACTATCTCGGTCTCGGATATTTATCGTGTATTTATCGTCCGGGTGTTTCTCGGACAACCTTGATGCATGATCCCTCTCTGGGCTGGCCACTTTCGTTCGCTTGTAAATAAAGTCCTCCCTCTCTCGTCCAGGTGGCTTTGACATGGTGTTGCAATCGCTGTTGCTGGCTTGTGCGATTTAAAAACTTCCTATAAGAGTATAATTTAACAGCACATAACTATAAAAGAGACGACAATTTTATTTGCACGAATTATCCTATAGACATATAACAGTCCTAATGATTCCTTGAGGCCTTGCAGTGTCACAATGTTCTCCATGGTTCCACAGGCCCCACAGTGTCATGTGACTCCTCTGTTCCATGAGTCCTGCAATGTCACAATGGACCTTTGGACCAATGGACCATGGGGCTTTGCAGTGTCACAACGCTCTCCTTTGGCTCCACAGGGTCACAATGGAGCACTGATTACAGGCAGCCTCTCTGTGTTACCCTGGAGCTTTGTTTCCGTGGGGTCTCGCAGTGTCCCAATGGAGCCTTGGCTGGATGGGGCCTCACAGTGTCACAATGATGCCTACATTCCACTGAGGCACACGGCGTCACTAGGGTCCCCTTGCTTCCATGAGGCCCAGCAATGTTACAGTGGTGTCCATGAATCCATGAGGACTCACAGTATCCCAATGGTCTCTTGATCTCACATGGTCCCACAGTGTCCCAATGGTCCCTTGGTCTCACAAGGCCCCACAGTGTCCCAATGGTCACTTCTTCTCACATGGCCCCACAGTGTAACAATGGTCCCTTGGTTCCATGGTTCCTGGTCTGGTGCATTCCCCTCTCCCCTTCTCAGGCCGCCCTGCCAGCTGAGAAATGCTCACTGGGCCTGGGCCTTGGCCAGCAGCCCCTGGGCTCAGCTCCTCTGGAGCTCATCACAGACACTGTCTGCTCCAGGCTCAACCCTTCATCCCCTGGGGAGATGCCAAAGCCTCCACAGGGAACATTTCCCTTTGCTCAGGGGAATTTCTCACAGGTGCCTTGTAGTGACTCTTTGTGTCTGTGTGCACACAGGAGTGCCTGTGCTCAGGGAAATGTGGCAGAAATGCTGCTCTCTGAGGGCTTTGATTGCCTTGGATAGCTGAGCCAGTCAGGCCTGGAAGTAAGGTTAAGTCATGTCACCCTGATTCTTAAGATTTTCTAAAGCCTTCTGAGTTTCCATTCTGTTGGAGAACCTTCCCACACAATTTCTGTCAACAACATATTGTTTACAATCTTTTATGGGGCTGGACAAACTTGATGTACTAGTGCTTTGTCCAATGTCTTTGGACAGGTGGTCCATTCACTCTCCAATCCAATGTCACCTTTGGGAAAGTATAAAAGTTGGAGTCAGAGAATAAACTTTTCTCTTTACCTTGAAAATAGCAGGTGGCTCGCATCATGCTTTCACGTGTCTTATAGCGACAAAGTCACAAGCTGTAAGCAAAGTTAAATGCTGCTAAGAGTTGTTCTTTTGCTAATTTGTGAAGCTTAATAGAAGTTATAAGCAAAGTTGAATATTGTTAAGTGTTATTCCACAGCTCTGTTTAGCTTTTAGGCTGTATTCCTTTTATCCTTGCCCTCACTGTCCTTTCGTCACACACACACACACACACACACACACACCCACACACACACACACACACACAAACACACAGAGACACACAGACACCGGGACAGTTCTTGACTCCTTTTTGGTTTGATTGCCTGGATTTTGTTTGGTTTTGTTGTTGCTTTGTTTCCTTGGTGTGCCTGAAGTGTCCAGTCAGGAGCAGAGTGACTCTTGCCAAGGAACTCTGTGGTGCTGTCACTTAATATTAAAGCTGTTTTATGCTACTCCCCTGCTGGGGATTTTTAAAGTGCTCTCAAGCCCTCCTTCATAAGAGGGTGAAGGAGCCCTGGCCAAGCTCTGGCCCTGGGGGCACAGGGATGCTGCTAGGGGGTCCCTGTCTCCCTGTTCCAACTGTGACGGCCCTGAGTCCCTGTCCCCGTGTCAGGCTCTGGGCTTGATCTCCTCGAACATCCTCAGCAGGGGGCTGCAGCGCCAGGGGCAGGGGGACCCAGAGGGACACGGGATGCCACTGGGCACGAGCAGCTTTGGACTTCTCTGGGAGGAACTGTGAGTGGGAGCTGGCTTGAAGTGACCTCCCCAGTAAGGTCACAGAGCCCCTGAGATGTCACACTGCCTCCTGGGATGTCACAGCCCACCCTGAGATCTCACAAATCCCCCTTGTGATGTCACAGAGCCAGTGCTGCTCTGTCACTCTGGGATGTCATACAGTTGCGCTGTGATGGCACAGAAGACTCTGGCATCACAAAGTCAGCCCGTGTCACAATCCTTTAGTGCAAGCGGGAATCATGACAGTTCATTTTCCCCATCTCAGAATTAGCAGAAGTAGATAGGCTTATCATGAGAAACCGAATGTGATGAACATGTTAGAAATGCAAGGCTCCAAGTTATTAATTTTTAATTTAATAAAAGTTATTAAGTGTACCAAATATAAACTTTGAGAAAAATGAAAAAAAGCCACTATAAAAAAATGTCAATGTGGAGCCCGGGATTGCCACCGGGTGAGACAGAGGTTTGACAGCTGCAGCAGAGGGTCCTCTATGCTTCACACCGACCGTCCTGTCTGACCCATTTTTATACGATTTTCCTTGCCTGAGCCAGAGTCCCCTTTCTTCCTTTTCAAAGTGCATGTATTCATGTGGAGTTCTTTTCTCTGTGGCAAGTTGAACAATACGTGTCCGGAGAGTGATGAACAACCTGTGTTTGCAGTCCCGGAATTCGGATTTGAGATGTACCTCCCTGATGGCTCTGACTATCTCGGTCTCGGATATTTATCGTGTATTTATCGTCCGGGTGTTTCTCGGACAACCTTGATGCATGATCCCTCTCTGGGCTGGCCACTTTCGTTCGCTTGTAAATAAAGTCCTCCCTCTCTCGTCCAGGTGGCTTTGACATGGTGTTGCAATCGCTGTTGCTGGCTTGTGCGATTTAAAAACTTCCTATAAGAGTATAATTTAACAGCACATAACTATAAAAGAGACGACAATTTTATTTGCACGAATTATCCTATAGACATATAACAGTCCTAATGATTCCTTGAGGCCTTGCAGTGTCACAATGTTCTCCATGGTTCCACAGGCCCCACAGTGTCATGTGACTCCTCTGTTCCATGAGTCCTGCAATGTCACAATGGACCTTTGGACCAATGGACCATGGGGCTTTGCAGTGTCACAACGCTCTCCTTTGGCTCCACAGGGTCACAATGGAGCACTGATTACAGGCAGCCTCTCTGTGTTACCCTGGAGCTTTGTTTCCGTGGGGTCTCGCAGTGTCCCAATGGAGCCTTGGCTGGATGGGGCCTCACAGTGTCACAATGATGCCTACATTCCACTGAGGCACACGGCGTCACTAGGGTCCCCTTGCTTCCATGAGGCCCAGCAATGTCACAGTGGTGTCCATGAATCCATGAGGACTCACAGTATCCCAATGGTCTCTTGATCTCACATGGTCCCACAGTGTCCCAATGGTCCCTTGGTCTCACAAGGCCCCACAGTGTCCCAATGGTCACTTCTTCTCACATGGCCCCACAGTGTAACAATGGTCCCTTGGTTCCATGGTTCCTGGTCTGGTGCATTCCCCTTTCCCCTTCTCAGGCCACCCTGCCAGCTGAGAAATGCTCACTGGGCCAGGGCCTTGGCCAGCAGCCCCTGGGCTCAGCTCCTCTGGAGCTCATCACAGACACTGTCTGCTCCAGGCTCAACCCTTCATCCCCTGGGGAGATGCCAAAGCCTCCACAGGGAACATTTCCCTTTGCTCAGGGTAATTTCTCACAGGTGCCTTGTAGTGACTCTTTGTGTCTGTGTGCACACAGGAGTGCCTGTGCTCAGGGAAATGTGGCAGAAATGCTGCTCTCTGAGGGCTTTGATTGCCTTGGATAGCTGAGCCAGTCAGGCCTGGAAGTAAGGTTAAGTCATGTCACCCTGATTCTTAAGATTTTCTAAAGCCTTCTGAGTTTCCATTCTGTTGGAGAACCTTCCCACACAATTTCTGTCAACAACATATTGTTTACAATCTTTTATGGGGCTGGACAAACTTGATGTACTAGTGCTTTGTCCAATGTCTTTGGACAGGTGGTCCATTCACTCTCCAATCCAATGTCACCTTTGGGAAAGTATAAAAGTTGGAGTCAGAGAATAAACTTTTCTCTTTACCTTGAAAATAGCAGGTGGCTCGCGTCGTGCTTTCACGTGTCTTATAGCGACAAAGTCACAAGCTGTAAGCAAAGTTAAATGCTGCTAAAAGATGTTCTTTTGCTAATTTGTGAAGCTTAATAGAAGTTATAAGCGAAGTTGAATATTGTTAAGTGTTATTCCACAGCTCTCTTTAGCTTTTAGGCTGTATTCCTTTTATCCTTGCCCTCACTGTCCTTTCGTCACACACACACACACACACACACACACACCCACACACACACACACACACAAACACACAGAGACACACAGACACCGGGACAGTTCTTGACTCCTTTTCGGTTTGATTGCCTGGATTTTGTTTGGTTTTGTTGTTGCTTTGTTTCCTTGGTGTGCCTGAAGTGTCCAGTCAGGAGCAGAGTGACTCTTGCCAAGGAACTCTGTGGTGCTGTCACTTAATATTAAAGCTGTTTTATGCTACTCCCCTGCTGGGGATTTTTAAAGTGCTCTCAAGCCCTCCTTCATAAGAGGGTGAAGGAGCCCTGGCCAAGCTCTGGCCCTGGGGGCACAGGGATGCTGCTAGGGGGTCCCTGTCTCCCTGTTCCAACTGTGACGGCCCTGAGTCCCTGTCCCCGTGTCAGGCTCTGGGCTTGATCTCCTCGAACATCCTCAGCAGGGGGATGCAGCGCCAGGGGCAGGGGGACCCAGAGGGACACGGGATGCCACCGGGCACGAGCAGCTTTGGACTTCTCTGGGAGGAACTGTGAGTGGGAGCTGGCTTGAAGTGACCTCCCCAGTAAGGTCACAGAGCCCCTGAGATGTCACACTGCCTCCTGGGATGTCACAGCCCACCCTGAGATCTCACAAATCCCCCTTGTGATGTCACAGAGCCAGTGCTGCTCTAGCACTCTGGGATGTCATACAGTTGCGCTGTGATGGCACAGAATACTCTGGCATTACAAAGTCAGCCCGTGTCACAATCCTCTAGTGCAAGCGGGAATCATGACAGTTCATTTTCCCCATCTCAGAATTAGCAGAAGTAGATAGGCTTATCATGAGAAACCGAATGTGATGAACATGTTAGAAATGCAAGGCTCCAAGTTATTAATTTTTAATTTAATAAAAGTTATTAAGTGTACCAAATATAAACTTTGAGAAAAATGAAAAAAAGCCACTATAAAAAAAAGTCAATGTGGAGCCCGGGATTGCCACCGGGTGAGACACAGGTTGGACAGCTGCAGCAGAGGGTCCTCTATGCTTCACACCGACCGTCCTGTCTGACCCATTTTTATACGATTTTCCTTGCCTGAGCCAGAGTCCCCTTTCTTCCTTTTCAAAGTGCATGTATTCATGTGGAGTTCTTTTCTCTGTGGCAAGTTGAACAATACGTGTCCGGAGAGTGATGAACACCTGTGTTTGCAGTCCCGGAATTCGGATTTGAGATGTACCTCCCTGATGGCTCTGACTATCTCGGTCTCGGATATTTATTGTGTATTTATCGTCCGGGTGTTTCTCGGACAACCTTGATGCATGATCCCTCTCTGGGCTGGCCACTTTCGTTCGCTTGTAAATAAAGTCCTCCCTCTCTCGTCCAGGTGGCTTTGACATGGTGTTGCAATCGCTGTTGCTGGCTTGTGCGATTTAAAAACTTCCTATAAGAGTATAATTTAACAGCACATAACTATAAAAGAGACGACAATTTTATTTGCACGAATTATCCTATAGACATATAACAGTCCTAATGATTCCTTGAGGCCTTGCAGTGTCACAATGTTCTCCATGGTTCCACAGGCCCCACAGTGTCATGTGACTCCTCTGTTCCATGAGTCCTGCAATGTCACAATGGACCTTTGGACCAATGGACCATGGGGCTTTGCAGTGTCACAACGCTCTCCTTTGGCTCCACAGGGTCACAATGGAGCACTGATTACAGGCAGCCTCTCTGTGTTACCCTGGAGCTTTGTTTCCGTGGGGTCTCGCAGTGTCCCAATGGAGCCTTGGCTGGATGGGGCCTCACAGTGTCACAATGATGCCTACATTCCACTGAGGCACACGGCGTCACTAGGGTCCCCTTGCTTCCATGAGGCCCAGCAATGTCACAGTGGTGTCCATGAATCCATGAGGACTCACAGTATCCCAATGGTCTCTTGATCTCACATGGTCCCACAGTGTCCCAATGGTCCCTTGGTCTCACAAGGCCCCACAGTGTCCCAATGGTCACTTCTTCTCACATGGCCCCACAGTGTAACAATGGTCCCTTGGTTCCATGGTTCCTGGTCTGGTGCATTCCCCTTTCCCCTTCTCAGGCCACCCTGCCAGCTGAGAAATGCTCACTGGGCCAGGGCCTTGGCCAGCAGCCCCTGGGCTCAGCTCCTCTGGAGCTCATCAAAGACACTGTCTGCTCCAGGCTCAACCCTTCATCCCCTGGGGAGATGCCAAAGCCTCCACAGGGAACATTTCCCTTTGCTCAGGGGAATTTCTCACAGGTGCCTTGTAGTGACTCTTTGTGTCTGTGTGCACACAGGAGTGCCTGTGCTCAGGGAAATGTGGCAGAAATGCTGCTCTCTGAGGGCTTTGATTGCCTTGGATAGCTGAGCCAGTCAGGCCTGGAAGTAAGGTTAAGTCATGTCACCCTGATTCTTAAGATTTTCTAAAGCCTTCTGAGTTTCCATTCTGTTGGAGAACCTTCCCACACAATTTCTGTCAACAACATATTGTTTACAATCTTTTGTGGGGCTGGACAAACTTGATGTACTAGTGCTTTGGCCGATGTCTTTGGACACGTGGTCCATTCACTCTCCAATCCAATGTCACCTTTGGGAAAGTATAAAAGTTGGAGTCAGAGAATAAACTTTTCTCTTTACCTTGAAAATAGCAGGTGGCTCGCGTCGTGCTTTCACGTGTCTTATAGCGACAAAGTCACAAGCTGTAAGCAAAGTTAAATGCTGCTAAGAGTTGTTCTTTTGCTAATTTGTGAAGCTTAATAGAAGTTATAAGCGAAGTTGAATATTGTTAAGTGTTATTCCACAGCTCTGTTTAGCTTTTAGGCTGTATTCCTTTTATCCTTGCCCTCACTGTCCTTTCGTCACACACACACACACACACACACACACACCCACACACACACACACACACACAAACACACAGAGACACACAGACACCGGGACAGTTCTTGACTCCTTTTTGGTTTGATTGCCTGGATTTTGTTTGGTTTTGTTGTTGCTTTGTTTCCTTGGTGTGCCTGAAGTGTCCAGTCAGGAGCAGAGTGACTCTTGCCAAGGAACTCTGTGGTGCTGTCACTTAATATTAAAGCTGTTTTATGCTACTCCCCTGCTGGGGATTTTTATAAGTGCTCTCAAGCCCTCCTTCATAAGAGGGTGAAGGAGCCCTGGCCAAGCTCTGGCCCTGGGGGCACAGGGATGCTGCTAGGGGGTCCCTGTCTCCCTGTTCCAACTGTGACGGCCCTGAGTCCCTGTCCCCGTGTCAGGCTCTGGGCTTGATCTCCTCGAACATCCTCAGCAGGGGGCTGCAGCGCCAGGGGCAGGGAGACCCAGAGGGACACGGGATGCCACCGGGCACGAGCAGCTTTGGACTTCTCTGGGAGGAACTGTGAGTGGGAGCTGGCTTGAAGTGACCTCCCCAGTAAGGTCACAGAGCCCCTGAGATGTCACACTGCCTCCTGGGATGTCACAGCCCACCCTGAGATCTCACAAATCCCCCTTGTGATGTCACAGAGCCAGTGCTGCTCTAGCACTCTGGGATGTCATACAGTTGCGCTGTGATGGCACAGAAGACTCTGGCATCACAAAGTCAGCCCGTGTCACAATCCTTTAGTGCAAGCGGGAATCATGACAGTTCATTTTCCCCATCTCAGAATTAGCAGAAGTAGATAGGCTTATCATGAGAAACCGAATGTGATGAACATGTTAGAAATGCAAGGCTCCAAGTTATTAATTTTTAATTTAATAAAAGTTATTAAGTGTACCAAATATAAACTTTGAGAAAAATGAAAAAAAGCCACTATAAAAAAAAGTCAATGTGGAGCCCGGGATTGCCACCGGGTGAGACACAGGTTGGACAGCTGCAGCAGAGGGTCCTCTATGCTTCACACCGACCGTCCTGTCTGACCCATTTTTATACGATTTTCCTTGCCTGAGCCAGAGTCCCCTTTCTTCCTTTTCAAAGTGCATGTATTCATGTGGAGTTCTTTTCTCTGTGGCAAGTTGAACAATACGTGTCCGGAGAGTGATGAACACCTGTGTTTGCAGTCCCGGAATTCGGATTTGAGATGTACCTCCCTGATGGCTCTGACTATCTCGGTCTCGGATATTTATTGTGTATTTATCGTCCGGGTGTTTCTCGGACAACCTTGATGCATGATCCCTCTCTGGGCTGGCCACTTTCGTTCGCTTGTAAATAAAGTCCTCCCTCTCTCGTCCAGGTGGCTTTGACATGGTGTTGCAGTCGCAGTTGCTGGCTTGTGCGATTTAAAAACTTCCTATAAGAGTATAATTTAACAGCACATAACTATAAAAGAGACGACAATTTTATTTGCACGAATTATCCTATAGACATATAACAGTCCTAATGATTCCTTGAGGCCTTGCAGTGTCACAATGTTCTCCATGGTTCCACAGGCCCCACAGTGTCATGTGACTCCTCTGTTCCATGAGTCCTGCAATGTCACAATGGACCTTTGGACCAATGGACCATGGGGCTTTGCAGTGTCACAACGCTCTCCTTTGGCTCCACAGGGTCACAATGGAGCACTGATTACAGGCAGCCTCTCTGTGTTACCCTGGAGCTTTGTTTCCGTGGGGTCTCGCAGTGTCCCAATGGAGCCTTGGCTGGATGGGGCCTCACAGTGTCACAATGATGCCTACATTCCACTGAGGCACACGGCGTCACTAGGGTCCCCTTGCTTCCATGAGGCCCAGCAATGTCACAGTGGTGTCCATGAATCCATGAGGACTCACAGTATCCCAATGGTCTCTTGATCTCACATGGTCCCACAGTGTCCCAATGGTCCCTTGGTCTCACAAGGCCCCACAGTGTCCCAATGGTCACTTCTTCTCACATGGCCCCACAGTGTAACAATGGTCCCTTGGTTCCATGGTTCCTGGTCTGGTGCATTCCCCTTTCCCCTTCTCAGGCCACCCTGCCAGCTGAGAAATGCTCACTGGGCCAGGGCCTTGGCCAGCAGCCCCTGGGCTCAGCTCCTCTGGAGCTCATCACAGACACTGTCTGCTCCAGGCTCAACCCTTCATCCCCTGGGGAGATGCCAAAGCCTCCACAGGGAACATTTCCCTTTGCTCAGGGGAATTTCTCACAGGTGCCTTGTAGTGACTCTTTGTGTCTGTGTGCACACAGGAGTGCCTGTGCTCAGGGAAATGTGGCAGAAATGCTGCTCTCTGAGGGCTTTGATTGCCTTGGATAGCTGAGCCAGTCAGGCCTGGAAGTAAGGTTAAGTCATGTCACCCTGATTCTTAAGATTTTCTAAAGCCTTCTGAGTTTCCATTCTGTTGGAGAACCTTCCCACACAATTTCTGTCAACAACATATTGTTTACAATCTTTCATGGGGCTGGACAAACTTGATGTACTAGTGCTTTGTCCAATGTCTTTGGACAGGTGGTCCATTCACTCTCCAATCCAATGTCACCTTTGGGAAAGTATAAAAGTTGGAGTCAGAGAATAAACTTTTCTCTTTACCTTGAAAATAGCAGGTGGCTCGCGTCGTGCTTTCACGTGTCTTATAGCGACAAAGTCACAAGATGTAAGCAAAGTTAAATGCTGCTAAGAGTTGTTCTTTTGCTAATTTGTGAAGCTTAATAGAAGTTATAAGCAAAGTTGAATATTGTTAAGTGTTATTCCACAGCTCTGTTTAGCTTTTAGGCTGTATTCCTTTTATCCTTGCCCTCACTGTCCTTTCGTCACACACACACACACACACACACACACACCCACACACACACACACACACACAAACACACAGAGACACACAGACACCGGGACAGTTCTTGACTCCTTTTTGGTTTGATTGCTTGGATTTTGTTTGGTTTTGTTGTTGCTTTGTTTCCTTGGTGTGCCTGAAGTGTCCAGTCAGGAGCAGAGTGACTCTTGCCAAGGAACTCTGTGGTGCTGTCACTTAATATTAAAGCTGTTTTATGCTACTCCCCTGCTGGGGATTTTTAAAGTGCTCTCAAGCCCTCCTTCATAAGAGGGTGAAGGAGCCCTGGCCAAGCTCTGGCCCTGGGGGCACAGGGATGCTGCTAGGGGGTCCCTGTCTCCCTGTTCCAACTGTGACGGCCCTGAGTCCCTGTCCCCGTGTCAGGCTCTGGGCTTGATCTCCTCGAACATCCTCAGCAGGGGGCTGCAGCGCCAGGGGCAGGGGGACCCAGAGGGACACGGGATGCCACTGGGCACGAGCAGCTTTGGACTTCTCTGGGAGGAACTGTGAGTGGGAGCTGGCTTGAAGTGACCTCCCCAGTAAGGTCACAGAGCCCCTGAGATGTCACACTGCCTCCTGGGATGTCACAGCCCACCCTGAGATCTCACAAATCCCCCTTGTGATGTCACAGAGCCAGTGCTGCTCTGTCACTCTGGGATGTCATACAGTTGCGCTGTGATGGCACAGAAGACTCTGGCATCACAAAGTCAGCCCGTGTCACAATCCTTTAGTGCAAGCGGGAATCATGACAGTTCATTTTCCCCATCTCAGAATTAGCAGAAGTAGATAGGCTTATCATGAGAAACCGAATGTGATGAACATGTTAGACATGGAAGGCTCCAAGTTATTAATTTTTAATTTAATAAAAGTTATTAAGTGTACCAAATATAAACTTTGAGAAAAATGAAAAAAAGCCACTATAAAAAAATGTCAATGTGGAGCCCGGGATTGCCACCGGGTGAGACAGAGGTTTGACAGCTGCAGCAGAGGGTCCTCTATGCTTCACACCGACCGTCCTGTCTGACCCATTTTTATACGATTTTCCTTGCCTGAGCCAGAGTCCCCTTTCTTCCTTTTCAAAGTGCATGTATTCATGTGGAGTTCTTTTCTCTGTGGCAAGTTGAACAATACGTGTCCGGAGAGTGATGAACAACCTGTGTTTGCAGTCCCGGAATTCGGATTTGAGATGTACCTCCCTGCTGGCTCTGACTATCTCGGTCTCGGATATTTATCGTGTATTTATCGTCCGGGTGTTTCTCGGACAACCTTGATGCATGATCCCTCTCTGGGCTGGCCACTTTCGTTCGCTTGTAAATAAAGTCCTCCCTCTCTCGTCCAGGTGGCTTTGACATGGTGTTGCAATCGCTGTTGCTGGCTTGTGCGATTTAAAAACTTCCTATAAGAGTATAATTTAACAGCACATAACTATAAAAGAGACGACAATTTTATTTGCACGAATTATCCTATAGACATATAACAGTCCTAATGATTCCTTGAGGCCTTGCAGTGTCACAATGTTCTCCATGGTTCCACAGGCCCCACAGTGTCATGTGACTCCTCTGTTCCATGAGTCCTGCAATGTCACAATGGACCTTTGGACCAATGGACCATGGGGCTTTGCAGTGTCACAACGCTCTCCTTTGGCTCCACAGGGTCACAATGGAGCACTGATTACAGGCAGCCTCTCTGTGTTACCCTGGAGCTTTGTTTCCGTGGGGTCTCGCAGTGTCCCAATGGAGCCTTGGCTGGATGGGGCCTCACAGTGTCACAATGATGCCTACATTCCACTGAGGCACACGGCGTCACTAGGGTCCCCTTGCTTCCATGAGGCCCAGCAATGTCACAGTGGTGTCCATGAATCCATGAGGACTCACAGTATCCCAATGGTCTCTTGATCTCACATGGTCCCACAGTGTCCCAATGGTCCCTTGGTCTCACAAGGCCCCACAGTGTCCCAATGGTCACTTCTTCTCACATGGCCCCACAGTGTAACAATGGTCCCTTGGTTCCATGGTTCCTGGTCTGGTGCATTCCCCTTTCCCCTTCTCAGGCCACCCTGCCAGCTGAGAAATGCTCACTGGGCCAGGGCCTTGGCCAGCAGCCCCTGGGCTCAGCTCCTCTGGAGCTCATCACAGACACTGTCTGCTCCAGGCTCAACCCTTCATCCCCTGGGGAGATGCCAAAGCCTCCACAGGGAACATTTCCCTTTGCTCAGGGGAATTTCTCACAGGTGCCTTGTAGTGACTCTTTGTGTCTGTGTGCACACAGGAGTGCCTGTGCTCAGGGAAATGTGGCAGAAATGCTGCTCTCTGAGGGCTTTGATTGCCTTGGATAGCTGAGCCAGTCAGGCCTGGAAGTAAGGTTAAGTCATGTCACCCTGATTCTTAAGATTTTCTAAAGCCTTCTGAGTTTCCATTCTGTTGGAGAACCTTCCCACACAATTTCTGTCAACAACATATTGTTTACAATCTTTTATGGGGCTGGACAAACTTGATGTACTAGTGCTTTGTCCAATGTCTTTGGACAGGTGGTCCATTCACTCTCCAATCCAATGTCACCTTTGGGAAAGTATAAAAGTTGGAGTCAGAGAATAAACTTTTCTCTTTACCTTGAAAATAGCAGGTGGCTCGCATCGTGCTTTCACGTGTCTTATAGCGACAAAGTCACAAGCTGTAAGCAAAGTTAAATGCTGCTAAGAGTTGTTCTTTTGCTAATTTGTGAAGCTTAATAGAAGTTATAAGCAAAGTTGAATATTGTTAAGTGTTATTCCACAGCTCTGTTTAGCTTTTAGGCTGTATTCCTTTTATCCTTGCCCTCACTGTCCTTTCGTCACACACACACACACACCCACACACACACACACACACACAAACACACAGAGACACACAGACACCGGGACAGTTCTTGACTCCTTTTTGGTTTGATTGCTTGGATTTTGTTTGGTTTTGTTGTTGCTTTGTTTCCTTGGTGTGCCTGAAGTGTCCAGTCAGGAGCAGAGTGACTCTTGCCAAGGAACTCTGTGGTGCTGTCACTTAATATTAAAGCTGTTTTATGCTACTCCCCTGCTGGGGATTTTTAAAGTGCTCTCAAGCCCTCCTTCATAAGAGGGTGAAGGAGCCCTGGCCAAGCTCTGGCCCTGGGGGCACAGGGATGCTGCTAGGGGGTCCCTGTCTCCCTGTTCCAACTGTGACGGCCCTGAGTCCCTGTCCCCGTGTCAGGCTCTGGGCTTGATCTCCTCGAACATCCTCAGCAGGGGGCTGCAGCGCCAGGGGCAGGGGGACCCAGAGGGACACGGGATGCCACCGGGCACGAGCAGCTTTGGACTTCTCTGGGAGGAACTGTGAGTGGGAGCTGGCTTGAAGTGACCTCCCCAGTAAGGTCACAGAGCCCCTGAGATGTCACACTGCCTCCTGGGATGTCACAGCCCACCCTGAGATCTCACAAATCCCCCTTGTGATGTCACAGAGCCAGTGCTGCTCTAGCACTCTGGGATGTCATACAGTTGCGCTGTGATGGCACAGAAGACTCTGGCATCACAAAGTCAGCCCGTGTCACAATCCTTTAGTGCAAGCGGGAATCATGACAGTTCATTTTCCCCATCTCAGAATTAGCAGAAGTAGATAGGCTTATCATGAGAAACCGAATGTGATGAACATGTTAGAAATGCAAGGCTCCAAGTTATTAATTTTTAATTTAATAAAAGTTATTAAGTGTACCAAATATAAACTTTGAGAAAAATGAAAAAAAGCCACTATAAAAAAAAGTCAATGTGGAGCCCGGGATTGCCACCGGGTGAGACACAGGTTTGACAGCTGCAGCAGAGGGTCCTCTATGCTTCACACCGACCGTCCTGTCTGACCCATTTTTATACGATTTTCCTTGCCTGAGCCAGAGTCCCCTTTCTTCCTTTTCAAAGTGCATGTATTCATGTGGAGTTCTTTTCTCTGTGGCAAGTTGAACAATACGTGTCCGGAGAGTGATGAACAACCTGTGTTTGCAGTCCCGGAATTCGGATTTGAGATGTACCTCCCTGCTGGCTCTGACTATCTCGGTCTCGGATATTTATCGTGTATTTATCGTCCGGGTGTTTCTCGGACAACCTTGATGCATGATCCCTCTCTGGGCTGGCCACTTTCGTTCGCTTGTAAATAAAGTCCTCCCTCTCTCGTCCAGGTGGCTTTGACATGGTGTTGCAGTCGCAGTTGCTGGCTTGTGCGATTTAAAAACTTCCTATAAGAGTATAATTTAACAGCACATAACTATAAAAGAGACGACAATTTTATTTGCACGAATTATCCTATAGACATATAACAGTCCTAATGATTCCTTGAGGCCTTGCAGTGTCACAATGTTCTCCATGGTTCCACAGGCCCCACAGTGTCATGTGACTCCTCTGTTCCATGAGTCCTGCAATGTCACAATGGACCTTTGGACCAATGGACCATGGGGCTTTGCAGTGTCACAACGCTCTCCTTTGGCTCCACAGGGTCACAATGGAGCACTGATTACAGGCAGCCTCTCTGTGTTACCCTGGAGCTTTGTTTCCGTGGGGTCTCGCAGTGTCCCAATGGAGCCTTGGCTGGATGGGGCCTCACAGTGTCACAATGATGCCTACATTCCACTGAGGCACACGGCGTCACTAGGGTCCCCTTGCTTCCATGAGGCCCAGCAATGTTACAGTGGTGTCCATGAATCCATGAGGACTCACAGTATCCCAATGGTCTCTTGATCTCACATGGTCCCACAGTGTCCCAATGGTCCCTTGGTCTCACAAGGCCCCACAGTGTCCCAATGGTCACTTCTTCTCACATGGCCCCACAGTGTAACAATGGTCCCTTGGTTCCATGGTTCCTGGTCTGGTGCATTCCCCTCTCCCCTTCTCAGGCCGCCCTGCCAGCTGAGAAATGCTCACTGGGCCTGGGCCTTGGCCAGCAGCCCCTGGGCTCAGCTCCTCTGGAGCTCATCACAGACACTGTCTGCTCCAGGCTCAACCCTTCATCCCCTGGGGAGATGCCAAAGCCTCCACAGGGAACATTTCCCTTTGCTCAGGGGAATTTCTCACAGGTGCCTTGTAGTGACTCTTTGTGTCTGTGTGCACACAGGAGTGCCTGTGCTCAGGGAAATGTGGCAGAAATGCTGCTCTCTGAGGGCTTTGATTGCCTTGGATAGCTGAGCCAGTCAGGCCTGGAAGTAAGGTTAAGTCATGTCACCCTGATTCTTAAGATTTTCTAAAGCCTTCTGAGTTTCCATTCTGTTGGAGAACCTTCCCACACAATTTCTGTCAACAACATATTGTTTACAATCTTTTATGGGGCTGGACAAACTTGATGTACTAGTGCTTTGTCCAATGTCTTTGGACAGGTGGTCCATTCACTCTCCAATCCAATGTCACCTTTGGGAAAGTATAAAAGTTGGAGTCAGAGAATAAACTTTTCTCTTTACCTTGAAAATAGCAGGTGGCTCGCATCATGCTTTCACGTGTCTTATAGCGACAAAGTCACAAGCTGTAAGCAAAGTTAAATGCTGCTAAGAGTTGTTCTTTTGCTAATTTGTGAAGCTTAATAGAAGTTATAAGCAAAGTTGAATATTGTTAAGTGTTATTCCACAGCTCTGTTTAGCTTTTAGGCTGTATTCCTTTTATCCTTGCCCTCACTGTCCTTTCGTCACACACACACACACACACACACCCACACCCACACACACACACACACACACAAACACACAGAGACACACAGACACCGGGACAGTTCTTGACTCCTTTTTGGTTTGATTGCCTGGATTTTGTTTGGTTTTGTTGTTGCTTTGTTTCCTTGGTGTGCCTGAAGTGTCCAGTCAGGAGCAGAGTGACTCTTGCCAAGGAACTCTGTGGTGCTGTCACTTAATATTAAAGCTGTTTTATGCTACTCCCCTGCTGGGGATTTTTAAAGTGCTCTCAAGCCCTCCTTCATAAGAGGGTGAAGGAGCCCTGGCCAAGCTCTGGCCCTGGGGGCACAGGGATGCTGCTAGGGGGTCCCTGTCTCCCTGTTCCAACTGTGACGGCCCTGAGTCCCTGTCCCCGTGTCAGGCTCTGGGCTTGATCTCCTCGAACATCCTCAGCAGGGGGCTGCAGCGCCAGGGGCAGGGGGACCCAGAGGGACACGGGATGCCACTGGGCACGACCAGCTTTGGACTTCTCTGGGAGGAACTGTGAGTGGGAGCTGGCTTGAAGTGACCTCCCCAGTAAGGTCACAGAGCCCCTGAGATGTCACACTGCCTCCTGGGATGTCACAGCCCACCCTGAGATCTCACAAATCCCCCTTGTGATGTCACAGAGCCAGTGCTGCTCTGTCACTCTGGGATGTCATACAGTTGCGCTGTGATGGCACAGAAGACTCTGGCATCACAAAGTCAGCCCGTGTCACAATCCTTTAGTGCAAGCGGGAATCATGACAGTTCATTTTCCCCATCTCAGAATTAGCAGAAGTAGATAGGCTTATCATGAGAAACCGAATGTGATGAACATGTTAGAAATGCAAGGCTCCAAGTTATTAATTTTTAATTTAATAAAAGTTATTAAGTGTACCAAATATAAACTTTGAGAAAAATGAAAAAAAGCCACTATAAAAAAATGTCAATGTGGAGCCCGGGATTGCCACCGGGTGAGACAGAGGTTTGACAGCTGCAGCAGAGGGTCCTCTATGCTTCACACCGACCGTCCTGTCTGACCCATTTTTATACGATTTTCCTTGCCTGAGCCAGAGTCCCCTTTCTTCCTTTTCAAAGTGCATGTATTCATGTGGAGTTCTTTTCTCTGTGGCAAGTTGAACAATACGTGTCCGGAGAGTGATGAACAACCTGTGTTTGCAGTCCCGGAATTCGGATTTGAGATGTACCTCCCTGATGGCTCTGACTATCTCGGTCTCGGATATTTATCGTGTATTTATCGTCCGGGTGTTTCTCGGACAACCTTGATGCATGATCCCTCTCTGGGCTGGCCACTTTCGTTCGCTTGTAAATAAAGTCCTCCCTCTCTCGTCCAGGTGGCTTTGACATGGTGTTGCAATCGCTGTTGCTGGCTTGTGCGATTTAAAAACTTCCTATAAGAGTATAATTTAACAGCACATAACTATAAAAGAGACGACAATTTTATTTGCACGAATTATCCTATAGACATATAACAGTCCTAATGATTCCTTGAGGCCTTGCAGTGTCACAATGTTCTCCATGGTTCCACAGGCCCCACAGTGTCATGTGACTCCTCTGTTCCATGAGTCCTGCAATGTCACAATGGACCTTTGGACCAATGGACCATGGGGCTTTGCAGTGTCACAACGCTCTCCTTTGGCTCCACAGGGTCACAATGGAGCACTGATTACAGGCAGCCTCTCTGTGTTACCCTGGAGCTTTGTTTCCGTGGGGTCTCGCAGTGTCCCAATGGAGCCTTGGCTGGATGGGGCCTCACAGTGTCACAATGATGCCTACATTCCACTGAGGCACACGGCGTCACTAGGGTCCCCTTGCTTCCATGAGGCCCAGCAATGTCACAGTGGTGTCCATGAATCCATGAGGACTCACAGTATCCCAATGGTCTCTTGATCTCACATGGTCCCACAGTGTCCCAATGGTCCCTTGGTCTCACAAGGCCCCACAGTGTCCCAATGGTCACTTCTTCTCACATGGCCCCACAGTGTAACAATGGTCCCTTGGTTCCATGGTTCCTGGTCTGGTGCATTCCCCTTTCCCCTTCTCAGGCCACCCTGCCAGCTGAGAAATGCTCACTGGGCCAGGGCCTTGGCCAGCAGCCCCTGGGCTCAGCTCCTCTGGAGCTCATCACAGACACTGTCTGCTCCAGGCTCAACCCTTCATCCCCTGGGGAGATGCCAAAGCCTCCACAGGGAACATTTCCCTTTGCTCAGGGTAATTTCTCACAGGTGCCTTGTAGTGACTCTTTGTGTCTGTGTGCACACAGGAGTGCCTGTGCTCAGGGAAATGTGGCAGAAATGCTGCTCTCTGAGGGCTTTGATTGCCTTGGATAGCTGAGCCAGTCAGGCCTGGAAGTAAGGTTAAGTCATGTCACCCTGATTCTTAAGATTTTCTAAAGCCTTCTGAGTTTCCATTCTGTTGGAGAACCTTCCCACACAATTTCTGTCAACAACATATTGTTTACAATCTTTTATGGGGCTGGACAAACTTGATGTACTAGTGCTTTGTCCAATGTCTTTGGACAGGTGGTCCATTCACTCTCCAATCCAATGTCACCTTTGGGAAAGTATAAAAGTTGGAGTCAGAGAATAAACTTTTCTCTTTACCTTGAAAATAGCAGGTGGCTCGCATCATGCTTTCACGTGTCTTATAGCGACAAAGTCACAAGCTGTAAGCAAAGTTAAATGCTGCTAAGAGTTGTTCTTTTGCTAATTTGTGAAGCTTAATAGAAGTTATAAGCAAAGTTGAATATTGTTAAGTGTTATTCCACAGCTCTGTTTAGCTTTTAGGCTGTATTCCTTTTATCCTTGCCCTCACTGTCCTTTCGTCACACACACACACACACACACACCCACACCCACACACACACACACACACACAAACACACAGAGACACACAGACACCGGGACAGTTCTTGACTCCTTTTTGGTTTGATTGCCTGGATTTTGTTTGGTTTTGTTGTTGCTTTGTTTCCTTGGTGTGCCTGAAGTGTCCAGTCAGGAGCAGAGTGACTCTTGCCAAGGAACTCTGTGGTGCTGTCACTTAATATTAAAGCTGTTTTATGCTACTCCCCTGCTGGGGATTTTTAAAGTGCTCTCAAGCCCTCCTTCATAAGAGGGTGAAGGAGCCCTGGCCAAGCTCTGGCCCTGGGGGCACAGGGATGCTGCTAGGGGGTCCCTGTCTCCCTGTTCCAACTGTGACGGCCCTGAGTCCCTGTCCCCGTGTCAGGCTCTGGGCTTGATCTCCTCGAACATCCTCAGCAGGGGGATGCAGCGCCAGGGGCAGGGGGACCCAGAGGGACACGGGATGCCACCGGGCACGAGCAGCTTTGGACTTCTCTGGGAGGAACTGTGAGTGGGAGCTGGCTTGAAGTGACCTCCCCAGTAAGGTCACAGAGCCCCTGAGATGTCACACTGCCTCCTGGGATGTCACAGCCCACCCTGAGATCTCACAAATCCCCCTTGTGATGTCACAGAGCCAGTGCTGCTCTAGCACTCTGGGATGTCATACAGTTGCGCTGTGATGGCACAGAATACTCTGGCATTACAAAGTCAGCCCGTGTCACAATCCTCTAGTGCAAGCGGGAATCATGACAGTTCATTTTCCCCATCTCAGAATTAGCAGAAGTAGATAGGCTTATCATGAGAAACCGAATGTGATGAACATGTTAGAAATGCAAGGCTCCAAGTTATTAATTTTTAATTTAATAAAAGTTATTAAGTGTACCAAATATAAACTTTGAGAAAAATGAAAAAAAGCCACTATAAAAAAAAGTCAATGTGGAGCCCGGGATTGCCACCGGGTGAGACACAGGTTGGACAGCTGCAGCAGAGGGTCCTCTATGCTTCACACCGACCGTCCTGTCTGACCCATTTTTATACGATTTTCCTTGCCTGAGCCAGAGTCCCCTTTCTTCCTTTTCAAAGTGCATGTATTCATGTGGAGTTCTTTTCTCTGTGGCAAGTTGAACAATACGTGTCCGGAGAGTGATGAACACCTGTGTTTGCAGTCCCGGAATTCGGATTTGAGATGTACCTCCCTGATGGCTCTGACTATCTCGGTCTCGGATATTTATTGTGTATTTATCGTCCGGGTGTTTCTCGGACAACCTTGATGCATGATCCCTCTCTGGGCTGGCCACTTTCGTTCGCTTGTAAATAAAGTCCTCCCTCTCTCGTCCAGGTGGCTTTGACATGGTGTTGCAATCGCTGTTGCTGGCTTGTGCGATTTAAAAACTTCCTATAAGAGTATAATTTAACAGCACATAACTATAAAAGAGACGACAATTTTATTTGCACGAATTATCCTATAGACATATAACAGTCCTAATGATTCCTTGAGGCCTTGCAGTGTCACAATGTTCTCCATGGTTCCACAGGCCCCACAGTGTCATGTGACTCCTCTGTTCCATGAGTCCTGCAATGTCACAATGGACCTTTGGACCAATGGACCATGGGGCTTTGCAGTGTCACAACGCTCTCCTTTGGCTCCACAGGGTCACAATGGAGCACTGATTACAGGCAGCCTCTCTGTGTTACCCTGGAGCTTTGTTTCCGTGGGGTCTCGCAGTGTCCCAATGGAGCCTTGGCTGGATGGGGCCTCACAGTGTCACAATGATGCCTACATTCCACTGAGGCACACGGCGTCACTAGGGTCCCCTTGCTTCCATGAGGCCCAGCAATGTCACAGTGGTGTCCATGAATCCATGAGGACTCACAGTATCCCAATGGTCTCTTGATCTCACATGGTCCCACAGTGTCCCAATGGTCCCTTGGTCTCACAAGGCCCCACAGTGTCCCAATGGTCACTTCTTCTCACATGGCCCCACAGTGTAACAATGGTCCCTTGGTTCCATGGTTCCTGGTCTGGTGCATTCCCCTTTCCCCTTCTCAGGCCACCCTGCCAGCTGAGAAATGCTCACTGGGCCAGGGCCTTGGCCAGCAGCCCCTGGGCTCAGCTCCTCTGGAGCTCATCAAAGACACTGTCTGCTCCAGGCTCAACCCTTCATCCCCTGGGGAGATGCCAAAGCCTCCACAGGGAACATTTCCCTTTGCTCAGGGGAATTTCTCACAGGTGCCTTGTAGTGACTCTTTGTGTCTGTGTGCACACAGGAGTGCCTGTGCTCAGGGAAATGTGGCAGAAATGCTGCTCTCTGAGGGCTTTGATTGCCTTGGATAGCTGAGCCAGTCAGGCCTGGAAGTAAGGTTAAGTCATGTCACCCTGATTCTTAAGATTTTCTAAAGCCTTCTGAGTTTCCATTCTGTTGGAGAACCTTCCCACACAATTTCTGTCAACAACATATTGTTTACAATCTTTTGTGGGGCTGGACAAACTTGATGTACTAGTGCTTTGGCCGATGTCTTTGGACACGTGGTCCATTCACTCTCCAATCCAATGTCACCTTTGGGAAAGTATAAAAGTTGGAGTCAGAGAATAAACTTTTCTCTTTACCTTGAAAATAGCAGGTGGCTCGCGTCGTGCTTTCACGTGTCTTATAGCGACAAAGTCACAAGCTGTAAGCAAAGTTAAATGCTGCTAAGAGTTGTTCTTTTGCTAATTTGTGAAGCTTAATAGAAGTTATAAGCGAAGTTGAATATTGTTAAGTGTTATTCCACAGCTCTGTTTAGCTTTTAGGCTGTATTCCTTTTATCCTTGCCCTCACTGTCCTTTCGTCACACACACACACACACACACACACACACCCACACACACACACACACACACAAACACACAGAGACACACAGACACCGGGACAGTTCTTGACTCCTTTTTGGTTTGATTGCCTGGATTTTGTTTGGTTTTGTTGTTGCTTTGTTTCCTTGGTGTGCCTGAAGTGTCCAGTCAGGAGCAGAGTGACTCTTGCCAAGGAACTCTGTGGTGCTGTCACTTAATATTAAAGCTGTTTTATGCTACTCCCCTGCTGGGGATTTTTATAAGTGCTCTCAAGCCCTCCTTCATAAGAGGGTGAAGGAGCCCTGGCCAAGCTCTGGCCCTGGGGGCACAGGGATGCTGCTAGGGGGTCCCTGTCTCCCTGTTCCAACTGTGACGGCCCTGAGTCCCTGTCCCCGTGTCAGGCTCTGGGCTTGATCTCCTCGAACATCCTCAGCAGGGGGCTGCAGCGCCAGGGGCAGGGAGACCCAGAGGGACACGGGATGCCACCGGGCACGAGCAGCTTTGGACTTCTCTGGGAGGAACTGTGAGTGGGAGCTGGCTTGAAGTGACCTCCCCAGTAAGGTCACAGAGCCCCTGAGATGTCACACTGCCTCCTGGGATGTCACAGCCCACCCTGAGATCTCACAAATCCCCCTTGTGATGTCACAGAGCCAGTGCTGCTCTAGCACTCTGGGATGTCATACAGTTGCGCTGTGATGGCACAGAAGACTCTGGCATCACAAAGTCAGCCCGTGTCACAATCCTTTAGTGCAAGCGGGAATCATGACAGTTCATTTTCCCCATCTCAGAATTAGCAGAAGTAGATAGGCTTATCATGAGAAACCGAATGTGATGAACATGTTAGAAATGCAAGGCTCCAAGTTATTAATTTTTAATTTAATAAAAGTTATTAAGTGTACCAAATATAAACTTTGAGAAAAATGAAAAAAAGCCACTATAAAAAAAAGTCAATGTGGAGCCCGGGATTGCCACCGGGTGAGACACAGGTTGGACAGCTGCAGCAGAGGGTCCTCTATGCTTCACACCGACCGTCCTGTCTGACCCATTTTTATACGATTTTCCTTGCCTGAGCCAGAGTCCCCTTTCTTCCTTTTCAAAGTGCATGTATTCATGTGGAGTTCTTTTCTCTGTGGCAAGTTGAACAATACGTGTCCGGAGAGTGATGAACACTTGTGTTTGCAGTCCCGGAATTCGGATTTGAGATGTACCTCCCTGATGGCTCTGACTATCTCGGTCTCGGATATTTATCGTGTATTTATCGTCCGGGTGTTTCTCGGACAACCTTGATGCATGATCCCTCTCTGGGCTGGCCACTTTCGTTCGCTTGTAAATAAAGTCCTCCCTCTCTCGTCCAGGTGGCTTTGACATGGTGTTGCAGTCGCAGTTGCTGGCTTGTGCGATTTAAAAACTTCCTATAAGAGTATAATTTAACAGCACATAACTATAAAAGAGACGACAATTTTATTTGCACGAATTATCCTATAGACATATAACAGTCCTAATGATTCCTTGAGGCCTTGCAGTGTCACAATGTTCTCCATGGTTCCACAGGCCCCACAGTGTCATGTGACTCCTCTGTTCCATGAGTCCTGCAATGTCACAATGGACCTTTGGACCAATGGACCATGGGGCTTTGCAGTGTCACAACGCTCTCCTTTGGCTCCACAGGGTCACAATGGAGCACTGATTACAGGCAGCCTCTCTGTGTTACCCTGGAGCTTTGTTTCCGTGGGGTCTCGCAGTGTCCCAATGGAGCCTTGGCTGGATGGGGCCTCACAGTGTCACAATGATGCCTACATTCCACTGAGGCACACGGCGTCACTAGGGTCCCCTTGCTTCCATGAGGCCCAGCAATGTCACAGTGGTGTCCATGAATCCATGAGGACTCACAGTATCCCAATGGTCTCTTGATCTCACATGGTCCCACAGTGTCCCAATGGTCCCTTGGTCTCACAAGGCCCCACAGTGTCCCAATGGTCACTTCTTCTCACATGGCCCCACAGTGTAACAATGGTCCCTTGGTTCCATGGTTCCTGGTCTGGTGCATTCCCCTTTCCCCTTCTCAGGCCACCCTGCCAGCTGAGAAATGCTCACTGGGCCAGGGCCTTGGCCAGCAGCCCCTGGGCTCAGCTCCTCTGGAGCTCATCACAGACACTGTCTGCTCCAGGCTCAACCCTTCATCCCCTGGGGAGATGCCAAAGCCTCCACAGGGAACATTTCCCTTTGCTCAGGGGAATTTCTCACAGGTGCCTTGTAGTGACTCTTTGTGTCTGTGTGCACACAGGAGTGCCTGTGCTCAGGGAAATGTGGCAGAAATGCTGCTCTCTGAGGGCTTTGATTGCCTTGGATAGCTGAGCCAGTCAGGCCTGGAAGTAAGGTTAAGTCATGTCACCCTGATTCTTAAGATTTTCTAAAGCCTTCTGAGTTTCCATTCTGTTGGAGAACCTTCCCACACAATTTCTGTCAACAACATATTGTTTACAATCTTTCATGGGGCTGGACAAACTTGATGTACTAGTGCTTTGTCCAATGTCTTTGGACAGGTGGTCCATTCACTCTCCAATCCAATGTCACCTTTGGGAAAGTATAAAAGTTGGAGTCAGAGAATAAACTTTTCTCTTTACCTTGAAAATAGCAGGTGGCTCGCGTCGTGCTTTCACGTGTCTTATAGCGACAAAGTCACAAGATGTAAGCAAAGTTAAATGCTGCTAAGAGTTGTTCTTTTGCTAATTTGTGAAGCTTAATAGAAGTTATAAGCAAAGTTGAATATTGTTAAGTGTTATTCCACAGCTCTGTTTAGCTTTTAGGCTGTATTCCTTTTATCCTTGCCCTCACTGTCCTTTCGTCACACACACACACACCCCCACACACACACACACACACACAAACACACAGAGACACACAGACACCGGGACAGTTCTTGACTCCTTTTTGGTTTGATTGCTTGGATTTTGTTTGGTTTTGTTGTTGCTTTGTTTCCTTGGTGTGCCTGAAGTGTCCAGTCAGGAGCAGAGTGACTCTTGCCAAGGAACTCTGTGGTGCTGTCACTTAATATTAAAGCTGTTTTATGCTACTCCCCTGCTGGGGATTTTTAAAGTGCTCTCAAGCCCTCCTTCATAAGAGGGTGAAGGAGCCCTGGCCAAGCTCTGGCCCTGGGGGCACAGGGATGCTGCTAGGGGGTCCCTGTCTCCCTGTTCCAACTGTGACGGCCCTGAGTCCCTGTCCCCGTGTCAGGCTCTGGGCTTGATCTCCTCGAACATCCTCAGCAGGGGGCTGCAGCGCCAGGGGCAGGGAGACCCAGAGGGACACGGGATGCCACCGGGCACGAGCAGCTTTGGACTTCTCTGGGAGGAACTGTGAGTGGGAGCTGGCTTGAAGTGACCTCCCCAGTAAGGTCACAGAGCCCCTGAGATGTCACACTGCCTCCTGGGATGTCACAGCCCACCCTGAGATCTCACAAATCCCCCTTGTGATGTCACAGAGCCAGTGCTGCTCTAGCACTCTGGGATGTCATACAGTTGCGCTGTGATGGCACAGAAGACTCTGGCATCACAAAGTCAGCCCGTGTCACAATCCTTTAGTGCAAGCGGGAATCATGACAGTTCATTTTCCCCATCTCAGAATTAGCAGAAGTAGATAGGCTTATCATGAGAAACCGAATGTGATGAACATGTTAGAAATGCAAGGCTCCAAGTTATTAATTTTTAATTTAATAAAAGTTATTAAGTGTACCAAATATAAACTTTGAGAAAAATGAAAAAAAGCCACTATAAAAAAATGTCAATGTGGAGCCCGGGATTGCCACCGGGTGAGACAGAGGTTTGACAGCTGCAGCAGAGGGTCCTCTATGCTTCACACCGACCGTCCTGTCTGACCCATTTTTATACGATTTTCCTTGCCTGAGCCAGAGTCCCCTTTCTTCCTTTTCAAAGTGCATGTATTCATGTGGAGTTCTTTTCTCTGTGGCAAGTTGAACAATACGTGTCCGGAGAGTGATGAACAACCTGTGTTTGCAGTCCCGGAATTCGGATTTGAGATGTACCTCCCTGATGGCTCTGACTATCTCGGTCTCGGATATTTATCGTGTATTTATCGTCCGGGTGTTTCTCGGACAACCTTGATGCATGATCCCTCTCTGGGCTGGCCACTTTCGTTCGCTTGTAAATAAAGTCCTCCCTCTCTCGTCCAGGTGGCTTTGACATGGTGTTGCAATCGCTGTTGCTGGCTTGTGCGATTTAAAAACTTCCTATAAGAGTATAATTTAACAGCACATAACTATAAAAGAGACGACAATTTTATTTGCACGAATTATCCTATAGACATATAACAGTCCTAATGATTCCTTGAGGCCTTGCAGTGTCACAATGTTCTCCATGGTTCCACAGGCCCCACAGTGTCATGTGACTCCTCTGTTCCATGAGTCCTGCAATGTCACAATGGACCTTTGGACCAATGGACCATGGGGCTTTGCAGTGTCACAACGCTCTCCTTTGGCTCCACAGGGTCACAATGGAGCACTGATTACAGGCAGCCTCTCTGTGTTACCCTGGAGCTTTGTTTCCGTGGGGTCTCGCAGTGTCCCAATGGAGCCTTGGCTGGATGGGGCCTCACAGTGTCACAATGATGCCTACATTCCACTGAGGCACACGGCGTCACTAGGGTCCCCTTGCTTCCATGAGGCCCAGCAATGTCACAGTGGTGTCCATGAATCCATGAGGACTCACAGTATCCCAATGGTCTCTTGATCTCACATGGTCCCACAGTGTCCCAATGGTCCCTTGGTCTCACAAGGCCCCACAGTGTCCCAATGGTCACTTCTTCTCACATGGCCCCACAGTGTAACAATGGTCCCTTGGTTCCATGGTTCCTGGTCTGGTGCATTCCCCTTTCCCCTTCTCAGGCCACCCTGCCAGCTGAGAAATGCTCACTGGGCCAGGGCCTTGGCCAGCAGCCCCTGGGCTCAGCTCCTCTGGAGCTCATCACAGACACTGTCTGCTCCAGGCTCAACCCTTCATCCCCTGGGGAGATGCCAAAGCCTCCACAGGGAACATTTCCCTTTGCTCAGGGGAATTTCTCACAGGTGCCTTGTAGTGACTCTTTGTGTCTGTGTGCACACAGGAGTGCCTGTGCTCAGGGAAATGTGGCAGAAATGCTGCTCTCTGAGGGCTTTGATTGCCTTGGATAGCTGAGCCAGTCAGGCCTGGAAGTAAGGTTAAGTCATGTCACCCTGATTCTTAAGATTTTCTAAAGCCTTCTGAGTTTCCATTCTGTTGGAGAACCTTCCCACACAATTTCTGTCAACAACATATTGTTTACAATCTTTTATGGGGCTGGACAAACTTGATGTACTAGTGCTTTGTCCAATGTCTTTGGACAGGTGGTCCATTCACTCTCCAATCCAATGTCACCTTTGGGAAAGTATAAAAGTTGGAGTCAGAGAATAAACTTTTCTCTTTACCTTGAAAATAGCAGGTGGCTCGCATCGTGCTTTCACGTGTCTTATAGCGACAAAGTCACAAGCTGTAAGCAAAGTTAAATGCTGCTAAGAGTTGTTCTTTTGCTAATTTGTGAAGCTTAATAGAAGTTATAAGCAAAGTTGAATATTGTTAAGTGTTATTCCACAGCTCTGTTTAGCTTTTAGGCTGTATTCCTTTTATCCTTGCCCTCACTGTCCTTTCGTCACACACACACACACCCCCACACACACACACACACACACAAACACACAGAGACACACAGACACCGGGACAGTTCTTGACTCCTTTTTGGTTTGATTGCTTGGATTTTGTTTGGTTTTGTTGTTGCTTTGTTTCCTTGGTGTGCCTGAAGTGTCCAGTCAGGAGCAGAGTGACTCTTGCCAAGGAACTCTGTGGTGCTGTCACTTAATATTAAAGCTGTTTTATGCTACTCCCCTGCTGGGGATTTTTAAAGTGCTCTCAAGCCCTCCTTCATAAGAGGGTGAAGGAGCCCTGGCCAAGCTCTGGCCCTGGGGGCACAGGGATGCTGCTAGGGGGTCCCTGTCTCCCTGTTCCAACTGTGACGGCCCTGAGTCCCTGTCCCCGTGTCAGGCTCTGGGCTTGATCTCCTCGAACATCCTCAGCAGGGGGCTGCAGCGCCAGGGGCAGGGGGACCCAGAGGGACACGGGATGCCACCGGGCACGAGCAGCTTTGGACTTCTCTGGGAGGAACTGTGAGTGGGAGCTGGCTTGAAGTGACCTCCCCAGTAAGGTCACAGAGCCCCTGAGATGTCACACTGCCTCCTGGGATGTCACAGCCCACCCTGAGATCTCACAAATCCCCCTTGTGATGTCACAGAGCCAGTGCTGCTCTAGCACTCTGGGATGTCATACAGTTGCGCTGTGATGGCACAGAAGACTCTGGCATCACAAAGTCAGCCCGTGTCACAATCCTTTAGTGCAAGCGGGAATCATGACAGTTCATTTTCCCCATCTCAGAATTAGCAGAAGTAGATAGGCTTATCATGAGAAACCGAATGTGATGAACATGTTAGAAATGCAAGGCTCCAAGTTATTAATTTTTAATTTAATAAAAGTTATTAAGTGTACCAAATATAAACTTTGAGAAAAATGAAAAAAAGCCACTATAAAAAAAAGTCAATGTGGAGCCCGGGATTGCCACCGGGTGAGACACAGGTTTGACAGCTGCAGCAGAGGGTCCTCTATGCTTCACACCGACCGTCCTGTCTGACCCATTTTTATACGATTTTCCTTGCCTGAGCCAGAGTCCCCTTTCTTCCTTTTCAAAGTGCATGTATTCATGTGGAGTTCTTTTCTCTGTGGCAAGTTGAACAATACGTGTCCGGAGAGTGATGAACAACCTGTGTTTGCAGTCCCGGAATTCGGATTTGAGATGTACCTCCCTGCTGGCTCTGACTATCTCGGTCTCGGATATTTATCGTGTATTTATCGTCCGGGTGTTTCTCGGACAACCTTGATGCATGATCCCTCTCTGGGCTGGCCACTTTCGTTCGCTTGTAAATAAAGTCCTCCCTCTCTCGTCCAGGTGGCTTTGACATGGTGTTGCAATCGCTGTTGCTGGCTTGTGCGATTTAAAAACTTCCTATAAGAGTATAATTTAACAGCACATAACTATAAAAGAGACGACAATTTTATTTGCACGAATTATCCTATAGACATATAACAGTCCTAATGATTCCTTGAGGCCTTGCAGTGTCACAATGTTCTCCATGGTTCCACAGGCCCCACAGTGTCATGTGACTCCTCTGTTCCATGAGTCCTGCAATGTCACAATGGACCTTTGGACCAATGGACCATGGGGCTTTGCAGTGTCACAACGCTCTCCTTTGGCTCCACAGGGTCACAATGGAGCACTGATTACAGGCAGCCTCTCTGTGTTACCCTGGAGCTTTGTTTCCGTGGGGTCTCGCAGTGTCCCAATGGAGCCTTGGCTGGATGGGGCCTCACAGTGTCACAATGATGCCTACATTCCACTGAGGCACACGGCGTCACTAGGGTCCCCTTGCTTCCATGAGGCCCAGCAATGTTACAGTGGTGTCCATGAATCCATGAGGACTCACAGTATCCCAATGGTCTCTTGATCTCACATGGTCCCACAGTGTCCCAATGGTCCCTTGGTCTCACAAGGCCCCACAGTGTCCCAATGGTCACTTCTTCTCACATGGCCCCACAGTGTAACAATGGTCCCTTGGTTCCATGGTTCCTGGTCTGGTGCATTCCCCTCTCCCCTTCTCAGGCCGCCCTGCCAGCTGAGAAATGCTCACTGGGCCTGGGCCTTGGCCAGCAGCCCCTGGGCTCAGCTCCTCTGGAGCTCATCACAGACACTGTCTGCTCCAGGCTCAACCCTTCATCCCCTGGGGAGATGCCAAAGCCTCCACAGGGAACATTTCCCTTTGCTCAGGGGAATTTCTCACAGGTGCCTTGTAGTGACTCTTTGTGTCTGTGTGCACACAGGAGTGCCTGTGCTCAGGGAAATGTGGCAGAAATGCTGCTCTCTGAGGGCTTTGATTGCCTTGGATAGCTGAGCCAGTCAGGCCTGGAAGTAAGGTTAAGTCATGTCACCCTGATTCTTAAGATTTTCTAAAGCCTTCTGAGTTTCCATTCTGTTGGAGAACCTTCCCACACAATTTCTGTCAACAACATATTGTTTACAATCTTTTATGGGGCTGGACAAACTTGATGTACTAGTGCTTTGTCCAATGTCTTTGGACAGGTGGTCCATTCACTCTCCAATCCAATGTCACCTTTGGGAAAGTATAAAAGTTGGAGTCAGAGAATAAACTTTTCTCTTTACCTTGAAAATAGCAGGTGGCTCGCATCATGCTTTCACGTGTCTTATAGCGACAAAGTCACAAGCTGTAAGCAAAGTTAAATGCTGCTAAGAGTTGTTCTTTTGCTAATTTGTGAAGCTTAATAGAAGTTATAAGCAAAGTTGAATATTGTTAAGTGTTATTCCACAGCTCTGTTTAGCTTTTAGGCTGTATTCCTTTTATCCTTGCCCTCACTGTCCTTTCGTCACACACACACACACACACACACCCACACCCACACACACACACACACACACAAACACACAGAGACACACAGACACCGGGACAGTTCTTGACTCCTTTTTGGTTTGATTGCCTGGATTTTGTTTGGTTTTGTTGTTGCTTTGTTTCCTTGGTGTGCCTGAAGTGTCCAGTCAGGAGCAGAGTGACTCTTGCCAAGGAACTCTGTGGTGCTGTCACTTAATATTAAAGCTGTTTTATGCTACTCCCCTGCTGGGGATTTTTAAAGTGCTCTCAAGCCCTCCTTCATAAGAGGGTGAAGGAGCCCTGGCCAAGCTCTGGCCCTGGGGGCACAGGGATGCTGCTAGGGGGTCCCTGTCTCCCTGTTCCAACTGTGACGGCCCTGAGTCCCTGTCCCCGTGTCAGGCTCTGGGCTTGATCTCCTCGAACATCCTCAGCAGGGGGCTGCAGCGCCAGGGGCAGGGGGACCCAGAGGGACACGGGATGCCACTGGGCACGAGCAGCTTTGGACTTCTCTGGGAGGAACTGTGAGTGGGAGCTGGCTTGAAGTGACCTCCCCAGTAAGGTCACAGAGCCCCTGAGATGTCACACTGCCTCCTGGGATGTCACAGCCCACCCTGAGATCTCACAAATCCCCCTTGTGATGTCACAGAGCCAGTGCTGCTCTGTCACTCTGGGATGTCATACAGTTGCGCTGTGATGGCACAGAAGACTCTGGCATCACAAAGTCAGCCCGTGTCACAATCCTTTAGTGCAAGCGGGAATCATGACAGTTCATTTTCCCCATCTCAGAATTAGCAGAAGTAGATAGGCTTATCATGAGAAACCGAATGTGATGAACATGTTAGAAATGCAAGGCTCCAAGTTATTAATTTTTAATTTAATAAAAGTTATTAAGTGTACCAAATATAAACTTTGAGAAAAATGAAAAAAAGCCACTATAAAAAAATGTCAATGTGGAGCCCGGGATTGCCACCGGGTGAGACAGAGGTTTGACAGCTGCAGCAGAGGGTCCTCTATGCTTCACACCGACCGTCCTGTCTGACCCATTTTTATACGATTTTCCTTGCCTGAGCCAGAGTCCCCTTTCTTCCTTTTCAAAGTGCATGTATTCATGTGGAGTTCTTTTCTCTGTGGCAAGTTGAACAATACGTGTCCGGAGAGTGATGAACAACCTGTGTTTGCAGTCCCGGAATTCGGATTTGAGATGTACCTCCCTGATGGCTCTGACTATCTCGGTCTCGGATATTTATCGTGTATTTATCGTCCGGGTGTTTCTCGGACAACCTTGATGCATGATCCCTCTCTGGGCTGGCCACTTTCGTTCGCTTGTAAATAAAGTCCTCCCTCTCTCGTCCAGGTGGCTTTGACATGGTGTTGCAATCGCTGTTGCTGGCTTGTGCGATTTAAAAACTTCCTATAAGAGTATAATTTAACAGCACATAACTATAAAAGAGACGACAATTTTATTTGCACGAATTATCCTATAGACATATAACAGTCCTAATGATTCCTTGAGGCCTTGCAGTGTCACAATGTTCTCCATGGTTCCACAGGCCCCACAGTGTCATGTGACTCCTCTGTTCCATGAGTCCTGCAATGTCACAATGGACCTTTGGACCAATGGACCATGGGGCTTTGCAGTGTCACAACGCTCTCCTTTGGCTCCACAGGGTCACAATGGAGCACTGATTACAGGCAGCCTCTCTGTGTTACCCTGGAGCTTTGTTTCCGTGGGGTCTCGCAGTGTCCCAATGGAGCCTTGGCTGGATGGGGCCTCACAGTGTCACAATGATGCCTACATTCCACTGAGGCACACGGCGTCACTAGGGTCCCCTTGCTTCCATGAGGCCCAGCAATGTCACAGTGGTGTCCATGAATCCATGAGGACTCACAGTATCCCAATGGTCTCTTGATCTCACATGGTCCCACAGTGTCCCAATGGTCCCTTGGTCTCACAAGGCCCCACAGTGTCCCAATGGTCACTTCTTCTCACATGGCCCCACAGTGTAACAATGGTCCCTTGGTTCCATGGTTCCTGGTCTGGTGCATTCCCCTTTCCCCTTCTCAGGCCACCCTGCCAGCTGAGAAATGCTCACTGGGCCAGGGCCTTGGCCAGCAGCCCCTGGGCTCAGCTCCTCTGGAGCTCATCACAGACACTGTCTGCTCCAGGCTCAACCCTTCATCCCCTGGGGAGATGCCAAAGCCTCCACAGGGAACATTTCCCTTTGCTCAGGGTAATTTCTCACAGGTGCCTTGTAGTGACTCTTTGTGTCTGTGTGCACACAGGAGTGCCTGTGCTCAGGGAAATGTGGCAGAAATGCTGCTCTCTGAGGGCTTTGATTGCCTTGGATAGCTGAGCCAGTCAGGCCTGGAAGTAAGGTTAAGTCATGTCACCCTGATTCTTAAGATTTTCTAAAGCCTTCTGAGTTTCCATTCTGTTGGAGAACCTTCCCACACAATTTCTGTCAACAACATATTGTTTACAATCTTTTATGGGGCTGGACAAACTTGATGTACTAGTGCTTTGTCCAATGTCTTTGGACAGGTGGTCCATTCACTCTCCAATCCAATGTCACCTTTGGGAAAGTATAAAAGTTGGAGTCAGAGAATAAACTTTTCTCTTTACCTTGAAAATAGCAGGTGGCTCGCGTCGTGCTTTCACGTGTCTTATAGCGACAAAGTCACAAGCTGTAAGCAAAGTTAAATGCTGCTAAAAGATGTTCTTTTGCTAATTTGTGAAGCTTAATAGAAGTTATAAGCGAAGTTGAATATTGTTAAGTGTTATTCCACAGCTCTCTTTAGCTTTTAGGCTGTATTCCTTTTATCCTTGCCCTCACTGTCCTTTCGTCACACACACACACACACACACACACACACCCACACACACACACACACACAAACACACAGAGACACACAGACACCGGGACAGTTCTTGACTCCTTTTCGGTTTGATTGCCTGGATTTTGTTTGGTTTTCTTGTTGCTTTGTTTCCTTGGTGTGCCTGAAGTGTCCAGTCAGGAGCAGAGTGACTCTTGCCAAGGAACTCTGTGGTGCTGTCACTTAATATTAAAGCTGTTTTATGCTACTCCCCTGCTGGGGATTTTTAAAGTGCTCTCAAGCCCTCCTTCATAAGAGGGTGAAGGAGCCCTGGCCAAGCTCTGGCCCTGGGGGCACAGGGATGCTGCTAGGGGGTCCCTGTCTCCCTGTTCCAACTGTGACGGCCCTGAGTCCCTGTCCCCGTGTCAGGCTCTGGGCTTGATCTCCTCGAACATCCTCAGCAGGGGGATGCAGCGCCAGGGGCAGGGGGACCCAGAGGGACACGGGATGCCACCGGGCACGAGCAGCTTTGGACTTCTCTGGGAGGAACTGTGAGTGGGAGCTGGCTTGAAGTGACCTCCCCAGTAAGGTCACAGAGCCCCTGAGATGTCACACTGCCTCCTGGGATGTCACAGCCCACCCTGAGATCTCACAAATCCCCCTTGTGATGTCACAGAGCCAGTGCTGCTCTAGCACTCTGGGATGTCATACAGTTGCGCTGTGATGGCACAGAATACTCTGGCATTACAAAGCCAGCCCGTGTCACAATCCTCTAGTGCAAGCGGGAATCATGACAGTTCATTTTCCCCATCTCAGAATTAGCAGAAGTAGATAGGCTTATCATGAGAAACCGAATGTGATGAACATGTTAGAAATGCAAGGCTCCAAGTTATTAATTTTTAATTTAATAAAAGTTATTAAGTGTACCAAATATAAACTTTGAGAAAAATGAAAAAAAGCCACTATAAAAAAAAGTCAATGTGGAGCCCGGGATTGCCACCGGGTGAGACACAGGTTGGACAGCTGCAGCAGAGGGTCCTCTATGCTTCACACCGACCGTCCTGTCTGACCCATTTTTATACGATTTTCCTTGCCTGAGCCAGAGTCCCCTTTCTTCCTTTTCAAAGTGCATGTATTCATGTGGAGTTCTTTTCTCTGTGGCAAGTTGAACAATACGTGTCCGGAGAGTGATGAACACCTGTGTTTGCAGTCCCGGAATTCGGATTTGAGATGTACCTCCCTGATGGCTCTGACTATCTCGGTCTCGGATATTTATTGTGTATTTATCGTCCGGGTGTTTCTCGGACAACCTTGATGCATGATCCCTCTCTGGGCTGGCCACTTTCGTTCGCTTGTAAATAAAGTCCTCCCTCTCTCGTCCAGGTGGCTTTGACATGGTGTTGCAATCGCTGTTGCTGGCTTGTGCGATTTAAAAACTTCCTATAAGAGTATAATTTAACAGCACATAACTATAAAAGAGACGACAATTTTATTTGCACGAATTATCCTATAGACATATAACAGTCCTAATGATTCCTTGAGGCCTTGCAGTGTCACAATGTTCTCCATGGTTCCACAGGCCCCACAGTGTCATGTGACTCCTCTGTTCCATGAGTCCTGCAATGTCACAATGGACCTTTGGACCAATGGACCATGGGGCTTTGCAGTGTCACAACGCTCTCCTTTGGCTCCACAGGGTCACAATGGAGCACTGATTACAGGCAGCCTCTCTGTGTTACCCTGGAGCTTTGTTTCCGTGGGGTCTCGCAGTGTCCCAATGGAGCCTTGGCTGGATGGGGCCTCACAGTGTCACAATGATGCCTACATTCCACTGAGGCACACGGCGTCACTAGGGTCCCCTTGCTTCCATGAGGCCCAGCAATGTCACAGTGGTGTCCATGAATCCATGAGGACTCACAGTATCCCAATGGTCTCTTGATCTCACATGGTCCCACAGTGTCCCAATGGTCCCTTGGTCTCACAAGGCCCCACAGTGTCCCAATGGTCACTTCTTCTCACATGGCCCCACAGTGTAACAATGGTCCCTTGGTTCCATGGTTCCTGGTCTGGTGCATTCCCCTTTCCCCTTCTCAGGCCACCCTGCCAGCTGAGAAATGCTCACTGGGCCAGGGCCTTGGCCAGCAGCCCCTGGGCTCAGCTCCTCTGGAGCTCATCAAAGACACTGTCTGCTCCAGGCTCAACCCTTCATCCCCTGGGGAGATGCCAAAGCCTCCACAGGGAACATTTCCCTTTGCTCAGGGGAATTTCTCACAGGTGCCTTGTAGTGACTCTTTGTGTCTGTGTGCACACAGGAGTGCCTGTGCTCAGGGAAATGTGGCAGAAATGCTGCTCTCTGAGGGCTTTGATTGCCTTGGATAGCTGAGCCAGTCAGGCCTGGAAGTAAGGTTAAGTCATGTCACCCTGATTCTTAAGATTTTCTAAAGCCTTCTGAGTTTCCATTCTGTTGGAGAACCTTCCCACACAATTTCTGTCAACAACATATTGTTTACAATCTTTTGTGGGGCTGGACAAACTTGATGTACTAGTGCTTTGGCCGATGTCTTTGGACACGTGGTCCATTCACTCTCCAATCCAATGTCACCTTTGGGAAAGTATAAAAGTTGGAGTCAGAGAATAAACTTTTCTCTTTACCTTGAAAATAGCAGGTGGCTCGCGTCGTGCTTTCACGTGTCTTATAGCGACAAAGTCACAAGCTGTAAGCAAAGTTAAATGCTGCTAAGAGTTGTTCTTTTGCTAATTTGTGAAGCTTAATAGAAGTTATAAGCGAAGTTGAATATTGTTAAGTGTTATTCCACAGCTCTGTTTAGCTTTTAGGCTGTATTCCTTTTATCCTTGCCCTCACTGTCCTTTCGTCACACACACACACACACACACACACACCCACACACACACACACACACACAAACACACAGAGACACACAGACACCGGGACAGTTCTTGACTCCTTTTTGGTTTGATTGCCTGGATTTTGTTTGGTTTTGTTGTTGCTTTGTTTCCTTGGTGTGCCTGAAGTGTCCAGTCAGGAGCAGAGTGACTCTTGCCAAGGAACTCTGTGGTGCTGTCACTTAATATTAAAGCTGTTTTATGCTACTCCCCTGCTGGGGATTTTTATAAGTGCTCTCAAGCCCTCCTTCATAAGAGGGTGAAGGAGCCCTGGCCAAGCTCTGGCCCTGGGGGCACAGGGATGCTGCTAGGGGGTCCCTGTCTCCCTGTTCCAACTGTGACGGCCCTGAGTCCCTGTCCCCGTGTCAGGCTCTGGGCTTGATCTCCTCGAACATCCTCAGCAGGGGGCTGCAGCGCCAGGGGCAGGGAGACCCAGAGGGACACGGGATGCCACCGGGCACGAGCAGCTTTGGACTTCTCTGGGAGGAACTGTGAGTGGGAGCTGGCTTGAAGTGACCTCCCCAGTAAGGTCACAGAGCCCCTGAGATGTCACACTGCCTCCTGGGATGTCACAGCCCACCCTGAGATCTCACAAATCCCCCTTGTGATGTCACAGAGCCAGTGCTGCTCTAGCACTCTGGGATGTCATACAGTTGCGCTGTGATGGCACAGAAGACTCTGGCATCACAAAGTCAGCCCGTGTCACAATCCTTTAGTGCAAGCGGGAATCATGACAGTTCATTTTCCCCATCTCAGAATTAGCAGAAGTAGATAGGCTTATCATGAGAAACCGAATGTGATGAACATGTTAGAAATGCAAGGCTCCAAGTTATTAATTTTTAATTTAATAAAAGTTATTAAGTGTACCAAATATAAACTTTGAGAAAAATGAAAAAAAGCCACTATAAAAAAAAGTCAATGTGGAGCCCGGGATTGCCACCGGGTGAGACACAGGTTGGACAGCTGCAGCAGAGGGTCCTCTATGCTTCACACCGACCGTCCTGTCTGACCCATTTTTATACGATTTTCCTTGCCTGAGCCAGAGTCCCCTTTCTTCCTTTTCAAAGTGCATGTATTCATGTGGAGTTCTTTTCTCTGTGGCAAGTTGAACAATACGTGTCCGGAGAGTGATGAACACCTGTGTTTGCAGTCCCGGAATTCGGATTTGAGATGTACCTCCCTGATGGCTCTGACTATCTCGGTCTCGGATATTTATTGTGTATTTATCGTCCGGGTGTTTCTCGGACAACCTTGATGCATGATCCCTCTCTGGGCTGGCCACTTTCGTTCGCTTGTAAATAAAGTCCTCCCTCTCTCGTCCAGGTGGCTTTGACATGGTGTTGCAGTCGCAGTTGCTGGCTTGTGCGATTTAAAAACTTCCTATAAGAGTATAATTTAACAGCACATAACTATAAAAGAGACGACAATTTTATTTGCACGAATTATCCTATAGACATATAACAGTCCTAATGATTCCTTGAGGCCTTGCAGTGTCACAATGTTCTCCATGGTTCCACAGGCCCCACAGTGTCATGTGACTCCTCTGTTCCATGAGTCCTGCAATGTCACAATGGACCTTTGGACCAATGGACCATGGGGCTTTGCAGTGTCACAACGCTCTCCTTTGGCTCCACAGGGTCACAATGGAGCACTGATTACAGGCAGCCTCTCTGTGTTACCCTGGAGCTTTGTTTCCGTGGGGTCTCGCAGTGTCCCAATGGAGCCTTGGCTGGATGGGGCCTCACAGTGTCACAATGATGCCTACATTCCACTGAGGCACACGGCGTCACTAGGGTCCCCTTGCTTCCATGAGGCCCAGCAATGTCACAGTGGTGTCCATGAATCCATGAGGACTCACAGTATCCCAATGGTCTCTTGATCTCACATGGTCCCACAGTGTCCCAATGGTCCCTTGGTCTCACAAGGCCCCACAGTGTCCCAATGGTCACTTCTTCTCACATGGCCCCACAGTGTAACAATGGTCCCTTGGTTCCATGGTTCCTGGTCTGGTGCATTCCCCTTTCCCCTTCTCAGGCCACCCTGCCAGCTGAGAAATGCTCACTGGGCCAGGGCCTTGGCCAGCAGCCCCTGGGCTCAGCTCCTCTGGAGCTCATCACAGACACTGTCTGCTCCAGGCTCAACCCTTCATCCCCTGGGGAGATGCCAAAGCCTCCACAGGGAACATTTCCCTTTGCTCAGGGGAATTTCTCACAGGTGCCTTGTAGTGACTCTTTGTGTCTGTGTGCACACAGGAGTGCCTGTGCTCAGGGAAATGTGGCAGAAATGCTGCTCTCTGAGGGCTTTGATTGCCTTGGATAGCTGAGCCAGTCAGGCCTGGAAGTAAGGTTAAGTCATGTCACCCTGATTCTTAAGATTTTCTAAAGCCTTCTGAGTTTCCATTCTGTTGGAGAACCTTCCCACACAATTTCTGTCAACAACATATTGTTTACAATCTTTCATGGGGCTGGACAAACTTGATGTACTAGTGCTTTGTCCAATGTCTTTGGACAGGTGGTCCATTCACTCTCCAATCCAATGTCACCTTTGGGAAAGTATAAAAGTTGGAGTCAGAGAATAAACTTTTCTCTTTACCTTGAAAATAGCAGGTGGCTCGCGTCGTGCTTTCACGTGTCTTATAGCGACAAAGTCACAAGATGTAAGCAAAGTTAAATGCTGCTAAGAGTTGTTCTTTTGCTAATTTGTGAAGCTTAATAGAAGTTATAAGCAAAGTTGAATATTGTTAAGTGTTATTCCACAGCTCTGTTTAGCTTTTAGGCTGTATTCCTTTTATCCTTGCCCTCACTGTCCTTTCGTCACACACACACACACACACACACACACACCCACACACACACACACACACACAAACACACAGAGACACACAGACACCGGGACAGTTCTTGACTCCTTTTTGGTTTGATTGCTTGGATTTTGTTTGGTTTTGTTGTTGCTTTGTTTCCTTGGTGTGCCTGAAGTGTCCAGTCAGGAGCAGAGTGACTCTTGCCAAGGAACTCTGTGGTGCTGTCACTTAATATTAAAGCTGTTTTATGCTACTCCCCTGCTGGGGATTTTTAAAGTGCTCTCAAGCCCTCCTTCATAAGAGGGTGAAGGAGCCCTGGCCAAGCTCTGGCCCTGGGGGCACAGGGATGCTGCTAGGGGGTCCCTGTCTCCCTGTTCCAACTGTGACGGCCCTGAGTCCCTGTCCCCGTGTCAGGCTCTGGGCTTGATCTCCTCGAACATCCTCAGCAGGGGGCTGCAGCGCCAGGGGCAGGGAGACCCAGAGGGACACGGGATGCCACCGGGCACGAGCAGCTTTGGACTTCTCTGGGAGGAACTGTGAGTGGGAGCTGGCTTGAAGTGACCTCCCCAGTAAGGTCACAGAGCCCCTGAGATGTCACACTGCCTCCTGGGATGTCACAGCCCACCCTGAGATCTCACAAATCCCCCTTGTGATGTCACAGAGCCAGTGCTGCTCTAGCACTCTGGGATGTCATACAGTTGCGCTGTGATGGCACAGAAGACTCTGGCATCACAAAGTCAGCCCGTGTCACAATCCTTTAGTGCAAGCGGGAATCATGACAGTTCATTTTCCCCATCTCAGAATTAGCAGAAGTAGATAGGCTTATCATGAGAAACCGAATGTGATGAACATGTTAGAAATGCAAGGCTCCAAGTTATTAATTTTTAATTTAATAAAAGTTATTAAGTGTACCAAATATAAACTTTGAGAAAAATGAAAAAAAGCCACTATAAAAAAATGTCAATGTGGAGCCCGGGATTGCCACCGGGTGAGACAGAGGTTTGACAGCTGCAGCAGAGGGTCCTCTATGCTTCACACCGACCGTCCTGTCTGACCCATTTTTATACGATTTTCCTTGCCTGAGCCAGAGTCCCCTTTCTTCCTTTTCAAAGTGCATGTATTCATGTGGAGTTCTTTTCTCTGTGGCAAGTTGAACAATACGTGTCCGGAGAGTGATGAACAACCTGTGTTTGCAGTCCCGGAATTCGGATTTGAGATGTACCTCCCTGCTGGCTCTGACTATCTCGGTCTCGGATATTTATCGTGTATTTATCGTCCGGGTGTTTCTCGGACAACCTTGATGCATGATCCCTCTCTGGGCTGGCCACTTTCGTTCGCTTGTAAATAAAGTCCTCCCTCTCTCGTCCAGGTGGCTTTGACATGGTGTTGCAATCGCTGTTGCTGGCTTGTGCGATTTAAAAACTTCCTATAAGAGTATAATTTAACAGCACATAACTATAAAAGAGACGACAATTTTATTTGCACGAATTATCCTATAGACATATAACAGTCCTAATGATTCCTTGAGGCCTTGCAGTGTCACAATGTTCTCCATGGTTCCACAGGCCCCACAGTGTCATGTGACTCCTCTGTTCCATGAGTCCTGCAATGTCACAATGGACCTTTGGACCAATGGACCATGGGGCTTTGCAGTGTCACAACGCTCTCCTTTGGCTCCACAGGGTCACAATGGAGCACTGATTACAGGCAGCCTCTCTGTGTTACCCTGGAGCTTTGTTTCCGTGGGGTCTCGCAGTGTCCCAATGGAGCCTTGGCTGGATGGGGCCTCACAGTGTCACAATGATGCCTACATTCCACTGAGGCACACGGCGTCACTAGGGTCCCCTTGCTTCCATGAGGCCCAGCAATGTTACAGTGGTGTCCATGAATCCATGAGGACTCACAGTATCCCAATGGTCTCTTGATCTCACATGGTCCCACAGTGTCCCAATGGTCCCTTGGTCTCACAAGGCCCCACAGTGTCCCAATGGTCACTTCTTCTCACATGGCCCCACAGTGTAACAATGGTCCCTTGGTTCCATGGTTCCTGGTCTGGTGCATTCCCCTCTCCCCTTCTCAGGCCGCCCTGCCAGCTGAGAAATGCTCACTGGGCCTGGGCCTTGGCCAGCAGCCCCTGGGCTCAGCTCCTCTGGAGCTCATCACAGACACTGTCTGCTCTAGGCTCAACCCTTCATCCCCTGGGGAGATGCCAAAGCCTCCACAGGGAACATTTCCCTTTGCTCAGGGGAATTTCTCACAGGTGCCTTGTAGTGACTCTTTGTGTCTGTGTGCACACAGGAGTGCCTGTGCTCAGGGAAATGTGGCAGAAATGCTGCTCTCTGAGGGCTTTGATTGCCTTGGATAGCTGAGCCAGTCAGGCCTGGAAGTAAGGTTAAGTCATGTCACCCTGATTCTTAAGATTTTCTAAAGCCTTCTGAGTTTCCATTCTGTTGGAGAACCTTCCCACACAATTTCTGTCAACAACATATTGTTTACAATCTTTTATGGGGCTGGACAAACTTGATGTACTAGTGCTTTGTCCAATGTCTTTGGACAGGTGGTCCATTCACTCTCCAATCCAATGTCACCTTTGGGAAAGTATAAAAGTTGGAGTCAGAGAATAAACTTTTCTCTTTACCTTGAAAATAGCAGGTGGCTCGCATCGTGCTTTCACGTGTCTTATAGCGACAAAGTCACAAGCTGTAAGCAAAGTTAAATGCTGCTAAGAGTTGTTCTTTTGCTAATTTGTGAAGCTTAATAGAAGTTATAAGCAAAGTTGAATATTGTTAAGTGTTATTCCACAGCTCTGTTTAGCTTTTAGGCTGTATTCCTTTTATCCTTGCCCTCACTGTCCTTTCGTCACACACACACACACACCCACACACACACACACACACACAAACACACAGAGACACACAGACACCGGGACAGTTCTTGACTCCTTTTTGGTTTGATTGCTTGGATTTTGTTTGGTTTTGTTGTTGCTTTGTTTCCTTGGTGTGCCTGAAGTGTCCAGTCAGGAGCAGAGTGACTCTTGCCAAGGAACTCTGTGGTGCTGTCACTTAATATTAAAGCTGTTTTATGCTACTCCCCTGCTGGGGATTTTTAAAGTGCTCTCAAGCCCTCCTTCATAAGAGGGTGAAGGAGCCCTGGCCAAGCTCTGGCCCTGGGGGCACAGGGATGCTGCTAGGGGGTCCCTGTCTCCCTGTTCCAACTGTGACGGCCCTGAGTCCCTGTCCCCGTGTCAGGCTCTGGGCTTGATCTCCTCGAACATCCTCAGCAGGGGGCTGCAGCGCCAGGGGCAGGGGGACCCAGAGGGACACGGGATGCCACCGGGCACGAGCAGCTTTGGACTTCTCTGGGAGGAACTGTGAGTGGGAGCTGGCTTGAAGTGACCTCCCCAGTAAGGTCACAGAGCCCCTGAGATGTCACACTGCCTCCTGGGATGTCACAGCCCACCCTGAGATCTCACAAATCCCCCTTGTGATGTCACAGAGCCAGTGCTGCTCTGTCACTCTGGGATGTCATACAGTTGCGCTGTGATGGCACAGAAGACTCTGGCATCACAAAGTCAGCCCGTGTCACAATCCTTTAGTGCAAGCGGGAATCATGACAGTTCATTTTCCCCATCTCAGAATTAGCAGAAGTAGATAGGCTTATCATGAGAAACCGAATGTGATGAACATGTTAGAAATGCAAGGCTCCAAGTTATTAATTTTTAATTTAATAAAAGTTATTAAGTGTACCAAATATAAACTTTGAGAAAAATGAAAAAAAGCCACTATAAAAAAAAGTCAATGTGGAGCCCGGGATTGCCACCGGGTGAGACACAGGTTTGACAGCTGCAGCAGAGGGTCCTCTATGCTTCACACCGACCGTCCTGTCTGACCCATTTTTATACGATTTTCCTTGCCTGAGCCAGAGTCCCCTTTCTTCCTTTTCAAAGTGCATGTATTCATGTGGAGTTCTTTTCTCTGTGGCAAGTTGAACAATACGTGTCCGGAGAGTGATGAACAACCTGTGTTTGCAGTCCCGGAATTCGGATTTGAGATGTACCTCCCTGCTGGCTCTGACTATCTCGGTCTCGGATATTTATCGTGTATTTATCGTCCGGGTGTTTCTCGGACAACCTTGATGCATGATCCCTCTCTGGGCTGGCCACTTTCGTTCGCTTGTAAATAAAGTCCTCCCTCTCTCGTCCAGGTGGCTTTGACATGGTGTTGCAATCGCTGTTGCTGGCTTGTGCGATTTAAAAACTTCCTATAAGAGTATAATTTAACAGCACATAACTATAAAAGAGACGACAATTTTATTTGCACGAATTATCCTATAGACATATAACAGTCCTAATGATTCCTTGAGGCCTTGCAGTGTCACAATGTTCTCCATGGTTCCACAGGCCCCACAGTGTCATGTGACTCCTCTGTTCCATGAGTCCTGCAATGTCACAATGGACCTTTGGACCAATGGACCATGGGGCTTTGCAGTGTCACAACGCTCTCCTTTGGCTCCACAGGGTCACAATGGAGCACTGATTACAGGCAGCCTCTCTGTGTTACCCTGGAGCTTTGTTTCCGTGGGGTCTCGCAGTGTCCCAATGGAGCCTTGGCTGGATGGGGCCTCACAGTGTCACAATGATGCCTACATTCCACTGAGGCACACGGCGTCACTAGGGTCCCCTTGCTTCCATGAGGCCCAGCAATGTTACAGTGGTGTCCATGAATCCATGAGGACTCACAGTATCCCAATGGTCTCTTGATCTCACATGGTCCCACAGTGTCCCAATGGTCCCTTGGTCTCACAAGGCCCCACAGTGTCCCAATGGTCACTTCTTCTCACATGGCCCCACAGTGTAACAATGGTCCCTTGGTTCCATGGTTCCTGGTCTGGTGCATTCCCCTCTCCCCTTCTCAGGCCGCCCTGCCAGCTGAGAAATGCTCACTGGGCCTGGGCCTTGGCCAGCAGCCCCTGGGCTCAGCTCCTCTGGAGCTCATCACAGACACTGTCTGCTCTAGGCTCAACCCTTCATCCCCTGGGGAGATGCCAAAGCCTCCACAGGGAACATTTCCCTTTGCTCAGGGGAATTTCTCACAGGTGCCTTGTAGTGACTCTTTGTGTCTGTGTGCACACAGGAGTGCCTGTGCTCAGGGAAATGTGGCAGAAATGCTGCTCTCTGAGGGCTTTGATTGCCTTGGATAGCTGAGCCAGTCAGGCCTGGAAGTAAGGTTAAGTCATGTCACCCTGATTCTTAAGATTTTCTAAAGCCTTCTGAGTTTCCATTCTGTTGGAGAACCTTCCCACACAATTTCTGTCAACAACATATTGTTTACAATCTTTTATGGGGCTGGACAAACTTGATGTACTAGTGCTTTGTCCAATGTCTTTGGACAGGTGGTCCATTCACTCTCCAATCCAATGTCACCTTTGGGAAAGTATAAAAGTTGGAGTCAGAGAATAAACTTTTCTCTTTACCTTGAAAATAGCAGGTGGCTCGCATCATGCTTTCACGTGTCTTATAGCGACAAAGTCACAAGCTGTAAGCAAAGTTAAATGCTGCTAAGAGTTGTTCTTTTGCTAATTTGTGAAGCTTAATAGAAGTTATAAGCAAAGTTGAATATTGTTAAGTGTTATTCCACAGCTCTGTTTAGCTTTTAGGCTGTATTCCTTTTATCCTTGCCCTCACTGTCCTTTCGTCACACACACACACACACACACACCCACACCCACACACACACACACACACACAAACACACAGAGACACACAGACACCGGGACAGTTCTTGACTCCTTTTTGGTTTGATTGCCTGGATTTTGTTTGGTTTTGTTGTTGCTTTGTTTCCTTGGTGTGCCTGAAGTGTCCAGTCAGGAGCAGAGTGACTCTTGCCAAGGAACTCTGTGGTGCTGTCACTTAATATTAAAGCTGTTTTATGCTACTCCCCTGCTGGGGATTTTTAAAGTGCTCTCAAGCCCTCCTTCATAAGAGGGTGAAGGAGCCCTGGCCAAGCTCTGGCCCTGGGGGCACAGGGATGCTGCTAGGGGGTCCCTGTCTCCCTGTTCCAACTGTGACGGCCCTGAGTCCCTGTCCCCGTGTCAGGCTCTGGGCTTGATCTCCTCGAACATCCTCAGCAGGGGGCTGCAGCGCCAGGGGCAGGGGGACCCAGAGGGACACGGGATGCCACTGGGCACGAGCAGCTTTGGACTTCTCTGGGAGGAACTGTGAGTGGGAGCTGGCTTGAAGTGACCTCCCCAGTAAGGTCACAGAGCCCCTGAGATGTCACACTGCCTCCTGGGATGTCACAGCCCACCCTGAGATCTCACAAATCCCCCTTGTGATGTCACAGAGCCAGTGCTGCTCTGTCACTCTGGGATGTCATACAGTTGCGCTGTGATGGCACAGAAGACTCTGGCATCACAAAGTCAGCCCGTGTCACAATCCTTTAGTGCAAGCGGGAATCATGACAGTTCATTTTCCCCATCTCAGAATTAGCAGAAGTAGATAGGCTTATCATGAGAAACCGAATGTGATGAACATGTTAGAAATGCAAGGCTCCAAGTTATTAATTTTTAATTTAATAAAAGTTATTAAGTGTACCAAATATAAACTTTGAGAAAAATGAAAAAAAGCCACTATAAAAAAATGTCAATGTGGAGCCCGGGATTGCCACCGGGTGAGACAGAGGTTTGACAGCTGCAGCAGAGGGTCCTCTATGCTTCACACCGACCGTCCTGTCTGACCCATTTTTATACGATTTTCCTTGCCTGAGCCAGAGTCCCCTTTCTTCCTTTTCAAAGTGCATGTATTCATGTGGAGTTCTTTTCTCTGTGGCAAGTTGAACAATACGTGTCCGTAGAGTGATGAACAACCTGTGTTTGCAGTCCCGGAATTCGGATTTGAGATGTACCTCCCTGATGGCTCTGACTATCTCGGTCTCGGATATTTATCGTGTATTTATCGTCCGGGTGTTTCTCGGACAACCTTGATGCATGATCCCTCTCTGGGCTGGCCACTTTCGTTCGCTTGTAAATAAAGTCCTCCCTCTCTCGTCCAGGTGGCTTTGACATGGTGTTGCAATCGCTGTTGCTGGCTTGTGCGATTTAAAAACTTCCTATAAGAGTATAATTTAACAGCACATAACTATAAAAGAGACGACAATTTTATTTGCACGAATTATCCTATAGACATATAACAGTCCTAATGATTCCTTGAGGCCTTGCAGTGTCACAATGTTCTCCATGGTTCCACAGGCCCCACAGTGTCATGTGACTCCTCTGTTCCATGAGTCCTGCAATGTCACAATGGACCTTTGGACCAATGGACCATGGGGCTTTGCAGTGTCACAACGCTCTCCTTTGGCTCCACAGGGTCACAATGGAGCACTGATTACAGGCAGCCTCTCTGTGTTACCCTGGAGCTTTGTTTCCGTGGGGTCTCGCAGTGTCCCAATGGAGCCTTGGCTGGATGGGGCCTCACAGTGTCACAATGATGCCTACATTCCACTGAGGCACACGGCGTCACTAGGGTCCCCTTGCTTCCATGAGGCCCAGCAATGTCACAGTGGTGTCCATGAATCCATGAGGACTCACAGTATCCCAATGGTCTCTTGATCTCACATGGTCCCACAGTGTCCCAATGGTCCCTTGGTCTCACAAGGCCCCACAGTGTCCCAATGGTCACTTCTTCTCACATGGCCCCACAGTGTAACAATGGTCCCTTGGTTCCATGGTTCCTGGTCTGGTGCATTCCCCTTTCCCCTTCTCAGGCCACCCTGCCAGCTGAGAAATGCTCACTGGGCCAGGGCCTTGGCCAGCAGCCCCTGGGCTCAGCTCCTCTGGAGCTCATCACAGACACTGTCTGCTCCAGGCTCAACCCTTCATCCCCTGGGGAGATGCCAAAGCCTCCACAGGGAACATTTCCCTTTGCTCAGGTTAATTTCTCACAGGTGCCTTGTAGTGACTCTTTGTGTCTGTGTGCACACAGGAGTGCCTGTGCTCAGGGAAATGTGGCAGAAATGCTGCTCTCTGAGGGCTTTGATTGCCTTGGATAGCTGAGCCAGTCAGGCCTGGAAGTAAGGTTAAGTCATGTCACCCTGATTCTTAAGATTTTCTAAAGCCTTCTGAGTTTCCATTCTGTTGGAGAACCTTCCCACACAATTTCTGTCAACAACATATTGTTTACAATCTTTTATGGGGCTGGACAAACTTGATGTACTAGTGCTTTGTCCAATGTCTTTGGACAGGTGGTCCATTCACTCTCCAATCCAATGTCACCTTTGGGAAAGTATAAAAGTTGGAGTCAGAGAATAAACTTTTCTCTTTACCTTGAAAATAGCAGGTGGCTCGCATCGTGCTTTCACGTGTCTTATAGCGACAAAGTCACAAGCTGTAAGCAAAGTTAAATGCTGCTAAGAGTTGTTCTTTTGCTAATTTGTGAAGCTTAATAGAAGTTATAAGCAAAGTTGAATATTGTTAAGTGTTATTCCACAGCTCTGTTTAGCTTTTAGGCTGTATTCCTTTTATCCTTGCCCTCACTGTCCTTTCGTCACACACACACACACACCCACACACACACACACACACACAAACACACAGAGACACACAGACACCGGGACAGTTCTTGACTCCTTTTTGGTTTGATTGCTTGGATTTTGTTTGGTTTTGTTGTTGCTTTGTTTCCTTGGTGTGCCTGAAGTGTCCAGTCAGGAGCAGAGTGACTCTTGCCAAGGAACTCTGTGGTGCTGTCACTTAATATTAAAGCTGTTTTATGCTACTCCCCTGCTGGGGATTTTTAAAGTGCTCTCAAGCCCTCCTTCATAAGAGGGTGAAGGAGCCCTGGCCAAGCTCTGGCCCTGGGGGCACAGGGATGCTGCTAGGGGGTCCCTGTCTCCCTGTTCCAACTGTGACGGCCCTGAGTCCCTGTCCCCGTGTCAGGCTCTGGGCTTGATCTCCTCGAACATCCTCAGCAGGGGGCTGCAGCGCCAGGGGCAGGGGGACCCAGAGGGACACGGGATGCCACCGGGCACGAGCAGCTTTGGACTTCTCTGGGAGGAACTGTGAGTGGGAGCTGGCTTGAAGTGACCTCCCCAGTAAGGTCACAGAGCCCCTGAGATGTCACACTGCCTCCTGGGATGTCACAGCCCACCCTGAGATCTCACAAATCCCCCTTGTGATGTCACAGAGCCAGTGCTGCTCTAGCACTCTGGGATGTCATACAGTTGCGCTGTGATGGCACAGAAGACTCTGGCATCACAAAGTCAGCCCGTGTCACAATCCTTTAGTGCAAGCGGGAATCATGACAGTTCATTTTCCCCATCTCAGAATTAGCAGAAGTAGATAGGCTTATCATGAGAAACCGAATGTGATGAACATGTTAGAAATGCAAGGCTCCAAGTTATTAATTTTTAATTTAATAAAAGTTATTAAGTGTACCAAATATAAACTTTGAGAAAAATGAAAAAAAGCCACTATAAAAAAAAGTCAATGTGGAGCCCGGGATTGCCACCGGGTGAGACACAGGTTTGACAGCTGCAGCAGAGGGTCCTCTATGCTTCACACCGACCGTCCTGTCTGACCCATTTTTATACGATTTTCCTTGCCTGAGCCAGAGTCCCCTTTCTTCCTTTTCAAAGTGCATGTATTCATGTGGAGTTCTTTTCTCTGTGGCAAGTTGAACAATACGTGTCCGGAGAGTGATGAACAACCTGTGTTTGCAGTCCCGGAATTCGGATTTGAGATGTACCTCCCTGCTGGCTCTGACTATCTCGGTCTCGGATATTTATCGTGTATTTATCGTCCGGGTGTTTCTCGGACAACCTTGATGCATGATCCCTCTCTGGGCTGGCCACTTTCGTTCGCTTGTAAATAAAGTCCTCCCTCTCTCGTCCAGGTGGCTTTGACATGGTGTTGCAATCGCTGTTGCTGGCTTGTGCGATTTAAAAACTTCCTATAAGAGTATAATTTAACAGCACATAACTATAAAAGAGACGACAATTTTATTTGCACGAATTATCCTATAGACATATAACAGTCCTAATGATTCCTTGAGGCCTTGCAGTGTCACAATGTTCTCCATGGTTCCACAGGCCCCACAGTGTCATGTGACTCCTCTGTTCCATGAGTCCTGCAATGTCACAATGGACCTTTGGACCAATGGACCATGGGGCTTTGCAGTGTCACAACGCTCTCCTTTGGCTCCACAGGGTCACAATGGAGCACTGATTACAGGCAGCCTCTCTGTGTTACCCTGGAGCTTTGTTTCCGTGGGGTCTCGCAGTGTCCCAATGGAGCCTTGGCTGGATGGGGCCTCACAGTGTCACAATGATGCCTACATTCCACTGAGGCACACGGCATCACTAGGGTCCCCTTGCTTCCATGAGGCCCAGCAATGTTACAGTGGTGTCCATGAATCCATGAGGACTCACAGTATCCCAATGGTCTCTTGATCTCACATGGTCCCACAGTGTCCCAATGGTCCCTTGGTCTCACAAGGCCCCACAGTGTCCCAATGGTCACTTCTTCTCACATGGCCCCACAGTGTAACAATGGTCCCTTGGTTCCATGGTTCCTGGTCTGGTGCATTCCCCTTTCCCCTTCTCAGGCCGCCCTGCCAGCTGAGAAATGCTCACTGGGCCAGGGCCTTGGCCAGCAGCCCCTGGGCTCAGCTCCTCTGGAGCTCATCACAGACACTGTCTGCTCTAGGCTCAACCCTTCATCCCCTGGGGAGATGCCAAAGCCTCCACAGGGAACATTTCCCTTTGCTCAGGGTAATTTCTCACAGGTGCCTTGTAGTGACTCTTTGTGTCTGTGTGCACACAGGAGTGCCTGTGCTCAGGGAAATGTGGCAGAAATGCTGCTCTCTGAGGGCTTTGATTGCCTTGGATAGCTGAGCCAGTCAGGCCTGGAAGTAAGGTTAAGTCATGTCACCCTGATTCTTAAGATTTTCTAAAGCCTTCTGAGTTTCCATTCTGTTGGAGAACCTTCCCACACAATTTCTGTCAACAACATATTGTTTACAATCTTTTATGGGGCTGGACAAACTTGATGTACTAGTGCTTTGTCCAATGTCTTTGGACAGGTGGTCCATTCACTCTCCAATCCAATGTCACCTTTGGGAAAGTATAAAAGTTGGAGTCAGAGAATAAACTTTTCTCTTTACCTTGAAAATAGCAGGTGGCTCGCATCATGCTTTCACGTGTCTTATAGCGACAAAGTCACAAGCTGTAAGCAAAGTTAAATGCTGCTAAGAGTTGTTCTTTTGCTAATTTGTGAAGCTTAATAGAAGTTATAAGCAAAGTTGAATATTGTTAAGTGTTATTCCACAGCTCTGTTTAGCTTTTAGGCTGTATTCCTTTTATCCTTGCCCTCACTGTCCTTTCGTCACACACACACACACACACACACCCACACCCACACACACACACACACACACAAACACACAGAGACACACAGACACCGGGACAGTTCTTGACTCCTTTTTGGTTTGATTGCCTGGATTTTGTTTGGTTTTGTTGTTGCTTTGTTTCCTTGGTGTGCCTGAAGTGTCCAGTCAGGAGCAGAGTGACTCTTGCCAAGGAACTCTGTGGTGCTGTCACTTAATATTAAAGCTGTTTTATGCTACTCCCCTGCTGGGGATTTTTAAAGTGCTCTCAAGCCCTCCTTCATAAGAGGGTGAAGGAGCCCTGGCCAAGCTCTGGCCCTGGGGGCACAGGGATGCTGCTAGGGGGTCCCTGTCTCCCTGTTCCAACTGTGACGGCCCTGAGTCCCTGTCCCCGTGTCAGGCTCTGGGCTTGATCTCCTCGAACATCCTCAGCAGGGGGCTGCAGCGCCAGGGGCAGGGGGACCCAGAGGGACACGGGATGCCACTGGGCACGAGCAGCTTTGGACTTCTCTGGGAGGAACTGTGAGTGGGAGCTGGCTTGAAGTGACCTCCCCAGTAAGGTCACAGAGCCCCTGAGATGTCACACTGCCTCCTGGGATGTCACAGCCCACCCTGAGATCTCACAAATCCCCCTTGTGATGTCACAGAGCCAGTGCTGCTCTAGCACTCTGGGATGTCATACAGTTGCGCTGTGATGGCACAGAAGACTCTGGCATCACAAAGTCAGCCCGTGTCACAATCCTTTAGTGCAAGCGGGAATCATGACAGTTCATTTTCCCCATCTCAGAATTAGCAGAAGTAGATAGGCTTATCATGAGAAACCGAATGTGATGAACATGTTAGAAATGCAAGGCTCCAAGTTATTAATTTTTAATTTAATAAAAGTTATTAAGTGTACCAAATATAAACTTTGAGAAAAATGAAAAAAAGCCACTATAAAAAAAAGTCAATGTGGAGCCCGGGATTGCCACCGGGTGAGACACAGGTTTGACAGCTGCAGCAGAGGGTCCTCTATGCTTCACACCGACCGTCCTGTCTGACCCATTTTTATACGATTTTCCTTGCCTGAGCCAGAGTCCCCTTTCTTCCTTTTCAAAGTGCATGTATTCATGTGGAGTTCTTTTCTCTGTGGCAAGTTGAACAATACGTGTCCGGAGAGTGATGAACACCTGTGTTTGCAGTCCCGGAATTCGGATTTGAGATGTACCTCCCTGATGGCTCTGACTATCTCGGTCTCGGATATTTATCGTGTATTTATCGTCCGGGTGTTTCTCGGACAACCTTGATGCATGATCCCTCTCTGGGCTGGCCACTTTCGTTCGCTTGTAAATAAAGTCCTCCCTCTCTCGTCCAGGTGGCTTTGACATGGTGTTGCAATCGCTGTTGCTGGCTTGTGCGATTTAAAAACTTCCTATAAGAGTATAATTTAACAGCACATAACTATAAAAGAGACGACAATTTTATTTGCACGAATTATCCTATAGACATATAACAGTCCTAATGATTCCTTGAGGCCTTGCAGTGTCACAATGTTCTCCATGGTTCCACAGGCCCCACAGTGTCATGTGACTCCTCTGTTCCATGAGTCCTGCAATGTCACAATGGACCTTTGGACCAATGGACCATGGGGCTTTGCAGTGTCACAACGCTCTCCTTTGGCTCCACAGGGTCACAATGGAGCACTGATTACAGGCAGCCTCTCTGTGTTACCCTGGAGCTTTGTTTCCGTGGGGTCTCGCAGTGTCCCAATGGAGCCTTGGCTGGATGGGGCCTCACAGTGTCACAATGATGCCTACATTCCACTGAGGCACACGGCGTCACCAGGGTCCCCTTGCTTCCATGAGGCCCAGCAATGTTACAGTGGTGTCCATGAATCCATGAGGACTCACAGTATCCCAATGGTCTCTTGATCTCACATGGTCCCACAGTGTCCCAATGGTCCCTTGGTCTCACAAGGCCCCACAGTGTCCCAATGGTCACTTCTTCTCACATGGCCCCACAGTGTCCCAATGGTCCCTTGGTTCCATGGTTCCTGGTCTGGTGCATTCCCCTTTCCCCTTCTCAGGCCACCCTGCCAGCTGAGAAATGCTCACTGGGCCAGGGCCTTGGCCAGCAGCCCCTGGGCTCAGCTCCTCTGGAGCTCATCACAGACACTGTCTGCTCCAGGCTCAACCCTTCATCCCCTGGGGAGATGCCAAAGCCTCCACAGGGAACATTTCCCTTTGCTCAGGGGAATTTCTCACAGGTGCCTTGTAGTGACTCTTTGTGTCTGTGTGCACACAGGAGTGCCTGTGCTCAGGGAAATGTGGCAGAAATGCTGCTCTCTGAGGGCTTTGATTGCCTTGGATAGCTGAGCCAGTCAGGCCTGGAAGTAAGGTTAAGTCATGTCACCCTGATTCTTAAGATTTTCTAAAGCCTTCTGAGTTTCCATTCTGTTGGAGAACCTTCCCACACAATTTCTGTCAACAACATATTGTTTACAATCTTTTATGGGGCTGGACAAACTTGATGTACTAGTGCTTTGTCCAATGTCTTTGGACAGGTGGTCCATTCACTCTCCAATCCAATGTCACCTTTGGGAAAGTATAAAAGTTGGAGTCAGAGAATAAACTTTTCTCTTTACCTTGAAAATAGCAGGTGGCTCGCATCGTGCTTTCACGTGTCTTATAGCGACAAAGTCACAAGCTGTAAGCAAAGTTAAATGCTGCTAAGAGTTGTTCTTTTGCTAATTTGTGAAGCTTAATAGAAGTTATAAGCAAAGTTGAATATTGTTAAGTGTTATTCCACAGCTCTGTTTAGCTTTTAGGCTGTATTCCTTTTATCCTTGCCCTCACTGTCCTTTCGTCACACACACACACACACACACCCCCACACCCACACACACACACACACACACAAACACACAGAGACACACAGACACCGGGACAGTTCTTGACTCCTTTTTGGTTTGATTGCCTGGATTTTGTTTGGTTTTGTTGTTGCTTTGTTTCCTTGGTGTGCCTGAAGTGTCCAGTCAGGAGCAGAGTGACTCTTGCCAAGGAACTCTGTGGTGCTGTCACTTAATATTAAAGCTGTTTTATGCTACTCCCCTGCTGGGGATTTTTAAAGTGCTCTCAAGCCCTCCTTCATAAGAGGGTGAAGGAGCCCTGGCCAAGCTCTGGCCCTGGGGGCACAGGGATGCTGCTAGGGGGTCCCTGTCTCCCTGTTCCAACTGTGACGGCCCTGAGTCCCTGTCCCCGTGTCAGGCTCTGGGCTTGATCTCCTCGAACATCCTCATCGGGAGGCTGCAGCGCCAGGGGCAGGGGGACCCAGAGGGACACGCAATGCCACTGGGCACGAGCAGCTTTGGACTTCTCTGGGAGGAACTGTGAGTGGGAGCTGGCTTGAAGTGACCTCCCCAGTAAGGTCACAGAGCCCCTGAGATGTCACACTGCCTCCTGGGATGTCACAGCCCACCCTGAGATCTCACAAATCCCCCTTGTGATGTCACAGAGCCAGTGCTGCTCTAGCACTCTGGGATGTCATACAGTTGCGCTGTGATGGCACAGAAGACTCTGGCATCACAAAGTCAGCCCGTGTCACAATCCTTTAGTGCAAGCGGGAATCATGGCAGTTCATTTTCCCCATCTCAGAATTAGCAGAAGTAGATAGGCTTATCATGAGAAACCGAATGTGATGAACATGTTAGAAATGCAAGGCTCCAAGTTATTAATTTTTAATTTAATAAAAGTTATTAAGTGTACCAAATATAAACTTTGAGAAAAATGAAAAAAAGACACTATAAAAAAAAGTCAATGTGGAGCCCGGGATTGCCACCGGGTGAGACACAGGTTTGACAGCTGCAGCAGAGGGTCCTCTATGCTTCACACCGACCGTCCTGTCTGACCCATTTTTATACGATTTTCCTTGCCTGAGCCAGAGTCCCCTTTCTGCCTTTTCAAAGTGCATGTATTCATGTGGAGTTCTTTTCTCTGTGGCAAGTTGAACAATACGTGTCCGGAGAGTGATGAACACCTGTGTTTGCAGTCCCGGAATTCGGATTTGAGATGTACCTCCCTGATGGCTCTGACTATCTCGGTCTCGGATATTTATCGTGTATTTATCGTCCGGGTGTTTCTCGGACAACCTTGATGCATGATCCCTCTCTGGGCTGGCCACTTTCGTTCGCTTGTAAATAAAGTCCTCCCTCTCTCGTCCAGGTGGCTTTGACATGGTGTTGCAATCGCTGTTGCTGGCTTGTGCGATTTAAAAACTTCCTATAAGAGTATAATTTAACAGCACATAACTATAAAAGAGACGACAATTTTATTTGCACGAATTATCCTATAGACATATAACAGTCCTAATGATTCCTTGAGGCCTTGCAGTGTCACAATGTTCTCCATGGTTCCACAGGCCCCACAGTGTCATGTGACTCCTCTGTTCCATGAGTCCTGCAATGTCACAATGGACCTTTGGACCAATGGACCATGGGGCTTTGCAGTGTCACAACGCTCTCCTTTGGCTCCACAGGGTCACAATGGAGCACTGATTACAGGCAGCCTCTCTGTGTTACCCTGGAGCTTTGTTTCCGTGGGGTCTCGCAGTGTCCCAATGGAGCCTTGGCTGGATGGGGCCTCACAGTGTCACAATGATGCCTACATTCCACTGAGGCACACGGCGTCACTAGGGTCCCCTTGCTTCCATGAGGCCCAGCAATGTCACAGTGGTGTCCATGAATCCATGAGGACTCACAGTATCCCAATGGTCTCTTGATCTCACATGGTCCCACAGTGTCCCAATGGTCCCTTGGTCTCACAAGGCCCCACAGTGTCCCAATGGTCACTTCTTCTCACATGGCCCCACAGTGTAACAATGGTCCCTTGGTTCCATGGTTCCTGATCTGGTGCATTCCCCTTTCCCCTTCTCAGGCCACCCTGCCAGCTGAGAAATGCTCACTGGGCCAGGGCCTTGGCCAGCAGCCCCTGGGCTCAGCTCCTCTGGAGCTCATCACAGACACTGTCTGCTCCAGGCTCAACCCTTCATCCCCTGGGGAGATGCCAAAGCCTCCACAGGGAACATTTCCCTTTGCCCAGGGGAATTTCTCACAGGTGCCTTGTAGTGACTCTTTGTGTCTGTGTGCACACAGGAGTGCCTGTGCTCAGGGAAATGTGGCAGAAATGCTGCTCTCTGAGGGCTTTGATTGCCTTGGATAGCTGAGCCAGTCAGGCCTGGAAGTAAGGTTAAGTCATGTCACCCTGATTCTTAAGATTTTCTAAAGCCTTCTGAGTTTCCATTCTGTTGGAGAACCTTCCCACACAATTTCTGTCAACAACATATTGTTTACAATCTTTTATGGGGCTGGACAAACTTGATGTACTAGTGCTTTGTCCAATGTCTTTGGACAGGTGGTCCATTCACTCTCCAATCCAATGTCACCTTTGGGAAAGTATAAAAGTTGGAGTCAGAGAATAAACTTTTCTCTTTACCTTGAAAATAGCAGGTGGCTCGCATCGTGCTTTCACGAGTCTTATAGCGACAAAGTCACAAGCTGTAAGCAAAGTTAAATGCTGCTAAGAGTTGTTCTTTTGCTAATTTGTGAAGCTTAATAGAAGTTCTAAGCGAAGTTGAATATTGTTAAGTGTTATTCCACAGCTCTGTTTAGCTTTTAGGCTGTATTCCTTTTATCCTTGCCCTCACTGTCCTTTCGTCACACACACACACACACACACACACACACCCACACACACACACACACACACACAAACACACAGAGACACACAGACACCGGGACAGTTCTTGACTCCTTTTTGGTTTGATTGCTTGGATTTTGTTTGGTTTTGTTGTTGCTTTGTTTCCTTGGTGTGCCTGAAGTGTCCAGTCAGGAGCAGAGTGACTCTTGCCAAGGAACTCTGTGGTGCTGTCACTTAATATTAAAGCTGTTTTATGCTACTCCCCTGCTGGGGATTTTTAAAGTGCTCTCAAGCCCTCCTTCATAAGAGGGTGAAGGAGCCCTGGCCAAGCTCTGGCCCTGGGGGCACAGGGATGCTGCTAGGGGGTCCCTGTCTCCCTGTTCCAACTGTGACGGCCCTGAGTCCCTGTCCCCGTGTCAGGCTCTGGGCTTGATCTCCTCGAACATCCTCATCGGGAGGCTGCAGCGCCAGGGGCAGGGGGACCCAGAGGGACACGCAATGCCACTGTGCACCAGCAGCTTTGGACTTCTCTGGGAGGAACTGTGAGTGGGAGCTGGCTTGAAGTGACCTCCCCAGTAAGGTCACAGAGCCCCTGAGATGTCACACTGCCTCCTGGGATGTCACAGCCCACCCTGAGATCTCACAAATCCCCCTTGTGATGTCACAGAGCCAGTGCTGCTCTAGCACTCTGGGATGTCATACAGTTGCGCTGTGATGGCACAGAAGACTCTGGCATCACAAAGTCAGCCCGTGTCACAATCCTCTAGTGCAAGCGGGAATCATGACAGTTCATTTTCCCCATCTCAGAATTAGCAGAAGTAGATAGGCTTATCATGAGAAACCGAATGTGATGAACATGTTAGAAATGCAAGGCTCCAAGTTATTAATTTTTAATTTAATAAAAGTTATTAAGTGTACCAAATATAAACTTTGAGAAAAATGAAAAAAAGACACTATAAAAAAAAGTTAATGTGGAGCCCGGGATTGCCACCGGGTGAGACACAGGTTTGACAGCTGCAGCAGAGGGTCCTCTATGCTTCACACCGACCGTCCTGTCTGACCCATTTCTATACAATTTTCCTTGCCTGAGCCAGAGTCCCCTTTCTTCCTTTTCAAAGTGCATGTATTCATGTGGAGTTCTTTTCTCTGTGGCAAGTTGAACAATACGTGTCCGGAGAGTGATGAACACCTGTGTTTGCAGTCCCGGAATTCGGATTTGAGATGTACCTCCCTGATGGCTCTGACTATCTCGGTCTCGGATATTTATCGTGTATTTATCGTCCGGGTGTTTCTCGGACAACCTTGATGCATGATCCCTCTCTGGGCTGGCCACTTTCGTTCGCTTGTAAATAAAGTCCTCCCTCTCTCGTCCAGGTGGCTTTGACATGGTGTTGCAATCGCTGTTGCTGGCTTGTGCGATTTAAAAACTTCCTATAAGAGTATAATTTAACAGCACATAACTATAAAAGAGACGACAATTTTATTTGCACGAATTATCCTATAGACATATAACAGTCCTAATGATTCCTTGAGGCCTTGCAGTGTCACAATGTTCTCCATGGTTCCACAGGCCCCACAGTGTCATGTGACTCCTCTGTTCCATGAGTCCTGCAATGTCACAATGGACCTTTGGACCAATGGACCATGGGGCTTTGCAGTGTCACAACGCTCTCCTTTGGCTCCACAGGGTCACAATGGAGCACTGATTACAGGCAGCCTCTCTGTGTTACCCTGGAGCTTTGTTTCCGTGGGGTCTCGCAGTGTCCCAATGGAGCCTTGGCTGGATGGGGCCTCACAGTGTCACAATGATGCCTACATTCCACTGAGGCACACGGCGTCACTAGGGTCCCCTTGCTTCCATGAGGCCCAGCAATGTCACAGTGGTGTCCATGAATCCATGAGGACTCACAGTATCCCAATGGTCTCTTGATCTCACATGGTCCCACAGTGTCCCAATGGTCCCTTGGTCTCACAAGGCCCCACAGTGTCCCAATGGTCACTTCTTCTCACATGGCCCCACAGTGTAACAATGGTCCCTTGGTTCCATGGTTCCTGGTCTGGTGCATTCCCCTTTCCCCTTCTCAGGCCACCCTGCCAGCTGAGAAATGCTCACTGGGCCAGGGCCTTGGCCAGCAGCCCCTGGGCTCAGCTCCTCTGGAGCTCATCACAGACACTGTCTGCTCCAGGCTCAACCCTTCATCCCCTGGGGAGATGCCAAAGCCTCCACAGGGAACATTTCCCTTTGCTCAGGGGAATTTCTCACAGGTGCCTTGTAGTGACTCTTTGTGTCTGTGTGCACACAGGAGTGCCTGTGCTCAGGGAAATGTGGCAGAAATGCTGCTCTCTGAGGGCTTTGATTGCCTTGGATAGCTGAGCCAGTCAGGCCTGGAAGTAAGGTTAAGTCATGTCACCCTGATTCTTAAGATTTTCTAAAGCCTTCTGAGTTTCCATTCTGTTGGAGAACCTTCCCACACAATTTCTGTCAACAACATATTGTTTACAATCTTTTATGGGGCTGGACAAACTTGATGTACTAGTGCTTTGTCCAATGTCTTTGGACAGGTGGTCCATTCACTCTCCAATCCAATGTCACCTTTGGGAAAGTATAAAAGTTGGAGTCAGAGAATAAACTTTTCTCTTTACCTTGAAAATAGCAGGTGGCTCGCGTCGTGCTTTCACGTGTCTTATAGCGACAAAGTCACAAGCTGTAAGCAAAGTTAAATGCTGCTAAGAGTTGTTCTTTTGCTAATTTGTGAAGCTTAATAGAAGTTATAAGCAAAGTTGAATATTGTTAAGTGTTATTCCACAGCTCTGTTTAGCTTTTAGGCTGTATTCCTTTTATCCTTGCCCTCACTGTCCTTTCGTCACACACACACACACACACACACACACACCCACACACACACACACACACACAAACACACAGAGACACACAGACACCGGGACAGTTCTTGACTCCTTTTTGGTTTGATTGCCTGGATTTTGTTTGGTTTTGTTGTTGCTTTGTTTCCTTGGTGTGCCTGAAGTGTCCAGTCAGGAGCAGAGTGACTCTTGCCAAGGAACTCTGTGGTGCTGTCACTTAATATTAAAGCTGTTTTATGCTACTCCCCTGCTGGGGATTTTTATAAGTGCTCTCAAGCCCTCCTTCATAAGAGGGTGAAGGAGCCCTGGCCAAGCTCTGGCCCTGGGGGCACAGGGATGCTGCTAGGGGGTCCCTGTCTCCCTGTTCCAACTGTGACGGCCCTGAGTCCCTGTCCCCGTGTCAGGCTCTGGGCTTGATCTCCTCGAACATCCTCAGCAGGGGGCTGCAGCGCCAGGGGCAGGGGGACCCAGAGGGACACGGGATGCCACCGGGCACGAGCAGCTTTGGACTTCTCTGGGAGGAACTGTGAGTGGGAGCTGGCTTGAAGTGACCTCCCCAGTAAGGTCACAGAGCCCCTGAGATGTCACACTGCCTCCTGGGATGTCACAGCCCACCCTGAGATCTCACAAATCCCCCTTGTGATGTCACAGAGCCAGTGCTGCTCTAGCACTCTGGGATGTCATACAGTTGCGCTGTGATGGCACAGAAGACTCTGGCATCACAAAGTCAGCCCGTGTCACAATCCTTTAGTGCAAGCGGGAATCATGACAGTTCATTTTCCCCATCTCAGAATTAGCAGAAGTAGATAGGCTTATCATGAGAAACCGAATGTGATGAACATGTTAGAAATGCAAGGCTCCAAGTTATTAATTTTTAATTTAATAAAAGTTATTAAGTGTACCAAATATAAACTTTGAGAAAAATGAAAAAAAGACACTATAAAAAAAAGTTAATGTGGAGCCCGGGATTGCCACCGGGTGAGACACAGGTTTGACAGCTGCAGCAGAGGGTCCTCTATGCTTCACACCGACCGTCCTGTCTGACCCATTTCTATACAATTTTCCTTGCCTGAGCCAGAGTCCCCTTTCTTCCTTTTCAAAGTGCATGTATTCATGTGGAGTTCTTTTCTCTGTGGCAAGTTGAACAATACGTGTCCGGAGAGTGATGAACACCTGTGTTTGCAGTCCCGGAATTCGGATTTGAGATGTACCTCCCTGATGGCTCTGACTATCTCGGTCTCGGATATTTATCGTGTATTTATCGTCCGGGTGTTTCTCGGACAACCTTGATGCATGATCCCTCTCTGGGCTGGCCACTTTCGTTCGCTTGTAAATAAAGTCCTCCCTCTCTCGTCCAGGTGGCTTTGACATGGTGTTGCAATCGCTGTTGCTGGCTTGTGCGATTTAAAAACTTCCTATAAGAGTATAATTTAACAGCACATAACTATAAAAGAGACGACAATTTTATTTGCACGAATTATCCTATAGACATATAACAGTCCTAATGATTCCTTGAGGCCTTGCAGTGTCACAATGTTCTCCATGGTTCCACAGGCCCCACAGTGTCATGTGACTCCTCTGTTCCATGAGTCCTGCAATGTCACAATGGACCTTTGGACCAATGGACCATGGGGCTTTGCAGTGTCACAACGCTCTCCTTTGGCTCCACAGGGTCACAATGGAGCACTGATTACAGGCAGCCTCTCTGTGTTACCCTGGAGCTTTGTTTCCGTGGGGTCTCGCAGTGTCCCAATGGAGCCTTGGCTGGATGGGGCCTCACAGTGTCACAATGATGCCTACATTCCACTGAGGCACACGGCGTCACCAGGGTCCCCTTGCTTCCATGAGGCCCAGCAATGTCACAGTGGTGTCCATGAATCCATGAGGACTCACAGTATCCCAATGGTCTCTTGATCTCACATGGTCCCACAGTGTCCCAATGGTCCCTTGGTCTCACAAGGCCCCACAGTGTCCCAATGGTCACTTCTTCTCACATGGCCCCACAGTGTAACAATGGTCCCTTGGTTCCATGGTTCCTGGTCTGGTGCATTCCCCTTTCCCCTTCTCAGGCCACCCTGCCAGCTGAGAAATGCTCACTGGGCCAGGGCCTTGGCCAGCAGCTCCTGGGCTCAGCTCCTCTGGAGCTCATCACAGACACTGTCTGCTCCAGGCTCAACCCTTCATCCCCTGGGGAGATGCCAAAGCCTCCACAGGGAACATTTCCCTTTGCTCAGGGGAATTTCTCACAGGTGCCTTGTAGTGACTCTTTGTGTCTGTGTGCACACAGGAGTGCCTGTGCTCAGGGAAATGTGGCAGAAATGCTGCTCTCTGAGGGCTTTGATTGCCTTGGATAGCTGAGCCAGTCAGGCCTGGAAGTAAGGTTAAGTCATGTCACCCTGATTCTTAAGATTTTCTAAAGCCTTCTGAGTTTCCATTCTGTTGGAGAACCTTCCCACACAATTTCTGTCAACAACATATTGTTTACAATCTTTTATGGGGCTGGACAAACTTGATGTACTAGTGCTTTGTCCAATGTCTTTGGACAGGTGGTCCATTCACTCTCCAATCCAATGTCACCTTTGGGAAAGTATAAAAGTTGGAGTCAGAGAATAAACTTTTCTCTTTACCTTGAAAATAGCAGGTGGCTCGCGTCGTGCTTTCACGTGTCTTATAGCGACAAAGTCACAAGCTGTAAGCAAAGTTAAATGCTGCTAAGAGTTGTTCTTTTGCTAATTTGTGAAGCTTAATAGAAGTTATAAGCGAAGTTGAATATTGTTAAGTGTTATTCCACAGCTCTGTTTTGCTTTTAGGCTGTATTCCTTTTATCCTTGCCCTCACTGTCCTTTCGTCACACACACCCACACACACACACACCCACACACACACACACACACACAAACACACAGAGACACACAGACACCTGGACAGTTCTTGACTCCTTTTCGGGTTGATTGCCTGGATTTTGTTTGGTTTTGTTGTTGCTTTGTTTCCTTGGTGTGCCTGAAGTGTCCAGTCAGGAGCAGAGTGACTCTTGCCAAGGAACTCTGTGGTGCTGTCACTTAATATTAAAGCTGTTTTATGCTACTCCCCTGCTGGGGATTTTTAAAGTGCTCTCAAGCCCTCCTTCATAAGAGGGTGAAGGAGCCCTGGCCAAGCTCTGGCCCTGGGGGCACAGGGATGCTGCTAGGGGGTCCCTGTCTCCCTGTTCCAACTGTGACAGCCCTGAGCCCCTGTCCCCGTGTCAGGCTCTGGGCTTGATCTCCTCGAACATCCTCAGCGGGAGGCTGCAGCGCCAGGGGCAGGCGGACCCAGAGGGACACGGGATGCCACCGGGCACCAGCAGCTTTGGACTCCTCTGGGAGGAACTGTGAGTGGGAGCTGGCTTGAAGTGACCTCCCCAGTAAGGTCACAGAGCCCCTGAGATGTCACACTGCCTCCTGGGATGTCACAGCCCACCCTGAGATCTCACAAATCCCCCTTGTGATGTCACAGAGCCAGTGCTGCTCTATCACTCTGGGATGTCATACAGTTGCGCTGTGATGGCACAGAAGACTCTGGCATCACAAAGTCAGCCCGTGTCACAATCCTCTAGTGCAAGCGGGAATCATGACAGTTCATTTTCCCCATCTCAGAATTAGCAGAAGTAGATAGGCTTATCATGAGAAACCGAATGTGATGAACATGTTAGAAATGCAAGGCTCCAAGTTATTAATTTTTAATTTAATAAAAGTTATTAAGTGTACCAAATATAAACTTTGAGAAAAATGAAAAAAAGACACTATAAAAAAAAGTCAATGTGGAGCCCGGGATTGCCACCGGGTGAGACACAGGTTTGACAGCTGCAGCAGAGGGTCCTCTATGCTTCACACCGACCGTCCTGTCTGACCCATTTTTATACAATTTTCCTTGCCTGAGCCAGAGTCCCCTTTCTTCCTTTTCAAAGTGCATGTATTCATGTGGAGTTCTTTTCTCTGTGGCAAGTTGAACAATACGTGTCCGGAGAGTGATGAACACCTGTGTTTGCAGTCCCGGAATTCGGATTTGAGATGTACCTCCCTGATGGCTCTGACTATCTCGGTCTCGGATATTTATCGTGTATTTATCGTCCGGGTGTTTCTCGGACAACCTTGATGCATGATCCCTCTCTGGGCTGGCCACTTTCGTTCGCTTGTAAATAAAGTCCTCCCTCTCTCGTCCAGGTGGCTTTGACATGGTGTTGCAATCGCTGTTGCTGGCTTGTGCGATTTAAAAACTTCCTATAAGAGTATAATTTAACAGCACATAACTATAAAAGAGACGACAATTTTATTTGCACCAATTATCCTATAGACATATAACAGTCCTAATGATTCCTTGAGGCCTTGCAGTGTCACAATGTTCTCCATGGTTCCACAGGCCCCACAGTGTCATGTGACTCCTCTGTTCCATGAGTCCTGCAATGTCACAATGGACCTTTGGACCAATGGACCATGGGGCTTTGCAGTGTCACAACGCTCTCCTTTGGCTCCACAGGGTCACAATGGAGCACTGATTACAGGCAGCCTCTCTGTGTTACCCTGGAGCTTTGTTTCCGTGGGGTCTCGCAGTGTCCCAATGGAGCCTTGGCTGGATGGGGCCTCACAGTGTCACAATGATGCCTACATTCCACTGAGGCACACGGCGTCACCAGGGTCCCCTTGCTTCCATGAGGCCCAGCAATGTTACAGTGGTGTCCATGAATCCATGAGGACTCAAAGTATCCCAATGGTCTCTTGATCTCACAAGGCCCCACAGTGTCCCAATGGTCACTTCTTCTCACATGGCCCCACAGTGTAACAATGGTCCCTTGGTTCCATGGTTCCTGGTCTGGTGCATTCCCCTTTCCCCTTCTCAGGCCACCCTGCCAGCTGAGAAATGCTCACTGGGCCTGGGCCTTGGCCAGCAGCCCCTGGGCTCAGCTCCTCTGGAGTTCATCAAAGACACTGTCTGCTCCAGGCTCAACCCTTCATCCCCTGGGGAGATGCCAAAGCCTCCACAGGGAACATTTCCCTTTGCTCAGGGTAATTTCTCACAGGTGCCTTGTAGTGACTCTTTGTGTCTGTGTGCACACAGGAGTGCCTGTGCTCAGGGAAATGTGGCAGAAATGCTGCTCTCTGAGGGCTTTGATTGCCTTGGATAGCTGAGCCAGTCAGGCCTGGAAGTAAGGTTAAGTCATGTCACCCTGATTCTTAAGATTTTCTAAAGCCTTCTGAGTTTCCATTCTGTTGGAGAACCTTCCCACACAATTTCTGTCAACAACATATTGTGTACAATCTTTTGTGGGGCTGGACAAACTTGATATACTAGTGCTTTGGCCGATGTCGTTGGACAGGTGGTCCATTCACTCTCCAATCCAATGTCACCTTTGGGAAAGTATAAAAGTTGGAGTCAGAGAATAAACTTTTCTCTTTACCTTGAAAATAGCAGGTGGCTCGCGTCGTGCTTTCACGTGTCTTATAGCGACAAAGTCACAAGCTGTAAGCAAAGTTAAATGCTGCTAAGAGTTGCTCTTTTGCTAATTTGTGAAGCTTAATAGAAGTTATAAGCGAAGTTGAATATTGTTAAGTGTTATTCCACAGCTCTGTTTTGCTTTTAGGCTGTATTCCTTTTATCCTTGCCCTCACTGTCCTTTCGTCACACACACACACACACACACACACCCACCCAGACCCACACACACACACAAACACACAGAGACACACAGACACCGGGACAGTTCTTGACTCCTTTTTGGTTTGATTGCCTGGATTTTGTTTGGTTTTGTTGTTGCTTTGTTTCCTTGGTGTGCCTGAAGTGTCCAGTCAGGAGCAGAGTGACTCTTGCCAAGGAACTCTGTGGTGCTGTCACTTAATATTAAAGCTGTTTTATGCTACTCCCCTGCTGGGGATTTTTAAAGTGCTCTCAAGCCCTCCTTCATAAGAGGGTGAAGGAGCCCTGGCCAAGCTCTGGCCCTGGGGGCACAGGGATGCTGCTAGGGGGTCCCTGTCTCCCTGTTCCAACTGTGACGGCCCTGAGCCCCTGTCCCCGTGTCAGGCTCTGGGCTTGATCTCCTCGAACATCCTCAGGGGGAGGCTGCAGCACCAGGGGCAGGGGGACCCAGAGGGACACGGGATGCCACCGGGCACGAGCAGCTTTGGACTCCTCTGGGAGGAACTGTGAGTGGGAGCTGGCTTGAAGTGACCTCCCCAGTAAGGTCACAGAGCCCCTGAGATGTCACACTGCCTCCTGGGATGTCACAGCCCACCCTGAGATCTCACAAATCCCCCTTGTGATGTCACAGAGCCAGTGCTGCTCTAGCACTCTGGGATGTCATACAGTTGCGCTGTGATGGCACAGAAGACTCTGGCATCACAAAGTCAGCCCGTGTCACAATCCTCTAGTGCAAGCGGGAATCATGACAGTTCATTTTCCCCATCTCAGAATTAGCAGAAGTAGATAGGCTTATCATGAGAAACTGAATGTGATGAACATGTTAGAAATGCAAGGCTCCAAGTTATTAATTTTTAATTTAATAAAAGTTATTAAGTGTACCAAATATAAACTTTGAGAAAAATGAAAAAAAGACACTATAAAAAAAAGTCAATGTGGAGCCCGGGATTGCCACCGGGTGAGACACAGGTTTGACAGCTGCAGCAGAGGGTCCTCTATGCTTCACACCGACCGTCCTGTCTGACCCATTTTTATACAATTTTCCTTGCCTGAGCCAGAGTCCCCTTACTTCCTTTTCAAAGTGCACGTATTCATGTGGAGTTCTTTTCTCTGTGGCAAGTTGAACAATACGTGTCCGGAGAGTGATGAACACCTGTGTTTGCAGTCCCGGAATTCGGATTTGAGATGTACCTCCCTGATGGCTCTGACTATCTCGGTCTCGGATATTTATCGTGTATTTATCGTCCGGGTGTTTCTCGGACAACCTTGATGCATGATCCCTCTCTGGGCTGGCCACTTTCGTTCGCTTGTAAATAAAGTCCTCCCTCTCTCGTCCAGGTGGCTTTGACATGGTGTTGCAATCGCTGTTGCTGGCTTGTGCGATTTAAAAACTTCCTATAAGAGTATAATTTAACAGCACATAACTATAAAAGAGACGACAATTTTATTTGCACGAATTATCCTATAGACATATAACAGTCCTAATGATTCCTTGAGGCCTTGCAGTGTCACAATGTTCTCCATGGTTCCACAGGCCCCACAGTGTCATGTGACTCCTCTGTTCCATGAGTCCTGCAATATCACAATGGACCTTTGGACCAATGGACCATGGGGCTTTGCAGTGTCACAACGCTCTCCTTTGGCTCCACAGGGTCACAATGGAGCACTGATTACAGGCAGCCTCTCTGTGTTACCCTGGAGCTTTGTTTCCGTGGGGTCTCGCAGTGTCCCAATGGAGCCTTGGTTGGATGGGGCCTCACAGTGTCACAATGATGCCTACATTCCACTGAGGCACACGGCGTCACCAGGGTCCCCTTGCTTCCATGAGGCCCAGCAATGTCACAGTGGTGTCCATGAATCCATGAGGACTCACAGTATCCCAATGGTCTCTTGATCTCACATGGTCCCACAGTGTCCCAATGGTCCCTTGGTCTCACAAGGCCCCACAGTGTCCCAATGGTCACTTCTTCTCACATGGCCCCACAGTGTAACAATGGTCCCTTGGTTCCATGGTTCCTGGTCTGGTGCATTCCCCTTTCCCCTTCTCAGGCCACCCTGCCAGCTGAGAAATGCTCACTGGGCCAGGGCCTTGGCCAGCAGCCCCTGGGCTCAGCTCCTCTGGAGCTCATCACAGACACTGTCTGCTCCAGGCTCAACCCTTCATCCCCTGGGGAGATGCCAAAGCCTCCACAGGGAACATTTCCCTTTGCTCAGGGGAATTTCTCACAGGTGCCTTGTAGTGACTCTTTGTGTCTGTGTGCACACAGGAGTGCCTGTGCTCAGGGAAATGTGGCAGAAATGCTGCTCTCTGAGGGCTTTGATTGCCTTGGATAGCTGAGCCAGTCAGGCCTGGAAGTAAGGTTAAGTCATGTCACCCTGATTCTTAAGATTTTCTAAAGCCTTCTGAGTTTCCATTCTGTTGGAGAACCTTCCCACACATTTTCTGTCAACAACATATTGTTTACAATCTTTTATGGGGCTGGACAAACTTGATGTACTAGTGCTTTGTCCAATGTCTTTGGACAGGTGGTCCATTCACTCTCCAATCCAATGTCACCTTTGGGAAAGTATAAAAGTTGGAGTCAGAGAATAAACTTTTCTCTTTACCTTGAAAATAGCAGGTGGCTCGCGTCGTGCTTTCACGTGTCTTATAGCGACAAAGTCACAAGCTGTAAGCAAAGTTAAATGCTGCTAAGAGTTGTTCTTTTGCTAATTTGTGAAGCTTAATAGAAGTTCTAAGCGAAGTTGAATATTGTTAAGTGTTATTCCACAGCTCTGTTTAGCTTTTAGGCTGTATTCCTTTTATCCTTGCCCTCACTGTCCTTTCGTCACACACACACACACACATTAACATACACACTCACACAAAAACACACAGAGACACACAGACACCGGGACAGTTCTTGACTCCTTTTTGGTTTGATTGCCTGGATTTTGTTTGGTTTTGTTGTTGCTTTGTTTCCTTGCTGTGCCTGAAGTTTCCAGTCAGGAGCAGAGTGACTCTTGCCAAGGAACTCTGTGGTGTTGTCACTTAATATTAAAGCTGTTTTATGCTACTCCCCTGCTGGGGATTTTTATAAGTGTTCTCAAGCCCTCCTTCATAAGAGGGTGAAGGAGCCCTGGCCAAGCTCTGGCCCTGGGGGCACAGGGATGCTGCTAGAGGGTCCCTGTCTCCCTGTTACAACTTTCAGGGCCCTGAGCCCCTGTCCCCGTGTCAGGCTCTGGGCTTGATCTCCTCGAACATCCTCAGCGGGAGGCTGCAGCGCCAGGGGCAGGGGGACCCAGAGGGACACGGGATGCCACTGTGCACCAGCAGCTTTGGACTTCTCTGGGAGGAACTGTGAGTGGGAGCTGGCTTGAAGTGACCTCCCCAGTAAGGTCACAGAGCCCCTGAGATGTCACTCTGCCTCCTGGGATGTCACAGCCCACCCTGGGATCTCACAAATCCCCCTTGTGATGCCACAGAGCCAGTGCTGCTCTATCACTCTGGGACGTCATACAGTTGCGCTTTGATGGCACAGAAGACTCTGGCATCACAAAGTCAGCCCGTGTCACAATCCTCTAGTGCAAGCGGGAATCATGACAGTTCATTTTCCCCATCTCAGAATTAGCCGAAGTAGATAGGCTTATCATGAGAAACCGAATGTGATAAACATGTTAGAAATAAAAGGCTCCAAGTTATTAGTTATTAATTTAATAAAAGTTATTAAGTGTACCAAATATAAGTTTTGAGAAAAATGGAAAAAAGCCACTATAAAAAAAAGTCAGTGTGGAGCCCGGGATTGCCACCAGGTGAGACACAGGTTTGACAGCTGCAGCAGAGGGTCCTCTATGCTTCACACCGACCGTCCTGTCTGACCCATTTTTATACCATTTTCCATACCTGAGCCAGACTCCCTTTTCTTCCTTTTTGGAGTGCATGTATTCATGTGGAGTTCTTTTCTCTGTGGCAAGTTGAACAATACGTGTCCGGAGAGTGATGAACACCTGTGTTTGCAGTCCCGGAATTCGGATTTGAGATGTACCTCCCTGATGGCTCTGACTATCTCGGTCTCGGATATTTATCGTGTATTTATCGTCCGGGTGTTTCTCGGACAACCTTGATGCACGATCCCTCTCCGGGCTGGCCACTTTCCTTCGCTTGTAAATAAAGTCCTCCCTCTCTTGTCCAGGTGGCTTTCACATGGTGTTGCAATCACTGTTGCTGGCTTGTGCAATTTAAAAACTTCTTATAAGAGTATAATTTAACAGCACATAACCATAAAATAGATGACAATTTTATTTGCACAAATTATCCTATAGACATATAACAGTCCTAATGATTCCTTGAGGCCTTGCAGTGTCACAATGTTCTCCATGGTTCCACAGGCCCCACAGTGTCATGTGACTCCTCTGTTCCATGAGTCCTGCAATGTCACAATGGACCTTTGGACCAATGGACCATGGGGCTTTGCAGTGTCACAACGCTCTCCTTTGGCTCCACAGGGTCACAATGGAGCACTGATTACAGGCAGCCTCTCTGTGTTACCCTGGAGCTTTGTTTCCGTGGGGTCTCGCAGTGTCCCAATGGAGCCTTGGTTGGATGGGGCCTCACAGTGTCACAATGATGCCTACATTCCACTGAGGCACACGGCGTCACTAGGGTCCCCTTGCTTCCATGAGGCCCAGCAATGTCACAGTGGTGTCCATGAATCCATGAGGACTCACAGTGTCCCAATGGTCTCTTGATCTCACATGGTCCCACAGTGTCCCAATGGTCCCTTGGTCTCACAAGGCCCCACAGTGTCCCAATGGTCACTTCTTCTCACATGGCCCCACAGTGTAACAATGGTCCCTTGGTTCCATGGTTCCTGGTCTGGTGCATTCCCCTCTCCCCTTCTTAGGCCGCCCTGCCAGCTCAGAAATGCTCACTGGGCCAGGGCCTTGGCCAGCAGCCCCTGGGCTCAGCTCCTCTGGAGCTCATCACAGACACTGTCTGCTCCAGGCTCAACCCTTCATTTCCTGGGGATATGCCAAAGCCTCCACAGGGAACATTTCCCTTTGCTCAGGGGAATTTCTCACAGGTGCCTTGTAGTGACTCTTTGTGTCTGTGTGCACACAGGAGTGCCTGTGCTCAGGGAAATGTGGCAGATATGCTGCTCTCTGAGGGCTTTGGATGCCTTGGATAGCTGAGCCAGTCAGGCCTGGAAGTAAGGTTAAGTCATGTCACCCTGATTCTTAAGATTTTCTAAAGCCTTCTGAGTTTACATTCTGTTGGAGAACCTTCCCACACAATTTCTGTCAACAACATATTGTTTACAATCTTTTATGGGGCTGGACAAACTTGATGTACTAGTGGTTTGTCCAATGTCTTTGGACAGGTGGCTCATTCAATCTCCGATCCAATGTCACCTTTGGGAAAGTATAAAAGTTGGAGTCAGAGAATAAACTTTTCTCTTTACCTTGAAAATAGCAGGTGGCTCGCATCGTGCTTTCACGTGTCTTATAGCGACAAAGTCACAAGTTGTAAGCAAAGTTAAATGCTGCTAAGAGTTGTTCTTTTGCTAATTTGTGAAGCTTAATAGAAGTTCTAAGCGAAGTTGAATATTGTTAAGTGTTATTCCACAGCTCTGTTTAGCTTTTAGGCTGTATTCCTTTTATCCTTGCCCTCACTGTCCTTTCGTCACACACACACACACACATTAACATACACACTCACACAAAAACACACAGAGACACACAGACACCGGGACAGTTCTTGACTCCTTTTTGGTTTGATTGCCTGGATTTTGTTTGGTTTTGTTGTTGCTTTGTTTCCTTGCTGTGCCTGAAGTTTCCAGTCAGGAGCAGAGTGACTCTTGCCAAGGAACTCTGTGGTGCTGTCACTTAATATTAAAGCTGTTTTATGCTACTCCCCTGCTGGGGATTTTTATAAGTGTTCTCAAGCCCTCCTTCATAAGAGGGTGAAGGAGCCCTGGCCAAGCTCTGGCCCTGGGGGCACAGGGATGCTGCTAGGGGGTCCCTGTCTCCCTGTTACAACTTTCAGGGCCCTGAGCCCCTGTCCCCGTGTCAGGCTCTGGGTTTGATCTCCTCGAACAGCCTCAGGAGGAGGCTGCAACGCCAGGGGCAGGGGGACCCAGAGGGACACGGGATGCCACTGTGCACCAGCAGCTTTGGACTTCTCTGGGAGGAACTGTGAGTGGGAGCTGGCTTGAAGTGACCTCCCCAGTAAGGTCACAGAGCCCCTGAGATGTCACTCTGCCTCCTGGGATGTCACAGCCCACCCTGGGATCTCACAAATCCCCCTTGTGATGCCACAGAGCCAGTGCTGCTCTATCACTGTGGGATGTCATACAGTTGCGCTGTGATGGCACAGAAGACTCTGGCATCACAAAGTCAGCCCGTGTCACAATCCTCTAGTGCAAGCGGGAATCATGACAGTTCATTTCCCCACCTCAGAATTAGCAGAAGTAGATAGGCTTATCATGAGAAACTGAATGTGATAAAGATGTTAGAAATGAAAGGCTCCAAGTTATTAGTTATTAATTTAATAAAAGTTATTAAGTGTACCAAATATAAGTTTTGAGAAAAATGGAAAAAAGCCACTATAATAAAAAGTCAGTGTGGAGCCCGGGATTGCCACCAGGTGAGACACAGGTTTGACAGCTGCAGCAGAGGGTCCTCTATGCTTCACACCGACCGTCCTGTCTGACCCATTTTTATACCATTTTCCATGCCTGAGCCAGAGTCCCTTTTCTTCCTTTTTGGAGTGCATGTATTCATGTGGAGTTCTTTTCTCTGTGGCAAGTTGAACAATACGTGTCCGGAGAGTGATGAACACCTGTGTTTGCAGTCCCGGAATTCGGATTTGAGATGTACCTCCCTGATGGCTCTGACTATCTCGGTCTCGGATATTTATCGTGTATTTATGGTCCGGGTGTTTCTCGGACAACCTTGATGCACGATCCCTCTCTGGGCTGGCCACTTTCCTTCGCTTGTAAATAAAGTCCTCCCTCTCTTGTCCAGGTGGCTTTGACAGGGTGTTGCAATCACTGTTCCTGGCTTGTGCAATTTAAAAACTTCTTATAAGTGTATAATTTAACAGCACATAACTATAAAATAGATGACAATTTTATTTGCACGAATTATCCTATAGACATATAACAGTCCTAATGATTCCTTGAGGCCTTGCAGTGTCACAATGTTCTCCATGGTTCCACAGGCCCCACAGTGTCATGTGACTCCTCTGTTCCATGAGTCCTGCAATGTCACAATGGACCTTTGGACCAATGGACCATGGGGCTTTGCAGTGTCACAACGCTCTCCTTTGGCTCCACAGGGTCACAATGGAGCACTGATTACAGGCAGCCTCTCTGTGTTACCCTGGAGCTTTGTTTCCATGGGGTCTCGCAGTGTCCCAATGGAGCCTTGGCTGGATGGGGCCTCACAGTGTCACAATGATGCCTGCATTCCACTGAGGCACATGGAGTCACTAGGGTCCCCTTCCTTCCATGAGGCCCAGCAATGTCACAGTGGTGTCCATGAATCCATGAGGACTCACAGTGTCCCAATGGTCACTTCTTCTCACATGGCCCCACAGTGTAACAATGGTCCCTTGGTTCCATGGTTCCTGGTCTGGTGCATTCCCCTTTCCCCTTCTCAGGCCGCCCTGCCAGCTGAGAAATGCTCACTGGGCCTGGGCCTTGGCCAGCAGCCCCTGGGCTCAGCTCCTCTGGAGCTCATCACAGACACTGTCTGCTCCAGGCTCAACCCTTCATTTCCTGGGGAGATGCCAAAGCCTCCACAGGGAACATTTCCCTTTGCTCAGGGGAATTTCGCACAGGTGCCTTGTAGTGACTCTTTGTGTCTGTGTGCACACAGGAGTGCCTGTGCTCAGGGAAATGTGGCAGATATGCTGCTCCCTGAGGACTTTGATTGCCTTGGATAGCTGAGCCAGTCAGGCCTGGAAGTAAGGTTAAGGCATGTCACCCTGATTCTTAAGATTTTCTAAAGCCTTCTGAGTTTACATTCTGTTGGAGAACCTTCCCACACAATTTCTGTCAACAACATATTGTTTACAATCTTTTATGGGGCTGGACAAACTTGATGTACTAGTGGTTTGTCCAATGTCTTTGGACAGGTGGCTCATTCACTCTTCAATCCAATGCCACCTTTGGGAAAGTATAAAACTTGGAGTCAGAGAATAAACTTTTCTCTTTACCTTGCAAATAGCAGGTGGCTCGCGTCGTGCTTTCACGTGTCTTATAGCGACAAAGTCACAAGCTGTAAGCAAAGTTAAATGCTGCTAAGAGTTGTTCTTTTGCTAATTTGTGAAGCTTAATAGAAGTTCTAAGCGAAGTTGAATATTGTTAAGTGTTATTCCACAGCTCTGTTTAGCTTTTAGGCTGTATTCCTTTTCTCCTTGCCCTCACTGTCCTTTCGTCACACACACACAGACATTAACATACACACTCACAAAAAAACACACAGAGACACAGAGACACTGGGACAGTTCTTGACTCCTTTTTGGTTTGATTGCCTGGATTTTGTTTGGTTTTGTTGTTGCTTTGTTTCCTTGGTGTGCCTGAAGTGTCCAGTCAGGAGCAGAGTGACTCTTGCCAAGGAACTCTGTGGTGCTGTCACTTAATATTAAAGCTGTTTTATGCTACTCCCCTGCTGGGGATTTTTAAAGTGCTCTCAAGCCCTCCTTCATAAGAGGGTGAAGGAGCCCTGGCCAAGCTCTGGCCCTGGGGGCACAGGGATGCTGCTAGGGGGTCCCTGTCTCCCTGTTCCATCCAACTTTGAGGGCCCTGAGCCCCTGTCCCCGTGTCAGGCTGTGGGCTTGATCTCCTCGAACATCCTCGGGGGGAGGCTGCAGCGCCAGGGGCAGGGGGACCCAGAGGGACACGGGATGCCACTGTGCACCAGCAGCTTTGGACTTCTCTGGGAGGAACTGTGAGTGGGGGCTGGCTTGAAGTGACCTCCCCAGTAAGGTCACAGAGCCCCTGAGATGTCACACTGCCTCCTGGGATGTCACAGCCCACCCTGGGATCTCACAAATCCCCCTTGTGATGTCACAGAGCCAGTGCTGCTCTAGCACTCTGGGATGTCATACAGTTGCGCTGTGATGGCACAGAAGACTCTGGCATCACAAAGTCAGCCCGTGTCACAATCCTCTAGTGCAAGCGGGAATCATGACAGTTCATTTTCCCCACCTCAGAATTCGCAGAAGTGGATAGGCTTATCATGAGAAACCGAATGTGATAAACATGTTAGAAATGAAAGGCTCCAAGTTATTAGTTATTATTTTAATAAAAGTTATTAAGTGTACCAAATATAAATTTTGAGAAAAATGGAAAAAAGCCACTGTAAAAAAAAGTCAGTGTGGAACCTTGGGATTGCCACCGGGTGAGACACAGGTTTGACAGCTGCAGCAGAGGGTCCTCTATGCTTCACACCGACCGTCCTGTCTGACCCATTTTTATACCATTTTCCATGCCTGAGCCAGAGTCCCTTTTCTTCCTTTTTGGAGTGCATGTATTCATGTGGAGTTCTTTTCTCTGTGGCAAGTTGAACAATACATGTCCGGAGAGTGATGAACACCTGTGTTTGCAGTCCCGGAATTCGGATTTGAGATGTACCTCCCTGATGGCTCTGACTATCTCGGTCTCGGATATTTATCGTGTATTTATGGTCCGGGTGTTTCTCGGACAACCTTGATGCATGATCCCTCTCTGGGCTGGCCACTTTCGTTCGCTTGTAAATAAAGTCCTCCCTCTCTCGTCCAGGTGGCTTCGACATGGTGTTGCAATCACTGTTGCTGGCTTGTGCAATTTAAAAACTTCTTATAAGAGTATAATTTAACAGCACATAAACATAAAATAGATGACAATTTTATTTGCACGAATTATCCTATAGACATATAACAGTCCTAATGATTCCTTGAGGCCTTGCAGTGTCACAATGTTCTCCATGGTTCCACAGGCCCCACAGTGTCATGTGACTCCTCTGTTCCATGAGTCCTGCAATGTCACAATGGACCTTTGGACCAATGGACCATGGGGCTTTGCAGTGTCACAACGCTCTCCTTTGGCTCCACAGGGTCACAATGGAGCACTGATTACAGGCAGCCTCTCTGTGTTACCCTGGAGCTTTGTTTCCGTGGGGTCTCGCAGTGTCCCAATGGAGCCTTGGTTGGATGGGGCCTCACAGTGTCACAATCATGCCTACATTCCACTGAGGCACATGGCGTCACTAGGGTCCCCTTGCTTCCATGAGGCCCAGCAATGTCACAGTGGTGTCCATAAATCCATGAGGACTCACAGTGTCCCAATGGTCTCTTGATCTCACATGGTCCCACAGTGTCCCAATGGTCCCTTGGTCTCACAAGGCCCCACAGTGTCCCAATGGTCACTTCTTCTCACATGGCCCCACAGTGTAACAATGGTCCCTTGGTTCCATGGTTCCTGGTCTGGTGCATTCCCCTCTCCCCTTCTCAGGCCGCCCTGCCAGCTGAGAAATGCTCACTGGGCCTGGGCCTTGGCCAGCAGCCCCTGGGCTCAGCTCCTCTGGAGCTCATCACAGACACTGTCTGCTCCAGGCTCAACCCTTCATTTCCTGGGGAGATGCCAAAGCCTCCGCAGGGAACATTTCCCTTTGCTCAGGGGAATTTCACACAGGTGCCTTGTAGTGACTCTTTGTGTCTGTGTGCACACAGGAGTGCCTGTGCTCAGGGAAATGTGGCAGATATGCTGCTCCCTGAGGACTATGGATGCCTTGGATAGCTGAGCCAGTCAGGCCTGGAAGTAAGGTTAAGTCATGTTACCCTGATTCTTAAGATTTTCTAAAGCCTTCTGAGTTTACATTCTGTTGGAGAACCTTCCCACACAATTTCTGTCAACAACATATTGTTTACAATCTTTTATGGGGCTGGACAAACTTGATGTACTAGTGCTTTGTCCAATGTCTTTGGAGAGGTGGCCCATTCACTCTCCAATCCAATGTCACCTTTGGGAAAGTATAAAAGTTGGAGTCAGAGAATAAACTTTTATCTTTACCTTGCAAATAGCAGGTGGCTCGCGTCGTGCTTTCACGTGTCTTATAGCGACAAAGTCACAAGCTGTAAGCAAAGTTAAATGCTGCTAAGAGTTGTTCTTTTGCTAATTTGTGAAGCTTAATAGAAGTTATAAGCAAAGTTGAATATTGTTAAGTGTTATTCCACAGCTCTCTTTAGCTTTTAGGCTGTATTCCTTTTCTCCTTGCCCTCACTGTCCTTTCGTCACACACTCACACAAAAACACACAGAGACACACAGACACCGGGACAGTTCTTGACTCCTTTTTGGTTTGATTGCCTGGATTTTGTTTGGTTTTGTTGTTGCTTTGTTTCCTTGCTGTGCCTGAAGTTTCCAGTCAGGAGCAGAGTGACTCTTGCCAAGGAACTCTGTGGTGCTGTCACTTAATATTAAAGCTGTTTTATGCTACTCCCCTGCTGGGGATTTTTATAAGTGCTCTCAAGCCCTCCTTCATAAGAGGGTGAAGGAGCCCTGGCCAAGCTCTGGCCCTGGGGGCACAGGGATGCTGCTAGGGGGTCCCTGTCTCCCTGTTACAACTTTCAGGGCCCTGAGCCCCTGTCCCCGTGTCAGGCTCTGGGCTTGATCTCCTCGAACATCCTCAGCGGGAGGCTGCAGCGCCAGGGGCAGGGGGACCCAGAGGGACACGGGATGCCACTGTGCACCAGCAGCTTTGGACTTCTCTGGGAGGAACTGTGAGTGGGAGCTGGCTTGAAGTGACATCCCCAGTAAGGTCACAGAGCCCCTGAGATGTCACTCTGCCTCCTGGGATGTCACAGCCCACCCTGGGATCTCACAAATCCCCCTTGTGATGCCACAGAGCCAGTGCTGCTCTATCACTCTGGGATGTCATACAGTTGCGCTGTGATGGCACAGAAGACTCTGGCATCACAAAGTTAGCCCGTGTCACAATCCTCTAGTGCAAGCGGGAATCATGACAGTTCATTTTCCCCACCTCAGAATTAGCAGAAGTAGATAGGCTTATCATGAGAAACCGAATGTGATAAACATGTTAGAAATGAAAGGCTCCAAGTTATTAGTTATTAATTTAATAAAAGTTATTAAGTGTACCAAATATAAATTTTGAGAAAAATGGAAAAAAGCCACTGTAAAAAAAAGTCAGTGTGGACCCCGGGATTGCCACCGGGTGAGACACAGGTTTGACAGCTGCAGCAGAGGGTCCTCTATGCTTCACACCAACCGTCCTGTCTGACCCATTTTTATACCATTTTCCATGCCTGAGCCAGAGTCCCTTTTCTTCCTTTTTGGAGTGCATGTATTCATGTGGAGTTCTTTTCTCTGTGGCAAGTTGAACAATACCTGTCCGGAGAGTGATGAACACCTGTGTTTGCAGTCCCGGAATTCGGATTTGAGATGTACCTCCCTGATGGCTCTGACTATCTCGGTCTCGGATATTTATCGTGTATTTATGGTCCGGGTGTTTCTCGGAAAACCTTGATGCACGATCCCTCTCTGGGCTGGCCACTTTCGTTCGCTTGGAAATAAAGTCCTCCCTCTCTTCTCCAGGTGGCTTCGACATGGTGTTGCAATCACTGTTGCTGGCTTGTGCAATTTAAAATCTTCTTATAAGAGTATAATTTAACAGCACATAACTATAAAAGAGACGACAATTTTATTTGCACGAATTATCCTATAGACATATAACAGTCCTAATGATTCCTTGAGGCCTTGCAGTGTCACAATGTTCTCCATGGTTCCACAGGCCCCACAGTGTCATGTGACTCCTCTGTTCCATGAGTCCTGCAATGTCACAATGGACCTTTGGACCAATGGACCATGGGGCTTTGCAGTGTCACAACGCTCTCCTTTGGCTCCACAGGGTCACAATGGAGCACTGATTACAGGCAGCCTCTCTGTGTTACCCTGGAGCTTTGTTTCCGTGGGGTCTCGCAGTGTCCCAATGGAGCCTTGGCTGGATGGGGCCTCACAGTGTCACAATGATGCCTACATTCCACTGAGGCACACGGCGTCACTAGGGTCCCCTTGCTTCCATGAGGCCCAGCAATGTCACAGTGGTGTCCATGAATCCATGAGGACTCACAGTGTCCCAATGGTCTCTTGATCTCACATGGTCCCACAGTGTCCCAATGGTCCCTTGGTCTCACAAGGCCCCACAGTGTCCCAATGGTCACTTCTTCTCACATGGCCCCACAGTGTAACAATGGTCCCTTGGTTCCATGGTTCCTGGTCTGGTGCATTCCCCTTTCCCCTTCTCAGGCCGCCCTGCCAGCTGAGAAATGCTCACTGGGCCTGGGCCTTGGCCAGCAGCCCCTGGGCTCAGCTCCTCTGGAGCTCATCACAGACACTGTCTGCTCCAGGCTCAACCCTTCATTTCCTGGGGAGATGCCAAAGCCTCCACAGGGAACATTTCCCTTTGCTCAGGGGAATTTCGCACAGGTGCCTTGTAGTGACTCTTTGTGTCTGTGTGCACACAGGAGTGCCTGTGCTCAGGGAAATGTGGCAGATATGCTGCTCCCTGAGGACTTTGATTGCCTTGGATAGCTGAGCCAGTCAGGCCTGGAAGTAAGGTTAAGGCATGTCACCCTGATTCTTAAGATTTTCTAAAGCCTTCTGAGTTTACATTCTGTTGGAGAACCTTCCCACACAATTTCTGTCAACAACATATTGTTTACAATCTTTTATGGGGCTGGACAAACTTGATGTACTAGTGGTTTGTCCAATGTCTTTGGACAGGTGGCTCATTCACTCTTCAATCCAATGCCACCTTTGGGAAAGTATAAAACTTGGAGTCAGAGAATAAACTTTTCTCTTTACCTTGCAAATAGCAGGTGGCTCGCGTCGTGCTTTCACGTGTCTTATAGCGACAAAGTCACAAGCTGTAAGCAAAGTTAAATGCTGCTAAGAGTTGTTCTTTTGCTAATTTGTGAAGCTTAATAGAAGTTCTAAGCGAAGTTGAATATTGTTAAGTGTTATTCCACAGCTCTGTTTAGCTTTTAGGCTGTATTCCTTTTCTCCTTGCCCTCACTGTCCTTTCGTCACACACACACAGACATTAACATACACACTCACAAAAAAACACACAGAGACACAGAGACACTGGGACAGTTCTTGACTCCTTTTTGGTTTGATTGCCTGGATTTTGTTTGGTTTTGTTGTTGCTTTGTTTCCTTGGTGTGCCTGAAGTGTCCAGTCAGGAGCAGAGTGACTCTTGCCAAGGAACTCTGTGGTGCTGTCACTTAATATTAAAGCTGTTTTATGCTACTCCCCTGCTGGGGATTTTTAAAGTGCTCTCAAGCCCTCCTTCATAAGAGGGTGAAGGAGCCCTGGCCAAGCTCTGGCCCTGGGGGCACAGGGATGCTGCTAGGGGGTCCCTGTCTCCCTGTTCCATCCAACTTTGAGGGCCCTGAGCCCCTGTCCCCGTGTCAGGCTGTGGGCTTGATCTCCTCGAACATCCTCGGGGGGAGGCTGCAGCGCCAGGGGCAGGGGGACCCAGAGGGACACGGGATGCCACTGTGCACCAGCAGCTTTGGACTTCTCTGGGAGGAACTGTGAGTGGGGGCTGGCTTGAAGTGACCTCCCCAGTAAGGTCACAGAGCCCCTGAGATGTCACACTGCCTCCTGGGATGTCACAGCCCACCCTGGGATCTCACAAATCCCCCTTGTGATGTCACAGAGCCAGTGCTGCTCTAGCACTCTGGGATGTCATACAGTTGCGCTGTGATGGCACAGAAGACTCTGGCATCACAAAGTCAGCCCGTGTCACAATCCTCTAGTGCAAGCGGGAATCATGACAGTTCATTTTCCCCACCTCAGAATTCGCAGAAGTGGATAGGCTTATCATGAGAAACCGAATGTGATAAACATGTTAGAAATGAAAGGCTCCAAGTTATTAGTTATTATTTTAATAAAAGTTATTAAGTGTACCAAATATAAATTTTGAGAAAAATGGAAAAAAGCCACTGTAAAAAAAAGTCAGTGTGGAACCTTGGGATTGCCACCGGGTGAGACACAGGTTTGACAGCTGCAGCAGAGGGTCCTCTATGCTTCACACCGACCGTCCTGTCTGACCCATTTTTATACCATTTTCCATGCCTGAGCCAGAGTCCCTTTTCTTCCTTTTTGGAGTGCATGTATTCATGTGGAGTTCTTTTCTCTGTGGCAAGTTGAACAATACCTGTCCGGAGAGTGATGAACACCTGTGTTTGCAGTCCCGGAATTCGGATTTGAGATGTACCTCCCTGATGGCTCTGACTATCTCGGTCTCGGATATTTATCGTGTATTTATGGTCCGGGTGTTTCTCGGACAACCTTGATGCATGATCCCTCTCTGGGCTGGCCACTTTCGTTCGCTTGTAAATAAAGTCCTCCCTCTCTCGTCCAGGTGGCTTCGACATGGTGTTGCAATCACTGTTGCTGGCTTGTGCAATTTAAAAACTTCTTATAAGAGTATAATTTAACAGCACATAAACATAAAATAGATGACAATTTTATTTGCACGAATTATCCTATAGACATATAACAGTCCTAATGATTCCTTGAGGCCTTGCAGTGTCACAATGTTCTCCATGGTTCCACAGGCCCCACAGTGTCATGTGACTCCTCTGTTCCATGAGTCCTGCAATGTCACAATGGACCTTTGGACCAATGGACCATGGGGCTTTGCAGTGTCACAACGCTCTCCTTTGGCTCCACAGGGTCACAATGGAGCACTGATTACAGGCAGCCTCTCTGTGTTACCCTGGAGCTTTGTTTCCGTGGGGTCTCGCAGTGTCCCAATGGAGCCTTGGTTGGATGGGGCCTCACAGTGTCACAATCATGCCTACATTCCACTGAGGCACATGGCGTCACTAGGGTCCCCTTGCTTCCATGAGGCCCAGCAATGTCACAGTGGTGTCCATAAATCCATGAGGACTCACAGTGTCCCAATGGTCTCTTGATCTCACATGGTCCCACAGTGTCCCAATGGCCCCTTGGTCTCACAAGGCCCCACAGTGTCCCAATGGTCACTTCTTCTCACATGGCCCCACAGTGTAACAATGGTCCCTTGGTTCCATGGTTCCTGGTCTGGTGCATTCCCCTCTCCCCTTCTCAGGCCGCCCTGCCAGCTGAGAAATGCTCACTGGGCCTGGGCCTTGGCCAGCAGCCCCTGGGCTCAGCTCCTCTGGAGCTCATCACAGACACTGTCTGCTCCAGGCTCAACCCTTCATTTCCTGGGGAGATGCCAAAGCCTCCGCAGGGAACATTTCCCTTTGCTCAGGGGAATTTCACACAGGTGCCTTGTAGTGACTCTTTGTGTCTGTGTGCACACAGGAGTGCCTGTGCTCAGGGAAATGTGGCAGATATGCTGCTCCCTGAGGACTATGGATGCCTTGGATAGCTGAGCCAGTCAGGCCTGGAAGTAAGGTTAAGTCATGTTACCCTGATTCTTAAGATTTTCTAAAGCCTTCTGAGTTTACATTCTGTTGGAGAACCTTCCCACACAATTTCTGTCAACAACATATTGTTTACAATCTTTTATGGGGCTGGACAAACTTGATGTACTAGTGCTTTGTCCAATGTCTTTGGAGAGGTGGCCCATTCACTCTCCAATCCAATGTCACCTTTGGGAAAGTATAAAAGTTGGAGTCAGAGAATAAACTTTTATCTTTACCTTGCAAATAGCAGGTGGCTCGCGTCGTGCTTTCACGTGTCTTATAGCGACAAAGTCACAAGCTGTAAGCAAAGTTAAATGCTGCTAAGAGTTGTTCTTTTGCTAATTTGTGAAGCTTAATAGAAGTTATAAGCAAAGTTGAATATTGTTAAGTGTTATTCCACAGCTCTGTTTAGCTTTTAGGCTGTATTCCTTTTCTCCTTGCCCTCACTGTCCTTTCGTCACACACTCACACAAAAACACACAGAGACACACAGACACCGGGACAGTTCTTGACTCCTTTTTGGTTTGATTGCCTGGATTTTGTTTGGTTTTGTTGTTGCTTTGTTTCCTTGCTGTGCCTGAAGTTTCCAGTCAGGAGCAGAGTGACTCTTGCCAAGGAACTCTGTGGTGCTGTCACTTAATATTAAAGCTGTTTTATGCTACTCCCCTGCTGGGGATTTTTATAAGTGCTCTCAAGCCCTCCTTCATAAGAGGGTGAAGGAGCCCTGGCCAAGCTCTGGCCCTGGGGGCACAGGGATGCTGCTAGGGGGTCCCTGTCTCCCTGTTACAACTTTCAGGGCCCTGAGCCCCTGTCCCCGTGTCAGGCTCTGGGCTTGATCTCCTCGAACATCCTCAGCGGGAGGCTGCAGCGCCAGGGGCAGGGGGACCCAGAGGGACACGCAATGCCACTGTGCACCAGCAGCTTTGGACTTCTCTGGGAGGAACTGTGAGTGGGAGCTGGCTTGAAGTGACATCCCCAGTAAGGTCACAGAGCCCCTGAGATGTCACTCTGCCTCCTGGGATGTCACAGCCCACCCTGGGATCTCACAAATCCCCCTTGTGATGCCACAGAGCCAGTGCTGCTCTATCACTCTGGGATGTCATACAGTTGCGCTGTGATGGCACAGAAGACTCTGGCATCACAAAGTTAGCCCGTGTCACAATCCTCTAGTGCAAGCGGGAATCATGACAGTTCATTTTCCCCACCTCAGAATTAGCAGAAGTAGATAGGCTTATCATGAGAAACCGAATGTGATAAACATGTTAGAAATGAAAGGCTCCAAGTTATTAGTTATTAATTTAATAAAAGTTATTAAGTGTACCAAATATAAATTTTGAGAAAAATGGAAAAAAGCCACTGTAAAAAAAAGTCAGTGTGGACCCCGGGATTGCCACCGGGTGAGACACAGGTTTGACAGCTGCAGCAGAGGGTCCTCTATGCTTCACACCAACCGTCCTGTCTGACCCATTTTTATACCATTTTCCATGCCTGAGCCAGAGTCCCTTTTCTTCCTTTTTGGAGTGCATGTATTCATGTGGAGTTCTTTTCTCTGTGGCAAGTTGAACAATACCTGTCCGGAGAGTGATGAACACCTGTGTTTGCAGTCCCGGAATTCGGATTTGAGATGTACCTCCCTGATGGCTCTGACTATCTCGGTCTCGGATATTTATCGTGTATTTATGGTCCGGGTGTTTCTCGGAAAACCTTGATGCACGATCCCTCTCTGGGCTGGCCACTTTCGTTCGCTTGGAAATAAAGTCCTCCCTCTCTTCTCCAGGTGGCTTCGACATGGTGTTGCAATCACTGTTGCTGGCTTGTGCAATTTAAAATCTTCTTATAAGAGTATAATTTAACAGCACATAACTATAAAAGAGACGACAATTTTATTTGCACGAATTATCCTATAGACATATAACAGTCCTAATGATTCCTTGAGGCCTTGCAGTGTCACAATGTTCTCCATGGTTCCACAGGCCCCACAGTGTCATGTGACTCCTCTGTTCCATGAGTCCTGCAATGTCACAATGGACCTTTGGACCAATGGACCATGGGGCTTTGCAGTGTCACAACGCTCTCCTTTGGCTCCACAGGGTCACAATGGAGCACTGATTACAGGCAGCCTCTCTGTGTTACCCTGGAGCTTTGTTTCCGTGGGGTCTCGCAGTGTCCCAATGGAGCCTTGGCTGGATGGGGCCTCACAGTGTCACAATGATGCCTACATTCCACTGAGGCACACGGCGTCACTAGGGTCCCCTTGCTTCCATGAGGCCCAGCAATGTCACAGTGGTGTCCATGAATCCATGAGGACTCACAGTGTCCCAATGGTCTCTTGATCTCACATGGTCCCACAGTGTCCCAATGGTCCCTTGGTCTCACAAGGCCCCACAGTGTCCCAATGGTCACTTCTTCTCACATGGCCCCACAGTGTAACAATGGTCCCTTGGTTCCATGGTTCCTGGTCTGGTGCATTCCCCTTTCCCCTTCTCAGGCCGCCCTGCCAGCTGAGAAATGCTCACTGGGCCTGGGCCTTGGCCAGCAGCCCCTGGGCTCAGCTCCTCTGGAGCTCATCACAGACACTGTCTGCTCCAGGCTCAACCCTTCATTTCCTGGGGAGATGCCAAAGCCTCCACAGGGAACATTTCCCTTTGCTCAGGGGAATTTCGCACAGGTGCCTTGTAGTGACTCTTTGTGTCTGTGTGCACACAGGAGTGCCTGTGCTCAGGGAAATGTGGCAGATATGCTGCTCCCTGAGGACTTTGATTGCCTTGGATAGCTGAGCCAGTCAGGCCTGGAAGTAAGGTTAAGGCATGTCACCCTGATTCTTAAGATTTTCTAAAGCCTTCTGAGTTTACATTCTGTTGGAGAACCTTCCCACACAATTTCTGTCAACAACATATTGTTTACAATCTTTTATGGGGCTGGACAAACTTGATGTACTAGTGGTTTGTCCAATGTCTTTGGACAGGTGGCTCATTCACTCTTCAATCCAATGCCACCTTTGGGAAAGTATAAAACTTGGAGTCAGAGAATAAACTTTTCTCTTTACCTTGCAAATAGCAGGTGGCTCGCGTCGTGCTTTCACGTGTCTTATAGCGACAAAGTCACAAGCTGTAAGCAAAGTTAAATGCTGCTAAGAGTTGTTCTTTTGCTAATTTGTGAAGCTTAATAGAAGTTCTAAGCGAAGTTGAATATTGTTAAGTGTTATTCCACAGCTCTGTTTAGCTTTTAGGCTGTATTCCTTTTCTCCTTGCCCTCACTGTCCTTTCGTCACACACACACAGACATTAACATACACACTCACAAAAAAACACACAGAGACACAGAGACACTGGGACAGTTCTTGACTCCTTTTTGGTTTGATTGCCTGGATTTTGTTTGGTTTTGTTGTTGCTTTGTTTCCTTGGTGTGCCTGAAGTGTCCAGTCAGGAGCAGAGTGACTCTTGCCAAGGAACTCTGTGGTGCTGTCACTTAATATTAAAGCTGTTTTATGCTACTCCCCTGCTGGGGATTTTTAAAGTGCTCTCAAGCCCTCCTTCATAAGAGGGTGAAGGAGCCCTGGCCAAGCTCTGGCCCTGGGGGCACAGGGATGCTGCTAGGGGGTCCCTGTCTCCCTGTTCCATCCAACTTTGAGGGCCCTGAGCCCCTGTCCCCGTGTCAGGCTGTGGGCTTGATCTCCTCGAACATCCTCGGGGGGAGGCTGCAGCGCCAGGGGCAGGGGGACCCAGAGGGACACGGGATGCCACTGTGCACCAGCAGCTTTGGACTTCTCTGGGAGGAACTGTGAGTGGGGGCTGGCTTGAAGTGACCTCCCCAGTAAGGTCACAGAGCCCCTGAGATGTCACACTGCCTCCTGGGATGTCACAGCCCACCCTGGGATCTCACAAATCCCCCTTGTGATGTCACAGAGCCAGTGCTGCTCTAGCACTCTGGGATGTCATACAGTTGCGCTGTGATGGCACAGAAGACTCTGGCATCACAAAGTCAGCCCGTGTCACAATCCTCTAGTGCAAGCGGGAATCATGACAGTTCATTTTCCCCACCTCAGAATTCGCAGAAGTGGATAGGCTTATCATGAGAAACCGAATGTGATAAACATGTTAGAAATGAAAGGCTCCAAGTTATTAGTTATTATTTTAATAAAAGTTATTAAGTGTACCAAATATAAATTTTGAGAAAAATGGAAAAAAGCCACTGTAAAAAAAAGTCAGTGTGGAACCTTGGGATTGCCACCGGGTGAGACACAGGTTTGACAGCTGCAGCAGAGGGTCCTCTATGCTTCACACCGACCGTCCTGTCTGACCCATTTTTATACCATTTTCCATGCCTGAGCCAGAGTCCCTTTTCTTCCTTTTTGGAGTGCATGTATTCATGTGGAGTTCTTTTCTCTGTGGCAAGTTGAACAATACATGTCCGGAGAGTGATGAACACCTGTGTTTGCAGTCCCGGAATTCGGATTTGAGATGTACCTCCCTGATGGCTCTGACTATCTCGGTCTCGGATATTTATCGTGTATTTATGGTCCGGGTGTTTCTCGGACAACCTTGATGCATGATCCCTCTCTGGGCTGGCCACTTTCGTTCGCTTGTAAATAAAGTCCTCCCTCTCTCGTCCAGGTGGCTTCGACATGGTGTTGCAATCACTGTTGCTGGCTTGTGCAATTTAAAAACTTCTTATAAGAGTATAATTTAACAGCACATAAACATAAAATAGATGACAATTTTATTTGCACGAATTATCCTATAGACATATAACAGTCCTAATGATTCCTTGAGGCCTTGCAGTGTCACAATGTTCTCCATGGTTCCACAGGCCCCACAGTGTCATGTGACTCCTCTGTTCCATGAGTCCTGCAATGTCACAATGGACCTTTGGACCAATGGACCATGGGGCTTTGCAGTGTCACAACGCTCTCCTTTGGCTCCACAGGGTCACAATGGAGCACTGATTACAGGCAGCCTCTCTGTGTTACCCTGGAGCTTTGTTTCCGTGGGGTCTCGCAGTGTCCCAATGGAGCCTTGGTTGGATGGGGCCTCACAGTGTCACAATCATGCCTACATTCCACTGAGGCACATGGCGTCACTAGGGTCCCCTTGCTTCCATGAGGCCCAGCAATGTCACAGTGGTGTCCATAAATCCATGAGGACTCACAGTGTCCCAATGGTCTCTTGATCTCACATGGTCCCACAGTGTCCCAATGGTCCCTTGGTCTCACAAGGCCCCACAGTGTCCCAATGGTCACTTCTTCTCACATGGCCCCACAGTGTAACAATGGTCCCTTGGTTCCATGGTTCCTGGTCTGGTGCATTCCCCTCTCCCCTTCTCAGGCCGCCCTGCCAGCTGAGAAATGCTCACTGGGCCTGGGCCTTGGCCAGCAGCCCCTGGGCTCAGCTCCTCTGGAGCTCATCACAGACACTGTCTGCTCCAGGCTCAACCCTTCATTTCCTGGGGAGATGCCAAAGCCTCCGCAGGGAACATTTCCCTTTGCTCAGGGGAATTTCACACAGGTGCCTTGTAGTGACTCTTTGTGTCTGTGTGCACACAGGAGTGCCTGTGCTCAGGGAAATGTGGCAGATATGCTGCTCCCTGAGGACTATGGATGCCTTGGATAGCTGAGCCAGTCAGGCCTGGAAGTAAGGTTAAGTCATGTTACCCTGATTCTTAAGATTTTCTAAAGCCTTCTGAGTTTACATTCTGTTGGAGAACCTTCCCACACAATTTCTGTCAACAACATATTGTTTACAATCTTTTATGGGGCTGGACAAACTTGATGTACTAGTGCTTTGTCCAATGTCTTTGGAGAGGTGGCCCATTCACTCTCCAATCCAATGTCACCTTTGGGAAAGTATAAAAGTTGGAGTCAGAGAATAAACTTTTATCTTTACCTTGCAAATAGCAGGTGGCTCGCGTCGTGCTTTCACGTGTCTTATAGCGACAAAGTCACAAGCTGTAAGCAAAGTTAAATGCTGCTAAGAGTTGTTCTTTTGCTAATTTGTGAAGCTTAATAGAAGTTATAAGCAAAGTTGAATATTGTTAAGTGTTATTCCACAGCTCTGTTTAGCTTTTAGGCTGTATTCCTTTTCTCCTTGCCCTCACTGTCCTTTCGTCACACACTCACACAAAAACACACAGAGACACACAGACACCGGGACAGTTCTTGACTCCTTTTTGGTTTGATTGCCTGGATTTTGTTTGGTTTTGTTGTTGCTTTGTTTCCTTGGTGTGCCTGAAGTTTCCAGTCAGGAGCAGAGTGACTCTTGCCAAGGAACTCTGTGGTGCTGTCACTTAATATTAAAGCTGTTTTATGCTACTCCCCTGCTGGGGATTTTTATAAGTGCTCTCAAGCCCTCCTTCATAAGAGGGTGAAGGAGCCCTGGCCAAGCTCTGGCCCTGGGGGCACAGGGATGCTGCTAGGGGGTCCCTGTCTCCCTGTTACAACTTTCAGGGCCCTGAGCCCCTGTCCCCGTGTCAGGCTCTGGGCTTGATCTCCTCGAACATCCTCAGCGGGAGGCTGCAGCGCCAGGGGCAGGGGGACCCAGAGGGACACGCAATGCCACTGTGCACCAGCAGCTTTGGACTTCTCTGGGAGGAACTGTGAGTGGGAGCTGGCTTGAAGTGACATCCCCAGTAAGGTCACAGAGCCCCTGAGATGTCACTCTGCCTCCTGGGATGTCACAGCCCACCCTGGGATCTCACAAATCCCCCTTGTGATGCCACAGAGCCAGTGCTGCTCTATCACTCTGGGATGTCATACAGTTGCGCTGTGATGGCACAGAAGACTCTGGCATCACAAAGTTAGCCCGTGTCACAATCCTCTAGTGCAAGCGGGAATCATGACAGTTCATTTTCCCCACCTCAGAATTAGCAGAAGTAGATAGGCTTATCATGAGAAACCGAATGTGATAAACATGTTAGAAATGAAAGGCTCCAAGTTATTAGTTATTAATTTAATAAAAGTTATTAAGTGTACCAAATATAAATTTTGAGAAAAATGGAAAAAAGCCACTGTAAAAAAAAGTCAGTGTGGACCCCGGGATTGCCACCGGGTGAGACACAGGTTTGACAGCTGCAGCAGAGGGTCCTCTATGCTTCACACCAACCGTCCTGTCTGACCCATTTTTATACCATTTTCCATGCCTGAGCCAGAGTCCCTTTTCTTCCTTTTTGGAGTGCATGTATTCATGTGGAGTTCTTTTCTCTGTGGCAAGTTGAACAATACCTGTCCGGAGAGTGATGAACACCTGTGTTTGCAGTCCCGGAATTCGGATTTGAGATGTACCTCCCTGATGGCTCTGACTATCTCGGTCTCGGATATTTATCGTGTATTTATGGTCCGGGTGTTTCTCGGAAAACCTTGATGCACGATCCCTCTCTGGGCTGGCCACTTTCGTTCGCTTGGAAATAAAGTCCTCCCTCTCTTCTCCAGGTGGCTTCGACATGGTGTTGCAATCACTGTTGCTGGCTTGTGCAATTTAAAATCTTCTTATAAGAGTATAATTTAACAGCACATAACTATAAAAGAGACGACAATTTTATTTGCACGAATTATCCTATAGACATATAACAGTCCTAATGATTCCTTGAGGCCTTGCAGTGTCACAATGTTCTCCATGGTTCCACAGGCCCCACAGTGTCATGTGACTCCTCTGTTCCATGAGTCCTGCAATGTCACAATGGACCTTTGGACCAATGGACCATGGGGCTTTGCAGTGTCACAACGCTCTCCTTTGGCTCCACAGGGTCACAATGGAGCACTGATTACAGGCAGCCTCTCTGTGTTACCCTGGAGCTTTGTTTCCGTGGGGTCTCGCAGTGTCCCAATGGAGCCTTGGCTGGATGGGGCCTCACAGTGTCACAATGATGCCTACATTCCACTGAGGCACACGGCGTCACTAGGGTCCCCTTGCTTCCATGAGGCCCAGCAATGTCACAGTGGTGTCCATGAATCCATGAGGACTCACAGTGTCCCAATGGTCTCTTGATCTCACATGGTCCCACAGTGTCCCAATGGTCCCTTGGTCTCACAAGGCCCCACAGTGTCCCAATGGTCACTTCTTCTCACATGGCCCCACAGTGTAACAATGGTCCCTTGGTTCCATGGTTCCTGGTCTGGTGCATTCCCCTTTCCCCTTCTCAGGCCGCCCTGCCAGCTGAGAAATGCTCACTGGGCCTGGGCCTTGGCCAGCAGCCCCTGGGCTCAGCTCCTCTGGAGCTCATCACAGACACTGTCTGCTCCAGGCTCAACCCTTCATTTCCTGGGGAGATGCCAAAGCCTCCACAGGGAACATTTCCCTTTGCTCAGGGGAATTTCGCACAGGTGCCTTGTAGTGACTCTTTGTGTCTGTGTGCACACAGGAGTGCCTGTGCTCAGGGAAATGTGGCAGATATGCTGCTCCCTGAGGACTTTGATTGCCTTGGATAGCTGAGCCAGTCAGGCCTGGAAGTAAGGTTAAGGCATGTCACCCTGATTCTTAAGATTTTCTAAAGCCTTCTGAGTTTACATTCTGTTGGAGAACCTTCCCACACAATTTCTGTCAACAACATATTGTTTACAATCTTTTATGGGGCTGGACAAACTTGATGTACTAGTGGTTTGTCCAATGTCTTTGGACAGGTGGCTCATTCACTCTTCAATCCAATGCCACCTTTGGGAAAGTATAAAACTTGGAGTCAGAGAATAAACTTTTCTCTTTACCTTGCAAATAGCAGGTGGCTCGCGTCGTGCTTTCACGTGTCTTATAGCGACAAAGTCACAAGCTGTAAGCAAAGTTAAATGCTGCTAAGAGTTGTTCTTTTGCTAATTTGTGAAGCTTAATAGAAGTTCTAAGCGAAGTTGAATATTGTTAAGTGTTATTCCACAGCTCTGTTTAGCTTTTAGGCTGTATTCCTTTTCTCCTTGCCCTCACTGTCCTTTCGTCACACACACACAGACATTAACATACACACTCACAAAAAAACACACAGAGACACAGAGACACTGGGACAGTTCTTGACTCCTTTTTGGTTTGATTGCCTGGATTTTGTTTGGTTTTGTTGTTGCTTTGTTTCCTTGGTGTGCCTGAAGTGTCCAGTCAGGAGCAGAGTGACTCTTGCCAAGGAACTCTGTGGTGCTGTCACTTAATATTAAAGCTGTTTTATGCTACTCCCCTGCTGGGGATTTTTAAAGTGCTCTCAAGCCCTCCTTCATAAGAGGGTGAAGGAGCCCTGGCCAAGCTCTGGCCCTGGGGGCACAGGGATGCTGCTAGGGGGTCCCTGTCTCCCTGTTCCATCCAACTTTGAGGGCCCTGAGCCCCTGTCCCCGTGTCAGGCTGTGGGCTTGATCTCCTCGAACATCCTCGGGGGGAGGCTGCAGCGCCAGGGGCAGGGGGACCCAGAGGGACACGGGATGCCACTGTGCACCAGCAGCTTTGGACTTCTCTGGGAGGAACTGTGAGTGGGGGCTGGCTTGAAGTGACCTCCCCAGTAAGGTCACAGAGCCCCTGAGATGTCACACTGCCTCCTGGGATGTCACAGCCCACCCTGGGATCTCACAAATCCCCCTTGTGATGTCACAGAGCCAGTGCTGCTCTAGCACTCTGGGATGTCATACAGTTGCGCTGTGATGGCACAGAAGACTCTGGCATCACAAAGTCAGCCCGTGTCACAATCCTCTAGTGCAAGCGGGAATCATGACAGTTCATTTTCCCCACCTCAGAATTCGCAGAAGTGGATAGGCTTATCATGAGAAACCGAATGTGATAAACATGTTAGAAATGAAAGGCTCCAAGTTATTAGTTATTATTTTAATAAAAGTTATTAAGTGTACCAAATATAAATTTTGAGAAAAATGGAAAAAAGCCACTGTAAAAAAAAGTCAGTGTGGAACCTTGGGATTGCCACCGGGTGAGACACAGGTTTGACAGCTGCAGCAGAGGGTCCTCTATGCTTCACACCGACCGTCCTGTCTGACCCATTTTTATACCATTTTCCATGCCTGAGCCAGAGTCCCTTTTCTTCCTTTTTGGAGTGCATGTATTCATGTGGAGTTCTTTTCTCTGTGGCAAGTTGAACAATACCTGTCCGGAGAGTGATGAACACCTGTGTTTGCAGTCCCGGAATTCGGATTTGAGATGTACCTCCCTGATGGCTCTGACTATCTCGGTCTCGGATATTTATCGTGTATTTATGGTCCGGGTGTTTCTCGGACAACCTTGATGCATGATCCCTCTCTGGGCTGGCCACTTTCGTTCGCTTGTAAATAAAGTCCTCCCTCTCTCGTCCAGGTGGCTTCGACATGGTGTTGCAATCACTGTTGCTGGCTTGTGCAATTTAAAAACTTCTTATAAGAGTATAATTTAACAGCACATAAACATAAAATAGATGACAATTTTATTTGCACGAATTATCCTATAGACATATAACAGTCCTAATGATTCCTTGAGGCCTTGCAGTGTCACAATGTTCTCCATGGTTCCACAGGCCCCACAGTGTCATGTGACTCCTCTGTTCCATGAGTCCTGCAATGTCACAATGGACCTTTGGACCAATGGACCATGGGGCTTTGCAGTGTCACAACGCTCTCCTTTGGCTCCACAGGGTCACAATGGAGCACTGATTACAGGCAGCCTCTCTGTGTTACCCTGGAGCTTTGTTTCCGTGGGGTCTCGCAGTGTCCCAATGGAGCCTTGGTTGGATGGGGCCTCACAGTGTCACAATCATGCCTACATTCCACTGAGGCACATGGCGTCACTAGGGTCCCCTTGCTTCCATGAGGCCCAGCAATGTCACAGTGGTGTCCATAAATCCATGAGGACTCACAGTGTCCCAATGGTCTCTTGATCTCACATGGTCCCACAGTGTCCCAATGGTCCCTTGGTCTCACAAGGCCCCACAGTGTCCCAATGGTCACTTCTTCTCACATGGCCCCACAGTGTAACAATGGTCCCTTGGTTCCATGGTTCCTGGTCTGGTGCATTCCCCTCTCCCCTTCTCAGGCCGCCCTGCCAGCTGAGAAATGCTCACTGGGCCTGGGCCTTGGCCAGCAGCCCCTGGGCTCAGCTCCTCTGGAGCTCATCACAGACACTGTCTGCTCCAGGCTCAACCCTTCATTTCCTGGGGAGATGCCAAAGCCTCCGCAGGGAACATTTCCCTTTGCTCAGGGGAATTTCACACAGGTGCCTTGTAGTGACTCTTTGTGTCTGTGTGCACACAGGAGTGCCTGTGCTCAGGGAAATGTGGCAGATATGCTGCTCCCTGAGGACTATGGATGCCTTGGATAGCTGAGCCAGTCAGGCCTGGAAGTAAGGTTAAGTCATGTTACCCTGATTCTTAAGATTTTCTAAAGCCTTCTGAGTTTACATTCTGTTGGAGAACCTTCCCACACAATTTCTGTCAACAACATATTGTTTACAATCTTTTATGGGGCTGGACAAACTTGATGTACTAGTGCTTTGTCCAATGTCTTTGGAGAGGTGGCCCATTCACTCTCCAATCCAATGTCACCTTTGGGAAAGTATAAAAGTTGGAGTCAGAGAATAAACTTTTATCTTTACCTTGCAAATAGCAGGTGGCTCGCGTCGTGCTTTCACGTGTCTTATAGCGACAAAGTCACAAGCTGTAAGCAAAGTTAAATGCTGCTAAGAGTTGTTCTTTTGCTAATTTGTGAAGCTTAATAGAAGTTATAAGCAAAGTTGAATATTGTTAAGTGTTATTCCACAGCTCTGTTTAGCTTTTAGGCTGTATTCCTTTTCTCCTTGCCCTCACTGTCCTTTCGTCACACACTCACACAAAAACACACAGAGACACACAGACACCGGGACAGTTCTTGACTCCTTTTTGGTTTGATTGCCTGGATTTTGTTTGGTTTTGTTGTTGCTTTGTTTCCTTGCTGTGCCTGAAGTTTCCAGTCAGGAGCAGAGTGACTCTTGCCAAGGAACTCTGTGGTGCTGTCACTTAATATTAAAGCTGTTTTATGCTACTCCCCTGCTGGGGATTTTTATAAGTGCTCTCAAGCCCTCCTTCATAAGAGGGTGAAGGAGCCCTGGCCAAGCTCTGGCCCTGGGGGCACAGGGATGCTGCTAGGGGGTCCCTGTCTCCCTGTTACAACTTTCAGGGCCCTGAGCCCCTGTCCCCGTGTCAGGCTCTGGGCTTGATCTCCTCGAACATCCTCAGCGGGAGGCTGCAGCGCCAGGGGCAGGGGGACCCAGAGGGACACGCAATGCCACTGTGCACCAGCAGCTTTGGACTTCTCTGGGAGGAACTGTGAGTGGGAGCTGGCTTGAAGTGACATCCCCAGTAAGGTCACAGAGCCCCTGAGATGTCACTCTGCCTCCTGGGATGTCACAGCCCACCCTGGGATCTCACAAATCCCCCTTGTGATGCCACAGAGCCAGTGCTGCTCTATCACTCTGGGATGTCATACAGTTGCGCTGTGATGGCACAGAAGACTCTGGCATCACAAAGTTAGCCCGTGTCACAATCCTCTAGTGCAAGCGGGAATCATGACAGTTCATTTTCCCCACCTCAGAATTAGCAGAAGTAGATAGGCTTATCATGAGAAACCGAATGTGATAAACATGTTAGAAATGAAAGGCTCCAAGTTATTAGTTATTAATTTAATAAAAGTTATTAAGTGTACCAAATATAAATTTTGAGAAAAATGGAAAAAAGCCACTGTAAAAAAAAGTCAGTGTGGACCCCGGGATTGCCACCGGGTGAGACACAGGTTTGACAGCTGCAGCAGAGGGTCCTCTATGCTTCACACCAACCGTCCTGTCTGACCCATTTTTATACCATTTTCCATGCCTGAGCCAGAGTCCCTTTTCTTCCTTTTTGGAGTGCATGTATTCATGTGGAGTTCTTTTCTCTGTGGCAAGTTGAACAATACCTGTCCGGAGAGTGATGAACACCTGTGTTTGCAGTCCCGGAATTCGGATTTGAGATGTACCTCCCTGATGGCTCTGACTATCTCGGTCTCGGATATTTATCGTGTATTTATGGTCCGGGTGTTTCTCGGAAAACCTTGATGCACGATCCCTCTCTGGGCTGGCCACTTTCGTTCGCTTGGAAATAAAGTCCTCCCTCTCTTCTCCAGGTGGCTTCGACATGGTGTTGCAATCACTGTTGCTGGCTTGTGCAATTTAAAATCTTCTTATAAGAGTATAATTTAACAGCACATAACTATAAAAGAGACGACAATTTTATTTGCACGAATTATCCTATAGACATATAACAGTCCTAATGATTCCTTGAGGCCTTGCAGTGTCACAATGTTCTCCATGGTTCCACAGGCCCCACAGTGTCATGTGACTCCTCTGTTCCATGAGTCCTGCAATGTCACAATGGACCTTTGGACCAATGGACCATGGGGCTTTGCAGTGTCACAACGCTCTCCTTTGGCTCCACAGGGTCACAATGGAGCACTGATTACAGGCAGCCTCTCTGTGTTACCCTGGAGCTTTGTTTCCGTGGGGTCTCGCAGTGTCCCAATGGAGCCTTGGCTGGATGGGGCCTCACAGTGTCACAATGATGCCTACATTCCACTGAGGCACACGGCGTCACTAGGGTCCCCTTGCTTCCATGAGGCCCAGCAATGTCACAGTGGTGTCCATGAATCCATGAGGACTCACAGTGTCCCAATGGTCTCTTGATCTCACATGGTCCCACAGTGTCCCAATGGTCCCTTGGTCTCACAAGGCCCCACAGTGTCCCAATGGTCACTTCTTCTCACATGGCCCCACAGTGTAACAATGGTCCCTTGGTTCCATGGTTCCTGGTCTGGTGCATTCCCCTTTCCCCTTCTCAGGCCGCCCTGCCAGCTGAGAAATGCTCACTGGGCCTGGGCCTTGGCCAGCAGCCCCTGGGCTCAGCTCCTCTGGAGCTCATCACAGACACTGTCTGCTCCAGGCTCAACCCTTCATTTCCTGGGGAGATGCCAAAGCCTCCACAGGGAACATTTCCCTTTGCTCAGGGGAATTTCGCACAGGTGCCTTGTAGTGACTCTTTGTGTCTGTGTGCACACAGGAGTGCCTGTGCTCAGGGAAATGTGGCAGATATGCTGCTCCCTGAGGACTTTGATTGCCTTGGATAGCTGAGCCAGTCAGGCCTGGAAGTAAGGTTAAGGCATGTCACCCTGATTCTTAAGATTTTCTAAAGCCTTCTGAGTTTACATTCTGTTGGAGAACCTTCCCACACAATTTCTGTCAACAACATATTGTTTACAATCTTTTATGGGGCTGGACAAACTTGATGTACTAGTGGTTTGTCCAATGTCTTTGGACAGGTGGCTCATTCACTCTTCAATCCAATGCCACCTTTGGGAAAGTATAAAACTTGGAGTCAGAGAATAAACTTTTCTCTTTACCTTGCAAATAGCAGGTGGCTCGCGTCGTGCTTTCACGTGTCTTATAGCGACAAAGTCACAAGCTGTAAGCAAAGTTAAATGCTGCTAAGAGTTGTTCTTTTGCTAATTTGTGAAGCTTAATAGAAGTTCTAAGCGAAGTTGAATATTGTTAAGTGTTATTCCACAGCTCTGTTTAGCTTTTAGGCTGTATTCCTTTTCTCCTTGCCCTCACTGTCCTTTCGTCACACACACACAGACATTAACATACACACTCACAAAAAAACACACAGAGACACAGAGACACTGGGACAGTTCTTGACTCCTTTTTGGTTTGATTGCCTGGATTTTGTTTGGTTTTGTTGTTGCTTTGTTTCCTTGGTGTGCCTGAAGTGTCCAGTCAGGAGCAGAGTGACTCTTGCCAAGGAACTCTGTGGTGCTGTCACTTAATATTAAAGCTGTTTTATGCTACTCCCCTGCTGGGGATTTTTAAAGTGCTCTCAAGCCCTCCTTCATAAGAGGGTGAAGGAGCCCTGGCCAAGCTCTGGCCCTGGGGGCACAGGGATGCTGCTAGGGGGTCCCTGTCTCCCTGTTCCATCCAACTTTGAGGGCCCTGAGCCCCTGTCCCCGTGTCAGGCTGTGGGCTTGATCTCCTCGAACATCCTCGGGGGGAGGCTGCAGCGCCAGGGGCAGGGGGACCCAGAGGGACACGGGATGCCACTGTGCACCAGCAGCTTTGGACTTCTCTGGGAGGAACTGTGAGTGGGGGCTGGCTTGAAGTGACCTCCCCAGTAAGGTCACAGAGCCCCTGAGATGTCACACTGCCTCCTGGGATGTCACAGCCCACCCTGGGATCTCACAAATCCCCCTTGTGATGTCACAGAGCCAGTGCTGCTCTAGCACTCTGGGATGTCATACAGTTGCGCTGTGATGGCACAGAAGACTCTGGCATCACAAAGTCAGCCCGTGTCACAATCCTCTAGTGCAAGCGGGAATCATGACAGTTCATTTTCCCCACCTCAGAATTCGCAGAAGTGGATAGGCTTATCATGAGAAACCGAATGTGATAAACATGTTAGAAATGAAAGGCTCCAAGTTATTAGTTATTATTTTAATAAAAGTTATTAAGTGTACCAAATATAAATTTTGAGAAAAATGGAAAAAAGCCACTGTAAAAAAAAGTCAGTGTGGAACCTTGGGATTGCCACCGGGTGAGACACAGGTTTGACAGCTGCAGCAGAGGGTCCTCTATGCTTCACACCGACCGTCCTGTCTGACCCATTTTTATACCATTTTCCATGCCTGAGCCAGAGTCCCTTTTCTTCCTTTTTGGAGTGCATGTATTCATGTGGAGTTCTTTTCTCTGTGGCAAGTTGAACAATACATGTCCGGAGAGTGATGAACACCTGTGTTTGCAGTCCCGGAATTCGGATTTGAGATGTACCTCCCTGATGGCTCTGACTATCTCGGTCTCGGATATTTATCGTGTATTTATGGTCCGGGTGTTTCTCGGACAACCTTGATGCATGATCCCTCTCTGGGCTGGCCACTTTCGTTCGCTTGTAAATAAAGTCCTCCCTCTCTCGTCCAGGTGGCTTCGACATGGTGTTGCAATCACTGTTGCTGGCTTGTGCAATTTAAAAACTTCTTATAAGAGTATAATTTAACAGCACATAAACATAAAATAGATGACAATTTTATTTGCACGAATTATCCTATAGACATATAACAGTCCTAATGATTCCTTGAGGCCTTGCAGTGTCACAATGTTCTCCATGGTTCCACAGGCCCCACAGTGTCATGTGACTCCTCTGTTCCATGAGTCCTGCAATGTCACAATGGACCTTTGGACCAATGGACCATGGGGCTTTGCAGTGTCACAACGCTCTCCTTTGGCTCCACAGGGTCACAATGGAGCACTGATTACAGGCAGCCTCTCTGTGTTACCCTGGAGCTTTGTTTCCGTGGGGTCTCGCAGTGTCCCAATGGAGCCTTGGTTGGATGGGGCCTCACAGTGTCACAATCATGCCTACATTCCACTGAGGCACATGGCGTCACTAGGGTCCCCTTGCTTCCATGAGGCCCAGCAATGTCACAGTGGTGTCCATAAATCCATGAGGACTCACAGTGTCCCAATGGTCTCTTGATCTCACATGGTCCCACAGTGTCCCAATGGCCCCTTGGTCTCACAAGGCCCCACAGTGTCCCAATGGTCACTTCTTCTCACATGGCCCCACAGTGTAACAATGGTCCCTTGGTTCCATGGTTCCTGGTCTGGTGCATTCCCCTCTCCCCTTCTCAGGCCGCCCTGCCAGCTGAGAAATGCTCACTGGGCCTGGGCCTTGGCCAGCAGCCCCTGGGCTCAGCTCCTCTGGAGCTCATCACAGACACTGTCTGCTCCAGGCTCAACCCTTCATTTCCTGGGGAGATGCCAAAGCCTCCGCAGGGAACATTTCCCTTTGCTCAGGGGAATTTCACACAGGTGCCTTGTAGTGACTCTTTGTGTCTGTGTGCACACAGGAGTGCCTGTGCTCAGGGAAATGTGGCAGATATGCTGCTCCCTGAGGACTATGGATGCCTTGGATAGCTGAGCCAGTCAGGCCTGGAAGTAAGGTTAAGTCATGTTACCCTGATTCTTAAGATTTTCTAAAGCCTTCTGAGTTTACATTCTGTTGGAGAACCTTCCCACACAATTTCTGTCAACAACATATTGTTTACAATCTTTTATGGGGCTGGACAAACTTGATGTACTAGTGCTTTGTCCAATGTCTTTGGAGAGGTGGCCCATTCACTCTCCAATCCAATGTCACCTTTGGGAAAGTATAAAAGTTGGAGTCAGAGAATAAACTTTTATCTTTACCTTGCAAATAGCAGGTGGCTCGCGTCGTGCTTTCACGTGTCTTATAGCGACAAAGTCACAAGCTGTAAGCAAAGTTAAATGCTGCTAAGAGTTGTTCTTTTGCTAATTTGTGAAGCTTAATAGAAGTTATAAGCAAAGTTGAATATTGTTAAGTGTTATTCCACAGCTCTCTTTAGCTTTTAGGCTGTATTCCTTTTCTCCTTGCCCTCACTGTCCTTTCGTCACACACTCACACAAAAACACACAGAGACACACAGACACCGGGACAGTTCTTGACTCCTTTTTGGTTTGATTGCCTGGATTTTGTTTGGTTTTGTTGTTGCTTTGTTTCCTTGCTGTGCCTGAAGTTTCCAGTCAGGAGCAGAGTGACTCTTGCCAAGGAACTCTGTGGTGCTGTCACTTAATATTAAAGCTGTTTTATGCTACTCCCCTGCTGGGGATTTTTATAAGTGCTCTCAAGCCCTCCTTCATAAGAGGGTGAAGGAGCCCTGGCCAAGCTCTGGCCCTGGGGGCACAGGGATGCTGCTAGGGGGTCCCTGTCTCCCTGTTACAACTTTCAGGGCCCTGAGCCCCTGTCCCCGTGTCAGGCTCTGGGCTTGATCTCCTCGAACATCCTCAGCGGGAGGCTGCAGCGCCAGGGGCAGGGGGACCCAGAGGGACACGCAATGCCACTGTGCACCAGCAGCTTTGGACTTCTCTGGGAGGAACTGTGAGTGGGAGCTGGCTTGAAGTGACATCCCCAGTAAGGTCACAGAGCCCCTGAGATGTCACTCTGCCTCCTGGGATGTCACAGCCCACCCTGGGATCTCACAAATCCCCCTTGTGATGCCACAGAGCCAGTGCTGCTCTATCACTCTGGGATGTCATACAGTTGCGCTGTGATGGCACAGAAGACTCTGGCATCACAAAGTTAGCCCGTGTCACAATCCTCTAGTGCAAGCGGGAATCATGACAGTTCATTTTCCCCACCTCAGAATTAGCAGAAGTAGATAGGCTTATCATGAGAAACCGAATGTGATAAACATGTTAGAAATGAAAGGCTCCAAGTTATTAGTTATTAATTTAATAAAAGTTATTAAGTGTACCAAATATAAATTTTGAGAAAAATGGAAAAAAGCCACTGTAAAAAAAAGTCAGTGTGGACCCCGGGATTGCCACCGGGTGAGACACAGGTTTGACAGCTGCAGCAGAGGGTCCTCTATGCTTCACACCAACCGTCCTGTCTGACCCATTTTTATACCATTTTCCATGCCTGAGCCAGAGTCCCTTTTCTTCCTTTTTGGAGTGCATGTATTCATGTGGAGTTCTTTTCTCTGTGGCAAGTTGAACAATACCTGTCCGGAGAGTGATGAACACCTGTGTTTGCAGTCCCGGAATTCGGATTTGAGATGTACCTCCCTGATGGCTCTGACTATCTCGGTCTCGGATATTTATCGTGTATTTATGGTCCGGGTGTTTCTCGGAAAACCTTGATGCACGATCCCTCTCTGGGCTGGCCACTTTCGTTCGCTTGGAAATAAAGTCCTCCCTCTCTTCTCCAGGTGGCTTCGACATGGTGTTGCAATCACTGTTGCTGGCTTGTGCAATTTAAAATCTTCTTATAAGAGTATAATTTAACAGCACATAACTATAAAAGAGACGACAATTTTATTTGCACGAATTATCCTATAGACATATAACAGTCCTAATGATTCCTTGAGGCCTTGCAGTGTCACAATGTTCTCCATGGTTCCACAGGCCCCACAGTGTCATGTGACTCCTCTGTTCCATGAGTCCTGCAATGTCACAATGGACCTTTGGACCAATGGACCATGGGGCTTTGCAGTGTCACAACGCTCTCCTTTGGCTCCACAGGGTCACAATGGAGCACTGATTACAGGCAGCCTCTCTGTGTTACCCTGGAGCTTTGTTTCCGTGGGGTCTCGCAGTGTCCCAATGGAGCCTTGGTTGGATGGGGCCTCACAGTGTCACAATCATGCCTACATTCCACTGAGGCACATGGCGTCACTAGGGTCCCCTTGCTTCCATGAGGCCCAGCAATGTCACAGTGGTGTCCATAAATCCATGAGGACTCACAGTGTCCCAATGGTCTCTTGATCTCACATGGTCCCACAGTGTCCCAATGGTCCCTTGGTCTCACAAGGCCCCACAGTGTCCCAATGGTCACTTCTTCTCACATGGCCCCACAGTGTAACAATGGTCCCTTGGTTCCATGGTTCCTGGTCTGGTGCATTCCCCTTTCCCCTTCTCAGGCCGCCCTGCCAGCTGAGAAATGCTCACTGGGCCTGGGCCTTGGCCAGCAGCCCCTGGGCTCAGCTCCTCTGGAGCTCATCACAGACACTGTCTGCTCCAGGCTCAACCCTTCATTTCCTGGGGAGATGCCAAAGCCTCCACAGGGAACATTTCCCTTTGCTCAGGGGAATTTCGCACAGGTGCCTTGTAGTGACTCTTTGTGTCTGTGTGCACACAGGAGTGCCTGTGCTCAGGGAAATGTGGCAGATATGCTGCTCCCTGAGGACTTTGATTGCCTTGGATAGCTGAGCCAGTCAGGCCTGGAAGTAAGGTTAAGGCATGTCACCCTGATTCTTAAGATTTTCTAAAGCCTTCTGAGTTTACATTCTGTTGGAGAACCTTCCCACACAATTTCTGTCAACAACATATTGTTTACAATCTTTTATGGGGCTGGACAAACTTGATGTACTAGTGGTTTGTCCAATGTCTTTGGACAGGTGGCTCATTCACTCTTCAATCCAATGCCACCTTTGGGAAAGTATAAAACTTGGAGTCAGAGAATAAACTTTTCTCTTTACCTTGCAAATAGCAGGTGGCTCGCGTCGTGCTTTCACGTGTCTTATAGCGACAAAGTCACAAGCTGTAAGCAAAGTTAAATGCTGCTAAGAGTTGTTCTTTTGCTAATTTGTGAAGCTTAATAGAAGTTCTAAGCGAAGTTGAATATTGTTAAGTGTTATTCCACAGCTCTGTTTAGCTTTTAGGCTGTATTCCTTTTCTCCTTGCCCTCACTGTCCTTTCGTCACACACACACAGACATTAACATACACACTCACAAAAAAACACACAGAGACACAGAGACACTGGGACAGTTCTTGACTCCTTTTTGGTTTGATTGCCTGGATTTTGTTTGGTTTTGTTGTTGCTTTGTTTCCTTGGTGTGCCTGAAGTGTCCAGTCAGGAGCAGAGTGACTCTTGCCAAGGAACTCTGTGGTGCTGTCACTTAATATTAAAGCTGTTTTATGCTACTCCCCTGCTGGGGATTTTTAAAGTGCTCTCAAGCCCTCCTTCATAAGAGGGTGAAGGAGCCCTGGCCAAGCTCTGGCCCTGGGGGCACAGGGATGCTGCTAGGGGGTCCCTGTCTCCCTGTTCCATCCAACTTTGAGGGCCCTGAGCCCCTGTCCCCGTGTCAGGCTGTGGGCTTGATCTCCTCGAACATCCTCGGGGGGAGGCTGCAGCGCCAGGGGCAGGGGGACCCAGAGGGACACGGGATGCCACTGTGCACCAGCAGCTTTGGACTTCTCTGGGAGGAACTGTGAGTGGGGGCTGGCTTGAAGTGACCTCCCCAGTAAGGTCACAGAGCCCCTGAGATGTCACACTGCCTCCTGGGATGTCACAGCCCACCCTGGGATCTCACAAATCCCCCTTGTGATGTCACAGAGCCAGTGCTGCTCTAGCACTCTGGGATGTCATACAGTTGCGCTGTGATGGCACAGAAGACTCTGGCATCACAAAGTCAGCCCGTGTCACAATCCTCTAGTGCAAGCGGGAATCATGACAGTTCATTTTCCCCACCTCAGAATTCGCAGAAGTGGATAGGCTTATCATGAGAAACCGAATGTGATAAACATGTTAGAAATGAAAGGCTCCAAGTTATTAGTTATTATTTTAATAAAAGTTATTAAGTGTACCAAATATAAATTTTGAGAAAAATGGAAAAAAGCCACTGTAAAAAAAAGTCAGTGTGGAACCTTGGGATTGCCACCGGGTGAGACACAGGTTTGACAGCTGCAGCAGAGGGTCCTCTATGCTTCACACCGACCGTCCTGTCTGACCCATTTTTATACCATTTTCCATGCCTGAGCCAGAGTCCCTTTTCTTCCTTTTTGGAGTGCATGTATTCATGTGGAGTTCTTTTCTCTGTGGCAAGTTGAACAATACATGTCCGGAGAGTGATGAACACCTGTGTTTGCAGTCCCGGAATTCGGATTTGAGATGTACCTCCCTGATGGCTCTGACTATCTCGGTCTCGGATATTTATCGTGTATTTATGGTCCGGGTGTTTCTCGGACAACCTTGATGCATGATCCCTCTCTGGGCTGGCCACTTTCGTTCGCTTGTAAATAAAGTCCTCCCTCTCTCGTCCAGGTGGCTTCGACATGGTGTTGCAATCACTGTTGCTGGCTTGTGCAATTTAAAAACTTCTTATAAGAGTATAATTTAACAGCACATAAACATAAAATAGATGACAATTTTATTTGCACGAATTATCCTATAGACATATAACAGTCCTAATGATTCCTTGAGGCCTTGCAGTGTCACAATGTTCTCCATGGTTCCACAGGCCCCACAGTGTCATGTGACTCCTCTGTTCCATGAGTCCTGCAATGTCACAATGGACCTTTGGACCAATGGACCATGGGGCTTTGCAGTGTCACAACGCTCTCCTTTGGCTCCACAGGGTCACAATGGAGCACTGATTACAGGCAGCCTCTCTGTGTTACCCTGGAGCTTTGTTTCCGTGGGGTCTCGCAGTGTCCCAATGGAGCCTTGGTTGGATGGGGCCTCACAGTGTCACAATCATGCCTACATTCCACTGAGGCACATGGCGTCACTAGGGTCCCCTTGCTTCCATGAGGCCCAGCAATGTCACAGTGGTGTCCATAAATCCATGAGGACTCACAGTGTCCCAATGGTCTCTTGATCTCACATGGTCCCACAGTGTCCCAATGGCCCCTTGGTCTCACAAGGCCCCACAGTGTCCCAATGGTCACTTCTTCTCACATGGCCCCACAGTGTAACAATGGTCCCTTGGTTCCATGGTTCCTGGTCTGGTGCATTCCCCTCTCCCCTTCTCAGGCCGCCCTGCCAGCTGAGAAATGCTCACTGGGCCTGGGCCTTGGCCAGCAGCCCCTGGGCTCAGCTCCTCTGGAGCTCATCACAGACACTGTCTGCTCCAGGCTCAACCCTTCATCCCCTGGGGAGATGCCAAAGCCTCCGCAGGGAACATTTCCCTTTGCTCAGGGGAATTTCACACAGGTGCCTTGTAGTGACTCTTTGTGTCTGTGTGCACACAGGAGTGCCTGTGCTCAGGGAAATGTGGCAGATATGCTGCTCCCTGAGGACTATGGATGCCTTGGATAGCTGAGCCAGTCAGGCCTGGAAGTAAGGTTAAGTCATGTTACCCTGATTCTTAAGATTTTCTAAAGCCTTCTGAGTTTACATTCTGTTGGAGAACCTTCCCACACAATTTCTGTCAACAACATATTGTTTACAATCTTTTATGGGGCTGGACAAACTTGATGTACTAGTGCTTTGTCCAATGTCTTTGGAGAGGTGGCCCATTCACTCTCCAATCCAATGTCACCTTTGGGAAAGTATAAAAGTTGGAGTCAGAGAATAAACTTTTATCTTTACCTTGCAAATAGCAGGTGGCTCGCGTCGTGCTTTCACGTGTCTTATAGCGACAAAGTCACAAGCTGTAAGCAAAGTTAAATGCTGCTAAGAGTTGTTCTTTTGCTAATTTGTGAAGCTTAATAGAAGTTATAAGCAAAGTTGAATATTGTTAAGTGTTATTCCACAGCTCTGTTTAGCTTTTAGGCTGTATTCCTTTTCTCCTTGCCCTCACTGTCCTTTCGTCACACACTCACACAAAAACACACAGAGACACACAGACACCGGGACAGTTCTTGACTCCTTTTTGGTTTGATTGCCTGGATTTTGTTTGGTTTTGTTGTTGCTTTGTTTCCTTGCTGTGCCTGAAGTTTCCAGTCAGGAGCAGAGTGACTCTTGCCAAGGAACTCTGTGGTGCTGTCACTTAATATTAAAGCTGTTTTATGCTACTCCCCTGCTGGGGATTTTTATAAGTGCTCTCAAGCCCTCCTTCATAAGAGGGTGAAGAAGCCCTGGCCAAGCTCTGGCCCTGGGGGCACAGGGATGCTGCTAGGGGGTCCCTGTCTCCCTGTTACAACTTTCAGGGCCCTGAGCCCCTGTCCCCGTGTCAGGCTCTGGGCTTGATCTCCTCGAACATCCTCAGCGGGAGGCTGCAGCGCCAGGGGCAGGGGGACCCAGAGGGACACGCAATGCCACTGTGCACCAGCAGCTTTGGACTTCTCTGGGAGGAACTGTGAGTGGGAGCTGGCTTGAAGTGACATCCCCAGTAAGGTCACAGAGCCCCTGAGATGTCACTCTGCCTCCTGGGATGTCACAGCCCACCCTGGGATCTCACAAATCCCCCTTGTGATGCCACAGAGCCAGTGCTGCTCTATCACTCTGGGATGTCATACAGTTGCGCTGTGATGGCACAGAAGACTCTGGCATCACAAAGTTAGCCCGTGTCACAATCCTCTAGTGCAAGCGGGAATCATGACAGTTCATTTTCCCCACCTCAGAATTAGCAGAAGTAGATAGGCTTATCATGAGAAACCGAATGTGATAAACATGTTAGAAATGAAAGGCTCCAAGTTATTAGTTATTAATTTAATAAAAGTTATTAAGTGTACCAAATATAAATTTTGAGAAAAATGGAAAAAAGCCACTGTAAAAAAAAGTCAGTGTGGACCCCGGGATTGCCACCGGGTGAGACACAGGTTTGACAGCTGCAGCAGAGGGTCCTCTATGCTTCACACCAACCGTCCTGTCTGACCCATTTTTATACCATTTTCCATGCCTGAGCCAGAGTCCCTTTTCTTCCTTTTTGGAGTGCATGTATTCATGTGGAGTTCTTTTCTCTGTGGCAAGTTGAACAATACCTGTCCGGAGAGTGATGAACACCTGTGTTTGCAGTCCCGGAATTCGGATTTGAGATGTACCTCCCTGATGGCTCTGACTATCTCGGTCTCGGATATTTATCGTGTATTTATGGTCCGGGTGTTTCTCGGAAAACCTTGATGCACGATCCCTCTCTGGGCTGGCCACTTTCGTTCGCTTGGAAATAAAGTCCTCCCTCTCTTCTCCAGGTGGCTTCGACATGGTGTTGCAATCACTGTTGCTGGCTTGTGCAATTTAAAATCTTCTTATAAGAGTATAATTTAACAGCACATAACTATAAAAGAGACGACAATTTTATTTGCACGAATTATCCTATAGACATATAACAGTCCTAATGATTCCTTGAGGCCTTGCAGTGTCACAATGTTCTCCATGGTTCCACAGGCCCCACAGTGTCATGTGACTCCTCTGTTCCATGAGTCCTGCAATGTCACAATGGACCTTTGGACCAATGGACCATGGGGCTTTGCAGTGTCACAACGCTCTCCTTTGGCTCCACAGGGTCACAATGGAGCACTGATTACAGGCAGCCTCTCTGTGTTACCCTGGAGCTTTGTTTCCGTGGGGTCTCGCAGTGTCCCAATGGAGCCTTGGCTGGATGGGGCCTCACAGTGTCACAATGATGCCTACATTCCACTGAGGCACACGGCGTCACTAGGGTCCCCTTGCTTCCATGAGGCCCAGCAATGTCACAGTGGTGTCCATGAATCCATGAGGACTCACAGTGTCCCAATGGTCTCTTGATCTCACATGGTCCCACAGTGTCCCAATGGTCCCTTGGTCTCACAAGGCCCCACAGTGTCCCAATGGTCACTTCTTCTCACATGGCCCCACAGTGTAACAATGGTCCCTTGGTTCCATGGTTCCTGGTCTGGTGCATTCCCCTTTCCCCTTCTCAGGCCGCCCTGCCAGCTGAGAAATGCTCACTGGGCCTGGGCCTTGGCCAGCAGCCCCTGGGCTCAGCTCCTCTGGAGCTCATCACAGACACTGTCTGCTCCAGGCTCAACCCTTCATTTCCTGGGGAGATGCCAAAGCCTCCACAGGGAACATTTCCCTTTGCTCAGGGGAATTTCGCACAGGTGCCTTGTAGTGACTCTTTGTGTCTGTGTGCACACAGGAGTGCCTGTGCTCAGGGAAATGTGGCAGATATGCTGCTCCCTGAGGACTTTGATTGCCTTGGATAGCTGAGCCAGTCAGGCCTGGAAGTAAGGTTAAGGCATGTCACCCTGATTCTTAAGATTTTCTAAAGCCTTCTGAGTTTACATTCTGTTGGAGAACCTTCCCACACAATTTCTGTCAACAACATATTGTTTACAATCTTTTATGGGGCTGGACAAACTTGATGTATTAGTGGTTTGTCCAATGTCTTTGGACAGGTGGCTCATTCACTCTCCAATCCAATGCCACCTTTGGGAAAGGATAAAACTTGGAGTCAGAGAATAAACTTTTCTCTTTACCTTGCAAATAGCAGGTGGCTCGCGTCGTGCTTTCACGTGTCTTATAGCGACAAAGTCACAAGCTGTAAGCAAAGTTAAATGCTGCTAAGAGTTGTTCTTTTGCTAATTTGTGAAGCTTAATAGAAGTTCTAAGCGAAGTTGAATATTGTTAAGTGTTATTCCACAGCTCTGTTTAGCTTTTAGGCTGTATTCCTTTTCTCCTTGCCCTCACTGTCCTTTCGTCACACACACACAGACATTAACATACACACTCACAAAAAAACACACAGAGACACAGAGACACTGGGACAGTTCTTGACTCCTTTTTGGTTTGATTGCCTGGATTTTGTTTGGTTTTGTTGTTGCTTTGTTTCCTTGGTGTGCCTGAAGTGTCCAGTCAGGAGCAGAGTGACTCTTGCCAAGGAACTCTGTGGTGCTGTCACTTAATATTAAAGCTGTTTTATGCTACTCCCCTGCTGGGGATTTTTAAAGTGCTCTCAAGCCCTCCTTCATAAGAGGGTGAAGGAGCCCTGGCCAAGCTCTGGCCCTGGGGGCACAGGGATGCTGCTAGGGGGTCCCTGTCTCCCTGTTCCATCCAACTTTGAGGGCCCTGAGCCCCTGTCCCCGTGTCAGGCTGTGGGCTTGATCTCCTCGAACATCCTCGGGGGGAGGCTGCAGCGCCAGGGGCAGGGGGACCCAGAGGGACACGGGATGCCACTGTGCACCAGCAGCTTTGGACTTCTCTGGGAGGAACTGTGAGTGGGGGCTGGCTTGAGGTGACCTCCCCAGTAAGGTCACAGAGCCCCTGAGATGTCACACTGCCTCCTGGGATGTCACAGCCCACCCTGGGATCTCACAAATCCCCCTTGTGATGTCACAGAGCCAGTGCTGCTCTAGCACTCTGGGATGTCATACAGTTGCGCTGTGATGGCACAGAAGACTCTGGCATCACAAAGTCAGCCCGTGTCACAATCCTCTAGTGCAAGCGGGAATCATGACAGTTCATTTTCCCCACCTCAGAATTCGCAGAAGTGGATAGGCTTATCATGAGAAACCGAATGTGATAAACATGTTAGAAATGAAAGGCTCCAAGTTATTAGTTATTATTTTAATAAAAGTTATTAAGTGTACCAAATATAAATTTTGAGAAAAATGGAAAAAAGCCACTGTAAAAAAAAGTCAGTGTGGAACCTTGGGATTGCCACCGGGTGAGACACAGGTTTGACAGCTGCAGCAGAGGGTCCTCTATGCTTCACACCGACCGTCCTGTCTGACCCATTTTTATACCATTTTCCATGCCTGAGCCAGAGTCCCTTTTCTTCCTTTTTGGAGTGCATGTATTCATGTGGAGTTCTTTTCTCTGTGGCAAGTTGAACAATACATGTCCGGAGAGTGATGAACACCTGTGTTTGCAGTCCCGGAATTCGGATTTGAGATGTACCTCCCTGATGGCTCTGACTATCTCGGTCTCGGATATTTATCGTGTATTTATGGTCCGGGTGTTTCTCGGACAACCTTGATGCATGATCCCTCTCTGGGCTGGCCACTTTCGTTCGCTTGTAAATAAAGTCCTCCCTCTCTCGTCCAGGTGGCTTCGACATGGTGTTGCAATCACTGTTGCTGGCTTGTGCAATTTAAAAACTTCTTATAAGAGTATAATTTAACAGCACATAAACATAAAATAGATGACAATTTTATTTGCACGAATTATCCTATAGACATATAACAGTCCTAATGATTCCTTGAGGCCTTGCAGTGTCACAATGTTCTCCATGGTTCCACAGGCCCCACAGTGTCATGTGACTCCTCTGTTCCATGAGTCCTGCAATGTCACAATGGACCTTTGGACCAATGGACCATGGGGCTTTGCAGTGTCACAACGCTCTCCTTTGGCTCCACAGGGTCACAATGGAGCACTGATTACAGGCAGCCTCTCTGTGTTACCCTGGAGCTTTGTTTCCGTGGGGTCTCGCAGTGTCCCAATGGAGCCTTGGTTGGATGGGGCCTCACAGTGTCACAATCATGCCTACATTCCACTGAGGCACATGGCGTCACTAGGGTCCCCTTGCTTCCATGAGGCCCAGCAATGTCACAGTGGTGTCCATAAATCCATGAGGACTCACAGTGTCCCAATGGTCTCTTGATCTCACATGGTCCCACAGTGTCCCAATGGCCCCTTGGTCTCACAAGGCCCCACAGTGTCCCAATGGTCACTTCTTCTCACATGGCCCCACAGTGTAACAATGGTCCCTTGGTTCCATGGTTCCTGGTCTGGTGCATTCCCCTCTCCCCTTCTCAGGCCGCCCTGCCAGCTGAGAAATGCTCACTGGGCCTGGGCCTTGGCCAGCAGCCCCTGGGCTCAGCTCCTCTGGAGCTCATCACAGACACTGTCTGCTCCAGGCTCAACCCTTCATTTCCTGGGGAGATGCCAAAGCCTCCGCAGGGAACATTTCCCTTTGCTCAGGGGAATTTCACACAGGTGCCTTGTAGTGACTCTTTGTGTCTGTGTGCACACAGGAGTGCCTGTGCTCAGGGAAATGTGGCAGATATGCTGCTCCCTGAGGACTATGGATGCCTTGGATAGCTGAGCCAGTCAGGCCTGGAAGTAAGGTTAAGTCATGTTACCCTGATTCTTAAGATTTTCTAAAGCCTTCTGAGTTTACATTCTGTTGGAGAACCTTCCCACACAATTTCTGTCAACAACATATTGTTTACAATCTTTTATGGGGCTGGACAAACTTGATGTACTAGTGCTTTGTCCAATGTCTTTGGAGAGGTGGCCCATTCACTCTCCAATCCAATGTCACCTTTGGGAAAGTATAAAAGTTGGAGTCAGAGAATAAACTTTTATCTTTACCTTGCAAATAGCAGGTGGCTCGCGTCGTGCTTTCACGTGTCTTATAGCGACAAAGTCACAAGCTGTAAGCAAAGTTAAATGCTGCTAAGAGTTGTTCTTTTGCTAATTTGTGAAGCTTAATAGAAGTTATAAGCGAAGTTGAATATTGTTAAGTGTTATTCCACAGCTCTCTTTAGCTTTTAGGCTGTATTCCTTTTATCCTTGCCCTCACTGTCCTTTCGTCACACACTCACACAAAAACACACAGAGACACACAGACACCGGGACAGTTCTTGACTCCTTTTTGGTTTGATTGCCTGGATTTTGTTTGGTTTTGTTGTTGCTTTGTTTCCTTGCTGTGCCTGAAGTTTCCAGTCAGGAGCAGAGTGACTCTTGCCAAGGAACTCTGTGGTGCTGTCACTTAATATTAAAGCTGTTTTATGCTACTCCCCTGCTGGGGATTTTTATAAGTGCTCTCAAGCCCTCCTTCATAAGAGGGTGAAGGAGCCCTGGCCAAGCTCTGGCCCTGGGGGCACAGGGATGCTGCTAGGGGGTCCCTGTCTCCCTGTTACAACTTTCAGGGCCCTGAGCCCCTGTCCCCGTGTCAGGCTCTGGGCTTGATCTCCTCGAACATCCTCAGCGGGAGGCTGCAGCGCCAGGGGCAGGGGGACCCAGAGGGACACGCAATGCCACTGTGCACCAGCAGCTTTGGACTTCTCTGGGAGGAACTGTGAGTGGGAGCTGGCTTGAAGTGACATCCCCAGTAAGGTCACAGAGCCCCTGAGATGTCACTCTGCCTCCTGGGATGTCACAGCCCACCCTGGGATCTCACAAATCCCCCTTGTGATGCCACAGAGCCAGTGCTGCTCTATCACTCTGGGATGTCATACAGTTGCGCTGTGATGGCACAGAAGACTCTGGCATCACAAAGTTAGCCCGTGTCACAATCCTCTAGTGCAAGCGGGAATCATGACAGTTCATTTTCCCCACCTCAGAATTAGCAGAAGTAGATAGGCTTATCATGAGAAACCGAATGTGATAAACATGTTAGAAATGAAAGGCTCCAAGTTATTAGTTATTAATTTAATAAAAGTTATTAAGTGTACCAAATATAAATTTTGAGAAAAATGGAAAAAAGCCACTGTAAAAAAAAGTCAGTGTGGACCCCGGGATTGCCACCGGGTGAGACACAGGTTTGACAGCTGCAGCAGAGGGTCCTCTATGCTTCACACCGACCGTCCTGTCTGACCCATTTTTATACCATTTTCCATGCCTGAGCCAGAGTCCCTTTTCTTCCTTTTTGGAGTGCATGTATTCATGTGGAGTTCTTTTCTCTGTGGCAAGTTGAACAATACGTGTCCGGAGAGTGATGAACACCTGTGTTTGCAGTCCCGGAATTCGGATTTGAGATGTACCTCCCTGATGGCTCTGACTATCTCGGTCTCGGATATTTATCGTGTATTTATGGTCCGGGTGTTTCTCGGACAACCTTGATGCACGATCCCTCTCTGGGCTGGCCACTTTCGTTCGCTTGTAAATAAAGTCCTCCCTCTCTTGTCCAGGTGGCTTTGACAGGGTGTTGCAATCACTGTTCCTGGCTTGTGCAATTTAAAAACTTCTTATAAGTGTATAATTTAACAGCACATAACTATAAAATAGATGACAATTTTATTTGCACGAATTATCCTATAGACATATAACAGTCCTAATGATTCCTTGAGGCCTTGCAGTGTCACAATGTTCTCCATGGTTCCACAGGCCCCACAGTGTCATGTGACTCCTCTGTTCCATGAGTCCTGCAATGTCACAATGGACCTTTGGACCAATGGACCATGGGGCTTTGCAGTGTCACAACGCTCTCCTTTGGCTCCACAGGGTCACAATGGAGCACTGATTACAGGCAGCCTTTCTGTGTTACCCTGGAGCTTTGTTTCCATGGGGTCTCGCAGTGTCCCAATGGAGCCTTGGCTGGATGGGGCCTCACAGTGTCACAATGATGCCTGCATTCCACTGAGGCACATGGAGTCACTAGGGTCCCCTTCCTTCCATGAGGCCCAGCAATGTCACAGTGGTGTCCATGAATCCATGAGGACTCACAGTGTCCCAATGGTCACTTCTTCTCACATGGCCCCACAGTGTAACAATGGTCCCTTGGTTCCATGGTTCCTGGTCTGGTGCATTCCCCTTTCCCCTTCTCAGTCCGCCCTGCCAGCTGAGAAATGCTCACTGGGCCTGGGCCTTGGCCAGCAGCCCCTGGGCTCAGCTCCTCTGGAGCTCATCACAGACACTGTCTGCTCCAGGCTCAACCCTTCATTTCCTGGGGAGATGCCAAAGCCTCCACAGGGAACATTTCCCTTTGCTCAGGGGAATTTCGCACAGGTGCCTTGTAGTGACTCTTTGTGTCTGTGTGCACACAGGAGTGCCTGTGCTCAGGGAAATGTGGCAGATATGCTGCTCCCTGAGGACTTTGATTGCCTTGGATAGCTGAGCCAGTCAGGCCTGGAAGTAAGGTTAAGGCATGTCACCCTGATTCTTAAGATTTTCTAAAGCCTTCTGAGTTTACATTCTGTTGGAGAACCTTCCCACACAATTTCTGTCAACAACATATTGTTTACAATCTTTTATGGGGCTGGACAAACTTGATGTATTAGTGGTTTGTCCAATGTCTTTGGACAGGTGGCTCATTCACTCTCCAATCCAATGCCACCTTTGGGAAAGTATAAAACTTGGAGTCAGAGAATAAACTTTTCTCTTTACCTTGCAAATAGCAGGTGGCTCGCGTCGTGCTTTCACGTGTCTTATAGCGACAAAGTCACAAGCTGTAAGCAAAGTTAAATGCTGCTAAGAGTTGTTCTTTTGCTAATTTGTGAAGCTTAATAGAAGTTCTAAGCGAAGTTGAATATTGTTAAGTGTTATTCCACAGCTCTGTTTAGCTTTTAGGCTGTATTCCTTTTCTCCTTGCCCTCACTGTCCTTTCGTCACACACACACAGACATTAACATACACACTCACAAAAAAACACACAGAGACACAGAGACACTGGGACAGTTCTTGACTCCTTTTTGGTTTGATTGCCTGGATTTTGTTTGGTTTTGTTGTTGCTTTGTTTCCTTGGTGTGCCTGAAGTGTCCAGTCAGGAGCAGAGTGACTCTTGCCAAGGAACTCTGTGGTGCTGTCACTTAATATTAAAGCTGTTTTATGCTACTCCCCTGCTGGGGATTTTTAAAGTGCTCTCAAGCCCTCCTTCATAAGAGGGTGAAGGAGCCCTGGCCAAGCTCTGGCCCTGGGGGCACAGGGATGCTGCTAGGGGGTCCCTGTCTCCCTGTTCCATCCAACTTTGAGGGCCCTGAGCCCCTGTCCCCGTGTCAGGCTGTGGGCTTGATCTCCTCGAACATCCTCGGGGGGAGGCTGCAGCGCCAGGGGCAGGGGGACCCAGAGGGACACGGGATGCCACTGTGCACCAGCAGCTTTGGACTTCTCTGGGAGGAACTGTGAGTGGGGGCTGGCTTGAGGTGACCTCCCCAGTAAGGTCACAGAGCCCCTGAGATGTCACACTGCCTCCTGGGATGTCACAGCCCACCCTGGGATCTCACAAATCCCCCTTGTGATGTCACAGAGCCAGTGCTGCTCTAGCACTCTGGGATGTCATACAGTTGCGCTGTGATGGCACAGAAGACTCTGGCATCACAAAGTCAGCCCGTGTCACAATCCTCTAGTGCAAGCGGGAATCATGACAGTTCATTTTCCCCACCTCAGAATTCGCAGAAGTGGATAGGCTTATCATGAGAAACCGAATGTGATAAACATGTTAGAAATGAAAGGCTCCAAGTTATTAGTTATTATTTTAATAAAAGTTATTAAGTGTACCAAATATAAATTTTGAGAAAAATGGAAAAAAGCCACTGTAAAAAAAAGTCAGTGTGGAACCTTGGGATTGCCACCGGGTGAGACACAGGTTTGACAGCTGCAGCAGAGGGTCCTCTATGCTTCACACCGACCGTCCTGTCTGACCCATTTTTATACCATTTTCCATGCCTGAGCCAGAGTCCCTTTTCTTCCTTTTTGGAGTGCATGTATTCATGTGGAGTTCTTTTCTCTGTGGCAAGTTGAACAATACATGTCCGGAGAGTGATGAACACCTGTGTTTGCAGTCCCGGAATTCGGATTTGAGATGTACCTCCCTGATGGCTCTGACTATCTCGGTCTCGGATATTTATCGTGTATTTATGGTCCGGGTGTTTCTCGGACAACCTTGATGCATGATCCCTCTCTGGGCTGGCCACTTTCGTTCGCTTGTAAATAAAGTCCTCCCTCTCTCGTCCAGGTGGCTTCGACATGGTGTTGCAATCACTGTTGCTGGCTTGTGCAATTTAAAAACTTCTTATAAGAGTATAATTTAACAGCACATAAACATAAAATAGATGACAATTTTATTTGCACGAATTATCCTATAGACATATAACAGTCCTAATGATTCCTTGAGGCCTTGCAGTGTCACAATGTTCTCCATGGTTCCACAGGCCCCACAGTGTCATGTGACTCCTCTGTTCCATGAGTCCTGCAATGTCACAATGGACCTTTGGACCAATGGACCATGGGGCTTTGCAGTGTCACAACGCTCTCCTTTGGCTCCACAGGGTCACAATGGAGCACTGATTACAGGCAGCCTCTCTGTGTTACCCTGGAGCTTTGTTTCCGTGGGGTCTCGCAGTGTCCCAATGGAGCCTTGGTTGGATGGGGCCTCACAGTGTCACAATCATGCCTACATTCCACTGAGGCACATGGCGTCACTAGGGTCCCCTTGCTTCCATGAGGCCCAGCAATGTCACAGTGGTGTCCATAAATCCATGAGGACTCACAGTGTCCCAATGGTCTCTTGATCTCACATGGTCCCACAGTGTCCCAATGGCCCCTTGGTCTCACAAGGCCCCACAGTGTCCCAATGGTCACTTCTTCTCACATGGCCCCACAGTGTAACAATGGTCCCTTGGTTCCATGGTTCCTGGTCTGGTGCATTCCCCTCTCCCCTTCTCAGGCCGCCCTGCCAGCTGAGAAATGCTCACTGGGCCTGGGCCTTGGCCAGCAGCCCCTGGGCTCAGCTCCTCTGGAGCTCATCACAGACACTGTCTGCTCCAGGCTCAACCCTTCATTTCCTGGGGAGATGCCAAAGCCTCCGCAGGGAACATTTCCCTTTGCTCAGGGGAATTTCACACAGGTGCCTTGTAGTGACTCTTTGTGTCTGTGTGCACACAGGAGTGCCTGTGCTCAGGGAAATGTGGCAGATATGCTGCTCCCTGAGGACTATGGATGCCTTGGATAGCTGAGCCAGTCAGGCCTGGAAGTAAGGTTAAGTCATGTTACCCTGATTCTTAAGATTTTCTAAAGCCTTCTGAGTTTACATTCTGTTGGAGAACCTTCCCACACAATTTCTGTCAACAACATATTGTTTACAATCTTTTATGGGGCTGGACAAACTTGATGTACTAGTGCTTTGTCCAATGTCTTTGGAGAGGTGGCCCATTCACTCTCCAATCCAATGTCACCTTTGGGAAAGTATAAAAGTTGGAGTCAGAGAATAAACTTTTATCTTTACCTTGCAAATAGCAGGTGGCTCGCGTCGTGCTTTCACGTGTCTTATAGCGACAAAGTCACAAGCTGTAAGCAAAGTTAAATGCTGCTAAGAGTTGTTCTTTTGCTAATTTGTGAAGCTTAATAGAAGTTATAAGCGAAGTTGAATATTGTTAAGTGTTATTCCACAGCTCTCTTTAGCTTTTAGGCTGTATTCCTTTTATCCTTGCCCTCACTGTCCTTTCGTCACACACTCACACAAAAACACACAGAGACACACAGACACCGGGACAGTTCTTGACTCCTTTTTGGTTTGATTGCCTGGATTTTGTTTGGTTTTGTTGTTGCTTTGTTTCCTTGCTGTGCCTGAAGTTTCCAGTCAGGAGCAGAGTGACTCTTGCCAAGGAACTCTGTGGTGCTGTCACTTAATATTAAAGCTGTTTTATGCTACTCCCCTGCTGGGGATTTTTATAAGTGCTCTCAAGCCCTCCTTCATAAGAGGGTGAAGGAGCCCTGGCCAAGCTCTGGCCCTGGGGGCACAGGGATGCTGCTAGGGGGTCCCTGTCTCCCTGTTACAACTTTCAGGGCCCTGAGCCCCTGTCCCCGTGTCAGGCTCTGGGCTTGATCTCCTCGAACATCCTCAGCGGGAGGCTGCAGCGCCAGGGGCAGGGGGACCCAGAGGGACACGCAATGCCACTGTGCACCAGCAGCTTTGGACTTCTCTGGGAGGAACTGTGAGTGGGAGCTGGCTTGAAGTGACATCCCCAGTAAGGTCACAGAGCCCCTGAGATGTCACTCTGCCTCCTGGGATGTCACAGCCCACCCTGGGATCTCACAAATCCCCCTTGTGATGCCACAGAGCCAGTGCTGCTCTATCACTCTGGGATGTCATACAGTTGCGCTGTGATGGCACAGAAGACTCTGGCATCACAAAGTTAGCCCGTGTCACAATCCTCTAGTGCAAGCGGGAATCATGACAGTTCATTTTCCCCACCTCAGAATTAGCAGAAGTAGATAGGCTTATCATGAGAAACCGAATGTGATAAACATGTTAGAAATGAAAGGCTCCAAGTTATTAGTTATTAATTTAATAAAAGTTATTAAGTGTACCAAATATAAATTTTGAGAAAAATGGAAAAAAGCCACTGTAAAAAAAAGTCAGTGTGGACCCCGGGATTGCCACCGGGTGAGACACAGGTTTGACAGCTGCAGCAGAGGGTCCTCTATGCTTCACACCGACCGTCCTGTCTGACCCATTTTTATACCATTTTCCATGCCTGAGCCAGAGTCCCTTTTCTTCCTTTTTGGAGTGCATGTATTCATGTGGAGTTCTTTTCTCTGTGGCAAGTTGAACAATACGTGTCCGGAGAGTGATGAACACCTGTGTTTGCAGTCCCGGAATTCGGATTTGAGATGTACCTCCCTGATGGCTCTGACTATCTCGGTCTCGGATATTTATCGTGTATTTATGGTCCGGGTGTTTCTCGGACAACCTTGATGCACGATCCCTCTCTGGGCTGGCCACTTTCCTTCGCTTGTAAATAAAGTCCTCCCTCTCTTGTCCAGGTGGCTTTGACAGGGTGTTGCAATCACTGTTCCTGGCTTGTGCAATTTAAAAACTTCTTATAAGTGTATAATTTAACAGCACATAACTATAAAATAGATGACAATTTTATTTGCACGAATTATCCTATAGACATATAACAGTCCTAATGATTCCTTGAGGCCTTGCAGTGTCACAATGTTCTCCATGGTTCCACAGGCCCCACAGTGTCATGTGACTCCTCTGTTCCATGAGTCCTGCAATGTCACAATGGACCTTTGGACCAATGGACCATGGGGCTTTGCAGTGTCACAACGCTCTCCTTTGGCTCCACAGGGTCACAATGGAGCACTGATTACAGGCAGCCTTTCTGTGTTACCCTGGAGCTTTGTTTCCATGGGGTCTCGCAGTGTCCCAATGGAGCCTTGGTTGGATGGGGCCTCACAGTGTCACAATGATGCCTGCATTCCACTGAGGCACATGGAGTCACTAGGGTCCCCTTCCTTCCATGAGGCCCAGCAATGTCACAGTGGTGTCCATGAATCCATGAGGACTCACAGTGTCCCAATGGTCACTTCTTCTCACATGGCCCCACAGTGTAACAATGGTCCCTTGGTTCCATGGTTCCTGGTCTGGTGCATTCCCCTCTCCCCTTCTCAGGCCGCCCTGCCAGCTGAGAAATGCTCACTGGGCCTGGGCCTTGGCCAGCAGCCCCTGGGCTCAGCTCCTCTGGAGCTCATCACAGACACTGTCTGCTCCAGGCTCAACCCTTCATTTCCTGGGGAGATGCCAAAGCCTCCACAGGGAACATTTCCCTTTGCTCAGGGGAATTTCGCACAGGTGCCTTGTAGTGACTCTTTGTGTCTGTGTGCACACAGGAGTGCCTGTGCTCAGGGAAATGTGGCAGATATGCTGCTCCCTGAGGACTTTGGATGCCTTGGATAGCTGAGCCAGTCAGGCCTGGAAGTAAGGTTAAGGCATGTCACCCTGATTCTTAAGATTTTCTAAAGCCTTCTGAGTTTACATTCTGTTGGAGAACCTTCCCACACAATTTCTGTCAACAACATATTGTTTACAATCTTTTATGGGGCTGGACAAACTTGATGTACTAGTGGTTTGTCCAATGTCTTTGGACAGGTGGCTCATTCACTCTCCAATCCAATGCCACCTTTGGGAAAGTATAAAACTTGGAGTCAGAGAATAAACTTTTCTCTTTACCTTGCAAATAGCAGGTGGCTCGCGTCGTGCTTTCACGTGTCTTATAGCGACAAAGTCACAAGCTGTAAGCAAAGTTAAATGCTGCTAAGAGTTGTTCTTTTGCTAATTTGTGAAGCTTAATAGAAGTTCTAAGCGAAGTTGAATATTGTTAAGTGTTATTCCACAGCTCTGTTTAGCTTTTAGGCTGTATTCCTTTTCTCCTTGCCCTCACTGTCCTTTCGTCACACACACACAGACATTAACATACACACTCACAAAAAAACACACAGAGACACAGAGACACTGGGACAGTTCTTGACTCCTTTTTGGTTTGATTGCCTGGATTTTGTTTGGTTTTGTTGTTGCTTTGTTTCCTTGGTGTGCCTGAAGTGTCTCGTCAGGAGCAGAGTGACTCTTGCCAAGGAACTCTGTGGTGCTGTCACTTAATATTAAAGCTGTTTTATGCTACTCCCCTGCTGGGGATTTTTAAAGTGCTCTCAAGCCCTCCTTCATAAGAGGGTGAAGGAGCCCTGGCCAAGCTCTGGCCCTGGGGGCACAGGGATGCTGCTAGGGGGTCCCTGTCTCCCTGTTCCATCCAACTTTGAGGGCCCTGAGCCCCTGTCCCCGTGTCAGGCTGTGGGCTTGATCTCCTCGAACATCCTCGGGGGGAGGCTGCAGCGCCAGGGGCAGGGGGACCCAGAGGGACACGGGATGCCACTGTGCACCAGCAGCTTTGGACTTCTCTGGGAGGAACTGTGAGTGGGGGCTGGCTTGAAGTGACCTCCCCAGTAAGGTCACAGAGCCCCTGAGATGTCACACTGCCTCCTGGGATGTCACAGCCCACCCTGGGATCTCACAAATCCCCCTTGTGATGTCACAGAGCCAGTGCTGCTCTAGCACTCTGGGATGTCATACAGTTGCGCTGTGATGGCACAGAAGACTCTGGCATCACAAAGTCAGCCCGTGTCACAATCCTCTAGTGCAAGCGGGAATCATGACAGTTCATTTTCCCCACCTCAGAATTCGCAGAAGTGGATAGGCTTATCATGAGAAACCGAATGTGATAAACATGTTAGAAATGAAAGGCTCCAAGTTATTAGTTATTATTTTAATAAAAGTTATTAAGTGTACCAAATATAAATTTTGAGAAAAATGGAAAAAAGCCACTGTAAAAAAAAGTCAGTGTGGAACCTTGGGATTGCCACCGGGTGAGACACAGGTTTGACAGCTGCAGCAGAGGGTCCTCTATGCTTCACACCGACCGTCCTGTCTGACCCATTTTTATACCATTTTCCATGCCTGAGCCAGAGTCCCTTTTCTTCCTTTTTGGAGTGCATGTATTCATGTGGAGTTCTTTTTCTGTGGCAAGTTGAACAATACATGTCCGGAGAGTGATGAACACCTGTGTTTGCAGTCCCGGAATTCGGATTTGAGATGTACCTCCCTGATGGCTCTGACTATCTCGGTCTCGGATATTTATCGTGTATTTATGGTCCGGGTGTTTCTCGGACAACCTTGATGCACGATCCCTCTCTGGGCTGGCCACTTTCCTTCGCTTGTAAATTAAGTCCTCCCTCTCTCGTCCAGGTGGCTTCGACATGGTGTTGCAATCACTGTTGCTGGCTTGTGCAATTTAAAATCTTCTTATAAGAGTATAATTTAACAGCACATAACTATAAAAGAGACGACAATTTTATTTGCACGAATTATCCTATAGACATATAACAGTCCTAATGATTCCTTGAGGCCTTGCAGTGTCACAATGTTCTCCATGGTTCCACAGGCCCCACAGTGTCATGTGACTCCTCTGTTCCATGAGTCCTGCAATGTCACAATGGACCTTTGGACCAATGGACCATGGGGCTTTGCAGTGTCACAACGCTCTCCTTTGGCTCCACAGGGTCACAATGGAGCACTGATTACAGGCAGCCTCTCTGTGTTACCCTGGAGCTTTGTTTCCGTGGGGTCTCGCAGTGTCCCAATGGAGCCTTGGCTGGATGGGGCCTCACAGTGTCACAATGATGCCTACATTCCACTGAGGCACACGGCGTCACTAGGGTCCCCTTGCTTCCATGAGGCCCAGCAATGTCACAGTGGTGTCCATGAATCCATGAGGACTCACAGTGTCCCAATGGTCTCTTGATCTCACATGGTCCCACAGTGTCCCAATGGTCCCTTGGTCTCACAAGGCCCCACAGTGTCCCAATGGTCACTTCTTCTCACATGGCCCCACAGTGTAACAATGGTCCCTTGGTTCCATGGTTCCTGGTCTGGTGCATTCCCCTTTCCCCTTCTCAGGCCGCCCTGCCAGCTGAGAAATGCTCACTGGGCCTGGGCCTTGGCCAGCAGCCCCTGGGCTCAGCTCCTCTGGAGCTCATCACAGACACTGTCTGCTCCAGGCTCAACCCTTCATTTCCTGGGGAGATGCCAAAGCCTCCACAGGGAACATTTCCCTTTGCTCAGGGGAATTTCGCACAGGTGCCTTGTAGTGACTCTTTGTGTCTGTGTGCACACAGGAGTGCCTGTGCTCAGGGAAATGTGGCAGAAATGCTGCTCTCTGAGGGCTTTGATTGCCTTGGATAGCTGAGCCAGTCAGGCCTGGAAGTAAGGTTAAGGCATGTCACCCTGATTCTTAAGATTTTCTAAAGCCTTCTGAGTTTACATTCTGTTGGAGAACCTTCCCACACAATTTCTGTCAACAACATATTGTTTACAATCTTTTATGGGGCTGGACAAACTTGATGTACTAGTGGTTTGTCCAATGTCTTTGGACAGGTGGCTCATTCACTCTCCAATCCAATGCCACCTTTGGGAAAGTATAAAACTTGGAGTCAGAGAATAAACTTTTCTCTTTACCTTGCAAATAGCAGGTGGCTCGCGTCGTGCTTTCACGTGTCTTATAGCGACAAAGTCACAAGCTGTAAGCAAAGTTAAATGCTGCTAAGAGTTGTTCTTTTGCTAATTTGTGAAGCTTAATAGAAGTTCTAAGCGAAGTTGAATATTGTTAAGTGTTATTCCACAGCTCTGTTTAGCTTTTAGGCTGTATTCCTTTTCTCCTTGCCCTCACTGTCCTTTCGTCACACACACACAGACATTAACATACACACTCACAAAAAAACACACAGAGACACAGAGACACTGGGACAGTTCTTGACTCCTTTTTGGTTTGATTGCCTGGATTTTGTTTGGTTTTGTTGTTGCTTTGTTTCCTTGGTGTGCCTGAAGTGTCCAGTCAGGAGCAGAGTGACTCTTGCCAAGGAACTCTGTGGTGCTGTCACTTAATATTAAAGCTGTTTTATGCTACTCCCCTGCTGGGGATTTTTAAAGTGCTCTCAAGCCCTCCTTCATAAGAGGGTGAAGGAGCCCTGGCCAAGCTCTGGCCCTGGGGGCACAGGGATGCTGCTAGGGGGTCCCTGTCTCCCTGTTCCATCCAACTTTGAGGGCCCTGAGCCCCTGTCCCCGTGTCAGGCTGTGGGCTTGATCTCCTCGAACATCCTCGGGGGGAGGCTGCAGCGCCAGGGGCAGGGGGACCCAGAGGGACACGGGATGCCACTGTGCACCAGCAGCTTTGGACTTCTCTGGGAGGAACTGTGAGTGGGGGCTGGCTTGAAGTGACCTCCCCAGTAAGGTCACAGAGCCCCTGAGATGTCACACTGCCTCCTGGGATGTCACAGCCCACCCTGGGATCTCACAAATCCCCCTTGTGATGTCACAGAGCCAGTGCTGCTCTAGCACTCTGGGATGTCATACAGTTGCGCTGTGATGGCACAGAAGACTCTGGCATCACAAAGTCAGCCCGTGTCACAATCCTCTAGTGCAAGCGGGAATCATGACAGTTCATTTTCCCCACCTCAGAATTCGCAGAAGTGGATAGGCTTATCATGAGAAACCGAATGTGATAAACATGTTAGAAATGAAAGGCTCCAAGTTATTAGTTATTATTTTAATAAAAGTTATTAAGTGTACCAAATATAAATTTTGAGAAAAATGGAAAAAAGCCACTGTAAAAAAAAGTCAGTGTGGAACCTTGGGATTGCCACCGGGTGAGACACAGGTTTGACAGCTGCAGCAGAGGGTCCTCTATGCTTCACACCGACCGTCCTGTCTGACCCATTTTTATACCATTTTCCATGCCTGAGCCAGAGTCCCTTTTCTTCCTTTTTGGAGTGCATGTATTCATGTGGAGTTCTTTTCTCTGTGGCAAGTTGAACAATACATGTCCGGAGAGTGATGAACACCTGTGTTTGCAGTCCCGGAATTCGGATTTGAGATGTACCTCCCTGATGGCTCTGACTATCTCGGTCTCGGATATTTATCGTGTATTTATGGTCCGGGTGTTTCTCGGACAACCTTGATGCATGATCCCTCTCTGGGCTGGCCACTTTCGTTCGCTTGTAAATAAAGTCCTCCCTCTCTCGTCCAGGTGGCTTCGACATGGTGTTGCAATCACTGTTGCTGGCTTGTGCAATTTAAAAACTTCTTATAAGAGTATAATTTAACAGCACATAAACATAAAATAGATGACAATTTTATTTGCACGAATTATCCTATAGACATATAACAGTCCTAATGATTCCTTGAGGCCTTGCAGTGTCACAATGTTCTCCATGGTTCCACAGGCCCCACAGTGTCATGTGACTCCTCTGTTCCATGAGTCCTGCAATGTCACAATGGACCTTTGGACCAATGGACCATGGGGCTTTGCAGTGTCACAACGCTCTCCTTTGGCTCCACAGGGTCACAATGGAGCACTGATTACAGGCAGCCTCTCTGTGTTACCCTGGAGCTTTGTTTCCGTGGGGTCTCGCAGTGTCCCAATGGAGCCTTGGTTGGATGGGGCCTCACAGTGTCACAATCATGCCTACATTCCACTGAGGCACATGGCGTCACTAGGGTCCCCTTGCTTCCATGAGGCCCAGCAATGTCACAGTGGTGTCCATAAATCCATGAGGACTCACAGTGTCCCAATGGTCTCTTGATCTCACATGGTCCCACAGTGTCCCAATGGCCCCTTGGTCTCACAAGGCCCCACAGTGTCCCAATGGTCACTTCTTCTCACATGGCCCCACAGTGTAACAATGGTCCCTTGGTTCCATGGTTCCTGGTCTGGTGCATTCCCCTCTCCCCTTCTCAGGCCGCCCTGCCAGCTGAGAAATGCTCACTGGGCCTGGGCCTTGGCCAGCAGCCCCTGGGCTCAGCTCCTCTGGAGCTCATCACAGACACTGTCTGCTCCAGGCTCAACCCTTCATTTCCTGGGGAGATGCCAAAGCCTCCGCAGGGAACATTTCCCTTTGCTCAGGGGAATTTCACACAGGTGCCTTGTAGTGACTCTTTGTGTCTGTGTGCACACAGGAGTGCCTGTGCTCAGGGAAATGTGGCAGATATGCTGGTCCCTGAGGACTATGGATGCCTTGGATAGCTGAGCCAGTCAGGCCTGGAAGTAAGGTTAAGTCATGTTACCCTGATTCTTAAGATTTTCTAAAGCCTTCTGAGTTTCCATTCTGTTGGAGAACCTTCCCACACAATTTCTGTCAACAACATATTGTTTACAATCTTTTATGGGGCTGGACAAACTTGATGTACTAGTGCTTTGTCCAATGTCTTTGGAGAGGTGGCCCATTCACTCTCCAATCCAATGTCACCTTTGGGAAAGTATAAAAGTTGGAGTCAGAGAATAAACTTTTATCTTTACCTTGCAAATAGCAGGTGGCTCGCGTCGTGCTTTCACGTGTCTTATAGCGACAAAGTCACAAGCTGTAAGCAAAGTTAAATGCTGCTAAGAGTTGTTCTTTTGCTAATTTGTGAAGCTTAATAGAAGTTATAAGCGAAGTTGAATATTGTTAAGTGTTATTCCACAGCTCTCTTTAGCTTTTAGGCTGTATTCCTTTTATCCTTGCCCTCACTGTCCTTTCGTCACACACTCACACAAAAACACACAGAGACACACAGACACCGGGACAGTTCTTGACTCCTTTTTGGTTTGATTGCCTGGATTTTGTTTGGTTTTGTTGTTGCTTTGTTTCCTTGCTGTGCCTGAAGTTTCCAGTCAGGAGCAGAGTGACTCTTGCCAAGGAACTCTGTGGTGCTGTCACTTAATATTAAAGCTGTTTTATGCTACTCCCCTGCTGGGGATTTTTATAAGTGCTCTCAAGCCCTCCTTCATAAGAGGGTGAAGGAGCCCTGGCCAAGCTCTGGCCCTGGGGGCACAGGGATGCTGCTAGGGGGTCCCTGTCTCCCTGTTACAACTTTCAGGGCCCTGAGCCCCTGTCCCCGTGTCAGGCTCTGGGCTTGATCTCCTCGAACATCCTCAGCGGGAGGCTGCAGCGCCAGGGGCAGGGGGACCCAGAGGGACACGCAATGCCACTGTGCACCAGCAGCTTTGGACTTCTCTGGGAGGAACTGTGAGTGGGAGCTGGCTTGAAGTGACATCCCCAGTAAGGTCACAGAGCCCCTGAGATGTCACTCTGCCTCCTGGGATGTCACAGCCCACCCTGGGATCTCACAAATCCCCCTTGTGATGCCACAGAGCCAGTGCTGCTCTATCACTCTGGGATGTCATACAGTTGCGCTGTGATGGCACAGAAGACTCTGGCATCACAAAGTTAGCCCGTGTCACAATCCTCTAGTGCAAGCGGGAATCATGACAGTTCATTTTCCCCACCTCAGAATTAGCAGAAGTAGATAGGCTTATCATGAGAAACCGAATGTGATAAACATGTTAGAAATGAAAGGCTCCAAGTTATTAGTTATTAATTTAATAAAAGTTATTAAGTGTACCAAATATAAATTTTGAGAAAAATGGAAAAAAGCCACTGTAAAAAAAAGTCAGTGTGGACCCCGGGATTGCCACCGGGTGAGACACAGGTTTGACAGCTGCAGCAGAGGGTCCTCTATGCTTCACACCAACCGTCCTGTCTGACCCATTTTTATACCATTTTCCATGCCTGAGCCAGAGTCCCTTTTCTTCCTTTTTGGAGTGCATGTATTCATGTGGAGTTCTTTTCTCTGTGGCAAGTTGAACAATACCTGTCCGGAGAGTGATGAACACCTGTGTTTGCAGTCCCGGAATTCGGATTTGAGATGTACCTCCCTGATGGCTCTGACTATCTCGGTCTCGGATATTTATCGTGTATTTATGGTCCGGGTGTTTCTCGGAAAACCTTGATGCACGATCCCTCTCTGGGCTGGCCACTTTCGTTCGCTTGGAAATAAAGTCCTCCCTCTCTTCTCCAGGTGGCTTCGACATGGTGTTGCAATCACTGTTGCTGGCTTGTGCAATTTAAAATCTTCTTATAAGAGTATAATTTAACAGCACATAACTATAAAATAGACGACAATTTTATTTGCACGAATTATCCTATAGACATATAACAGTCCTAATGATTCCTTGAGGCCTTGCAGTGTCACAATGTTCTCCATGGTTCCACAGGCCCCACAGTGTCATGTGACTCCTCTGTTCCATGAGTCCTGCAATGTCACAATGGACCTTTGGACCAATGGACCATGGGGCTTTGCAGTGTCACAACGCTCTCCTTTGGCTCCACAGGGTCACAATGGAGCACTGATTACAGGCAGCCTCTCTGTGTTACCCTGGAGCTTTGTTTCCATGGGGTCTCGCAGTGTCCCAATGGAGCCTTGGCTGGATGGGGCCTCACAGTGTCACAATGATGCCTACATTCCACTGAGGCACACGGCGTCACTAGGGTCCCCTTGCTTCCATGAGGCCCAGCAATGTCACAGTGGTGTCCATGAATCCATGAGGACTCACAGTGTCCCAATGGTCTCTTGATCTCACATGGTCCCACAGTGTCCCAATGGTCCCTTGGTCTCACAAGGCCCCACAGTGTCCCAATGGTCACTTCTTCTCACATGGCCCCACAGTGTAACAATGGTCCCTTGGTTCCATGGTTCCTGGTCTGGTGCATTCCCCTCTCCCCTTCTCAGGCCGCCCTGCCAGCTGAGAAATGCTCACTGGGCCTGGGCCTTGGCCAGCAGCCCCTGGGCTCAGCTCCTCTGGAGCTCATCACAGACACTGTCTGCTCCAGGTTCAACCCTTCATTTCCTGGGGAGATGCCAAAGCCTCCACAGGGAACATTTCCCTTTGCTCAGGGGAATTTCGCACAGGTGCCTTGTAGCGACTCTTTGTGTCTGTGTGCACACAGGAGTGCCTGTGCTCATGGAAATGTGGCAGAAATGCTGCTCCCTGAGGGCTTTGGATGCCTTGGATAGCTGAGCCAGTCAGGCCTGGAAGTAAGGTTAAGTCATGTCACCCCGATTCTTAAGATTTTCTAAAGCCTTCTGAGTTTACATTCTGTTGGAGAACCTTCCCACACAATTTCTGTCAACAACATATTGTTTACAATCTTTTATGGGGCTGGACAAACTTGATGTACTAGTGGTTTGTCCAATGTCTTTGGAGAGGTGGCCCATTCACTCTCCAATCCAATGTCACCTTTGGGAAAGTATAAAAGTTGGAGTCAGAGAATAAACTTTTAGCTTTACCTTGCAAATAGCAGGTGGCTCGCGTCGTTCTTTCACGTGTCTTATAGCGACAAAGTCACAAGCTGTAAGCAAAGTTAAATGCTGCTAAGAGTTGTTCTTTTGCTAATTTGTGAAGCTTAATAGAAGTTCTAAGCGAAGTTGAATATTGTTAAGTGTTATTCCACAGCTCTGTTTAGCTTTTAGGCTGTATTCCTTTTCTCCTTGCCCTCACTGTCCTTTCGTCACACACACACACACACATTAACATACACACTCACACAAAAACACACAGAGACACACAGACACCGGGACAGTTCTTGACTCCTTTTTGGTTTGATTGCCTGGATTTTGTTTGGTTTTGTTGTTGCTTTGTTTCCTTGCTGTGCCTGAAGTTTCCAGTCAGGAGCAGAGTGACTCTTGCCAAGGAACTCTGTGGTGCTGTCACTTAATATTAAAGCTGTTTTATGCTACTCCCCTGCTGGGGATTTTTATAAGTGCTCTCAAGCCCTCCTTCATAAGAGGGTGAAGGAGCCCTGGCCAAGCTCTGGCCCTGGGGGCACAGGGATGCTGCTAGGGGGTCCCTGTCTCCCTGTTACAACTTTCAGGGCCCTGAGCCCCTGTCCCCGTGTCAGGCTCTGGGCTTGATCTCCTCGAACATCCTCAGCGGGAGGCTGCAGCGCCAGGGGCAGGGGGACCCAGAGGGACACGCAATGCCACTGTGCACCAGCAGCTTTGGACTTCTCTGGGAGGAACTGTGAGTGGGAGCTGGCTTGAAGTGACATCCCCAGTAAGGTCACAGAGCCCCTGAGATGTCACTCTGCCTCCTGGGATGTCACAGCCCACCCTGGGATCTCACAAATCCCCCTTGTGATGCCACAGAGCCAGTGCTGCTCTATCACTCTGGGATGTCATACAGTTGCGCTGTGATGGCACAGAAGACTCTGGCATCACAAAGTTAGCCCGTGTCACAATCCTCTAGTGCAAGCGGGAATCATGACAGTTCATTTTCCCCACCTCAGAATTAGCAGAAGTAGATAGGCTTATCATGAGAAACCGAATGTGATAAACATGTTAGAAATGAAAGGCTCCAAGTTATTAGTTATTAATTTAATAAAAGTTATTAAGTGTACCAAATATAAATTTTGAGAAAAATGGAAAAAAGCCACTGTAAAAAAAAGTCAGTGTGGACCCCGGGATTGCCACCGGGTGAGACACAGGTTTGACAGCTGCAGCAGAGGGTCCTCTATGCTTCACACCAACCGTCCTGTCTGACCCATTTTTATACCATTTTCCATGCCTGAGCCAGAGTCCCTTTTCTTCCTTTTTGGAGTGCATGTATTCATGTGGAGTTCTTTTCTCTGTGGCAAGTTGAACAATACCTGTCCGGAGAGTGATGAACACCTGTGTTTGCAGTCCCGGAATTCGGATTTGAGATGTACCTCCCTGATGGCTCTGACTATCTCGGTCTCGGATATTTATCGTGTATTTATGGTCCGGGTGTTTCTCGGAAAACCTTGATGCACGATCCCTCTCTGGGCTGGCCACTTTCGTTCGCTTGGAAATAAAGTCCTCCCTCTCTTCTCCAGGTGGCTTCGACATGGTGTTGCAATCACTGTTGCTGGCTTGTGCAATTTAAAATCTTCTTATAAGAGTATAATTTAACAGCACATAACTATAAAATAGACGACAATTTTATTTGCACGAATTATCCTATAGACATATAACAGTCCTAATGATTCCTTGAGGCCTTGCAGTGTCACAATGTTCTCCATGGTTCCACAGGCCCCACAGTGTCATGTGACTCCTCTGTTCCATGAGTCCTGCAATGTCACAATGGACCTTTGGACCAATGGACCATGGGGCTTTGCAGTGTCACAACGCTCTCCTTTGGCTCCACAGGGTCACAATGGAGCACTGATTACAGGCAGCCTCTCTGTGTTACCCTGGAGCTTTGTTTCCATGGGGTCTCGCAGTGTCCCAATGGAGCCTTGGCTGGATGGGGCCTCACAGTGTCACAATGATGCCTACATTCCACTGAGGCACACGGCGTCACTAGGGTCCCCTTGCTTCCATGAGGCCCAGCAATGTCACAGTGGTGTCCATGAATCCATGAGGACTCACAGTGTCCCAATGGTCTCTTGATCTCACATGGTCCCACAGTGTCCCAATGGTCCCTTGGTCTCACAAGGCCCCACAGTGTCCCAATGGTCACTTCTTCTCACATGGCCCCACAGTGTAACAATGGTCCCTTGGTTCCATGGTTCCTGGTCTGGTGCATTCCCCTCTCCCCTTCTCAGGCCGCCCTGCCAGCTGAGAAATGCTCACTGGGCCTGGGCCTTGGCCAGCAGCCCCTGGGCTCAGCTCCTCTGGAGCTCATCACAGACACTGTCTGCTCCAGGTTCAACCCTTCATTTCCTGGGGAGATGCCAAAGCCTCCACAGGGAACATTTCCCTTTGCTCAGGGGAATTTCGCACAGGTGCCTTGTAGCGACTCTTTGTGTCTGTGTGCACACAGGAGTGCCTGTGCTCATGGAAATGTGGCAGAAATGCTGCTCCCTGAGGGCTTTGGATGCCTTGGATAGCTGAGCCAGTCAGGCCTGGAAGTAAGGTTAAGTCATGTCACCCCGATTCTTAAGATTTTCTAAAGCCTTCTGAGTTTACATTCTGTTGGAGAACATTCCCACACAATTTCTGTCAACAACATATTGTTTACAATCTTTTATGGGGCTGGACAAACTTGATGTACTAGTGGTTTGTCCAATGTCTTTGGAGAGGTGGCCCATTCACTCTCCAATCCAATGTCACCTTTGGGAAAGTATAAAAGTTGGAGTCAGAGAATAAACTTTTAGCTTTACCTTGCAAATAGCAGGTGGCTCGCGTCGTTCTTTCACGTGTCTTATAGCGACAAAGTCACAAGCTGTAAGCAAAGTTAAATGCTGCTAAGAGTTGTTCTTTTGCTAATTTGTGAAGCTTAATAGAAGTTCTAAGCGAAGTTGAATATTGTTAAGTGTTATTCCACAGCTCTGTTTAGCTTTTAGGCTGTATTCCTTTTCTCCTTGCCCTCACTGTCCTTTCGTCACACACACACACACACATTAACATACACACTCACACAAAAACACACAGAGACACACAGACACCGGGACAGTTCTTGACTCCTTTTTGGTTTGATTGCCTGGATTTTGTTTGGTTTTGTTGTTGCTTTGTTTCCTTGCTGTGCCTGAAGTTTCCAGTCAGGAGCAGAGTGACTCTTGCCAAGGAACTCTGTGGTGCTGTCACTTAATATTAAAGCTGTTTTATGCTACTCCCCTGCTGGGGATTTTTATAAGTGCTCTCAAGCCCTCCTTCATAAGAGGGTGAAGGAGCCCTGGCCAAGCTCTGGCCCTGGGGGCACAGGGATGCTGCTAGGGGGTCCCTGTCTCCCTGTTACAACTTTCAGGGCCCTGAGCCCCTGTCCCCGTGTCAGGCTCTGGGCTTGATCTCCTCAAACATCCTCAGCGGGAGGCTGCAGCGCCAGGGGCAGGGGGACCCAGAGGGACACGGGATACCACTGTGCACCAGCAGCTTTGGACTTCTCTGGGAGGAACTGTGAGTGGGAGCTGGCTTGAAGTGACCTCCCCAGTAAGGTCACAGAGCCTCTGAGATGTCACACTGCCTCCTGGGATGTCACAGCCCACCCTGAGATCTCACAAATCCCCCTTGTGATGTCACAGAGCCAGTGCTGCTCTATCACTCTGGGATGTCATACAGTTGCGCTGTGATGGCACAGAAGACTCTGGCATCACAAAGTCAGCCCGTGTCACAATCCTCTAGTGCAAGCGGGAATCATGACAGTTCATTTTCCCCATCTCAGACTTAGCAGAAGTAGATAGGCTTATCATGAGAAACCTAATCTGATAAACATGTTAGAAATGAAAGGCTCCAAGTTATTAGTTATTAATTTAATAAAAGTTATTAAGTGTACCAAATATAAGTTTTGAAAAAAATGGAAAAAAGCCACTATAAAAAAAAGTCAGTGTGGAGCCCGGGATTGCCACCAGGTGAGACACAGGTTTGACAGCTGCAGCAGAGGGTCCTCTATGCTTCAAACCAACCATCCTGTCTGACCCATTTTTATACCATTTTCCATGCCTGAGCCAGACTCCCTTTTCTACCTTTTTGGAGTGCATGTATTCATGTGGAGTTCTTTTCTCTGTGGCAAGTTGAACAATACCTGTCCGGAGAGTGATGAACACCTGTGTTTGCAGTCCCGGAATTCGGATTTGAGATGTACCTCCCTGATGGCTCTGACTATCTCGGTCTCGGATATTTATCGTGTATTTATGGTCCGGGTGTTTCTCGGAAAACCTTGATGCACGATCCCTCTCTGGGCTGGCCACTTTCGTTCGCTTGGAAATAAAGTCCTCCCTCTCTTCTCCAGGTGGCTTTGACATGGTGTTGCAATCACTGTTGCTGGCTTGTGCAATTTAAAAACTTCTTATAAGAGTATAATTTAACAGCACATAACTATAAAATAGATGACAATTTTATTTGCACGAATTATCCTATAGACATATAACAGTCCTAATGATTCCTTGAGGCCTTGCAGTGTCACAATGTTCTCCATGGTTCCACAGGCCCCACAGTGTCATGTGACTCCTCTGTTCCATGAGTCCTGCAATGTCACAATGGACCTTTGTACCAATGGACCATGGGGCTTTGCAGTGTCACAACGCTCTCCTTTGGCTCCACAGGGTCACAATGGAGCACTGATTACAGGCAGCCTCTCTGTGTTACCCTGGAGCTTTGTTTCCGTGGGGTCTCGCAGTGTCCCAATGGAGCCTTGGTTGGATGGGGCCTCACAGTGTCACAATGATGCCTACATTCCACTGAGGCACACGGCATCACTAGGGTCCCCTTGCTTCCATGAGGCCCAGCAATGTCACAGTGGTGTCCATGAATCCATGAGGACTCACAGTATCCCAATGGTCTCTTGATCTCACATGGTCCCACAGTGTCCCAATGGTCCCTTGGTCTCACAAGGCCCCACAGTGTCCCAATGGTCACTTCTTCTCACATGGCCCCACAGTGTAACAATGGTCCCTTGGTTCCATGGTTCCTGGTCTGGTGCATTCCCCTCTCCCCTTCTCAGGCCGCCCTGCCAGCTGAGAAATGCTCACTGGGCCTGGGCCTTGGCCAGCAGCCCCTGAGCTCAGCTCCTCTGGAGCTCATCACAGACACTGTCTGCTCCAGGTTCAGCCCTTCATCCCCTGGGGAGATGCCAAAGCCGGAATGGGAACAGGAGAGTGGTTATGTCTGTCTCAGGGGTATGACAGTGGCTTTGAATCAGAGGCGGTGCGGGGCAGAGCGAGGCCGAAGCATAGCCGGGGTTGGAGCAGAAGCGTTCTCTCCCCCGTGATGATGCAGGCACGGACGGGGCGTGGCCAGGATGTAAAAATTCCTCAGGGCACGGTTCCGTCATCATTCCCATGGCAACAGACAGCCCAAGCCCAGGGCCAATCCCTGTCAGCTTCAGACATGGCCAAATTAGAACAATTATTGCAACAAGAGTCAGTTTCTCCGATTGCAGGGATCGCAAACGTGAATCAGTTGTTAGGAGAAATGCTTAAAGGTTTATCAGGAATATTGCGGAATTTGCTAATGTAAATCAATTGTCAGAAGAAATGCTCAAATGTTTATCGGAAGTGCAGATTGAAGAGCAGAGTGCGGTTCCCACCTCAGCTGGTCAGGCGGCAGCGCCATCTAGCGGCGGAACCACAACATTGCAACAGGCGGCACAGAACTTGTCCGGTCAAGGCACTGCGCCACCCAGTGGTGGAACCGTGACATTGCAGGACTTTTTTCCAGTTTCTTATAAGAAAAACTCCAGTGTGAAAAAGGTCACATCTGCACGGCAGCAGGAACCTCCACTGACACCAGAACAGTGCGGGACTCAGGACACTTCTGCTGAGGCGCAGCAACGGGATGAAACGATACGCATCACTGCTTCGGAGAGTGTCCCAGCTTGGACAATTCCAAAATCAAGGTCTGCCAAAATTTCGGGGCAGGGAGAGTCAATTTTAATATCAAAGGGGGTTGTTGAATTTCTTTTACAATATTTAAGCACAGCCTTGGAGTCACAGCCAGAACTGTTGGTTCATCTTCCAAAAATTTTCCAAATAATGCAGGGCAGTCGTGTGTTCTCCTCCACAGCAGATGCTTCACTTTTCTCCAGAGACTCTCAGCCTTCATCTTCGCAGATGCTGCAGACGCCGTTGGTATCGGTGAGTGCTACTGCACCAGAGCTGCAGCCACAACAGATGACTCCACTCTACAGGCAAGTACCCACTGAATTTACGGCTTTGCAGAGTGCAAAAGTGGACTGGCAGGACATTCGAGCAGAGTTGGAGAAGGAGAAAGGTTTATTACAGGGCTCGGGAAACATAATGATGCCAGTGAACTATGACGCTCAGGGCCAAAACCCGAGATGGGAACACCTGGATTGTGGAGCAATCAAAGATTTAGCTAAGGCCATTTGGGACAATGGGTTGTCATCACCATATTTCAAGCAGATGTTAAAAAGTATTTTTGGCATGTATGACTTAACACCATATGATCTTAAATACCTTGCAACATCAGTTCTTACAGACACCCTAGGTCTCATGTGGCAGAAGGCGTGGAGGAGATCCCTGGAGGAGCTGAGAGCCAGATACCAGGGTGGGCCAAATGCAAACCTCACCATGGTGCAGCTTGCTGGTGATCCTCCTGAGGACGGTCTAACTCAACAGGCGGTGAGGCTCCCGCATCACGTGCTCAGCGACATCAAAGAGGCAGCACGGAGGGCAATTCTTCAGATTGCTCCAACGGGGGTCCAGGACAACATCTACACTGAGATCAAACAGGGTCCTTCAGAGCCGTTTTCTTCATTTGTGGATCGTCTTTCTCAGGCAGTGGAGCGGCAGGTGAGTGAGGAGGGAGGGAAACCACACCTGGTCAAAAGCCTTGCGTTCTCCAATGCCAAGCCGGAGTGCAGACGGATCATCAGCATGATGCCGCACCAGGCCACCTTGGCAGACATGATCGAGGCGTGCAGCAAGGTGGGGACACCACAACATGTTGCTTCCATCATGGAGGAACACTTGGGGGATCGAATTGAAAAACGTGTTAGGGAAGTTCTTGCAAATTATGCAAAGGGCAACTCCAGTGCAGACAGACGGTGCTTTGGGTGTGGGACACAAGAACATATTAAAAGGAACTGCCCACAACTTGCAAAGACCAACAAGCCACCAGACCTTTGCCATTGATTCAGGAGAGGGAAACATCTTGCAAGTGAGTGTCATTCACAGACAGATGTGGATGGGAAACTTCTCCCGATTCCGGGAAATGGGAAAAAGAGCGCGAATCAACGCCAGTGCGCTCAGGCAAAAATCCTGGCGGTGACATAGAACCAACAGGAACAATCCTCGGGGAGCAACAAACAGAACCCCTCGGCAGAGCAATCTCCAAAATCCCCAGCAACCCAGACTTGGTACCACCTGGGTTCCAATGCGTCTTGGCAACCTCCAAATTGATGTGTCTTTTGGACAATAGCCATGCAGTGATACCTACAGGTGTCACAGGGACTTCTTGGAAAAGGCAGGACTTTTTAATAATGGCCAGGGACAGAAGAACTATCCTTGGACTTGTTGTTTATCCATCTTTGATTTCAGCAAACCATAATGAGGAGCTGATGGTCACGGCAAAAGCCTTGCGACCACCTCTGACAATTCCACAAAACACACCGATTGCTCGAGCTATGGCTCTGCCATCTCATCCAGAAAGGCAAGCCATGCCGGTGTTCAACAAACGGGACTCTTTTCCTGGTGATCAAGCAGATGCGCATGCATCTTGGGTGAAACATTTGAGCCGGGATCGGCCCATCGTTACTTGTCAGTTGACTTGTAAAGAAAAGACAATTGCTATTACAGGGATGCTTGACACAGGAGCGGATGTTACAGTTATTTCATACATTTTTTGGCCTCGGGAATGGGACTTGGTTGCACCTTTGGGTTCTCTCACAGGCATAGGGGGGAGTTCCCTGTGCATGCAGAGAGAGAATGCAATTGTTGTCACAGGCCCGGGAAAAAAGACAGCAGTTATCCGTCCTTTCATCGTGCAAAAGCCCATCACAGTGTGGGGAAGGGACCTTTTGGCACAATGGGGACTGAAATTAGAATTGGATTTTTAACAGGGGTCACTGTGGCACTCGCCACTCTGAAATTGACCTGGAAAACAAATGATCCTGTTTGAGTGGATCAGTGGACCATAGAGCAGAAAAAATTGAGTGCATTGAAAAAGTTGGTCCAGGAACAGCTGCAGAAGGGACACATCAAACCAACAGACAGCCCATGGAACTCCCCAATGTTTGTCATTCGCAAGAAAACTTCAGGGTCTTGGAGACTGCTTCATGATCTCAGGAAAATCAACGAGGTCATCGAGGACATGGGGCCACTGCAGCTTGGGCTTCCATCTCTCTCGATGATCCCGAGGGACTGGTCGCTTGTGATCATTGATCTCAAGGACTGTTTTTTCAGCATTCCACTTCATCCAGATGATGCTCCATGCTTTGCATTTTCTGTCCCAAGCATCAACAGAGAAGAACCTCTGCAAAGATACCACTGAACAGTTCTTCCTCAGGGGCTCAAAAATTCTCCAAGCATTTGCCAATGGTACATGGCCCAAGCTTTGCATCCATCATGAGAGAAACATACAAAACCAAAAATTATCCATTATATGGATGATCTGCTCATTGCAGCACCAACAAAACAGGAGGTGCAAGAGGTTCGTGACTGTGTGATTGCGCAGGTGCAAAAAGCAGGACTGGAAACTAGTACACCAAAAATACAGGAAATTGCACCTTGGAAATACTTGGGATGGAAGATCACAAAGCAAACGATAAGGCCACAGAAACTGGAAATCAACACAAAGGTCACCAATCTCCAGGACTTGCAACAGCTTTTGGGGGAGATCAACTGGATGAGACCGACCCTGGGAATCACCAATGATGACATCTCGTCATTGCTCGATCTTTTGAGAGGGGACAACAACATCCAATCTCCCAGAACTCTGACGCCTGAAGCAAAAAGAGACCTTGAAAAGATCACAGACATGATTCAGCAGAGAAAAGAACATCGCTCTGTAGAATCATTGCCTTTTCATTTAGCAGTGTTGGCGGAAACAGCACAGCTATATGGGTTGATTTCTCAGTGGGATTTGTCTCAAGTGGACCCTCTTTTGTTAATAGAGTGGGATATTTTAGCTTACAGGCCCTCAAAAACAATTCTCACAGATCTAGAAATGGTAGCACAGATTATTATCAAGGCGAGAACCAGGTTGCTGACAATGTCAGGCAGAGATTTCTCAGTTATTCATGTTCTTTTGAAAATAGTGTATTTTGAATGGGCGATGCAGAAATCACAGGATTTTGTAGTTGCTTTGTTAGGATATCCGGGAGTTTGTACAATTCATTTTCCAGCTCACAGGATGCTGAATGCAAAAGTAAGTTTCAGGGAAAAACCAAAAATAAGCCAGGAACCAGTGGAAGGGGTGACAGTGTTCACTGATGGTTCAGGAAAAACTCAGAAATCAGTAGTTACATGGCAAAACCCAAAAACAGGGGAGTGGTAATCAGACATTAAAATGGTACAGGGTTCGCCACAAATTGTGGAATTGGCAGCAGTGGTCAGGGTTTTTCAATTGTTTCAGGAACCTCTCAATCTGATCACAGATTCAGCATATGTTGTGAATGTGGTCAAACAGTTAGAGGAATCACTTTTGAAACACACTGACAATGAAATTTTATATTCATATTTGTCATGCATGAGGACAATTCTAGAAAGTAGAGAACACGAATATTTTGTTACACATATCAGGGCACATTCATCACTCCCACGGTTCTTAGCAGCAGAAATGCTCACGCACACAGACTCACAATGACCGTATCTCAGACATTGCCAGATATTTTTGAGCAGGCAAAATTGAGCCATGCATTTTTCCATCAAAATGCACAGGCATTGATGGAATCCTTTCGCCTCTCTAAAAGTCAGGCATAGGAGATCATCAGTGCTTGTCCAGACTGTCAGCTTGTGCAGCCTCCTGCATCTACAGGAACTGTCAATCCAAGGGGATTGCAGAGTCTTCAGCTCTGGCAAGCTGATGTCACAAAATACCCATCCTTTGGGAGGCTCAAAAATATCCATGTTTCAGTAGACACATTTTCAGGGGCGATTTTTGCATCATTACATACAGGGGAGACCGCAGAACATGCCTGCAGACACTTTCTACAAGCATTTGCATCACTCGGGGTGCCACAAGAAATAAAAACAGATAATGGTCCAACTTATACAGGCAAGGTGCTTGAAAAATTTCTGAAAAAATGGGGAGTGAAACACACTTTTGGTATTCCTTATTCTCCCTCAGGTCAAGCAATCATTGAAAGAACATCACACCCTGAAATCCCTTTTGGATAAACAGAAAAGGGGAGAGGCAGGCACAACACCTTATATGTGGCTGAACAAAGCTCTGTATGTGTTGAATTTTTTAAATAGTTCATTCTCAGAGCCCACACCACCAATTGTCAGGCATTTTACAAACAGTGCACAAGCAAAGTTAAGGGAAAATCCTTTGGTTTTGATCAGAAATCCGGAATCAGGACAAATTGAAGGTCCATTTACATTAAATCTTGGGGCAAGGGTTTCTCTTGTGTTTCCACACAGTGAGGGCCGAATTGGTTGTCGGCGAGTTACATGAAACCTTTTCAGGTGCGGACGCAGGTGGACGCGGACCCGAGAAGCAAAGAAGAGAGCACGCAGACGGAGGCAGACAACGACGCTGCAGACGTCTCGTCAGACAACGATTGATTACGCAGAGACTTGGGGTTTTTTCGGGTAAATTAAGTGTTATTTAAGTGTTGCTGTATTGCAGGGATTTTCACAGAGGTTGGGGACATGGACATGGAGTTTAGACAGGTAGTGTTCATGTGTCTCATTCTCTTGCCTGTTGCTTTGGGCAATGAGACAGATTTTCCCATGAAACAACCGAGGGAAAATGTGTGGGAAACTTTGGCAAAGGCAGCAGGTCTGGACAGTATTTGTCTGATTCATTCAAAGCCAGGGAAACAATTTTCAACATGTTTGGTAGGTGTGCCAGTGAAGGAGTGGCCAATTCCAAAAAATATCCCTCCAAAGGTTTTGAAAACTTTTGCAGATCCTATGGAAGGATGGCATGTTTGGACGCAATACCTTCCTGTGCCTCACCTGGAACCCCCAGAGTTCGACATTTTTGGGTCAACAAAAATGAAATACTGCATCAAATTTAATCCAGTGGGAGTGGCAAAGACAGATAATCATACAATAGATGTCACTCCAATTCAGCCTTTTTATAAAAATGCATCATCCTGGTGCAATTACACCAAGGTGACGAGCAAATCATCCCTTCAACACCCAGCCACTTTACCGAAGGGAGTGTTTTTGATTTGTGGGGACAGAGTTTGTCCTGATATCCCTGCAAAAGTCAAGGGCAGTCCATGCAGCATTGGGGAGTTCTCATTGATAACACCTGATTTGAAAACTTTAAAGGAACAGACATGCAGGGAAAAAAGATCCCTTGATCAATAGAGTCCAAATTGTGATGATGATGATGTTTATACCTGGGACAAGGCTCGGAGGATTGCAGTTGCAATTTTCTCACCCCAAACAGCATCAGAGGTGGCCTTGACACAATTGGACCACATAGCTTGCTGGTTGAGCAAACACAGTCGTGCCATTTCGTCTGCACTGAGTGACATGTTAACAGACATCAGCAGTGCAAGACAGGCAGTGCTTCAAAACAGGGCAGCAATTGACTATTTGTTGCTGTCACATGGGCACGGATGTGAAGAATTTGAGGGGATGTGCTGCATGAACTTGTCAGATCATTCAAAATCCATTCATGAAAAAATAAAACAGTTAGAAAGTAGTATCACCAAGTTGAAAAAAGTAACAGGATCCTGGTGGGATGATTTCTTTAACCTTTTTGATCTCTCACCAGTGTGGAAAGAAATTTTAAAAACAATATTTTACATTCTTATAGGGCTTGTAGTTCTTCTGCTTATTATGCCATGCATTTTCATGTGTATTCTAAGGGCCTTGAACAAAGTGGCAAAGCAGGTGTTTTTGGTTCAAACAGGGAGGGGAGATGTGGGAACTCAAAATGTCTCTCAGACATTTTTAGAGGTTCCAGGCCTTTGTCAGAGCATTCTAGACCCCAGCAAGCAGCTGGAATCAGCTGTGATTTGAGTTTGAGCCATGGAATGAATTACCAACTTTTAAGGTGGAAAAATCAGTCACAAAGGGTTAGATAGTATAGTAAAAGTAGTTACAAAGTAGAGGGGAAATTTTTTTAGTATTGTACAGGGGGTTTTAGCATATATACAGGGGGGTTTTTACTTTGTACATGGGGGTCAGAAGTTCTAAGATGGAGGAAAGTGGGCTGTTCCTGTCCTTCCTCTTTCTTCATCCTTACATCCATGTTCTTGGTGATGTTGGCATTCGCAGATTGGTTTAGAGTAGAAAAGCACTTGGGAATATAGGTAGTAGGTATTGGGGAATAATTGTAAACATGTTATACGTAATATATCTTATAAAAGATAGCAGCAGCCCTGGGTGGGGAGGGAGAAGAAGAAGACACCGGACAGTCAGGGTGTCAGGAGTGTGTGCGTCTCTGCCCGGGCCGCTGATCAAACAGCCGCAGCCCGAGAACATAATCTGTTAGATAACTAGCAATAAATCATCTTGAGACCGAACAACAAGAGACTGTGGAGTTTTTCTTTGGAAGCACGGGTTGGAAGAGAGACTTTACCACCACACGAGACCCCCAAACCAAACCCAGGGTTCTCACAATTTGCAAATCCAATTAAGGGTAAGGACCATCCCACGAGATAAAAAGATAATAGTTCAAGTCATGAATTGATCCACTGGGGAATCCAAGGTTTGTGTGACCACTTTTTATGGGAAAATTTATCTATTGGAGTGTATGACCTGGCAAAGGCAGTCACAAGTGGATGTGTGATTTGCCTGAAAGCTGACCAATAGGTAATGAGAAAAACAGCACATGGGGGAGGAAAACTTGCTTTAAGACCTTTCCAAAACATACAAGTAGATTTCAGTAAAATGCCCTCTGTGCAGAGGTACAAACATTTACTAGTGATCGTAGATCATCTCACTCACTGGGCGGAGGCTTTCCCAATCAAAAGAAGTTGCAAAAATAATCTTAGAAAATATCATACCTCGATACGGGCTAGTCAGTAACATTGACTCGCACTGAGGTCCACATTTTGTCGCTTGAACTTTGCATCAAGTAACAAAAGCCCTGGGGATAAGGTAGAGATTGCACACCCCATGGCATCTTCAAAGCTCGAGAAGGGCAGAAAGGATGACTAGAACTCTTAAAAATGTAACAACCAAATTAATTAAAGAGACAAAAATGAATTAGCTCAAATATTTACCTCTTACTGTCTTGTGCATCAGAACAAGACCTCGGTCCGACATAGGGGCTTCTCCTTAGGAAATAATGTTTAGACTCCCTCTTCTAATCACCCCTTTCAGTACTGCAGATTATTTAGAAGGGGAGGCAGCAACTCAAAAATATTAAAAAACCATAAGAAAATCCCTAGAAAGCCTCAGAAAGAAGGAATATCTCCCCCAAACCTCCCCTCTGGATACCAATGCCCACATCAGTCCTGAGGATTGGGTGTTAATAAAATCCTAGAGCACCACCACTCCACTAACCCTCAGATTTGAAGGACCTTTCCAGGTGTTCAAGAAAAAGGCTGAACCCATATCACCAGAGTAAAAGGATCAGTGCCACCCCCAGACACCAGACCAGACCCAATAGGGTCACCCACCTCCTCTTGTATATGGATGGTAATTAGGGGACCAGAAGACTTAAAATTAACTTTAAAAAAACTTGCTAGAAGCTGATATACAGTAAGGTAGTAATAACTGTTTCTGAGTTAAAGTACCACAGTAAAAGTTTAAACACTTTGTAATTGTTTAATACGTGTCCTTTAGTCAAAGAAGTCAACAGAAGAAATTTTTAGTTAGAATATTATTCAGTCTTATGTTGCTTCTAGGAATCAAGAGAATTACCCAAAGAAGGTAACCCTCAAAAGCCAGAGACTGTAAGTTGATGCGGGCTTAAGCCCGATCAAAGAAATAGTGGAGGGATTTATTATGAACAAAACAGCCTTGCTGAGACACTTCGGTTTGGGCTAAGTACTGACATTGAAATATTAATTAGCGAATTGCTCCTGAGAATCACCTACACCCCCACCCACACTACCATTCTAGGACTGGGATGCAAAATAGAGAGACCAGTGGAATCACGGGAGGGGGTTTTGGGGATGAAAACACCCCTAAATGGAAGGCTGGGCACAGTGGAGGGGGCTGGATGGGTGCGCTGCTTGGGGAAAAGGGAACCACATCCCTGGTCTGTGTCTGACCTGTCACCATAGCCTGCAGGGGACCAGACTGGACTGGGCTGTGGGAAGCAGGAACAAAGGAACAACTCTTCCTGGTGTTCCCAGGAGGGAAGGACAGGGGACAGCTGCTGCTGCACTTTGGCAGCAGGCTCTGCACATGCCCTCACCCTTCGGCTACCAGGACTTCAGACACAGACTGCACACCTCTTCACCTCCGGCTACCAGTGTGCCACGGAGACTCCAGGGACAGACTCTGCAGCCTTCTCACCCCTCGGCTACTGGGAAAAAGCTACAAAAGCGGGGGCAAGCTCCGTGTTGAGCTCCCTGCCCAGCTGATCTTTATAATAAATAGCTGAACATTAATAAAGGCATGAGCCCTGATTACTACACGAAGCCCCCCAAAATTTCACTAAAAAGCCCCCAAATCCCCTAAAAATCAGAAGAAGAGCCTCCAGAACCCCAGAGAATCCCACAAAATCCCAGTGGAACCCACTAAAATTAAAAACAAAAAACCTCCCAATAATTTCAATAAACCCTTTAAAAAGAACCCCTTCCAAAACGACAATAAAGTCCCCCAAAATCCAAAACTCCCTACATCCACAAAACGCCCTCAAAACCTAATAATTCTCCCAAAAGACTCCAAGAATTCCCCCTTAACTCCCAAGAAAATCCCCCCAAAGTCCACAACCACCACCAAAATCCCCCCAAAATTCCCCCAGACTCACTGGGGGCTGTCCTGGGTCAGGGGGCACCAGCCAGTGGAACAGGAGCAACTTCAGGGGCCCTTGGAAATTTGTGGGGAGGGGGCACCATGGAAGATCCTCCCAAAAATGGGGGAAGGGGGAACCCCTGTTGTGCCCCCTCGCCCCGAAACGCCCAGACCCCATTCAGGGTGGGCATCAGACTGCCTGGGACCCCCAGATCTCCATAGGACCCCCTCCAGGAACCCCAATCCTCCCCAGAGCCCCTTCAAGGTTGGCCCAGGACCCCCTGAGAGCCCCCAGACCCCAATTGGGCCCAGCCTAGGATGTCCCCTGAGACCCCCCCAGACCGTTCCCAAGACCCCACCCAGGACCCTTCCAGGACCCTCCAGACCTCTCCCCAAACCCAACCTGGGACCCCCCAGCCTCTCCCCAGATCCCTCCAGGACCTCTCCCAAAAACCCCCAACCCCCCCCAGACCCTCTCTGGGACCCTTCCAGATCCCCCAAAGCCCCTCCCCAAAACCTCCAAAACCTCCTAGGACGCCACCAGGACCCCCCAAACCGCTCCCCCAACTCCGCCCAGACCCTCCCAAGACCCCCCCTCCAGGCCCCTCTCAGGACCCATCCCCACCCCCCAGGTCCCCCCACAATGCTCCAAGACCCCTCCCCAGACTCTCCCTGACACCTCCAGGACCCCTCAGGATCCCCCACCCAAGAGCCCTCCAGGACGCCCAGACTGCCCCGAGGACTCCTCCATGAGCCATCCAGGACCCCCCAGAGCCCTCCCTAAACTCCCCCCGGCTCCCTCCCCAAAGGCCCCCGATCCCCCCAGGACCCCTCCCCAGCCCCCCCAGCCCCTCCCAGCCCCCGGCCCCTGTGCGGAGCCCCCTCCCCAGCGTTGCGGCCCCCGCGGCTCCCGCGGCTCCCGCCTCTCCCAGCGCCTCCCCCGCTCTGGCAGCGCCGCCCGCAGGGCCCGCCCGAGCCCGGGGGGCGGGGCCGCCGGGGGAGGGGCGCCGCTCCCGGCTCCCTCTGATTGGCTGCAGCCGCGCGCTGATTGGTTGGTTCGGCACGGGGCGCGCCGCTATTGGCTGGAGGAGCCCGCGCGCGCGGTGCAGGCGGGAAATTGTCAGGGGAGCGCGGCTGAGGAGGGGCTGAGGTGGGGCCGGGGAAACTGAACGGGGGGTTTGGGGCGGCTCGGGGAGAAATTGGGGATTTCTGGGGGAACTGACAGGAAATAGGCGTGTGTCTGCTGGGTTTGGGGGAATGAGGGGGCTTTAGGGAGCTTTGGGGGGAGCTTGAGAGCTTCTGGAGCGTTCTCCGTTGGGTTTAGGGGGATCTGAGGGTAATTGCGGGGGTCCGAGGGGACTTTGGCGGAGTTGTGAGAGGAACTGGGGGGATCTGGGGGTTCTGAGGTGGCTCTGGGGTCAATTTTGGGGTAAAGTGGGGGGATCTGAGGGTAATTTGGGGGCTTTAGGTGGGTCTGGGGTGGATTTGGGGCTCTGGGGACACCTAAAGGGGTGCCAGGGGGTGAAGGGGTCACAGCCCCCCAGACGCCCCCTGAAGCCCCCCTGTCCCTACAGAGGGGTCCCGGCCCTGGCGGTGCAGGACCCCCGGCCCCAGCCCAGCATCTCCATCAACCACCTGAACCGGGACACCAAGGAGGACGGGGATGGCTGGGGGGTCCTGGGGGCTCTGAGAGTGTCCGTGCCTGTCCCCAGGGGCTCAGGCTGTCCCCTGGGTGTCCCCGAGCTGGAGAAGTCCCTCTGCGCCGTTTCCTCGCCGTTTGGGCAGATTTTGGACATTTTGGTGCGGCGCAGTCTCGGCCTGCGGGGCCAGGCCTTCCTCACCTTCAGGGAGATGAGCAGCGCCACCAACGCCCTGCGCTCCCTGCAGGGCTTCCCCTCCTGCGGCCAACCCGTGGGGAGACAGCGACTGGGGGAGTTCTGGCACTGGGGAAAGAACTGCAATGCTGGGGAAAAACCGCCAAACTCTGGCCTCAGATACCCCCAAAGTCCAACTTGGAATCCCACCAAACTCATTCACCCTGAACACCCCAAAGCTTCCCTTTCTATGACAAGCCCATGGTAAGACAGAAATGCTGGGTGAAATCCTGGAATTCTCATGGAAAAAACCCAAAATCCTGAGGAAAAAAACAAACCCAACCAGGATTCCCCCCAAAATCCCATCAAGAATCCCTGAAATTGAGTTGGAAACACCCCTAAATCCAACCAGGAACTCCCCAAAGCTTCCCCTTCTATGACAAGTCCATGGTGAGACCCAAATCCTTGGGAAAATCCTGACATTTTGGGAAAAAATCCTGAAATTCTGGGAGAAATCCTGAATTCCTGGGGGAAAAACTCAAAATGCAGCCTCAAATATCCCCAAAATCCAACCAGGAACCACCCCAAAGCTTCCCCTTCTACCAAATGTCCATGGTAAGAGACAAATCAGAGTAGAAGTCCTGGGATTTTGGGAACAATCCTGAAATTCTGGGAAAAACTCCAAAATCCTTGGGAAAAAACCCAAATCCAGCCTCAGTTATCCCTAAAATTCACCCTAACGCCCCCCCCCCCCCCCCCACCCGCCAAAGCTTCCCCTTCCGGGACAAACCAGTGGTAATAGCAGAATCTTCAGGCAAATACCCAAATTTTGGGAAAAATCCTGTAATTCTGGGACAAAAGCACAAAATTCAATTGGGAACCCACCCAAAATCCGTCCAGGAGCCCCCAAGAATTCACCCTGAATCTCCTAAACCTTCCCCTTCTACCCCACAGTGAGACCCAAATTCAGGGAAAAATCCACAGATTCTTGAAAAAACAGGAAATCTTGGGAAAAAGCCTGAAATCTGGGGAAGAAACGGAAATCTCACCAGAAATCCACCCCCCAATCCCCTGGGAATGACCCCAAATCCCTGCTGGAACCTCCCCAATTCCTCTGAATTACCCCAAAATCCTGCTGAAATTCCCTGAATTCCTTCTAGGACTTGCCAAAATCCCTCAAAAACGTCCCTGATTGCTTCTGGAACTGCCCCAGATCCATTCTGGAGCATCCCCAAATCCCTCCGAACTTCTGAAAATCCCTTGGAAGACCCCAAAATCCCTCTTGAAACTCTCCCAGATCCCCTCTGAATTCCCCCAGATCCCTCAGAAAGCCCCAGATCCCCTCTGGAGCCTCTTCCAGATGCCCCCAAAATCCTCGGGAACAACCCCAAACCCCCCGAGCCGTCCCCAGCTCCCCCCGGAGTGATCCCAAATCCCCCCGGAGCCAGCCCAGGTCCCCTCTGGAAGCTCCCCGAGTCCCTCGGGAAGCCGCAGATCCCCGGGAGCCGCCGGGCAGCGCCGGGAAAGCCCAAAGCCCCGCGGCAGTGCCGCATCCCGGCCGGAGCTGCCCCGGGAGCCCCGCGGGGCCGGGGCCGGGGCCGGGATGCGCCGTCCCAGCGGATCCAGCGCGCCCGGCCGGGCTCGGCCAGCGCGGCCCAGGGCAGGGAGCGCTGGTGGGGCGGGAGCGGGAGCGGAGCGCGAACGGGACCAGCGCAGAGCCAAGGGGGGAGAGGCCCCGGCCCCACAGAGAGCGGGGCCGGAGCGCGGGGCCGGGCGGGGATGGCTCGGCGATTGTTCCGGGCGATTCGGGCACTCGCAGCGATCTCTGCGGGATTCTTGGGCTGCTCCTGGGAGGTTTGGCCGGGATTTTGAGGGAAGTTTTCGTGGGGATTTTTGGGGTGGATTTCCTCGCACTTCGGGTGGGATGTGATAGGACTTGGGGGCATTTTTTGGGGAATTTGAGAGGGGTTTGGTGGGATTTCGGCGCGGATTTTTTGAGTGTATTTGGTGTGGATTTTGCGGGGGTTTAGGGAAATTTTGGTCGGATATTTTGGGTGATTTGGTGGGATTTTTTGTGTGGATTTTGTGTGATTGGGGGATTTTTGGCTGCATTTTTGTACAAATTTTTCTCTGTGGATTCTGTGGGATTTTCATGGGGATTTAGTGGGACTTTTTGTGGGATTTTTGTGTGGCATTTAAGGGGATTTTGGGGGCGATTTTTATGGGGATTTTGAGGGATTTCTGTGAGCCTTGGGGTGATTTTTTGTGGATTTTTTTGGGTGAGTTTTGTGGGCTTTTGGGTGGAATTTTTGTGGAGATTTACCTGGGATTTTGTGTGGTTTTTCTGGCATTTTCAAGGAATCTACAGTGGAATTTTTGTGGGAATTTTATGGTATTTTTGGTGGGATTTTTTGTGAGGATTTTGAGTCGATTTCTATTGGATTTTGGGGAGTTTTGGGGGATTTTTTAGGAAGATTTTAGTTGGGTTTTGGGTGTTTTGGGGGGGATTTTTATGGGATTTTGATGATATTTTTGTGAGGACTTTTGGTGATATTTTTGTGAGGGTGAGTGGTGCCTTTGGTTCCAACCAACTTTCCTCCCCGAGCCAACGTTACCCACTCCCTCACACGTCCCCCCGTGCCTTCCCACTGCCTTGTCCTGTCTGGGCTTCCACAGCCCCTCATCCCTTCGTGGCCCCGTCCCCTCAGGGTCTCCCCCAGCCTGGCCAACCTGATCCATCAAGAGGCACCTGGGAGCCCTCAGCATTCCAGGCAGCAACACACGGGCAGGAGGACACGGATGGCGCTTCCTGCCTGGGACAGGGCTTGTGGCCATCTCCAGGCACCGCTCTCACAGAGATCCCCACAGCTCCAGCCCCTGCCCATCTGCTCTGTGGGCAGCACAAAGGCTTCAGCAGAACCACCAAAGGCCAAGGGGCTTCTGGCCATTTTCCCTGCAACCCTGCATGCCTGGGCAGCTTGCTGAGCCCAGGAACCCTTTTCTCCCTCTTCCCCTAGGCCCTGCAGAGCCTGGGCAGCAAAAGAAAGATCCTGGGAGTCTGTCTATTACAACACATCCTATATTTCTATGCTAAAGAAAAACAAAAAGAAGAAAAGAACAATCCTAAAGAAACGAAACATTCCTGCTGGCTCGAGTGGCCCCAGCAGACAGAGCCTCTGGGATCAGCTCTCTGCAGAGCTGCAGCAGCGCAGCCAGCCGAGCCCCGACAGACGAGGCCGTCTCCTCCATGCCCTGCAGAGCCGATCATGCAGGCTGTGGAAGCGGGAATATCGAGCTCTCTCTATTCCCTGGAGGACAGACAACGTTTGAACTGCCAGGCTCGCAACGGCGACACTGATGTCATTGGCCGTGTCTTCTAGGGCTGAAAGAGAGAGGAACAGCGCCATGGTCAGTTCCCGCATCTGAGGGGACCGGAGGAGATCCCTGTGCCAGGGCCATCCCAGCCGGCTCTGGCCATGGCCAGCAGGGAGCAGGGACCAGCTGGATCAGCCCAAAGCTGCTGGCCACGAATCCCCCAGGTGCCCTGAAAGCTCTGTGTGCTCTGTCCACGCCGCCCCTGGTCTGCACAGGGAGCAGAGCCCTCCGCAGCTGGGGCAGGGCTCGCAGCTCCCCCGCCAGCCCTCGCTGGCAGCCCGCTGCCCTCACTCACCCTCACAGATGAGATGGAGCTCTTCCTTCCTCCCCCTCAGGTACCGCCCGGCCGTCCCTGGGAACACAGAGCCTGTCAGGCCCAGCGGCACAGCTCCCTGCCAGCGGCTCTGCCAGCCCTATGCCCACACGCCCTCCTGGCCCGGCTCGTGGCTCACCCATGAACCTGACGGCCGCCTCTCTCAGGGGCTCCTGTGGGCTCTGCAGGTAGGGCAGGGCCCGGCGCAGGTGCTCGGCCACGCTGCTGCTGTCCTCTGCCAGCTGGAGAGAGCGACAGGAGGGAAGGGTTGGCCCCGCAGCCCCCCGGGCCGGGGCTCCATGGGCACCCGGCTCGGGCCGCAGGAGCCTGGAGCAGAGCCCACGCGGCCTCGGGCTGCAGCAGCGGGCAGGGGCACAGCTGCCAGCCCGCACACCGAGCACCGCGCTCAGGGGCTGCTCCAGGCTGGGGCTGCAGCTTCCCGGCCCTCCTTACCAGGATCTCAATGAACCTCCACAGTTTCTCCTTCTTTACAGGCTTTTCAAGATCTCTCCTGTTCAGGAATTTGGCCACACAAAGCAGGGTTTCCCAAGAAGCCTGGAGAGCAGTAGAGACACGGAAATGGCCCCGCAGCCCAGGATCAGCATCCCTGTGCCAGGGCCAGGAGGAGGATGCAGCCTGCCAGGCGCCAGGGCAGGAGGCAGCCAAGCCCCCTCCCAGGGCGACAGCAGCAGCCCGTGAGTCCTCACCTCTGCCACACTCTGATTCTCATCATGGCAGTGGAAGAAGAGTGGGAGCAGGCTGTGACACACTTGTGTCATCAGGAGCTTTTTCTCTTCTTCCACTACAGTAGACAGCAAGGCTCGAAATACAAACATGGAGATCCACTGCACATGCCAGTCATCCTGTGTAACAGGAAGGAAACAAGACCTTGGCATCAGCTGATTCTGGCCCACCTTGGCGCAGGCCTGCATCTCCACAGGGCACCAAGTGTCTGGGCAGCAGCCAGTGGCCGTGGCTGAGGGCACAGAGCCTTACGTGTTCAAAGAGTGGCAGGAGCACCTTAGCCAGCTGCAGGGCGATGGGGCTGGGTATTGGGGTGTCATTATCCAAGAAGAAATCACTAAGTAGAACAATGCTCATCCTGACCACATCACTATCATTTTCCTGCAGGAGCTCCCCGAGGCTTTCGGTCAGGCTCCGCATTCTTTTGGCCTGTGCGGAACAAAAGTGTGTGAAAGGCCACCCTGCTGCCACAGGGCCCAGAGGCCAAAGGCCTGTCCCGCAGCCCTCGGGCAGCTGAAGTGGGAGGCAGGAGAGCTGGGAGCAGCTGACCCAGTGCCTGAAGACCAGCAACTGTGTTCCCCAGCACCACGCTGCCTGCACGGCTTCAGCTGCTGCCCCCTCCTTACCATCGAGGGATTATCCCTGACCAAGAGGAGGGCTCTCAGAACCTGGCGGCGCATCTCCGTGTGCTCACTCAGCAAGTGCCTCGACAAGAGATCCATGATGCTGTCACTGCATGCACTCAAGTCCAGGCAATGCAGGACCTGAAAGGCACAGGGCAGTGACAGGGGACCCGGCCGGCAGGAGCCCAGAACCGCACAGGGCGGGGACCAGGCAGCAGCGCAGGGCGTGGGCACCATCCCAGGCAGCTGCGGCTACGAGAGGGCAGAGAGCTGGGAGGCAGCGCCGGCCTTCAGACTCACCTCCACAAGGAATGCCAGGGCAGGGAAGTGCCAGTATGGCATCTCTTTGCGGAGCAACTGAAGGAGATAGTCTAAGATGCTTTTACACTCATCGATGGATTCTTTGCCCATCTCCCTGGAAGGCAGAAAATGGCACTAAGATGTGGCAGCAGCTCTCTGGCCTCAGAGAGAAACAAACAACTTTCCCAGGCATCGCCTGAGAAAGTCTGAGAAGATCAGAGGAAAGAATGAAAAAACATTCTTATCTTAACATGCTGCACCTGGCATTGTGAACATTCGGAATATGTTACAGAGATTTGTCTACCAAAATGTGCTTTCTTAAGTAACTAATGGTATAGTGTTTAGACTAGAAAACACATTAAATCAACCTATATCATAACTATCTATAAGAACAATGGGTTTCTTAATAATAATTATTATTGATCGGACCTCTGAAATACATGGAGTCAGTGATAATTACTGGCCGGAGGCCCGCTCCTACGACACTAAGACCCTGAGTCGGGGGGGGAAGCCCCTCCCAGGACAGACTGATGCAGTTCTTGTCTTTACCCCCCACCCTGCAGGGGGACCTGGGCCCTTTGAGATGTGGCTGCTGCTGGGCACCCTCCTCTCCCAGCCTTTCCCAGTCTGCTTGGCTCTCCCTCGTCCCTCTGGCCCATGGCCATGGGGACTGAGTGGGATATCCCAGCCACAGAGCACAAATGCCGGGAGCAATGGGGAGAAGGGGGTCTCACCTGGCCAGCAGACCCACGGCATAAATGTGGGTGTCAGCACAGAGCAGCGTGTCCCAGCCACGCTTGCGCTCCATTGACAACACCACATCCTCATAGTCCATTTGGCACAGCAGGGACTTCAGGGTCCTCACTGCAAACCTGAGTGCAGAGCAAAGCCCGGGTCACACTGGGAGCACTGGCTCCTGCCCTGGCCATGTGGCAGGGACAGAAGGATTGGGATAGAGCACCTGTTGGGGCTGCTGGCAAGGCCATGTTCTTCCTGGCATCCCTTCCAGAAGGTATCCACCTCCTCTGGCATCTCTTTGGTGCTGAAGAACACTTGGAAGAGCAGATGCACAAATAACTGCGGGAAATGCTCATCCACTATATCTGGGACACAGCGCTCCTGGAGGATCTTCCACATCACCACAGTTGCCTGCAAAGGACGAAGCCCCCCGAGGCAGCGTTCAGTGCCAAGGTGTCCGTGGGACAGGGCCCGAGCGTGGCAGGGAGAGGCCCAGAGAGCCACAGGGGGAGCAGCGGGCCTGGTGGCCCTGCAGCTGTCCCTAGGCCAGCTTTCAGGCCAGTGCCTGAGGCAGGGAGATGCAGTGGGGAAAGGAGGATGGAGAGCTGCTGGACAGGTGGCCTTGGGGCCAGCAAAGTCCACTGGCAGAAACTCACAGCCAGGGCAAAGACAGTCATTCTGTTCCCATCGCAGGTGCTCATGCTGTGCTCTGGCCAGCTCCCCAGCACATCCAGGAGTATCTGCTGTGCCAGCTCTGCAGTCCAGGGTGTGCACATGATGGTCTTCCACATGGCCATGGCAGCTCTGCGGGGTTAGAGCTCTGTCTCAGGGCATCTCAGACACAGCACCGTGGTCTGGGCATCTCTAGAGGCCCGGGTTGACTGCCGGCTCTGCCTTTGCCCACTGCCCCTCTCCAGCAGCAGCCAGGCAGCCCAGCCCTGTGGGGACAGGCCCCTGTGGGACAACGAGGGAGCATGGCAGCAGGCTTGGGGCTGACATGCCAGGGCCTGGAAAGGGAGCAGCCAGAGGGCCCTGGAACTCTCTGTTGGTCAGAAACCTGGCCCAGGCTGTACAGGGCGATGGGTTGGGGTGAGCCCTGAGCCCTCTGGGCAGATGGGCCCCATACCTGTCACAGGATGGGGCCACACGCAGGAGTGTCATTACTGCCTCATTTGGCTGCGCTTCTGTGAGATACAGCAGGGCGTTGTCCAGCCTGTGCTCAGCAGAATCATTGGCCATGAGCCACTGGTGGATGTATCTCACCATGCCGGGCACCTGGAGAAGGCACAGGGAGACTTGGAAAGCTACCAGAGGGATCAGCGTTCCCAGGGTCCCCAGAGAAGTGCTTCCCTTCCCGCCGCACTGCGATGGCCTCAAAGGCTCACAGGGGCCAGCACTAGTGGCTTGGAAAGCCATGTGACTCATGGGGCAATTGAAGCCTGGCCACATCTGCTTACTTGCTCTGCTCTGGGAACACCACTCTGCACAAGCAAATCCAGCAGGGCGGCACTGGTCTCATGTCCGAGGAGCTCTGAGTATGCTCTGAGCCCAGGGCTCATGACACTGGTCTCTTCCTGCCGAATTCTCTTGATGAATTTGCAAACAAGCTGTAGGAGAAGAGCAAGAAGCCATGGGGTGCTGCAGGTGTGCTGCTGGGCTGAGCAGTGACAGCAGGCCCAGCCCAGGTGGGGATGGCTGCAGGTACCTGTGCTGTTCTGTGGAAGCGGCCATGGGCGGGTTCCTGCTCTTGTCTCTGGTCCAGGGCTGCATCTGGGAAAGAGCGAGCGCAGCCCGAGCTGAGGGGCTGCCGGAGAGGCCGGAGAACACAGCCCAGCCCTGCGCTGCCCAGGCAGGGACAGCCCCGTGACGGCCCAGGGCATGGAGCACGGCTGTGGGGTGTCTGCCCGGCCCCTATTCCATCCTGACCATGGGCATGGCCCCAGGGGATGGGATGGCATGGCATGGCATGGCATGGCATGGCACGGCATGGCATGGCATGGCATGGCATGGCATGGCATGGGGCCAAGCTGGCTGCAGGCACCATCCCTGCGGCCCAGCTCTGCCACTCACCCTTCTGCCGTGGCTGGAACTGCTCCAGCTCTTCAGGCTGCTGTGCTGGGGCAGTTCCAGGGCCTTCTTTCTCCTCCTTCCCCCAGGCCAGCTTGGGCACGCTCGCAGGTCTGTGCTCTACGACACTGCCTGGATTCATGGCTGCTTGCAGAAGGTGAAAAGGAAAAGGTCCAAGTCAGCAAGTGCTGCAGTCGTGCCTTGAGGGCACCTGCAAGTGTGAAGACTTGGCAAGGCTACAGGACAGCAAGTCCTGCACTCTGGTCCTGGGGCTCCTGCCACAAGGACAGGAGACTCCTGTCAAGGACAGTGAAAAGCAAATGCCACAGTCTGCCCTCGAGGGCAGCTGCAGAAGATTTGCCTTGGGAAGGCCAGGGGTCACCAAGTGCTCTGCTCTGGCCACGAGCTCACCTGCAGGAGTAATACCTTGGGAAAGCTCTGGGTCAGCAAGGAACGAGTGGCTGTGCGAGGGCTCCTCACAGCACCGCTCTCTCGCGTCCTCTCTCGTCGTGTGCACCGAGCACTGTGGAGTGTAACTGTAACTTGTAACTGCCAACACCTCTGCCAGAGCGTGTCACCAAGGGCCCTTGGAATCCCTGTCCCGTTCCATTCCATGGTGACCATGCTGCACGGTGTCACCAAGGGCCCTTGGAATCCCTGTCCCGTTCCATTCCACGGTGACCATGCTGCACCCTGTCACCAAGGGCCCTTGCACGCACTGCCACCTGCCCTGGGGCCACCCCGTGCCCACCCAAAGTGGCCCAGGTTGGAAGGAATCCCTGGCCCCAAGTGTCTGAGACAGCCCGACGGGATCTTTAGGAATGACTCAGACCATCAGCCAACGCTGCCCTGCTCTGCAGGCTCAGGGCAGCAGAAGGAGCCCCCACGGGCTCTGCAGGAGCTGGCAGAGGCTGCCCAGCAGGGAGGCCATGGGGCACAGAGCCCCAAGGCTGCCCAGGGCCCCACGGCACAGGGGCCGTTCCCAGCCCCAATGCTCCTGGCCTGGCCTGGGCTGCACAGGGGCTGTGGCACCATGGCTGGGCCAGCACAGGGCCACAAAGGGGCCCCGCAGCCGCTGCCGGGGCTGGCAGCAAGTCCGGGCACAGACAAGGAATTGCTGAGCATGGCCTGCGCTGGCCAGGGCTGACTGTGCCAAAGGCAGAGCTCAGCTGCTCTTGATGCCTGCAGGAAAAGTCAAGAGGCCAAAGAGCCTCCATGGCTGTGCTGGGGACAGAGGCTGGAGGAGGGAAATGCAGGGAAGCTGTGGCATGGGGAGGACATGCAATTCCAGCAGACACCTCAGCCTGCAAGGTGCTCTGCTCTACCTCAGCTCCTCTCTTAGATATGCCAATCCCAGCTCAGCACCTCAGGGTACTGGGGCCCAACAAGTAGAACATGCCTGTTCATGGAAAGGGGAGCAGGTTTCAATATCTCTCTGTTCCATAACATACAAGCAAATCTTTATTATCTGCCTCACTGGAGAACTTTGAAGAAATGGTAATGTTTTCCCACCCAGAACAGCAATTTCCTGGCTCTACTGCTTTCTTCTACTGATGGCAGGAGAAGAAATACTCATCTTCCCCTCTACCTCTGCCACCAACATTCAGTATAATATTTCATGACGCGCTTCCTTTGGGCGTTTCCAGGACTCCTGGTTAAATGGCCCTATCTAAGGACATCTCTTCATTTAGAGCAGCTGCATGTATGTCCTTCCCATTGCTCCCAGATTTCCTCCTGCAGCTGTTCTCTGGTCATTCCAATGCATCTCCTTTAAATGGCTTCATGCTTTGAGCTTTTGGGAGTTTCCCAATTTTTCAGAAGTTTAAATAACTCCTTACTCAGCATCTTATTGTAAGTTTTACCTATCACCTCTTCTTATGCCTTTGTCTAAAATCCTGCCTTTATGGCAATGCCTTGTAGATGGTGGACATGTCAGATGCTGCTGGGATGTCACAAGGAGCAGAGGGAAGGGTTTTGCTTGATTCAATTTATCATATTCACATTTTTTGATGTTGGCCATGAAGAGAAAGTTTTCAGTACCCTCCTACCCCTGCCTCTGTGCGAACTGGCCAAGGAGAGACCGGGCGGGGGCGGCAAAAGTCTGCAGGCGGTGCCAAGGAGTCTGATGGGGCAGGGCGGGGCGCTCCCAACCATGGCTGGGCGGGGGCCGCGACAGACAGGGGCAGGGGCAGGGGCAGGGGCAGGGGCAGGGGCAGGGGCAGGGGCAGGGGCAGGGGCAGGGCAGGGCAGGGGCGGGGAGAGAGGGGATGCGAGAGTGTGCGGCCGTGCGAGCGGGAGCGGCGGGGGCGGTGGGGAGCGGTGGTGTCTGAGGAGCCGGGCGTGTGTCCCTGTGTCTGTCTCTCTCTCGGTGTCAACGAGGCCCGAGGGCGGGCGGCTTCGTGCCGGCCCCGGGCGCCTCGGCACCGAGCCCCCGCGGCCCCCCAGGCTCCTTCCGAGCACCGAAGACCTCTGCGGGCCGTGAAGGAACCGGCCCCAAAGCGGCCGCCCGCTTGCCGGCGGTGCTGCCGGCGGCGGGCCGGGCCGGGCCGAGTCGCACCGGGGCCGGCGGCTGCGAGCTGATTTCCGCCGCACGGACGGGCTTCTCTTCCCCGCTGGCCCCGCTGACATTCTCTTCTGCGGGGCAGGGCTGTGTCGGCTCCCGGACGGGGGGCGGGGGGCACTGGGGACGCCGTTTCCACAGTTCTGCACCTCAGGAGACCCGAGCACAGGGCACGGGCTGCCCGTCGGCTCGCCTGCGAGTGCTCTGCATAATAAAGGAAACTGAACAAAATCTGCCAAGAAAATTTCTTTTTCGGCTAAGTTTCTCATACCAGGCAAATAGAAGAGCCATTCTTTCAAGAAAGGAGAAAATGGGGGGGAATAAAACCCTAAAGACAAACTGAATAAAACCCCAAACCAAAAAAATCTCAAAACAAAACACAAAACCCAAAGGAAAAAAACCCAAAAAATCCAAAACAAAACCAGAAAACCCAAAACAAAAGCCCTGCACCTCACCTGCCCTCCAAAAAACCACCCCAAAAAACGAAATACAACCCAGAAAAATACAAAAATATGTGTTGGTCTTGAAAGTGGGCGGTTTATGGGCTGGGATGGGGCTGCTAGAGCTGTCCGGCTCTGGGCTGTAAGGAGGCTGTGAGCTTCCCCTGGCTCCAGGGCCGCCGGTGCTGGGTCGGCACCCTTGCGGCAAGCGTTGTCAGGGGGCAGCAGGTCTACTCTTGCTCCAGGCAAGCCTGGGGCAATCAGGTCTACCCGTCTCCGGAGCCATCAGGTCTACCAGGATCTGGGGACTCCCGGCTCTTGGCGGTGCCCGTGCCACGGGCAGTGACGGGTGACACCAGGTCATCCCCAACTCCGCGCCGGCCCAGGGTTATCAGGTCTACCCAGCTCCAGGGTCACCTGCTTCGTGGCAGGACCTTCATGGCCAGGGTCAACAGGTCTACCCCGATGCTGAGTGACCGTAAGGTGTTGTGGCCAGGACAACAGGTCTACCCTGGCTCCGGGGCTGCTGGGTTCATTGCAGTGCCCTGGATGTGAGCGGTGGCGGGGGACAAAAGGTCTACCCTGGCTCCGGGCCGGCCCGGGGCCATCAGGACTACCCCTCTCCACGGCCGCCGTGCTCGTGGTTGCGCTCAAGCTGCGGGTGGGATTGACAGCTAGCAGAACAGAATGGTTGGAAAAAGATCTGCCACCACCAGACACCAGACCACACCCAACAGGGTCACCCACCTCCTCTTGTCTATGGACGGTAATTAGGGGACCTGAAGACTTAAAACTAATTTAAAAAAACTTGCTAGAAGCTGATATACAGTAAGGTAGTAATAACCATTTCTGAGTTAAAGTACCAAGGTAAAAGTTTAAACACTTTGTAATTCTTTAATAAGTGTCCTTTAGCCAAGCAGGTCAACTGAAGAAAGTTTTAGTTAGAATATTATTAAGTCTCACTTAGTTGCTAGGAATTAAGAGAATTACCCAAAGAAGCTAACCCTCAAAAGCCAGAGACTGTAAGTTGATGCGGGCTTAAGCCCGATCAAAGAAATAGTGGAGGGATTTATTATGAAGAAAACAGCCTTGCTGAGACATTTCGGTTTGGGCTAAGTACTGACATTGAAATATTAATTAGCGAATTGCTCCTGGGAATCACCTACACCCCCACCCACACTACCATTCTAGGACTGGGATGCAAAATAGAGAGACCAGTGGAATCACGGGAGGGGGTTTTGGGGATGAAAACACCCCTAAGTGGAAGGCTGGGCACAGTGGAGGGGGCTGGATGGGTGCGCTGCTTGGGGAAAAGGGAACCACATCCCTGGTCTGTGTCTGACCTGTCACCATAGCCTGCAGGGGACCAGACTGGACTGGGCTGTGGGAAGCAGGAACAAAGGAACAACTCTTCCTGGTGTTCCCAGGAGGGAAGGACAGGGGACAGCTGCTGCTGCACTTTGGCAGCAGGCTCTGCACATGCCCTCACCCTTCGGCTACCAGGACTTCAGACACAGACTGCACACCTCTTCACCTCCGGCTACCAGTGTGCCACGGAGACTCCAGGGACAGACTCTGCAGCCTTCTCGCCCTTTGGCTACTGGGAAAAAGCTACAACAGCGGGGGTGAGCTCTGTATTGAGCTCCCTTGCTCTGCTGATCTTTTGAATAAAGAGCTGAACATTAATAAAGGCACGAGCCCTGTTTACTACATGAAGGCCCCCAAAATTCCACTAAAAAGCCCCAAAATCCCCTAAAAATCACCGCTGTTGTGCCCCCGTCCCCCGAATCCCCCATACCCCATTCAGGGTGAGCCTGGGATTGCCTGGGACCCCCAGATCTCCATAGGACCCCCTCCAGGAACCCCAAATCTTCCCCAGAGCCCCCCGCCAAAGTTGGCCCAGGACCCCCTGAGAGCCCCCAGACCCCAATTGCACCCAGCCCAGGATGCCCCCTGAGACCCCCTGAGACCCTTCCCAAGACCCCCCCCAGGACCCTTCCAGGACCCTCCAGACCCCGCCCCAAACCCAACTCTGGACCCCCCAGCCTCTCCCCAGATCCCTCCAGGACCTCTCCCAAAAACCCCCAACCCCCCCCAGACCCTCTCTGGGACCCTTCCAGATCCCCCAAAGCCCCTCCCCAAAACCTCCAAAACCTCCTAGGACGCCACCAGGACCCCCCAAACCGCTCCCCCAACTCCGCCCAGACCCTCCCAAGACCCCCCCTCCAGGCCCTTCTCAGGACCCATCCCCACCCCCCAGGTCCCCCCACAATGCTCCAAGACCCCTCCCCAGACTCTCCCTGACACCTCCAGGACCCCTCAGGATCCCCCACCCAAGAGCCCTCCAGGACGCCCAGACTGCCCCGAGGACTCCTCCATGAGCCATCCAGGACCCCCCCAGAGCCCTCCCTAAACTCCCCCCGGATCCCTCCCCAAAGGCCCCCGATCCCCCCAGGACCCCTCCCCAGCCCCCCCAGCCCCTCCCAGCCCCCGGCCCCTGTGCGGAGCCCCCTCCCCAGCGTTGCGGCCCCCGCGGCTCCCGCGGCTCCCGCCTCTCCCAGCGCCTCCCCCGCTCTGGCAGCGCCGCCCGCAGGGCCCGCCCGAGCCCGGGGGGCGGGGCCGCCGGGGGAGGGGCGCCGCTCCCGGCTCCCTCTGATTGGCTGCAGCCGCGCGCTGATTGGTTGGTTCGGCACGGGGCGCGCCGCTATTGGCTGGAGGAGCCCGCGCGCGCGGTGCAGGCGGGAAATTGTCAGGGGAGCGCGGCTGAGGAGGGGCTGAGGTGGGGCCGGGGAAACTGAACGGGGGGTTTGGGGCGGCTCGGGGAGAAATTGGGGATTTCTGGGGGAACTGACAGGAAATAGGCGTGTGTCTGCTGGGTTTGGGGGAATGAGGGGGCTTTAGGGAGCTTTGGGGGGAGCTTGAGAGCTTCTGGAGCGTTCTCCGTTGGGTTTAGGGGGATCTGAGGGTAATTGCGGGGGTCCGAGGCGACTTTGGCTGAGTTGTGAGAGGAACTGGAGGGATCTGGGGGTTCTGAGGTGGCTCTGGGGTCAATTTTGGGGTAAAGTGGGGGGATCTGAGGGTAATTTGGGGGCTTTAGGTGGGTCTGGGGTGGATTTGGGGCTCTGGGGACACCTAAAGGGGTGCCAGGGGGTGAAGGGGTCGCAGCCCCCCAGACGCCCCCTGAAGCCCCCCTGTCCCCACAGAGGGGTCCCGGCCCTGGCGGTGCAGGACCCCCGGCCCCAGCCCAGCATCTCCATCAACCACCTGAACCGGGACACCAAGGAGGACGGGGATGGCTGGGGGGTCCTGGGGGCTCTGAGAGTGTCCGTGCCTGTCCCCAGGGGCTCAGGCTGTCCCCTGGGTGTCCCCGAGCTGGAGAAGTCCCTCTGCGCCGTTTCCTCGCCGTTTGGGCAGATTTTGGACATTTTGGTGCGGCGCAGTCTCGGCCTGCGGGGCCAGGCCTTCCTCACCTTCAGGGAGATGAGCAGCGCCACCAACGCCCTGCGCTCCCTGCAGGGCTTCCCCTCCTGCGGCCAACCCGTGGGGAGACAGCGACTGGGGGAGTTCTGGCACTGGGGAAAGAACTGCAATGCTGGGGAAAAACCGCCAAACTCTGGCCTCAGATACCCCCAAAGTCCAACTTGGAATCCCACCAAACTCATTCACCCTGAACACCCCAAAGCTTCCCTTTCTATGACAAGCCCATGGTAAGACAGAAATGCTGGGTGAAATCCTGGAATTCTCATGGAAAAAACCCAAAATCCTGAGGAAAAAAAACAAACCCAACCAGGATTCCCCCCAAAATCCCATCAAGAATCCCTGAAATTGAGTTGGAAACACCCCTAAATCCAACCAGGAACCCCCCAAAGCTTCCCCTTCTATGACGAGTCCATGGTGAGACCCAAATCCTTGGGAAAATCCTGACATTTTGGGAAAAAATCCTGAAATTCTGGGAGAAATCCTGAATTCCTGGGGGAAAAACTCAAAATGCAGCCTCAAATATCGCCAAAATCAAACCAGGAACCGCCCCAAAGCTTCCCCTTCTACCAAATGCCCATGGTAAGAGACAAATCAGAGTAGAAGTCCTGGGATTTTGGGAACAATCCTGAAATTCTGGGAAAAACTCCAAAATCCTTGGGAAAAAACCCAAATCCAGCCTCAGTATCCCTAAAATCCACTATAACGCCCCCCCCCACCCGCCAAAGCTTCCCCTTCCGGGACAAACCAGTGGTAATAGCAGAATCTTCAGGCAAATACCCAAATTTTGGGAAAAATCCTGTAATTCTGGGACAAAAGCACAAAATTCAATTGGGAACCCACCCAAAATCCGTCCAGGAGCCCCCAAGAATTCACCCTGAATCTCCTAAACCTTCCCCTTCTACCCCACAGTGAGACCCAAATTCAGGGAAAAATCCACAGATTCTTGAAAAAACAGGAAATCTTGGGAAAAAGCCTGAAATCTGGGGAAGAAACGGAAATCTCACCAGAAATCCACCCCCCAATCCCCTGGGAATGACCCCAAATCCCTGCTGGAACCTCCCCAATTCCTCTGAATTACCCCAAAATCCTGCTGAAATTCCCTGAATTCCTTCTAGGACTTGCCAAAATCCCTCAAAAACGTCCCTGATTGCTTCTGGAACTGCCCCAGATCCATTCTGGAGCATCCCCAAATCCCTCCGAACTTCTGAAAATCCCTTGGAAGACCCCAAAATCCCTCTTGAAACTCTCCCAGATCCCCTCTGAATTCCCCCAGATCCCTCAGAAAGCCCCAGATTCCCTCTGGAGCCTCTTCCAGATGCCCCCAAAATCCTCGGGAACAACCCCAAACCCCCCGAGCCGTCCCCAGCTCCCCCCGGAGTGATCCCAAATCCCCCCGGAGCCAGCCCAGGTCCCCTCTGGAAGCTCCCCGAGTCCCTCGGGAAGCCGCAGATCCCCGGGAGCCGCCGGGCAGCGCCGGGAAAGCCCAAAGCCCCGCGGCAGTGCCGCATCCCGGCCGGAGCTGCCCCGGGAGCCCCGCGGGGCCGGGGCCGGGGCCGGGATGCGCCGTCCCAGCGGATCCAGCGCGCCCGGCCGGGCTCGGCCAGCGCGGCCCAGGGCAGGGAGCGCTGGTGGGGCGGGAGCGGGAGCGGAGCGCGAACGGGACCAGCGCAGAGCCAAGGGGGGAGAGGCCCCGGCCCCACAGAGAGCGGGGCCGGAGCGCGGGGCCGGGCGGGGATGGCTCGGGGATTGTCCCGGGCGATTCGGGCACTCGCAGCGATCTCTGCGGGATTCTTGGGCTGCTCCTGGGAGGTTTGGCCGGGATTTTGAGGGAAGTTTTCGTGGGGATTTTTGGGGTGGATTTCCTCGCACTTCGGGTGGGATGTGATAGGACTTGGGGGCATTTTTTGGGGAATTTGAGAGGGGTTTGGTGGGATTTCGGCGCGGATTTTTTGAGTGTATTTGGTGTGGATTTTGCGGGGGTTTAGGGAAATTTTGGTCGGATATTTTGGGTGATTTGGTGGGATTTTTTGTGTGGATTTTGTGTGATTGGGGGATTTTTGGCTGCATTTTTGTACAAATTTTTCTCTGTGGATTCTGTGGGATTTTCATGGGGATTTAGTGGGACTTTTTGTGGGATTTTTGTGTGGCATTTAAGGGGATTTTGGGGGCGATTTTTATGGGGATTTTGAGGGATTTCTGTGAGCCTTGGGGTGATTTTTTGTGGATTTTTTTGGGTGAGTTTTGTGGGCTTTTGGGTGGAATTTTTGTGGAGATTTACCTGGGATTTTGTGTGGTTTTTCTGGCATTTTCAAGGAATCTACAGTGGAATTTTTGTGGGAATTTTATGGTATTTTTGGTGGGATTTTTTGTGAGGATTTTGAGTCGATTTCTATTGGATTTTGGGGAGTTTTGGGGGATTTTTTAGGAAGATTTTAGTTGGGTTTTGGGTGTTTTGGGGGGGATTTTTATGGGATTTTGATGATATTTTTGTGAGGACTTTTGGTGATATTTTTGTGAGGGTGAGTGGTGCCTTTGGTTCCAACCAACTTTCCTCCCCGAGCCAACGTTACCCACTCCCTCACACGTCCCCCCCGTGCCTTCCCACTGCCTTGTCCTGTCAGGGCTTCCACAGCCCCTCATCCCTTCGTGGCCCCGTCCCCTCAGGGTCTCCCCCAGCCTGGCCAACCTGATCCATCAAGAGGCACCTGGGAGCCCTCAGCATTCCAGGCAGCAACACACGCGCAGGAGGACACGGATGGCGCTTCCTGCCTGGGACAGGGCTTGTGGCCATCTCCAGGCACCGCTCTCACCGAGATCCCCACAGCTCCAGCCCCTGCCCATCTGCTCTGTGGGCAGCACAAAGGCTTCAGCAGAACCACCAAAGGCCAAGGGGCTTCTGGCCATTTTCCCTGCAACCCTGCATGCCTGGGCAGCTTGCTGAGCCCAGGAACCCTTTTCTCCCTCTTCCCCTAGGCCCTGCAGAGCCTGGGCAGCAAAAGAAAGATCCTGGGAGTCTGTCTATTACAACACATCCTATATTTCTATGCTAAAGAAAAACAAAAAGAAGAAAAGAACAATCCTAAAGAAACGAAACATTCCTGCTGGCTCGAGTGGCCCCAGCAGACAGAGCCTCTGGGATCAGCTCTCTGCAGAGCTGCAGCAGCGCAGCCAGCCGAGCCCCGACAGACGAGGCCGTCTCCTCCATGCCCTGCAGAGCCGATCATGCAGGCTGTGGAAGCGGGAATATCGAGCTCTCTCTATTCCCTGGAGGACAGACAACGTTTGAACTGCCAGGCTCGCAACGGCGACACTGATGTCATTGGCCGTGTCTTCTAGGGCTGAAAGAGAGAGGAACAGCGCCATGGTCAGTTCCCGCATCTGAGGGGACCGGAGGAGATCCCTGTGCCAGGGCCATCCCAGCCGGCTCTGGCCATGGCCAGCAGGGAGCAGGGACCAGCTGGATCAGCCCAAAGCTGCTAGCCACGAATCCCCCAGGTGCCCTGAAAGCTCTGTGTGCTCTGTCCACGCCGCCCCTGGTCTGCACAGGGAGCAGAGCCCTCCACAGCCGGGGCAGGGCTCGCAGCTCCCCCGCCAGCCCTCGCTGGCAGCCCGCTGCCCTCACTCACCCTCACAGATGAGATGGAGCTCTTCCTTCCTCCCCCTCAGGTACCGCCCGGCCGTCCCTGGGAACACAGAGCCTGTCAGGCCCAGCGGCACAGCTCCCTGCCAGCGGCTCTGCCAGCCCTGTGCCCACACGCCCTCCTGGCCCAGCTCGTGGCTCACCCATGAACCTGACGGCCGCCTCTCGCAGGGGCTCCTGTGGGCTCTGCAGGTAGGGCAGGGCCCGGCGCAGGTGCTCGGCCACGCTGCTGCTGTCCTCTGCCAGCTGGAGAGAGCGACAGGAGGGAAGGGTTGGCCCCGCAGCCCCCCGGGCCGGGGCTCCATGGGCACCCGGCTCGGGCCGCAGGAGCCTGGAGCAGAGCCCGCGCGGCCTCGGGCTGCAGCAGCGGGCAGGGGCACAGCTGCCAGCCCGCACACCGAGCACCGCGCTCAGGGGCTGCTCCAGGCTGGGGCTGCGGCTTCCCGGCCCCCCTTACCAGGATCTCAATGAACCTCCACAGTTTCTCCTTCTTTACAGGCTTTTCAAGATCTCTCCTGTTCAGGAACTTGGCCACACAAAGCAGGGTTTCCCAAGAAGCCTGGAGAGCAGTAGAGACACGGAAATGGCCCCACAGGCCAGGATCAGCATCCCTGTGCCAGGGCCAGGAGGAGGATGCAGCCTGCCAGGCGCCAGGGCAGGAGGCAGCCAAGCCCCCTCCCAGGGCGACAGCAGCAGCCCGTGAGTCCTCACCTCTGCCACACTCTGATTCTCATCATGGCAGTGGAAGAAGAGTGGGAGCAGGCTGTGACACACTTGTGTCATCAGGAACTTTTTCTCTTCTTCCACTACAGTAGACAGCAAGGCTCGAAATACAAACATGGAGATCCACTGCACATGCCAGTCATCCTGTGTAACAGGAAGGAAACAAGACCTTGGCATCAGCTGATTCTGGCCCACCTTGGCGCAGGCCTGCATCTCCACAGGGCACCAAGTGTCTGGGCAGCAGCCAGTGGCCGTGGCTGAGGGCACAGAGCCTTACGTGTTCAAAGAGTGGCAGGAGCACCTTAGCCAGCTGCAGGGCGATGGGGCTGGGTATTGGGGTGTCATTATCCAAGAAGAAATCACTAAGTAGAACAATGCTCATCCTGACCACATCACTATCATTTTCCTGCAGGAGCTCCCCGAGGCTTTCGGTCAGGCTCCGCATTCTTTTGGCCTGTGCGGAACAAAAGTGTGTGAAAGGCCACCCTGCTGCCACAGGGCCCAGAGGCCAAAGGCCTGTCCCGCAGCCCTCGGGCAGCTGAAGTGGGAGGCAGGAGAGCTGGGAGCAGCTGACCCAGTGCCTGAAGACCAGCAACTGCGTTCCCCAGCACCACGCTGCCTGCACGGCTTCAGCTGCTGCCCCCTCCTTACCAGCGAGGGATTATCCCTGACCAAGAGGAGGGCTCTCAGAACCTGGCGGCGCATCTCTGTGTGCTCACTCAGCAAGTGCCTCGACAAGAGATCCATGATGCTGTCACTGCATGCACTCAAGTCCAGGCAATGCAGGACCTGAAAGGCACAGGGCAGTGACAGGGGACCCGGCCGGCAGGAGCCCAGAACCGCACAGGGCGGGGACCAGGCAGCAGCACAGGGCGTGGGCACCATCCCAGGCAGCTGCGGCTACGAGAGGGCAGAGAGCTGGGAGGCAGCGCCGGCCTTCAGACTCACCTCCACAAGGAATGCCAGGGCAGGGAAGTGCCAGTATGGCATCTCTTTGCGGAGCAACTGAAGGAGATAGTCTAAGATGCTTTTACACTCATCGATGGATTCTTTGCCCATCTCCCTGGAAGGCAGAAAATGGCACTAAGATGTGGCAGCAGCTCTCTGGCCTCAGAGAGAAACAAACAACTTTCCCAGGCATCGCCTGAGAAAGTCTGAGAAGATCAGAGGAAAGAATGAAAAAACATTCTTATCTTAACATGCTGCACCTGGCATTGTGAACATTCGGAATATGTTACAGAGATTTGTCTACCAAAATGTGCTTTCTTAAGTAACTAATGGTATAGTGTTTAGACTAGAAAACACATTAAATCAACCTATATCATAACTATCTATAAGAACAATGGGTTTCTTAATAATAATTATTATTGATCGGACCTCTGAAATACATGGAGTCAGTGATAATTACTGGCCGGAGGCCCGCTCCTACGACACTAAGACCCTGAGTCGGGGGGGGAAGCCCCTCCCAGGACAGACTGATGCAGTTCTTGTCTTTACCCCCCACCCTGCAGGGGGACCTGGGCCCTTTGAGATGTGGCTGCTGCTGGGCACCCTCCTCTCCCAGCCTTTCCCAGTCTGCTTGGCTCTCCCTCGTCCCTCTGGCCCATGGCCATGGGGACTGAGTGGGATATCCCAGCCACAGAGCACAAATGCCGGGAGCAATGGGGAGAAGGGGGTCTCACCTGGCCAGCAGACCCACGGCATAAATGTGGGTGTCAGCACAGAGCAGCGTGTCCCAGCCACGCTTGCGCTCCATTGACAACACCACATCCTCATAGTCCATTTGGCACAGCAGGGACTTCAGGGTCCTCACTGCAAACCTGAGTGCAGAGCAAAGCCCGGGTCACACTGGGAGCACTGGCTCCTGCCCTGGCCATGTGGCAGGGACAGAAGGATTGGGATAGAGCACCTGTTGGGGCTGCTGGCAAGGCCATGTTCTTCCTGGCATCCCTTCCAGAAGGTATCCACCTCCTCTGGCATCTCTTTGGTGCTGAAGAACACTTGGAAGAGCAGATGCACAAATAACTGCGGGAAATGCTCATCCACTATATCTGGGACACAGCGCTCCTGAAGGATCTTCCACATCACCACAGTTGCCTGCAAAGGACGAAGCCCCCCGAGGCAGCGTTCAGTGCCAAGGTGTCCGTGGGACAGGGCCCGAGCGTGGCAGGGAGAGGCCCAGAGAGCCACAGGGGGAGCAGCGGGCCTGGTGGCCCTGCAGCTGTCCCTAGGCCAGCTTTCAGGCCAGTGCCTGAGGCAGGGAGATGCAGTGGGGAAAGGAGGATGGAGAGCTGCTGGACAGGTGGCCTTGGGGCCAGCAAAGTCCACTGGCAGAAACTCACAGCCAGGGCAAAGACAGTCATTCTGTTCCCATCGCAGGTGCTCATGCTGTGCTCTGGCCAGCTCCCCAGCACATCCAGGAGTATCTGCTGTGCCAGCTCTGCAGTCCAGGGTGTGCACATGATGGTCTTCCACATGGCCATGGCAGCTCTGCGGGGTTAGAGCTCTGTCTCAGGGCATCTCAGACACAGCACCGTGGTCTGGGCATCTCTAGAGGCCCGGGTTGACTGCCGGCTCTGCCTTTGCCCACTGCCCCTCTCCAGCAGCAGCCAGGCAGCCCAGCCCTGTGGGGACAGGCCCCTGTGGGACAACGAGGGAGCATGGCAGCAGGCTTGGGGCTGACATGCCAGGGCCTGGAAAGGGAACAGCCAGAGGGCCCTGGGACTCTCTGTTGGTCAGAAACCTGGCCCAGGCTGTACAGGGCGATGGGTTGGGGTGAGCCCTGAGCCCTCTGGGCAGATGGGCCCCATACCTGTCACAGGATGGGGCCACACGCAGGAGTGTCATTACTGCCTCATTTGGCTGCGCTTCTGTGAGATACAGCAGGGCGTTGTCCAGCCTGTGCTCAGCAGAATCATTGGCCATGAGCCACTGGTGGATGTATCTCACCATGCCGGGCACCTGGAGAAGGCACAGGGAGACTTGGAAAGCTGCCAGAGGGATCAGCGTTCCCAGGGTCCCCAGAGAAGTGCTTCCCTTCCCGCCACACTGCGATGGCCTCAAAGGCTCACAGGGGCCAGCACTAGTGGCTTGGAAAGCCATGTGACTCATGGGGCAATTGAAGCCTGGCCACATCTGCTTACTTGCTCTGCTCTGGGAACACCACTCTGCACAAGCAAATCCAGCAGGGCGGCACTGGTCTCATGTCCGAGGAGCTCTGAGTATGCTCTGAGCCCAGGGCTCATGACACTGGTCTCTTCCTGCCGAATTCTCTTGATGAATTTGCAAACGAGCTGTAGGAGAAGAGCAAGAAGCCATGGCATGCTGCAGGTGTGCTGCTGGGCTGAGCAGTGACAGCAGGCCCAGCCCAGGTGGGGATGGCTGCAGGTACCTGTGCTGTTCTGCGGAAGCAGCCACGGGTGCGTTCCTGCTCTTGTGTGCGCTGCACGGCTGCACCCGGCAAAGAGCGAGCGCAGCCCGAGCTGAGGGGCTGCCGGAGAGGCCGGAGAACACAGCCCAGCCCTGCACCGCCCAGGCAGGGACAGCCCCGTGACGGCCCAGGGCACGGAGCACGGCTGTGGGGTGTCTGCCCGGTCCCTATTCCATCCTGACCATGGGCATGGCCCCAGGGGATGGCATGGCATGGCATGGCATGGCATGGCATGGCATGGCATGGCATGGCATGGCATGGGGCCAAGCTGGCTGCAGGCACCAGCCCTGTGGCCCAGCTCTGCCACTCACCCTTCTGCCGTGGCTGGAACTGCTCCAGCTCTTCAGGCTGCTGTGCTGGGGCAGCTCCAGGGCCTTCTTTCTCCTCCTTCCCCCGGGCCAGCTTGGGCACGCTCACAGGTCTGTGCTCTACGACACTGCCTGGATTCATGGCTGCTTGCAGAAGGTGAAAAGGAAAAGGTCCAAGTCAGCAAGTGCTGCAGTCGTGCCTTAAGGGCACCTGCAAGTGTGAAGACTTGGCAAGGCTACAGGACAGCAAGTCCTGCACTCTGCTCTTGGGGCTCCAGCCACAAGGACAGGAGACTCCTGTCAAGGACAGTGAAAAGCAAATGCCACAGTCTGCCCTCGAGGGCAGCTGCAGAAGATTTGCCTTGGGAAGGCCAGGGGTCACCAAGTGCTCTGCTCTGGCCACGAGCTCACCTGCAGGAGTAATACCTTGGGAAAGCTCTGGGTCAGCAAGGAACGAGTGGCTGTGCGAGGGCTCCTCACAGCACCGCTCTCTCGCGTCCTCTCTCGTCGTGTGCACCGAGCACTGTGGAGTGTAACTGTAACTTGTAACTGCCAACACCTCTGCCAGAGCGTGTCACCAAGGGCCCTTGGAATCCCTGCCCCGTTCCATTCCACGGTGACCATGCTGCACCCTGTCACCAAGGGCCCTTGGATCCCCTGTCCCGTTCCATTCCACGGTGACCATGCTGCACCGTGTCACCAAGGGCCCTTGCACGCACTGCCACCTGCCCTGGGGCCACCCCCAGCCCCCCAGAGTGGCCCAGGGTGGAAGGAATGCCTTGCCCCAGGTGTGTCAGACAGCCAGACAGGATCTTTAGGAAGGGCTCAGCCCATCAGCAAACGCTGCCCTGCTCTGCAGGCTCAGAGCAGCAGGAGCCCCCGCAGCTGCCGACGCAGCCGCGGCGGGAAGGGCACGGGGCCTCCACAGAAGCTGGCACGGCCTCCTCGGGACACGTCCCACATGGTGGCCGTCCTAAGCACGGCCGTGGGACACAGACCGGGAACATGTGGACCAGGGCAGGAATGCTGCTCTGAGCCCTGGGGCCCGGGCAGCGCTGACAGCAACAGGTGAGGCACAGTCCCTGCCCAAGCAGAGTTCCCCCGAGCCCTGGCAGCACCGGTGCCCATCTCCTGCCCCAGAAACCTGTGCCCCAAAAGGGCTTCTCTGCCAGAGGGCAGCCAAAGCTGGTGTGCACTGGGGGCTGTGCTCTGTCCTACAGGGGCTATTGGTAGCAGCACCTGGAGTAACTGGTGGCAACATTTGGTGCGTGTCAGATGTTGTTGCTCCTTCCCAGAATGATTTTTTCATGGAGGGGATTAGCAGTAGCACAGAAACACCAACAGCTACTGAACTTCACAGGACAAAAGGACTCCACCGAAACACTGCCATGTTTCCTTGTGCTTTTGCGTCTTTCTTGCACTCTGAAAGAAAAAGAATTGCCCCAAGCCCTGCTATTCAAATCTCCAGCTGCTGTGTGTCTTCCTGTGGCAGCTCTCTGCAAACAAAACTGGCTGCCTGCTCAGCTGGGCAATGGACGGCCACAAACAGGGAGGGCCCTGGTGAACATCTCTTTGGTCTCGTGGGGCAGCGAGGGCACAGGAGACAAAGACTGCTCCTCCCGAGTTCATGGGGCAACAGAGAGATTTTATTTCCCAAGCCCCCCCTTACACAGGGCATTTGAAAGACCAGGCCTGGAAGCTCTCATCGGTTTTAGCTCCACGCTCCTTCAGGTTCTGGCCCGTGAGGTGCCTGCAGTTTTGGGAGATATTTGATTGGTCAAGACCCCTGTCAATCATGGGAACACCTCACCCTCCTTTTCTTTATAAAATTCTGTTTATTGTTCTCTGTCACCCATCTGCAAGGGCCCTTTGCAAACATGGGGACAGAGGAGAGCGTGCATCTAATTTGCACTGGAGCTGCAGCATTCCCCTCCAGGAACTGTTAGGGGAGAACTCAGGCCACAGGCATAATGCTTCTTGGTTACAAATTGAACTTATCTCTAAAAGCAGAAAGCTATTTAACCCTGAGCCCATTAAACACTTAGAGAAAAACCCAATTTTAAAAAACAACCTTTAAGCACTTGATCCCTTGGGGAAAAACCAAACTTCCAGAAAACAATCTGTAAACAGAAAAACTGTTTGCAAACTTGAGAAATAATTTGTAAACAAATCAAATCCATCTATGAACTGTCCATGAGGCAGGTGATCATTTGTAATGCTGTCTGTGGTTTCCAGTGTCCATATTTTAGGCAGCTGTATTGTCCTGTTGTAGGATTTATTGTAAAACATGAGAACAGACTCAGAGGGGAGGAGGGTGTACCCTCAATCCAACCCCTTTCCCCTTTTTTCTTTGTATAAAAATAATAATAGGAACAGAACATGGACTTTGAATACTATTAACTTATGCAACGTTTCATCCACATTTACTGAAAATATTTGTCTTTATCAGTCAGGTTCAGGGCGAAGAACTTGATTGGGAGATGTTTTGATCAGGGCAAGGAACTTGGTTGGGAGACATTTTCTGTATTTATATTTTATCTAGTGCAAACCATATACTTTTTTCCCTTTGTTAGAAGTTAGAAATTTTGTTATTGACTTTAATAGCTGACTTTTCACTTTTAAAATGATGACAAGTGGCAGAATGTCAGTGAAAATCTTTGCAACTGCAATTTGCTTATGATAAATCGATGTTCTATGTGTACCTCAGTGGATATTCTTTGAATCATACCAGTTTATCTTAAAGCAATGCAAGAATAATTACTCGAATATTAAGAAAAGACATGTTAATGCACATACTAGGACTTCTTTAGGACAATGATTTACTAAAATATGAATATCAATCTAATATCGATATCCAACTGAGATGGACAAAAACTCTCTACGGGTTTAAAGTTAGAAAGTGTATGTTTATTGAGACAGCCGGGCAGTACCTGGGATAATTCCCTAATGCACACTGCAAAAATCACAGGTATTACAAAGCTTTTCTATTTACAGAAGTCTTGAATACACAAAATATGAATGCATATTCATATCCCTGTCACTTCCTCTGATCTGCTTCACATGCTGATTGGCAAAAAGGCAATTAAGCATGTGTAGTTCTGTTCCCTGAAATGAGTCTGGGGTCCATTTTGGGGAGGGGTTTCCAAAATGAGGAAGTAAAATAAGTCTTCCTCGTTCTGACCTTTCTGCCTTTCCCATGCACACGTGACAAATGAATCCTTGCCGTTTTCCTGTGCTTAATGGATTCCTAAAGTATGGGAAGTCTGCAACTGTTTTTGTGTCCCTGAAATCTGTTTATCACATTCTGTTTCACATGATAAGCACAGCTACCCAAGCATAAAGCTGGCAAGCAATGAGTTAATAGATCCTGGATATCTTATCTAAGATCCAGCTACTGTTAACTATGAACAAAGCCCATTTATCTACTTCCGATAAGTCAGCAACATCTAATTTAACTATCATCTTAACTTTCCTAAAATTCTTAATTCTTCAAAATTAATGTCTCACCGGGATTGGGGACAGGGAATGGGAATGGGGACAGGGAATGGGAATGGGGACAGGGAATGGGGAATGGGAATGGAGACAGGGACTGGGAGTGGTGACAGAGACAGGGAATGGGGACAGGGACCAGGAATGGGGACAGGGAATAGGACTGGGACAGGGACAGGGAATATGGTACAAGGATCAAGAATGGGGTCCGGATTGGGATGGGAGCAGGATGGGAACGGGACGGGGGGACACGGGAACAGGCAGGGGCAAGGGGAGTATGGAAGGGGAGTAAGGAATGGGGCAGCTGCTGCAGGGGATGAGGTGTTGGGATGGGGCACATGGGGACAGTTCCAGGGCAGGGGATCCTTGACCAGCTGCCCAGAACCTCCACCAGGGTCTCCCAGGGCAACTGGAGCCGCTCAGCCTGGGGTGCCCAAAGCCCTGAGCAACTCCCAGGTCCCTCCCAGGAACCCCCAAGTCCTTCAAACCCAGCATCCCCCATATCCCCTGCAAGACCCCCCCCTCCATGTCCCTATCCTTGTCTTAGCTCAACATCTTTATTTTTGCCTGCTTTTAAGAGTTTTGAAAGGGCAAAGAGAAATGAAAAGAAAATCCAGGCCACGGGGAACCAGGAGGATGTGGATCCCCCCAGCCGGGTGTCTTCCCAACATGGATCAGCAGCACCACAGGTCACCAGGGCTCTGCCCACCGGGGCTCACTGGGGATCATCCAGCACGGATCCTCCCATGGGGGATGGAGCTGGAGCAGCGCACGGAGCTCTTCCCACACTGGGGCACTCGCAGGGCTGCCCTTCGTGGTGCCTCTGCTGGTTTGGGGTCAAGGTTGAGCTGTGTGATGAGCTCTTCCCACAACTGGGACACTCGTAGGGCCTGGGACATCACCAGGAGTGGGGCTGGGATGTGCCCTGGTGCTTGGGACATCACCAGGAGCGGGGCTGGGATGTGCCCTGGTGCCTGGGACATCACCAGGAGCGGGGCTGGGATGTGCTCTGGTGCCTGGGACATCACCAGGAGTGGGGCTGGCTCTGATGCTCTCCAGTGCCTGGGACATGACAAGGGGCGCTGCTGGCTGGGGTTTGTTTGGTGCCTGTGCAATCCCAAGGGCAGTGTCACAGCGGGGCAGCTCTCAGTGTCCCCAGCAGGTCACAGTGTCCAGGGCAGCCCGTGCCAGCGGTCACTGCGCACACAGGGCAGGCTGGGCTGGACAGGGGACGGGGCAGAAACGCTGCCCCGGGACTGGGGTCTCCCCCTGCCTCTGGGGCCCAGCCCCTGCTGGGAGTGCCTTGGGCAGGGCACGGGGCTGCTGCTGGGCCAGGGGGACAAGCCGTGCCCCCTGTCCCCTGCTGCTGGGCCAGGGTGTTATGGACAAATTCAATTGGGGAGGCTAATTTTAGATAAATCAATTAACAAGAATTTATTAAGCAAACGGTATTAAGCAAAATAACAGGTCTGGGTGGCCAGGGAGCCTCTGCTCTGCCACGGCGCACCTTCCCTATTTGACATTTTTGTTTTTATAGTCCCTTTTTTTTTCCGGCTGACGTATTTTCTCTCTATGCACTCTGTACCCGTGCAATTGGTTGCTAGGGGGTCTTTTTTTCTGCCCTTGGTGGTCGTAGGAATGAATGCTCCTCATCTTCCTTGCAGATTGTCCTTGGCCTAAAAGTTAACTTGTATATAATTACACAGTCTTCTATGCTAGTTGCATTCCCTACTCAGTTCAAATTCTCATATCCTTTAACGCTCATTTTGATGAACAAAGACCTTTTTATTTATTACAATGTCCCCTTTTCCTCTTTACCAATTTGTTCATTAAAATGCTTAAACTCTTGGTAGTTTAAGAACAGGGTTTCATCTACTTCTAAGTCCCTGGGCAATGTTTCCTACCTATCTCTATTAAGCATTAGATGAGCTGCCTCTAGTCTTCCTTTTACAATGTCTATGATTTTATTAAAAATGTAAGGTTTGAAAGTTAAACTTAGTAACAACAATATTACGGGATCTGCAATCCCCCTTATACAGAATTCTCCTTGAGTGCCATACCCCGGAGTTTTGCACCCCTCAGGGTACCATGAGGTATTTAAACATTTATCTTGATGGGTGACTGCCCAGGCGGTTGCTATGGTTTCACAGCCCCAATCCTCACACAGACATTCCACAGGATAATGACAATATCCCCTCCCAGGATTGGAACTAGGACACCAATAGGTAGCCTGGAGTTCAGGTTTACTCCATCCCCAGATAGAGTTTATCAAGTCTTTGTTAGTAACAAAAAAATGGGAGCTACAGTGGTGGCATTATGCTTAACAACTTTCCCTTGGTCTATTTTGATCAGAGTCCAATTAAATGGCTGGTGTGCATAGTCCCCTTGACCAGGCCAGGTACAACATATAACTAATATGCACAGAATTTGCCAGCAAGGGTGGAGTCCAAACCGCCCCAGGGTTTGATTATCATTATCTCCCCATTCCCAGTGCTTGTTTTGACATGTTATTGCCGGGCTCACCTTTACCCTTGGGAGATCAGTATCCTTGAGGCAGTTCTTGAAATACTTTGAATTGTCCCAGTCTGAGGGCTCTTTCCTCCACCGCTTCTCATCCCTCTGCCTCGCTCGCCGACTCGGTTGCTCTGAGCCGCGAGGCGCACCATCTTCTCGGAGCAAGGATATTCTTCAGGAGGACCCTTACTCTGTTTTTGTTGCCTCTTTTTGAATGATTCCAAATTTTTATCCTTCACTTGTGATGAGTCACACTGAATCCCAGGTAAAGTTTTCCAGCAATTCCCTTTTATAATTTGGAGTTCATTGGAGTGGAAACAAAAATTTTCAGGCCTAGTTCCCTTAATAAACACCTCCCACCACTCTTGGGATTCTCTTGGCAGGGTCCCGTTCTCTTCTCCAATCCTTAGGACTGACTCTGTCAGTTCTCTTTCTAACTGATAACACCCTTAACAAATACCCCTAGGAGGAGTGCCTCTGTAACTATGGACCCACCACTGTTCCGGCAAATTTTACAAATATGGCATACAAAAGGGTAACAATCACAATCACAATTTGTACAATATACTCTAAAATCATTAGTTATAGGATATCCATAGTCCAATATCTCACTCTACCAGCTGGTTCGTACAATTCTTACTGAGTCCACTCAGTCCATTTAAATGTGACCTTAAGATCCCCGGGCTGGCTGGTTATTCTCCAGGGCTCTTCGGCAGCAGCAGGAATCGCTCCCTTTATTCGGCTCGCATGGGTCCACCCCTTCTCGGAGGTTCTGACTGCAGTTTCTGTAGTGAGTAAAACAACATAGGGGGCTTGCCAATTTGGGGTTAGTGAGGTTTCTTTCTAGGTTTCTTATTAACACCTTATCACCTGGATTTATATTGTGGATTGCTAGGTCTAAAGGAGGTTGTTGCACTAGTAACCCAGCTCTTCTAAGCCCTTCCTGAGCCTTCATAAGTTGCATGACATATTGGTTAATTTGTTGATTACTTATTTCAGGGTGATCTATAGGAGAATCCATGTCATAAGGCACCCCATAAAGCATTTCAAATGGAGAAATTCCAATATTGGTTCTGGGCAGAATTCTTATATTTAACAAGGCTAAAGGTAAACATTTTACCCAAGATAACTGTGTTTTATACATCAATTTAGTTAGTTTTTCTTAATTTTCCCATTTACCCTTTTCACTTTACCTGAGCTTTGTGGATGTCAGGGAGTATGATATTGCCACTTTGTTCCTAGAGCTGTAACTACTTCTTTGATTATTTTGAAGGCAAAGTGCGGCCCTCTGTCAGAGTCTATTACTTCTGCTAGTCTGTAGCAAGGGATTATCTCTTCTAATAGTATTTTTACTACTGTTTGTGTAGTTGCCCTGGAGGTAGGGAATGTCCCTACAAAGTGAGTCAAGTGATCTATTATCACCAATAAGTGTTTATACCTTCCTACTTTAGGCAAATCAATAAAATCGATTTGAATGTGGGAAAACAGTCTATGTGCCAATTCCCGTCTTCCCCCATTTCCCAAACCACTCAGGATTTCTCACACCTGGGTCTACTCCTGGGTCAGGGGTCTCTTCAGCCCCTCTAGAAATCTCAGCCCTCGTTCTAGAGAGACTGCAGACTGTGTAGAGAAAGTTACCAGATTAAACACCAGGAAGATGGTCTCTTTAACAGTCAGGGGAAACGGAACATTCTCTAATAGGGAGCTAAGAGATTCTGAGGAGAAGAAGGAAAGCAACGGCTGAAAAGCCTCATCCCCTGCTTCCCCTCTAACAAACTGGCTGCACAAGCAGGACCATGAGCCATGCATTCCTGGAACAGACTTCAGCACCTTCATAAACCCCCTGGATGCCACCACACCCTAGCACAGCCTGATGGATATTCTGGTCAGTGCCCTTCTACTGCAAAAACTACGTATTAGGGACAATACCAGAGCTATTCCTGGATAAAAAAATAAACATAGAGACCATAGAGGGATTAAGATCTCAAAAAAAACCCTAGGGACCAGGAACACATACAGGCCTCCGCTCTAAAAGACACTATGAATTCAAACAACAAAGCCAGTAACTGCTCCATACTAACACAAAGTAATTGGAACCAAAATATGATTAGAACGTTTTTGTTTTTTTTTTCATTCTCTCCAGCCACGAGATGGGCAGCAAAATATTTGTCCTAGTTTGGGGCAAATTTTGGAGAAAAACCTCTGGAAGGAGCCCCCAGAAAACAAACCCCCATGGCCCCTCCCCACCCACCTGATTCGGGAAGAATTTTCTCTGAGAGAAGTGGAAAATAACCTGTTTATTTAACAAACAAAACCCTTCCCAGCACTAAAAAAATTAACAACACCAGGTGACAACCGAATTCTTTCACCACTCTGCAGAGATGACAAATCCAGAAAGTCTCTCCTGGGAGTGGTCGCCCGGGTCTGGGCGCTGGGGATTGCTCTGGGCACTGGGGATGGCTGCTGCAGATCACAGAGCGCAGGCTCTCGGTGCTCCTTGGTGTTTAGAGGGTCCCAGTCCAGAGCAGGTTGGAGTGACATTCAGGAAAGGGAAAGGGAAAGGGAAAGGGAAAGGGAAAGGGAAAGGGAAAGGGAAAGGGAAAGGGAAAGGGAAAGGGAAAGGGAAAGGGAAAGGGAAAGGGAAAGGGAAAGGGAAAAGAAACAGTCCAGGGAAAGAATTGGACTGCTTAGCTAAATTAATTTAAAATGCAAAGGCAAAAGGAAAAGCAAGCAAAAAAGCAAAGCAAAGCAAGCAAAAGCCAGCAAGCAAAAGAAAGCAAGTCAGTCAACACTGGCCTCTTCTAGACAGCAGACCATGGGGGCAGGTGAGCCGTCCGATAACAAGGCAAAACAAACCTTCACTTTCTGAGTCAGTTCTGAGAGCACAGAACAGAATATCAAACATAAACAGAACACACGATTGGAGATACAAACACCATAATGTCACCCTTGGACATTCCACCCCTTACCTCCATATCTTCAACATCATGTAAAAACTCCATCAAGTAAAAACTTCCATCTTTCACTTACTCATACACATTTCCTTCTATTTCACTTGCTCAAACCTTTGAGCCTTACACATTTCCTTCTGTCTCATGTCTGTGTGTTTTCGTGTACAGACACTGGCAGTAAAATCCAGCAAATAGTGATATTTGCACGAGTCTCACCCCACAGTCAGATCCCCCTGAGGTACACATCGTGTTGCTCCATCTCTCTGCATTATCCACCATGTACAACCTGGTCCCTGAGCAAAGACAATCCCACAAATGGGTTTGTCTGTACTTGAGGCAGAATTGATCCACACTGATTTCCCTAACAAACCTCTGACATGTGCCACTGGGACTTTATCTCCATCTACTATATTCAGGGGCTCAGACTGGGCAGGACCTGCTCAATTGGTGGAACCTCGGCTGTTAACTAACCAGGTGGCCTTTGCTAAATGCTGCTCCCAATTTTTGAAAGAACCCCCACCCAAAGCTTTTAAGGTTGTTTTTAACAGTCCATTGTACCTCTCCACTTTGCCTGCAGCTGGTGCATGGTTTGGGATGTGGTACGCCCACTCAATGCCATGTTCCCTAGCCCAGGTGTTGATAAGGCTGTTCTTGAAATGAGTCCCATGGTCTGACTCAATCCTCTCAGGGGTACCATGCCTCCAAAGGACCTGCTTCTCAAGGCCCAGGATGGTGTTACGGGCTATAGCATGAGACACAGGGTAGCTTTCCAACCATCCAGTGGTGGCTTCTACCATGGTCAGCACGTAGCGCTTGCCTTGGCGTGTCTGGGGCAGTGTGATGTAGTCAATCTGCCAGGCCTCCCCATACTTGTACTTGGACCACCGCCCACCATACCACAGGGGCTTCACTCTCATGGCCTGTTTGATGGCAGCGCACGTCTCACAGTCATGGATCACCTGAGAAACACTGTCCATGGTTAGATCCACCCCTCAGTCTTGTGCCCACTTGTAGGTGGCATCTCTGCCCTGATGACCTGAGGTATCATGGGCCCATCGAGCCAGGGACAACTCCCCCTTATGGTGCCAGTCTAAGTCTATCTTTGACACCTCTATTGCTGCTGCCTGATCTACCTGCTCATTGTTTTGGTGGTGCTCATTAGCCCGACTTTTGGGGACATGGGTGTTGGAGGGATGCCGCGGGAGACAAGACTCATGATATCATGATCATCAAGTCTCAGTTTATTGTGACAGATTACACAGTTTATATATGTTCGTTAATTAGCTCATACATATTGCAAAAGCCAAGCTCATGATTGGTTGCTATGTGACTTGTACTATTATCTTAAAAGTATCTGTGTGATCGATACATGCCTGTCCAGCTGGCCTTGCAGTTAGAACAGCTTAGTACTCCTTTGTTCTTCTCTATCTACTTCTACATACCAAGCAGTTTCAATATCCTGCTTTCTGCACACCATCTACTCTTCAGGGCCATGCGAATTTTGCAGCAGTCACGTAGCCCTCCCTATTTGGACTAATTTTACAATATCATGTCCCTTGTCGTTCAACCATTCCTCTGTCAGGCTCTCTTCATCTCCCCCGTTTTCCTTTTGTACAAGAAGGTGTGCATTCAGCATTTTCTGCAAAAGCTGCTGCATCAAGCCTTGCAAGCAAGTAAACACACAGGGCAAAACAAGCAAAAGCATCACAATTATGCTTAGAACTATTATGCCGTATTTGATAATGTCTCTTAACTATGGTCCGATCTCTAATCCTTTTAGCTATCTTTTTAAACCTAATCTATCCTCTACCTTTAACTGTTGAGTTAGCTTGGTCAATTTTCGTATTTGGTTGTGGATGGATGTAGAGTGATCAGATAAGTTCATACAGCACATTCCTTCAAATTCTTCATAACTATGACCTTGGGCTAGAAGAAGTAAATTAGTGGCAGCTGCTCTGTTTTGTAGAACTGCATGACAGATACTACCTATATTTGTGGCAAGCTCACTTAACATTTTAGATGGAATATTAATTTATTTTTCTGTCCAGTAGGCTAGGATTTTTAATTGTGTGAGAGCTTGCACTGAAGCAACTCGTGGGGTGAAAAATGAGGTTAGTATTACAGAAGTGCACCCCACTTCATATTTCTCATATTTTTGATTGTTCTGTTTAACATGAAAGGAACAAACTTAATTCTAAATACAAACTATATTTATGATAAACTTAATGTTATGCTTCTGATTATCTAATTGATTGTCCCTCTTTTTCTTTTGCCATTGAAAAGCAATGGTAAAATGAACAGAAAAATCACAGGCATTACTAAAACTCATTAAAACTTAGTAAAAAAATCTATAACATAATTAAAAACACACTTATGAAAAAACCCAAAGTCTACAATCTTCTGTGGGTGAAACACAAATCTTTGCACAATCCACTTTTGCTGTGCATCCTCTGATTTACTTGTGGAGAGATTAGTGTTCTCTTGAAATTGATAAGTTTAACATTCTTCAATGAAATCTATCCAGATTCTGCACCTGCTAAAACACAAACAAACTCAACACTCCCCACAGGGACTGGAGGGTCCTCTCTCAATTCTGTTTCCTAAAATTTGCATGAAGAAATGGAAATATCAACATCTTTGTTATAAACATGAAAAAACATCAAGAACAAAACAATGCATACACAATTAATATTACATATAAAATCACAGTTACCAAGTGCTACACTATCAAATTGTCATCCCAGAGTCTGAAGCAGCTGATAAACCTTAAAACAACAGAGATCCGGATAAAACATGTCCGGATCATGTTTCTCCAAAACTCCTTTTGAGGCTCAGCTGCCCTATATGGTCAAATTGTCAAGCCAAAAGGACTTGAATACTTTTTGATGCAGAAAACACCTGGGTCAATCACACCATCCACGTAGAGCCAGAGCTTGGCCAGAGCTCAAACTCTAATTGGAGGATATGTTTTAACACATTATAAAACAAAAGTCCTAGAAATAACAGTTATAAGTAAAAAATCTTATTATTAAAAATTTATCAAACTATTAAATAATTGAACCTGTTTAAAATCTCTTTCAAGACAAAAATTCTCTAAATACAACAAACCCTTTCTTCAGAAATCTGAAAATTTGAAGTCTGAAATTTTGAATTAAAATTTGGACAATGAATTTTTAAAGGAAGATGAATTGCAGCTGCATAAAAGATTGGATAAAGAAAACACATGAGTAGTTAAAAAATCAAAAACACAGGATCCTGAAAAAATATCTTGTAATCAATCACCTAAAGAGACAATAAAACATACGAAAACTGACTGTAAATACTATAACAACACCTTAATACCTTAATACCTTAATAATAATTCTTATCACAAAAATCAGACAACTCACATTTTATGATCAACCTATTAACAAGAAATGTTTAAAATAGTTTAAGACAATCCTTTTAAAGCACTCATATAACATTAGTAACAATCACTACTTATCATTACTTACAAAAACTTAACAATCACTATTTATCGTATTATCTATAAAACTTAAAAATCACTATTACTTATATTATTATCTATAAAAACCCAAAGACAGAGATTACAAACTCAATACTAAAATTCCATCAGATGACATTTTCTCAACTCTTTGTTTTCAGAGACATTTTTGGTAATTAAATCATTACTAACATTTCTATCTTTATACAGTGATTTTTATCTATATCATATTTGAAATAACATTGATTCACATAATGTTCATCCTTCTTGGTATCTTGGAAAACACTCGGTACTGCTGTACTTTTTCATTACGTCTTCTGACTCTTGTAAGAAATTGGGAAGATGCTGTTGAAATTTTTGCTGTAGTGTTGCGATCCCGCCACCGGTGGCGCTGCTGCTCTCGGCGTTGTCGCTGCCATGGCAACCAGGACTGTGCCGCCATCTCCGCCGCCATTGCTGGGCGCTGCGGGGAGATGAGGGGCGGCGCCGCCTCGCTCCCGTCCTTGTTGTGTCACCTTGTGGATGGGAGAAGAGACACCCCCGCCACGGCCGCGCCCCGCCTGCTCCGGCTCCAGCGCGGCTGAGCCCCAGGAACGCCCCTCTCCCCCCTTGCGCTGCTGCTCGGCAGCAAGGAGCCTTCCGTCTCTCGGCTGATGTTCGCTCCGCCCTGGGCTCGCCTCCGGCTCGGTGCTGGCCGTCCCCGCTCTGTCTGGCCCCGCGCCTGCTCCGTTCTACCTGATTCCCGTTCACAAAAAGTGAATTTGGGATCCCAGTCCCGTTGCTATAAAGCAATTTGGATCTCAATTTCCAGCACCTCAATGCTACTAGTGTCTATGGGAGGTACAGGCATTTCAGAAGCAGAGATGGGAATGGGAAAATTTGTGAGAACCGGAGGGTTTGGCTCACTGGAGAGAAGCGAGGGTTTACATTCCTTATTTTTCTCCAGAGCTGTCCGTATCGCTTCCACTGCCCTCTTTTCTGCCTGACACATTAGCAATTCGTTATCAACCACACTCCAAAGTTTACTCATTTTCTTGTCCGGTTTATCCTCATCTAACACTAATTCCCACAACTTATCCCTATATCTTCTCCATTCTGAAAGTTTATGAACACTATGGGGGTTAACAAAAAAGCCGTAAGACTCAGCATGATGCAATAGCGAAGGGAGATCCTTATCTAAGTCAATCCCCCTAATCTGCCTTTTTCTAAGAGAAGCACTAAATAAATCATATGCTGCTTGCCTTTCCATGATTACATCGGTACCGTTGCTGGCTCCTTCAGGCTTCGGCAGCACGTATCGGCTGAGCTCGCCGCTGCGGTCACTCAGGGTGCGGAGCAGAGCGTTTCGGCTCTTTCGCCGTCCTTCCAGCTGCAGGACCCGAACTCCCACGCAGCACCTCTCTCGCCTTAGGCTCGGATCAGGTCCCTGCTTTCGGGCGCCAGTTGTTAGAGGGAATGCCGCAGGAGACAAGACTCATGATATCATGATCATCAAGTCTCAGTTTATTGTGACAGATTACACAGTTTATATATGTTCGTTAATTAGCTCATACATATTGCAAAAGCCAAGCTCATGATTGGTTGCTATGTGACTTGTACTATTATCTTAAAAGTATCTTTATGATCGATACGTGCCTGTCCAGCTGGCCTTGCAGTTGGAACAGCTTAGTACCCCTTTGTTCTTCTCTATCTACTTCTACATACCAAGCAGTTTCAATATCCTGCTTTCTGCACACAATCTACTCTTCAGGGCCATGCGAACTTTGCAGCAGTCACGTAGCCCTCCCTATTTGGATTAATTTTACAGTGTCGTGTCCCTTGTCGTTCAACCATTCCTCTGTCAGGCTCTCTTCATCAGGAGAGTAGCATAAAACAGCTTTAATATTAAGTGACAGCACCACAGAGTTCCTTGGCAAGAGTCACTCTGCTCCTGACTGGACACTTCAGGCACACCAAGGAAACAAAGCAACAACAAAACCAAACAAAATCCAGGCAATCAAACCAAAAATGGGTCAAGAACTGTCCCGGTGTCTGTGTGTCTCTGTGTGTTTGTGTGTGTCTGTGTTTGTGTGTGTGTGTGTGTGTGTGTGTGTGTGTGTGTGTGTGTGTGTGTGTGTGTGTGTGACAAAAGGACAGTGAGGGCAAGGATAAAAGGAATACAGCCTAAAAGCTAAACAGAGCTGTGGAATAACACTTAACAATATTCAACTTCGCTTAGAACTTCTATTAAGCTTCACAAATTAGCAAAAGAACAACTCTTAGCAGCATTTAACTTTGCTTACAGCTTGTGACTTTGTCGCTATAAGACACGTGAAAGCACGACGCGAGCCACCTGCTATTTTCAAGGTAAAGCTAAAAGTTTATTCTCTGACTCCAACTTTTATACTTTCCCAAAGGTGACATTGGATTGGAGAGTGAATGGGCCACCTGTCCAAAGACATTGGACAAAGCACTAGTACATCAAGTTTGTCCAGCCCCATAAAAGATTGTAAACAATATGTTGTTGAGTGAAATTGTGTGGGAAGGTTCTCCAACAGAATGGAAACTCAGAAGGCTTTAGAAAATCTTAAGAATCAGGGTGACATGACTTAACCTTACTTACAGGCCTGACTGGCTCAGCTATCCAAGGCAATCAAAGTCCTCAGAGAGCAGCATTTCTGCCACATTTCCCTGATCACAGGCACTCCTGTGTGCACACAGACACAAAGAGTCACTACAAGGCACCTGTGAGAAATTCCCCTGGGCAAAGGGAAATGCTCCCTGTGGAGGCTTTGGCATCTCCCCAGGAAATGAAGGGTTGAGCCTGGAGCAGACAGTGTCTTTGATGAGCTCCAGAGGAGCTGAGCCCAGGGGCTGCTGGCAAAGGCCCTGGCCCAGTGAGCATTTCTCAGCTGGCAGGGCGGCCTGAGAAGGGGAAAGGGGAATGCACCAGACCAGGAACCATGGAACCAAGGGACCATTGTTACACTGTGGGGCCTTGTGAGAAGAAGTGACCATTGGGACACTGTGGGACCATGTCAGATCAAGAGACCATTGGGATACTGTGAGTCCTCATGGATTCATGGACACCACTGACATTGCTGGGCCTCATGGAAGCAAGGGGACCCTAGTGATGCCGTGTGCCTCAGTGGAATGTAGGCATCCTTGTGACACTGTGAGGCCCCATCCAACCAAGGCTCCATTGGGACACTGCGAGACCCCACGGAAACAAAGCTCCAGGGTAACACAGAGAGGCTGCCTGTAATCAGTGCTCCATTGGGACCCTGTGGAGCCAAAGGAGAGCGTTGTGACACTGCAAAGCCCCATGGTCCATTGGTCCAAAGGTCCATTGTGACATTGCAGGACTCATGGAACAGAGGAGTCACATGACACTGTGGGGCCTGTGGAACCATGGAGAACATTGTGACACTGCAAGGCCTCATGGAATCATTAGGACTGTTATACGTGTGTAGGATAATTCGTGCAAATAAAATTGTCATCTCTTTTATAGTTATGTGCTGTTAAATTATACTCTTATAGGAAGTTTTTAAATCGCACAAGCCAGCAACAGCGATTGCAACACCATGTCAAAGCCACCTGGACAAGAGAGGGAGGACTTTATTTACAAGCGAACGAATGTGGCCAGCCCAGAGAGGGATCATGCATCAAGGTTGTCCGAGAAACAGCCGGATGATAAATTGTCCTGGGTGGGTTGTAAGATATGCTTTTATTCTATTTGCCATCTGTTGGAAGTTGGGCAGGTTTGTTATCTCTCAAGAACAATGGTGTGCTAGAAGAGGTAATGGTTTTTAATGGTCCATTTACTGATTCAGTGCAGGGCTGGTAACGTAACACCATCCCATTGTGAGATGTTCCACCCAGAGGGGGAAGCCAAGCACTCTTTTATTGTATAAAGGGGTAGCTTTTGGGGAGACGAAGCAGCTCTCTCTTTGCGGGATTCCCAGAGAAGCAGCTCCTTCGGCAGGACTCCCAGAGAAGCGGCTGGAGCGCGGTGAGGCAGCGGCAGCGGGGCTCAGAGGCATCCCCGGCGCAGAGGAAGACCGGCCCAACTGCCACCAGATCTTCAGAGAAAACTATACCCTTTCTAAAGATCACCACTTCAGCTGCATTTCATCAGCCACTGCAAAGGAGCAGCTATCATTTCGACCGGAGTGATACCAACACCCCGAATACTCAGGTTCTGGACTTTTTCACTAGTTTTTTTTGTACCGATTGCATTTGCCTTTTTAAATTCTTATCTGGTTTTCTCCTAGTAAAGAATTGTTACTCCCATTCCCATATATTTGCCTGAGAGCCTTTTAATTTAAAGATCCTGGTAATTCAGAGGGAGGGGGGTTTGCCGTTCTCCATTGCACAGGAGGCTTTGCCCTCTTTCACAGACTCCTGTCTTGTCGAACCAAGACAGATTTTGGCGCATCAATGTGGGGCACGAGGGCATTGAGAGGGAAAAAGTATTAACAGTTCTTAAGTAATTTGGTTTTTTGTTGTGTGTAAAAACATCTTAAGCATCACCTTGTGGTCTAGTTTACCTTGGTTTGGGTGGCATGTGATCATAGCTATACTTTTCCCATTTGCAGACCCCTATCTAAAAATGGGTCCTATAACTAAGGCTACTGTGTCTGTTATCAAGTTTGGCTTCTGGGTTAATTGGGTGAGGAATTCATGGATCTTTAATTTCCTCTGGAAGGCAGGTACATGGATTCATAGCTATCACACACTAACTGTATGTTTTTGGGGTTACTTTAATAACGGTACCTACTGCAAGGAAATAGCACCTGGGGAAACTTTCTCCCAACCTTTTAACCATCTTTTTGGGTCTGCTCCACCAGTTCTCAAAGGGTTAAGATCCTTTCTAAGTGCTAATGATACCATACAATGGGCGGTGTTGCTGATAGTCCTGTTATATTTAGCACTCAGAGATAAGGGAAGATTAACCTGGATAACTACCCTCACACCTACACCAGAGGCTAGGTATGCTCCTGCAGAACCTGACACTGCCCCAGAGACTCGAGATGCTGCTGCTCCAGAGCCTGACCCTGCCCCACAGTCCACCTCAGAAATGAACCACCCAGATTGGGTGAGGGTTCTGGTTAAGGAGATACAAGAGATGCTGAAGGAGTGCATTTCCCCAGCTGGTGAGAAACCGGCCCTTTGCTTTGAGGAGGGATAGTCTAATAGTACAGCTGTGGAACCCACAGATGTTACAACTGTTCAGGTTCCAGCTGAACCACAAAGGCAGACACGGTCAGCAGCAGTTGCCCCAGTAGAAACAAGGAAGTCTAAGGTGAAAGCAGAGCACCCTGCAGATAGGGACACGAATGGAGGAACCTCACAACCCACAGGGGACCCAGAGATTGCTATCATCACCGAGTCCCTGACGTACGAAAGTCTTCGTAATCTGCATAAAGACATTGTGCGACAAGGGCATGAGGCTTATGCTACCTGGCTACTCCGGGTTTGGGATCTTATGGGTACAGGCGTGCAGCTGGATGGTGGTGAGGCAAGGAACTTGGGACCCTTGACCCAGGACTCGGGTATAAATCAGATTTTTGTAATGGAACCAGGGTCCCTTTCTCTCTGGGAGCGGCTCTTAATGATTGTCAGGGAGAGGTTTGTCCACAGGGAGAGAATGCAGGAGCACCATCATAGAATGCGCTGGAAGACCCTCGAGGAAGGGATCCAACAGCTGAGGGAAGTTCAGTATTGGAGGTACTCTTTGGGAGGGATGGACGACACAATAATAACCCCGACACGGTCAGGTGTACAGGACAAATGCTGTGGAGTCTAGCAAATCTTGGGCCATCTCAATACACCACTTTCATTGCAACAATCAGTGCTGATGCTCACCGGGAGACAGTGGGCTCTGTTGCCAACAAACTTAGGAATTATGAGAGTATGATTAATGGCCCAATGCAGGCTCATATCTCAGCTGTGATTAAGGAGTTTAAAGAGGAGATGAGGGAGGAGATAAGGAACCCGTGAGAGTCACAGGCCCCAGAATCAGTGCCCAACAATCCCCAGCTAGAGAGAGAGGGTGGTTCTTCCTGCGTGACCATGGGGAAGACATGGGGAGGTGGGATGGGAAACCCACTTCTGTCCTGGCAGCACGGGTCCGTCAACTCAAGGAGGGAAACTCTAACTGGGGGAGTTCCAACAAAGTAAAGGTAGCCTCAACCTCCCGTGACCAAGCTTGTGGGTACGATCTGTCAGACCCCCTTGAAGGGACCTCTAGTATGTATGCCCAAGAAAGGAATAATAACCAGTGTTAGAGGGGCCCTGTCTCTAGCCAGGGAGAGGCACGGGAAAACCGGATCTTCTGGACAGTGTGGATCCGATGGCCTGGCACATCAGAGCCACAAAGATATGATGCTTTAGTTGATACTGGTGCACAGTGTACTCTGATACCATCGGGACATGTGGGGGCAGAGCCTGTTTCCATTGCTGGTGTGACAGGGGGATCACAACAATTGACTCTGGTGGAAGCCGAGGTGAGACTGACTGGGAAGGAGTGGAAGAAACATCCTATAGTGACTGGCCCAGATGCTCCGTGTATCCTAGGCATAGACTTCCTCCGGAACGGCTATTACAAAGACCCAAAGGGACTCAGGTGGGCTTTTGGAATAGCCGCTGTAGAGGCAGAAGACATTAAGCAATTGAACACCTTGCCTGGACTGTCAGAAAACCCCTCTGCAGTAGGACTGCTAAGGGTGGAAGAACAACGCGTGCCAATTGCGATCTCGACAGTGCACCGCCAGCAGTATCGGATGGATCGAGATGGCGTGATCTCCACCCACAAAATGATTCGGGAGTTGGAGAGCCAAGGGGTGGTCAGCAAAACCCACTCACCCTTCAACAGCCCCATCTGGCCTGTGTGCAAATCTGAAAAAGAATGGAGATTGACTGTGGACTATCGTGGCTTAAATGAAGTGACTCCGCCACTGAGCGCTGCTGTACCGGATATGCTGGAACTCCAGTACGAGCTGGAGTCCAAGGCAGCAAAGTGGTATGCCACCATTGATATTGCTAATGCATTTTTTTCCATTCTTCTGGCAGCAGAATGCAGGCCTCAGTTTGCTTTCACCTGGAGGGGTGTGCAGTACACCTGGAACCGACTGCCCCAGGTGTGGAAACACAGCCCCACCATCTGCCATGGACTGATCCAGACTGCACTATAAAAGGGTGAGGCTCCAGAACACCTGCAATAGATTGATGACATCATTGTGTGGGGGAGCACAGCGGCAGAAGTGTTTGAGAAAGGTGAGAGGATCATCCAGATACTACTAGAAGCTGGCTTCGCCATCAAGAAGAGCAAAGTCAAGGGACCTGCCCGAGAGATCCAGTTCCTGGGAGTGAAATGGCAGGATGGACGGTGCCAGATTCCCACTGAGGTCATCAACAAGATCACAGCTATGTCCCCACCAACCAGCAAAAAGGAAACACAAGCTTTCCTAGGTGCCATAGGTTTCTGGAGAACGCACATTCCCGAGTATAGCCAGATCGTGAGCCCTCTTTATCTGGTTACCCGAAAGAAGAATGATTTCCACTGGGGCCCTGAGCAGCAACAAGCCTTCACCCAGGTCAAGCAGGAGATCACTCATGCTGTAGCCCTTGGCCCAGTCAGAACGGGACCAGAGGTCAAGAACGTGCTCTACTCTGCAGCCGGGAACCATGGGTTGTCCTGGAGCCTTTGGCAGAAAGTGCCCGGGGAGACTCGAGGCCGACCACTGGGATTCTGGAGCCGAAGTTACAGAGGGTCTAAAGCCAACTACACTCCCACAGAGAAGGAAATCTTGGCTGCCTTTGAAGGAGTCCAAGCCGCCTCGGAGGTAATTGGCACAGAAACACAACTCCTCCTGGCACCCCGACTACCAGTGCTGGGGTGGATGTTTAAAGGAAAGGTTCTTACTACCCACCATGCCACTGACGCCACATGGAGAAAATGGATTGCCCTCATCACTCAGCGTGCCTGTATTGGAAACCTGAATCGCCCTGGGATTTTGGAGATAATTACAAACTGGCCAGAAGGTGAAAACTTTGGTCTCACTGATGATGAGGAGCAGGTACAAGTGGCAAGGGCTGAAGAAGCTCCACCATACAACCAACTACCAGCAGAGGAGTCCTGCTACGCTCTTTTCACTGATGGTTCCTGTCGCATTGTAGGGATGAACCGGAAATGGAAAGCAGCCGTATGGAGCCCCACACGCCAAGTTGCACAAGCTACTGAAGGAGAAGTTGGATCAAGCCAACTCGCTGAACTCAAGGCCGTTCAGCTAGCTCTAGACATTGCTGAAAAGGAGAAGTGGCCAAAGCTCTACCTTTATACTGATTCGTGGATGGTGGCCAATGCTCTGTGGGGCTGGCTGGGAAGGTGGAGGAAGGCCAACTGGCAACGTAGAGGAAAGCCAATCTGGGCAGCTGATATATGGAAAGACATTGCCTCTCGGGTGGAAAAGCTAATGGTGAAAGTCCATCATGTAGATGCCCATGTTCCCAAAAGTTGGGCTAATGAGGAGCACCGAAACAACGAGCAGGTAGATCAGGCAGCAAAAATAGAGGTGTCATAGACTTAGATTGGCATCGTAAGGGGGAGTTGTTCCTGGCTCAATGCCTCAGGTCATCAGGGCAGAGATGCCACCTACAAGTGGGCACGAGACCGAGGGGTGGATCTAACCATGGACAGTGTTTCTCAGGTTATCCATGACTGTGAGACGTGTGCTGCCATCAAACAGGCCAAGAGAGTGAAGCCCCTATGGTATAGTGGGTGGTGGTCCAAGTACAAGTATGGGGAGGCCTGGCAGATTGACTACATCACACTGCCCCAGACACGCCAAGGCAAGCGCTACGTGCTGACCATGGTGGAAGCCACCACTAGATGGCTGGAGACTTTCCCTGTACCTCATGCCACTGCCCGGAACACCATCTTAGGCTTGGAAAAGCAAGTCCTGTGGAGACACGGCACACCTGAGAGAATTGAGTCTGACAACGGCACCCGTTTCAAGAACAGCCTTATCAACACCTGGGCCAGAGAACATGGTATCGAATGGATATGTCATATTCCTTATCATGCTCCAGCTGCCGGCAAAGTTGAACGGTGCAACGGACTCCTTAAGACTACCCTAAAGGCACTTGGTGGGGGAACATTTAGATACTGGGAAATTAACCTGGCAAAAGCAACCTGGATGGTCAACACCCGAGGGTCTGTCAGTCGAGCTGGCCCTGCCCAGTCAGAACCCTTACACACAGTAGATGGAGATAAGGTCCCTGTAGTAGATATGAAAGGTATTTTAGGGAAATCTGTTTAGATTAATCCCACCTCAGGCAAAGGCCAACCCATTAGTGGGGTTGTCTTTGCTCAAGGACCTGGTTACACTTGGTGGGTAATGCAGAAAGATGGTGAGACCCGCTGTGTACCACAGGGAAACTTAGTCTTAAGTGAGAACTGGGTGTAAGATTTCATTGTGTGCAGATGGAAATAGAATAAGGGGTGGATAATGTCCTGGTTTGTAAGATAAGCTTGTATTCTATTTGCCATCTGTTGGAGGTTGGGCAGGTTTGTTATCTCTTCCAAGAACAATGGTTTGCTACGAAGAGGTAATGGTTTGTTAATGGGCCATTGACTGAATCACTGCAGGGCTGGTAACATAACACCATCCCATTGTGAGATGCTCCACCCAGAGGGGGAAGCCAAGCACTCTGTTATTGTATAAAGTGGTACCTTTTGGGGAGACGAAGCAGCTCTCTCTCTTTGAGAGATTCCCAGAGAAGCAGCTCCTTCGGCAGGACTCCCGAGAGAAGCGGCCGGAGCGCGGTGAGGCAGCGGCGGCGGAGCTCGGAGGTGGCCCCCGCGCAGAGGAAGACCGGCCCAACTGCCACCAGATCTTCAGAGAAAACTGTACCATTCTAAAGATCACCATTTCAGCTGCAAATCATCAGCCACTGAAGAGGAGCAGCTGTAATTACAACTGGACTGCTACCAACACCCCGAATCCTCAGAGTGAAAGGTTGTAGAATTTATCACTAGTTTTGTTTGTACCAATTGCATTTGCCTTTTAAAATTGTTCTTTAGTTTCTCCTAGCAAAGAATTCTTACTCCCATTCCCATATCTTTGCCTGAAAGCTTTTAAATTTAAAAATCCTGGAAATTCGGAGGGAAGGGGTTTACCTTCTCCATTGCACAGGAGGCTTTTGCCCTACTTCACAGACTCCTGTCTTGTCCAAACAAGACACACAGACACTGGGACAGTTCTTGACTAATTTTGGGGTTGATTGCCTGGATTATGTTTGGTTTTGTTTTTGCTTTGTTTCCTTGGTGTGCCTGAAGTGTCCAGTCAGGAGCAGAGTGACTCTTGCCAAGGAACTCTGTGGTGCTGTCACTTAATATTAAAGCTGTTTTATGCTACTCCACTGCTAGGATTTCTAAAGTGCTCTCAAGCCCTCCTTCATAAGAGGGTGAAGGAGCCCTGGCCAAGCTCTGGCCCTGGGGGCACAGGGATGCTGCTAGGGGGTCCCTGTCTCCCTTTTCCAACTGTGACGGCCCTGAGCCCCTGTCCCCGTGTCAGGCTCTGGGCTTGATCTCCTCGAACATCCTCAGCGGGAGGCTGCAGCGCCAGGGGCAGGGGGACCCAGAGGGACACGGAATGCCACTGTGCACCAGCAGCTTTGGACTTCTCTGGGAGGAACTGTGAGTGGGAGCTGGCTTGAAGTGACCTCCCCAGTAAGGTCACAGAGCCCCTGAGATGTCACACTGCCTCCTGTGATGTCACAGCCCACCCTGGGATCTCACAAATCCCCCTTGTGATGTCACAGAGCCAGTGCTGCTCTATCACTCTGGGATGTCATACAGTTGCGCTGTGATGGCACAGAAGACTCTGGCATCACAAAGTCAGCCCGTGTCACAATCCTCTAGTGCAAGCGGGAATCATGACAGTTCATTTTCCCCGTCTCAGAATTAGCAGAAGTAGATAGGCTTATCATGAGAAACCGAATGTGATAAACATGTTAGAAATGCAAGGCTCCAAGTTATTAGTTATTATTTTAAAAAAAGTTATTAAGAGTACCAAATATAAATTTTGAGAAAAATGAAAAAATGCCACTATAAAAAAAAGGCAGCGTGGAGCCCGGGATTGCCACCGGGTGAGACACAGGTTTGACAGCTGCAGCAGAGGGTCCTCTATGCTTCACACCGACCGTCCTGTCTGACCCATTTTTATACGATTTTCCTTGCCTGAGCCAGAGTCCCTTTTCTTCCTTTTCAAAGTGCATGTATTCATGTGGAGTTCTTTTCTCTGTGGCAAGTTGAACAAGACATGTCCGGAGAGTGATGAACACCTGTGTTTGCAGTCCCGGAATTCGGATTTGAGATGTACATCCCTGATGGCTCTGACTATCTCGGTCTCGGATATTTATCGTGTATTTATCGTCCAGGTGTTTCTCGGACAACCTTGATGCATGATCCCCCTCCGGGCTGGCCACTTTCATTTGCTTGTAAATAAAGTCCTCCCTCTCTTGTCCAGGTGGCTTTGACATGGTGTTGCAATCGCTGTTGCTGACTTGTGCGATTTAAAAACTCCCGATAAGAGTATAATTTAACAGCACATAACTATAAATTAGATGACAATTTTTCTTACTGACGTATAACAGTCCTAATGATTCCATGAGGCCTTGCAGTGTCACAATGTTCTCCATGGTTCCACAGGCCCCACAGTGTCATGTGACTCCTCTGTTCCATGAGTCCTGCAATGTCACAATGGACCTTTGGACCAATGGACCATGGGGCTTTGCAGTGTCACAACGCTCTCCTTTGGCTCCACAGGGTCACAATGGAGCACTGATTACAGGCAGCCTCTCTGTGTTACCCTGGAGCTTTGTTTCCATGGGGTCTCGCAGTGTCCCAATGGTCCCTTGATCTCACATGGTCCCACAGTGTCCCATGGTCCCTTGGTCTCACAAGGCCCCACAGTGTCCCAATGGTCACTTCTTCTCACATGGCCCCACAGTGTAACAATGGTCCCTTGGTTCCATGGTTCCTGGTCTGGTGCATTCCCCTTTCCCCTTCTCAGGCCGCCCTGCCAGCTGAGAAATGCTCACTGGGCCAGGGCGTTGGCCAGCAGCCCCTGGGCTCAGCTCCGCTGGAGCTCATCACAGACACTGTCTGCTCCAGGCTCAACCCTTCATCCCCTGGGGAGATGCCAAAGCCGCCACAGGGAACATTTCCCTTTGCTCAGGGGAATTTCTCACAGGTGCCTTGTAGTGACTCTTTGTGTCTGTGTGCACACAGGAGTGCCTGTGCTCATGGAAATGTGGCAGAAATGCTGCTCTCTGAGGGCTTTGATTGCCTTGGATAGCTGAGCCAGTCAGGCCTGGAAGTAAGGTTAAGTCATGTCACCCTGATTCTTAAGATTTTCTAAAGCCTTCTGAGTTTCCATTCTGTTGGAGAACCTTCCCACACAATTTCTGTCAACAACATATTGTTTACAATCTTTTATGGGGCTGGACAAACTTGATGTACTAGTGCTTTGTCCAATGTCTTTGGACAGGTGGCCCATTCACTCTCCAATCCAATGTCACCTTTGGGAAAGTATAAAAGTTGGAGTCAGAGAATAAACTTTTAGCTTTACCTTGAAAATAGCAGGTGGCTCGCGTCGTGCTTTCACGTGTCTTATAGCGACAAAGTCACAAGCTGTAAGCAAAGTTAAATGCTGCTAAGAGTTGTTCTTTTGCTAATTTGTGAAGCTTAATAGAAGTTATAAGCGAAGTTGAATATTGTTAAGTGTTATTCCACAGCTCTCTTTAGCTTTTAGGCTGTATTCCTTTTATCCTTGCCCTCACTGTCCTTTCGTCACACACACACACACACAAACACACAGAGACACACAGACACCGGGACAGTTCTTGACTCCTTTTTGGTTTGATTGCCTGGATTTTGTTTGGTTTTGTTGTTGCTTTGTTTCCTTGGTGTGCCTGAAGTGTCCAGTCAGGAGCAGAGTGACTCTTGCCAAGGAACTCTGTGGTGCTGTCAGTTAATATTAAAGCTGTTTTATGCTACTCCCCTGCTGGGGATTTTTAAAGTGCTCTCAAGCCCTCCTTCATAAGAGGGTGAAGGAGCCCTGGCCAAGCTCTGGCCCTGGGGGCACAGGGATGCTGCTAGGGGGTCCCTGTCTCCCTGTTCCAACTGTGACGGCCCTGAGCCCCTGTCCCCGTGTCAGGCTCTGGGCTTGATCTCCTCGAACATCCTCAGCGGGAGGCTGCAGCGCCAGGGGCAGGGGGACCCAGAGGGACACGTGATGCCACCGGGCACGAGCAGCTTTGGACTTCTCTGGGAGGAACTGTGAGTGGGAGCTGGCTTGAAGTGACCTCCCCAGTAAGGTCACAGAGCCCCTGAGATGTCACACTGCCTCCTGGGATGTCACAGCCCACCCTGAGATCTCACAAATCCCCCTTGTGATGTCACAGAGCCAGTGCTGCTCTATCACTCTGGGATGTCATACAGTTGCGCTGTGATGGCACAGAAGACTCTGGCATCACAAAGTCAGCCCGTGTCACAATCCTTTAGTGCAAGCGGGAATCATGACAGTTCATTTTCCCCATCTCAGAATTAGCAGAAGTAGATAGGCTTATCATGAGAAACCGAATGTGATGAACATGTTAGAAATGCAAGGCTCCAAGTTATTAATTTTTAATTTAATAAAAGTTATTAAGTGTACCAAATATAAACTTTGAGAAAAATGAAAAAAAGCCACTATAAAAAAAAGTCAATGTGGAGCCCGGGATTGCCACCGGGTGAGACACAGGTTTGACAGCTGCAGCAGAGGGTCCTCTATGCTTCACACCGACCGTCCTGTCTGACCCATTTCTATACGATTTTCCTTGCCTGAGCCAGAGTCCCCTTTCTTCCTTTTCAAAGTGCATGTATTCATGTGGAGTTCTTTTCTCTGTGGCAAGTTGAACAATACGTGTCCGGAGAGTGATGAACACCTGTGTTTGCAGTCCCGGAATTCGGATTTGAGATGTACCTCCCTGATGGCTCTGACTATCTCGGTCTCGGATATTTATCGTGTATTTATCGTCCGGGTGTTTCTCGGACAACCTTGATGCATGATCCCTCTCTGGGCTGGCCACTTTCGTTCGCTTGTAAATAAAGTCCTCCCTCTCTTGTCCAGGTGGCTTTGACATGGTGTTGCAATCGCTGTTGCTGGCTTGTGCGATTTAAAAACTTCCTATAAGAGTATAATTTAACAGCAGATAACTATAAAAGAGACGACAATTGTATTTGCACGAATTATCCTATAGACATATAACAGTCCTAATGATTCCTTGAGGCCTTGCAGTGTCACAATGTTCTCCATGGTTCCACAGGCCCCACAGTGTCATGTGACTCCTCTGTTCCATGAGTCCTGCAATGTCACAATGGACCTTTGGACCAATGGACCATGGGGCTTTGCAGTGTCACAACGCTCTCCTTTGGCTCCACAGGGTCACAATGGAGCACTGATTACAGGCAGCCTCTCTGTGTTACCCTGGAGCTTTGTTTCCATGGGGTCTCGCAGTGTCCCAATGGTCCCTTGATCTCACATGGTCCCACAGTGTCCCAATGGTCCCTTGGTCTCACAAGGCCCCACAGTGTCCCAATGGTCACTTCTTCTCACATGGCCCCACAGTGTAACAATGGTCCCTTGGTTCCATGGTTCCTGGTCTGGTGCATTCCCCTTTCCCCTTCTCAGGCCGCCCTGCCAGCTGAGAAATGCTCACTGGGCCAGGGCGTTGGCCAGCAGCCCCTGGGCTCAGCTCCGCTGGAGCTCATCACAGACACTGTCTGCTCCAGGCTCAACCCTTCATCCCCTGGGGAGATGCCAAAGCCGCCACAGGGAACATTTCCCTTTGCTCAGGGGAATTTCTCACAGGTGCCTTGTAGTGACTCTTTGTGTCTGTGTGCACACAGGAGTGCCTGTGCTCAGGGAAATGTGGCAGAAATGCTGCTCTCTGAGGGCTTTGATTGCCTTGGATAGCTGAGCCAGTCAGGCCTGGAAGTAAGGTTAAGTCATGTCACCCTGATTCTTAAGATTTTCTAAAGCCTTCTGAGTTTCCATTCTGTTGGAGAACCTTCCCACACAATTTCTGTCAACAACATATTGTTTACAATCTTTTATGGGGCTGGACAAACTTGATGTACTAGTGCTTTGTCCAATGTCTTTGGACAGGTGGCCCATTCACTCTCCAATCCAATGTCACCTTTGGGAAAGTATAAAAGTTGGAGTCAGAGAATAAACTTTTAGCTTTACCTTGAAAATAGCAGGTGGCTCGCGTCGTGCTTTCACGTGTCTTATAGCGACAAAGTCACAAGCTGTAAGCAAAGTTAAATGCTGCTAAGAGTTGTTCTTTTGCTAATTTGTGAAGCTTAATAGAAGTTATAAGCGAAGTTGAATATTGTTAAGTGTTATTCCACAGCTCTCTTTAGCTTTTAGGCTGTATTCCTTTTATCCTTGCCCTCACTGTCCTTTCGTCACACACACACACACACACACACACACACACACCCACACCCACACACACACACAAACACACAGAGACACACAGACACCGGGACAGTTCTTGACTCCTTTTTGGTTTGATTGCCTGGATTTTGTTTGGTTTTGTTGTTGCTTTGTTTCCTTGGTGTGCCTGAAGTGTCCAGTCAGGAGCAGAGTGACTCTTGCCAAGGAACTCTGTGGTGCTGTCAGTTAATATTAAAGCTGTTTTATGCTACTCCCCTGCTGGGGATTTTTAAAGTGCTCTCAAGCCCTCCTTCATAAGAGGGTGAAGGAGCCCTGGCCAAGCTCTGGCCCTGGGGGCACAGGGATGCTGCTAGGGGGTCCCTGTCTCCCTGTTCCAACTGTGACGGCCCTGAGCCCCTGTCCCCGTGTCAGGCTCTGGGCTTGATCTCCTCGAACATCCTCAGCGGGAGGCTGCAGCACCAGGGGCAGGGGGACCCAGAGGGACACGGGATGCCACCGGGCACGAGCAGCTTTGGACTTCTCTGGGAGGAACTGTGAGTGGGAGCTGGCTTGAAGTGACCTCCCCAGTAAGGTCACAGAGCCCCTGAGATGTCACACTGCCTCCTGGGATGTCACAGCCCACCCTGAGATCTCACAAATCCCCCTTGTGATGTCACAGAGCCAGTGCTGCTCTATCACTCTGGGATGTCATACAGTTGCGCTGTGATGGCACAGAAGACTCTGGCATCACAAAGTCAGCCCGTGTCACAATCCTTTAGTGCAAGCGGGAATCATGACAGTTCATTTTCCCCATCTCAGAATTAGCAGAAGTAGATAGGCTTATCATGAGAAACCGAATGTGATAAACATGTTAGAAATGCAAGGCTCCAAGTTATTAATTTTTAATTTAATAAAAGTTATTAAGTGTACCAAATATAAACTTTGAGAAAAATGAAAAAAAGCCACTATAAAAAAAAGTCAATGTGGAGCCCGGGATTGCCACCGGGTGAGACACAGGTTGGACAGCTGCAGCAGAGGGTCCTCTATGCTTCACACCGACCGTCCTGTCTGACCCATTTCTATACGATTTTCCTTGCCTGAGCCAGAGTCCCTTTTCTTCCTTTTCAAAGTGCATGTATTCATGTGGAGTTCTTTTCTCTGTGGCAAGTTGAACAATACGTGTCCGGAGAGTGATGAACACCTGTGTTTGCAGTCCCGGAATTCGGATTTGAGATGTACCTCCCTGATGGCTCTGACTATCTCGGTCTCGGATATTTATCGTGTATTTATCGTCCGGGTGTTTCTCGGACAACCTTGATGCATGTTCCCTCTCTGGGCTGGCCACTTCCGTTCGCTTGTAAATAAAGTCCTCCCTCTCTTGTCCAGGTGGCTTTGACATGGTGTTGCAGTCGCTGTTGCTGGCTTGTGCGATTTAAAAACTTCTTATAAGAGTATAATTTAACAGCAGATAACTATAAAAGAGACGACAATTTTATTTGCACGAATTATCCTATAGACATATAACAGTCCTAATGATTCCTTGAGGCCTTGCAGTGTCACAATGTTCTTCATGGTTCCACAGGCCCCACAGTGTCATGTGACTCCTCTGTTCCATGAGTCCTGCAATGTCACAATGGACCTTTGGACCAATGGACCATGGGGCTTTGCAGTGTCACAACGCTCTCCTTTGGCTCCACAGGGTCACAATGGAGCACTGATTACAGGCAGCCTCTCTGTGTTACCCTGGAGCTTTGTTTCCATGGGGTCTCGCAGTGTCCCAATGGAGCCTTGGCTGGATGGGGCCTCACAGTGTCACAATGATGCCTACATTCCACTGAGGCACACGGCGTCACTAGGGTCCCCTTGCTTCCATGAGGCCCAGCAATGTCACAGTGGTGTCCATGAATCCATGAGGACTCACAGTATCCCAATGGTCCCTTGATCTCACATGGTCCCACAGTGTCCCAATGGTCCCTTGGTCTCACAAGGCCCCACAGTGTCCCAATGGTCACTTCTTCTCACATGGCCCCACAGTGTAACAATGGTCCCTTGGTTCCATGGTTCCTGGTCTGGTGCATTCCCCTTTCCCCTTCTCAGGCCGCCCTGCCAGCTGAGAAATGCTCACTGGGCCAGGGCGTTGGCCAGCAGCCCCTGGGCTCAGCTCCGCTGGAGCTCATCACAGACACTGTCTGCTCCAGGCTCAACCCTTCATCCCCTGGGGAGATGCCAAAGCCGCCACAGGGAACATTTCCCTTTGCTCAGGGGAATTTCTCACAGGTGCCTTGTAGTGACTCTTTGTGTCTGTGTGCACACAGGAGTGCCTGTGCTCAGGGAAATGTGGCAGAAATGCTGCTCTCTGAGGGCTTTGATTGCCTTGGATAGCTGAGCCAGTCAGGCCTGGAAGTAAGGTTAAGTCATGTCACCCTGATTCTTAAGATTTTCTAAAGCCTTCTGAGTTTCCATTCTGTTGGAGAACCTTCCCACACAATTTCTGTCAACAACATATTGTTTACAATCTTTTATGGGGCTGGACAAACTTGATGTACTAGTGCTTTGTCCAATGTCTTTGGACAGGTGGCCCATTCACTCTCCAATCCAATGTCACCTTTGGGAAAGTATAAAAGTTGGAGTCAGAGAATAAACTTTTAGCTTTACCTTGAAAATAGCAGGTGGCTCGCGTCGTGCTTTCACGTGTCTTATAGCGACAAAGTCACAAGCTGTAAGCAAAGTTAAATGCTGCTAAGAGTTGTTCTTTTGCTAATTTGTGAAGCTTAATAGAAGTTATAAGCGAAGTTGAATATTGTTAAGTGTTATTCCACAGCTCTCTTTAGCTTTTAGGCTGTATTCCTTTTATCCTTGCCCTCACTGTCCTTTCGTCACACACACACACACACAAACACACAGAGACACACAGACACCGGGACAGTTCTTGACTCCTTTTTGGTTTGATTGCCTGGATTTTGTTTGGTTTTGTTGTTGCTTTGTTTCCTTGGTGTGCCTGAAGTGTCCAGTCAGGAGCAGAGTGACTCTTGCCAAGGAACTCTGTGGTGCTGTCACTTAATATTAAAGTTGTTTTATGCTACTCCCCTGCTGGGGATTTTTAAAGTGCTCTCAAGCCCTCCTTCATAAGAGGGTGAAGGAGCCCTGGCCAAGCTCTGGCCCTAGGGGCACAGGGATGCTGCTAGGGGGTCCCTGTCTCCCTGTTCCAACTGTGACGGCCCTGAGCCCCTGTCCCCGTGTCAGGCTCTGGGCTTGATCTCCTCGAACATCCTCAGCGGGAGGCTGCATCACCAGGGGCAGGGGGACCCAGAGGGACACGGGATGCCACCGGGCACGAGCAGCTTTGGACTTCTCTGGGAGGAACTGTGAGTGGGAGCTGGCTTGAAGTGACCTCCCCAGTAAGGTCACAGAACCCCTGAGATGTCACACTGCCTCCTGGGATGTCACAGCCCACCCTGAGATCTCACAAATCCCCCTTGTGATGTCACAGAGCCAGTGCTGCTCTAGCACTCTGGGATGTCATACAGTTGCGCTGTGATGGCACAGAAGACTCTGGCATCACAAAGTCAGCCCGTGTCACAATCCTCTAGTGCAAGCGGGAATCATGACAGTTCATTTTCCCCATCTCAGAATTAGCAGAAGTAGATAGGATTATCATGAGAAACTGAATGTGATGAACATGTTAGAAATGCAAGGCTCCAAGTTATTAATTTTTAATTTAATAAAAGTTATTAAGTGTACCAAATATAAACTTTGAGAAAAATGAAAAAAAGCCACTATAAAAAAAAGTCAATGTGGAGCCCGGGATTGCCACCGGGTGAGACACAGGTTTGACAGCTGCAGCAGAGGGTCCTCTATGCTTCACACCGACCGTCCTGTCTGACCCATTTTTATACGATTTTCCTTGCCTGAGCCAGAGTCCCCTTTCTTCCTTTTCAAAGTGCATGTATTCATGTGGAGTTCTTTTCTCTGTGGCAAGTTGAACAATACGTGTCCGGAGAGTGATGAACACCTGTGTTTGCAGTCCCGGAATTCGGATTTGAGATGTACCTCCCTGATGGCTCTGACTATCTCGGTCTCGGATATTTATCGTGTATTTATCGTCCGGGTGTTTCTCGGACAACCTTGATGCATGATCCCTCTCTGGGCTGGCCACTTTCGTTCGCTTGTAAATAAAGTCCTCCCTCTCTCGTCCAGGTGGCTTTGACATGGTGTTGCAGTCGCAGTTGCTGGCTTGTGCGATTTAAAAACTTCTTATAAGAGTATAATTTAACAGCACATAACTATAAAAGAGAGGACAATTTTACTTGCACGAATTATCCTATAGACATATAACAGTCCTAATGATTCCTTGAGGCCTTGCAGTGTCACAATGTTCTCCATGGTTCCACAGGCCCCACAGTGTCATGTGACTCCTCTGTTCCATGAGTCCTGCAATGTCACAATGGACCTTTGGACCAATGGACCATGGGGCTTTGCAGTGTCACAACGCTCTCCTTTGGCTCCACAGGGTCACAATGGAGCACTGATTACAGGCAGCCTCTCTGTGTTACCCTGGAGCTTTTTTTCCGTGGGGTCTCGCAGTGTCCCAATGGAGCCTTGGCTGGATGGGGCCTCACAGTGTCACAATGATGCCTACATTCCACTGAGGCACACGGCGTCACTAGGGTCCCCTTGCTTCCATGAGGCCCAGCAATGTCACAGTGGTGTCCATGAATCCATGAGGACTCACAGTATCCCAATGGTCTCTTGATCTCACATGGTCCCACAGTGTCCCAATGGTCCCTTGGTCTCACAAGGCCCCACAGTGTCCCAATGGTCACTTCTTCTCACATGGCCCCACAGTGTAACAATGGTCCCTTGGTTCCATGGTTCCTGGTCTGGTGCATTCCCCTTTCCCCTTCTCAGGCCACCCTGCCAGCTGAGAAATGCTCACTGGGCCTGGGCCTTGGCCAGCAGCCCCTGGGCTCAGCTCCTCTGGAGCTCATCACAGACACTGTCTGCTCCAGGCTCAACCCTTCATCCCCTGGGGAGATGCCAAAGCCTCCACAGGGAGCATTTCCCTTTGCTCAGGGGAATTTCTCACAGGTGCCTTGTAGTGACTCTTTGTGTCTGTGTGCACACAGGAGTGCCTGTGCTCAGGGAAATGTGGCAGAAATGCTGCTCTCTGAGGGCTTTGATTGCCTTGGATAGCTGAGCCAGTCAGGCCTGGAAGTAAGGTTAAGTCATGTCACCCTGATTCTTAAGATTTTCTAAAGCCTTCTGAGTTTCCATTCTGTTGGAGAACCTTCCCACACAATTTCTGTCAACAACATATTGTTTACAATCTTTTATGGGGCTGGACAAACTTGATGTACTAGTGCTTTGTCCAATGTCTTTGGACAGGTGGTCCATTCACTCTCCAATCCAATGTCACCTTTGGGAAAGTATAAAAGTTGGAGTCAGAGAATAAACTTTTCTCTTTACCTTGAAAATAGCAGGTGGCTCGCGTCGTGCTTTCACGTGTCTTATAGCGACAAAGTCACAAGCTGTAAGCAAAGTTAAATGCTGCTAAGAGTTGTTCTTTTGCTAATTTGTGAAGCTTAATAGAAGTTATAAGCAAAGTTGAATATTGTTAAGTGTTATTCCACAGCTCTGTTTAGCTTTTAGGCTGTATTCCTTTTATCCTTGCCCTCACTGTCCTTTCGTCACACACACACACACACACACACACACACACACCCACACACACACACACACACACAAACACACAGATACACACAGACACCGGGACAGTTCTTGACTCCTTTTCGGTTTGATTGCCTGGATTTTGTTTGGTTTTGTTGTTGCTTTGTTTCCTTGGTGTGCCTGAAGTGTCCAGTCAGGAGCAGAGTGACTCTTGCCAAGGAACTCTGTGGTGCTGTCACTTAATATTAAAGCTGTTTTATGCTACTCCCCTGCTGGGGATTTTTAAAGTGCTCTCAAGCCCTCCTTCATAAGAGGGTGAAGGAGCCCTGGCCAAGCTCTGGCCCTGGGGGCACAGGGATGCTGCTAGGGGGTCCCTGTCTCCCTGTTCCAACTGTGACGGCCCTGAGCCCCTGTCCCCGTGTCAGGCTCTGGGCTTGATCTCCTCAAACATCCTCAGCGGGAGGCTGCAGCGCCAGGGGCAGGGAGACCCAGAGGGACACGGGATGCCACCGGGCACGAGCAGCTTTGGACTTCTCTGGGAGGAACTGTGAGTGGGAGCTGGCTTGAAGTGACCTCCCCAGTAAGGTCACAGAACCCCTGAGATGTCACACTGCCTCCTGGGATGTCACAGCCCACCCTGAGATCTCACAAATCCCCCTTGTGATGTCACAGAGCCAGTGCTGCTCTAGCACTCTGGGATGTCATACAGTTGCGCTGTGATGGCACAGAAGACTCTGGCATCACAAAGTCAGCCCGTGTCACAATCCTCTAGTGCAAGTGGGAATCATGACAGTTCATTTTCCCCATCTCAGAATTAGCAGAAGTAGATAGGCTTATCATGAGAAACTGAATGTGATGAACATGTTAGAAATGCAAGGCTCCAAGTTATTAATTTTTAATTTAATAAAAGTTATTAAGTGTACCAAATATAAACTTTGAGAAAAATGAATAAAAGCCACTATAAAAAAAAGTCAATGTGGAGCCCGGGATTGCCACCGGGTGAGACACAGGTTTGACAGCTGCAGCAGAGGGTCCTCTATGCTTCACACCGACCGTCCTGTCTGACCCATTTTTATACGATTTTCCTTGCCTGAGCCAGAGTCCCCTTTCTTCCTTTTCAAAGTGCATGTATTCATGTGGAGTTCTTTTCTCTGTGGCAAGTTGAACAATACGTGTCCGGAGAGTGATGAACACCTGTGTTTGCAGTCCCGGAATTCGGATTTGAGATGTACCTCCCTGATGGCTCTGACTATCTCGGTCTCGGATATTTATCGTGTATTTATCGTCCGGGTGTTTCTCGGACAACCTTGATGCATGATCCCTCTCTGGGCTGGCCACTTTCGTTCGCTTGTAAATAAAGTCCTCCCTCTCTCGTCCAGGTGGCTTTGACATGGTGTTGCAATCGCTGTTGCTGGCTTGTGCGATTTAAAAACTTCCTATAAGAGTATAATTTAACAGCACATAACTATAAAAGAGACGACAATTTTATTTGCACGAATTATCCTATAGACATATAACAGTCCTAATGATTCCATGAGGCCTTGCAGTGTCACAATGTTCTCCATGGTTCCACAGGCCCCACAGTGTCATGTGACTCCTCTGTTCCATGAGTCCTGCAATGTCACAATGGACCTTTGGACCAATGGACCATGGGGCTTTGCAGTGTCACAACGCTCTCCTTTGGCTCCACAGGGTCACAATGGAGCACTGATTACAGGCAGCCTCTCTGTGTTACCCTGGAGCTTTGTTTCCGTGGGGTCTCGCAGTGTCCCAATGGAGCCTTGGCTGGATGGGGCCTCACAGTGTCACAATGATGCCTACATTCCACTGAGGCACACGGCGTCACTAGGGTCCCCTTGCTTCCATGAGGCCCAGCAATGTCACAGTGGTGTCCATGAATCCATGAGGACTCACAGTATCCCAATGGTCTCTTGATCTCACATGGTCCCACAGTGTCCCAATGGTCCCTTGGGGTCACAAGGCCCCACAGTGTCCCAATGGTCACTTCTTCTCACATGGCCCCACAGTGTAACAATGGTCCCTTGGTTCCATGGTTCCTGGTCTGGTGCATTCCCCTTTCCCCTTCTCAGGCCACCCTGCCAGCTGAGAAATGCTCACTGGGCCAGGGCCTTGGCCAGCAGCCCCTGGGCTCAGCTCCTCTGGAGCTCATCACAGACACTGTCTGCTCCAGGCTCAACCCTTCATCCCCTGGGGAGATGCCAAAGCCTCCATAGGGAACATTTCCCTTTGCTCAGGGGAATTTCTCACAGGTGCCTTGTAGTGACTCTTTGTGTCTGTGTGCACACAGGAGTGCCTGTGCTCAGGGAAATGTGGCAGAAATGCTGCTCTCTGAGGGCTTTGATTGCCTTGGATAGCTGAGCCAGTCAGGCCTGGAAGTAAGGTTAAGTCATGTCACCCTGATTCTTAAGATTTTCTAAAGCCTTCTGAGTTTCCATTCTGTTGGAGAACCTTCCCACACAATTTCTGTCAACAACATATTGTTTACAATCTTTTATGGGGCTGGACAAACTTGATGTACTAGTGCTTTGTCCAATGTCTTTGGACAGGTGGCCCATTCACTCTCCAATCCAATGTCACCTTTGGGAAAGTATAAAAGTTGGAGTCAGAGAATAAACTTTTCTCTTTACCTTGAAAATAGCAGGTGGCTCGCGTCGTGCTTTCACGTGTCTTATAGCGACAAAGTCACAAGCTGTAAGCAAAGTTAAATGCTGCTAAGAGTTGTTCTTTTGCTAATTTGTGAAGCTTAATAGAAGTTATAAGCAAAGTTGAATATTGTTAAGTGTTATTCCACAGCTCTCTTTAGCTTTTAGGCTGTATTCCTTTTATCCTTGCCCTCACTGTCCTTTCGTCACACACACACACACACACACACACACACACCCACACACACACACACACACACAAACACACAGAGACACACAGACACCGGGACAGTTCTTGACTCCTTTTTGGTTTGATTGCCTGGATTTTGTTTGGTTTTGTTGTTGCTTTGTTTCCTTGGTGTGCCTGAAGTGTCCAGTCAGGAGCAGAGTGACTCTTGCCAAGGAACTCTGTGGTGCTGTCACTTAATATTAAAGCTGTTTTATGCTACTCCCCTGCTGGGGATTTTTATAAGTGCTCTCAAGCCCTCCTTCATAAGAGGGTGAAGGAGCCCTGGCCAAGCTCTGGCCCTGGGGGCACAGGGATGCTGCTAGGGGGTCCCTGTCTCCCTGTTCCAACTGTGACGGCCCTGAGCCCCTGTCCCCGTGTCAGGCTCTGGGCTTGATCTCCTCGAACATCCTCAGCGGGAGGCTGCAGCGCCAGGGGCAGGGAGACCCAGAGGGACACGGGATGCCACCGGGCACGAGCAGCTTTGGACTTCTCTGGGAGGAACTGTGAGTGGGAGCTGGCTTGAAGTGACCTCCCCAGTAAGGTCACAGAACCCCTGAGATGTCACACTGCCTCCTGGGATGTCACAGCCCACCCTGAGATCTCACAAATCCCCCTTGTGATGTCACAGAGCCAGTGCTGCTCTAGCACTCTGGGATGTCATACAGTTGCGCTGTGATGGCACAGAAGACTCTGGCATCACAAAGTCAGCCCGTGTCACAATCCTCTAGTGCAAGTGGGAATCATGACAGTTCATTTTCCCCATCTCAGAATTAGCAGAAGTAGATAGGCTTATCATGAGAAACCGAATGTGATGAACATGTTAGAAATGCAAGGCTCCAAGTTATTAATTTTTAATTTAATAAAAGTTATTAAGTGTACCAAATATAAACTTTGAGAAAAATGAAAAAAAGCCACTATAAAAAAAAGTCAATGTGGAGCCCGGGATTGCCACCGGGTGAGACACAGGTTGGACAGCTGCAGCAGAGGGTCCTCTATGCTTCACACCGACCGTCCTGTCTGACCCATTTCTATACGATTTTCCTTGCCTGAGCCAGAGTCCCCTTTCTTCCTTTTCAAAGTGCATGTATTCATGTGGAGTTCTTTTCTCTGTGGCAAGTTGAACAATACGTGTCCGGAGAGTGATGAACACCTGTGTTTGCAGTCCCGGAATTCGGATTTGAGATGTACCTCCCTGATGGCTCTGACTATCTCGGTCTCGGATATTTATCGTGTATTTATCGTCCGGGTGTTTCTCGGACAACCTTGATGCATGATCCCTCTCTGGGCTGGCCACTTTCGTTCGCTTGTAAATAAAGTCCTCCCTCTCTCGTCCAGGTGGCTTTGACATGGTGTTGCAATCGCTGTTGCTGGCTTGTGCGATTTAAAAACTTCCTATAAGAGTATAATTTAACAGCACATAACTATAAAAGAGACGACAATTTTATTTGCACGAATTATCCTATAGACATATAACAGTCCTAATGATTCCTTGAGGCCTTGCAGTGTCACAATGTTCTCCATGGTTCCACAGGCCCCACAGTGTCATGTGACTCCTCTGTTCCATGAGTCCTGCAATGTCACAATGGACCTTTGGACCAATGGACCATGGGGCTTTGCAGTGTCACAACGCTCTCCTTTGGCTCCACAGGGTCACAATGGAGCACTGATTACAGGCAGCCTCTCTGTGTTACCCTGGAGCTTTGTTTCCATGGGGTCTCGCAGTGTCCCAATGGAGCCTTGGCTGGATGGGGCCTCACAGTGTCACAATGATGCCTACATTCCACTGAGGCACACGGCGTCACTAGGGTCCCCTTGCTTCCATGAGGCCCAGCAATGTCACAGTGGTGTCCATGAATCCATGAGGACTCACAGTATCCCAATGGTCTCTTGATCTCACATGGTCCCACAGTGTCCCAATGGTCCCTTGGTCTCACAAGGCCCCACAGTGTCCCAATGGTCACTTCTTCTCACATGGCCCCACAGTGTAACAATGGTCCCTTGGTTCCATGGTTCCTGGTCTGGTGCATTCCCCTTTCCCCTTCTCAGGCCACCCTGCCAGCTGAGAAATGCTCACTGGGCCAGGTCCTTGGCCAGCAGCCCCTGGGCTCAGCTCCTCTGGAGCTCATCACAGACACTGTCTGCTCCAGGCTCAACCCTTCATCCCCTGGGGAGATGCCAAAGCCTCCATAGGGAACATTTCCCTTTGCTCAGGGGAATTTCTCACAGGTGCCTTGTAGTGACTCTTTGTGTCTGTGTGCACACAGGAGTGCCTGTGCTCAGGGAAATGTGGCAGAAATGCTGCTCTCTGAGGGCTTTGATTGCCTTGGATAGCTGAGCCAGTCAGGCCTGGAAGTAAGGTTAAGTCATGTCACCCTGATTCTTAAGATTTTCTAAAGCCTTCTGAGTTTCCATTCTGTTGGAGAACCTTCCCACACAATTTCTGTCAACAACATATTGTTTACAATCTTTTATGGGGCTGGACAAACTTGATGTACTAGTGCTTTGTCCAATGTCTTTGGACAGGTGGTCCATTCACTCTCCAATCCAATGTCACCTTTGGGAAAGTATAAAAGTTGGAGTCAGAGAATAAACTTTTCTCTTTACCTTGAAAATAGCAGGTGGCTCGCGTCGTGCTTTCACGTGTCTTATAGCGACAAAGTCACAAGCTGTAAGCAAAGTTAAATGCTGCTAAGAGTTGTTCTTTTGCTAATTTGTGAAGCTTAATAGAAGTTATAAGCAAAGTTGAATATTGTTAAGTGTTATTCCACAGCTCTGTTTAGCTTTTAGGCTGTATTCCTTTTATCCTTGCCCTCACTGTCCTTTCGTCACACACACACACACACACACACACACACACACCCACACACACACACACACACACAAACACACAGAGACACACAGACACCGGGACAGTTCTTGACTCCTTTTTGGTTTGATTGCCTGGATTTTGTTTGGTTTTGTTGTTGCTTTGTTTCCTTGGTGTGCCTGAAGTGTCCAGTCAGGAGCAGAGTGACTCTTGCCAAGGAACTCTGTGGTGCTGTCAGTTAATATTAAAGCTGTTTTATGCTACTCCCCTGCTGGGGATTTTTAAAGTGCTCTCAAGCCCTCCTTCATAAGAGGGTGAAGGAGCCCTGGCCAAGCTCTGGCCCTGGGGGCACAGGGATGCTGCTAGGGGGTCCCTGTCTCCCTGTTCCAACTGTGACGGCCCTGAGCCCCTGTCCCCGTGTCAGGCTCTGGGCTTGATCTCCTCGAACATCCTCAGCGGGAGGCTGCAGCGCCAGGGGCAGGGGGACCCAGAGGGACACGGGATGCCACCGGGCACGAGCAGCTTTGGACTTCTCTGGGAGAACTGTGAGTGGGAGCTGGCTTGAAGTGACCTCCCCAGTAAGGTCACAGAGCCCCTGAGATGTCACACTGCCTCCTGGGATGTCACAGCCCACCCTGAGATCTCACAAATCCCCCTTGTGATGTCACAGAGCCAGTGCTGCTCTAGCACTCTGGGATGTCATACAGTTGCGCTGTGATGGCACAGAAGACTCTGGCATCACAAAGTCAGCCCGTGTCACAATCCTTTAGTGCAAGCGGGAATCATGACAGTTCATTTTCCCCATCTCAGAATTAGCAGAAGTAGATAGGCTTATCATGAGAAACCGAATGTGATGAACATGTTAGAAATGCAAGGCTCCAAGTTATTAATTTTTAATTTAATAAAAGTTATTAAGTGTACCAAATATAAACTTTGAGAAAAATGAAAAAAAGCCACTATAAAAAAAAGTCAATGTGGAGCCCGGGATTGCCACCGGGTGAGACACAGGTTGGACAGCTGCAGCAGAGGGTCCTCTATGCTTCACACCGACCGTCCTGTCTGACCCATTTCTATACGATTTTCCTTGCCTGAGCCAGAGTCCCCTTTCTTCCTTTTCAAAGTGCATGTATTCATGTGGAGTTCTTTTCTCTGTGGCAAGTTGAACAATACGTGTCCGGAGAGTGATGAACACCTGTGTTTGCAGTCCCGGAATTCGGATTTGAGATGTACCTCCCTGATGGCTCTGACTATCTCGGTCTCGGATATTTATCGTGTATTTATTGTCCGGGTGTTTCTCGGACAACCTTGATGCATGATCCCTCTCTGGGCTGGCCACTTTCGTTCGCTTGTAAATAAAGTCCTCCCTCTCTTGTCCAGGTGGCTTTGACATGGTGTTGCAATCGCTGTTGCTGGCTTGTGCGATTTAAAAACTTCCTATAAGAGTATAATTTAACAGCAGATAACTATAAAAGAGACGACAATTTTATTTGCACGAATTATCCTATAGACATATAACAGTCCTAATGATTCCTTGAGGCCTTGCAGTGTCACAATGTTCTCCATGGTTCCACAGGCCCCACAGTGTCATGTGACTCCTCTGTTCCATGAGTCCTGCAATGTCACAATGGACCTTTGGACCAATGGACCATGGGGCTTTGCAGTGTCACAACGCTCTCCTTTGGCTCCACAGGGTCACAATGGAGCACTGATTACAGGCAGCCTCTCTGTGTTACCCTGGAGCTTTGTTTCCATGGGGTCTCGCAGTGTCCCAATGGTCCCTTGATCTCACATGGTCCCACAGTGTCCCAATGGTCCCTTGGTCTCACAAGGCCCCACAGTGTCCCAATGGTCACTTCTTCTCACATGGCCCCACAGTGTAACAATGGTCCCTTGGTTCCATGGTTCCTGGTCTGGTGCATTCCCCTTTCCCCTTCTCAGGCCGCCCTGCCAGCTGAGAAATGCTCACTGGGCCAGGGCCTTGGCCAGCAGCCCCTGGGCTCAGCTCCGCTGGAGCTCATCACAGACACTGTCTGCTCCAGGCTCAACCCTTCATCCCCTGGGGAGATGCCAAAGCCGCCACAGGGAACATTTCCCTTTGCTCAGGGGAATTTCTCACAGGTGCCTTGTAGTGACTCTTTGTGTCTGTGTGCACACAGGAGTGCCTGTGCTCATGGAAATGTGGCAGAAATGCTGCTCTCTGAGGGCTTTGATTGCCTTGGATAGCTGAGCCAGTCAGGCCTGGAAGTAAGGTTAAGTCATGTCACCCTGATTCTTAAGATTTTCTAAAGCCTTCTGAGTTTCCATTCTGTTGGAGAACCTTCCCACACAATTTCTGTCAACAACATATTGTTTACAATCTTTTATGGGGCTGGACAAACTTGATGTACTAGTGCTTTGTCCAATGTCTTTGGACAGGTGGCCCATTCACTCTCCAATCCAATGTCACCTTTGGGAAAGTATAAAAGTTGGAGTCAGAGAATAAACTTTTAGCTTTACCTTGAAAATAGCAGGTGGCTCGCGTCGTGCTTTCACGTGTCTTATAGCGACAAAGTCACAAGCTGTAAGCAAAGTTAAATGCTGCTAAGAGTTGTTCTTTTGCTAATTTGTGAAGCTTAATAGAAGTTATAAGCGAAGTTGAATATTGTTAAGTGTTATTCCACAGCTCTCTTTAGCTTTTAGGCTGTATTCCTTTTATCCTTGCCCTCACTGTCCTTTCGTCACACACACACACACACACACACACACACACACCCACACCCACACACACACACAAACACACAGAGACACACAGACACCGGGACAGTTCTTGACTCCTTTTTGGTTTGATTGCCTGGATTTTGTTTGGTTTTGTTGTTGCTTTGTTTCCTTGGTGTGCCTGAAGTGTCCAGTCAGGAGCAGAGTGACTCTTGCCAAGGAACTCTGTGGTGCTGTCAGTTAATATTAAAGCTGTTTTATGCTACTCCCCTGCTGGGGATTTTTAAAGTGCTCTCAAGCCCTCCTTCATAAGAGGGTGAAGGAGCCCTGGCCAAGCTCTGGCCCTGGGGGCACAGGGATGCTGCTAGGGGGTCCCTGTCTCCCTGTTCCAACTGTGACGGCCCTGAGCCCCTGTCCCCGTGTCAGGCTCTGGGCTTGATCTCCTCGAACATCCTCAGCGGGAGGCTGCAGCACCAGGGGCAGGGAGACCCAGAGGGACACGGGATGCCACCGGGCACGAGCAGCTTTGGACTTCTCTGGGAGGAACTGTGAGTGGGAGCTGGCTTGAAGTGACCTCCCCAGTAAGGTCACAGAACCCCTGAGATGTCACACTGCCTCCTGGGATGTCACAGCCCACCCTGAGATCTCACAAATCCCCCTTGTGATGTCACAGAGCCAGTGCTGCTCTATCACTCTGGGATGTCATACAGTTGCGCTGTGATGGCACAGAAGACTCTGGCATCACAAAGTCAGCCCGTGTCACAATCCTCTAGTGCAAGCGGGAATCATGACAGTTCATTTTCCCCATCTCAGAATTAGCAGAAGTAGATAGGCTTATCATGAGAAACTGAATGTGATGAACATGTTAGAAATGCAAGGCTCCAAGTTATTAATTTTTAATTTAATAAAAGTTATTAAGTGTACCAAATATAAACTTTGAGAAAAATGAATAAAAGCCACTATAAAAAAAAGTCAATGTGGAGCCCGGGATTGCCACCGGGTGAGACACAGGTTTGACAGCTGCAGCAGAGGGTCCTCTATGCTTCACACCGACCGTCCTGTCTGACCCATTTTTATACGATTTTCCTTGCCTGAGCCAGAGTCCCCTTTCTTCCTTTTCAAAGTGCATGTATTCATGTGGAGTTCTTTTCTCTGTGGCAAGTTGAACAATACGTGTCCGGAGAGTGATGAACACCTGTGTTTGCAGTCCCGGAATTCGGATTTGAGATGTACCTCCCTGATGGCTCTGACTATCTCGGTCTCGGATATTTATCGTGTATTTATCGTCCGGGTGTTTCTCGGACAACCTTGATGCATGATCCCTCTCTGGGCTGGCCACTTTCGTTCGCTTGTAAATAAAGTCCTCCCTCTCTCGTCCAGGTGGCTTTGACATGGTGTTGCAGTCGCAGTTGCTGGCTTGTGCGATTTAAAAACTTCTTATAAGAGTATAATTTAACAGCACATAACTATAAAAGAGAGGACAATTTTACTTGCACGAATTATCCTATAGACATATAACAGTCCTAATGATTCCTTGAGGCCTTGCAGTGTCACAATGTTCTCCATGGTTCCACAGGCCCCACAGTGTCATGTGACTCCTCTGTTCCATGAGTCCTGCAATGTCACAATGGACCTTTGGACCAATGGACCATGGGGCTTTGCAGTGTCACAACGCTCTCCTTTGGCTCCACAGGGTCACAATGGAGCACTGATTACAGGCAGCCTCTCTGTGTTACCCTGGAGCTTTGTTTCCGTGGGGTCTCGCAGTGTCCCAATGGAGCCTTGGCTGGATGGGGCCTCACAGTGTCACAATGATGCCTACATTCCACTGAGGCACACGGCGTCACTAGGGTCCCCTTGCTTCCATGAGGCCCAGCAATGTCACAGTGGTGTCCATGAATCCATGAGGACTCACAGTATCCCAATGGTCTCTTGATCTCACATGGTCCCACAGTGTCCCAATGGTCCCTTGGTCTCACAAGGCCCCACAGTGTCCCAATGGTCACTTCTTCTCACATGGCCCCACAGTGTAACAATGGTCCCTTGGTTCCATGGTTCCTGGTCTGGTGCATTCCCCTTTCCCCTTCTCAGGCCACCCTGCCAGCTGAGAAATGCTCACTGGGCCTGGGCCTTGGCCAGCAGCCCCTGGGCTCAGCTCCTCTGGAGCTCATCACAGACACTGTCTGCTCCAGGCTCAACCCTTCATCCCCTGGGGAGATGCCAAAGCCTCCACAGGGAGCATTTCCCTTTGCTCAGGGGAATTTCTCACAGGTGCCTTGTAGTGACTCTTTGTGTCTGTGTGCACACAGGAGTGCCTGTGCTCAGGGAAATGTGGCAGAAATGCTGCTCTCTGAGGGCTTTGATTGCCTTGGATAGCTGAGCCAGTCAGGCCTGGAAGTAAGGTTAAGTCATGTCACCCTGATTCTTAAGATTTTCTAAAGCCTTCTGAGTTTCCATTCTGTTGGAGAACCTTCCCACACAATTTCTGTCAACAACATATTGTTTACAATCTTTTATGGGGCTGGACAAACTTGATGTACTAGTGCTTTGTCCAATGTCTTTGGACAGGTGGTCCATTCACTCTCCAATCCAATGTCACCTTTGGGAAAGTATAAAAGTTGGAGTCAGAGAATAAACTTTTCTCTTTACCTTGAAAATAGCAGGTGGCTCGCGTCGTGCTTTCACGTGTCTTATAGCGACAAAGTCACAAGCTGTAAGCAAAGTTAAATGCTGCTAAGAGTTGTTCTTTTGCTAATTTGTGAAGCTTAATAGAAGTTATAAGCAAAGTTGAATATTGTTAAGTGTTATTCCACAGCTCTGTTTAGCTTTTAGGCTGTATTCCTTTTATCCTTGCCCTCACTGTCCTTTCGTCACACACACACACACACACACACACACACACACCCACACACACACACACACACACAAACACACAGATACACACAGACACCGGGACAGTTCTTGACTCCTTTTTGGTTTGATTGCCTGGATTTTGTTTGGTTTTGTTGTTGCTTTGTTTCCTTGGTGTGCCTGAAGTGTCCAGTCAGGAGCAGAGTGACTCTTGCCAAGGAACTCTGTGGTGCTGTCACTTAATATTAAAGCTGTTTTATGCTACTCCCCTGCTGGGGATTTTTAAAGTGCTCTCAAGCCCTCCTTCATAAGAGGGTGAAGGAGCCCTGGCCAAGCTCTGGCCCTGGGGGCACAGGGATGCTGCTAGGGGGTCCCTGTCTCCCTGTTCCAACTGTGACGGCCCTGAGCCCCTGTCCCCGTGTCAGGCTCTGGGCTTGATCTCCTCAATCATCCTCAGCGGGAGGCTGCAGCGCCAGGGGCAGGGAGACCCAGAGGGACACGGGATGCCACCGGGCACGAGCAGCTTTGGACTTCTCTGGGAGGAACTGTGAGTGGGAGCTGGCTTGAAGTGACCTCCCCAGTAAGGTCACAGAACCCCTGAGATGTCACACTGCCTCCTGGGATGTCACAGCCCACCCTGAGATCTCACAAATCCCCCTTGTGATGTCACAGAGCCAGTGCTGCTCTAGCACTCTGGGATGTCATACAGTTGCGCTGTGATGGCACAGAAGACTCTGGCATCACAAAGTCAGCCCGTGTCACAATCCTCTAGTGCAAGTGGGAATCATGACAGTTCATTTTCCCCATCTCAGAATTAGCAGAAGTAGATAGGCTTATCATGAGAAACTGAATGTGATGAACATGTTAGAAATGCAAGGCTCCAAGTTATTAATTTTTAATTTAATAAAAGTTATTAAGTGTACCAAATATAAACTTTGAGAAAAATGAATAAAAGCCACTATAAAAAAAAGTCAATGTGGAGCCCGGGATTGCCACCGGGTGAGACACAGGTTTGACAGCTGCAGCAGAGGGTCCTCTATGCTTCACACCGACCGTCCTGTCTGACCCATTTTTATACGATTTTCCTTGCCTGAGCCAGAGTCCCCTTTCTTCCTTTTCAAAGTGCATGTATTCATGTGGAGTTCTTTTCTCTGTGGCAAGTTGAACAATACGTGTCCGGAGAGTGATGAACACCTGTGTTTGCAGTCCCGGAATTCGGATTTGAGATGTACCTCCCTGATGGCTCTGACTATCTCGGTCTCGGATATTTATCGTGTATTTATCGTCCGGGTGTTTCTCGGACAACCTTGATGCATGATCCCTCTCTGGGCTGGCCACTTTCGTTCGCTTGTAAATAAAGTCCTCCCTCTCTCGTCCAGGTGGCTTTGACATGGTGTTGCAATCGCTGTTGCTGGCTTGTGCGATTTAAAAACTTCCTATAAGAGTATAATTTAACAGCACATAACTATAAAAGAGACGACAATTTTATTTGCACGAATTATCCTATAGACATATAACAGTCCTAATGATTCCATGAGGCCTTGCAGTGTCACAATGTTCTCCATGGTTCCACAGGCCCCACAGTGTCATGTGACTCCTCTGTTCCATGAGTCCTGCAATGTCACAATGGACCTTTGGACCAATGGACCATGGGGCTTTGCAGTGTCACAACGCTCTCCTTTGGCTCCACAGGGTCACAATGGAGCACTGATTACAGGCAGCCTCTCTGTGTTACCCTGGAGCTTTGTTTCCGTGGGGTCTCGCCGTGTCCCAATGGAGCCTTGGCTGGATGGGGCCTCACAGTGTCACAATGATGCCTACATTCCACTGAGGCACACGGCGTCACTAGGGTCCCCTTGCTTCCATGAGGCCCAGCAATGTCACAGTGGTGTCCATGAATCCATGAGGACTCACAGTATCCCAATGGTCTCTTGATCTCACATGGTCCCACAGTGTCCCAATGGTCCCTTGGGGTCACAAGGCCCCACAGTGTCCCAATGGTCACTTCTTCTCACATGGCCCCACAGTGTAACAATGGTCCCTTGGTTCCATGGTTCCTGGTCTGGTGCATTCCCCTTTCCCCTTCTCAGGCCACCCTGCCAGCTGAGAAATGCTCACTGGGCCAGGGCCTTGGCCAGCAGCCCCTGGGCTCAGCTCCTCTGGAGCTCATCACAGACACTGTCTGCTCCAGGCTCAACCCTTCATCCCCTGGGGAGATGCCAAAGCCTCCATAGGGAACATTTCCCTTTGCTCAGGGGAATTTCTCACAGGTGCCTTGTAGTGACTCTTTGTGTCTGTGTGCACACAGGAGTGCCTGTGCTCAGGGAAATGTGGCAGAAATGCTGCTCTCTGAGGGCTTTGATTGCCTTGGATAGCTGAGCCAGTCAGGCCTGGAAGTAAGGTTAAGTCATGTCACCCTGATTCTTAAGATTTTCTAAAGCCTTCTGAGTTTCCATTCTGTTGGAGAACCTTCCCACACAATTTCTGTCAACAACATATTGTTTACAATCTTTTATGGGGCTGGACAAACTTGATGTACTAGTGCTTTGTCCAATGTCTTTGGACAGGTGGCCCATTCACTCTCCAATCCAATGTCACCTTTGGGAAAGTATAAAAGTTGGAGTCAGAGAATAAACTTTTCTCTTTACCTTGAAAATAGCAGGTGGCTCGCGTCGTGCTTTCACGTGTCTTATAGCGACAAAGTCACAAGCTGTAAGCAAAGTTAAATGCTGCTAAGAGTTGTTCTTTTGCTAATTTGTGAAGCTTAATAGAAGTTATAAGCAAAGTTGAATATTGTTAAGTGTTATTCCACAGCTCTGTTTAGCTTTTAGGCTGTATTCCTTTTATCCTTGCCCTCACTGTCCTTTCGTCACACACACACACACACACACACACACCCACACCCACACACACACACACACACACAAACACACAGATACACACAGACACCGGGACAGTTCTTGACTCCTTTTTGGTTTGATTGCCTGGATTTTGTTTGGTTTTGTTGTTGCTTTGTTTCCTTGGTGTGCCTGAAGTGTCCAGTCAGGAGCAGAGTGACTCTTGCCAAGGAACTCTGTGGTGCTGTCACTTAATATTAAAGCTGTTTTATGCTACTCCCCTGCTGGGGATTTTTAAAGTGCTCTCAAGCCCTCCTTCATAAGAGGGTGAAGGAGCCCTGGCCAAGCTCTGGCCCTGGGGGCACAGGGATGCTGCTAGGGGGTCCCTGTCTCCCTGTTCCAACTGTGACGGCCCTGAGCCCCTGTCCCCGTGTCAGGCTCTGGGCTTGATCTCCTCGAACATCCTCAGCGGGAGGCTGCAGCGCCAGGGGCAGGGAGACCCAGAGGGACACGGGATGCCACCGGGCACGAGCAGCTTTGGACTTCTCTGGGAGGAACTGTGAGTGGGAGCTGGCTTGAAGTGACCTCCCCAGTAAGGTCACAGAACCCCTGAGATGTCACACTGCCTCCTGGGATGTCACAGCCCACCCTGAGATCTCACAAATCCCCCTTGTGATGTCACAGAGCCAGTGCTGCTCTATCACTCTGGGATGTCATACAGTTGCGCTGTGATGGCACAGAAGACTCTGGCATCACAAAGTCAGCCCGTGTCACAATCCTCTAGTGCAAGTGGGAATCATGACAGTTCATTTTCCCCATCTCAGAATTAGCAGAAGTAGATAGGCTTATCATGAGAAACTGAATGTGATGAACATGTTAGAAATGCAAGGCTCCAAGTTATTAATTTTTAATTTAATAAAAGTTATTAAGTGTACCAAATATAAACTTTGAGAAAAATGAATAAAAGCCACTATAAAAAAAAGTCAATGTGGAGCCCGGGATTGCCACCGGGTGAGACACAGGTTTGACAGCTGCAGCAGAGGGTCCTCTATGCTTCACACCGACCGTCCTGTCTGACCCATTTCTATACGATTTTCCTTGCCTGAGCCAGAGTCCCCTTTCTTCCTTTTCAAAGTGCATGTATTCATGTGGAGTTCTTTTCTCTGTGGCAAGTTGAACAATACGTGTCCGGAGAGTGATGAACACCTGTGTTTGCAGTCCCGGAATTCGGATTTGAGATGTACCTCCCTGATGGCTCTGACTATCTCGGTCTCGGATATTTATCGTGTATTTATCGTCCGGGTGTTTCTCGGACAACCTTGATGCATGATCCCTCTCTGGGCTGGCCACTTTCGTTCGCTTGTAAATAAAGTCCTCCCTCTCTCGTCCAGGTGGCTTTGACATGGTGTTGCAGTCGCAGTTGCTGGCTTGTGCGATTTAAAAACTTCCTATAAGAGTATAATTTAACAGCACATAACTATAAAAGAGACGACAATTTTATTTGCACGAATTATCCTATAGACATATAACAGTCCTAATGATTCCATGAGGCCTTGCAGTGTCACAATGTTCTCCATGGTTCCACAGGCCCCACAGTGTCATGTGACTCCTCTGTTCCATGAGTCCTGCAATGTCACAATGGACCTTTGGACCAATGGACCATGGGGCTTTGCAGTGTCACAACGCTCTCCTTTGGCTCCACAGGGTCACAATGGAGCACTGATTACAGGCAGACTCTCTGTGTTACCCTGGAGCTTTGTTTCCGTGGGGTCTCGCAGTGTCCCAATGGAGCCTTGGCTGGATGGGGCCTCACAATGTCACAATGATGCCTACATTCCACTGAGGCACACGGCGTCACTAGGGTCCCCTTGCTTCCATGAGGCCCAGCAATGTCACAGTGGTGTCCATGAATCCATGAGGACTCACAGTATCCCAATGGTCTCTTGATCTCACATGGTCCCACAGTGTCCCAATGGTCCCTTGGGGTCACAAGGCCCCACAGTGTCCCAATGGTCACTTCTTCTCACATGGTCCCACAGTGTAACAATGGTCCCTTGGTTCCATGGTTCCTGGTCTGGTGCATTCCCCTTTCCCCTTCTCAGGCCACCCTGCCAGCTGAGAAATGCTCACTGGGCCAGGGCCTTGGCCAGCAGCCCCTGGGCTCAGCTCCTCTGGAGCTCATCACAGACACTGTCTGCTCCAGGCTCAACCCTTCATCCCCTGGGGAGATGCCAAAGCCTCCACAGGGAACATTTCCCTTTGCTCAGGGGAATTTCTCACAGGTGCCTTGTAGTGACTCTTTGTGTCTGTGTGCACACAGGAGTGCCTGTGCTCAGGGAAATGTGGCAGAAATGCTGCTCTCTGAGGGCTTTGATTGCCTTGGATAGCTGAGCCTTTCAGGCCTGGAAGTAAGGTTAAGTCATGTCACCCTGATTCTTAAGATTTTCTAAAGCCTTCTGAGTTTCCATTCTGTTGGAGAACCTTCCCACACAATTTCTGTCAACAACATATTGTTTACAATCTTTTATGGGGCTGGACAAACTTGATGTACTAGTGCTTTGTCCAATGTCTTTGGACAGGTGGCCCATTCACTCTCCAATCCAATGTCACCTTTGGGAAAGTATAAAAGTTGGAGTCAGAGAATAAACTTTTCTCTTTACCTTGAAAATAGCAGGTGGCTCGCGTCGTGCTTTCACGTGTCTTATAGCGACAAAGTCACAAGCTGTAAGCAAAGTTAAATGCTGCTAAGAGTTGTTCTTTTGCTAATTTGTGAAGCTTAATAGAAGTTATAAGCAAAGTTGAATATTGTTAAGTGTTATTCCACAGCTCTGTTTAGCTTTTAGGCTGTATTCCTTTTATCCTTGCCCTCACTGTCCTTTCGTCACACACACACACACACACACACACACACACCCACACACACACACACACACACAAACACACAGAGACACACAGACACCGGGACAGTTCTTGACTCCTTTTTGGTTTGATTGCCTGGATTTTGTTTGGTTTTGTTGTTGCTTTGTTTCCTTGGTGTGCCTGAAGTGTCCAGTCAGGAGCAGAGTGACTCTTGCCAAGGAACTCTGTGGTGCTGTCACTTAATATTAAAGCTGTTTTATGCTACTCCCCTGCTGGGGATTTTTAAAGTGCTCTCAAGCCCTCCTTCATAAGAGGGTGAAGGAGCCCTGGCCAAGCTCTGGCCCTGGGGGCACAGGGATGCTGCTAGGGGGTCCCTGTCTCCCTGTTCCAACTGTGACGGCCCTGAGCCCCTGTCCCCGTGTCAGGCTCTGGGCTTGATCTCCTCGAACATCCTCAGCGGGAGGCTGCAGCGCCAGGGGCAGGGAGACCCAGAGGGACACGGGATGCCACCGGGCACGAGCAGCTTTGGACTTCTCTGGGAGGAACTGTGAGTGGGAGCTGGCTTGAAGTGACCTCCCCAGTAAGGTCACAGAACCCCTGAGATGTCACACTGCCTCCTGGGATGTCACAGCCCACCCTGAGATCTCACAAATCCCCCTTGTGATGTCACAGAGCCAGTGCTGCTCTAGCACTCTGGGATGTCATACAGTTGCGCTGTGATGGCACAGAAGACTCTGGCATCACAAAGTCAGCCCGTGTCACAATCCTCTAGTGCAAGTGGGAATCATGACAGTTCATTTTCCCCATCTCAGAATTAGCAGAAGTAGATAGGCTTATCATGAGAAACTGAATGTGATGAACATGTTAGAAATGCAAGGCTCCAAGTTATTAATTTTTAATTTAATAAAAGTTATTAAGTGTACCAAATATAAACTTTGAGAAAAATGAATAAAAGCCACTATAAAAAAAAGTCAATGTGGAGCCCGGGATTGCCACCGGGTGAGACACAGGTTTGACAGCTGCAGCAGAGGGTCCTCTATGCTTCACACCGACCGTCCTGTCTGACCCATTTCTATACGATTTTCCTTGCCTGAGCCAGAGTCCCCTTTCTTCCTTTTCAAAGTGCATGTATTCATGTGGAGTTCTTTTCTCTGTGGCAAGTTGAACAATACGTGTCCGGAGAGTGATGAACACCTGTGTTTGCAGTCCCGGAATTCGGATTTGAGATGTACCTCCCTGATGGCTCTGACTATCTCGGTCTCGGATATTTATCGTGTATTTATCGTCCGGGTGTTTCTCGGACAACCTTGATGCATGATCCCTCTCTGGGCTGGCCACTTTCGTCCGCTTGTAAATAAAGTCCTCCCTCTCTCGTCCAGGTGGCTTTGACATGGTGTTGCAATCGCTGTTGCTGGCTTGTGCGATTTAAAAACTTCCTATAAGAGTATAATTTAACAGCACATAACTATAAAAGAGACGACAATTTTATTTGCACGAATTATCCTATAGACATATAACAGTCCTAATGATTCCATGAGGCCTTGCAGTGTCACAATGTTCTCCATGGTTCCACAGGCCCCACAGTGTCATGTGACTCCTCTGTTCCATGAGTCCTGCAATGTCACAATGGACCTTTGGACCAATGGACCATGGGGCTTTGCAGTGTCACAACGCTCTCCTTTGGCTCCACAGGGTCACAATGGAGCACTGATTACAGGCAGACTCTCTGTGTTACCCTGGAGCTTTGTTTCCGTGGGGTCTCGCAGTGTCCCAATGGAGCCTTGGCTGGATGGGGCCTCACAGTGTCACAATGATGCCTACATTCCACTGAGGCACACGGCGTCACTAGGGTCCCCTTGCTTCCATGAGGCCCAGCAATGTCACAGTGGTGTCCATGAATCCATGAGGACTCACAGTATCCCAATGGTCTCTTGATCTCACATGGTCCCACAGTGTCCCAATGGTCCCTTGGGGTCACAAGGCCCCACAGTGTCCCAATGGTCACTTCTTCTCACATGGTCCCACAGTGTAACAATGGTCCCTTGGTTCCATGGTTCCTGGTCTGGTGCATTCCCCTTTCCCCTTCTCAGGCCACCCTGCCAGCTGAGAAATGCTCACTGGGCCTGGGCCTTGGCCAGCAGCCCCTGGGCTCAGCTCCTCTGGAGCTCATCACAGACACTGTCTGCTCCAGGCTCAACCCTTCATCCCCTGGGGAGATGCCAAAGCCTCCATAGGGAACATTTCCCTTTGCTCAGGGGAATTTCTCACAGGTGCCTTGTAGTGACTCTTTGTGTCTGTGTGCACACAGGAGTGCCTGTGCTCAGGGAAATGTGGCAGAAATGCTGCTCTCTGAGGGCTTTGATTGCCTTGGATAGCTGAGCCAGTCAGGCCTGGAAGTAAGGTTAAGTCATGTCACCCTGATTCTTAAGATTTTCTAAAGCCTTCTGAGTTTCCATTCTGTTGGAGAACCTTCCCACACAATTTCTGTCAACAACATATTGTTTACAATCTTTTATGGGGCTGGACAAACTTGATGTACTAGTGCTTTGTCCAATGTCTTTGGACAGGTGGTCCATTCACTCTCCAATCCAATGTCACCTTTGGGAAAGTATAAAAGTTGGAGTCAGAGAATAAACTTTTCTCTTTACCTTGAAAATAGCAGGTGGCTCGCGTCGTGCTTTCACGTGTCTTATAGCGACAAAGTCACAAGCTGTAAGCAAAGTTAAATGCTGCTAAGAGTTGTTCTTTTGCTAATTTGTGAAGCTTAATAGAAGTTATAAGCAAAGTTGAATATTGTTAAGTGTTATTCCACAGCTCTGTTTAGCTTTTAGGCTGTATTCCTTTTATCCTTGCCCTCACTGTCCTTTCGTCACACACACACACACACACACACCCACACCCACACACACACACACACACACAAACACACAGAGACACACAGACACCGGGACAGTTCTTGACTCCTTTTTGGTTTGATTGCCTGGATTTTGTTTGGTTTTGTTGTTGCTTTGTTTCCTTGGTGTGCCTGAAGTGTCCAGTCAGGAGCAGAGTGACTCTTGCCAAGGAACTCTGTGGTGCTGTCACTTAATATTAAAGCTGTTTTATGCTACTCCCCTGCTGGGGATTTTTAAAGTGCTCTCAAGCCCTCCTTCATAAGAGGGTGAAGGAGCCCTGGCCAAGCTCTGGCCCTGGGGGCACAGGGATGCTGCTAGGGGGTCCCTGTCTCCCTGTTCCAACTGTGACGGCCCTGAGCCCCTGTCCCCGTGTCAGGCTCTGGGCTTGATCTCCTCGAACATCCTCAGGGGGAGGCTGCAGCGCCAGGGGCAGGGGGACCCAGAGGGACACGGGATGCCACCGGGCACGAGCAGCTTTGGACTTCTCTGGGAGGAACTGTGAGTGGGAGCTGGCTTGAAGTGACCTCCCCAGTAAGGTCACAGAGCCCCTGAGATGTCACACTGCCTCCTGGGATGTCACAGCCCACCCTGAGATCTCACAAATCCCCCTTGTGATGTCACAGAGCCAGTGCTGCTCTATCACTCTGGGATGTCATACAGTTGCGCTGTGATGGCACAGAAGACTCTGGCATCACAAAGTCAGCCCGTGTCACAATCCTCTAGTGCAAGCGGGAATCATGACAGTTCATTTTCCCCATCTCAGAATTAGCAGAAGTAGATAGGCTTATCATGAGAAACCGAATGTGATGAACATGTTAGAAATGCAAGGCTCCAAGTTATTAATTTTTAATTTAATAAAAGTTATTAAGTGTACCAAATATAAACTTTGAGAAAAATGAAAAAAAGCCACTATAAAAAAAAGTCAATGTGGAGCCCGGGATTGCCACCGGGTGAGACACAGGTTTGACAGCTGCAGCAGAGGGTCCTCTATGCTTCACACCGACCGTCCTGTCTGACCCATTTTTATACGATTTTCCTTGCCTGAGCCAGAGTCCCCTTTCTTCCTTTTCAAAGTGCATGTATTCATGTGGAGTTCTTTTCTCTGTGGCAAGTTGAACAATACGTGTCCGGAGAGTGATGAACACCTGTGTTTGCAGTCCCGGAATTCGGATTTGAGATGTACCTCCCTGATGGCTCTGACTATCTCGGTCTTGGATATTTATCGTGTATTTATCGTCCGGGTGTTTCTCAGACAACCTTGATGCATGATCCCTCTCTGGGCTGGCCACTTTCGTTCGCTTGTAAATAAAGTCCTCCCTCTCTCGTCCAGGTGGCTTTGACATGGTGTTGCAGTCGCAGTTGCTGGCTTGTGCGATTTAAAACCTTCTTATAAGAGTATAATTTAACAGCACATAACTATAAAAGAGACGACAATTTTATTTGCACGAATTATCCTATAGACATATAACAGTCCTAATGATTCCTTGAGGCCTTGCAGTGTCACAATGTTCTCCATGGTTCCACAGGCCCCACAGTGTCATGTGACTCCTCTGTTCCATGAGTCCTGCAATGTCACAATGGACCTTTGGACCAATGGACCATGGGGCTTTGCAGTGCCACAACGCTCTCCTTTGGCTCCACAGGGTCACAATGGAGCACTGATTACAGGCAGCCTCTCTGTGTCACCCTGGAGCTTTGTTTCCGTGGGGTCTCGCAGTGTCCCAATGGAGCCTTGGTTGGATGGGGCCTCACAGTGTCACAATGATGCCTACATTCCACTGAGGCACACGGCGTCACTAGGGTCCCCTTGCTTCCATGAGGCCCAGCAATGTCACAGTGGTGTCCATGAATCCATGAGGACTCACAGTATCCCAATGGTCTCTTGATCTCACATGGTCCCACAGTGTCCCAATGGTCCCTTGGTCTCACAAGGCCCCACAGTGTCCCAATGGTCACTTCTTCTCACATGGCCCCACAGTGTAGCAATGGTCTCTTGGTTCCATGGTTCCTGGTCTGGTGCATTCCCCTCTCCCCTTCTCAGGCCGCCCTGCCAGCTGAGAAATGCTCACTGGGCCAGGGCCTTGGCCAGCAGCCCCTGGGCTCAGCTCCTCTGGAGCTCATCACAGACACTGTCTGCTCCAGGCTCAACCCTTCATCCCCTGGGGAGATGCCAAAGCCTCCATAGGGAACATTTCCCTTTGCTCAGGGGAATTTCTCACAGGTGCCTTGTAGTGACTCTTTGTGTCTGTGTGCACACAGGAGTGCCTGTGCTCAGGGAAATGTGGCAGAAATGCTGCTCTCTGAGGGCTTTGATTGCCTTGGATAGCTGAGCCAGTCAGGCCTGGAAGTAAGGTTAAGTCATGTCACCCTGATTCTTAAGATTTTCTAAAGCCTTCTGAGTTTCCATTCTGTTGGAGAACCTTCCCACACAATTTCTGTCAACAACATATTGTTTACAATCTTTTATGGGGCTGGACAAACTTGATGTACTAGTGCTTTGTCCAATGTCTTTGGACAGGTGGTCCATTCACTCTCCAATCCAATGTCACCTTTGGGAAAGTATAAAAGTTGGAGTCAGAGAATAAACTTTTCTCTTTACCTTGAAAATAGCAGGTGGCTCGCGTCGTGCTTTCACGTGTCTTATAGCGACAAAGTCACAAGCTGTAAGCAAAGTTAAATGCTGCTAAGAGTTGTTCTTTTGCTAATTTGTGAAGCTTAATAGAAGTTATAAGCAAAGTTGAATATTGTTAAGTGTTATTCCACAGCTCTGTTTAGCTTTTAGGCTGTATTCCTTTTATCCTTGCCCTCACTGTCCTTTCGTCACACACACACACACACACACACCCACACACACACACACACACACACACACAAACACACAGAGACACACAGACACCGGGACAGTTCTTGACTCCTTTTTGGTTTGATTGCCTGGATTTTGTTTGGTTTTGTTGTTGCTTTGTTTCCTTGGTGTGCCTGAAGTGTCCAGTCAGGAGCAGAGTGACTCTTGCCAAGGAACTCTGTGGTGCTGTCACTTAATATTAAAGCTGTTTTATGCTACTCCCCTGCTGGGGATTTTTAAAGTGCTCTCAAGCCCTCCTTCATAAGAGGGTGAAGGAGCCCTGGCCAAGCTCTGGCCCTGGGGGCACAGGGATGCTGCTAGGGGGTCCCTGTCTCCCTGTTCCAACTGTGACGGCCCTGAGCCCCTGTCCCCGTGTCAGGCTCTGGGCTTGATCTCCTCGAACATCCTCAGGGGGAGGCTGCAGCGCCAGGGGCAGGGGGACCCAGAGGGACACGGGATGCCACCGGGCACGAGCAGCTTTGGACTTCTCTGGGAGGAACTGTGAGTGGGAGCTGGCTTGAAGTGACCTCCCCAGTAAGGTCACAGAGCCCCTGAGATGTCACACTGCCTCCTGGGATGTCACAGCCCACCCTGAGATCTCACAAATCCCCCTTGTGATGTCACAGAGCCAGTGCTGCTCTATCACTCTGGGATGTCATACAGTTGCGCTGTGATGGCACAGAAGACTCTGGCATCACAAAGTCAGCCCGTGTCACAATCCTCTAGTGCAAGCGGGAATCATGACAGTTCATTTTCCCCATCTCAGAATTAGCAGAAGTAGATAGGCTTATCATGAGAAACCGAATGTGATGAACATGTTAGAAATGCAAGGCTCCAAGTTATTAATTTTTAATTTAATAAAAGTTATTAAGTGTACCAAATATAAACTTTGAGAAAAATGAAAAAAAGCCACTATAAAAAAAAGTCAATGTGGAGCCCGGGATTGCCACCGGGTGAGACACAGGTTTGACAGCTGCAGCAGAGGGTCCTCTATGCTTCACACCGACCGTCCTGTCTGACCCATTTTTATACGATTTTCCTTGCCTGAGCCAGAGTCCCCTTTCTTCCTTTTCAAAGTGCATGTATTCATGTGGAGTTCTTTTCTCTGTGGCAAGTTGAACAATACGTGTCCGGAGAGTGATGAACACCTGTGTTTGCAGTCCCGGAATTCGGATTTGAGATGTACCTCCCTGATGGCTCTGACTATCTCGGTCTTGGATATTTATCGTGTATTTATCGTCCGGGTGTTTCTCGGACAACCTTGATGCATGATCCCTCTCTGGGCTGGCCACTTTCGTTCGCTTGTAAATAAAGTCCTCCCTCTCTCGTCCAGGTGGCTTTGACATGGTGTTGCAGTCGCAGTTGCTGGCTTGTGCGATTTAAAACCTTCTTATAAGAGTATAATTTAACAGCACATAACTATAAAAGAGACGACAATTTTATTTGCACGAATTATCCTATAGACATATAACAGTCCTAATGATTCCTTGAGGCCTTGCAGTGTCACAATGTTCTCCATGGTTCCACAGGCCCCACAGTGTCATGTGACTCCTCTGTTCCATGAGTCCTGCAATGTCACAATGGACCTTTGGACCAATGGACCATGGGGCTTTGCAGTGCCACAACGCTCTCCTTTGGCTCCACAGGGTCACAATGGAGCACTGATTACAGGCAGCCTCTCTGTGTCACCCTGGAGCTTTGTTTCCGTGGGGTCTCGCAGTGTCCCAATGGAGCCTTGGTTGGATGGGGCCTCACAGTGTCACAATGATGCCTACATTCCACTGAGGCACACGGCGTCACTAGGGTCCCCTTGCTTCCATGAGGCCCAGCAATGTCACAGTGGTGTCCATGAATCCATGAGGACTCACAGTATCCCAATGGTCTCTTGATCTCACATGGTCCCACAGTGTCCCAATGGTCCCTTGGTCTCACAAGGCCCCACAGTGTCCCAATGGTCACTTCTTCTCACATGGCCCCACAGTGTAGCAATGGTCTCTTGGTTCCATGGTTCCTGGTCTGGTGCATTCCCCTCTCCCCTTCTCAGGCCGCCCTGCCAGCTGAGAAATGCTCACTGGGCCAGGGCCTTGGCCAGCAGCCCCTGGGCTCAGCTCCTCTGGAGCTCATCACAGACACTGTCTGCTCCAGGCTCAACCCTTCATCCCCTGGGGAGATGCCAAAGCCTCCATAGGGAACATTTCCCTTTGCTCAGGGGAATTTCTCACAGGTGCCTTGTAGTGACTCTTTGTGTCTGTGTGCACACAGGAGTGCCTGTGCTCAGGGAAATGTGGCAGAAATGCTGCTCTCTGAGGGCTTTGATTGCCTTGGATAGCTGAGCCAGTCAGGCCTGGAAGTAAGGTTAAGTCATGTCACCCTGATTCTTAAGATTTTCTAAAGCCTTCTGAGTTTCCATTCTGTTGGAGAACCTTCCCACACAATTTCTGTCAACAACATATTGTTTACAATCTTTTATGGGGCTGGACAAACTTGATGTACTAGTGCTTTGTCCAATGTCTTTGGACAGGTGGTCCATTCACTCTCCAATCCAATGTCACCTTTGGGAAAGTATAAAAGTTGGAGTCAGAGAATAAACTTTTCTCTTTACCTTGAAAATAGCAGGTGGCTCGCGTCGTGCTTTCACGTGTCTTATAGCGACAAAGTCACAAGCTGTAAGCAAAGTTAAATGCTGCTAAGAGTTGTTCTTTTGCTAATTTGTGAAGCTTAATAGAAGTTATAAGCAAAGTTGAATATTGTTAAGTGTTATTCCACAGCTCTGTTTAGCTTTTAGGCTGTATTCCTTTTATCCTTGCCCTCACTGTCCTTTCGTCACACACACACACACACACACACCCACACACACACACACACACACACACACAAACACACAGAGACACACAGACACCGGGACAGTTCTTGACTCCTTTTTGGTTTGATTGCCTGGATTTTGTTTGGTTTTGTTGTTGCTTTGTTTCCTTGGTGTGCCTGAAGTGTCCAGTCAGGAGCAGAGTGACTCTTGCCAAGGAACTCTGTGGTGCTGTCACTTAATATTAAAGCTGTTTTATGCTACTCCCCTGCTGGGGATTTTTAAAGTGCTCTCAAGCCCTCCTTCATAAGAGGGTGAAGGAGCCCTGGCCAAGCTCTGGGTCTGGGGGCACAGGGATGCTGCTAGGGGGTCCCTGTCTCCCTGTTCCAACTGTGACGGCCCTGAGCCCCTGTCCCCGTGTCAGGCTCTGGGCTTGATCTCCTCGAACATCCTCAGGGGGAGGCTGCAGCGCCAGGGGCAGGGGGACCCAGAGGGACACGGGATGCCACCGGGCACGAGCAGCTTTGGACTTCTCTGGGAGGAACTGTGAGTGGGAGCTGGCTTGAAGTGACCTCCCCAGTAAGGTCACAGAGCCCCTGAGATGTCACACTGCCTCCTGGGATGTCACAGCCCACCCTGAGATCTCACAAATCCCCCTTGTGATGTCACAGAGCCAGTGCTGCTCTATCACTCTGGGATGTCATACAGTTGCGCTGTGATGGCACAGAAGACTCTGGCATCACAAAGTCAGCCCGTGTCACAATCCTCTAGTGCAAGCGGGAATCATGACAGTTCATTTTCCCCATCTCAGAATTAGCAGAAGTAGATAGGCTTATCATGAGAAACCGAATGTGATGAACATGTTAGAAATGCAAGGCTCCAAGTTATTAATTTTTAATTTAATAAAAGTTATTAAGTGTACCAAATATAAACTTTGAGAAAAATGAAAAAAAGCCACTATAAAAAAAAGTCAATGTGGAGCCCGGGATTGCCACCGGGTGAGACACAGGTTTGACAGCTGCAGCAGAGGGTCCTCTATGCTTCACACCGACCGTCCTGTCTGACCCATTTTTATACGATTTTCCTTGCCTGAGCCAGAGTCCCCTTTCTTCCTTTTCAAAGTGCATGTATTCATGTGGAGTTCTTTTCTCTGTGGCAAGTTGAACAATACGTGTCCGGAGAGTGATGAACACCTGTGTTTGCAGTCCCGGAATTCGGATTTGAGATGTACCTCCCTGATGGCTCTGACTATCTCGGTCTTGGATATTTATCGTGTATTTATCGTCCGGGTGTTTCTCGGACAACCTTGATGCATGATCCCTCTCTGGGCTGGCCACTTTCGTTCGCTTGTAAATAAAGTCCTCCCTCTCTCGTCCAGGTGGCTTTGACATGGTGTTGCAGTCGCAGTTGCTGGCTTGTGCGATTTAAAACCTTCTTATAAGAGTATAATTTAACAGCACATAACTATAAAAGAGACGACAATTTTATTTGCACGAATTATCCTATAGACATATAACAGTCCTAATGATTCCTTGAGGCCTTGCAGTGTCACAATGTTCTCCATGGTTCCACAGGCCCCACAGTGTCATGTGACTCCTCTGTTCCATGAGTCCTGCAATGTCACAATGGACCTTTGGACCAATGGACCATGGGGCTTTGCAGTGCCACAACGCTCTCCTTTGGCTCCACAGGGTCACAATGGAGCACTGATTACAGGCAGCCTCTCTGTGTCACCCTGGAGCTTTGTTTCCGTGGGGTCTCGCAGTGTCCCAATGGAGCCTTGGTTGGATGGGGCCTCACAGTGTCACAATGATGCCTACATTCCACTGAGGCACACGGCGTCACTAGGGTCCCCTTGCTTCCATGAGGCCCAGCAATGTCACAGTGGTGTCCATGAATCCATGAGGACTCACAGTATCCCAATGGTCTCTTGATCTCACATGGTCCCACAGTGTCCCAATGGTCCCTTGGTCTCACAAGGCCCCACAGTGTCCCAATGGTCACTTCTTCTCACATGGCCCCACAGTGTAACAATGGTCCCTTGGTTCCATGGTTCCTGGTCTGGTGCATTCCCCTCTCCCCTTCTCAGGCCGCCCTGCCAGCTGAGAAATGCTCACTGGGCCAGGGCCTTGGCCAGCAGCCCCTGGGCTCAGCTCCTCTGGAGCTCATCACAGACACTGTCTGCTCCAGGCTCAACCCTTCATCCCCTGGGGAGATGCCAAAGCCTCCATAGGGAACATTTCCCTTTGCTCAGGGGAATTTCTCACAGGTGCCTTGTAGTGACTCTTTGTGTCTGTGTGCACACAGGAGTGCCTGTGCTCAGGGAAATGTGGCAGAAATGCTGCTCTCTGAGGGCTTTGATTGCCTTGGATAGCTGAGCCAGTCAGGCCTGGAAGTAAGGTTAAGTCATGTCACCCTGATTCTTAAGATTTTCTAAAGCCTTCTGAGTTTCCATTCTGTTGGAGAACCTTCCCACACAATTTCTGTCAACAACATATTGTTTACAATCTTTTATGGGGCTGGACAAACTTGATGTACTAGTGCTTTGTCCAATGTCTTTGGACAGGTGGCCCATTCACTCTCCAATCCAATGTCACCTTTGGGAAAGTATAAAAGTTGGAGTCAGAGAATAAACTTTTCTCTTTACCTTGAAAATAGCAGGTGGCTCGCGTCGTGCTTTCACGTGTCTTATAGCGACAAAGTCACAAGCTGTAAGCAAAGTTAAATGCTGCTAAGAGTTGTTCTTTTGCTAATTTGTGAAGCTTAATAGAAGTTATAAGCAAAGTTGAATATTGTTAAGTGTTATTCCACAGCTCTGTTTAGCTTTTAGGCTGTATTCCTTTTATCCTTGCCCTCACTGTCCTTTCGTCACACACACACACACACACACACACACACACCCACACACACACACACACACACAAACACACAGATACACACAGACACCGGGACAGTTCTTGACTCCTTTTTGGTTTGATTGCCTGGATTTTGTTTGGTTTTGTTGTTGCTTTGTTTCCTTGGTGTGCCTGAAGTGTCCAGTCAGGAGCAGAGTGACTCTTGCCAAGGAACTCTGTGGTGCTGTCACTTAATATTAAAGCTGTTTTATGCTACTCCCCTGCTGGGGATTTTTAAAGTGCTCTCAAGCCCTCCTTCATAAGAGGGTGAAGGAGCCCTGGCCAAGCTCTGGCCCTGGGGGCACAGGGATGCTGCTAGGGGGTCCCTGTCTCCCTGTTCCAACTGTGACGGCCCTGAGTCCCTGTCCCCGTGTCAGGCTCTGGGCTTGATCTCCTCGAACATCCTCAGCGGGAGGCTGCAGCGCCAGGGGCAGGGAGACCCAGAGGGACACGGGATGCCACCGGGCACGAGCAGCTTTGGACTTCTCTGGGAGGAACTGTGAGTGGGAGCTGGCTTGAAGTGACCTCCCCAGTAAGGTCACAGAACCCCTGAGATGTCACACTGCCTCCTGGGATGTCACAGCCCACCCTGAGATCTCACAAATCCCCCTTGTGATGTCACAGAGCCAGTGCTGCTCTATCACTCTGGGATGTCATACAGTTGCGCTGTGATGGCACAGAAGACTCTGGCATCACAAAGTCAGCCCGTGTCACAATCCTCTAGTGCAAGTGGGAATCATGACAGTTCATTTTCCCCATCTCAGAATTAGCAGAAGTAGATAGGCTTATCATGAGAAACCGAATGTGATGAACATGTTAGAAATGCAAGGCTCCAAGTTATTAATTTTTAATTTAATAAAAGTTATTAAGTGTACCAAATATAAACTTTGAGAAAAATGAAAAAAAGCCACTATAAAAAAAAGTCAATGTGGAGCCCGGGATTGCCACCGGGTGAGACACAGGTTTGACAGCTGCAGCAGAGGGTCCTCTATGCTTCACACCGACCGTCCTGTCTGACCCATTTCTATACGATTTTCCTTGCCTGAGCCAGAGTCCCCTTTCTTCCTTTTCAAAGTGCATGTATTCATGTGGAGTTCTTTTCTCTGTGGCAAGTTGAACAATACGTGTCCGGAGAGTGATGAACACCTGTGTTTGCAGTCCCGGAATTCGGATTTGAGATGTACCTCCCTGATGGCTCTGACTATCTCGGTCTCGGATATTTATCGTGTATTTATCGTCCGGGTGTTTCTCGGACAACCTTGATGCATGATCCCTCTCTGGGCTGGCCACTTTCGTCCGCTTGTAAATAAAGTCCTCCCTCTCTCGTCCAGGTGGCTTTGACATGGTGTTGCAGTCGCAGTTGCTGGCTTGTGCGATTTAAAACCTTCTTATAAGAGTATAATTTAACAGCACATAACTATAAAAGAGACGACAATTTTATTTGCACGAATTATCCTATAGACATATAACAGTCCTAATGATTCCTTGAGGCCTTGCAGTGTCACAATGTTCTCCATGGTTCCACAGGCCCCACAGTGTCATGTGACTCCTCTGTTCCATGAGTCCTGCAATGTCACAATGGACCTTTGGACCAATGGACCATGGGGCTTTGCAGTGCCACAACGCTCTCCTTTGGCTCCACAGGGTCACAATGGAGCACTGATTACAGGCAGCCTCTCTGTGTCACCCTGGAGCTTTGTTTCCGTGGGGTCTCGCAGTGTCCCAATGGAGCCTTGGTTGGATGGGGCCTCACAGTGTCACAATGATGCCTACATTCCACTGAGGCACACGGCGTCACTAGGGTCCCCTTGCTTCCATGAGGCCCAGCAATGTCACAGTGGTGTCCATGAATCCATGAGGACTCACAGTATCCCAATGGTCTCTTGATCTCACATGGTCCCACAGTGTCCCAATGGTCCCTTGGTCTCACAAGGCCCCACAGTGTCCCAATGGTCACTTCTTCTCACATGGCCCCACAGTGTAACAATGGTCCCTTGGTTCCATGGTTCCTGGTCTGGTGCATTCCCCTTTCCCCTTCTCAGGCCACCCTGCCAGCTGAGAAATGCTCACTGGGCCTGGGCCTTGGCCAGCAGCCCCTGGGCTCAGCTCCTCTGGAGCTCATCACAGACACTGTCTGCTCCAGGCTCAACCCTTCATCCCCTGGGGAGATGCCAAAGCCTCCACAGGGAACATTTCCCTTTGCTCAGGGGAATTTCTCACAGGTGCCTTGTAGTGACTCTTTGTGTCTGTGTGCACACAGGAGTGCCTGTGCTCAGGGAAATGTGGCAGAAATGCTGCTCTCTGAGGGCTTTGATTGCCTTGGATAGCTGAGCCAGTCAGGCCTGGAAGTAAGGTTAAGTCATGTCACCCTGATTCTTAAGATTTTCTAAAGCCTTCTGAGTTTCCATTCTGTTGGAGAACCTTCCCACACAATTTCTGTCAACAACATATTGTTTACAATCTTTTATGGGGCTGGACAAACTTGATGTACTAGTGCTTTGTCCAATGTCTTTGGACAGGTGGCCCATTCACTCTCCAATCCAATGTCACCTTTGGGAAAGTATAAAAGTTGGAGTCAGAGAATAAACTTTTCTCTTTACCTTGAAAATAGCAGGTGGCTCGCGTCGTGCTTTCACGTGTCTTATAGCGACAAAGTCACAAGATGTAAGCAAAGTTAAATGCTGCTAAGAGTTGTTCTTTTGCTAATTTGTGAAGCTTAATAGAAGTTATAAGCAAAGTTGAATATTGTTAAGTGTTATTCCACAGCTCTGTTTAGCTTTTAGGCTGTATTCCTTTTATCCTTGCCCTCACTGTCCTTTCGTCACACACACACACACACACACACACACACACCCACACACACACACACACACACAAACACACAGAGACACACAGACACCGGGACAGTTCTTGACTCCTTTTTGGTTTGATTGCCTGGATTTTGTTTGGTTTTGTTGTTGCTTTGTTTCCTTGGTGTGCCTGAAGTGTCCAGTCAGGAGCAGAGTGACTCTTGCCAAGGAACTCTGTGGTGCTGTCACTTAATATTAAAGCTGTTTTATGCTACTCCCCTGCTGGGGATTTTTAAAGTGCTCTCAAGCCCTCCTTCATAAGAGGGTGAAGGAGCCCTGGCCAAGCTCTGGCCCTGGGGGCACAGGGATGCTGCTAGGGGGTCCCTGTCTCCCTGTTCCAACTGTGACGGCCCTGAGCCCCTGTCCCCGTGTCAGGCTCTGGGCTTGATCTCCGCGAACAGCCTCAGCGGGAGGCTGCAGCGCCAGGGGCAGGGAGACCCAGAGGGACACGGGATGCCACCGGGCACGAGTAGCTTTGGACTTCTCTGGGAGGAACTGTGAGTGGGAGCTGGCTTGAAGTGACCTCCCCAGTAAGGTCACAGAACCCCTGAGATGTCACACTGCCTCCTGGGATGTCACAGCCCACCCTGAGATCTCACAAATCCCCCTTGTGATGTCACAGAGCCAGTGCTGCTCTATCACTCTGGGATGTCATACAGTTGCGCTGTGATGGCACAGAAGACTCTGGCATCACAAAGTCAGCCCGTGTCACAATCCTCTAGTGCAAGTGGGAATCATGACAGTTCATTTTCCCCATCTCAGAATTAGCAGAAGTAGATAGGCTTATCATGAGAAACTGAATGTGATGAACATGTTAGAAATGCAAGGCTCCAAGTTATTAATTTTTAATTTAATAAAAGTTATTAAGTGTACCAAATATAAACTTTGAGAAAAATGAATAAAAGCCACTATAAAAAAAAGTCAATGTGGAGCCCGGGATTGCCACCGGGTGAGACACAGGTTTGACAGCTGCAGCAGAGGGTCCTCTATGCTTCACACCGACCGTCCTGTCTGACCCATTTTTATACGATTTTCCTTGCCTGAGCCAGAGTCCCCTTTCTTCCTTTTCAAAGTGCATGTATTCATGTGGAGTTCTTTTCTCTGTGGCAAGTTGAACAATACGTGTCCGGAGAGTGATGAACACCTGTGTTTGCAGTCCCGGAATTCGGATTTGAGATGTACCTCCCTGATGGCTCTGACTATCTCGGTCTCGGATATTTATCGTGTATTTATCGTCCGGGTGTTTCTCGGACAACCTTGATGCATGATCCCTCTCTGGGCTGGCCACTTTCGTTCGCTTGTAAATAAAGTCCTCCCTCTCTCGTCCAGGTGGCTTTGACATGGTGTTGCAATCGCTGTTGCTGGCTTGTGCGATTTAAAAACTTCCTATAAGAGTATAATTTAACAGCACATAACTATAAAAGAGACGACAATTTTATTTGCACGAATTATCCTATAGACATATAACAGTCCTAATGATTCCTTGAGGCCTTGCAGTGTCACAATGTTCTCCATGGTTCCACAGGCCCCACAGTGTCATGTGACTCCTCTGTTCCATGAGTCCTGCAATGTCACAATGGACCTTTGGACCAATGGACCATGGGGCTTTGCAGTGTCACAACACTCTCCTTTGGCTCCACAGGGTCACAATGGAGCACTGATTACAGGCAGCCTCTCTGTGTTACCCTGGAGCTTTGTTTCCGTGGGGTCTCGCAGTGTCCCAATGGAGCCTTGGCTGGATGGGGCCTCACAGTGTCACAATGATGCCTACATTCCACTGAGGCACACGGCGTCACTAGGGTCCCCTTGCTTCCATGAGGCCCAGCAATGTCACAGTGGTGTCCATGAATCCATGAGGACTCACAGTATCCCAATGGTCTCTTGATCTCACATGGTCCCACAGTGTCCCAATGGTCCCTTGGTCTCACAAGGCCCCACAGTGTCCCAATGGTCACTTCTTCTCACATGGCCCCACAGTGTAACAATGGTCCCTTGGTTCCATGGTTCCTGGTCTGGTGCATTCCCCTTTCCCCTTCTCAGGCCACCCTGCCAGCTGAGAAATGCTCACTGGGCCAGGGCCTTGGCCAGCAGCCCCTGGGCTCAGCTCCTCTGGAGCTCATCACAGACACTGTCTGCTCCAGGCTCAACCCTTCATCCCCTGGGGAGATGCCAAAGCCTCCACAGGGAACATTTCCCTTTGCTCAGGGGAATTTCTCACAGGTGCCTTGTAGTGACTCTTTGTGTCTGTGTGCACACAGGAGTGCCTGTGCTCAGGGAAATGTGGCAGAAATGCTGCTCTCTGAGGGCTTTGATTGCCTTGGATAGCTGAGCCAGTCAGGCCTGGAAGTAAGGTTAAGTCATGTCACCCTGATTCTTAAGATTTTCTAAAGCCTTCTGAGTTTCCATTCTGTTGGAGAACCTTCCCACACAATTTCTGTCAACAACATATTGTTTACAATCTTTTATGGGGCTGGACAAACTTGATGTACTAGTGCTTTGTCCAATGTCTTTGGACAGGTGGTCCATTCACTCTCCAATCCAATGTCACCTTTGGGAAAGTATAAAAGTTGGAGTCAGAGAATAAACTTTTCTCTTTACCTTGAAAATAGCAGGTGGCTCGCGTCGTGCTTTCACGTGTCTTATAGCGACAAAGTCACAAGCTGTAAGCAAAGTTAAATGCTGCTAAGAGTTGTTCTTTTGCTAATTTGTGAAGCTTAATAGAAGTTATAAGCAAAGTTGAATATTGTTAAGTGTTATTCCACAGCTCTGTTTAGCTTTTAGGCTGTATTCCTTTTATCCTTGCCCTCACTGTCCTTTCGTCACACACACACACACACACACACACACACCCACACACACACACACACACACAAACACACAGAGACACACAGACACCGGGACAGTTCTTGACTCCTTTTTGGTTTGATTGCCTGGATTTTGTTTGGTTTTGTTGTTGCTTTGTTTCCTTGGTGTGCCTGAAGTGTCCAGTCAGGAGCAGAGTGACTCTTGCCAAGGAACTCTGTGGTGCTGTCACTTAATATTAAAGCTGTTTTATGCTACTCCCCTGCTGGGGATTTTTAAAGTGCTCTCAAGCCCTCCTTCATAAGAGGGTGAAGGAGCCCTGGCCAAGCTCTGGCCCTGGGGGCACAGGGATGCTGCTAGGGGGTCCCTGTCTCCCTGTTCCAACTGTGACGGCCCTGAGCCCCTGTCCCCGTGTCAGGCTCTGGGCTTGATCTCCTCGAACATCCTCAGGGGGAGGCTGCAGCGCCAGGGCCAGGGAGACCCAGAGGGACACGGGATGCCACCGGGCACGAGCAGCTTTGGACTTCTCTGGGAGGAACTGTGAGTGGGAGCTGGCTTGAAGTGACCTCCCCAGTAAGGTCACAGAGCCCCTGAGATGTCACACTGCCTCCTGGGATGTCACAGCCCACCCTGAGATCTCACAAATCCCCCTTGTGATGTCACAGAGCCAGTGCTGCTCTATCACTCTGGGATGTCATACAGTTGCGCTGTGATGGCACAGAAGACTCTGGCATCACAAAGTCAGCCCGTGTCACAATCCTCTAGTGCAAGCGGGAATCATGACAGTTCATTTTCCCCATCTCAGAATTAGCAGAAGTAGATAGGCTTATCATGAGAAACCGAATGTGATGAACATGTTAGAAATGCAAGGCTCCAAGTTATTAATTTTTAATTTAATAAAAGTTATTAAGTGTACCAAATATAAACTTTGAGAAAAATGAAAAAAAGCCACTATAAAAAAAAGTCAATGTGGAGCCCGGGATTGCCACCGGGTGAGACACAGGTTGGACAGCTGCAGCAGAGGGTCCTCTATGCTTCACACCGACCGTCCTGTCTGACCCATTTTTATACGATTTTCCTTGCCTGAGCCAGAGTCCCCTTTCTTCCTTTTCAAAGTGCATGTATTCATGTGGAGTTCTTTTCTCTGTGGCAAGTTGAACAATACGTGTCCGGAGAGTGATGAACACCTGTGTTTGCAGTCCCGGAATTCGGATTTGAGATGTACCTCCCTGATGGCTCTGACTATCTCGGTCTCGGATATTTATCGTGTATTTATCGTCCGGGTGTTTCTCGGACAACCTTGATGCATGATCCCTCTCTGGGCTGGCCACTTTCGTTCGCTTGTAAATAAAGTCCTCCCTCTCTCGTCCAGGTGGCTTTGACATGGTGTTGCAGTCGCAGTTGCTGGCTTGTGCGATTTAAAAACTTCCTATAAGAGTATAATTTAACAGCACATAACTATAAAAGAGACGACAATTTTATTTGCACGAATTATCCTATAGACATATAACAGTCCTAATGATTCCTTGAGGCCTTGCAGTGTCACAATGTTCTCCATGGTTCCACAGGCCCCACAGTGTCATGTGACTCCTCTGTTCCATGAGTCCTGCAATGTCACAATGGACCTTTGGACCAATGGACCATGGGGCTTTGCAGTGTCACAACGCTCTCCTTTGGCTCCACAGGGTCACAATGGAGCACTGATTACAGGCAGCCTCTCTGTGTTACCCTGGAGCTTTGTTTCCGTGGGGTCTCGCAGTGTCCCAATGGAGCCTTGGCTGGATGGGGCCTCACAGTGTCACAATGATGCCTACATTCCACTGAGGTACACGGCGTCACTAGGGTCCCCTTGCTTCCATGAGGCCCAGCAATGTCACAGTGGTGTCCATGAATCCATGAGGACTCACAGTATCCCAATGGTCTCTTGATCTCACATGGTCCCACAGTGTCCCAATGGTCCCTTGGTCTCACAAGGCCCCACAGTGTCCCAATGGTCACTTCTTCTCACATGGCCCCACAGTGTAACAATGGTCCCTTGGTTCCATGGTTCCTGGTCTGGTGCATTCCCCTCTCCCCTTCTCAGGCCGCCCTGCCAGCTGAGAAATGCTCACTGGGCCAGGGCCTTGGCCAGCAGCCCCTGGGCTCAGCTCCTCTGGAGCTCATCACAGACACTGTCTGCTCCAGGCTCAACCCTTCATCCCCTGGGGAGATGCCAAAGCCTCCACAGGGAACATTTCCCTTTGCTCAGGGGAATTTCTCACAGGTGCCTTGTAGTGACTCTTTGTGTCTGTGTGCACACAGGAGTGCCTGTGCTCAGGGAAATGTGGCAGAAATGCTGCTCTCTGAGGGCTTTGATTGCCTTGGATAGCTGAGCCTTTCAGGCCTGGAAGTAAGGTTAAGTCATGTCACCCTGATTCTTAAGATTTTCTAAAGCCTTCTGAGTTTCCATTCTGTTGGAGAACCTTCCCACACAATTTCTGTCAACAACATATTGTTTACAATCTTTTATGGGGCTGGACAAACTTGATGTACTAGTGCTTTGTCCAATGTCTTTGGACAGGTGGTCCATTCACTCTCCAATCCAATGTCACCTTTGGGAAAGTATAAAAGTTGGAGTCAGAGAATAAACTTTTCTCTTTACCTTGAAAATAGCAGGTGGCTGGCGTCGTGCTTTCACGTGTCTTATAGCGACAAAGTCACAAGATGTAAGCAAAGTTAAATGCTGCTAAGAGTTGTTCTTTTGCTAATTTGTGAAGCTTAATAGAAGTTATAAGCGAAGTTGAATATTGTTAAGTGTTATTCCACAGCTCTGTTTAGCTTTTAGGCTGTATTCCTTTTATCCTTGCCCTCACTGTCCTTTCGTCACACACACACACACACACACACACACACCCCCACACACACACACACACACAAACACACAGAGACACACAGACACCGGGACAGTTCTTGACTCCTTTTCGGTTTGATTGCCTGGATTTTGTTTGGTTTTGTTGTTGCTTTGTTTCCTTGGTGTGCCTGAAGTGTCCAGTCAGGAGCAGAGTGACTCTTGCCAAGGAACTCTGTGGTGCTGTCACTTAATATTAAAGCTGTTTTATGCTACTCCCCTGCTGGGGATTTTTAAAGTGCTCTCAAGCCCTCCTTCATAAGAGGGTGAAGGAGCCCTGGCCAAGCTCTGGCCCTGGGGGCACAGGGATGCTGCTAGGGGGTCCCTGTCTCCCTGTTCCAACTGTGACGGCCCTGAGCCCCTGTCCCCGTGTCAGGCTCTGGGCTTGATCTCCTCAAACATCCTCAGCGGGAGGCTGCAGCGCTAGGGGCAGGGGGACCCAGAGGGACACGGGATGCCACCGGGCACGAGCAGCTTTGGACTTCTCTGGGAGGAACTGTGAGTGGGAGCTGGCTTGAAGTGACCTCCCCAGTAAGGTCACAGAGCCCCTGAGATGTCACACTGCCTCCTGGGATGTCACAGCCCACCCTGAGATCTCACAAATCCCCCTTGTGATGTCACAGAGCCAGTGCTGCTCTGTCACTCTGGGATGTCATACAGTTGCGCTGTGATGGCACAGAAGACTCTGGCATCACAAAGTCAGCCCGTGTCACAATCCTCTAGTGCAAGCGGGAATCATGACAGTTCATTTTCCCCATCTCAGAATTAGCAGAAGTAGATAGGCTTATCATGAGAAACCGAATGCGATAAACATGTTAGAAATGCAAGGCTCCAAGTTATTAATTTTTAATTTAATAAAAGTTATTAAGTGTACCAAATATAAACTTTGAGAAAAATGAAAAAAAGCCACTATAAAAAAAAGTCAATGTGGAGCCCGGGATTGCCACCGGGTGAGACACAGGTTTGACAGCTGCAGCAGAGGGTCCTCTATGCTTCACACCGACCATCCTGTCTGACCCATTTTTATACGATTTTCCTTGCCTGAGCCAGAGTCCCCTTTCTTCCTTTTCAAAGTGCACGTATTCATGTGGAGTTCTTTTCTCTGTGGCAAGTTGAACAATACGTGTCCGGAGAGTGATGAACACCTGTGTTTGCAGTCCCGGAATTCGGATTTGAGATGTACCTCCCTGATGGCTCTGACTATCTCGGTCTCGGATATTTATCGTGTATTTATCGTCCGGGTGTTTCTCGGACAACCTTGATGCATGATCCCTCTCTGGGCTGGCCACTTTCGTTCGCTTGTAAATAAAGTCCTCCCTCTCTCGTCCAGGTGGCTTTGACATGGTGTTGCAGTCGCAGTTGCTGGCTTGTGCGATTTAAAAACTTATAAGAGTATAATTTAACAGCACATAACTATAAAAGAGACGACAATTTTACTTGCACGAATTATCCTATAGACATATAACAGTCCTAATGATTCCTTGAGGCCTTGCAGTGTCACAATGTTCTCCATGGTTCCACAGGCCCCACAGTGTCATGTGACTCCTCTGTTCCATGAGTCCTGCAATGTCACAATGGACCTTTGGACCAATGGACCATGGGGCTTTGCAGTGTCACAACGCTCTCCTTTGGCTCCACAGGGTCACAATGGAGCACTGATTACAGGCAGCCTCTCTGTGTTACCCTGGAGCTTTGTTTCTGTGGGGTCTCGCAGTGTCCCAATGGAGCCTTGGCTGGATGGGGCCTCACAGTGTCACAATGATGCCTACATTCCACTGAGGCACACGGCGTCACTAGGGTCCCCTTGCTTCCATGAGGCCCAGCAATGTCACAGTGGTGTCCATGAATCCATGAGGACTCACAGTATCCCAATGGTCTCTTGATCTCACATGGTCCCACAGTGTCCCAATGGTCCCTTGGTCTCACAAGGCCCCACAGTGTCCCAATGGTCACTTCTTCTCACATGGCCCCACAGTGTAACAATGGTCCCTTGGTTCCATGGTTCCTGGTCTGGTGCATTCCCCTTTCCCCTTCTCAGGCCACCCTGCCAGCTGAGAAATGCTCACTGGGCCAGGGCCTTGGCCAGCAGCCCCTGGGCTCAGCTCCTCTGGAGCTCATCACAGACACTGTCTGCTCCAGGCTCAACCCTTCATCCCCTGGGGAGATGCCAAAGCCTCCACAGGGAGCATTTCCCTTTGCTCAGGGGAATTTCTCACAGGTGCCTTGTAGTGACTCTTTGTGTCTGTGTGCACACAGGAGTGCCTGTGCTCAGGGAAATGTGGCAGAAATGCTGCTCTCTGAGGGCTTTGATTGCCTTGGATAGCTGAGCCAGTCAGGCCTGGAAGTAAGGTTAAGTCATGTCACCCTGATTCTTAAGATTTTCTAAAGCCTTCTGAGTTTCCATTCTGTTGGAGAACCTTCCCACACAATTTCTGTCAACAACATATTGTTTACAATCTTTTATGGGGCTGGACAAACTTGATGTACTAGTGCTTTGTCCAATGTCTTTGGACAGGTGGTCCATTCACTCTCCAATCCAATGTCACCTTTGGGAAAGTATAAAAGTTGGAGTCAGAGAATAAACTTTTCTCTTTACCTTGAAAATAGCAGGTGGCTCGCGTCGTGCTTTCACGTGTCTTATAGCGACAAAGTCACAAGCTGTAAGCAAAGTTAAATGCTGCTAAGAGTTGTTCTTTTGCTAATTTGTGAAGCTTAATAGAAGTTATAAGCAAAGTTGAATATTGTTAAGTGTTATTCCACAGCTCTGTTTAGCTTTTAGGCTGTATTCCTTTTATCCTTGCCCTCACTGTCCTTTTGTCACACACACACACACACACACACACACACACCCACACACACACACACACACACAAACACACAGAGACACACAGACACCGGGACAGTTCTTGACTCCTTTTTGGTTTGATTGCCTGGATTTTGTTTGGTTTTGTTGTTGCTTTGTTTCCTTGGTGTGCCTGAAGTGTCCAGTCAGGAGCAGAGTGACTCTTGCCAAGGAACTCTGTGGTGCTGTCAGTTAATATTAAAGCTGTTTTATGCTACTCCCCTGCTGGGGATTTTTAAAGTGCTCTCAAGCCCTCCTTCATAAGAGGGTGAAGGAGCCCTGGCCAAGCTCTGGCCCTGGGGGCACAGGGATGCTGCTAGGGGGTCCCTGTCTCCCTGTTCCAACTGTGACGGCCCTGAGTCCCTGTCCCCGTGTCAGGCTCTGGGCTTGATCTCCTCGAACATCCTCAGGGGGAGGCTGCAGCGCCAGGGCCAGGGAGACCCAGAGGGACACGGGATGCCACCGGGCACGAGCAGCTTTGGACTTCTCTGGGAGGAACTGTGAGTGGGAGCTGGCTTGAAGTGACCTCCCCAGTAAGGTCACAGAGCCCCTGAGATGTCACACTGCCTCCTGGGATGTCACAGCCCACCCTGAGATCTCACAAATCCCCCTTGTGATGTCACAGAGCCAGTGCTGCTCTATCACTCTGGGATGTCATACAGTTGCGCTGTGATGGCACAGAAGACTCTGGCATCACAAAGTCAGCCCGTGTCACAATCCTCTAGTGCAAGCGGGAATCATGACAGTTCATTTTCCCCATCTCAGAATTAGCAGAAGTAGATAGGCTTATCATGAGAAACCGAATGTGATGAACATGTTAGAAATGCAAGGCTCCAAGTTATTAATTTTTAATTTAATAAAAGTTATTAAGTGTACCAAATATAAACTTTGAGAAAAATGAAAAAAAGCCACTATAAAAAAAAGTCAATGTGGAGCCCGGGATTGCCACCGGGTGAGACACAGGTTTGACAGCTGCAGCAGAGGGTCCTCTATGCTTCACACCGACCGTCCTGTCTGACCCATTTTTATACGATTTTCCTTGCCTGAGCCAGAGTCCCCTTTCTTCCTTTTCAAAGTGCATGTATTCATGTGGAGTTCTTTTCTCTGTGGCAAGTTGAACAATACGTGTCCGGAGAGTGATGAACACCTGTGTTTGCAGTCCCGGAATTCGGATTTGAGATGTACCTCCCTGATGGCTCTGACTATCTCGGTCTCGGATATTTATCGTGTATTTATCGTCCGGGTGTTTCTCGGACAACCTTGATGCATGATCCCTCTCTGGGCTGGCCACTTTCGTTCGCTTGTAAATAAAGTCCTCCCTCTCTCGTCCAGGTGGCTTTGACATGGTGTTGCAGTCGCAGTTGCTGGCTTGTGCGATTTAAAAACTTCCTATAAGAGTATAATTTAACAGCACATAACTATAAAAGAGACGACAATTTTATTTGCACGAATTATCCTATAGACATATAACAGTCCTAATGATTCCTTGAGGCCTTGCAGTGTCACAATGTTCTCCATGGTTCCACAGGCCCCACAGTGTCATGTGACTCCTCTGTTCCATGAGTCCTGCAATGTCACAATGGACCTTTGGACCAATGGACCATGGGGCTTTGCAGTGTCACAACGCTCTCCTTTGGCTCCACAGGGTCACAATGGAGCACTGATTACAGGCAGCCTCTCTGTGTTACCCTGGAGCTTTGTTTCCGTGGGGTCTCGCAGTGTCCCAATGGAGCCTTGGCTGGATGGGGCCTCACAGTGTCACAATGATGCCTACATTCCACTGAGGCACACGGCGTCACTAGGGTCCCCTTGCTTCCATGAGGCCCAGCAATGTCACAGTGGTGTCCATGAATCCATGAGGACTCACAGTATCCCAATGGTCTCTTGATCTCACATGGTCCCACAGTGTCCCAATGGTCCCTTGGTCTCACAAGGCCCCACAGTGTCCCAATGGTCACTTCTTCTCACATGGCCCCACAGTGTAACAATGGTCCCTTGGTTCCATGGTTCCTGGTCTGGTGCATTCCCCTCTCCCCTTCTCAGGCCGCCCTGCCAGCTGAGAAATGCTCACTGGGCCAGGGCCTTGGCCAGCAGCCCCTGGGCTCAGCTCCTCTGGAGCTCATCACAGACACTGTCTGCTCCAGGCTCAACCCTTCATCCCCTGGGGAGATGCCAAAGCCTCCACAGGGAACATTTCCCTTTGCTCAGGGGAATTTCTCACAGGTGCCTTGTAGTGACTCTTTGTGTCTGTGTGCACACAGGAGTGCCTGTGCTCAGGGAAATGTGGCAGAAATGCTGCTCTCTGAGGGCTTTGATTGCCTTGGATAGCTGAGCCAGTCAGGCCTGGAAGTAAGGTTAAGTCATGTCACCCTGATTCTTAAGATTTTCTAAAGCCTTCTGAGTTTCCATTCTGTTGGAGAACCTTCCCACACAATTTCTGTCAACAACATATTGTTTACAATCTTTTATGGGGCTGGACAAACTTGATGTACTAGTGCTTTGTCCAATGTCTTTGGACAGGTGGTCCATTCACTCTCCAATCCAATGTCACCTTTGGGAAAGTATAAAAGTTGGAGTCAGAGAATAAACTTTTCTCTTTACCTTGAAAATAGCAGGTGGCTCGCGTCGTGCTTTCACGTGTCTTATAGCGACAAAGTCACAAGCTGTAAGCAAAGTTAAATGCTGCTAAAAGTTGTTCTTTTGCTAATTTGTGAAGCTTAATAGAAGTTATAAGCAAAGTTGAATATTGTTAAGTGTTATTCCACAGCTCTGTTTAGCTTTTAGGCTGTATTCCTTTTATCCTTGCCCTCACTGTCCTTTCGTCACACACACACACACACACACACACACAAACACACAGAGACACACAGACACCGGGACAGTTCTTGACTCCTTTTCGGTTTGATTGCCTGGATTTTGTTTGGTTTTGTTGTTGCTTTGTTTCCTTGGTGTGCCTGAAGTGTCCAGTCAGGAGCAGAGTGACTCTTGCCAAGGAACTCTGTGGTGCTGTCACTTAATATTAAAGCTGTTTTATGCTACTCCCCTGCTGGGGATTTTTAAAGTGCTCTCAAGCCCTCCTTCATAAGAGGGTGAAGGAGCCCTGGCCAAGCTCTGGCCCTGGGGGCACAGGGATGCTGCTAGGGGGTCCCTGTCTCCCTGTTCCAACTGTGACGGCCCTGAGCCCCTGTCCCCGTGTCAGGCTCTGGGCTTGATCTCCTCAAACATCCTCAGCGGGAGGCTGCAGCGCCAGGGGCAGGGGGACCCAGAGGGACACGGGATGCCACCGGGCACGAGCAGCTTTGGACTTCTCTGGGAGGAACTGTGAGTGGGAGCTGGCTTGAAGTGACCTCCCCAGTAAGGTCACAGAGCCCCTGAGATGTCACACTGCCTCCTGGGATGTCACAGCCCACCCTGAGATCTCACAAATCCCCCTTGTGATGTCACAGAGCCAGTGCTGCTCTATCACTCTGGGATGTCATACAGTTGCGCTGTGATGGCACAGAAGACTCTGGCATCACAAAGTCAGCCCGTGTCACAATCCTCTAGTGCAAGCGGGAATCATGACAGTTCATTTTCCCCATCTCAGAATTAGCAGAAGTAGATAGGCTTATCATGAGAAACCGAATGTGATGAACATGTTAGAAATGCAAGGCTCCAAGTTATTAATTTTTAATTTAATAAAAGTTATTAAGTGTACCAAATATAAACTTTGAGAAAAATGAAAAAAAGCCACTATAAAAAAAAGTCAATGTGGAGCCCGGGATTGCCACCGGGTGAGACACAGGTTGGACAGCTGCAGCAGAGGGTCCTCTATGCTTCACACCGACCGTCCTGTCTGACCCATTTTTATACGATTTTCCTTGCCTGAGCCAGAGTCCCCTTTCTTCCTTTTCAAAGTGCATGTATTCATGTGGAGTTCTTTTCTCTGTGGCAAGTTGAACAATACGTGTCCGGAGAGTGATGAACACCTGTGTTTGCAGTCCCGGAATTCGGATTTGAGATGTACCTCCCTGATGGCTCTGACTATCTCGGTCTCGGATATTTATCGTGTATTTATCGTCCGGGTGTTTCTCGGACAACCTTGATGCATGATCCCTCTCTGGGCTGGCCACTTTCGTTCGCTTGTAAATAAAGTCCTCCCTCTCTCGTCCAGGTGGCTTTGACATGGTGTTGCAGTCGCAGTTGCTGGCTTGTGCGATTTAAAAACTTCCTATAAGAGTATAATTTAACAGCACATAACTATAAAAGAGACGACAATTTTATTTGCACGAATTATCCTATAGACATATAACAGTCCTAATGATTCCTTGAGGCCTTGCAGTGTCACAATGTTCTCCATGGTTCCACAGGCCCCACAGTGTCATGTGACTCCTCTGTTCCATGAGTCCTGCAATGTCACAATGGACCTTTGGACCAATGGACCATGGGGCTTTGCAGTGTCACAACGCTCTCCTTTGGCTCCACAGGGTCACAATGGAGCACTGATTACAGGCAGCCTCTCTGTGTTACCCTGGAGCTTTGTTTCCGTGGGGTCTCGCAGTGTCCCAATGGAGCCTTGGCTGGATGGGGCCTCACAGTGTCACAATGATGCCTACATTCCACTGAGGCACACGGCGTCACTAGGGTCCCCTTGCTTCCATGAGGCCCAGCAATGTCACAGTGGTGTCCATGAATCCATGAGGACTCACAGTATCCCAATGGTCTCTTGATCTCACATGGTCCCACAGTGTCCCAATGGTCCCTTGGTCTCACAAGGCCCCACAGTGTCCCAATGGTCACTTCTTCTCACATGGCCCCACAGTGTAACAATGGTCCCTTGGTTCCATGGTTCCTGGTCTGGTGCATTCCCCTCTCCCCTTCTCAGGCCGCCCTGCCAGCTGAGAAATGCTCACTGGGCCAGGGCCTTGGCCAGCAGCCCCTGGGCTCAGCTCCTCTGGAGCTCATCACAGACACTGTCTGCTCCAGGCTCAACCCTTCATCCCCTGGGGAGATGCCAAAGCCTCCACAGGGAACATTTCCCTTTGCTCAGGGGAATTTCTCACAGGTGCCTTGTAGTGACTCTTTGTGTCTGTGTGCACACAGGAGTGCCTGTGCTCAGGGAAATGTGGCAGAAATGCTGCTCTCTGAGGGCTTTGATTGCCTTGGATAGCTGAGCCAGTCAGGCCTGGAAGTAAGGTTAAGTCATGTCACCCTGATTCTTAAGATTTTCTAAAGCCTTCTGAGTTTCCATTCTGTTGGAGAACCTTCCCACACAATTTCTGTCAACAACATATTGTTTACAATCTTTTATGGGGCTGGACAAACTTGATGTACTAGTGCTTTGTCCAATGTCTTTGGACAGGTGGTCCATTCACTCTCCAATCCAATGTCACCTTTGGGAAAGTATAAAAGTTGGAGTCAGAGAATAAACTTTTCTCTTTACCTTGAAAATAGCAGGTGGCTGGCGTCGTGCTTTCACGTGTCTTATAGCGACAAAGTCACAAGCTGTAAGCAAAGTTAAATGCTGCTAAAAGTTGTTCTTTTGCTAATTTGTGAAGCTTAATAGAAGTTATAAGCGAAGTTGAATATTGTTAAGTGTTATTCCACAGCTCTGTTTAGCTTTTAGGCTGTATTCCTTTTATCCTTGCCCTCACTGTCCTTTCGTCACACACACACACACACACACACACACACCCCCACACACACACACACACACAAACACACAGAGACACACAGACACCGGGACAGTTCTTGACTCCTTTTCGGTTTGATTGCCTGGATTTTGTTTGGTTTTGTTGTTGCTTTGTTTCCTTGGTGTGCCTGAAGTGTCCAGTCAGGAGCAGAGTGACTCTTGCCAAGGAACTCTGTGGTGCTGTCACTTAATATTAAAGCTGTTTTATGCTACTCCCCTGCTGGGGATTTTTAAAGTGCTCTCAAGCCCTCCTTCATAAGAGGGTGAAGGAGCCCTGGCCAAGCTCTGGCCCTGGGGGCACAGGGATGCTGCTAGGGGGTCCCTGTCTCCCTGTTCCAACTGTGACGGCCCTGAGCCCCTGTCCCCGTGTCAGGCTCTGGGCTTGATCTCCTCAAACATCCTCAGCGGGAGGCTGCAGCGCTAGGGGCAGGGGGACCCAGAGGGACACGGGATGCCACCGGGCACGAGCAGCTTTGGACTTCTCTGGGAGGAACTGTGAGTGGGAGCTGGCTTGAAGTGACCTCCCCAGTAAGGTCACAGAGCCCCTGAGATGTCACACTGCCTCCTGGGATGTCACAGCCCACCCTGAGATCTCACAAATCCCCCTTGTGATGTCACAGAGCCAGTGCTGCTCTGTCACTCTGGGATGTCATACAGTTGCGCTGTGATGGCACAGAAGACTCTGGCATCACAAAGTCAGCCCGTGTCACAATCCTCTAGTGCAAGCGGGAATCATGACAGTTCATTTTCCCCATCTCAGAATTAGCAGAAGTAGATAGGCTTATCATGAGAAACCGAATGCGATAAACATGTTAGAAATGCAAGGCTCCAAGTTATTAATTTTTAATTTAATAAAAGTTATTAAGTGTACCAAATATAAACTTTGAGAAAAATGAAAAAAAGCCACTATAAAAAAAAGTCAATGTGGAGCCCGGGATTGCCACCGGGTGAGACACAGGTTTGACAGCTGCAGCAGAGGGTCCTCTATGCTTCACACCGACCATCCTGTCTGACCCATTTTTATACGATTTTCCTTGCCTGAGCCAGAGTCCCCTTTCTTCCTTTTCAAAGTGCACGTATTCATGTGGAGTTCTTTTCTCTGTGGCAAGTTGAACAATACGTGTCCGGAGAGTGATGAACACCTGTGTTTGCAGTCCCGGAATTCGGATTTGAGATGTACCTCCCTGATGGCTCTGACTATCTCGGTCTCGGATATTTATCGTGTATTTATCGTCCGGGTGTTTCTCGGACAACCTTGATGCATGATCCCTCTCTGGGCTGGCCACTTTCGTTCGCTTGTAAATAAAGTCCTCCCTCTCTCGTCCAGGTGGCTTTGACATGGTGTTGCAGTCGCAGTTGCTGGCTTGTGCGATTTAAAAACTTCTTATAAGAGTATAATTTAACAGCACATAACTATAAAAGAGACGACAATTTTACTTGCACGAATTATCCTATAGACATATAACAGTCCTAATGATTCCTTGAGGCCTTGCAGTGTCACAATGTTCTCCATGGTTCCACAGGCCCCACAGTGTCATGTGACTCCTCTGTTCCATGAGTCCTGCAATGTCACAATGGACCTTTGGACCAATGGACCATGGGGCTTTGCAGTGTCACAACGCTCTCCTTTGGCTCCACAGGGTCACAATGGAGCACTGATTACAGGCAGCCTCTCTGTGTTACCCTGGAGCTTTGTTTCTGTGGGGTCTCGCAGTGTCCCAATGGAGCCTTGGCTGGATGGGGCCTCACAGTGTCACAATGATGCCTACATTCCACTGAGGCACACGGCGTCACTAGGGTCCCCTTGCTTCCATGAGGCCCAGCAATGTCACAGTGGTGTCCATGAATCCATGAGGACTCACAGTATCCCAATGGTCTCTTGATCTCACATGGTCCCACAGTGTCCCAATGGTCCCTTGGTCTCACAAGGCCCCACAGTGTCCCAATGGTCACTTCTTCTCACATGGCCCCACAGTGTAACAATGGTCCCTTGGTTCCATGGTTCCTGGTCTGGTGCATTCCCCTTTCCCCTTCTCAGGCCACCCTGCCAGCTGAGAAATGCTCACTGGGCCAGGGCCTTGGCCAGCAGCCCCTGGGCTCAGCTCCTCTGGAGCTCATCACAGACACTGTCTGCTCCAGGCTCAACCCTTCATCCCCTGGGGAGATGCCAAAGCCTCCACAGGGAGCATTTCCCTTTGCTCAGGGGAATTTCTCACAGGTGCCTTGTAGTGACTCTTTGTGTCTGTGTGCACACAGGAGTGCCTGTGCTCAGGGAAATGTGGCAGAAATGCTGCTCTCTGAGGGCTTTGATTGCCTTGGATAGCTGAGCCAGTCAGGCCTGGAAGTAAGGTTAAGTCATGTCACCCTGATTCTTAAGATTTTCTAAAGCCTTCTGAGTTTCCATTCTGTTGGAGAACCTTCCCACACAATTTCTGTCAACAACATATTGTTTACAATCTTTTATGGGGCTGGACAAACTTGATGTACTAGTGCTTTGTCCAATGTCTTTGGACAGGTGGTCCATTCACTCTCCAATCCAATGTCACCTTTGGGAAAGTATAAAAGTTGGAGTCAGAGAATAAACTTTTCTCTTTACCTTGAAAATAGCAGGTGGCTCGCGTCGTGCTTTCACGTGTCTTATAGCGACAAAGTCACAAGCTGTAAGCAAAGTTAAATGCTGCTAAGAGTTGTTCTTTTGCTAATTTGTGAAGCTTAATAGAAGTTATAAGCAAAGTTGAATATTGTTAAGTGTTATTCCACAGCTCTGTTTAGCTTTTAGGCTGTATTCCTTTTATCCTTGCCCTCACTGTCCTTTTGTCACACACACACACACACACACACACACACACACCCACACACACACACACACACACAAACACACAGAGACACACAGACACCGGGACAGTTCTTGACTCCTTTTCGGTTTGATTGCCTGGATTTTGTTTGGTTTTGTTGTTGCTTTGTTTCCTTGGTGTGCCTGAAGTGTCCAGTCAGGAGCAGAGTGACTCTTGCCAAGGAACTCTGTGGTGCTGTCACTTAATATTAAAGCTGTTTTATGCTACTCCCCTGCTGGGGATTTTTAAAGTGCTCTCAAGCCCTCCTTCATAAGAGGGTGAAGGAGCCCTGGCCAAGCTCTGGCCCTGGGGGCACAGGGATGCTGCTAGGGGGTCCCTGTCTCCCTGTTCCAACTGTGACGGCCCTGAGCCCCTGTCCCCGTGTCAGGCTCTGGGCTTGATCTCCTCAAACATCCTCAGCGGGAGGCTGCAGCGCTAGGGGCAGGGGGACCCAGAGGGACACGGGATGCCACCGGGCACGAGCAGCTTTGGACTTCTCTGGGAGGAACTGTGAGTGGGAGCTGGCTTGAAGTGACCTCCCCAGTAAGGTCACAGAGCCCCTGAGATGTCACACTGCCTCCTGGGATGTCACAGCCCACCCTGAGATCTCACAAATCCCCCTTGTGATGTCACAGAGCCAGTGCTGCTCTGTCACTCTGGGATGTCATACAGTTGCGCTGTGATGGCACAGAAGACTCTGGCATCACAAAGTCAGCCCGTGTCACAATCCTCTAGTGCAAGCGGGAATCATGACAGTTCATTTTCCCCATCTCAGAATTAGCAGAAGTAGATAGGCTTATCATGAGAAACCGAATGCGATAAACATGTTAGAAATGCAAGGCTCCAAGTTATTAATTTTTAATTTAATAAAAGTTATTAAGTGTACCAAATATAAACTTTGAGAAAAATGAAAAAAAGCCACTATAAAAAAAAGTCAATGTGGAGCCCGGGATTGCCACCGGGTGAGACACAGGTTTGACAGCTGCAGCAGAGGGTCCTCTATGCTTCACACCGACCATCCTGTCTGACCCATTTTTATACGATTTTCCTTGCCTGAGCCAGAGTCCCCTTTCTTCCTTTTCAAAGTGCACGTATTCATGTGGAGTTCTTTTCTCTGTGGCAAGTTGAACAATACGTGTCCGGAGAGTGATGAACACCTGTGTTTGCAGTCCCGGAATTCGGATTTGAGATGTACCTCCCTGATGGCTCTGACTATCTCGGTCTCGGATATTTATCGTGTATTTATCGTCCGGGTGTTTCTCGGACAACCTTGATGCATGATCCCTCTCTGGGCTGGCCACTTTCGTTCGCTTGTAAATAAAGTCCTCCCTCTCTCGTCCAGGTGGCTTTGACATGGTGTTGCAGTCGCAGTTGCTGGCTTGTGCGATTTAAAAACTTCTTATAAGAGTATAATTTAACAGCACATAACTATAAAAGAGACGACAATTTTACTTGCACGAATTATCCTATAGACATATAACAGTCCTAATGATTCCTTGAGGCCTTGCAGTGTCACAATGTTCTCCATGGTTCCACAGGCCCCACAGTGTCATGTGACTCCTCTGTTCCATGAGTCCTGCAATGTCACAATGGACCTTTGGACCAATGGACCATGGGGCTTTGCAGTGTCACAACGCTCTCCTTTGGCTCCACAGGGTCACAATGGAGCACTGATTACAGGCAGCCTCTCTGTGTTACCCTGGAGCTTTGTTTCTGTGGGGTCTCGCAGTGTCCCAATGGAGCCTTGGCTGGATGGGGCCTCACAGTGTCACAATGATGCCTACATTCCACTGAGGCACACGGCGTCACTAGGGTCCCCTTGCTTCCATGAGGCCCAGCAATGTCACAGTGGTGTCCATGAATCCATGAGGACTCACAGTATCCCAATGGTCTCTTGATCTCACATGGTCCCACAGTGTCCCAATGGTCCCTTGGTCTCACAAGGCCCCACAGTGTCCCAATGGTCACTTCTTCTCACATGGCCCCACAGTGTAACAATGGTCCCTTGGTTCCATGGTTCCTGGTCTGGTGCATTCCCCTTTCCCCTTCTCAGGCCACCCTGCCAGCTGAGAAATGCTCACTGGGCCAGGGCCTTGGCCAGCAGCCCCTGGGCTCAGCTCCTCTGGAGCTCATCACAGACACTGTCTGCTCCAGGCTCAACCCTTCATCCCCTGGGGAGATGCCAAAGCCTCCACAGGGAGCATTTCCCTTTGCTCAGGGGAATTTCTCACAGGTGCCTTGTAGTGACTCTTTGTGTCTGTGTGCACACAGGAGTGCCTGTGCTCAGGGAAATGTGGCAGAAATGCTGCTCTCTGAGGGCTTTGATTGCCTTGGATAGCTGAGCCAGTCAGGCCTGGAAGTAAGGTTAAGTCATGTCACCCTGATTCTTAAGATTTTCTAAAGCCTTCTGAGTTTCCATTCTGTTGGAGAACCTTCCCACACAATTTCTGTCAACAACATATTGTTTACAATCTTTTATGGGGCTGGACAAACTTGATGTACTAGTGCTTTGTCCAATGTCTTTGGACAGGTGGTCCATTCACTCTCCAATCCAATGTCACCTTTGGGAAAGTATAAAAGTTGGAGTCAGAGAATAAACTTTTCTCTTTACCTTGAAAATAGCAGGTGGCTCGCGTCGTGCTTTCACGTGTCTTATAGCGACAAAGTCACAAGCTGTAAGCAAAGTTAAATGCTGCTAAGAGTTGTTCTTTTGCTAATTTGTGAAGCTTAATAGAAGTTATAAGCAAAGTTGAATATTGTTAAGTGTTATTCCACAGCTCTGTTTAGCTTTTAGGCTGTATTCCTTTTATCCTTGCCCTCACTGTCCTTTTGTCACACACACACACACACACACACACACACACCCACACACACACACACACACACAAACACACAGAGACACACAGACACCGGGACAGTTCTTGACTCCTTTTTGGTTTGATTGCCTGGATTTTGTTTGGTTTTGTTGTTGCTTTGTTTCCTTGGTGTGCCTGAAGTGTCCAGTCAGGAGCAGAGTGACTCTTGCCAAGGAACTCTGTGGTGCTGTCAGTTAATATTAAAGCTGTTTTATGCTACTCCCCTGCTGGGGATTTTTAAAGTGCTCTCAAGCCCTCCTTCATAAGAGGGTGAAGGAGCCCTGGCCAAGCTCTGGCCCTGGGGGCACAGGGATGCTGCTAGGGGGTCCCTGTCTCCCTGTTCCAACTGTGACGGCCCTGAGTCCCTGTCCCCGTGTCAGGCTCTGGGCTTGATCTCCTCGAACATCCTCAGGGGGAGGCTGCAGCGCCAGGGCCAGGGAGACCCAGAGGGACACGGGATGCCACCGGGCACGAGCAGCTTTGGACTTCTCTGGGAGGAACTGTGAGTGGGAGCTGGCTTGAAGTGACCTCCCCAGTAAGGTCACAGAGCCCCTGAGATGTCACACTGCCTCCTGGGATGTCACAGCCCACCCTGAGATCTCACAAATCCCCCTTGTGATGTCACAGAGCCAGTGCTGCTCTAGCACTCTGGGATGTCATACAGTTGCGCTGTGATGGCACAGAAGACTCTGGCATCACAAAGTCAGCCCGTGTCACAATCCTCTAGTGCAAGCGGGAATCATGACAGTTCATTTTCCCCATCTCAGAATTAGCAGAAGTAGATAGGCTTATCATGAGAAACCGAATGTGATGAACATGTTAGAAATGCAAGGCTCCAAGTTATTAATTTTTAATTTAATAAAAGTTATTAAGTGTACCAAATATAAACTTTGAGAAAAATGAAAAAAAGACACTATAAAAAAAAGTCAATGTGGAGCCCGGGATTGCCACCGGGTGAGACACAGGTTTGACAGCTGCAGCAGAGGGTCCTCTATGCTTCACACCGACCGTCCTGTCTGACCCATTTTTATACGATTTTCCTTGCCTGAGCCAGAGTCCCCTTTCTTCCTTTTCAAAGTGCATGTATTCATGTGGAGTTCTTTTCTCTGTGGCAAGTTGAACAATACGTGTCCGGAGAGTGATGAACACCTGTGTTTGCAGTCCCGGAATTCGGATTTGAGATGTACCTCCCTGATGGCTCTGACTATCTCGGTCTCGGATATTTATCGTGTATTTATCGTCCGGGTGTTTCTCGGACAACCTTGATGCATGATCCCTCTCTGGGCTGGCCACTTTCGTTCGCTTGTAAATAAAGTCCTCCCTCTCTCGTCCAGGTGGCTTTGACATGGTGTTGCAGTCGCAGTTGCTGGCTTGTGCGATTTAAAAACTTCCTATAAGAGTATAATTTAACAGCACATAACTATAAAAGAGACGACAATTTTATTTGCACGAATTATCCTATAGACATATAACAGTCCTAATGATTCCTTGAGGCCTTGCAGTGTCACAATGTTCTCCATGGTTCCACAGGCCCCACAGTGTCATGTGACTCCTCTGTTCCATGAGTCCTGCAATGTCACAATGGACCTTTGGACCAATGGACCATGGGGCTTTGCAGTGTCACAACGCTCTCCTTTGGCTCCACAGGGTCACAATGGAGCACTGATTACAGGCAGCCTCTCTGTGTTACCCTGGAGCTTTGTTTCCGTGGGGTCTCGCAGTGTCCCAATGGAGCCTTGGCTGGATGGGGCCTCACAGTGTCACAATGATGCCTACATTCCACTGAGGCACACGGCGTCACTAGGGTCCCCTTGCTTCCATGAGGCCCAGCAATGTCACAGTGGTGTCCATGAATCCATGAGGACTCACAGTATCCCAATGGTCTCTTGATCTCACATGGTCCCACAGTGTCCCAATGGTCCCTTGGTCTCACAAGGCCCCACAGTGTCCCAATGGTCACTTCTTCTCACATGGCCCCACAGTGTAACAATGGTCCCTTGGTTCCATGGTTCCTGGTCTGGTGCATTCCCCTCTCCCCTTCTCAGGCCGCCCTGCCAGCTGAGAAATGCTCACTGGGCCAGGGCCTTGGCCAGCAGCCCCTGGGCTCAGCTCCTCTGGAGCTCATCACAGACACTGTCTGCTCCAGGCTCAACCCTTCATCCCCTGGGGAGATGCCAAAGCCTCCACAGGGAACATTTCCCTTTGCTCAGGGGAATTTCTCACAGGTGCCTTGTAGTGACTCTTTGTGTCTGTGTGCACACAGGAGTGCCTGTGCTCAGGGAAATGTGGCAGAAATGCTGCTCTCTGAGGGCTTTGATTGCCTTGGATAGCTGAGCCAGTCAGGCCTGGAAGTAAGGTTAAGTCATGTCACCCTGATTCTTAAGATTTTCTAAAGCCTTCTGAGTTTCCATTCTGTTGGAGAACCTTCCCACACAATTTCTGTCAACAACATATTGTTTACAATCTTTTATGGGGCTGGACAAACTTGATGTACTAGTGCTTTGTCCAATGTCTTTGGACAGGTGGTCCATTCACTCTCCAATCCAATGTCACCTTTGGGAAAGTATAAAAGTTGGAGTCAGAGAATAAACTTTTCTCTTTACCTTGAAAATAGCAGGTGGCTCGCGTCGTGCTTTCACGTGTCTTATAGCGACAAAGTCACAAGCTGTAAGCAAAGTTAAATGCTGCTAAGAGTTGTTCTTTTGCTAATTTGTGAAGCTTAATAGAAGTTCTAAGCGAAGTTGAATATTGTTAAGTGTTATTCCACAGCTCTGTTTAGCTTTTAGGCTGTATTCCTTTTATCCTTGCCCTCACTGTCCTTTCGTCACACACACACACACACACACACACACAAACACACAGAGACACACAGACACCGGGACAGTTCTTGACTCCTTTTCGGTTTGATTGCCTGGATTTTGTTTGGTTTTGTTGTTGCTTTGTTTCCTTGGTGTGCCTGAAGTGTCCAGTCAGGAGCAGAGTGACTCTTGCCAAGGAACTCTGTGGTGCTGTCACTTAATATTAAAGCTGTTTTATGCTACTCCCCTGCTGGGGATTTTTAAAGTGCTCTCAAGCCCTCCTTCATAAGAGGGTGAAGGAGCCCTGGCCAAGCTCTGGCCCTGGGGGCACAGGGATGCTGCTAGGGGGTCCCTGTCTCCCTGTTCCAACTGTGACGGCCCTGAGCCCCTGTCCCCGTGTCAGGCTCTGGGCTTGATCTCCTCAAACATCCTCAGCGGGAGGCTGCAGCGCTAGGGGCAGGGGGACCCAGAGGGACACGGGATGCCACCGGGCACGAGCAGCTTTGGACTTCTCTGGGAGGAACTGTGAGTGGGAGCTGGCTTGAAGTGACCTCCCCAGTAAGGTCACAGAGCCCCTGAGATGTCACACTGCCTCCTGGGATGTCACAGCCCACCCTGAGATCTCACAAATCCCCCTTGTGATGTCACAGAGCCAGTGCTGCTCTGTCACTCTGGGATGTCATACAGTTGCGCTGTGATGGCACAGAAGACTCTGGCATCACAAAGTCAGCCCGTGTCACAATCCTCTAGTGCAAGCGGGAATCATGACAGTTCATTTTCCCCATCTCAGAATTAGCAGAAGTAGATAGGCTTATCATGAGAAACCGAATGCGATAAACATGTTAGAAATGCAAGGCTCCAAGTTATTAATTTTTAATTTAATAAAAGTTATTAAGTGTACCAAATATAAACTTTGAGAAAAATGAATAAAAGCCACTATAAAAAAAAGTCAATGTGGAGCCCGGGATTGCCACCGGGTGAGACACAGGTTGGACAGCTGCAGCAGAGGGTCCTCTATGCTTCACACCGACCGTCCTGTCTGACCCATTTTTATACGATTTTCCTTGCCTGAGCCAGAGTCCCCTTTCTTCCTTTTCAAAGTGCATGTATTCATGTGGAGTTCTTTTCTCTGTGGCAAGTTGAACAATACGTGTCCGGAGAGTGATGAACACCTGTGTTTGCAGTCCCGGAATTCGGATTTGAGATGTACCTCCCTGATGGCTCTGACTATCTCGGTCTCGGATATTTATCGTGTATTTATCGTCCGGGTGTTTCTCGGACAACCTTGATGCATGATCCCTCTCTGGGCTGGCCACTTTCGTTCGCTTGTAAATAAAGTCCTCCCTCTCTCGTCCAGGTGGCTTTGACATGGTGTTGCAGTCGCAGTTGCTGGCTTGTGCGATTTAAAAACTTCCTATAAGAGTATAATTTAACAGCACATAACTATAAAAGAGACGACAATTTTATTTGCACGAATTATCCTATAGACATATAACAGTCCTAATGATTCCTTGAGGCCTTGCAGTGTCACAATGTTCTCCATGGTTCCACAGGCCCCACAGTGTCATGTGACTCCTCTGTTCCATGAGTCCTGCAATGTCACAATGGACCTTTGGACCAATGGACCATGGGGCTTTGCAGTGTCACAACGCTCTCCTTTGGCTCCACAGGGTCACAATGGAGCACTGATTACAGGCAGCCTCTCTGTGTTACCCTGGAGCTTTGTTTCCGTGGGGTCTCGCAGTGTCCCAATGGAGCCTTGGCTGGATGGGGCCTCACAGTGTCACAATGATGCCTACATTCCACTGAGGCACACGGCGTCACTAGGGTCCCCTTGCTTCCATGAGGCCCAGCAATGTCACAGTGGTGTCCATGAATCCATGAGGACTCACAGTATCCCAATGGTCTCTTGATCTCACATGGTCCCACAGTGTCCCAATGGTCCCTTGGTCTCACAAGGCCCCACAGTGTCCCAATGGTCACTTCTTCTCACATGGCCCCACAGTGTAACAATGGTCCCTTGGTTCCATGGTTCCTGGTCTGGTGCATTCCCCTTTCCCCTTCTCAGGCCACCCTGCCAGCTGAGAAATGCTCACTGGGCCAGGGCCTTGGCCAGCAGCCCCTGGGCTCAGCTCCTCTGGAGCTCATCACAGACACTGTCTGCTCCAGGCTCAACCCTTCATCCCCTGGGGAGATGCCAAAGCCTCCACAGGGAACATTTCCCTTTGCTCAGGGGAATTTCTCACAGGTGCCTTGTAGTGACTCTTTGTGTCTGTGTGCACACAGGAGTGCCTGTGCTCAGGGAAATGTGGCAGAAATGCTGCTCTCTGAGGGCTTTGATTGCCTTGGATAGCTGAGCCAGTCAGGCCTGGAAGTAAGGTTAAGTCATGTCACCCTGATTCTTAAGATTTTCTAAAGCCTTCTGAGTTTCCATTCTGTTGGAGAACCTTCCCACACAATTTCTGTCAACAACATATTGTTTACAATCTTTTATGGGGCTGGACAAACTTGATGTACTAGTGCTTTGTCCAATGTCTTTGGACAGGTGGTCCATTCACTCTCCAATCCAATGTCACCTTTGGGAAAGTATAAAAGTTGGAGTCAGAGAATAAACTTTTCTCTTTACCTTGAAAATAGCAGGTGGCTCGCGTCGTGCTTTCACGTGTCTTATAGCGACAAAGTCACAAGCTGTAAGCAAAGTTAAATGCTGCTAAGAGTTGTTCTTTTGCTAATTTGTGAAGCTTAATAGAAGTTCTAAGCGAAGTTGAATATTGTTAAGTGTTATTCCACAGCTCTGTTTAGCTTTTAGGCTGTATTCCTTTTATCCTTGCCCTCACTGTCCTTTCGTCACACACACACACACACACACACACACAAACACACAGAGACACACAGACACCGGGACAGTTCTTGACTCCTTTTCGGTTTGATTGCCTGGATTTTGTTTGGTTTTGTTGTTGCTTTGTTTCCTTGGTGTGCCTGAAGTGTCCAGTCAGGAGCAGAGTGACTCTTGCCAAGGAACTCTGTGGTGCTGTCACTTAATATTAAAGCTGTTTTATGCTACTCCCCTGCTGGGGATTTTTAAAGTGCTCTCAAGCCCTCCTTCATAAGAGGGTGAAGGAGCCCTGGCCAAGCTCTGGCCCTGGGGGCACAGGGATGCTGCTAGGGGGTCCCTGTCTCCCTGTTCCAACTGTGACGGCCCTGAGCCCCTGTCCCCGTGTCAGGCTCTGGGCTTGATCTCCTCAAACATCCTCAGCGGGAGGCTGCAGCGCTAGGGGCAGGGGGACCCAGAGGGACACGGGATGCCACCGGGCACGAGCAGCTTTGGACTTCTCTGGGAGGAACTGTGAGTGGGAGCTGGCTTGAAGTGACCTCCCCAGTAAGGTCACAGAGCCCCTGAGATGTCACACTGCCTCCTGGGATGTCACAGCCCACCCTGAGATCTCACAAATCCCCCTTGTGATGTCACAGAGCCAGTGCTGCTCTGTCACTCTGGGATGTCATACAGTTGCGCTGTGATGGCACAGAAGACTCTGGCATCACAAAGTCAGCCCGTGTCACAATCCTCTAGTGCAAGCGGGAATCATGACAGTTCATTTTCCCCATCTCAGAATTAGCAGAAGTAGATAGGCTTATCATGAGAAACCGAATGCGATAAACATGTTAGAAATGCAAGGCTCCAAGTTATTAATTTTTAATTTAATAAAAGTTATTAAGTGTACCAAATATAAACTTTGAGAAAAATGAAAAAAAGCCACTATAAAAAAAAGTCAATGTGGAGCCCGGGATTGCCACCGGGTGAGACACAGGTTGGACAGCTGCAGCAGAGGGTCCTCTATGCTTCACACCGACCGTCCTGTCTGACCCATTTTTATACGATTTTCCTTGCCTGAGCCAGAGTCCCCTTTCTTCCTTTTCAAAGTGCATGTATTCATGTGGAGTTCTTTTCTCTGTGGCAAGTTGAACAATACGTGTCCGGAGAGTGATGAACACCTGTGTTTGCAGTCCCGGAATTCGGATTTGAGATGTACCTCCCTGATGGCTCTGACTATCTCGGTCTCGGATATTTATCGTGTATTTATCGTCCGGGTGTTTCTCGGACAACCTTGATGCATGATCCCTCTCTGGGCTGGCCACTTTCATTCGCTTGTAAATAAAGTCCTCCCTCTCTCGTCCAGGTGGCTTTGACATGGTGTTGCAGTCGCAGTTGCTGGCTTGTGCGATTTAAAACCTTCTTATAAGAGTATAATTTAACAGCACATAACTATAAAAGAGACGACAATTTTACTTGCACGAATTATCCTATAGACATATAACAGTCCTAATGATTCCTTGAGGCCTTGCAGTGTCACAATGTTCTCCATGGTTCCACAGGCCCCACAGTGTCATGTGACTCCTCTGTTCCATGAGTCCTGCAATGTCACAATGGACCTTTGGACCAATGGACCATGGGGCTTTGCAGTGTCACAACGCTCTCCTTTGGCTCCACAGGGTCACAATGGAGCACTGATTACAGGCAGCCTCTCTGTGTTACCCTGGAGCTTTGTTTCCGTGGGGTCTCGCAGTGTCCCAATGGAGCCTTGGCTGGATGGGGCCTCACAGTGTCACAATGATGCCTACATTCCACTGAGGCACACGGCGTCACTAGGGTCCCCTTGCTTCCATGAGGCCCAGCAATGTCACAGTGGTGTCCATGAATCCATGAGGACTCACAGTATCCCAATGGTCTCTTGATCTCACATGGTCCCACAGTGTCCCAATGGTCCCTTGGTCTCACAAGGCCCCACAGTGTCCCAATGGTCACTTCTTCTCACATGGCCCCACAGTGTAACAATGGTCCCTTGGTTCCATGGTTCCTGGTCTGGTGCATTCCCCTTTCCCCTTCTCAGGCCACCCTGCCAGCTGAGAAATGCTCACTGGGCCAGGGCCTTGGCCAGCAGCCCCTGGGCTCAGCTCCTCTGGAGCTCATCACAGACACTGTCTGCTCCAGGCTCAACCCTTCATCCCCTGGGGAGATGCCAAAGCCTCCACAGGGAACATTTCCCTTTGCTCAGGGGAATTTCTCACAGGTGCCTTGTAGTGACTCTTTGTGTCTGTGTGCACACAGGAGTGCCTGTGCTCAGGGAAATGTGGCAGAAATGCTGCTCTCTGAGGGCTTTGATTGCCTTGGATAGCTGAGCCAGTCAGGCCTGGAAGTAAGGTTAAGTCATGTCACCCTGATTCTTAAGATTTTCTAAAGCCTTCTGAGTTTCCATTCTGTTGGAGAACCTTCCCACACAATTTCTGTCAACAACATATTGTTTACAATCTTTTATGGGGCTGGACAAACTTGATGTACTAGTGCTTTGTCCAATGTCTTTGGACAGGTGGTCCATTCACTCTCCAATCCAATGTCACCTTTGGGAAAGTATAAAAGTTGGAGTCAGAGAATAAACTTTTCTCTTTACCTTGAAAATAGCAGGTGGCTCGCGTCGTGCTTTCACGTGTCTTATAGCGACAAAGTCACAAGCTGTAAGCAAAGTTAAATGCTGCTAAGAGTTGTTCTTTTGCTAATTTGTGAAGCTTAATAGAAGTTATAAGCAAAGTTGAATATTGTTAAGTGTTATTCCACAGCTCTGTTTAGCTTTTAGGCTGTATTCCTTTTATCCTTGCCCTCACTGTCCTTTCGTCACACACACACACACACACACACACACACCCACACACACACACACACACACAAACACACAGAGACACACAGACACCGGGACAGTTCTTGACTCCTTTTTGGTTTGATTGCCTGGATTTTGTTTGGTTTTGTTGTTGCTTTGTTTCCTTGGTGTGCCTGAAGTGTCCAGTCAGGAGCAGAGTGACTCTTGCCAAGGAACTCTGTGGTGCTGTCACTTAATATTAAAGCTGTTTTATGCTACTCCCCTGCTGGGGATTTTTAAAGTGCTCTCAAGCCCTCCTTCATAAGAGGGTGAAGGAGCCCTGGCCAAGCTCTGGCCCTGGGGGCACAGGGATGCTGCTAGGGGGTCCCTGTCTCCCTGTTCCAACTGTGACGGCCCTGAGTCCCTGTCCCCGTGTCAGGCTCTGGGCTTGATCTCCTCGAACATCCTCAGCAGGGGGCTGCAGCGCCAGGGGCAGGGGGACCCAGAGGGACACGGGATGCCACCGGGCACGAGCAGCTTTGGACTTCTCTGGGAGGAACTGTGAGTGGGAGCTGGCTTGAAGTGACCTCCCCAGTAAGGTCACAGAGCCCCTGAGATGTCACACTGCCTCCTGGGATGTCACAGCCCACCCTGAGATCTCACAAATCCCCCTTGTGATGTCACAGAGCCAGTGCTGCTCTAGCACTCTGGGATGTCATACAGTTGCGCTGTGATGGCACAGAAGACTCTGGCATCACAAAGTCAGCCCGTGTCACAATCCTCTAGTGCAAGCGGGAATCATGACAGTTCATTTTCCCCATCTCAGAATTAGCAGAAGTAGATAGGCTTATCATGAGAAACCGAATGTGATGAACATGTTAGAAATGCAAGGCTCCAAGTTATTAATTTTTAATTTAATAAAAGTTATTAAGTGTACCAAATATAAACTTTGAGAAAAATGAAAAAAAGCCACTATAAAAAAAAGTCAATGTGGAGCCCGGGATTGCCACCGGGTGAGACACAGGTTTGACAGCTGCAGCAGAGGGTCCTCTATGCTTCACACCGACCGTCCTGTCTGACCCATTTTTATACGATTTTCCTTGCCTGAGCCAGAGTCCCCTTTCTTCCTTTTCAAAGTGCATGTATTCATGTGGAGTTCTTTTCTCTGTGGCAAGTTGAACAATACGTGTCCGGAGAGTGATGAACACCTGTGTTTGCAGTCCCGGAATTCGGATTTGAGATGTACCTCCCTGATGGCTCTGACTATCTCGGTCTCGGATATTTATCGTGTATTTATCGTCCGGGTGTTTCTCGGACAACCTTGATGCATGATCCCTCTCTGGGCTGGCCACTTTCGTTCGCTTGGAAATAAAGTCCTCCCTCTCTCGTCCAGGTGGCTTTGACATGGTGTTGCAGTCGCAGTTGCTGGCTTGTGCGATTTAAAAACTTCCTATAAGAGTATAATTTAACAGCACATAACTATAAAAGAGACGACAATTTTATTTGCACGAATTATCCTATAGACATATAACAGTCCTAATGATTCCTTGAGGCCTTGCAGTGTCACAATGTTCTCCATGGTTCCACAGGCCCCACAGTGTCATGTGACTCCTCTGTTCCATGAGTCCTGCAATGTCACAATGGACCTTTGGACCAATGGACCATGGGGCTTTGCAGTGTCACAACGCTCTCCTTTGGCTCCACAGGGTCACAATGGAGCACTGATTACAGGCAGCCTCTCTGTGTTACCCTGGAGCTTTGTTTCCGTGGGGTCTCGCAGTGTCCCAATGGAGCCTTGGCTGGATGGGGCCTCACAGTGTCACAATGATGCCTACATTCCACTGAGGCACACGGCGTCACTAGGGTCCCCTTGCTTCCATGAGGCCCAGCAATGTCACAGTGGTGTCCATGAATCCATGAGGACTCACAGTATCCCAATGGTCTCTTGATCTCACATGGTCCCACAGTGTCCCAATGGTCCCTTGGGGTCACAAGGCCCCACAGTGTCCCAATGTTCACTTCTTCTCACATGGCCCCACAGTGTAACAATGGTCCCTTGGTTCCATGGTTCCTGGTCTGGTGCATTCCCCTCTCCCCTTCTCAGGCCGCCCTGCCAGCTGAGAAATGCTCACTGGGCCAGGGCCTTGGCCAGCAGCCCCTGGGCTCAGCTCCTCTGGAGCTCATCACAGACACTGTCTGCTCCAGGCTCAACCCTTCATCCCCTGGGGAGATGCCAAAGCCTCCACAGGGAACATTTCCCTTTGCTCAGGGGAATTTCTCACAGGTGCCTTGTAGTGACTCTTTGTGTCTGTGTGCACACAGGAGTGCCTGTGCTCAGGGAAATGTGGCAGAAATGCTGCTCTCTGAGGGCTTTGATTGCCTTGGATAGCTGAGCCAGTCAGGCCTGGAAGTAAGGTTAAGTCATGTCACCCTGATTCTTAAGATTTTCTAAAGCCTTCTGAGTTTCCATTCTGTTGGAGAACCTTCCCACACAATTTCTGTCAACAACATATTGTTTACAATCTTTTATGGGGCTGGACAAACTTGATGTACTAGTGCTTTGTCCAATGTCTTTGGACAGGTGGTCCATTCACTCTCCAATCCAATGTCACCTTTGGGAAAGTATAAAAGTTGGAGTCAGAGAATAAACTTTTCTCTTTACCTTGAAAATAGCAGGTGGCTCGCGTCGTGCTTTCACGTGTCTTATAGCGACAAAGTCACAAGATGTAAGCAAAGTTAAATGCTGCTAAGAGTTGTTCTTTTGCTAATTTGTGAAGCTTAATAGAAGTTATAAGCAAAGTTGAATATTGTTAAGTGTTATTCCACAGCTCTGTTTAGCTTTTAGGCTGTATTCCTTTTATCCTTGCCCTCACTGTCCTTTCGTCACACACACACACACACACACACACACACACACACAAACACACAGAGACACACAGACACCGGGACAGTTCTTGACTCCTTTTCGGTTTGATTGCCTGGATTTTGTTTGGTTTTGTTGTTGCTTTGTTTCCTTGGTGTGCCTGAAGTGTCCAGTCAGGAGCAGAGTGACTCTTGCCAAGGAACTCTGTGGTGCTGTCACTTAATATTAAAGCTGTTTTATGCTACTCCCCTGCTGGGGATTTTTAAAGTGCTCTCAAGCCCTCCTTCATAAGAGGGTGAAGGAGCCCTGGCCAAGCTCTGGCCCTGGGGGCACAGGGATGCTGCTAGGGGGTCCCTGTCTCCCTGTTCCAACTGTGACGGCCCTGAGTCCCTGTCCCCGTGTCAGGCTCTGGGCTTGATCTCCTCGAACATCCTCAGCAGGGGGCTGCAGCGCTAGGGGCAGGGGGACCCAGAGGGACACGGGATGCCACCGGGCACGAGCAGCTTTGGACTTCTCTGGGAGGAACTGTGAGTGGGAGCTGGCTTGAAGTGACCTCCCCAGTAAGGTCACAGAGCCCCTGAGATGTCACACTGCCTCCTGGGATGTCACAGCCCACCCTGAGATCTCACAAATCCCCCTTGTGATGTCACAGAGCCAGTGCTGCTCTGTCACTCTGGGATGTCATACAGTTGCGCTGTGATGGCACAGAATACTCTGGCATTACAAAGTCAGCCCGTGTCACAATCCTCTAGTGCAAGCGGGAATCATGACAGTTCATTTTCCCCATCTCAGAATTAGCAGAAGTAGATAGGCTTATCATGAGAAACCGAATGTGATGAACATGTTAGAAATGCAAGGCTCCAAGTTATTAATTTTTAATTTAATAAAAGTTATTAAGTGTACCAAATATAAACTTTGACAAAAATGAAAAAAAGCCACTATAAAAAAAAGTCAATGTGGAGCCCGGGATTGCCACCGGGTGAGACACAGGTTTGACAGCTGCAGCAGAGGGTCCTCTATGCTTCACACCGACCGTCCTGTCTGACCCATTTTTATACGATTTTCCTTGCCTGAGCCAGAGTCCCCTTTCTTCCTTTTCAAAGTGCATGTATTCATGTGGAGTTCTTTTCTCTGTGGCAAGTTGAACAATACGTGTCCGGAGAGTGATGAACACCTGTGTTTGCAGTCCCGGAATTCGGATTTGAGATGTACCTCCCTCATGGCTCTGACTATCTCGGTCTCGGATATTTATCGTGTATTTATCGTCCGGGTGTTTCTCGGACAACCTTGATGCATGATCCCTCTCTGGGCTGGCCACTTTCGTTCGCTTGTAAATAAAGTCCTCCGTCTCTTGTCCAGGTGGCTTTGACATGGTGTTGCAATCGCTGTTGCTGGCTTGTGCGATTTAAAAACTTCCTATAAGAGTATAATTTAACAGCACATAACTATAAAAGAGACGACAATTTTATTTGCACGAATTATCCTATAGACATATAACAGTCCTAATGATTCCTTGAGGCCTTGCAGTGTCACAATGTTCTCCATGGTTCCACAGGCCCCACAGTGTCATGTGACTCCTCTGTTCCATGAGTCCTGCAATGTCACAATGGACCTTTGGACCAATGGACCATGGGGCTTTGCAGTGTCACAACGCTCTCCTTTGGCTCCACAGGGTCACAATGGAGCACTGATTACAGGCAGCCTCTCTGTGTTACCCTGGAGCTTTGTTTCTGTGGGGTCTCGCAGTGTCCCAATGGAGCCTTGGCTGGATGGGGCCTCACAGTGTCACAATGATGCCTACATTCCACTGAGGCACACGGCGTCACTAGGGTCCCCTTGCTTCCATGAGGCCCAGCAATGTCACAGTGGTGTCCATGAATCCATGAGGACTCACAGTATCCCAATGGTCTCTTGATCTCACATGGTCCCACAGTGTCCCAATGGTCCCTTGGGGTCACAAGGCCCCACAGTGTCCCAATGGTCACTTCTTCTCACATGGCCCCACAGTGTAACAATGGTCCCTTGGTTCCATGGTTCCTGGTCTGGTGCATTCCCCTTTCCCCTTCTCAGGCCACCCTGCCAGCTGAGAAATGCTCACTGGGCCAGGGCCTTGGCCAGCAGCCCCTGGGCTCAGCTCCTCTGGAGCTCATCACAGACACTGTCTGCTCCAGGCTCAACCCTTCATCCCCTGGGGAGATGCCAAAGCCTCCACAGGGAACATTTCCCTTTGCTCAGGGGAATTTCTCACAGGTGCCTTGTAGTGACTCTTTGTGTCTGTGTGCACACAGGAGTGCCTGTGCTCAGGGAAATGTGGCAGAAATGCTGCTCTCTGAGGGCTTTGATTGCCTTGGATAGCTGAGCCAGTCAGGCCTGGAAGTAAGGTTAAGTCATGTCACCCTGATTCTTAAGATTTTCTAAAGCCTTCTGAGTTTCCATTCTGTTGGAGAACCTTCCCACACAATTTCTGTCAACAACATATTGTTTACAATCTTTCATGGGGCTGGACAAACTTGATGTACTAGTGCTTTGTCCAATGTCTTTGGACAGGTGGTCCATTCACTCTCCAATCCAATGTCACCTTTGGGAAAGTATAAAAGTTGGAGTCAGAGAATAAACTTTTCTCTTTACCTTGAAAATAGCAGGTGGCTCGCGTCGTGCTTTCACGTGTCTTATAGCGACAAAGTCACAAGCTGTAAGCAAAGTTAAATGCTGCTAAGAGTTGTTCTTTTGCTAATTTGTGAAGCTTAATAGAAGTTATAAGCGAAGTTGAATATTGTTAAGTGTTATTCCACAGCTCTGTTTAGCTTTTAGGCTGTATTCCTTTTATCCTTGCCCTCACTGTCCTTTCGTCACACACACACACACACACACACACACACCCACACACACACACACACACACAAACACACAGAGACACACAGACACCGGGACAGTTCTTGACTCCTTTTTGGTTTGATTGCCTGGATTTTGTTTGGTTTTGTTGTTGCTTTGTTTCCTTGGTGTGCCTGAAGTGTCCAGTCAGGAGCAGAGTGACTCTTGCCAAGGAACTCTGTGGTGCTGTCACTTAATATTAAAGCTGTTTTATGCTACTCCCCTGCTGGGGATTTTTAAAGTGCTCTCAAGCCCTCCTTCATAAGAGGGTGAAGGAGCCCTGGCCAAGCTCTGGCCCTGGGGGCACAGGGATGCTGCTAGGGGGTCCCTGTCTCCCTGTTCCAACTGTGACGGCCCTGAGCCCCTGTCCCCGTGTCAGGCTCTGGGCTTGATCTCCTCGAACATCCTCAGGGGGAGGCTGCAGCGCCAGGGGCAGGGGGACCCAGAGGGACACGGGATGCCACCGGGCACGAGCAGCTTTGGACTTCTCTGGGAGGAACTGTGAGTGGGAGCTGGCTTGAAGTGACCTCCCCAGTAAGGTCACAGAGCCCCTGAGATGTCACACTGCCTCCTGGGATGTCACAGCCCACCCTGAGATCTCACAAATCCCCCTTGTGATGTCACAGAGCCAGTGCTGCTCTAGCACTCTGGGATGTCATACAGTTGCGCTGTGATGGCACAGAAGACTCTGGCATCACAAAGTCAGCCCGTGTCACAATCCTTTAGTGCAAGCGGGAATCATGACAGTTCATTTTCCCCATCTCAGAATTAGCAGAAGTAGATAGGCTTATCATGAGAAACCGAATGTGATGAACATGTTAGAAATGCAAGGCTCCAAGTTATTAATTTTTAATTTAATAAAAGTTATTAAGTGTACCAAATATAAACTTTGAGAAAAATGAAAAAAAGCCACTATAAAAAAAAGTCAATGTGGAGCCCGGGATTGCCACCGGGTGAGACACAGGTTGGACAGCTGCAGCAGAGGGTCCTCTATGCTTCACACCGACCGTCCTGTCTGACCCATTTTTATACGATTTTCCTTGCCTGAGCCAGAGTCCCCTTTCTTCCTTTTCAAAGTGCATGTATTCATGTGGAGTTCTTTTCTCTGTGGCAAGTTGAACAATACGTGTCCGGAGAGTGATGAACACCTGTGTTTGCAGTCCCGGAATTCGGATTTGAGATGTACCTCCCTGATGGCTCTGACTATCTCGGTCTCGGATATTTATCGTGTATTTATCGTCCGGGTGTTTCTCGGACAACCTTGATGCATGATCCCTCTCTGGGCTGGCCACTTTCGTTCGCTTGTAAATAAAGTCCTCCCTCTCTCGTCCAGGTGGCTTTGACATGGTGTTGCAGTCGCAGTTGCTGGCTTGTGCGATTTAAAAACTTCCTATAAGAGTATAATTTAACAGCACATAACTATAAAAGAGACGACAATTTTATTTGCACGAATTATCCTATAGACATATAACAGTCCTAATGATTCCTTGAGGCCTTGCAGTGTCACAATGTTCTCCATGGTTCCACAGGCCCCACAGTGTCATGTGACTCCTCTGTTCCATGAGTCCTGCAATGTCACAATGGACCTTTGGACCAATGGACCATGGGGCTTTGCAGTGTCACAACGCTCTCCTTTGGCTCCACAGGGTCACAATGGAGCACTGATTACAGGCAGCCTCTCTGTGTTACCCTGGAGCTTTGTTTCCGTGGGGTCTCGCAGTGTCCCAATGGAGCCTTGGCTGGATGGGGCCTCACAGTGTCACAATGATGCCTACATTCCACTGAGGCACACGGCGTCACTAGGGTCCCCTTGCTTCCATGAGGCCCAGCAATGTCACAGTGGTGTCCATGAATCCATGAGGACTCACAGTATCCCAATGGTCTCTTGATCTCACATGGTCCCACAGTGTCCCAATGGTCCCTTGGGGTCACAAGGCCCCACAGTGTCCCAATGGTCACTTCTTCTCACATGGCCCCACAGTGTAACAATGGTCCCTTGGTTCCATGGTTCCTGGTCTGGTGCATTCCCCTTTCCCCTTCTCAGGCCACCCTGCCAGCTGAGAAATGCTCACTGGGCCAGGGCCTTGGCCAGCAGCCCCTGGGCTCAGCTCCTCTGGAGCTCATCACAGACACTGTCTGCTCCAGGCTCAACCCTTCATCCCCTGGGGAGATGCCAAAGCCTCCACAGGGAACATTTCCCTTTGCTCAGGGGAATTTCTCACAGGTGCCTTGTAGTGACTCTTTGTGTCTGTGTGCACACAGGAGTGCCTGTGCTCAGGGAAATGTGGCAGAAATGCTGCTCTCTGAGGGCTTTGATTGCCTTGGATAGCTGAGCCAGTCAGGCCTGGAAGTAAGGTTAAGTCATGTCACCCTGATTCTTAAGATTTTCTAAAGCCTTCTGAGTTTCCATTCTGTTGGAGAACCTTCCCACACAATTTCTGTCAACAACATATTGTTTACAATCTTTCATGGGGCTGGACAAACTTGATGTACTAGTGCTTTGTCCAATGTCTTTGGACAGGTGGTCCATTCACTCTCCAATCCAATGTCACCTTTGGGAAAGTATAAAAGTTGGAGTCAGAGAATAAACTTTTCTCTTTACCTTGAAAATAGCAGGTGGCTCGCGTCGTGCTTTCACGTGTCTTATAGCGACAAAGTCACAAGCTGTAAGCAAAGTTAAATGCTGCTAAAAGTTGTTCTTTTGCTAATTTGTGAAGCTTAATAGAAGTTATAAGCGAAGTTGAATATTGTTAAGTGTTATTCCACAGCTCTGTTTAGCTTTTAGGCTGTATTCCTTTTATCCTTGCCCTCACTGTCCTTTCGTCACTCACACACACACACACACACACACACACACCCACACACACACACACACACAAACACACAGAGACACACAGACACCGGGACAGTTCTTGACTCCTTTTCGGTTTGATTGCCTGGATTTTGTTTGGTTTTCTTGTTGCTTTGTTTCCTTGGTGTGCCTGAAGTGTCCAGTCAGGAGCAGAGTGACTCTTGCCAAGGAACTCTGTGGTGCTGTCAGTTAATATTAAAGCTGTTTTATGCTACTCCCCTGCTGGGGATTTTTAAAGTGCTCTCAAGCCCTCCTTCATAAGAGGGTGAAGGAGCCCTGGCCAAGCTCTGGCCCTGGGGGCACAGGGATGCTGCTAGGGGGTCCCTGTCTCCCTGTTCCAACTGTGACGGCCCTGAGTCCCTGTCCCCGTGTCAGGCTCTGGGCTTGATCTCCTCGAACATCCTCAGCAGGGGGCTGCAGCGCCAGGGGCAGGGGGACCCAGAGGGACACGGGATGCCACCGGGCACGAGCAGCTTTGGACTTCTCTGGGAGGAACTGTGAGTGGGAGCTGGCTTGAAGTGACCTCCCCAGTAAGGTCACAGAACCCCTGAGATGTCACACTGCCTCCTGGGATGTCACAGCCCACCCTGAGATCTCACAAATCCCCCTTGTGATGTCACAGAGCCAGTGCTGCTCTATCACTCTGGGATGTCATACAGTTGCGCTGTGATGGCACAGAAGACTCTGGCATCACAAAGTCAGCCCATGTCACAATCCTTTAGTGCAAGCGGGAATCATGACAGTTCATTTTCCCCATCTCAGAATTAGCAGAAGTAGATAGGCTTATCATGAGAAACCGAATGTGATGAACATGTTAGAAATGCAAGGCTCCAAGTTATTAATTTTTAATTTAATAAAAGTTATTAAGTGTACCAAATATAAACTTTGAGAAAAATGAAAAAAAGCCACTATAAAAAAAAGTCAATGTGGAGCCCGGGATTGCCACCGGGTGAGACACAGGTTTGACAGCTGCAGCAGAGGGTCCTCTATGCTTCACACCGACCGTCCTGTCTGACCCATTTTTATACGATTTTCCTTGCCTGAGCCAGAGTCCCCTTTCTTCCTTTTCAAAGTGCATGTATTCATGTGGAGTTCTTTTCTCTGTGGCAAGTTGAACAATACGTGTCCGGAGAGTGATGAACACCTGTGTTTGCAGTCCCGGAATTCGGATTTGAGATGTACCTCCCTGATGGCTCTGACTATCTCGGTCTCGGATATTTATCGTGTATTTATCGTCCGGGTGTTTCTCGGACAACCTTGATGCATGATCCCTCTCTGGGCTGGCCACTTTCGTTCGCTTGTAAATAAAGTCCTCCCTCTCTCGTCCAGGTGGCTTTGACATGGTGTTGCAGTCGCTGTTGCTGGCTTGTGCGATTTAAAAACTTCCTATAAGAGTATAATTTAACAGCACATAACTATAAAAGAGACGACAATTTTATTTGCACGAATTATCCTATAGACATATAACAGTCCTAATGATTCCTTGAGGCCTTGCAGTGTCACAATGTTCTCCATGGTTCCACAGGCCCCACAGTGTCATGTGACTCCTCTGTTCCATGAGTCCTGCAATGTCACAATGGACCTTTGGACCAATGGACCATGGGGCTTTGCAGTGTCACAACGCTCTCCTTTGGCTCCACAGGGTCACAATGGAGCACTGATTACAGGCAGCCTCTCTGTGTTACCCTGGAGCTTTGTTTCTGTGGGGTCTCGCAGTGTCCCAATGGAGCCTTGGTTGGATGGGGCCTCACAGTGTCACAATGATGCCTACATTCCACTGAGGCACACGGCGTCACTAGGGTCCCCTTGCTTCCATGAGGCCCAGCAATGTCACAGTGGTGTCCATGAATCCATGAGGACTCACAGTATCCCAATGGTCTCTTGATCTCACATGGTCCCACAGTGTCCCAATGGTCCCTTGGTCTCACAAGGCCCCACAGTGTCCCAATGGTCACTTCTTCTCACATGGCCCCACAGTGTAACAATGGTCCCTTGGTTCCATGGTTCCTGGTCTGGTGCATTCCCCTTTCCCCTTCTCAGGCCACCCTGCCAGCTGAGAAATGCTCACTGGGCCAGGGCCTTGGCCAGCAGCCCCTGGGCTCAGCTCCTCTGGAGCTCATCACAGACACTGTCTGCTCCAGGCTCAACCCTTCATCCCCTGAGGAGATGCCAAAGCCTCCACAGGGAACATTTCCCTTTGCTCAGGGGAATTTCTCACAGGTGCCTTGTAGTGACTCTTTGTGTCTGTGTGCACACAGGAGTGCCTGTGCTCAGGGAAATGTGGCAGAAATGCTGCTCTCTGAGGGCTTTGATTGCCTTGGATAGCTGAGCCAGTCAGGCCTGGAAGTAAGGTTAAGTCATGTCACCCTGATTCTTAAGATTTTCTAAAGCCTTCTGAGTTTCCATTCTGTTGGAGAACCTTCCCACACAATTTCTGTCAACAACATATTGTTTACAATCTTTCATGGGGCTGGACAAACTTGATGTACTAGTGCTTTGTCCAATGTCTTTGGACAGGTGGTCCATTCACTCTCCAATCCAATGTCACCTTTGGGAAAGTATAAAAGTTGGAGTCAGAGAATAAACTTTTCTCTTTACCTTGAAAATAGCAGGTGGCTCGCGTCGTGCTTTCACGTGTCTTATAGCGACAAAGTCACAAGCTGTAAGCAAAGTTAAATGCTGCTAAGAGTTGTTCTTTTGCTAATTTGTGAAGCTTAATAGAAGTTATAAGCGAAGTTGAATATTGTTAAGTGTTATTCCACAGCTCTGTTTAGCTTTTAGGCTGTATTCCTTTTATCCTTGCCCTCACTGTCCTTTCGTCACACACACACACACACACACACACACACACACCCACACACACACACACACACAAACACACAGAGACACACAGACACCGGGACAGTTCTTGACTCCTTTTTGGTTTGATTGCCTGGATTTTGTTTGGTTTTGTTGTTGCTTTGTTTCCTTGGTGTGCCTGAAGTGTCCAGTCAGGAGCAGAGTGACTCTTGCCAAGGAACTCTGTGGTGCTGTCACTTAATATTAAAGCTGTTTTATGCTACTCCCCTGCTGGGGATTTTTAAAGTGCTCTCAAGCCCTCCTTCATAAGAGGGTGAAGGAGCCCTGGCCAAGCTCTGGCCCTGGGGGCACAGGGATGCTGCTAGGGGGTCCCTGTCTCCCTGTTCCAACTGTGACGGCCCTGAGTCCCTGTCCCCGTGTCAGGCTCTGGGCTTGATCTCCTCGAACATCCTCAGCAGGGGGCTGCAGCGCCAGGGGCAGGGGGACCCAGAGGGACACGGGATGCCACCGGGCACGAGCAGCTTTGGACTTCTCTGGGAGGAACTGTGAGTGGGAGCTGGCTTGAAGTGACCTCCCCAGTAAGGTCACAGAGCCCCTGAGATGTCACACTGCCTCCTGGGATGTCACAGCCCACCCTGAGATCTCACAAATCCCCCTTGTGATGTCACAGAGCCAGTGCTGCTCTAGCACTCTGGGATGTCATACAGTTGCGCTGTGATGGCACAGAAGACTCTGGCATCACAAAGTCAGCCCGTGTCACAATCCTTTAGTGCAAGCGGGAATCATGACAGTTCATTTTCCCCATCTCAGAATTAGCAGAAGTAGATAGGCTTATCATGAGAAACCGAATGTGATGAACATGTTAGAAATGCAAGGCTCCAAGTTATTAATTTTTAATTTAATAAAAGTTATTAAGTGTACCAAATATAAACTTTGAGAAAAATGAAAAAAAGCCACTATAAAAAAAAGTCAATGTGGAGCCCGGGATTGCCACCGGGTGAGACACAGGTTGGACAGCTGCAGCAGAGGGTCCTCTATGCTTCACACCGACCGTCCTGTCTGACCCATTTTTATACGATTTTCCTTGCCTGAGCCAGAGTCCCCTTTCTTCCTTTTCAAAGTGCATGTATTCATGTGGAGTTCTTTTCTCTGTGGCAAGTTGAACAATACGTGTCTGGAGAGTGATGAACAACCTGTGTTTGCAGTCCCGGAATTCGGATTTGAGATGTACCTCCCTGATGGCTCTGACTATCTCGGTCTCGGATATTTATCGTGTATTTATCGTCCGGGTGTTTCTCGGACAACCTTGATGCATGATCCCTCTCTGGGCTGGCCACTTTCGTTCGCTTGTAAATAAAGTCCTCCCTCTCTCGTCCAGGTGGCTTTGACATGGTGTTGCAGTCGCAGTTGCTGGCTTGTGCGATTTAAAAACTTCCTATAAGAGTATAATTTAACAGCACATAACTATAAAAGAGACGACAATTTTATTTGCACGAATTATCCTATAGACATATAACAGTCCTAATGATTCCTTGAGGCCTTGCAGTGTCACAATGTTCTCCATGGTTCCACAGGCCCCACAGTGTCATGTGACTCCTCTGTTCCATGAGTCCTGCAATGTCACAATGGACCTTTGGACCAATGGACCATGGGGCTTTGCAGTGTCACAACGCTCTCCTTTGGCTCCACAGGGTCACAATGGAGCACTGATTACAGGCAGCCTCTCTGTGTTACCCTGGAGCTTTGTTTCCGTGGGGTCTCGCAGTGTCCCAATGGAGCCTTGGCTGGATGGGGCCTCACAGTGTCACAATGATGCCTACATTCCACTGAGGCACACGGCGTCACTAGGGTCCCCTTGCTTCCATGAGGCCCAGCAATGTCACAGTGGTGTCCATGAATCCATGAGGACTCACAGTATCCCAATGGTCTCTTGATCTCACATGGTCCCACAGTGTCCCAATGGTCCCTTGGGGTCACAAGGCCCCACAGTGTCCCAATGGTCACTTCTTCTCACATGGCCCCACAGTGTAACAATGGTCCCTTGGTTCCATGGTTCCTGGTCTGGTGCATTCCCCTTTCCCCTTCTCAGGCCACCCTGCCAGCTGAGAAATGCTCACTGGGCCAGGGCCTTGGCCAGCAGCCCCTGGGCTCAGCTCCTCTGGAGCTCATCACAGACACTGTCTGCTCCAGGCTCAACCCTTCATCCCCTGGGGAGATGCCAAAGCCTCCACAGGGAACATTTCCCTTTGCTCAGGGGAATTTCTCACAGGTGCCTTGTAGTGACTCTTTGTGTCTGTGTGCACACAGGAGTGCCTGTGCTCAGGGAAATGTGGCAGAAATGCTGCTCTCTGAGGGCTTTGATTGCCTTGGATAGCTGAGCCAGTCAGGCCTGGAAGTAAGGTTAAGTCATGTCACCCTGATTCTTAAGATTTTCTAAAGCCTTCTGAGTTTCCATTCTGTTGGAGAACCTTCCCACACAATTTTTGTCAACAACATATTGTTTACAATCTTTCGTGGGGCTGGACAAACTTGATGTACTAGTGCTTTGTCCAATGTCTTTGGACAGGTGGTCCATTCACTCTCCAATCCAATGTCACCTTTGGGAAAGTATAAAAGTTGGAGTCAGAGAATAAACTTTTCTCTTTACCTTGAAAATAGCAGGTGGCTCGCGTCGTGCTTTCACGTGTCTTATAGCGACAAAGTCACAAGCTGTAAGCAAAGTTAAATGCTGCTAAAAGTTGTTCTTTTGCTAATTTGTGAAGCTTAATAGAAGTTATAAGCGAAGTTGAATATTGTTAAGTGTTATTCCACAGCTCTGTTTAGCTTTTAGGCTGTATTCCTTTTATCCTTGCCCTCACTGTCCTTTCGTCACTCACACACACACACACACACACACACACACCCACACACACACACACACACAAACACACAGAGACACACAGACACCGGGACAGTTCTTGACTCCTTTTCGGTTTGATTGCCTGGATTTTGTTTGGTTTTGTTGTTGCTTTGTTTCCTTGGTGTGCCTGAAGTGTCCAGTCAGGAGCAGAGTGACTCTTGCCAAGGAACTCTGTGGTGCTGTCACTTAATATTAAAGCTGTTTTATGCTACTCCCCTGCTGGGGATTTTTAAAGTGCTCTCAAGCCCTCCTTCATAAGAGGGTGAAGGAGCCCTGGCCAAGCTCTGGCCCTGGGGGCACAGGGATGCTGCTAGGGGGTCCCTGTCTCCCTGTTCCAACTGTGACGGCCCTGAGTCCCTGTCCCCGTGTCAGGCTCTGGGCTTGATCTCCTCGAACATCCTCAGCAGGGGGCTGCAGCGCCAGGTGCAGGGGGACCCAGAGGGACACGGGATGCCACCGGGCACGAGCAGCTTTGGACTTCTCTGGGAGGAACTGTGAGTGGGAGCTGGCTTGAAGTGACCTCCCCAGTAAGGTCACAGAGCCCCTGAGATGTCACACTGCCTCCTGGGATGTCACAGCCCACCCTGAGATCTCACAAATCCCCCTTGTGATGTCACAGAGCCAGTGCTGCTCTAGCACTCTGGGATGTCATACAGTTGCGCTGTGATGGCACAGAAGACTCTGGCATCACAAAGTCAGCCCGTGTCACAATCCTTTAGTGCAAGCGGGAATCATGACAGTTCATTTTCCCCATCTCAGAATTAGCAGAAGTAGATAGGCTTATCATGAGAAACCGAATGTGATGAACATGTTAGAAATGCAAGGCTCCAAGTTATTAATTTTTAATTTAATAAAAGTTATTAAGTGTACCAAATATAAACTTTGAGAAAAATGAAAAAAAGCCACTATAAAAAAAAGTCAATGTGGAGCCCGGGATTGCCACCGGGTGAGACACAGGTTGGACAGCTGCAGCAGAGGGTCCTCTATGCTTCACACCGACCGTCCTGTCTGACCCATTTTTATACGATTTTCCTTGCCTGAGCCAGAGTCCCCTTTCTTCCTTTTCAAAGTGCATGTATTCATGTGGAGTTCTTTTCTCTGTGGCAAGTTGAACAATACGTGTCCGGAGAGTGATGAACAACCTGTGTTTGCAGTCCCGGAATTCGGATTTGAGATGTACCTCCCTGATGGCTCTGACTATCTCGGTCTCGGATATTTATCGTGTATTTATCGTCCGGGTGTTTCTCGGACAACCTTGATGCATGATCCCTCTCTGGGCTGGCCACTTTCGTTCGCTTGTAAATAAAGTCCTCCCTCTCTCGTCCAGGTGGCTTTGACATGGTGTTGCAGTCGCAGTTGCTGGCTTGTGCGATTTAAAAACTTCCTATAAGAGTATAATTTAACAGCACATAACTATAAAAGAGACGACAATTTTATTTGCACGAATTATCCTATAGACATATAACAGTCCTAATGATTCCTTGAGGCCTTGCAGTGTCACAATGTTCTCCATGGTTCCACAGGCCCCACAGTGTCATGTGACTCCTCTGTTCCATGAGTCCTGCAATGTCACAATGGACCTTTGGACCAATGGACCATGGGGCTTTGCAGTGTCACAACGCTCTCCTTTGGCTCCACAGGGTCACAATGGAGCACTGATTACAGGCAGCCTCTCTGTGTTACCCTGGAGCTTTGTTTCCGTGGGGTCTCGCAGTGTCCCAATGGAGCCTTGGCTGGATGGGGCCTCACAGTGTCACAATGATGCCTACATTCCACTGAGGCACACGGCGTCACTAGGGTCCCCTTGCTTCCATGAGGCCCAGCAATGTCACAGTGGTGTCCATGAATCCATGAGGACTCACAGTATCCCAATGGTCCCTTGATCTCACATGGTCCCACAGTGTCCCAATGGTCCCTTGGTCTCACAAGGCCCCACAGTGTCCCAATGGTCACTTCTTCTCACATGGCCCCACAGTGTAACAATGGTCCCTTGGTTCCATGGTTCCTGGTCTGGTGCATTCCCCTTTCCCCTTCTCAGGCCACCCTGCCAGCTGAGAAATGCTCACTGGGCCAGGGCCTTGGCCAGCAGCCCCTGGGCTCAGCTCCTCTGGAGCTCATCACAGACACTGTCTGCTCCAGGCTCAACCCTTCATCCCCTGGGGAGATGCCAAAGCCTCCACAGGGAACATTTCCCTTTGCTCAGGGGAATTTCTCACAGGTGCCTTGTAGTGACTCTTTGTGTCTGTGTGCACACAGGAGTGCCTGTGCTCAGGGAAATGTGGCAGAAATGCTGCTCTCTGAGGGCTTTGATTGCCTTGGATAGCTGAGCCAGTCAGGCCTGGAAGTAAGGTTAAGTCATGTCACCCTGATTCTTAAGATTTTCTAAAGCCTTCTGAGTTTCCATTCTGTTGGAGAACCTTCCCACACAATTTTTGTCAACAACATATTGTTTACAATCTTTCGTGGGGCTGGACAAACTTGATGTACTAGTGCTTTGTCCAATGTCTTTGGACAGGTGGTCCATTCACTCTCCAATCCAATGTCACCTTTGGGAAAGTATAAAAGTTGGAGTCAGAGAATAAACTTTTCTCTTTACCTTGAAAATAGCAGGTGGCTCGCGTCGTGCTTTCACGTGTCTTATAGCGACAAAGTCACAAGCTGTAAGCAAAGTTAAATGCTGCTAAAAGTTGTTCTTTTGCTAATTTGTGAAGCTTAATAGAAGTTATAAGCGAAGTTGAATATTGTTAAGTGTTATTCCACAGCTCTGTTTAGCTTTTAGGCTGTATTCCTTTTATCCTTGCCCTCACTGTCCTTTCGTCACTCACACACACACACACACACACACACACACCCACACACACACACACACACAAACACACAGAGACACACAGACACCGGGACAGTTCTTGACTCCTTTTCGGTTTGATTGCCTGGATTTTGTTTGGTTTTGTTGTTGCTTTGTTTCCTTGGTGTGCCTGAAGTGTCCAGTCAGGAGCAGAGTGACTCTTGCCAAGGAACTCTGTGGTGCTGTCACTTAATATTAAAGCTGTTTTATGCTACTCCCCTGCTGGGGATTTTTAAAGTGCTCTCAAGCCCTCCTTCATAAGAGGGTGAAGGAGCCCTGGCCAAGCTCTGGCCCTGGGGGCACAGGGATGCTGCTAGGGGGTCCCTGTCTCCCTGTTCCAACTGTGACGGCCCTGAGTCCCTGTCCCCGTGTCAGGCTCTGGGCTTGATCTCCTCGAACATCCTCAGCAGGGGGCTGCAGCGCCAGGTGCAGGGGGACCCAGAGGGACACGGGATGCCACCGGGCACGAGCAGCTTTGGACTTCTCTGGGAGGAACTGTGAGTGGGAGCTGGCTTGAAGTGACCTCCCCAGTAAGGTCACAGAGCCCCTGAGATGTCACACTGCCTCCTGGGATGTCACAGCCCACCCTGAGATCTCACAAATCCCCCTTGTGATGTCACAGAGCCAGTGCTGCTCTAGCACTCTGGGATGTCATACAGTTGCGCTGTGATGGCACAGAAGACTCTGGCATCACAAAGTCAGCCCGTGTCACAATCCTTTAGTGCAAGCGGGAATCATGACAGTTCATTTTCCCCATCTCAGAATTAGCAGAAGTAGATAGGCTTATCATGAGAAACCGAATGTGATGAACATGTTAGAAATGCAAGGCTCCAAGTTATTAATTTTTAATTTAATAAAAGTTATTAAGTGTACCAAATATAAACTTTGAGAAAAATGAAAAAAAGCCACTATAAAAAAAAGTCAATGTGGAGCCCGGGATTGCCACCGGGTGAGACACAGGTTGGACAGCTGCAGCAGAGGGTCCTCTATGCTTCACACCGACCGTCCTGTCTGACCCATTTTTATACGATTTTCCTTGCCTGAGCCAGAGTCCCCTTTCTTCCTTTTCAAAGTGCATGTATTCATGTGGAGTTCTTTTCTCTGTGGCAAGTTGAACAATACGTGTCCGGAGAGTGATGAACAACCTGTGTTTGCAGTCCCGGAATTCGGATTTGAGATGTACCTCCCTGATGGCTCTGACTATCTCGGTCTCGGATATTTATCGTGTATTTATCGTCCGGGTGTTTCTCGGACAACCTTGATGCATGATCCCTCTCTGGGCTGGCCACTTTCGTTCGCTTGTAAATAAAGTCCTCCCTCTCTCGTCCAGGTGGCTTTGACATGGTGTTGCAGTCGCAGTTGCTGGCTTGTGCGATTTAAAAACTTCCTATAAGAGTATAATTTAACAGCACATAACTATAAAAGAGACGACAATTTTATTTGCACGAATTATCCTATAGACATATAACAGTCCTAATGATTCCTTGAGGCCTTGCAGTGTCACAATGTTCTCCATGGTTCCACAGGCCCCACAGTGTCATGTGACTCCTCTGTTCCATGAGTCCTGCAATGTCACAATGGACCTTTGGACCAATGGACCATGGGGCTTTGCAGTGTCACAACGCTCTCCTTTGGCTCCACAGGGTCACAATGGAGCACTGATTACAGGCAGCCTCTCTGTGTTACCCTGGAGCTTTGTTTCCGTGGGGTCTCGCAGTGTCCCAATGGAGCCTTGGCTGGATGGGGCCTCACAGTGTCACAATGATGCCTACATTCCACTGAGGCACACGGCGTCACTAGGGTCCCCTTGCTTCCATGAGGCCCAGCAATGTCACAGTGGTGTCCATGAATCCATGAGGACTCACAGTATCCCAATGGTCCCTTGATCTCACATGGTCCCACAGTGTCCCAATGGTCCCTTGGTCTCACAAGGCCCCACAGTGTCCCAATGGTCACTTCTTCTCACATGGCCCCACAGTGTAACAATGGTCCCTTGGTTCCATGGTTCCTGGTCTGGTGCATTCCCCTTTCCCCTTCTCAGGCCACCCTGCCAGCTGAGAAATGCTCACTGGGCCAGGGCCTTGGCCAGCAGCCCCTGGGCTCAGCTCCTCTGGAGCTCATCACAGACACTGTCTGCTCCAGGCTCAACCCTTCATCCCCTGGGGAGATGCCAAAGCCTCCACAGGGAACATTTCCCTTTGCTCAGGGGAATTTCTCACAGGTGCCTTGTAGTGACTCTTTGTGTCTGTGTGCACACAGGAGTGCCTGTGCTCAGGGAAATGTGGCAGAAATGCTGCTCTCTGAGGGCTTTGATTGCCTTGGATAGCTGAGCCAGTCAGGCCTGGAAGTAAGGTTAAGTCATGTCACCCTGATTCTTAAGATTTTCTAAAGCCTTCTGAGTTTCCATTCTGTTGGAGAACCTTCCCACACAATTTTTGTCAACAACATATTGTTTACAATCTTTCATGGGGCTGGACAAACTTGATGTACTAGTGCTTTGTCCAATGTCTTTGGACAGGTGGTCCATTCGCTCTCCAATCCAATGTCACCTTTGGGAAAGTATAAAAGTTGGAGTCAGAGAATAAACTTTTCTCTTTACCTTGAAAATAGCAGGTGGCTCGCGTCGTGCTTTCACGTGTCTTATAGCGACAAAGTCACAAGCTGTAAGCAAAGTTAAATGCTGCTAAAAGTTGTTCTTTTGCTAATTTGTGAAGCTTAATAGAAGTTATAAGCGAAGTTGAATATTGTTAAGTGTTATTCCACAGCTCTGTTTAGCTTTTAGGCTGTATTCCTTTTATCCTTGCCCTCACTGTCCTTTCGTCACTCACACACACACACACACACACACACACACCCACACACACACACACACACAAACACACAGAGACACACAGACACCGGGACAGTTCTTGACTCCTTTTCGGTTTGATTGCCTGGATTTTGTTTGGTTTTGTTGTTGCTTTGTTTCCTTGGTGTGCCTGAAGTGTCCAGTCAGGAGCAGAGTGACTCTTGCCAAGGAACTCTGTGGTGCTGTCACTTAATATTAAAGCTGTTTTATGCTACTCCCCTGCTGGGGATTTTTAAAGTGCTCTCAAGCCCTCCTTCATAAGAGGGTGAAGGAGCCCTGGCCAAGCTCTGGCCCTGGGGGCACAGGGATGCTGCTAGGGGGTCCCTGTCTCCCTGTTCCAACTGTGACGGCCCTGAGTCCCTGTCCCCGTGTCAGGCTCTGGGCTTGATCTCCTCGAACATCCTCAGCAGGGGGCTGCAGCGCCAGGGGCAGGGGGACCCAGAGGGACACGGGATGCCACCGGGCACGAGCAGCTTTGGACTTCTCTGGGAGGAACTGTGAGTGGGAGCTGGCTTGAAGTGACCTCCCCAGTAAGGTCACAGAGCCCCTGAGATGTCACACTGCCTCCTGGGATGTCACAGCCCACCCTGAGATCTCACAAATCCCCCTTGTGATGTCACAGAGCCAGTGCTGCTCTAGCACTCTGGGATGTCATACAGTTGCGCTGTGATGGCACAGAAGACTCTGGCATCACAAAGTCAGCCCGTGTCACAATCCTTTAGTGCAAGCGGGAATCATGACAGTTCATTTTCCCCATCTCAGAATTAGCAGAAGTAGATAGGCTTATCATGAGAAACCGAATGTGATGAACATGTTAGAAATGCAAGGCTCCAAGTTATTAATTTTTAATTTAATAAAAGTTATTAAGTGTACCAAATATAAACTTTGAGAAAAATGAAAAAAAGCCACTATAAAAAAAAGTCAATGTGGAGCCCGGGATTGCCACCGGGTGAGACACAGGTTGGACAGCTGCAGCAGAGGGTCCTCTATGCTTCACACCGACCGTCCTGTCTGACCCATTTTTATACGATTTTCCTTGCCTGAGCCAGAGTCCCCTTTCTTCCTTTTCAAAGTGCATGTATTCATGTGGAGTTCTTTTCTCTGTGGCAAGTTGAACAATACGTGTCCGGAGAGTGATGAACAACCTGTGTTTGCAGTCCCGGAATTCGGATTTGAGATGTACCTCCCTGATGGCTCTGACTATCTCGGTCTCGGATATTTATCGTGTATTTATCGTCCGGGTGTTTCTCGGACAACCTTGATGCATGATCCCTCTCTGGGCTGGCCACTTTCGTTCGCTTGTAAATAAAGTCCTCCCTCTCTCGTCCAGGTGGCTTTGACATGGTGTTGCAGTCGCAGTTGCTGGCTTGTGCGATTTAAAAACTTCCTATAAGAGTATAATTTAACAGCACATAACTATAAAAGAGACGACAATTTTATTTGCACGAATTATCCTATAGACATATAACAGTCCTAATGATTCCTTGAGGCCTTGCAGTGTCACAATGTTCTCCATGGTTCCACAGGCCCCACAGTGTCATGTGACTCCTCTGTTCCATGAGTCCTGCAATGTCACAATGGACCTTTGGACCAATGGACCATGGGGCTTTGCAGTGTCACAACGCTCTCCTTTGGCTCCACAGGGTCACAATGGAGCACTGATTACAGGCAGCCTCTCTGTGTTACCCTGGAGCTTTGTTTCCGTGGGGTCTCGCAGTGTCCCAATGGAGCCTTGGCTGGATGGGGCCTCACAGTGTCACAATGATGCCTACATTCCACTGAGGCACACGGCGTCACTAGGGTCCCCTTGCTTCCATGAGGCCCAGCAATGTCACAGTGGTGTCCATGAATCCATGAGGACTCACAGTATCCCAATGGTCTCTTGATCTCACATGGTCCCACAGTGTCCCAATGGTCCCTTGGGGTCACAAGGCCCCACATTGTCCCAATGGTCACTTCTTCTCACATGGCCCCACAGTGTAACAATGGTCCCTTGGTTCCATGGTTCCTGGTCTGGTGCATTCCCCTTTCCCCTTCTCAGGCCACCCTGCCAGCTGAGAAATGCTCACTGGGCCAGGGCCTTGGCCAGCAGCCCCTGGGCTCAGCTCCTCTGGAGCTCATCACAGACACTGTCTGCTCCAGGCTCAACCCTTCATCCCCTGGGGAGATGCCAAAGCCTCCACAGGGAACATTTCCCTTTGCTCAGGGGAATTTCTCACAGGTGCCTTGTAGTGACTCTTTGTGTCTGTGTGCACACAGGAGTGCCTGTGCTCAGGGAAATGTGGCAGAAATGCTGCTCTCTGAGGGCTTTGATTGCCTTGGATAGCTGAGCCAGTCAGGCCTGGAAGTAAGGTTAAGTCATGTCACCCTGATTCTTAAGATTTTCTAAAGCCTTCTGAGTTTCCATTCTGTTGGAGAACCTTCCCACACAATTTTTGTCAACAACATATTGTTTACAATCTTTCGTGGGGCTGGACAAACTTGATGTACTAGTGCTTTGTCCAATGTCTTTGGACAGGTGGTCCATTCACTCTCCAATCCAATGTCACCTTTGGGAAAGTATAAAAGTTGGAGTCAGAGAATAAACTTTTCTCTTTACCTTGAAAATAGCAGGTGGCTCGCGTCGTGCTTTCACGTGTCTTATAGCGACAAAGTCACAAGCTGTAAGCAAAGTTAAATGCTGCTAAAAGTTGTTCTTTTGCTAATTTGTGAAGCTTAATAGAAGTTATAAGCGAAGTTGAATATTGTTAAGTGTTATTCCACAGCTCTGTTTAGCTTTTAGGCTGTATTCCTTTTATCCTTGCCCTCACTGTCCTTTCGTCACTCACACACACACACACACACACACCCCCACACACACACACACACACAAACACACAGAGACACACAGACACCGGGACAGTTCTTGACTCCTTTTTGGTTTGATTGCCTGGATTTTGTTTGGTTTTCTTGTTGCTTTGTTTCCTTGGTGTGCCTGAAGTGTCCAGTCAGGAGCAGAGTGACTCTTGCCAAGGAACTCTGTGGTGCTGTCACTTAATATTAAAGCTGTTTTATGCTACTCCCCTGCTGGGGATTTTTAAAGTGCTCTCAAGCCCTCCTTCATAAGAGGGTGAAGGAGCCCTGGCCAAGCTCTGGCCCTGGGGGCACAGGGATGCTGCTAGGGGGTCCCTGTCTCCCTGTTCCAACTGTGACGGCCCTGAGTCCCTGTCCCCGTGTCAGGCTCTGGGCTTGATCTCCTCGAACATCCTCAGCAGGGGGCTGCAGCGCCAGGGGCAGGGGGACCCAGAGGGACACGGGATGCCACCGGGCACGAGCAGCTTTGGACTTCTCTGGGAGGAACTGTGAGTGGGAGCTGGCTTGAAGTGACCTCCCCAGTAAGGTCACAGAGCCCCTGAGATGTCACACTGCCTCCTGGGATGTCACAGCCCACCCTGAGATCTCACAAATCCCCCTTGTGATGTCACAGAGCCAGTGCTGCTCTAGCACTCTGGGATGTCATACAGTTGCGCTGTGATGGCACAGAAGACTCTGGCATTACAAAGTCAGCCCGTGTCACAATCCTCTAGTGCAAGCGGGAATCATGACAGTTCATTTTCCCCATCTCAGAATTAGCAGAAGTAGATAGGCTTATCATGAGAAACCGAATGTGATGAACATGTTAGAAATGCAAGGCTCCAAGTTATTAATTTTTAATTTAATAAAAGTTATTAAGTGTACCAAATATAAACTTTGAGAAAAATGAAAAAAAGACACTATAAAAAAAAGTCAATGTGGAGCCCGGGATTGCCACCGGGTGAGACACAGGTTGGACAGCTGCAGCAGAGGGTCCTCTATGCTTCACACCGACCGTCCTGTCTGACCCATTTTTATACGATTTTCCTTGCCTGAGCCAGAGTCCCCTTTCTTCCTTTTCAAAGTGCATGTATTCATGTGGAGTTCTTTTCTCTGTGGCAAGTTGAACAATACGTGTCCGGAGAGTGATGAACACCTGTGTTTGCAGTCCCGGAATTCGGATTTGAGATGTACCTCCCTGATGGCTCTGACTATCTCGGTCTCGGATATTTATCGTGTATTTATCGTCCGGGTGTTTCTCGGACAACCTTGATGCATGATCCCTCTCTAGGCTGGCCACTTTCGTTCGCTTGTAAATAAAGTCCTCCCTCTCTCGTCCAGGTGGCTTTGACATGGTGTTGCAATCGCTGTTGCTGGCTTGTGTGATTTAAAAACTTCCTATAAGAGTATAATTTAACAGCACATAACTATAAAAGAGATGACAATTTTATTTGCACGAATTATCCTATAGACATATAACAGTCCTAATGATTCCTTGAGGCCTTGCAGTGTCACAATGTTCTCCATGGTTCCACAGGCCCCACAGTGTCATGTGACTCCTCTGTTCCATGAGTCCTGCAATGTCACAATGGACCTTTGGACCAATGGACCATGGGGCTTTGCAGTGTCACAACGCTCTCCTTTGGCTCCACAGGGTCACAATGGAGCACTGATTACAGGCAGCCTCTCTGTGTTACCCTGGAGCTTTGTTTCCGTGGGGTCTCGCAGTGTCCCAATGGAGCCTTGGCTGGATGGGGCCTCACAGTGTCACAATGATGCCTACATTCCACTGAGGCACACGGCGTCACCAGGGTCCCCTTGCTTCCATGAGGCCCAGCAATGTCACAGTGGTGTCCATGAATCCATGAGGACTCACAGTATCCCAATGGTCTCTTGATCTCACATGGTCCCACAGTGTCCCAATGGTCCCTTGGTCTCACAAGGCCCCACATTGTCCCAATGGTCACTTCTTCTCACATGGCCCCACAGTGTAACAATGGTCCCTTGGTTCCATGGTTCCTGGTCTGGTGCATTCCCCTTTCCCCTTCTCAGGCCACCCTGCCAGCTGAGAAATGCTCACTGGGCCAGGGCCTTGGCCAGCAGCCCCTGGGCTCAGCTCCTCTGGAGCTCATCACAGACACTGTCTGCTCCAGGCTCAACCCTTCATCCCCTGGGGAGATGCCAAAGCCTCCACAGGGAACATTTCCCTTTGCTCAGGGGAATTTCTCACAGGTGCCTTGTAGTGACTCTTTGTGTCTGTGTGCACACAGGAGTGCCTGTGCTCAGGGAAATGTGGCAGAAATGCTGCTCTCTGAGGGCTTTGATTGCCTTGGATAGCTGAGCCAGTCAGGCCTGGAAGTAAGGTTAAGTCATGTCACCCTGATTCTTAAGATTTTCTAAAGCCTTCTGAGTTTCCATTCTGTTGGAGAACCTTCCCACACAATTTTTGTCAACAACATATTGTTTACAATCTTTCATGGGGCTGGACAAACTTGATGTACTAGTGCTTTGTCCAATGTCTTTGGACAGGTGGTCCATTCACTCTCCAATCCAATGTCACCTTTGGGAAAGTATAAAAGTTGGAGTCAGAGAATAAACTTTTCTCTTTACCTTGAAAATAGCAGGTGGCTCGCGTCGTGCTTTCACGTGTCTTATAGCGACAAAGTCACAAGCTGTAAGCAAAGTTAAATGCTGCTAAAAGTTGTTCTTTTGCTAATTTGTGAAGCTTAATAGAAGTTCTAAGCGAAGTTGAATATTGTTAAGTGTTATTCCACAGCTCTGTTTAGCTTTTAGGCTGTATTCCTTTTATCCTTGCCCTCACTGTCCTTTCGTCACACACACACACACACACACACACACCCCCACACACACACACACACACAAACACACAGAGACACACAGACACCGGGACAGTTCTTGACTCCTTTTTGGTTTGATTGCCTGGATTTTGTTTGGTTTTGTTGTTGCTTTGTTTCCTTGGTGTGCCTGAAGTGTCCAGTCAGGAGCAGAGTGACTCTTGCCAAGGAACTCTGTGGTGCTGTCACTTAATATTAAAGCTGTTTTATGCTACTCCCCTGCTGGGGATTTTTAAAGTGCTCTCAAGCCCTCCTTCATAAGAGGGTGAAGGAGCCCTGGCCAAGCTCTGGCCCTGGGGGCACAGGGATGCTGCTAGGGGGTCCCTGTCTCCCTGTTCCAACTGTGACGGCCCTGAGTCCCTGTCCCCGTGTCAGGCTCTGGGCTTGATCTCCTCGAACATCCTCAGCAGGGGGCTGCAGCGCCAGGGGCAGGGGGACCCAGAGGGACACGGGATGCCACCGGGCACGAGCAGCTTTGGACTTCTCTGGGAGGAACTGTGAGTGGGAGCTGGCTTGAAGTGACCTCCCCAGTAAGGTCACAGAGCCCCTGAGATGTCACACTGCCTCCTGGGATGTCACAGCCCACCCTGAGATCTCACAAATCCCCCTTGTGATGTCACAGAGCCAGTGCTGCTCTAGCACTCTGGGATGTCATACAGTTGCGCTGTGATGGCACAGAAGACTCTGGCATTACAAAGTCAGCCCGTGTCACAATCCTCTAGTGCAAGCGGGAATCATGACAGTTCATTTTCCCCATCTCAGAATTAGCAGAAGTAGATAGGCTTATCATGAGAAACCGAATGTGATGAACATGTTAGAAATGCAAGGCTCCAAGTTATTAATTTTTAATTTAATAAAAGTTATTAAGTGTACCAAATATAAACTTTGAGAAAAATGAAAAAAAGACACTATAAAAAAAAGTCAATGTGGAGCCCGGGATTGCCACCGGGTGAGACACAGGTTGGACAGCTGCAGCAGAGGGTCCTCTATGCTTCACACCGACCGTCCTGTCTGACCCATTTTTATACGATTTTCCTTGCCTGAGCCAGAGTCCCCTTTCTTCCTTTTCAAAGTGCATGTATTCATGTGGAGTTCTTTTCTCTGTGGCAAGTTGAACAATACGTGTCCGGAGAGTGATGAACACCTGTGTTTGCAGTCCCGGAATTCGGATTTGAGATGTACCTCCCTGATGGCTCTGACTATCTCGGTCTCGGATATTTATCGTGTATTTATCGTCCGGGTGTTTCTCGGACAACCTTGATGCATGATCCCTCTCTGGGCTGGCCACTTTCGTTCGCTTGTAAATAAAGTCCTCCCTCTCTCGTCCAGGTGGCTTTGACATGGTGTTGCAATCGCTGTTGCTGGCTTGTGCGATTTAAAAACTTCCTATAAGAGTATAATTTAACAGCACATAACTATAAAAGAGACGACAATTTTATTTGCACGAATTATCCTATAGACATATAACAGTCCTAATGATTCCTTGAGGCCTTGCAGTGTCACAATGTTCTCCATGGTTCCACAGGCCCCACAGTGTCATGTGACTCCTCTGTTCCATGAGTCCTGCAATGTCACAATGGACCTTTGGACCAGTGGACCATGGGGCTTTGCAGTGTCACAACGCTCTCCTTTGGCTCCACAGGGTCACAATGGAGCACTGATTACAGGCAGCCTCTCTGTGTTACCCTGGAGCTTTGTTTCCGTGGGGTCTCGCAGTGTCCCAATGGAGCCTTGGCTGGATGGGGCCTCACAGTGTCACAATGATGCCTACATTCCACTGAGGCACACGGCGTCACCAGGGTCCCCTTGCTTCCATGAGGCCCAGCAATGTCACAGTGGTGTCCATGAATCCATGAGGACTCACAGTATCCCAATGGTCTCTTGATCTCACATGGTCCCACAGTGTCCCAATGGTCCCTTGGTCTCACAAGGCCCCACAGTGTCCCAATGGTCACTTCTTCTCACATGGCCCCACAGTGTAACAATGGTCCCTTGGTTCCATGGTTCCTGGTCTGGTGCATTCCCCTTTCCCCTTCTCAGGCCACCCTGCCAGCTGAGAAATGCTCACTGGGCCAGGGCCTTGGCCAGCAGCCCCTGGGCTCAGCTCCTCTGGAGCTCATCACAGACACTGTCTGCTCCAGGCTCAACCCTTCATCCCCTGGGGAGATGCCAAAGCCTCCACAGGGAACATTTACCTTTGCTCAGGGGAATTTCTCACAGGTGCCTTGTAGTGACTCTTTGTGTCTGTGTGCACACAGGAGTGCCTGTGCTCAGGGAAATGTGGCAGAAATGCTGCTCTCTGAGGGCTTTGATTGCCTTGGATAGCTGAGCCAGTCAGGCCTGGAAGTAAGGTTAAGTCATGTCACCCTGATTCTTAAGATTTTCTAAAGCCTTCTGAGTTTCCATTCTGTTGGAGAACCTTCCCACACAATTTTTGTCAACAACATATTGTTTACAATCTTTCATGGGGCTGGACAAACTTGATGTACTAGTGCTTTGTCCAATGTCTTTGGACAGGTGGTCCATTCACTCTCCAATCCAATGTCACCTTTGGGAAAGTATAAAAGTTGGAGTCAGAGAATAAACTTTTCTCTTTACCTTGAAAATAGCAGGTGGCTCGCGTCGTGCTTTCACGTGTCTTATAGCGACAAAGTCACAAGCTGTAAGCAAAGTTAAATGCTGCTAAAAGTTGTTCTTTTGCTAATTTGTGAAGCTTAATAGAAGTTCTAAGCGAAGTTGAATATTGTTAAGTGTTATTCCACAGCTCTGTTTAGCTTTTAGGCTGTATTCCTTTTATCCTTGCCCTCACTGTCCTTTCGTCACACACACACACACACACACACACACCCCCACACACACACACACACACAAACACACAGAGACACACAGACACCGGGACAGTTCTTGACTCCTTTTCGGTTTGATTGCCTGGATTTTGTTTGGTTTTCTTGTTGCTTTGTTTCCTTGGTGTGCCTGAAGTGTCCAGTCAGGAGCAGAGTGACTCTTGCCAAGGAACTCTGTGGTGCTGTCACTTAATATTAAAGCTGTTTTATGCTACTCCCCTGCTGGGGATTTTTAAAGTGCTCTCAAGCCCTCCTTCATAAGAGGGTGAAGGAGCCCTGGCCAAGCTCTGGCCCTGGGGGCACAGGGATGCTGCTAGGGGGTCCCTGTCTCCCTGTTCCAACTGTGACGGCCCTGAGTCCCTGTCCCCGTGTCAGGCTCTGGGCTTGATCTCCTCAAACATCCTCAGCGGGAGGCTGCAGCGCCAGGGGCAGGGGGACCCAGAGGGACACGGGATGCCACCGGGCACGAGCAGCTTTGGACTTCTCTGGGAGGAACTGTGAGTGGGAGCTGGCTTGAAGTGACCTCCCCAGTAAGGTCACAGAGCCCCTGAGATGTCACACTGCCTCCTGGGATGTCACAGCCCACCCTGAGATCTCACAAATCCCCCTTGTGATGTCACAGAGCCAGTGCTGCTCTAGCACTCTGGGATGTCATACAGTTGCGCTGTGATGGCACAGAAGACTCTGGCATTACAAAGTCAGCCCGTGTCACAATCCTCTAGTGCAAGCGGGAATCATGACAGTTCATTTTCCCCATCTCAGAATTAGCAGAAGTAGATAGGCTTATCATGAGAAACCGAATGTGATGAACATGTTAGAAATGCAAGGCTCCAAGTTATTAATTTTTAATTTAATAAAAGTTATTAAGTGTACCAAATATAAACTTTGAGAAAAATGAAAAAAAGCCACTATAAAAAAAAGTCAATGTGGAGCCCGGGATTGCCACCGGGTGAGACACAGGTTGGACAGCTGCAGCAGAGGGTCCTCTATGCTTCACACCGACCGTCCTGTCTGACCCATTTTTATACGATTTTCCTTGCCTGAGCCAGAGTCCCCTTTCTTCCTTTTCAAAGTGCATGTATTCATGTGGAGTTCTTTTCTCTGTGGCAAGTTGAACAATACGTGTCCGGAGAGTGATGAACACCTGTGTTTGCAGTCCCGGAATTCGGATTTGAGATGTACCTCCCTGATGGCTCTGACTATCTCGGTCTCGGATATTTATCGTGTATTTATCGTCCGGGTGTTTCTCGGACAACCTTGATGCATGATCCCTCTCTGGGCTGGCCACTTTCGTTCGCTTGTAAATAAAGTCCTCCCTCTCTCGTCCAGGTGGCTTTGACATGGTGTTGCAATCGCTGTTGCTGGCTTGTGCGATTTAAAAACTTCCTATAAGAGTATAATTTAACAGCACATAACTATAAAAGAGACGACAATTTTATTTGCACGAATTATCCTATAGACATATAACAGTCCTAATGATTCCTTGAGGCCTTGCAGTGTCACAATGTTCTCCATGGTTCCACAGGCCCCACAGTGTCATGTGACTCTTCTGTTCCATGAGTCCTGCAATGTCACAATGGACCTTTGGACCAGTGGACCATGGGGCTTTGCAGTGTCACAACGCTCTCCTTTGGCTCCACAGGGTCACAATGGAGCACTGATTACAGGCAGCCTCTCTGTGTTACCCTGGAGCTTTGTTTCCGTGGGGTCTCGCAGTGTCCCAATGGAGCCTTGGCTGGATGGGGCCTCACAGTGTCACAATGATGCCTACATTCCACTGAGGCACATGGCGTCACTAGGGTCCCCTTGCTTCCATGAGGCCCAGCAATGTCACAGTGGTGTCCATGAATCCATGAGGACTCACAGTATCCCAATGGTCTCTTGATCTCACATGGTCCCACAGTGTCCCAATGGTCCCTTGGTCTCACAAGGCCCCACAGTGTCCCAATGGTCACTTCTTCTCACATGGCCCCACAGTGTAACAATGGTCCCTTGGTTCCATGGTTCCTGGTCTGGTGCATTCCCCTCTCCCCTTCTCAGGCCACCCTGCCAGCTGAGAAATGCTCACTGGGCCAGGGCCTTGGCCAGCAGCTCCTGGGCTCAGCTCCTCTGGAGCTCATCACAGACACTGTCTGCTCCAGGCTCAACCCTTCATCCCCTGGGGAGATGCCAAAGCCTCCACAGGGAACATTTCCCTTTGCTCAGGGGAATTTCTCACAGGTGCCTTGTAGTGACTCTTTGTGTCTGTGTGCACACAGGAGTGCCTGTGCTCAGGGAAATGTGGCAGAAATGCTGCTCTCTGAGGGCTTTGATTGCCTTGGATAGCTGAGCCAGTCAGGCCTGGAAGTAAGGTTAAGTCATGTCACCCTGATTCTTAAGATTTTCTAAAGCCTTCTGAGTTTCCATTCTGTTGGAGAACCTTCCCACACAATTTCTGTCAACAACATATTGTTTACAATCTTTTATGGGGCTGGACAAACTTGATGTACTAGTGCTTTGTCCAATGTCTTTGGACAGGTGGTCCATTCACTCTCCAATCCAATGTCACCTTTGGGAAAGTATAAAAGTTGGAGTCAGAGAATAAACTTTTCTCTTTACCTTGAAAATAGCAGGTGGCTCGCATCGTGCTTTCACGTGTCTTATAGCGACAAAGTCACAAGCTGTAAGCAAAGTTAAATGCTGCTAAGAGTTGTTCTTTTGCTAATTTGTGAAGCTTAATAGAAGTTATAAGCGAAGTTGAATATTGTTAAGTGTTATTCCACAGCTCTGTTTAGCTTTTAGGCTGTATTCCTTTTATCCTTGCCCTCACTGTCCTTTCGTCACACACACACACACACACACACACACACCCACACACACACACACACACACAAACACACAGAGACACACAGACACCGGGACAGTTCTTGACTCCTTTTTGGTTTGATTGCCTGGATTTTGTTTGGTTTTGTTGTTGCTTTGTTTCCTTGGTGTGCCTGAAGTGTCCAGTCAGGAGCAGAGTGACTCTTGCCAAGGAACTCTGTGGTGCTGTCACTTAATATTAAAGCTGTTTTATGCTACTCCCCTGCTGGGGATTTTTAAAGTGCTCTCAAGCCCTCCTTCATAAGAGGGTGAAGGAGCCCTGGCCAAGCTCTGGCCCTGGGGGCACAGGGATGCTGCTAGGGGGTCCCTGTCTCCCTGTTCCAACTGTGACGGCCCTGAGTCCCTGTCCCCGTGTCAGGCTCTGGGCTTGATCTCCTCGAACATCCTCAGCAGGGGGCTGCAGCGCCAGGGGCAGGGGGACCCAGAGGGACACGGGATGCCACCGGGCACGAGCAGCTTTGGACTTCTCTGGGAGGAACTGTGAGTGGGAGCTGGCTTGAAGTGACCTCCCCAGTAAGGTCACAGAGCCCCTGAGATGTCACACTGCCTCCTGGGATGTCACAGCCCACCCTGAGATCTCACAAATCCCCCTTGTGATGTCACAGAGCCAGTGCTGCTCTAGCACTCTGGGATGTCATACAGTTGCGCTGTGATGGCACAGAAGACTCTGGCATCACAAAGTCAGCCCGTGTCACAATCCTCTAGTGCAAGCGGGAATCATGACAGTTCATTTTCCCCATCTCAGAATTAGCAGAAGTAGATAGGCTTATCATGAGAAACCGAATGTGATGAACATGTTAGAAATGCAAGGCTCCAAGTTATTAATTTTTAATTTAATAAAAGTTATTAAGTGTACCAAATATAAACTTTGAGAAAAATGAAAAAAAGACACTATAAAAAAAAGTCAATGTGGAGCCCGGGATTGCCACCAGGTGAGACACAGTTTTGACAGCTGCAGCAGAGGGTCCTCTATGCTTCACACCGACCGTCCTGTCTGACCCATTTTTATACGATTTTCCTTGCCTGAGCCAGAGTCCCCTTTCTTCCTTTTCAAAGTGCATGTATTCATGTGGAGTTCTTTTCTCTGTGGCAAGTTGAACAATACGTGTCCGGAGAGTGATGAACACCTGTGTTTGCAGTCCCGGAATTCGGATTTGAGATGTACCTCCCTGATGGCTCTGACTATCTCGGTCTCGGATATTTATCGTGTATTTATCGTCCGGGTGTTTCTCGGACAACCTTGATGCATGATCCCTCTCTGGGCTGGCCACTTTCGTTCGCTTGTAAATAAAGTCCTCCCTCTCTCGTCCAGGTGGCTTTGACATGGTGTTGCAGTCGCAGTTGCTGGCTTGTGCGATTTAAAAACTTCTTATAAGAGTATAATTTAACAGCACATAACTATAAAAGAGACGACAATTTTATTTGCACGAATTATCCTATAGACATATAACAGTCCTAATGATTCCTTGAGGCCTTGCAGTGTCACAATGTTCTCCATGGTTCCACAGGCCCCACAGTGTCATGTGACTCCTCTGTTCCATGAGTCCTGCAATGTCACAATGGACCTTTGGACCAATGGACCATGGGGCTTTGCAGTGTCACAACGCTCTCCTTTGGCTCCACAGGGTCACAATGGAGCACTGATTACAGGCAGCCTCTCTGTGTTACCCTGGAGCTTTGTTTCCGTGGGGTCTCGCAGTGTCCCAATGGAGCCTTGGCTGGATGGGGCCTCACAGTGTCACAATGATGCCTACATTCCACTGAGGCACACGGCGTCACTAGGGTCCCCTTGCTTCCATGAGGCCCAGCAATGTCACAGTGGTGTCCATGAATCCATGAGGACTCACAGTATCCCAATGGTCTCTTGATCTCACATGGTCCCACAGTGTCCCAATGGTCCCTTGGTCTCACAAGGCCCCACAGTGTCCCAATGGTCACTTCTTCTCACATGGCCCCACAGTGTAACAATGGTCCCTTGGTTCCATGGTTCCTGGTCTGGTGCATTCCCCTTTCCCCTTCTCAGGCCACCCTGCCAGCTGAGAAATGCTCACTGGGCCAGGGCCTTGGCCAGCAGCCCCTGGGCTCAGCTCCTCTGGAGCTCATCACAGACACTGTCTGCTCCAGGCTCAACCCTTCATCCCCTGGGGAGATGCCAAAGCCTCCACAGGGAACATTTCCCTTTGCTCAGGGGAATTTCTCACAGGTGCCTTGTAGTGACTCTTTGTGTCTGTGTGCACACAGGAGTGCCTGTGCTCAGGGAAATGTGGCAGAAATGCTGCTCTCTGAGGGCTTTGATTGCCTTGGATAGCTGAGCCAGTCAGGCCTGGAAGTAAGGTTAAGTCATGTCACCCTGATTCTTAAGATTTTCTAAAGCCTTCTGAGTTTCCATTCTGTTGGAGAACCTTCCCACACAATTTCTGTCAACAACATATTGTTTACAATCTTTTATGGGGCTGGACAAACTTGATGTACTAGTGCTTTGTCCAATGTCTTTGGACAGGTGGTCCATTCACTCTCCAATCCAATGTCACCTTTGGGAAAGTATAAAAGTTGGAGTCAGAGAATAAACTTTTCTCTTTACCTTGAAAATAGCAGGTGGCTCGCGTCGTGCTTTCACGTGTCTTATAGCGACAAAGTCACAAGCTGTAAGCAAAGTTAAATGCTGCTAAGAGTTGTTCTTTTGCTAATTTGTGAAGCTTAATAGAAGTTATAAGCGAAGTTGAATATTGTTAAGTGTTATTCCACAGCTCTGTTTAGCTTTTAGGCTGTATTCCTTTTATCCTTGCCCTCACTGTCCTTTCGTCACACACACACACACACACCCACACACACCCACACACACACACACACACACAAACACACAGAGACACACAGACACTGGGACAGTTCTTGACTCCTTTTTGGTTTGATTGCCTGGATTTTGTTTGGTTTTCTTGTTGCTTTGTTTCCTTGGTGTGCCTGAAGTGTCCAGTCAGGAGCAGAGTGACTCTTGCCAAGGAACTCTGTGGTGCTGTCACTTAATATTAAAGCTGTTTTATGCTACTCCCCTGCTGGGGATTTTTAAAGTGCTCTCAAGCCCTCCTTCATAAGAGGGTGAAGGAGCCCTGGCCAAGCTCTGGCCCTGGGGGCACAGGGATGCTGCTAGGGGGTCCCTGTCTCCCTGTTCCAACTGTGACGGCCCTGAGTCCCTGTCCCCGTGTCAGGCTCTGGGCTTGATCTCCTCGAACATCCTCAGCAGGGGGCTGCAGCGCCAGGGGCAGGGGGACCCAGAGGGACACGGGATGCCACCGGGCACGAGCAGCTTTGGACTTCTCTGGGAGGAACTGTGAGTGGGAGCTGGCTTGAAGTGACCTCCCCAGTAAGGTCACAGAGCCCCTGAGATGTCACACTGCCTCCTGGGATGTCACAGCCCACCCTGAGATCTCACAAATCCCCCTTGTGATGTCACAGAGCCAGTGCTGCTCTAGCACTCTGGGATGTCATACAGTTGCGCTGTGATGGCACAGAAGACTCTGGCATCACAAAGTCAGCCCGTGTCACAATCCTCTAGTGCAAGCGGGAATCATGACAGTTCATTTTCCCCATCTCAGAATTAGCAGAAGTAGATTGGCTTATCATGAGAAACCGAATGTGATGAACATGTTAGAAATGCAAGGCTCCAAGTTATTAATTTTTAATTTAATAAAAGTTATTAAGTGTACCAAATATAAACTTTGAGAAAAATGAAAAAAAGACACTATAAAAAAAAGTCAATGTGGAGCCCGGGATTGCCACCAGGTGAGACACAGTTTTGACAGCTGCAGCAGAGGGTCCTCTATGCTTCACACCGACCGTCCTGTCTGACCCATTTTTATACGATTTTCCTTGCCTGAGCCAGAGTCCCCTTTCTTCCTTTTCAAAGTGCATGTATTCATGTGGAGTTCTTTTCTCTGTGGCAAGTTGAACAATACGTGTCCGGAGAGTGATGAACACCTGTGTTTGCAGTCCCGGAATTCGGATTTGAGATGTACCTCCCTGATGGCTCTGACTATCTCGGTCTCGGATATTTATCGTGTATTTATCGTCCGGGTGTTTCTCGGACAACCTTGATGCATGATCCCTCTCTGGGCTGGCCACTTTCGTTCGCTTGTAAATAAAGTCCTCCCTCTCTCGTCCAGGTGGCTTTGACATGGTGTTGCAGTCGCAGTTGCTGGCTTGTGCGATTTAAAACCTTCTTATAAGAGTATAATTTAACAGCACATAACTATAAAAGAGACGACAATTTTATTTGCACGAATTATCCTATAGACATATAACAGTCCTAATGATTCCTTGAGGCCTTGCAGTGTCACAATGTTCTCCATGGTTCCACAGGCCCCACAGTGTCATGTGACTCCTCTGTTCCATGAGTCCTGCAATGTCACAATGGACCTTTGGACCAATGGACCATGGGGCTTTGCAGTGTCACAACGCTCTCCTTTGGCTCCACAGGGTCACAATGGAGCACTGATTACAGGCAGCCTCTCTGTGTTACCCTGGAGCTTTGTTTCCGTGGGGTCTCGCAGTGTCCCAATGGAGCCTTGGCTGGATGGGGCCTCACAGTGTCACAATGATGCCTACATTCCACTGAGGCACACGGCGTCACTAGGGTCCCCTTGCTTCCATGAGGCCCAGCAATGTCACAGTGGTGTCCATGAATCCATGAGGACTCACAGTATCCCAATGGTCCCTTGATCTCACATGGTCCCACAGTGTCCCAATGGTCCCTTGGTCTCACAAGGCCCCACAGTGTCCCAATGGTCACTTCTTCTCACATGGCCCCACAGTGTAACAATGGTCCCTTGGTTCCATGGTTCCTGGTCTGGTGCATTCCCCTTTCCCCTTCTCAGGCCACCCTGCCAGCTGAGAAATGCTCACTGGGCCAGGGCCTTGGCCAGCAGCCCCTGGGCTCAGCTCCTCTGGAGCTCATCACAGACACTGTCTGCTCCAGGCTCAACCCTTCATCCCCTGGGGAGATGCCAAAGCCTCCACAGGGAACATTTCCCTTTGCTCAGGGGAATTTCTCACAGGTGCCTTGTAGTGACTCTTTGTGTCTGTGTGCACACAGGAGTGCCTGTGCTCAGGGAAATGTGGCAGAAATGCTGCTCTCTGAGGGCTTTGATTGCCTTGGATAGCTGAGCCAGTCAGGCCTGGAAGTAAGGTTAAGTCATGTCACCCTGATTCTTAAGATTTTCTAAAGCCTTCTGAGTTTCCATTCTGTTGGAGAACCTTCCCACACAATTTCTGTCAACAACATATTGTTTACAATCTTTTATGGGGCTGGACAAACTTGATGTACTAGTGCTTTGTCCAATGTCTTTGGACAGGTGGTCCATTCACTCTCCAATCCAATGTCACCTTTGGGAAAGTATAAAAGTTGGAGTCAGAGAATAAACTTTTCTCTTTACCTTGAAAATAGCAGGTGGCTCGCGTCGTGCTTTCACGTGTCTTATAGCGACAAAGTCACAAGCTGTAAGCAAAGTTAAATGCTGCTAAGAGTTGTTCTTTTGCTAATTTGTGAAGCTTAATAGAAGTTATAAGCGAAGTTGAATATTGTTAAGTGTTATTCCACAGCTCTGTTTAGCTTTTAGGCTGTATTCCTTTTATCCTTGCCCTCACTGTCCTTTCGTCACACACACACACACACACCCACACACACCCACACACACACACACACACACAAACACACAGAGACACACAGACACTGGGACAGTTCTTGACTCCTTTTTGGTTTGATTGCCTGGATTTTGTTTGGTTTTCTTGTTGCTTTGTTTCCTTGGTGTGCCTGAAGTGTCCAGTCAGGAGCAGAGTGACTCTTGCCAAGGAACTCTGTGGTGCTGTCACTTAATATTAAAGCTGTTTTATGCTACTCCCCTGCTGGGGATTTTTAAAGTGCTCTCAAGCCCTCCTTCATAAGAGGGTGAAGGAGCCCTGGCCAAGCTCTGGCCCTGGGGGCACAGGGATGCTGCTAGGGGGTCCCTGTCTCCCTGTTCCAACTGTGACGGCCCTGAGTCCCTGTCCCCGTGTCAGGCTCTGGGCTTGATCTCCTCGAACATCCTCAGCAGGGGGCTGCAGCGCCAGGGGCAGGGGGACCCAGAGGGACACGGGATGCCACCGGGCACGAGCAGCTTTGGACTTCTCTGGGAGGAACTGTGAGTGGGAGCTGGCTTGAAGTGACCTCCCCAGTAAGGTCACAGAGCCCCTGAGATGTCACACTGCCTCCTGGGATGTCACAGCCCACCCTGAGATCTCACAAATCCCCCTTGTGATGTCACAGAGCCAGTGCTGCTCTAGCACTCTGGGATGTCATACAGTTGCGCTGTGATGGCACAGAAGACTCTGGCATCACAAAGTCAGCCCGTGTCACAATCCTCTAGTGCAAGCGGGAATCATGACAGTTCATTTTCCCCATCTCAGAATTAGCAGAAGTAGATTGGCTTATCATGAGAAACCGAATGTGATGAACATGTTAGAAATGCAAGGCTCCAAGTTATTAATTTTTAATTTAATAAAAGTTATTAAGTGTACCAAATATAAACTTTGAGAAAAATGAAAAAAAGACACTATAAAAAAAAGTCAATGTGGAGCCCGGGATTGCCACCGGGTGAGACACAGGTTTGACAGCTGCAGCAGAAGGTCCTCTATGCTTCACACCGACCGTCCTGTCTGACCCATTTTTATACGATTTTCCTTGCCTGAGCCAGAGTCCCCTTTCTTCCTTTTCAAAGTGCATGTATTCATGTGGAGTTCTTTTCTCTGTGGCAAGTTGAACAATACGTGTCCGGAGAGTGATGAACAACCTGTGTTTGCAGTCCCGGAATTCGGATTTGAGATGTACCTCCCTGATGGCTCTGACTATCTCGGTCTCGGATATTTATCGTGTATTTATCGTCCGGGTGTTTCTCGGACAACCTTGATGCATGATCCCTCTCTGGGCTGGCCACTTTCGTTCGCTTGTAAATAAAGTCCTCCCTCTCTCGTCCAGGTGGCTTTGACATGGTGTTGCAATCGCTGTTGCTGGCTTGTGCGATTTAAAAACTTCCTATAAGAGTATAATTTAACAGCACATAACTATAAAAGAGACGACAATTTTATTTGCACGAATTATCCTATAGACATATAACAGTCCTAATGATTCCTTGAGGCCTTGCAGTGTCACAATGTTCTCCATGGTTCCACAGGCCCCACAGTGTCATGTGACTCCTCTGTTCCATGAGTCCTGCAATGTCACAATGGACCTTTGGACCAATGGACCATGGGGCTTTGCAGTGTCACAACGCTCTCCTTTGGCTCCAGAGGGTCACAATGGAGCACTGATTACAGGCAGCCTCTCTGTGTTACCCTGGAGCTTTGTTTCCATGGGGTCTCGGAGTGTCCCAATGGAGCCTTGGTTGGATGGGGCCTCACAGTGTCACAATGATGCCTACATTCCACTGAGGCACACGGCGTCACTAGGGTCCCCTTGCTTCCATGAGGCCCAGCAATGTCACAGTGGTGTCCATGAATCCATGAGGACTCACAGTATCCCAATGGTCTCTTGATCTCACATGGTCCCACAGTGTCCCAATGGTCCCTTGGTCTCACAAGGCCCCACAGTGTCCCAATGGTCACTTCTTCTCACATGGCCCCACAGTGTAACAATGGTCCCTTGGTTCCATGGTTCCTGGTCTGGTGCATTCCCCTCTCCCCTTCTCAGGCCACCCTGCCAGCTGAGAAATGCTCACTGGGCCAGGGCCTTGGCCAGCAGCTCCTGGGCTCAGCTCCTCTGGAGCTCATCACAGACACTGTCTGCTCCAGGCTCAACCCTTCATCCCCTGGGGAGATGCCAAAGCCTCCACAGGGAACATTTCCCTTTGCTCAGGGGAATTTCTCACAGGTGCCTTGTAGTGACTCTTTGTGTCTGTGTGCACACAGGAGTGCCTGTGCTCAGGGAAATGTGGCAGAAATGCTGCTCTCTGAGGGCTTTGATTGCCTTGGATAGCTGAGCCAGTCAGGCCTGGAAGTAAGGTTAAGTCATGTCACCCTGATTCTTAAGATTTTCTAAAGCCTTCTGAGTTTCCATTCTGTTGGAGAACCTTCCCACACAATTTCTGTCAACAACATATTGTTTACAATCTTTTATGGGGGTGGACAAACTTGATGTACTAGTGCTTTGTCCAATGTCTTTGGACAGGTGGTCCATTCACTCTCCAATCCAATGTCACCTTTGGGAAAGTATAAAAGTTGGAGTCAGAGAATAAACTTTTCTCTTTACCTTGAAAATAGCAGGTGGCTCGCATCGTGCTTTCACGTGTCTTATAGCGACAAAGTCACAAGCTGTAAGCAAAGTTAAATGCTGCTAAGAGTTGTTCTTTTGCTAATTTGTGAAGCTTAATAGAAGTTATAAGCGAAGTTGAATATTGTTAAGTGTTATTCCACAGCTCTGTTTAGCTTTTAGGCTGTATTCCTTTTATCCTTGCCCTCACTGTCCTTTCGTCACACACACACACACACACACACACACACCCACACACACACACACACACACAAACACACAGAGACACACAGACACCGGGACAGTTCTTGACTCCTTTTTGGTTTGATTGCCTGGATTTTGTTTGGTTTTGTTGTTGCTTTGTTTCCTTGGTGTGCCTGAAGTGTCCAGTCAGGAGCAGAGTGACTCTTGCCAAGGAACTCTGTGGTGCTGTCACTTAATATTAAAGCTGTTTTATGCTACTCCCCTGCTGGGGATTTTTAAAGTGCTCTCAAGCCCTCCTTCATAAGAGGGTGAAGGAGCCCTGGCCAAGCTCTGGCCCTGGGGGCACAGGGATGCTGCTAGGGGGTCCCTGTCTCCCTGTTCCAACTGTGACGGCCCTGAGTCCCTGTCCCCGTGTCAGGCTCTGGGCTTGATCTCCTCGAACATCCTCAGCAGGGGGCTGCAGCGCCAGGGGCAGGGGGACCCAGAGGGACACGGGATGCCACCGGGCACGAGCAGCTTTGGACTTCTCTGGGAGGAACTGTGAGTGGGAGCTGGCTTGAAGTGACCTCCCCAGTAAGGTCACAGAGCCCCTGAGATGTCACACTGCCTCCTGGGATGTCACAGCCCACCCTGAGATCTCACAAATCCCCCTTGTGATGTCACAGAGCCAGTGCTGCTCTAGCACTCTGGGATGTCATACAGTTGCGCTGTGATGGCACAGAAGACTCTGGCATCACAAAGTCAGCCCGTGTCACAATCCTCTAGTGCAAGCGGGAATCATGACAGTTCATTTTCCCCATCTCAGAATTAGCAGAAGTAGATAGGCTTATCATGAGAAACCGAATGTGATGAACATGTTAGAAATGCAAGGCTCCAAGTTATTAATTTTTAATTTAATAAAAGTTATTAAGTGTACCAAATATAAACTTTGAGAAAAATGAAAAAAAGACACTATAAAAAAAAGTCAATGTGGAGCCCGGGATTGCCACCAGGTGAGACACAGTTTTGACAGCTGCAGCAGAGGGTCCTCTATGCTTCACACCGACCGTCCTGTCTGACCCATTTTTATACGATTTTCCTTGCCTGAGCCAGAGTCCCCTTTCTTCCTTTTCAAAGTGCATGTATTCATGTGGAGTTCTTTTCTCTGTGGCAAGTTGAACAATACGTGTCCGGAGAGTGATGAACACCTGTGTTTGCAGTCCCGGAATTCGGATTTGAGATGTACCTCCCTGATGGCTCTGACTATCTCGGTCTCGGATATTTATCGTGTATTTATCGTCCGGGTGTTTCTCGGACAACCTTGATGCATGATCCCTCTCTGGGCTGGCCACTTTCGTTCGCTTGTAAATAAAGTCCTCCCTCTCTCGTCCAGGTGGCTTTGACATGGTGTTGCAGTCGCAGTTGCTGGCTTGTGCGATTTAAAAACTTCTTATAAGAGTATAATTTAACAGCACATAACTATAAAAGAGACGACAATTTTATTTGCACGAATTATCCTATAGACATATAACAGTCCTAATGATTCCTTGAGGCCTTGCAGTGTCACAATGTTCTCCATGGTTCCACAGGCCCCACAGTGTCATGTGACTCCTCTGTTCCATGAGTCCTGCAATGTCACAATGGACCTTTGGACCAATGGACCATGGGGCTTTGCAGTGTCACAACGCTCTCCTTTGGCTCCACAGGGTCACAATGGAGCACTGATTACAGGCAGCCTCTCTGTGTTACCCTGGAGCTTTGTTTCCGTGGGGTCTCGCAGTGTCCCAATGGAGCCTTGGCTGGATGGGGCCTCACAGTGTCACAATGATGCCTACATTCCACTGAGGCACACGGCGTCACTAGGGTCCCCTTGCTTCCATGAGGCCCAGCAATGTCACAGTGGTGTCCATGAATCCATGAGGACTCACAGTATCCCAATGGTCTCTTGATCTCACATGGTCCCACAGTGTCCCAATGGTCCCTTGGTCTCACAAGGCCCCACAGTGTCCCAATGGTCACTTCTTCTCACATGGCCCCACAGTGTAACAATGGTCCCTTGGTTCCATGGTTCCTGGTCTGGTGCATTCCCCTTTCCCCTTCTCAGGCCACCCTGCCAGCTGAGAAATGCTCACTGGGCCAGGGCCTTGGCCAGCAGCCCCTGGGCTCAGCTCCTCTGGAGCTCATCACAGACACTGTCTGCTCCAGGCTCAACCCTTCATCCCCTGGGGAGATGCCAAAGCCTCCACAGGGAACATTTCCCTTTGCTCAGGGGAATTTCTCACAGGTGCCTTGTAGTGACTCTTTGTGTCTGTGTGCACACAGGAGTGCCTGTGCTCAGGGAAATGTGGCAGAAATGCTGCTCTCTGAGGGCTTTGATTGCCTTGGATAGCTGAGCCAGTCAGGCCTGGAAGTAAGGTTAAGTCATGTCACCCTGATTCTTAAGATTTTCTAAAGCCTTCTGAGTTTCCATTCTGTTGGAGAACCTTCCCACACAATTTCTGTCAACAACATATTGTTTACAATCTTTTATGGGGCTGGACAAACTTGATGTACTAGTGCTTTGTCCAATGTCTTTGGACAGGTGGTCCATTCACTCTCCAATCCAATGTCACCTTTGGGAAAGTATAAAAGTTGGAGTCAGAGAATAAACTTTTCTCTTTACCTTGAAAATAGCAGGTGGCTCGCGTCGTGCTTTCACGTGTCTTATAGCGACAAAGTCACAAGCTGTAAGCAAAGTTAAATGCTGCTAAGAGTTGTTCTTTTGCTAATTTGTGAAGCTTAATAGAAGTTATAAGCGAAGTTGAATATTGTTAAGTGTTATTCCACAGCTCTGTTTAGCTTTTAGGCTGTATTCCTTTTATCCTTGCCCTCACTGTCCTTTCGTCACACACACACACACACACCCACACACACCCACACACACACACACACACACAAACACACAGAGACACACAGACACTGGGACAGTTCTTGACTCCTTTTTGGTTTGATTGCCTGGATTTTGTTTGGTTTTCTTGTTGCTTTGTTTCCTTGGTGTGCCTGAAGTGTCCAGTCAGGAGCAGAGTGACTCTTGCCAAGGAACTCTGTGGTGCTGTCACTTAATATTAAAGCTGTTTTATGCTACTCCCCTGCTGGGGATTTTTAAAGTGCTCTCAAGCCCTCCTTCATAAGAGGGTGAAGGAGCCCTGGCCAAGCTCTGGCCCTGGGGGCACAGGGATGCTGCTAGGGGGTCCCTGTCTCCCTGTTCCAACTGTGACGGCCCTGAGTCCCTGTCCCCGTGTCAGGCTCTGGGCTTGATCTCCTCGAACATCCTCAGCAGGGGGCTGCAGCGCCAGGGGCAGGGGGACCCAGAGGGACACGGGATGCCACCGGGCACGAGCAGCTTTGGACTTCTCTGGGAGGAACTGTGAGTGGGAGCTGGCTTGAAGTGACCTCCCCAGTAAGGTCACAGAGCCCCTGAGATGTCACACTGCCTCCTGGGATGTCACAGCCCACCCTGAGATCTCACAAATCCCCCTTGTGATGTCACAGAGCCAGTGCTGCTCTAGCACTCTGGGATGTCATACAGTTGCGCTGTGATGGCACAGAAGACTCTGGCATCACAAAGTCAGCCCGTGTCACAATCCTCTAGTGCAAGCGGGAATCATGACAGTTCATTTTCCCCATCTCAGAATTAGCAGAAGTAGATTGGCTTATCATGAGAAACCGAATGTGATGAACATGTTAGAAATGCAAGGCTCCAAGTTATTAATTTTTAATTTAATAAAAGTTATTAAGTGTACCAAATATAAACTTTGAGAAAAATGAAAAAAAGACACTATAAAAAAAAGTCAATGTGGAGCCCGGGATTGCCACCAGGTGAGACACAGTTTTGACAGCTGCAGCAGAGGGTCCTCTATGCTTCACACCGACCGTCCTGTCTGACCCATTTTTATACGATTTTCCTTGCCTGAGCCAGAGTCCCCTTTCTTCCTTTTCAAAGTGCATGTATTCATGTGGAGTTCTTTTCTCTGTGGCAAGTTGAACAATACGTGTCCGGAGAGTGATGAACACCTGTGTTTGCAGTCCCGGAATTCGGATTTGAGATGTACCTCCCTGATGGCTCTGACTATCTCGGTCTCGGATATTTATCGTGTATTTATCGTCCGGGTGTTTCTCGGACAACCTTGATGCATGATCCCTCTCTGGGCTGGCCACTTTCGTTCGCTTGTAAATAAAGTCCTCCCTCTCTCGTCCAGGTGGCTTTGACATGGTGTTGCAGTCGCAGTTGCTGGCTTGTGCGATTTAAAAACTTCTTATAAGAGTATAATTTAACAGCACATAACTATAAAAGAGACGACAATTTTATTTGCACGAATTATCCTATAGACATATAACAGTCCTAATGATTCCTTGAGGCCTTGCAGTGTCACAATGTTCTCCATGGTTCCACAGGCCCCACAGTGTCATGTGACTCCTCTGTTCCATGAGTCCTGCAATGTCACAATGGACCTTTGGACCAATGGACCATGGGGCTTTGCAGTGTCACAACGCTCTCCTTTGGCTCCACAGGGTCACAATGGAGCACTGATTACAGGCAGCCTCTCTGTGTTACCCTGGAGCTTTGTTTCCGTGGGGTCTCGCAGTGTCCCAATGGAGCCTTGGCTGGATGGGGCCTCACAGTGTCACAATGATGCCTACATTCCACTGAGGCACACGGCGTCACTAGGGTCCCCTTGCTTCCATGAGGCCCAGCAATGTCACAGTGGTGTCCATGAATCCATGAGGACTCACAGTATCCCAATGGTCTCTTGATCTCACATGGTCCCACAGTGTCCCAATGGTCCCTTGGTCTCACAAGGCCCCACAGTGTCCCAATGGTCACTTCTTCTCACATGGCCCCACAGTGTAACAATGGTCCCTTGGTTCCATGGTTCCTGGTCTGGTGCATTCCCCTTTCCCCTTCTCAGGCCACCCTGCCAGCTGAGAAATGCTCACTGGGCCAGGGCCTTGGCCAGCAGCCCCTGGGCTCAGCTCCTCTGGAGCTCATCACAGACACTGTCTGCTCCAGGCTCAACCCTTCATCCCCTGGGGAGATGCCAAAGCCTCCACAGGGAACATTTCCCTTTGCTCAGGGGAATTTCTCACAGGTGCCTTGTAGTGACTCTTTGTGTCTGTGTGCACACAGGAGTGCCTGTGCTCAGGGAAATGTGGCAGAAATGCTGCTCTCTGAGGGCTTTGATTGCCTTGGATAGCTGAGCCAGTCAGGCCTGGAAGTAAGGTTAAGTCATGTCACCCTGATTCTTAAGATTTTCTAAAGCCTTCTGAGTTTCCATTCTGTTGGAGAACCTTCCCACACAATTTCTGTCAACAACATATTGTTTACAATCTTTTATGGGGCTGGACAAACTTGATGTACTAGTGCTTTGTCCAATGTCTTTGGACAGGTGGTCCATTCACTCTCCAATCCAATGTCACCTTTGGGAAAGTATAAAAGTTGGAGTCAGAGAATAAACTTTTCTCTTTACCTTGAAAATAGCAGGTGGCTCGCGTCGTGCTTTCACGTGTCTTATAGCGACAAAGTCACAAGCTGTAAGCAAAGTTAAATGCTGCTAAGAGTTGTTCTTTTGCTAATTTGTGAAGCTTAATAGAAGTTATAAGCGAAGTTGAATATTGTTAAGTGTTATTCCACAGCTCTGTTTAGCTTTTAGGCTGTATTCCTTTTATCCTTGCCCTCACTGTCCTTTCGTCACACACACACACACACACCCACACACACCCACACACACACACACACACACAAACACACAGAGACACACAGACACTGGGACAGTTCTTGACTCCTTTTTGGTTTGATTGCCTGGATTTTGTTTGGTTTTCTTGTTGCTTTGTTTCCTTGGTGTGCCTGAAGTGTCCAGTCAGGAGCAGAGTGACTCTTGCCAAGGAACTCTGTGGTGCTGTCACTTAATATTAAAGCTGTTTTATGCTACTCCCCTGCTGGGGATTTTTAAAGTGCTCTCAAGCCCTCCTTCATAAGAGGGTGAAGGAGCCCTGGCCAAGCTCTGGCCCTGGGGGCACAGGGATGCTGCTAGGGGGTCCCTGTCTCCCTGTTCCAACTGTGACGGCCCTGAGTCCCTGTCCCCGTGTCAGGCTCTGGGCTTGATCTCCTCGAACATCCTCAGCAGGGGGCTGCAGCGCCAGGGGCAGGGGGACCCAGAGGGACACGGGATGCCACCGGGCACGAGCAGCTTTGGACTTCTCTGGGAGGAACTGTGAGTGGGAGCTGGCTTGAAGTGACCTCCCCAGTAAGGTCACAGAGCCCCTGAGATGTCACACTGCCTCCTGGGATGTCACAGCCCACCCTGAGATCTCACAAATCCCCCTTGTGATGTCACAGAGCCAGTGCTGCTCTAGCACTCTGGGATGTCATACAGTTGCGCTGTGATGGCACAGAAGACTCTGGCATCACAAAGTCAGCCCGTGTCACAATCCTCTAGTGCAAGCGGGAATCATGACAGTTCATTTTCCCCATCTCAGAATTAGCAGAAGTAGATTGGCTTATCATGAGAAACCGAATGTGATGAACATGTTAGAAATGCAAGGCTCCAAGTTATTAATTTTTAATTTAATAAAAGTTATTAAGTGTACCAAATATAAACTTTGAGAAAAATGAAAAAAAGACACTATAAAAAAAAGTCAATGTGGAGCCCGGGATTGCCACCGGGTGAGACACAGGTTTGACAGCTGCAGCAGAAGGTCCTCTATGCTTCACACCGACCGTCCTGTCTGACCCATTTTTATACGATTTTCCTTGCCTGAGCCAGAGTCCCCTTTCTTCCTTTTCAAAGTGCATGTATTCATGTGGAGTTCTTTTCTCTGTGGCAAGTTGAACAATACGTGTCCGGAGAGTGATGAACAACCTGTGTTTGCAGTCCCGGAATTCGGATTTGAGATGTACCTCCCTGATGGCTCTGACTATCTCGGTCTCGGATATTTATCGTGTATTTATCGTCCGGGTGTTTCTCGGACAACCTTGATGCATGATCCCTCTCTGGGCTGGCCACTTTCGTTCGCTTGTAAATAAAGTCCTCCCTCTCTCGTCCAGGTGGCTTTGACATGGTGTTGCAATCGCTGTTGCTGGCTTGTGCGATTTAAAAACTTCCTATAAGAGTATAATTTAACAGCACATAACTATAAAAGAGACGACAATTTTATTTGCACGAATTATCCTATAGACATATAACAGTCCTAATGATTCCTTGAGGCCTTGCAGTGTCACAATGTTCTCCATGGTTCCACAGGCCCCACAGTGTCATGTGACTCCTCTGTTCCATGAGTCCTGCAATGTCACAATGGACCTTTGGACCAATGGACCATGGGGCTTTGCAGTGTCACAACGCTCTCCTTTGGCTCCAGAGGGTCACAATGGAGCACTGATTACAGGCAGCCTCTCTGTGTTACCCTGGAGCTTTGTTTCCATGGGGTCTCGGAGTGTCCCAATGGAGCCTTGGTTGGATGGGGCCTCACAGTGTCACAATGATGCCTACATTCCACTGAGGCACACGGCGTCACTAGGGTCCCCTTGCTTCCATGAGGCCCAGCAATGTCACAGTGGTGTCCATGAATCCATGAGGACTCACAGTATCCCAATGGTCTCTTGATCTCACATGGTCCCACAGTGTCCCAATGGTCCCTTGGTCTCACAAGGCCCCACAGTGTCCCAATGGTCACTTCTTCTCACATGGCCCCACAGTGTAACAATGGTCCCTTGGTTCCATGGTTCCTGGTCTGGTGCATTCCCCTTTCCCCTTCTCAGGCCACCCTGCCAGCTGAGAAATGCTCACTGGGCCAGGGCCTTGGCCAGCAGCTCCTGGGCTCAGCTCCTCTGGAGCTCATCACAGACACTGTCTGCTCCAGGCTCAACCCTTCATCCCCTGGGGAGATGCCAAAGCCTCCACAGGGAACATTTCCCTTTGCTCAGGGGAATTTCTCACAGGTGCCTTGTAGTGACTCTTTGTGTCTGTGTGCACACAGGAGTGCCTGTGCTCAGGGAAATGTGGCAGAAATGCTGCTCTCTGAGGGCTTTGATTGCCTTGGATAGCTGAGCCAGTCAGGCCTGGAAGTAAGGTTAAGTCATGTCACCCTGATTCTTAAGATTTTCTAAAGCCTTCTGAGTTTCCATTCTGTTGGAGAACCTTCCCACACAATTTCTGTCAACAACATATTGTTTACAATCTTTTATGGGGCTGGACAAACTTGATGTACTAGTGCTTTGTCCAATGTCTTTGGACAGGTGGTCCATTCACTCTCCAATCCAATGTCACCTTTGGGAAAGTATAAAAGTTGGAGTCAGAGAATAAACTTTTCTCTTTACCTTGAAAATAGCAGGTGGCTCGCATCGTGCTTTCACGTGTCTTATAGCGACAAAGTCACAAGCTGTAAGCAAAGTCAAATGCTGCTAAGAGTTGTTCTTTTGCTAATTTGTGAAGCTTAATAGAAGTTATAAGCAAAGTTGAATATTGTTAAGTGTTATTCCACAGCTCTGTTTAGCTTTTAGGCTGTATTCCTTTTATCCTTGCCCTCACTGTCCTTTCGTCACACACACACACACACACACACACACACCCACACCCACACACACACACAAACACACAGAGACACACAGACACCGGGACAGTTCTTGACTCCTTTTCGGTTTGATTGCCTGGATTTTGTTTGGTTTTGTTGTTGCTTTGTTTCCTTGGTGTGCCTGAAGTGTCCAGTCAGGAGCAGAGTGACTCTTGCCAAGGAACTCTGTGGTGCTGTCACTTAATATTAAAGTTGTTTTATGCTACTCCCCTGCTGGGGATTTTTAAAGTGCTCTCAAGCCCTCCTTCATAAGAGGGTGAAGGAGCCCTGGCCAAGCTCTGGCCCTGGGGGCACAGGGATGCTGCTAGGGGGTCCCTGTCTCCCTGTTCCAACTGTGACGGCCCTGAGTCCCTGTCCCCGTGTCAGGCTCTGGGCTTGATCTCCTCGAACATCCTCAGCAGGGGGCTGCAGCGCCAGGGGCAGGGGGACCCAGAGGGACACGGGATGCCACCAGGCACGAGCAGCTTTGGACTCCTCTGGGAGGAACTGTGAGTGGGAGCTGGCTTGAAGTGACCTCCCCAGTAAGGTCACAGAGCCCCTGAGATGTCACACTGCCTCCTGGGATGTCACAGCCCACCCTGAGATCTCACAAATCCCCCTTGTGATGTCACAGAGCCAGTGCTGCTCTAGCACTCTGGGATGTCATACAGTTGCGCTGTGATGGCACAGAAGACTCTGGCATCACAAAGTCAGCCCGTGTCACAATCCTTTAGTGCAAGCGGGAATCATGACAGTTCATTTTCCCCATCTCAGAATTAGCAGAAGTAGATAGGCTTATCATGAGAAACCGAATGTGATGAACATGTTAGAAATGCAAGGCTCCAAGTTATTAATTTTTAATTTAATAAAAGTTATTAAGTGTACCAAATATAAACTTTGAGAAAAATGAAAAAAAGACACTATAAAAAAAAGTCAATGTGAAGCCCGGGATTGCCACCGGGTGAGACACAGGTTTGACAGCTGCAGCAGAGGGTCCTCTATGCTTCACACCGACCGTCCTGTCTGACCCATTTTTATACGATTTTCCTTGCCTGAGCCAGAGTCCCCTTTCTTCCTTTTCAAAGTGCATGTATTCATGTGGAGTTCTTTTCTCTGTGGCAAGTTGAACAATACGTGTCCGGAGAGTGATGAACACCTGTGTTTGCAGTCCCGGAATTCGGATTTGAGATGTACCTCCCTGATGGCTCTGACTATCTCGGTCTCGGATATTTATCGTGTATTTATCGTCCGGGTGTTTCTCGGACAACCTTGATGCATGATCCCTCTCTGGGCTGGCCTCTTTCGTTCGCTTGTAAATAAAGTCCTCCCTCTCTCGTCCAGGTGGCTTTGACATGGTGTTGCAATCGCTGTTGCTGGCTTGTGCGATTTAAAAACTTCCTATAAGAGTATAATTTAACAGCACATAACTATAAAAGAGACGACAATTTTATTTGCACGAATTATCCTATAGACATATAACAGTCCTAATGATTCCTTGAGGCCTTGCAGTGTCACAATGTTCTCCATGGTTCCACAGGCCCCACAGTGTCATGTGACTCCTCTGTTCCATGAGTCCTGCAATGTCACAATGGACCTTTGGACCAATGGACCATGGGGCTTTGCAGTGTCACAACGCTCTCCTTTGGCTCCACAGTGTCACAATGGAGCACTGATTACAGGCAGCCTCTCTGTGTTACCCTGGAGCTTTGTTTCCGTGGGGTCTCGCAGTGTCCCAATGGAGCCTTGGCTGGATGGGGCCTCACAGTGTCACAATGATGCCTACATTCCACTGAGGCACACGGCGTCACTAGGGTCCCCTTGCTTCCATGAGGCCCAGCAATGTCACAGTGGTGTCCATGAATCCATGAGGACTCACAGTATCCCAATGGTCTCTTGATCTCACATGGTCCCACAGTGTCCCAATGGTCCCTTGGTCTCACAAGGCCCCACAGTGTCCCAATGGTCACTTCTTCTCACATGGCCCCACAGTGTAACAATGGTCCCTTGGTTCCATGGTTCCTGGTCTGGTGCATTCCCCTTTCCCCTTCTCAGGCCACCCTGCCAGCTGAGAAATGCTCACTGGGCCAGGGCCTTGGCCAGCAGCCCCTGGGCTCAGCTCCTCTGGAGCTCATCACAGACACTGTCTGCTCCAGGCTCAACCCTTCATCCCCTGGGGAGATGCCAAAGCCTCCACAGGGAACATTTCCCTTTGCTCAGGGGAATTTCTCACAGGTGCCTTGTAGTGACTCTTTGTGTCTGTGTGCACACAGGAGTGCCTGTGCTCAGGGAAATGTGGCAGAAATGCTGCTCTCTGAGGGCTTTGATTGCCTTGGATAGCTGAGCCAGTCAGGCCTGGAAGTAAGGTTAAGTCATGTCACCCTGATTCTTAAGATTTTCTAAAGCCTTCTGAGTTTCCATTCTGTTGGAGAACCTTCCCACACAATTTCTGTCAACAACATATTGTTTACAATCTTTTATGGGGCTGGACAAACTTGATGTACTAGTGCTTTGTCCAATGTCTTTGGACAGGTGGTCCATTCACTCTCCAATCCAATGTCACCTTTGGGAAAGTATAAAAGTTGGAGTCAGAGAATAAACTTTTCTCTTTACCTTGAAAATAGCAGGTGGCTCGCATCGTGCTTTCACGTGTCTTATAGCGACAAAGTCACAAGCTGTAAGCAAAGTCAAATGCTGCTAAGAGTTGTTCTTTTGCTAATTTGTGAAGCTTAATAGAAGTTATAAGCAAAGTTGAATATTGTTAAGTGTTATTCCACAGCTCTGTTTAGCTTTTAGGCTGTATTCCTTTTATCCTTGCCCTCACTGTCCTTTCGTCACACACACACACACACACACACACACACACCCACACCCACACACACACACAAACACACAGAGACACACAGACACCGGGACAGTTCTTGACTCCTTTTCGGTTTGATTGCCTGGATTTTGTTTGGTTTTGTTGTTGCTTTGTTTCCTTGGTGTGCCTGAAGTGTCCAGTCAGGAGCAGAGTGACTCTTGCCAAGGAACTCTGTGGTGCTGTCACTTAATATTAAAGTTGTTTTATGCTACTCCCCTGCTGGGGATTTTTAAAGTGCTCTCAAGCCCTCCTTCATAAGAGGGTGAAGGAGCCCTGGCCAAGCTCTGGCCCTGGGGGCACAGGGATGCTGCTAGGGGGTCCCTGTCTCCCTGTTCCAACTGTGACGGCCCTGAGTCCCTGTCCCCGTGTCAGGCTCTGGGCTTGATCTCCTCGAACATCCTCAGCAGGGGGCTGCAGCGCCAGGGGCAGGGGGACCCAGAGGGACACGGGATGCCACCAGGCACGAGCAGCTTTGGACTCCTCTGGGAGGAACTGTGAGTGGGAGCTGGCTTGAAGTGACCTCCCCAGTAAGGTCACAGAGCCCCTGAGATGTCACACTGCCTCCTGGGATGTCACAGCCCACCCTGAGATCTCACAAATCCCCCTTGTGATGTCACAGAGCCAGTGCTGCTCTAGCACTCTGGGATGTCATACAGTTGCGCTGTGATGGCACAGAAGACTCTGGCATCACAAAGTCAGCCCGTGTCACAATCCTTTAGTGCAAGCGGGAATCATGACAGTTCATTTTCCCCATCTCAGAATTAGCAGAAGTAGATAGGCTTATCATGAGAAACCGAATGTGATGAACATGTTAGAAATGCAAGGCTCCAAGTTATTAATTTTTAATTTAATAAAAGTTATTAAGTGTACCAAATATAAACTTTGAGAAAAATGAAAAAAAGACACTATAAAAAAAAGTCAATGTGAAGCCCGGGATTGCCACCGGGTGAGACACAGGTTTGACAGCTGCAGCAGAGGGTCCTCTATGCTTCACACCAACCGTCCTGTCTGACCCATTTTTATACGATTTTCCTTGCCTGAGCCAGAGTCCCCTTTCTTCCTTTTCAAAGTGCATGTATTCATGTGGAGTTCTTTTCTCTGTGGCAAGTTGAACAATACGTGTCCGGAGAGTGATGAACACCTGTGTTTGCAGTCCCGGAATTCGGATTTGAGATGTACCTCCCTGATGGCTCTGACTATCTCGGTCTCGGATATTTATCGTGTATTTATCGTCCGGGTGTTTCTCGGACAACCTTGATGCATGATCCCTCTCTGGGCTGGCCTCTTTCGTTCGCTTGTAAATAAAGTCCTCCCTCTCTCGTCCAGGTGGCTTTGACATGGTGTTGCAATCGCTGTTGCTGGCTTGTGCGATTTAAAAACTTCCTATAAGAGTATAATTTAACAGCACATAACTATAAAAGAGACGACAATTTTATTTGCACGAATTATCCTATAGACATATAACAGTCCTAATGATTCCTTGAGGCCTTGCAGTGTCACAATGTTCTCCATGGTTCCACAGGCCCCACAGTGTCATGTGACTCCTCTGTTCCATGAGTCCTGCAATGTCACAATGGACCTTTGGACCAATGGACCATGGGGCTTTGCAGTGTCACAACGCTCTCCTTTGGCTCCACAGTGTCACAATGGAGCACTGATTACAGGCAGCCTCTCTGTGTTACCCTGGAGCTTTGTTTCCGTGGGGTCTCGCAGTGTCCCAATGGAGCCTTGGCTGGATGGGGCCTCACAGTGTCACAATGATGCCTACATTCCACTGAGGCACACGGCGTCACTAGGGTCCCCTTGCTTCCATGAGGCCCAGCAATGTCACAGTGGTGTCCATGAATCCATGAGGACTCACAGTATCCCAATGGTCTCTTGATCTCACATGGTCCCACAGTGTCCCAATGGTCCCTTGGTCTCACAAGGCCCCACAGTGTCCCAATGGTCACTTCTTCTCACATGGCCCCACAGTGTAACAATGGTCCCTTGGTTCCATGGTTCCTGGTCTGGTGCATTCCCCTTTCCCCTTCTCAGGCCACCCTGCCAGCTGAGAAATGCTCACTGGGCCAGGGCCTTGGCCAGCAGCCCCTGGGCTCAGCTCCTCTGGAGCTCATCACAGACACTGTCTGCTCCAGGCTCAACCCTTCATCCCCTGGGGAGATGCCAAAGCCTCCACAGGGAACATTTCCCTTTGCTCAGGGGAATTTCTCACAGGTGCCTTGTAGTGACTCTTTGTGTCTGTGTGCACACAGGAGTGCCTGTGCTCAGGGAAATGTGGCAGAAATGCTGCTCTCTGAGGGCTTTGATTGCCTTGGATAGCTGAGCCAGTCAGGCCTGGAAGTAAGGTTAAGTCATGTCACCCTGATTCTTAAGATTTTCTAAAGCCTTCTGAGTTTCCATTCTGTTGGAGAACCTTCCCACACAATTTCTGTCAACAACATATTGTTTACAATCTTTTATGGGGCTGGACAAACTTGATGTACTAGTGCTTTGTCCAATGTCTTTGGACAGGTGGTCCATTCACTCTCCAATCCAATGTCACCTTTGGGAAAGTATAAAAGTTGGAGTCAGAGAATAAACTTTTCTCTTTACCTTGAAAATAGCAGGTGGCTCGCATCGTGCTTTCACGTGTCTTATAGCGACAAAGTCACAAGCTGTAAGCAAAGTCAAATGCTGCTAAGAGTTGTTCTTTTGCTAATTTGTGAAGCTTAATAGAAGTTATAAGCAAAGTTGAATATTGTTAAGTGTTATTCCACAGCTCTGTTTAGCTTTTAGGCTGTATTCCTTTTATCCTTGCCCTCACTGTCCTTTCGTCACACACACACACACACACACACACACACACCCACACCCACACACACACACAAACACACAGAGACACACAGACACCGGGACAGTTCTTGACTCCTTTTCGGTTTGATTGCCTGGATTTTGTTTGGTTTTGTTGTTGCTTTGTTTCCTTGGTGTGCCTGAAGTGTCCAGTCAGGAGCAGAGTGACTCTTGCCAAGGAACTCTGTGGTGCTGTCACTTAATATTAAAGTTGTTTTATGCTACTCCCCTGCTGGGGATTTTTAAAGTGCTCTCAAGCCCTCCTTCATAAGAGGGTGAAGGAGCCCTGGCCAAGCTCTGGCCCTGGGGGCACAGGGATGCTGCTAGGGGGTCCCTGTCTCCCTGTTCCAACTGTGACGGCCCTGAGTCCCTGTCCCCGTGTCAGGCTCTGGGCTTGATCTCCTCGAACATCCTCAGCAGGGGGCTGCAGCGCCAGGGGCAGGGGGACCCAGAGGGACACGGGATGCCACCAGGCACGAGCAGCTTTGGACTCCTCTGGGAGGAACTGTGAGTGGGAGCTGGCTTGAAGTGACCTCCCCAGTAAGGTCACAGAGCCCCTGAGATGTCACACTGCCTCCTGGGATGTCACAGCCCACCCTGAGATCTCACAAATCCCCCTTGTGATGTCACAGAGCCAGTGCTGCTCTAGCACTCTGGGATGTCATACAGTTGCGCTGTGATGGCACAGAAGACTCTGGCATCACAAAGTCAGCCCGTGTCACAATCCTTTAGTGCAAGCGGGAATCATGACAGTTCATTTTCCCCATCTCAGAATTAGCAGAAGTAGATAGGCTTATCATGAGAAACCGAATGTGATGAACATGTTAGAAATGCAAGGCTCCAAGTTATTAATTTTTAATTTAATAAAAGTTATTAAGTGTACCAAATATAAACTTTGAGAAAAATGAAAAAAAGACACTATAAAAAAAAGTCAATGTGAAGCCCGGGATTGCCACCGGGTGAGACACAGGTTTGACAGCTGCAGCAGAGGGTCCTCTATGCTTCACACCAACCGTCCTGTCTGACCCATTTTTATACGATTTTCCTTGCCTGAGCCAGAGTCCCCTTTCTTCCTTTTCAAAGTGCATGTATTCATGTGGAGTTCTTTTCTCTGTGGCAAGTTGAACAATACGTGTCCGGAGAGTGATGAACACCTGTGTTTGCAGTCCCGGAATTCGGATTTGAGATGTACCTCCCTGATGGCTCTGACTATCTCGGTCTCGGATATTTATCGTGTATTTATCGTCCGGGTGTTTCTCGGACAACCTTGATGCATGATCCCTCTCTGGGCTGGCCTCTTTCGTTCGCTTGTAAATAAAGTCCTCCCTCTCTCGTCCAGGTGGCTTTGACATGGTGTTGCAATCGCTGTTGCTGGCTTGTGCGATTTAAAAACTTCCTATAAGAGTATAATTTAACAGCACATAACTATAAAAGAGACGACAATTTTATTTGCACGAATTATCCTATAGACATATAACAGTCCTAATGATTCCTTGAGGCCTTGCAGTGTCACAATGTTCTCCATGGTTCCACAGGCCCCACAGTGTCATGTGACTCCTCTGTTCCATGAGTCCTGCAATGTCACAATGGACCTTTGGACCAATGGACCATGGGGCTTTGCAGTGTCACAACGCTCTCCTTTGGCTCCACAGTGTCACAATGGAGCACTGATTACAGGCAGCCTCTCTGTGTTACCCTGGAGCTTTGTTTCCGTGGGGTCTCGCAGTGTCCCAATGGAGCCTTGGCTGGATGGGGCCTCACAGTGTCACAATGATGCCTACATTCCACTGAGGCACACGGCGTCACTAGGGTCCCCTTGCTTCCATGAGGCCCAGCAATGTCACAGTGGTGTCCATGAATCCATGAGGACTCACAGTATCCCAATGGTCTCTTGATCTCACATGGTCCCACAGTGTCCCAATGGTCCCTTGGTCTCACAAGGCCCCACAGTGTCCCAATGGTCACTTCTTCTCACATGGCCCCACAGTGTAACAATGGTCCCTTGGTTCCATGGTTCCTGGTCTGGTGCATTCCCCTTTCCCCTTCTCAGGCCACCCTGCCAGCTGAGAAATGCTCACTGGGCCAGGGCCTTGGCCAGCAGCCCCTGGGCTCAGCTCCTCTGGAGCTCATCACAGACACTGTCTGCTCCAGGCTCAACCCTTCATCCCCTGGGGAGATGCCAAAGCCTCCACAGGGAACATTTCCCTTTGCTCAGGGGAATTTCTCACAGGTGCCTTGTAGTGACTCTTTGTGTCTGTGTGCACACAGGAGTGCCTGTGCTCAGGGAAATGTGGCAGAAATGCTGCTCTCTGAGGGCTTTGATTGCCTTGGATAGCTGAGCCAGTCAGGCCTGGAAGTAAGGTTAAGTCATGTCACCCTGATTCTTAAGATTTTCTAAAGCCTTCTGAGTTTCCATTCTGTTGGAGAACCTTCCCACACAATTTCTGTCAACAACATATTGTTTACAATCTTTTATGGGGCTGGACAAACTTGATGTACTAGTGCTTTGTCCAATGTCTTTGGACAGGTGGTCCATTCACTCTCCAATCCAATGTCACCTTTGGGAAAGTATAAAAGTTGGAGTCAGAGAATAAACTTTTCTCTTTACCTTGAAAATAGCAGGTGGCTCGCATCGTGCTTTCACGTGTCTTATAGCGACAAAGTCACAAGCTGTAAGCAAAGTTAAATGCTGCTAAGAGTTGTTCTTTTGCTAATTTGTGAAGCTTAATAGAAGTTCTAAGCGAAGTTGAATATTGTTAAGTGTTATTCCACAGCTCTGTTTAGCTTTTAGGCTGTATTCCTTTTATCCTTGCCCTCACTGTCCTTTCGTCACACACACACACACACACACACACACACACCCACACACACACACACACACACAAACACACAGAGACACACAGACACCGGGACAGTTCTTGACTCCTTTTTGGTTTGATTGCCTGGATTTTGTTTGGTTTTGTTGTTGCTTTGTTTCCTTGGTGTGCCTGAAGTGTCCAGTCAGGAGCAGAGTGACTCTTGCCAAGGAACTCTGTGGTGCTGTCACTTAATATTAAAGCTGTTTTATGCTACTCCCCTGCTGGGGATTTTTAAAGTGCTCTCAAGCCCTCCTTCATAAGAGGGTGAAGGAGCCCTGGCCAAGCTCTGGCCCTGGGGGCACAGGGATGCTGCTAGGGGGTCCCTGTCTCCCTGTTCCAACTGTGACGGCCCTGAGCCCCTGTCCCCGTGTCAGGCTCTGGGCTTGATCTCCTCGAATATCTTCAGGGGGAGGCTGCAGCGCCAGGGGCAGGCGGACCCAGAGGGACACGGGATGCCACCGGGCACGAGCAGCTTTGGACTTCTCTGGGAGGAACTGTGAGTGGGAGCTGGCTTGAAGTGACCTCCCCAGTAAGGTCACAGAGCCCCTGAGATGTCACACTGCCTCCTGGGATGTCACAGCCCACCCTGAGATCTCACAAATCCCCCTTGTGATGTCACAGAGCCAGTGCTGCTCTAGCACTCTGGGATGTCATACAGTTGCGCTGTGATGGCACAGAAGACTCTGGCATCACAAAGTCAGCCCGTGTCACAATCCTCTAGTGCAAGCGGGAATCATGACAGTTCATTTTCCCGATCTCAGAATTAGCAGAAGTAGATAGGCTTATCATGAGAAACCGAATGTGATAAACATGTTAGAAATGCAAGGCTCCAAGTTATTAATTTTTAATTTAATAAAAGTTATTAAGTGTACCAAATATAAACTTTGAGAAAAATGAAAAAAAGCCACTATAAAAAAAAGTCAATGTGGAGCCCGGGATTGCCACCGGGTGAGACACAGGTTTGACAGCTGCAGCAGAGGGTCCTCTATGCTTCACACCGACCATCCTGTCTGACCCATTTTTATACGATTTTCCTTGCCTGAGCCAGAGTCCCCTTTCTTCCTTTTCAAAGTGCATGTATTCATGTGGAGTTCTTTTCTCTGTGGCAAGTTGAACAATACGTGTCCGGAGAGTGATGAACACCTGTGTTTGCAGTCCCGGAATTCGGATTTGAGATGTACCTCCCTGATGGCTCTGACTATCTCGGTCTCGGATATTTATCGTGTATTTATCGTCCGGGTGTTTCTCGGACAACCTTGATGCATGATCCCTCTCTGGGCTGGCCACTTTCGTTCGCTTGTAAATAAAGTCCTCCCTCTCTCGTCCAGGAGGCTTTGACATGGTGTTGCAATCGCTGTTGCTGGCTTGTGCGATTTAAAAACTTCCTATAAGAGTATAATTTAACAGCACATAACTATAAAAGAGACGACAATTTTATTTGCACGAATTATCCTATAGACATATAACAGTCCTAATGATTCCATGAGGCCTTGCAGTGTCACAATGTTCTCCATGGTTCCACAGGCCCCACAGTGTCATGTGACTCCTCTGTTCCATGAGTCCTGCAATGTCACAATGGACCTTTGGACCAATGGACCATGGGGCTTTGCAGTGTCACAACGCTCTCCTTTGGCTCCACAGGGTCACAATGGAGCACTGATTACAGGCAGCCTCTCTGTGTTACCCTGGAGCTTTGTTTCCATGGGGTCTCGGAGTGTCCCAATGGAGCCTTGGTTGGATGGGGCCTCACAGTGTCACAATGATGCCTACATTCCACTGAGGCACACGGCGTCACTAGGGTCCCCTTGCTTCCATGAGGCCCAGCAATGTCACAGTGGTGTCCATGAATCCATGAGGACTCACAGTATCCCAATGGTCTCTTGATCTCACATGGTCCCACAGTGTCCCAATGGTCCCTTGGTCTCACAAGGCCCCACAGTGTCCCAATGGTCACTTCTTCTCACATGGCCCCACAGTGTAACAATGGTCCCTTGGTTCCATGGTTCCTGGTCTGGTGCATTCCCCTTTCCCCTTCTCAGGCCACCCTGCCAGCTGAGAAATGCTCACTGGGCCAGGGCCTTGGCCAGCAGCTCCTGGGCTCAGCTCCTCTGGAGCTCATCACAGACACTGTCTGCTCCAGGCTCAACCCTTCATCCCCTGGGGAGATGCCAAAGCCTCCACAGGGAACATTTCCCTTTGCTCAGGGGAATTTCTCACAGGTGCCTTGTAGTGACTCTTTGTGTCTGTGTGCACACAGGAGTGCCTGTGCTCAGGGAAATGTGGCAGAAATGCTGCTCTCTGAGGGCTTTGATTGCCTTGGATAGCTGAGCCAGTCAGGCCTGGAAGTAAGGTTAAGTCATGTCACCCTGATTCTTAAGATTTTCTAAAGCCTTCTGAGTTTCCATTCTGTTGGAGAACCTTCCCACACAATTTCTGTCAACAACATATTGTTTACAATCTTTTATGGGGCTGGACAAACTTGATGTACTAGTGCTTTGTCCAATGTCTTTGGACAGGTGGTCCATTCACTCTCCAATCCAATGTCACCTTTGGGAAAGTATAAAAGTTGGAGTCAGAGAATAAACTTTTCTCTTTACCTTGAAAATAGCAGGTGGCTCGCATCGTGCTTTCACGTGTCTTATAGCGACAAAGTCACAAGCTGTAAGCAAAGTCAAATGCTGCTAAGAGTTGTTCTTTTGCTAATTTGTGAAGCTTAATAGAAGTTATAAGCAAAGTTGAATATTGTTAAGTGTTATTCCACAGCTCTGTTTAGCTTTTAGGCTGTATTCCTTTTATCCTTGCCCTCACTGTCCTTTCGTCACACACACACACACACACACACACACACCCCCACACCCACACACACACACAAACACACAGAGACACACAGACACCGGGACAGTTCTTGACTCCTTTTCGGTTTGATTGCCTGGATTTTGTTTGGTTTTGTTGTTGCTTTGTTTCCTTGGTGTGCCTGAAGTGTCCAGTCAGGAGCAGAGTGACTCTTGCCAAGGAACTCTGTGGTGCTGTCACTTAATATTAAAGTTGTTTTATGCTACTCCCCTGCTGGGGATTTTTAAAGTGCTCTCAAGCCCTCCTTCATAAGAGGGTGAAGGAGCCCTGGCCAAGCTCTGGCCCTGGGGGCACAGGGATGCTGCTAGGGGGTCCCTGTCTCCCTGTTCCAACTGTGACGGCCCTGAGTCCCTGTCCCCGTGTCAGGCTCTGGGCTTGATCTCCTCGAACATCCTCAGCAGGGGGCTGCAGCGCCAGGGGCAGGGGGACCCAGAGGGACACGGGATGCCACCAGGCACGAGCAGCTTTGGACTCCTCTGGGAGGAACTGTGAGTGGGAGCTGGCTTGAAGTGACCTCCCCAGTAAGGTCACAGAGCCCCTGAGATGTCACACTGCCTCCTGGGATGTCACAGCCCACCCTGAGATCTCACAAATCCCCCTTGTGATGTCACAGAGCCAGTGCTGCTCTAGCACTCTGGGATGTCATACAGTTGCGCTGTGATGGCACAGAAGACTCTGGCATCACAAAGTCAGCCCGTGTCACAATCCTTTAGTGCAAGCGGGAATCATGACAGTTCATTTTCCCCATCTCAGAATTAGCAGAAGTAGATAGGCTTATCATGAGAAACCGAATGTGATGAACATGTTAGAAATGCAAGGCTCCAAGTTATTAATTTTTAATTTAATAAAAGTTATTAAGTGTACCAAATATAAACTTTGAGAAAAATGAAAAAAAGCCACTATAAAAAAAAGTCAATGTGGAGCCCGGGATTGCCACCGGGTGAGACACAGGTTTGACAGCTGCAGCAGAGGGTCCTCTATGCTTCACACCGACCGTCCTGTCTGACCCATTTTTATACGATTTTCCTTGCCTGAGCCAGAGTCCCCTTTCTTCCTTTTCAAAGTGCATGTATTCATGTGGAGTTCTTTTCTCTGTGGCAAGTTGAACAATACGTGTCCGGAGAGTGATGAACAACCTGTGTTTGCAGTCCCGGAATTCGGATTTGAGATGTACCTCCCTGATGGCTCTGACTATCTCGGTCTCGGATATTTATCGTGTATTTATCGTCCGGGTGTTTCTCGGACAACCTTGATGCATGATCCCTCTCTGGGCTGGCCACTTTCGTTCGCTTGTAAATAAAGTCCTCCCTCTCTCGTCCAGGTGGCTTTGACATGGTGTTGCAATCGCTGTTGCTGGCTTGTGCGATTTAAAAACTTCCTATAAGAGTATAATTTAACAGCACATAACTATAAAAGAGACGACAATTTTATTTGCACGAATTATCCTATAGACATATAACAGTCCTAATGATTCCTTGAGGCCTTGCAGTGTCACAATGTTCTCCATGGTTCCACAGGCCCCACAGTGTCATGTGACTCCTCTGTTCCATGAGTCCTGCAATGTCACAATGGACCTTTGGACCAATGGACCATGGGGCTTTGCAGTGTCACAACGCTCTCCTTTGGCTCCACAGGGTCACAATGGAGCACTGATTACAGGCAGCCTCTCTGTGTTACCCTGGAGCTTTGTTTCCGTGGGGTCTCGCAGTGTCCCAATGGAGCCTTGGCTGGATGGGGCCTCACAGTGTCACAATGATGCCTACATTCCACTGAGGCACACGGCGTCACTAGGGTCCCCTTGCTTCCATGAGGCCCAGCAATGTCACAGTGGTGTCCATGAATCCATGAGGACTCACAGTATCCCAATGGTCTCTTGATCTCACATGGTCCCACAGTGTCCCAATGGTCCCTTGGTCTCACAAGGCCCCACAGTGTCCCAATGGTCACTTCTTCTCACATGGCCCCACAGTGTAACAATGGTCCCTTGGTTCCATGGTTCCTGGTCTGGTGCATTCCCCTTTCCCCTTCTCAGGCCACCCTGCCAGCTGAGAAATGCTCACTGGGCCAGGGCCTTGGCCAGCAGCCCCTGGGCTCAGCTCCTCTGGAGCTCATCACAGACACTGTCTGCTCCAGGCTCAACCCTTCATCCCCTGGGGAGATGCCAAAGCCTCCACAGGGAACATTTCCCTTTGCTCAGGGGAATTTCTCACAGGTGCCTTGTAGTGACTCTTTGTGTCTGTGTGCACACAGGAGTGCCTGTGCTCAGGGAAATGTGGCAGAAATGCTGCTCTCTGAGGGCTTTGATTGCCTTGGATAGCTGAGCCAGTCAGGCCTGGAAGTAAGGTTAAGTCATGTCACCCTGATTCTTAAGATTTTCTAAAGCCTTCTGAGTTTCCATTCTGTTGGAGAACCTTCCCACACAATTTCTGTCAACAACATATTGTTTACAATCTTTTATGGGGCTGGACAAACTTGATGTACTAGTGCTTTGTCCAATGTCTTTGGACAGGTGGTCCATTCACTCTCCAATCCAATGTCACCTTTGGGAAAGTATAAAAGTTGGAGTCAGAGAATAAACTTTTCTCTTTACCTTGAAAATAGCAGGTGGCTCGCGTCGTGCTTTCACTTGTCTTATAGCGACAAAGTCACAAGCTGTAAGCAAAGTTAAATGCTGCTAAGAGTTGTTCTTTTGCTAATTTGTGAAGCTTAATAGAAGTTATAAGCAAAGTTGAATATTGTTAAGTGTTATTCCACAGCTCTGTTTAGCTTTTAGGCTGTATTCCTTTTATCCTTGCCCTCACTGTCCTTTCGTCACACACACACACACACACACACACCCCCACACACACACACACACACACAAACACACAGAGACACACAGACACCGGGACAGTTCTTGACTCCTTTTTGGTTTGATTGCCTGGATTTTGTTTGGTTTTGTTGTTGCTTTGTTTCCTTGGTGTGCCTGAAGTGTCCAGTCAGGAGCAGAGTGACTCTTGCCAAGGAACTCTGTGGTGCTGTCACTTAATATTAAAGCTGTTTTATGCTACTCCCCTGCTGGGGATTTTTAAAGTGCTCTCAAGCCCTCCTTCATAAGAGGGTGAAGGAGCCCTGGCCAAGCTCTGGCTCTGGGGGCACAGGGATGCTGCTAGGGGGTCCCTGTCTCCCTGTTCCAACTGTGACGGCCCTGAGCCCCTGTCCCCGTGTCAGGCTCTGGGCTTGATCTCCTCGAACATCCTCAGCGGGAGGCTGCAGCGCCAGGGGCAGGGGGACCCAGAGGGACACGGGATGCCACCAGGCACGAGCAGCTTTGGACTCCTCTGGGAGGAACTGTGAGTGGGAGCTGGCTTGAAGTGACCTCCCCAGTAAGGTCACAGAGCCCCTGAGATGTCACACTGCCTCCTGGGATGTCACAGCCCACCCTGAGATCTCACAAATCCCCCTTGTGATGTCACAGAGCCAGTGCTGCTCTAGCACTCTGGGATGTCATACAGTTGCGCTGTGATGGCACAGAAGACTCTGGCATCACAAAGTCAGCCCGTGTCACAATCCTTTAGTGCAAGCGGGAATCATGACAGTTCATTTTCCCCATCTCAGAATTAGCAGAAGTAGATAGGCTTATCATGAGAAACCGAATGTGATGAACATGTTAGAAATGCAAGGCTCCAAGTTATTAATTTTTAATTTAATAAAAGTTATTAAGTGTACCAAATATAAACTTTGAGAAAAATGAAAAAAAGCCACTATAAAAAAAAGTCAATGTGGAGCCCGGGATTGCCACCGGGTGAGACACAGGTTTGACAGCTGCAGCAGAGGGTCCTCTATGCTTCACACCGACCGTCCTGTCTGACCCATTTTTATACGATTTTCCTTGCCTGAGCCAGAGTCCCCTTTCTTCCTTTTCAAAGTGCATGTATTCATGTGGAGTTCTTTTCTCTGTGGCAAGTTGAACAATACGTGTCCGGAGAGTGATGAACAACCTGTGTTTGCAGTCCCGGAATTCGGATTTGAGATGTACCTCCCTGATGGCTCTGACTATCTCGGTCTCGGATATTTATCGTGTATTTATCGTCCGGGTGTTTCTCGGACAACCTTGATGCATGATCCCTCTCTGGGCTGGCCACTTTCGTTCGCTTGTAAATAAAGTCCTCCCTCTCTCGTCCAGGTGGCTTTGACATGGTGTTGCAATCGCTGTTGCTGGCTTGTGCGATTTAAAAACTTCCTATAAGAGTATAATTTAACAGCACATAACTATAAAAGAGACGACAATTTTATTTGCACGAATTATCCTATAGACATATAACAGTCCTAATGATTCCTTGAGGCCTTGCAGTGTCACAATGTTCTCCATGGTTCCACAGGCCCCACAGTGTCATGTGACTCCTCTGTTCCATGAGTCCTGCAATGTCACAATGGACCTTTGGACCAATGGACCATGGGGCTTTGCAGTGTCACAACGCTCTCCTTTGGCTCCACAGGGTCACAATGGAGCACTGATTACAGGCAGCCTCTCTGTGTTACCCTGGAGCTTTGTTTCCGTGGGGTCTCGCAGTGTCCCAATGGAGCCTTGGCTGGATGGGGCCTCACAGTGTCACAATGATGCCTACATTCCACTGAGGCACACGGCGTCACTAGGGTCCCCTTGCTTCCATGAGGCCCAGCAATGTCACAGTGGTGTCCATGAATCCATGAGGACTCACAGTATCCCAATGGTCTCTTGATCTCACATGGTCCCACAGTGTCCCAATGGTCCCTTGGTCTCACAAGGCCCCACAGTGTCCCAATGGTCACTTCTTCTCACATGGCCCCACAGTGTAACAATGGTCCCTTGGTTCCATGGTTCCTGGTCTGGTGCATTCCCCTTTCCCCTTCTCAGGCCACCCTGCCAGCTGAGAAATGCTCACTGGGCCAGGGCCTTGGCCAGCAGCCCCTGGGCTCAGCTCCTCTGGAGCTCATCACAGACACTGTCTGCTCCAGGCTCAACCCTTCATCCCCTGGGGAGATGCCAAAGCCTCCACAGGGAACATTTCCCTTTGCTCAGGGGAATTTCTCACAGGTGCCTTGTAGTGACTCTTTGTGTCTGTGTGCACACAGGAGTGCCTGTGCTCAGGGAAATGTGGCAGAAATGCTGCTCTCTGAGGGCTTTGATTGCCTTGGATAGCTGAGCCAGTCAGGCCTGGAAGTAAGGTTAAGTCATGTCACCCTGATTCTTAAGATTTTCTAAAGCCTTCTGAGTTTCCATTCTGTTGGAGAACCTTCCCACACAATTTCTGTCAACAACATATTGTTTACAATCTTTTATGGGGCTGGACAAACTTGATGTACTAGTGCTTTGTCCAATGTCTTTGGACAGGTGGTCCATTCACTCTCCAATCCAATGTCACCTTTGGGAAAGTATAAAAGTTGGAGTCAGAGAATAAACTTTTCTCTTTACCTTGAAAATAGCAGGTGGCTCGCGTCGTGCTTTCACGTGTCTTATAGCGACAAAGTCACAAGCTGTAAGCAAAGTTAAATGCTGCTAAGAGTTGTTCTTTTGCTAATTTGTGAAGCTTAATAGAAGTTATAAGCGAAGTTGAATATTGTTAAGTGTTATTCCACAGCTCTGTTTAGCTTTTAGGCTGTATTCCTTTTATCCTTGCCCTCACTGTCCTTTCGTCACACACACACACACACACACACACACCCACACACACACACACACACACAAACACACAGAGACACACAGACACCGGGACAGTTCTTGACTCCTTTTTGGTTTGATTGCCTGGATTTTGTTTGGTTTTGTTGTTGCTTTGTTTCCTTGGTGTGCCTGAAGTGTCCAGTCAGGAGCAGAGTGACTCTTGCCAAGGAACTCTGTGGTGCTGTCACTTAATATTAAAGCTGTTTTATGCTACTCCCCTGCTGGGGATTTTTAAAGTGCTCTCAAGCCCTCCTTCATAAGAGGGTGAAGGAGCCCTGGCCAAGCTCTGGCCCTGGGGGCACAGGGATGCTGCTAGGGGGTCCCTGTCTCCCTGTTCCAACTGTGACGGCCCTGAGCCCCTGTCCCCGTGTCAGGCTCTGGGCTTGATCTCCTCGAACATCCTCAGCGGGAGGCTGCAGCGCCAGGGGCAGGGGGACCCAGAGGGACACGGGATGCCACCGGGCACGAGCAGCTTTGGACTTCTCTGGGAGGAACTGTGAGTGGGAGCTGGCTTGAAGTGACCTCCCCAGTAAGGTCACAGAGCCCCTGAGATGTCACACTGCCTCCTGGGATGTCACAGCCCACCCTGAGATCTCACAAATCCCCCTTGTGATGTCACAGAGCCAGTGCTGCTCTAGCACTCTGGGATGTCATACAGTTGCGCTGTGATGGCACAGAAGACTCTGGCATCACAAAGTCAGCCCGTGTCACAATCCTTTAGTGCAAGCGGGAATCATGACAGTTCATTTTCCCCATCTCAGAATTAGCAGAAGTAGATAGGCTTATCATGAGAAACCGAATGTGATGAACATGTTAGAAATGCAAGGCTCCAAGTTATTAATTTTTAATTTAATAAAAGTTATTAAGTGTACCAAATATAAACTTTGAGAAAAATGAAAAAAAGACACTATAAAAAAAAGTCAATGTGGAGCCCGGGATTGCCACCGGGTGAGACACAGGTTTGACAGCTGCAGCAGAGGGTCCTCTATGCTTCACACCGACCGTCCTGTCTGACCCATTTTTATACGATTTTCCTTGCCTGAGCCAGAGTCCCCTTTCTTCCTTTTCAAAGTGCATGTATTCATGTGGAGTTCTTTTCTCTGTGGCAAGTTGAACAATACGTGTCCGGAGAGTGATGAACACCTGTGTTTGCAGTCCCGGAATTCGGATTTGAGATGTACCTCCCTGATGGCTCTGACTATCTCGGTCTCGGATATTTATCGTGTATTTATGGTCCGGGTGTTTCTCGGACAACCTTGATGCATGATCCCTCTCTGGGCTGGCCACTTTCGTTCGCTTGTAAATAAAGTCCTCCCTCTCTCGTCCAGGTGGCTTTGACATGGTGTTGCAATCGCTGTTGCTGGCTTGTGCGATTTAAAAACTTCCTATAAGAGTATAATTTAACAGCACATAACTATAAAAGAGACGACAATTTTATTTGCACGAATTATCCTATAGACATATAACAGTCCTAATGATTCCTTGAGGCCTTGCAGTGTCACAATGTTCTCCATGGTTCCACAGGCCCCACAGTGTCATGTGACTCCTCTGTTCCATGAGTCCTGCAATGTCACAATGGACCTTTGGACCAATGGACCATGGGGCTTTGCAGTGTCACAACGCTCTCCTTTGGCTCCACAGGGTCACAATGGAGCACTGATTACAGGCAGCCTCTCTGTGTCACCCTGGAGCTTTGTTTCCGTGGGGTCTCGCAGTGTCCCAATGGAGCCTTGGCTGGATGGGGCCTCACAGTGTCACAATGATGCCTACATTCCACTGAGGCACACGGCGTCACTAGGGTCCCCTTGCTTCCATGAGGCCCAGCAATGTCACAGTGGTGTCCATGAATCCATGAGGACTCACAGTATCCCAATGGTCTCTTGATCTCACATGGTCCCACAGTGTCCCAATGGTCCCTTGGTCTCACAAGGCCCCACAGTGTCCCAATGGTCACTTCTTCTCACATGGCCCCACAGTGTAACAATGGTCCCTTGGTTCCATGGTTCCTGGTCTGGTGCATTCCCCTTTCCCCTTCTCAGGCCACCCTGCCAGCTGAGAAATGCTCACTGGGCCAGGGCCTTGGCCAGCAGCCCCTGGGCTCAGCTCCTCTGGAGCTCATCACAGACACTGTCTGCTCCAGGCTCAACCCTTCATCCCCTGGGGAGATGCCAAAGCCTCCACAGGGAACATTTCCCTTTGCTCAGGGGAATTTCTCACAGGTGCCTTGTAGTGACTCTTTGTGTCTGTGTGCACACAGGAGTGCCTGTGCTCAGGGAAATGTGGCAGAAATGCTGCTCTCTGAGGGCTTTGATTGCCTTGGATAGCTGAGCCAGTCAGGCCTGGAAGTAAGGTTAAGGCATGTCACCCTGATTCTTAAGATTTTCTAAAGCCTTCTGAGTTTACATTCTGTTGGAGAACCTTCCCACACAATTTCTGTCAACAACATATTGTTTACAATCTTTTATGGGGCTGGACAAACTTGATGTACTAGTGCTTTGTCCAATGTCTTTGGACAGGTGGCCCATTCACTCTCCAATCCAATGTCACCTTTGGGAAAGTATAAAAGTTGGAGTCAGAGAATAAACTCTTAGCTTTACCTTGAAAATAGCAGGTAGCTCGCGTCGTGCTTTCACGTGTCTTATAGCGACAAAGTCACAAGCTGTAAGCAAAGTTAAATGCTGCTAAGAGTTGTTCTTTTGCTAATTTGTGAAGCTTAATATAAGTTATAAGCGAAGTTGAATATTGTTAAGTGTTATTCCACAGCTCTGTTTAGCTTTTAGGCTGTATTCCTTTTATCCTTGCCCTCACTGTCCTTTCGTCATACACACACACACACACACACACACACCCACACACACACACACACACAAACACACAGAGACACACAGACACCGGGACAGTTCTTGACTCCTTTTCGGTTTGATTGCCTGGATTTTGTTTGGTTTTGTTGTTGCTTTGTTTCCTTGGTGTGCCTGAAGTGTCCAGTCAGGAGCAGAGTGACTCTTGCCAAGGAACTCTGTGGTACTGTCACTTAATATTAAAGCTGTTTTATGCTACTCCCCTGCTGGGGATTTTTAAAGTGCTCTCAAGCCCTCCTTCATAAGAGGGTGAAGGAGCCCTGGCCAAGCTCTGGCCCTGGGGGCACAGGGATGCTGCTAGGGGGTCCCTGTCTCCCTGTTCCAACTGTGACGGCCCTGAGCCCCTGTCCCCGTGTCAGGCTCTGGGCTTGATCTCCTCGAACATCTTCAGGGGGAGGCTGCAGCGCCAGGGGCAGGCGGACCCAGAGGGACACGGGATGCCACCGGGCACGAGCAGCTTTGGACTTCTCTGGGAGGAACTGTGAGTGGGAGCTGGCTTGAAGTGACCTCCCCAGTAAGGTCACAGAGCCCCTGAGATGTCACACTGCCTCCTGGGATGTCACAGCCCACCCTGAGATCTCACAAATCCCCCTTGTGATGTCACAGAGCCAGTGCTGCTCTAGCACTCTGGGATGTCATACAGTTGCGCTGTGATGGCACAGAAGACTCTGGCATCACAAAGTCAGCCCGTGTCACAATCCTCTAGTGCAAGCGGGAATCATGACAGTTCATTTTCCCCATCTCAGAATTAGCAGAAGTAGATAGGCTTATCATGAGAAACCGAATGTGATGAACATGTTAGAAATGCAAGGCTCCAAGTTATTAATTTTTAATTTAATAAAAGTTATTAAGTGTACCAAATATAAACTTTGAGAAAAATGAAAAAAAGCCACTATAAAAAAAAGTCAATGTGGAGCCCGGGATTGCCACCGGGTGAGACACAGGTTTGACAGCTGCAGCAGAGGGTCCTCTATGCTTCACACCGACCATCCTGTCTGACCCATTTTTATACGATTTTCCTTGCCTGAGCCAGAGTCCCCTTTCTTCCTTTTCAAAGTGCATGTATTCATGTGGAGTTCTTTTCTCTGTGGCAAGTTGAACAATACGTGTCCGGAGAGTGATGAACACCTGTGTTTGCAGTCCCGGAATTCGGATTTGAGATGTACCTCCCTGATGGCTCTGACTATCTCGGTCTCGGATATTTATCGTGTATTTATCGTCCGGGTGTTTCTCGGACAACCTTGATGCATGATCCCTCTCTGGGCTGGCCACTTTCGTTCGCTTGTAAATAAAGTCCTCCCTCTCTCGTCCAGGTGGCTTTGACATGGTGTTGCAATCGCTGTTGCTGGCTTGTGCGATTTAAAAACTTCCTATAAGAGTATAATTTAACAGCACATAACTATAAAAGAGACGACAATTTTATTTGCACGAATTATCCTATAGACATATAACAGTCCTAATGATTCCTTGAGGCCTTGCAGTGTCACAATGTTCTCCATGGTTCCACAGGCCCCACAGTGTCATGTGACTCCTCTGTTCCATGAGTCCTGCAATGTCACAATGGACCTTTGGACCAATGGACCATGGGGCTTTGCAGTGTCACAACGCTCTCCTTTGGCTCCACAGGGTCACAATGGAGCACTGATTACAGGCAGCCTCTCTGTGTTACCCTGGAGCTTTGTTTCCGTGGGGTCTCGCAGTGTCCCAATGGAGCCTTGGCTGGATGGGGCCTCACAGTGTCACAATGATGCCTACATTCCACTGAGGCACACGGCGTCACTAGGGTCCCCTTGCTTCCATGAGGCCCAGCAATGTCACAGTGGTGTCCATGAATCCATGAGGACTCACAGTATCCCAATGGTCTCTTGATCTCACATGGTCACACAGTGTCCCAATGGTCCCTTGGTTCCATGGTTCCTGGTCTGGTGCATTCCCCTTTCCCCTTCTCAGGCCACCCTGCCAGCTGAGAAATGCTCACTGGGCCAGGGCCTTGGCCAGCAGCCCCTGGGCTCAGCTCCTCTGGAGCTCATCACAGACACTGTCTGCTCCAGGCTCAACCCTTCATCCCCTGGGGAGATGCCAAAGCCTCCACAGGGAACATTTCCCTTTGCTCAGGGGAATTTCTCACAGGTGCCTTGTAGTGACTCTTTGTGTCTGTGTGCACACAGGAGTGCCTGTGCTCAGGGAAATGTGGCAGAAATGCTGCTCTCTGAGGGCTTTGATTGCCTTGGATAGCTGAGCCAGTCAGGCCTGGAAGTAAGGTTAAGTCATGTCACCCTGATTCTTAAGATTTTCTAAAGCCTTCTGAGTTTACATTCTGTTGGAGAACCTTCCCACACAATTTCTGTCAACAACATATTGTTTACAATCTTTTATGGGGCTGGACAAACTTGATGTACTAGTGCTTTGTCCAATGTCTTTGGACAGGTGGTCCATTCACTCTCCAATCCAATGTCACCTTTGGGAAAGTATAAAAGTTGGAGTCAGAGAATAAACTTTTCTCTTTACCTTGAAAATAGCAGGTGGCTCGCATCGTGCTTTCACGTGTCTTATAGCGACAAAGTCACAAGCTGTAAGCAAAGTTAAATGCTGCTAAGAGTTGTTCTTTTGCTAATTTGTGAAGCTTAATAGAAGTTATAAGCAAAGTTGAATATTGTTAAGTGTTATTCCACAGCTCTGTTTAGCTTTTAGGCTGTATTCCTTTTATCCTTGCCCTCACTGTCCTTTCGTCACACACACACACACACACACACACACACACCCACACCCACACACACACACAAACACACAGAGACACACAGACACCGGGACAGTTCTTGACTCCTTTTCGGTTTGATTGCCTGGATTTTGTTTGGTTTTGTTGTTGCTTTGTTTCCTTGGTGTGCCTGAAGTGTCCAGTCAGGAGCAGAGTGACTCTTGCCAAGGAACTCTGTGGTGCTGTCACTTAATATTAAAGTTGTTTTATGCTACTCCCCTGCTGGGGATTTTTAAAGTGCTCTCAAGCCCTCCTTCATAAGAGGGTGAAGGAGCCCTGGCCAAGCTCTGGCCCTGGGGGCACAGGGATGCTGCTAGGGGGTCCCTGTCTCCCTGTTCCAACTGTGACGGCCCTGAGTCCCTGTCCCCGTGTCAGGCTCTGGGCTTGATCTCCTCGAACATCCTCAGCAGGGGGCTGCAGCGCCAGGGGCAGGGGGACCCAGAGGGACACGGGATGCCACCAGGCACGAGCAGCTTTGGACTCCTCTGGGAGGAACTGTGAGTGGGAGCTGGCTTGAAGTGACCTCCCCAGTAAGGTCACAGAGCCCCTGAGATGTCACACTGCCTCCTGGGATGTCACAGCCCACCCTGAGATCTCACAAATCCCCCTTGTGATGTCACAGAGCCAGTGCTGCTCTAGCACTCTGGGATGTCATACAGTTGCGCTGTGATGGCACAGAAGACTCTGGCATCACAAAGTCAGCCCGTGTCACAATCCTTTAGTGCAAGCGGGAATCATGACAGTTCATTTTCCCCATCTCAGAATTAGCAGAAGTAGATAGGCTTATCATGAGAAACCGAATGTGATGAACATGTTAGAAATGCAAGGCTCCAAGTTATTAATTTTTAATTTAATAAAAGTTATTAAGTGTACCAAATATAAACTTTGAGAAAAATGAAAAAAAGACACTATAAAAAAAAGTCAATGTGAAGCCCGGGATTGCCACCGGGTGAGACACAGGTTTGACAGCTGCAGCAGAGGGTCCTCTATGCTTCACACCGACCGTCCTGTCTGACCCATTTTTATACGATTTTCCTTGCCTGAGCCAGAGTCCCCTTTCTTCCTTTTCAAAGTGCATGTATTCATGTGGAGTTCTTTTCTCTGTGGCAAGTTGAACAATACGTGTCCGGAGAGTGATGAACACCTGTGTTTGCAGTCCCGGAATTCGGATTTGAGATGTACCTCCCTGATGGCTCTGACTATCTCGGTCTCGGATATTTATCGTGTATTTATCGTCCGGGTGTTTCTCGGACAACCTTGATGCATGATCCCTCTCTGGGCTGGCCTCTTTCGTTCGCTTGTAAATAAAGTCCTCCCTCTCTCGTCCAGGTGGCTTTGACATGGTGTTGCAATCGCTGTTGCTGGCTTGTGCGATTTAAAAACTTCCTATAAGAGTATAATTTAACAGCACATAACTATAAAAGAGACGACAATTTTATTTGCACGAATTATCCTATAGACATATAACAGTCCTAATGATTCCTTGAGGCCTTGCAGTGTCACAATGTTCTCCATGGTTCCACAGGCCCCAGAGTGTCATGTGACTCCTCTGTTCCATGAGTCCTGCAATGTCACAATGGACCTTTGGACCAATGGACCATGGGGCTTTGCAGTGTCACAACGCTCTCCTTTGGCTCCACAGTGTCACAATGGAGCACTGATTACAGGCAGCCTCTCTGTGTTACCCTGGAGCTTTGTTTCCGTGGGGTCTCGCAGTGTCCCAATGGAGCCTTGGCTGGATGGGGCCTCACAGTGTCACAATGATGCCTACATTCCACTGAGGCACACGGCGTCACTAGGGTCCCCTTGCTTCCATGAGGCCCAGCAATGTCACAGTGGTGTCCATGAATCCATGAGGACTCACAGTATCCCAATGGTCTCTTGATCTCACATGGTCCCACAGTGTCCCAATGGTCCCTTGGTCTCACAAGGCCCCACAGTGTCCCAATGGTCACTTCTTCTCACATGGCCCCACAGTGTAACAATGGTCCCTTGGTTCCATGGTTCCTGGTCTGGTGCATTCCCCTTTCCCCTTCTCAGGCCACCCTGCCAGCTGAGAAATGCTCACTGGGCCAGGGCCTTGGCCAGCAGCCCCTGGGCTCAGCTCCTCTGGAGCTCATCACAGACACTGTCTGCTCCAGGCTCAACCCTTCATCCCCTGGGGAGATGCCAAAGCCTCCACAGGGAACATTTCCCTTTGCTCAGGGGAATTTCTCACAGGTGCCTTGTAGTGACTCTTTGTGTCTGTGTGCACACAGGAGTGCCTGTGCTCAGGGAAATGTGGCAGAAATGCTGCTCTCTGAGGGCTTTGATTGCCTTGGATAGCTGAGCCAGTCAGGCCTGGAAGTAAGGTTAAGTCATGTCACCCTGATTCTTAAGATTTTCTAAAGCCTTCTGAGTTTCCATTCTGTTGGAGAACCTTCCCACACAATTTCTGTCAACAACATATTGTGTACAATCTTTTATGGGGCTGGACAAACTTGATGTACTAGTGCTTTGTCCAATGTCTTTGGACAGGTGGTCCATTCACTCTCCAATCCAATGTCACCTTTGGGAAAGTATAAAAGTTGGAGTCAGAGAATAAACTTTTCTCTTTACCTTGAAAATAGCAGGTGGCTCGCATCGTGCTTTCACGTGTCTTATAGCGACAAAGTCACAAGCTGTAAGCAAAGTTAAATGCTGCTAAGAGTTGTTCTTTTGCTAATTTGTGAAGCTTAATAGAAGTTCTAAGTGAAGTTGAATATTGTTAAGTGTTATTCCACAGCTCTGTTTAGCTTTTAGGCTGTATTCCTTTTATCCTTGCCCTCACTGTCCTTTCGTCACACACACACACACACACACACACACACACCCACACACACACACACACACACAAACACACAGAGACACACAGACACCGGGACAGTTCTTGACTCCTTTTTGGTTTGATTGCCTGGATTTTGTTTGGTTTTGTTGTTGCTTTGTTTCCTTGGTGTGCCTGAAGTGTCCAGTCAGGAGCAGAGTGACTCTTGCCAAGGAACTCTGTGGTGCTGTCACTTAATATTAAAGCTGTTTTATGCTACTCCCCTGCTGGGGATTTTTAAAGTGCTCTCAAGCCCTCCTTCATAAGAGGGTGAAGGAGCCCTGGCCAAGCTCTGGCCCTGGGGGCACAGGGATGCTGCTAGGGGGTCCCTGTCTCCCTGTTCCAACTGTGACGGCCCTGAGCCCCTGTCCCCGTGTCAGGCTCTGGGCTTGATCTCCTCGAATATCTTCAGGGGGAGGCTGCAGCGCCAGGGGCAGGCGGACCCAGAGGGACACGGGATGCCACCGGGCACGAGCAGCTTTGGACTTCTCTGGGAGGAACTGTGAGTGGGAGCTGGCTTGAAGTGACCTCCCCAGTAAGGTCACAGAGCCCCTGAGATGTCACACTGCCTCCTGGGATGTCACAGCCCACCCTGAGATCTCACAAATCCCCCTTGTGATGTCACAGAGCCAGTGCTGCTCTAGCACTCTGGGATGTCATACAGTTGCGCTGTGATGGCACAGAAGACTCTGGCATCACAAAGTCAGCCCGTGTCACAATCCTCTAGTGCAAGCGGGAATCATGACAGTTCATTTTCCCGATCTCAGAATTAGCAGAAGTAGATAGGCTTATCATGAGAAACCGAATGTGATAAACATGTTAGAAATGCAAGGCTCCAAGTTATTAATTTTTAATTTAATAAAAGTTATTAAGTGTACCAAATATAAACTTTGAGAAAAATGAAAAAAAGCCACTATAAAAAAAAGTCAATGTGGAGCCCGGGATTGCCACCGGGTGAGACACAGGTTTGACAGCTGCAGCAGAGGGTCCTCTATGCTTCACACCGACCGTCCTGTCGGACCCATTTTTATACGATTTTCCTTGCCTGAGCCAGAGTCCCCTTTCTTCCTTTTCAAAGTGCATGTATTCATGTGGAGTTCTTTTCTCTGTGGCAAGTTGAACAATACGTGTCCGGAGAGTGATGAACACCTGTGTTTGCAGTCCCGGAATTCGGATTTGAGATGTACCTCCCTGATGGCTCTGACTATCTCGGTCTCGGATATTTATCGTGTATTTATCGTCCGGGTGTTTCTCGGACAACCTTGATGCATGATCCCTCTCTGGGCTGGCCACTTTCGTTCGCTTGTAAATAAAGTCCTCCCTCTCTCGTCCAGGAGGCTTTGACATGGTGTTGCAATCGCTGTTGCTGGCTTGTGCGATTTAAAAACTTCCTATAAGAGTATAATTTAACAGCACATAACTATAAAAGAGACGACAATTTTATTTGCACGAATTATCCTATAGACATATAACAGTCCTAATGATTCCATGAGGCCTTGCAGTGTCACAATGTTCTCCATGGTTCCACAGGCCCCACAGTGTCATGTGACTCCTCTGTTCCATGAGTCCTGCAATGTCACAATGGACCTTTGGACCAATGGACCATGGGGCTTTGCAGTGTCACAACGCTCTCCTTTGGCTCCAGAGGGTCACAATGGAGCACTGATTACAGGCAGCCTCTCTGTGTTACCCTGGAGCTTTGTTTCCATGGGGTCTCGGAGTGTCCCAATGGAGCCTTGGTTGGATGGGGCCTCACAGTGTCACAATGATGCCTACATTCCACTGAGGCACACGGCGTCACTAGGGTCCCCTTGCTTCCATGAGGCCCAGCAATGTCACAGTGGTGTCCATGAATCCATGAGGACTCACAGTATCCCAATGGTCTCTTGATCTCACATGGTCCCACAGTGTCCCAATGGTCCCTTGGTCTCACAAGGCCCCACAGTGTCCCAATGGTCACTTCTTCTCACATGGCCCCACAGTGTAACAATGGTCCCTTGGTTCCATGGTTCCTGGTCTGGTGCATTCCCCTTTCCCCTTCTCAGGCCACCCTGCCAGCTGAGAAATGCTCACTGGGCCAGGGCCTTGGCCAGCAGCCCCTGGGCTCAGCTCCTCTGGAGCTCATCACAGACACTGTCTGCTCCAGGCTCAACCCTTCATCCCCTGGGGAGATGCCAAAGCCTCCACAGGGAACATTTCCCTTTGCTCAGGGGAATTTCTCACAGGTGCCTTGTAGTGACTCTTTGTGTCTGTGTGCACACAGGAGTGCCTGTGCTCAGGGAAATGTGGCAGAAATGCTGCTCTCTGAGGGCTTTGATTGCCTTGGATAGCTGAGCCAGTCAGGCCTGGAAGTAAGGTTAAGTCATGTCACCCTGATTCTTAAGATTTTCTAAAGCCTTCTGAGTTTCCATTCTGTTGGAGAACCTTCCCACACAATTTCTGTCAACAACATATTGTTTACAATCTTTTATGGGGCTGGACAAACTTGATGTACTAGTGCTTTGTCCAATGTCTTTGGACAGGTGGTCCATTCACTCTCCAATCCAATGTCACCTTTGGGAAAGTATAAAAGTTGGAGTCAGAGAATAAACTTTTCTCTTTACCTTGAAAATAGCAGGTGGCTCGCATCGTGCTTTCACGTGTCTTATAGCGACAAAGTCACAAGCTGTAAGCAAAGTTAAATGCTGCTAAGAGTTGTTCTTTTGCTAATTTGTGAAGCTTAATAGAAGTTATAAGCAAAGTTGAATATTGTTAAGTGTTATTCCACAGCTCTGTTTAGCTTTTAGGCTGTATTCCTTTTATCCTTGCCCTCACTGTCCTTTCGTCACACACACACACACACACACACACACACCCCCACACCCACACACACACACAAACACACAGAGACACACAGACACCGGGACAGTTCTTGACTCCTTTTCGGTTTGATTGCCTGGATTTTGTTTGGTTTTGTTGTTGCTTTGTTTCCTTGGTGTGCCTGAAGTGTCCAGTCAGGAGCAGAGTGACTCTTGCCAAGGAACTCTGTGGTGCTGTCACTTAATATTAAAGTTGTTTTATGCTACTCCCCTGCTGGGGATTTTTAAAGTGCTCTCAAGCCCTCCTTCATAAGAGGGTGAAGGAGCCCTGGCCAAGCTCTGGCCCTGGGGGCACAGGGATGCTGCTAGGGGGTCCCTGTCTCCCTGTTCCAACTGTGACGGCCCTGAGTCCCTGTCCCCGTGTCAGGCTCTGGGCTTGATCTCCTCGAACATCCTCAGCAGGGGGCTGCAGCGCCAGGGGCAGGGGGACCCAGAGGGACACGGGATGCCACCAGGCACGAGCAGCTTTGGACTCCTCTGGGAGGAACTGTGAGTGGGAGCTGGCTTGAAGTGACCTCCCCAGTAAGGTCACAGAGCCCCTGAGATGTCACACTGCCTCCTGGGATGTCACAGCCCACCCTGAGATCTCACAAATCCCCCTTGTGATGTCACAGAGCCAGTGCTGCTCTAGCACTCTGGGATGTCATACAGTTGCGCTGTGATGGCACAGAAGACTCTGGCATCACAAAGTCAGCCCGTGTCACAATCCTTTAGTGCAAGCGGGAATCATGACAGTTCATTTTCCCCATCTCAGAATTAGCAGAAATAGATAGGCTTATCATGAGAAACCGAATGTGATGAACATGTTAGAAATGCAAGGCTCCAAGTTATTAATTTTTAATTTAATAAAAGTTATTAAGTGTACCAAATATAAACTTTGAGAAAAATGAAAAAAAGCCACTATAAAAAAAAGTCAATGTGGAGCCCGGGATTGCCACCGGGTGAGACACAGGTTTGACAGCTGCAGCAGAGGGTCCTCTATGCTTCACACCGACCGTCCTGTCTGACCCATTTTTATACGATTTTCCTTGCCTGAGCCAGAGTCCCCTTTCTTCCTTTTCAAAGTGCATGTATTCATGTGGAGTTCTTTTCTCTGTGGCAAGTTGAACAATACGTGTCCGGAGAGTGATGAACAACCTGTGTTTGCAGTCCCGTAATTCGGATTTGAGATGTACCTCCCTGATGGCTCTGACTATCTCGGTCTCGGATATTTATCGTGTATTTATCGTCCGGGTGTTTCTCGGACAACCTTGATGCATGATCCCTCTCTGGGCTGGCCACTTTCGTTCGCTTGTAAATAAAGTCCTCCCTCTCTCGTCCAGGTGGCTTTGACATGGTGTTGCAATCGCTGTTGCTGGCTTGTGCGATTTAAAAACTTCCTATAAGAGTATAATTTAACAGCACATAACTATAAAAGAGACGACAATTTTATTTGCACGAATTATCCTATAGACATATAACAGTCCTAATGATTCCTTGAGGCCTTGCAGTGTCACAATGTTCTCCATGGTTCCACAGGCCCCACAGTGTCATGTGACTCCTCTGTTCCATGAGTCCTGCAATGTCACAATGGACCTTTGGACCAATGGACCATGGGGCTTTGCAGTGTCACAACGCTCTCCTTTGGCTCCACAGGGTCACAATGGAGCACTGATTACAGGCAGCCTCTCTGTGTTACCCTGGAGCTTTGTTTCCGTGGGGTCTCGCAGTGTCCCAATGGAGCCTTGGCTGGATGGGGCCTCACAGTGTCACAATGATGCCTACATTCCACTGAGGCACACGGCGTCACTAGGGTCCCCTTGCTTCCATGAGGCCCAGCAATGTCACAGTGGTGTCCATGAATCCATGAGGACTCACAGTATCCCAATGGTCCCTTGGTCTCACAAGGCCCCACAGTGTCCCAATGGTCACTTCTTCTCACATGGCCCCACAGTGTAACAATGGTCCCTTGGTTCCATGGTTCCTGGTCTGGTGCATTCCCCTTTCCCCTTCTCAGGCCACCCTGCCAGCTGAGAAATGCTCACTGGGCCAGGGCCTTGGCCAGCAGCCCCTGGGCTCAGCTCCTCTGGAGCTCATCACAGACACTGTCTGCTCCAGGCTCAACCCTTCATCCCCTGGGGAGATGCCAAAGCCTCCACAGGGAACATTTCCCTTTGCTCAGGGGAATTTCTCACAGGTGCCTTGTAGTGACTCTTTGTGTCTGTGTGCACACAGGAGTGCCTGTGCTCAGGGAAATGTGGCAGAAATGCTGCTCTCTGAGGGCTTTGATTGCCTTGGATAGCTGAGCCAGTCAGGCCTGGAAGTAAGGTTAAGTCATGTCACCCTGATTCTTAAGATTTTCTAAAGCCTTCTGAGTTTCCATTCTGTTGGAGAACCTTCCCACACAATTTCTGTCAACAACATATTGTTTACAATCTTTTATGGGGCTGGACAAACTTGATGTACTAGTGCTTTGTCCAATGTCTTTGGACAGGTGGTCCATTCACTCTCCAATCCAATGTCACCTTTGGGAAAGTATAAAAGTTGGAGTCAGAGAATAAACTTTTCTCTTTACCTTGAAAATAGCAGGTGGCTCGCGTCGTGCTTTCACGTGTCTTATAGCGACAAAGTCACAAGTTGTAAGCAAAGTTAAATGCTGCTAAGAGTTGTTCTTTTGCTAATTTGTGAAGCTTAATAGAAGTTATAAGCGAAGTTGAATATTGTTAAGTGTTATTCCACAGCTCTGTTTAGCTTTTAGGCTGTATTCCTTTTATCCTTGCCCTCACTGTCCTTTCGTCACACACACACACACACACACACACACACACCCACACACACACACACACACAAACACACAGAGACACACAGACACCGGGACAGTTCTTGACTCCTTTTTGGTTTGATTGCCTGGATTTTGTTTGGTTTTGTTGTTGCTTTGTTTCCTTGGTGTGCCTGAAGTGTCCAGTCAGGAGCAGAGTGACTCTTGCCAAGGAACTCTGTGGTGCTGTCACTTAATATTAAAGCTGTTTTATGCTACTCCCCTGCTGGGGATTTTTAAAGTGCTCTCAAGCCCTCCTTCATAAGAGGGTGAAGGAGCCCTGGCCAAGCTCTGGCCCTGGGGGCACAGGGATGCTGCTAGGGGGTCCCTGTCTCCCTGTTCCAACTGTGACGGCCCTGAGTCCCTGTCCCCGTGTCAGGCTCTGGGCTTGATCTCCTCGAACATCCTCAGCAGGGGGCTGCAGCGCCAGGGGCAGGGGGACCCAGAGGGACACGGGATGCCACCAGGCACGAGCAGCTTTGGACTCCTCTGGGAGGAACTGTGAGTGGGAGCTGGCTTGAAGTGACCTCCCCAGTAAGGTCACAGAGCCCCTGAGATGTCACACTGCCTCCTGGGATGTCACAGCCCACCCTGAGATCTCACAAATCCCCCTTGTGATGTCACAGAGCCAGTGCTGCTCTAGCACTCTGGGATGTCATACAGTTGCGCTGTGATGGCACAGAAGACTCTGGCATCACAAAGTCAGCCCGTGTCACAATCCTTTAGTGCAAGCGGGAATCATGACAGTTCATTTTCCCCATCTCAGAATTAGCAGAAGTAGATAGGCTTATCATGAGAAACCGAATGTGATGAACATGTTAGAAATGCAAGGCTCCAAGTTATTAATTTTTAATTTAATAAAAGTTATTAAGTGTACCAAATATAAACTTTGAGAAAAATGAAAAAAAGCCACTATAAAAAAAAGTCAATGTGGAGCCCGGGATTGCCACCGGGTGAGACACAGGTTTGACAGCTGCAGCAGAGGGTCCTCTATGCTTCACACCGACCGTCCTGTCTGACCCATTTTTATACGATTTTCCTTGCCTGAGCCAGAGTCCCCTTTCTTCCTTTTCAAAGTGCATGTATTCATGTGGAGTTCTTTTCTCTGTGGCAAGTTGAACAATACGTGTCCGGAGAGTGATGAACAACCTGTGTTTGCAGTCCCGGAATTCGGATTTGAGATGTACCTCCCTGATGGCTCTGACTATCTCGGTCTCGGATATTTATCGTGTATTTATCGTCCGGGTGTTTCTCGGACAACCTTGATGCATGATCCCTCTCTGGGCTGGCCACTTTCGTTCGCTTGTAAATAAAGTCCTCCCTCTCTCGTCCAGGTGGCTTTGACATGGTGTTGCAATCGCTGTTGCTGGCTTGTGCGATTTAAAAACTTCCTATAAGAGTATAATTTAACAGCACATAACTATAAAAGAGACGACAATTTTATTTGCACGAATTATCCTATAGACATATAACAGTCCTAATGATTCCTTGAGGCCTTGCAGTGTCACAATGTTCTCCATGGTTCCACAGGCCCCACAGTGTCATGTGACTCCTCTGTTCCATGAGTCCTGCAATGTCACAATGGACCTTTGGACCAATGGACCATGGGGCTTTGCAGTGTCACAACGCTCTCCTTTGGCTCCACAGGGTCACAATGGAGCACTGATTACAGGCAGCCTCTCTGTGTCACCCTGGAGCTTTGTTTCCGTGGGGTCTCGCAGTGTCCCAATGGAGCCTTGGCTGGATGGGGCCTCACAGTGTCACAATGATGCCTACATTCCACTGAGGCACACGGCGTCACTAGGGTCCCCTTGCTTCCATGAGGCCCAGCAATGTCACAGTGGTGTCCATGAATCCATGAGGACTCACAGTATCCCAATGGTCTCTTGATCTCACATGGTCCCACAGTGTCCCAATGGTCCCTTGGTCTCACAAGGCCCCACAGTGTCCCAATGGTCACTTCTTCTCACATGGCCCCACAGTGTAACAATGGTCCCTTGGTTCCATGGTTCCTGGTCTGGTGCATTCCCCTTTCCCCTTCTCAGGCCACCCTGCCAGCTGAGAAATGCTCACTGGGCCAGGGCCTTGGCCAGCAGCCCCTGGGCTCAGCTCCTCTGGAGCTCATCACAGACACTGTCTGCTCCAGGCTCAACCCTTCATCCCCTGGGGAGATGCCAAAGCCTCCACAGGGAACATTTCCCTTTGCTCAGGGGAATTTCTCACAGGTGCCTTGTAGTGACTCTTTGTGTCTGTGTGCACACAGGAGTGCCTGTGCTCAGGGAAATGTGGCAGAAATGCTGCTCTCTGAGGGCTTTGATTGCCTTGGATAGCTGAGCCAGTCAGGCCTGGAAGTAAGGTTAAGGCATGTCACCCTGATTCTTAAGATTTTCTAAAGCCTTCTGAGTTTACATTCTGTTGGAGAACCTTCCCACACAATTTCTGTCAACAACATATTGTTTACAATCTTTTATGGGGCTGGACAAACTTGATGTACTAGTGCTTTGTCCAATGTCTTTGGACAGGTGGCCCATTCACTCTCCAATCCAATGTCACCTTTGGGAAAGTATAAAAGTTGGAGTCAGAGAATAAACTCTTAGCTTTACCTTGAAAATAGCAGGTAGCTCGCGTCGTGCTTTCACGTGTCTTATAGCGACAAAGTCACAAGCTGTAAGCAAAGTTAAATGCTGCTAAGAGTTGTTCTTTTGCTAATTTGTGAAGCTTAATATAAGTTATAAGCGAAGTTGAATATTGTTAAGTGTTATTCCACAGCTCTGTTTAGCTTTTAGGCTGTATTCCTTTTATCCTTGCCCTCACTGTCCTTTCGTCATACACACACACACACACACACACACACCCACACACACACACACACACAAACACACAGAGACACACAGACACCGGGACAGTTCTTGACTCCTTTTCGGTTTGATTGCCTGGATTTTGTTTGGTTTTGTTGTTGCTTTGTTTCCTTGGTGTGCCTGAAGTGTCCAGTCAGGAGCAGAGTGACTCTTGCCAAGGAACTCTGTGGTACTGTCACTTAATATTAAAGCTGTTTTATGCTACTCCCCTGCTGGGGATTTTTAAAGTGCTCTCAAGCCCTCCTTCATAAGAGGGTGAAGGAGCCCTGGCCAAGCTCTGGCCCTGGGGGCACAGGGATGCTGCTAGGGGGTCCCTGTCTCCCTGTTCCAACTGTGACGGCCCTGAGCCCCTGTCCCCGTGTCAGGCTCTGGGCTTGATCTCCTCGAACATCTTCAGGGGGAGGCTGCAGCGCCAGGGGCAGGCGGACCCAGAGGGACACGGGATGCCACCGGGCACGAGCAGCTTTGGACTTCTCTGGGAGGAACTGTGAGTGGGAGCTGGCTTGAAGTGACCTCCCCAGTAAGGTCACAGAGCCCCTGAGATGTCACACTGCCTCCTGGGATGTCACAGCCCACCCTGAGATCTCACAAATCCCCCTTGTGATGTCACAGAGCCAGTGCTGCTCTAGCACTCTGGGATGTCATACAGTTGCGCTGTGATGGCACAGAAGACTCTGGCATCACAAAGTCAGCCCGTGTCACAATCCTCTAGTGCAAGCGGGAATCATGACAGTTCATTTTCCCCATCTCAGAATTAGCAGAAGTAGATAGGCTTATCATGAGAAACCGAATGTGATGAACATGTTAGAAATGCAAGGCTCCAAGTTATTAATTTTTAATTTAATAAAAGTTATTAAGTGTACCAAATATAAACTTTGAGAAAAATGAAAAAAAGCCACTATAAAAAAAAGTCAATGTGGAGCCCGGGATTGCCACCGGGTGAGACACAGGTTTGACAGCTGCAGCAGAGGGTCCTCTATGCTTCACACCGACCATCCTGTCTGACCCATTTTTATACGATTTTCCTTGCCTGAGCCAGAGTCCCCTTTCTTCCTTTTCAAAGTGCATGTATTCATGTGGAGTTCTTTTCTCTGTGGCAAGTTGAACAATACGTGTCCGGAGAGTGATGAACACCTGTGTTTGCAGTCCCGGAATTCGGATTTGAGATGTACCTCCCTGATGGCTCTGACTATCTCGGTCTCGGATATTTATCGTGTATTTATCGTCCGGGTGTTTCTCGGACAACCTTGATGCATGATCCCTCTCTGGGCTGGCCACTTTCGTTCGCTTGTAAATAAAGTCCTCCCTCTCTCGTCCAGGTGGCTTTGACATGGTGTTGCAATCGCTGTTGCTGGCTTGTGCGATTTAAAAACTTCCTATAAGAGTATAATTTAACAGCACATAACTATAAAAGAGACGACAATTTTATTTGCACGAATTATCCTATAGACATATAACAGTCCTAATGATTCCTTGAGGCCTTGCAGTGTCACAATGTTCTCCATGGTTCCACAGGCCCCACAGTGTCATGTGACTCCTCTGTTCCATGAGTCCTGCAATGTCACAATGGACCTTTGGACCAATGGACCATGGGGCTTTGCAGTGTCACAACGCTCTCCTTTGGCTCCACAGGGTCACAATGGAGCACTGATTACAGGCAGCCTCTCTGTGTTACCCTGGAGCTTTGTTTCCGTGGGGTCTCGCAGTGTCCCAATGGAGCCTTGGCTGGATGGGGCCTCACAGTGTCACAATGATGCCTACATTCCACTGAGGCACACGGCGTCACTAGGGTCCCCTTGCTTCCATGAGGCCCAGCAATGTCACAGTGGTGTCCATGAATCCATGAGGACTCACAGTATCCCAATGGTCTCTTGATCTCACATGGTCACACAGTGTCCCAATGGTCCCTTGGTTCCATGGTTCCTGGTCTGGTGCATTCCCCTTTCCCCTTCTCAGGCCACCCTGCCAGCTGAGAAATGCTCACTGGGCCAGGGCCTTGGCCAGCAGCCCCTGGGCTCAGCTCCTCTGGAGCTCATCACAGACACTGTCTGCTCCAGGCTCAACCCTTCATCCCCTGGGGAGATGCCAAAGCCTCCACAGGGAACATTTCCCTTTGCTCAGGGGAATTTCTCACAGGTGCCTTGTAGTGACTCTTTGTGTCTGTGTGCACACAGGAGTGCCTGTGCTCAGGGAAATGTGGCAGAAATGCTGCTCTCTGAGGGCTTTGATTGCCTTGGATAGCTGAGCCAGTCAGGCCTGGAAGTAAGGTTAAGTCATGTCACCCTGATTCTTAAGATTTTCTAAAGCCTTCTGAGTTTACATTCTGTTGGAGAACCTTCCCACACAATTTCTGTCAACAACATATTGTTTACAATCTTTTATGGGGCTGGACAAACTTGATGTACTAGTGCTTTGTCCAATGTCTTTGGACAGGTGGTCCATTCACTCTCCAATCCAATGTCACCTTTGGGAAAGTATAAAAGTTGGAGTCAGAGAATAAACTTTTCTCTTTACCTTGAAAATAGCAGGTGGCTCGCATCGTGCTTTCACGTGTCTTATAGCGACAAAGTCACAAGCTGTAAGCAAAGTTAAATGCTGCTAAGAGTTGTTCTTTTGCTAATTTGTGAAGCTTAATAGAAGTTATAAGCAAAGTTGAATATTGTTAAGTGTTATTCCACAGCTCTGTTTAGCTTTTAGGCTGTATTCCTTTTATCCTTGCCCTCACTGTCCTTTCGTCACACACACACACACACACACACACACACACCCACACCCACACACACACACAAACACACAGAGACACACAGACACCGGGACAGTTCTTGACTCCTTTTCGGTTTGATTGCCTGGATTTTGTTTGGTTTTGTTGTTGCTTTGTTTCCTTGGTGTGCCTGAAGTGTCCAGTCAGGAGCAGAGTGACTCTTGCCAAGGAACTCTGTGGTGCTGTCACTTAATATTAAAGTTGTTTTATGCTACTCCCCTGCTGGGGATTTTTAAAGTGCTCTCAAGCCCTCCTTCATAAGAGGGTGAAGGAGCCCTGGCCAAGCTCTGGCCCTGGGGGCACAGGGATGCTGCTAGGGGGTCCCTGTCTCCCTGTTCCAACTGTGACGGCCCTGAGTCCCTGTCCCCGTGTCAGGCTCTGGGCTTGATCTCCTCGAACATCCTCAGCAGGGGGCTGCAGCGCCAGGGGCAGGGGGACCCAGAGGGACACGGGATGCCACCAGGCACGAGCAGCTTTGGACTCCTCTGGGAGGAACTGTGAGTGGGAGCTGGCTTGAAGTGACCTCCCCAGTAAGGTCACAGAGCCCCTGAGATGTCACACTGCCTCCTGGGATGTCACAGCCCACCCTGAGATCTCACAAATCCCCCTTGTGATGTCACAGAGCCAGTGCTGCTCTAGCACTCTGGGATGTCATACAGTTGCGCTGTGATGGCACAGAAGACTCTGGCATCACAAAGTCAGCCCGTGTCACAATCCTTTAGTGCAAGCGGGAATCATGACAGTTCATTTTCCCCATCTCAGAATTAGCAGAAGTAGATAGGCTTATCATGAGAAACCGAATGTGATGAACATGTTAGAAATGCAAGGCTCCAAGTTATTAATTTTTAATTTAATAAAAGTTATTAAGTGTACCAAATATAAACTTTGAGAAAAATGAAAAAAAGACACTATAAAAAAAAGTCAATGTGAAGCCCGGGATTGCCACCGGGTGAGACACAGGTTTGACAGCTGCAGCAGAGGGTCCTCTATGCTTCACACCGACCGTCCTGTCTGACCCATTTTTATACGATTTTCCTTGCCTGAGCCAGAGTCCCCTTTCTTCCTTTTCAAAGTGCATGTATTCATGTGGAGTTCTTTTCTCTGTGGCAAGTTGAACAATACGTGTCCGGAGAGTGATGAACACCTGTGTTTGCAGTCCCGGAATTCGGATTTGAGATGTACCTCCCTGATGGCTCTGACTATCTCGGTCTCGGATATTTATCGTGTATTTATCGTCCGGGTGTTTCTCGGACAACCTTGATGCATGATCCCTCTCTGGGCTGGCCTCTTTCGTTCGCTTGTAAATAAAGTCCTCCCTCTCTCGTCCAGGTGGCTTTGACATGGTGTTGCAATCGCTGTTGCTGGCTTGTGCGATTTAAAAACTTCCTATAAGAGTATAATTTAACAGCACATAACTATAAAAGAGACGACAATTTTATTTGCACGAATTATCCTATAGACATATAACAGTCCTAATGATTCCTTGAGGCCTTGCAGTGTCACAATGTTCTCCATGGTTCCACAGGCCCCAGAGTGTCATGTGACTCCTCTGTTCCATGAGTCCTGCAATGTCACAATGGACCTTTGGACCAATGGACCATGGGGCTTTGCAGTGTCACAACGCTCTCCTTTGGCTCCACAGTGTCACAATGGAGCACTGATTACAGGCAGCCTCTCTGTGTTACCCTGGAGCTTTGTTTCCGTGGGGTCTCGCAGTGTCCCAATGGAGCCTTGGCTGGATGGGGCCTCACAGTGTCACAATGATGCCTACATTCCACTGAGGCACACGGCGTCACTAGGGTCCCCTTGCTTCCATGAGGCCCAGCAATGTCACAGTGGTGTCCATGAATCCATGAGGACTCACAGTATCCCAATGGTCTCTTGATCTCACATGGTCCCACAGTGTCCCAATGGTCCCTTGGTCTCACAAGGCCCCACAGTGTCCCAATGGTCACTTCTTCTCACATGGCCCCACAGTGTAACAATGGTCCCTTGGTTCCATGGTTCCTGGTCTGGTGCATTCCCCTTTCCCCTTCTCAGGCCACCCTGCCAGCTGAGAAATGCTCACTGGGCCAGGGCCTTGGCCAGCAGCCCCTGGGCTCAGCTCCTCTGGAGCTCATCACAGACACTGTCTGCTCCAGGCTCAACCCTTCATCCCCTGGGGAGATGCCAAAGCCTCCACAGGGAACATTTCCCTTTGCTCAGGGGAATTTCTCACAGGTGCCTTGTAGTGACTCTTTGTGTCTGTGTGCACACAGGAGTGCCTGTGCTCAGGGAAATGTGGCAGAAATGCTGCTCTCTGAGGGCTTTGATTGCCTTGGATAGCTGAGCCAGTCAGGCCTGGAAGTAAGGTTAAGTCATGTCACCCTGATTCTTAAGATTTTCTAAAGCCTTCTGAGTTTCCATTCTGTTGGAGAACCTTCCCACACAATTTCTGTCAACAACATATTGTGTACAATCTTTTATGGGGCTGGACAAACTTGATGTACTAGTGCTTTGTCCAATGTCTTTGGACAGGTGGTCCATTCACTCTCCAATCCAATGTCACCTTTGGGAAAGTATAAAAGTTGGAGTCAGAGAATAAACTTTTCTCTTTACCTTGAAAATAGCAGGTGGCTCGCATCGTGCTTTCACGTGTCTTATAGCGACAAAGTCACAAGCTGTAAGCAAAGTTAAATGCTGCTAAGAGTTGTTCTTTTGCTAATTTGTGAAGCTTAATAGAAGTTCTAAGTGAAGTTGAATATTGTTAAGTGTTATTCCACAGCTCTGTTTAGCTTTTAGGCTGTATTCCTTTTATCCTTGCCCTCACTGTCCTTTCGTCACACACACACACACACACACACACACACACCCACACACACACACACACACACAAACACACAGAGACACACAGACACCGGGACAGTTCTTGACTCCTTTTTGGTTTGATTGCCTGGATTTTGTTTGGTTTTGTTGTTGCTTTGTTTCCTTGGTGTGCCTGAAGTGTCCAGTCAGGAGCAGAGTGACTCTTGCCAAGGAACTCTGTGGTGCTGTCACTTAATATTAAAGCTGTTTTATGCTACTCCCCTGCTGGGGATTTTTAAAGTGCTCTCAAGCCCTCCTTCATAAGAGGGTGAAGGAGCCCTGGCCAAGCTCTGGCCCTGGGGGCACAGGGATGCTGCTAGGGGGTCCCTGTCTCCCTGTTCCAACTGTGACGGCCCTGAGCCCCTGTCCCCGTGTCAGGCTCTGGGCTTGATCTCCTCGAATATCTTCAGGGGGAGGCTGCAGCGCCAGGGGCAGGCGGACCCAGAGGGACACGGGATGCCACCGGGCACGAGCAGCTTTGGACTTCTCTGGGAGGAACTGTGAGTGGGAGCTGGCTTGAAGTGACCTCCCCAGTAAGGTCACAGAGCCCCTGAGATGTCACACTGCCTCCTGGGATGTCACAGCCCACCCTGAGATCTCACAAATCCCCCTTGTGATGTCACAGAGCCAGTGCTGCTCTAGCACTCTGGGATGTCATACAGTTGCGCTGTGATGGCACAGAAGACTCTGGCATCACAAAGTCAGCCCGTGTCACAATCCTCTAGTGCAAGCGGGAATCATGACAGTTCATTTTCCCGATCTCAGAATTAGCAGAAGTAGATAGGCTTATCATGAGAAACCGAATGTGATAAACATGTTAGAAATGCAAGGCTCCAAGTTATTAATTTTTAATTTAATAAAAGTTATTAAGTGTACCAAATATAAACTTTGAGAAAAATGAAAAAAAGCCACTATAAAAAAAAGTCAATGTGGAGCCCGGGATTGCCACCGGGTGAGACACAGGTTTGACAGCTGCAGCAGAGGGTCCTCTATGCTTCACACCGACCGTCCTGTCGGACCCATTTTTATACGATTTTCCTTGCCTGAGCCAGAGTCCCCTTTCTTCCTTTTCAAAGTGCATGTATTCATGTGGAGTTCTTTTCTCTGTGGCAAGTTGAACAATACGTGTCCGGAGAGTGATGAACACCTGTGTTTGCAGTCCCGGAATTCGGATTTGAGATGTACCTCCCTGATGGCTCTGACTATCTCGGTCTCGGATATTTATCGTGTATTTATCGTCCGGGTGTTTCTCGGACAACCTTGATGCATGATCCCTCTCTGGGCTGGCCACTTTCGTTCGCTTGTAAATAAAGTCCTCCCTCTCTCGTCCAGGAGGCTTTGACATGGTGTTGCAATCGCTGTTGCTGGCTTGTGCGATTTAAAAACTTCCTATAAGAGTATAATTTAACAGCACATAACTATAAAAGAGACGACAATTTTATTTGCACGAATTATCCTATAGACATATAACAGTCCTAATGATTCCATGAGGCCTTGCAGTGTCACAATGTTCTCCATGGTTCCACAGGCCCCACAGTGTCATGTGACTCCTCTGTTCCATGAGTCCTGCAATGTCACAATGGACCTTTGGACCAATGGACCATGGGGCTTTGCAGTGTCACAACGCTCTCCTTTGGCTCCAGAGGGTCACAATGGAGCACTGATTACAGGCAGCCTCTCTGTGTTACCCTGGAGCTTTGTTTCCATGGGGTCTCGGAGTGTCCCAATGGAGCCTTGGTTGGATGGGGCCTCACAGTGTCACAATGATGCCTACATTCCACTGAGGCACACGGCGTCACTAGGGTCCCCTTGCTTCCATGAGGCCCAGCAATGTCACAGTGGTGTCCATGAATCCATGAGGACTCACAGTATCCCAATGGTCTCTTGATCTCACATGGTCCCACAGTGTCCCAATGGTCCCTTGGTCTCACAAGGCCCCACAGTGTCCCAATGGTCACTTCTTCTCACATGGCCCCACAGTGTAACAATGGTCCCTTGGTTCCATGGTTCCTGGTCTGGTGCATTCCCCTTTCCCCTTCTCAGGCCACCCTGCCAGCTGAGAAATGCTCACTGGGCCAGGGCCTTGGCCAGCAGCTCCTGGGCTCAGCTCCTCTGGAGCTCATCACAGACACTGTCTGCTCCAGGCTCAACCCTTCATCCCCTGGGGAGATGCCAAAGCCTCCACAGGGAACATTTCCCTTTGCTCAGGGGAATTTCTCACAGGTGCCTTGTAGTGACTCTTTGTGTCTGTGTGCACACAGGAGTGCCTGTGCTCAGGGAAATGTGGCAGAAATGCTGCTCTCTGAGGGCTTTGATTGCCTTGGATAGCTGAGCCAGTCAGGCCTGGAAGTAAGGTTAAGTCATGTCACCCTGATTCTTAAGATTTTCTAAAGCCTTCTGAGTTTCCATTCTGTTGGAGAACCTTCCCACACAATTTCTGTCAACAACATATTGTTTACAATCTTTTATGGGGCTGGACAAACTTGATGTACTAGTGCTTTGTCCAATGTCTTTGGACAGGTGGTCCATTCACTCTCCAATCCAATGTCACCTTTGGGAAAGTATAAAAGTTGGAGTCAGAGAATAAACTTTTCTCTTTACCTTGAAAATAGCAGGTGGCTCGCATCGTGCTTTCACGTGTCTTATAGCGACAAAGTCACAAGCTGTAAGCAAAGTTAAATGCTGCTAAGAGTTGTTCTTTTGCTAATTTGTGAAGCTTAATAGAAGTTATAAGCAAAGTTGAATATTGTTAAGTGTTATTCCACAGCTCTGTTTAGCTTTTAGGCTGTATTCCTTTTATCCTTGCCCTCACTGTCCTTTCGTCACACACACACACACACACACACACACACCCCCACACCCACACACACACACAAACACACAGAGACACACAGACACCGGGACAGTTCTTGACTCCTTTTCGGTTTGATTGCCTGGATTTTGTTTGGTTTTGTTGTTGCTTTGTTTCCTTGGTGTGCCTGAAGTGTCCAGTCAGGAGCAGAGTGACTCTTGCCAAGGAACTCTGTGGTGCTGTCACTTAATATTAAAGTTGTTTTATGCTACTCCCCTGCTGGGGATTTTTAAAGTGCTCTCAAGCCCTCCTTCATAAGAGGGTGAAGGAGCCCTGGCCAAGCTCTGGCCCTGGGGGCACAGGGATGCTGCTAGGGGGTCCCTGTCTCCCTGTTCCAACTGTGACGGCCCTGAGTCCCTGTCCCCGTGTCAGGCTCTGGGCTTGATCTCCTCGAACATCCTCAGCAGGGGGCTGCAGCGCCAGGGGCAGGGGGACCCAGAGGGACACGGGATGCCACCAGGCACGAGCAGCTTTGGACTCCTCTGGGAGGAACTGTGAGTGGGAGCTGGCTTGAAGTGACCTCCCCAGTAAGGTCACAGAGCCCCTGAGATGTCACACTGCCTCCTGGGATGTCACAGCCCACCCTGAGATCTCACAAATCCCCCTTGTGATGTCACAGAGCCAGTGCTGCTCTAGCACTCTGGGATGTCATACAGTTGCGCTGTGATGGCACAGAAGACTCTGGCATCACAAAGTCAGCCCGTGTCACAATCCTTTAGTGCAAGCGGGAATCATGACAGTTCATTTTCCCCATCTCAGAATTAGCAGAAATAGATAGGCTTATCATGAGAAACCGAATGTGATGAACATGTTAGAAATGCAAGGCTCCAAGTTATTAATTTTTAATTTAATAAAAGTTATTAAGTGTACCAAATATAAACTTTGAGAAAAATGAAAAAAAGCCACTATAAAAAAAAGTCAATGTGGAGCCCGGGATTGCCACCGGGTGAGACACAGGTTTGACAGCTGCAGCAGAGGGTCCTCTATGCTTCACACCGACCGTCCTGTCTGACCCATTTTTATACGATTTTCCTTGCCTGAGCCAGAGTCCCCTTTCTTCCTTTTCAAAGTGCATGTATTCATGTGGAGTTCTTTTCTCTGTGGCAAGTTGAACAATACGTGTCCGGAGAGTGATGAACAACCTGTGTTTGCAGTCCCGTAATTCGGATTTGAGATGTACCTCCCTGATGGCTCTGACTATCTCGGTCTCGGATATTTATCGTGTATTTATCGTCCGGGTGTTTCTCGGACAACCTTGATGCATGATCCCTCTCTGGGCTGGCCACTTTCGTTCGCTTGTAAATAAAGTCCTCCCTCTCTCGTCCAGGTGGCTTTGACATGGTGTTGCAATCGCTGTTGCTGGCTTGTGCGATTTAAAAACTTCCTATAAGAGTATAATTTAACAGCACATAACTATAAAAGAGACGACAATTTTATTTGCACGAATTATCCTATAGACATATAACAGTCCTAATGATTCCTTGAGGCCTTGCAGTGTCACAATGTTCTCCATGGTTCCACAGGCCCCACAGTGTCATGTGACTCCTCTGTTCCATGAGTCCTGCAATGTCACAATGGACCTTTGGACCAATGGACCATGGGGCTTTGCAGTGTCACAACGCTCTCCTTTGGCTCCACAGGGTCACAATGGAGCACTGATTACAGGCAGCCTCTCTGTGTTACCCTGGAGCTTTGTTTCCGTGGGGTCTCGCAGTGTCCCAATGGAGCCTTGGCTGGATGGGGCCTCACAGTGTCACAATGATGCCTACATTCCACTGAGGCACACGGCGTCACTAGGGTCCCCTTGCTTCCATGAGGCCCAGCAATGTCACAGTGGTGTCCATGAATCCATGAGGACTCACAGTATCCCAATGGTCCCTTGGTCTCACAAGGCCCCACAGTGTCCCAATGGTCACTTCTTCTCACATGGCCCCACAGTGTAACAATGGTCCCTTGGTTCCATGGTTCCTGGTCTGGTGCATTCCCCTTTCCCCTTCTCAGGCCACCCTGCCAGCTGAGAAATGCTCACTGGGCCAGGGCCTTGGCCAGCAGCCCCTGGGCTCAGCTCCTCTGGAGCTCATCACAGACACTGTCTGCTCCAGGCTCAACCCTTCATCCCCTGGGGAGATGCCAAAGCCTCCACAGGGAACATTTCCCTTTGCTCAGGGGAATTTCTCACAGGTGCCTTGTAGTGACTCTTTGTGTCTGTGTGCACACAGGAGTGCCTGTGCTCAGGGAAATGTGGCAGAAATGCTGCTCTCTGAGGGCTTTGATTGCCTTGGATAGCTGAGCCAGTCAGGCCTGGAAGTAAGGTTAAGTCATGTCACCCTGATTCTTAAGATTTTCTAAAGCCTTCTGAGTTTCCATTCTGTTGGAGAACCTTCCCACACAATTTCTGTCAACAACATATTGTTTACAATCTTTTATGGGGCTGGACAAACTTGATGTACTAGTGCTTTGTCCAATGTCTTTGGACAGGTGGTCCATTCACTCTCCAATCCAATGTCACCTTTGGGAAAGTATAAAAGTTGGAGTCAGAGAATAAACTTTTCTCTTTACCTTGAAAATAGCAGGTGGCTCGCGTCGTGCTTTCACGTGTCTTATAGCGACAAAGTCACAAGTTGTAAGCAAAGTTAAATGCTGCTAAGAGTTGTTCTTTTGCTAATTTGTGAAGCTTAATAGAAGTTATAAGCGAAGTTGAATATTGTTAAGTGTTATTCCACAGCTCTGTTTAGCTTTTAGGCTGTATTCCTTTTATCCTTGCCCTCACTGTCCTTTCGTCACACACACACACACACACACACACACACACCCACACACACACACACACACAAACACACAGAGACACACAGACACCGGGACAGTTCTTGACTCCTTTTTGGTTTGATTGCCTGGATTTTGTTTGGTTTTGTTGTTGCTTTGTTTCCTTGGTGTGCCTGAAGTGTCCAGTCAGGAGCAGAGTGACTCTTGCCAAGGAACTCTGTGGTGCTGTCACTTAATATTAAAGCTGTTTTATGCTACTCCCCTGCTGGGGATTTTTAAAGTGCTCTCAAGCCCTCCTTCATAAGAGGGTGAAGGAGCCCTGGCCAAGCTCTGGCCCTGGGGGCACAGGGATGCTGCTAGGGGGTCCCTGTCTCCCTGTTCCAACTGTGACGGCCCTGAGTCCCTGTCCCCGTGTCAGGCTCTGGGCTTGATCTCCTCGAACATCCTCAGCAGGGGGCTGCAGCGCCAGGGGCAGGGGGACCCAGAGGGACACGGGATGCCACCAGGCACGAGCAGCTTTGGACTCCTCTGGGAGGAACTGTGAGTGGGAGCTGGCTTGAAGTGACCTCCCCAGTAAGGTCACAGAGCCCCTGAGATGTCACACTGCCTCCTGGGATGTCACAGCCCACCCTGAGATCTCACAAATCCCCCTTGTGATGTCACAGAGCCAGTGCTGCTCTAGCACTCTGGGATGTCATACAGTTGCGCTGTGATGGCACAGAAGACTCTGGCATCACAAAGTCAGCCCGTGTCACAATCCTTTAGTGCAAGCGGGAATCATGACAGTTCATTTTCCCCATCTCAGAATTAGCAGAAGTAGATAGGCTTATCATGAGAAACCGAATGTGATGAACATGTTAGAAATGCAAGGCTCCAAGTTATTAATTTTTAATTTAATAAAAGTTATTAAGTGTACCAAATATAAACTTTGAGAAAAATGAAAAAAAGCCACTATAAAAAAAAGTCAATGTGGAGCCCGGGATTGCCACCGGGTGAGACACAGGTTTGACAGCTGCAGCAGAGGGTCCTCTATGCTTCACACCGACCGTCCTGTCTGACCCATTTTTATACGATTTTCCTTGCCTGAGCCAGAGTCCCCTTTCTTCCTTTTCAAAGTGCATGTATTCATGTGGAGTTCTTTTCTCTGTGGCAAGTTGAACAATACGTGTCCGGAGAGTGATGAACAACCTGTGTTTGCAGTCCCGGAATTCGGATTTGAGATGTACCTCCCTGATGGCTCTGACTATCTCGGTCTCGGATATTTATCGTGTATTTATCGTCCGGGTGTTTCTCGGACAACCTTGATGCATGATCCCTCTCTGGGCTGGCCACTTTCGTTCGCTTGTAAATAAAGTCCTCCCTCTCTCGTCCAGGTGGCTTTGACATGGTGTTGCAATCGCTGTTGCTGGCTTGTGCGATTTAAAAACTTCCTATAAGAGTATAATTTAACAGCACATAACTATAAAAGAGACGACAATTTTATTTGCACGAATTATCCTATAGACATATAACAGTCCTAATGATTCCTTGAGGCCTTGCAGTGTCACAATGTTCTCCATGGTTCCACAGGCCCCAGAGTGTCATGTGACTCCTCTGTTCCATGAGTCCTGCAATGTCACAATGGACCTTTGGACCAATGGACCATGGGGCTTTGCAGTGTCACAACGCTCTCCTTTGGCTCCACAGGGTCACAATGGAGCACTGATTACAGGCAGCCTCTCTGTGTTACCCTGGAGCTTTGTTTCCGTGGGGTCTCGCAGTGTCCCAATGGAGCCTTGGCTGGATGGGGCCTCACAGTGTCACAATGATGCCTACATTCCACTGAGGCACACGGCGTCACTAGGGTCCCCTTGCTTCCATGAGGCCCAGCAATGTCACAGTGGTGTCCATGAATCCATGAGGACTCACAGTATCCCAATGGTCTCTTGATCTCACATGGTCCCACAGTGTCCCAATGGTCCCTTGGTCTCACAAGGCCCCACAGTGTCCCAATGGTCACTTCTTCTCACATGGCCCCACAGTGTAACAATGGTCCCTTGGTTCCATGGTTCCTGGTCTGGTGCATTCCCCTTTCCCCTTCTCAGGCCACCCTGCCAGCTGAGAAATGCTCACTGGGCCAGGGCCTTGGCCAGCAGCCCCTGGGCTCAGCTCCTCTGGAGCTCATCACAGACACTGTCTGCTCCAGGCTCAACCCTTCATCCCCTGGGGAGATGCCAAAGCCTCCACAGGGAACATTTCCCTTTGCTCAGGGGAATTTCTCACAGGTGCCTTGTAGTGACTCTTTGTGTCTGTGTGCACACAGGAGTGCCTGTGCTCAGGGAAATGTGGCAGAAATGCTGCTCTCTGAGGGCTTTGATTGCCTTGGATAGCTGAGCCAGTCAGGCCTGGAAGTAAGGTTAAGTCATGTCACCCTGATTCTTAAGATTTTCTAAAGCCTTCTGAGTTTCCATTCTGTTGGAGAACCTTCCCACACAATTTCTGTCAACAACATATTGTTTACAATCTTTTATGGGGCTGGACAAACTTGATGTACTAGTGCTTTGTCCAATGTCTTTGGACAGGTGGTCCATTCACTCTCCAATCCAATGTCACCTTTGGGAAAGTATAAAAGTTGGAGTCAGAGAATAAACTTTTCTCTTTACCTTGAAAATAGCAGGTGGCTCGCGTCGTGCTTTCACTTGTCTTATAGCGACAAAGTCACAAGCTGTAAGCAAAGTTAAATGCTGCTAAGAGTTGTTCTTTTGCTAATTTGTGAAGCTTAATAGAAGTTATAAGCAAAGTTGAATATTGTTAAGTGTTATTCCACAGCTCTGTTTAGCTTTTAGGCTGTATTCCTTTTATCCTTGCCCTCACTGTCCTTTCGTCACACACACACACACACACACACACCCCCACACACACACACACACACACAAACACACAGAGACACACAGACACCGGGACAGTTCTTGACTCCTTTTTGGTTTGATTGCCTGGATTTTGTTTGGTTTTGTTGTTGCTTTGTTTCCTTGGTGTGCCTGAAGTGTCCAGTCAGGAGCAGAGTGACTCTTGCCAAGGAACTCTGTGGTGCTGTCACTTAATATTAAAGCTGTTTTATGCTACTCCCCTGCTGGGGATTTTTAAAGTGCTCTCAAGCCCTCCTTCATAAGAGGGTGAAGGAGCCCTGGCCAAGCTCTGGCTCTGGGGGCACAGGGATGCTGCTAGGGGGTCCCTGTCTCCCTGTTCCAACTGTGACGGCCCTGAGCCCCTGTCCCCGTGTCAGGCTCTGGGCTTGATCTCCTCGAACATCCTCAGCGGGAGGCTGCAGCGCCAGGGGCAGGGGGACCCAGAGGGACACGGGATGCCACCAGGCACGAGCAGCTTTGGACTCCTCTGGGAGGAACTGTGAGTGGGAGCTGGCTTGAAGTGACCTCCCCAGTAAGGTCACAGAGCCCCTGAGATGTCACACTGCCTCCTGGGATGTCACAGCCCACCCTGAGATCTCACAAATCCCCCTTGTGATGTCACAGAGCCAGTGCTGCTCTAGCACTCTGGGATGTCATACAGTTGCGCTGTGATGGCACAGAAGACTCTGGCATCACAAAGTCAGCCCGTGTCACAATCCTTTAGTGCAAGCGGGAATCATGACAGTTCATTTTCCCCATCTCAGAATTAGCAGAAGTAGATAGGCTTATCATGAGAAACCGAATGTGATGAACATGTTAGAAATGCAAGGCTCCAAGTTATTAATTTTTAATTTAATAAAAGTTATTAAGTGTACCAAATATAAACTTTGAGAAAAATGAAAAAAAGACACTATAAAAAAAAGTCAATGTGGAGCCCGGGATTGCCACCGGGTGAGACACAGGTTTGACAGCTGCAGCAGAGGGTCCTCTATGCTTCACACCGACCGTCCTGTCTGACCCATTTTTATACGATTTTCCTTGCCTGAGCCAGAGTCCCCTTTCTTCCTTTTCAAAGTGCATGTATTCATGTGGAGTTCTTTTCTCTGTGGCAAGTTGAACAATACGTGTCCGGAGAGTGATGAACAACCTGTGTTTGCAGTCCCGGAATTCGGATTTGAGATGTACCTCCCTGATGGCTCTGACTATCTCGGTCTCGGATATTTATCGTGTATTTATCGTCCGGGTGTTTCTCGGACAACCTTGATGCATGATCCCTCTCTGGGCTGGCCACTTTCGTTCGCTTGTAAATAAAGTCCTCCCTCTCTCGTCCAGGTGGCTTTGACATGGTGTTGCAATCGCTGTTGCTGGCTTGTGCGATTTAAAAACTTCCTATAAGAGTATAATTTAACAGCACATAACTATAAAAGAGACGACAATTTTATTTGCACGAATTATCCTATAGACATATAACAGTCCTAATGATTCCTTGAGGCCTTGCAGTGTCACAATGTTCTCCATGGTTCCACAGGCCCCACAGTGTCATGTGACTCCTCTGTTCCATGAGTCCTGCAATGTCACAATGGACCTTTGGACCAATGGACCATGGGGCTTTGCAGTGTCACAACGCTCTCCTTTGGCTCCACAGGGTCACAATGGAGCACTGATTACAGGCAGCCTCTCTGTGTTACCCTGGAGCTTTGTTTCCGTGGGGTCTCGCAGTGTCCCAATGGAGCCTTGGCTGGATGGGGCCTCACAGTGTCACAATGATGCCTACATTCCACTGAGGCACACGGCGTCACTAGGGTCCCCTTGCTTCCATGAGGCCCAGCAATGTCACAGTGGTGTCCATGAATCCATGAGGACTCACAGTATCCCAATGGTCTCTTGATCTCACATGGTCCCACAGTGTCCCAATGGTCCCTTGGTCTCACAAGGCCCCACAGTGTCCCAATGGTCACTTCTTCTCACATGGCCCCACAGTGTAACAATGGTCCCTTGGTTCCATGGTTCCTGGTCTGGTGCATTCCCCTTTCCCCTTCTCAGGCCACCCTGCCAGCTGAGAAATGCTCACTGGGCCAGGGCCTTGGCCAGCAGCCCCTGGGCTCAGCTCCTCTGGAGCTCATCACAGACACTGTCTGCTCCAGGCTCAACCCTTCATCCCCTGGGGAGATGCCAAAGCCTCCACAGGGAACATTTCCCTTTGCTCAGGGGAATTTCTCACAGGTGCCTTGTAGTGACTCTTTGTGTCTGTGTGCACACAGGAGTGCCTGTGCTCAGGGAAATGTGGCAGAAATGCTGCTCTCTGAGGGCTTTGATTGCCTTGGATAGCTGAGCCAGTCAGGCCTGGAAGTAAGGTTAAGTCATGTCACCCTGATTCTTAAGATTTTCTAAAGCCTTCTGAGTTTCCATTCTGTTGGAGAACCTTCCCACACAATTTCTGTCAACAACATATTGTTTACAATCTTTTATGGGGCTGGACAAACTTGATGTACTAGTGCTTTGTCCAATGTCTTTGGACAGGTGGTCCATTCACTCTCCAATCCAATGTCACCTTTGGGAAAGTATAAAAGTTGGAGTCAGAGAATAAACTTTTCTCTTTACCTTGAAAATAGCAGGTGGCTCGCGTCGTGCTTTCACGTGTCTTATAGCGACAAAGTCACAAGCTGTAAGCAAAGTTAAATGCTGCTAAGAGTTGTTCTTTTGCTAATTTGTGAAGCTTAATAGAAGTTATAAGCGAAGTTGAATATTGTTAAGTGTTATTCCACAGCTCTGTTTAGCTTTTAGGCTGTATTCCTTTTATCCTTGCCCTCACTGTCCTTTCGTCACACACACACACACACACACACACACCCACACACACACACACACACACAAACACACAGAGACACACAGACACCGGGACAGTTCTTGACTCCTTTTTGGTTTGATTGCCTGGATTTTGTTTGGTTTTGTTGTTGCTTTGTTTCCTTGGTGTGCCTGAAGTGTCCAGTCAGGAGCAGAGTGACTCTTGCCAAGGAACTCTGTGGTGCTGTCACTTAATATTAAAGCTGTTTTATGCTACTCCCCTGCTGGGGATTTTTAAAGTGCTCTCAAGCCCTCCTTCATAAGAGGGTGAAGGAGCCCTGGCCAAGCTCTGGCCCTGGGGGCACAGGGATGCTGCTAGGGGGTCCCTGTCTCCCTGTTCCAACTGTGACGGCCCTGAGCCCCTGTCCCCGTGTCAGGCTCTGGGCTTGATCTCCTCGAACATCCTCAGCGGGAGGCTGCAGCGCCAGGGGCAGGGGGACCCAGAGGGACACGGGATGCCACCGGGCACGAGCAGCTTTGGACTTCTCTGGGAGGAACTGTGAGTGGGAGCTGGCTTGAAGTGACCTCCCCAGTAAGGTCACAGAACCCCTGAGATGTCACACTGCCTCCTGGGATGTCACAGCCCACCCTGGGATCTCACAAATCCCCCTTGTGATGTCACAGAGCCAGTGCTGCTCTAGCACTCTGGGATGTCATACAGTTGCGCTGTGATGGCACAGAAGACTCTGGCATCACAAAGTCAGCCCGTGTCACAATCCTTTAGTGCAAGCGGGAATCATTACAGTTCATTTTCCCCATCTCAGAATTAGCAGAAGTAGATAGGCTTATCATGAGAAACCGAATGTGATGAACATGTTAGAAATGCAAGGCTCCAAGTTATTAATTTTTAATTTAATAAAAGTTATTAAGTGTACCAAATATAAACTTTGAGAAAAATGAAAAAAAGACACTATAAAAAAAAGTCAATGTGGAGCCCGGGATTGCCACCGGGTGAGACACAGGTTTGACAGCTGCAGCAGAGGGTCCTCTATGCTTCACACCGACCGTCCTGTCTGACCCATTTTTATACGATTTTCCTTGCCTGAGCCAGAGTCCCCTTTCTTCCTTTTCAAAGTGCATGTATTCATGTGGAGTTCTTTTCTCTGTGGCAAGTTGAACAATACGTGTCCGGAGAGTGATGAACACCTGTGTTTGCAGTCCCGGAATTCGGATTTGAGATGTACCTCCCTGATGGCTCTGACTATCTCGGTCTCGGATATTTATCGTGTATTTATGGTCCGGGTGTTTCTCGGACAACCTTGATGCATGATCCCTCTCTGGGCTGGCCACTTTCGTTCGCTTGTAAATAAAGTCCTCCCTCTCTCGTCCAGGTGGCTTTGACATGGTGTTGCAATCGCTGTTGCTGGCTTGTGCGATTTAAAAACTTCCTATAAGAGTATAATTTAACAGCACATAACTATAAAAGAGACGACAATTTTATTTGCACGAATTATCCTATAGACATATAACAGTCCTAATGATTCCTTGAGGCCTTGCAGTGTCACAATGTTCTCCATGGTTCCACAGGCCCCACAGTGTCATGTGACTCCTCTGTTCCATGAGTCCTGCAATGTCACAATGGACCTTTGGACCAATGGACCATGGGGCTTTGCAGTGTCACAACGCTCTCCTTTGGCTCCACAGGGTCACAATGGAGCACTGATTACAGGCAGCCTCTCTGTGTCACCCTGGAGCTTTGTTTCCGTGGGGTCTCGCAGTGTCCCAATGGAGCCTTGGCTGGATGGGGCCTCACAGTGTCACAATGATGCCTACATTCCACTGAGGCACACGGCGTCACTAGGGTCCCCTTGCTTCCATGAGGCCCAGCAATGTCACAGTGGTGTCCATGAATCCATGAGGACTCACAGTATCCCAATGGTCTCTTGATCTCACATGGTCCCACAGTGTCCCAATGGTCCCTTGGTCTCACAAGGCCCCACAGTGTCCCAATGGTCACTTCTTCTCACATGGCCCCACAGTGTAACAATGGTCCCTTGGTTCCATGGTTCCTGGTCTGGTGCATTCCCCTTTCCCCTTCTCAGGCCACCCTGCCAGCTGAGAAATGCTCACTGGGCCAGGGCCTTGGCCAGCAGCCCCTGGGCTCAGCTCCTCTGGAGCTCATCACAGACACTGTCTGCTCCAGGCTCAACCCTTCATCCCCTGGGGAGATGCCAAAGCCTCCACAGGGAACATTTCCCTTTGCTCAGGGGAATTTCTCACAGGTGCCTTGTAGTGACTCTTTGTGTCTGTGTGCACACAGGAGTGCCTGTGCTCAGGGAAATGTGGCAGAAATGCTGCTCTCTGAGGGCTTTGATTGCCTTGGATAGCTGAGCCAGTCAGGCCTGGAAGTAAGGTTAAGTCATGTCACCCTGATTCTTAAGATTTTCTAAAGCCTTCTGAGTTTACATTCTGTTGGAGAACCTTCCCACACAATTTCTGTCAACAACATATTGTTTACAATCTTTTATGGGGCTGGACAAACTTGATGTACTAGTGCTTTGTCCAATGTCTTTGGACAGGTGGCCCATTCACTCTCCAATCCAATGTCACCTTTGGGAAAGTATAAAAGTTGGAGTCAGAGAATAAACTCTTAGCTTTACCTTGAAAATAGCAGGTAGCTCGCGTCGTGCTTTCACGTGTCTTATAGCGACAAAGTCACAAGCTGTAAGCAAAGTTAAATGCTGCTAAGAGTTGTTCTTTTGCTAATTTGTGAAGCTTAATAGAAGTTATAAGCGAAGTTGAATATTGTTAAGTGTTATTCCACAGCTCTGTTTAGCTTTTAGGCTGTATTCCTTTTATCCTTGCCCTCACTGTCCTTTCGTCATACACACACACACACACACACACACACCCACACACACACACACACACAAACACACAGAGACACACAGACACCGGGACAGTTCTTGACTCCTTTTCGGTTTGATTGCCTGGATTTTGTTTGGTTTTGTTGTTGCTTTGTTTCCTTGGTGTGCCTGAAGTGTCCAGTCAGGAGCAGAGTGACTCTTGCCAAGGAACTCTGTGGTACTGTCACTTAATATTAAAGCTGTTTTATGCTACTCCCCTGCTGGGGATTTTTAAAGTGCTCTCAAGCCCTCCTTCATAAGAGGGTGAAGGAGCCCTGGCCAAGCTCTGGCCCTGGGGGCACAGGGATGCTGCTAGGGGGTCCCTGTCTCCCTGTTCCAACTGTGACGGCCCTGAGCCCCTGTCCCCGTGTCAGGCTCTGGGCTTGATCTCCTCGAACATCTTCAGGGGGAGGCTGCAGCGCCAGGGGCAGGCGGACCCAGAGGGACACGGGATGCCACCGGGCACGAGCAGCTTTGGACTTCTCTGGGAGGAACTGTGAGTGGGAGCTGGCTTGAAGTGACCTCCCCAGTAAGGTCACAGAGCCCCTGAGATGTCACACTGCCTCCTGGGATGTTACAGCCCACCCTGAGATCTCACAAATCCCCCTTGTGATGTCACAGAGCCAGTGCTGCTCTAGCACTCTGGGATGTCATACAGTTGCGCTGTGATGGCACAGAAGACTCTGGCATCACAAAGTCAGCCCGTGTCACAATCCTCTAGTGCAAGCGGGAATCATGACAGTTCATTTTCCCCATCTCAGAATTAGCAGAAGTAGATAGGCTTATCATGAGAAACCGAATGTGATGAACATGTTAGAAATGCAAGGCTCCAAGTTATTAATTTTTAATTTAATAAAAGTTATTAAGTGTACCAAATATAAACTTTGAGAAAAATGAAAAAAAGCCACTATAAAAAAAAGTCAATGTGGAGCCCGGGATTGCCACCGGGTGAGACACAGGTTTGACAGCTGCAGCAGAGGGTCCTCTATGCTTCACACCGACCATCCTGTCTGACCCATTTTTATACGATTTTCCTTGCCTGAGCCAGAGTCCCCTTTCTTCCTTTTCAAAGTGCATGTATTCATGTGGAGTTCTTTTCTCTGTGGCAAGTTGAACAATACGTGTCCGGAGAGTGATGAACACCTGTGTTTGCAGTCCCGGAATTCGGATTTGAGATGTACCTCCCTGATGGCTCTGACTATCTCGGTCTCGGATATTTATCGTGTATTTATCGTCCGGGTGTTTCTCGGACAACCTTGATGCATGATCCCTCTCTGGGCTGGCCACTTTCGTTCGCTTGTAAATAAAGTCCTCCCTCTCTCGTCCAGGTGGCTTTGACATGGTGTTGCAATCGCTGTTGCTGGCTTGTGCGATTTAAAAACTTCCTATAAGAGTATAATTTAACAGCACATAACTATAAAAGAGACGACAATTTTATTTGCACGAATTATCCTATAGACATATAACAGTCCTAATGATTCCTTGAGGCCTTGCAGTGTCACAATGTTCTCCATGGTTCCACAGGCCCCACAGTGTCATGTGACTCCTCTGTTCCATGAGTCCTGCAATGTCACAATGGACCTTTGGACCAATGGACCATGGGGCTTTGCAGTGTCACAACGCTCTCCTTTGGCTCCACAGGGTCACAATGGAGCACTGATTACAGGCAGCCTCTCTGTGTTACCCTGGAGCTTTGTTTCCGTGGGGTCTCGCAGTGTCCCAATGGAGCCTTGGCTGGATGGGGCCTCACAGTGTCACAATGATGCCTACATTCCACTGAGGCACACGGCGTCACTAGGGTCCCCTTGCTTCCATGAGGCCCAGCAATGTCACAGTGGTGTCCATGAATCCATGAGGACTCACAGTATCCCAATGGTCTCTTGATCTCACATGGTCACACAGTGTCCCAATGGTCCCTTGGTTCCATGGTTCCTGGTCTGGTGCATTCCCCTTTCCCCTTCTCAGGCCACCCTGCCAGCTGAGAAATGCTCACTGGGCCAGGGCCTTGGCCAGCAGCCCCTGGGCTCAGCTCCTCTGGAGCTCATCACAGACACTGTCTGCTCCAGGCTCAACCCTTCATCCCCTGGGGAGATGCCAAAGCCTCCACAGGGAACATTTCCCTTTGCTCAGGGGAATTTCTCACAGGTGCCTTGTAGTGACTCTTTGTGTCTGTGTGCACACAGGAGTGCCTGTGCTCAGGGAAATGTGGCAGAAATGCTGCTCTCTGAGGGCTTTGATTGCCTTGGATAGCTGAGCCAGTCAGGCCTGGAAGTAAGGTTAAGTCATGTCACCCTGATTCTTAAGATTTTCTAAAGCCTTCTGAGTTTACATTCTGTTGGAGAACCTTCCCACACAATTTCTGTCAACAACATATTGTTTACAATCTTTTATGGGGCTGGACAAACTTGATGTACTAGTGCTTTGTCCAATGTCTTTGGACAGGTGGTCCATTCACTCTCCAATCCAATGTCACCTTTGGGAAAGTATAAAAGTTGGAGTCAGAGAATAAACTTTTCTCTTTACCTTGAAAATAGCAGGTGGCTCGCGTCGTGCTTTCACGTGTCTTATAGCGACAAAGTCACAAGATGTAAGCAAAGTTAAATGCTGCTAAGAGTTGTTCTTTTGCTAATTTGTGAAGCTTAATAGAAGTTATAAGCAAAGTTGAATATTGTTAAGTGTTATTCCACAGCTCTGTTTAGCTTTTAGGCTGTATTCCTTTTATCCTTGCCCTCACTGTCCTTTCGTCACACACACACACACACACACACACACACCCACACACACACACACACACAAACACACAGAGACACACAGACACCGGGACAGTTCTTGACTCCTTTTCGGTTTGATTGCCTGGATTTTGTTTGGTTTTGTTGTTGCTTTGTTTCCTTGGTGTGCCTGAAGTGTCCAGTCAGGAGCAGAGTGACTCTTGCCAAGGAACTCTGTGGTGCTGTCACTTAATATTAAAGTTGTTTTATGCTACTCCCCTGCTGGGGATTTTTAAAGTGCTCTCAAGCCCTCCTTCATAAGAGGGTGAAGGAGCCCTGGCCAAGCTCTGGCCCTGGGGGCACAGGGATGCTGCTAGGGGGTCCCTGTCTCCTTGTTCCAACTGTGACGGCCCTGAGTCCCTGTCCCCGTGTCAGGCTCTGGGCTTGATCTCCTCAAACATCCTCAGCGGGAGGCTGCAGCGCTAGGGGCAGGGGGACCCAGAGGGACACGGGATGCCACCGGGCACGAGCAGCTTTGGACTTCTCTGGGAGGAACTGTGAGTGGGAGCTGGCTTGAAGTGACCTCCCCAGTAAGGTCACAGAGCCCCTGAGATGTCACACTGCCTCCTGGGATGTCACAGCCCACCCTGAGATCTCACAAATCCCCCTTGTGATGTCACAGAGCCAGTGCTGCTCTAGCACTCTGGGATGTCATACAGTTGCGCTGTGATGGCACAGAAGACTCTGGCATCACAAAGTCAGCCCGTGTCACAATCCTTTAGTGCAAGCGGGAATCATGACAGTTCATTTTCCCCATCTCAGAATTAGCAGAAGTAGATAGGCTTATCATGAGAAACCGAATGTGATGAACATGTTAGAAATGCAAGGCTCCAAGTTATTAATTTTTAATTTAATAAAAGTTATTAAGTGTACCAAATATAAACTTTGAGAAAAATGAAAAAAAGCCACTATAAAAAAAAGTCAGTGTGGAGCCCGGGATTGCCACCGGGTGAGACACAGGTTGGACAGCTGCAGCAGAGGGTCCTCTATGCTTCACACCGACCGTCCTGTCTGACCCATTTTTATACGATTTTCCTTGCCTGAGCCAGAGTCCCCTTTCTTCCTTTTCAAAGTGCATGTATTCATGTGGAGTTCTTTTCTCTGTGGCAAGTTGAACAATACGTGTCCGGAGAGTGATGAACACCTGTGTTTGCAGTCCCGGAATTCGGATTTGAGATGTACCTCCCTGATGGCTCTGACTATCTCGGTCTCGGATATTTATCGTGTATTTATGGTCCGGGTGTTTCTCGGACAACCTTGATGCATGATCCCTCTCTGGGCTGGCCACTTTCGTTCGCTTGTAAATAAAGTCCTCCCTCTCTCGTCCAGGAGGCTTTGACATGGTGTTGCAATCGCTGTTGCTGGCTTGTGCGATTTAAAAACTTCCTATAAGAGTATAATTTAACAGCACATAACTATAAAAGAGACGACAATTTTATTTGCACGAATTATCCTATAGACATATAACAGTCCTAATGATTCCTTGAGGCCTTGCAGTGTCACAATGTTCTCCATGGTTCCACAGGCCCCACAGTGTCATGTGACTCCTCTGTTCCATGAGTCCTGCAATGTCACAATGGACCTTTGGACCAATGGACCATGGGGCTTTGCAGTGTCACAACGCTCTCCTTTGGCTCCACAGGGTCACAATGGAGCACTGATTACAGGCAGCCTCTCTGTGTTACCCTGGAGCTTTGTTTCCGTGGGGTCTCGCAGTGTCCCAATGGAGCCTTGGTTGGATGGGGCCTCACAGTGTCACAATGATGCCTACATTCCACTGAGGCACACGGCGTCACTAGGGTCCCCTTGCTTCCATGAGGCCCAGCAATGTCACAGTGGTGTCCATGAATCCATGAGGACTCACAGTATCCCAATGGTCTCTTGATCTCACATGGTCCCACAGTGTCCCAATGGTCCCTTGGTCTCACAAGGCCCCACAGTGTCCCAATGGTCACTTCTTCTCACATGGCCCCACAGTGTAACAATGGTCCCTTGGTTCCATGGTTCCTGGTCTGGTGCATTCCCCTTTCCCCTTCTCAGGCCACCCTGCCAGCTGAGAAATGCTCACTGGGCCTGGGCCTTGGCCAGCAGCCCCTGGGCTCAGCTCCTCTGGAGCTCATCACAGACACTGTCTGCTCCAGGCTCAACCCTTCATCCCCTGGGGAGATGCCAAAGCCTCCACAGGGAACATTTCCCTTTGCTCAGGGGAATTTCTCACAGGTGCCTTGTAGTGACTCTTTGTGTCTGTGTGCACACAGGAGTGCCTGTGCTCAGGGAAATGTGGCAGAAATGCTGCTCTCTGAGGGCTTTGATTGCCTTGGATAGCTGAGCCAGTCAGGCCTGGAAGTAAGGTTAAGTCATGTCACCCTGATTCTTAAGATTTTCTAAAGCCTTCTGAGTTTACATTCTGTTGGAGAACCTTCCCACACAATTTCTGTCAACAACATATTGTTTACAATCTTTTATGGGGCTGGACAAACTTGATGTACTAGTGCTTTGTCCAATGTCTTTGGACAGGTGGTCCATTCACTCTCCAATCCAATGTCACCTTTGGGAAAGTATAAAAGTTGGAGTCAGAGAATAAACTTTTCTCTTTACCTTGAAAATAGCAGGTGGCTCGCGTCGTGCTTTCACTTGTCTTATAGCGACAAAGTCACAAGCTGTAAGCAAAGTTAAATGCTGCTAAGAGTTGTTCTTTTGCTAATTTGTGAAGCTTAATAGAAGTTATAAGCAAAGTTGAATATTGTTAAGTGTTATTCCACAGCTCTGTTTAGCTTTTAGGCTGTATTCCTTTTATCCTTGCCCTCACTGTCCTTTCGTCACACACACACACACACACACACACACACCCACACACACACACACACACAAACACACAGAGACACACAGACACCGGGACAGTTCTTGACTCCTTTTCGGTTTGATTGCCTGGATTTTGTTTGGTTTTGTTGTTGCTTTGTTTCCTTGGTGTGCCTGAAGTGTCCAGTCAGGAGCAGAGTGACTCTTGCCAAGGAACTCTGTGGTGCTGTCACTTAATATTAAAGTTGTTTTATGCTACTCCCCTGCTGGGGATTTTTAAAGTGCTCTCAAGCCCTCCTTCATAAGAGGGTGAAGGAGCCCTGGCCAAGCTCTGGCCCTGGGGGCACAGGGATGCTGCTAGGGGGTCCCTGTCTCCCTGTTCCAACTGTGACGGCCCTGAGTCCCTGTCCCCGTGTCAGGCTCTGGGCTTGATCTCCTCGAACATCCTCAGCAGGGGGCTGCAGCGCCAGGGGCAGGGGGACCCAGAGGGACACGGGATGCCACCGGGCACGAGCAGCTTTGGACTTCTCTGGGAGGAACTGTGAGTGGGAGCTGGCTTGAAGTGACCTCCCCAGTAAGGTCACAGAGCCCCTGAGATGTCACACTGCCTCCTGGGATGTCACAGCCCACCCTGAGATCTCACAAATCCCCCTTGTGATGTCACAGAGCCAGTGCTGCTCTAGCACTCTGGGATGTCATACAGTTGCGCTGTGATGGCACAGAAGACTCTGGCATTACAAAGTCAGCCCGTGTCACAATCCTCTAGTGCAAGCGGGAATCATGACAGTTCATTTTCCCCATCTCAGAATTAGCAGAAGTAGATAGGCTTATCATGAGAAACTGAATGTGATGAACATGTTAGAAATGCAAGGCTCCAAGTTATTAATTTTTAATTTAATAAAAGTTATTAAGTGTACCAAATATAAACTTTGAGAAAAATGAAAAAAAGACACTATAAAAAAAAGTCAATGTGGAGCCCGGGATTGCCACCGGGTGAGACACAGGTTGGACAGCTGCAGCAGAGGGTCCTCTATGCTTCACACCGACCGTCCTGTCTGACCCATTTTTATACGATTTTCCTTGCCTGAGCCAGAGTCCCCTTTCTTCCTTTTCAAAGTGCACGTATTCATGTGGAGTTCTTTTCTCTGTGGCAAGTTGAACAATACGTGTCCGGAGAGTGATGAACACCTGTGTTTGCAGTCCCGGAATTCGGATTTGAGATGTACCTCCCTGATGGCTCTGACTATCTCGGTCTCGGATATTTATCGTGTATTTATGGTCCGGGTGTTTCTCGGACAACCTTGATGCATGATCCCTCTCTGGGCTGGCCACTTTCGTTCGCTTGTAAATAAAGTCCTCCCTCTCTCGTCCAGGTGGCTTTGACATGGTGTTGCAATCGCTGTTGCTGGCTTGTGCGATTTAAAAACTTCCTATAAGAGTATAATTTAACAGCACATAACTATAAAAGAGACGACAATTTTATTTGCACGAATTATCCTATAGACATATAACAGTCCTAATGATTCCTTGAGGCCTTGCAGTGTCACAATGTTCTCCATGGTTCCACAGGCCCCACAGTGTCATGTGACTCCTCTGTTCCATGAGTCCTGCAATGTCACAATGGACCTTTGGACCAATGGACCATGGGGCTTTGCAGTGTCACAACGCTCTCCTTTGGCTCCACAGGGTCACAATGGAGCACTGATTACAGGCAGCCTCTCTGTGTTACCCTGGAGCTTTGTTTCCGTGGGGTCTCGCAGTGTCCCAATGGAGCCTTGGCTGGATGGGGCCTCACAGTGTCACAATGATGCCTACATTCCACTGAGGCACACGGCGTCACTAGGGTCCCCTTGCTTCCATGAGGCCCAGCAATGTCACAGTGGTGTCCATGAATCCATGAGGACTCACAGTATCCCAATGGTCTCTTGATCTCACATGGTCACACAGTGTCCCAATGGTCCCTTGGTCTCACAAGGCCCCACAGTGTCCCAATGGTCACTTCTTCTCACATGGCCCCACAGTGTAACAATGGTCCCTTGGTTCCATGGTTCCTGGTCTGGTGCATTCCCCTTTCCCCTTCTCAGGCCACCCTGCCAGCTGAGAAATGCTCACTGGGCCTGGGCCTTGGCCAGCAGCCCCTGGGCTCAGCTCCTCTGGAGCTCATCACAGACACTGTCTGCTCCAGGCTCAACCCTTCATCCCCTGGGGAGATGCCAAAGCCTCCACAGGGAACATTTCCCTTTGCTCAGGGGAATTTCTCACAGGTGCCTTGTAGTGACTCTTTGTGTCTGTGTGCACACAGGAGTGCCTGTGCTCAGGGAAATGTGGCAGAAATGCTGCTCTCTGAGGGCTTTGATTGCCTTGGATAGCTGAGCCAGTCAGGCCTGGAAGTAAGGTTAAGTCATGTCACCCTGATTCTTAAGATTTTCTAAAGCCTTCTGAGTTTCCATTCTGTTGGAGAACCTTCCCACACAATTTCTGTCAACAACATATTGTTTACAATCTTTTGTGGGGCTGGACAAACTTGATGTACTAGTGCTTTGGCCGATGTCTTTGGACAGGTGGTCCATTCACTCTCCAATCCAATGTCACCTTTGGGAAAGTATAAAAGTTGGAGTCAGAGAATAAACTTTTCTCTTTACCTTGAAAATAGCAGGTGGCTCGCGTCGTGCTTTCACGTGTCTTATAGCGACAAAGTCACAAGCTGTAAGCAAAGTTAAATGCTGCTAAGAGTTGTTCTTTTGCTAATTTGTGAAGCTTAATAGAAGTTATAAGCGAAGTTGAATATTGTTAAGTGTTATTCCACAGCTCTGTTTAGCTTTTAGGCTGTATTCCTTTTATCCTTGCCCTCACTGTCCTTTCGTCATACACACACACACACACACACACACACACACACCCACACACACACACACACACACAAACACACAGAGACACGCAGACACCGGGACAGTTCTTGACTCCTTTTTGGTTTGATTGCCTGGATTTTGTTTGGTTTTGTTGTTGCTTTGTTTCCTTGGTGTGCCTGAAGTGTCCAGTCAGGAGCAGAGTGACTCTTGCCAAGGAACTCTGTGGTGCTGTCACTTAATATTAAAGCTGTTTTATGCTACTCCCCTGCTGGGGATTTTTAAAGTGCTCTCAAGCCCTCCTTCATAAGAGGGTGAAGGAGCCCTGGCCAAGCTCTGGCCCTGGGGGCACAGGGATGCTGCTAGGGGGTCCCTGTCTCCCTGTTCCAACTGTGACGGCCCTGAGTCCCTGTCCCCGTGTCAGGCTCTGGGCTTGATCTCCTCGAACATCCTCAGCAGGGGGCTGCAGCGCCAGGGGCAGGGGGACCCAGAGGGACACGGGATGCCACCGGGCACGAGCAGCTTTGGACTTCTCTGGGAGGAACTGTGAGTGGGAGCTGGCTTGAAGTGACCTCCCCAGTAAGGTCACAGAGCCCCTGAGATGTCACACTGCCTCCTGGGATGTCACAGCCCACCCTGAGATCTCACAAATCCCCCTTGTGATGTCACAGAGCCAGTGCTGCTCTAGCACTCTGGGATGTCATACAGTTGCGCTGTGATGGCACAGAAGACTCTGGCATTACAAAGTCAGCCCGTGTCACAATCCTCTAGTGCAAGCGGGAATCATGACAGTTCATTTTCCCCATCTCAGAATTAGCAGAAGTAGATAGGCTTATCATGAGAAACTGAATGTGATGAACATGTTAGAAATGCAAGGCTCCAAGTTATTAATTTTTAATTTAATAAAAGTTATTAAGTGTACCAAATATAAACTTTGAGAAAAATGAAAAAAAGACACTATAAAAAAAAGTCAATGTGGAGCCCGGGATTGCCACCGGGTGAGACACAGGTTGGACAGCTGCAGCAGAGGGTCCTCTATGCTTCACACCGACCGTCCTGTCTGACCCATTTTTATACGATTTTCCTTGCCTGAGCCAGAGTCCCCTTTCTTCCTTTTCAAAGTGCACGTATTCATGTGGAGTTCTTTTCTCTGTGGCAAGTTGAACAATACGTGTCCGGAGAGTGATGAACACCTGTGTTTGCAGTCCCGGAATTCGGATTTGAGATGTACCTCCCTGATGGCTCTGACTATCTCGGTCTCGGATATTTATCGTGTATTTATGGTCCGGGTGTTTCTCGGACAACCTTGATGCATGATCCCTCTCTGGGCTGGCCACTTTCGTTCGCTTGTAAATAAAGTCCTCCCTCTCTCGTCCAGGTGGCTTTGACATGGTGTTGCAATCGCTGTTGCTGGCTTGTGCGATTTAAAAACTTCCTATAAGAGTATAATTTAACAGCACATAACTATAAAAGAGACGACAATTTTATTTGCACGAATTATCCTATAGACATATAACAGTCCTAATGATTCCTTGAGGCCTTGCAGTGTCACAATGTTCTCCATGGTTCCACAGGCCCCACAGTGTCATGTGACTCCTCTGTTCCATGAGTCCTGCAATGTCACAATGGACCTTTGGACCAATGGACCATGGGGCTTTGCAGTGTCACAACGCTCTCCTTTGGCTCCACAGGGTCACAATGGAGCACTGATTACAGGCAGCCTCTCTGTGTTACCCTGGAGCTTTGTTTCCGTGGGGTCTCGCAGTGTCCCAATGGAGCCTTGGCTGGATGGGGCCTCACAGTGTCACAATGATGCCTACATTCCACTGAGGCACACGGCGTCACTAGGGTCCCCTTGCTTCCATGAGGCCCAGCAATGTCACAGTGGTGTCCATGAATCCATGAGGACTCACAGTATCCCAATGGTCTCTTGATCTCACATGGTCCCACAGTGTCCCAATGGTCCCTTGGTCTCACAAGGCCCCACAGTGTCCCAATGGTCACTTCTTCTCACATGGCCCCACAGTGTAACAATGGTCCCTTGGTTCCATGGTTCCTGGTCTGGTGCATTCCCCTTTCCCCTTCTCAGGCCACCCTGCCAGCTGAGAAATGCTCACTGGGCCTGGGCCTTGGCCAGCAGCCCCTGGGCTCAGCTCCTCTGGAGCTCATCACAGACACTGTCTGCTCCAGGCTCAACCCTTCATCCCCTGGGGAGATGCCAAAGCCTCCACAGGGAACATTTCCCTTTGCTCAGGGGAATTTCTCACAGGTGCCTTGTAGTGACTCTTTGTGTCTGTGTGCACACAGGAGTGCCTGTGCTCAGGGAAATGTGGCAGAAATGCTGCTCTCTGAGGGCTTTGATTGCCTTGGATAGCTGAGCCAGTCAGGCCTGGAAGTAAGGTTAAGTCATGTCACCCTGATTCTTAAGATTTTCTAAAGCCTTCTGAGTTTCCATTCTGTTGGAGAACCTTCCCACACAATTTCTGTCAACAACATATTGTTTACAATCTTTTGTGGGGCTGGACAAACTTGATGTACTAGTGCTTTGGCCGATGTCTTTGGACAGGTGGTCCATTCACTCTCCAATCCAATGTCACCTTTGGGAAAGTATAAAAGTTGGAGTCAGAGAATAAACTTTTCTCTTTACCTTGAAAATAGCAGGTGGCTCGCGTCGTGCTTTCACGTGTCTTATAGCGACAAAGTCACAAGCTGTAAGCAAAGTTAAATGCTGCTAAGAGTTGTTCTTTTGCTAATTTGTGAAGCTTAATAGAAGTTATAAGCGAAGTTGAATATTGTTAAGTGTTATTCCACAGCTCTGTTTAGCTTTTAGGCTGTATTCCTTTTATCCTTGCCCTCACTGTCCTTTCGTCATACACACACACACACACACACACACACACACACCCACACACACACACACACACACAAACACACAGAGACACGCAGACACCGGGACAGTTCTTGACTCCTTTTTGGTTTGATTGCCTGGATTTTGTTTGGTTTTGTTGTTGCTTTGTTTCCTTGGTGTGCCTGAAGTGTCCAGTCAGGAGCAGAGTGACTCTTGCCAAGGAACTCTGTGGTGCTGTCACTTAATATTAAAGCTGTTTTATGCTACTCCCCTGCTGGGGATTTTTAAAGTGCTCTCAAGCCCTCCTTCATAAGAGGGTGAAGGAGCCCTGGCCAAGCTCTGGCCCTGGGGGCACAGGGATGCTGCTAGGGGGTCCCTGTCTCCCTGTTCCAACTGTGACGGCCCTGAGTCCCTGTCCCCGTGTCAGGCTCTGGGCTTGATCTCCTCGAACATCCTCAGCAGGGGGCTGCAGCGCCAGGGGCAGGGGGACCCAGAGGGACACGGGATGCCACCGGGCACGAGCAGCTTTGGACTTCTCTGGGAGGAACTGTGAGTGGGAGCTGGCTTGAAGTGACCTCCCCAGTAAGGTCACAGAGCCCCTGAGATGTCACACTGCCTCCTGGGATGTCACAGCCCACCCTGAGATCTCACAAATCCCCCTTGTGATGTCACAGAGCCAGTGCTGCTCTAGCACTCTGGGATGTCATACAGTTGCGCTGTGATGGCACAGAAGACTCTGGCATCACAAAGTCAGCCCGTGTCACAATCCTCTAGTGCAAGCGGGAATCATGACAGTTCATTTTCCCCATCTCAGAATTAGCAGAAGTAGATAGGCTTATCATGAGAAACCGAATGTGATGAACATGTTAGAAATGCAAGGCTCCAAGTTATTAATTTTTAATTTAATAAAAGTTATTAAGTGTACTAAATATAAACTTTGAGAAAAATGAAAAACAGACACTATAAAAAAAAGTCAATGTGGAGCCCGGGATTGCCACCGGGTGAGACACAGGTTTGACAGCTGCAGCAGAGGGTCCTCTATGCTTCACACCGACCATCCTGTCTGACCCATTTTTATACGATTTTCCTTGCCTGAGCCAGAGTCCCCTTTCTTCCTTTTCAAAGTGCATGTATTCATGTGGAGTTCTTTTCTCTGTGGCAAGTTGAACAATACGTGTCCGGAGAGTGATGAACACCTGTGTTTGCAGTCCCGGAATTCGGATTTGAGATGTACCTCCCTGATGGCTCTGACTATCTCGGTCTCGGATATTTATCGTGTATTTATCGTCCGGGTGTTTCTCGGACAACCTTGATGCATGATCCCTCTCTGGGCTGGCCACTTTCGTTCGCTTGTAAATAAAGTCCTCCCTCTCTCGTCCAGGTGGCTTTGACATGGTGTTGCAATCGCTGTTGCTGGCTTGTGCGATTTAAAAACTTCCTATAAGAGTATAATTTAACAGCACATAACTATAAAAGAGACGACAATTTTATTTGCACGAATTATCCTATAGACATATAACAGTCCTAATGATTCCTTGAGGCCTTGCAGTGTCACAATGTTCTCCATGGTTCCACAGGCCCCACAGTGTCATGTGACTCCTCTGTTCCATGAGTCCTGCAATGTCACAATGGACCTTTGGACCAATGGACCATGGGGCTTTGCAGTGTCACAACGCTCTCCTTTGGCTCCACAGGGTCACAATGGAGCACTGATTACAGGCAGCCTCTCTGTGTTACCCTGGAGCTTTGTTTCCGTGGGGTCTCGCAGTGTCCCAATGGAGCCTTGGCTGGATGGGGCCTCACAGTGTCACAATGATGCCTACATTCCACTGAGGCACACGGCGTCACTAGGGTCCCCTTGCTTCCATGAGGCCCAGCAATGTCACAGTGGTGTCCATGAATCCATGAGGACTCACAGTATCCCAATGGTCTCTTGATCTCACATGGTCCCACAGTGTCCCAATGGTCCCTTGGGGTCACAAGGCCCCACAGTGTCCCAATGGTCACTTCTTCTCACATGGCCCCACAGTGTAACAATGGTCCCTTGGTTCCATGGTTCCTGGTCTGGTGCATTCCCCTTTCCCCTTCTCAGGCCACCCTGCCAGCTGAGAAATGCTCACTGGGCCAGGGCCTTGGCCAGCAGCCCCTGGGCTCAGCTCCTCTGGAGCTCATCACAGACACTGTCTGCTCCAGGCTCAACCCTTCATCCCCTGGGGAGATGCCAAAGCCTCCACAGGGAACATTTCCCTTGCTCAGGGGAATTTCTCACAGGTGCCTTGTAGTGACTCTTTGTGTCTGTGTGCACACAGGAGTGCCTGTGCTCAGGGAAATGTGGCAGAAATGCTGCTCTCTGAGGGCTTTGATTGCCTTGGATAGCTGAGCCAGTCAGGCCTGGAAGTAAGGTTAAGGCATGTCACCCTGATTCTTAAGATTTTCTAAAGCCTTCTGAGTTTACATTCTGTTGGAGAACCTTCCCACACAATTTCTGTCAACAACATATTGTTTACAATCTTTTATGGGGCTGGACAAACTTGATGTACTAGTGCTTTGTCCAATGTCTTTGGACAGGTGGTCCATTCACTCTCCAATCCAATGTCACCTTTGGGAAAGTATAAAAGTTGGAGTCAGAGAATAATCTTTTCTCTTTACCTTGAAAATAGCCGGTGGCTCGCATCGTGCTTTCACGTGTCTTATAGCGACAAAGTCACAAGCTGTAAGCAAAGTTAAATGCTGCTAAGAGTTGTTCTTTTGCTAATTTGTGAAGCTTAATAGAAGTTATAAGCGAAGTTGAATATTGTTAAGTGTTATTCCACAGCTCTGTTTAGCTTTTAGGCTGTATTCCTTTTATCCTTGCCCTCACTGTCCTTTCGTCACACACACACACACACAGAGACACACCCACACACACACACACACACACAAACACACAGAGACACACAGACACCGGGACAGTTCTTGACTCCTTTTTGGTTTGATTGCTTGGATTTTGTTTGGCTTTGTTGTTGCTTTGTTTCCTTGGTGTGCCTGAAGTGTCCAGTCAGGAGCAGAGTGACTCTTGCCAAGGAACTCTGTGGTGCTGTCACTTAATATTAAAGCTGTTTTATGCTACTCCCCTGCTGGGGATTTTTAAAGTGCTCTCAAGCCCTCCTTCATAAGAGGGTGAAGGAGCCCTGGCCAAGCTCTGGCCCTGGGGGCACAGGGATGCTGCTAGGGGGTCCCTGTCTCCCTGTTCCAACTGTGACGGCCCTGAGTCCCTGTCCCCGTGTCAGGCTCTGGGCTTGATCTCCTCGAACATCCTCAGCAGGGGGCTGCAGCGCCAGGGGCAGGGGGACCCAGAGGGACACGGGATGCCACCGGGCACAAGCAGCTTTGGACTTCTCTGGGAGGAACTGTGAGTGGGAGCTGGCTTGAAGTGACCTCCCCAGTAAGGTCACAGAGCCCCTGAGATGTCACACTGCCTCCTGGGATGTCACAGCCCACCCTGAGATCTCACAAATCCCCCTTGTGATGTCACAGAGCCAGTGCTGCTCTAGCACTCTGGGATGTCATACAGTTGCGCTGTGATGGCACAGAAGACTCTGGCATCACAAAGTCAGCCCGTGTCACAATCCTCTAGTGCAAGCGGGAATCATGACAGTTCATTTTCCCCATCTCAGAATTAGCAGAAGTAGATAGGCTTATCATGAGAAACCGAATGTGATGAACATGTTAGAAATGCAAGGCTCCAAGTTATTAATTTTTAATTTAATAAAAGTTATTAAGTGTACCAAATATAAACTTTGAGAAAAATGAAAAAAAGCCACTATAAAAAAAAGTCAATGTGGAGCCCGGGATTGCCACCGGGTGAGACACAGGTTTGACAGCTGCAGCAGAGGGTCCTCTATGCTTCACACCGACCGTCCTGTCTGACCCATTTTTATACGATTTTCCTTGCCTGAGCCAGAGTCCCCTTTCTTCCTTTTCAAAGTGCATGTATTCATGTGGAGTTCTTTTCTCTGTGGCAAGTTGAACAATACGTGTCCGGAGAGTGATGAACAACCTGTGTTTGCAGTCCCGGAATTCGGATTTGAGATGTACCTCCCTGATGGCTCTGACTATCTCGGTCTCGGATATTTATCGTGTATTTATCGTCCGGGTGTTTCTCGGACAACCTTGATGCATGATCCCTCTCTGGGCTGGCCACTTTCGTTCGCTTGTAAATAAAGTCCTCCCTCTCTCGTCCAGGTGGCTTTGACATGGTGTTGCAATCGCTGTTGCTGGCTTGTGCGATTTAAAAACTTCCTATAAGAGTATAATTTAACAGCACATAACTATAAAAGAGACGACAATTTTATTTGCACGAATTATCCTATAGACATATAACAGTCCTAATGATTCCTTGAGGCCTTGCAGTGTCACAATGTTCTCCATGGTTCCACAGGCCCCACAGTGTCATGTGACTCCTCTGTTCCATGAGTCCTGCAATGTCACAATGGACCTTTGGACCAATGGACCATGGGGCTTTGCAGTGTCACAACGCTCTCCTTTGGCTCCACAGGGTCACAATGGAGCACTGATTACAGGCAGCCTCTCTGTGTTACCCTGGAGCTTTGTTTCCGTGGGGTCTCGCAGTGTCCCAATGGAGCCTTGGCTGGATGGGGCCTCACAGTGTCACAATGATGCCTACATTCCACTGAGGCACACGGCGTCACTAGGGTCCCCTTGCTTCCATGAGGCCCAGCAATGTCACAGTGGTGTCCATGAATCCATGAGGACTCACAGTATCCCAATGGTCTCTTGATCTCACATGGTCCCACAGTGTCCCAATGGTCCCTTGGTCTCACAAGGCCCCACAGTGTCCCAATGGTCACTTCTTCTCACATGGCCCCACAGTGTAACAATGGTCCCTTGGTTCCATGGTTCCTGGTCTGGTGCATTCCCCTTTCCCCTTCTCAGGCCACCCTGCCAGCTGAGAAATGCTCACTGGGCCAGGGCCTTGGCCAGCAGCCCCTGGGCTCAGCTCCTCTGGAGCTCATCACAGACACTGTCTGCTCCAGGCTCAACCCTTCATCCCCTGGGGAGATGCCAAAGCCTCCACAGGGAACATTTCCCTTTGCTCAGGGGAATTTCTCACAGGTGCCTTGTAGTGACTCTTTGTGTCTGTGTGCACACAGGAGTGCCTGTGCTCAGGGAAATGTGGCAGAAATGCTGCTCTCTGAGGGCTTTGATTGCCTTGGATAGCTGAGCCAGTCAGGCCTGGAAGTAAGGTTAAGTCATGTCACCCTGATTCTTAAGATTTTCTAAAGCCTTCTGAGTTTCCATTCTGTTGGAGAACCTTCCCACACAATTTCTGTCAACAACATATTGTTTACAATCTTTTATGGGGCTGGACAAACTTGATGTACTAGTGCTTTGTCCAATGTCTTTGGACAGGTGGTCCATTCACTCTCCAATCCAATGTCACCTTTGGGAAAGTATAAAAGTTGGAGTCAGAGAATAAACTTTTCTCTTTACCTTGAAAATAGCCGGTGGCTCGCGTCGTGCTTTCACGTGTCTTATAGCGACAAAGTCACAAGCTGTAAGCAAAGTTAAATGCTGCTAAGAGTTGTTCTTTTGCTAATTTGTGAAGCTTAATAGAAGTTATAAGCAAAGTTGAATATTGTTAAGTGTTATTCCACAGCTCTGTTTAGCTTTTAGGCTGTATTCCTTTTATCCTTGCCCTCACTGTCCTTTCGTCACACACACACACACACAGAGACACACCCACACACACACACCCACACACACACAAACACACAGAGACACACAGACACCGGGACAGTTCTTGACTCCTTTTTGGTTTGATTGCCTGGATTTTGTTTGGTTTTGTTGTTGCTTTGTTTCCTTGGTGTGCCTGAAGTGTCCAGTCAGGAGCAGAGTGACTCTTGCCAAGGAACTCTGTGGTGCTGTCACTTAATATTAAAGCTGTTTTATGCTACTCCCCTGCTGGGGATTTTTAAAGTGCTCTCAAGCCCTCCTTCATAAGAGGGTGAAGGAGCCCTGGCCAAGCTCTGGCCCTGGGGGCACAGGGATGCTGCTAGGGGGTCCCTGTCTCCCTGTTCCAACTGTGACGGCCCTGAGTCCCTGTCCCCGTGTCAGGCTCTGGGCTTGATCTCCTCGAACATCCTCAGCAGGGGGCTGCAGCGCCAGGGGCAGGGGGACCCAGAGGGACACGGGATGCCACCGGGCACGAGCAGCTTTGGACTTCTCTGGGAGGAACTGTGAGTGGGAGCTGGCTTGAAGTGACCTCCCCAGTAAGGTCACAGAGCCCCTGAGATGTCACACTGCCTCCTGGGATGTCACAGCCCACCCTGAGATCTCACAAATCCCCCTTGTGATGTCACAGAGCCAGTGCTGCTCTAGCACTCTGGGATGTCATACAGTTGCGCTGTGATGGCACAGAAGACTCTGGCATCACAAAGTCAGCCCGTGTCACAATCCTCTAGTGCAAGCGGGAATCATGACAGTTCATTTTCCCCATCTCAGAATTAGCAGAAGTAGATAGGCTTATCATGAGAAACCGAATGTGATGAACATGTTAGAAATGCAAGGCTCCAAGTTATTAATTTTTAATTTAATAAAAGTTATTAAGTGTACCAAATATAAACTTTGAGAAAAATGAAAAAAAGCCACTATAAAAAAAAGTCAATGTGGAGCCCGGGATTGCCACCGGGTGAGACACAGGTTTGACAGCTGCAGCAGAGGGTCCTCTATGCTTCACACCGACCGTCCTGTCTGACCCATTTTTATACGATTTTCCTTGCCTGAGCCAGAGTCCCCTTTCTTCCTTTTCAAAGTGCATGTATTCATGTGGAGTTCTTTTCTCTGTGGCAAGTTGAACAATACGTGTCCGGAGAGTGATGAACAACCTGTGTTTGCAGTCCCGGAATTCGGATTTGAGATGTACCTCCCTGATGGCTCTGACTATCTCGGTCTCGGATATTTATCGTGTATTTATGGTCCGGGTGTTTCTCGGACAACCTTGATGCATGATCCCTCTCTGGGCTGGCCACTTTCGTTCGCTTGTAAATAAAGTCCTCCCTCTCTCGTCCAGGTGGCTTTGACATGGTGTTGCAATCGCTGTTGCTGGCTTGTGCGATTTAAAAACTTCCTATAAGAGTATAATTTAACAGCACATAACTATAAAAGAGACGACAATTTTATTTGCACGAATTATCCTATAGACATATAACAGTCCTAATGATTCCTTGAGGCCTTGCAGTGTCACAATGTTCTCCATGGTTCCACAGGCCCCACAGTGTCATGTGACTCCTCTGTTCCATGAGTCCTGCAATGTCACAATGGACCTTTGGACCAATGGACCATGGGGCTTTGCAGTGTCACAACGCTCTCCTTTGGCTCCACAGGGTCACAATGGAGCACTGATTACAGGCAGCCTCTCTGTGTTACCCTGGAGCTTTGTTTCCGTGGGGTCTCGCAGTGTCCCAATGGAGCCTTGGCTGGATGGGGCCTCACAGTGTCACAATGATGCCTACATTCCACTGAGGCACACGGCGTCACTAGGGTCCCCTTGCTTCCATGAGGCCCAGCAATGTCACAGTGGTGTCCATGAATCCATGAGGACTCACAGTATCCCAATGGTCTCTTGATCTCACATGGTCCCACAGTGTCCCAATGGTCCCTTGGTCTCACAAGGCCCCACAGTGTCCCAATGGTCACTTCTTCTCACATGGCCCCACAGTGTAACAATGGTCCCTTGGTTCCATGGTTCCTGGTCTGGTGCATTCCCCTTTCCCCTTCTCAGGCCACCCTGCCAGCTGAGAAATGCTCACTGGGCCAGGGCCTTGGCCAGCAGCCCCTGGGCTCAGCTCCTCTGGAGCTCATCACAGACACTGTCTGCTCCAGGCTCAACCCTTCATCCCCTGGGGAGATGCCAAAGCCTCCACAGGGAACATTTCCCTTTGCTCAGGGGAATTTCTCACAGGTGCCTTGTAGTGACTCTTTGTGTCTGTGTGCACACAGGAGTGCCTGTGCTCAGGGAAATGTGGCAGAAATGCTGCTCTCTGAGGGCTTTGATTGCCTTGGATAGCTGAGCCAGTCAGGCCTGGAAGTAAGGTTAAGTCATGTCACCCTGATTCTTAAGATTTTCTAAAGCCTTCTGAGTTTACATTCTGTTGGAGAACCTTCCCACACAATTTCTGTCAACAACATATTGTTTACAATCTTTTATGGGGCTGGACAAACTTGATGTACTAGTGCTTTGTCCAATGTCTTTGGACAGGTGGTCCATTCACTCTCCAATCCAATGTCACCTTTGGTAAAGTATAAAAGTTGGAGTCAGAGAATAAACTTTTCTCTTTACCTTGAAAATAGCCGGTGGCTCGCATCGTGCTTTCACGTGTCTTATAGCGACAAAGTCACAAGCTGTAAGCAAAGTTAAATGCTGCTAAGAGTTGTTCTTTTGCTAATTTGTGAAGCTTAATAGAAGTTATAAGCAAAGTTGAATATTGTTAAGTGTTATTCCACAGCTCTGTTTAGCTTTTAGGCTGTATTCCTTTTATCCTTGCCCTCACTGTCCTTTCGTCACACACACACACACACAGAGACACACCCACACACACACACCCACACACACACAAACACACAGAGACACACAGACACCGGGACAGTTCTTGACTCCTTTTTGGTTTGATTGCCTGGATTTTGTTTGGTTTTGTTGTTGCTTTGTTTCCTTGGTGTGCCTGAAGTGTCCAGTCAGGAGCAGAGTGACTCTTGCCAAGGAACTCTGTGGTGCTGTCACTTAATATTAAAGCTGTTTTATGCTACTCCCCTGCTGGGGATTTTTAAAGTGCTCTCAAGCCCTCCTTCATAAGAGGGTGAAGGAGCCCTGGCCAAGCTCTGGCCCTGGGGGCACAGGGATGCTGCTAGGGGGTCCCTGTCTCCCTGTTCCAACTTTGAGGGCCCTGAGCCCCTGTCCCCGTGTCAGGCTCTGGGCTTGATCTCCTCGAACATCCTCAGGAGGAGGCTGCAGCGCCAGGGGCAGGGGGACCCAGAGGGACACGGGATGCCACCGGGCACAAGCAGCTTTGGACTTCTCTGGGAGGAACTGTGAGTGGGAGCTGGCTTGAAGTGACCTCCCCAGTAAGGTCACAGAGCCCCTGAGATGTCACACTGCCTCCTGGGATGTCACAGCCCACCCTGAGATCTCACAAATCCCCCTTGTGATGTCACAGAGCCAGTGCTGCTCTAGCACTCTGGGATGTCATACAGTTGCGCTGTGATGGCACAGAAGACTCTGGCATCACAAAGTCAGCCCGTGTCACAATCCTCTAGTGCAAGCGGGAATCATGACAGTTCATTTTCCCCATCTCAGAATTAGCAGAAGTAGATAGGCTTATCATGAGAAACCGAATGTGATGAACATGTTAGAAATGCAAGGCTCCAAGTTATTAATTTTTAATTTAATAAAAGTTATTAAGTGTACCAAATATAAACTTTGAGAAAAATGAAAAAAAGACACTATAAAAAAAAGTCAATGTGGAGCCCGGGATTGCCACCGGGTGAGACACAGGTTTGACAGCTGCAGCAGAGGGTCCTCTATGCTTCACACCGACCGTCCTGTCTGACCCATTTTTATACGATTTTCCTTGCCTGAGCCAGAGTCCCCTTTCTTCCTTTTCAAAGTGCATGTATTCATGTGGAGTTCTTTTCTCTGTGGCAAGTTGAACAATACGTGTCCGGAGAGTGATGAACAACCTGTGTTTGCAGTCCCGGAATTCGGATTTGAGATGTACCTCCCTGATGGCTCTGACTATCTCGGTCTCGGATATTTATCGTGTATTTATGGTCCGGGTGTTTCTCGGACAACCTTGATGCATGATCCCTCTCTGGGCTGGCCACTTTCGTTCGCTTGTAAATAAAGTCCTCCCTCTCTCGTCCAGGTGGCTTTGACATGGTGTTGCAATCGCTGTTGCTGGCTTGTGCGATTTAAAAACTTCCTATAAGAGTATAATTTAACAGCACATAACTATAAAAGAGACGACAATTTTATTTGCACGAATTATCCTATAGACATATAACAGTCCTAATGATTCCTTGAGGCCTTGCAGTGTCACAATGTTCTCCATGGTTCCACAGGCCCCACAGTGTCATGTGACTCCTCTGTTCCATGAGTCCTGCAATGTCACAATGGACCTTTGGACCAATGGACCATGGGGCTTTGCAGTGTCACAACGCTCTCCTTTGGCTCCACAGGGTCACAATGGAGCACTGATTACAGGCAGCCTCTCTGTGTTACCCTGGAGCTTTGTTTCCGTGGGGTCTCGCAGTGTCCCAATGGAGCCTTGGCTGGATGGGGCCTCACAGTGTCACAATGATGCCTACATTCCACTGAGGCACACGGCGTCACTAGGGTCCCCTTGCTTCCATGAGGCCCAGCAATGTCACAGTGGTGTCCATGAATCCATGAGGACTCACAGTATCCCAATGGTCTCTTGATCTCACATGGTCCCACAGTGTCCCAATGGTCCCTTGGTCTCACAAGGCCCCACAGTGTCCCAATGGTCACTTCTTCTCACATGGCCCCACAGTGTAACAATGGTCCCTTGGTTCCATGGTTCCTGGTCTGGTGCATTCCCCTTTCCCCTTCTCAGGCCACCCTGCCAGCTGAGAAATGCTCACTGGGCCAGGGCCTTGGCCAGCAGCCCCTGGGCTCAGCTCCTCTGGAGCTCATCACAGACACTGTCTGCTCCAGGCTCAACCCTTCATCCCCTGGGGAGATGCCAAAGCCTCCACAGGGAACATTTCCCTTTGCTCAGGGGAATTTCTCACAGGTGCCTTGTAGTGACTCTTTGTGTCTGTGTGCACACAGGAGTGCCTGTGCTCAGGGAAATGTGGCAGAAATGCTGCTCTCTGAGGGCTTTGATTGCCTTGGATAGCTGAGCCAGTCAGGCCTGGAAGTAAGGTTAAGTCATGTCACCCTGATTCTTAAGATTTTCTAAAGCCTTCTGAGTTTCCATTCTGTTGGAGAACCTTCCCACACAATTTCTGTCAACAACATATTGTTTACAATCTTTTATGGGGCTGGACAAACTTGATGTACTAGTGCTTTGTCCAATGTCTTTGGACAGGTGGTCCATTCACTCTCCAATCCAATGTCACCTTTGGGAAAGTATAAAAGTTGGAGTCAGAGAATAAACTTTTCTCTTTACCTTGAAAATAGCCGGTGGCTCGCGTCGTGCTTTCACGTGTCTTATAGCGACAAAGTCACAAGCTGTAAGCAAAGTTAAATGCTGCTAAGAGTTGTTCTTTTGCTAATTTGTGAAGCTTAATAGAAGTTATAAGCAAAGTTGAATATTGTTAAGTGTTATTCCACAGCTCTGTTTAGCTTTTAGGCTGTATTCCTTTTATCCTTGCCCTCACTGTCCTTTCGTCACACACACACACACACAGAGACACACACACACACACACACCCACACACACACAAACACACAGAGACACACAGACACCGGGACAGTTCTTGACTCCTTTTTGGTTTGATTGCCTGGATTTTGTTTGGTTTTGTTGTTGCTTTGTTTCCTTGGTGTGCCTGAAGTGTCCAGTCAGGAGCAGAGTGACTCTTGCCAAGGAACTCTGTGGTGCTGTCACTTAATATTAAAGCTGTTTTATGCTACTCCCCTGCTGGGGATTTTTAAAGTGCTCTCAAGCCCTCCTTCATAAGAGGGTGAAGGAGCCCTGGCCAAGCTCTGGCCCTGGGGGCACAGGGATGCTGCTAGGGGGTCCCTGTCTCCCTGTTCCAACTGTGACGGCCCTGAGTCCCTGTCCCCGTGTCAGGCTCTGGGCTTGATCTCCTCGAACATCCTCAGCAGGGGGCTGCAGCGCCAGGGGCAGGGGGACCCAGAGGGACACGGGATGCCACCGGGCACGAGCAGCTTTGGACTTCTCTGGGAGGAACTGTGAGTGGGAGCTGGCTTGAAGTGACCTCCCCAGTAAGGTCACAGAGCCCCTGAGATGTCACACTGCCTCCTGGGATGTCACAGCCCACCCTGAGATCTCACAAATCCCCCTTGTGATGTCACAGAGCCAGTGCTGCTCTAGCACTCTGGGATGTCATACAGTTGCGCTGTGATGGCACAGAAGACTCTGGCATCACAAAGTCAGCCCGTGTCACAATCCTTTAGTGCAAGCGGGAATCATGACAGTTCATTTTCCCCATCTCAGAATTAGCAGAAGTAGATAGGCTTATCATGAGAAACCGAATGTGATGAACATGTTAGAAATGCAAGGCTCCAAGTTATTAATTTTTAATTTAATAAAAGTTATTAAGTGTACCAAATATAAACTTTGAGAAAAATGAAAAAAAGACACTATAAAAAAAAGTCAATGTGGAGCCCGGGATTGCCACCGGGTGAGACACAGGTTGGACAGCTGCAGCAGAGGGTCCTCTATGCTTCACACCGACCGTCCTGTCTGACCCATTTTTATACGATTTTCCTTGCCTGAGCCAGAGTCCCCTTTCTTCCTTTTCAAAGTGCATGTATTCATGTGGAGTTCTTTTCTCTGTGGCAAGTTGAACAATACGTGTCCGGAGAGTGATGAACACCTGTGTTTGCAGTCCCGGAATTCGGATTTGAGATGTACCTCCCTGATGGCTCTGACTATCTCGGTCTCGGATATTTATCGTGTATTTATCGTCCGGGTGTTTCTCGGACAACCTTGATGCATGATCCCTCTCTGGGCTGGCCACTTTCGTTCGCTTGTAAATAAAGTCCTCCCTCTCTCGTCCAGGTGGCTTTCACATGGTGTTGCAATCGCTGTTGCTGGCTTGTGCGATTTAAAAACTTCCTATAAGAGTATAATTTAACAGCACATAACTATAAAAGAGACGACAATTTTATTTGCACGAATTATCCTATAGACATATAACAGTCCTAATGATTCCTTGAGGCCTTGCAGTGTCACAATGTTCTCCATGGTTCCACAGGCCCCACAGTGTCATGTGACTCCTCTGTTCCATGAGTCCTGCAATGTCACAATGGACCTTTGGACCAATGGACCATGGGGCTTTGCAGTGTCACAACGCTCTCCTTTGGCTCCACAGGGTCACAATGGAGCACTGATTACAGGCAGCCTCTCTGTGTTACCCTGGAGCTTTGTTTCCGTGGGGTCTCGCAGTGTCCCAATGGAGCCTTGGTTGGATGGGGCCTCACAGTGTCACAATGATGCCTACATTCCACTGAGGCACACGGCGTCACTAGGGTCCCCTTGCTTCCATGAGGCCCAGCAATGTCACAGTGGTGTCCATGAATCCATGAGGACTCACAGTATCCCAATGGTCTCTTGATCTCACATGGTCCCACAGTGTCCCAATGGTCCCTTGGTCTCACAAGGCCCCACAGTGTCCCAATGGTCACTTCTTCTCACATGGCCCCACAGTGTAACAATGGTCCCTTGGTTCCATGGTTCCTGGTCTGGTGCCTTCCCCTTTCCCCTTCTCAGGCCACCCTGCCAGCTGAGAAATGCTCACTGGGCCAGGGCCTTGGCCAGCAGCCCCTGGGCTCAGCTCCTCTGGAGCTCATCACAGACACTGTCTGCTCCAGGCTCAACCCTTCATCCCCTGGGGAGATGCCAAAGCCTCCACAGGGAACATTTCCCTTTGCTCAGGGGAATTTCTCACAGGTGCCTTGTAGTGACTCTTTGTGTCTGTGTGCACACAGGAGTGCCTGTGCTCAGGGAAATGTGGCAGAAATGCTGCTCTCTGAGGGCTTTGATTGCCTTGGATAGCTGAGCCAGTCAGGCCTGGAAGTAAGGTTAAGTCATGTCACCCTGATTCTTAAGATTTTCTAAAGCCTTCTGAGTTTCCATTCTGTTGGAGAACCTTCCCACACAATTTCTGTCAACAACATATTGTTTACAATCTTTTATGGGGCTGGACAAACTTGATGTACTAGTGCTTTGTCCAATGTCTTTGGACAGGTGGTCCATTCACTCTCCAATCCAATGTCACCGTTGGGAAAGTATAAAAGTTGGAGTCAGAGAATAAACTTTTCTCTTTACCTTGAAAATAGCAGGTGGCTCGCATCGTGCTTTCACGTGTCTTATAGCGACAAAGTCACAAGCTGTAAGCAAAGTTAAATGCTGCTAAGAGTTGTTCTTTTGCTAATTTGTGAAGCTTAATAGAAGTTATAAGCAAAGTTGAATATTGTTAAGTGTTATTCCACAGCTCTGTTTAGCTTTTAGGCTGTATTCCTTTTATCCTTGCCCTCACTGTCCTTTCGTCACACACACACACACACAGAGACACACCCACCCACACACACACACACACAAACACACAGAGACACACAGACACCGGGACAGTTCTTGACTCCTTTTTGGTTTGATTGCTTGGATTTTGTTTGGTTTTGTTGTTGCTTTGTTTCCTTGGTGTGCCTGAAGTGTCCAGTCAGGAGCAGAGTGACTCTTGCCAAGGAACTCTGTGGTGCTGTCACTTAATATTAAAGCTGTTTTATGCTACTCCCCTGCTGGGGATTTTTAAAGTGCTCTCAAGCCCTCCTTCATAAGAGGGTGAAGGAGCCCTGGCCAAGCTCTGGCCCTGGGGGCACAGGGATGCTGCTAGGGGGTCCCTGTCTCCCTGTTCCAACTGTGACGGCCCTGAGTCCCTGTCCCCGTGTCAGGCTCTGGGCTTGATCTCCTCGAACATCCTCAGCAGGGGGCTGCAGCGCCAGGGGCAGGGGGACCCAGAGGGACACGGGATGCCACCGGGCACGAGCAGCTTTGGACTTCTCTGGGAGGAACTGTGAGTGGGAGCTGGCTTGAAGTGACCTCCCCAGTAAGGTCACAGAGCCCCTGAGATGTCACACTGCCTCCTGGGATGTCACAGCCCACCCTGAGATCTCACAAATCCCCCTTGTGATGTCACAGAGCCAGTGCTGCTCTAGCACTCTGGGATGTCATACAGTTGCGCTGTGATGGCACAGAAGACTCTGGCATCACAAAGTCAGCCCGTGTCACAATCCTCTAGTGCAAGCGGGAATCATGACAGTTCATTTTCCCCATCTCAGAATTAGCAGAAGTAGATAGGCTTATCATGAGAAACCGAATGTGATGAACATGTTAGAAATGCAAGGCTCCAAGTTATTAATTTTTAATTTAATAAAAGTTATTAAGTGTACCAAATATAAACTTTGAGAAAAATGAAAAAAAGACACTATAAAAAAAAGTCAATGTGGAGCCCGGGATTGCCACCGGGTGAGACACAGGTTGGACAGCTGCAGCAGAGGGTCCTCTATGCTTCACACCGACCGTCCTGTCTGACCCATTTTTATACGATTTTCCTTGCCTGAGCCAGAGTCCCCTTTCTTCCTTTTCAAAGTGCATGTATTCATGTGGAGTTCTTTTCTCTGTGGCAAGTTGAACAATACGTGTCCGGAGAGTGATGAACACCTGTGTTTGCAGTCCCGGAATTCGGATTTGAGATGTACCTCCCTGATGGCTCTGACTATCTCGGTCTCGGATATTTATCGTGTATTTATCGTCCGGGTGTTTCTCGGACAACCTTGATGCATGATCCCTCTCTGGGCTGGCCACTTTCGTTCGCTTGTAAATAAAGTCCTCCCTCTCTCGTCCAGGTGGCTTTGACATGGTGTTGCAATCGCTGTTGCTGGCTTGTGCGATTTAAAAACTTCCTATAAGAGTATAATTTAACAGCACATAACTATAAAAGAGACGACAATTTTATTTGCACGAATTATCCTATAGACATATAACAGTCCTAATGATTCCTTGAGGCCTTGCAGTGTCACAATGTTCTCCATGGTTCCACAGGCCCCACAGTGTCATGTGACTCCTCTGTTCCATGAGTCCTGCAATGTCACAATGGACCTTTGGACCAATGGACCATGGGGCTTTGCAGTGTCACAACGCTCTCCTTTGGCTCCACAGGGTCACAATGGAGCACTGATTACAGGCAGCCTCTCTGTGTTACCCTGGAGCTTTGTTTCCGTGGGGTCTCGCAGTGTCCCAATGGAGCCTTGGCTGGATGGGGCCTCACAGTGTCACAATGATGCCTACATTCCACTGAGGCACACGGCGTCACTAGGGTCCCCTTGCTTCCATGAGGCCCAGCAATGTCACAGTGGTGTCCATGAATCCATGAGGACTCACAGTATCCCAATGGTCTCTTGATCTCACATGGTCCCACAGTGTCCCAATGGTCCCTTGGTCTCACAAGGCCCCACAGTGTCCCAATGGTCACTTCTTCTCACATGGCCCCACAGTGTAACAATGGTCCCTTGGTTCCATGGTTCCTGGTCTGGTGCATTCCCCTTTCCCCTTCTCAGGCCACCCTGCCAGCTGAGAAATGCTCACTGGGCCAGGGCCTTGGCCAGCAGCCCCTGGGCTCAGCTCCTCTGGAGCTCATCACAGACACTGTCTGCTCCAGGCTCAACCCTTCATCCCCTGGGGAGATGCCAAAGCCTCCACAGGGAACATTTCCCTTTGCTCAGGGGAATTTCTCACAGGTGCCTTGTAGTGACTCTTTGTGTCTGTGTGCACACAGGAGTGCCTGTGCTCAGGGAAATGTGGCAGAAATGCTGCTCTCTGAGGGCTTTGATTGCCTTGGATAGCTGAGCCAGTCAGGCCTGGAAGTAAGGTTAAGTCATGTCACCCTGATTCTTAAGATTTTCTAAAGCCTTCTGAGTTTCCATTCTGTTGGAGAACCTTCCCACACAATTTCTGTCAACAACATATTGTTTACAATCTTTTATGGGGCTGGACAAACTTGATGTACTAGTGCTTTGTCCAATGTCTTTGGACAGGTGGTCCATTCACTCTCCAATCCAATGTCACCTTTGGGAAAGTATAAAAGTTGGAGTCAGAGAATAAACTTTTCTCTTTACCTTGAAAATAGCAGGTGGCTCGCATCGTGCTTTCACGTGTCTTATAGCGACAAAGTCACAAGCTGTAAGCAAAGTTAAATGCTGCTAAGAGTTGTTCTTTTGCTAATTTGTGAAGCTTAATAGAAGTTATAAGCAAAGTTGAATATTGTTAAGTGTTATTCCACAGCTCTGTTTAGCTTTTAGGCTGTATTCCTTTTATCCTTGCCCTCACTGTCCTTTCGTCACACACACACACACACACACACACACACACACACACACACACACACCCACACACACACAAACACACAGAGACACACAGACACCGGGACAGTTCTTGACTCCTTTTTGGTTTGATTGCTTGGATTTTGTTTGGTTTTGTTGTTGCTTTGTTTCCTTGGTGTGCCTGAAGTGTCCAGTCAGGAGCAGAGTGACTCTTGCCAAGGAACTCTGTGGTGCTGTCACTTAATATTAAAGCTGTTTTATGCTACTCCCCTGCTGGGGATTTTTAAAGTGCTCTCAAGCCCTCCTTCATAAGAGGGTGAAGGAGCCCTGGCCAAGCTCTGGCCCTGGGGGCACAGGGATGCTGCTAGGGGGTCCCTGTCTCCCTGTTCCAACTGTGACGGCCCTGAGTCCCTGTCCCCGTGTCAGGCTCTGGGCTTGATCTCCTCGAACATCCTCAGCAGGGGGCTGCAGCGCCAGGGGCAGGGGGACCCAGAGGGACACGGGATGCCACCGGGCACGAGCAGCTTTGGACTTCTCTGGGAGGAACTGTGAGTGGGAGCTGGCTTGAAGTGACCTCCCCAGTAAGGTCACAGAGCCCCTGAGATGTCACACTGCCTCCTGGGATGTCACAGCCCACCCTGAGATCTCACAAATCCCCCTTGTGATGTCACAGAGCCAGTGCTGCTCTAGCACTCTGGGATGTCATACAGTTGCGCTGTGATGGCACAGAAGACTCTGGCATCACAAAGTCAGCCCGTGTCACAATCCTTTAGTGCAAGCGGGAATCATGACAGTTCATTTTCCCCATCTCAGAATTAGCAGAAGTAGATAGGCTTATCATGAGAAACCGAATGTGATGAACATGTTAGAAATGCAAGGCTCCAAGTTATTAATTTTTAATTTAATAAAAGTTATTAAGTGTACCAAATATAAACTTTGAGAAAAATGAAAAAAAGACACTATAAAAAAAAGTCAATGTGGAGCCCGGGATTGCCACCGGGTGAGACACAGGTTTGACAGCTGCAGCAGAGGGTCCTCTATGCTTCACACCGACCGTCCTGTCTGACCCATTTTTATACAATTTTCCTTGCCTGAGCCAGAGTCCCCTTTCTTCCTTTTCAAAGTGCATGTATTCATGTGGAGTTCTTTTCTCTGTGGCAAGTTGAACAATACGTGTCCGGAGAGTGATGAACACCTGTGTTTGCAGTCCCGGAATTCGGATTTGAGATGTACCTCCCTGATGGCTCTGACTATCTCGGTCTCGGATATTTATCGTGTATTTATCGTCCGGGTGTTTCTCGGACAACCTTGATGCATGATCCCTCTCTGGGCTGGCCACTTTCGTTCGCTTGTAAATAAAGTCCTCCCTCTCTCGTCCAGGTGGCTTTCACATGGTGTTGCAATCGCTGTTGCTGGCTTGTGCGATTTAAAAACTTCCTATAAGAGTATAATTTAACAGCACATAACTATAAAAGAGACGACAATTTTATTTGCACGAATTATCCTATAGACATATAACAGTCCTAATGATTCCTTGAGGCCTTGCAGTGTCACAATGTTCTCCATGGTTCCACAGGCCCCACAGTGTCATGTGACTCCTCTGTTCCATGAGTCCTGCAATGTCACAATGGACCTTTGGACCAATGGACCATGGGGCTTTGCAGTGTCACAACGCTCTCCTTTGGCTCCACAGGGTCACAATGGAGCACTGATTACAGGCAGCCTCTCTGTGTTACCCTGGAGCTTTGTTTCCGTGGGGTCTCGCAGTGTCCCAATGGAGCCTTGGCTGGATGGGGCCTCACAGTGTCACAATGATGCCTACATTCCACTGAGGCACACGGCGTCACTAGGGTCCCCTTGCTTCCATGAGGCCCAGCAATGTCACAGTGGTGTCCATGAATCCATGAGGACTCACAGTATCCCAATGGTCTCTTGATCTCACATGGTCCCACAGTGTCCCAATGGTCCCTTGGTCTCACAAGGCCCCACAGTGTCCCAATGGTCACTTCTTCTCACATGGCCCCACAGTGTAACAATGGTCCCTTGGTTCCATGGTTCCTGGTCTGGTGCATTCCCCTTTCCCCTTCTCAGGCCGCCCTGCCAGCTGAGAAATGCTCACTGGGCCTGGGCCTTGGCCAGCAGCCCCTGGGCTCAGCTCCTCTGGAGTTCATCAAAGACACTGTCTGCTCCAGGCTCAACCCTTCATCCCCTGGGGAGATGCCAAAGCCTCCACAGGGAACATTTCCCTTTGCTCAGGGGAATTTCTCACAGGTGCCTTGTAGTGACTCTTTGTGTCTGTGTGCACACAGGAGTGCCTGTGCTCAGGGAAATGTGGCAGAAATGCTGCTCTCTGAGGGCTTTGATTGCCTTGGATAGCTGAGCCAGTCAGGCCTGGAAGTAAGGTTAAGTCATGTCACCCTGATTCTTAAGATTTTCTAAAGCCTTCTGAGTTTCCATTCTGTTGGAGAACCTTCCCACACAATTTCTGTCAACAACATATTGTTTACAATCTTTTATGGGGCTGGACAAACTTGATGTACTAGTGCTTTGTCCAATGTCTTTGGACAGGTGGTCCATTCACTCTCCAATCCAATGTCACCTTTGGGAAAGTATAAAAGTTGGAGTCAGAGAATAAACTTTTCTCTTTACCTTGAAAATAGCCGGTGGCTCGCGTCGTGCTTTCACGTGTCTTATAGCGACAAAGTCACAAGCTGTAAGCAAAGTTAAATGCTGCTAAGAGTTGTTCTTTTGCTAATTTGTGAAGCTTAATAGAAGTTCTAAACGAAGTTGAATATTGTTAAGTGTTATTCCACAGCTCTGCTTAGCTTTTAGGCTGTATTCCTTTTATCCTTGCTCTCACTGTCCTTTCGTCACACACACAAAGACACAGAGACACACAGACACCGGGACAGTTCTTGACTCCTTTTCGGTTTGATTGCCTGGATTTTGTTTGGTTTTCTTGTTGCTTTGTTTCCTTGGTGTGCCTGAAGTGTCCAGTCAGGAGCAGAGTGACTCTTGCCAAGGAACTCTGTGGTGCCGTCACTTAATATTAAAGCTGTTTTATGCTACTCCCCTGCTGGGGATTTTTAAAGTGCTCTCAAGCCCTCCTTCATAAGAGGGTGAAGGAGCCCTGGCCAAGCTCTGGCCCTGGGGGCACAGGGATGCTGCTAGGGGGTCCCTGTCTCCCTGTTCCAACTGTGACGGCCCTGAGCCCCTGTCCCCGTGTCAGGCTCTGGGCTTGATCTCCTCGAACATCCTCAGGGGGAGGCTGCAGCGCCAGGGGCAGGCGGACCCAGAGGGACACGAGCTGCCACCGGGCACGAGCAGCTTTGGACTTCTCTGGGAGGAACTGTGAGTGGGAGCTGGCTTGAAGTGACCTCCCCAGTAAGGTCACAGAGCCCCTGAGATGTCACACTGCCTCCTGGGATGTCACAGCCCACCCTGAGATCTCACAAATCCCCCTTGTGATGTCACAGAGCCAGTGCTGCTCTAGCACTCTGGGATGTCATACAGTTGCGCTGTGATGGCACAGAAGACTCTGGCATCACAAAGTCAGCCCGTGTCACAATCCTCTAGTGCAAGCGGGAATCATGACAGTTCATTTTCCCCATCTCAGAATTAGCAGAAGTAGATAGGCTTATCATGAGAAACCGAATGTGATGAACATGTTAGAAATGCAAGGCTCCAAGTTATTAATTTTTAATTTAATAAAAGTTATTAAGTGTACTAAATATAAACTTTGAGAAAAATGAAAAAAAGACACTATAAAAAAAAGTCAATGTGGAGCCCGGGATTGCCACCGGGTGAGACACAGGTTTGACAGCTGCAGCAGAGGGTCCTCTATGCTTCACACCGACCATCCTGTCTGACCCATTTTTATACGATTTTCCTTGCCTGAGCCAGAGTCCCCTTTCTTCCTTTTCAAAGTGCATGTATTCATGTGGAGTTCTTTTCTCTGTGGCAAGTTGAACAATACCTGTCCGGAGAGTGATGAACACCTGTGTGTGCAGTCCCGGAATTCGGATTTGAGATGTACCTCCCTGATGGCTCTGACTATCTCGGTCTCGGATATTTATCGTGTATTTATGTTCCGGGTGTTTCTCGGACAACCTTGATGCATGATCCCTCTCTGGGCTGGCCACTTTCGTTCGCTTGTAAATAAAGTCCTCCCTCTCTCGTCCAGGTGGCTTTGACATGGTGTTGCAATCACTGTTGCTGGCTTGTGCGATTTAAAAACTTCCTATAAGAGTATAATTTAACAGCACATAACTATAAAAGAGACAACAATTTTATTTGCACGAATTATCCTATAGACATATAACAGTCCTAATGATTCCTTGAGGCCTTGCAGTGTCACAATGTTCTCCATGGTTCCACAGGCCCCACAGTGTCATGTGACTCCTCTGTTCCATGAGTCCTGCAATGTCACAATGGACCTTTGGACCAATGGACCATGGGGCTTTGCAGTGTCACAACGCTCTCCTTTGGCTCCACAGGGTCACAATGGAGCACTGATTACAGGCAGCCTCTCTGTGTTACCCTGGAGCTTTGTTTCCGTGGGGTCTCGCAGTGTCCCAATGGAGCCTTGGTTGGATGGGGCCTCACAGTGTCACAATGATGCCTACATTCCACTGAGGCACACGGCGTCACTAGGGTCCCCTTGCTTCCATGAGGCCCAGCAATGTCACAGTGGTGTCCATGAATCCATGAGGACTCACAGTGTCCCAATGGTCTCTTGATCTCACATGGTCCCACAGTGTCCCAATGGTCCCTTGGTCTCACAAGGCCCCACAGTGTCCCAATGGTCACTTCTTCTCACATGGCCCCACAGCGTAACAATGGTCCCTTGGTTCCATGGTTCCTGGTCTGGTGCATTCCCCTCTCCCCTTCTCAGGCCGCCCTGCCAGCTGAGAAATGCTCACTGGGCCTGGGCCTTGGCCAGCAGCCCCTGGGCTCAGCTCCTCTGGAGCTCATCACAGACACTGTCTGCTCCAGGCTCAACCCTTCATCCCCTGGGGAGATGCCAAAGCCTCCACAGGGAACATTTCCCTTTGCTCAGGGTAATTTCTCACAGGTGCCTTGTAGTGACTCTTTGTGTCTGTGTGCACACAGGAGTGCCTGTGCTCAGGGAAATGTGGCAGAAATGCTGCTCTCTGAGGGCTTTGATTGCCTTGGATAGCTGAGCCAGTCAGGCCTGGAAGTAAGGTTAAGTCATGTCACCCTGATTCTTAAGATTTTCTAAAGCCTTCTGAGTTTCCATTCTGTTGGAGAACCTTCCCACACATTTTCTGTCAACAACATATTGTTTACAATCTTTTATGGGGTTTGACAAACTTGATGTACTAGTGCTTTGTCCAATGTCTTTGGACAGGTGGTCCATTCACTCTCCAATCTAATGTCACCTTTGGGAAAGTATAAAAGTTGGAGTCAGAGAATAAACTTTTCTCTTTACCTTGAAAATAGCAGGTGGCTCGCGTCGTGCTTTCACGTGTCTTATAGCGACAAAGTCAGAAGCTGTAAGCAAAGTTAAATGCTGCTAAGAGTTGTTCTTTTGCTAATTTGTGAAGCTTAATAGAAGTTCTAAGCGAAGTTGAATATTGTTAAGTGTTATTCCACAGCTCTGTTTAGCTTTTAGGCTGTATTCCTTTTATCCTTGCCCTCACTGTCCGTTCGTCACACACACACACACACACACACACACACACCCACACACACACACACACACACAAACACACAGATACACACAGACACCGGGACAGTTCTTGACTCCTTTTTGTTTTGCTTGCCTGGATTTTGTTTGGTTTTGTTGTTGCTTTGTTTCCTTGGTGTGCCTGAAGTGTCCAGTCAGGAGCAGAGTGACTCTTGCCAAGGAACTCTGTGGTGCTGTCACTTAATATTAAAGCTGTTTTATGCTACTCCCCTGCTGGGGATTTTTAAAGTGCTCTCAAGCCCTCCTTCATAAGAGGGTGAAGGAGCCCTGGCCAAGCTCTGGCCCTGGGGGCACAGGGATGCTGCTAGGGGGTCCCTGTCTCCCTGTTCCAACTGTGACGGCCCTGAGCCCCTGTCCCCGTGTCAGGCTCTGGGCTTGATCTCCTCGAACATCCTCAGCGGGAGGCTGCAGCGCCAGGGGCAGGGGGACCCAGATGGACACAGGATGCCACCGGGCACGAGCAGCTTTGGACTTCTCTGGGAGGAACTGTGAGTGGGAGCTGGCTTGAAGTGACCTCCCCAGTAAGGTCACAGAGCCCCTGAGATGTCACACTGCCTCCTGGGATGTCACAGCCCACCCTGAGATCTCACAAATCCCCCTTGTGATGTCACAGAGCCAGTGCTGCTCTAGCACTCTGGGATGTCATACAGTTGCGCTGTGATGGCACAGAAGACTCTGGCATCACAAAGTCAGCCCGTGTCACAATCCTCTAGTGCAAGCGGGAATCATGACAGTTCATTTTCCCCATCTCAGAATTAGCAGAAGTAGATAGGCTTATCATGAGAAACTGAATGTGATGAACATGTTAGAAATGCAAGGCTCCAAGTTATTAATTTTTAATTTAATAAAAGTTATTAAGTGTACCAAATATAAACTTTGAGAAAAATGAAAAAAAGACACTATAAAAAAAAGTCAATGTGGAGCCCGGGATTGCCACCGGGTGAGACACAGGTTTGACAGCTGCAGCAGAGGGTCCTCTATGCTTCACACCGACCGTCCTGTCTGACCCATTTCTATACGATTTTCCTTGCCTGAGCCAGAGTCCCCTTTCTTCCTTTTCAAAGTGCATGTATTCATGTGGAGTTCTTTTCTCTGTGGCAAGTTGAACAATACCTGTCCGGAGAGTGATGAACACCTGTGTTTGCAGTCCCGGAATTCGGATTTGAGATGTACCTCCCTGATGGCTCTGACTATCTCGGTCTCGGATATTTATAGTGTATTTATCGTCCGGGTGTTTCTCGGACAACCTTGATGCATGATCCCTCTCTGGGCTGGCCACTTTCGTTCGCTTGTAAATAAAGTCCTCCCTCTCTCGTCCAGGTGGCTTTGACATGGTGTTGCAGTCGCAGTTGCTGGCTTGTGCGATTTAAAAACTTCCTATAAGAGTATAATTTAACAGCACATAACTATAAAAGAGACGACAATTTTATTTGCACGAATTATCCTATAGACATATAACAGTCCTAATGATTCCTTGAGGCCTTGCAGTGTCACAATGTTCTCCATGGTTCCACAGGCCCCACAGTGTCATGTGACTCCTCTGTTCCATGAGTCCTGCAATGTCACAATGGACCTTTGGACCAATGGACCATGGGGCTTTGCAGTGTCACAACGCTCTCCTTTGGCTCCACAGGGTCACAATGGAGCACTGATTACAGGCAGCCTCTCTGTGTTACCCTGGAGCTTTGTTTCCGTGGGGTCTCGCAGTGTCCCAATGGAGCCTTGGCTGGATGGGGCCTCACAGTGTCACAATGATGCCTACATTCCACTGACGCACACGGCGTCACTAGGGTCCCCTTGCTTCCATGAGGCCCAGCAATGTCACAGTGGTGTCCATGAATCCATGAGGACTCACAGTGTCCCAATGGTCTCTTGATCTCACATGGTCCCACAGTGTCCCAATGGTCCCTTGGTCTCACAAGGCCCCACAGTGTCCCAATGGTCACTTCTTCTCACATGGCCCCACAGTGTAACAATGGTCCCTTGGTTCCATGGTTCCTGGTCTGGTGCATTCCCCTCTCCCCTTCTCAGGCCGCCCTGCCAGCTGAGAAATGCTCACTGGGCCTGGGCCTTGGCCAGCAGCCCCTGGGCTCAGCTCCTCTGGAGCTCATCACAGACACTGTCTGCTCCAGGCTCAACCCTTCATCCCCTGGGGAGATGCCAAAGCCTCCACAGGGAACATTTCCCTTTGCTCCGGGGAATTTCTCACAGGTGCCTTGTAGTGACTCTTTGTGTCTGTGTGCACACAGGAGTGCCTGTGCTCAGGGAAATGTGGCAGAAATGCTGCTCTCTGAGGGCTTTGATTGCCTTGGATAGCTGAGCCAGTCAGGCCTGGAAGTAAGGTTAAGTCATGTCACCCTGATTCTTAAGATTTTCTAAAGCCTTCTGAGTTTCCATTCTGTTGGAGAACCTTCCCACACATTTTCTGTCAACAACATATTGTTTACAATCTTTTATGGGGCTGGACAAACTTGATGTACTAGTGCTTTGTCCAATGTCTTTGGACAGGTGGTCCATTCACTCTCCAATCTAATGTCACCTTTGGGAAAGTATAAAAGTTGGAGTCAGAGAATAAACTTTTCTCTTTACCTTGAAAATAGCAGGTGGCTCGCGTCGTGCTTTCACGTGTCTTATAGCGACAAAGTCACAAGCTGTAAGCAAAGTTAAATGCTGCTAAGAGTTGTTCTTTTGCTAATTTGTGAAGCTTAATAGAAGTTCTAAGCGACGTTGAATATTGTTAAGTGTTATTCCACAGCTCTGTTTAGCTTTTAGGCTGTATTCCTTTTATCCTTGCCCTCACTGTCCTTTCGTCACACACACACACACACACACACACACACACACCCACCCACACACACACACACACAAACACACAGAGACACACAGACACCGGGACAGTTCTTGACTCCTTTTTGGTTTGATTGCCTGGATTTTGTTTGGTTTTGTTGTTGCTTTGTTTCCTTGGTGTGCCTGAAGTGTCCAGTCAGGAGCAGAGTGACTCTTGCCAAGGAACTCTGTGGTGCTGTCACTTAATATTAAAGCTGTTTTATGCTACTCCCCTGCTGGGGATTTTTAAAGTGCTCTCAAGCCCTCCTTCATAAGAGGGTGAAGGAGCCCTGGCCAAGCTCTGGCCCTGGGGGCACAGGGATGCTGCTAGGGGGTCCCTGTCTCCCTGTTCCAACTGTGACGGCCCTGAGCCCCTGTCCCCGTGTCAGGCTCTGGGCTTGATCTCCTCGAACATCCTCAGGGGGAGGCTGCAGCGCCAGGGGCAGGGGGACCCAGAGGGACACGGGATGCCACCGGGCACGAGCAGCTTTGGACTTCTCTGGGAGGAACTGTGAGTGGAAGCTGGCTTGAAGTGACCTCCCCAGTAAGGTCACAGAGCCCCTGAGATGTCACACTGCCTCCTGGGATGTCACAGCCCACCCTGAGATCTCACAAATCCCCCTTGTGATGTCACAGAGCCAGTGCTGCTCTAGCACTCTGGGATGTCATACAGTTGCGCTGTGATGGCACAGAAGACTCTGGCATCACAAAGTCAGCCCGTGTCACAATCCTCTAGTGCAAGCGGGAATCATGACAGTTCATTTTCCCCATCTCAGAATTAGCAGAAGTAGATAGGCTTATCATGAGAAACTGAATGTGATGAACATGTTAGAAATGCAAGGCTCCAAGTTATTAATTTTTAATTTAATAAAAGTTATTAAGTGTACCAAATATAAACTTTGAGAAAAATGAAAAAAAGACACTATAAAAAAAAGTCAATGTGGAGCCCGGGATTGCCACCGGGTGAGACACAGGTTTGACAGCTGCAGCAGAGGGTCCTCTATGCTTCACACCGACCGTCCTGTCTGACCCATTTTTATACGATTTTCCTTGCCTGAGCCAGAGTCCCCTTTCTTCCTTTTCAAAGTGCACGTATTCATGTGGAGTTCTTTTCTCTGTGGCAAGTTGAACAATACATGTCCGGAGAGTGATGAACACCTGTGTTTGCAGTCCCGGAATTCGGATTTGAGATGTACCTCCCTGATGGCTCTGACTATCTCGGTCTCGGATATTTATCGTGTATTTATCGTCCAGGTGTTTCTCGGACAACCTTGATGCATGATCCCTCTCTGGGCTGGCCACTTTCGTTCGCTTGTAAATAAAGTCCTCCCTCTCTCGTCCAGGTGGCTTTGACATGGTGTTGCAATCGCTGTTGCTGGCTTGTGCGATTTAAAAACTTCCTATAAGAGTATAATTTAACAGCACATAACTATAAAAGAGACGACAATTTTATTTGCACGAATTATCCTATAGACATATAACAGTCCTAATGATTCCTTGAGGCCTTGCAGTGTCACAATGTTCTCCATGGTTCCACAGGCCCCACAGTGTCATGTGACTCCTCTGTTCCATGAGTCCTGCAATGTCACAATGGACCTTTGGACCAATGGACCATGGGGCTTTGCAGTGTCACAACGCTCTCCTTTGGCTCCACAGGGTCACAATGGAGCACTGATTACAGGCAGCCTCTCTGTGTTACCCTGGAGCTTTGTTTCCGTGGGGTCTCGCAGTGTCCCAATGGAGCCTTGGCTGGATGGGGCCTCACAGTGTCACAATGATGCCTACATTCCACTGAGGCACATGGCGTCACTAGGGTCCCCTTGCTTCCATGAGGCCCAGCAATGTCACAGTGGTGTCCATGAATCCATGAGGACTCACAGTATCCCAATGGTCTCTTGATCTCACATGGTCCCACAGTGTCCCAATGGTCCCTTGGTCTCACAAGGCCCCACAGTGTCCCAATGGTCACTTCTTCTCACATGGCCCCACAGTGTAACAATGGTCCCTTGGTTCCATGGTTCCTGGTCTGGTGCATTCCCCTTTCCCCTTCTCAGGCCACCCTGCCAGCTGAGAAATGCTCACTGGGCCAGGGCCTTGGCCAGCAGCCCCTGGGCTCAGCTCCTCTGGAGCTCATCACAGACACTGTCTGCTCCAGGCTCAACCCTTCATCCCCTGGGGAGATGCCAAAGCCTCCACAGGGAACATTTCCCTTTGCTCAGGGGAATTTCTCACAGGTGCCTTGTAGTGACTCTTTGTGTCTGTGTGCACACAGGAGTGCCTGTGCTCAGGGAAATGTGGCAGAAATGCTGCTCTCTGAGGGCTTTGATTGCCTTGGATAGCTGAGCCAGTCAGGCCTGGAAGTAAGGTTAAGTCATGTCACCCTGATTCTTAAGATTTTCTAAAGCCTTCTGAGTTTCCATTCTGTTGGAGAACCTTCCCACACAATTTCTGTCAACAACGTATTGTTTACAATCTTTTATGGGGCTGGACAAACTTGATGTACTAGTGCTTTGTCCAATGTCTTTGGACAGGTGGTCCATTCACTCTCCAATCCAATGTCACCTTTGGGAAAGTATAAAAGTTGGAGTCAGAGAATAAACTTTTCTCTTTACCTTGAAAATAGCAGGTGGCTCGCGTCGTGCTTTCACGTGTCTTATAGCGACAAAGTCACAAGCTGTAAGCAAAGTTAAATGCTGCTAAGAGTTGTTCTTTTGCTAATTTGTGAAGCTTAATAGAAGTTCTAAGCGAAGTTGAATATTGTTAAGTGTTATTCCACAGCTCTGTTTAGCTTTTAGGCTGTATTCCTTTTATCCTTGCCTTCACTGTCCTTTCGTCACACACACACACACACACACACACACACACACCCACACACACACACACACACACAAACACACAGAGACACACAGACACCGGGACAGTTCTTGACTCCTTTTTGGTTTGATTGCCTGGATTTTGTTTGGTTTTGTTGTTGCTTTGTTTCCTTGGTGTGCCTGAAGTGTCCAGTCAGGAGCAGAGTGACTCTTGCCAAGGAACTCTGTGGTGCTGTCACTTAATATTAAAGCTGTTTTATGCTACTCCCCTGCTGGGGATTTTTAAAGTGCTCTCAAGCCCTCCTTCATAAGAGGGTGAAGGAGCCCTGGCCAAGCTCTGGCCCTGGGGGCACAGGGATGCAGCTAGGGGGTCCCTGTCTCCCTGTTCCAACTGTGACGGCCCTGAGCCCCTGTCCCCGTGTCAGGCTCTGGGCTTGATCTCCTCGAACATCCTCAGGGGGAGGCTGCAGCGCCAGGGGCAGGGGGACCCAGAGGGACACAGGATGCCACCGGGCACGAGCAGCTTTGGACTTCTCTGGGAGGAACTGTGAGTGGAAGCTGGCTTGAAGTGACCTCCCCAGTAAGGTCACAGAGCCCCTGAGATGTCACACTGCCTCCTGGGATGTCACAGCCCACCCTGAGATCTCACAAATCCCCCTTGTGATGTCACAGAGCCAGTGCTGCTCTAGCACTCTGGGATGTCATACAGTTGCGCTGTGATGGCACAGAAGACTCTGGCATCACAAAGTCAGCCCGTGTCACAATCCTCTAGTGCAAGCGGGAATCATGACAGTTCATTTTCCCCATCTCAGAATTAGCAGAAGTAGATAGGCTTATCATGAGAAACTGAATGTGATGAACATGTTAGAAATGCAAGGCTCCAAGTTATTAATTTTTAATTTAATAAAAGTTATTAAGTGTACCAAATATAAACTTTGAGAAAAATGAAAAACAGACACTATAAAAAGAAGTCAATGTGGAGCCCGGGATTGCCACCGGGTGAGACACAGGTTTGACAGCTGCAGCAGAGGGTCCTCTATGCTTCACACCGACCGTCCTGTCTGACCCATTTTTATACGATTTTCCTTGCCTGAGCCAGAGTCCCCTTTCTTCCTTTTCAAAGTGCACGTATTCATGTGGAGTTCTTTTCTCTGTGGCAAGTTGAACAATACATGTCCGGAGAGTGATGAACACCTGTGTTTGCAGTCCCGGAATTCGGATTTGAGATGTACCTCCCTGATGGCTCTGACTATCTCGGTCTCGGATATTTATCGTGTATTTATCGTCCAGGTGTTTCTCGGACAACCTTGATGCATGATCCCTCTCTGGGCTGGCCACTTTCGTTCGCTTGTAAATAAAGTCCTCCCTCTCTCGTCCAGGTGGCTTTGACATGGTGTTGCAATCGCTGTTGCTGGCTTGTGCGATTTAAAAACTTCCTATAAGAGTATAATTTAACAGCACATAACTATAAAAGAGACGACAATTTTATTTGCACGAATTATCCTATAGACATATAACAGTCCTAATGATTCCTTGAGGCCTTGCAGTGTCACAATGTTCTCCATGGTTCCACAGGCCCCACAGTGTCATGTGACTCCTCTGTTCCATGAGTCCTGCAATGTCACAATGGACCTTTGGACCAATGGACCATGGGGCTTTGCAGTGTCACAACGCTCTCCTTTGGCTCCACAGGGTCACAATGGAGCACTGATTACAGGCAGCCTCTCTGTGTTACCCTGGAGCTTTGTTTCCGTGGGGTCTCGCAGTGTCCCAATGGAGCCTTGGCTGGATGGGGCCTCACAGTGTCACAATGATGCCTACATTCCACTGAGGCACATGGCGTCACTAGGGTCCCCTTGCTTCCATGAGGCCCAGCAATGTCACAGTGGTGTCCATGAATCCATGAGGACTCACAGTATCCCAATGGTCTCTTGATCTCACATGGTCCCACAGTGTCCCAATGGTCCCTTGGTCTCACAAGGCCCCACAGTGTCCCAATGGTCACTTCTTCTCACATGGCCCCACAGTGTAACAATGGTCCCTTGGTTCCATGGTTCCTGGTCTGGTGCATTCCCCTTTCCCCTTCTCAGGCCACCCTGCCAGCTGAGAAATGCTCACTGGGCCAGGGCCTTGGCCAGCAGCCCCTGGGCTCAGCTCCTCTGGAGCTCATCACAGACACTGTCTGCTCCAGGCTCAACCCTTCATCCCCTGGGGAGATGCCAAAGCCTCCACAGGGAACATTTCCCTTTGCTCAGGGGAATTTCTCACAGGTGCCTTGTAGTGACTCTTTGTGTCTGTGTGCACACAGGAGTGCCTGTGCTCAGGGAAATGTGGCAGAAATGCTGCTCTCTGAGGGCTTTGATTGCCTTGGATAGCTGAGCCAGTCAGGCCTGGAAGTAAGGTTAAGTCATGTCACCCTGATTCTTAAGATTTTCTAAAGCCTTCTGAGTTTCCATTCTGTTGGAGAACCTTCCCACACAATTTCTGTCAACAACGTATTGTTTACAATCTTTTATGGGGCTGGACAAACTTGATGTACTAGTGCTTTGTCCAATGTCTTTGGACAGGTGGTCCATTCACTCTCCAATCCAATGTCACCTTTGGGAAAGTATAAAAGTTGGAGTCAGAGAATAAACTTTTCTCTTTACCTTGAAAATAGCAGGTGGCTCGCGTCGTGCTTTCACGTGTCTTATAGCGACAAAGTCACAAGCTGTAAGCAAAGTTAAATGCTGCTAAGAGTTGTTCTTTTGCTAATTTGTGAAGCTTAATAGAAGTTCTAAGCGAAGTTGAATATTGTTAAGTGTTATTCCACAGCTCTGTTTAGCTTTTAGGCTGTATTCCTTTTATCCTTGCCTTCACTGTCCTTTCGTCACACACACACACACACACACACACACACACACCCACACACACACACACACACACAAACACACAGAGACACACAGACACCGGGACAGTTCTTGACTCCTTTTTGGTTTGATTGCCTGGATTTTGTTTGGTTTTGTTGTTGCTTTGTTTCCTTGGTGTGCCTGAAGTGTCCAGTCAGGAGCAGAGTGACTCTTGCCAAGGAACTCTGTGGTGCTGTCACTTAATATTAAAGCTGTTTTATGCTACTCCCCTGCTGGGGATTTTTAAAGTGCTCTCAAGCCCTCCTTCATAAGAGGGTGAAGGAGCCCTGGCCAAGCTCTGGCCCTGGGGGCACAGGGATGCTGCTAGGGGGTCCCTGTCTCCCTGTTCCAACTGTGACGGCCCTGAGCCCCTGTCCCCGTGTCAGGCTCTGGGCTTGATCTCCTCGAACATCCTCAGGGGGAGGCTGCAGCGCCAGGGGCAGGGGGACCCAGAGGGACACAGGATGCCACCGGGCACGAGCAGCTTTGGACTTCTCTGGGAGGAACTGTGAGTGGAAGCTGGCTTGAAGTGACCTCCCCAGTAAGGTCACAGAGCCCCTGAGATGTCACACTGCCTCCTGGGATGTCACAGCCCACCCTGAGATCTCACAAATCCCCCTTGTGATGTCACAGAGCCAGTGCTGCTCTAGCACTCTGGGATGTCATACAGTTGCGCTGTGATGGCACAGAAGACTCTGGCATCACAAAGTCAGCCCGTGTCACAATCCTCTAGTGCAAGCGGGAATCATGACAGTTCATTTTCCCCATCTCAGAATTAGCAGAAGTAGATAGGCTTATCATGAGAAACTGAATGTGATGAACATGTTAGAAATGCAAGGCTCCAAGTTATTAATTTTTAATTTAATAAAAGTTATTAAGTGTACCAAATATAAACTTTGAGAAAAATGAAAAAAAGACACTATAAAAAAAAGTCAATGTGGAGCCCGGGATTGCCACCGGGTGAGACACAGGTTTGACAGCTGCAGCAGAGGGTCCTCTATGCTTCACACCGACCGTCCTGTCTGACCCATTTTTATACGATTTTCCTTGCCTGAGCCAGAGTCCCCTTTCTTCCTTTTCAAAGTGCACGTATTCATGTGGAGTTCTTTTCTCTGTGGCAAGTTGAACAATACATGTCCGGAGAGTGATGAACACCTGTGTTTGCAGTCCCGGAATTCGGATTTGAGATGTACCTCCCTGATGGCTCTGACTATCTCGGTCTCGGATATTTATCGTGTATTTATCGTCCAGGTGTTTCTCGGACAACCTTGATGCATGATCCCTCTCTGGGCTGGCCACTTTCGTTCGCTTGTAAATAAAGTCCTCCCTCTCTCGTCCAGGTGGCTTTGACATGGTGTTGCAATCGCTGTTGCTGGCTTGTGCGATTTAAAAACTTCCTATAAGAGTATAATTTAACAGCACATAACTATAAAAGAGACGACAATTTTATTTGCACGAATTATCCTATAGACATATAACAGTCCTAATGATTCCTTGAGGCCTTGCAGTGTCACAATGTTCTCCATGGTTCCACAGGCCCCACAGTGTCATGTGACTCCTCTGTTCCATGAGTCCTGCAATGTCACAATGGACCTTTGGACCAATGGACCATGGGGCTTTGCAGTGTCACAACGCTCTCCTTTGGCTCCACAGGGTCACAATGGAGCACTGATTACAGGCAGCCTCTCTGTGTTACCCTGGAGCTTTGTTTCCGTGGGGTCTCGCAGTGTCCCAATGGAGCCTTGGCTGGATGGGGCCTCACAGTGTCACAATGATGCCTACATTCCACTGAGGCACATGGCGTCACTAGGGTCCCCTTGCTTCCATGAGGCCCAGCAATGTCACAGTGGTGTCCATGAATCCATGAGGACTCACAGTATCCCAATGGTCTCTTGATCTCACATGGTCCCACAGTGTCCCAATGGTCCCTTGGTCTCACAAGGCCCCACAGTGTCCCAATGGTCACTTCTTCTCACATGGCCCCACAGTGTAACAATGGTCCCTTGGTTCCATGGTTCCTGGTCTGGTGCATTCCCCTTTCCCCTTCTCAGGCCACCCTGCCAGCTGAGAAATGCTCACTGGGCCAGGGCCTTGGCCAGCAGCCCCTGGGCTCAGCTCCTCTGGAGCTCATCACAGACACTGTCTGCTCCAGGCTCAACCCTTCATCCCCTGGGGAGATGCCAAAGCCTCCACAGGGAACATTTCCCTTTGCTCAGGGGAATTTCTCACAGGTGCCTTGTAGTGACTCTTTGTGTCTGTGTGCACACAGGAGTGCCTGTGCTCAGGGAAATGTGGCAGAAATGCTGCTCTCTGAGGGCTTTGATTGCCTTGGATAGCTGAGCCAGTCAGGCCTGGAAGTAAGGTTAAGTCATGTCACCCTGATTCTTAAGATTTTCTAAAGCCTTCTGAGTTTCCATTCTGTTGGAGAACCTTCCCACACAATTTCTGTCAACAACGTATTGTTTACAATCTTTTATGGGGCTGGACAAACTTGATGTACTAGTGCTTTGTCCAATGTCTTTGGACAGGTGGTCCATTCACTCTCCAATCCAATGTCACCTTTGGGAAAGTATAAAAGTTGGAGTCAGAGAATAAACTTTTCTCTTTACCTTGAAAATAGCAGGTGGCTCGCGTCGTGCTTTCACGTGTCTTATAGCGACAAAGTCACAAGCTGTAAGCAAAGTTAAATGCTGCTAAGAGTTGTTCTTTTGCTAATTTGTGAAGCTTAATAGAAGTTCTAAGCGAAGTTGAATATTGTTAAGTGTTATTCCACAGCTCTGTTTAGCTTTTAGGCTGTATTCCTTTTATCCTTGCCTTCACTGTCCTTTCGTCACACACACACACACACACACACACACACACACCCACACACACACACACACACACAAACACACAGAGACACACAGACACCGGGACAGTTCTTGACTCCTTTTTGGTTTGATTGCCTGGATTTTGTTTGGTTTTGTTGTTGCTTTGTTTCCTTGGTGTGCCTGAAGTGTCCAGTCAGGAGCAGAGTGACTCTTGCCAAGGAACTCTGTGGTGCTGTCACTTAATATTAAAGCTGTTTTATGCTACTCCCCTGCTGGGGATTTTTAAAGTGCTCTCAAGCCCTCCTTCATAAGAGGGTGAAGGAGCCCTGGCCAAGCTCTGGCCCTGGGGGCACAGGGATGCTGCTAGGGGGTCCCTGTCTCCCTGTTCCAACTGTGACGGCCCTGAGCCCCTGTCCCCGTGTCAGGCTCTGGGCTTGATCTCCTCGAACATCCTCAGGGGGAGGCTGCAGCGCCAGGGGCAGGGGGACCCAGAGGGACACAGGATGCCACCGGGCACGAGCAGCTTTGGACTTCTCTGGGAGGAACTGTGAGTGGAAGCTGGCTTGAAGTGACCTCCCCAGTAAGGTCACAGAGCCCCTGAGATGTCACACTGCCTCCTGGGATGTCACAGCCCACCCTGAGATCTCACAAATCCCCCTTGTGATGTCACAGAGCCAGTGCTGCTCTCGCACTCTGGGATGTCATACAGTTGCGCTGTGATGGCACAGAAGACTCTGGCATCACAAAGTCAGCCCGTGTCACAATCCTCTAGTGCAAGCGGGAATCATGACAGTTCATTTTCCCCATCTCAGAATTAGCAGAAGTAGATAGGCTTATCATGAGAAACTGAATGTGATGAACATGTTAGAAATGCAAGGCTCCAAGTTATTAATTTTTAATTTAATAAAAGTTATTAAGTGTACCAAATATAAACTTTGAGAAAAATGAAAAAAAGCCACTATAAAAAAAAGTCAATGTGGAGCCCGGGATTGCCACCGGGTGAGACACAGGTTTGACAGCTGCAGCAGAGGGTCCTCTATGCTTCACACCGACCGTCCTGTCCGACCCATTTTTATACGATTTTCCTTGCCTGAGCCAGAGTCCCCTTTCTTCCTTTTCAAAGTGCATGTATTCATGTGGAGTTCTTTTCTCTGTGGCAAGTTGAACAATACAGGTCCGGAGAGTGATGAACACCTGTGTTTGCAGTCCCGGAATTCGGATTTGAGATGTACCTCCCTGATGGCTCTGACTATCTCGGTCTCGGATATTTATCGTGTATTTATCGTCCGGGTGTTTCTCGGACAACCTTGATGCATGATCCCTCTCTGGGCTGGCCACTTTCGTTCGCTTGTAAATAAAGTCCTCCCTCTCTCGTCCAGGTGGCTTTGACATGGTGTTGCAGTCGCAGTTGCTGGCTTGTGCGATTTAAAAACTTCCTATAAGAGTATAATTTAACAGCACATAACTATAAAATAGACGACAATTTTATTTGCACGAATTATCCTATAGACATATAACAGTCCTAATGATTCCTTGAGGCCTTGCAGTGTCACAATGTTCTCCATGGTTCCACAGGCCCCACAGTGTCATGTGACTCCTCTGTTCCATGAGTCCTGCAATGTCACAATGGACCTTTGGACCAATGGACCATGGGGCTTTGCAGTGTCACAACGCTCTCCTTTGGCTCCACAGGGTCACAATGGAGCACTGATTACAGGCAGCCTCTCTGTGTTACCCTGGAGCTTTGTTTCCGTGGGGTCTCGCAGTGTCCCAATGGAGCCTTGGTTGGATGGGGCCTCACAGTGTCACAATGATGCCTACATTCCACTGAGGCACACGGCGTCACTAGGGTCCCCTTGCTTCCATGAGGCCCAGCAATGTCACAGTGGTGTCCATGAATCCATGAGGACTCACAGTATCCCAATGGTCTCTTGATCTCACATGGTCCCACAGTGTCCCAATGGTCCCTTGGTCTCACAAGGCCTCACAGTGTCCCAATGGTCACTTCTTCTCACATGGCCCCACAGTGTAACAATGGTCCCTTGGTTCCATGGTTCCTGGTCTGGTGCATTCCCCTTTCCCCTTCTCAGGCCGCCCTGCCAGCTGAGAAATGCTCACTGGGCCTGGGCCTTGGCCAGCAGCCCCTGGGCTCAGCTCCTCTGGAGCTCATCACAGACACTGTCTGCTCCAGGCTCAACCCTTCATCCCCTGGGGAGATGCCAAAGCCTCCACAGGGAACATTTCCCTTTGCTCAGGGGAATTTCTCACAGGTGCCTTGTAGTGACTCTTTGTGTCTGTGTGCACACAGGAGTGCCTGTGCTCAGGGAAATGTGGCAGAAATGCTGCTCTCTGAGGGCTTTGATTGCCTTGGATAGCTGAGCCAGTCAGGCCTGGAAGTAAGGTTAAGTCATGTCACCCTGATTCTTAAGATTTTCTAAAGCCTTCTGAGTTTCCATTCTGTTGGAGAACCTTCCCACACAATTTCTGTCAACAACGTATTGTTTACAATCTTTTATGGGGCTGGACAAACTTGATGTACTAGTGCTTTGTCCAATGTCTTTGGACAGGTGGTCCATTCACTCTCCAATCCAATGTCACCTTTGGGAAAGTATAAAAGTTGGAGTCAGAGAATAAACTTTTCTCTTTACCTTGAAAATAGCAGGTGGCTCGCGTCGTGCTTTCACGTGTCTTATAGCGACAAAGTCACAAGCTGTAAGCAAAGTTAAATGCTGCTAAGAGTTGTTCTTTTGCTAATTTGTGAAGCTTAATAGAAGTTCTAAGCGAAGTTGAATATTGTTAAGTGTTATTCCACAGCTCTGTTTAGCTTTTAGGCTGTATTCCTTTTATCCTTGCCTTCACTGTCCTTTCGTCACACACACACACACACACACAAACACACAGAGACACACAGACACCGGGACAGTTCTTGACTCCTTTTTGGTTTGATTGCCTGGATTTTGTTTGGTTTTGTTGTTGCTTTGTTTCCTTGGTGTGCCTGAAGTGTCCAGTCAGGAGCAGAGTGACTCTTGCCAAGGAACTCTGTGGTGCTGTCACTTAATATTAAAGCTGTTTTATGCTACTCCCCTGCTGGGGATTTTTAAAGTGCTCTCAAGCCCTCCTTCATAAGAGGGTGAAGGAGCCCTGGCCAAGCTCTGGCCCTGGGGGCACAGGGATGCTGCTAGGGGGTCCCTGTCTCCCTGTTCCAACTGTGACGGCCCTGAGCCCCTGTCCCCGTGTCAGGCTCTGGGCTTGATCTCCTCGAACATCCTCAGGGGGAGGCTGCAGCGCCAGGGGCAGGGGGACCCAGAGGGACACAGGATGCCACCGGGCACGAGCAGCTTTGGACTTCTCTGGGAGGAACTGTGAGTGGAAGCTGGCTTGAAGTGACCTCCCCAGTAAGGTCACAGAGCCCCTGAGATGTCACACTGCCTCCTGGGATGTCACAGCCCACCCTGAGATCTCACAAATCCCCCTTGTGATGTCACAGAGCCAGTGCTGCTCTAGCACTCTGGGATGTCATACAGTTGCGCTGTGATGGCACAGAAGACTCTGGCATCCCAAAGTCAGCCCGTGTCACAATCCTCTAGTGCAAGCGGGAATCATGACAGTTCATTTTCCCCATCTCAGAATTAGCAGAAGTAGATAGGCTTATCATGAGAAACTGAATGTGATGAACATGTTAGAAATGCAAGGCTCCAAGTTATTAATTTTTAATTTAATAAAAGTTATTAAGTGTACCAAATATAAACTTTGAGAAAAATGAAAAAAAGACACTATAAAAAAAAGTCAATGTGGAGCCCGGGATTGCCACCGGGTGAGACACAGGTTTGACAGCTGCAGCAGAGGGTCCTCTATGCTTCACACCGACCGTCCTGTCTGACCCATTTTTATACGATTTTCCTTGCCTGAGCCAGAGTCCCTTTTCTTCCTTTTTGGAGTGCATGTATTCATGTGGAGTTCTTTTCTCTGTGGCAAGTTGAACAATACAGGTCCGGAGAGTGATGAACACCTGTGTTTGCAGTCCCGGAATTCGGATTTGAGATGTACCTCCCTGATGGCTCTGACTATCTCGGTCTCGGATATTTATCGTGTATTTATCGTCCGGGTGTTTCTCGGACAACCTTGATGCATGATCCCTCTCTGGGCTGGCCACTTTCGTTCGCTTGTAAATAAAGTCCTCCCTCTCTCGTCCAGGTGGCTTTGACATGGTGTTGCAGTCGCAGTTGCTGGCTTGTGCGATTTAAAAACTTCCTATAAGAGTATAATTTAACAGCACATAACTATAAAATAGATGACAATTTTATTTGCACGAATTATCCTATAGACATATAACAGTCCTAATGATTCCTTGAGGCCTTGCAGTGTCACAATGTTCTCCATGGTTCCACAGGCCCCACAGTGTCATGTGACTCCTCTGTTCCATGAGTCCTGCAATGTCACAATGGACCTTTGGACCAATGGACCATGGGGCTTTGCAGTGTCACAACGCTCTCCTTTGGCTCCACAGGGTCACAATGGAGCACTGATTACAGGCAGCCTCTCTGTGTTACCCTGGAGCTTTGTTTCCGTGGGGTCTCGCAGTGTCCCAATGGAGCCTTGGTTGGATGGGGCCTCACAGTGTCACAATGATGCCTACATTCCACTGAGGCACACGGCGTCACTAGGGTCCCCTTGCTTCCATGAGGCCCAGCAATGTCACAGTGGTGTCCATGAATCCATGAGGACTCACAGTATCCCAATGGTCTCTTGATCTCACATGGTCCCACAGTGTCCCAATGGTCCCTTGGTCTCACAAGGCCCCACAGTGTCCCAATGGTCACTTCTTCTCACATGGCCCCACAGTGTAACAATGGTCCCTTGGTTCCATGGTTCCTGGTCTGGTGCATTCCCCTCTCCCCTTCTCAGGCCGCCCTGCCAGCTGAGAAATGCTCACTGGGCCTGGGCCTTGGCCAGCAGCCCCTGGGCTCAGCTCCTCTGGAGCTCATCACAGACACTGTCTGCTCCAGGCTCAACCCTTCATCCCCTGGGGAGATGCCAAAGCCTCCACAGGGAACATTTCCCTTTGCTCAGGGGAATTTCTCACAGGTGCCTTGTAGTGACTCTTTGTGTCTGTGTGCACACAGGAGTGCCTGTGCTCAGGGAAATGTGGCAGAAATGCTGCTCTCTGAGGGCTTTGATTGCCTTGGATAGCTGAGCCAGTCAGGCCTGGAAGTAAGGTTAAGTCATGTCACCCTGATTCTTAAGATTTTCTAAAGCCTTCTGAGTTTCCATTCTGTTGGAGAACCTTCCCACACAATTTCTGTCAACAACGTATTGTTTACAATCTTTTATGGGGCTGGACAAACTTGATGTACTAGTGCTTTGTCCAATGTCTTTGGACAGGTGGTCCATTCACTCTCCAATCCAATGTCACCTTTGGGAAAGTATAAAAGTTGGAGTCAGAGAATAAACTTTTCTCTTTACCTTGAAAATAGCAGGTGGCTCGCGTCGTGCTTTCACGTGTCTTATAGCGACAAAGTCACAAGCTGTAAGCAAAGTTAAATGCTGCTAAGAGTTGTTCTTTTGCTAATTTGTGAAGCTTAATAGAAGTTCTAAGCGAAGTTGAATATTGTTAAGTGTTATTCCACAGCTCTGTTTAGCTTTTAGGCTGTATTCCTTTTATCCTTGCCTTCACTGTCCTTTCGTCACACACACACACACACACACACACACACACACCCACACACACACACACACACACAAACACACAGAGACACACAGACACCGGGACAGTTCTTGACTCCTTTTTGGTTTGATTGCCTGGATTTTGTTTGGTTTTGTTGTTGCTTTGTTTCCTTGGTGTGCCTGAAGTGTCCAGTCAGGAGCAGAGTGACTCTTGCCAAGGAACTCTGTGGTGCTGTCACTTAATATTAAAGCTGTTTTATGCTACTCCCCTGCTGGGGATTTTTAAAGTGCTCTCAAGCCCTCCTTCATAAGAGGGTGAAGGAGCCCTGGCCAAGCTCTGGCCCTGGGGGCACAGGGATGCTGCTAGGGGGTCCCTGTCTCCCTGTTCCAACTGTGACGGCCCTGAGCCCCTGTCCCCGTGTCAGGCTCTGGGCTTGATCTCCTCGAACATCCTCAGGGGGAGGCTGCAGCGCCAGGGGCAGGGGGACCCAGAGGGACACAGGATGCCACCGGGCACGAGCAGCTTTGGACTTCTCTGGGAGGAACTGTGAGTGGAAGCTGGCTTGAAGTGACCTCCCCAGTAAGGTCACAGAGCCCCTGAGATGTCACACTGCCTCCTGGGATGTCACAGCCCACCCTGAGATCTCACAAATCCCCCTTGTGATGTCACAGAGCCAGTGCTGCTCTAGCACTCTGGGATGTCATACAGTTGCGCTGTGATGGCACAGAAGACTCTGGCATCCCAAAGTCAGCCCGTGTCACAATCCTCTAGTGCAAGCGGGAATCATGACAGTTCATTTTCCCCATCTCAGAATTAGCAGAAGTAGATAGGCTTATCATGAGAAACTGAATGTGATGAACATGTTAGAAATGCAAGGCTCCAAGTTATTAATTTTTAATTTAATAAAAGTTATTAAGTGTACCAAATATAAACTTTGAGAAAAATGAAAAAAAGACACTATAAAAAAAAGTCAATGTGGAGCCCGGGATTGCCACCGGGTGAGACACAGGTTTGACAGCTGCAGCAGAGGGTCCTCTATGCTTCACACCGACCGTCCTGTCTGACCCATTTTTATACGATTTTCCTTGCCTGAGCCAGAGTCCCCTTTCTTCCTTTTCAAAGTGCACGTATTCATGTGGAGTTCTTTTCTCTGTGGCAAGTTGAACAATACAGGTCCGGAGAGTGATGAACACCTGTGTTTGCAGTCCCGGAATTCGGATTTGAGATGTACCTCCCTGATGGCTCTGACTATCTCGGTCTCGGATATTTATCGTGTATTTATCGTCCGGGTGTTTCTCGGACAACCTTGATGCATGATCCCTCTCTGGGCTGGCCACTTTCGTTCGCTTGTAAATAAAGTCCTCCCTCTCTCGTCCAGGTGGCTTTGACATGGTGTTGCAGTCGCAGTTGCTGGCTTGTGCGATTTAAAAACTTCCTATAAGAGTATAATTTAACAGCACATAACTATAAAATAGATGACAATTTTATTTGCACGAATTATCCTATAGACATATAACAGTCCTAATGATTCCTTGAGGCCTTGCAGTGTCACAATGTTCTCCATGGTTCCACAGGCCCCACAGTGTCATGTGACTCCTCTGTTCCATGAGTCCTGCAATGTCACAATGGACCTTTGGACCAATGGACCATGGGGCTTTGCAGTGTCACAACGCTCTCCTTTGGCTCCACAGGGTCACAATGGAGCACTGATTACAGGCAGCCTCTCTGTGTTACCCTGGAGCTTTGTTTCCGTGGGGTCTCGCAGTGTCCCAATGGAGCCTTGGTTGGATGGGGCCTCACAGTGTCACAATGATGCCTACATTCCACTGAGGCACACGGCGTCACTAGGGTCCCCTTGCTTCCATGAGGCCCAGCAATGTCACAGTGGTGTCCATGAATCCATGAGGACTCACAGTATCCCAATGGTCTCTTGATCTCACATGGTCCCACAGTGTCCCAATGGTCCCTTGGTCTCACAAGGCCCCACAGTGTCCCAATGGTCACTTCTTCTCACATGGCCCCACAGTGTAACAATGGTCCCTTGGTTCCATGGTTCCTGGTCTGGTGCATTCCCCTCTCCCCTTCTCAGGCCGCCCTGCCAGCTGAGAAATGCTCACTGGGCCTGGGCCTTGGCCAGCAGCCCCTGGGCTCAGCTCCTCTGGAGCTCATCACAGACACTGTCTGCTCCAGGCTCAACCCTTCATCCCCTGGGGAGATGCCAAAGCCTCCACAGGGAACATTTCCCTTTGCTCAGGGGAATTTCTCACAGGTGCCTTGTAGTGACTCTTTGTGTCTGTGTGCACACAGGAGTGCCTGTGCTCAGGGAAATGTGGCAGAAATGCTGCTCTCTGAGGGCTTTGATTGCCTTGGATAGCTGAGCCAGTCAGGCCTGGAAGTAAGATTAAGTCATGTCACCCTGATTCTTAAGATTTTCTAAAGCCTTCTGAGTTTCCATTCTGTTGGAGAACCTTCCCACACATTTTCTGTCAACAACATATTGTTTACAATCTTTTATGGGGCTGGACAAACTTGATGTACTAGTGCTTTGTCCAATGTCTTTGGACAGGTGGTCCATTCACTCTCCAATCCAATGTCACCTTTGGGAAAGTATAAAAGTTGGAGTCAGAGAATAAACTTTTCTCTTTACCTTGAAAATAGCAGGTGGCTCGCGTCGTGCTTTCACGTGTCTTATAGCGACAAAGTCACAAGCTGTAAGCAAAGTTAAATGCTGCTAAGAGTTGTTCTTTTGCTAATTTGTGAAGCTTAATAGAAGTTCTAAGCGAAGTTGAATATTGTTAAGTGTTATTCCACAGCTCTGTTTAGCTTTTAGGCTGTATTCCTTTTATCCTTGCCCTCACTGTCCTTTCGTCACACACACACACACACACACACACACACACACACCCACACACACACACACACACACAAACACACAGAGACACACAGACACCGGGACAGTTCTTGACTCCTTTTTGGTTTGATTGCCTGGATTTTGTTTGGTTTTGTTGTTGCTTTGTTTCCTTGGTGTGCCTGAAGTGTCCAGTCAGGAGCAGAGTGACTCTTGCCAAGGAACTCTGTGGTGCTGTCACTTAATATTAAAGCTGTTTTATGCTACTCCCCTGCTGGGGATTTTTAAAGTGCTCTCAAGCCCTCCTTCATAAGAGGGTGAAGGAGCCCTGGCCAAGCTCTGGCCCTGGGGGCACAGGGATGCTGCTAGGGGGTCCCTGTCTCCCTGTTCCAACTGTGACGGCCCTGAGCCCCTGTCCCCGTGTCAGGCTCTGGGCTTGATCTCCTCGAACATCCTCAGGGGGAGGCTGCAGCGCCAGGGGCAGGGGGACCCAGAGGGACACAGGATGCCACCGGGCACGAGCAGCTTTGGACTTCTCTGGGAGGAACTGTGAGTGGAAGCTGGCTTGAAGTGACCTCCCCAGTAAGGTCACAGAGCCCCTGAGATGTCACACTGCCTCCTGGGATGTCACAGCCCACCCTGAGATCTCACAAATCCCCCTTGTGATGTCACAGAGCCAGTGCTGCTCTAGCACTCTGGGATGTCATACAGTTGCGCTGTGATGGCACAGAAGACTCTGGCATCACAAAGTCAGCCCGTGTCACAATCCTCTAGTGCAAGCGGGAATCATGACAGTTCATTTTCCCCATCTCAGAATTAGCAGAAGTAGATAGGCTTATCATGAGAAACTGAATGTGATGAACATGTTAGAAATGCAAGGCTCCAAGTTATTAATTTTTAATTTAATAAAAGTTATTAAGTGTACCAAATATAAACTTTGAGAAAAATGAAAAAAAGACACTATAAAAAAAAGTCAATGTGGAGCCCGGGATTGCCACCGGGTGAGACACAGGTTTGACAGCTGCAGCAGAGGGTCCTCTATGCTTCACACCGACCGTCCTGTCTGACCCATTTTTATACGATTTTCCTTGCCTGAGCCAGAGTCCCCTTTCTTCCTTTTCAAAGTGCACGTATTCATGTGGAGTTCTTTTCTCTGTGGCAAGTTGAACAATACATGTCCGGAGAGTGATGAACACCTGTGTTTGCAGTCCCGGAATTCGGATTTGAGATGTACCTCCCTGATGGCTCTGACTATCTCGGTCTCGGATATTTATCGTGTATTTATCGTCCAGGTGTTTCTCGGACAACCTTGATGCATGATCCCTCTCTGGGCTGGCCACTTTCGTTCGCTTGTAAATAAAGTCCTCCCTCTCTCGTCCAGGTGGCTTTGACATGGTGTTGCAATCGCTGTTGCTGGCTTGTGCGATTTAAAAACTTCCTATAAGAGTATAATTTAACAGCACATAACTATAAAAGAGACGACAATTTTATTTGCACGAATTATCCTATAGACATATAACAGTCCTAATGATTCCTTGAGGCCTTGCAGTGTCACAATGTTCTCCATGGTTCCACAGGCCCCACAGTGTCATGTGACTCCTCTGTTCCATGAGTCCTGCAATGTCACAATGGACCTTTGGACCAATGGACCATGGGGCTTTGCAGTGTCACAACGCTCTCCTTTGGCTCCACAGGGTCACAATGGAGCACTGATTACAGGCAGCCTCTCTGTGTTACCCTGGAGCTTTGTTTCCGTGGGGTCTCGCAGTGTCCCAATGGAGCCTTGGCTGGATGGGGCCTCACAGTGTCACAATGATGCCTACATTCCACTGAGGCACATGGCGTCACTAGGGTCCCCTTGCTTCCATGAGGCCCAGCAATGTCACAGTGGTGTCCATGAATCCATGAGGACTCACAGTATCCCAATGGTCTCTTGATCTCACATGGTCCCACAGTGTCCCAATGGTCCCTTGGTCTCACAAGGCCCCACAGTGTCCCAATGGTCACTTCTTCTCACATGGCCCCACAGTGTAACAATGGTCCCTTGGTTCCATGGTTCCTGGTCTGGTGCATTCCCCTTTCCCCTTCTCAGGCCACCCTGCCAGCTGAGAAATGCTCACTGGGCCAGGGCCTTGGCCAGCAGCCCCTGGGCTCAGCTCCTCTGGAGCTCATCACAGACACTGTCTGCTCCAGGCTCAACCCTTCATCCCCTGGGGAGATGCCAAAGCCTCCACAGGGAACATTTCCCTTTGCTCAGGGGAATTTCTCACAGGTGCCTTGTAGTGACTCTTTGTGTCTGTGTGCACACAGGAGTGCCTGTGCTCAGGGAAATGTGGCAGAAATGCTGCTCTCTGAGGGCTTTGATTGCCTTGGATAGCTGAGCCAGTCAGGCCTGGAAGTAAGGTTAAGTCATGTCACCCTGATTCTTAAGATTTTCTAAAGCCTTCTGAGTTTACATTCTGTTGGAGAACCTTCCCACACAATTTCTGTCAACAACGTATTGTTTACAATCTTTTATGGGGCTGGACAAACTTGATGTACTAGTGCTTTGTCCAATGTCTTTGGACAGGTGGTCCATTCACTCTCCAATCCAATGTCACCTTTGGGAAAGTATAAAAGTTGGAGTCAGAGAATAAACTTTTCTCTTTACCTTGAAAATAGCAGGTGGCTCGCGTCGTGCTTTCACGTGTCTTATAGCGACAAAGTCACAAGCTGTAAGCAAAGTTAAATGCTGCTAAGAGTTGTTCTTTTGCTAATTTGTGAAGCTTAATAGAAGTTCTAAGCGAAGTTGAATATTGTTAAGTGTTATTCCACAGCTCTGTTTAGCTTTTAGGCTGTATTCCTTTTATCCTTGCCCTCACTGTCCTTTCGTCACACACACACACACACACACACACACACACACCCACACACACACACACACACACAAACACACAGAGACACACAGACACCGGGACAGTTCTTGACTCCTTTTTGGTTTGATTGCCTGGATTTTGTTTGGTTTTGTTGTTGCTTTGTTTCCTTGGTGTGCCTGAAGTGTCCAGTCAGGAGCAGAGTGACTCTTGCCAAGGAACTCTGTGGTGCTGTCACTTAATATTAAAGCTGTTTTATGCTACTCCCCTGCTGGGGATTTTTAAAGTGCTCTCAAGCCCTCCTTCATAAGAGGGTGAAGGAGCCCTGGCCAAGCTCTGGCCCTGGGGGCACAGGGATGCTGCTAGGGGGTCCCTGTCTCCCTGTTCCAACTGTGACGGCCCTGAGCCCCTGTCCCCGTGTCAGGCTCTGGGCTTGATCTCCTCGAACATCCTCAGGGGGAGGCTGCAGCGCCAGGGGCAGGGGGACCCAGAGGGACACAGGATGCCACCGGGCACGAGCAGCTTTGGACTTCTCTGGGAGGAACTGTGAGTGGAAGCTGGCTTGAAGTGACCTCCCCAGTAAGGTCACAGAGCCCCTGAGATGTCACACTGCCTCCTGGGATGTCACAGCCCACCCTGAGATCTCACAAATCCCCCTTGTGATGTCACAGAGCCAGTGCTGCTCTAGCACTCTGGGATGTCATACAGTTGCGCTGTGATGGCACAGAAGACTCTGGCATCACAAAGTCAGCCCGTGTCACAATCCTCTAGTGCAAGCGGGAATCATGACAGTTCATTTTCCCCATCTCAGAATTAGCAGAAGTAGATAGGCTTATCATGAGAAACTGAATGTGATGAACATGTTAGAAATGCAAGGCTCCAAGTTATTAATTTTTAATTTAATAAAAGTTATTAAGTGTACCAAATATAAACTTTGAGAAAAATGAAAAAAAGACACTATAAAAAAAAGTCAATGTGGAGCCCGGGATTGCCACCGGGTGAGACACAGGTTTGACAGCTGCAGCAGAGGGTCCTCTATGCTTCACACCGACCGTCCTGTCCGACCCATTTTTATACGATTTTCCTTGCCTGAGCCAGAGTCCCCTTTCTTCCTTTTCAAAGTGCATGTATTCATGTGGAGTTCTTTTCTCTGTGGCAAGTTGAACAATACGTGTCCGGAGAGTGATGAACACCTGTGTTTGCAGTCCCGGAATTCGGATTTGAGATGTACCTCCCTGATGGCTCTGACTATCTCGGTCTCGGATATTTATCGTGTATTTATCGTCCGGGTGTTTCTCGGACAACCTTGATGCATGATCCCTCTCTGGGCTGGCCACTTTCGTTCGCTTGTAAATAAAGTCCTCCCTCTCTCGTCCAGGTGGCTTTGACATGGTGTTGCAGTCGCAGTTGCTGGCTTGTGCGATTTAAAAACTTCCTATAAGAGTATAATTTAACAGCACATAACTATAAAATAGACGACAATTTTATTTGCACGAATTATCCTATAGACATATAACAGTCCTAATGATTCCTTGAGGCCTTGCAGTGTCACAATGTTCTCCATGGTTCCACAGGCCCCACAGTGTCATGTGACTCCTCTGTTCCATGAGTCCTGCAATGTCACAATGGACCTTTGGACCAATGGACCATGGGGCTTTGCAGTGTCACAACGCTCTCCTTTGGCTCCACAGGGTCACAATGGAGCACTGATTACAGGCAGCCTCTCTGTGTTACCCTGGAGCTTTGTTTCCATGGGGTCTCGCAGTGTCCCAATGGAGCCTTGGCTGGATGGGGCCTCACAGTGTCACAATGATGCCTACATTCCACTGAGGCACACGGCGTCACTAGGGTCCCCTTGCTTCCATGAGGCCCAGCAATGTCACAGTGGTGTCCATGAATCCATGAGGACTCACAGTATCCCAATGGTCTCTTGATCTCACATGGTCCCACAGTGTCCCAATGGTCCCTTGGTCTCACAAGGCCCCACAGTGTCCCAATGGTCACTTCTTCTCACATGGCCCCACAGTGTAACAATGGTCCCTTGGTTCCATGGTTCCTGGTCTGGTGCATTCCCCTTTCCCCTTCTCAGGCCGCCCTGCCAGCTGAGAAATGCTCACTGGGCCTGGGCCTTGGCCAGCAGCCCCTGGGCTCAGCTCCTCTGGAGCTCATCACAGACACTGTCTGCTCCAGGCTCAACCCTTCATCCCCTGGGGAGATGCCAAAGCCTCCACAGGGAACATTTCCCTTTGCTCAGGGGAATTTCTCACAGGTGCCTTGTAGTGACTCTTTGTGTCTGTGTGCACACAGGAGTGCCTGTGCTCAGGGAAATGTGGCAGAAATGCTGCTCTCTGAGGGCTTTGATTGCCTTGGATAGCTGAGCCAGTCAGGCCTGGAAGTAAGGTTAAGTCATGTCACCTTGATTCTTAAGATTTTCTAAAGCCTTCTGAGTTTCCATTCTGTTGGAGAACCTTCCCACACATTTTCTGTCAACAACATATTGTTTACAATCTTTTATGGGGCTGGACAAACTTGATGTACTAGTGCTTTGTCCAATGTCTTTGGACAGGTGGTCCATTCACTCTCCAATCCAATGTCACCTTTGGGAAAGTATAAAAGTTGGAGTCAGAGAATAAACTTTTCTCTTTACCTTGAAAATAGCAGGTGGCTCGCGTCGTGCTTTCACGTGTCTTATAGCGACAAAGTCACAAGCTGTAAGCAAAGTTAAATGCTGCTAAGAGTTGTTCTTTTGCTAATTTGTGAAGCTTAATAGAAGTTCTAAGCGAAGTTGAATATTGTTAAGTGTTATTCCACAGCTCTGTTTAGCTTTTAGGCTGTATTCCTTTTATCCTTGCCCTCACTGTCCTTTCGTCACACACACACACACACACACACACACCCACACCCACACACACACACACACACACAAACACACAGAGACACACAGACACCGGGACAGTTCTTGACTCCTTTTTGGTTTGATTGCCTGGATTTTGTTTGGTTTTGTTGTTGCTTTGTTTCCTTGGTGTGCCTGAAGTGTCCAGTCAGGAGCAGAGTGACTCTTGCCAAGGAACTCTGTGGTGCTGTCACTTAATATTAAAGCTGTTTTATGCTACTCCCCTGCTGGGGATTTTTAAAGTGCTCTCAAGCCCTCCTTCATAAGAGGGTGAAGGAGCCCTGGCCAAGCTCTGGCCCTGGGGGCACAGGGATGCTGCTAGGGGGTCCCTGTCTCCCTGTTCCAACTGTGACGGCCCTGAGCCCCTGTCCCCGTGTCAGGCTCTGGGCTTGATCTCCTCGAACATCCTCAGGGGGAGGCTGCAGCGCCAGGGGCAGGGGGACCCAGAGGGACACAGGATGCCACCGGGCACGAGCAGCTTTGGACTTCTCTGGGAGGAACTGTGAGTGGAAGCTGGCTTGAAGTGACCTCCCCAGTAAGGTCACAGAGCCCCTGAGATGTCACACTGCCTCCTGGGATGTCACAGCCCACCCTGAGATCTCACAAATCCCCCTTGTGATGTCACAGAGCCAGTGCTGCTCTAGCACTCTGGGATGTCATACAGTTGCGCTGTGATGGCACAGAAGACTCTGGCATCCCAAAGTCAGCCCGTGTCACAATCCTCTAGTGCAAGCGGGAATCATGACAGTTCATTTTCCCCATCTCAGAATTAGCAGAAGTAGATAGGCTTATCATGAGAAACTGAATGTGATGAACATGTTAGAAATGCAAGGCTCCAAGTTATTAATTTTTAATTTAATAAAAGTTATTAAGTGTACCAAATATAAACTTTGAGAAAAATGAAAAAAAGACACTATAAAAAAAAGTCAATGTGGAGCCCGGGATTGCCACCGGGTGAGACACAGGTTTGACAGCTGCAGCAGAGGGTCCTCTATGCTTCACACCGACCGTCCTGTCTGACCCATTTTTATACGATTTTCCTTGCCTGAGCCAGAGTCCCCTTTCTTCCTTTTCAAAGTGCACGTATTCATGTGGAGTTCTTTTCTCTGTGGCAAGTTGAACAATACAGGTCCGGAGAGTGATGAACACCTGTGTTTGCAGTCCCGGAATTCGGATTTGAGATGTACCTCCCTGATGGCTCTGACTATCTCGGTCTCGGATATTTATCGTGTATTTATCGTCCGGGTGTTTCTCGGACAACCTTGATGCATGATCCCTCTCTGGGCTGGCCACTTTCGTTCGCTTGTAAATAAAGTCCTCCCTCTCTCGTCCAGGTGGCTTTGACATGGTGTTGCAGTCGCAGTTGCTGGCTTGTGCGATTTAAAAACTTCCTATAAGAGTATAATTTAACAGCACATAACTATAAAATAGATGACAATTTTATTTGCACGAATTATCCTATAGACATATAACAGTCCTAATGATTCCTTGAGGCCTTGCAGTGTCACAATGTTCTCCATGGTTCCACAGGCCCCACAGTGTCATGTGACTCCTCTGTTCCATGAGTCCTGCAATGTCACAATGGACCTTTGGACCAATGGACCATGGGGCTTTGCAGTGTCACAACGCTCTCCTTTGGCTCCACAGGGTCACAATGGAGCACTGATTACAGGCAGCCTCTCTGTGTTACCCTGGAGCTTTGTTTCCGTGGGGTCTCGCAGTGTCCCAATGGAGCCTTGGTTGGATGGGGCCTCACAGTGTCACAATGATGCCTACATTCCACTGAGGCACACGGCGTCACTAGGGTCCCCTTGCTTCCATGAGGCCCAGCAATGTCACAGTGGTGTCCATGAATCCATGAGGACTCACAGTATCCCAATGGTCTCTTGATCTCACATGGTCCCACAGTGTCCCAATGGTCCCTTGGTCTCACAAGGCCCCACAGTGTCCCAATGGTCACTTCTTCTCACATGGCCCCACAGTGTAACAATGGTCCCTTGGTTCCATGGTTCCTGGTCTGGTGCATTCCCCTCTCCCCTTCTCAGGCCGCCCTGCCAGCTGAGAAATGCTCACTGGGCCTGGGCCTTGGCCAGCAGCCCCTGGGCTCAGCTCCTCTGGAGCTCATCACAGACACTGTCTGCTCCAGGCTCAACCCTTCATCCCCTGGGGAGATGCCAAAGCCTCCACAGGGAACATTTCCCTTTGCTCAGGGGAATTTCTCACAGGTGCCTTGTAGTGACTCTTTGTGTCTGTGTGCACACAGGAGTGCCTGTGCTCAGGGAAATGTGGCAGAAATGCTGCTCTCTGAGGGCTTTGATTGCCTTGGATAGCTGAGCCAGTCAGGCCTGGAAGTAAGATTAAGTCATGTCACCCTGATTCTTAAGATTTTCTAAAGCCTTCTGAGTTTCCATTCTGTTGGAGAACCTTCCCACACATTTTCTGTCAACAACATATTGTTTACAATCTTTTATGGGGCTGGACAAACTTGATGTACTAGTGCTTTGTCCAATGTCTTTGGACAGGTGGTCCATTCACTCTCCAATCCAATGTCACCTTTGGGAAAGTATAAAAGTTGGAGTCAGAGAATAAACTTTTCTCTTTACCTTGAAAATAGCAGGTGGCTCGCGTCGTGCTTTCACGTGTCTTATAGCGACAAAGTCACAAGCTGTAAGCAAAGTTAAATGCTGCTAAGAGTTGTTCTTTTGCTAATTTGTGAAGCTTAATAGAAGTTCTAAGCGAAGTTGAATATTGTTAAGTGTTATTCCACAGCTCTGTTTAGCTTTTAGGCTGTATTCCTTTTATCCTTGCCCTCACTGTCCTTTCGTCACACACACACACACACACACACACACACACACACCCACACACACACACACACACACAAACACACAGAGACACACAGACACCGGGACAGTTCTTGACTCCTTTTTGGTTTGATTGCCTGGATTTTGTTTGGTTTTGTTGTTGCTTTGTTTCCTTGGTGTGCCTGAAGTGTCCAGTCAGGAGCAGAGTGACTCTTGCCAAGGAACTCTGTGGTGCTGTCACTTAATATTAAAGCTGTTTTATGCTACTCCCCTGCTGGGGATTTTTAAAGTGCTCTCAAGCCCTCCTTCATAAGAGGGTGAAGGAGCCCTGGCCAAGCTCTGGCCCTGGGGGCACAGGGATGCTGCTAGGGGGTCCCTGTCTCCCTGTTCCAACTGTGACGGCCCTGAGCCCCTGTCCCCGTGTCAGGCTCTGGGCCTGATCTCCTCGAACATCCTCAGCGGGAGGCTGCAGCGCCAGGGGCAGGGGGACCCAGAGGGACACGGGATGCCACCGGGCACGAGCAGCTTTGGACTTCTCTGGGAGGAACTGTGAGTGGGAGCTGGCTTGAAGTGACCTCCCCAGTAAGGTCACAGAGCCCCTGAGATGTCACACTGCCTCCTGGGATGTCACAGCCCACCCTGAGATCTCACAAATCCCCCTTGTGATGTCACAGAGCCAGTGCTGCTCTCGCACTCTGGGATGTCATACAGTTGCGCTGTGATGGCACAGAAGACTCTGGCATCACAAAGTCAGCCCGTGTCACAATCCTCTAGTGCAAGCGGGAATCATGACAGTTCATTTTCCCCATCTCAGAATTAGCAGAAGTAGATAGGCTTATCATGAGAAACTGAATGTGATGAACATGTTAGAAATGCAAGGCTCCAAGTTATTAATTTTTAATTTAATAAAAGTTATTAAGTGTACCAAATATAAACTTTGAGAAAAATGAAAAAAAGCCACTATAAAAAAAAGTCAATGTGGAGCCCGGGATTGCCACCGGGTGAGACACAGGTTTGACAGCTGCAGCAGAGGGTCCTCTATGCTTCACACCGACCGTCCTGTCTGACCCATTTTTATACGATTTTCCTTGCCTGAGCCAGAGTCCCCTTTCTTCCTTTTCAAAGTGCATGTATTCATGTGGAGTTCTTTTCTCTGTGGCAAGTTGAACAATACGTGTCCGGAGAGTGATGAACACCTGTGTTTGCAGTCCCGGAATTCGGATTTGAGATGTACCTCCCTGATGGCTCTGACTATCTCGGTCTCGGATATTTATCGTGTATTTATCGTCCGGGTGTTTCTCGGACAACCTTGATGCATGATCCCTCTCTGGGCTGGCCACTTTCGTTCGCTTGTAAATAAAGTCCTCCCTCTCTCGTCCAGGTGGCTTTGACATGGTGTTGCAGTCGCAGTTGCTGGCTTGTGCGATTTAAAAACTTCCTATAAGAGTATAATTTAACAGCACATAACTATAAAAGAGACGACAATTTTATTTGCACGAATTATCCTATAGACATATAACAGTCCTAATGATTCCTTGAGGCCTTGCAGTGTCACAATGTTCTCCATGGTTCCACAGGCCCCACAGTGTCATGTGACTCCTCTGTTCCATGAGTCCTGCAATGTCACAATGGACCTTTGGACCAATGGACCATGGGGCTTTGCAGTGTCACAACGCTCTCCTTTGGCTCCACAGGGTCACAATGGAGCACTGATTACAGGCAGCCTCTCTGTGTTACCCTGGAGCTTTGTTTCCGTGGGGTCTCGCAGTGTCCCAATGGAGCCTTGGTTGGATGGGGCCTCACAGTGTCACAATGATGCCTACATTCCACTGAGGCACACGGCGTCACCAGGGTCCCCTTGCTTCCATGAGGCCCAGCAATGTCACAGTGGTGTCCATGAATCCATGAGGACTCACAGTGTCCCAATGGTCTCTTGATCTCACATGGTCCCACAGTGTCCCAATGGTCCCTTGGTCTCACAAGGCCCCACAGTGTCCCAATGGTCACTTCTTCTCACATGGCCCCACAGTGTAACAATGGTCCCTTGGTTCCATGGTTCCTGGTCTGGTGCATTCCCCTCTCCCCTTCTCAGGCCGCCCTGCCAGCTGAGAAATGCTCACTGAGCCTGGGCCTTGGCCAGCAGCCCCTGGGCTCAGCTCCTCTGGAGCTCATCACAGACACTGTCTGCTACAGGCTCAACCCTTCATTTCCTGGGGAGATGCCAAAGCCTCCGCAGGGAACATTTCCCTTTGCTCAGGGGAATTTCACACAGGTGCCTTGTAGTGACTCTTTGTGTCTGTGTGCACACAGGAGTGCCTGTGCTCAGGGAAATGTGGCAGATATGCTGCTCCCTGAGGACTTTGGATGCCTTGGATAGCTGAGCCAGTCAGGCCTGGAAGTAAGGTTAAGTCATGTTACCCTGATTCTTAAGATTTTCTAAAGCCTTCTGAGTTTACATTCTGTTGGAGAACCTTCCCACACAATTTCTGTCAACAACATATTGTTTACAATCTTTTATGGGGCTGGACAAACTTGATGTACTAGTGCTTTGTCCAATGTCTTTGGAGAGGTGGCCCATTCACTCTCCAATCCAATGTCACCTTTGGGAAAGTATAAAAGTTGGAGTCAGAGAATAAACTTTTAGCTTTACCTTGCAAATAGCAGGTGGCTCGCGTCGTGCTTTCACGTGTCTTATAGCGACAAAGTCACAAGCTGTAAGCAAAGTTAAATGCTGCTAAGAGTTGTTCTTTTGCTAATTTGTGAAGCTTAATAGAAGTTCTAAGCGAAGTTGAATATTGTTAAGTGTTATTCCACAGCTCTGTTTAGCTTTTAGGCTGTATTCCTTTTATCCTTGCCCTCACTGTCCTTTCGTCACACACACACACACACATTAACATACACACTCACACAAAAACACACAGAGACACACAGACACCGGGACAGTTCTTGACTCCTTTTTGGTTTGATTGCCTGGATTTTGTTTGGTTTTGTTGTTGCTTTGTTTCCTTGCTGTGCCTGAAGTTTCCAGTCAGGAGCAGAGTGACTCTTGCCAAGGAACTCTGTGGTGCTGTCACTTAATATTAAAGCTGTTTTATGCTACTCCCCTGCTGGGGATTTTTATAAGTGCTCTCAAGCCCTCCTTCATAAGAGGGTGAAGGAGCCCTGGCCAAGCTCTGGCCCTGGGGGCACAGGGATGCTGCTAGGGGGTCCCTGTCTCCCTGTTCCAACTGTGACGGCCCTGAGTCCCTGTCCCCGTGTCAGGCTCTGGGCTTGATCTCCTCGAACATCCTCAGGAGGAGGCTGCAGCGCCAGGGGCAGGGGGACCCAGAGGGACACGGGATGCCACTGTGCACCAGCAGCTTTGGACTTCTCTGGGAGGAACTGTGAGTGGGAGCTGGCTTGAAGTGACCTCCCCAGTAAGGTCACAGAGCCCCTGAGATGTCACTCTGCCTCCTGGGATGTCACAGCCCACCCTGGGATCTCAGAAATCCCCCTTGTGATGCCACAGAGCCAGTGCTGCTCTATCACTCTGGGATGTCATACAGTTGCGCTGTGATGGCACAGAAGACTCTGGCATCACAAAGTCAGCCCGTGTCACAATCCTCTAGTGCAAGCGGGAATCATGACAGTTCATTTCCCCACCTCAGAATTAGCAGAAGTAGATAGGCTTATCATGAGAAACTGAATGTGATAAACATGTTAGAAATGAAAGGCTCCAAGTTATTAGTTATTAATTTAATAAAAGTTATTAAGTGTACCAAATATAAGTTTTGAGAAAAATGGAAAAAAGCCACTATAAAAAAAAGTCAGTGTGGAGCCCGGGATTGCCACCAGGTGAGACACAGGTTTGACAGCTGCAGCAGAGGGTCCTCTATGCTTCACACCGACCGTCCTGTCTGACCCATTTTTATACCATTTTCCATGCCTGAGCCAGAGTCCCTTTTCTTCCTTTTTGGAGTGCATGTATTCATGTGGAGTTCTTATCTCTGTGGCAAGTTGAACAATACATGTCCGGAGAGTGATGAACACCTGTGTTTGCAGTCCCGGAATTCGGATTTGAGATGTACCTCCCTGATGGCTCTGACTATCTCGGTCTCGGATATTTATCGTGTATTTATGGTCCGGGTGTTTCTCGGACAACCTTGATGCACGATCCCTCTCTGGGCTGGCCACTTTCCTTCGCTTGTAAATAAAGTCCTCCCTCTCTTGTCCAGGTGGCTTTGACATGGTGTTGCAATCACTGTTCCTGGCTTGTGCAATTTAAAAACTTCTTATAAGAGTATAATTTAACAGCACATAACTATAAAATAGATGACAATTTTATTTGCACGAATTATCCTATAGACATATAACAGTCCTAATGATTCCTTGAGGCCTTGCAGTGTCACAATGTTCTCCATGGTTCCACAGGCCCCACAGTGTCATGTGACTCCTCTGTTCCATGAGTCCTGCAATGTCACAATGGACCTTTGGACCAATGGACCATGGGGCTTTGCAGTGTCACAACGCTCTCCTTTGGCTCCACAGGGTCACAATGGAGCACTGATTACAGGCAGCCTCTCTGTGTTACCCTGGAACTTTGTTTCCATGGGGTCTCGGAGTGTCCCAATGGAGCCTTGGTTGGATGGGGCCTCACAGTGTCACAATGATGCCTGCATTCCACTGAGGCACATGGAGTCACTAGGGTCCCCTTCCTTCCATGAGGCCCAGCAATGTCACAGTGGTGTCCATGAATCCATGAGGACTCACAGTGTCCCAATGGTCACTTCTTCTCACATGGCCCCACAGTGTAACAATGGTCCCTTGGTTCCATGGTTCCTGGTCTGGTGCATTCCCCTCTCCCCTTCTCAGGCCGCCCTGCCAGCTGAGAAATGCTCACTGGGCCTGGGCCTTGGCCAGCAGCCCCTGGGCTCAGCTCCTCTGGAGCTCATCAAAGACACTGTCTGCTCCAGGCTCAACCCTTCATCCCCTGGGGAGATGCCAAAGTCTCCACAGGGAACATTTCCCTTTGCTCAGGGGAATTTCTCACAGGTGCCTTGTAGTGACTCTTTGTGTCTGTGTGCACACAGGAGTGCCTGTGCTCAGGGAAATGTGGCAGAAATGCTGCTCTCTGAGGGCTTTGATTGCCTTGGATAGCTGAGCCAGTCAGGCCTGGAAGTAAGGTTAAGTCATGTTACCCTGATTCTTAAGATTTTCTAAAGCCTTCTGAGTTTCCATTCTGTTGGAGAACCTTCCCACACATTTTCTGTCAACAACATATTGTTTACAATCTTTTATGGGGCTGGACAAACTTGATGTACTAGTGCTTTGTCCAATGTCTTTGGACAGGTGGTCCATTCACTCTCCAATCCAATGTCACCTTTGGGAAAGTATAAAAGTTGGAGTCAGAGAATAAACTTTTCTCTTTACCTTGAAAATAGCAGGTGGCTCGCGTCGTGCTTTCACGTGTCTTATAGCGACAAAGTCACAAGCTGTAAGCAAAGTTAAATGCTGCTAAGAGTTGTTCTTTTGCTAATTTGTGAAGCTTAATAGAAGTTCTAAGCGAAGTTGAATATTGTTAAGTGTTATTCCACAGCTCTGTTTAGCTTTTAGGCTGTATTCCTTTTATCCTTGCCCTCACTGTCCTTTCGTCACACACACACACACACACACACACACCCACACCCACACACACACACACACACACAAACACACAGAGACACACAGACACCGGGACAGTTCTTTACTCCTTTTTGGTTTGATTGCCTGGATTTTGTTTGGTTTTGTTGTTGCTTTGTTTCCTTGGTGTGCCTGAAGTGTCCAGTCAGGAGCAGAGTGACTCTTGCCAAGGAACTCTGTGGTGCTGTCACTTAATATTAAAGCTGTTTTATGCTACTCCCCTGCTGGGGATTTTTAAAGTGCTCTCAAGCCCTCCTTCATAAGAGGGTGAAGGAGCCCTGGCCAAGCTCTGGCCCTGGGGGCACAGGGATGCTGCTAGGGGGTCCCTGTCTCCCTGTTCCAACTGTGACGGCCCTGAGCCCCTGTCCCCGTGTCAGGCTCTGGGCTTGATCTCCTCGAACATCCTCAGGGGGAGGCTGCAGCGCCAGGGGCAGGGGGACCCAGAGGGACACAGGATGCCACCGGGCACGAGCAGCTTTGGACTTCTCTGGGAGGAACTGTGAGTGGAAGCTGGCTTGAAGTGACCTCCCCAGTAAGGTCACAGAGCCCCTGAGATGTCACACTGCCTCCTGGGATGTCACAGCCCACCCTGAGATCTCACAAATCCCCCTTGTGATGTCACAGAGCCAGTGCTGCTCTAGCACTCTGGGATGTCATACAGTTGCGCTGTGATGGCACAGAAGACTCTGGCATCCCAAAGTCAGCCCGTGTCACAATCCTCTAGTGCAAGCGGGAATCATGACAGTTCATTTTCCCCATCTCAGAATTAGCAGAAGTAGATAGGCTTATCATGAGAAACTGAATGTGATGAACATGTTAGAAATGCAAGGCTCCAAGTTATTAATTTTTAATTTAATAAAAGTTATTAAGTGTACCAAATATAAACTTTGAGAAAAATGAAAAAAAGACACTATAAAAAAAAGTCAATGTGGAGCCCGGGATTGCCACCGGGTGAGACACAGGTTTGACAGCTGCAGCAGAGGGTCCTCTATGCTTCACACCGACCGTCCTGTCTGACCCATTTTTATACGATTTTCCTTGCCTGAGCCAGAGTCCCCTTTCTTCCTTTTCAAAGTGCACGTATTCATGTGGAGTTCTTTTCTCTGTGGCAAGTTGAACAATACAGGTCCGGAGAGTGATGAACACCTGTGTTTGCAGTCCCGGAATTCGGATTTGAGATGTACCTCCCTGATGGCTCTGACTATCTCGGTCTCGGATATTTATCGTGTATTTATCGTCCGGGTGTTTCTCGGACAACCTTGATGCATGATCCCTCTCTGGGCTGGCCACTTTCGTTCGCTTGTAAATAAAGTCCTCCCTCTCTCGTCCAGGTGGCTTTGACATGGTGTTGCAGTCGCAGTTGCTGGCTTGTGCGATTTAAAAACTTCCTATAAGAGTATAATTTAACAGCACATAACTATAAAATAGATGACAATTTTATTTGCACGAATTATCCTATAGACATATAACAGTCCTAATGATTCCTTGAGGCCTTGCAGTGTCACAATGTTCTCCATGGTTCCACAGGCCCCACAGTGTCATGTGACTCCTCTGTTCCATGAGTCCTGCAATGTCACAATGGACCTTTGGACCAATGGACCATGGGGCTTTGCAGTGTCACAACGCTCTCCTTTGGCTCCACAGGGTCACAATGGAGCACTGATTACAGGCAGCCTCTCTGTGTTACCCTGGAGCTTTGTTTCCGTGGGGTCTCGCAGTGTCCCAATGGAGCCTTGGTTGGATGGGGCCTCACAGTGTCACAATGATGCCTACATTCCACTGAGGCACACGGCGTCACTAGGGTCCCCTTGCTTCCATGAGGCCCAGCAATGTCACAGTGGTGTCCATGAATCCATGAGGACTCACAGTATCCCAATGGTCTCTTGATCTCACATGGTCCCACAGTGTCCCAATGGTCCCTTGGTCTCACAAGGCCCCACAGTGTCCCAATGGTCACTTCTTCTCACATGGCCCCACAGTGTAACAATGGTCCCTTGGTTCCATGGTTCCTGGTCTGGTGCATTCCCCTCTCCCCTTCTCAGGCCGCCCTGCCAGCTGAGAAATGCTCACTGGGCCTGGGCCTTGGCCAGCAGCCCCTGGGCTCAGCTCCTCTGGAGCTCATCACAGACACTGTCTGCTCCAGGCTCAACCCTTCATCCCCTGGGGAGATGCCAAAGCCTCCACAGGGAACATTTCCCTTTGCTCAGGGGAATTTCTCACAGGTGCCTTGTAGTGACTCTTTGTGTCTGTGTGCACACAGGAGTGCCTGTGCTCAGGGAAATGTGGCAGAAATGCTGCTCTCTGAGGGCTTTGATTGCCTTGGATAGCTGAGCCAGTCAGGCCTGGAAGTAAGATTAAGTCATGTCACCCTGATTCTTAAGATTTTCTAAAGCCTTCTGAGTTTCCATTCTGTTGGAGAACCTTCCCACACATTTTCTGTCAACAACATATTGTTTACAATCTTTTATGGGGCTGGACAAACTTGATGTACTAGTGCTTTGTCCAATGTCTTTGGACAGGTGGTCCATTCACTCTCCAATCCAATGTCACCTTTGGGAAAGTATAAAAGTTGGAGTCAGAGAATAAACTTTTCTCTTTACCTTGAAAATAGCAGGTGGCTCGCGTCGTGCTTTCACGTGTCTTATAGCGACAAAGTCACAAGCTGTAAGCAAAGTTAAATGCTGCTAAGAGTTGTTCTTTTGCTAATTTGTGAAGCTTAATAGAAGTTCTAAGCGAAGTTGAATATTGTTAAGTGTTATTCCACAGCTCTGTTTAGCTTTTAGGCTGTATTCCTTTTATCCTTGCCCTCACTGTCCTTTCGTCACACACACACACACACACACACACACACACACACCCACACACACACACACACACACAAACACACAGAGACACACAGACACCGGGACAGTTCTTGACTCCTTTTTGGTTTGATTGCCTGGATTTTGTTTGGTTTTGTTGTTGCTTTGTTTCCTTGGTGTGCCTGAAGTGTCCAGTCAGGAGCAGAGTGACTCTTGCCAAGGAACTCTGTGGTGCTGTCACTTAATATTAAAGCTGTTTTATGCTACTCCCCTGCTGGGGATTTTTAAAGTGCTCTCAAGCCCTCCTTCATAAGAGGGTGAAGGAGCCCTGGCCAAGCTCTGGCCCTGGGGGCACAGGGATGCTGCTAGGGGGTCCCTGTCTCCCTGTTCCAACTGTGACGGCCCTGAGCCCCTGTCCCCGTGTCAGGCTCTGGGCCTGATCTCCTCGAACATCCTCAGCGGGAGGCTGCAGCGCCAGGGGCAGGGGGACCCAGAGGGACACGGGATGCCACCGGGCACGAGCAGCTTTGGACTTCTCTGGGAGGAACTGTGAGTGGGAGCTGGCTTGAAGTGACCTCCCCAGTAAGGTCACAGAGCCCCTGAGATGTCACACTGCCTCCTGGGATGTCACAGCCCACCCTGAGATCTCACAAATCCCCCTTGTGATGTCACAGAGCCAGTGCTGCTCTCGCACTCTGGGATGTCATACAGTTGCGCTGTGATGGCACAGAAGACTCTGGCATCACAAAGTCAGCCCGTGTCACAATCCTCTAGTGCAAGCGGGAATCATGACAGTTCATTTTCCCCATCTCAGAATTAGCAGAAGTAGATAGGCTTATCATGAGAAACTGAATGTGATGAACATGTTAGAAATGCAAGGCTCCAAGTTATTAATTTTTAATTTAATAAAAGTTATTAAGTGTACCAAATATAAACTTTGAGAAAAATGAAAAAAAGCCACTATAAAAAAAAGTCAATGTGGAGCCCGGGATTGCCACCGGGTGAGACACAGGTTTGACAGCTGCAGCAGAGGGTCCTCTATGCTTCACACCGACCGTCCTGTCTGACCCATTTTTATACGATTTTCCTTGCCTGAGCCAGAGTCCCCTTTCTTCCTTTTCAAAGTGCATGTATTCATGTGGAGTTCTTTTCTCTGTGGCAAGTTGAACAATACGTGTCCGGAGAGTGATGAACACCTGTGTTTGCAGTCCCGGAATTCGGATTTGAGATGTACCTCCCTGATGGCTCTGACTATCTCGGTCTCGGATATTTATCGTGTATTTATCGTCCGGGTGTTTCTCGGACAACCTTGATGCATGATCCCTCTCTGGGCTGGCCACTTTCGTTCGCTTGTAAATAAAGTCCTCCCTCTCTCGTCCAGGTGGCTTTGACATGGTGTTGCAGTCGCAGTTGCTGGCTTGTGCGATTTAAAAACTTCCTATAAGAGTATAATTTAACAGCACATAACTATAAAAGAGACGACAATTTTATTTGCACGAATTATCCTATAGACATATAACAGTCCTAATGATTCCTTGAGGCCTTGCAGTGTCACAATGTTCTCCATGGTTCCACAGGCCCCACAGTGTCATGTGACTCCTCTGTTCCATGAGTCCTGCAATGTCACAATGGACCTTTGGACCAATGGACCATGGGGCTTTGCAGTGTCACAACGCTCTCCTTTGGCTCCACAGGGTCACAATGGAGCACTGATTACAGGCAGCCTCTCTGTGTTACCCTGGAGCTTTGTTTCCGTGGGGTCTCGCAGTGTCCCAATGGAGCCTTGGTTGGATGGGGCCTCACAGTGTCACAATGATGCCTACATTCCACTGAGGCACACGGCGTCACCAGGGTCCCCTTGCTTCCATGAGGCCCAGCAATGTCACAGTGGTGTCCATGAATCCATGAGGACTCACAGTGTCCCAATGGTCTCTTGATCTCACATGGTCCCACAGTGTCCCAATGGTCCCTTGGTCTCACAAGGCCCCACAGTGTCCCAATGGTCTCTTATTCTCACATGGCCCCACAGTGTAACAATGGTCCCTTGGTTCCATGGTTCCTGGTCTGGTGCATTCCCCTCTCCCCTTCTCAGGCCGCCCTGCCAGCTGAGAAATGCTCACTGAGCCTGGGCCTTGGCCAGCAGCCCCTGGGCTCAGCTCCTCTGGAGCTCATCACAGACACTGTCTGCTACAGGCTCAACCCTTCATTTCCTGGGGAGATGCCAAAGCCTCCGCAGGGAACATTTCCCTTTGCTCAGGGGAATTTCACACAGGTGCCTTGTAGTGACTCTTTGTGTCTGTGTGCACACAGGAGTGCCTGTGCTCAGGGAAATGTGGCAGATATGCTGCTCCCTGAGGACTTTGGATGCCTTGGATAGCTGAGCCAGTCAGGCCTGGAAGTAAGGTTAAGTCATGTTACCCTGATTCTTAAGATTTTCTAAAGCCTTCTGAGTTTACATTCTGTTGGAGAACCTTCCCACACAATTTCTGTCAACAACATATTGTTTACAATCTTTTATGGGGCTGGACAAACTTGATGTACTAGTGCTTTGTCCAATGTCTTTGGAGAGGTGGCCCATTCACTCTCCAATCCAATGTCACCTTTGGGAAAGTATAAAAGTTGGAGTCAGAGAATAAACTTTTAGCTTTACCTTGCAAATAGCAGGTGGCTCGCGTCGTGCTTTCACGTGTCTTATAGCGACAAAGTCACAAGCTGTAAGCAAAGTTAAATGCTGCTAAGAGTTGTTCTTTTGCTAATTTGTGAAGCTTAATAGAAGTTCTAAGCGAAGTTGAATATTGTTAAGTGTTATTCCACAGCTCTGTTTAGCTTTTAGGCTGTATTCCTTTTATCCTTGCCCTCACTGTCCTTTCGTCACACACACACACACACATTAACATACACACTCACACAAAAACACACAGAGACACACAGACACCGGGACAGTTCTTGACTCCTTTTTGGTTTGATTGCCTGGATTTTGTTTGGTTTTGTTGTTGCTTTGTTTCCTTGCTGTGCCTGAAGTTTCCAGTCAGGAGCAGAGTGACTCTTGCCAAGGAACTCTGTGGTGCTGTCACTTAATATTAAAGCTGTTTTATGCTACTCCCCTGCTGGGTATTTTTAAAGTGCTCTCAAGCCCTCCTTCATAAGAGGGTGAAGGAGCCCTGGCCAAGCTCTGGCCCTGGGGGCACAGGGATGCTGCTAGGGGGTCCCTGTCTCCCTGTTCCAACTGTGACGGCCCTGAGCCCCTGTCCCCGTGTCAGGCTCTGGGCCTGATCTCCTCGAACATCCTCAGCGGGAGGCTGCAGCGCCAGGGGCAGGGGGACCCAGAGGGACACGGGATGCCACCGGGCACGAGCAGCTTTGGACTTCTCTGGGAGGAACTGTGAGTGGGAGCTGGCTTGAAGTGACCTCCCCAGTAAGGTCACAGAGCCCCTGAGATGTCACACTGCCTCCTGGGATGTCACAGCCCACCCTGAGATCTCACAAATCCCCCTTGTGATGTCACAGAGCCAGTGCTGCTCTCGCACTCTGGGATGTCATACAGTTGCGCTGTGATGGCACAGAAGACTCTGGCATCACAAAGTCAGCCCGTGTCACAATCCTCTAGTGCAAGCGGGAATCATGACAGTTCATTTTCCCCATCTCAGAATTAGCAGAAGTAGATAGGCTTATCATGAGAAACTGAATGTGATGAACATGTTAGAAATGCAAGGCTCCAAGTTATTAATTTTTAATTTAATAAAAGTTATTAAGTGTACCAAATATAAACTTTGAGAAAAATGAAAAAAAGCCACTATAAAAAAAAGTCAATGTGGAGCCCGGGATTGCCACCGGGTGAGACACAGGTTTGACAGCTGCAGCAGAGGGTCCTCTATGCTTCACACCGACCGTCCTGTCTGACCCATTTTTATACGATTTTCCTTGCCTGAGCCAGAGTCCCCTTTCTTCCTTTTCAAAGTGCATGTATTCATGTGGAGTTCTTTTCTCTGTGGCAAGTTGAACAATACGTGTCCGGAGAGTGATGAACACCTGTGTTTGCAGTCCCGGAATTCGGATTTGAGATGTACCTCCCTGATGGCTCTGACTATCTCGGTCTCGGATATTTATCGTGTATTTATGGTCCGGGTGTTTCTCGGACAACCTTGATGCATGATCCCTCTCTGGGCTGGCCACTTTCGTTCGCTTGTAAATAAAGTCCTCCCTCTCTCGTCCAGGTGGCTTTGACATGGTGTTGCAGTCGCAGTTGCTGGCTTGTGCGATTTAAAAACTTCCTATAAGAGTATAATTTAACAGCACATAACTATAAAAGAGACGACAATTTTATTTGCACGAATTATCCTATAGACATATAACAGTCCTAATGATTCCTTGAGGCCTTGCAGTGTCACAATGTTCTCCATGGTTCCACAGGCCCCACAGTGTCATGTGACTCCTCTGTTCCATGAGTCCTGCAATGTCACAATGGACCTTTGGACCAATGGACCATGGGGCTTTGCAGTGTCACAACGCTCTCCTTTGGCTCCACAGGGTCACAATGGAGCACTGATTACAGGCAGCCTCTCTGTGTTACCCTGGAGCTTTGTTTCCGTGGGGTCTCGCAGTGTCCCAATGGAGCCTTGGTTGGATGGGGCCTCACAGTGTCACAATGATGCCTACATTCCACTGAGGCACACGGCGTCACCAGGGTCCCCTTGCTTCCATGAGGCCCAGCAATGTCACAGTGGTGTCCATGAATCCATGAGGACTCACAGTGTCCCAATGGTCTCTTGATCTCACATGGTCCCACAGTGTCCCAATGGTCCCTTGGTCTCACAAGGCCCCACAGTGTCCCAATGGTCACTTCTTCTCACATGGCCCCACAGTGTAACAATGGTCCCTTGGTTCCATGGTTCCTGGTCTGGTGCATTCCCCTCTCCCCTTCTCAGGCCGCCCTGCCAGCTGAGAAATGCTCACTGGGCCTGGGCCTTGGCCAGCAGCCCCTGGGCTCAGCTCCTCTGGAGCTCATCACAGACACTGTCTGCTACAGGCTCAACCCTTCATTTCCTGGGGAGATGCCAAAGCCTCCGCAGGGAACATTTCCCTTTGCTCAGGGGAATTTCACACAGGTGCCTTGTAGTGACTCTTTGTGTCTGTGTGCACACAGGAGTGCCTGTGCTCAGGGAAATGTGGCAGATATGCTGCTCCCTGAGGACTTTGGATGCCTTGGATAGCTGAGCCAGTCAGGCCTGGAAGTAAGGTTAAGTCATGTTACCCTGATTCTTAAGATTTTCTAAAGCCTTCTGAGTTTCCATTCTGTTGGAGAACCTTCCCACACAATTTCTGTCAACAACATATTGTTTACAATCTTTTATGGGGCTGGACAAACTTGATGTACTAGTGCTTTGTCCAATGTCTTTGGAGAGGTGGCCCATTCACTCTCCAATCCAATGTCACCTTTGGGAAAGTATAAAAGTTGGAGTCAGAGAATAAACTTTTAGCTTTACCTTGCAAATAGCAGGTGGCTCGCGTCGTGCTTTCACGTGTCTTATAGCGACAAAGTCACAAGCTGTAAGCAAAGTTAAATGCTGCTAAGAGTTGTTCTTTTGCTAATTTGTGAAGCTTAATAGAAGTTCTAAGCGAAGTTGAATATTGTTAAGTGTTATTCCACAGCTCTGTTTAGCTTTTAGGCTGTATTCCTTTTATCCTTGCCCTCACTGTCCTTTCGTCACACACATACACACACATTAACATACACACTCACACAAAAACACACAGAGACACACAGACACCGGGACAGTTCTTGACTCCTTTTTGGTTTGATTGCCTGGATTTTGTTTGGTTTTGTTGTTGCTTTGTTTCCTTGCTGTGCCTGAAGTTTCCAGTCAGGAGCAGAGTGACTCTTGCCAAGGAACTCTGTGGTGCTGTCACTTAATATTAAAGCTGTTTTATGCTACTCCCCTGCTGGGGATTTTTATAAGTGCTCTCAAGCCCTCCTTCATAAGAGGGTGAAGGAGCCCTGGCCAAGCTCTGGCCCTGGGGGCACAGGGATGCTGCTAGGGGGTCCCTGTCTCCCTGTTCCAACTGTGACGGCCCTGAGTCCCTGTCCCCGTGTCAGGCTCTGGGCTTGATCTCCTCGAACATCCTCAGGAGGAGGCTGCAGCGCCAGGGGCAGGGGGACCCAGAGGGACACGGGATGCCACTGTGCACCAGCAGCTTTGGACTTCTCTGGGAGGAACTGTGAGTGGGAGCTGGCTTGAAGTGACCTCCCCAGTAAGGTCACAGAGCCCCTGAGATGTCACTCTGCCTCCTGGGATGTCACAGCCCACCCTGGGATCTCAGAAATCCCCCTTGTGATGCCACAGAGCCAGTGCTGCTCTATCACTCTGGGATGTCATACAGTTGCGCTGTGATGGCACAGAAGACTCTGGCATCACAAAGTCAGCCCGTGTCACAATCCTCTAGTGCAAGCGGGAATCATGACAGTTCATTTCCCCACCTCAGAATTAGCAGAAGTAGATAGGCTTATCATGAGAAACTGAATGTGATAAACATGTTAGAAATGAAAGGCTCCAAGTTATTAGTTATTAATTTAATAAAAGTTATTAAGTGTACCAAATATAAGTTTTGAGAAAAATGGAAAAAAGCCACTATAAAAAAAAGTCAGTGTGGAGCCCGGGATTGCCACCAGGTGAGACACAGGTTTGACAGCTGCAGCAGAGGGTCCTCTATGCTTCACACCGACCGTCCTGTCTGACCCATTTTTATACCATTTTCCATGCCTGAGCCAGAGTCCCTTTTCTTCCTTTTTGGAGTGCATGTATTCATGTGGAGTTCTTTTCTCTGTGGCAAGTTGAACAATACATGTCCGGAGAGTGATGAACACCTGTGTTTGCAGTCCCGGAATTCGGATTTGAGATGTACCTCCCTGATGGCTCTGACTATCTCGGTCTCGGATATTTATCGTGTATTTATCGTCCGGGTGTTTCTCGGACAACCTTGATGCATGATCCCTCTCTGGGCTGGCCACTTTCGTTCGCTTGTAAATAAAGTCCTCCCTCTCTCGTCCAGGTGGCTTTGACATGGTGTTGCAGTCGCAGTTGCTGGCTTGTGCGATTTAAAAACTTCCTATAAGAGTATAATTTAACAGCACATAACTATAAAATAGATGACAATTTTATTTGCACGAATTATCCTATAGACATATAACAGTCCTAATGATTCCTTGAGGCCTTGCAGTGTCACAATGTTCTCCATGGTTCCACAGGCCCCACAGTGTCATGTGACTCCTCTGTTCCATGAGTCCTGCAATGTCACAATGGACCTTTGGACCAATGGACCATGGGGCTTTGCAGTGTCACAACGCTCTCCTTTGGCTCCACAGGGTCACAATGGAGCACTGATTACAGGCAGCCTCTCTGTGTTACCCTGGAGCTTTGTTTCCGTGGGGTCTCGCAGTGTCCCAATGGAGCCTTGGTTGGATGGGGCCTCACAGTGTCACAATGATGCCTACATTCCACTGAGGCACACGGCGTCACTAGGGTCCCCTTGCTTCCATGAGGCCCAGCAATGTCACAGTGGTGTCCATGAATCCATGAGGACTCACAGTATCCCAATGGTCTCTTGATCTCACATGGTCCCACAGTGTCCCAATGGTCCCTTGGTCTCACAAGGCCCCACAGTGTCCCAATGGTCACTTCTTCTCACATGGCCCCACAGTGTAACAATGGTCCCTTGGTTCCATGGTTCCTGGTCTGGTGCATTCCCCTCTCCCCTTCTCAGGCCGCCCTGCCAGCTGAGAAATGCTCACTGGGCCTGGGCCTTGGCCAGCAGCCCCTGGGCTCAGCTCCTCTGGAGCTCATCACAGACACTGTCTGCTCCAGGCTCAACCCTTCATCCCCTGGGGAGATGCCAAAGCCTCCACAGGGAACATTTCCCTTTGCTCAGGGGAATTTCTCACAGGTGCCTTGTAGTGACTCTTTGTGTCTGTGTGCACACAGGAGTGCCTGTGCTCAGGGAAATGTGGCAGAAATGCTGCTCTCTGAGGGCTTTGATTGCCTTGGATAGCTGAGCCAGTCAGGCCTGGAAGTAAGATTAAGTCATGTCACCCTGATTCTTAAGATTTTCTAAAGCCTTCTGAGTTTCCATTCTGTTGGAGAACCTTCCCACACATTTTCTGTCAACAACATATTGTTTACAATCTTTTATGGGGCTGGACAAACTTGATGTACTAGTGCTTTGTCCAATGTCTTTGGACAGGTGGTCCATTCACTCTCCAATCCAATGTCACCTTTGGGAAAGTATAAAAGTTGGAGTCAGAGAATAAACTTTTCTCTTTACCTTGAAAATAGCAGGTGGCTCGCGTCGTGCTTTCACGTGTCTTATAGCGACAAAGTCACAAGCTGTAAGCAAAGTTAAATGCTGCTAAGAGTTGTTCTTTTGCTAATTTGTGAAGCTTAATAGAAGTTCTAAGCGAAGTTGAATATTGTTAAGTGTTATTCCACAGCTCTGTTTAGCTTTTAGGCTGTATTCCTTTTATCCTTGCCCTCACTGTCCTTTCGTCACACACACACACACACACACACACACACACACACCCACACACACACACACACACACAAACACACAGAGACACACAGACACCGGGACAGTTCTTGACTCCTTTTTGGTTTGATTGCCTGGATTTTGTTTGGTTTTGTTGTTGCTTTGTTTCCTTGGTGTGCCTGAAGTGTCCAGTCAGGAGCAGAGTGACTCTTGCCAAGGAACTCTGTGGTGCTGTCACTTAATATTAAAGCTGTTTTATGCTACTCCCCTGCTGGGGATTTTTAAAGTGCTCTCAAGCCCTCCTTCATAAGAGGGTGAAGGAGCCCTGGCCAAGCTCTGGCCCTGGGGGCACAGGGATGCTGCTAGGGGGTCCCTGTCTCCCTGTTCCAACTGTGACGGCCCTGAGCCCCTGTCCCCGTGTCAGGCTCTGGGCCTGATCTCCTCGAACATCCTCAGCGGGAGGCTGCAGCGCCAGGGGCAGGGGGACCCAGAGGGACACGGGATGCCACCGGGCACGAGCAGCTTTGGACTTCTCTGGGAGGAACTGTGAGTGGGAGCTGGCTTGAAGTGACCTCCCCAGTAAGGTCACAGAGCCCCTGAGATGTCACACTGCCTCCTGGGATGTCACAGCCCACCCTGAGATCTCACAAATCCCCCTTGTGATGTCACAGAGCCAGTGCTGCTCTCGCACTCTGGGATGTCATACAGTTGCGCTGTGATGGCACAGAAGACTCTGGCATCACAAAGTCAGCCCGTGTCACAATCCTCTAGTGCAAGCGGGAATCATGACAGTTCATTTTCCCCATCTCAGAATTAGCAGAAGTAGATAGGCTTATCATGAGAAACTGAATGTGATGAACATGTTAGAAATGCAAGGCTCCAAGTTATTAATTTTTAATTTAATAAAAGTTATTAAGTGTACCAAATATAAACTTTGAGAAAAATGAAAAAAAGCCACTATAAAAAAAAGTCAATGTGGAGCCCGGGATTGCCACCGGGTGAGACACAGGTTTGACAGCTGCAGCAGAGGGTCCTCTATGCTTCACACCGACCGTCCTGTCTGACCCATTTTTATACGATTTTCCTTGCCTGAGCCAGAGTCCCCTTTCTTCCTTTTCAAAGTGCATGTATTCATGTGGAGTTCTTTTCTCTGTGGCAAGTTGAACAATACGTGTCCGGAGAGTGATGAACACCTGTGTTTGCAGTCCCGGAATTCGGATTTGAGATGTACCTCCCTGATGGCTCTGACTATCTCGGTCTCGGATATTTATCGTGTATTTATCGTCCGGGTGTTTCTCGGACAACCTTGATGCATGATCCCTCTCTGGGCTGGCCACTTTCGTTCGCTTGTAAATAAAGTCCTCCCTCTCTCGTCCAGGTGGCTTTGACATGGTGTTGCAGTCGCAGTTGCTGGCTTGTGCGATTTAAAAACTTCCTATAAGAGTATAATTTAACAGCACATAACTATAAAAGAGACGACAATTTTATTTGCACGAATTATCCTATAGACATATAACAGTCCTAATGATTCCTTGAGGCCTTGCAGTGTCACAATGTTCTCCATGGTTCCACAGGCCCCACAGTGTCATGTGACTCCTCTGTTCCATGAGTCCTGCAATGTCACAATGGACCTTTGGACCAATGGACCATGGGGCTTTGCAGTGTCACAACGCTCTCCTTTGGCTCCACAGGGTCACAATGGAGCACTGATTACAGGCAGCCTCTCTGTGTTACCCTGGAGCTTTGTTTCCGTGGGGTCTCGCAGTGTCCCAATGGAGCCTTGGTTGGATGGGGCCTCACAGTGTCACAATGATGCCTACATTCCACTGAGGCACACGGCGTCACCAGGGTCCCCTTGCTTCCATGAGGCCCAGCAATGTCACAGTGGTGTCCATGAATCCATGAGGACTCACAGTGTCCCAATGGTCTCTTGATCTCACATGGTCCCACAGTGTCCCAATGGTCCCTTGGTCTCACAAGGCCCCACAGTGTCCCAATGGTCTCTTATTCTCACATGGCCCCACAGTGTAACAATGGTCCCTTGGTTCCATGGTTCCTGGTCTGGTGCATTCCCCTCTCCCCTTCTCAGGCCGCCCTGCCAGCTGAGAAATGCTCACTGAGCCTGGGCCTTGGCCAGCAGCCCCTGGGCTCAGCTCCTCTGGAGCTCATCACAGACACTGTCTGCTACAGGCTCAACCCTTCATTTCCTGGGGAGATGCCAAAGCCTCCGCAGGGAACATTTCCCTTTGCTCAGGGGAATTTCACACAGGTGCCTTGTAGTGACTCTTTGTGTCTGTGTGCACACAGGAGTGCCTGTGCTCAGGGAAATGTGGCAGATATGCTGCTCCCTGAGGACTTTGGATGCCTTGGATAGCTGAGCCAGTCAGGCCTGGAAGTAAGGTTAAGTCATGTTACCCTGATTCTTAAGATTTTCTAAAGCCTTCTGAGTTTACATTCTGTTGGAGAACCTTCCCACACAATTTCTGTCAACAACATATTGTTTACAATCTTTTATGGGGCTGGACAAACTTGATGTACTAGTGCTTTGTCCAATGTCTTTGGAGAGGTGGCCCATTCACTCTCCAATCCAATGTCACCTTTGGGAAAGTATAAAAGTTGGAGTCAGAGAATAAACTTTTAGCTTTACCTTGCAAATAGCAGGTGGCTCGCGTCGTGCTTTCACGTGTCTTATAGCGACAAAGTCACAAGCTGTAAGCAAAGTTAAATGCTGCTAAGAGTTGTTCTTTTGCTAATTTGTGAAGCTTAATAGAAGTTCTAAGCGAAGTTGAATATTGTTAAGTGTTATTCCACAGCTCTGTTTAGCTTTTAGGCTGTATTCCTTTTATCCTTGCCCTCACTGTCCTTTCGTCACACACACACACACACATTAACATACACACTCACACAAAAACACACAGAGACACACAGACACCGGGACAGTTCTTGACTCCTTTTTGGTTTGATTGCCTGGATTTTGTTTGGTTTTGTTGTTGCTTTGTTTCCTTGCTGTGCCTGAAGTTTCCAGTCAGGAGCAGAGTGACTCTTGCCAAGGAACTCTGTGGTGCTGTCACTTAATATTAAAGCTGTTTTATGCTACTCCCCTGCTGGGTATTTTTAAAGTGCTCTCAAGCCCTCCTTCATAAGAGGGTGAAGGAGCCCTGGCCAAGCTCTGGCCCTGGGGGCACAGGGATGCTGCTAGGGGGTCCCTGTCTCCCTGTTCCAACTGTGACGGCCCTGAGCCCCTGTCCCCGTGTCAGGCTCTGGGCCTGATCTCCTCGAACATCCTCAGCGGGAGGCTGCAGCGCCAGGGGCAGGGGGACCCAGAGGGACACGGGATGCCACCGGGCACGAGCAGCTTTGGACTTCTCTGGGAGGAACTGTGAGTGGGAGCTGGCTTGAAGTGACCTCCCCAGTAAGGTCACAGAGCCCCTGAGATGTCACACTGCCTCCTGGGATGTCACAGCCCACCCTGAGATCTCACAAATCCCCCTTGTGATGTCACAGAGCCAGTGCTGCTCTCGCACTCTGGGATGTCATACAGTTGCGCTGTGATGGCACAGAAGACTCTGGCATCACAAAGTCAGCCCGTGTCACAATCCTCTAGTGCAAGCGGGAATCATGACAGTTCATTTTCCCCATCTCAGAATTAGCAGAAGTAGATAGGCTTATCATGAGAAACTGAATGTGATGAACATGTTAGAAATGCAAGGCTCCAAGTTATTAATTTTTAATTTAATAAAAGTTATTAAGTGTACCAAATATAAACTTTGAGAAAAATGAAAAAAAGCCACTATAAAAAAAAGTCAATGTGGAGCCCGGGATTGCCACCGGGTGAGACACAGGTTTGACAGCTGCAGCAGAGGGTCCTCTATGCTTCACACCGACCGTCCTGTCTGACCCATTTTTATACGATTTTCCTTGCCTGAGCCAGAGTCCCCTTTCTTCCTTTTCAAAGTGCATGTATTCATGTGGAGTTCTTTTCTCTGTGGCAAGTTGAACAATACGTGTCCGGAGAGTGATGAACACCTGTGTTTGCAGTCCCGGAATTCGGATTTGAGATGTACCTCCCTGATGGCTCTGACTATCTCGGTCTCGGATATTTATCGTGTATTTATGGTCCGGGTGTTTCTCGGACAACCTTGATGCATGATCCCTCTCTGGGCTGGCCACTTTCGTTCGCTTGTAAATAAAGTCCTCCCTCTCTCGTCCAGGTGGCTTTGACATGGTGTTGCAGTCGCAGTTGCTGGCTTGTGCGATTTAAAAACTTCCTATAAGAGTATAATTTAACAGCACATAACTATAAAAGAGACGACAATTTTATTTGCACGAATTATCCTATAGACATATAACAGTCCTAATGATTCCTTGAGGCCTTGCAGTGTCACAATGTTCTCCATGGTTCCACAGGCCCCACAGTGTCATGTGACTCCTCTGTTCCATGAGTCCTGCAATGTCACAATGGACCTTTGGACCAATGGACCATGGGGCTTTGCAGTGTCACAACGCTCTCCTTTGGCTCCACAGGGTCACAATGGAGCACTGATTACAGGCAGCCTCTCTGTGTTACCCTGGAGCTTTGTTTCCGTGGGGTCTCGCAGTGTCCCAATGGAGCCTTGGTTGGATGGGGCCTCACAGTGTCACAATGATGCCTACATTCCACTGAGGCACACGGCGTCACCAGGGTCCCCTTGCTTCCATGAGGCCCAGCAATGTCACAGTGGTGTCCATGAATCCATGAGGACTCACAGTGTCCCAATGGTCTCTTGATCTCACATGGTCCCACAGTGTCCCAATGGTCCCTTGGTCTCACAAGGCCCCACAGTGTCCCAATGGTCACTTCTTCTCACATGGCCCCACAGTGTAACAATGGTCCCTTGGTTCCATGGTTCCTGGTCTGGTGCATTCCCCTCTCCCCTTCTCAGGCCGCCCTGCCAGCTGAGAAATGCTCACTGGGCCTGGGCCTTGGCCAGCAGCCCCTGGGCTCAGCTCCTCTGGAGCTCATCACAGACACTGTCTGCTACAGGCTCAACCCTTCATTTCCTGGGGAGATGCCAAAGCCTCCGCAGGGAACATTTCCCTTTGCTCAGGGGAATTTCACACAGGTGCCTTGTAGTGACTCTTTGTGTCTGTGTGCACACAGGAGTGCCTGTGCTCAGGGAAATGTGGCAGATATGCTGCTCCCTGAGGACTTTGGATGCCTTGGATAGCTGAGCCAGTCAGGCCTGGAAGTAAGGTTAAGTCATGTTACCCTGATTCTTAAGATTTTCTAAAGCCTTCTGAGTTTACATTCTGTTGGAGAACCTTCCCACACAATTTCTGTCAACAACATATTGTTTACAATCTTTTATGGGGCTGGACAAACTTGATGTACTAGTGCTTTGTCCAATGTCTTTGGAGAGGTGGCCCATTCACTCTCCAATCCAATGTCACCTTTGGGAAAGTATAAAAGTTGGAGTCAGAGAATAAACTTTTAGCTTTACCTTGCAAATAGCAGGTGGCTCGCGTCGTGCTTTCACGTGTCTTATAGCGACAAAGTCACAAGCTGTAAGCAAAGTTAAATGCTGCTAAGAGTTGTTCTTTTGCTAATTTGTGAAGCTTAATAGAAGTTCTAAGCGAAGTTGAATATTGTTAAGTGTTATTCCACAGCTCTGTTTAGCTTTTAGGCTGTATTCCTTTTATCCTTGCCCTCACTGTCCTTTCGTCACACACATACACACACATTAACATACACACTCACACAAAAACACACAGAGACACACAGACACCGGGACAGTTCTTGACTCCTTTTTGGTTTGATTGCCTGGATTTTGTTTGGTTTTGTTGTTGCTTTGTTTCCTTGCTGTGCCTGAAGTTTCCAGTCAGGAGCAGAGTGACTCTTGCCAAGGAACTCTGTGGTGCTGTCACTTAATATTAAAGCTGTTTTATGCTACTCCCCTGCTGGGGATTTTTATAAGTGCTCTCAAGCCCTCCTTCATAAGAGGGTGAAGGAGCCCTGGCCAAGCTCTGGCCCTGGGGGCACAGGGATGCTGCTAGGGGGTCCCTGTCTCCCTGTTCCAACTGTGACGGCCCTGAGTCCCTGTCCCCGTGTCAGGCTCTGGGCTTGATCTCCTCGAACATCCTCAGGAGGAGGCTGCAGCGCCAGGGGCAGGGGGACCCAGAGGGACACGGGATGCCACTGTGCACCAGCAGCTTTGGACTTCTCTGGGAGGAACTGTGAGTGGGAGCTGGCTTGAAGTGACCTCCCCAGTAAGGTCACAGAGCCCCTGAGATGTCACTCTGCCTCCTGGGATGTCACAGCCCACCCTGGGATCTCAGAAATCCCCCTTGTGATGCCACAGAGCCAGTGCTGCTCTATCACTCTGGGATGTCATACAGTTGCGCTGTGATGGCACAGAAGACTCTGGCATCACAAAGTCAGCCCGTGTCACAATCCTCTAGTGCAAGCGGGAATCATGACAGTTCATTTCCCCACCTCAGAATTAGCAGAAGTAGATAGGCTTATCATGAGAAACTGAATGTGATAAACATGTTAGAAATGAAAGGCTCCAAGTTATTAGTTATTAATTTAATAAAAGTTATTAAGTGTACCAAATATAAGTTTTGAGAAAAATGGAAAAAAGCCACTATAAAAAAAAGTCAGTGTGGAGCCCGGGATTGCCACCAGGTGAGACACAGGTTTGACAGCTGCAGCAGAGGGTCCTCTATGCTTCACACCGACCGTCCTGTCTGACCCATTTTTATACCATTTTCCATGCCTGAGCCAGAGTCCCTTTTCTTCCTTTTTGGAGTGCATGTATTCATGTGGAGTTCTTTTCTCTGTGGCAAGTTGAACAATACATGTCCGGAGAGTGATGAACACCTGTGTTTGCAGTCCCGGAATTCGGATTTGAGATGTACCTCCCTGATGGCTCTGACTATCTCGGTCTCGGATATTTATCGTGTATTTATGGTCCGGGTGTTTCTCGGACAACCTTGATGCACGATCCCTCTCTGGGCTGGCCACTTTCCTTCGCTTGTAAATAAAGTCCTCCCTCTCTTGTCCAGGTGGCTTTGACATGGTGTTGCAATCACTGTTCCTGGCTTGTGCAATTTAAAAACTTCTTATAAGAGTATAATTTAACAGCACATAACTATAAAATAGATGACAATTTTATTTGCACGAATTATCCTATAGACATATAACAGTCCTAATGATTCCTTGAGGCCTTGCAGTGTCACAATGTTCTCCATGGTTCCACAGGCCCCACAGTGTCATGTGACTCCTCTGTTCCATGAGTCCTGCAATGTCACAATGGACCTTTGGACCAATGGACCATGGGGCTTTGCAGTGTCACAACGCTCTCCTTTGGCTCCACAGGGTCACAATGGAGCACTGATTACAGGCAGCCTCTCTGTGTTACCCTGGAACTTTGTTTCCATGGGGTCTCGGAGTGTCCCAATGGAGCCTTGGTTGGATGGGGCCTCACAGTGTCACAATGATGCCTGCATTCCACTGAGGCACATGGAGTCACTAGGGTCCCCTTCCTTCCATGAGGCCCAGCAATGTCACAGTGGTGTCCATGAATCCATGAGGACTCACAGTGTCCCAATGGTCACTTCTTCTCACATGGCCCCACAGTGTAACAATGGTCCCTTGGTTCCATGGTTCCTGGTCTGGTGCATTCCCCTCTCCCCTTCTCAGGCCGCCCTGCCAGCTGAGAAATGCTCACTGGGCCTGGGCCTTGGCCAGCAGCCCCTGGGCTCAGCTCCTCTGGAGCTCATCAAAGACACTGTCTGCTCCAGGCTCAACCCTTCATCCCCTGTGGAGATGCCAAAGTCTCCACAGGGAACATTTCCCTTTGCTCAGGGGAATTTCTCACAGGTGCCTTGTAGTGACTCTTTGTGTCTGTGTGCACACAGGAGTGCCTGTGCTCAGGGAAATGTGGCAGAAATGCTGCTCTCTGAGGGCTTTGATTGCCTTGGATAGCTGAGCCAGTCAGGCCTGGAAGTAAGGTTAAGTCATGTTACCCTGATTCTTAAGATTTTCTAAAGCCTTCTGAGTTTCCATTCTGTTGGAGAACCTTCCCACACAATTTCTGTCAACAACATATTGTTTACAATCTTTTATGGGGCTGGACAAACTTGATGTACTAGTGGTTTGTCCAATGTCTTTGGAGAGGTGGCCCATTCACTCTCCAATCCAATGTCACCTTTGGGAAAGTATAAAAGTTGGAGTCAGAGAATAAACTGTTAGCTTTACCTTGCAAATAGCAGGTGGTTCGCGTCGTGCTTTCACGTGTCTTATAGCGACAAAGTCACAAGCTGTAAGCAAAGTTAAATGCTGCTAAGAGTTGTTCTTTTGCTAATTTGTGAAGCTTAATAGAAGTTCTAAGCGAAGTTGAATATTGTTAAGTGTTATTCCACAGCTCTGTTTAGCTTTTAGGCTGTATTCCTTTTATCCTTGCCCTCACTGTCCTTTCGTCACACACATACACACACATTAACATACACACTCACACAAAAACACACAGAGACACACAGACACCGGGACAGTTCTTGACTCCTTTTTGGTTTGATTGCCTGGATTTTGTTTGGTTTTGTTGTTGCTTTGTTTCCTTGCTGTGCCTGAAGTGTCCAGTCAGGAGCAGAGTGACTCTTGCCAAGGAAATCTGTGGTGCTGTCACTTAATATTAAAGCTGTTTTATGCTACTCCCCTGCTGGGGATTTTTATAAGTGTTCTCAAGCCCTCCTTCATAAGAGGGTGAAGGAGCCCTGGCCAAGCTCTGGCCCTGGGGGCACAGGGATGCTGCTAGGGGGTCCCTGTCTCCCTGTTACAACTTTCAGGGCCCTGAGCCCCTGTCCCCGTGTCAGGCTCTGGGCTTGATCTCCTCGAACATCCTCAGGAGGAGGCTGCAGCGCCAGGGGCAGGGGGACCCAGAGGGACACGGGATGCCACTGTGCACCAGCAGCTTTGGACTTCTCTGGGAGGAACTGTGAGTGGGAGCTGGCTTGAAGTGACCTCCCCAGTAAGGTCACAGAGCCCCTGAGATGTCACACTGCCTCCTGGGATGTCACAGCCCACCCTGAGATCTCACAAATCCCCCTTGTGATGTCACAGAGCCAGTGCTGCTCTATCACTCTGGGATGTCATACAGTTGCGCTGTGATGGCACAGAAGACTCTGGCATCACAAAGTCAGCCCGTGTCACAATCCTCTAGTGCAAGCGGGAATCATGACAGTTTTTTTTCCCCATCTCAGAATTAGCAGAAGTAGATAGGCTTATCATGAGAAACCGAATGTGATAAACATGTTAGAAATGAAAGGCTCCAAGTTATTAGTTATTAATTTAATAAAAGTTATTAAGTATACCAAATATAAGTTTTGAGAAAAATGGAAAAAAGCCACTATAAAAAAAAGTCAGTGTGGAGCCCGGGATTGCCACCAGGTGAGACACAGGTTTGACAGCTGCAGCAGAGGGTCCTCTATGCTTCACACCGACCGTCCTGTCCGACCCATTTTTATACCATTTTCCATGCCTGAGCCAGAGTCCCTTTTCTTCCTTTTTGGAGTGCATGTATTCATGTGGAGTTCTTTTCTCTGTGGCAAGTTGAACAATACATGTCCGGAGAGTGATGAACACCTGTGTTTGCAGTCCCGGAATTCGGATTTGAGATGTACCTCCCTGATGGCTCTGACTATCTCGGTCTCGGATATTTATCGTGTATTTATGGTCCGGGTGTTTCTCGGACAACCTTGATGCATGATCCCTCTCCGGGCTGGCCACTTTCGTTCGCTCGTAAATAAAGTCCTCCCTCTCTTGTCCAGGTGGCTTTCACATGGTGTTGCAATCACTGTTGCTGGCTTGTGCAATTTAAAAACTTCTTATAAGAGTATAATTTAACAGCACATAACCATAAAATAGATGACAATTTTATTTGCACGAATTATCCTATAGACATATAACAGTCCTAATGATTCCTTGAGGCCTTGCAGTGTCACAATGTTGTCCATGGTTCCACAGGCCCCACAGTGTCATGTGACTCCTCTGTTCCATGAGTCCTGCAATGTCACAATGGACCTTTGGACCAATGGACCATGGGGCTTTGCAGTGTCACAACGCTCTCCTTTGGCTCCACAGGGTCACAATGGAGCACTGATTACAGGCAGCCTCTCTGTGTTACCCTGGAGCTTTGTTTCCGTGGGGTCTCGCAGTGTCCCAATGGAGCCTTGGCTGGATGGGGCCTCACAGTGTCACAATGATGCCTACATTCCACTGAGGCACACGGCGTCACTAGGGTCCCCTTGCTTCCATGAGGCCCAGCAATGTCACAGTGGTGTCCATGAATCCATGAGGACTCACAGTGTCCCAATGGTCTCTTGATCTCACATGGTCCCACAGTGTCCCAATGGCCCCTTGGTCTCACAAGGCCCCACAGTGTCCCAATGGTCACTTCTTCTCACATGGCCCCACAGTGTAACAATGGTCCCTTGGTTCCATGGTTCCTGGTCTGGTGCATTCCCCTCTCCCCTTCTCAGGCCGCCCTGCCAGCTGAGAAATGCTCACTGGGCCTGGGCCTTGGCCAGCAGCCCCTGGGCTCAGCTCTTCTGGAGCTCATCACAGACACTGTCTGCTCCAGGCTCAACCCTTCATCCCCTGGGGAGATGCCAAAGCCTCCACAGGGAACATTTCCCTTTGCTCAGGGGAATTTCACACAGGTGCCTTGTAGTGACTCTTTGTGTCTGTGTGCACACAGGAGTGCCTGTGCTCAGGGAAATGTGGCAGATATGCTGCTCCCTGAGGACTTTGGATGCCTTGGATAGCTGAGCCAGTCAGGCCTGGAAGTAAGGTTAAGTCATGTTACCCTGATTCTTAAGATTTTCTAAAACCTTCTGAGTTTACATTCTGTTGGAGAACCTTCCCACACAATTTCTGTCAACAACATATTGTTTACAATCTTTTATGGGGCTGGACAAACTTGATGTACTAGTGGTTTGTCCAATGTCTTTGGAGAGGTGGCCCATTCACTCTCCAATCCAATGTCACCTTTGGGAAAGTATAAAAGTTGGAGTCAGAGAATAAACTGTTAGCTTTACCTTGCAAATAGCAGGTGGCTCGCGTCGTGCTTTCACGTGTCTTATAGCGACAAAGTCACAAGCTGTAAGCAAAGTTAAATGCTGCTAAGAGTTGTTCTTTTGCTAATTTGTGAAGCTTAATAGAAGTTCTAAGCGAAGTTGAATATTGTTAAGTGTTATTCCACAGCTCTGTTTAGCTTTTAGGCTGTATTCCTTTTATCCTTGCCCTCACTGTCCTTTCGTCACACACACACACACACACATTAACATACACACTCACACAAAAACACACAGAGACACACAGACACCGGGACAGTTCTTGACTCCTTTTTGGTTTGATTGCCTGGATTTTGTTTGGTTTTGTTGTTGCTTTGTTTCCTTGCTGTGCCTGAAGTGTCCAGTCAGGAGCAGAGTGACTCTTGCCAAGGAAATCTGTGGTGCTGTCACTTAATATTAAAGCTGTTTTATGCTACTCCCCTGCTGGGGATTTTTATAAGTGTTCTCAAGCCCTCCTTCATAAGAGGGTGAAGGAGCCCTGGCCAAGCTCTGGCCCTGGGGGCACAGGGATGCTGCTAGGGGGTCCCTGTCTCCCTGTTACAACTTTCAGGGCCCTGAGCCCCTGTCCCCATGTCAGGCTCTGGGCTTGATCTCCTCGAACATCCTCAGGAGGAGGCTGCAGCGCCAGGGGCAGGGGGACCCAGAGGGACACGGGATGCCACTGTGCACCAGCAGCTTTGGACTTCTCTGGGAGGAACTGTGAGTGGGAGCTGGCTTGAAGTGACCTCCCCAGTAAGGTCACAGAGCCCCTGAGATGTCACACTGCCTCCTGGGATGTCACAGCCCACCCTGAGATCTCACAAATCCCCCTTGTGATGTCACAGAGCCAGTGCTGCTCTATCACTCTGGGATGTCATACAGTTGCGCTGTGATGGCACAGAAGACTCTGGCATCACAAAGTCAGCCCGTGTCACAATCCTCTAGTGCAAGCGGGAATCATGACAGTTTTTTTTCCCCATCTCAGAATTAGCAGAAGTAGATAGTCTTATCATGAGAAACCGAATGTGATAAACATGTTAGAAATGAAAGGCTCCAAGTTATTAGTTATTAATTTCATAAAAGTTATTAAGTGTACCAAATATAAGTTTTGAGAAAAATGGAAAAAAGCCACTATAAAAAAAAGTCAGTGTGGAGCCCGGGATTGCCACCAGGTGAGACACAGGTTTGACAGCTGCAGCAGAGGGTCCTCTATGCTTCACACCGACCGTCCTTTCCGACCCATTTTTATACCATTTTCCATGCCTGAGCCAGAGTCCCTTTTCTTCCTTTTTGGAGTGCATGTATTCATGTGGAGTTCTTTTCTCTGTGGCAAGTTGAACAATACATGTCCGGAGAGTGATGAACACCTGTGTTTGCAGTCCCGGAATTCGGATTTGAGATGTACCTCCCTGATGGCTCTGACTATCTCGGTCTCGGATATTTATCGTGTATTTATGGTCCGGGTGTTTCTCGGACAACCTTGATGCATGATCCCTCTCCGGGCTGGCCACTTTCGTTCGCTCGTAAATAAAGTCCTCCCTCTCTTGTCCAGGTGGCTTTCACATGGTGTTGCAATCACTGTTGCTGGCTTGTGCAATTTAAAAACTTCTTATAAGAGTATAATTTAACAGCACATAACCATAAAATAGATGACAATTTTATTTGCACGAATTATCCTATAGACATATAACAGTCCTAATGATTCCTTGAGGCCTTGCAGTGTCACAATGTTGTCCATGGTTCCACAGGCCCCACAGTGTCATGTGACTCCTCTGTTCCATGAGTCCTGCAATGTCACAATGGACCTTTGGACCAATGGACCATGGGGCTTTGCAGTGTCACAACGCTCTCCTTTGGCTCCACAGGGTCACAATGGAGCACTGATTACAGGCAGCCTCTCTGTGTTACCCTGGAGCTTTGTTTCCGTGGGGTCTCACAGTGTCCCAATGGAGCCTTGGTTGGATGGGGCCTCACAGTGTCACAATGATGCCTACATTCCACTGAGGCACACGGCGTCACTAGGGTCCCCTTGCTTCCATGAGGCCCAGCAATGTCACAGTGGTGTCCATGAATCCATGAGGACTCACAGTGTCCCAATGGTCTCTTGATCTCACATGGTCCCACAGTGTCCCAATGGCCCCTTGGTCTCACAAGGCCCCACAGTGTCCCAATGGTCACTTCTTCTCACATGGCCCCACAGTGTAGCAATGGTCTCTTGGTTCCATGGTTCCTGGTCTGGTGCATTCCCCTCTCCCCTTCTCAGGCCGCCCTGCCAGCTGAGAAATGCTCACTGGGCCTGGGCCTTGGCCAGCAGCCCCTGGGCTCAGCTCTTCTGGAGCTCATCACAGACACTGTCTGCTCCAGGCTCAACCCTTCATCCCCTGGGGAGATGCCAAAGCCTCCACAGGGAACATTTCCCTTTGCTCAGGGGAATTTCACACAGGTGCCTTGTAGTGACTCTTTGTGTCTGTGTGCACACAGGAGTGCCTGTGCTCAGGGAAATGTGGCAGATATGCTGCTCCCTGAGGACTTTGGATGCCTTGGATAGCTGAGCCAGTCAGGCCTGGAAGTAAGGTTAAGTCATGTTACCCTGATTCTTAAGATTTTCTAAAGCCTTCTGAGTTTACATTCTGTTGGAGAACCTTCCCACACAATTTCTGTCAACAACATATTGTTTACAATCTTTTATGGGGCTGGACAAACTTGATGTACTAGTGGTTTGTCCAATGTCTTTGGAGAGGTGGCCCATTCACTCTCCAATCCAACGTCACCTTTGGGAAAGTATAAAAGTTGGAGTCAGAGAATAAACTGTTAGCTTTACCTTGCAAATAGCAGGTGGCTCGCGTCGTGCTTTCACGTGTCTTATAGCGACAAAGTCACAAGCTGTAAGCAAAGTTAAATGCTGCTAAGAGTTGTTCTTTTGCTAATTTGTGAAGCTTAATAGAAGTTCTAAGCGAAGTTGAATATTGTTAAGTGTTATTCCACAGCTCTGTTTAGCTTTTAGGCTGTATTCCTTTTATCCTTGCCCTCACTGTCCTTTCGTCACACACACACACACACACATTAACATACACACTCACACAAAAACACACAGAGACACACAGACACCGGGACAGTTCTTGACTACTTTTTGGTTTGATTGCCTGGATTTTGTTTGGTTTTGTTGTTGCTTTGTTTCCTTGCTGTGCCTGAAGTTTCCAGTCAGGAGCAGAGTGACTCTTGCCAAGGAACTCTGTGGTGCTGTCACTTAATATTAAAGCTGTTTTATGCTACTCCCCTGCTGGGGATTTTTATAAGTGCTCTCAAGCCCTCCTTCATAAGAGGGTGAAGGAGCCCTGGCCAAGCTCTGGCCCTGGGGGCACAGGGATGCTGCTAGAGGGTCCCTGTCTCCCTGTTACACTTTCAGGGCCCTGAGCCCCTGTCCCCGTGTCAGGCTCTGGGCTTGATCTCCTCGAACAGCCTCAGGAGGAGGCTGCAGCGCCAGGGGCAGGGGGACCCAGAGGGACACGGGATGCCACTGTGCACCAGCAGCTTTGGACTTCTCTGGGAGGAACTGTGAGTGGGAGCTGGCTTGAAGTGACCTCCCCAGTAAGGTCACAGAGCCCCTGAGATGTCACTCTGCCTCCTGGGATGTCACAGCCCACCCTGGGATCTCACAAATCCCCCTTGTGATGCCACAGAGCCAGTGCTGCTCTATCACTCTGGGACGTCATACAGTTGCGCTGTGATGGCACAGAAGACTCTGGCATCACAAAGTCAGCCCGTGTCACAATCCTCTAGTGCAAGCGGGAATCATGACAGTTCATTTTCCCCATCTCAGAATTAGCAGAAGTAGATAGGCTTATCATGAGAAACCGAATGTGATAAACATGTTAGAAATGAAAGGCTCCAAGTTATTAGTTATTAATTTAATAAAAATTATTAAGTGTACCAAATATAAGTTTTGAGAAAAATGGAAAAAAGCCACTATAAAAAAAAGTCAGTGTGGAGCCCGGGATTGCCACCAGGTGAGACACAGGTTTGACAGCTGCAGCAGAGGGTCCTCTATGCCTCACACCGACCGTCCTGTCTGACCCATTTTTATACCATTTTCCATACCTGAGCCAGACTCCCTTTTCTACCTTTTTGGAGTGCATGTATTCATGTGGAGTTCTTTTCTCTGTGGCAAGTTGAACAATACGTGTCCGGAGAGTGATGAACACCTGTGTTTGCAGTCCCGGAATTCGGATTTGAGATGTACCTCCCTGATGGCTCTGACTATCTCGGTCTCGGATATTTATCGTGTATTTATCGTCCGGGTGTTTCTCGGACAACCTTGATGCACGATCCCCCTCCGGGCTGGCCACTTTCGTTCGCTTGTAAATAAAGTCCTCCCTATCTTGTCCAGGTGGCTTTCACATGGTGTTGCAATCACTGTTGCTGGCTTGTGCAATTTAAAAACTTCTTATAAGAGTATAATTTAACAGCACATAACCATAAAATAGATGACAATTTTATTTGCACAAATTATCCTATAGACATATAACAGTCCTAATGATTCCTTGAGGCCTTGCAGTGTCACAATGTTCTCCATGGTTCCACAGGCCCCACAGTGTCATGTGACTCCTCTGTTCCATGAGTCCTGCAATGTCACAATGGACCTTTGGACCAATGGACCATGGGGCTTTGCAGTGTCACAACGCTCTCCTTTGGCTCCACAGGGTCACAATGGAGCACTGATTACAGGCAGCCTCTCTGTGTTACCCTGGAGCTTGGTTTCCGTGGGGTCTCGCAGTGTCCCAATGGAGCCTTGGTTGGATGGGGCCTCACAGTGTCACAATGATGCCTACATTCCACTGAGGCACACGGCGTCACTAGGGTCCCCTTGCTTCCATGAGGCCCAGCAATGTCACAGTGGTGTCCATGAATCCATGAGGACTCACAGTGTCCCAATGGTCTCTTGATCTCACATGGTCCCACAGTGTCCCAATGGTCCCTTGGTCTCACAAGGCCCCACAGTGTCCCAATGGTCTCTTATTCTCACATGGCCCCACAGTGTAACAATGGTCCCTTGGTTCCATGGTTCCTGGTCTGGTGCATTCCCCTCTCCCCTTCTCAGGCCGCCCTGCCAGCTCAGAAATGCTCACTGGGCCTGGGCCTTGGCCAGCAGCCCCTGGGCTCAGCTCTTCTGGAGCTCATCACAGACACTGTCTGCTCCAGGCTCAACCCTTCATCCCCTGGGGAGATGCCAAAGCCTCCACAGGGAACATTTCCCTTTGCTCAGGGGAATTTCACACAGGTGCCTTGTAGTGACTCTTTGTGTCTGTGTGCACACAGGAGTGCCTGTGCTCAGGGAAATGTGGCAGATATGCTGCTCCCTGAGGACTTTGGATGCCTTGGATAGCTGAGGCAGTCAGGCCTGGAAGTAAGGTTAAGTCATGTCACCCTGATTCTTAAGATTTTCTAAAGCCTTCTGAGTTTCCATTCTATTGGAGAACCTTCCCACACAATTTCTGTCAACAACATATTGTTTACAATCTTTTATGGGGGTGGACAAACTTGATGTACTAGTGGTTTGTCCAATGTCTTTGGAGAGGTGGCCCATTCACTCTCCAATCCAATGTCACCTTTGGGAAAGTATAAAAGTTGGAGTCAGAGAATAAACTTTTATCTTTACCTTGCATATAGCAGGTGGCTCGCGTCGTGCTTTCACGTGTCTTATAGCGACAAAGTCACAAGCTGTAAGCAAAGTTAAATGCTGCTAAGAGTTGTTCTTTTGCTAATTTGTGAAGCTTAATAGAAGTTCTAAGCGAAGTTGAATATTGTTAAGTGTTATTCCACAGCTCTGTTTAGCTTTTAGGCTGTATTCCTTTTCTCCTTGCCCTCACTGTCCTTTCGTCACACACACACACACACACATTAACATACACACTCACACAAAAACACACAGAGACACACAGACACCGGGACAGTTCTTGACTCCTTTTTGGTTTGATTGCCTGGATTTTGTTTGGTTTTGTTGTTGCTTTGTTTCCTTGGTGTGCCTGAAGTGTCCAGTCAGGAGCAGAGTGACTCTTGCCAAGGAACTCTGTGGTGCTGTCACTTAATATTAAAGCTGTTTTATGCTACTCCCCTGCTGGGGATTTTTATAAGTGTTCTCAAGCCCTCCTTCATAAGAGGGTGAAGGAGCCCTGGCCAAGCTCTGGCCCTGGGGGCACAGGGATGCTGCTAGGGGGTCCCTGTCTCCCTGTTACAACTTTCAGGGCCCTGAGCCCCTGTCCCCGTGTCAGGCTCTGGGCTTGATCTCCTCGAACATCCTCAGGAGGAGGCTGCAGCGCCAGGGGCAGGGGGACCCAGAGGGACACGGGATGCCACTGTGCACCAGCAGCTTTGGACTTCTCTGGGAGGAACTGTGAGTGGGAGCTGGCTTGAAGTGACCTCCCCAGTAAGGTCACAGAGCCCCTGAGATGTCACTCTGCCTCCTGGGATGTCACAGCCCACCCTGGGATCTCAGAAATCCCCCTTGTGATGCCACAGAGCCAGTGCTGCTCTATCACTCTGGGACGTCATACAGTTGCGCTGTGATGGCACAGAAGACTCTGGCATCACAAAGTCAGCCCGTGTCACAATCCTCTAGTGCAAGCGGGAATCATGACAGTTCATTTTCCCCATCTCAGAATTAGCAGAAGTAGATAGGCTTATCATGAGAAACCGAATGTGATAAACATGTTAGAAATGAAAGGCTCCAAGTTATTAGTTATTAATTTAATAAAAGTTATTAAGTGTACCAAATATAAGTTTTGAGAAAAATGGAAAAAAGCCACTATAAAAAAAAGTCAGTGTGGAGCCCGGGATTGCCACCGGGTGAGACACAGGTTTGACAGCTGCAGCAGAGGGTCCTCTATGCTTCACACCGATCGTCCTGTCTGACCCATTTTTATACCATTTTCCATACCTGAGCCAGACTCCCTTTTCTACCTTTTTGGAGTGCATGTATTCATGTGGAGTTCTTTTCTCTGTGGCAAGTTGAACAATACGTGTCCGGAGAGTGATGAACACCTGTGTTTGCAGTCCCGGAATTCGGATTTGAGATGTACCTCCCTGATGGCTCTGACTATCTCGGTCTCGGATATTTATCGTGTATTTATGGTCCGGGTGTTTCTCGGAAAACCTTGATGCACGATCCCTCTCTGGGCTGGCCACTTTCGTTCGCTTGGTAATAAAGTCCTCCCTCTCTTCTCCAGGTGGCTTCGACATGGTGTTGCAATCACTGTTGCTGGCTTGTGCAATTTAAAAACTTCTTATAAGAGTATAATTTAACAGCACATAACCATAAAATAGATGACAATTTTATTTGCACAAATTATCCTATAGACATATAACAGTCCTAATGATTCCTTGAGGCCTTGCAGTGTCACAATGTTCTCCATGGTTCCACAGGCCCCACAGTGTCATGTGACTCCTCTGTTCCATGAGTCCTGCAATGTCACAATGGACCTTTGGACCAATGGACCATGGGGCTTTGCAGTGTCACAACGCTCTCCTTTGGCTCCACAGGGTCACAATGGAGCACTGATTACAGGCAGCCTCTCTGTGTTACCCTGGAGCTTGGTTTCCGTGGGGTCTCGCAGTGTCCCAATGGAGCCTTGGTTGGATGGGGCCTCACAGTGTCACAATGATGCCTACATTCCACTGAGGCACACGGCGTCACTAGGGTCCCCTTGCTTCCATGAGGCCCAGCAATGTCACAGTGGTGTCCATGAATCCATGAGGACTCACAGTGTCCCAATGGTCTCTTGATCTCACATGGTCCCACAGTGTCCCAATGGTCCCTTGGTCTCACAAGGCCCCACAGTGTCCCAATGGTCTCTTATTCTCACATGGCCCCACAGTGTAACAATGGTCCCTTGGTTCCATGGTTCCTGGTCTGGTGCATTCCCCTCTCCCCTTCTCAGGCCGCCCTGCCAGCTCAGAAATGCTCACTGGGCCTGGGCCTTGGCCAGCAGCCCCTGGGCTCAGCTCTTCTGGAGCTCATCACAGACACTGTCTGCTCCAGGCTCAACCCTTCATCCCCTGGGGAGATGCCAAAGCCTCCACAGGGAACATTTCCCTTTGCTCAGGGGAATTTCACACAGGTGCCTTGTAGTGACTCTTTGTGTCTGTGTGCACACAGGAGTGCCTGTGCTCAGGGAAATGTGGCAGATATGCTGCTCCCTGAGGACTTTGGATGCCTTGGATAGCTGAGGCAGTCAGGCCTGGAAGTAAGGTTAAGTCATGTCACCCTGATTCTTAAGATTTTCTAAAGCCTTCTGAGTTTCCATTCTATTGGAGAACCTTCCCACACAATTTCTGTCAACAACATATTGTTTACAATCTTTTATGGGGGTGGACAAACTTGATGTACTAGTGGTTTGTCCAATGTCTTTGGAGAGGTGGCCCATTCACTCTCCAATCCAATGTCACCTTTGGGAAAGTATAAAAGTTGGAGTCAGAGAATAAACTTTTATCTTTACCTTGCATATAGCAGGTGGCTCGCGTCGTGCTTTCACGTGTCTTATAGCGACAAAGTCACAAGCTGTAAGCAAAGTTAAATGCTGCTAAGAGTTGTTCTTTTGCTAATTTGTGAAGCTTAATAGAAGTTCTAAGCGAAGTTGAATATTGTTAAGTGTTATTCCACAGCTCTGTTTAGCTTTTAGGCTGTATTCCTTTTCTCCTTGCCCTCACTGTCCTTTCGTCACACACACACACACACACATTAACATACACACTCACACAAAAACACACAGAGACACACAGACACCGGGACAGTTCTTGACTCCTTTTTGGTTTGATTGCCTGGATTTTGTTTGGTTTTGTTGTTGCTTTGTTTCCTTGGTGTGCCTGAAGTGTCCAGTCAGGAGCAGAGTGACTCTTGCCAAGGAACTCTGTGGTGCTGTCACTTAATATTAAAGCTGTTTTATGCTACTCCCCTGCTGGGGATTTTTATAAGTGTTCTCAAGCCCTCCTTCATAAGAGGGTGAAGGAGCCCTGGCCAAGCTCTGGCCCTGGGGGCACAGGGATGCTGCTAGGGGGTCCCTGTCTCCCTGTTACAACTTTCAGGGCCCTGAGCCCCTGTCCCCGTGTCAGGCTCTGGGCTTGATCTCCTCGAACATCCTCAGGAGGAGGCTGCAGCGCCAGGGGCAGGGGGACCCAGAGGGACACGGGATGCCACTGTGCACCAGCAGCTTTGGACTTCTCTGGGAGGAACTGTGAGTGGGAGCTGGCTTGAAGTGACCTCCCCAGTAAGGTCACAGAGCCCCTGAGATGTCACTCTGCCTCCTGGGATGTCACAGCCCACCCTGGGATCTCAGAAATCCCCCTTGTGATGCCACAGAGCCAGTGCTGCTCTATCACTCTGGGACGTCATACAGTTGCGCTGTGATGGCACAGAAGACTCTGGCATCACAAAGTCAGCCCGTGTCACAATCCTCTAGTGCAAGCGGGAATCATGACAGTTCATTTTCCCCATCTCAGAATTAGCAGAAGTAGATAGGCTTATCATGAGAAACCGAATGTGATAAACATGTTAGAAATGAAAGGCTCCAAGTTATTAGTTATTAATTTAATAAAAGTTATTAAGTGTACCAAATATAAGTTTTGAGAAAAATGGAAAAAAGCCACTATAAAAAAAAGTCAGTGTGGAGCCCGGGATTGCCACCGGGTGAGACACAGGTTTGACAGCTGCAGCAGAGGGTCCTCTATGCTTCACACCGATCGTCCTGTCTGACCCATTTTTATACCATTTTCCATACCTGAGCCAGACTCCCTTTTCTACCTTTTTGGAGTGCATGTATTCATGTGGAGTTCTTTTCTCTGTGGCAAGTTGAACAATACGTGTCCGGAGAGTGATGAACACCTGTGTTTGCAGTCCCGGAATTCGGATTTGAGATGTACCTCCCTGATGGCTCTGACTATCTCGGTCTCGGATATTTATCGTGTATTTATCGTCCGGGTGTTTCTTGGACAACCTTGATGCACGATCCCTCTCCGGGCTGGCCACTTTAGTTCTCTTGTAAATAAAGTCCTCCCTATCTTGTCCAGGTGGCTTTCACATGGTGTTGCAATCACTGTTGCTGGCTTGTGCAATTTAAAAACTTCTTATAAGAGTATAATTTAACAGCACATAACCATAAAATAGATGACAATTTTATTTGCACAAATTATCCTATAGACATATAACAGTCCTAATGATTCCTTGAGGCCTTGCAGTGTCACAATGTTCTCCATGGTTCCACAGGCCCCATAGTGTCATGTGACTCCTCTGTTCCATGAGTCCTGCAATGTCACAATGGACCTTTGGACCAATGGACCATGGGGCTTTGCAGTGTCACAACGTTCTCCTTTGGCTCCACAGGGTCACAATGGAGCACTGATTACAGGCAGCCTCTCTGTGTTACCCTGGAGCTTTGTTTCCGTGGGGTCTCGCAGTGTCCCAATGGAGCCTTGGCTGGATGGGGCCTCACAGTGTCACAATGATGCCTACATTCCACTGAGGCACACGGCGTCACTAGGGTCCCCTTGCTTCCATGAGGCCCAGCAATGTCACAGTGGTGTCCATGAATCCATGAGGACTCACAGTGTCCCAATGGTCTCTTGATCTCACATGGTCCCACAGTGTCCCAATGGTCCCTTGGTCTCACAAGGCCCCACAGTGTCCCAATGGTCTCTTATTCTCACATGGCCCCACAGTGTAACAATGGTCCCTTGGTTCCATGGTTCCTGGTCTGGTGCATTCCCCTCTCCCCTTCTCAGGCCGCCCTGCCAGCTCAGAAATGCTCACTGGGCCAGGGCCTTGGCCAGCAGCCCCTGGGCTCAGCTCCTCTGGAGCTCATCACAGACACTGTCTGCTCCAGGCTCAACCCTTCATTTCCTGGGGAGATGCCAAAGCCTCCGCAGGGAACATTTCCCTTTGCTCAGGGGAATTTCTCACAGGTGCCTTGTAGTGACTCTTTGTGTCTGTGTGCACACAGGAGTGCCTGTGCTCAGGGAAATGTGGCAGAAATGCTGCTCTCTGAGGGCTTTGGATGCCTTGGATAGCTGAGCCAGTCAGGCCTGGAAGTAAGGTTAAGTCATGTTACCCTGATTCTTAAGATTTTCTAAAGCCTTCTGAGTTTACATTCTGTTGGAGAACCTTCCCACACAATTTCTGTCAACAACATATTGTTTACAATCTTTTATGGGGCTGGACAAACTTGATGTACTAGTGGTTTGTCCAATGTCTTTGGACAGGTGGCTCATTCAATCTCCGATCCAATGTCACCTTTGGGAAAGTATAAAAGTTGGAGTCAGAGAATAAACTTTTATCTTTACCTTGCAAATAGCAGGTGGCTCGCATCGTGCTTTCACGTGTCTTATAGCGACAAAGTCACAAGTTGTAAGCAAAGTTAAATGCTGCTAAGAGTTGTTCTTTTGCTAATTTGTGAAGCTTAATAGGAGTTATAAGCAAAGTTGAATATTGTTAAGTGTTATTCCACAGCTCTGTTTAGCTTTTAGGCTGTATTCCTTTTATCCTTGCCCTCACTGTCCTTTCGTCACACACACACACACACATTAACATACACACTCACACAAAAACACACAGAGACACACAGACACCGGGACAGTTCTTGACTCCTTTTTGGTTTGATTGCCTGGATTTTGTTTGGTTTTGTTGTTGCTTTGTTTCCTTGCTGTGCCTGAAGTTTCCAGTCAGGAGCAGAGTGACTCTTGCCAAGGAACTCTGTGGTGCTGTCACTTAATATTGAAGCTGTTTTATGCTACTCCCCTGCTGGGGATTTTTATAAGTGTTCTCAAGCCCTCCTTCATAAGAGGGTGAAGGAGCCCTGGCCAAGCTCTGGCCCTGGGGGCACAGGGATGCTGCTAGGGGGTCCCTGTCTCCCTGTTACAACTTTCAGGGCCCTGAGCCCCTGTCCCCGTGTCAGGCTCTGGGCTTGATCTCCTCGAACAGCCTCAGGAGGAGGCTGCAGCGCCAGGGGCAGGGGGACCCAGAGGGACACGGGATGCCACTGTGCACCAGCAGCTTTGGACTTCTCTGGGAGGAACTGTGAGTGGGGGCTGGCTTGAAGTGACCTCCCCAGTAAGGTCACAGAGCCCCTGAGATGTCACACTGCCTCCTGGGATGTCACAGCCCACCCTGGGATCTCACAAATCCCCCTTGTGATGTCACAGAGCCAGTGCTGCTCTATCACTCTGGGATGTCATACAGTTACGCTGTGATGGCACAGAAGACTCTGGCATCACAAAGTCAGCCCGTGTCACAATCCTCTTGTGCAAGCGGGAATCATGACAGTTTATTTTCCCCATCTCAGAATTAGCAGAAGTAGATAGGCTTATCATGAGAAACCGAATGTGATAAACATGTTAGAAATGAAAGGCTCCAAGTTATTAGTTATTAATTTAATAAAAGTTATTAAGTGTACCAAATATAAGTTTTGAGAAAAATGGAAAAAAGCCACTATAAAAAAAAGTCAGTGTGGAGCCCGGGATTGCCACCAGGTGAGACACAGGTTTGACAGCTGCAGCAGAGGGTCCTCTATGCTTCACACCGACCGTCCTGTCTGACCCATTTTTATACCATTTTCCATGCCTGAGCCAGAGTCCCCTTTCTTCCTTTTTGGAGTGCATGTATTCATGTGGAGTTCTTTTCTCTGTGGCAAGTTGAACAATACGTGTCCGGAGAGTGATGAACACCTGTGTTTGCAGTCCCGGAATTCGGATTTGAGATGTACCTCCCTGATGGCTCTGACTATCTCGGTCTCGGATATTTATCGTGTATTTATGGTCCGGGTGTTTCTCAGACAACCTTGATGCACGATCCCTCTCTGGGCTGGCCACTTTCGTTCGCTTGTAAATAAAGTCCTCCCTCTCTCGTCCAGGTGGCTTTGACATGGTGTTGCAATCACTGTTGCTGGCTTGTGCAATTTAAAAACTTCTTAAAAGAGTATAATTTAACAGCACATAACCATAAAATAGATGACAATTTTATTTGCACGAATTCTCCTATAGACATATAACAGTCCTAATGATTCCTTGAGGCCTTGCAGTGTCACAATGTTCTCCTTTGGCTCCACAGGGTCACAATGGAGCACTGATTACAGGCAGCCTCTCTGTGTTACCCTGGAGCTTTGTTTCCGTGGGGTCTCGCAGTGTCTCAGTGGAGCCTTGGTTGGATGGGGCCTCACAGTGTCACAATGATGCCTACATTCCACTGAGGCACATGGCATCACTAGGGTCCCCTTGCTTCCATGAGGCCCAGCAATGTCACAGTGGTGTCCATGAATCCATGAGGACTCACAGTATCCCAATGGTCTCTTGAGCTGACATGGCCCCACAGTGTAACTATTGTCCCTTGGTTCCATGGTTCCTGGTCTGGTGCATTCCCCTCTCCCCTTCTCAGGCCGCCCTGCCAGCTGAGAAATGCTCACTGGGCCTGGGCCTTGGCCAGCACCCCCTGGGCTCAGCTCCTCTGGAGCTCATCACAGACACTGTCTGCTCCAGGCTCAACCCTTCATTTCCTGGGGAGATGCCAAAGCCTCCACAGGGAACATTTCCCTTTGCTCAGGGGAATTTCGCACAGGTGCCTTGTAGTGACTCTTTGTGTCTGTGTGCACACAGGAGTGCCTGTGCTCAGGGAAATGTGGCAGATATGCTGCTCCCTGAGGACTTTGGATGCCTTGGATAGCTGAGCCAGTCAGGCCTGGAAGTAAGGTTAAGTCATGTCACCCTGATTCTTAAGATTTTCTAAAGCCTTCTGAGTTTCCATTCTGTTGGAGAACCTTCCCACACAATTTCTGTCAACAACATATTGTTTACAATCTTTTATGGGGCTGGACAAACTTGATGTACTAGTGGTTTGTCCAATGTCTTTGGACAGGTGGCTCATTCACTCTCCAATCCAATGCCACCTATGGGAAAGTATAAAACTTGGAGTCAGAGAATAAACTTTTATCGTTACCTTGCAAATAGCAGATGGCTCGCGTCGTGCTTTCACGTGTCTTATAGCGACAAAGTCACAAGCTGTAAGCAAAGTTAAATGCTGCTAAGAGTTGTTCTTTTGCTAATTTGTGAAGCTTAATAGAAGTTCTAAGCGAAGTTGAATATTGTTAAGTGTTATTCCACAGCTCTGTTTAGCTTTTAGGCTGTATTCCTTTTATCCTTGCCCTCACTGTCCTTTCGTCACACACACACAGACATTAACATACACACTCACAAAAAAACACACAGAGACACAGAGACACTGGGACAGTTCTTGACTCCTTTTTGGTTTGATTGCCTGGATTTTGTTTGGTTTTGTTGTTGCTTTGTTTCCTTGGTGTGCCTGAAGTGTCCAGTCAGGAGCAGAGTGACTCTTGCCAAGGAACTCTGTGGTGCTGTCACTTAATATTAAAGCTGTTTTATGCTACTCCCCTGCTGGGTATTTTTAAAGTGCTCTCAAGCCCTCCTTCATAAGAGGGTGAAGGAGCCCTGGCCAAGCTCTGGCCCTGGGGGCACAGGGATGCTGCTAGGGGGTCCCTGTCTCCCTGTTCCATCCAACTTTGAGGGCCCTGAGCCCCTGTCCCCGTGTCAGGCTGTGGGCTTGATCTCCTCGAACATCCTCGGGGGGAGGCTGCAGCGCCAGGGGCAGGGGGACCCAGACGGACACGCAATGCCACTGTGCACCAGCAGCTTTGGACTTCTCTGGGAGGAACTGTGAGTGGGGGCTGGCTTGAAGTGACCTCCCCAGTAAGGTCACAGAGCCCCTGAGATGTCACACTGCCTCCTGGGATGTCACAGCCCACCCTGGGATCTCACAAATCCCCCTTGTGATGTCACAGAGCCAGTGCTGCTCTATCACTCTGGGATGTCATACAGTTGCGCTGTGATGGCACAGAAGACTCTGGCATCACAAAGTCAGCCCGTGTCACAATCCTCTAGTGCAAGCGGGAATCATGACAGTTCATTTTCCCCATCTCAGAATTAGCAGAAGTAGATAGGCTTATCATGAGAAACCGAATGTGATAAACATGTTAGAAATGAAAGGCTCCAAGTTATTAGTTATTAATTTAATAAAAATTATTAAGTGTACCAAATATAAGTTTTGAGAAAAATGGAAAAAAGCCACTATAAAAAAAAGTCAGTGTGGAGCCCGGGATTGCCACCAGGTGAGACACAGGTTTGACAGCTGCAGCAGAGGGTCCTCTATGCTTCACACCGTCCGTCCTGTCTGACCCATTTTTATACCATTTTCCATACCTGAGCCAGACTCCCTTTTCTACCTTTTTGGAGTGCATGTATTCATGTGGAGTTCTTTTCTCTGTGGCAAGTTGAACAATACGTGTCCGGAGAGTGATGAACACCTGTGTTTGCAGTCCCGGAATTCGGATTTGAGATGTACCTCCCTGATGGCTCTGACTATCTCGGTCTCGGATATTTATCGTGTATTTATCGTCCGGGTGTTTCTCGGACAACCTTGATGCACGATCCCCCTCCGGGCTGGCCACTTTCGTTCGCTTGTAAATAAAGTCCTCCCTATCTTGTCCAGGTGGCTTTCACATGGTGTTGCAATCACTGTTGCTGGCTTGTGCAATTTAAAAACTTCTTATAAGAGTATAATTTAACAGCACATAACCATAAAATAGATGACAATTTTATTTGCACAAATTATCCTATAGACATATAACAGTCCTAATGATTCCTTGAGGCCTTGCAGTGTCACAATGTTCTCCATGGTTCCACAGGCCCCACAGTGTCATGTGACTCCTCTGTTCCATGAGTCCTGCAATGTCACAATGGACCTTTGGACCAATGGACCATGGGGCTTTGCAGTGTCACAACGCTCTCCTTTGGCTCCACAGGGTCACAATGGAGCACTGATTACAGGCAGCCTCTCTGTGTTACCCTGGAGCTTGGTTTCCGTGGGGTCTCGCAGTGTCCCAATGGAGCCTTGGTTGGATGGGGCCTCACTGTGTCACAATGATGCCTACATTCCACTGAGGCACACGGCGTCACTAGGGTCCCCTTGCTTCCATGAGGCCCAGCAATGTCACAGTGGTGTCCATGAATCCATGAGGACTCACAGTGTCCCAATGGTCTCTTGATCTCACATGGTCCCACAGTGTCCCAATGGTCCCTTGGTCTCACAAGGCCCCACAGTGTCCCAATGGTCTCTTATTCTCACATGGCCCCACAGTGTAACAATGGTCCCTTGGTTCCATGGTTCCTGGTCTGGTGCATTCCCCTCTCCCCTTCTCAGGCCGCCCTGCCAGCTCAGAAATGCTCACTGGGCCTGGGCCTTGGCCAGCAGCCCCTGGGCTCAGCTCTTCTGGAGCTCATCACAGACACTGTCTGCTCCAGGCTCAACCCTTCATCCCCTGGGGAGATGCCAAAGCCTCCACAGGGAACATTTCCCTTTGCTCAGGGGAATTTCACACAGGTGCCTTGTAGTGACTCTTTGTGTCTGTGTGCACACAGGAGTGCCTGTGCTCAGGGAAATGTGGCAGATATGCTGCTCCCTGAGGACTTTGGATGCCTTGGATAGCTGAGGCAGTCAGGCCTGGAAGTAAGGTTAAGTCATGTCACCCTGATTCTTAAGATTTTCTAAAGCCTTCTGAGTTTCCATTCTATTGGAGAACCTTCCCACACAATTTCTGTCAACAACATATTGTTTACAATCTTTTATGGGGCTGGACAAACTTGATGTACTAGTGGTTTGTCCAATGTCTTTGGAGAGGTGGCCCATTCACTCTCCAATCCAATGTCACCTTTGGGAAAGTATAAAAGTTGGAGTCAGAGAATAAACTTTTCTCTTTACCTTGCATATAGCAGGTGGCTCGCGTCGTGCTTTCACGTGTCTTATAGCGACAAAGTCACAAGCTGTAAGCAAAGTTAAATGCTGCTAAGAGTTGTTCTTTTGCTAATTTGTGAAGCTTAATAGAAGTTCTAAGCGAAGTTGAATATTGTTAAGTGTTATTCCACAGCTCTGTTTAGCTTTTAGGCTGTATTCCTTTTCTCCTTGCCCTCACTGTCCTTTCGTCACACACACACACACACACATTAACATACACACTCACACAAAAACACACAGAGACACACAGACACCGGGACAGTTCTTGACTCCTTTTTGGTTTGATTGCCTGGATTTTGTTTGGTTTTGTTGTTGCTTTGTTTCCTTGGTGTGCCTGAAGTGTCCAGTCAGGAGCAGAGTGACTCTTGCCAAGGAACTCTGTGGTGCTGTCACTTAATATTAAAGCTGTTTTATGCTACTCCCCTGCTGGGGATTTTTATAAGTGTTCTCAAGCCCTCCTTCATAAGAGGGTGAAGGAGCCCTGGCCAAGCTCTGGCCCTGGGGGCACAGGGATGCTGCTAGGGGGTCCCTGTCTCCCTGTTACAACTTTCAGGGCCCTGAGCCCCTGTCCCCGTGTCAGGCTCTGGGCTTGATCTCCTCGAACATCCTCAGGAGGAGGCTGCAGCGCCAGGGGCAGGGGGACCCAGAGGGACACGGGATGCCACTGTGCACCAGCAGCTTTGGACTTCTCTGGGAGGAACTGTGAGTGGGAGCTGGCTTGAAGTGACCTCCCCAGTAAGGTCACAGAGCCCCTGAGATGTCACTCTGCCTCCTGGGATGTCACAGCCCACCCTGGGATCTCAGAAATCCCCCTTGTGATGCCACAGAGCCAGTGCTGCTCTATCACTCTGGGACGTCATACAGTTGCGCTGTGATGGCACAGAAGACTCTGGCATCACAAAGTCAGCCCGTGTCACAATCCTCTAGTGCAAGCGGGAATCATGACAGTTCATTTTCCCCATCTCAGAATTAGCAGAAGTAGATAGGCTTATCATGAGAAACCGAATGTGATAAACATGTTAGAAATGAAAGGCTCCAAGTTATTAGTTATTAATTTAATAAAAGTTATTAAGTGTACCAAATATAAGTTTTGAGAAAAATGGAAAAAAGCCACTATAAAAAAAAGTCAGTGTGGAGCCCGGGATTGCCACCGGGTGAGACACAGGTTTGACAGCTGCAGCAGAGGGTCCTCTATGCTTCACACCGATCGTCCTGTCTGACCCATTTTTATACCATTTTCCATACCTGAGCCAGACTCCCTTTTCTACCTTTTTGGAGTGCATGTATTCATGTGGAGTTCTTTTCTCTGTGGCAAGTTGAACAATACGTGTCCGGAGAGTGATGAACACCTGTGTTTGCAGTCCCGGAATTCGGATTTGAGATGTACCTCCCTGATGGCTCTGACTATCTCGGTCTCGGATATTTATCGTGTATTTATCGTCCGGGTGTTTCTTGGACAACCTTGATGCACGATCCCTCTCCGGGCTGGCCACTTTAGTTCTCTTGTAAATAAAGTCCTCCCTATCTTGTCCAGGTGGCTTTCACATGGTGTTGCAATCACTGTTGCTGGCTTGTGCAATTTAAAAACTTCTTATAAGAGTATAATTTAACAGCACATAACCATAAAATAGATGACAATTTTATTTGCACAAATTATCCTATAGACATATAACAGTCCTAATGATTCCTTGAGGCCTTGCAGTGTCACAATGTTCTCCATGGTTCCACAGGCCCCATAGTGTCATGTGACTCCTCTGTTCCATGAGTCCTGCAATGTCACAATGGACCTTTGGACCAATGGACCATGGGGCTTTGCAGTGTCACAACGTTCTCCTTTGGCTCCACAGGGTCACAATGGAGCACTGATTACAGGCAGCCTCTCTGTGTTACCCTGGAGCTTTGTTTCCGTGGGGTCTCGCAGTGTCCCAATGGAGCTTTGGTTGGATGGGGCCTCACAGTGTCACAATGATGCCTACATTCCACTGAGGCACACGGCGTCACTAGGGTCCCCTTGCTTCCATGAGGCCCAGCAATGTCACAGTGGTGTCCATGAATCCATGAGGACTCACAGTGTCCCAATGGTCTCTTGATCTCACATGGTCCCACAGTGTCCCAATGGTCCCTTGGTCTCACAAGGCCCCACAGTGTCCCAATGGTCTCTTATTCTCACATGGCCCCACAGTGTAACAATGGTCCCTTGGTTCCATGGTTCCTGGTCTGGTGCATTCCCCTCTCCCCTTCTCAGGCCGCCCTGCCAGCTCAGAAATGCTCACTGGGCCAGGGCCTTGGCCAGCAGCCCCTGGGCTCAGCTCCTCTGGAGCTCATCACAGACACTGTCTGCTCCAGGCTCAACCCTTCATCCCCTGGGGAGATGCCAAAGCCTCCACAGGGAACATTTCCCTTTGCTCAGGGGAATTTCTCACAGGTGCCTTGTAGTGACTCTTTGTGTCTGTGTGCACACAGGAGTGCCTGTGCTCAGGGAAATGTGGCAGAAATGCTGCTCTCTGAGGGCTTTGGATGCCTTGGATAGCTGAGCCAGTCAGGCCTGGAAGTAAGGTTAAGTCATGTTACCCTGATTCTTAAGATTTTCTAAAGCCTTCTGAGTTTACATTCTGTTGGAGAACCTTCCCACACAATTTCTGTCAACAACATATTGTTTACAATCTTTTATGGGGCTGGACAAACTTGATGTACTAGTGGTTTGTCCAATGTCTTTGGACAGGTGGCTCATTCAATCTCCGATCCAATGTCACCTTTGGGAAAGTATAAAAGTTGGAGTCAGAGAATAAACTTTTATCTTTACCTTGCAAATAGCAGGTGGCTCGCATCGTGCTTTCACGTGTCTTATAGCGACAAAGTCACAAGTTGTAAGCAAAGTTAAATGCTGCTAAGAGTTGTTCTTTTGCTAATTTGTGAAGCTTAATAGGAGTTATAAGCAAAGTTGAATATTGTTAAGTGTTATTCCACAGCTCTGTTTAACTTTTAGGCTGTATTCCTTTTATCCTTGCCCTCACTGTCCTTTCGTCACACACACACACACACATTAACATACACACTCACACAAAAACACACAGAGACACACAGACACCGGGACAGTTCTTGACTCCTTTTTGGTTTGATTGCCTGGATTTTGTTTGGTTTTGTTGTTGCTTTGTTTCCTTGCTGTGCCTGAAGTTTCCAGTCAGGAGCAGAGTGACTCTTGCCAAGGAACTCTGTGGTGCTGTCACTTAATATTGAAGCTGTTTTATGCTACTCCCCTGCTGGGGATTTTTATAAGTGTTCTCAAGCCCTCCTTCATAAGAGGGTGAAGGAGCCCTGGCCAAGCTCTGGCCCTGGGGGCACAGGGATGCTGCTAGGGGGTCCCTGTCTCCCTGTTACAACTTTCAGGGCCCTGAGCCCCTGTCCCCGTGTCAGGCTCTGGGCTTGATCTCCTCGAACAGCCTCAGGAGGAGGCTGCAGCGCCAGGGGCAGGGGGACCCAGAGGGACACGGGATGCCACTGTGCACCAGCAGCTTTGGACTTCTCTGGGAGGAACTGTGAGTGGGGGCTGGCTTGAAGTGACCTCCCCAGTAAGGTCACAGAGCCCCTGAGATGTCACACTGCCTCCTGGGATGTCACAGCCCACCCTGGGATCTCACAAATCCCCCTTGTGATGTCACAGAGCCAGTGCTGCTCTATCACTCTGGGATGTCATACAGTTACGCTGTGATGGCACAGAAGACTCTGGCATCACAAAGTCAGCCCGTGTCACAATCCTCTTGTGCAAGCGGGAATCATGACAGTTTATTTTCCCCATCTCAGAATTAGCAGAAGTAGATAGGCTTATCATGAGAAACCGAATGTGATAAACATGTTAGAAATGAAAGGCTCCAAGTTATTAGTTATTAATTTAATAAAAGTTATTAAGTGTACCAAATATAAGTTTTGAGAAAAATGGAAAAAAGCCACTATAAAAAAAAGTCAGTGTGGAGCCCGGGATTGCCACCAGGTGAGACACAGGTTTGACAGCTGCAGCAGAGGGTCCTCTATGCTTCACACCGACCGTCCTGTCTGACCCATTTTTATACCATTTTCCATGCCTGAGCCAGAGTCCCCTTTCTTCCTTTTTGGAGTGCATGTATTCATGTGGAGTTCTTTTCTCTGTGGCAAGTTGAACAATACGTGTCCGGAGAGTGATGAACACCTGTGTTTGCAGTCCCGGAATTCGGATTTGAGATGTACCTCCCTGATGGCTCTGACTATCTCGGTCTCGGATATTTATCGTGTATTTATGGTCCGGGTGTTTCTCAGACAACCTTGATGCACGATCCCTCTCTGGGCTGGCCACTTTCGTTCGCTTGTAAATAAAGTCCTCCCTCTCTCGTCCAGGTGGCTTTGACATGGTGTTGCAATCACTGTTGCTGGCTTGTGCAATTTAAAAACTTCTTAAAAGAGTATAATTTAACAGCACATAACCATAAAATAGATGACAATTTTATTTGCACGAATTCTCCTATAGACATATAACAGTCCTAATGATTCCTTGAGGCCTTGCAGTGTCACAATGTTCTCCTTTGGCTCCACAGGGTCACAATGGAGCACTGATTACAGGCAGCCTCTCTGTGTTACCCTGGAGCTTTGTTTCCGTGGGGTCTCGCAGTGTCTCAGTGGAGCCTTGGTTGGATGGGGCCTCACAGTGTCACAATGATGCCTACATTCCACTGAGGCACATGGCATCACTAGGGTCCCCTTGCTTCCATGAGGCCCAGCAATGTCACAGTGGTGTCCATGAATCCATGAGGACTCACAGTATCCCAATGGTCTCTTGAGCTGACATGGCCCCACAGTGTAACTATTGTCCCTTGGTTCCATGGTTCCTGGTCTGGTGCATTCCCCTCTCCCCTTCTCAGGCCGCCCTGCCAGCTCAGAAATGCTCACTGGGCCTGGGCCTTGGCCAGCAGCCCCTGGGCTCAGCTCTTCTGGAGCTCATCACAGACACTGTCTGCTCCAGGCTCAACCCTTCATTTCCTGGGGAGATGCCAAAGCCTCCGCAGGGAACATTTCCCTTTGCTCAGGGGAATTTCGCACAGGTGCCTTGTAGTGACTCTTTGTGTCTGTGTGCACACAGGAGTGCCTGTGCTCAGGGAAATGTGGCAGATATGCTGCTCCCTGAGGACTTTGGATGCCTTGGATAGCTGAGCCAGTCAGGCCTGGAAGTAAGGTTAAGTCATGTCACCCTGATTCTTAAGATTTTCTAAAGCCTTCTGAGTTTCCATTCTGTTGGAGAACCTTCCCACACAATTTCTGTCAACAACATATTGTTTACAATCTTTTATGGGGCTGGACAAACTTGATGTACTAGTGGTTTGTCCAATGTCTTTGGACAGGTGGCTCATTCACTCTCCAATCCAATGCCACCTATGGGAAAGTATAAAACTTGGAGTCAGAGAATAAACTTTTATCGTTACCTTGCAAATAGCAGATGGCTCGCGTCGTGCTTTCACGTGTCTTATAGCGACAAAGTCACAAGCTGTAAGCAAAGTTAAATGCTGCTAAGAGTTGTTCTTTTGCTAATTTGTGAAGCTTAATAGAAGTTCTAAGCGAAGTTGAATATTGTTAAGTGTTATTCCACAGCTCTGTTTAGCTTTTAGGCTGTATTCCTTTTATCCTTGCCCTCACTGTCCTTTCGTCACACACACACAGACATTAACATACACACTCACAAAAAAACACACAGAGACACAGAGACACTGGGACAGTTCTTGACTCCTTTTTGGTTTGATTGCCTGGATTTTGTTTGGTTTTGTTGTTGCTTTGTTTCCTTGGTGTGCCTGAAGTGTCCAGTCAGGAGCAGAGTGACTCTTGCCAAGGAACTCTGTGGTGCTGTCACTTAATATTAAAGCTGTTTTATGCTACTCCCCTGCTGGGTATTTTTAAAGTGCTCTCAAGCCCTCCTTCATAAGAGGGTGAAGGAGCCCTGGCCAAGCTCTGGCCCTGGGGGCACAGGGATGCTGCTAGGGGGTCCCTGTCTCCCTGTTCCATCCAACTTTGAGGGCCCTGAGCCCCTGTCCCCGTGTCAGGCTGTGGGCTTGATCTCCTCGAACATCCTCGGGGGGAGGCTGCAGCGCCAGGGGCAGGGGGACCCAGACGGACACGCAATGCCACTGTGCACCAGCAGCTTTGGACTTCTCTGGGAGGAACTGTGAGTGGGGGCTGGCTTGAAGTGACCTCCCCAGTAAGGTCACAGAGCCCCTGAGATGTCACACTGCCTCCTGGGATGTCACAGCCCACCCTGGGATCTCACAAATCCCCCTTGTGATGTCACAGAGCCAGTGCTGCTCTATCACTCTGGGATGTCATACAGTTGCGCTGTGATGGCACAGAAGACTCTGGCATCACAAAGTCAGCCCGTGTCACAATCCTCTAGTGCAAGCGGGAATCATGACAGTTCATTTTCCCCACCTCAGAATTCGCAGAAGTGGATAGGCTTATCATGAGAAACCGAATGTGATAAACATGTTAGAAATGAAAGGCTCCAAGTTATTAGTTATTATTTTAATAAAAGTTATTAAGTGTACCAAATATAAATTTTGAGAAAAATGGAAAAAAGCCACTGTAAAAAAAAGTCAGTGTGGAACCTTGGGATTGCCACCGGGTGAGACACAGGTTTGACAGCTGCAGCAGAGGGTCCTCTATGCTTCACACCGACCATCCTGTCTGACCCATTTTTATACCATTTTCCATGCCTGAGCCAGAGTCCCTTTTCTTCCTTTTTGGAGTGCATGTATTCATGTGGAGTTCTTTTCTCTATGGCAAGTTGAACAATACATGTCCGGAGAGTGATGAACACCTGTGTTTGCAGTCCCGGAATTCGGATTTGAGATGTACCTCCCTGATGGCTCTGACTATCTCGGTCTCGGATATTTATCGTGTATTTATGGTCCGGGTGTTTCTCGGACAACCTTGATGCATGATCCCTCTCCGGGCTGGCCACTTTCGTTCGCTTGTAAATAAAGTCCTCCCTCTTTCGTCCAGGTGGCTTCGACATGGTGTTGCAATCACTGTTGCTGGCTTGTGCAATTTAAAAACTTCTTATAAGAGTATAATTTAACAGCACATAACCATAAAATAGATGACAATTTTATTTGCACGAATTATCCTATAGACATATAACAGTCCTAATGATTCCTTGAGGCCTTGCAGTGTCACAATGTTCTCCATGGTTCCACAGGCCCCACAGTGTCATGTGACTCCTCTGTTCCATGAGTCCTGCAATGTCACAGTGGACCTTTGGAACAATGGACCATGGGGCTTTGCAGTGTCACAACGCTCTCCTTTGGCTCCACAGGGTCACAATGGAGCACTGATTACAGGCAGCCTCTCTGTGTTACCCTGGAGCTTTGTTTCCGTGGGGTCTCGCAGTGTCCCAATGGAGCCTTGGTTGGATGGGGCCTCACAGTGTCACAATCATGCCTGCATTACACTGAGGCACATGGCGTCACTAGGGTCCCCTTGCTTCCATGAGGCCCAGCAATGTCACAGTGGTGTCCATGAATCCATGAGGACTCACAGTGTCCCAATGGTCTCTTGATCTCACATGGTCCCACAGTGTCCCAATGGTCCCTTGGTCTCACAAGGCCCCACAGTGTCCCAATGGTCACTTCTTCTCACATGGCCCCACAGTGTAACAATGGTCCCTTGGTTCCATGGTTCCTGGTCTGGTGCATTCCCCTCTCCCCTTCTCAGGCCGCCCTGCCAGCTCAGAAATGCTCACTGGGCCTGGGCCTTGGCCAGCAGCCCCTGGGCTCAGCTCCTCTGGAGCTCATCACAGACACTGTTTGCTCCAGGCTCAACCCTTCATTTCCTGGGGAGATGCCAAAGCCTCCGCAGGGAACATTTCCCTTTGCTCAGGGGAATTTCACACAGGTGCCTTGTAGTGACTCTTTGTGTCTGTGTGCACACAGGAGTGCCTGTGCTCAGGGAAATGTGGCAGATATGCTGCTCCCTGAGGGCTTTGGATGCCTTGGATAGCTGAGCCAGTCAGGCCTGGAAGTAAGGTTAAGTCATGTCACCCTGATTCTTAAGATTTTCTAAAGCCTTCTGAGTTTACATTCTGTTGGAGAACCTTCCCACACAATTTCTGTCAACAACATATTGTTTACAATCTTTTATGGGGCTGGACAACCTTGATGTACTAGTGGTTTGTCCAATGTCTTTGGACAGGTGGCCCATTCACTCTCCAATCCAATGTCACCTTTGGGAAAGTATAAAAGTTGGAGTCAGAGAATAAACTTTTATCGTTACCTTGCAAATAGCAGGTGGCTCGCGTCGTGCTTTCACGTGTCTTATAGCGACAAAGTCACAAGCTGTAAGCAAAGTTAAATGCTGCTAAGAGTTGTTCTTTTGCTAATTTGTGAAGGTTAATAGAAGTTATAAGCGAAGTTGAATATTGTTAAGTGTTATTCCACAGCTCTGTTTAGCTTTTAGGCTGTATTCCTTTTATCCTTGCCCTCACTGTCCTTTCGTCACACACACACAGACATTAACATACACACTCACAAAAAACCACACAGAGACACACAGACACCGGGACAGTTCTTGACTCCTTTTTGGTTTGATTGCCTGGATTTTGTTTGGTTTTGTTGTTGCTTTGTTTCCTTGGTGTGCCTGAAGTGTCCAGTCAGGAGCAGAGTGACTCTTGCCAAGGAACTCTGTGGTGCTGTCACTTAATATTAAAGCTGTTTTATGCTACTCCCCTGCTGGGTATTTTTAAAGTGCTCTCAAGCCCTCCTTCATAAGAGGGTGAAGGAGCCCTGGCCAAGCTCTGGCCCTGGGGGCACAGGGATGCTGCTAGGGGGTCCCTGTCTCCCTGTTCCAACTTTGACGGCCCTGAGCCCCTGTCCCCGTGTCAGGCTCTGGACTTGATCTCCTCGAACATCCTCAGGGGGAGGCTGCAGCGCCAGGGGCAGGGGGACCCAGAGGGACACGGGATGCCACTGTCCACAAGCAGCTTTGGACTTCTCTGGGAGGAACTGTGAGTGGGGGCTGGCTTGAAGTGACCTCCCCAGTAAGGTCACAGAGCCCCTGAGATGTCACTCTGCCTCCTGGGATGTCACAGCCCACCCTGGGATCTCACAAATCCCCCTTGTGATGTCACAGAGCCAGTGCTGCTCTATCACTCTGGGATGTCATACAGTTGCGCTGTGATGGCACAGAAGACTCTGGCATCACAACGTTAGCCCGTGTCACAATCCTCTAGTGCAAGCGGGAATCATGACAGTTCATTTTCCCCACCTCAGAATTAGCAGAAGTAGATAGGCTTATCATGAGAAACCAAATGTGATAAACATGTTAGAAATGAAAGGCTCCAAGTTATTAGTTATTATTTTAATAAAAGTTATTAAGTGTACCAAATATAAATTTTGAGAAAAATGGAAAAAAGCCACTGTAAAAAAAAGTCAGTGTGGAACCTTGGGATTGCCACCGGGTGAGACACAGGTTTGACAGCTGCAGCAGAGGGTCCTCTATGCTTCACACCAACCGTCCTGTCTGACCCATTTTTATACCATTTTCCATGCCTGAGCCAGAGTCCCTTTTCTTCCTTTTTGGAGTGCATGTATTCATGTGGAGTTCTTTTCTCTGTGGCAAGTTGAACAATACCTGTCCGGAGAGTGATGAACACCTGTGTTTGCAGTCCCGGAATTCGGATTTGAGATGTACCTCCCTGATGGCTCTGACTATCTCGGTCTCGGATATTTATCGTGTATTTATGGTCCGGGTGTTTCTCGGAAAACCTTGATGCACGATCCCTCTCTGGGCTGGCCACTTTCGTTCGCTTGGTAATAAAGTCCTCCCTCTCTTCTCCAGGTGGCTTCGACATGGTGTTGCAATCACTGTTGCTGGCTTGTGCAATTTAAAATCTTCTTATAAGAGTATAATTTAACAGCACATATCTATAAAATAGACGACAATTTTATTTGCACGAATTATCCTATAGACATATAACAGTCCTAATGATTCCTTGAGGCCTTGCAGTGTCACAATGTTCTCCATGGTTCCACAGGCCCCACAGTGTCATGTGACTCCTCTGTTCCATGAGTCCTGCAATGTCACAATGGACCTTTGGACCAATGGACCATGGGGCTTTGCAGTGTCACAACGCTCTCCTTTGGCTCCACAGGGTCACAATGGAGCACTGATTACAGGCAGCCTCTCTTTGTTACCTTGGAGCTTTGTTTCCATGGGGTCTCGGAGTGTCCCAATGGAGCCTTGGTTGGATGGGGCCTCACAGTGTCACAATGATGCCTACATTCCACTGAGGCACACGGCGTCACTAGGGTCCCCTTGCTTCCATGAGGCCCAGCAATGTCACAGTGGTGTCCATGAATCCATGAGGACTCACAGTGTCCCAATGGTCTCTTGATCTCACATGGTCCCACAGTGTCCCAATGGTCCCTTGGTCTCACAAGGCCCCACAGTGTCCCAATGGTCACTTCTTCTCACATGGCCCCACAGTGTAACAATGGTCCCTTGGTTCCATGGTTCCTGGTCTGGTGCATTCCCCTCTCCCCTTCTCAGGCCGCCCTGCCAGCTGAGAAATGCTCACTGGGCCTGGGCCTTGGCCAGCAGCCCCTGGGCTCAGCTCTTCTGGAGCTCATCACAGACACTGTCTGCTCCAGGCTCAACCCTTCATTTCCTGGGGAGATGCCAAAGCCTCCGCAGGGAACATTTCCCTTTGCTCAGGGGAATTTCACACAGGTGCCTTGTAGTGACTCTTTGTGTCTGTGTGCACACAGGAGTGCCTGTGCTCAGGGAAATGTGGCAGATATGCTGCTCCCTGAGGACTTTGGATGCCTTGGATAGCTGAGCCAGTCAGGCCTGGAAGTAAGGTTAAGTCATGTCACCCTGATTCTTAAGATTTTCTAAAGCCTTCTGAGTTTACATTCTGTTGGAGAACCTTCCCACACAATTTCTGTCAACAACATATTGTTTACAATCTTTTATGGGGCTGGACAAACTTGATGTACTAGTGGTTTGTCCAATGTCTTTGGACAGGTGGCCCATTCACTCTCCAATCCAATGTCACCTTTGGGAAAGTATAAAAGTTGGAGTCAGAGAATAAACTTTTAGCTTTACCTTGCAAATAGCAGGTGGCTCGCGTCGTGCTTTCACGTGTCTTATAGCGACAAAGTCACAAGCTGTAAGCAAAGTTAAATGCTGCTAAGAGTTGTTCTTTTGCTAATTTGTGAAGCTTAATAGAAGTTATAAGCGAAGTTGAATATTGTTAAGTGTTATTCCACAGCTCTGTTTAGCTTTTAGGCTGTATTCCTTTTATCCTTGCCCTCACTGTCCTTTCGTCACACACACACACACACATTAACATACACACTCACACAAAAACACACAGAGACACACAGACACCGGGACAGTTCTTGACTCCTTTTTGGTTTGATTGCCTGGATTTTGTTTGGTTTTGTTGTTGCTTTGTTTCCTTGCTGTGCCTGAAGTTTCCAGTCAGGAGCAGAGTGACTCTTGCCAAGGAACTCTTTGGTGCTGTCACTTAATATTAAAGCTGTTTTATGCTACTCCCCTGCTGGGGATTTTTATAAGTGCTCTCAAGCCCTCCTTCATAAGAGGGTGAAGGAGCCCTGGCCAAGCTCTGGCCCTGGGGGCACAGGGATGCTGCTAGGGGGTCCCTGTCTCCCTGTTACAACTTTCAGGGCCCTGAGCCCCTTTCCCCGTGTCAGGCTCTGGGCTTGATCTCCTCGAACATCCTCAGCGGGAGGCTGCAGCGCCAGGGGCAGGGGGACCCAGAGGGACACAGGATACCACTGTGCACCAGCAGCTTTGGACTTCTCTGGGAGGAACTGTGAGTGGGAGCTGGCTTGAAGTGACCTCCCCAGTAAGGTCACAGAGCCCCTGAGATGTCACACTGCCTCCTGGGATGTCACAGCCCACCCTGAGATCTCACAAATCCCCCTTGTGATGCCACAGAGCCAGTGCTGCTCTATCACTCTGGGATGTCATACAGTTGCGCTGTGATGGCACAGAAGACTCTGGCATCACAAAGTCAGCCCGTGTCACAATCCTCTAGTGCAAGCGGGAATCATGACAGTTCATTTTCCCCATCTCAGACTTAGCAGAAGTAGATAGGCTTATCATGAGAAACCGAATCTGATAAACATGTTAGAAATGAAAGGCTCCAAGTTATTAGTTATTAATTTAATAAAAGTTATTAAGTGTACCAAATATAAGTTTTGAAAAAAATGGAAAAAAGCCACTATAAAAAAAAGTCAGTGTGGAGCCCGGGATTGCCACCAGGTGAGACACAGGTTTGACAGCTGCAGCAGAGGGTCCTCTATGCTTCAAACCAACCATGCTGTCTGACCCATTTATATACCATTTTCCATGCCTGAGCCAGACTCCCTTTTCTACCTTTTTGGAGTGCATGTATTCATGTGGAGTTCTTTTCTCTGTGGCAAGTTGAACAATACGTGTCCGGAGAGTGATGAACACCTGTGTTTGCAGTCCCGGAATTCGGATTTGAGATGTACCTCCCTGATGGCTCTGACTATCTCGGTCTCGGATATTTATCGTGTATTTATCGTCCGGGTGTTTCTCGGACAACCTTGATGCACGATCCCTCTCTGGGCTGGCCACTTTCGTTCGCTTGTAAATAAAGTCCTCCCTCTCTTGTCCAGGTGGCTTTGACATGGTGTTGCAATCACTGTTGCTGGCTTGTGCAATTTAAAAACTTCTTATAAGAGTATAATTTAACAGCACATAACTATAAAATAGCTGACAATTTTATTTGCACAAATTATCCTATAGACATATAACAGTCCTAATGATTCCTTGAGGCCTTGCAGTGTCACAATGTTCTCCATGGTTCCACAGGCCCCACAGTGTCATGTGACTCCTCTGTTCCATGAGTCCTGCAATGTCACAATGGACCTTTGGACCAATGGACCATGGGGCTTTGCAGTGTCACAACGCTCTCCTTTGGCTCCACAGGGTCACAATGGAGCACTGATTACAGGCAGCCTCTCTGTGTTACCCTGGAGCTTTGTTTCCGTGGGGTCTCGCAGTGTCCCAATGGAGCCTTGGTTGGATGGGGCCTCACAGTGTCACAATGATGCCTACATTCCACTGAGGCACATGGCGTCACTAGGGTCCCCTTGCTTCCATGAGGCCCAGCAATGTCACAGTGGTGTCCATGAATCCATGAGGACTCACAGTGTCCCAATGGTCTCTTGATCTCACATGGTCCCACAGTGTCCCAATGGTCCCTTGGTCTCACAAGGCCCCACAGTGTAACAATGGTCCCTTGGTTCCATGGTTCCTAGTCTGGTGCATTCCCCTTTCCCCTTCTCAGGCCACCCTGCCAGCTGAGAAATGCTCACTGGGCCAGGGCCTTGGCCAGCAGCCCCTGGGCTCAGCTCCTCTGGAGCTCATCACAGACACTGTCTGCTCCAAGCTCAACCCTTCATCCCCTGGGGAGATGCCAAAGCCTCCGCAGGGAACATTTCCCTTTGCTCAGGGGAATTTCGCACAGGTGCCTTGTAGTGACTCTTTGTGTCTGTGTGCACACAGGAGTGCCTGTGCTCAGGGAAATGTGGCAGATATGCTGCTCCCTGAGGGCTTTGGATGCCTTGGATAGCTGAGCCAGTCAGGCCTGGAAGTAAGGTTAAGTCATGTCACCCCGATTCTTAAGATTTTCTAAAGCCTTCTGAGTTTACATTCTGTTGGAGAACCTTCCCACACAATTTCTGTCAACAACATATTGTTTACAATCTTTTATGGGGCTGGACAAACTTGATGTACTAGTGGTTTGTCCAATGTCTTTGGACAGGTGGCTCATTCACTCTCCAATCCAATGTCACCTTTGGGAAAGTATAAAAGTTGGAGTCAGAGAATAAACTTTTCTCTTTACCTTGAAAATAGCAGGTGGCTCGCGTCGTGCTTTCACGTGTCTTATAGCGACAAAGTCACAAGCTGTAAGCAAAGTTAAATGCTGCTAAGAGTTGTTCTTTTGCTAATTTGTGAAGCTTAATAGGAGTTATAAGCAAAGTTGAATATTGTTAAGTGTTATTCCACAGCTCTGTTTAGCTTTTAGGCTGTATTCCTTTTATCCTTGCCCTCACTGTCCTTTCGTCACACACACACAGACATTAACATACACACTCACAAAAAAACACACAGAGACACAGAGACACTAGGACAGTTCTTGACTCCTTTTAGGTTTGATTGCCTGGATTTTGTTTGGTTTTGTTGTTGCTTTGTTTCCTTGGTGTGCCTGAAGTGTCCAGTCAGGAGCAGAGTGACTCTTGCCAAGGAACTCTGTGGTGCTGTCACTTAATATTAAAGCTGTTTTATGCTACTCCCCTGCTGGGTATTTTTAAAGTGCTCTCAAGCCCTCCTTCACAAGAGGGTGAAGGAGCCCTGGCCAAGCTCTGGCCCTGGGGGCACAGGGATGCTGCTAGGGGGTCCCTGTCTCCCTGTTCCAACTTTGACGGCCCTGAGCCCCTGTCCCCGTGTCAGGCTCTGGACTTGATCTCCTCGAACATCCTCAGGGGGAGGCTGCAGCGCCAGGGGCAGGGGGACCCAGAGGGACACGGGATGCCACTGTCCACAAGCAGCTTTGGACTTCTCTGGGAGGAACTGTGAGTGGGGGCTGGCTTGAAGTGACCTCCCCAGTAAGGTCACAGAGCCCCTGAGATGTCACACTGCCTCCTGGGATGTCACAGCCCACCCTGGGATCTCACAAATCCCCCTTGTGATGTCACAGAGCCAGTGCTGCTCTATCACTCTGGGATGTCATACAGTTGCGCTGTGATGGCACAGAAGACTCTGGCATCACAAAGTCAGCCCGTGTCACAATCCTCTAGTGCAAGCGGGAATCATGACAGTTCATTTTCCCCACCTCAGAATTAGCAGAAGTAGATAGGCTTATCATGAGAAACCAAATGTGATAAACATGTTAGAAATGAAAGGCTCCAAGTTATTAGTTATTATTTTAATAAAAGTTATTAAGTGTACCAAATATAAATTTTGAGAAAAATGGAAAAAAGCCACTGTAAAAAAAAGTCAGTGTGGAACCTTGGGATTGCCACCAGGTGAGACACAGGTTTGACAGCTGCAGCAGAGGGTCCTCTATGCTTCACACCAACCGTCCTGTCTGACCCATTTTTATACCATTTTCCATGCCTGAGCCAGAGTCCCTTTTCTTCCTTTTTGGAGTGCATGTATTCATGTGGAGTTCTTTTCTCTGTGGCAAGTTGAACAATACGTGTCCGGAGAGTGATGAACACCTGTGTTTGCAGTCCCGGAATTCGGATTTGAGATGTACCTCCCTGATGGCTCTGACTATCTCGGTCTCGGATATTTATCGTGTATTTATGGTCCGGGTGTTTCTCGGAAAACCTTGATGCACGATCCCTCTCTGGGCTGGCCACTTTCGTTCGCTTGGAAATAAAGTCCTCCCTCTCTTCTCCAGGTGGCTTCGACATGGTGTTGCAATCACTGTTGCTGGCTTGTGCAATTTAAAAACTTCTTATAAGAGTATAATTTAACAGCACATAACTATAAAATAGATGACAATTTTATTTGCACAAATTATCCTATAGACATATAACAGTCCTAATGATTCCTTGAGGCCTTGCAGTGTCACAATGTTCTCCATGGTTCCACAGGCCCCACAGTCTCATGTGACTCCTCTGTTCCATGAGTCCTGCAATGTCACAATGGACCTTTGGACCAATGGACCATGGGGCTTTGCAGTGTCACAACGCTCTCCTTTGGCTCCACAGGGTCACAATGGAGCACTGATTACAGGCAGCCTCTCTGTGTTACCCTGGAGCTTTGTTTCCGTGGGGTCTCGCAGTGTCCCAATGGAGCCTTGGTTGGATGGGGCCTCACAGTGTCACAATGATGCCTACATTCCACTGAGGCACACGGCATCACTAGGGTCCCCTTGCTTCCATGAGGCCCAGCAATGTCACAGTGGTGTCCATGAATCCATGAGGACTCACAGTATCCCAATGGTCTCTTGATCTCACATGGTCCCACAGTGTCCCAATGGTCCCTTGGTCTCACAAGGCCCCACAGTGTCCCAATGGTCACTTCTTCTCACATGGCCCCACAGTGTAACAATGGTCCCTTGGTTCCATGGTTCCTGGTCTGGTGCATTCCCCTCTCCCCTTCTCAGGCCGCCCTGCCAGCTGAGAAATGCTCACTGGGCCTGGGCCTTGGCCAGCAGCCCCTGGGCTCAGCTCCTCTGGAGCTCATCACAGACACTGTCTGCTCCAGGCTCAACCCTTCATCCCCTGGGGAGATGCCAAAGCCGGAATGGGAACAGGTGAGTGGTTATGTCAGTCTCGGGGGGTACGATAGTGGCTCTGAATCAGAGGCGGTGCGGGGCAGAGCGAGGCCGAAGCATAGCCGGGGTTGGAGCAGAAGCGTTCTCTCCCCCGTGATGATGCAGGCACGGACGGGGCATGGCCAGGATGTAAAAATTCCTCAGGGCACGGTTCCGTCATCATTCCCATGGCAACAGACAGCCCAAGCCCAGGGCCAATCCCTGTCAGCTTCAGACATGGCCAAATTAGAACAATTATTGCAACAAGAGTCAGTTTCTCCGATTGCAGGGATCGCAAACGTGAATCAGTTGTTAGGAGAAATGCTTAAAGGTTTATCAGGAATATTGCGGAATTTGCTAATGTAAATCAATTGTCAGAAGAAATGCTCAAATGTTTATCAGAAGTGCAGATTGAAGAGCAGAGTGCGGTTCCCACCTCAGCTGGTCAGGCGGCAGCGCCATCTAGCGGCGCATCCACAACATTGCAACAGGCGGCACAGAACTTGTCCGGTCAAGGCACTGCGCCACCCAGTGGTGGGACCGTGACATTGCAGGACTTTTTTCCAGTTTCTTATAAGAAAAACTCCAGTGTGAAAAAGGTCACATCTGCACGGCAGCAGGAACCTCCACTGACACCGGAACAGTGCGGGACTCAGGACACTTCTGCTGAGGCGCAGCAACGGGATGAAACGATACGCATCACTGCTTCGGAGAGTGTCCCAGCTTGGACAATTCCAAAATCAAGGTCTGCCAAAATTTCGGGGCAGGGAGAGTCAATTTTAATATCAAAGGGGGTTGTTGAATTTCTTTTACAATATTTAAGCACAGCCTTGGAGTCACAGCCAGAACTGTTGGTTCATCTTCCAAAAATTTTCCAAATAATGCAGGGCAGTCGTGTGTTCTCCTCCACAGCAGATGCTTCACTTTTCTCCAGAGACTCTCAGCCTTCATCTTCGCAGATGCTGCAGACGCCGTTGGTATCGGTGAGTGCTGCTGCACCAGAGCTGCAGCCACAACAGATGACTCCACTCTACAGGCAAGTACCCACTGAATTTACGGCTTTGCAGAGTGCAAAAGTGGACTGGCAGGACATTCGAGCAGAGTTGGAGAAGGAGAAAGGTTTATTACAGGGCTCGGGAAACATAATGATGCCAGTGAACTATGACGCTCAGGGCCAAAACCCGAGATGGGAACACCTGGATTGTGGAGCAATCAAAGATTTAGCTAAGGCCATTTGGGACAATGGGTTGTCATCACCATATTTCAAGCAGATGTTAAAAAGTATTTTTGGCATGTATGACTTAACACCATATGATCTTAAATACCTTGCAACATCAGTTCTTACAGACACCCTAGGTCTCATGTGGCAGAAGGCGTGGAGGAGATCCCTGGAGGAGCTGAGAGCCAGATACCAGGGTGGGCCAAATGCAAACCTCACCATGGTGCAGCTTGCTGGTGATCCTCCTGAGGACGGTCTAACTCAACAGGCGGTGAGGCTCCCGCATCACGTGCTCAGCGACATCAAAGAGGCAGCACGGAGGGCAATTCTTCAGATTGCTCCAACGGGGGTCCAGGACAACATCTACACTGAGATCAAACAGGGTCCTTCAGAGCCGTTTTCTTCATTTGTGGATCGTCTTTCTCAGGCAGTGGAGCGGCAGGTGAGTGAGGAGGGAGGGAAACCACACCTGGTCAAAAGCCTTGCGTTCTCCAATGCCAAGCCGGAGTGCAGACGGATCATCAGCATGATGCCGCACCAGGCCACCTTGGCAGACATGATCGAGGCGTGCAGCAAGGTGGGGACACCACAACATGTTGCTTCCATCATGGAGGAACACTTGGGGGATCGAATTGAAAAACGTGTTAGGGAAGTTCTTGCAAATTATGCAAAGGGCAACTCCAGTGCAGACAGACGGTGCTTTGGGTGTGGGACACAAGAACATATTAAAAGGAACTGCCCACAACTTGCAAAGACCAACAAGCCACCAGACCTTTGCCATTGATTCAGGAGAGGGAAACATCTTGCAAGTGAGTGTCATTCACAGACAGATGTGGATGGGAAACTTCTCCCGATTCCGGGAAATGGGAAAAAGAGCGCGAATCAACGCCAGTGCGCTCAGGCAAAAATCCTGGCGGTGACATAGAACCAACAGGAACAATCCTCGGGGAGCAACAAACAGAACCCCTCGGCAGAGCAATCTCCAAAATCCCCAGCAACCCAGACTTGGTACCACCTGGGTTCCAATGCGTCTTGGCAACCTCCAAATTGATGTGTCTTTTGGACAATAGCCATGCAGTGATACCTACAGGTGTCACAGGGACTTCTTGGAAAAGGCAGGACTTTTTAATAATGGCCAGGGACAGAAGAACTATCCTTGGACTTGTTGTTTATCCATCTTTGATTTCAGCAAACCATAATGAGGAGCTGATGGTCACGGCAAAAGCCTTGCGACCACCTCTGACAATTCCACAAAACACACCGATTGCTCGAGCTATGGCTCTGCCATCTCATCCAGAAAGGCAAGCCATGCCGGTGTTCAACAAACGGGACTCTTTTCCTGGTGATCAAGCAGATGTGCATGCATCTTGGGTGAAACATTTGAGCCGGGATCGGCCCATCGTTACTTGTCAGTTGACTTGTAAAGAAAAGACAATTGCTATTACAGGGATGCTTGACACAGGAGCGGATGTTACAGTTATTTCATACATTTTTTGGCCTCGGGAATGGGACTTGGTTGCACCTTTGGGTTCTCTCACAGGCATAGGGGGGAGTTCCCTGTGCATGCAGAGAGAGAATGCAATTGTTGTCACAGGCCCGGGAAAAAAGACAGCAGTTATCCGTCCTTTCATCATGCAAAAGCCCATCACAGTGTGGGGAAGGGACCTTTTGGCACAATGGGGACTGAAATTAGAATTGGATTTTTAACAGGGGTCACTGTGGCACTCGCCACTCTGAAATTGACCTGGAAAACAAATGATCCTGTTTGAGTGGATCAGTGGACCATAGAGCAGAAAAAATTGAGTGCATTGAAAAAGTTGGTCCAGGAACAGCTGCAGAAGGGACACATCAAACCAACAGACAGCCCATGGAACTCCCCAATGTTTGTCATTCGCAAGAAAACTTCAGGGTCTTGGAGACTGCTTCATGATCTCAGGAAAATCAACGAGGTCATCGAGGACATGGGGCCACTGCAGCTTGGGCTTCCATCTCTCTCGATGATCCCGAGGGACTGGTCGCTTGTGATCATTGATCTCAAGGACTGTTTTTTCAGCATTCCACTTCATCCAGATGATGCTCCACGCTTTGCATTTTCTGTCCCAAGCATCAACAGAGAAGAACCTCTGCAAAGATACCACTGAACAGTTCTTCCTCAGGGGCTCAAAAATTCTCCAAGCATTTGCCAATGGTACATGGCCCAAGCTTTGCATCCATCATGAGAGAAACATACAAAACCAAAAATTATCCATTATATGGATGATCTGCTCATTGCAGCACCAACAAAACAGGAGGTGCAAGAGGTTCGTGACTGTGTGATTGCGCAGGTGCAAAAAGCAGGACTGGAAACTAGTACACCAAAAATACAGGAAATTGCACCTTGGAAATACTTGGGATGGAAGATCACAAAGCAAACGATAAGGCCACAGAAACTGGAAATCAACACAAAGGTCACCAATCTCCAGGACTTGCAACAGCTTTTGGGGGAGATCAACTGGATGAGACCGACCCTGGGAATCACCAATGATGACATCTCGTCATTGCTCGATCTTTTGAGAGGGGACAACAACATCCAATCTCCCAGAACTCTGACGCCTGAAGCAAAAAGAGACCTTGAAAAGATCACAGACATGATTCAGCAGAGAAAAGAACATCGCTCTGTAGAATCATTGCCTTTTCATTTAGCAGTGTTGGCGGAAACAGCACAGCTATATGGGTTGATTTCTCAGTGGGATTTGTCTCAAGTGGACCCTCTTTTGTTAATAGAGTGGGATATTTTAGCTTACAGGCCCTCAAAAACAATTCTCACAGATCTAGAAATGGTAGCACAGATTATTATCAAGGCGAGAACCAGGTTGCTGACAATGTCAGGCAGAGATTTCTCAGTTATTCATGTTCCTTTGAAAATAGTGTATTTTGAATGGGCGATGCAGAAATCACAGGATTTTGTAGTTGCTTTGTTAGGATATCCGGGAGTTTGTACAATTCATTTTCCAGCTCACAGGATGCTGAATGCGAAAGTAAGTTTCAGGGAAAAACCAAAAATAAGCCAGGAACCAGTGGAAGGGGTGACAGTGTTCACTGATGGTTCAGGAAAGACTCAGAAATCAGTAGTTACATGGCAAAACCCAAAAACAGGGGAGTGGGATCAGACATTAAAATGGTACAGGGTTCGCCACAAATTGTGGAATTGGCAGCAGTGGTCAGGGTTTTTCAATTGTTTCAGGAACCTCTCAATCTGATCACAGATTCAGCATATGTTGTGAATGTGGTCAAACAGTTAGAGGAATCACTTTTGAAACACACTGACAATGAAATTTTATATTCATATTTGTCATGCATGAGGACAATTCTAGAAAGTAGAGAACACGAATATTTTGTTACACATATCAGGGCACATTCATCACTCCCACGGTTCTTAGCAGCAGAAATGCTCACGCACACAGACTCACAATGACCGTATCTCAGACATTGCCAGATATTTTTGAGCAGGCAAAATTGAGCCATGCATTTTTCCATCAAAATGCACAGCCATTGATGGAATCCTTTCGCCTCTCTAAAAGTCAGGCATAGGAGATCATCAGTGCTTGTCCAGACTGTCACTTTTGCAGCCTCCTGCATCTACAGGAACTGTCAATCCAAGGGGATTGCAGAGTCTTCAGCTCTGGCAAGCTGATGTCACAAAATACCCATCCTTTAGGAGGCTCAAAAATATCCATGTTTCAGTAGACACATTTTCAGGGGCGATTTTTGCATCATTACATACAGGGGAGACCACAGAACATGCCTGCAGACACTTTCTACAAGCATTTGCATCACTCGGGGTGCCACAAGAAATAAAAACAGATAATGGTCCAACTTATACAGGCAAGGTGCTTGAAAAATTTCTGAAAAAATGGGGAGTGAAACACACTTTTGGTATTCCTTATTCTCCTTCAGGTCAAGCAATCATTGAAAGAACACATCACACCCTGAAATCCCTTTTGGATAAACAGAAAAGGGGAGAGGCAGGCACAACACCTTATATGTGGCTGAACAAAGCTCTGTATGTGTTGAATTTTTTAAATAGTTCATTCTCAGAGCCCACACCACCAATTGTCAGGTATTTTACAAACACTGCACAAGCAAAGTTAAGGGAAAATCCTTTGGTTTTGATCAGAAATCCAGAATCAGGACAAATTGAAGGTCCATTTACATTAATAACTTGGGGCAAGGGTTTCTCTTGTGTTTCCACAGAGCGAGGACCGAAGTGGGTGTCGGCGAGGCATGTGAAACCTTTTCAGGTGCAGACGCAGGTGGACACGGACCCGAGGAGCAAAGAACAGAGCACGCAGACGGGAGGCAGACAACGACGCTGCAGACGTCTCGTCAGACAACGATTGATTACCCAGAGACTTGGGTTTTTTTTCGGGGAAATTAAGTGTTATTTGAGTGTTGCTGTATTGCAGGGTTTTTCACAGAGGTTGGGGACATGGACATGGAGTTTAGACAGGCAGTGTTCATGCGTCTCATTCTCTTGCCTGTTGCTTTGGGCAATGAGACAGACTTTCCCATGAAACAACCAAGGGAAAATGTGTGGGAAACTTTGGCAAAGGCAGTAGGTCTGGACAGTATTTGTCTGACTCATTCAAAGCCAGGGAAACAATTTTCAACATGTTTGGTAGGTGTGCCAGTGAAGGAGTGGCCAATTCCAAAAAAATCCCTCCAAAGGTTTTGAAAACTTTTTCAGATCCTATGGAAGGATGGCATGTTTGGACGCAGTACCTTCCTGTGCCTCACCTGGAACCCCCAGAGTTGGACATTTTTGGGTCAACAAAAATGAAATACTGCATCAAATTTAATCCAGTGGGAGTGGCAAAGACAGATAATCATACAATAGATGTCACTCCAATTAAGCCTTTTTATAAAAATGCATCATCCTGCTGCAATTACACCAAGGTGACGAGCAAATCATCCCTTCAACACCCAGCCACTTTACCGAAGGGAGTGTTTCTGATTTGCGGGGACAGAGTTTGTTCTGCTATCCCTGCAAAAGTCAAGGGCAGTCCATGCAGCATTGGGGAGCTCTCATTGATAACACCTGATTTGAAAACTTTAAAGGAGCAGACATGCAGGGAAAAAAGATCCCTTGATCAATAGAGTCCAAATTGTGATGATGATGATGTTTATACCTGGGACAAGGCTCAGAGAATTGCAGTTGGAATTTTCTCGCCCCAAACAGCATCAGGGGTGGCCTTGACACAATTGGACCACATAGCTTGCTGGTTGAGCAAACACAGTCATGCCATTTCGTCTGCACTGAGTGACATGTTAACAGATATCAGCAGTGCAAGACAGGCAGTGCTTCAAAACAGGGCGGCAATTGATTATTTGTTGCTGTCACATGGGCACGGATGTGAAGAATTTGAGGGGATGTGCTGCATGAATTTGTCCGATCATTCAAAATCCATTCATGAAAAAATAAAACAATTAGAAAGTAGTATCACCAAGTTGAAAAAATAACAGGACCCTGGTGGGATGATTTCTTTAACCTTTTTGATGTCTCACCAGTGTGGAAAGAAATTTTAAAAACAATATTTTACATTCTTATAGGGCTTGTAGTTCTTCTGCTTGTTATGCCATGCATTTTCATGTGTATTCTAAGGGCCTTGAACAAAGTGGCAAAGCAGGTGTTTTTGGTTCAAACAGGGAGGGGAGATGTGGGAACTCAAAATGTCTCTCAGACATTTTTAGAGGTTCCAGGCCTTTGTCAGAGGCACTCTAGACCCCAGCAGGCAGCTGGAATCAGCTGTGATTTTGAGTTTGAGCCATGGAATGAATTACCAACTTTTAAGGTGGAAAAATCAGTCACAAAGGGTTAGATAGTATAGTAAAAGTAGTTACAAAGTAGAGGGGAAATTTTTTTTTTTTTTGGTACAGGGGGTTTTAGCACATGTACAGGGGGATTTTTACTTTGTACATGGGGGTCAGAAGTTCTAAGAAGGAGGAAAGTGGGCTGTTCCTGTCCTTCCTTTCTTCTTCCTTACATCCATGTTCTTGGTGATGTTGGCATTCGCAGATTGGTTTAGAGTAGAAAAGCACTTGGTAATATAGGTAGTAGGTATTGGGGAATAATTGTAAACATGTTATACGTAATATATCTTATAAAAGATAGCAGCAGCCCTGGGTGGGGAGGGAGAAGAAGAAGACACCGGACAGTCAGGGTGTCAGGAGTGTGTGCGTCTCTGCCCGGGCCGCTGATCAAACAGCCGCAGCCCGAGAACATAATCTGTTAGATAACTAGCAATAAATCGTCTTGAGACCGAACAACAAGAGACTGTGGAGTTTTTCTTTGGAAGCACGGGTTGGAAGAGAGACTTTACCACCACACGAGACCCCAAACCAAACCCGGGGTTCTCACAACTTGCAAATCCAATTAAGGGTAAGGACCATCCCACGAGATAAAAAGATAATAGTTCAAGTCATGAATTGACCCACTGGGGAATCCAAGGTTTGTGCGACCACTTTTTATGGGAAAATTTATGTACTGGAGTGTATGACCTGGCAAAGGCAGTCACAAGTGGATGTGGGATTTGCCTGAAAACTGACCAATAGGTAATGAGAAAAACAGCACACGGGGGAGGAAAACTTGCTTTAAGACCTTTCCAAAACATACAAGTAGATTTCAGTAAAATGCCCTCTGTGCAGAGGTACAAACATTTACTAGTGATCGTAGATCATCTCACTCACTGGGCAGAGGCTTTCCCTACCAAAAAGGAAACCGCACAAGAAGTTGCAAAAATAATCTTAGAAAATATCATACCTCCATACGGGCTAGTCAGTAACATTGACTCGCACTGAGGTCCGCATTTTGTCGCTTGAACTTTGCATCAAGTAACAAAAACCCTGGGGATAAGGTAGAGATTGCACACCCCATGGCATCTTCAAAGCTCGAGAAGGGCAGAAAGGATGACTAGAACTCTTAAAAATGTAACAACCAAATTAATTAAAGAGACAAAAATTAATTAGCTCAAATATTTACCTCTTACTCTCTTGTGCATCACAAGACCTCGGTCCGACATAGGGGCTTCTCCTTATGAAATAATGTTTAGACTCCCTCTTCTAATCACCCTTTTCAGTACTGCAGATTATTTAAAAGGGGAGGCAGCAACTCAAAAATATTTAAAAATCATAAGAAAATCCCTAGAAGGCCTCAGAAAGAAGGGGTATCTCCCCCAAACCTCCCCTCTGGATACCAAGGCCCACATCAGTCCTGAGGACTGGGTGTTAATAAAATCCTAGAACACCACCACTCCACTAACCCTCAAATTTGAAGGACCTTTCCAGGTGTTCAAGAAAAAGGCTGAATCAATATCACCAGAGTAAAAGGACCAGTGCCACCCCCAGACACCAGACCAGACCCAACAGGGTCACCCACCTCCTCTTGTATATGGACGGTAATTAGGGGACCCGAAGACTTTAATTTAAAAAAAACTTGCTAGAAGCTGATATACAATAAGGTAGTAGTAACCGTTTCTGAGTTAAAGTACCACAGTAAAAGTTTAAACACTTTGTAATTGTTTAATAAGTGTCCTTTAGCCAAGGAAGTCAACTGAAGAAAGTTTTAGTTAGAATATTATTAAGTCTTACTTAGTTGCTAGGAATTAAGAGAATTACCCAAAGAAGCTAACCCTCAAAAGCCAGAGTCTGTAAGTTGATGCGGGCTTAAGCCCAATCTAAGAAATAGTGGAGGGATTTATTATGAACAAAACAGCCTTGCTGAGACACTTCGGTTTGGGCTAAGTACTGACATTGAAATATTAATTAGCGAATTGCTCCTGGGAATCACCTACACCCCCACCCACACTACTATTCTAGGACTGGGATGCAAAATAGAGAGACCAGTGGAATCATGGGAGAGGGTTTTGGGGATGAAAACACCCCTAAATGGAAGGCTGGGCACAGTGGAGGGGGCTGGATGGGTGCGCTGCTTGGGGAAAAGGGAACCACATCCCTGGTCTGTGTCTGACCTGTCACCATAGCCTGCAGGGGACCAGACTGGACTGGGCTGTGGGAAGCAGGAACAAAGGAACAACTCTTCCTGGTGTTCCCAGGAGGGAAGGACAGGGGACAGCTGCTGCTGCACTTTGGCAGCAGGCTCTGCACATGCCCTCACCCTTCGGCTACCAGGCCTTCAGACACAGACTGCACACCTCTTCACCTCCGGCTACCAGTGTGCCACGGAGACTCCAGGGACAGACTCTGCAGCCTTCTCGCCCTTTGGCTACTGGGAAAAAGCTACAACAGCGGGGGCAAGCTCTGTGTTGAGCTCCCTGCCCAGCTGATCTTTTTAATAAATAGCTGAACATTAATAAAGGCATGAGCCCTGTTTACTACATGAAGGCCCCCAAAATTCCACTAAAAAGCCCCAAAATCCCCTAAAAATCACCGCTGTTGTGCCCCCGTCCCCCGAATCCCCCATACCCCATTCAGGGTGGGCCTGGGACTGCCTGGGACCCCCAGATCTCCATAGGACCCCCTCCAGGAACCCCAATCCTCCCCAGAGCCCCCCCCAAAGTTGGCCCAGGACCCCCTGAGAGCCCCCCAGACCCCAATTGCACCCAGCCCAGGATGCCCCCTGAGACCCTTCCCAAGACCCCACCCAGGACCCTTCCAGGACCCTCCAGACCCCGCCCCAAACCCAACCTGGGACCCGCCTGCCTCTCCCCAGATCCCTCCAGGACCTTTCCCAAAAACCCCCAACCCCCCCCAGACCCTCTCTGGGACCCTTCCAGATCCCCCAAAGCCCCTCCCCAAAACCTCCAAAACCTCCTAGGACGCCCCCAGGACCCCCCAAACCGCTCCCCCAACTCCGCCCAGACCCTCCCAAGACCCCCCCTCCAGGCCCCTCTCAGGACCCATCCCCACCCCCCAGGTCCCCCCACAATGCTCCAAGACCCCTCCCCAGACTCTCCCTGACACCTCCAGGACCCCTCAGGATCCCCCACCCAAGAGCCCTCCAGGACGCCCAGACTGCCCCAAGGACTCCTCCATGAGCCATCCAGGACCCCCCAGAGCCCTCCCTAAACTCCCCCCGGATCCCTCCCCAAAGGCCCCCGATCCCCCCAGGACCCCTCCCCAGCCCCCCCAGCCCCTCCCAGCCCCCGGCCCCTGTGCGGAGCCCCCTCCCCAGCGTTGCGGCCCCCGCGGCTCCCGCGGCTCCCGCCTCTCCCAGCGCCTCCCCCGCTCTGGCAGCGCCGCCCGCAGGGCCCGCCCGAGCCCGGGGGGCGGGGCCGCCGGGGGAGGGGCGCCGCTCCCGGCTCCCTCTGATTGGCTGCAGCCGCGCGCTGATTGGTTGGTTCGGCACGGGGCGCGCCGCTATTGGCTGGAGGAGCCCGCGCGCGCGGTGCAGGCGGGAAATTGTCAGGGGAGCGCGGCTGAGGAGGGGCTGAGGTGGGGCCGGGGAAACTGAACGGGGGGTTTGGGGCGGCTCGGGGAGAAATTGGGGATTTCTGGGGAACTGACAGGAAATAGGCGTGTGTCTGCTGGGTTTGGGGGAATGAGGGGGCTTTAGGGAGCTTTGGGGGGAGCTTGAGAGCGTCTGGAGCGTTCTCCGTTGGGTTTAGGGGGATCTGAGGGTAATTGCGGGGGTCCGAGGCGACTTTGGCGGAGTTGTGAGAGGAACTGGAGGGATCTGGGGGTTCTGAGGTGGCTCTGGGGTCAATTTTGGGGTAAAGTGGGGGGATCTGAGGGTAATTTGGGGGCTTTAGGTGGGTCTGGGGTGGATTTGGGGCTCTGGGGACACCTAAAGGGGTGCCAGGGGGTGAAGGGGTCGCAGCCCCCCAGACGCCCCCTGAAGCCCCCCTGTCCCCACAGAGGGGTCCCGGCCCTGGCGGTGCAGGACCCCCGGCCCCAGCCCAGCATCTCCATCAACCACCTGAACCGGGACACCAAGGAGGACGGGGATGGCTGGGGGGTCCTGGGGGCTCTGAGAGTGTCCGTGCCTGTCCCCAGGGGCTCAGGCTGTCCCCTGGGTGTCCCCGAGCTGGAGAAGTCCCTCTGCGCCGTTTCCTCGCCGTTTGGGCAGATTTTGGACATTTTGGTGCGGCCCAGTCTCGGCCTGCGGGGCCAGGCCTTCCTCACCTTCAGGGAGATGAGCAGCGCCACCAACGCCCTGCGCTCCCTGCAGGGCTTCCCCTCCTGCGGCCAACCCGTGGGGAGACAGCGACTGGGGGAGTTCTGGCACTGGGGAAAGAACTGCAATGCTGGGGAAAAACCGCCAAACTCTGGCCTCAGATACCCCCAAAGTCCAACTTGGAATCCCTCCAAATGCACCCCGATGACCCCAAAGTTTCCCCTTCTATGACAAGCCTGTGGTGAGACAGAAATGCTGGGGGAAAATCCGGGAATTCTCAGGGAAAAAAAAACAAAATCCTGAGGAAAAAAAACCAAACCCAATCAGGATTCCCCCCAGAATCCCATCAAGAATCCCTGAAATCAAATTGTGAACACCCCCTAAATCCAACCAGGAACCTCCTAAAGCTTCCCCTTCTATGACAAGTCCATGGTGAGATCCAAATCCCTGGGAAAATCCTGACATTTTGGGAAAAATCCAGAAGTTCTGGGATAAATCCTGGATTCCTGGGGGAAAAACTCAAAATGCAGCCTCAAATATCCCCATAATCCAGCCAGGAGCCCCCCAAAGCTTCCCCTTCTACCACAAGTCCATGGTGAGAGAGAAATCAGAGTAGAAGTCCTGGGATTTTGGGAACAATCCTGAAATTCTGGGAAGAACGCCAAAATCCTTGGGAAAAAACACAAATCCAGCCTCAATTATCCCTAAAATCCACCCTAAAACTTCCCAAAGCTTTCCCTTCTGGGACAAACTCGCGGTAACAGCAGAATCTTCAGGAAAATACCCAAATTTTGGGATCAGTCCTGAAATTTTGGGAAAAAAAGAACAAATTCAATTGGGAACCCACCCAAAATCCCGTGGGAAACACCAAAATCCAGCCCAGGAACCCCCTCAGAATTCACCCTGAATCTCCCAAACCTTCCCCTTCTACCCCACAGTGAGATTCAAATCCAGGGGAGAATTCACAGATCCTTGGGAAAACAGGAAATTTTGGGAAAAAGCCTGAAATCCGGGGAAGAAACAGAATTCCAGCCAGAAATCCACCCCAATCCCCTGGGAACGACTCCAGACCCCTGTTGGAACCTCCAAAATTGCTCTAAATTCCCCCAAAATCCTGCTGAAATTCCCCAAATTCCTTCTAGGACTTGCCAAAATCCCTCAAAAAAGTCCCTGATTGCTCTTGGAACTGCCCCAGATTCCTTCTGGAGCCTCCCCATATCCCTCAGAACTCTTGAAAATCCCTTGGAAAACCCAAAAATCTCTCTTGGAACTGCCCCAAATCCCTGAGAATTCCCCCAGATCCCTCAGAAAGACCCAAATCCTCCCCAGATCCCCTCTGAATTCCCCCAGACCCCTCAGAAAGCCCCAGATCCCCTCTGGAACCTCTCCCAGATGCCCCCAAAATCCTCGGGAACAACCCCAAACCCCCCGAGCCGTCCCCAGCTCCCCCCGGAGTGATCCCAAATCCCCCCGGAGCCAGCCCAGGTCCCCTCTGGAAGCTCCCCGAGTCCCTCGGGAAGCCGCAGATCCCCGGGAGCCGCCGGGCAGCGCCGGGAAAGCCCAAAGCCCCGCGGCAGTGCCGCATCCCGGCCGGAGCTGCCCCGGGAGCCCCGCGGGGCCGGGGCCGGGGCCGGGATGCGCCGTCCCAGCGGATCCAGCGCGCCCGGCCGGGCTCGGCCAGCGCGGCCCAGGGCAGGGAGCGCTGGTGGGGCGGGAGCGGGAGCGGAGCGCGAACGGGACCAGCGCAGAGCCAAGGGGGGAGAGGCCCCGGCCCCACAGAGAGCGGGGCCGGAGCGCGGGGCCGGGCGGGGATGGCTCGGCGATTGTTCCGGGCGATTCGGGCACTCGCAGCGATCTCTGCGGGATTCTTGGGCTGCTCCTGGGAGGTTTGGCTGGGATTTTGAGGGAAGTTTTCGTGGGGATTTTTTGGGTGGATTTCCTCGCACTTCGGGTGGGATGTGATAGGACTTGGGGGCATTTTTTGGGGAATTTGAGAGGGGTTTGGTGGGATTTCGGCGCGGATTTTTTGAGTGTATTTGGTGTGGATTTTGCGGGGGTTTAGGGAAATTTTGGTCGGATATTTTGGGTGATTTGGTGGGATTTTTTGTGTGGATTTTGTGTGATTGGGGGATTTTTGGCTGCATTTTTGTACAAATTTTTCTCTGTGGATTCTGTGGGATTTTCATGGGGATTTAGTGGGACTTTTTGTGGGATTTTTGTGTGGCATTTAAGGGGATTTTGGGGGCGATTTTTATGGGGATTTTGAGGGATTTCTGTGAGCCTTGGGGTGATTTTTTGTGGATTTTTTTGGGTGAGTTTTGTGGGCTTTTGGGTGGAATTTTTGTGGAGATTTACCTGGGATTTTGTGTGGTTTTTCTGGCATTTTCAAGGAATCTACAGTGGAATTTTTGTGGGAATTTTATGGTATTTTTGGTGGGATTTTTTGTGAGGATTTTGAGTCGATTTCTATTGGATTTTGGGGAGTTTTGGGGGATTTTTTAGGAAGATTTTAGTTGGGTTTTGGGTGTTTTGGGGGGGATTTTTATGGGATTTTGATGATATTTTTGTGAGGACTTTTGGTGATATTTTTGTGAGGGTGAGTGGTGCCTTTGGTTCCAACCAACTTTCCTCCCCGAGCCAACGTTACCCACTCCCTCACACGTCCCCCCGTGCCTTCCCACTGCCTTGTCCTGTCTGGGCTTCCACAGCCCCTCATCCCTTCGTGGCCCCGTCCCCTCAGGGTCTCCCCCAGCCTGGCCAACCTGATCCATCAAGAGGCACCTGGGAGCCCTCAGCATTCCAGGCAGCAACACACGGGCAGGAGGACACGGATGGCGCTTCCTGCCTGGGACAGGGCTTGTGGCCATCTCCAGGCACCGCTCTCACAGAGATCCCCACAGCTCCAGCCCCTGCCCATCTGTTCTGTGGGCAGCACAAAGGCTTCAGCAGAACCACCAAAGGCCAAGGGGCTTCTGGCCATTTTCCTGCAACCCTGCATGCCTGGGCAGCTTGCTGAGACCAGGAACCCTTTTCTCCCTCTTCCCCTAGGCCCTGCAGAGCCTGGGCAGCAAAAGAAAGATCCTGGGAGTCTGTCTATTACAACACATCCTATATTTCTATGCTAAAGAAAAACAAAAAGAAGAAAAGAACAATCCTAAAGAAACGAAACATTCCTGCTGGCTCGAGTGGCCCCAGCAGACAGAGCCTCTGGGATCAGCTCTCTGCAGAGCTGCAGCAGCGCAGCCAGCCGAGCCCCGACAGACGAGGCCGTCTCCTCCATGCCCTGCAGAGCCGATCATGCAGGCTGTGGAAGCGGGAATATCGAGCTCTCTCTATTCCCTGGAGGACAGACAACGTTTGAACTGCCAGGCTCGCAACGGCAACACTGATGTCATTGGCCGTGTCTTCTAGGGCTGAAAGAGAGAAGAACAGCGCCATGGTCAGTTCCCGCATCTGAGGGGACCCGAGGAGATCCCTGTACCAGGGCCATCCCAGCCGGCTCTGGCCATGGCCAGCAGGGAGCAGGGACCAGCTGGATCAGCCCAAAGCTGCTAGCCACGAATCCCCCAGGTGCCCTGAAAGCTCTGTGTGCTCTGTCCACGCTGCCCCTGGTCTGCACAGGGAGCAGAGCCCTCCACAGCCGGGGCAGGGCTCGCAGCTCCCCCGCCAGCCCTCGCGTGCAGCCCGCTGCCCTCACTCACCCTCACAGATGAGCTGGAGCTCTTCCTTCCTCCCCCTCAGGTACCGCCCGGCCGTCCCTGGGAACACAGAGCCTGTCAGGCCCAGCGGCACAGCTCCCTGCCAGCGGCGCCGCCAGCCCTGTGCCCACACGCCCTCCTGGCCCGGCTCGTGGCTCACCCATGAACCTGACGGCCGCCTCTCGCAGGGGCTCCTGTGGGCTCTGCAGGTAGGGCAGGGCCCGGCGCAGGTGCTCGGCCACGCTGCTGCTGTCCTCTGCCAGCTGGAGAGAGCGACAGGAGGGAAGGGTTGGCCCCGCAGCCCCCCGGGCCGGGGCTCCATGGGCACCCGGCTCGGGCCGCAGGAGCCTGGAGCAGAGCCCGCGCAGCCTCGGGCTGCAGCAGCGGGCAGGGGCACAGCTGCCAGCCCGCACACCGAGCACCGCGCTCAGGGGCTGCTCCAGGCTGGGGCTGCGGCTTCCCGGCCCTCCTTACCAGGATCTCAATGAACCTCCACAGTTTCTCCTTCTTTACAGGTTTTTCAAGATCTCTCCTGTTTAAGAATTTGGCCACACAAAGCAGGGTTTCCCAAGAAGCCTGGAGAGCAGTAGAGACACGGAAATGGCCCCGCAGCCCAGGATCAGCATCCCTGTGCCAGGGCCAGGAGGAGGATGCAGCCTGCCAGGCGCCAGGGCAGGAGGCAGCCAAGCCCCCTCCCAGGGCGACAGCAGCAGCCCGTGAGTCCTCACCTCTGCCACACTCTGATTCTCATCATGGCAGTGGAAGAAGAGTGGGAGCAGGCTGTGACACACTTGTGTCATCAGGAGCTTTTTCTCTTCTTCCACTACAGTAGACAGCAAGGCTCGAAATACAAACATGGAGATCCACTGCACATGCCAGTCATCCTGTGTAACAGGAAGGAAACAAGACCTTGGCATCAGCTGATTCTGGCCCACCTTGGCGCAGGCCTGCATCTCCACAGGGCACCAAGTGTCTGGGCAGCAGCCAGTGGCCGTGGCTGAGGGCACAGAGCCTTACGTGTTCAAAGAGTGGCAGGAGCACCTTAGCCAGCTGCAGGGCGATGGGGCTGGGTATTGGGGTGTCATTATCCAAGAAGAAATCACTAAGTAGAACAATGCTCATCCTGACCACATCACTATCATTTTCCTGCAGGAGCTCCCCGAGGCTTTCGGTCAGGCTCCGCATTCTTTTGGCCTGTGCGGAACAAAAGTGTGTGAAAGGCCACCCTGCTGCCACAGGGCCCAGAGGCCAAAGGCCTGTCCCGCAGCCCTCGGGCAGCTGAAGTGGGAGGCAGGAGAGCTGGGAGCGGCTGACCCAGTGCCTGAAGACCAGCAACTGTGTTCCCCAGCACCACGCTGCCTGCACGGCTTCAGCTGCTGCCCCCTCCTTACCAGCGAGGGATTATCCCTGACCAAGAGGAGGGCTCTCAGAACCTGGCGGCGCATCTCTGTGTGCTCACTCAGCAAGTGCCTCGACAAGAGATCCATGATGCTGTCACTGCATGCACTCAAGTCCAGGCAATGCAGGACCTGAAAGGCACAGGGCAGTGACAGGGGACCCGGCCGGCAGGAGCCCAGAACCGCACAGGGCGGGGACCAGGCAGCAGCGCAGGGTGTGGGCACCATCCCAGGCAGCTGCGGCTACGAGAGGGCAGAGAGCTGGGAGGCAGCGCCGGCCTTCAGACTCACCTCCACAAGGAATGCCAGGGCAGGGAAGTGCCAGTATGGCATCTCTTTGCGGAGCAACTGAAGGAGATAGTCTAAGATGCTTTTACACTCATCGATGGATTCTTTGCCCATCTCCCTGGAAGGCAGAAAATGGCACTAAGATGTGGCAGCAGCTCTCTGGCCTCAGAGAGAAACAAACAACTTTCCCAGGCATCGCCTGAGAAAGTCTGAGAAGATCAGAGGAAAGAATGAAAAAACATTCTTATCTTAACATGCTGCACCTGGCATTGTGAACATTCGGAATATGTTACAGAGATTTGTCTACCAAAATGTGCTTTCTTAAGTAACTAATGGTATAGTGTTTAGACTAGAAAACACATTAAATCAACCTATATCATAACTATCTATAAGAACAATGGGTTTCTTAATAATAATTATTATTGATCGGACCTCTGAAATACATGGAGTCAGTGATAATTACTGGCCGGGGGCCCGCTCCTACGACACTAAGACCCTGAGTCGGGGGGGGAAGCCCCTCCCAGGACAGACTGATGCAGTTCTTGTCTTTACCCCCCACCCTGCAGGGGGACCTGGGCCCTTTGAGATGTGGCTGCTACTGGGCACCCTCCTCTCCCAGCCTTTCCCAGTCTGCTTGGCTGTCCCTCGTCCCTCTGGCCCATGGCCATGGGGACTGAGTGGGATATCCCAGACACAGAGCACAAATGCCGGGAGCAATGGGGAGAAGGGGGTCTCACCTGGCCAGCAGACCCACGGCATAAATGTGGGTGTCAGCACAGAGCAGCGTGTCCCAGCCACGCTTGCGCTCCATTGACAACACCACATCCTCATAGTCCATTTGGCACAGCAGGGACTTCAGGGTCCTCACTGCAAACCTGAGTGCAGAGCAAAGCCCGGGTCACACTGGGAGCACTGGCTCCTGCCCTGGCCATGTGGCAGGGACAGAAGGATTGGGATAGAGCACCTGTTGGGGCTGCTGGCAAGGCCATGTTCTTCCTGGCATCCCTTCCAGAAGGTATCCACCTCCTCTGGCATCTCTTTGGTGCTGAAGAACACTTGGAAGAGCAGATGCACAAATAACTGCGGGAAATGCTCATCCACTATATCTGGGACACAGCGCTCCTGAAGGATCTTCCACATCACCACAGTTGCCTGCAAAGGACAAAGCCCCCCGAGGCAGCGTTCAGTGCCAAGGTGTCCGTGTGACAGGGCCCAAGCGTGGCAGGGAGAGGCCCAGAGAGACACAGGGGGAGCAGCGGGCCTGGTGGCCCTGCAGCTGTCCCTAGGCCAGCTTTCAGGCCAGTGCCTGAGGCAGGGAGATGCAGTGGGGAAAGGAGGATGGAGAGCTGCTGGACAGGTGGCCTTGGGGCCAGCAAAGTCCACTGGCAGAAACTCACAGCCAGGGCAAAGACAGTCATTCTGTTCCCATCGCAGGTGCTCATGCTGTGCTCTGGCCAGCTCCCCAGCACATCCAGGAGTATCTGCTGTGCCAGCTCTGCAGTCCAGGGTGTGCACATGATGGTCTTCCACATGGCCATGGCAGCTCTGCGGGGTTAGAGCTCTGTCTCAGGGCATCTCAGACACAGCACCGTGGTCTGGGCATCTCTAGAGGCCCGGGTTGACTGCCGGCTCTGCCTTTGCCCACTGCCCCTCTCCAGCAGCAGCCAGGCAGCCCAGCCCTGTGGGGACAGGCCCCTGTGGGACAACGAGGGAGCATGGCAGCAGGCTTGGGGCTGACATGCCAGGGCCTGGAAAGGGAGCAGCCAGAGGGCCCTGGGACTCTCTGTTGGTCAGAAACCTGGCCCAGGCTGTACAGGGCGATGGGTTGGGGTGAGCCCTGAGCCCTCTGGGCAGATGGGCCCCATACCTGTCACAGGATGGGGCCACACGCAGGAGTGTCATTACTGCCTCATTTGGCTGCGCTTCTGTGAGATACAGCAGGGCGTTGTCCAGCCTGTGCTCAGCAGAATCATTGGCCATGAGCCACTGGTGGATGTATCTCACCATGCCGGGCACCTGGAGAAGGCACAGGGAGACTTGGAAAGCTGCCAGAGGGATCAGCGTTCCCAGGGTCCCCAGAGAAGTGCTTCCCTTCCCGCCGCACTGCGATGGCCTCAAAGGCTCACAGGGGCCAGCACTTTGGCTTGGGAAGCCATGTGACTCATGGGGCAATTGAAGCCTGGCCACATCTGCTTACTTGCTCTGCTCTGGGAACACCACTCTGCACAAGCAAATCCAGCAGGGCGGCACTGGTCTCATGTCCGAGGAGCTCTGAGTATGCTCTGAGCCCAGGGCTCATGACACTGGTCTCTTCCTGCCGAATTCTCTTGATGAATTTGCAAACAAGCTGTAGGAGAAGAGCAAGAAGCCATGGGGTGCTGCAGGTGTGCTGCTGGGCTGAGCAGTGCCAGCAGGCCCAGCCCAGGTGGGGATGGCTGCAGGTACCTGTGCTGTTCTGTGGAAGCGGCCATGGGCGGGTTCCTGCTCTTGTGTCTGGTCCAGGGCTGCATCTGGGAAAGAGCGAGCGCAGCCCGAGCTGAGGGGCTGCCGGAGAGGCCGGAGAACACAGCCCAGCCCTGCGCTGCCCAGGCAGGGACAGCCCCGCAACGGCCCAGAGCATGGAGCACGGCTGTGGGGTGTCTGCCCGGCCCCTATTCCATCCTGACCATGGGCATGGCCCCAGGGGATGGGATGGCATGGCATGGCATGGCATGGCATGGCATGGCATGGCATGGCATGGCATGGCATGGCATGGGGCCAAGCTGGCTGCAGGCACCAGCCCTGTGGCCCAGCTCTGCCACTCACCCTTCTGCCGTGGCTGGAACTGCTCCAGCTCTTCAGGCTGCTGTGCTGGGGCAGTTCCAGGGCCTTCTTTCTCCTCCTTCCCCCAGGCCAGCTTGGGCACGCTCGCAGGTCTGTGCTCTACGACACTGCCTGGATTCATGGCTGCTTGCAGAAGGTGAAAAGGAAAAGGTCCAAGTCAGCAAGTGCTGCAGTCGTGCCTTGAGGGCACCTGCAAGTGTGAAGACTTGGCAAGGCTACAGGACAGCAAGTCCTGCACTCTGCTCTTGGGGCTCCAGCCACAAGGACAGGAGACTCCTGTCAAGGACAGTGAAAAGCAAATGCCACAGTCTGCCCTCGAGGGCAGCTGCAGAAGATTTGCCTTGGGAAGGCCAGGGGTCACCAAGTGCTCTGCTCTGGCCACGAGCTCACCTGCAGGAGTAATACCTTGGGAAAGCTCTGGGTCAGCAAGGAACGAGTGGCTGTGCGAGGGCTCCTCACAGCACCGCTCTCTCGCGTCCTCTCTCGTCGTGTGCACCGAGCACTGTGGAGTGTAACTGTAACTTGTAACTGCCAACACCTCTGCCAGAGCGTGTCACCAAGGGCCCTTGGAATCCCTGTCCCGTTCCATTCCATGGTGACCATGCTGCACGGTGTCACCAAGGGCCCTTGGAATCCCTGTCCCGTTCCATTCCACGGTGACCATGCTGCACCCTGTCACCAAGGGCCCTTGCACGCACTGCCACCTGCCCTGGGGCCACCCCGTGCCCACCCAAAGTGGCCCAGGTTGGAAGGAATCCCTGGCCCCAAGTGTCTGAGACAGCCCGACGGGATCTTTAGGAATGACTCAGACCATCAGCCAACGCTGCCCTGCTCTGCAGGCTCAGGGCAGCAGAAGGAGCCCCCACGGGCTCTGCAGGAGCTGGCAGAGGCTGCCCAGCAGGGAGGCCATGGGGCACAGAGCCCCAAGGCTGCCCAGGGCCCCACGGCACAGGGGCCGTTCCCAGCCCCAATGCTCCTGGCCTGGCCTGGGCTGCACAGGGGCTGTGGCACCATGGCTGGGCCAGCACAGGGCCACAAAGGGGCCCCGCAGCCGCTGCCGGGGCTGGCAGCAAGTCCGGGCACAGACAAGGAATTGCTGAGCATGGCCTGCGCTGGCCAGGGCTGACTGTGCCAAAGGCAGAGCTCAGCTGCTCTTGATGCCTGCAGGAAAAGTCAAGAGGCCAAAGAGCCTCCATGGCTGTGCTGGGGACAGAGGCTGGAGGAGGGAAATGCAGGGAAGCTGTGGCATGGGGAGGACATGCAATTCCAGCAGACACCTCAGCCTGCAAGGTGCTCTGCTCTACCTCAGCTCCTCTCTTAGATATGCCAATCCCAGCTCAGCACCTCAGGGTACTGGGGCCCAACAAGTAGAACATGCCTGTTCATGGAAAGGGGAGCAGGTTTCAATATCTCTCTGTTCCATAACATACAAGCAAATCTTTATTATCTGCCTCACTGGAGAACTTTGAAGAAATGGTAATGTTTTCCCACCCAGAACAGCAATTTCCTGGCTCTACTGCTTTCTTCTACTGATGGCAGGAGAAGAAATACTCATCTTCCCCTCTACCTCTGCCACCAACATTCAGTATAATATTTCATGACGCGCTTCCTTTGGGTGTTTCCAGGACTCCTGGTTAAATGGCCCTATCTAAGGACATCTCTTCATTTAGAGCAGCTGCATGTATGTCCTTCCCATTGCTCCCAGATTTCCTCCTGCAGCTGTTCTCTGGTCATTCCAATGCATCTCCTTTAAATGGCTTCATGCTTTGAGCTTTTGGGAGTTTCCCAATTTTTCAGAAGTTTAAATAACTCCTTACTCAGCATCTTATTGTAAGTTTTACCTATCACCTCTTCTTATGCCTTTGTCTAAAATCCTGCCTTTATGGCAATGCCTTGTAGATGGTGGACATGTCAGATGCTGCTGGGATGTCACAAGGAGCAGAGGGAAGGGTTTTGCTTGATTCAATTTATCATATTCACATTTTTTGATGTTGGCCATGAAGAGAAAGTTTTCAGTACCCTCCTACCCCTGCCTCTGTGCGAACTGGCCAAGGAGAGACCGGGCGGGGGCGGCAAAAGTCTGCAGGCGGTGCCAGGGAGTCTGATGGGGCAGGGCGGGGCGCTCCCAACCATGGCTGGGCGGGGGCCGCGACAGACAGGGGCAGGGGCAGGGGCAGGGGCAGGGGCAGGGGCAGGGGCAGGGGCAGGGGCAGGGGCAGGGGCAGGGGCAGGGGCAGGGGCAGGGCACGGGCGGGGAGAGAGGGGATGCGAGAGTGTGCGGCCGTGCGAGCGGGAGCGGCGGGGGCGGTGGGGAGCGGTGGTGTCTGAGGAGCCGGGCGTGTGTCCCTGTGTCTGTCTCTCTCTCTGTGTCAACGAGGCCCGAGGGCGGGCGGCTTCGTGCCGGCCCCGGGCGCCTCGGCACCGAGCCCCCGCGGCCCCCCAGGCTCCTTCCGAGCACCGAAGACCTCTGCGGGCCGTGAAGGAACCGGCCCCAAAGCGGCCGCCCGCTTGCCGGCGGTGCTGCCGGCGGCGGGCCGGGCCGGGCCGAGTCGCACCGGGGCCGGCGGGTGCGAGCTGATTTCCGCCGCACGGACGGGCTTCTCTTCCCCGCTGGCCCCGCTGACATTCTCTTCTGCGGGGCAGGGCTGTGTCGGCTCCCGGACGGGGGGCGGGGGGCACTGGGGACGCCGTTTCCACAGTTCTGCACCTCAGGAGACCCGAGCACAGGGCACGGGCTGCCCGTCGGCTCGCCTGCGGGTGCTCTGCATAATAAAGGAAACTGAACAAAATCTGCCAAGAAAATTTCTTTTTCGGCTAAGTTTCTCATACCAGGCAAATAGAAGAGCCATTCTTTCAAGAAAGGAGAAAATGGGGGGGAATAAAACCCTAAAGACAAACTGAATAAAACCCCAAACCAAAAAAATCTCAAAACAAAACACAAAACCCAAAGGAAAAAAACCCAAAAAATCCAAAACAAAACCAGAAAACCCAAAACAAAAGCCCTGCACCTCACCTGCCCTCCAAAAAAACACCCCAAAAAACGAAATACAACCCAGAAAAATACAAAAATATGTGTTGGTCTTGAAAGTGGGCGGTTTATGGGCTGGGATGGGGCTGCTAGAGCTGTCCGGCTCTGGGCTGTAAGGAGGCTGTGAGCTTCCCCTGGCTCCAGGGCCGCCGGTGCTGGGTCGGCACCCTTGCGGCAAGCGTTGTCAGGGGGCAGCAGGTCTACTCTTGCTCCAGGCAAGCCTGGGGCAATCAGGTCTACCCGTCTCCGGAGCCATCAGGTCTACCAGGATCTGGGGACTCCCGGCTCTTGGCGGTGCCCGTGCCACGGGCAGTGACGGGTGACATCAGGTCATCCCCAACTCCGCGCCGGCCCAGGGTTATCAGGTCTACCCAGCTCCAGGGTCACCTGCTTCGTGGCAGGACCTTCATGGCCAGGGTCAACAGGTCTACCCCGATGCTGAGTGACCGTAAGGTGTTGTGGCCAGGACAACAGGTCTACCCTGGCTCCGGGGCTGCTGGGTTCATTGCAGTGCCCTGGATGTGAGCGGTGGCGGGGGACAAAAGGTCTACCCTGGCTCCGGGCCGGCCCGGAGCCATCAGGACTACCCCTCTCCATGGCCGCCGTGCTCGTGGTTGCGCTCAAGCTGCGGGTGGGATTGACAGCTAGCAGAACAGAATGGTTGGAAAAAGATCTGCCACCACCAGACACCAGACCACACCCAACAGGGTCACCCACCTCCTCTTGTATATGGACGGTAATTAGGGGACCTGAAGACTTAAAACTAATTTTAAAAAACTTGCTAGAAGCTGATATACAGTAAGGTAGTAATAACCATTTCTGAGTTAAAGTACCACGGTAAAAGTTTAAACACTTTGTAATTCTTTAATAAGTGTCCTTTAGCCAAGCAGGTCAACTGAAGAAAGTTTTAGTTAGAATATTATTAAGTCTCACTTAGTTGCTAGGAATTAAGAGAATTACCCAAAGAAGCTAACCCTCAAAAGCCAGAGACTGTAAGTTGATGCGGGCTTAAGCCCGATCAAAGAAATAGTGGAGGGATTTATTATGAACAAAACAGCCTTGCTGAGACATTTCGGTTTGGGCTAAGTACTGACATTGAAATATTAATTAGCGAATTGCTCCTGGGAATCACCTACACCCCCACCCACACTACCATTCTAGGACTGGGATGCAAAATAGAGAGACCAGTGGAATCACGGGAGGGGGTTTTGGGGATGAAAACACCCCTAAGTGGAAGGCTGGGCACAGTGGAGGGGGCTGGATGGGTGCGCTGCTTGGGGAAAAGGGAACCACATCCCTGGTCTGTGTCTGACCTGTCACCATAGCCTGCAGGGGACCAGACTGGACTGGGCTGTGGGAAGCAGGAACAAAGGAACAACTCTTCCTGGTGTTCCCAGGAGGGAAGGACAGGGGACAGCTGCTGCTGCACTTTGGCAGCAGGCTCTGCACATGCCCTCACCCTTCGGCTACCAGGACTTCAGACACAGACTGCACACCTCTTCACCTCCGGCTACCAGTGTGCCACGGAGACTCCAGGGACAGACTCTGCAGCCTTCTCGCCCTTTGGCTACTGGGAAAAAGCTACAACAGCGGGGGTGAGCTCTGTATTGAGCTCCCTTGCTCTGCTGATCTTTTGAATAAAGAGCTGAACATTAATAAAGGCACGAGCCCTGTTTACTACATGAAGGCCCCCAAAATTCCACTAAAAAGCCCCAAAATCCCCTAAAAATCACTGCTGTTGTGCCCCCGTCCCCCGAATCCCCCATACCCCATTCAGGGTGGGCCTGGGACTGCCTGGGACCCCCAGATCTCCATAGGACCCCCTCCAGGAACCCCAAATCTTCCCCAGAGCCCCCCCCAAAGTTGGCCCAGGACCCCCTGAGAGCCCCCAGACCCCAATTGCACCCAGCCCAGGATGCCCCCTGAGACCCCCTGAGACCCTTCCCAAGACCCCCCCCAGGACCCTTCCAGGACCCTCCAGACCCCGCCCCAAACCCAACTCTGGACCCCCCAGCCTCTCCCCAGATCCCTCCAGGACCTCTCCCAAAAACCCCCAACCCCCCCCAGACCCTCTCTGGGACCCTTCCAGATCCCCCAAAGCCCCTCCCCAAAACCTCCAAAACCTCCTAGGACGCCCCCAGGACCCCCCAAACCGCTCCCCCAACTCCGCCCAGACACTCCCAAGACCCCCCCTCCAGGCCCCTCTCAGGACCCATCCCCACCCCCCAGGTCCCCCCACAATGCTCCAAGACCCCTCCCCAGACTCTCCCTGACACCTCCAGGACCCCTCAGGATCCCCCACCCAAGAGCCCTCCAGGACGCCCAGACTCCCCCGAGGACTCCTCCATGAGCCATCCAGGACCCCCCAGAGCCCTCCCTAAAGGCTCCCGATCCCCCCAGGACCCCTCCCCAGCCCCCCCAGCCCCTCCCAGCCCCCGGCCCCTGTGCGGAGCCCCCTCCCCAGCGTTGCGGCCCCCGCGGCTCCCGCGGCTCCCGCCTCTCCCAGCGCCTCCCCCGCTCTGGCAGCGCCGCCCGCAGGGCCCGCCCGAGCCCGGGGGGCGGGGCCGCCGGGGGAGGGGCGCCGCTCCCGGCTCCCTCTGATTGGCTGCAGCCGCGCGCTGATTGGTTGGTTCGGCACGGGGCGCGCCGCTATTGGCTGGAGGAGCCCGCGCGCGCGGTGCAGGCGGGAAATTGTCAGGGGAGCGCGGCTGAGGAGGGGCTGAGGTGGGGCCGGGGAAACTGAACGGGGGGTTTGGGGCGGCTCGGGGAGAAATTGGGGATTTCTGGGGGAACTGACAGGAAATAGGCGTGTGTCTGCTGGGTTTGGGGGAATGAGGGGGCTTTAGGGAGCTTTGGGGGGAGCTTGAGAGCTTCTGGAGCGTTCTCCGTTGGGTTTAGGGGGATCTGAGGGTAATTGCGGGGGTCCGAGGCGACTTTGGCTGAGTTGTGAGAGGAACTGGAGGGATCTGGGGGTTCTGAGGTGGCTCTGGGGTCAATTTTGGGGTAAAGTGGGGGGATCTGAGGGTAATTTGGGGGCTTTAGGTGGGTCTGGGGTGGATTTGGGGCTCTGGGGACACCTAAAGGGGTGCCAGGGGGTGAAGGGGTCGCAGCCCCCCAGACGCCCCCTGAAGCCCCCCTGTCCCCACAGAGGGGTCCCGGCCCTGGCGGTGCAGGACCCCCGGCCCCAGCCCAGCATCTCCATCAACCACCTGAACCGGGACACCAAGGAGGACGGGGATGGCTGGGGGGTCCTGGGGGCTCTGAGAGTGTCCGTGCCTGTCCCCAGGGGCTCAGGCTGTCCCCTGGGTGTCCCCGAGCTGGAGAAGTCCCTCTGCGCCGTTTCCTCACCGTTTGGGCAGATTTTGGACATTTTGGTGCGGCGCAGTCTCGGCCTGCGGGGCCAGGCCTTCCTCACCTTCAGGGAGATGAGCAGCGCCACCAACGCCCTGCGCTCCCTGCAGGGCTTCCCCTCCTGCGGCCAACCCGTGGGGAGACAGCGACTGGGGGAGTTCTGGCACTGGGGAAAGAACTGCAATGCTGGGGAAAAACCGCCAAACTCTGGCCTCAGATACCCCCAAAGTCCAACTTGGAATCCCACCAAATTCATTCACCCTGAACACCCCAAAGCTTCCCTTTCTATGACAAGCCCATGGTAAGACAGAAATGCTGGGTGAAATCCTGGAATTCTCATGGAAAAAACCCAAAATCCTGAGGAAAAAAAACCAAACCCAACCAGGATTCCCCCCAAAATCCCATCAAGAATCCCTGAAATTGAGTTGGAAACACCCCTAAATCCAACCAGGAACCCCCCAAAGCTTCCCCTTCTATGACAAGTCCATGGTGAGACCCAAATCCTTGGGAAAATCCTGACATTTTGGGAAAAAATCCTGAAATTCTGGGAGAAATCCTGAATTCCTGGGGGAAAAACTCAAAATGCAGCCTCAAATATCCCCAAAATCCAACCAGGAACCGCCCCAAAGCTTCCCCTTCTACCAAATGTCCATGGTAAGAGACAAATCAGAGTAGAAGTCCTGGGATTTTGGGAACAATCCTGAAATTCTGGGAAAAACTCCAAAATCCTTGGGAAAAAACCCAAATCCAGCCTCAGTTATCCCTAAAATTCACCCTAACGCCCCCCCCCCCCCCCCCCTCACCCGCCAAAGCTTCCCCTTCCGGGACAAACCAGTGGTAATAGCAGAATCTTCAGGCAAATACCCAAATTTTGGGAAAAATCCTGTAATTCTGGGACAAAAGCACAAAATTCAATTGGGAACCCACCCAAAATCCGTCCAGGAGCCCCCAAGAATTCACCCTGAATCTCCTAAACCTTCCCCTTCTACCCCACAGTGAGACCCAAATTCAGGGAAAAATCCACAGATTCTTGAAAAAACAGGAAATCTTGGGAAAAAGCCTGAAATCTGGGGAAGAAACGGAAATCTCACCAGAAATCCACCCCCCAATCCCCTGGGAATGACCCCAAATCCCTGCTGGAACCTCCCCAATTCCTCTGAATTACCCCAAAATCCTGCTGAAATTCCCTGAATTCCTTCTAGGACTTGCCAAAATCCCTCAAAAACGTCCCTGATTGCTTCTGGAACTGCCCCAGATCCATTCTGGAGCATCCCCAAATCCCTCCGAACTTCTGAAAATCCCTTGGAAGACCCCAAAATCCCTCTTGAAACTCTCCCAGATCCCCTCTGAATTCCCCCAGATCCCTCAGAAAGCCCCAGATCCCCTCTGGAGCCTCTTCCAGATCCCCCCAAAATCCTCGGGAACAACCCCAAACCCCCCGAGCCGTCCCCAGCTCCCCCCGGAGTGATCCCAAATCCCCCCGGAGCCAGCCCAGGTCCCCTCTGGAAGCTCCCCGAGTCCCTCGGGAAGCCGCAGATCCCCGGGAGCCGCCGGGCAGCGCCGGGAAAGCCCAAAGCCCCGCGGCAGTGCCGCATCCCGGCCGGAGCTGCCCCGGGAGCCCCGCGGGGCCGGGGCCGGGGCCGGGATGCGCCGTCCCAGCGGATCCAGCGCGCCCGGCCGGGCTCGGCCAGCGCGGCCCAGGGCAGGGAGCGCTGGTGGCGGCGTTTGCAGGGAGTGTTTGGTTAGACTTTGTGTGTTTGGGGGATATCTGGGGGAATTTTGTGCAGATTTTTCTGCGTGGATTCTGTGGGGTTTAGTGGAACTTTCTGAGGGATGTTTTTGTGGAATTTAGGGGGATTTTGGTGGCAGTTTTAGTTGGGATTTTGACAGATTTCTGTGGGCTTTGGGGGAATTTTTGTGGGGACTTTTGGCATAAATTTTATGGGCTTTTTGGTGGAATTTTTGTGCATTTTTGGTGGGATTTTGAGGTATTTTTTGGGGACTTTTGGGTGGATTTTTTGGAAACATTTAATGAGATTTTGAGAGGATTCTACAGTGGATTTTTGTGGATTTTTTGTGGGGATTTTGGGTGGATTTTGTGGGATTTTTGAGGATTTATTGTGGGTTTTTTGTGGGGATTTGGGGGGATTCTTCTGGAATTTTGTTGTGATTTTTTGGGTGTGATTTTGGGGGGATTTGGTGGGATTTTTGGTGAGGATTTTGAGGAGATTTTCATTATATTTTGGTGGGGTTCCTGGGGGATTTTTAAAGGGAGATTTTTGTGGGTTTTTTTGGGTATTTTGGTGTGAGTTTTGTGGGTTTTCTCAGGATTTTGGTGGGATTTGTGGCAGATTTTGTGTTGCGTATCCAGAGTGACTTTGGGCAGCTCTGGGGCAGCTTTTGGGGTTTGTCTCCCGTGTCCCCCAGCTGTGGCAAAGCCCCGAAGCACATCCTGCTCCTGCCCCAGCTCCCTGAGCAGCCCCAGGAGCTGATGCTCCCCCTGCTCCTCAGCCAGGGAGATCTGGGGCAATCCCGGCATTCCGGCATTCCGGCCGGGCTTTGGGGCACTGCGGGATTTTGGGGCTTGCAGGGTGAGAGGCTGAGGGGGCTTGGGACTAGATTTTTTTGGGACAATATCAGGATTTGCGGGGGCGGGAATGTCTGGGGTTTTAGGGAGAAATTTCTGGATTTTGGGAGAAAATACCAGGATTTGAGGGGGAGGAAATACAGGATTTTTGTCTGGATTTTTTGTGGGAAATTTCTGGAATTTGGGGGGCAAATTTCTGGATTCTTTAGGTAAGAATTTCTGAATTTTTTGAGGGGAGGGATTTATGGATAGTATTTGAAGGGGAATGTCTGGATTTTTGGGAATGTTTCTGCAATTTTTGGGGATGTTTCTGGATGGGCAATGGAGTTGGGTTTGGCTTTTTTTGGGGGGAAGTATTTTCTGGATTTTCTGGAGGAAGTTCCTAGGTTTTTGGGAATGTTCCAAGATTCTTTGGAGCATAATTTCTGGATTTCTTCGGGGAAAATTTCTGAATTTCTGGGAGAATATTTCAGGATTTTTTTTTTTTTTTTTTTTTTTTTTTTTTTTTTTTTTTGGATGGCATTTCTGGATTTGGGGGGAACATTCCCAGATTTCTGGAGGAACGTTCCTGGGTTTTTCGGAACATTCCCGGGTGTCTGGGGAACATTCCCGGGTTTCTGGGGAACATTCCCGGGTGTCTGGGGGAGGTTCCCGGGTGTCTGGGGGAGGTTCCCGGGTGTCTGGGGGAGGTTCTCGGGTGTCTGGGGAAGGTTCCCGGGTGTCTGGGGGAGGTTCCCGGGTGTCTGGGGGAGGTTCCCGGGTGTCTGGGGAAGGTTCCCGGGTGTCTAGGGAAGGTTCCCGGGTGTTCCGGGCTCTCCTGGCCCCGTTCCCATCCCAGGTTCCCGGGGTTCCAGGAGCTGCGCTGGTGCCCGGGCGCCGCGACATCGCCTCGCTGCAATTGGACACCGAGGTGCAGGCGGGCGCCGCCCGCGAGGCCCTGCAGGGCTCCAGCATCACCCAGAGCCACCCATGGAGATCTCCTTCGCCAAAAGTGACCCAGAACACCCCAAACCCCACCAAAATAACCCCGAACCCCCCAAAAACGGGCCTGAAATACCCCTAAAAAACTGCCTCAAACCCGCCCCTAAATAACCAAAATGTACCCCCAAACACCCCAAATCCCTCCAAACCACCCTGTAATCTCAGAGGAATGCCCTGAAATCCCTCCAAATCACCCCAAAATTCTTCAAAGCTGCACCAGAATAGCCTAAAGCTGCCCCAAAACACCTCAAATGCCTTCAAGCTGCCCCAAAATCCCATGGAAACACCCTGCAGTCCCTCCAAACCACATAAAAATCCCATAGAAATACCCTGAAATCCCTCAAAGTGCCCCAAAATCCTGTAGAAACCCCGGAAATCCCATAAACGTGCTCCCTAATCCTCAAAACCACCCCTAAACACCCTAAATCCCATAAAACGCACCCAAATCCCATAGACCTCCCACCAAATCCCAAGAAAATACTCCAAAATCTCAGAAAACTGCCCCAAAAATGGTCCTGACCCTGCCCCAAACTGCCTGCACGCCCCCACTCCCCCAGGTAAGTTCAGCTCAGCCCAGCCCAAATCCTCCCTTTTTTTTTCCTAAATCCTTTTATGTCCTACATCCTCCTTTTCTATCCCAAATCCTCTTTTTTTTTTTTTTATTCTAAATCCTCCTTTTTTTAACCCCAAAATCACTTTTAATCCCTAATGTCTTTTTGACCCCAAATCCTTCTTTTCCCACGCTAAATCCTGCTTTTCCCATGACAAATTCTCCTTTTTCCTCCCCACATCCTTTGTCTGTCCCCAAATCCCTTTTCCAGTGCCAAAATCTCCCTTTTCCACACCAATTCCCCACCTCATTCCCCTTCCCCATCCCAAATCCCCTTTTCCCATCCCAAATCCTTCCCTGTCCACCCTAGATCCCCTGTTCCCACCCAGGATCTTTCCCCATCCTGAATCCCCCAATTCCCACCCATTCCCCTTTTTTTCCCGGTGTTGTACCCAGGATCTTTCTGCAGACATTGCACCTGGAGCTGCCCCAAATAACCCCAAACAAACCCCATATAACCCCAAATAACCACAAACAAACCCCAAATAACCCCAAACAAACCCCACTGTGTCCCCAGGGCTGGCGTGGATTTGGGGGGTCATGACCCCAAACTTTGGGGACTGGGAGGATTGATCCTAAAATTTGGGATTTAGAGGGGTTTGGCACCTCGGGGTTTGGGAGTTTTTGACACCAAACTTTGGGAACTGGGGGAGTTCGACACTCCAGGATTTGGGATTTTGTTTTTTTTTTTCTCCATGATTTGGGGATCAGGGCGTTTCACCCCCAGACGTTGGGATCAGGGTGATTGGACAACCCAGGTGTTTCAACCCCCAGGATTTGGGGTTTGGGGGTTTAGACCCAAAAATTTGGAAACTGGGGGGATTGACCAACTGATTTTGGGGGATTTAACCCCAAAGTGGAGGAGATCAGGGGGATTTGACACCCCAGGGTTTGGGATTGAGGAGGTTGACCCCAAAGTTTGGGAATTGAGGGGTTTCACCCCAAACTTTGGAGAGGAGGAGGGTTGGACAACCCAAGTATTTCAAACCCCAGGAGTCGGGGATTGGGGGTTTTAACCCCAAACTTTGGGGGCTGGGGGTGTTTGACACATCAGGATTTGGGATTTGGTGGTATTTGACCCCAGACTTTGGGAATTGGGGGTGTTGGACACCCCAAATATTTTGAAACCCAGGATTTCGGGTCAGGAGGGTTCAACACCAACGTTTGGGATTTGGGGAGTGTTTGACACCCCAGGATCTGGGATTTGGGGGGTTTGATCCTAAAATTTGGGGTTTGGGGCAGGGGGGAGGTTGACATCCCAGAGTTTGGGTTTGGGGGTGTTTGACCTCTCCCCTCCCAGTGTTGGGATTTGGGGTGTTTGACCCCAATGTTTGACCCCCCGGGTTTGGGGTCGGGGTTGGGATAGGAGCCATTCCCTGGAAACAACGGTGGGATCGGGATCGAGAACAGGAACGGGAATGGGATCGGGATCCGGAGTGGGAGTGTAATGGGGTTGGGAATGAGATCGGGATCGGGAACTGGCCCGGGAACGGGAACAGAAATGGGAATGGGATTGGGATCGGGAACAGGATCCGGGAACGGGATTGGGATCGGGAAGGGGAGAGACCCTGACTCAATAATGGAGCCCACCCCCAGGGAGCGATCCTGCCCCAGTCCCGGAATGGACCCATCCCCTCAATCCCGGACCCCTCCCCAGTCCCAGCCCCTCCGCAGCCGCTGACCGGACCCTCCCTCAATCCCAGCCCGCCCCAATCCGGATCGGAGCCATTCCCGGACAGGACCCTTCAATCCCTTCTTGGGGCGGCTCCTGCCGCTTCCAGCCCATTTTTGGGGCTTCCAAGCGGCTCCGGGGACCCTCCCCATTTTGGGGGTGTTGGGGTGGCCCCAAGGCCGCCCCGGGGGCCGAGGGGGGATGGAAACCCCCAAACCCGGGGGGCTCCTGGGGGTCCCCAGTTCCTCCCGGCCCCGCCCCGAAGCAGATCCTGGCCAATCAGAGCGCGCGGCGTTGATGACGATTCAGTTCCCAGGCAGGAACTCGGCGCTGGTCCCGCCTGGCGATTTTCAGCCAATCAGCGCCCGGGACGGCTCTGACTCATCAGTTGCCAGGCAGAGCCCAGCGCCTCTCGCAGCACCGGCCAATCTAAACATACACTCGAACACACCTTAGTAAAACAATTCATACTACAGATATACTAAACACGAAACCAAACACCACTATAATGTCTCATACAATTTAACCAAACAATTAAACTTTAATAATACCCTTAAGTACTCTAAAAAAATTAAAGTTGTTTTAAAAAATATAATTGCAGATGGGTGGTGTTATATGGATATTGGTTTTTGGATTGTTTGGGCCAGCTGATTTTTAAAAAAAATTATTTTTATAGGAATTTAATCAGCTGAGAAGGAGCCACTCTAGAAACAGAACTGACTGAAAATGAAGAGGACATAAATCAGTAACTCTGAAAGTTTTCTTTGCTATCAAATACATCCCACCACTCCAAACTGGGATCCCACTTCTCCCAATCTCCTCCCAACCCCATCTCACCCTGGCAGCTGTGGAATCAAGTGAGCTTTCTGTGGGATTGAGTTTTTTTGAGGTCAGAACATGCAATTTGAGGTGGGATTGTGCCTTTATAGGTAAAAATTCAGTTGTTTTTAGTGGGATTGAGTGGTTTTGTGATGACAAATTCATCCCTCTTGGCTTTTAGAGTGCAAAGAGATGGATAACACTGCCCAAAATTCCCCCAGAACCCACAAATCCTCCAGAAGTTGAGTTCATGGTGTCCAGGGAGAGTGCAGCTGCGGGTGCCAGGAACAAACGAGACGGGGCTTGGTTTCACAAAGCTCTGGAATCCATTTCTTACCCCCAAAAGACAGGGCAAAGGCAGGGCTGTGGGGTTTTTAGAGAAAACTGGCAGAGGGGCAGGGCAAGGGAGAAGCCTGTGAAGAGCAGGTTTGGCATCCACCTGGACCTGAAGAGACCAACCCAAGCACCTGCAGCAGCGTGTGTTACCCCCCTTTGGAGAGAGGGGTGAGGAGAAACATCTCTGTCCAGCCACGAGCCCCAAAGCTCTCTGTGGGAGCTGTGAATTAAAAGGCCTTTACACACTCACTTTTCACATCTTCCCTGTCTGCTGTGTTTCAACTATTGGCAAGATGCATTTGCCTCCTGCTTGCTGGGAGCTGCTGTGGCCCAGGGCCAGCACAGAGCTGGGCTGGGTGGGCCAGGCAGAGTGGTGGAGAGTCTTGGCTGATCTTGGTGTGTGCCTGGCCTCAGAAAAGGCTTGGAAGGTTTGCCTGCCAAGGTGTCCTGCTCACTGGCTCTCCCTGTGCATCTTGGAGAGCACAAGGTAGGCATTTCTGGCAGCTGGGCATCAGCAGGCCTTCCAATGGGGGCGTGTTGTGGAGCGAGCCCAGCTGAGATACCCTGAGAGGAGCCCAGGGCTCCTTGCTCCTCTCTGCTGGCCCTTGAGCATCTGTCTGCTCTCGGGATGGCCCTGGCTGTGTCAGGGATGCTGCGTGGACACGAGACAGCCGGTCCTGTCCCGCTGGGTCCCAGCAGTGCTTGGCAGCCGTCCTGCATCCACGTCAGGATGCTGGCCAAGAGAGGCCCTGAGAGCTGAGGCAGCTGATTTGAAGCTTTTGCAGGTGCCAACAGGTCAAGGCCAACAGTGTTCCCTCAGGATACAGCATTCCTGAGGGGCTTCCCCGGAGCTGCCTGATGCCACCCACTCCTTCTGGCAGCAGTTGCTTTCCTGTGGAAGGTTCTACCTTCCCCAAGAGCACAGAGGGAGCTGGAGAAAGAGCTTGCCAGGCTGCTCTCCATCCTTTACCAGGAGCCCTGGGTGAGCGGAGTAGTCCCAGCTGAGCGCAGATGTGCCAATGGAAGAGCCATGCCAATGGAAGGCTCGGTGGGAAGGATGATCCAGGATCCATAGGCCTGGCAGCCTGAGCTTGCTGCTGGGGAAGGCCTTGGAGCAGATCCTCCTGAGTGCCATCCCATGGCATATCAGGGAACCAGGGCATCTGTAGGAGGGTGGGACAGGGACAAGGACAGGGACAGGGACAAGGACAGGGACAGGGACAGGGACAGGGACAGGGACAGGAACAGGGACAGCTGGGGGTCCTGGCGGGATGTTGAGGGATTCTGTGTGGTGTTTGCAGGCTGTTGGTGTTGAAGGTGTGCTGGAGAATGAGTTGTCTGGGAGGTGAGAGGTCTAGGCTGGAATTTGAGTCTGTTTGAAGGCAGCATCTGTGGTTTGGCACAGCTTTGCTTATAGGGCCCAGAAAGAATATCTGTGACTGCTTTTGTTCATGGTCCTGATTCTGCTGCAGGGAACAAGAGGGGAGAGCTGTACTCTAATGGCCACTTAGATCTCTATCCCGGGGCAGGGTTAACCATTTTGCCATCTACTCATTGTTGCCAGCAGTTGCTCCAGGTGTTTCTGCCAACAGCCCCTGCAGGACGGAGCACAGCCCCCAGTGCCCCTGGGCTTTGGCTCCCTCTGGCACAGAAGCCCCCAGGGGCACAGGTCTCTGGGGCAGGAGACGGCACCAGCCCTGCTAGGGCTTCGGGGGTGGCAGGTCTGCTTGGGCAGGGACTCTGCCTCACCTGCTGGTGTCAGCACTCCCCGGGCCCCAGGGCTCAGAGCAGCATTCCTGCCCTGGCCCACAGTTCCTTGTCCGCGTCACACCCAGGGGTTTGGGATGGCCACAAGCCAGGACGTGTCCCGAGGAGGCCGTGGCAGCTTCTGTGGAAGGCCCCGTGCCCTTCCCAGCACGGCTGCGTCGGCAGCCCTGGGGGCTCCTGCTGCTGCCCTGAGCCCACAGAGCAGGGCAGCGTTTGCTGATGGGCTGAGCCCTTCCTAAAGATCCTGTTGGGCTGTCTCAGACACTTGAGGCCAGGGATTCCTTCCAACCTGGGCCACTTTGGGTGGGCAGGGGGCAGCCCCAGCGCAGGGGGCAGTGTTTCCAAGGGCCCTTTGTGACACGTGCTGACATAGGAGCTGGAAGTGGCAAGAGCACGCCACAATGCTCGGAGCAGGCGACGGGACAGGACGGGACAGAGCGGTGCTGTGAGGAGCCCCTGCACAGCGCGCTCGTTCCTGCCCTACCCGGAGCTTTTCTGAGGCATTGTTCCTGCAGCTGACCTCGAGGCCAGACCACAGGACTCAGTGACCTGTGGCCTTCCGAGACTTCAATTCTGAAGGTGCCCTTGAGGGCAGAGCGTGGGACTTGGTAGCCCAGAGTTTTCCAAGGCATCTCTCCTGAGGGTAGCCAGAAATCCAGTCAGTGACATGGGGCAGGGAGCCCTGACAGTGCCCAAGCTGACCTGGATGGAGGAGGAAGAAGGCGACCCTGCAGCTGCCCCAGCACAGGAGACTGAAGAGGTGGTGCTGTTCCATCCACCACAGAAGGGTGAGTGGCAGAGCCAGGCTGCAAGGCCGGTGCCTTCAGCCAGCTTCGCCCCATCCCATCCCATCCCATCTCATCCCATCCTATCCCATCCCATCCCATCCCATCCCATCCCATCACATCCCATACTCTGGTGACATGTCCATGGACAGGACGGAAGAGCGGCCCGGGCAGTGTTGCCTTCATGGGAGGCAACGGCGACCTGGTTGCAAGGAACAGCATGGCAGCCCAGTCTCCCCTGGGCCACTCGGGCTAACGACACACGCAGGACACCAATGTGGTGGACGGTCGAAAAGCCTTTATTATCTTATCTCATGGGTTTAAATAGTCTTGGGGGACTCTGCTACGTCAGGGGGGGTTGGCAGGGTCTCTAGGGTTAGTCAGGAGTGGAAAACTACTGGGTTAGGTGTGGTTACATTCTTTGGGGTAATGGATAACATGTTGCAGGGTGAGAGGGGGATGGGGGTCTTTCTTTCCGTCACATCCCGAAATCTTCTGTTCGTCTGTCCCTATCTACTACAGGTCAGACACCCCACAGTGGCCGTGCTCCATCCACCTGGGGCATCCCGGGGCTGTCCCTGCCTGGGCAGCGCAGGGCTGGGCTGTGTTCTCCGGCCTCTCCCGCAGACCCTCAGCTCGGGCTGCGCTCGCTCTTTCCCAGATGCAGCCCTGGACCAGACACAAGAGCAGGAACGCACCCGTGGCTGCTTCCACAGAACAGCGCAGGTACCTGCAGCCATCCCCACCTGGGCTGGGCCTGCTGTCACTGCTCAGCCCAGCAGCACACCTGCAGCACTCCATGGCTTCTTGCCCTTCTCCTACAGCTCGTTTGCAAATTCATCAAGAGAATTCGGCAGGAAGAGACCAGCGCCATGGGCCCTGGGCTCAGAGCATACTCAGAGCTCCTCGGACATGAGACCAGTGCCGCCCTGCTGGATTTGCTTGTGCAGAGGAGTGTTTCCAGAGCAGAGCAAGTAGGCAGCTCAGGCCAGGCTTCAATTCCCCCATGAATCACATGGCTTCCCAAGCCAAAGTGCTGGCCCCTGTGAGCCTTTGAGGCCATCCCAGTGTGGTGGGAAGGGAAGCACTTCTCTGGGGACCCTGGGAACCCTGTTCCCTCTGGCAGCTTTCCAAGTCTCCCTGTGCCTTCTCCAGGTGCCCGGCATGGTGAGATACATCCACCAGTGGCTCATGGCCAATGATTCTGCTGAGCACAGGCTGGACAACGCCCTGCTGTATCTCACAGAAGCGCAGCCAAATGAGGCAGTAATGACACTCCTGCGTGTGGCCCCATCCTGTGACAGGTATGGGGCCCATCTGCCCAGAGGGCTCAGGGCTCACCCCAACCCATCGCCCTGTACAGCCTGGGCCAGGTTTCTGACCAACAGAGAGTCCCAGGGCCCTCTGGCTGCTCCCTTTCCAGGCCCTGGCATGTCAGCCCCAAGCCTGCTGCCATGCTCCCTCGTTGTCCCACAGGGGCCTGTCCCCACAGGGCTGGGCTGCCTGGCCGCTGCTGGAGAGGGGCAGTGGGCAAAGGCAGAGCCGGCAGTCAACCCGGGCCTCTAGAGATGCCCAGGCCACGGTGTGTGTCTGAGATCCCCTGAGACGGAGCTCTAACCCCACAGAGCTGCCATGGCCATGTGGAAGAGCATCATGTGCACACCCTGGACTGCAGAGCTGGCACAGCAGATACTCCTGGATGTGCTGGGGAGCTGGCCAGAGCACAGCATGTGCACCTCCAATGGGGACAAAAAAGGTGTCTTTGTCCTGGCTGTGAGTTTCTGCCAGTGGACTTTGCTGGCCCCAAGGCCACCTCTCCAGCAGTTCTCCATCCTCCTTCCCCTACTGCATCTCCCTGTCTCAGGCACTGGCCTGAAAGCTGGCCTAGGGACAGCTGCAGGGCCACCAGGCCCGCTGCTCCCCCTGTGGCTCTCTGGGCCTCTCCCTGCCACGCTCGGGCCCTGTCCCACGGACACCTTGGCACTGAACGCTGCCTCGGGGGGCTTTGTCCTTTGCAGGCAACTGTGGTGATATGGAAGATCCTCCAGGAGCGCTGTGTCCCAGATATAGTGGATGAGCATTTCCCGCAGTTATTTGTGCATCTGCTCTTCCAAGTGTTCTTCAGCACCAAAGAGATGCCAGAGGAGGTGGATACGTTCTGGAAGGGATGCCACGAAGGACATGGCCTTGCCACTAGCCCCAAATAGTGCTCCATCCCAGTCCTTCTGTCCCTGACACATGGCCAGGGCAGGAGCCAGTGCTCCCAGTGTGACCCGGGCTTTGCTCTGCACTCAGGTTTGCAGTGAGCACCCTGAAGTCCCTGCTGTCCCGAATGGACTATGAGGATGTGGTGGTGGCCATGGAACACAAGCGTGGCTGTGGCACGCTGCTCTGTGCTGACACCCACATTTATGCCGTGGGTCTGCTGGCCAGGTGAGACCCCCTTCTCCCCATTGCTCCCGGCATTTGTGCTCTGTGTCTGGGATATCCCACTCAGTCCCCATGGCCATGGGCCAGAGGGACGAGGGACAGCCAAGCAGACTGGGAAAGGCTGGGAGAGGAGGGTGCCCAGTAGCAGCCACATCTCAAAGGGCCCAAGTCCCCCTGCAGGATGGGGGGTAAAGACAAGAACTGAGTCAGTCTGTCCTGGGAGGGGCTTCCCCCCCCGACTCAGGGTCTTAGTGTCGTAGGAGCAGGCCCCCAGCCGGGTAATCATTATCACTGACTCCATGTATTGCAGAAGTCTGATCAATAATTAAATTTATTAGGAAACCCATTGTTCTTATAGATAGTTATGATATAGGTAGATTTAATGTGTTTTCTAGTCTAAACACTATCACCATTAGTTAATTAAGAAAGCACCCTTTGGTAGACAAATCTCCATAACATATACCACATGTTCACAATACGAGGTGCAGCATGTTAAGATAAGAATGTTTTTTCTTTCTTTCCTCTGATCTTCTCAGACTTTCTCAGGCGATGCCTGGGAAAGTTGTCTGTTTCTCTCTGAGGCCAGAGAGCTGCTGCCACATCTTAGTGCCATTTTCCTCCTTGCAGAGAGATGCACAATGAATCCACCTGCTTGTGCAAAAGCATCTCATGCTGTCTCCTTGAGTTTCTCAGCAAAGAGATGCCGTACTGGCACTTCCCTGCCCTGGCATTCCTTGTGGAGGTGAGTCGGAAGGCCGGCGCTGCCTCCCAGCTCTCTGCCCTCTCGTAGCCGCAGCTGCCTGGGATGGTGCCCACGCCCTGCGCTGCTGCCTGGTCCCCGCCCTGTGCGGTTCTGGGCTCCTGCCGGCCGGGTCCCCTGTCACTGCCCTGTGCCTTTCAGGTCCTGCATTGCCTGGACTTGAGTGCATGCAGTGACAGCATCATGGATCTCTTGTCGAGGCACTTGCTGAGTGAGCACACAGAGATGCGCCGCCAGGTTCTGAGAGCCCTCCTCTTGGTCAGGGATAATCCCTCGCTGGTAAGGAGGGGGCAGCAGCTGAAGCCGTGCAGGCAGCGTGGTGCTGGGGAACACAGTTGCTGGTCTTCAGGCACTGGGTCAGCTGCTCCCAGCTCTCCTGCCTCCCACTTCAGCTGCCCGAGGGCTGCGGGACAGGCCTTTGGCCTCTAGGCCCTGTGGCAGCAGGGTGGCCTTTCACACACTTTTGTTCCGCACAGGCCAAAAGAATGCGGAGCCTGACCGAAAGCCTCGGGGAGCTCCTGCAGGAAAATGATAGTGATGTGGTCAGGATGAGCATTGTTCTACTTAGTGATTTGTTCTTGGATAATGACACCCCAATACCCAGCCCCATCGCCCTGCAGCTGGCTAAGGTGCTCCTGCCACTCTTTGAACACGTAAGGCTCTGTGCCCTCAGCCACGGCCACTGGCTGCTGCCCAGACACTTGGTGCCCTGTGGAGATGCAGGCCTGCGCCAAGGTGGGCCAGAATCAGCTGATGCCAAGGTCTTGTTTCCTTCCTGTTACACAGGATGACTGGCATGTGCAGTGGATCGCCATGTTTGTCTTTCGAGCCTTGCTGTCTACTGTAGTGGAAGAAGAGAAAAAGCTCCTGATGACACAAGTGTGTCACAGCCTGCTCCCACTCTTCTTCCACTGCCATGATGAGAATCAGAGTGTGGCAGAGGTGAGGACTCACGGGCTGCTGCTGTCGCCCTGGGAGGGGGCTTGGCTGCCTCCTGCCCTGGCGCCTGGCAGGCTGCATCCTCCTCCTGGCCCTGGCACAGGGATGCTGATCCTGGGCTGTGGGGCCATTTCCGTGTCTCTACTGCTCTCCAGGCTTCTTGGGAAACCCTGCTTTGTGTGGCCAAATTCGTGAACAGGAGAGATCTTGAAAAGCCTGTAAAGAAGGAGAAACTGTGGAGGTTCATTGAGATCCTGGTAAGGAGGGCTGGGAAGCCGCAGCCCCAGCCTGGAGCAGCCCCTGAGCGCGGTGCTCGGTGTGCGGGCTGGCAGCTGTGCCCCTGCCCGCTGCTGCAGCCCGAGGCCGCGCGGGCTCTGCTCCAGGCTCCTGCGGCCCGAGCCGGGTGCCCATGGAGCCCCGGCCCGGGGGGCTGCGGGGCCAACCCTTCCCTCCTGTCGCTCTCTCCAGCTGGCAGAGGACAGCAGCAGCGTGGCCGAGCACCTGCGCCGGGCCCTGCCCTACCTGCAGAGCCCACAGGAGCCCCTGCGAGAGGCGGCCGTCAGGTTCATGGGTGAGCCACGAGCCGGGCCAGGAGGGCGTGTGGGCACAGGGCTGGCAGAGCCGCTGGCAGGGAGCTGTGCCGCTGGGCCTGACAGGCTCTGTGTTCCCAGGGACGGCCGGGCGGTACCTGAGGGGGAGGAAGGAAGAGCTCCAGCTCATCTGTGAGGGTGAGTGAGGGCAGCGGGCTGCACGCGAGGGCTGCCGGGGGAGCTGCGAGCCCTGCCCCGGCTGTGGAGGGCTCTGCTCCCTGTGCAGACCAGGGGCGGCGTGGACAGAGCACACAGAGCTTTCAGGGCACCTGGGGGATTCGTGGCTAGCAGCTTTGGGCTGATCCAGCTGGTCCCTGCTCCCTGCTGGCCATGGCCAGAGCCGGCTGGGATGGCCCTGGCACAGGGATCTCCTCGGGTCCCCTCAGATGCGGGAACTGACCATGGCGCTGTTCCTCTCTCTTTCAGCCCTAGAAGACACGGCCAATGACATTAGTGTTGCTGTTGCGAGCCTGGCAGTTCAAACGTTATATGTCCTCCAGGGAATAGAGAGAGCTCGATATTCCCGCTTCCACAGCCTGCATGATCGGCTCTGCAGGGCATGGAGGAGACGGCCTCGTCTGTCGGGGCTTGGCTGGCTGCGCTGCTGCAGCTCTGCAGAGAGCTGATCCCAGAGGCTCTGTCTGCTGGGACCACCCGAGCCAGCAGGAATGTTTCATTTATTCAAGATAGCTCTTTCCATTTTTTTGTTTTTCTTTAGCATAGAAATATAGGATGTGTTGTAATAGACAGACTCCCAGGATCTTTCTTTTGCTGCCCAGGCTCTGCAGGGCCTAGGGGAAGAGGGAGAAAAGGGTTCCTGGGCTCAGCAAGCTGCCCAGGCATGCAGGGTTGCAGGGAAAATGGCCAGAAGCCCCTTGGCCTTTGGTGGTTCTGCTGAAGCCTTTGTGCTGCCCACAGAGCAGATGGGCAGGGGCTGGAGCTGTGGGGATCTCTGTGAGAGCGGTGCCTGGAGATGGCCACAAGCCCTGTCCCAGGCAGGAAGCGCCATCCGTGTCCTCCTGCCCGTGTGTTGCTGCCTGGAATGCTGAGGGCTCCCAGGTGCCTCTTGATGGGGCAGGTTGGCCAGGCTGGGGGAGACCCTGAGGGGACAGGGCCACGAAGGGATGAGGGGCTGCGGAAGCCCTGACAGGACAAGGCAGTGGGAAGGCACGGGGGGGACGTGTGAGGGAGTGGGTAACGTTGGCTCGGGGAGGAAAATGGGTTGGAGCCAAAGAGACCACTCACCCCAATGTTCATGTGGCAAACAGCACGTTTATTCTCAAGATCTTCCTTCTAAAGGGCCTTTGAAAAATGCAGTCTGGATGATTTCACTGGTCTAATCTCTGTGCCTCTTCAGATTCTGGCCTAGGGAATGCCTGCAGCCTTGGGAGAGATGTGATGAGCCAGGCCCCTGTCAGTCAAACCAGGGCTGGTACATTCACCCAGTACAAGCCAGCCTGCGCGGTGACACACGGCAATAGAGTGCGAGGCACAGCTCCGGGAGCTCCCCGTGAACCTCAGCTCTGGGACCACTGTCTGCCCCAAGCTTCAGGGGCTGCAGTGGGAGCCCGGCTGGGCTCTGCCCTGGGGCCATCCTGCAGGGACAGCTGCAAACAGGGAGCATTCCCTGCCACAAAGAGCCAAGCCAGGGCTGCAGGGCAGCTGCTCCAGCCCCGAATGCACTGCTGAGTGCTGTGCTCTGGGGCTGGGGCTCCCCGCACAGCGGACTGCACTGGTGCGCCAGAGGAGACAGAGAAGCTGCAGCTTCAGCCTAACTGAGGTGGTGCATGGGCTGGGAAGAGTGGGGAGGCTCAAGGGGATTCACAGAGCTCATCCTGCTGCAAGGACGAGGAAAATGGAGTGGGAACACAGCAGTGAGGAGAGCTGAGGGCTGGAGAGCAGCTCTCAATGACACTAAAATCCCACCAGGCCTCTGAGACATTGCTGCTCCTCAGCCAGTGACAGGATGAGTCCATAAGCCTGGGGCTTGGCCTTCCTCATGGTGAGGGGCACCAAGGAAGGCAACAGTGTGATGGAGACTGGAATGGGCTGGGAACTCTCTGGGGGAAAAGAGGGAGCAGTTGGGAAGTAAAAGGCAGGTCGGGGAGAGAACAGTTCAGAGAAGGGCTGAGCTACAGCTTGAGCAAGCTGCAAAAAGTAATTTGGGGTCATCTGAGATTGTTTTCATTTCAGAAGATATTGAACAAGTTTATTTTTTGGGTGGTGCCATGTTTTTCCTTGGAGGTGTACACCCCACAAACTTGAGCTGTGTTGCTGAAATGCTCAAGCAAGTCTGTGCTGCAGGGCACCCCATTTCTCCTTTGGCTGATTGCGGCCCGGTGCTGAGCTCCAGCAGAGCCCTGGCAGAGCCCAGAGCAGCCTCAGCACCCACAGAGCCCGGCTGCAAGGAGAGAAACCAGAAAGCCCCGTCAGCTGAAGGCTCCTGTCCCCTTGTCCCAGCCGCCCGCGGTGCCCAGGCCATGCTGGCCGTGCCAGAGCTGTGCCCAGAGCTGCCCATCACTGCTGCCTTTGGGAGCAGAGCAGGAGGGCAGGACATGTGCCCAGCCTGCAGCCAGCACGGCACCTCCAGCCCTCAGCAGCTGCCCAGAGCAGGACGCTCCTGTGCTCGCTGCCATCTCCCCGGAGCTCTGATCCCACCATCCCCAGCAGACAGGACCCACCTCACGCCATCCCCGGCTGGAAGAAAAGCTGCTCCCAAACGATGCCCTCAGCCTTCTCCAAGGGCACGGCCCATCCACGCCGCAGCTGCTCCCAAGCACTTCCTGATCCAGACTGGGCCCCACCTGGAACGCTTCCTCTAGAAAAACAAACATCAAATTATGGAAAATAGGTTACAGACAAAAAGGGGAACAAGAAAAAAGGTCAAAGATCTTACCTCTGTCAGGGCCTTAAGGAAGGCCCAACCCCTGCATGCCAGGGAAAAACCCACCATGGGTGAGGGAATCACAGGCTTTCTCTCTTCCCCTGCACTGCCCCCATGGTGATCCCAAAGCAAACAAGGGCAGTGGAGCAGCCCAAGCCCTTCCTTGCCTGCAAAGCAAAGCAGCCCCTGCACAGGGTCTGGAGTCCCACCTCTGCTCCCACCATGGAGGTTTGTTTGTGTCGGGCTGGCTGCCCCAGCCCAGCCCCAGCCCGGGGCACGGTGGGTGCTGGGGGCTGTTGTCAGGGCCAGGATCCCACTCCCATTTCATATCCACCCCAGCCCTTGCCCCCAGCCCTGCCAAAAGCAGCCTGGCAGTCAACTGAAGGATCAGCTGCATCTGCCCCAGCAAAGGGGAAACCTTTGGTTCCCAGCCAGGCTGTGCAATGCCCAAATCTGGGAGCATCCCCCTGTGTGTGGACTCATCTGCAAATTCCCTGTGGAACCTGACTTTGAATGAGATGTCGGAATCAAAGTCCATCATCTTCAGCCTGCCGGTGGTCAGGTGGTGCAAGAGGTTGTCATCCTTGGTGTTGTCCTCGCTGTCCCCAGCAGCAGCAGCCCCACCTGGGACAGCTTCTCCAGGTGTTCCTTCTCCTTCCCTGGGCCAGACCAGGCTGTCAGGGCTCTGCCCAGGGCCCCAGCCATCCATGAACCATGGCAAGCAAAACCAGGGGGATGGTGGCCCCCAGTGCTTGCCACACCAGGTCTCCAGCTCAGCTCCAGCCCAAGAGCTGCGTCTTCCCTTCTGCTGACCCCTGCTTAGAGCTACAGGCAGGACAAAACCTGTCCGGTTAGCTTTGCCACTGAGTGCCAAGAGATGTGTGGAGCTGTTACCTGCCAGGCCCCTGGATCTAACTGTGCACTTGGATCTCTCCCATCTTCTAGGGCAGAGGAACTCCCTGCACCCAAGGATCACGGAAAAGCTCTTCTAAGGATGGCCTGTACAAGGGCTGCATGGACAAACCCCTCTTAATGACATCCTGGCACTCTGGGGAGAGAAACCAGCAATCCACCAGTCAGCTGGAGAAGTTGCCCCCTGTTCCCATGCCCAGGCCATGCTGGGTGTGCCCAGAGCTGAGCCTAAACTTCCCCATGGATTCTCTGTTTGGAGGAGAGCAGGAGAACAGGACATGTGCCACCTCCTCAGCAGCTGCCAGAGTGAGATGCTCACAAGCTGCTGCTGTCTCCCAGCACTGGCTTTGCCCCTGTGCCCAGCAATGAGACTCCACCTTGAGAGAGCCGTCTTGGGAACAAGATCTGCCCCAGATATCTCCTGGCCCCTCCTGAACGGGTGCTTCCCCATGACCAGGTGGTGCAGCAGGAGGCCCAGGGACCAGATTGTCGCTGCCTCGCCATGGTAGCGTTGCTGGCAGATCCACTCTGGTGGGCTGTAGGACAGGGTTCCTGTGGAACACAGACAGTTCATCAGGGGGATGCTGCTGCTCCCAGAGCCTGGCCCCAGCACCCCTGGGCATGCGGGGGCTGCCCCAGTGGCACACGGTGTGACCGCTGCCTTCTCGCCAGCACCTGGGACTTGTGTACAGACACAGGGCTGGAAAAGAAGCCACTGGTGCTGGAAGAGGGCAGCAGAAGCCCTGGGAAGGCACAACCATGACACACAAAAGAAAAGCTCACCCAGTAGTGGAGAAAACCCCCTCTCCTCCGTGCTTGCATGGCCCCACAAAATGTTAATAAGCCAAGGCAAACAAGGGGAGCACAGCAGTCCAAGCCCTTCCTCACCTGCACACCAAACCGTCTGGGCACGGGGTCAGACCCCCTCTCTGCTACCCCCATGAGGGCTTTTGTCGGGCTGGCTGCCCCAGCTCCAGCCCCAGCCCAGGGCACAGTGGGTGCTGAAGGCTGTCGGCAGGGATGGAAGTTGGCCCCCTCACACCCCACACAAATCAACCTGGCTCCAGCATTAATCCCATCCCGGCTGCAATAGGGGAAGCCCCGGTGCTGCACCTCGGCTGGGCCATGAAACGCCCAGGAGCATCCCCTGGCAGGGCTCACCTGCAAACTGGGTGTAGGCTGTGTCTTGGAGGAAAGTGCCACAGCCAAAGTCGATCAGTGTCAGCTGCCCGGTGGCCAGGTCGAGCAGGATGTCCCCTGGTTTGATGTCCCTGTGCAGGACCCCGCAGCTGGGGCAGCGCCGCACGGCCTCCAGCACCTGGAGGAGCAGCCCCCGCGCCTCCTCCTCCGGCAGGAACCCCCGCTCCGCCAGGAAACCCGACTGGTCCTGGCACCGCTCCGGATGCTCCAGCACCAGCACAAAGCTGTCGGGGAGCTGAAGCCACTCCAGGAGCTGAATGACACCAGCACAGCCAGAGGAGACCTTGTCCAGCAGCACGATCTCCAGGGCTGCGCTGGTGCCGTGGGGCTGCGGGAGGAGCACGATGCCGTCAGTGGGGCTGATGCCGTGCCGGGGGTCGGGAACCCCTCAGCCAGCCCGGGATGCTCTGCGCCCTGCGCTGGCCCCACGCCCGCTCTCCCTCCAGGCGTCCTGGCAGCTCCCACCCTGCCGGGCCCCGGCTCAGCCCCGCCCGGCACGGCCCGGCTTCTGCCGCTGGCCCGGCTCATCACCAGCTCGCCCCGGCGCCGGATGCTTTCGCTGCTTTCGCTGCTTTCGCTGCCGCTGCTGCCGCTGCAGCTGAAGCTCCGTGTCCATGTGTCCCTGTGTCCATGTGTCCCGTGTCCGTGTGTCCCCGTGTCCGTGTGTCCCTGTGTCCGTGTGTCCATATCCGTGTGTCCCTGTGTCCGTGTGTCCCTGTGTCCGTGTGTCCCCGTGTCCGTGTGTCCGCTGCCCGCTCGCCCCCACGCCCAGCCCCGCACTCCCCGGGGCAGCCCCTGAGCCTGTCCAAACACGGGAACTTTGCCGTGTCCTGCCCAGACCCAGAGTCTGGACTCCTGCTCAGGGGCACAGGAATCCCCTCGGTCACGGCTGTGCGTTGTCCCTGCTGAGGGTCAAACACTCTTGGAGCACATTCCCTCAATGCTGAATTTGTACCTGACCCAAGAACTGCACTTAGTCCCTAGCACTGATATCCAAAAAAAAAAAAAAAAAAAAAAAAAAAAAAAAAAAAAAAAAAAACCAGGGGAAGGCAAACTGTGTGAAGCTCATGGTATTTTACACTGTCTAAAACTTGCCAAGTCGTGGATCTTAGAAGTGAGATCCATTTGCAATTAGTGGGAAGGAGAAGTAGTGAAAGATAGAAAAGGGTAGCCTAAAAATAAACAGAGAAAAACATCTTGGATTGTTTCTTTCCATTTTCATTTCATTTCTTAAAAGCTGTTTCCGTTTTCCTAGAATCTTCTCCACAGTCCTGTTTGCTGTTTCCAAGAACCTTTGCTGGAGGACAAGGAAGCTTTGAGCAGCTTCTGTCACAAGATGTGCCACCAGCTTCAGCTTCTCTTGGCTTTCCACACCGTGTGTGCAGCTCGACTCTTGCAGAAAAGTGGGACAAATAGTTGAAGAATTTTACAACTTGTTCTTTCTTTTCCTTGTGGGCTGGGCAGTTGGGCCATTGGTGAGATTCTCACTGTTATTGTTCTGCCCTAAGAAACCATGATGGGCTACCAGGAATTGTCAGGGAATGCAAGCCTGACTGAATGCAGAGAAAGAATCTCCAGAGCCTGCAGCCAGAAATGGGGAGCTCTGTGATAATCATTCCAACATCCCTATGGACAGCTTGAAAGTGATGTAGAAGATGAAAATGGGCTGACAGAGGGAGTTTGTTTCTGTGTTCATTTTAGAAGCTTCCACATCTCATGCACTGATATCTATCAAGAGTTCAATCAGTTCATGAAAAGCACCAGAACAATCTGGACCTTTCAGGAGATGACTGTAAGAACCTGAAAAGGAGAAATGCAGGCAATGACTTGGTGAACTTTGTCTGGAAGAAGGGTCACTTTTCCCAAATAATTTCTAATCCATCTCCTCTGCATTTGTCTTTCTGAAAAAGGCCATTTTCATCCCAGATTCCCCATGAAATGGGAACCCTGAGCTTGTGGAAGTGCCTGACAGATGCCCAGTTCCTCTGCAGGGACACTTGGGCTGAGACAGGAGCCACAGCCCTCTCTGGGGAAGCCTCCTCCGAGCTGGAATTTGTGCCGTGCTGGGAGAGGAGGAGGAGGGGAGAAGGCTGGCGCTGTGTGGCAGGAGCAGGAGGTTTGGGCCGCAGGACATTCCGTCTGCGCCGCTGCCACGCAATGGGCGGGAACGCTGTGGGGAAGACTGGGGGACACTGGAGCAGGATATGGATGGCACTGGGGGGACTGGGAGGGCCTGGGAATGAACTCAGGTGTATTGGGAGGGACTGGGCTGTGCTGGGAGGGACTGGAGGGGCACAGGGGCTGTACTGGGCTGTGCTTGGGATGAACTGGGCTGTACTGGGAGGGACTGGAGGGGCACTGGGGCTGTACTGGGCTGTACTGGGGATGAACTGGGCTATGCTGGGAGGAATTGGAGGGGTTGAATGGCCGTTCCCGCCTCTGCCACCTCCCATTTGCCGAGGCTCCCGCCCATCACAGCTCCCAACCAATCAGCGTCAGGGATCATGGCTTTGGGGGCGGTGCCTGGAGTCAGCGGCGTCTATTCTTTTTGCTTACAACTCCCATAATGCCCCGCAGCCCAATAGAGCCCCATTGGGGCCGGGACTACAACGCCCGGCATGCCCCGCGCTCTACAAAGACACCCTCCCCCCCTCCAGTATCCGCCCCCATCTGCCCCATACAAAAGTGTCTCCCGAGGCCTTCCCGGACCCCAAACGCCGCGTCCGAGCCACTTCCGGGATACAGCTCCCGTCATGCTCCGCGGCGCACGGGCAGCGCTGTTCCAGCCGTGACTTCATCTCCCGTCATGCCCCGCGCCCCACCGAGAGCAGCTGTAGCTGCGCCTAGAACTCCCGTGATGCTCCGCGGCCCCGTTACACCGCATTGTATCCGCGCCTACAACTCCCATCAGCCCCCGCGCCCAGCGAGCCCCGCCCGAGCCCCCCGAGTGCTCCCCCGGACCCCGAAGGGCCCCAAATTCCCCTCGCTGACCTCCAGGGCCCCGGACCCCCGAGTGCTCCCCCGGACCCCGAACTGCCCCTCAGGATCCCTGAGTGCCCCTCCAAGCGCCCGCCCGGCTCCCCCAGGGGTCCCCCAGACCCTCAAGTTCTCTCTGAATTCCCTCCCCAGACACAAAACTGCCCCAAATGTGCCCAGAAATGTCTCCGTGGGCCCCAAAGTGGCCGCTTTTACCCTGCCTGTGAAAATGATAAGAAATTATGACAAAAATAATACAAATAAACAAAAATTAGAATAAAGAGGGCAAAATCAATAGCCAAGAGTGGTCAATGAATTAATGAAGGGAATTGTGTTACTTAGAACCAATGACCAATAAGTTTTTAGTTAGAAAACACATATAGAGATTTTTTTATAGAAGCATTAAAATGAAATAATAAAAGATTTAATAATATTTTTATGCATAAGCAAAATTAAATTTTAATTGTTATTAAGCTAAAATTAATTAATTGTATTCGTTTATTAAGATTTAATTAAATTTTAATTATGAAAAAATGCATAATTTTTTAAAAAACTTTTGGCATGTCAGCCCCAGGTGGGCAATATCTGTCGGTAAGGGGCATGTGGTAAATGGATGTGATTCATGCTGAATAAGTTGTTGTCCTAGACTGCAAGGCAAGATGTATTCAATTGCCATCTGTTAGAGGTTGGTTCACTGCATTGTTTATTTTATCTTTTAGTTTTCTTCCCTAATAAAGAACTGTTTTTCCTGCTCCCATATTTTTGCCTGAGAGTCGCCCTTAACTTCAAATTTATAGCAATTTACAGGGAGGGGGTTCTACATTTATTTTTTTCCCCATTTCAGGGAGGCTCCTGCCTTCCTTAGCAGACTCCTGTCTTTGCAAACCAAGACAGATTTTGGCACCCAAAGTGTAGCTCGAAGGCAAAGAAACAAAAAAGGGAATAACAGTTCTTGAGTAATCCAATTTTTGATTTTTGTGTGCTGCTACAGAAACCTCGTTAAGCGGCACCCTGTGCTCCAGCCTGCCCTGGTTTGGGTGGCACGGAACCGTGGCTGCATTTCTCCATTTGCAGGCCCTGATCTAAACACGGCTCCTACAGCCAAGGCTGCTGTGGCTGTTCTCTGGTTTGTTTTATGGGTGAATAAGGGGAAGAATTCAGGATCTTTAACTTCCTCTGGGAAGCAGGCACATGGATTCACAGCTATCACACACTAACTGTGTGCTTTTGGGGTTACTTTAATAATGGCACCTACTGTGAGGAAATGACACCGGGGGAAATTTTCTCCCAAGCCTTTAACCATCTCTTTGGGGCTGCCCCACCAGTTTGTGAAGGGCTCAGATCCACTCCAAATACCAATGATATCATACAGGGGCTGTGTTGCTGTTAGCCCTGTTCTATTTGGCACTGAGAGACAAGGGAAGATTAACCTGGATAACCACCCTGACACCCAGCCCAGAACCTGACACGGCCCCAGAGACCAGGGATGCTGCTGCCCCAGAGCCTGACCCTGCCCCACAGCCACCCCAGATATGAACCACCCAGACTGGGTGGGGGTCTGCTGAGGGAGATGCAGGAGATGCTGAAGGAGTGCATTTCCCCAGCTGGTGAGAAGCCCTCCCCCTGCCTCGAAAAAGGAGAGTCTGATGGGGCAGCAGTGGAACCCACAGATGTTAGAACTGTCCAGGTTCCAGCTGAGCCACAAAGGCAGCCACAGCCAGCAGCAGTCGCCCCTGTAGAAACAAGGAGGTCTAAGATGGAATCAGAGCACCCAGATAAGGGAAGGCCCTCACAACCCACAGGGGAACCAGAGGTTGCGATCATCACCGAGTCCCTGATGTACAAAAGTCTCCGTAACCTGCACAAGGACATTGTACGTCAGAGACGTGAGGCTTATACAACCTGACTGCTTCAAGTCTGAGACCTCATGGGTACAGGTGTCCAGCTGGATGGTGGTGAGGCAAGGAATATGGGACCCTTGACCCACGGCTCAGGTATGAATCAGATTTTTGTAAGGGAGCCAGGGTCCCTTTCCCTCTGGGAGTGGATTTTAATGAGTGCCAGAGAGAGGTTTGTTCACAGGGTGAGAATGCAGGAGCACCAGCACAGAACATGATGGAAAACCCTTGAGGAAGGGACCAACAGCTGAAGGAAATGGCAGCATTGGAGGTACTCTTTGGGAGGGATGGACAGCATGATAATGACCCCGACAAGGTCAGGGGCACAGGGAAAATGCTGTTGAGTCTGGCAAGGCTGGGGCCATCTCAGTACACCACCTTCATTGCCACGATTAATGCTGATAACAGCCGAGAGACAGTGGGCTCTGCTACCAACAGCTGAGAAATTGTGAGAGTATGATCCATGGCCCAGTGCAGGCTCATGGCTCTGCTGTGGGCAAGGAACTCAAAGAGGACATGAGGGAGATGAGGGAGGAGGTGAGGAGGAACAGTTCCCACATTGCCCCAGTGCGAGTCACAGGCCCCAAAGTCAGAGCCCAACGTTCCCCAGCCAGAGAGAGAGGGTATGCCCCACGGGCTGGCCTGGGGCTCTTTCTGCGTTACCATGGGGAAGACATGGGAAGGTGGGATGGGAAACCCATTTCTGTCCTGGCAGCGTGGGTGTGTCAGCTCAAGGAGGGAAGCACTGACCGAGGGAATTCCAGTAAAGTGAAGGTAGCCTCAGCCTCCCATGACCGAGCTGCTGAGTATGATTTGTCAGATCACCTTTAAAATACCTCTACCATGTATGCCTAGGAAAGAAACAATAACCAGGGTTAGAGGGGCCCTGTCTCTAGCCAGGGAGAAGCACTGGAAAACTGGATCTTCTGGATGGTGTGGATCCGATGGCCTGGCACATCAGAGCCACAGAAATTTGAAGCCTTAGGTGACACTGGTGCGCAGTGTACCCCAATGCCATCGGGACATGTGGGGGCAGAACCTGTTTCCATTGCCGGGGTGGCAGGGGGATCGCAGCAATTGACCCTGTTGGGAGCTGAGGTGAGCCTGGCTGGGAATGAGCAGCAGAAACATCCATTGTGACCGGCCCAGAGGCCCCGTGTGTTCTGGGCATAGACTTCCTCCAGAACGGATGTTACAGAGACCCAAAGGGACTCAGGTGGGCTTTTGGCATAGCTGCTGCAGAGGCAGAGGACATTAAGCAATTGAACACCTTGCCTGGACTGTCTGAGAACCCATCTGCAGTAGGACTCCTGAGGGTGGAAGAGCAATGAGTACCAATTGCCACCTCAACAGTGCACAACCGGCAGTATCAGACAAATCAAGGTGCTTTGATCCCCATCCACAGAATGATCTGTGAGCTGGAGAGCCAAGGGGTGGTCAGTAAGGCCCACTCACCCTTCCACAGCCCCATCTGGCCTGTGCACATGTCTGATGGAGAATGGAGATTGACTGTGGATTATTGTGGCTTGAATGAAGTGACTCCACCGCTGAGCGCTGCTGTGCTGGACATGCTGGAACTCCAGTATGAGCTGGAGTCCAAGGCAGCAAAGTGGTACACCCCTGCTGACGTTGCTAATGCATTTTTCTCCATTCCTCTGGCAGTAGAATGCAGGCCTCAGTTTCCTTTCACCCGGAAGGGTGTGCAGTACTCCTGGAACTGACTGCTCCAGGTGTGGAAGCAGAGCCCCACCATCTGCCATGGACTGATCCAGGCTGCACTGGAAAAGGGTGAGGCTCCAGAACACCTGCAGTACATAAATGGCATCATTGTGTGGGGGAACACGGCAATGGAAGTGTTTGAGACAGGTGAGAAGATCATCCAGATACTACTAGAAGCTTCGCCATCAAGAAAAGCAAAGTCAATGGACCTGCTGAAGAGATCCAGTTTCTGGGACTGAAATGGCATGACGGATGGCACCAGATTCCCACTGAGGTCATCAACAAGATCAGGGCTATGTCCCCACCAACCAGCAAAAAGGAAACACAAGCTTTCCTAGGTGCCATAGGTTTCTGGAGAATGCATATTCCCGAGTATAGCCAGATTGTGAGCCCTCTTTATCTGGTTACCCGAAAGAAGAATGATTTCCACTGGGGCCTTGAGCAGCAACAAGCCTTCACCCAGATCAAGCAGGAGATCGCTCATGCTGTGGCCCTTGGCCCAGTCAGGACAGGACCAGAGTTGAGGAATGTGCTCTACTCTGCATCTGGGAACAATGGTCTGTCCTGGAGCCTTTGGCAGAAGGTGCCTGGGCAGATTCGAGGCCTACCATTGGGATTCTGGATCCAAAGTTACAGATGGTCTGAAGCCAGCTACATCCCAACAGAGAAGGGAATCTTGGCTTCCTATGAAGGAGTTCAAGCTGCCTCAGAGGTGATTGGCACAGAAGCACAACTCCTCCTGGCACCCTGACTGCCGGTGCTGGGGTGGATGTTCAAAGCAAAGGTTCCCTCCACCCACCATGCCACTGACGCCACATGGAGCGAGTGGATTGCCCTCATCACACAGCATGCCGTATTGGAAACCCGAATCACCCTGGGATTTTGGAGATAATTACAGACTGGACGGAAAGTGAAAACTTTGGCCTCACTAACAAAAAAGAGCAGGGAGAAGTGACACAGGCTGAAGAAGCTCCACCATACAACCAACTACCAGCAGAGGAGACCTGCTACGCTCTTTTCACTGACGGTTCCTGTCGCATCTTAGGGATGAACCGGAAGTGGAAAGCAGCCATATGGAGCACCACACGCCAAGTTGCACAAGCTACTGAAGGAGAAAGTGAATCGAGCCAACTTGCTGAGCTCAAGGCCGTTCAGCTGGCTCTAGACATTGCTGAAAGGGAGAAGTGGCCAAAGCTCTACCTTTATACTGATTCGTGAATGGTAGCCAATGCTCTGTGGATCTGGCTGGGAAGGTGGAGAAAGGCCAACTGGCAACGTAGAGGAAAACCAATCTGGGCTGCTGATATATGGAAAGACATTGCCTCTCGGGTGGATAAACTAACAGTGAAAGTCCATCATGTAGATGCCCATGTCCCCAAAAGTCGGGCTAATGAGGAGCACCAAAACAATGAGCAGGTAGATCAGGCAGCAGGAATAGAGGTGTCAAAGATAGACTTAGACTGGCACCATAAGGGGGAGTTGTTCCTGCCTCGATGGGCCCATGATACCTCAGGCCATCAGGGCAGAGATGCCACCTACAAGCGGGCACGAGACCGAGGGGTGGCTCTAACCATGGACAGTGTTTCTCAGGTGATCCATGACTGTGAGACGTGTGCTGCCATCAAACAGGCCAAGCGGGTGAATCCTCTGTGGTATGGTGGGCGGTGGTCCAAGGACAAGTATGGGGAGGCCTGGCAGATTGACTATATCACACTGCCCCAGACACGCCAAGGCAAGCGCTACGTGCTGACCATGGTAGAAGCCACCACTGGATGGTTGGAAAGCTACCCTGTGTCTCATGCTATAGCCCCTAACACCATCCTGGGCCTTGAGAAGCAGGTCCTTTGGAGGCATGGTACCCCTGAGAGGATTGAGTCAGAAAATGGGACTCATTTCAAGAACAGCCTTATCAACACCTGGGCTAGGGAACATGGCATTGAGTGGGCGTACCACATCCCAAACCATGCATCAGCTGCAGGCAAAGTGGAGAGGCACAATGGACTGTTAAAAACAATCTTAAAAGCATTGGGTGGGGGTTCTTTCAAAAATTGGGAGCAGCATTTAGCAAAGGCCACCTGGTTAGTTAACAGCCGAGGTTCCACCAATTGAGCAGGTCCTGCCCAGTCTGAGCCCCTGAATATAGTAGATGGAGATAAAGTCCCAGTGGCACATGTCAGAGGTTTGTTAGGGAAATCAGTGTGGATCAATTCTGCCTCAAGTAAGAAAAACCCATTTGTGGGATTGTCTTTGCTCAGGGACCAGGTTGTACATGGTGGATAATGCAGAGAGATGGAGCAACACGATGTGTACCTCAGGGGGATCTGACTGTGGGGTGAGACTCGTGCAAATATCACTATTTGCTGGATTTTACTGCCAGTGTCTGTACACGAAAACACACAGACATGAGACAGAAGGAAATGTGTAAGGCTCAAAGGTTTGAGCAAGTGAAATAGAAGGAAATGTGTATGAGTAAGTGAAAGATGGAAGTTTTTACTTGATGGAGTTTTTACATGATGTTGAAGATATGGAGGTAAGGGGTGGAATGTCCAAGGGTGACATTATGGTGTTTGTATCTCCAATCGTGTGTTCTGTTTATGTTTGATATTATGTTCTTTGCTTTCAGAACTGACTCAGAAAGTGAAGGTTTGTTTTGCCTTGTTATCGGCCGGCTCACCTGCCCCCATGGTCTGCTGTCTAGAAGAGGCCAGTGTTGACTGACTTGCTTTCTTTTGCTTGCTGGCTTTTGCTTGCTTTGCTTTGCTTTTTTGCTTGCTTTTGCTTTTGCCTTTGCTTTTTAAATTAGTTTAGCTAAGCAGTCCAATTCTTTCCCTGGACTGTTTCTTTTCCCTTTCCCTTTCCTGAATACCATCCAACCTGCTCTGGACTGGGACCCTCTAAACACCGAGAAGCACCGAGAGCCTGCGCTCTGTGATCTGCAGCAGCCATCCCCAGTGCCCAGAGCAATCCCCAGCGCCCAGACCCGGGCGACCACTCCCAGGAGAGACTTTCTGGATTTGTCATCTCTGCAGAGTGGTGAAAGAGTTTTGTTGTCATCTGGTGTTGTTAATTTTTTTAGTGCTGGGAAGGGTTTTGTTTGTTAAATAAACAGGTTATTTTCCACTTCTCTCAGAGAAAATTCTTCCTGATTCAGGTGGGTGGGGAGGGGCTGTGGGGGATTGTTTTCTGGGGGCTCCTTCCAGAGGTTTTTCCCCAGATTTGCCCTAAACGAGGACAAATATTTTGCTGCCCATTTCGTGGCTGGAGAGAGTGAAAAAACAAACCCCATTCTAATCATATTTTGGTTCCAATTACTTTGTGTTAGTATGGAGCAGTTACTGGCTTTGTTGATTGAATTCAGAGTGTCTTTTAGAGTGGAGGCCTGTATGTGTTTCTGGTCCCTAAATTTTTTTGAGATCTTAATCCCTCTATGGTCCCTAGGTTTATTTTCTTATTCAGGAATAGCTCTGGTATTGTCCCTAATACGTAGTTTTTGCAGTAGAAGGGCACTAACCAGAATATCCATCGGGCTGGGCATGGGTGTAATGGCTTGCAGAGGGTTTATAAAGGTGCTGAAGTCTGTTCCAGGAATGCATGGCTCATAGTCATGGTTGTGCAGCCAGTTTGTTAGAGGGGAAGCAGGGGACGAGGCTTTTCAGCCTTTGCTTTCCTTCTTCTCCTCAGAATCTCTTAGCTCCCTATTAGAGAATGTTCCGTTTCCCCTGACTGTTAAAGAGACCATCTTCCTGGTGTTTAATCTGGTAACTTTCTCTATACAGTCTGCAGTCTCTCTAGAATGAGGGCTGAGATTTCTAGCGGGGCTGAAGAGACCCCTGACCCAGGAGTAGACCCAGGTGTGAGAAATCCTGAGTGGTGTGGGAAATGGGGGGGGCGGGAATTGGCACATAGACCGTTTTCCCACATTCAAATCTATTTTACTGATTTGCCTGAAGTAGGAAGGTATAAACACTTATTGGTGATAATAGATCACTTGACTCACTTTGTAGAGGCATTCCCTACCTCCAGGGCAAGTACACAAACAGTAGTAAAAATACTATTAGAAGAGATAATCCCCTGCTACAGACTAGCAGAAGTACTAGACTCAGACAGAGGGCCACACTTTGCCTCCAAAATAATTAAAGAAGTAGTTACAGCTCTAGGAACAAAGTGGCAATATCATACTCCCCAGCATCCACAAAGCTCAGGTAAAGTGAAAAGGGTAAATGGGAAAATTACGAAACAACTAACTAAATTGATGTATAAAACACAGTTATCTTGGGTAAAATGTTTACCTTTAGCCTTGTTAAATATAAGAACTCTGCCCAGAACCGATATTGGAATTTCTCCATTTGAAATGCTTTATGGGATGCCTTATGACATGGATTCTCCTATAGATCACCCTGAAATAAGTAATCAACAAATTAACCAATATGTCATGCAACTTATGAAGGCTCAGGAAGGCCTTAGAAGAGCTGGGTTACTAGTGCAACAACCTCCTTTAGACCTAGCAATCCACAATATAAATCCAGGTGATAAGGTTTTAATAAGAAACCTAGAAAGAAACCTCACTAACCCCAAACTGGGAAGCCCCCTATGTTGTTTTACTCACTACAGAAACTGCAGTCAGAACCGCCGAGAAGGGGTGGACCCATGCGAGCCAAATAAAGGGAGCGTTTCCTGCTGCTGCCCAAGAGCCCTGGAGAATAACCAGCCAGCCCGGGGACCTTAAGGTCACATTTAAATGGACTGAATGGACTCAGTAAAAATTGTACGAACCAGCTGGTAGAGTGAGATATTGGACTATGGATATCCCATAACTAATGATTTTAGAGTATATTGTACAAATAAGGATTGTGATTGTTACCCTTTTGTATGCTATATTTGTAAAATTTGCCAGGAACGGTGGTGGGTCCATAGTTACAGAGGCACTCCTCCTAGGGGTATTTGTTAAGGGTGTTATCAGTTAGAAAGAGAACTGACAGAGTCAGTCCTAAGGATTGGAGAAGAGAACGGGACCCTACCAAGGGAATCCCAAGAGTGATGGGAGGTGTTTACTAAGGGGGCCAGACCTGAAAATTGTTGTTTCCACTCCAATGAACCAATTCCCTTAATTGTTCAAATTATAAAAGGGAATTGCTGGAAAACTTTACCTGGGATTCAGTGTGACTCACCACAAGTGAAGGATAAAAACTGGAAATCATTCAAAAAGAGGCAGCAAAAACAGAGTTTGGGTCCTCTTGAAGAATATCCTTGCTCCGAGAAGATGGTGTGCCTCGCGGCTTGGAGCAACCGAGTCGGCGAGCGAGGCAGAGGGATAAGAAGCGGTGGAGGAAAGAGCCCTCAAATGGGACAATTCAAAGTATTTCAAGAACTGCCTCAAGGATACTGATCTCCCAAGGGTAAAGGTGAGCCCGGCAATAACATGTCAAAACAAACACTGGGAATGGGGAGATAATGATAATCAAACCCTGGGGCAGTTTGGACTCCACCCTTGCTGGCAAATTCTGTGCATATTAGTTATATGTTGTACCTGGCCTGGTCAAGGGGACTATGCACACCAGCCATTTAATTGGACTCTGACCAAAATAGACCAAGGGAAAGTTGTTAAGCATAATGCCACCACTGTAGCTCCCATTTTTTTTGTTACTAACAAAGACTTGGCAGACTCTATGTGGAGATGGAGTAAACCTGAACTCCGGGCTACCTATTGGCGTCCTAGTTCCAATCCTTGGAGGGGATATTGTCATTATCCCGGGGAATATCTGTGTGGGTATTGGGGCTGTGAAACCATAGCAATCGCCTTGGCTGTCACCCATCCAGGTAAATTTTTAAAGACCTCATGGTACCCTGAGGGGTGCAAAACTCCGGGGTATGGCACTCAAGGAGAAATTCTGTATAAGGGAGATTGCAGGTCCCGTAATATTGTTGTTACTAAGTTTAACTTTCAGACCTTACATTTTTAATAAAATCATAGACATTGTAAAAGGAAGATTAGAGGCAGCTCATCTAACACTTATTAGAGATAGGTAGGAAACATTGCCCAGGGACTTAGAAGTAGATGAAACCCTGGTCTTAAGCTACCAAGAGTTAAAGCGTTTTAATGAACAAATTGGTAAAGAGAAAAAGGGGGAATTGTAATAAATAAAAATTGTTTTGCTCATCAAAACGAGCGATATAGGAGATAAGAATCTGAACTGAGTAGGGAATGCAATTAGCATAGAAGACTGTGTAACTAATTATATACAAGTTAACTTTTAGGCCAAGGACAATCTGCAAGGAAGAGGAGGAGCCTTCATTCCTATGATCACCAAGGGCAGAACAAAAGACCCCCCAGGAACCAATTGCACCGACGCAGAGTGCATCGAGAGAAAATGCGTCAACAGGAAATAAAAAGGGACTATAAAAACAAAACGGTAAAAGGGGGAAGGTGCGCCGTGGCAGAGCAGAGGCTCCCCAGCCGCCCAGCACTGTTCATTTGCTTAATACCATTGCTTAATAAATTCTTGTTAATTGATTTATCTATAATTAGCCTCCCCAATTGAATTTGTCCATAACACCCTGGCCCAGCAGCAGGGGACAGGGGGCACGGCCTGTCCCCCTGGCCCGGCATAGACGAAGGGCAGCCCTGTGAGTGCCCCAGTGTGGGAAGAGCTCCGTGCACTGCTCCAGCTCCATCCCCCATGGAAGGATCCGTGCTGGATGATCCCCAGTGAGCCCCGGTGGGCAGAGCCCTGGTGACCTGTGGTGCTGCTGATCCATGTTGGGAAGACACCCGGCTGGAGGGGCTCCACATCCTCCTGGCTCCCCGTGGCCTGGATTTTCTTTTCATTTCTCTTTGCCCTTTCAAAACTCTTAAAAGCAGGCAAAAATAAAGATGTTGAGCTAAGACAAGGATAGGGACATGGAGGGGGGGGTCTTGCAGGGGATATGGGGGATGCTGGGTTTGAAGGACTTGGGGGTTCCTGGGAGGGACCTGGGAGTTGCTCAGGGCTTTGGGCACCCCAGGCTGAGCGGCTCCAGTTGCCCTGGGAGACCCTGGTGGAGGTTCTGGGCAGCTGGTCAAGGATCCCCTGCCCTGGAACTGTCTCCATGTGCCCCATCCCAACGCCTCGTCCCCTTGCAGCGGCTGCCCCATTCCTTACTCCCCTTCCATACTCCCCTTGCCCCTGCCTGTTCCCGTGTCCCCCCCTGTCCCGTTCCCGTCCTGCTCCCATCCCAATCCGGACCCCATTCTTGATCCTTGTACCGTATTCCCTGTCCCTGTCCCTGTCCCAGTCCTATTCCCTGTCCCCATTCCTGGTCCCTGTCCCCATTCCCTGTCTCTGTCACCACTCCCAGTCCCTGTCTCCATTCCCATTCCCCATTCCCTGTCCCCATTCCCATTCCCTGTCCCCAATCCCGGTGAGACATTAATTTTGAAGAATTAAGAATTTTAGGAAAGTTAAGATGATAGTTAAATTAGATGTTGCTGACTTATCGAAAGTAGATAAATGGGCTTTGTTCATAGTTAACAGTAGTTGGATCTTAGATAAGATATCCAGGATCTATTAACTCATTGCTTGCCAGCTTTATGCTTGGGTAGCTGTGCTTATCATGTGAAACAGAATGTGATAAACAGATTTCAGGGACACAAAAACAGTTGCAGACTTCCCATACTTTAGGAATCCATTAAGCACAGGAAAACGGCAAGGATTCATTTGTCACGTGTGCATGGGAAAGGCAGAAAGGTCAGAATGAGGAAGACTTATTTTACTTCCTCATTTTGGAAACCCCTCCCCAAAATGGACCCCAGACTCATTTCAGGGAACAGAACTACACATGCTTAATTGCCTTTTTGCCAATTAGCATGTGAAGCGGATCAGAGGAAGTGACAGGGATATGAATATGCATTCATATTTTGTGTATTCAAGACTTCTGTAAATAGAAAAGCTTTGTAATACCTGTGATTTTTGCAGTGTGCATTAGGGAATTATCCCAGGTACTGCCCGGCTGTCTCAATAAACATACACTTTCTAACTTTAAACCCATAGAGAGTTTTTGTCCATCTCAGTTGGATATCGATATGTCTTGGTTAGACAAGACAGGAGTCTGTGAAAGAGGGCAAAGCCTCCTGTGCAATGGAGAACGGCAAACCCCCCTCCCTCTGAATTACGAGGATCTTTAAATTAAAAGGCTCTCAGGCAAAGATATGGGAGTGGGAGTAACAATTCTTTACTAGGAGAAAACTAGACAACAATTTAAAAAGGCAAATGCAATCGGTACAAACAAAACCAGTGAAAGAAAAGGTCTAGAACCTGAGGAATGCCAGTATCAGGTTTGCTGGGACAATTGCTTTCCCTTGCAATAGTTGATGAGTTGCAGCTGAAGTGGTGATCTTTAGAAGGGTATAATTTTCCTCTGAAGATCTGGTGGCAGTGGGGGCCGGTCTTCCTCTGCGCCGGGGTTGCCTCTGAGCTCCGCTGCCGTCGCCTCTGCGCGCCGGCTGCTTCGCTGCGAGTGCCGCCGAAGAGAGAGAGAGCGAGAGCTGCTTTTCTGGGAATCCCGCGAAGAGAGAGAGAGAGCTGCTTCTCTCGGAGTCCCGCGAAGAAGAGGGAGAGCTGCTTCTCTCGGAATCCCGCGAAGAGAGAGAGAGAGCTGCTTCCCCCCTCTGGGTGGGACCCCTCACGGTGTTACATTTTTTCAGCCCTTCATTGAATCAGTCAAAGGTGTATAAACAAACCATTGTCTCTGAGAGAGATAACAAAAAACCTGTCCAACCGGTTCGCCTTCGACAGATGGCAAATGGAATACAAGCTTATCTTACAACCCAGGACATTATCCACCCCTTATTCTATTTCCATCTGCACACCATGAAATCTTACACCCAGTTCTCTCTTAAGACCAAGTTTCCCTGTGGTACACAGCGGGTCTCCCCATCTTCCTGCATTACCCACCAAGTGTAACCAGGTCCTTGAGCAAAGACAATCCCACGAATGGGTTGGTCTTTGCCTGAGGTGGGATTAATCCAAACAGTTTTCCCTAAAATACCTTTCATATGTACTACAGGGACCTTATCTCCATCTACTGCGTGTAAGGGTTCTGACTGAGCAGGGCCAGCTCGATTGACAGACCCCCGGGTGTTGACCATCCAGGTTGCTTTTGCCAGGTTAATTTCCCAGTTTCTAAATGTTCCCCCACCGAGTGCCTTCAGGGTAGTCTTAAGGAGTCCGTTGCACCGTTCAACTTTGCCGGCAGCTGGAGCATGATAGGGAATATGATATATCCATTCGATACCATGTTCTCTGGCCCAGGTGTTGATAAGGCTGTTCTTGAAATGGGTGCCGTTGTCAGACTCAATTCTCTCAGGGGTGCCGTGTCTCCACAGGACTTGTTTTTCCAAGCCTAAGATGGTGTTCCGGGCAGTGGCATGAGGTACAGGGAAAGTCTCCAGCCATCCAGTGGTGGCTTCTACCATGGTCAGCACGTAGCGCTTGCCTTGGCGTGTCTGGGGCAGTGTGATGTAGTCAATCTGCCAGGCCTCCCCATACTTGTACTTGGACCACCACCCACTATACCATAGGGGCTTCACTCTCTTGGCCTGTTTGATGGCAGCACACGTCTCACAGTCATGGATAACCTGGGAAACACTGTCCATGGTTAGATCCACCCCTCGGTCTCGTGCCCACTTGTAGGTGGCATCTCTGCCCTGATGACCTGAGGCATCATGAGCCCATCGAGCCAGGAACAACTCCCCCTTATGGTGCCAATCTAAGTCTATCTTTGACACCTCTATTTTTGCTGCCTGATCTACCTGCTCGTTGTTCCGGTGCTCCTCATTAGCCCGACTTTTGGGGACATGGGCATCTACATGACGGACTTTCACCGTCAGCTTTTCCACCCGAGAGGCAATGTCTTTCCATATATCAGCAGCCCAGATTGGCTTTCCTCTACGTTGCCAGTTGGCCTTCCTCCACCTTCCCAGCCAGCCCCACAGAGCATTGGCTACCATCCATGAATCAGTATAAAGGTAGAGCTTTGGCCACTTTTCCCTTTCAGCAATGTCCAGAGCCAGCTGAACGGCCTTGAGTTCAGCGAGTTGGCTCGATCCACCTTCTCCTTCGGTAGCTTGTGCAACTTGGCGTGTGGGGCTCCATACGGCTGCTTTCCACTTCCGGTTCATCCCTACGATGCGACAGGAACCGTCAGTGAAAAGAGCGTAGCAGGTCTCCTCTGCTGGTAGTTGGTTGTATGGTGGAGCTTCTTCAGCCCTTGCCACTTGTACCTGCTCCTCATCATCAGTGAGACCAAAGTTTTCACCTTCTGGCCAGTTCGTAATTATCTCCAAAATCCCAGGGCGATTCAGGTTTCCAATACGGGCGCGTTGAGTGATGAGGGCAATCCATTTGCTCCATGTGGCGTCAGTGGCATGGTGGGTAGTAGGAACCTTTCCTTTAAACATCCACCCCAGCACCGGTAGTCGGGGTGCCAGGAGGAGTTGTGTTTCTGTGCCAATTACTTCCGAGGCTGCTTGAACTCCTTCAAAGGCAGCCAAGATTTCCTTCTCTGTGGGAGTGTAGTTGGCTTCAGACCCTCTGTAACTTCGGCTCCAGAATCCCAGTGGTCGGCCTCGAGTCTCCCCAGGCACTTTCTGCCAAAGGCTCCAAGACAACCCATGGTTCCCGGCTGCAGAGTAGAGCACATTCTTGACCTCTGGTCCCGTTCTGACTGGGCCAAGGGCTACAGCATGAGCGATCTCCTGCTTGATCTGGGTGAAGGCTTGTTGCTGCTCAGGGCCCCAGTGGAAATCATTCTTCTTTCGGGTAACCAGATAAAGAGGGCTCACAATCTGGCTATACTCAGGAATGTGCATTCTCCAGAAACCTATGGCACCCAGGAAAGCTTGTGTTTCCTTTTTGCTGGTTGGTGGGGACATAGCTGTGATCTTGTTGATGACCTCAGTGGGAATCTGGCGCCGTCCATCTTGCCATTTCACTCCCAGGAACTGGATCTCTCGGGCAGGTCCCTTGACTTTGCTCTTCTTGATGGCAAAGCCAGCTTCTAGTAGTATCTGGATGATCTTCTCACCTTTCTCAAACACTTCTGCCGCTGTGCTCCCCCACACAATGATGTCATCAATGTATTGCAGGTGTTCTGGAGCCTCACCCTTTTCTAGTGCAGCCTGGATCAGTCCATGGCAGATGGTGGGGCTGTGTTTCCACCCCTGGGGCAGTCGGTTCCAGGTGTACTGCACGCCCCTCCAGGTGAAAGCAAACTGAGGCCTGCATTCTGCTGCCAGAGGAATGGAGAAAAACGCATTAGCAATATCAATGGTGGCATACCACTTTGCTGCCTTGGACTCCAGCTCGTACTGGAGTTCCAGCATGTCCGGCACAGCAGCGCTCAGCGGTGGAGTCACTTCATTTAAGCCACGATAGTCCACAGTCAATCTCCATTCTTTGTCAGATTTGCGCACAGGCCAGATGGGGCTGTTGAAGGGTGAGTGGGTTTTGCTGACCACCCCTTGGCTCTCCAGCTCCCGAATCATTTTGTGGATGGGGATCACGGCATCTCGATCCGTCCGATACTGCCGGCGGTGCACTGTCGAGGTCGCAATTGGCACGCGTTGTTCTTCCACCCTTAGGAGTCCTACTGCAGAGGGGTTTTCTGACAGTCCAGGCAAGGTGTTCAATTGCTTAATGTCTTCTGCCTCTACAGCGGCTATTCCAAAAGCCCACCTGAGTCCCTTTGGGTCTTTGTAATATCCGTTCCGGAGGAAGTCTATGCCTAGGATACACGGAGCATCTGGGCCAGTCACTATAGGGTGTTTCTTCCACTCCTTCCCAGTCAGGCTCACCTCAGCTTCCACCAGAGTCAATTGTTGTGATCCCCCTGTCACACCAGCAATGGAAACAGGCTCTGCCCCCACATGTCCCGATGGTATCAGAGTACACTGTGCACCAGTATCAACTAAAGCATCATATTTTTGTGGCTCTGATGTGCCAGGCCATCGGATCCACACTGTCCAGAAGATCCGGTTTTCCCGTGCCTTTCCCTGGCTAGAGACAGGGCCCCTCTAACACTGGTTATCATTCCTTCCCTGGGCATACATACTAGAGGTCCCTTCAAGGGGGTCTGACAGATCGTACCCACAAGCTTGGTCACGGGAGGTTGAGGCTACCTTCACTTTGGTGGAACTCCCCCGGTTAGAGTTTCCCTCCTTGAGTTGACGGACCCGTGCTGCCAGGACAGAAGTGGGTTTCCCATCCCACCTCCCCATGTCTTCCCCATGGTCACGCAGGAAGAACCACAGATTAGCCCTTGGGGTGTACCCTCTCTCTCTAGCTGGGGATTGTTGGGTGCTGATTCTGGGGCCTGTGACTCTCACGGGTGCTGTATTAACCTTCCTTATCTCCTCCCTCATCTCCTCTTTAAACTCCTTAATCACAGCTGAGATATGAGCCTGCATTGGGCCATTAATCATACTCTCATAATTCCTAAGTTTGTTGGCAACAGAACCTATTGTCTCCCGGTGGGTGTCAGCATTGATCGTTGCAATGAAGGTGGCGTATTGAGATGGCCCAAGATTTGCCAGACTCCACAGCATTTGTCCCGTACATCTGACCTTGTCAGGGTCATTATTGTGTCGTCCATCCCTCCCAAAGAGTACCTCCAATACTGCCACTTCTCTCAGCTGTTGGATCCCTTCCTCGCGGGTCTTCCAGCGCATTCTATGATGGTGCTCTTGCATTCTCTCTCTGTGGATAAACCTCTCCCTGACACTCATTAAGAGCCGCTCCCAGAGAGAAAGGGACCCTGGTTCCCTTACAAAAACCTGATTTATACCCGAGTCCTGGGTCAAGGGTCCCAAGTTCCTTGCCTCACCACCGTCCAGCTGCACGCCTGTACCCATAAGATCCCAAACCCGGAGTAGCCAGGTAGCATAAGCCTCACGCCCTCGTCGCACAATGTCTTTATGCAGATTGCGAAGACTTTCGTACGTCAGGGACTCGGTGATGATAGCAATCTCTGGCTCCCCTGTGGGTTGTGAGGTTCCTCCATTCCTGTCCCTATCTGCAGGGTGCTCTGCTTTCACCTTAGACTTCCTTGTTTCTACCGGGGCCACTGCTGCTGACCGTGACTGCCCTTGTGGTTCAGCTGGAACCTGGACAGTTGTAACATTAGTGGGTTCCACAGCTGTACTATTAGACTGTCCCTCCTCAAGGCAAAGGGCCGGTTTCTCACCAGCTGGGGAAATGCACTCCTTCAGCATCTCTCGTATCTCCTTAACCAGAACCCTCACCCAATCTGGGCGGTTCATTTCTGAGGTGGGCTGTGGGGCAGGGTCAGGCTCTGGAGCAGCAGCATCTCGAGTCTGTGGTGTAGGTGTGAGGGTAGTTATCCAGGTTAATCTTCCCTTATCTCTGAATGCTAAATATAACAGGACTATCAGCAACACCACCCATTGTATGGTATCATTAGCACTTATAAAGGATCTTAACCCTTTGAGAACTGGTGGAACAGACCCAAAAAGATGGTTAAAAGGTTGAGAGAAAGTTTGCCCAGGTGCTATTTCCTCGCAGTAGGTACCGTTATTAAAGTAACCCCAAAAACATACAGTTAACGTGTGATAGCTATGAATCCATGTACCTGCCTTCCAGAGGAAATTAAAGATCCATGAATTCCTCACCCAATTAACCCAGAAGCCAAACTTGATAACAGACACCGTAGCCTTAGTCATAGGACCCATTTTTAGATAAGGGTCTGCAAATGGGAAAAGTATAGCTACGATCACATGCCACCCAAACCAAGGTAAACTAGACCACATGGTGATGCTGAAGATGTTTTTACACACAACAAAACCAAATTACTTAAGAACTGTTAATCCTTTTTCCCTCTCAATGCCCTCGGGCCTCACGTTGATGCGCCAAATTCTGTCTTGGTTAGACAAGACAGGAGTCTGTGAAAGAGGGCAAAGCCTCCTGTGCAATGGAGAACGGCAAACCCCCCTCCCTCTGAATTACGAGGATCTTTAAATTAAAAGGCTCTCAGGCAAAGATATGGGAGTGGGAGTAACAATTCTTTACTAGGAGAAAACTAGACAACAATTTAAAAAGGCAAATGCAATCGGTACAAACAAAACCAGTGAAAGAAAAGGTCTAGAACCTGAGGAATGCCAGTATCAGGTTTGCTGGGACAATTGCTTTCCCTTGCAATAGTTGATGAGTTGCAGCTGAAGTGGTGATCTTTAGAAGGGTATAATTTTCCTCTGAAGATCTGGTGGCAGTGGGGGCCGGTCTTCCTCTGCGCCGGGGTTGCCTCTGAGCTCCGCTGCCGTCGCCTCTGCGCGCCGGCTGCTTCGCTGCGAGTGCCGCCGAAGAGAGAGAGAGCGAGAGCTGCTTTTCTGGGAATCCCGCGAAGAGAGAGAGAGAGCTGCTTCTCTCGGAGTCCCGCGAAGAAGAGGGAGAGCTGCTTCTCTCGGAATCCCGCGAAGAGAGAGAGAGAGCTGCTTCCCCCCTCTGGGTGGGACCCCTCACGGTGTTACATTTTTTCAGCCCTTCATTGAATCAGTCAAAGGTGTATAAACAAACCATTGTCTCTGAGAGAGATAACAAAAAACCTGTCCAACCGGTTCGCCTTCGACAGATGGCAAATGGAATACAAGCTTATCTTACAACCCAGGACACGATATTAGATTGATATTCATATTTTAGTAAATCATTGTCCTAAAGAAGTCCTAGTATGTGCATTAACATGTCTTTTCTTAATATTCGAGTAATTATTCTTGCATTGCTTTAAGATAAACTGGTATGATTCAAAGAATATCCACTGAGGTACACATAACATCGATTTATCGTAAGCAAATTGCAGTTGCAGAGATTTTCACTGACATTCTGCCACTTGTCATCATTTTAAAAGTGAAAAGTCAGCTATTAAAGTCAATAACAAAATTTCTAACTTCTAACAAAGGGAAAAAAGTATATGGTTTGCACTAGATAAAATATAAATACAGAAAATGTCTCCCAACCAAGTTCCTTGCCCTGATCAAAACATCTCCCAATCAAGTTCTTCGCCCTGAACCTTTTCAGTAAATGTGGATGAAACGTTGCATAAGTTAATAGTATTCAAAGTCCATGTTCTGTTCCTATTATTATTTTTATACAAAGAAAAAAGGGGAAAGGGGTTGGATTGAGGGTACACCCTCCTCCCCTCTGAGTCTGTACTCATGTTTTACAATAAATCCTACAACAGTACAATACAGCTGCCTAAAATATGGACACTGGAATCCACAGACAGCATTACAAATGATCACCTGCCTCATGGACAGTTCATAGATGGATTTGATTTGTTTACAAATTATTTCTCAAGTTTGCAAACAGTTTTTCTGTTTACAGATTGTTTTCTGGAAGTTTGGTTTTTCCCCAAGGGATCAAGTGCTTAAAGGTTGTTTTTTAAAATTGGGTTTTTCTCTAAGTGTTTAATGGGCTCAGGATTAAATAGCTTTCTGCTTTTAGAGATAAGTTCAATTTGTAACCAAGAAGCATTATGCCTGTGGCCTGAGTTCTCCCCTAACAGTTCCTGGAGGGGAATGCTGCAGCTCCAGTGCAAATTAGATGCACGCTGTCCTCTGTCACCATGTTGGCAAAGGGCCCTTGCAGATGGGTGACAGAGAACAATAAACAGAATTTTATAAAGAAAAGGAGGGTGAGGTGTTCCCATGATTGACAGGGGTCTTGACCAATCAAATATCTCCCAAAACTGCAGGCACCTCACAGGCCAGAACCTGAAGGGGCGTGGAGCTCAAACCAATGAGAGCTTCCAGGCCTGGTCTTTCAAATGCCCTGTGTAAGGGGGGGCTTGGGAAATAAAATCTCTCTGTTGCCCCATGAACTCGGGAGGAGCAGTCTTTGTCTCCTGTGCCCTCGCTGCCCCACGAGACCAAAGAGATGTTCACCAGGGCCCTCCCTGTTTGTGGCCGTCCATTGCCCAGCTGAGCAGGCAGCCAGTTTTGTTTGCAGAGAGCTGCCACAGGAAGACACACAGCAGCTGGAGATTTGAATAGCAGGGCTTGGGCCAATTCTTTTTCTTTCAGAGTGCAAGAAAGACGCAAAAGCACAAGGAAACATGGCAGTGTTTCGGTGGAGTCCCTTTGTCCTGTGAAGTTCAGTAGCTGTTGGTGTTTCTGTGCTACTGCTAATCCCCTCCATGAAAAAATCATTCTGGGAAGGAGCAACAACATCTGACACGCACCAAATGTTGCCACCAGTTGCTCCAGGTGCTGCTACCAATAGCCCCTGTAGGACAGAGCACAGCCCCCAGTGCACACCAGCTTTGGCTGCCCTCTGGCAGAGAAGCCCTTTTGGGGCACAGGTTTCTGGGGCAGGAGACGGGCACCGGTGCTGCCAGGGCTCGGGGGAACTCTGCTTGGGCGGGGACTGTGCCTCACCTGCTGCTGTCAGCGCTGCCCGGGCCCCAGGGCTCAGAGCAGCATTCCTGCCCTGGTCCACATGTTCCCGGTCTGTGTCCCACGGCCGTGCTTAGGACGGCCACCATGTGGGACGTGTCCCGAGGAGGTCGTGCCAGCTTCTGTGGAGGCCCCGTGCCCTTCCCGCCGCGGCTGCGTCGGCAGCTGCGGGGGCTCCTGCTGCTCTGAGCCTGCAGAGCAGGGCAGCGTTTGCTGATGGGCTGAGCCCTTCCTAAAGATCCTGTCTGGCTGTCTGACACACCTGGGGCAAGGCATTCCTTCCACCCTGGGCCACTCTGGGGGGCTGGGGGTGGCCCCAGGGCAGGTGGCAGTGCGTGCAAGGGCCCTTGGTGACACGGTGCAGCATGGTCACCATGGAATGGAACGGGACAGGGGATCCAAGGGCCCTTGGTGACAGGGTGCAGCATGGTCACCGTGGAATGGAACGGGACAGGGATTCCAAGGGCCCTTGGTGACACGCTCTGGCAGAGGTGTTGGCAGTTACAAGTTACAGTTACACTCCACAGTGCTCGGTGCACACGACGAGAGAGGACGCGAGAGAGCGGTGCTGTGAGGAGCCCTCGCACAGCCACTCGTTCCTTGCTGACCCAGAGCTTTCCCAAGGTATTACTCCTGCAGGTGAGCTCGTGGCCAGACCAGAGCACTTGGTGACCCCTGGCCTTCCCAAGGCAAATCTTCTGCAGCTGCCCTCGAGGGCAGACTGTGGCATTTGCTTTTCACTGTCCTTGACAGGAGTCTCCTGTCCTTGTGGCTGGAGCCCCAAGAGCAGAGTGCAGGACTTGTCGTCCTGTAGCCTTGCCAAGTCTTCACACTTGCAGGTGCCCTCAAGGCACGACTGCAGCACTTGCTGACTTGGACCTTTTCCTTTTCACCTTCTGCAAGCAGCCATGAATCCAGGCAGTGTCGTAGAGCACAGACCTGCGAGCGTGCCCAAGCTGGCCTGGGGGAAGGAGGAGAAAGAAGGCCCTGGAGCTGCCCCAGCACAGCAGCCTGAAGAGCTGGAGCAGTTCCAGCCACGGCAGAAGGGTGAGTGGCAGAGCTGGGCCACAGGGCTGGTGCCTGCAGCCAGCTTGGCCCCATGCCATGCCATGCCATGCCATGCCATGCCATGCCATGCCATGCCATGCCATGCCATGCCATCCCATCCCATCCCATCCCCTGGGGCCATGCCCATGGTCAGGATGGAATAGGGGCCGGGCAGACACCCCACAGCCGTGCTCCATGCTCTGGGCCGTCACGGGGCTGTCCCTGCCTGGGCGGTGCAGGGCTGGGCTGTGTTCTCCGGCCTCTCCCGCAGCCCCTCAGCTCGGGCTGCGCTCGCTCTTTGCCAGGTGCAGCCGTGCAGCGCACACGAGAGCAGGAACGCACCCATGGCCGCTTCCGCAGAACAGCGCAGGTACCTGCAGCCATCCCCACCTGGGCTGGGCCTGCTGGCACTGCTCAGCCCAGCAGCACACCTGCAGCATGCCATGGCTTCTTGCTCTTCTCCTACAGCTCGTTTGCAAATTCATCAAGAGAATTCGGCAGGAAGAGACCAGTGTCATGAGCCCTGGGCTCAGAGCATACTCAGAGCTCCTCGGACATGAGACCAGTGCCGCCCTGCTGGATTTGCTTGTGCAGAGTGGTGTTCCCAGAGCAGAGCAAGTAAGCAGATGTGGCCAGGCTTCAATTGCCCCATGAGTCACATGGCTTCCCAAGCCACTAGTGCTGGCCCCTGTGAGCCTTTGAGGCCATCGCAGTGCGGCGGGAAGGGAAGCACTTCTCTGGGGACCCTGGGAACGCTGATCCCTCTGGCAGCTTTCCAAGTCTCCCTGTGCCTTCTCCAGGTGCCCGGCATGGTGAGATACATCCACCAGTGGCTCATGGCCAATGATTCTGCTGAGCACAGGCTGGACAACGCCCTGCTGTATCTCACAGAAGCGCAGCCAAATGAGGCAGTAATGACACTCCTGCGTGTGGCCCCATCCTGTGACAGGTATGGGGCCCATCTGCCCAGAGGGCTCAGGGCTCACCCCAACCCATCGCCCTGTACAGCCTGGGCCAGGTTTCTGACCAACAGAGAGTCCCAGGGCCCTCTGGCTGCTCCCTTTCCAGGCCCTGGCATGTCAGCCCCAAGCCTGCTGCCATGCTCCCTCGTTGTCCCACAGGGGCCTGTCCCCACAGGGCTGGGCTGCCTGGCTGCTGCTGGAGAGGGGCAGTGGGCAAAGGCAGAGCCGGCAGTCAACCCGGGCCTCTAGAGATGCCCAGACCACGGTGCTGTGTCTGAGATCCCCTGAGACAGATCTCTAACCCCGCAGAGCTGCCATGGCCATGTGGAAGACCATCATGTGCACACCCTGGACTGCAGAGCTGGCACAGCAGATACTCCTGGATGTGCTGGGGAGCTGGCCAGAGCACAGCATGAGCACCTGCGATGGGAACAGAATGACTGTTTTTGCCCTGGCTGTGAGTTTCTGCCAGTGGACTTTGCTGGCCCCAAGGCCACCTGTCCAGCAGCTCTCCATCCTCCTTTCCCCACTGCATCTCCCTGCCTCAGGCACTGGCCTGAAAGCTGGCCTAGGGACAGCTGCAGGGCCACCAGGCCCGCTGCTCCCCCTGTGTCTCTCTGGGCCTCTCCCTGCCACGCTCGGGCCCTGTCCCATGGACACCTTGGCACTGAACGCTGCCTCGGGGGGCTTTGTCCTTTGCAGGCAACTGTGGTGATATGGAAGATCCTCCAGGAGCGCTGTGTCCCAGATATAGTGGATGAGCATTTCCCGCAGTTATTTGTGCATCTGCTCTTCCAAGTGTTCTTCAGCACCAAAGAGATGCCAGAGGAGGTGGATACCTTCTGGAAGGGATGCCAGGAAGAACATGGCCTTGCCAGCAGCCCCAACAGGTGCTCTATCCCAATCCTTCTGTCCCTGCCACATGGCCAGGGCAGGAGCCAGTGCTCCCAGTGTGACCCGGGCTTTGCTCTGCACTCAGGTTTGCAGTGAGGACCCTGAAGTCCCTGCTGTGCCAAATGGACTATGAGGATGTGGTGTTGTCAATGGAGCGCAAGCGTGGCTGGGACACGCTGCTCTGTGCTGACACCCACATTTATGCCGTGGGTCTGCTGGCCAGGTGAGACCCCCTTCGCCCCATTGCTCCCGGCATTTGTGCTCTGTGTCTGGGATATCCCACTCAGTCCCCATGGCCATGGGCCAGAGGGACGAGGGACAGCCAAGCAGACTGGGAAAGGCTGGGAGAGGAGGGTGCCCAGCAGCAGCCACATCTCAAAGGGCCCAGGTCCCCCTGCAGGGTGGGGGGTAAAGACAAGAACTGCATCAGTCTGTCCTGGGAGGGGCTTCCCCCCCCGGCTCAGGGTCTTAGTGTCGTAGGAGCGGGCCCCCGGCCAGTAATTATCACTGACTCCATGTATTTCAGAGGTCCGATCAATAATAATTATTATTAAGAAACCCATTGTTCTTATAGATAGTTATGATATAGGTTGATTTAATGTGTTTTCTAGTCTAAACACTATACCATTAGTTACTTTAGAAAGCACATTTTGGTAGACAAATCTCCGTAACATATTCCGAATGTTCACAATGCCAGGTGCAGCATGTTAAGATAAGAATGTTTTTTCATTCTTTCCTCTGATCTTCTCAGACTTTCTCAGGCGATGCCTGGGAAAGTTGTTTGTTTCTCTCTGAGGCCAGAGAGCTGCTGCCACATCTTAGTGCCATTTTCTGCCTTCCAGGGAGATGGGCAAAGAATCCATCAATGAGTGTAAAAGCATCTTAGACTATCTCCTTCAGTTGCTCCGCAAAGAGATGCCATACTGGCACTTCCCTGCCCTGGCATTCCTTGTGGAGGTGAGTCTGAAGGCCGGCGCTGCCTCCCAGCTCTCTGCCCTCTTGTAGCCGCAGCTGCCTGGGATGGTGCCCACACCCTGCGCTGCTGCCTGGTCCCCGCCCTGTGCGGTTCTGGGCTCCTGCCGGCCGGGTCCCCTGTCACTGCCCTGTGCCTTTCAGGTCCTGCATTGCCTGGACTTGAGTGCATGCAGTGACAGCATCATGGATCTCTTGTCGAGGCACTTGCTGAGTGAGCACACGGAGATGCGCCGCCAGGTTCTGAGAGCCCTCCTCTTGATCAGGGATAATCCCTCGCTGGTAAGGAGGGGGCAGCAGCTGAAGCCGTGCAGGCAGCGTGGTGCTGGGGAACGCAGTTGCTGGTCTTCAGGCACTGGGTCAGCCGCTCCCAGCTCTCCTGCCTCCCACTTCAGCTGCCCGAGGGCTGCGGGACAGGCCTTTGGCCTCTAGGCCCTGTGGCAGCAGGGTGGCCTTTCACACACTTTTGTTCCGCACAGGCCAAAAGAATGCGGAGCCTGACCGAAAGCCTCGGGGAGCTCCTGCAGGAAAATGATAGTGATGTGGTCAGGATGAGCATTGTTCTACTTAGTGATTTCTTCTTGGATAATGACACCCCAATACCCAGCCCCATCGCCCTGCAGCTGGCTAAGGTGCTCCTGCCACTCTTTGAACACGTAAGGCTCTGTGCCCTCAGCCACGGCCACTGGCTGCTGCCCAGACACTTGGTGCCCTGTGGAGATGCAGGCCTGCGCCAAGGTGGGCCAGAATCAGCTGATGCCAAGGTCTTGTTTCCTTCCTGTTACACAGGATGACTGGCATGTGCAGTGGATCTCCATGTTTGTATTTCGAGCCTTGCTGTCTACTGTAGTGGAAGAAGAGAAAAAGCTCCTGATGACACAAGTGTGTCACAGCCTGCTCCCACTCTTCTTCCACTGCCATGATGAGAATCAGAGTGTGGCAGAGGTGAGGACTCACGGGCTGCTGCTGTCGCCCTGGGAGGGGGCTTGGCTGCCTCCTGCCCTGGCGCCTGGCAGGCTGCATCCTCCTCCTGGCCCTGGCACAGGGATGCTGATCCTGGGCTGTGGGGCCATTTCCGTGTCTCTACTGCTCTCCAGGCTTCTTGGGAAACCCTGCTTTGTGTGGCCAAATTCGTGAACAGGAGAGATCTTGAAAAACCTGTAAAGAAGGAGAAACTGTGGAGGTTCATTGAGATCCTGGTAAGGAGGGCCGGGAAGCCGCAGCCCCAGCCTGGAGCAGCCCCTGAGCGCGGTGCTCGGTGTGCGGGCTGGCAGCTGTGCCCCTGCCCGCTGCTGCAGCCCGAGGCCGCGCGGGCTCTGCTCCAGGCTCCTGTGGCCCGAGCCGGGTGCCCATGGAGCCCCGGCCCGGGGGGCTGCGGGGCCAACCCTTCCCTCCTGTCGCTCTCTCCAGCTGGCAGAGGACAGCAGCAGCGTGGCCGAGCACCTGCGCCGGGCCCTGCCCTACCTGCAGAGCCCACAGGAGCCCCTGCGAGAGGCGGCCGTCAGGTTCATGGGTGAGCCACGAGCTGGGCCAGGAGGGCGTGTGGGCACAGGGCTGGCAGAGCCGCTGGCAGGGAGCTGTGCCCTGGGCCTGACAGGCTCTGTGTTCCCAGGGACGGCCGGGCGGTACCTGAGGGGGAGGAAGGAAGAGCTCCATCTCATCTGTGAGGGTGAGTGAGGGCAGCGGGCTGCACGCGAGGGCTGCCGGGGGAGCTGCGAGCCCTGCCCCGGCTGTGGAGGGCTCTGCTCCCTGTGCAGACCAGGGGCGGCGTGGACAGAGCACACAGAGCTTTCAGGGCACCTGCGGGATTCGTGGCCAGCAGCTTTGGGCTGATCCAGCTGGTCCCTGCTCCCTGCAGGCCATGACCAGAGCCGGCTGGGATGGCCCTGGTACAGGGATCTCCTCGGGTCCCCTCAGATGTGGGAACTGACCATGGCTCTGTTCCTCTCTCTTTCAGCCCTAGAAGACACGGCCAATGACATCAGTGTCGCCGTTGCGAGCCTGGCAGTTCAAACGTTATATGTCCTCCAGGGAATAGAGAGAGCTCGATATTCCCGCTTCCACAGCCTGCATGATCGGCTCTGCAGGGCATGGAGGAGACGGCCTCGTCTGTCGGGGCTCGGCTGGCTGCGCTGCTGCAGCTCTGCAGAGAGCTGATCCCAGAGGCTCTGTCTGCTGGGACCACCCGAGCCAGCAGGATTGTTTCATTTATTCAAGATAGCTCTTTCCATTTTTTTGTTTTTCTTTAGCATAGAAATATAGGATGTGTTGTAATAGACAGACTCCCAGGATCTTTCTTTTGCTGCCCAGGCTCTGCAGGGCCTAGGGGAAGAGGGAGAAAAGGGTTCCTGGGCTCAGCAAGCTGCCCAGGCATGCAGGGTTGCAGGGAAAATGGCCAGAAGCCCCTTGGCCTTTGGTGGTTCTGCTGAAGCCTTTGTGCTGCCCACAGAGCAGATGGGCAGGGGCTGGAGCTGTGGGGATCTCTGTGAGAGCGGTGCCTGGAGATGGCCACAAGCCCTGTCCCAGGCAGGAAGCGCCATCCGTGTCCTCCTGCCCGTGTGTTGCTGCCTGGAATGCTGAGGGCTCCCAGGTGCCTCTTGATGGGGCAGGTTGGCCAGGCTGGGGGAGACCCTGAGGGGACGAGGCCACGAAGGGATGAGGGGCTGTGGAAGCCCTGACAGGACAAGGCAGTGGGAAGGCACGGGGGGGACGTGTGAGGGAGTGGGTAACGTTGGCTCGGGGAGGAAAGTGGGTTGGAACCAAAGGCACCACTCACCCTCACAAAAATATCACCAAAAGTCCTCACAAAAATATCATCAAAATCCCATAAAAATCCCCCCCAAAACACCCAAAACCCAACTAAAATCTTCCTAAAAAATCCCCCCAAACTCCCCAAAATCCAATAGAAATCGACTCAAAATCCTCACAAAAAATCCCACCAAAAATACCATAAAATTCCCACAAAAATTCCACTGTAGATTCCTTGAAAATGCCAGAAAAACCACACAAAATCCCAGGTAAATCTCCACAAAAATTCCACCCAAAAGCCCACAAAACTCACCCAAAAAAATCCCCACAAAAATCACCCCAAGGCTCACAGAAATCCCTCAAAATCCCCATAAAAATCGCCCCCAAAATCCCCTTAAATGCCACACAAAAATCCCACAAAAAGTCCCACTAAATCCCCATGAAAATCCCACAGAATCCACAGAGAAAAATCTGTACAAAAATGCAGCCAAAAATCCCCCAATCACACAAAATCCACACAAAAAATCCCACCAAATCACCCAAAATATCCGACCAAAATTTCCCTAAACCCCCGCAAAATCCACACCAAATACACTCAAAAAATCCACGCCGAAATCCCACCAAACCCCTCTCAAATTCCCCAAAAAATGCCCCCAAGTCCTATCACATCCCACCCGAAGTGCGAGGAAATCCACCCAAAAAATCCCCACGAAAACTTCCCTCAAAATCCCAGCCAAACCTCCCAGGAGCAGCCCAAGAATCCCGCAGAGATCGCTGCGAGTGCCCGAATCGCCCGGAACAATCGCCGAGCCATCCCCGCCCGGCCCCGCGCTCCGGCCCCGCTCTCTGTGGGGCCGGGGCCTCTCCCCCCTTGGCTCTGCGCTGGTCCCGTTCGCGCTCCGCTCCCGCTCCCGCCCCACCAGCGCTCCCTGCCCTGGGCCGCGCTGGCCGAGCCCGGCCGGGCGCGCTGGATCCGCTGGGACGGCGCATCCCGGCCCCGGCCCCGGCCCCGCGGGGCTCCCGGGGCAGCTCCGGCCGGGATGCGGCACTGCCGCGGGGCTTTGGGCTTTCCCGGCGCTGCCCGGCGGCTCCCGGGGATCTGCGGCTTCCCGAGGGACTCGGGGAGCTTCCAGAGGGGACCTGGGCTGGCTCCGGGGGGATTTGGGATCACTCCGGGGGGAGCTGGGGACGGCTCGGGGGGTTTGGGGTTGTTCCCGAGGATTTTGGGGGGATCTGGAAGAGGCTCCAGAGGGGATCTGGGGCTTTCTGAGGGATCTGGGGGAATTCTGAGGGGATCTGGGAGAGTTTCAAGAGGGATTTTGGGGTCTTCCAAGGGATTTTCAGAAGTTCGGAGGGATTTGGGGATGCTCCAGAATGGATCTGGGGCAGTTCCAGAAGCAATCAGGGACGTTTTTGAGGGATTTTGGCAAGTCCTAGAAGGAATTCAGGGAATTTCAGCAGGATTTTGGGGTAATTCAGAGGAATTGGGGAGGTTCCAGCAGGGATTTGGGGTCATTCCCAGGGGATTGGGGGGTGGATTTCTGGTGAGATTTCCATTTCTTCCCCAGATTTCAGGCTTTTCCCCAAGATTTCCTGTTTTTTCAAGAATCTGTGGATTTTTCCCTGAATTTGGGTCTCACTGTGGGGTAGAAGGGGAAGGTTTGGGAGATTCAGGGTGAATTCTTGGGGGCTCCTGGACGGATTTTGGGTGGGTTCCCAATTGAATTTTGTGCTTTTGTCCCAGAATTACAGGATTTTCCCCAAAATTTGGGTATTTTCCTGAAGATTCTGCTATTACCACTGGTTTGTCCCGGAAGGGGAAGCTTTGGGGGGGGGGGGGGGAAGGGCGTTAGGGTGAATTTTAGGGATAACTGAGGCTGGATTTGGGTTTTTTCCCAAGGATTTTGGAGTTTTTCCCAGAATTTCAGGATTGTTCCCAAAATCCCAGGACTTCTACTCTGATTTGTCTCTTACCATGGACATTTGGTAGAAGGGGAAACTTTGGGGTGGTTCCTGGTTGGATTTTGGGGATATTTGAGGCTGCATTTTGAGTTTTTCCCCCAGGAATTCAGGATTTCTCCCAGAATTTCAGGATTTTTTCCCAAAATGTCAGGATTTTCCCAAGGATTTGGGTCTCACCATGGACTTGTCATAGAAGGGGAAGCTTTGGGGGGTTCCTGGTTGGATTTAGGGGTGTTTCCAACTCAATTTCAGGGATTCTTGATGGGATTTTGGGGGGAATCCTGGTTGGGTTTGGTTTTTTTTCCTCAGGATTTTGGGTTTTTTCCATGAGAATTCCAGGATTTCAGCCAGCATTTCTGTCTTACCATGGGCTTGTCATAGAAAGGGAAGCTTTGGGGTGTTCAGGGTGAATGAATTTGGTGGGATTCCAAGTTGGACTTTGGGGGTATCTGAGGCCAGAGTTTGGCGGTTTTTCCCCAGCATTGCAGTTCTTTCCCCAGTGCCAGAACTCCCCCAGTCGCTGTCTCCCCACGGGTTGGCCGCAGGAGGGGAAGCCCTGCAGGGAGCGCAGGGCGTTGGTGGCGCTGCTCATCTCCCTGAAGGTGAGGAAGGCCTGGCCCCGCAGGCCGAGACTGGGCCGCCCCAAAATGTCCAAAATCTGCCCAAACGGCGAGGAAACGGCGCAGAGGGACTTCTCCAGCTCGGGGACACCCAGGGGACAGCCTGAGCCCCTGGGGACAGGCACGGACACTCTCAGAGCCCCCAGGACCCCCCAGCCATCCCCGTCCTCCTTGGTGTCCCGGTTCAGGTGGTTGATGGAGATGCTGGGCTGGGGCCGGGGGTCCTGCACCGCCAGGGCCGGGACCCCTCTGTGGGGACAGGGGGGCTTCAGGGGGCGTCTGGGGGGCTGCGACCCCTTCACCCCCTGGCACCCCTTTAGGTGTCCCCAGAGCCCCAAATCCACCCCAGACCCACCTAAAGCCCCCAAATTACCCTCAGATCCCCCCACTTTACCCCAAAATTGACCCCAGAGCCACCTCAGAACCCCCAGATCCCCCCAGTTCCTCTCACAACTCCGCCAAAGTCGCCTCGGACCCCCGCAATTACCCTCAGATCCCCCTAAACCCAACGGAGAACGCTCCAGACGCTCTCAAGCTCCCCCCAAAGCTCCCTAAAGTCCCCTCATTCCCCCAAACCCAGCAGACACACCCCTATTTCCTGTCAGTTCCCCCAGAAATCCCCAATTTCTCCCCGAGCCGCCCCAAACCCCCCGTTCAGTTTCCCCGGCCCCACCTCAGCCCCTCCTCAGCCGCGCTCCCCTGACAATTTCCCGCCTGCACCGCGCGCGCGGGCTCCTCCAGCCAATAGCGGCGCGCCCCGTGCCGAACCAACCAATCAGCGCGCGGCTGCAGCCAATCAGAGGGAGCCGGGAGCGGCGCCCCTCCCCCGGCGGCCCCGCCCCCCGGGCTCGGGCGGGCCCTGCGGGCGGCGCTGCCAGAGCGGGGGAGGCGCTGGGAGAGGCGGGAGCCGCGGGAGCCGCGGGGGCCGCAACGCTGGGGAGGGGGCTCCGCACAGGGGCCGGGGGCTGGGAGGGGCTGGGGGGGCTGGGGAGGGGTCCTGGGGGGATCGGGGGCCTTTGGGGAGGGATCCGGGGGGAGTTTAGGGAGGGCTCTGGGGGGGTCCTGGATGGCTCATGGAGGAGTCCTCGGGGCAGTCTGGGCGTCCTGGAGGGCTCTTGGGTGGGGGATCCTGAGGGGTCCTGGAGGTGTCAGGGAGAGTCTGGGGAGGGGTCTTGGAGCATTGTGGGGGGACCTGGGGGGTGGGGATGGGTCCTGAGAAGGGCCTGGAGGGGGGGTCTTGGGAGGGTCTGGGCGGAGTTGGGGGAGCGGTTTGGGGGGTCCTGGTGGCGTCCTAGGAGGTTTTGGAGGTTTTGGGGAGGGGCTTTGGGGGATCTGGAAGGGTCCCAGAGAGGGTCTGGGGGGGGTTGGGGGTTTTTGGGAGAGGTCCTGGAGGGATCTGGGGAGAGGCTGGGGGGTCCAGAGTTGGGTTTGGGGCGGGGTCTGGAGGGTTCTGGAAGGGTCCTGGGGGGGGTCTTGGGAAGGGTCTCAGGGGGTCTCAGGGGGCATCCTGGGCTGGGTGCAATTGGGGTCTGGGGGCTCTCAGGGGGTCCTGGGCCAACTTTGGGGGGGGGCTCTGGGGAAGATTTGGGGTTCCTGGAGGGGGTCCTATGGAGATCTGGGGGTCCCAGGCAGTCCCAGGCTCACCCTGAATGGGGTATGGGGGATTCGGGGGACGGGGGCACAACAGCGGTGATTTTTAGGGGATTTTGGGGCTTTTTAGTGGAATTTTGGGGGCCTTCATGTAGTAAACAGGGCTCGTGCCTTTATTAATGTTCAGCTCTTTATTCAAAAGATCAGCAGAGCAAGGGAGCTCAATACAGAGCTCACCCCCGCTGTTGTAGCTTTTTCCCAGTAGCCAAAGGGCGAGAAGGCTGCAGAGTCTGTCCCTGGAGTCTCCGTGGCACACTGGTAGCCGGAGGTGAAGAGGTGTGCAGTCTGTGTCTGAAGTCCTGGTAGCCGAAGGGTGAGGGCATGTGCAGAGCCTGCTGCCAAAGTGCAGCAGCAGCTGTCCCCTGTCCTTCCCTCCTGGGAACACCAGGAAGAGTTGTTCCTTTGTTCCTGCTTCCCACAGCCCAGTCCAGTCTGGTCCCCTGCAGGCTATGGTGACAGGTCAGACACAGACCAGGGATGTGGTTCCCTTTTCCCCAAGCAGCGCACCCATCCAGCCCCCTCCACTGTGCCCAGCCTTCCACTTAGGGGTGTTTTCATCCCCAAAACCCCCTCCCGTGATTCCACTGGTCTCTCTATTTTGCATCCCAGTCCTAGAATGGTAGTGTGGGTGGGGGTGTAGGTGATTCCCAGGAGCAATTCGCTAATTAATATTTCAATGTCAGTACTTAGCCCAAACCGAAATGTCTCAGCAAGGCTGTTTTGTTCATAATAAATCCCTCCACTATTTCTTTGATCGGGCTTAAGCCTGCATCAACTTACAGTCTCTGGCTTTTGAGGGTTAGCTTCTTTGGGTAATTCTCTTAATTCCTAGCAACTAAGTGAGACTTAATAATATTCTAACTAAAACTTTCTTCAGTTGACTTCCTTGGCTAAAGGACACTTATTAAAGAATTACAAAGTGTTTAAACTTTTACTGTGGTACTTTAACTCAGAAATGGTTATTACTACCTTACTGTATGTCAGCTTCTAGCAAGTTTTTTTAAATTAGTTTTAAGTCTTCGGGTCCCCTAATTACCGTCCATATACAAGAGGAGGTGGGTGACCCTGTTGGGTGTGGTCTGGTGTCTGGTGGTGGCAGATCTTTTTCCAACCATTCTGTTCTGCTAGCTGTCAATCCCACCCGCAGCTTGAGCGCAACCACGAGCACGGCGGCTGTGGAGAGGGGTAGTCCTGATGGCCCCGGGCCGGCCCGGAGCCAGGGTAGACCTTTTGTCCCCCGCCACCGCTCACATCCAGGGCACTGCAATGAACCCAGCAGCCCCGGAGCCAGGGTAGACCTGTTGTCCTGGCCACAATACCTTACGGTCACTCAGCATCGGGGTAGACCTGTTGACCCTGGCCATGAAGGTCCTGCCACGAAGCAGGTGACCCTGGAGCTGGGTAGACCTGATAACCCTGGGCCGGCGCGGAGTTGGGGATGACCTGATGTCACCCGTCACTGCCCGTGGCACGGGCACCGCCAAGAGCCGGGAGTCCCCAGATCCTGGTAGACCTGATGGCTCCGGAGACGGGTAGACCTGATTGCCCCAGGCTTGCCTGGAGCAAGAGTAGACCTGCTGCCCCCTGACAACGCTTGCCGCAAGGGTGCCGACCCAGCACCGGCGGCCCTGGAGCCAGGGGAAGCTCACAACCTCCTTACAGCCCAGAGCCGGACAGCTCTAGCAGCCCCATCCCAGCCCATAAACCGCCCACTTTCAAGACCAACACATATTTTTGTATTTTTCTGGGTTGTATTTCGTTTTTTGGGGTGTTTTTTTGGAGGGCAGGTGAGGTGCAGGGCTTTTGTTTTGGGTTTTCTGGTTTTGTTTTGGATTTTTTGGGTTTTTTTCCTTTGGGTTTTGTGTTTTGTTTTGAGATTTTTTTGGTTTGGGGTTTTATTCAGTTTGTCTTTAGGGTTTTATTCCCCCCCATTTTCTCCTTTCTTGAAAGAATGGCTCTTCTATTTGCCTGGTATGAGAAACTTAGCCGAAAAAGAAATTTTCTTGGCAGATTTTGTTCAGTTTCCTTTATTATGCAGAGCACTCGCAGGCGAGCCGACGGGCAGCCCGTGCCCTGTGCTCGGGTCTCCTGAGGTGCTGAACTGTGGAAACGGCGTCCCCAGTGCCCCCCGCCGCCCGTCCGGGAGCCGACACAGCCCTGCCCCGCAGAAGAGAATGTCAGCGGGGCCAGCGGGGAAGAGAAGCCCGTCCGTGCGGCGGAAATCAGCTCGCAGCCGCCGGCCCCGGTGCGACTCGGCCCGGCCCGCCCCGCCGCCGGCAGCACCGCCGGCAAGCGGGCGGCCGCTTTGGGGCCGGTTCCTTCACGGCCCGCAGAGGTCTTCGGTCCTCGGAAGGAGCCTGGGGGGCCGCGGGGGCTCGGTGCCGAGGCGCCCGGGGCCGGCACGAAGCCGCCCGCCCTCGGGCCTCGTTGACACAGAGAGAGAGACAGACACAGGGACACACGCCCGGCTCCTCAGACACCACCGCTCCCCACCGCCCCCGCCGCTCCCGCTCGCACAGCCGCACACTCTCGCATCCCCTCTCTCCCCGCCCCTGCCCCTGCCCCTGCCCCTGCCCCTGCCCCTGCCCCTGCCCCTGCCCCTGCCCCTGCCCCTGCCCCTGCCCCTGCCCCTGTCTGTCGCGGCCCCCGCCCAGCCATGGTTGGGAGCGCCCCGCCCTGCCCCATCAGACTCCTTGGCACCTCCTGCAGACTTTTGCCGCCCCCGCCCGGTCTCTCCTTGGCCAGTTCGCACAGAGGCAGGGGTAGGAGGGTACTGAAAACTTTCTCTTCATGGCCAACATCAAAAAATGTGAATATGATAAATTGAATCAAGCAAAACCCTTCCCTCTGCTCCTTGTGACATCCCAGCAGCATCTGACATGTCCACCATCTACAAGGCATTGCCATAAAGGCAGGATTTTAGACAAAGGCATAAGAAGAGGTGATAGGTAAAACTTACAATAAGATGCTGAGTAAGGAGTTATTTAAACTTCTGAAAAATTGGGAAACTCCCAAAAGCTCAAAGCATGAAGCCATTTAAAGGAGATGCATTGGAATGACCAGAGAACAGCTGCAGGAGGAAATCTGGGAGCAATGGGAAGGACATACATGCAGCTGCTCTAAATGAAGAGATGTCCTTAGATAGGGCCATTTAACCAGGAGTCCTGGAAACACCCAAAGGAAGCGCGTCATGAAATATTATACTGAATGTTGGTGGCAGAGGTAGAGGGGAAGATGAGTATTTCTTCTCCTGCCATCAGTAGAAGAAAGCAGTAGAGCCAGGAAATTGCTGTTCTGGGTGGGAAAACATTACCATTTCTTCAAAGTTCTCCAGTGAGCCAGATAATAAAGATTTGCTTGTATGTTATGGAACAGAGAGATATTGAAACCTGCTCCCCTTTCCATGAACAAGCATGTTCTACTTGTTGGGCCCCAGTACCCTGAGGTGCTGAGCTGGGATTGGCATATCTAAGAGAGGAGCTGAGGTAGAGCAGAGCACCTTGCAGGCTGAGGTGTCTGCTGGAATTGCATGTCCTCCCCATGCCACAGCTTCCCTGCATTTCCCTCCTCCAGCCTCTGTCCCCAGCACAGCCATGGAGGCTCTTTGGCCTCTTGACTTTTCCTGCAGGCATCAAGAGCAGCTGAGCTCTGCCTTTGGCACAGTCAGCCCTGGCCAGCGCAGGCCATGCTCAGCAATTCCTTGTCTGTGCCCGGACTTGCTGCCAGCCCCGGCAGCGGCTGCGGGGCCCCTTTGTGGCCCTGTGCTGGCCCAGCCATGGTGCCACAGCCCCTGTGCAGCCCAGGCCAGGACAGGAGCATTGGGGCTGGGAACGGCCCCTGTGCCGTGGGGCCCTGGGCAGCCTTGGGGCTCTGTGCCCCATGGCCTCCCTGCTGGGCAGCCTCTGCCAGCTCCTGCAGAGCCCGTGGGGGCTCCTTCTGCTGCCCTGAGCCTGCAGAGCAGGGCAGCGTTGGCTGATGGTCTGAGTCATTCCTAAAGATCCCATCAGGCTGTCTCAGACACTTGGGGCCAGGGATTCCTTCCAACCTGGGCCACTTTGGGTGGGCACGGGGTGGCCCCAGGGCAGGTGGCAGTGCGTGCAAGGGCCCTTGGTGACACGGTGCAGCATGGTCACTATGGAATGGAACGGGACAGGGATTCCAAGGGCCCTTGGTGACACCGTGCAGCATGGTCACCGTGGAATGGAACGGGACAGGGATTCCAAGGGCCCTTGGTGACACGCTCTGGCAGAGGTGTTGGCAGTTACAAGTTACAGTTACACTCCACAGTGCTCGGTGCACACGACGAGAGAGGACGCGAGAGAGCGGTGCTGTGAGGAGCCCTCGCACAGCCACTCGTTCCTTGCTGACCCAGAGCTTTCCCGAGGTATTACTCCTGCAGGTGAGCTCGTGGCCAGAGCAGAGCACTTGGTGACCCCTGGCCTTCCCAAGGCAAATCTTCTGCAGCTGCCCTCGAGGGCAGACTGTGGCATTTGCTTTTCACTGTCCTTGACAGGAGTCTCCTGTCCTTGTGGCTGGAGCCCCAAGAGCAGAGTGCAGGACTTGCTGTCCTGTAGCCTTGCCAAGTCTTCACACTTGCAGGTGCCCTCAAGGCACGACTGCAGCACTTGCTGACTTGGACCTTTTCCTTTTCACCTTCTGCAAGCAGCCATGAATCCAGGCAGTGTCGTAGAGCACAGACCTGCGAGCGTGCCCAAGCTGGCCTGGGGGAAGGAGGAGAAAGAAGGCCCTGGAACTGCCCCAGCACAGCAGCCTGAAGAGCTGGAGCAGTTCCAGCCACGGCAGAAGGGTGAGTGGCAGAGCTGGGCCACAGGGCTGGTGCCTGCAGCCAGCCTGGCCCCATGCCATGCCATGCCATGCCATGCCATGCCATGCCATGCCATGCCATGCCATGCCATGCCATCCCATCCCCTGGGGCCATGCCCATGGTCAGGATGGAATAGGGGCCGGGCAGACACCCCACAGCCGTGCTCCATGCTCTGGGCCGTCGCGGGGCTGTCCCTGCCTGGGCAGCGCAGGGCTGGGCTGTGTTCTCCGGCCTCTCCGGCAGCCCCTCAGCTCGGGCTGCGCTCGCTCTTTCCCAGATGCAGCCCTGGACCAGACACAAGAGCAGGAACCCGCCCATGGCCGCTTCCACAGAACAGCGCAGGTACCTGCAGCCATCCCCACCTGGGCTGGGCCTGCTGTCACTGCTCAGCCCAGCAGCACACCTGCAGCACTCCATGGCTTCTTGCTCTTCTCCTACAGCTTGTTTGCAAATTCATCAAGAGAATTCGGCAGGAAGAGACCAGTGTCATGAGCCCTGGGCTCAGAGCATACTCAGAGCTCCTCGGACATGAGACCAGTGCCGCCCTGCTGGATTTGCTTGTGCAGAGTGGTGTTCCCAGAGCAGAGCAAGTAAGCAGATGTGGCCAGGCTTCAATTGCCCCATGAGTCACATAGCTTCCCAAGCCACTAGTGCTGGCCCCTGTGAGCCTTTGAGGCCATCGCAGTGCGTCGGGAAGGGAAGCACTTCTCTGGGGACCCTGGGAACGCTGATCCCTCTGGCAGCTTTCCAAGTCTCCCTGTACCTTCTCCAGGTGCCCGGCATGGTGAGATACATCCACCAGTGGCTCATGGCCAATGATTCTGCTGAGCACAGGCTGGACAACGCCCTGCTGTATCTCACAGAAGCGCAGCCAAATGAGGCAGTAATGACACTCCTGCGTGTGGCCCCATCCTGTGACAGGTATGGGGCCCATCTGCCCAGAGGGCTCAGGGCTCACCCCAACCCATCGCCCTGTACAGCCTGGGCCAGGTTTCTGACCAACAGAGAGTCCCAGGGCCCTCTGGCTGCTCCCTTTCCAGGCCCTGGCATGTCAGCCCCAAGCCTGCTGCCATGCTCCCTCGTTGTCCCACAGGGGCCTGTCCCCACAGGGCTGGGCTGCCTGGCTGCTGCTGGAGAGGGGCAGTGGGCAAAGGCAGAGCCGGCAGTCAACCCGGGCCTCTAGAGATGCCCAGACCACGGTGCTGTGTCTGAGATGCCCTGAGACAGAGCTCTAACCCCGCAGAGCTGCCATGGCCATGTGGAAGACCATCATGTGCACACCCTGGACTGCAGAGCTGGCACAGCAGATACTCCTGGATGTGCTGGGGAGCTGGCCAGAGCACAGCATGAGCACCTGCGATGGGAACAGAATGACTGTTTTTGCCCTGGCTGTGAGTTTCTGCCAGTGGACTTTGCTGGCCCCAAGGCCACCTGTCCAGCAGCTCTCCATCCTCCTTTCCCCACTGCATCTCCCTGCCTCAGGCACTGGCCTGAAAGCTGGCCTAGGGACAGCTGCAGGGCCACCAGGCCCGCTGCTCCCCCTGTGTCTCTCTGGGCCTCTCCCTGCCACGCTCGGGCCCTGTCCCACGGACACCTTGGCACTGAACGCTGCCTCGGGGGGCTTTGTCCTTTGCAGGCAACTGTGGTGATATGGAAGATCCTTCAGGAGCGCTGTGTCCCAGATATAGTGGATGAGCATTTCCCGCAGTTATTTGTGCATCTGCTCTTCCAAGTGTTCTTCAGCACCAAAGAGATGCCAGAGGAGGTGGATACCTTCTGGAAGGGATGCCAGGAAGAACATGGCCTTGCCAGCAGCCCCAACAGGTGCTCTATCCCAATCCTTCTGTCCCTGCCACAAGGCCAGGGCAGGAGCCAGTGCTCCCAGTGTGACCCGGGCTTTGCTCTGCACTCAGGTTTGCAGTGAGGACCCTGAAGTCCCTGCTGTGCCAAATGGACTATGAGGATGTGGTGTTGTCAATGGAGCGCAAGCGTGGCTGGGACACGCTGCTCTGTGCTGACACCCACATTTATGCCGTGGGTCTGCTGGCCAGGTGAGACCCCCTTCTCCCCATTGCTCCCGGCATTTGTGCTCTGTGGCTGGGATATCCCACTCAGTCCCCATGGCCATGGGCCAGAGGGACGAGGGACAGCCAAGCAGACTGGGAAAGGCTGGGAGAGGAGGGTGCCCAGCAGCAGCCACATCTCAAAGGGCCCAGGTCCCCCTGCAGGGTGGGGGGTAAAGACAAGAACTGCATCAGTCTGTCCTGGGAGGGGCTTCCCCCCCCGACTCAGGGTCTTAGTGTCGTAGGAGCGGGCCCCCGGCCAGTAATTATCACTGACTCCATGTATTTCAGAGGTCCGATCAATAATAATTATTATTAAGAAACCCATTGTTCTTATAGATAGTTATGATATAGGTTGATTTAATGTGTTTTCTAGTCTAAACACTATACCATTAGTTACTTAAGAAAGCACATTTTGGTAGACAAATCTCTGTAACATATTCCGAATGTTCACAATGCCAGGTGCAGCATGTTAAGATAAGAATGTTTTTTCATTCTTTCCTCTGATCTTCTCAGACTTTCTCAGGCGATGCCTGGGAAAGTTGTTTGTTTCTCTCTGAGGCCAGAGAGCTGCTGCCACATCTTAGTGCCATTTTCTGCCTTCCAGGGAGATGGGCAAAGAATCCATCGATGAGTGTAAAAGCATCTTAGACTATCTCCTTCAGTTGCTCCGCAAAGAGATGCCATACTGGCACTTCCCTGCCCTGGCATTCCTTGTGGAGGTGAGTCTGAAGGCCGGCGCTGCCTCCCAGCTCTCTGCCCTCTCGTAGCCGCAGCTGCCTGGGATGGTGCCCACGCCCTGCGCTGCTGCCTGGTCCCCGCCCTGTGCGGTTCTGGGCTCCTGCCGGCCGGGTCCCCTGTCACTGCCCTGTGCCTTTCAGGTCCTGCATTGCCTGGACTTGAGTGCATGCAGTGACAGCATCATGGATCTCTTGTCGAGGCACTTGCTGAGTGAGCACACGGAGATGCGCCGCCAGGTTCTGAGAGCCCTCCTCTTGGTCAGGGATAATCCCTCGCTGGTAAGGAGGGGGCAGCAGCTGAAGCCGTGCAGGCAGCGTGGTGCTGGGGAACGCAGTTGCTGGTCTTCAGGCACTGGGTCAGCTGCTCCCAGCTCTCCTGCCTCCCACTTCAGCTGCCCGAGGGCTGCGGGACAGGCCTTTGGCCTCTGGGCCCTGTGGCAGCAGGGTGGCCTTTCACACACTTTTGTTCCGCACAGGCCAAAAGAATGCGGAGCCTGACCGAAAGCCTCGGGGAGCTCCTGCAGGAAAATGATAGTGATGTGGTCAGGATGAGCATTGTTCTACTTAGTGATTTCTTCTTGGATAATGACACCCCAATACCCAGCCCCATCGCCCTGCAGCTGGCTAAGGTGCTCCTGCCACTCTTTGAACACGTAAGGCTCTGTGCCCTCAGCCACGGCCACTGGCTGCTGCCCAGACACTTGGTGCCCTGTGGAGATGCAGGCCTGCGCCAAGGTGGGCCAGAATCAGCTGATGCCAAGGTCTTGTTTCCTTCCTGTTACACAGGATGACTGGCATGTGCAGTGGATCTCCATGTTTGTATTTCGAGCCTTGCTGTCTACTGTAGTGGAAGAAGAGAAAAAGCTCCTGATGACACAAGTGTGTCACAGCCTGCTCCCACTCTTCTTCCACTGCCATGATGAGAATCAGAGTGTGGCAGAGGTGAGGACTCACGGGCTGCTGCTGTCGCCCTGGGAGGGGGCTTGGCTGCCTCCTGCCCTGGCGCCTGGCAGGCTGCATCCTCCTCCTGGCCCTGGCACAGGGATGCTGATCCTGGGCTGTGGGGCCATTTCCGTGTCTCTACTGCTCTCCAGGCTTCTTGGGAAACCCTGCTTTGTGTGGCCAAATTCCTGAACAGGAGAGATCTTGAAAAGCCTGTAAAGAAGGAGAAACTTTGGAGGTTCATTGAGATCCTGGTAAGGAGGGCCGGGAAGCCGCAGCCCCAGCCTGGAGCAGCCCCTGAGCGCGGTGCTCGGTGTGCGGGCTGGCAGCTGTGCCCCTGCCCGCTGCTGCAGCCCGAGGCCGCGCGGGCTCTGCTCCAGGCTCCTGCGGCCCGAGCCGGGTGCCCATGGAGCCCCGGCCCGGGGGGCTGCGGGGCCAACCCTTTCCTCCTGTCGCTCTCTCCAGCTGGCAGAGGACAGCAGCAGCGTGGCCGAGCACCTGCGCCGGGCCCTGCCCTACCTGCAGAGCCCACAGGAGCCCCTGCGAGAGGCGGCCGTCAGGTTCATGGGTGAGCCACGAGCTGGGCCAGGAGGGCGTGTGGGCACAGGGCGGGCGGCGCCGCTGGCAGGGAGCTGTGCCGCTGGGCCTGACAGGCTCTGTGTTCCCAGGGACGGCCGGGCGGTACCTGAGGGGGAGGAAGGAAGAGCTCCATCTCATCTGTGAGGGTGAGTGAGGGCAGCGGGCTGCCAGCAAGGGCTGGCGGGGGAGCTGCGAGCCCTGCCCCGGCTGTGGAGGGCTCTGCTCCCTGTGCAGACCAGGGGCAGCGTGGACAGAGCACACAGAGCTTTCAGGGCACCTGGGGGATTCGTGGCTAGCAGCTTTGGGCTGATCCAGCTGGTCCCTGCTCCCTGCTGGCCATAGCCAGAGCCGGCTGGGATGGCCCTGGCACAGGGATCTCCTCGGGTCCCCTCAGATGCGGGAACTGACCATGGCGCTGTTCCTCTCTCTTTCAGCCCTAGAAGACACGGCCAATGACATCAGTGTCGCCGTTGCGAGCCTGGCAGTTCAAACATTGTCTGTCCTCCAGGGAATAGAGAGAGCTCGATATTCCCGCTTCCACAGCCTGCATGATCGGCTCTGCAGGGCATGGAGGAGACGGCCTCGTCTGTCGGGGCTCGGCTGGCTGCGCTGCTGCAGCTCTGCAGAGAGCTGATCCCATTGGCTCTGTCTGCTGGGGCCACTCAAGCCAGCAGGAATGTTTCGTTTCTTTAGGATTGTTCTTTTCTTCTTTTTGTTTTTCTTTAGCATAGAAATATAGGATGTGTTGTAATAGACAGACTCCCAGGATCTTTCTTTTGCTGCCCAGGCTCTGCAGGGCCTAGGGGAAGAGGGAGAAAAGGGTTCCTGGGCTCAGCAAGCTGCCCAGGCATGCAGGGTTGCAGGGAAAATGGCCAGAAGCCCCTTGGCCTTTGGTGGTTCTGCTGAAGCCTTTGTGCTGCCCACAGAGCAGATGGGCAGGGGCTGGAGCTGTGGGGATCTCTGTGAGAGCGGTGCCTGGAGATGGCCACAAGCCCTGTCCCAGGCAGGAAGCGCCATCCGTGTCCTCCTGCCCGTGTGTTGCTGCCTGGAATGCTGAGGGCTCCCAGGTGCCTCTTGATGGGGCAGGTTGGCCAGGCTGGGGGAGACCCTGAGGGGACGAGGCCACGAAGGGATGAGGGGCTGTGGAAGCCCAGACAGGACAAGGCAGTGGGAAGGCACGGGGGGACGTGTGAGGGAGTGGGTAACGTTGGCTCGGGGAGGAAAGTTGGTTGGAACCAAAGGCACCACTCACCCTCACAAAAATATCACCAAAAGTCCTCACAAAAATATCATCAAAATCCCATAAAAATCCCCCCCAAAACACCCAAAACCCAACTAAAATCTTCCTAAAAAATCCCCCCAAACTCCCCAAAATCCAATAGAAATCGACTCAAAATCCTCACAAAAAATCCCACCAAAAATACCATAAAATTCCCACAAAAATTCCACTGTAGATTCCTTGAAAATGCCAGAAAAACCACACAAAATCCCAGGTAAATCTCCACAAAAATTCCACCCAAAAGCCCACAAAACTCACCCAAAAAAATCCACAAAAAATCACAAGGCTCACAGAAATCCCTCAAAATCCCCATAAAAATCGCCCCCAAAATCCCCTTAAATGCCACACAAAAATCCCACAAAAAGTCCCACTAAATCCCCATGAAAATCCCACAGAATCCACAGAGAAAAATTTGTACAAAAATGCAGCCAAAAATCCCCCAATCACACAAAATCCACACAAAAAATCCCACCAAATCACCCAAAATATCCGACCAAAATTTCCCTAAACCCCCGCAAAATCCACACCAAATACACTCAAAAAATCCACGCCGAAATCCCACCAAACCCCTCTCAAATTCCCCAAAAAATGCCCCCAAGTCCTATCACATCCCACCCGAAGTGCGAGGAAATCCACCCAAAAAATCCCCACGAAAACTTCCCTCAAAATGCCAGCCAAACCTCCCAGGAGCAGCCCAAGAATCCCGCAGAGATCGCTGCGAGTGCCCGAATCGCCCGGAACAATCGCCGAGCCATCCCCGCCCGGCCCCGCGCTCCGGCCCCGCTCTCTGTGGGGCCGGGGCCTCTCCCCCCTTGGCTCTGCGCTGGTCCCGTTCGCGCTCCGCTCCCGCTCCCGCCCCACCAGCGCTCCCTGCCCTGGGCCGCGCTGGCCGAGCCCGGCCGGGCGCGCTGGATCCGCTGGGACGGCGCATCCCGGCCCCGGCCCCGGCCCCGCGGGGCTCCCGGGGCAGCTCCGGCCGGGATGCGGCACTGCCGCGGGGCTTTGGGCTTTCCCGGCGCTGCCCGGCGGCTCCCGGGGATCTGCGGCTTCCCGAGGGACTCGGGGAGCTTCCAGAGGGGACCTGGGCTGGCTCCGGGGGGATTTGGGATCACTCCGGGGGGAGCTGGGGACGGCTCGGGGGGTTTGGGGTTGTTCCCGAGGATTTTGGGGGGATCTGGAAGAGGCTCCAGAGGGGATCTGGGGCTTTCTGAGGGATCTGGGGGAATTCAGAGGGGATCTGGGAGAGTTTCAAGAGGGATTTTGGGGTCTTCCAAGGGATTTTCAGAAGTTCGGAGGGATTTGGGGATGCTCCAGAATGGATCTGGGGCAGTTCCAGAAGCAATCAGGGACGTTTTTGAGGGATTTTGGCAAGTCCTAGAAGGAATTCAGGGAATTTCAGCAGGATTTTGGGGTAATTCAGAGGAATTGGGGAGGTTCCAGCAGGGATTTGGGGTCATTCCCAGGGGATTGGGGGGTGGATTTCTGGTGAGATTTCCGTTTCTTCCCCAGATTTCAGGCTTTTTCCCAAGATTTCCTGTTTTTTCAAGAATCTGTGGATTTTTCCCTGAATTTGGGTCTCACTGTGGGGTAGAAGGGGAAGGTTTAGGAGATTCAGGGTGAATTCTTGGGGGCTCCTGGACGGATTTTGGGTGGGTTCCCAATTGAATTTTGTGCTTTTGTCCCAGAATTACAGGATTTTTCCCAAAATTTGGGTATTTGCCTGAAGATTCTGCTATTACCACTGGTTTGTCCCGGAAGGGGAAGCTTTGGCGGGTGAGGGGGGGGGGGGGGGGGCGTTAGGGTGAATTTTAGGGATAACTGAGGCTGGATTTGGGTTTTTTCCCAAGGATTTTGGAGTTTTTCCCAGAATTTCAGGATTGTTCCCAAAATCCCAGGACTTCTACTCTGATTTGTCTCTTACCATGGACATTTGGTAGAAGGGGAAGCTTTGGGGCGGTTCCTGGTTGGATTTTGGGGATATTTGAGGCTGCATTTTGAGTTTTTCCCCCAGGAATTCAGGATTTCTCCCAGAATTTCAGGATTTTTTCCCAAAATGTCAGGATTTTCCCAAGGATTTGGGTCTCACCATGGACTTGTCATAGAAGGGGAAGCTTTGGGGGGTTCCTGGTTGGATTTAGGGGTGTTTCCAACTCAATTTCAGGGATTCTTGATGGGATTTTGGGGGGAATCCTGGTTGGGTTTGGTTTTTTTTCCTCAGGATTTTGGGTTTTTTCCATGAGAATTCCAGGATTTCAGCCAGCATTTCTGTCTTACCATGGGCTTGTCATAGAAAGGGAAGCTTTGGGGTGTTCAGGGTGAATGAATTTGGTGGGATGCCAAGTTGGACTTTGGGGGTATCTGAGGCCAGAGTTTGGCGGTTTTTCCCCAGCATTGCAGTTCTTTCCCCAGTGCCAGAACTCCCCCAGTCGCTGTCTCCCCACGGGTTGGCCGCAGGAGGGGAAGCCCTGCAGGGAGCGCAGGGCGTTGGTGGCGCTGCTCATCTCCCTGAAGGTGAGGAAGGCCTGGCCCCGCAGGCCGAGACTGGGCCGCACCAAAATGTCCAAAATCTGCCCAAACGGCGAGGAAACGGCGCAGAGGGACTTCTCCAGCTCGGGGACACCCAGGGGACAGCCTGAGCCCCTGGGGACAGGCACGGACACTCTCAGAGCCCCCAGGACCCCCCAGCCATCCCCGTCCTCCTTGGTGTCCCGGTTCAGGTGGTTGATGGAGATGCTGGGCTGGGGCCGGGGGTCCTGCACCGCCAGGGCCGGGACCCCTCTGTGGGGACAGGGGGGCTTCAGGGGGCGTCTGGGGGGCTGCGACCCCTTCACCCCCTGGCACCCCTTTAGGTGTCCCCAGAGCCCCAAATCCACCCCAGACCCACCTAAAGCCCCCAAATTACCCTCAGATCCCCCCACTTTACCCCAAAATTGACCCCAGAGCCACCTCAGAACCCCCAGATCCCTCCAGTTCTTCTCACAACTCCGCCAAAGTCCCCTCGGACCCCCGCAATTACCCTCAGATCCCCCTAAACCCAACGGAGAACGCTCCAGACGCTCTCAAGCTCCCCCCAAAGCTCCCTAAAGCCCCCTCATTCCCCCCAAACCCAGCAGACACACGCCTATTTCCTGTCAGTTCCCCCCGAAATCCCCAGTTTCTCCCCGAGCCGCCCCAAACCCCCCGTTCAGTTTCCCCGGCCCCACCTCAGCCCCTCCTCAGCCGCGCTCCCCTGACAATTTCCCGCCTGCACCGCGCGCGCGGGCTCCTCCAGCCAATAGCGGCGCGCCCCGTGCCGAACCAACCAATCAGCGCGCGGCTGCAGCCAATCAGAGGGAGCCGGGAGCGGCGCCCCTCCCCCGGCGGCCCCGCCCCCCGGGCTCGGGCGGGCCCTGCGGGCGGCGCTGCCAGAGCGGGGGAGGCGCTGGGAGAGGCGGGAGCCGCGGGGGCCGCAACGCTGGGGAGGGGGCTCCGCACAGGGGCCGGGGGCTGGGAGGGGCTGGGGGGGCTGGGGAGGGGTCCTGGGGGGATCGGGGGCCTTTGGGGAGGGAGCCGGGGGGAGTTTAGGGAGGACTCTGGGGGGTCCTGGATGGCTCATGGAGGAGTCCTCGGGGCAGTCTGGGCGTCCTGGAGGGCTCTTGGGTGGGGGATCCTGAGGGGTCCTGGAGGTGTCAGGGAGAGTCTGGGGAGGGGTCTTGGAGCATTGTGGGGGGACCTGGGGGGTGGGGATGGGTCCTGAGAAGGGCCTGGAGGGGGGGTCTTGGGAGGGTCTGGGCGGAGTTGGGGGAGCGGTTTGGGGGGTCCTGGTGGCGTCCTAGGAGGTTTTGGAGGTTTTGGGGAGGGGCTTTGGGGGATCTGGAAGGGTCCCAGAGAGGGTCTGGGGGGGGGTTGGGGGTTTTTGGGAGAGGTCCTGGAGGGATCTGGGGAGAGGCTGGGGGATCCAGAGTTGGGTTTGGGGCGGGGTCTGGAGGGTCCTGGAAGGGTCCTGGGGGGGGTCTTGGGAAGGGTCTCAGGGGGTCTCAGGGGGCATCCTGGGCTGGGTGCAATTGGGGTCTGGGGGCTCTCAGGGGGTCCTGGGCCAACTTTGGGGGGGGGCTCTGGGGAAGATTTGGGGTTCCTGGAGGGGGTCCTATGGAGATCTGGGGGTCCCAGGCAGTCCCAGGCTCACCCTGAATGGGGTATGGGGGATTCGGGGGACGGGGGCACAACAGCGGTGATTTTTAGGGGATTTTGGGGCTTTTTAGTGGAATTTTGGGGGCCTTCATGTAGTAAACAGGGCTCGTGCCTTTATTAATGTTCAGCTCTTTATTCAAAAGACCAGCAGAGCAAGGGAGCTCAATACAGAGCTCACCCCCGCTGTTGTAGCTTTTTCCCAGTAGCCAAAGGGCGAGAAGGCTGCAGAGCCTCGTACCTGGCTGCAAAGAAACCGTATATCTAAGGATGGAACCCAGACCAAAGATGTCCCCTCCTCAAAGTTGTGCTGCCCTGATAGACCCAAGGGAGCCCTACAAACTGACATCAGGAACCTGGACTGGTGAGTTTTCTTTCCCAGGGAAAATGGCCAAAGGGTGTGCCAAGGAGCCCCAAGAACCGGGCTGGGACCTGACTGCAAAGAATCCTTATATCGAAGGATGGATCGCAGACAAAAATTGTCCACTCCTCAAATTTCTGCTGCCCAGATAGACCCAAGGGAGCCCTACAAACTGACATCAGGAACCTGGACTGGTGAATTTTCTTTCCCAGGGAAAATGGCCAAAGGATGTGCCCAGAGGCACCTGGCCCTGGGCTCGGGCCTGACTGTAAAGAATCCCTATATCGAAGGATGGATCACAGACCATAATTGTCCCCACCTCAAACTTGTGCTGCCCTGATAGACCCAAGGGAGCCCTACAACGTGACATCAGGAACCTGGACTGGTGAGTTTTCTTTCCCAGGGAAAATGGCCAAAGGTTGTGCCCAGGGGCCCCTGGTCCTGGGCTCGAGCCTGACTGCAAAGAATCCTTATATCGAAGGATGGATCGCAGATCAAAATTGTCCGCTCCTCAAACTTGTGCTGCCCTGATAGACCCAAGGGAGCCCTACAAACTGACATCAGCAACCTGGACTGGTGAGTTTTCTTTCCCAGGGAAAATGGCCAAAGCATGTGCCCAGGGGCCCCTGGCACTGGGCTCGGACCTGACTGCAAAGTATCCTTATATCGAAGGATGGATCGCAGACCAAAGTTGTCCCCTCCTCAACGTTGTGCTGCCCTGATACACCCAAGGGAGCCCTACAAACTGACATCAGCAACCTGGACTGGTGAATTTTCTTTCCCAGGGAAATTGGCCAAAGGATGTGCCCAGTGGCCCGTGGCACGGGGCTGGAACCTGACTGCAAAGAATCCGTATATCAAAGGATGGATCGCAGACCAAAGTTGTCCCCTCCTCAACGTTGTGCTGCCCTGATAGACCCAAGGGAGCCCTACAAACTGACATCAGCAACCTGGACTGGTGAGTTTTCTTTCCCAGGGAAAATGGCCAAAGGATGTGCCCAGGGGCCCTTGGCCCTGGGCTCGTACCTGGCTGCAAAGAATCCGTATATCTAAGGATGGAACCCAGACCAAAGATGTCCCCTCCTCAAAGTTGTGCTGCCCTGATAGACCCAAGGGAGCCCTACAAACTGACATCAGGAACCTGGACTGGTGAGTTTTCTTTCCCAGGGAAAATGGCCAAAGGGTGTGCCAAGGAGCCCCAAGAACTGGGCTGGGACCTGACTGCAAAGAATCCTTATATCGAAGGATGGATCGCAGACAAAAATTGTCCACTCCTGAAATTTCTGCTGCCCAGATAGACCCAAGGGAGCCCTACAAACTGACATCAGGAACCTGGACTGGTGAGTTTTCTTTCCCAGGGAAAATGGCCAAAGGATGTGCCCAGGGGCCCCAGGCACTGGGCTCGGACCTGAATGCAAAAAATCCTTATATCGAAGGATGGACCCCAGACCGAAATTGTCCCCTCCTCAAAGTTGTGCTGCCCTGATAGACCCAAGGGAGCCCTACAAACTGACATCAGCAACCTGGACTGGTGAGTTTTCTTTCCCAGGGAAAATGGCCATCTCCCCGGGCTGGCCACTGGCCACGGCTCCCACGGCACACTCCAAGGCATGAGCTGCCCTACACCCTCTGCTCCAGGGTGACCATGGCACAGAGCAGGGAGCAGCCTTTGTTTGCACACCCTCCAGGGCATGGCATTTTCCACTGCATTGGGCATCCCGTGCCCTGGAGGGAGCAGCAGGATGGCTGGGAGATGAACAGTTATGAAAAGGCACGGCCCAGTACTGCTCTGATGGAGGCTGGAAAAGGTGGGACCAGCAAAATGGCCCCACACATGGCCTGTGCCACCCACACCTGCAAGGATCCCGTGCTCCTACGGCAGGGCTGTGACACACTGCAGAGGAGTCCTGACAGTTCAGCCCTTCTAGGGTTATGCTGCACAAGCATCCTTTGGCTGCTGTTCAGTAATTACATTAAGCCAGTGCTGCTAAAGTCAGTCCCAAGCAGAGATAATGCTCTGGACACATTCAACTGACTGGAAGAAGAAAGAGGAGGAAAAGCCATGCTGGCTTAGAGACAAGTCATATTTCTTATCAGCTTCCTGCCTGACGAGAAGGTGCTGCCCAGCCATCTGCCCCGACAGCGCGGGCACAGAGCAGCGCTGTGATCAGCGCACAAAGGAGCCCCTGTGCTCCCGCCAGCCTCCTGCCATTCCCCCTCTCTGACCCCTTTGATGCTGTATGTGCTTCCCTTTGATGCTCCAGTCCCTGCTCCTCTGCCATTCTGAAATTGTTTGTCCCATCCTGTGCTTCAGGGATTTTCTGCTGGAATAGTCCAAACCATTATGCTGGAATCCAAGGCATCTCAGGGCATTTGGGGGTTGCTTTTTTAGCACACTGGCCTGATGCTCTGTCACCCTTAATCAGGGAAGATTAGCCCTGAGTACAAATATGAAGCTCTTTGGGTGCCTATTGTTCACAGTTATTCTCTGAGTCACACAGATGCTGTCAGTGGCACAAAAGCAGGGAGAACAAACAGCAAGGAAGCCTCTGCATGCCCACAACAGCAATTCAGAGTAGAAATTCAAGACAAAGAGCCCTGGAAATAACACTTCTATCAGCTGGCACATGGACTTCCTCTCCCACAGCAGCAACACTTCAGCTACCTGCCCTCAAAATCCCACATTTGGTTCAACAAGTGCTGTTCCAGTGAAAGGGCTTGCACTGGCACCTCCCAAGAGTTATCCTATTCACTATCTAAAATGACAAAGTGCCACTGGAAACTCTCCCAGTGTACTCCAGACTCTCCCAGTCACTGGGGAGGGAAAAGCCAAGTCCCTTCTCACATGGCAGAGCAGAGGCTGGATGCCCAGACACCCTCCCAAGGGTGGCACCAAGGCAGGCACCAAGCCCAGGGGAGCAGAGCTCTGTGCCTGCAGCTGCATCCAAGAGGAGGAAGGAACATGTGAGCTGAAAGCAGAGCAAGAGAGATCAGAGGGAGGGGGGAAAAGTGTGAGCACAAACCCGAGGAAGCGAGATGCCAGGAAATATGTTCACCCTCACACAGAGCTAATTAGCACGGCGAGGCTCCGCTTGCCACTGCTTACTCACACCAAGACAAAATAGGGGGTTTTGGGTGGCTGTCGCCTTCCCTGGTACAAAGACATTCTCTGTGAACTGATGTAAGGGCACCTACCATCAATCATGGCAGCTTTCCATGGAAGCAGAGAGAAAATAATTATTTTCTTAGCAGCCACCACTCTACTTACCCAAAAATGGCAGCTAAAACCCCATTTTGTAACATTAAGGAGATAAAAGAGGAAAAAGTAAGGATGAGAAAACCAGCCTGAGAACAGACAACAAATCAGGGAACCACTAGGATACTGCTGGCTCCTGGCACAAGCGATGATTAATTCCAACCTGGATATAAAATAAGCCTACACTAGTCCTCTGCTGTCTGTTATTGTCCCAGGATTATGGTAATTAAGCAATTTGTATTACCTGATACTGATAAGAAAAATAAAGCCCCATTTATGACACCGTATCCCCTGGATTTTACACGGTAGTTACTGAGGCATTCTTGTTACCTGGTGAACATAATATTCGAGATCATAAAGCGCCGCGACTTTTTCATCCAGCGTGGAGGCAGAGCTGTTGAATTTGCTGATTAATTTAACCATAATTTCATAATCTGTTTCTATCTTCATATTCAGCTTTTCAAACTCCTCCTTCAGCTGCTCTATGGGTCGGAACTTCTTCCTCACCTCTTCCTCTCGGGCCTTGGAAACAGAAGGAAGAAACCAGATGTGAAGATAGAGGATGAAGAGAGACAAGACAAACACAGAAAGGAACGCCAGCCCCAAATTCACAAAGGGAACCTGGCTGTCAGTGCCAATGGATTTATTGCTGTGCATCAGAGGTTCAGGGACAGGGTTGGAGGGTCCTTCTGAGAAGCCCAGAAACCCAGTTAGCTGTGAGATACCCACAGTATGAGTGAGCAGTAGGGCTTTGTGCACCACTTCTACATCTCGACAGCATTTGTGCATCATTTCTGCATCCCATTTCCATCCAGCTCAACATCAAACCCACAGGCAGCAGTACTGCTGTTTTCTGCCTGCAAGTGGATGTTCCCAAAACCTGGCTGCAAAAAGCCCCGAGGCACATCCCTGATCTTACAGCTGAACCTCTCTGGAAATGAACATGAGACTGGAGAACTCCACAAGTTCCATCCAGCCCAAAGTGCCCAGTGACTCCAAGGAGATCTCCAACACTGACAAAGATGCTTTCATCATTCCAAGCATTGAACACATTCCAGGAAGTCTCTATCTCCCAGGGAGAGGTGTGGGGACAGAAGCTGTCAGAAAGGGAAGCAGGAGGAGCAGTGATAAGCTGGGGGCAGCTGACATGCTGTGCCATGGGGCTTGGCCAGCAGCCTGTCCTGAGCATGGCTCATCTCCCTCGCAGTAACAGCACTCCAAGGGCTGCCCTGAACCAAGAGAGCTGACATAAAACATGTGGTGAGGAGGAAAGGATATGTCAGAGAACTCAGAGAGCCCCAGAGGTGCAGGAACCTCAGCACTGGTGGCACTGGGGACAGAGCCTGCTGCTGCAGGGGACAGAAGCAGCAGAAAGGCCAGGCTGGAGCTGGGCTGCCCCAAGGACAACGAGAAAGGCAGAAAGCCCTTTTTGGAAGGGATTTGTCACAAATACCAAGATGTGTTTGTATGCAAACCCCCAGCTGGAGGGTTTGCACATGTCCTGCTCACCATGAGGGATCAGAGAGGGCTGGAGGAAAACCAAGTGAGCAATGGAGGTGAAAGCCGTGTCAATGAAATGATGAATTACCACAAGTACCACACCCAACCCACCCCACCCTGAGCTGCCTCTACTGGAGCACAGGGAGGCTCAGTGTAATTCCATTTACTCTGACACAGAGCCTTCAAGGATGGATTTGCTCTCTGCAGGAGTGACTTAAAAATGGAATACTTTAGGTCCATTACACGTAGCTGCTTTTAGCCCCATTGCTGGGACAAAAGCTATTCTAAGAGGGGAGTTTAAAATATGGCTTATTTTCACCTAATAGAGTATCACTAATTTTTGCATTTCAATGATCCTCATTTCCAGCAGCCCTGCAATCAATCAGCAATGCTGCTATGGAAATAATCTCCCAGCAAATGAAATCATGCCATGCTGCCACATAAGGGAAGAAAAAGCCTTTCTGTGACACCAAAACTTTAGAGCCTTGACTCCTCTTTCAGTTTTCATTTGAGTGAGCCAACACCAAGGCAGCAGGAGGAGCGAGGGTTAAGGAAATGCTGCTGAGGGGGCGAAGGGAAAGAGACTGTGATGCACCTGATGAGTCACACATCATCCCACCTATTTACTTGGGTCTGTGGGTTCTTTATAACTAAATGGACAACTTGGAGCTTGTAATGAAACTCAGCCCCTGCTTCACTATGGCCACTTGGGTGTTGCTATCCAGAGTACGAGGTTGGAAACAGAAAGCAAGGAGAGAGTGAAAGTGAAATAGCCTCTGTAAATACTGTCAGATGCAAACCAGTTTCCTTTGGGGTCTGCAGACATTTCTGTGAGTTGAGCTGCAGATAAATTACCTTGTTCAGGGCAGCTATGGCTGCCCCTGGACCCCTGGAAGTGTTCAATGCCAGCTTGAATGGGGCTTGGAGCAACCTGGGATAGTGAAAGGTGTCCCTGCCCATGGAAGGGGGTGGCACTGGATCAGCTTTAAGGTCCCGTGCAACCCAAACCATTCACAGAATCTTAGAGTCATACAGAAAAGCCAGAGAACAATATCACTAAGGGGTGAGCAAAGGTATTTTTGGTCCATATGCACCACAAGATTAGTGCTTTTCAAGCAATCATTTTAACCATTATATTTCTGCAGTATGTAACAGGGTGTGTTCACATCCCTGCACCGTGCACTGCTTTAGAAACAGGAAACTCACCTTCCTTTCTGCCTTCTCACTTTCCTTCATTTTAGCCAACGCCTTTTTGAGCTCTTCAGATGTGAAGGAATTTGCATCAACATCAACCTTGCCCAGCCTTGCAGAAGAAACAAAACAAACCAGAACATGTTACCAGTGAAGAACTGCCTCTATTCTATTTTCACTGTGACATTCTAGCAATGGTTAAGGGCGAGAGGAAAGGAATAAAAAAACACCATGCTCAAGAAAAGATTGGGATGAGTACTGGATTCTCTGTATGACTTGCCAAAACCTCACCCTGACAATCAGAGGCTCTGCTGACCAAAATTTCAAGCCCAACCACAATAAAAACAACTGATGAATTGAAATCACAGAATATCTTCTTGAAATAGAGGAAGCACCCCTGTGCAACCAAAACATTGCTGATGGCTTGCAAGATCAAGCTCGAGATTACAATTTATGACCATAGTATACAGAAACACAGAAGATATCAGAGCACCATTCCAGTGAGTAAAGGGGCTACAGAGAATTGTGAGAGGATTCCTTGCCAGGAACTGCAGTGACAGGACAAGAGGGAATGGGATCAAACTGCAAGAGTTGGAAGAGATTTGATGATGGGAAGAAGTTCTTTACTGCGAGGGTGCCTGTCCCTGTCACAGGGACCAGTGCAGAGAGGCTGTGCATGCCCCATCCCCAGGAACATCCAAGGCCAGGCTGGACAGGCTCCAGAGCAACCTGGTGTGGTGGCAGGTTGCTCAGGTTGAAACCAGATAATCCTTAGGGGCCCTTGCAAGCCAAACCATTCAAGGATTTGATCATTCCATGGTCCCCATCTCCCCATGTGGAATGGCCCTGAAACTTCTGTGACATCACAGCTCCCAGAGTGTTCCAGGTGGAAGGTCCAGGACCTGGAACGCAGCACAGCAGACACTTCACCTGCGGCCAACGGTCAGAGCCCACTCGCCCTTCGCTCTGCCTGTCAGTGCTGAGCTCTGGCTGCTGCCTGGGCTTTTCCTGCCGCCTGCTCTGACGCCAATCCCAGCAGGATGTGCACTGCTGCCCCAGTGCAGGTACACTGCCAGGCCAGGGACGGGCACCCTGCTTGGGCAGGCTGCAGCCATGTGGGAATGGATGGTGTGGGACAGGAACCCCACCAAGAGATTGTGCTGCCTCTTGCAGACTACCAGCGATAGCGTGGAGGAGATGGAAGTGGACACGGTGCTGGACAGAGAAGAAATGATGGAGGTAGACATGGAAGACACGGCTGAGGACATGGAAGTCGACGTGAAGGACAACATCGAGGACATGGAAGTAGATGTGGAAGACACCATCGAGGACATGGAAGTCGATGAAAAGGATGAGGAGGAGCCCATGGTCCTTGGCTGAAGATGGAGCCCCAGGAGCGGGACAAACAAATGCCTCCCATGCCCTGCCCACAGGCAGAGTGTGTCCCCTGACGCCAGGCTGGGGCTGGGCTGGATGGCCCCGCTCGGGGACACGGTGCCCACAGGGGGCCCTGGATTGTGGTGGCACAAGCAGCACCCCTGGCCTGCCCTGCGCTTGCCTGGGGCCGTGCCTGCCCTGCCAGCCCTGCCAGCCCCTGGGCCCAGCTCCCAGCCCAGCTGGGCCCAGTGCTGGCACCAGAGTCCAGCACTGCTGCTGCTCCATTTCCTCCACAACTGGTGGAGATGATGGCCACAGTTGTGACCCCTCTGTAAATACGTTCTCTGGACTAGAGCTTTTCTGTAAATATGTTCAGAAGTTTGTTAGGCTATAGGATCCCATGTAAATATGTTTTGAAGATTGTTGCTGTTATAAGGATTGTTACAATAAAACATGTTTGTAAATCCAAGGTTTTGCTGATCTTTGGAGAAGAGATCCTGTTAATTTTCAAAAGCTCACTTCTCTTTGCAATTCCTTTGGGCACAGGCAGCGTTTGCACAGTTGTGGTTTCCAGTTGTTCTGGGTTCCCGGGGCTGGAGGTGCCTGGGGGGGCTGGCACGGCCACCCCGGGGCTGGGGTCCCTGTGCACAGGGGCTCCCACTGACACCACTCCTGGCACTGGGCACTGCTGGGCTTCCTGGGCAGGGACAGGGCAGGGCCCCCAGGAGCAGAGCTGTCCCCAGCAGAGAGGGGGCTCTGACAGCAGTGGCCCCTGCAGCAATGCCCCCAGGCAGGCAGGAACCCTTCAGCCACCCTCGCTGCTGCAGCCACGGGGACTCCTGGCCCGAGAGCTGGCATCGGGCCACAGGGATGCAAAATCCACCTTCGTGCTCTGAAGGCCATGGCAGCCTTGGGAACTGTGGCACCTGGATCTGGGAGGCTGCAGGGGCTGGTGTTTAAAGCTTGCAGCCTCCAAAGGCTCCGGGCTTTGCTCCCCAGCCTGCTTTGCACTGCCCTGGGCCCGGATTGCTCCAGAGACAAAAGCCAAGCCAGGGCATCCTCAGCCTGCCCCCACTGCTGCTGCTGCCAGCGGCCACTGGCCCCTGTCCCCTACTCGGGGGCCAGCTGCAGGGGCAGGGCAGGCTGTGCTGGGCAGGGCCGGGGGGCTTTGGGCCCTGTGGCTGCTGCTGCTGGGGGCCAGGAGCCCAACAGGGCCCCGAGCTCAGCCCCTGCCCGGCCAGCTGCCCTCAGAGCCCCACACTGCCCAGGCATCCCCAGCACAGGGGGCTGTGGCTAATCCCACGCAATCCTGGCGAGAAATTCCCCACAGGAACTAAACCAAGGGTTCCAGGGCAAAGTCAGCACCCGCTGACATTTAAAGCCCCTTTACAGAAGTGACTGCAGGGCTGGGGTGATCTCCAGGACCTCTGGCAGTGCCCGGTGTGCAGCTGAGGCTGTGGGGCTGCTCCCAGCGGGACACAGCACCGGGCTCAGGCCAGCCCTCAGCCCTCACAGCTGATGCCAAGGGAGAGGCTCAGAAAGCAACTTCACACCTCTTGCTGCAGATATTTCAAAGCACTAAATGCCATTCAGAGAAGCCACCGTGCCAATTTCCTTTCGGCGTCCAGGCATGAGAAGCCATGAAGGTGCCACTGAATGTGCACTCAGGGCACTTCCACTGCCATCCCAAAGGGATCACAAAGGACAGGGCTCTGCTGTCAGCGCTGCTGAGCTCCTAACCCAGCAACCCAGTCTAAGCAAGAGGCAGTAATTGACTGCACCAGCGAACACTGGCCACTCATAAAAGGCATCAATCCCACAGCCCACCCAACCCAAATTCTGCCATATCTATCTTTTCCCTCTTTTCTCTTCCCTGCTTTCACTTTCCCCATTTTCTCTGTCTGGGAGCTTGGCTTTTCTCTCTCCTGTCTGCAAGTTCAGCCGCACGTGTAACTCTGCAGGAACAGCCTGAAATACCGGGAAGTGGTAGAGCATACTTTGTCAGGAACAAAGTGCAGTGACAGGACAAGGGGGAATGGGATCAAACTGCAAGAGTTGGAAGAGATTTGATGATGGGAAGAAGTTCTTTACTGTGAGGGTGCCTGTCCCTGTCACAGGGACCAGTGCAGAGAGGCTGTGCATGCCCCATCCCCAGGAACATCCAAGGCCAGGCTGGACAGGCTCCAGAGCAACCTGGTGTGGTGGCAGGTTGCTCAGGTTGAAACCAGATAATCCTTAGGGGCCCTTGCAAGCCAAACCATTCAAGGATTTGATCATTCCATGGTCCCCATCTCCCCATGTGGAATGGCCCTGAAACTTCTGTGACATCACAGCTCCCAGAGTGTTCCAGGTGGAAGGTCCAGGACCTGGAACGCAGCACAGCAGACACTTCACCTGCGGCCAACGGTCAGCGCCCACTCGCCCTTTGCTCTGCCCGTCAGTGCTGAGCTCTGGCTGCTGCCTGGGCTTTTCCTGCCCCCTACTCTAAAGCCAATCCCAGCAGGATGTGCACTGCTGCCCCAGTGCAGGTACACTGCCAGGACAGGGACGGGCACCCTGCTTGGGCAGGCTGCAGCCATGTGGGAATGGATGGTGTGGGACAGGAAGCCCACCAAGAGATTGTGCTGCCTCTTGCAGACTGCCATCGACACCGTGGAGGACATGGAAGTGGACACAGTGCTGGACAGGGAGGAAATCATGGAGGTGGACACAGAAGAGACGGCTGAGGACATGGACGTTGATGAGGAGGACAACATCGAGGAGATGGAAGTCGATGAAAAGGATGAGGAGGAGCCCATGGTCCTTGGCTGAAGATGGAGCCCCAGGAGCAGGACAAACAAATGCCTCCCATGCCCTGCCCACAGGCAGAGTGTGTCCCCTTCGCCGGGCTGGGGCTGGGCTGGATGGCCCCGCTCGGGGACACGGTGCCCACAGGGGGCCCTGGATTGTGGTGGCACAAGCAGCAACCCTGGCCTGCCCTGCGCTTGCCTGGGGCAGTGCCAGCCCTGCCAGCCCTGCCGGCCCCTGGGCCCAGCTCCCAGCCTAGCTGGGCCCAGTGCTGGCACCAGAGTCCAGCACTGCTGCTGCTCCATTTCCTCCACGATTGGTGGAGATGATGGCCACAGTTGTGACCCCTTTGTAAATATGTTCTCTGGAATAGAGCTTTTCTGTAAATACGTTTAGAAGTTTGTTAGGCTATAGGATCCCATGTAAATATGTTTTGAAGATTGTTGCTGTTATAAGGATTGTTACAATAAAACATGTTTGTAAATCCAAGGTTTTGCCGATCTTTGGAGAAGAGATCCTGTTAATTTTCAAAAGCTCACTTCTCTTTGCAATTCCTTTGGGCACAGGCAGCGTTTGCACAGTTGTGGTTTCCAGTTGTTCTGGGTTCCCGGGGCTGGAGGTGCCTGGGGGGGCTGGCACGGCCACCCCGGGGCTGGGGTCCCTGTGCACAGGGGCTCCCACTGACACCACTCCTGGCACTGGGCATTGCTGGGCTTCCTGGGCAGGGACAGGGCAGGGCCCCCAGGAGCAGAGCTGTCCCCAGCAGAGAGGGGGCTCTGACAGCAGTGGCCCCTGCAGCAATGCCCCCAGGCAGGCAGGAACCCTTCAGCCACCCTCGCTGCTGCAGCCACAGGGACTCCTGGCCCGAGAGCCGGCATCGGGCCACAGGGAAGCAAAATCCACCTTTGTGCTCTGAAGGGCATGGCAGCCTTGGCAACTGTGGCACCTGGATCTGGGGGGCTGCAGGGGCTGGTGTTTAAGGCTTGCAGCCTCCAAAGGCTCCGGGCTTTGCTCCCCAGCCTGCTTTGCACTGCCCTGGGCTCGGATTGCTCCAGAGACAAAAGCCAAGCCAGGGCATCCTCAGCCCCCACTGCTGCTGCTGCCAGCGGCCACTGGCCCCTGTCCCCTACTCGGGGGCCAGCTGCAGGGGCAGGGCAGGCTGTGCTGGGCAGGGCCGGGGGGCTTTGGGCCCTGTGGCTGCTGCTGCTGGGGGCCAGGAGCCCAACAGGGCCCCGAGCTCAGCCCCTGCCCGGCCAGCTGCCCTCAGAGCCCCACACTGCCCAGGCATCCCCAGCACAGGGGGCTGTGGCTAATCCCACGCAATCCTGGCGAGAAATTCCCCACAGGAATTAAACCAAGGGTTCCAGGGCAAAGTCAGCACCCGCTGACATTTAAAGCCCCTTTACAGAAGTGACTGCAGGGCTGGGGTGATCTCCAGGACCTCTGGCAGTGCCCGGTGTGCAGCTGAGGCTGTGGGGCTGCTCCCAGCGGGACACAGCACCGGGCTCAGGCCAGCCCTCAGCCCTCACAGCTGATGCCAAGGGAGAGGCTCAGAAAGCAACTTTACACCTCTTGCTGCAGATATTTCAAAGCACTAAATGCCATTCAGAGAAGCCACCGTGCCAATTTCCTTTCGGCGTCCAGGCATGAGAAGCCATGAAGGTGCCACTGAATGTGCACTCAGGGCACTTCCACTGCCATCCCAAAGGGATCACAAAGGACAGGGCTCTGCTGTCAGCGCTGCTGAGCTCCTAACCCAGCAACCCAGTCTCAGCAAGAGACAGTAATTGTTTGCACCAGGGACACTGGCCACTCATAAAAGGCATCAATCCCACAGCCCACCCAACCCAAATTCTGCCATATCTATCTTTTCCCTCTTTTCTCTTCCCTGCTTTCACTTTCCCCATTTTCTCTGTCTGGGAGCTTGGCTTTTCTCTCTCCTCTCTGCAGATACAGCCGCACGTGTAACCCTGCAGGAACAGCCTGAATAACCAGGGAATGGGAGAGTGTCCTGGTTTGTAAGATAAGGTTGTATTTTATTTGCCATCTTTTGGAGGTTGGGCAGGTTTGTTATCTCTACCAAGAACAATGGTTTGCCCCGAAGAGGTAATGGTTTGTTAATGGGCCATTGACTGACTCACTGCAGGGCTGGTAACGGTAACACCATCCCATTGTGAGATGCTCCACCCAGAGGGGAAAGCCAAGCACTCTTTTATTGTATAAAGGGGTACCTTTTGGGGGACAGAGTAGCCCTCTCTTTGCGGGATTCCCAGAGAAGCAGCTCCTTCGGTGGGATTCCCAGAGAAGCGGCCGGAGCGCGGTGAGGCGGCGGCGGCGGAGCTCGGAGGCGGCCCCGGTGCAGAGGAAGACCGGCCCAACTGCCACCAGATCTTCAGAGAAAACTAAACCCTTCTAAAGATCACCACTTCAGCTGCAATTCATCAGCCACTGAAAGAAGAGCAGCTACCATTTCAACCGGACTGCTACCAACACCCCGAATTTTCAGGTTGTGGACTTTATCACTAGTTTTGTTTGTACCGATTGCATTTGCCTTTTTCTAAATTGTTATCTAGTTTTCTCCTAGTAAAGAATTGTTACTCCCATTCCCATATCTTTGCCTGAGAGCCTTTTAATTTAAAAATCCTAGTAATTCGGAGGGAGGGGGTTTACCTTTTCCATTGCACAGGAGGCTTTTGCCCTCCTTCACAGACAGCTGTCTTGTCAAACCAAGACGGATTTTGGCGCATCGGCGTGGGGCTCGAGGGCATTGAGAGGGAAATAGGATTAACGGTTCTTAAGTAATTTGTTTTTTGTTTTGTGTAGAAACATCTTAAGCATCGCCATGTGGTCTAGTTTACCTTGGTTTGGGTGGCATGTGATCGTAGCTATACTTTTCCCATTTGCAGACCCTTACCTAAAAATGGGTCCTATAACTAAGGCTACTGTGTCTGTTATCAAGTTTGGCTTCTGGGTTAATTGGGTGTGGAATTCATGGATCTTTAATTTCCTCTGGAAGGCAGGTACATGGATTCATAGCTATCACACACTAACTGTATGTTTTTGGGGTTACTTTAATAACGGTACCTACTGCGAGGAAATAGCACCTGGGGAAACTTTCTCCCAACCTTTTAACCATCTTTTTGGGTCTGCTCTACCAGTTCTCAAAGCGTTAAGATCCTCTCTAAGTGCTAATGATATCATACAATGGGTGGTGTTGCTGATAGGCCTGTTATATTTAGCACTCAGAGATAAGGGAAGATTAACCTGGATAACTACCCTCACACCTACACCAGAGGCTAGGCATGCTCCTGCAGAACCTGACACTGCCCCAGAGACTCGAGATGCTGCTGCTCCAGAGCCTGACCCTGCCCCACAGCCCACCTCAGAAATGAACCACCCAGACTGGGTGAGGGTTCTGGTTAAGGAGATACGAGAGATGCTGAAGGAGTGCATTTCCCCAGCTGGTGAGAAACTGGCCCTTTGCCTTGAGGAGGGACAGTCTAATAGTACAGCTGTGGAACCCACAGATGTTACAACTGTCCAGGTTCCAGCTGAACCACAAAGGCAGTCACAGCCAGTAGCAGTTGCCCCGGTAGAAACAAGGAAGTCTAAGGTGAAAGCAGAGCACCCTGCAGATAGGGACAGGAATGGAGGAACCTCACAACCCACAGGGGAGCCAGAGATTGCTATCATCACCAAGTCCCTGACCTACGAAAGTCTTCATAATCTGCATAAAGACATTGTGCGACGAGGGCGTGAGGCTTATACTACCTAGTTACTTTGGGTTTGGGATCTTATGGGTACAGGCGTGCAGCTGGACGGTGGTGAGGCAAGGAACTTGGGACCCTTGACCCAGGACTCGGGTATAAATCAGATTTTTGTAAAGGAACCAGGGTCCCTTTCTCTCTGGGAGCGGCTCTTAATGAGTGTCAGGGAGAGGTTTGTCCACAGGGAGAGAATGCAGGAGCACCATCATAGAATGCGCTGGAAGACCCGCGAGGAAGGGATCCAACAGCTGAGGGAAGTGGCAGTATTGGAGGTACTCTTTGGGAGGGATGGATGACACAATAATGACCCCGACAAGATCAGGTGTACAGGACAAATGCTGTGGAGTCTAGCAAATCTTGGGCCATCTCAATACACCACTTTCATTGCAACAATCAATGCTGACGCTCACCGAGAGACAGTGGGCTCTGTTGCCAACAAACTTAGGAATTATGAGAGTATGATTAATGGCCCAATGCAGGCTCATATCTCAGCTGTGATTAAGGAGTTTAAAGAGGAGATGAGGGAGGAGATGAGGAAGGTTAATGCAGCACCCGTGAGAGTCACAGGCCCCAGAATCAGCGCCCAACAATCCCCAGCTAGAGAGAGAGGGTACACCCCAAGGGCTAATCTGTGGTTCTTCCTGCGTGACCATGGGGAAGACATGGGGAGGTGGGATGGGAAACCCACTTCTGTCCTGGCAGCACGGGTCCGTCAACTCAAGGAGGGAAACTCTAACCGGGGGAGTTCCACCAAAGTGAAGGTAGCCTCAACCTCCCGTGACCAAGCTTGTGGGTACGATCTGTCAGACCCCCTTGAAGGGACCTCTAGTATGTATGCCCAGGAAAGGAATAATAACCAGTGTTAGAGGGGCCCTGTCTCTAGCCAGGGAGAGGCACGGGAAAACCGGATCTTCTGGACAGTGTGGATCCGATGGCCTGGCACATCAGAGCCACAAAGATATGATGCTTTAGTTGATACTGGTGCACAGTGTACTCTGATACCATCGGGACATGTGGGGGCAGAGCCTGTTTCCATTGCTGGTGTGACAGGGGGATCACAACAATTGACTCTGGTGGAAGCCGAGGTGAGCCTGACTGGGAAGGAGCGGAAGAAACATCCTATAGTGACTGGCCCAGATGCTCCGTGTATCCTGGGCATAGACTTCCTCCGGAACGGCTATTACAAAGACCCAAAGGGACTCAGGTGGGCTTTTGGAATAGCCGCTGTAGAGGCAGAAGACATTAAGCAATTGAACACCTTGCCTGGACTGTCAGAAAACCCCTCTGCAGTAGGACTCCTAAGGGTGGAAGAACAACGCGTGCCAATTGCGACCTCGACAGTGCACCGCCGGCAGTATTGGATGGATCGAGATGCCGTGATCCCCATCCACAAAATGATTCGGGAGCTGGAGAGCCAAGGGGTGGTCAGCAAAACCCAGTCACCCTTCAACAGCCCCATCTGGCCTGTGCGCAAATCTGACAAAGAATGGAGATTGACTGTGGACTATCGTGGCTTAAATGAAGTGACTCCACCGCTGAGCGCTGCTGTACCGGATATGCTGGAACTCCAGTACGAGCTGGAGTCAAAGGCAGCAAAGTGATATGCCACCATTGATATTGCTAATGTGTTTTTCTCCACTCCTCTGGCAGCAGAATGCAGGCCTCAGTTTGCTTTCACCTGGAGGGGCGTGCAGTACACCTGGAACCGACTGCCCCAGGGGTGGAAACACAGCCCCACCATCTGCCATGGACTGATCCAGGCTGCACTAGAAAAGGGTGAGGCTCCAGAACACCTGCAATACATTGATGACATCATTGTGTGGGGGAGCACAGCGGCAGAAGTGTTTGAGAAAGGTGAGAGGATCATCCAGATACTACTAGAAGCTGGCTTCGCCATCAAGAAGAGCAACGTCAAGGGACCTGCCCGAGAGATCCAGTTCCTGGGAGTGAAATGGCAAGATAGACGGTGCCAGATTCCCACTGAGGTCATCAACAAGATCACAGCTATGTCCCCACCAACCAGCAAAAAGGAAACACAAGCTTTCCTCAGTGCCATATGTTTCTGGAGAATGCACATTCCCGAGTATAGCCAGACCGTGAGCCCTCTTTATCTGGTTACCCGAAAGAAGAATGATTTCCACTGGGGCCCTGAGCAGCAACAAGCCTTCACCCAGATCAAGCAGGAGATCGCTCATGCTGTAGCCCTTGGCCCAGTCAGGACGGGACCAGAGGTCAAGAATGTGCTCTACTCTGCAGCCGGGAACCATGGCTTGTCCTGGAGCCTTTGGCAGAAAGTGCCTGGGGAGACTCGAGGCCGACCACTGGGATTCTGGAGCCGAAGTTACAGAGGGTCTGAAGCCAACTACACTCCCACAGAGAAGGAAATCTTGGCTGCCTTTGAAGGAGTTCAAGCAGCCTCGGAAGTAATTGGCACAGAAGCACAACTCCTCCTGGCACACCGACTACCGGTGCTGGGGTGGATGTTTAAAGGAAAGGTTCCCTCTACGCACCATGCCACTGACGCCACATGGAGCAAATGGATTGCCCTCATCACTCAGCGCGCCCGTATTGGAAACCTGAATCGCCCTGGGATTTTGGAGATAATTACGAACTGGCCAGAAGGTGAAAACTTTGGTCTCACTGATGATGAGGAGCAGGTACAAGTGACAAGGGCTGAAGAGGCTCCACCATACAACCAACTACCAGCAGAGGAGACCTGCTACGCTCTTTTCACTGACGGTTCCTGTCGCATTGTAGGGATGAACCGGAAGTGGAAAGCAGTCGTATGGAGCCCCACATGCCAAGTTGCACAAACTACTGAAGGAGAAGGTGGTTCAAGCCAACTCGCTGAACTCAAGGCCGTTCAGCTGGCTCTGGACATTGCTGAAAGGGAGAAGTGGCCAAAGCTCTACCTTTATACTGATTCGTGGATGGTAGGCAATGCTCTGTGGGGCTGGCTGGGAATGTGGAGGAAGGCCAACTGGCAACATGTAGGAAAGCCAATCTGGGCTGCTGATATATGGAAAGACATTGCCTCTCGAGTGGAAAAGCTGACGGTGAAAGTCCGTCATGTAGATGCCCATGTCCCCAAAAGTCGGGCTAATGAGGAGCACCGAAACAATGAGCAGGTAGATCAGGCAGCAAAAATAGAGATGTCAAAGATAGACTTAGATTGGCACCATAAGCGGGAGTTGTTCCTGGCTCAATGGGCTCATGATGCCTCAGGTCATCAGGGCAGAGATGCCACCTACAAGTGGGCACGAGACCGAGGGGTGGATCTAACCATGGACAGTGTTTCCCAGGTTATCCATGACTGTGAGACGTGTGTTGCCATCAAACAGGCCAAGAGAGTGAAGCCCCTATGGTATGGTGGGCAGTGGTCCAAGTACAAGTATGGGGAGGCCTGGCAGATTGACTACATCACACTGCCCCAGACACGCCAAGGCAAGCGCTACGTGATGACCGTGGTGGAAGCCACCACTGGATGGCTGGAGACTTTCCCTGTACCTCATGCCACTGCCCGGAACACCATCTTAGGCTTGGAAAAGCAAGTCCTGTGGAGACACGGCACACCTGAGAGAATTGAGTCTGACAATGGCACCCATTTCAAGAACAGCCTTATCAACACCTGGGCCTGAGAACATGGTATCGAATGGATATATCATATTCCCTATCATGCTCCAGCTGCCGGCAAAGTTGAACGGTGCAACGGACTCCTTAAGACGACCCTAAAGGAACTTGGTGGGGGAACATTTAGAAACTGGGAAATTAACCTGGCAAAAGCAACCTGGATGGTCAACACCCGAGGGTCTGTCAATCGAGCTGGCCCTGCCCAGTCAGAACCCTTACACACAGTAGATGGAGATAAGGTCCCTGTAGTACATATGAAAGGTATTTTAGGGAAAACTGTTTGGATTAATCCCACCTCAGGCAAAGACCAACCCATTTGTGGGATTGTCTTTGCTCAAGGACCTGGTTACACTTGGTGGGTAATGCAGAAGGATGGGGAGACCTGCTGTGTACCACAGGGAAACTTGGTCTTAAGTGAGAACTGGGTGTAAGATTTCATTGTGTGCGGATGGAAATAGAATAAGGGGTGGATAATGTCCTGGTTTGTAAGATAAGCTTGTATTCTATTTGCCATCTGTTGGAGGTTGGGCAGGTTTGTTATCTCTTCCAAGAACAATGGTTTGCTCCAAAGAGGTAATGGTTTGTTAATGGGCCATTGAGTGACTCACTGCAGGGCTGGGAACATAAAACCATCCCATTGTGAGATGCCCCACCCAGAGGGGCAAGACAAGCACTCTTTTATATTGTATAAAGTGGTACCTTTTGGGGGACAGAGCAGCCCTCTCTTTGCGGGATTCCCAGAGAAGCAGCTCTCCCTCTCCTTACGGGACTCCCAGAGAAGCAGCTCCTTCGGTGGGATTCCCAGAGAAGCGGCTGGAGCGCGGTGAGGCGGCGGCGGCGGAGCTCGGAGGCGGCCCCGGCGCAGAGGAAGACCGGCCCAACTGCCACCAGATCTTCAGAGAAAACTATACCCTTCTAAAGATCACCACTGCAGCTGCAATTCATCAGCCACTGCAAGAGGAGCAGCTATCATTTCGACCGGACTGCTACCAACACCTCGAATCCTCAGGTTGTGGACTTTGTCACTAGTTTTGTGTGTACCAATTGCATTTGCCTTTTTCTAAATTGTTATCTAGTTTTCTCCTAGTAAAGAATTGTTACTCCCATCCCAATATCTTTGCCGGAGAGCCTTTTAATTTAGAAATCCTAGTAATTAGGAAGGAGGGGGTTTACCTTCTCCATTGCACAGACTCCTGTCTTGTCAAACCAAGACAATTGGGAACTGTGGCACCTGGATCTGGAAGACTGCAGGGGCTGGTGTTTAAGGCTTGCAGCCTCCAAAGGCTCCGGGCTTTGCTCCCCAGCCTGCTTTGCACTGCCCTGGGCCCGGATTGCTCCAGAGACAAAAGCCAAGCCAGGGCATCCTCAGCCTGCCCTCACTGCTGCTGCTGCCAGCGGCCACTGGCCCCTGTCCCCTACTCGGGGGCCAGCTGCAGGGGCAGGGCAGGCTGTGCTGGGCAGGGCCGGAGGGCTTTGAGCCCTGTGGCTGCTGCTGCTGGGGGCCAGGAGCCCAACAGGGCCCCGAGCTCAGCCCCTGCCCGGCCAGCTGCCCTCGGAGCCCCACACTGCCTAGGCATCCCCAGCACAGGGGGCTGTGGCTAATCCCACGCAATCCTGGCGAGAAATTCCCCACAGGAACTAAACCAAGGGTTCCAGGGCAAAGTCAGCACCTGCTGACATTTAAAGCCCCTTTACAGAGGTGGCTGCAGGGCTGGGGTGATCTCCAGGACATCTGGCAGTGCCTGGTGTGCAGCTGAGGCTGTGGGGCTGCTCTCAGCGGGACACAGCACCGGGCTCAGGCCAGCCCTCAGCCCCCACAGCTGATGCCAAGGGAGAGGCTCAGAAAGCAACTTCACACCTCTTGCTGCAGATATTTCAAAGCACTAAATGCCATTCAGAGAAGCCACCGTGCCAATTTCCTTTCGGCGTCCAGGCATGAGAAGCCATGAAGGTGCCACTGAATGTGCACTCAGGGCACTTCCACTGCCATCCCAAAGGGATCACCAAGGACAGGGCTCTGCTGTCAGCGCTACTGAGCTCCTAACCCAGCAACCCAGTCTAAGCAAGAGGCAGTAATTGACTGCACCATGGACACTGGCCACTCATAAAAGGCATCAATCGCACAGCCCACCCATCCCAAATTCTGCCATATCTATCTTTTCCCTCTTTTCTCTTCCCTGCTTTCACTTTCCCCATTTTCTCTGTCTGGGAGCTTGGCTTTTCTCTCTCCTGTCTGCAAGTTCAGCCGCACGTGTAACCGTGCAGGAACAGCCTGAAATACCGGGAAGTGGTAGAGCATACTTTGTCAGGAACAAAGTGCAGTGACAGGACAAGGGGGAATGGGATCAAACTGCAAGAGTTGGAAGAGATTTGATGATGGGAAGAAGTTCTTTACTACGAGGGTGCCTGTCCCTGTCACAGGGACCAGTGCAGAGAGGCTGTGCATGCCCCATCCCCAGGAACATCCAAGGCCAAGCTGGACAGGCTCCAGAGCAACCTGGTGTGGTGGCAGGTTGCTCAGGTTGAAACCAGATAATCCTTAGGGGCCCTTGCAAGCCAAACCATTCAAGGATTTGATCATTCCATGGTCCCCATCTCCCCATGTGGAATGGCCCTGAAACTTCTGTGACATCACAGCTCCCAGAGTGTTCCAGGTGGAAGGTCCAGGACCTGGAACGCAGCACAGCAGACACTTCACCTGCTGCCAACGGTCAGAGCCCACTTGCCCTTTGCTCTGCCCGTCGGTGCTGAGCTCTGGCTGCTGCCTGGGCTTTTCCTGCCCCCTACTCTAAAGCCAATCCCAGCAGGATGTGCACTGCTGCCCCAGTGCAGGTACACTGCCAGGACAGGGATGGGCACCCTGCTTGGGCAGGCTGCAGCCATGTGGGAATGACTGGTGTGGGACAGGAAGCCCACCAAGAGATTGTGCTGCCTCTTGCAGACTGCCATTGACACCGTGGAGGACATGGAAGTGGACACAGTGCTGGACAGGGAGGAAATGATGGAGGTGGACACAGAAGAGACGGCTGAGGACATGGACGTTGATGAGGAGGACAACATCGAGGAGATGGAAGTCGATGAAAAGGATGAGGAGGAGCCCATGGTCCTTGGCTGAAGATGGAGCCCCAGGAGCAGGACAAACAAATGCCTCCCATGCCCTGCCCACAGGCAGAGTGTGTCCCCTTCGCCAGGCTGGGGCTGGGCTGGATGGCCCCGCTCGGGGACACGGTGCCCACAGGGGGCCCTGGATTGTGGTGGCACAAGCAGCACCCCTGGCCTGCCCTGCGCTTGCCTGGGGCCGTGCCAGCCCTGCCAGCCCTGCCAGCCCCTGGGCCCAGCTCCCAGCCCAGCTGGGCCCAGTGCTGGCACCAGAGTCCAGCACTGCTGCTGCTCCATTTCCTCCACGATTGGTGGAGATGATGGCCACAGTTGTGACCCCTTTGTAAATACGTTATGAAGAGCAGAGTTTTTCTGTAAATATGTTTAGAAGTTTGTTAGGCTATAGGATCCCATGTAAATATGTTTTGAAGATTGTTGCTGTTATAAGGATTGTTACAATAAAACATGTTTGTAAATCCAAGGTTTTGCCGATCTTTGGAGAAGAGATCCTGTTAATTTTCAAAAGCTCACTTCTCTTTGCAATTCCTTTGGGCACAGGCAGCGTTTGCACAGTTGTGGTTTCCAGTTGTTCTGGGTTCCCGGGGCTGGAGGTGCCTGGGGGGGCTGGCACGGCCACCCCGGGGCTGGGGTCCCTGTGCACAGGGGCTCCCACTGACACCACTCCTGGCACTGGGCACTGCTGGGCTTCCTGGGCAGGGACAGGGCAGGGCCCCCAGGAGCAGAGCTGTCCCCAGCAGAGAGGGGGCTCTGACAGCACTGGCCCCTGCAGCAATGCCCCCAGGCAGGCAGGAACCCTTCAGCCACCCTCGCTGCTGCAGCCACGGGGACTCCTGGCCCGAGAGACGGCATCGGGCCACAGGGATGCAAAATCCACCTTTGTGCTCTGAAGGCCATGGCAGCCTTGGGAACTGTGGCACCTGGATCTGGGGGGCTGCAGGGGCTGGTGTTTAAGGCTTGCAGCCTCCAAAGGCTCCGGGCTTTGCTCCCCAGCCTGCTTTGCATTGCCCTGGGCCCGGATTGCTCCAGAGACAAAAGCCAAGCCAGGGCATCCTCAGCCTGCCCCCACTGCTGCTGCTGCCAGCGGCCACTGGCCCCTGTCCCCTACTCGGGGGCCAGCTGCAGGGGCAGGGCAGGCTGTGCTGGGCAGGGCCGGGGGGCTTTGGGCCCTGGGGCTGCTGCTGTGGGGGGCCAGGAGCCCAACAGGGCCCCGAGCTCAGCCCCTGCCCGGCCAGCTGCCCTCAGAGCCCCACACTGCCCAGGCATCCCCAGCACAGGGGGCTGTGGCTAAACCCACGCAATCCTGGCGAGAAATTCCCCACAGGAATTAAACCAAGGGTTCCAGGGCAAAGTCAGCACCCGCTGACATTTAAAGCCCCTTTACAGAGGTGGCTGCAGGGCAGGGGTGATCTCCAGGACCTCTGGCAGTGCCCGGTGTGCAGCTGAGGCTGTGGGGCTGCTCCCAGCGGGACACAGCACCGGGCTCAGGCCAGCCCTCAGCCCTCACAGCTGATGCCAAGGGAGAGGCTCAGAAAGCAACTTCACACCTCTTGCTGCAGATATTTCAAAGCACTAAATGCCATTCAGAGAAGCCACCGTGCCAATTTCCTTTCGGCGTCCAGGCATGAGAAGCCATGAAGGTGCCACTGAATGTGCACTCAGGGCACTCCCACTGCCATCCCAAAGGGATCACAAAGGACAGGGCTCTGCTGTCAGCGCTGCTGAGCTCCTAACCCAGCAACCCAGTCTAAGCAAGAGGCAGTAATTGACTGCACCAGTGAACACTGGCCACTCATAAAAGGCATCAATCGCACAGCCCACCCATCCCAAATTCTGCCATATCTATCTTTTCCCTCTTTTCTCTTCCCTGCTTTCACTTTCCCCATTTTCTCTGTCTGGGAGCTTGGCTTTTCTCTCTCCTGTCTGCAAGTTCAGCTGCACGTGTAACTCTGCAGGAACAGCCTGAAATACCGGGAAGTGGTAGAGCATACTTTGTCAGGAACAAAGTGCAGTGACAGGACAAGGGGGAATGGGATCAAACTGCAAGAGTTGGAAGAGATTTGATGATGGGAAGAAGTTCTTTACTGTGAGGGTGCCTGTCCCTGTCACAGGGACCAGTGCAGAGAGGCTGTGCATGCCCCATCCCCAGGAACATCCAAGGCCAGGCTGGACAGGCTCCAGAGCAACCTGGTGTGGTGGCAGGTTGCTCAGGTTGAAACCAGATAATCCTTAGGGGCCCTTGCAAGCCAAACCATTCAAGGATTTGATCATTCCATGGTCCCCATCTCCCCATGTGGAATGGCCCTGAAACTTCTGTGACATCACAGCTCCCAGAGTGTTCCAGGTGGAAGGTCCAGGACCTGGAACGCAGCACAGCAGACACTTCACCTGCTGCCAACGGTCAGAGCCCACTTGCCCTTTGCTCTGCCCGTCGGTGCTGAGCTCTGGCTGCTGCCTGGGCTTTTCCTGCCCCCTACTCTAAAGCCAATCCCAGCAGGATGTGCACTGCTGCCCCAGTGCAGGTACACTGCCAGGACAGGGACGGGCAGCCTGCTTGGGCAGGCTGCAGCCATGTGGGAATGACTGGTGTGGGACAGGAAGCCCACCAAGAGATTGTGCTGCCTCTTGCAGACTGCCATCGACACCGTGGAGGAGATGGAAGTGGACACAGTGCTGGACAGGGAGGAAATGATGGAGGTGGACACAGAAGAGACGGCTGAGGACATGGACGTTGATGAGGAGGACAACATCGAGGAGATGGAAGTCGATGAAAAGGATGAGGAGGAGCCCATGGTCCTTGGCTGAAGATGGAGCCCCAGGAGCAGGACAAACAAATGCCTCCCATGCCCTGCCCACAGGCAGAGTGTGTCCCCTTCGCCAGGCTGGGGCTGGGCTGGATGGTCCCGCTCGGGGACACGGTGCCCACAGGGGGCCCTGGATTGTGGTGGCACAAGCAGCACCCCTGGCCTGCCCTGCGCTTGCCTGGGGCAGTGCCAGCCCTGCCAGCCCTGCCAGCCCCTGGGCCCAGCTCCCAGCTTAGCTGGGCCCAGTGCTGGCACCAGAGTCCAGCACTGCTGCTGCTCCATTTCCTCCACGATTGGTGGAGATGATGGCCACAGTTGTGACCCCTTTGTAAATACGTTATGAAGAGCAGAGTTTTTCTGTAAATATGTTTAGAAGTTTGTTAGGCTATAGGATCCCATGTAAATATGTTTTGAAGATTGTTGCTGTTATAAGGATTGTTACAATAAAACATGTTTGTAAATCCAAGGTTTTGCCGATCTTTGGAGAAGAGATCCTGTTAATTTTCAAAAGCTCACTTCTCTTTGCAATTCCTTTGGGCACAGGCAGCGTTTGCACAGTTGTGGTTTCCAGTTGTTCTGGGTTCCCGGGGCTGGAGGTGCCTGGGGGGGCTGGCACGGCCACCCCGGGGCTGGGGTCCCTGTGCACAGGGGCTCCCACTGACACCACTCCTGGCACTGGGCACTGCTGGGCTTCCTGGGCAGGGACAGGGCAGGGCCCCCAGGAGCAGAGCTGTCCCCAGCAGAGAGGGGGCTCTGACAGCACTGGCCCCTGCAGCAATGCCCCCAGGCAGGCAGGAACCCTTCAGCCACCCTCGCTGCTGCAGCCACGGGGACTCCTGGCCCGAGAGCCGGCATCGGGCCACAGGGATGCAAAATCTACCTTCGTGCTCTGTAGGCCATGGCCGCCTTGGGAACTGTGGCACCTGGATCTGGGGGGCTGCAGGGGCTGGTGTTTAAGGCTTGCAGCCTCCAAAGGCTCTGGGCTTTGCTCCCCAGCCTGCTTTGCACTGCCCTGGGCCCGGATTGCTCCAGAGACAAAAGCCAAGCCAGGGCATCCTCAGCCAGCCCCCACTGCTGCTGCTGCCAGCGGCCACTGGCCCCTGTCCCCTACTCGGGGGCCAGCTGCAGGGGCAGGGCAGGCTGTGCTGGGCAGGGCCGGGGGGCTTTGGGCCCTGGGGCTGCTGCTGCTGGGGGCCAGGAGCCCAACAGGGCCCCGAGCTCAGCCCCTGCCCGGCCAGCTGCCCTCAGAGCCCCACACTGCCCAGGCATCCCCAGCACAGGGGGCTGTGGCTAATCCCACGCAATCCTGGCGAGAAATTCGCCACAGGAACTCAACCAAGGGTTCCAGGGGAAAGTCAGCACCCGCTGACATTTAAAGCCTCTTTACAGAGGTGGCTGCAGGGCAGGGGTGATCTCCAGGACCTCTGGCAGTGCCCGGTGCGCAGCTGAGGCTGTGGGGCTGCTCTCAGCGGGACACAGCACCGGGCTCAGGCCAGCCCTCAGCCCTCACAGCTGATGCCAAGGGAGAGGCTCAGAAAGCAACTACACACCTCCTGCTGCAGATATTTCAAAGCACTAAAAGCCATTCAGAGAAGCCACCGTGCCAATTTCCTTTCGGCGTCCAGGCATGAGAAGCCATGAAGGTGCCATTGAATGTGCACTCAGGGCACTTCCACTGCCATCCCAAAGGGATCACAAAGGACAGGGCTCTGCTGTCAGCGCTGCTGAGCTCCTAACCAAGCAACCCAGTCTCAGCAAGAGGCAGTAATTGACTGCACCATGGACATTGGCCACTCATAAAAGGCATCAATCGCACAGCCCACCCATCCCAAATTCTGCCATATCTATCTTTTCCCTCTTTTCTCTTCCCTGCTTTCACTTTCCCCATTTTCTCTGTCTGGGAGCTTGGCTTTTCTCTCTCCTGTCTGCAAGTTCAGCCGCACGTGTAACCGTGCAGGAACAGCCTGAAATACCGGGAAGTGGTAGAGCATACTTTGTCAGGAACAAAGTGCAGTGACAGGATAAGGGGGAATGGGATCAAACTGCAAGAGTTGGAAGAGATTTGATGATGGGAAGAAGTTCTTTACTACGAGGGTGCCTGTCCCTGACACAGGGACCAGTGCAGAGAGGCTGTGCATGCCCCATCCCCAGGAACATCCAAGGCCAAGCTGGACAGGCTCCAGAGCAACCTGGTGTGGTGGCAGGTTGCTCAGGTTGAAACCAGATAATCCTTAGGGGCCCTTGCAAGCCAAACCATTCAAGGATTTGATCATTCCATGGTCCCCATCTCCCCATGTGGAATGGCCCTGAAACTTCTGTGACATCACAGCTCCCAGAGTGTTCCAGGTGGAAGGTCCAGGACCTGGAACGCAGCACAGCAGACACATCACCTGCTGCCAACGGTCAGAGCCCACTTGCCCTTTGCTCTGCCCGTCGGTGCTGAGCTCTGGCTGCTGCCTGGGCTTTTCCTGCCCCCTACTCTAAAGCCAATCCCAGCAGGATGTGCACTGCTGCCCCAGTGCAGGTACACTGCCAGGACAGGGACGGGCACCCTGCTTGGGCAGGCTGCAGCCATGTGGGAATGACTGGTGTGGGACAGGAAGCCCACCAAGAGATTGTGCTGCCTCTTGCAGACTGCCATCGACACCGTGGAGGAGATGGAAGTGGACACAGTGCTGGACAGGGAGGAAATGATGGAGGTGGACACAGAAGAGACGGCTGAGGACATGGACGTTGATGAGGAGGACAACATCGAGGAGATGGAAGTCGATGAAAAGGATGAGGAGGAGCCCATGGTCCTTGGCTGAAGATGGAGCCCCAGGAGCGGGACAAACAAATGCCTCCCATGCCCTGCCCACAGGCAGAGTGTGTCCCTTTCGCCAGGCTGGGGCTGGGCTGGATGGCCCCGCTCGGGGACACGGTGCCCACAGGGGGCCCTGGATTGTGGTGGCACAAGCAGCACCTCTGGCCTGCCCTGCGCTTGCCTGGGGCAGTGCCAGCCCTGCCAGCCCTGCCAGCCCCTGGGCCCAGCTCCCAGCCTAGCTGGGCCCAGTGCTGGCACCAGAGTCCAGCACTGCTGCTGCTCCATTTCCTCCACGATTGGTGGAGATGATGGCCACAGTTGTGACCCCTTTGTAAATACGTTATGAAGAGCAGAGTTTTTCTGTAAATATGTTTAGAAGTTTGTTAGGCTATAGGATCCCATGTAAATATGTTTTGAAGATTGTTGCTGTTATAAGGATTGTTACAATAAAACATGTTTGTAAATCCAAGGTTTTGCCGATCTTTGGAGAAGAGATCCTGTTAATTTTCAAAAGCTCACTTCTCTTTGCAATTCCTTTGGGCACAGGCAGCGTTTGCACAGTTGTGGTTTCCAGTTGTTCTGGGTTCCCGGGGCTGGAGGTGCCTTGGGGGGCTGGCACGGCCACCCCGGGGCTGGGGTCCCTGTGCACAGGGGCTCCCACTGACACCACTCCTGGCACTGGGCACTGCTGGGCTTCCTGGGCAGGGACAGGGCAGGGCCCCCAGGAGCAGAGCTGTCCCCAGCAGAGAGGGGGCTCTGACAGCACTGGCCCCTGCAGCAATGCCCCCAGGCAGGCAGGAACCCTTCAGCCACCCTCGCTGCTGCAGCCACGGGGACTCCTGGCCCGAGAGACGGCATCGGGCCACAGGGATGCAAAATCCACATTTGTGCTCTGAAGGCCATGGCAGCCTTGGGAACTGTGGCACCTGGATCTGGGGGGCTGCAGGGGCTGGTGTTTAAGGCTTGCAGCCTCCAAAGGCTCCGGGCTTTGCTCCCCAGCCTGCTTTGCATTGCCCTGGGCCCGGATTGCTCAAGAGACAAAAGCCAAGCCAGGGCATCCTCAGCCTGCCCCCACTGCTGCTGCTGCCAGCGGCCACTGGCCCCTGTCCCCTACTCGGGGGCCAGCTGCAGGGGCAGGGCAGGCTGTGATGGGCAGGGCCGGGGGGCTTTGGGCCCTGGGGCTGCTGCTGTGGGGGGCCAGGAGCCCAACAGGGCCCCGAGCTCAGCCCCTGCCCGGCCAGCTGCCCTCAGAGCCCCACACTGCCCAGGCATCCCCAGCACAGGGGGCTGTGGCTAATCCCACGCAATCCTGGCGAGAAATTCCCCACAGGAATTAAACCAAGGGTTCCAGGGCAAAGTCAGCACCCGCTGATATTTAAAGCCCCTTTACAGAGGTGGCTGCAGGGCAGGGGTGATCTCCAGGACCTCTGGCAGTGCCCGGTGTGCAGCTGAGGCTGTGGGGCTGCTCCCAGCGGGACACAGCACCGGGCTCAGGCCAGCCCTCAGCCCTCACAGCTGATGCCAAGGGAGAGGCTCAGAAAGCAACTTCACACCTCTTGCTGCAGATATTTCAAAGCACTAAATGCCATTCAGAGAAGCCACCGTGCCAATTTCCTTTCGGCGTCCAGGCATGAGAAGCCATGAAGGTGCCACTGAATGTGCACTCAGGGCACTCCCACTGCCATCCCAAAGGGATCACAAAGGACAGGGCTCTGCTGTCAGCGCTGCTGAGCTCCTAACCCAGCAACCCAGTCTAAGCAAGAGGCAGTAATTGACTGCACCAGTGAACACTGGCCACTCATAAAAGGCATCAATCGCACAGCCCACCCATCCCAAATTCTGCCATATCTATCTTTTCCCTCTTTTCTCTTCCCTGCTTTCACTTTCCCCATTTTCTCTGTCTGGGAGCTTGGCTTTTCTCTCTCCTGTCTGCAAGTTCAGCTGCACGTGTAACTCTGCAGGAACAGCCTGAAATACCGGGAAGTGGTAGAGCATACTTTGTCAGGAACAAAGTGCAGTGACAGGACAAGGGGGAATGGGATCAAACTGCAAGAGTTGGAAGAGATTTGATGATGGGAAGAAGTTCTTTACTGTGAGGGTGCCTGTCCCTGTCACAGGGACCAGTGCAGAGAGGCTGTGCATGCCCCATCCCCAGGAACATCCAAGGCCAGGCTGGACAGGCTCCAGAGCAACCTGGTGTGGTGGCAGGTTGCTCAGGTTGAAACCAGATAATCCTTAGGGGCCCTTGCAAGCCAAACCATTCAAGGATTTGATCATTCCATGGTCCCCATCTCCCCATGTGGAATGGCCCTGAAACTTCTGTGACATCACAGCTCCCAGAGTGTTCCAGGTGGAAGGTCCAGGACCTGGAACGCAGCACAGCAGACACTTCACCTGCTGCCAACGGTCAGAGCCCACTTGCCCTTTGCTCTGCCCGTCGGTGCTGAGCTCTGGCTGCTGCCTGGGCTTTTCCTGCCCCCTACTCTAAAGCCAATCCCAGCAGGATGTGCACTGCTGCCCCAGTGCAGGTACACTGCCAGGACAGGGACGGGCACCCTGCTTGGGCAGGCTGCAGCCATGTGGGAATGACTGGTGTGGGACAGGAAGCCCACCAAGAGATTGTGCTGCCTCTTGCAGACTGCCATCGACACCGTGGAGGAGATGGAAGTGGACACAGTGCTGGACAGGGAGGAAATGATGGAGGTGGACACAGAGGAGACGGCTGAGGACATGGACGTTGATGAGGAGGACAACATCGAGGAGATGGAAGTCGATGAAAAGGATGAGGAGGAGCCCATGGTCCTTGGCTGAAGATGGATCCCCAGGAGCAGGACAAACAAATGCCTCCCATGCCCTGCCCACAGGCAGAGTGTGTCCCCTTCGCCAGGCTGGGGCTGGGCTGGATGGCCCCGCTCGGGGACACGGTGCCCACAGGGGGCCCTGGATTGTGGTAGCACAAGCAGCACCCCTGGCCTGCCCTGCGCTTGCCTGGGGCAGTGCCAGCCCTGCCAGCCCTGCCAGCCCCTGGGCCCAGCTCCCAGCCTAGCTGGGCCCAGTGCTGGCACCAGAGTCCAGCACTGCTGCTGCTCCATTTCCTCCACGATTGGTGGAGATGATGGCCACAGTTGTGACCCCTTTGTAAATACGTTATGAAGAGCAGAGTTTTTCTGTAAATATGTTTAGAAGTTTGTTAGGCTATAGGATCCCATGTAAATATGTTTTGAAGATTGTTGCTGTTATAAGGATTGTTACAATAAAACATGTTTGTAAATCCAAGGTTTTGCCGATCTTTGGAGAAGAGATCCTGTTAATTTTCAAAAGCTCACTTCTCTTTGCAATTCCTTTGGGCACAGGCAGCATTTGCACAGTTGTGGTTTCCAGTTGTTCTGGGTTCCCGGGGCTGGAGGTGCCTGGGGGGGCTGGCACGGCCACCCCGGGGCTGGGGTCCCTGTGCACAGGGGCTCCCACTGACACCACTCCTGGCACTGGGCACTGCTGGGCTTCCTGGGCAGGGACAGGGCAGGGCCCCCAGGAGCAGAGCTGTCCCCAGCAGAGAGGGGGCTCTGACAGCAGTGGCCCCTGCAGCAATGCCCCCAGGCAGGCAGGAACCCTTCAGCCACCCTCGCTGCTGCAGCCACGGGGACTCCTGGCCCGAGAGCCGGCATCGGGCCACAGGGATGCAAAATCCACATTTGTGCTCTGAAGGCCATGGCAGCCTTGGGAACTGTGGCACCTGGATCTGGGGGGCTGCAGGGGCTGGTGTTTAAGGCTTGCAGCCTCCAAAGGCTCCGGGCTTTGCTCCCCAGCCTGCTTTGCATTGCCCTGGGCCCGGATTGCTCAAGAGACAAAAGCCAAGCCAGGGCATCCTCAGCCTGCCCCCACTGCTGCTGCTGCCAGCGGCCACTGGCCCCTGTCCCCTACTCGGGGGCCAGCTGCAGGGGCAGGGCAGGCTGTGATGGGCAGGGCCGGGGGGCTTTGGGCCCTGGGGCTGCTGCTGTGGGGGGCCAGGAGCCCAACAGGGCCCCGAGCTCAGCCCCTGCCCGGCCAGCTGCCCTCAGAGCCCCACACTGCCCAGGCATCCCCAGCACAGGGGGCTGTGGCTAATCCCACGCAATCCTGGCGAGAAATTCCCCACAGGAATTAAACCAAGGGTTCCAGGGCAAAGTCAGCACCCGCTGATATTTAAAGCCCCTTTACAGAGGTGGCTGCAGGGCAGGGGTGATCTCCAGGACCTCTGGCAGTGCCCGGTGTGCAGCTGAGGCTGTGGGGCTGCTCCCAGCGGGACACAGCACCGGGCTCAGGCCAGCCCTCAGCCCTCACAGCTGATGCCAAGGGAGAGGCTCAGAAAGCAACTTCACACCTCTTGCTGCAGATATTTCAAAGCACTAAATGCCATTCAGAGAAGCCACCGTGCCAATTTCCTTTCGGCGTCCAGGCATGAGAAGCCATGAAGGTGCCACTGAATGTGCACTCAGGGCACTCCCACTGCCATCCCAAAGGGATCACAAAGGACAGGGCTCTGCTGTCAGCGCTGCTGAGCTCCTAACCCAGCAACCCAGTCTAAGCAAGAGGCAGTAATTGACTGCACCAGTGAACACTGGCCACTCATAAAAGGCATCAATCCCACAGCCCACCCATCCCAAATTCTGCCATATCTATCTTTTCCCTCTTTTCTCTTCCCTGCTTTCACTTTCCCCATTTTCTCTGTCTGGGAGCTTGGCTTTTCTCTCTCCTGTCTGCAAGTTCAGCTGCACGTGTAACTCTGCAGGAACAGCCTGAAATACCGGGAAGTGGTAGAGCATACTTTGTCAGGAACAAAGTGCAGTGACAGGACAAGGGGGAATGGGATCAAACTGCAAGAGTTGGAAGAGATTTGATGATGGGAAGAAGTTCTTTACTGTGAGGGTGCCTGTCCCTGTCACAGGGACCAGTGCAGAGAGGCTGTGCATGCCCCATCCCCAGGAACATCCAAGGCCAGGCTGGACAGGCTCCAGAGCAACCTGGTGTGGTGGCAGGTTGCTCAGGTTGAAACCAGATAATCCTTAGGGGCCCTTGCAAGCCAAACCATTCAAGGATTTGATCATTCCATGGTCCCCATCTCCCCATGTGGAATGGCCCTGAAACTTCTGTGACATCACAGCTCCCAGAGTGTTCCAGGTGGAAGGTCCAGGACCTGGAACGCAGCACAGCAGACACTTCACCTGCTGCCAACGGTCAGAGCCCACTTGCCCTTTGCTCTGCCCGTCGGTGCTGAGCTCTGGCTGCTGCCTGGGCTTTTCCTGCCCCCTACTCTAAAGCCAATCCCAGCAGGATGTGCACTGCTGCCCCAGTGCAGGTACACTGCCAGGACAGGGACGGGCACCCTGCTTGGGCAGGCTGCAGCCATGTGGGAATGACTGGTGTGGGACAGGAAGCCCACCAAGAGATTGTGCTGCCTCTTGCAGACTGCCATCGACACCGTGGAGGAGATGGAAGTGGACACAGTGCTGGACAGGGAGGAAATGATGGAGGTGGACACAGAAGAGACGGCTGAGGACATGGACGTTGATGAGGAGGACAACATCGAGGAGATGGAAGTCGATGAAAAGGATGAGGAGGAGCCCATGGTCCTTGGCTGAAGATGGAGCCCCAGGAGCAGGACAAACAAATGCCTCCCATGCCCTGCCCACAGGCAGAGTGTGTCCCCTTCGCCAGGCTGGGGCTGGGCTGGATGGCCCCGCTCGGGGACACGGTGCCCACAGGGGGCCCTGGATTGTGGTAGCACAAGCAGCACCCCTGGCCTGCCCTGCGCTTGCCTGGGGCAGTGCCAGCCCTGCCAGCCCTGCCAGCCCCTGGGCCCAGCTCCCAGCCTAGCTGGGCCCAGTGCTGGCACCAGAGTCCAGCACTGCTGCTGCTCCATTTCCTCCACGATTGGTGGAGATGATGGCCACAGTTGTGACCCCTTTGTAAATACGTTATGAAGAGCAGAGTTTTTCTGTAAATATGTTTAGAAGTTTGTTAGGCTATAGGATCCCATGTAAATATGTTTTGAAGATTGTTGCTGTTATAAGGATTGTTACAATAAAACATGTTTGTAAATCCAAGGTTTTGCCGATCTTTGGAGAAGAGATCCTGTTAATTTTAAAAAGCTCACTTCTCTTTGCAATTCCTTTGGGCACAGGCAGCGTTTGCACAGTTGTGGTTTCCAGTTGTTCTGGGTTCCCGGGGCTGGAGGTGCCTTGGGGGGCTGGCACGGCCACCCCGGGGCTGGGGTCCCTGTGCACAGGGGCTCCCACTGACACCACTCCTGGCACTGGGCACTGCTGGGCTTCCTGGGCAGGGACAGGGCAGGGCCCCCAGGAGCAGAGCTGTCCCCAGCAGAGAGGGGGCTCTGACAGCACTGGCCCCTGCAGCAATGCCCCCAGGCAGGCAGGAACCCTTCAGCCACCCTCGCTGCTGCAGCCACGGGGACTCCTGGCCCGAGAGACGGCATCGGGCCACAGGGATGCAAAATCCACCTTCCTGCTCTGAAGGGCATGGCAGCCTTGGCAGCTGTTGCACCTGGATCTGGGGGACTGCAGGGGCTGGTGTTTAAGGCTTGCAGCCTCCAAAGGCTCCGGGCTTTGCTCCCCATCCTGCTTTGCACTGCCCTGGGCCCGGATTGCTCCAGAGACAAAAGCCAAGCCAGGGCATCCTCAGCCTGCCCCCACTGCTGCTGCTGCCAGCGGCCACTGGCCCCTGTCCCCTACTCGGGGGCCAGCTGCAGGGGCAGGGCAGGCTGTGATGGGCAGGGCCGGGGGGCTTTGGGCCCTGGGGCTGCTGCTGTGGGGGGCCAGGAGCCCAACAGGGCCCCGAGCTCAGCCCCTGCCCGGCCAGCTGCCCTCAGAGCCCCACACTGCCCAGGCATCCCCAGCACAGGGGGCTGTGGCTAATCCCACGCAATCCTGGCGAGAAATTCCCCACAGGAATTAAACCAAGGGTTCCAGGGCAAAGTCAGCACCCGCTGATATTTAAAGCCCCTTTACAGAGGTGGCTGCAGGGCAGGGGTGATCTCCAGGACCTCTGGCAGTGCCCGGTGTGCAGCTGAGGCTGTGGGGCTGCTCCCAGCGGGACACAGCACCGGGCTCAGGCCAGCCCTCAGCCCTCACAGCTGATGCCAAGGGAGAGGCTCAGAAAGCAACTTCACACCTCTTGCTGCAGATATTTCAAAGCACTAAATGCCATTCAGAGAAGCCACCGTGCCAATTTCCTTTCGGCGTCCAGGCATGAGAAGCCATGAAGGTGCCACTGAATGTGCACTCAGGGCACTCCCACTGCCATCCCAAAGGGATCACAAAGGACAGGGCTCTGCTGTCAGCGCTGCTGAGCTCCTAACCCAGCAACCCAGTCTAAGCAAGAGGCAGTAATTGACTGCACCAGTGAACACTGGCCACTCATAAAAGGCATCAATCGCACAGCCCACCCATCCCAAATTCTGCCATATCTATCTTTTCCCTCTTTTCTCTTCCCTGCTTTCACTTTCCCCATTTTCTCTGTCTGGGAGCTTGGCTTTTCTCTCTCCTGTCTGCAAGTTCAGCTGCACGTGTAACTCTGCAGGAACAGCCTGAAATACCGGGAAGTGGTAGAGCATACTTTGTCAGGAACAAAGTGCAGTGACAGGACAAGGGGGAATGGGATCAAACTGCAAGAGTTGGAAGAGATGTGATGATGGGAAGAAGTTCTTTACTGTGAGGGTGCCTGTCCCTGTCACAGGGACCAGTGCAGAGAGGCTGTGCATGCCCCATCCCCAGGAACATCCAAGGCCAGGCTGGACAGGCTCCAGAGCAACCTGGTGTGGTGGCAGGTTGCTCAGGTTGAAACCAGATAATCCTTAGGGGCCCTTGCAAGCCAAACCATTCAAGGATTTGATCATTCCATGGTCCCCATCTCCCCATGTGGAATGGCCCTGAAACTTCTGTGACATCACAGCTCCCAGAGTGTTCCAGGTGGAAGGTCCAGGACCTGGAACGCAGCACAGCAGACACTTCACCTGCTGCCAACGGTCAGAGCCCACTTGCCCTTTGCTCTGCCCGTCGGTGCTGAGCTCTGGCTGCTGCCTGGGCTTTTCCTGCCCCCTACTCTAAAGCCAATCCCAGCAGGATGTGCACTGCTGCCCCAGTGCAGGTACACTGCCAGGACAGGGACGGGCACCCTGCTTGGGCAGGCTGCAGCCATGTGGGAATGACTGGTGTGGGACAGGAAGCCCACCAAGAGATTGTGCTGCCTCTTGCAGACTGCCATCGACACCGTGGAGGAGATGGAAGTGGACACAGTGCTGGACAGGGAGGAAATGATGGAGGTGGACACAGAAGAGACGGCTGAGGACATGGACGTTGATGAGGAGGACAACATCGAGGAGATGGAAGTCGATGAAAAGGATGAGGAGGAGCCCATGGTCCTTGGCTGAAGATGGAGCCCCAGGAGCAGGACAAACAAATGCCTCCCATGCCCTGCCCACAGGCAGAGTGTGTCCCCTTCGCCAGGCTGGGGCTGGGCTGGATGGCCCCGCTCGGGGACACGGTGCCCACAGGGGGCCCTGGATTGTGGTGGCACAAGCAGCACCCCTGGCCTGCCCTGCGCTTGCCTGGGGCAGTGCCAGCCCTGCCAGCCCTGCCAGCCCCTGGGCCCAGCTCCCAGCCTAGCTGGGCCCAGTGCTGGCACCAGAGTCCAGCACTGCTGCTGCTCCATTTCCTCCACGATTGGTGGAGATGATGGCCACAGTTGTGACCCCTTTGTAAATACGTTATGAAGAGCAGAGTTTTTCTGTAAATATGTTTAGAAGTTTGTTAGGCTATAGGATCCCATGTAAATATGTTTTGAAGATTGTTGCTGTTATAAGGATTGTTACAATAAAACATGTTTGTAAATCCAAGGTTTTGCCGATCTTTGGAGAAGAGATCCTGTTAATTTTAAAAAGCTCACTTCTCTTTGCAATTCCTTTGGGCACAGGCAGCGTTTGCACAGTTGTGGTTTCCAGTTGTTCTGGGTTCCCGGGGCTGGAGGTGCCTTGGGGGGCTGGCACGGCCACCCCGGGGCTGGGGTCCCTGTGCACAGGGGCTCCCACTGACACCACTCCTGGCACTGGGCACTGCTGGGCTTCCTGGGCAGGGACAGGGCAGGGCCCCCAGGAGCAGAGCTGTCCCCAGCAGAGAGGGGGCTCTGACAGCACTGGCCCCTGCAGCAATGCCCCCAGGCAGGCAGGAACCCTTCAGCCACCCTCGCTGCTGCAGCCACGGGGACTCCTGGCCCGAGAGACGGCATCGGGCCACAGGGATGCAAAATCCACCTTCCTGCTCTGAAGGGCATGGCAGCCTTGGCAGCTGTTGCACCTGGATCTGGGGGACTGCAGGGGCTGGTGTTTAAGGCTTGCAGCCTCCAAAGGCTCCGGGCTTTGCTCCCCATCCTGCTTTGCACTGCCCTGGGCCCGGATTGCTCCAGAGACAAAAGCCAAGCCAGGGCATCCTCAGCCTGCCCCCACTGCTGCTGCTGCCAGCGGCCACTGGCCCCTGTCCCCTACTCGGGGGCCAGCTGCAGGGGCAGGGCAGGCTGTGCTGGGCAGGGCCGGGGGGCTTTGGGCCCTGGGGCTGCTGCTGCTGGGGGCCAGGAGCCCAACAGGGCCCCGAGCTCAGCCCCTGCCCGGCCAGCTGCCCTCAGAGCCCCACACTGCCCAGGCATCCCCAGCACAGGGGGCTGTGGCTAATCCCACGCAATCCTGGCGAGAAATTCCCCACAGGAACTAAACCAAGGGTTCCAGGGCAAAGTCAGCACCCGCTGACATTTAAAGCCCCTTTACAGAGGTGGCTGCAGGGCAGGGGTGATCTCCAGGACCTCTGGCAGTGCCCGGTGTGCAGCTGAGGCTGTGGGGCTGCTCCCAGCGGGACACAGCACCGGGCTCAGGCCAGCCCTCAGCCCTCACAGCTGATGCCAAGGGAGAGGCTCAGAAAGCAACTTCACACCTCTTGCTGCAGATATTTCAAAGCACTAAATGCCATTCAGAGAAGCCACCGTGCCAATTTCCTTTCGGCGTCCAGGCATGAGAAGCCATGAAGGTGCCACTGAATGTGCACTCAGGGCACTCCCACTGCCATCCCAAAGGGATCACAAAGGACAGGGCTCTGCTGTCAGCGCTGCTGAGCTCCTAACCCAGCAACCCAGTCTAAGCAAGAGGCAGTAATTGACTGCACCAGTGAACACTGGCCACTCATAAAAGGCATCAATCCCACAGCCCACCCATCCCAAATTCTGCCATATCTATCTTTTCCCTCTTTTCTCTTCCCTGCTTTCACTTTCCCCATTTTCTCTGTCTGGGAGCTTGGCTTTTCTCTCTCCTGTCTGCAAGTTCAGCTGCACGTGTAACTCTGCAGGAACAGCCTGAAATACCGGGAAGTGGTAGAGCATACTTTGTCAGGAACAAAGTGCAGTGACAGGACAAGGGGGAATGGGATCAAACTGCAAGAGTTGGAAGAGATTTGATGATGGGAAGAAGTTCTTTACTGTGAGGGTGCCTGTCCCTGTCACAGGGACCAGTGCAGAGAGGCTGTGCATGCCCCATCCCCAGGAACATCCAAGGCCAGGCTGGACAGGCTCCAGAGCAACCTGGTGTGGTGGCAGGTTGCTCAGGTTGAAACCAGATAATCCTTAGGGGCCCTTGCAAGCCAAACCATTCAAGGATTTGATCATTCCATGGTCCCCATCTCCCCATGTGGAATGGCCCTGAAACTTCTGTGACATCACAGCTCCCAGAGTGTTCCAGGTGGAAGGTCCAGGACCTGGAACGCAGCACAGCAGACACTTCACCTGCTGCCAACGGTCAGAGCCCACTTGCCCTTTGCTCTGCCCGTCGGTGCTGAGCTCTGGCTGCTGCCTGGGCTTTTCCTGCCCCCTACTCTAAAGCCAATCCCAGCAGGATGTGCACTGCTGCCCCAGTGCAGGTACACTGCCAGGACAGGGACGGGCACCCTGCTTGGGCAGGCTGCAGCCATGTGGGAATGACTGGTGTGGGACAGGAAGCCCACCAAGAGATTGTGCTGCCTCTTGCAGACTGCCATCGACACCGTGGAGGAGATGGAAGTGGACACAGTGCTGGACAGGGAGGAAATGATGGAGGTGGACACAGAAGAGACGGCTGAGGACATGGACGTTGATGAGGAGGACAACATCGAGGAGATGGAAGTCGATGAAAAGGATGAGGAGGAGCCCATGGTCCTTGGCTGAAGATGGAGCCCCAGGAGCAGGACAAACAAATGCCTCCCATGCCCTGCCCACAGGCAGAGTGTGTCCCCTTCGCCAGGCTGGGGCTGGGCTGGATGGCCCCGCTCGGGGACACGGTGCCCACAGGGGGCCCTGGATTGTGGTAGCACAAGCAGCACCCCTGGCCTGCCCTGCGCTTGCCTGGGGCAGTGCCAGCCCTGCCAGCCCTGCCAGCCCCTGGGCCCAGCTCCCAGCCTAGCTGGGCCCAGTGCTGGCACCAGAGTCCAGCACTGCTGCTGCTCCATTTCCTCCACGATTGGTGGAGATGATGGCCACAGTTGTGACCCCTTTGTAAATACGTTATGAAGAGCAGAGTTTTTCTGTAAATATGTTTAGAAGTTTGTTAGGCTATAGGATCCCATGTAAATATGTTTTGAAGATTGTTGCTGTTATAAGGATTGTTACAATAAAACATGTTTGTAAATCCAAGGTTTTGCCGATCTTTGGAGAAGAGATCCTGTTAATTTTAAAAAGCTCACTTCTCTTTGCAATTCCTTTGGGCACAGGCAGCGTTTGCACAGTTGTGGTTTCCAGTTGTTCTGGGTTCCCGGGGCTGGAGGTGCCTTGGGGGGCTGGCACGGCCACCCCGGGGCTGGGGTCCCTGTGCACAGGGGCTCCCACTGACACCACTCCTGGCACTGGGCACTGCTGGGCTTCCTGGGCAGGGACAGGGCAGGGCCCCCAGGAGCAGAGCTGTCCCCAGCAGAGAGGGGGCTCTGACAGCACTGGCCCCTGCAGCAATGCCCCCAGGCAGGCAGGAACCCTTCAGCCACCCTCGCTGCTGCAGCCACGGGGACTCCTGGCCCGAGAGACGGCATCGGGCCACAGGGATGCAAAATCCACCTTCCTGCTCTGAAGGGCATGGCAGCCTTGGCAGCTGTTGCACCTGGATCTGGGGGACTGCAGGGGCTGGTGTTTAAGGCTTGCAGCCTCCAAAGGCTCCGGGCTTTGCTCCCCATCCTGCTTTGCACTGCCCTGGGCCCGGATTGCTCCAGAGACAAAAGCCAAGCCAGGGCATCCTCAGCCTGCCCCCACTGCTGCTGCTGCCAGCGGCCACTGGCCCCTGTCCCCTACTCGGGGGCCAGCTGCAGGGGCAGGGCAGGCTGTGCTGGGCAGGGCCGGGGGGCTTTGGGCCCTGGGGCTGCTGCTGCTGGGGGCCAGGAGCCCAACAGGGCCCCGAGCTCAGCCCCTGCCCGGCCAGCTGCCCTCAGAGCCCCACACTGCCCAGGCATCCCCAGCACAGGGGGCTGTGGCTAATCCCACGCAATCCTGGCGAGAAATTCCCCACAGGAACTAAACCAAGGGTTCCAGGGCAAAGTCAGCACCCGCTGACATTTAAAGCCCCTTTACAGAGGTGGCTGCAGGGCAGGGGTGATCTCCAGGACCTCTGGCAGTGCCCGGTGTGCAGCTGAGGCTGTGGGGCTGCTCCCAGCGGGACACAGCACCGGGCTCAGGCCAGCCCTCAGCCCTCACAGCTGATGCCAAGGGAGAGGCTCAGAAAGCAACTTCACACCTCTTGCTGCAGATATTTCAAAGCACTAAATGCCATTCAGAGAAGCCACCGTGCCAATTTCCTTTCAGCGTCCAGGCATGAGAAGCCATGAAGGTGCCACTGAATGTGCACTCAGGGCACTCCCACTGCCATCCCAAAGGGATCACAAAGGACAGGGCTCTGCTGTCAGCGCTGCTGAGCTCCTAACCCAGCAACCCAGTCTAAGCAAGAGGCAGTAATTGACTGCACCAGTGAACACTGGCCACTCATAAAAGGCATCAATCGCACAGCCCACCCATCCCAAATTCTGCCATATCTATCTTTTCCCTCTTTTCTCTTCCCTGCTTTCACTTTCCCCATTTTCTCTGTCTGGGAGCTTGGCTTTTCTCTCTCCTGTCTGCAAGTTCAGCTGCACGTGTAACTCTGCAGGAACAGCCTGAAATACCGGGAAGTGGTAGAGCATACTTTGTCAGGAACAAAGTGCAGTGACAGGACAAGGGGGAATGGGATCAAACTGCAAGAGTTGGAAGAGATTTGATGATGGGAAGAAGTTCTTTACTGTGAGGGTGCCTGTCCCTGTCACAGGGACCAGTGCAGAGAGGCTGTGCATGCCCCATCCCCAGGAACATCCAAGGCCAGGCTGGACAGGCTCCAGAGCAACCTGGTGTGGTGGCAGGTTGCTCAGGTTGAAACCAGATAATCCTTAGGGGCCCTTGCAAGCCAAACCATTCAAGGATTTGATCATTCCATGGTCCCCATCTCCCCATGTGGAATGGCCCTGAAACTTCTGTGACATCACAGCTCCCAGAGTGTTCCAGGTGGAAGGTCCAGGACCTGGAACGCAGCACAGCAGACACTTCACCTGCTGCCAACGGTCAGAGCCCACTTGCCCTTTGCTCTGCCCGTCGGTGCTGAGCTCTGGCTGCTGCCTGGGCTTTTCCTGCCCCCTACTCTAAAGCCAATCCCAGCAGGATGTGCACTGCTGCCCCAGTGCAGGTACACTGCCAGGACAGGGACGGGCAGCCTGCTTGGGCAGGCTGCAGCCATGTGGGAATGACTGGTGTGGGACAGGAAGCCCACCAAGAGATTGTGCTGCCTCTTGCAGACTGCCATCGACACCGTGGAGGAGATGGAAGTGGACACAGTGCTGGACAGGGAGGAAATGATGGAGGTGGACACAGAAGAGACGGCTGAGGACATGGACGTTGATGAGGAGGACAACATCAAGGAGATGGAAGTCGATGAAAAGGATGAGGAGGAGCCCATGGTCCTTGGCTGAAGATGGAGCCCCAGGAGCAGGACAAACAAATGCCTCCCATGCCCTGCCCACAGGCAGAGTGTGTCCCCTTCGCCAGGCTGGGGCTGGGCTGGATGGCCCCGCTCGGGGACACGGTGCCCACAGGGGGCCCTGGATTGTGGTGGCACAAGCAGCACCCCTGGCCTGCCCTGCGCTTGCCTGGGGCAGTGCCAGCCCTGCCAGCCCTGCCAGCCCCTGGGCCCAGCTCCCAGCCTAGCTGGGCCCAGTGCTGGCACCAGAGTCCAGCACTGCTGCTGCTCCATTTCCTCCACGATTGGTGGAGATGATGGCCACAGTTGTGACCCCTTTGTAAATACGTTATGAAGAGCAGAGTTTTTCTGTAAATATGTTTAGAAGTTTGTTAGGCTATAGGATCCCATGTAAATATGTTTTGAAGATTGTTGCTGTTATAAGGATTGTTACAATAAAACATGTTTGTAAATCCAAGGTTTTGCCGATCTTTGGAGAAGAGATCCTGTTAATTTTCAAAAGCTCACTTCTCTTTGCAATTCCTTTGGGCACAGGCAGCGTTTGCACAGTTGTGGTTTCCAGTTGTTCTGGGTTCCCGGGGCTGGAGGTGCCTGGGGGGGCTGGCACGGCCACACCGGGGCTGGGGTCCCTGTGCACAGGGGCTCCCACTGACACCACTCCTGGCACTGGGCACTGCTGGGCTTCCTGGGCAGGGACAGGGCAGGGCCCCCAGGAGCAGAGCTGTCCCCAGCAGAGAGGGGGCTCTGACAGCACTGGCCCCTGCAGCAATGCCCCCAGGCAGGCAGGAACCCTTCAGCCACCCTCGCTGCTGCAGCCACGGGGACTCCTGGCCCGAGAGACGGCATCGGGCCACAGGGATGCAAAATCCACCTTCCTGCTCTGAAGGGCATGGCAGCCTTGGCAGCTGTGGCACCTGGATCTGGGGGACTGCAGGGGCTGGTGTTTAAGGCTTGCAGCCTCCAAAGGCTCTGGGCTTTGCTCCCCAGCCTGCTTTGCACTGCACTGGGCCCGATTGCTCAAGAGACAAAAGCCAAGCCAGGGCATCCTCAGCCTGCCCCCACTGCTGCTGCTGCCAGCGGCCACTGGCCCCTGTCCCCTACTCGGGGGCCAGCTGCAGGGGCAGGGCAGGCTGTGCTGGGCAGGGCCGGGGGGCTTTGGGCCCTGGGGTTGCTGCTGCTGGGGGCCAGGAGCCCAACAGGGCCCCGAGCTCAGCCCCTGCCCGGCCAGCTGCCCTCAGAGCCCCACACTGCCCAGGCATCCCCAGCACAGGGGGCTGTGGCGAATCCCACGCAATCCTGGCGAGAAATTCCCCACAGGAATTAAACCAAGGGTTCCAGGGCAAAGTCAGCACCCACTGACATTTAAAGCCCCTTTACAGAGGTGGCTGCAGGGCAGGGGTGATCTCCAGGACCTCTGGCAGTGCCCGGTGTGCAGCTGAGGCTGTGGGGCTGCTCCCAGCGGGACACAGCACCGGGCTCAGGCCAGCCCTCAGCCCTCACAGCTGATGCCAAGGGAGAGGCTCAGAAAGCAACTTCACACCTCTTGCTGCAGATATTTCAAAGCACTAAATGCCATTCAGAGAAGCCACCGTGCCAATTTCCTTTTGGCGTCCAGGCATGAGAAGCCATGAAGGTGCCAATGAATGTGCACTCAGGGCACTCCCACTGCCATCCCAAAGGGATCACAAAGGACAGGGCTCTGCTGTCAGCGCTGCTGAGCTCCTAACCCAGCAACCCAGTCTAAGCAAGAGGCAGTAATTGACTGCACCAGCGAACACTGGCCACTCATAAAAGGCATCAATCGCACAGCCCACCCATCCCAAATTCTGCCATATCTATCTTTTCCCTCTTTTCTCTTCCCTGCTTTCACTTTCCCCATTTTCTCTGTCTGGGAGCTTGGCTTTTCTCTCTCCTGTCTGCAAGTTCAGCTGCACGTGTAACTCTGCAGGAACAGCCTGAAATACCGGGAAGTGGTAGAGCATACTTTGTCAGGAACAAAGTGCAGTGACAGGACAAGGGGGAATGGGATCAAACTGCAAGAGTTGGAAGAGATTTGATGATGGGAAGAAGTTCTTTACTGTGAGGGTGCCTGTCCCTGTCACAGGGACAAGCGCAGAGAGGCTGTGCATGCCCCATCCCCAGGAACATCCAAGGCCAGGCTGGACAGGCTCCAGAGCAACCTGGTGTGGTGGCAGGTTGCTCAGGTTGAAACCAGATAATCCTTAGGGGCCCTTGCAAGCCAAACCATTCAAGGATTTGATCATTCCATGGTCCCCATCTCCCCATGTGGAATGGCCCCGAAACTTCTGTGACATCACAGCTCCCAGAGTGTTCCAGGTGGAAGGTCCAGGACCTGGAACGCAGCACAGCAGACACTTCACCTGCTGCCAACAGTCAGAGCCCACTTGCCCTTTGCTCTGCCCGTCTGTGCTGAGCTCTGGCTGCTGCCTGGGCTTTTCCTGCCCCCTGCTCTAAAGCCAATCCCAGCAGGATGTGCACTGCTGCCCCAGTGCAGGTACACTGCCAGGACAGGGACGGGCAGCCTGCTTGGGCAGGCTGCAGCCATGTGGGAATGACTGGTGTGGGACAGGAAGCCCACCAAGAGATTGTGCTGCCTCTTGCAGACTGCCATCGACACCGTGGAGGAGATGGAAGTGGACACAGTGCTGGACAGGGAGGAAATGATGGAGGTGGACACAGAAGAGACGGCTGAGGACATGGACGTTGATGAGGAGGACAACATCGAGGAGATGGAAGTCGATGAAAAGGATGAGGAGGAGCCCATGGTCCTTGGCTGAAGATGGAGCCCCAGGAGCGGGACAAACAAATGCCTCCCATGCCCTGCCCACAGGCAGAGTGTGTCCCCTTCGCCAGGCTGGGGCTGGGCTGGATGGCCCCGCTCGGGGACACGGTGCCCACAGGGGGCCCTGGATTGTGGTGGCACAAGCAGCACCCCTGGCCTGCCCTGCGCTTGCCTGGGGCAGTGCCAGCCCTGCCAGCCCTGCCAGCCCCTGGGCCCAGCTCCCAGCCTAGCTGGGCCCAGTGCTGGCACCAGAGTCCAGCACTGCTGCTGCTCCATTTCCTCCACGATTGGTGGAGATGATGGCCACAGTTGTGACCCCTTTGTAAATACGTTATGAAGAGCAGAGTTTTTCTGTAAATATGTTTAGAAGTTTGTTAGGCTATAGGATCCCATGTAAATATGTTTTGAAGATTGTTGCTGTTATAAGGATTGTTACAATAAAACATGTTTGTAAATCCAAGGTTTTGCCGATCTTTGGAGAAGAGATCCTGTTAATTTTCAAAAGCTCACTTCTCTTTGCAATTCCTTTGGGCACAGGCAGCGTTTGCACAGTTGTGGTTTCCAGTTGTTCTGGGTTCCCGGGGCTGGAGGTGCCTGGGGGGGCTGGCACGGCCACCCCGGGGCTGGGGTCCCTGTGCACAGGGGCTCCCACTGACACCACTCCTGGCACTGGGCACTGCTGGGCTTCCTGGGCAGGGACAGGGCAGGGCCCCCAGGAACAGAGCTGTCCCCAGCAGAGAGGGGGCTCTGACAGCACTGGCCCCTGCAGCAATGCCCCCAGGCAGGCAGGAACCCTTCAGCCACCCTCGCTGCTGCAGCCACGGGGACTCCTGGCCCGAGAGCCGGCATCGGCCCACAGGGATGCAAAATCCACCTTCGTGCCCTGAAGGCCATGGCAGCCTTGGCAACTGTGGCACCTGGATCTGGGGGGCTGCAGGGGCTGGTGTTTAAGGCTTGCAGCCTCTAAAGGCTCCGGGCTTTGCTCCCCAGCCTGCTTTGCACTGCCCTGGGCCCGGATTGCTCAAGAGACAAAAGCCAAGCCAGGGCATCCTCAGCCTGCCCCCACTGCTGCTGCTGCCAGCGGCCACTGGTCCCTGTCCCCTACTCGGGGGCCAGCTGCAGGGGCAGGGCAGGCTGTGCGGGGCAGGGCCGGGGGGCTTTGGGCCCTGTGGCTGCTGCTGCTGGGGGCCAGGAGCCCAACAGGGCCCCGAGCTCAGCCCTTGCCCGGCCAGCTGCCCTCAGAGCCCCACACTGCCCAGGCATCCCCAGCACAGGGGGCTGTGGCGAATCCCACACAATCCTGGCGAGAAATTCCCCACAGGAATTAAACCAAGGGTTCCAGGGCAAAGTCAGCACCCGCTGACATTTAAAGCCCCTTTACAGAGGTGGCTGCAGGGCTGGGGTGATCTCCAGGACCTCTGGCAGTGCCCGGTGTGCAGCTGAGACTGTGGGGCTGCTCTCAGCGGGACACAGCACCGGGCTCAGGCCAGCCCTCAGCCCCCACAGCTGATGCCAAGAGAGAGGCTCAGAAAGCAACTTCACACCTCTTGCTGCAGATATTTCAAAGCACTAAATGCCATTCAGAGAAGCCACCGTGCCAATTTCCTTTCGGCGTCCAGGCATGAGAAGCCATGAAGGTGCCACTGAATGTGCACTCAGGGCACTTCCACTGCCATCCCAAAGGGATCACAAAGGACAGGGCTCTGCTGTCAGCGCTGCTGAGCTCCTAACCCAGCAACCCAGTCTAAGCAAGAGGCAGTAATTGACTGCACCATGGACATTGGCCACTCATAAAAGGCATCAATCACACAGCCCACCCATCCCAAATTCTGCCATATCTATCTTTTCCCTCTTTTCTCTTCCCTGCTTTCACTTTCCCCATTTTCTCTGTCTGGGAGCTTGGCTTTTCTCTCTCCTGTCTGCAAGTTCAGCCGCACGTGTAACTCTGCAGGAACATCCTGAAATACCGGGAAGTGGTAGAGCATACTTTGTCAGGAACAAAGTGCAGTGACAGGACAAGGGGGAATGGGATCAAACTGCAAGAGTTGGAAGAGATTTGATGATGGGAAGAAGTTCTTTACTGTGAGGGTGCCTGTCCCTGTCACAGGGACAAGCGCAGAGAAGCTGTGCATGCCCCATCCCCAGGAACATCCAAGGCCAGGCTGGACAGGCTCCAGAGCAACCTGGTGTGGTGGCAGGTTGCTCAGGTTGAAACCAGATAATCCTTAGGGGCCCTTGCAAGCCAAACCATTCAAGGATTTGATCATTCCATGGTCCCCATCTCCCCATGTGGAATGGCCCTGAAACTTCTGTGACATCACAGCTCCCAGAGTGTTCCAGGTGGAAGGTCCAGGACCTGGAACGCAGCACAGCAGACACTTCACCTGCGGCCAACGGTCAGAGCCCACTCACCCTTCGCTCTGCCCGTCAGTGCTGAGCTCTGGCTGCTGCCTGGGCTTTTCCTGCCGCCTGCTCTAAAGCCAATCCCAGCAGGATGTGCACTGCTGCCCCAGTTCAGGTACACTGCCAGGCCAGGGACGGGCAGCCTGCTTGGGCAGGCTGCAGCCATGTGGGAATGGATGGTGTGGGACAGGAAGCCCACCAAGAGATTGTGCTGCCTCTTGCAGACTACCAGCGATAGCGTGGAGGAGATGGAAGTGGACACGGTGCTGGACAGGGAGGAAATGATGGAGGTGGACATGGAAGAGATGGCTGAGGACATGGAAGTTGATGAGGAGGACAACATCGAGGAGATGGAAGTTGATGAAAAGGATGAGGAGGAGCCCATGGTCCTTGGCTGAAGATGGAGCCCCAGGAGCAGGACAAGCAGATGCCTCCCATGCCCTGCCCACAGGCAGAGTGTGTCCCCTTCGCCGGGCTGGGGCTGGGCTGGATGGCCCCGCTCGGGGACACGGTGCCCACAGGGGGCCCTGGATTGTGGTGGCACAAGCAGCACCCCTGGCCTGCCCTGCGCTTGCCTGGGGCCGTGCCGGCCGTGCCAGCCCTGCCAGCCCCTGGGCCCAGCTCCCAGCCCAGCTGGGCCCAGTGCTGGCACCAGAGTCCAGCACTGCTTCTGCTCCATTTCCTCCACGCCTGATGGACATGATGGCCACAGATGTAACCCCTCTGTAAATACGTTCTCTGGACTAGAGCTTTTCTGTAAATACGTTTAGAAGTTTGTTAGGCTATAGGATCCCATGTAAATATGTTTAGAAGATTGTTGCTGTTATAAGGATTGTTACAATAAAACATGTTTGTAAATCCAAGGTTTTGCTGACCTTTGGAGAAGAGATCCTGTTAATTTTCAAAAGCTCACTTCTCTTTGCAATTCCTTTGGGCACAGGCAGCGTTTGCACAGTTGTGGTTTCCAGTTGTTCTGGGTTCCCGGGGCTGGAGGTGCCTGGGGGGGCTGGCACGGCCACCCCGGGGCTGGGGTCCCTGTGCACAGGGGCTCCCACTGACACCACTCCTGGCACTGGGCACTGCTGGGCTTCTTGGGCAGGGACAGGGCAGGGCCCCCAGGAGCAGAGCTGTCCCCAGCAGAGAGGGGGCTCTGACAGCACTGGCCCCTGCAGCAATGCCCCCAGGCAGGCAGGAACCCTTCAGCCACCCTCGCTGCTGCAGCCACGGGGACTCCTGGCCCGAGAGCCGGCATCGGGCCACAGGGATGCAAAATCCACCTTCGTGCTCTGAAGGCCATGGCAGCCTTGGCAACTGTGGCACCTGGATCTGGGGGGCTGCAGGGGCTGGTGTTTAAGGCTTGCAGCCTCCAAAGGCTCCGGGCTTTGCTCCCCAGCCTGCTTTGCACTGCCCTGGGCCCGGATTGCTCAAGAGACAAAAGCCAAGCCAGGGCATCCTCAGCCTGCCCCCACTGCTGCTGCTGCCAGCGGCCACTGGCCCCTGTCCCCTACTCGGGGGCCAGCTGCAGGGGCAGGGCAGGCTGTGCTGGGCAGGGCCGGGGGGCTTTGGGCCCTGTGGCTGCTGCTGCTGGGGGCCAGGAGCCCAACAGGGCCCCGAGCTCAGCCCTTGCCCGGCCAGCTGCCCTCAGAGCCCCACACTGCCCAGGCATCCCCAGCACAGGGGGCTGTGGCTAATCCCACGCAATCCTGGCGAGAAATTCCCCACAGGAACTAAACCAAGGGTTCCAGGGCAAAGTCAGCACCCGCTGACATTTAAAGCCCCTTTACAGAGGTGGCTGCAGGGCAGGGGTGATCTCCAGGACCTCTGGCAGTGCCCGGTGTGCAGCTGAGACTGTGGGGCTGCTCCCAGCGGGACACAGCACCGGGCTCAGGCCAGCCCTCATCCCTCACAGCTGATGCCAAGAGAGAGGCACAGAAAGCAACTTCACACCTCTTGCTGCAGATATTTCAAAGCACTAAATGCCATTCAGAGAAGCCACCGTGCCAATTTCCTTTCGGCGTCCAGGCATGAGAAGCCATGAAGGTGCCACTGAATGTGCACTCAGGGCACTTCCACTGCCATCCCAAAGGGATCACCAAGGACAGGGCTCTGCTGTCAGCGCTGCTGAGCTCCTAACCCAGCAACCCAGTCTCAGCAAGAGGCAGTAATTGACTGCACCAGGGACACTGGCCACTCATAAAAGGCATCAATCCCACAGCCCACCCAACCCAAATTCTGCCATATCTATCTTTTCCCTCTTTTCTCTTCCCTGCTGTCACTTTCCCCATTTTCTCTGTCTGGGAGCTTGGCTTTTCTCTCTCCTGTCTGCAAGTTCAGCCGCACGTGTAACCCTGCAGGAACAGCCTGAAATACCAGGGAATGGGAGAGGATCCTTTTATCAGGAACTGCAGTGACAGGACAAGGGGGAATGGGATCAAACTGCAAGAGTTGGAAGAGATTTGATGATGGGAAGAAGTTCTTTACTGTGAGGGTGCCTGTCCCTGACACAGGGACAAGCGCAGAGAGGCTGTGCATGCCCCATCCCCAGGAACATCCAAGACCAGGCTGGACAGTCTCCAGAGCAACCTGGTGTGGTGGCAGGTTGCTCAGGTTGAAACCAGATAATCCTTAGGGGCCCTTGCAAGCCAAACCATTCAAGGATTTGATCATTCCATGGTCCCCATCTCCCCATGTGGAGTGGCCCTGAAACTTCTGTGACATCACAGCTCCCAGAGTGTTCCAGGTGGAAGGTCCAGGACCTGGAACGCAGCACAGCAGACACTTCACCTGCGGCCAACGGTCAGAGCCCACTCGCCCTTCGCTCTGCCCGTCAGTGCTGAGCTCTGGCTGCTGCCTGGGCTTTTCCTGCTGCCTGCGCTGACGCCAATCCCAGCAGGATGTGCACTGCTGCCCCAGTGCAGGTACACTGCCAGGCCAGGGACGGGCACCCTGCTTGGGCAGGCTGCAGCCATGTGGGAATGGATGGTGTGGGACAGGAAGCCCACCAAGAGATTGTGCTGCCTCTTGCAGATTGCCATCGACACCGTGGAGGAGATGGAAGTGGACACGGTGCTGGACAGATAAGAAATGATGGAGGTAGACCTGGAAGACACGGCTGAGGACATGGAAGTCGACGTGAAGGACAACATCGAGGACATGGAAGTAGATGTGGAAGACACCATCGAGGACATGGAAGTCGATGAAAAGGATGAGGAGGAGCCCATGGTCCTTGGCTGAAGATGGATCCCCAGGAGCAGGACAAGCAGATGCCTCCCATGCCCTGCCCACAGGCAGAGTGTGTCCCCTGACGCCAGGCTGGGGCTGGGCTGGATGGCCCCGCTCGGGGACACGGTGCCCACAGGGGGCCCTGGATTGTGGTGGCACAAGCAGCACCCCTGGCCTGCCCTGCGCTTGCCTGGGGCCGTGCCGGCCCTGCCAGCACTGCCAGCCCCTGGGCCCAGCTCCCAGCCCAGCTGGGCACCAGAGTCCGGCACTGCTGCTGCTCCATTTCCTCCACGACTGGTGGAGATGATGGCCACAGTTGTGACCCCTTTGTAAATATGTTCTCTGGAATAGAGCTTTTCTGTAAATACGTTTTGAAGTTTGTTAGGCTATAGGATCCCATGTAAATATGTTTTGAAGATTGTTGCTGTTATAAGGATTGTTGCAATAAAACATGTTTGTAAATCCAAGGTTTTGCCGATCTTTGGAGAAGAGATCCTGTTAATTTTCAAAAGCTCACTTCTCTTTGCAATTCCTTTGGGCACAGGCAGCGTTTGCACAGTTGTGGTTTCCAGTTGTTCTGGGTTCCCGGGGCTGGAGGTGCCTGGGGGGGCTGGCACGGCCACACCGGGGCTGGGGGCCCTGTGCACAGGGGCTCCCACTGACACCACTCCTGGCACTGGGCACTGCTGGGCTTCCTGGGCAGGGACAGGGCAGGGCCCCCAGGAGCAGAGCTGTCCCCAGCAGAGAGGGGGCTCTGACAGCACTGGCCCCTGCAGCAATGCCCCCAGGCAGGCAGGAACCCTTCAGCCACCCTCGCTGCTGCAGCCACGGGGACTCCTGGCCCGAGAGCCGGCATCAGGCCACAGGGATGCAAAATCCACCTTTGTGCTCTGAAGGCCATGGCAGCCTTGGGAACTGTGGCACCTGGATCTGGGGGGCTGCAGGGGCTGGTGTTTAAGGCTTGCAGCCTCCAAAGGCTCCGGGGTATTGCTCCCCAACCTGCTTTGCACTGCCCTGGGCCCGGATTGCTCAAGAGACAAAAGCCAAGCCAGGGCATCCTCAGCCTGCCCCCACTGCTGCTGCTGCCAGCGGCCACTGGCCCCTGTCCCCTACTCGGGGGCCAGCTGCAGGGGCAGGGCAGGCTGTGATGGGCAGGGCCGGAGGGCTTTGAGCCCTGTGGCTGCTGCTGCTGGGGGCCAGGAGCCCAACAGGGCCCCGAGCTCAGCCCCTGCCCGGCCAGCTGCCCTCAGAGCCCCACACTGCCCAGGCATCCCCAGCACAGGGGGCTGTGGCTAATCCCACGCAATCCTGGCGAGAAATTCCCCACAGGAACTAAACCAAGTGTTCCAGGGCAAAGTCAGCACCCGCTGACATTTAAAGCCCCTTTACAGAGGTGGCTGCAGGGCTGGGGTGATCTCCAGGACCTCTGGCAGCGCCTGGTCTGCAGCTGAGACTGTGGGGCTGCTCTCAGCGGGACACAGCACCGGGCTCAGGCCAGCCCTCAGCCCTCACAGCTGATGCCAAGGGAGAGGCTCAGAAAGCAACTTCACACCTCTTGCTGCAGATATTTCAAAGCACTAAATGCCATTCAGAGAAGCCACCGTGCCAATTTCCTTTCGGCGTCCAGGCATGAGAAGCCATGAAGGTGCCACTGAATGTGCACTCAGGGCACTTCCACTGCCATCCCAAAGGGATCAGCAAGGACAGGGCTCTGCTGTCAGCGCTGCTGAGCTCCTAACCCAGCAACCCAGTCTCAGCAAGAGGCAGTAATTGACTGCACCAGGGACACTGGCCACTCATAAAAGGCATCAATCCCACAGCCCACCCAACCCAAATTCTGCCATATCTATCTTTTCCCTCTTTTCCCTGCTGTCACTTTCCCCATTTTCTCTGTCTGGGAGCTTGGCTTCTCTCTCTCCTGTCTGCAAGTTCAGCCGCACGTGTAACCCTGCAGGAACAGCCTGAAATACCAGGGAATGGGAGAGGATCCTTTTATCAGGAACTGCAGTGACAGGACAAGGGGGAATGGGATCAAACTGCAAGAGTTGGAAGAGATTTGATGATGGGAAGTAGTTCTTTACTGTGAGGGTGCCTGTCCCTGACACAGGGACAAGCGCAGAGAGGCTGTGCATGCCCCATCCCCAGGAACATCCAAGACCAGGCTGGACAGTCTCCAGAGCAACCTGGTGTGGTGGCAGGTTGCTCAGGTTGAAACCAGATAATCCTTAGGGGCCCTTGCAAGCCAAACCATTCAAGGATTTGATCATTCCATGGTCCCCATCTCCCCATGTGGAGTGGCCCTGAAACTTCTGTGACATCACAGCTCCCAGAGTGTTCCAGGTGGAAGGTCCAGGACCTGGAACGCAGCACAGCAGACACTTCACCTGCGGCCAACGGTCAGAGCCCACTCGCCCTTCGCTCTGCCCGTCAGTGCTGAGCTCTGGCTGCTGCCTGGGCTTTTCCTGCTGCCTGCGCTGACGCCAATCCCAGCAGGATGTGCACTGCTGCCCCAGTGCAGGTACACTGCCAGGCCAGGGACGGGCACCCTGCTTGGGCAGGCTGCAGCCATGTGGGAATGGATGGTGTGGGACAGGAAGCCCACCAAGAGATTGTGCTGCCTCTTGCAGATTGCCATCGACACCGTGGAGGAGATGGAAGTGGACACAGTGCTGGACAGAGAAGAAATGATGGAGGTAGACATGGAAGACACGGCTGAGGACATGGAAGTCGACGTGAAGGACAACATCGAGGACATGGAAGTAGATGTGGAAGACACCATCGAGGACATGGAAGTCGATGAAAAGGATGAGGAGGAGCCCATGGTCCTTGGCTGAAGATGGATCCCCAGGAGCAGGACAAGCAGATGCCTCCCATGCCCTGCCCACAGGCAGAGTGTGTCCCCTGACGCCAGGCTGGGGCTGGGCTGGATGGCCCCGCTCGGGGACACGGTGCCCACAGGGGGCCCTGGATTGTGGTGGCACAAGCAGCACCCCTGGCCTGCCCTGCGCTTGCCTGGGGCCGTGCCGGCCCTGCCAGCCCTGCCAGCTCCTGGGCCCAGCTCCCAGCCCAGCTGGGCCCAGTGCTGGCACCAGAGTCCAGCACTGCTTCTGTCCATTTCCTCCACGCCTGATGGACATGATGGCCACAGATGTGACCCCTCTGTAAATACGTTCTCTGGACTAGAGCTTTTCTGTAAATACGTTTAGAAGTTTGTTAGGCTATAGGATCCCATGTAAGTATGTTTAGAAGATTGTTGCTGTTATAAGGATTGTTACAATAAAACATGTTTGTAAATCCAAGGTTTTGCCGATCTTTGGAGAAGAGATCCTGTTAATTTTCAAAAGCTCACTTCTCTTTGCAATTCCTTTGGGCACAGGCAGCGTTTGCACAGTTGTGGTTTCCAGCTGTTCTGGGTTCCCGGGGCTGGAGGTGCCTGGGGGGGCTGGCACGGCCACCCCGGGGCTGGGGTCCCTGTGCACAGGGGCTCCCACTGACACCACTCCTGGCACTGGGCACTGCTGGGCTTCTTGGGCAGGGACAGGGCAGGGCCCCCAGGAGCAGAGCTGTCCCCAGCAGAGAGGGGGCTCTGACAGCAGTGGCCCCTGCAGCAATGCCCCCAGGCAGGCAGGAACCCTTCAGCCACCCTCGCTGCTGCAGCCACGGGGACTCCTGGCCCGAGAGCCGGCATCGGGCCACAGGGATGCAAAATCCACCTTCGTGCTCTGAAGGCCATGGTAGCCTTGGCAACTGTGGCACCTGGATCTGGGGGGCTGCAGGGGCTGGTGTTTAAGGCTTGCAGCCTCCAAAGGCTCCGGGCTTTGCTCCCCAGCCTGCTTTGCACTGCCCTGGGCCCGGATTGCTCCAGAGACAAAAGCCAAGCCAGGGCATCCTCAGCCTGCCCCCACTGCTGCTGCTGCCAGCGGCCACTGGCCCCTGTCCCCTACTCGGGGGCCAGCTGCAGGGGCAGGGCAGGCTGTGCTGGGCAGGGCCGGGGGGCTTTGGGCCCTGGGGCTGCTGCTGCTGGGGGCCAGGAGCCCAACAGGGCCCCGAGCTCAGCCCCTGCCCAGCCAGCTGCCCTCAGAGCCCCACACTGCCCAGGCATCCCCAGCACAGGGGGCTGTGGCTAATCCCACGCAATCCTGGCGAGAAATTCCCCACAGGAACTAAACCAAGGGTTCCAGGGCAAAGTCAGCACCCGCTGACATTTAAAGCCTTTTTACAGAGGTGGCTGCAGGGCTGGGGTGATCTCCAGGACCTCTGGCAGTGCCCGGTTCGCAGCTGAGGCTGTGGGGCTGCTCTCAGCGGGACACAGCACCGGGCTCAGGCCAGCCCTCAGCCCCCACAGCTGATGCCAAGAGAGAGGCTCAGAAAGCAACTTCACACCTCTTGCTGCAGATATTTCAAAGCACTAAATGCCATTCAGAGAAGCCACTGTGCCAACTTCCTTTCGGCGTCCAGGCATGAGAAGCCATGAAGGTGACACTGAATTTGCACTCAGGGCACTTCCACTGCCATCCCAAAGGGATCACAAAGGACAGGGCTCTGCTGTCAGCGCTGCTGAGCTCCTAACCCAGCAACCCAGTCTCAGCAAGAGGCAGTAATTGACTGCACCAGGGACACTGGCCTCTGATAAAAGGCATGAATCCCACAGCCCACCCAAGTGAAAGCCTGGCATATCTATCTTTTCCTTCTCTCTTCCCTGCTGTCCTGGTTTGTATGATATGCTTGTATTCTATTTGCCATCTGTTGGAGGTTGGGCAGGTTTGTTATCTCTTCCAAGAAGAATGGTTTGCTCCGAAGAGGTAATGGTTTGTTAATGGGCCATTGACTGATTCACTTGCAGAGCTGGTAAGCATAACATCATCCCATTGTGAGATGCTCCACCCAAAGGGGGAAGCCAAGCGCTCTTTTATTGTATTAAGGGGTATCTTTTGGGGGACAGAGCAGCTCTCTTTGCGGGATCTCCCGGAGAAGCAGCTCCTTTCGGCGGGATTCCCAGAGAAGCGGCCGGAGCGCAGTAAGGCGGCGGCGGCGGAGCTCAGAAGCAGCCCCGGTGCAGAGGAAGACCGGCCCAACTGCCACCAGATCTTCAGAGAAAACTATACCCTTCTAAAGATCACCACTGCAGCTGCAATTCATCAGCCACTGCAAGAGGAGCAGCTATCATTTCGACCAGACTGCTACCAACACCCCGAATCCTCAGGTTGTGGACTTTATCACTAGTTTTGTTTGTACCTATTGTATTTGCCTTTATAAATTGTTATCTAGTTTTCTCCTAGTAAAGAATTGTTACTCCCATTCCCATATCTTTGCCTGAGAGCCTTTTAATTTAAAAATCCTAGTAATTCGGAGGGAGGGGGTTTACATTCTCCACTGCAAAGGAGGCTTTTGCCCTCCTTCACAGACCCCTGTCTTGTCAAACCAAGACAGATTTTGGCGCATCAATGTGGGGCTCGAGGGCATTGAGAGGGAAAAAGGATTAACCGTTCTTAAGTAATTTGGTTTTTTGTTGTGTGTAGAAACATCTTAAGCATCACCATGTGGTCTAGTTTACCTTGGTTTGGGTGGCATGTGATCGTAGCTATACTTTTCCCATTTGCAGACCCTTATCTAAAAATGGGTCCTATAACTAAGGCTACTGTGTCTATTATCAAGTTTGGCTTCTGGGTTAATTGGGTGAGGAATTCATGGATCTTTAATTTCCTCTGGAAGGCAGGTACATGGATTCATAGCTATCACACACTAACTGTATGTTTTTGGGGTTACTTTAATAACGGTACCTACTGCGAGGAAATAGCACCTGGGGAAACTTTCTCCCAACCTTTTAACCATCTTTTTGGGTCTGCTCTACCAGTTCTCAAAGCGTTAAGATCCTCTCTAAGTGCTAATGATATCATACAATGGGTGGTGTTGCTGATAGGCCTGTTATATTTAGCACTCAGAGATAAGGGAAGATTAACCTGGATAACTACCCTCACACCTACACCAGAGGCTAGGGATGCTCCTGCAGAACCTGACACTGCCCCACAGACTCGAGATGCTGCTGCTCCAGAGCCTGACCCAGCCCCACAGCCCACCTCAGAAATGAACCACCCAGACTGGGTGAGGGTTCTGGTTAAGGAGATATGAGAGATGCTGAAGGAGTGCATTTCCCCAGCTGGTGAGAAACCGGCCCTTTGCCTTGAGGAGGGACAGTCTAATAGTACAGCTGTGGAACCCACAGATGTTACAACTGTCCAGGTTCCAACTGAACCACAAAGGCAGTCACAACCAGCAGCAGTTGCCCCGGTAGAAACAAGGAAGTCTAAGATGAAAGCAGAGCACCCTGCAGATAGGGACAGGAATGGAGGAACCTCACAACCCACAGGGACCCAGAGATTGCTATCATCACCGAGTCCCTGACCTACGAAAGTCTTCGTAATCTGCATAAAGACATTGTGCGACTAGGGCATGAGGCTTATACTACCTGGTTACTTTGGGTTTGGGATCTTATGGGTACAGGCGTGCAGCTGGACGGTGGTGAGGCAAGGAACTTGAGACCCTTGACCCAGGACTCGGCTATAAATCAGATTTTTGTAAAGGAACAAGGGTCCCTTTCTCTCTGGGAACGGCTCTTAATGAGTGTCAGGGAGAGGTTTGTCCACAGGGAGAGAATGCAGGAGCACCATCATAGAATGCGCTGGAAGACCTGCGAGGAAGGGATCCAACAGCTGAGGGAAGTGGCAGTATTGGAGGTACTCTTTGGGAGGGATGGACGACACAATAATGACCCCGACAAGATCAGGTGTACAGGACAAATGCTGTGGAGTCTAGAAAATCTTGAGCCATTTCAATACACCACTTTCATTGCAACAATCAATGCTGACGCTCACCGGGAGACAGTGGGCTCTGTTGCCAACAAACTTAGGAATTATGAGAGTATGATTAATGGCCCAATGCAGGCTCATATCTCAGCTGTGATTAAGGAGTTAAAAGAGGAGATGAGGGAGGAGATGAGGAAGGTTAATGCAGCACCTGTGAGAGTCACAGGCCCCAGAATCAGCGCCCAGCAATCCCCAGCTAGAGAGAGAGGGTACACCCCAAGGGCTAATCTGTGGTTCTTCCTGCGTGACCATGGGGAAGACATGGGGAGGTGGGATGGGAAACCCACTTCTGTCCTGGCAGCACAGGTCCGTCAACCCAAGGAGGGAAACTCTAACCGGGGGAGTTCCACCAAAGTGAAGGTAGCCTCAACCTCCCGTGACCAAGCTTGTGGGTACGATCTGTCAGACCTCCTTGAAGGCACCTCTAGTATGTATGCCCAGGAAAGGAATGATAACCAGTGTTAGAGGGGCCCTGTCTCTAGCCAGGGAAAGGCACGGGAAAACCGGATCTTCTGGACAGTGTGGATCCGATGGCCTGGCACATGAGAGCGACAAAAATATGATGCTTTAGTTGATACTGGTGCACAGTGTACTCTGATACCATCAGGACATGTGGGGGCAGAGCCTGTTTCCATTGCTGGTGTGACAGGGGGATCACAACAATTGACTCTGGTGGAAGCCGAGGTGAGCCTGACTGGGAAGGAGTGGAAGAAACATCCTATAGTGACTGGCCCAGATGCTCCATGTATCCTAGGCATAGACTTCCTCCGGAACGGCTATTACAAAGACCCAAAGGGACTCAGGTGGGCTTTTGGAATAGCCGCTGTAGAGGCAGAAGACATTAAGCAATTGAACACCTTGCCTGGACTGTCAGAAAACCCCTCTGCAGTAGGACTCCTAAGGGTGGAAGAACAACGCGTGCCAATTGCGACCTCGACAGTGCACCGCCGGCAGTATCGGACGGATCGAGATGCCGTGATCCCCATCCACAAAATGATTCGGGAGCTGGAGAGCCAAGGGGTGGTCAGCAAAACCCACTCACCCTTCAACAGCCCCATCTGGCCTGTGTGCAAATCTGACAAAGAATGGAGATTGACTGTGGACTATCGTGGCTTAAATGAAGTGACTCCACCGCTGAGCGCTGCTGTACCGGATATGCTGGAACTCCAGTACGAGCTGGAGTCCAAGGCAGCAAAGTGATATGCCACCATTGATATTGCTAATGCGTTTTTCTCCATTCCTCTGGCAGCAGAATGCAGGCCTCAGCTTGCTTTCACCTGGAGGGGCGTGCAGTACACCTGGAACCGACTGCCCCAGGGGTGGAAACACAGTCCCACCATCTGCCATGGACTGATCCAGACTGCACTAGAAAAGGGTGAGGCTCCAGAACACCTGCAATACATTGATGACATCATTGTGTAGGGGAAGCACAGCAGCAGAAGTGTTTGAGAAAGGTGAGAGGATCATCCAGATACTACTAGAAGCTGGCTTCGCCATCAAGAAGAGCAACGTCAAGGGACCTGCCCGAGAGATCCAGTTCCTGGGAGTGAAATGGCAGGACGGACGGCGCCAGATTCCCACTGAGGTCATCAACAAGAGCACAGCTATGTCCCCACCAACCAGCAAAAAGGAAACACAAGCTTTCCTGGGTGCCATAGGTTTCTGGAGAATGCACATTCCCGAGTATAGCCAGATTGTGAGCCCTCTTTATCTGGTTACCGGAAAGAAGAATGATTTCCACTGGGGCCCTGAGCAGCAACAAGCCTTCACCCAGATCAAGCAGGAGATCGCTCATGCTGTAGCCCTTGGCCCAGTCAGGACGGGACCAGAGGTCAAGAATGTGCTCTACTCTGCAGCCGGGAACCATGGCTTGTCCTGGAGCCTTTGGCAGAAAGTGCCTGGGGAGACTCGAGGCCGACCACTGGGATTCTGGAGCCGAAGTTACAGAGGGTCTGAAGCCAACTACACGCCCACAGAGAAGGAAATCTTGGCTGCCTTTGAAGGAGTTCAAGCCGCCTCGAGCTAATTGGCACAGAAGCACAACTCCTCCTGGCACCCCGACTACCGGTGCTGGGGTGGATGTTTAAAGGAAAGGTTCCCTCTACCCACCATGCCACTGACGCCACATGGAGCAAATGTATTGCCCTCATCACTCAGCGCGCCCGTATTGGAAACCTGAATCGCCCTGGGATTTTGGAGATAATTACGAACTGGCCAGAAGGTGAAAACTTTGGTCTCACTGATGATGAGGAGCAGGTACAAGTGACAAGGGCTGAAGAGGCTCCACCATACAACCAACTACCAGCAGAGGAGACCTGCTACGCTCTTTTCACTGACGGTTCCTGTCGCATTGTAGGGATGAACCGGAAGTGGAAAGCAGTCGTATGGAGCCCCACATGCCAAGTTGCACAAACTACCGAAGGAGAAGGTGGTTCAAGCCAACTCGCTGAACTCAAGGCCGTTCAGCTGGCTCTGGACATTGCTGAAAGGGAGAAGTGGCCAAAGCTCTACCTTTATACTGATTCGTGGATGGTAGCCAATGCTCTGTGGGGCTGGCTGGGAATGTGGAGGAAGGCCAACTGGCAACGTGTAGGAAAGCCAATCTGGGCTGCTGATATATGGAAAGACATTGCCTCTCGAGTGGAAAAGCTGACGGTGAAAGTCCGTCACGTAGATGCCCATGTCCCCAAAAGTCGGGCTAATGAGGAGCACCGAAACAATGAGCAGGTAGATCAGGCAGCAAAAATAGAGGTGTCAAAGATAGACTTAGATTGGCACCATAAGCAGGAGTTGTTCCTGGCTCAATGGGCTCATGATGCCTCAGGTCATCAGGGCAGAGATGCCACCTACAAGTGGGCACGAGACCGAGGGGTGGGTCTAACCATGGACAGTGTTTCCCAGGTTATCCATGACTGTGAGACGTGTGCTGCCATCAAACAGGCCAAGAGAGTGAAGCCCCTATGGTATGGTGGGCGGTGGTCCAAGTACAAGTATGGGGAGGCCTGGCAGATTGACTACATCACACTGTCCCAGACACGCCAAGGCAAGCGCTACGTGCTGACCATGGTGGAAGCCACCACTGGATGGCTGGAGACTTTCCCTGTACCTCATGCCACTGCCCGGAACACCATCTTAGGCTTGGAAAAGCAAGTCCTGTGGAGACACGGCACACCTGAGAGAATCGAGTCTGACAATGGCACCCATTTCAAGAACAGCCTTATCAACACCTGGGCCAGCGAACATGGTATAGAATGGATATATCATATTCCCTATCATGCTCCAGCTGCCGGCAAAGTTGAACGGTGCAACGGACTCCTTAAGACGACCCTAAAGGCACTTGGTGGGGGAACATTTAGAAACTGGGAAATTAACCTGGCAAAAGCAACCTGGATGGTCAACACCCGAGGGTCTGTCAATCGAGCTGGCCCTGCCCAGTCAGAACCCTTACACACAGTAGATGGAGATAAGGTCCCTGTAGTACATATGAAAGGTATTTTAGGGAAAACTGTTTGGATTAATCCCACCTCAGGCAAAGACCAACCCATTTGTGGGATTGTCTTTGCTCAAGGACCTGGTTACACTTGGTGGGTAATGCAGAAGGATGGGGAGACCTGCTGTGTACCACAGGGAAACTTGGTCTTAAGTGAGAACTGGGTGTAAGATTTCATTGTGTGCGGATGGAAATAGAATAAGGGGTGGATAATGTCCTGGTTTGTAAAATAAGCTTGTATTCTATTTGCCATCTGTTGGAGGTTGGGCAGGTTTGTTATCTCTTCCAAGAACAATGGCTTGCTCCGAAGAGGTAATGGTTTGTTAATGGGCCATTGACTGACTCACTGCAGGGCTGGGAACATAAAACCATCCCATTGTGAGATGCCCCACCCAGAGGGGCAAGACAAGCACTCTTTTATATTGTATAAAGTGGTACCTTTTGGGGGACAGAGCAGCCCTCTCTTTGCGGGATTCCCAGAGAAGCAGCTCTCCCTCTCCTTACGAGACTCCCAGAGAAGCAGCTCCTTCAGTGGGATTCCCAGAGAAACAGCTGGAGCGCGGTGAGGCGGCGGCGGCGGAGCTCGGAGGCAGCCCCGGCGCAAAGGAAGACCGGCCCAACTGCCACCAGATCTTCAGAGAAAACTATACCCTTCTAAAGATCACCACTGCAGCTGCAATTCATCAGCCACTGCAAGAGGAGCAGCTATCATTTCGACCGGACTGCTACCAACACCTCGAATCCTCAGGTTGTGGACTTTGTCACTAGTTTTGTGTGTACCAATTGCATTTGCCTTTTTCTAAATTGTTATCTAGTTTTCTCCTAGTAAAGAATTGTTACTCCCATCCCCATATCTTTGCCTGAGAGCCTTTTAATTTAAAAATCCTAGTAATTAGGAAGGAGGGGGTTTACCTTCTCCATTGCACAGACTCCTGTCTTGTCAAACCTAGACAATTGGGAACTGTGGCACCTGGATCTGGGGGGCTGCAGGGGCTGGTGTTTAAGGCTTGCAGCCTCCAAAGGCTCCGGGCTTTGCTCCCCAGCCTGCTTTGCACTGCCCTGGGCCCGGATTGCTCCAGAGACAAAAGCCAAGCCAGGGCATCCTCAGCCTGCCCCCACTGCTGCTGCTGCCAGCGGCCACTGGCCCCTGTCCCCTACTCGGGGGCCAGCTGCAGGGGCAGGGCAGGCTGTGCTGGGCAGGGCCGGGGGGCTTTGGGCCCTGTGGCTGCTGCTGCTGGGGGCCAGGAGCCCAACAGGGCCCCGAGCTCAGCCCCTGCCCGGCCAGCTGCCCTCAGAGCCCCACACTGCCCAGGCATCCCCAGCACAGGGGGCTGTGGCTAATCCCACGCAATCCTGGCGAGAAATTCCCCACAGGAACTAAACCAAGGGTTCCAGGGCAAAGTCAGCACCTGCTGACATTTAAAGCCCCTTTACAGAGGTGGCTGCAGGGCTGGGGTGATCTCCAGGACATCTGGCAGTGCCCGGTGCGCAGCTGAGGCTGTGGGGCTTCTCTCAGCGTGACACAGCACCGGGCTCAGGCCAGCCCTCAGCCCCCACAGCTGATGCCAAGGGAGAGGCTCAGAAAGCAACTTCACACCTCTTGCTGCAGATATTTCAAAGCACTAAATGCCATTCAGAGAAGCCACCGTGCCAATTTCCTTTCGGCGTCCAGGCATGAGAAGCCATGAAGGTGCCACTGAATGTGCACTCAGGGCACTTCCACTGCCATCCCAAAGGGATCACAAAGGACAGGGCTCTGCTGTCAGCGCTGCTGAGCTCCTAACCCAGCAACCCAGTCTCAGCAAGAGGCAGTAATTGACTGCACCAGGGACACTGGCCACTCATAAAAGGCATCAATCGCACAGCCCACCCATCCCAAATTCTGCCATATTTATCTTTTCCCTCTTTTCTCTTCCCTGCTGTCACTTTCCCCATTTTCTCTGTCTGGGAGCTTGGCTTTTCTCTCTCCTGTCTGCAAGTTCAGCCGCACGTGTAACTCTGCAGGAACATCCTGAAATACCGGGAAGTGGTAGAGCATACTTTGTCAGGAACAAACTGCAGTGACAGGACAAGGGGGAATGGGATCAAACTGCAAGAGTTGGAAGAGATTTGATGATGGGAAGAAGTTCTTTACTGCGAGGGTGCCTGTCCCTGACACAGGGACCAGTGCAGAGAGGCTGTGCATGCCCCATCCCCAGGAACATCCAAGGCCAGGCTGGACAGGCTCCAGAGCAACCTGGTGTGGTGGCAGGTTGCTCAGGTTGAAACCAGATAATCCTTAGGGGCCCTTGCAAGCCAAACCATTCAAGGATTTGATCATTCCATGGTCCCCATCTCCCCATGTGGAATGGCCCTGAAACTTCTGTGACATCACAGCTCCCAGAGTGTTCCAGGTGGAAGGTCCAGGACCTGGAACGCAGCACAGCAGACACTTCGCCTGCGGCCAACGGTCAGAGCCCACTCGCCCTTTGCTCTGCCCGTCGGTGCTGAGCTCTGGCTGCTGCCTGGGCTTTTCCTGCCCCTTACTCTAAAGCCAATCCCAGCAGGATGTGCACTGCTGCCCCAGTGCAGGTACACTGCCAGGCCAGGGACGGGCACCCTGCTAGGACAGGCTGCAGCCATGTGGGAATGGATGGTGTGGGACAGGAAGCCCACCAAGAGATTGTGCTGCCTCTTGCAGACTGCCATCGACACCGTGGAGGACATGGAAGTGGACACAGTGCTGGACAGGGAAGAAATGATGGAGGTGGACACAGATGAGACGGCTGAGGACATGGAAGTAGATGAGGAGGACACCATCGAGGAAATGGAAGTCGATGAAAAGGATGAGGAGGAGCCCATGGTCCTTGGCTGAAGATGGAGCCCCAGGAGCAGGACAAACAAATGCCTCCCATGCCCTGCCCACAGGCAGAGTGTGTCCCCTTCGCCGGGCTGGGGCTGGGCTGGATGGTCCCGCTCGGGGACACGGTGCCCACAGGGGGCCCTGGATTGTGCTGGCACAAGCAGCACCCCTGGCCTGCCCTGCGCTTGCCTGGGGCCGTGCCAGCCCTGCCAGCCCTGCCGGCCCCTGGGCCCAGGTCCCAGCCCAGCTGGGCCCAGTGCTGGCACCAGAGTCTAGCACTGCTGCTGCTCCATTTCCTCCACGACTGGTGGAGATGATGGCCACAGATGTGACCACTCTGTAAATATGTTCTCATGAATAGAGCTTTTCTGTATATACGTTTTGAGGTTTGTTAGGCTATAGGATCCCATGTAAATATGTTTTGAAGATTGTTGCTGTTATAAGGATTGTTGCAATAAAACATGTTTGTAAATCCAAGGTTTTGCCGATCTTTGGAGAAGAGATCCTGTTAATTTTCAAAAGCTCACTTCTCTTTGCAATTCCTTTGGGCACAGGCAGTGTTTGCACAGTTGTGGTTTCCAGTTGTTCTGGGTTCCCGGGGCTGGAGGTGCCTGGGGGGGCTGGCACGGCCACCCCGGGGCTGGGGTCCCTGTGCACAGGGGCTCCCACTGACACCACTCCTGGCACTGGGCACTGCTGGGCTTCCTGGGCAGGGACAGGGCAGGGCCCCCAGGAGCAGAGCTGTCCCCAGCAGAGAGGGGGCTCTGACAGCACTGGCCCCTGCAGCAATGCCCCCAGGCAGGCAGGAACCCTTCAGCCACCCTCACTGCTGCAGCCACGGGGACTCCTGGCCCGAGAGCCGGCATCGGGCCACAGGGATGCAAAATCCACCTTCGTGCTCTGAAGGCCATGGCAGCCTTGGGAACTGTGGCACCTGGATCTGGGGGACTGCAGGGGCTGGTGTTTAAGGCTTGCAGCCTCCAAAGGCTCCGGGCTTTGCTCCCCAGCCTGCTTTGCACTGCCCTGGGCCCGGATTGCTCCAGAGACAAATGCCAAGCCAGGGCATCCTCAGCCTGCCCCCACTGCTGCTGCTGCCAGCGGCCACTGGCCCCTGTCCCCTACTCGGGGGCCAGCTGCAGGGGCAGGGCAGGCTGTGCTGGGCAGGGCCGGGGGGCTTTGGGCCCTGTGGCTGCTGCTGCTGGGGGCCAGGAGCCCAACAGGGCCCCGAGCTCAGGCCCTGCCCGGCCAGCTGCCCTCAGAGCCCCACACTGCCCAGGCATCCCCAGCACAGGGGGCTGTGACTAATCCCACGCAATCCTGGCGAGAAATTCCCCACAGGAACTAAACCAAGGGTTCCAGGGCAAAGTCAGCACCCGCTGACATTTAAAGCCCCTTTACAGAGGTGGCTGCAGGGCAGGGGTGATCTCCAAGACCTTTGGCAGTGCCCGGTCTGCAGCTGAGGCTGTGGGGCTGCTCCCAGCGGGACACAGCACCGGGCTCAGGCCAGCCCTCAGCCCTCACAGCTGGTGCCAAGAGATAGGCTCAGAAAACAACTTCACACCTCTTGCTGCAGATATTTCAAAGCACTAAATGCCATTCAGAGAAGCCACCGTGCCAATTTCCTTTCGGCGTCCAGGCATGAGAAGCCATGAAGGTGCCACTGAATGTGCACTCAGGGCACTCCCACTGCCATCCCAAAGGGATCACAAAGGACAGGGCTCTGCTGTCAGCGCTGCTGAGCTCCTAACCCAGCAACCCAGTCTAAGCAAGAGGCAGTAATTGACTGCACCAGCGAACACTGGCCACTCTTAAAAGGCATCAATCGCACAGCCCACCCAACCCAAATTCTGCCATATCTATCTTTTCCCTCTTTTCTCTTTCCTGCTTTCACTTTCTCCATTTTCTCTGTCTGGGAGCTTGGCTTTTCTCTCTCCTCTCTGCAGATACATCCACACGTGTCACCCTACAGAAACAGCCTGAAATACCAGGGAATGAGAGAGGATTTTTTGTCAAGAACCGCAGAGACAGGACAAGGGGGAATGGGATCAAACTGCAAGAGTTGGAAGAGATTTGATGATGGGAAGAAGTTCTTTACTGCAAGGGTGCCTGTCCCTGACACAGGGACCAGTGCAGAGAGGCTGTGCATGCCCCATCCCCAGGAACATCCAAGGCCAGGCTGGACAGGCTCCAGAGCAACCTGGTGTGGTGGCAGGTTGCTCAGGTTGAAACCAGATAATCCTTAGGGGCCCTTGCAAGCCAAACCATTCAAAGATTTGATCATTCCATGGTCCCCATCTCCCCATGTGAAGTGGCCCTGAAACTTCTGTGACATCACAGCTCCCAGAGTGTTCCAGGTGGAAGGTCCAGGACCTGGAACGCAGCACAGCAGACACTTCACCTGCGGCCAACGGTCAGAGCCCACTCGCCCTTCGCTCTGCCCGTCAGTGCTGAGCTCTGGCTGCTGCCTGGGCTTTTCCTGCCCCTTACTCTAAAGCCAATCCCAGCAGGATGTGCACTGCTGCCCCAGTGCAGGTACACTGCCAGGCCAGGGACGGGCACCCTGCTTGGGCAGGCTGCAGCCATGTGGGAATGGCTGGTGTGGGACAGGAAGCCCACCAAGAGATTGTGCCGCCTCTTGCAGACTGCCATCGACACCGTGGAGGACATGGAAGTGGACACAGTGCTGGACAGGGAAGAAATGATGGAGGTGGACACAGATGAGACGGCTGAGGACATGGAAGTAGATGAGGAGGACACCATCGAGGAAATGGAAGTTGATGAAAAGGATGAGGAGGAGCCCATGGTCCTTGGCTGAAGATGGAGCCCCAGGAGCAGGACAAGCCCATGCCTCCCATGCCCTGCCCACAGGCAGAGTGTGTCCCCTGACGCCAGGCTGGGGCTGGGCTGGATGGCCCCGCTCGGGGACACGGTGCCCACAGGGGGCCCTGGATTGTGCTGGCACAAGCAGCACCCCTGGCCTGCCCTGCGCCTGCCTGGGGCTGTGCCAGCCCTGACAGCCCTGCCAGCCCCTGGGCCCAGCTCCCAGCCCAGCTGGGCCCAGTGCTGGCACCAGAGTCTAGCACTGCTGCTGCTCCATTTCCTCCACGAGTGGTAGAGATGATGGCCACAGATGTGACCCCTTTGTAAATATGTTCTCATGAATAGAGCTTTTCTGTATATACGTTTTGAGGTTTGTTAGGCTATAGGATCCCATGTAAATATGTTTTGAAGATTGTTGCTGTTATAAGGATTGTTGCAATAAAACATGTTTGTAAATCCAAGGTTTTGCCGATCTTTGGAGAAGAGATCCTGTTAATTTTCAAAAGCTCACTTCTCTTTGCAATTCCTTTGGGCACAGGCAGCGTTTGCACAGTTGTGGTTTCCAGTTGTTCTGGGTTCCCGGGGCTGGAGGTGCCTGGGGGGGCTGGCACGGCCACCCCGGGGCTGGGGTCCCTGTGCACAGGGGCTCCCACTGACACCACTCCTGGCACTGGGCACTGCTGGGCTTCCTGGGCAGGGACAGGGCAGGGCCCCCAGGAGCAGAGCTGTCCCCAGCAGAGAGGGGGCTCTGACAGCACTGGCCCCTGCAGCAATGCCCCCAGGCAGGCAGGAACCCTTCAGCCACCCTCGCTGCTGCAGCCACGGGGACTCCTGGCCCGAGAGACGGCATCGGGCCACAGGGATGCAAAATCCACCTTCCTGCTCTGAAGGGCATGGCAGCCTTGGCAGCTGTGGCACCTGGATCTGGGGGACTGCAGGGGCTGGTGTTTAAGGCTTGCAGCCTCCAAAGGCTCTGGGCTTTGCTCCCCAGCCTGCTTTGCACTGCCCTGGGCCCGATTGCTCAAGAGACAAAAGCCAAGCCAGGGCATCCTCAGCCTGCCCCCACTGCTGCTGCTGCCAGCGGCCACTGGCCCCTGTCCCCTACTCGGGGGCCAGCTGCAGGGGCAGGGCAGGCTGTGCTGGGCAGGGCCGGGGGGCTTTGGGCCCTGGGGCTGCTGCTGCTGGGGGCCAGGAGCCCAACAGGGCCCCGAGCTCAGCCCCTGCCCGGCCAGCTGCCCTCAGAGCCCCACACTGCCCAGGCATCCCCAGCACAGGGGGCTGTGGCGAATCCCACGCAATCCTGGCGAGAAATTCCCCACAGGAATTAAACCAAGGGTTCCAGGGCAAAGTCAGCACCCACTGACATTTAAAGCCCCTTTACAGAGGTGGCTGCAGGGCAGGGGTGATCTCCAGGACCTCTGGCAGTGCCCGGTGTGCAGCTGAGGCTGTGGGGCTGCTCCCAGCGGGACACAGCACCGGGCTCAGGCCAGCCCTCAGCCCTCACAGCTGATGCCAAGGGAGAGGCTCAGAAAGCAACTTCACACCTCTTGCTGCAGATATTTCAAAGCACTAAATGCCATTCAGAGAAGCCACCGTGCCAATTTCCTTTTGGCGTCCAGGCATGAGAAGCCATGAAGGTGCCAATGAATGTGCACTCAGGGCACTCCCACTGCCATCCCAAAGGGATCACAAAGGACAGGGCTCTGCTGTCAGCGCTGCTGAGCTCCTAACCCAGCAACCCAGTCTAAGCAAGAGGCAGTAATTGACTGCACCAGCGAACACTGGCCACTCATAAAAGGCATCAATCGCACAGCCCACCCATCCCAAATTCTGCCATATCTATCTTTTCCCTCTTTTCTCTTCCCTGCTTTCACTTTCCCCATTTTCTCTGTCTGGGAGCTTGGCTTTTCTCTCTCCTGTCTGCAAGTTCAGCTGCACGTGTAACTCTGCAGGAACAGCCTGAAATACCGGGAAGTGGTAGAGCATACTTTGTCAGGAACAAAGTGCAGTGACAGGACAAGGGGGAATGGGATCAAACTGCAAGAGTTGGAAGAGATTTGATGATGGGAAGAAGTTCTTTACTGTGAGGGTGCCTGTCCCTGTCACAGGGACAAGCGCAGAGAGGCTGTGCATGCCCCATCCCCAGGAACATCCAAGGCCAGGCTGGACAGGCTCCAGAGCAACCTGGTGTGGTGGCAGGTTGCTCAGGTTGAAACCAGATAATCCTTAGGGGCCCTTGCAAGCCAAACCATTCAAGGATTTGATCATTCCATGGTCCCCATCTCCCCATGTGGAATGGCCCCGAAACTTCTGTGACATCACAGCTCCCAGAGTGTTCCAGGTGGAAGGTCCAGGACCTGGAACGCAGCACAGCAGACACTTCACCTGCTGCCAACAGTCAGAGCCCACTTGCCCTTTGCTCTGCCCGTCTGTGCTGAGCTCTGGCTGCTGCCTGGGCTTTTCCTGCCCCCTGCTCTAAAGCCAATCCCAGCAGGATGTGCACTGCTGCTCCAGTGCAGGTACACTGCCAGGACAGGGACGGGCACCCTGCTTGGGCAGGCTGCAGCCATGTGGGAATGACTGGTGTGGGACAGGAAGCCCACCAAGAGATTGTGCTGCCTCTTGCAGACTGCCATCGACACCGTGGAGGAGATGGAAGTGGACACAGTGCTGGACAGGGAGGAAATGATGGAGGTGGACACAGAAGAGACGGCTGAGGACATGGACCTTGATGAGGAGGACAACATCGAGGAGATGGAAGTCGATGAAAAGGATGAGGAGGAGCCCATGGTCCTTGGCTGAAGATGGAGCCCCAGGAGCGGGACAAACAAATGCCTCCCATGCCCTGCCCACAGGCAGAGTGTGTCCCCTTCGCCAGGCTGGGGCTGGGCTGGATGGCCCCGCTCGGGGACACGGTGCCCACAGGGGGCCCTGGATTGTGGTGGCACAAGCAGCACCCCTGGCCTGCCCTGCGCTTGCCTGGGGCAGTGCCAGCCCTGCCAGCCCTGCCAGCCCCTGGGCCCAGCTCCCAGCCTAGCTGGGCCCAGTGCTGGCACCAGAGTCCAGCACTGCTGCTGCTCCATTTCCTCCACGATTGGTGGAGATGATGGCCACAGTTGTGACCCCTTTGTAAATACGTTATGAAGAGCAGAGTTTTTCTGTAAATATGTTTAGAAGTTTGTTAGGCTATAGGATCCCATGTAAATATGTTTTGAAGATTGTTGCTGTTATAAGGATTGTTACAATAAAACATGTTTGTAAATCCAAGGTTTTGCCGATCTTTGGAGAAGAGATCCTGTTAATTTTCAAAAGCTCACTTCTCTTTGCAATTCCTTTGGGCACAGGCAGCGTTTGCACAGTTGTGGTTTCCAGTTGTTCTGGGTTCCCGGGGCTGGAGGTGCCTGGGGGGGCTGGCACGGCCACCCCGGGGCTGGGGTCCCTGTGCACAGGGGCTCCCACTGACACCACTCCTGGCACTGGGCACTGCTGGGCTTCCTGGGCAGGGACAGGGCAGGGCCCCCAGGAGCAGAGCTGTCCCCAGCAGAGAGGGGGCTCTGACAGCACTGGCCCCTGCAGCAATGCCCCCAGGCAGGCAGGAACCCTTCAGCCACCCTCGCTGCTGCAGCCACGGGGACTCCTGGCCCGAGAGCCGGCATCGGCCCACAGGGATGCAAAATCCACCTTCGTGCCCTGAAGGCCATGGCAGCCTTGGCAACTGTGGCACCTGGATCTGGGGGGCTGCAGGGGCTGGTGTTTAAGGCTTGCAGCCTCTAAAGGCTCCGGGCTTTGCTCCCCAGCCTGCTTTGCACTGCCCTGGGCCCGGATTGCTCAAGAGACAAAAGCCAAGCCAGGGCATCCTCAGCCTGCCCCCACTGCTGCTGCTGCCAGCGGCCACTGGTCCCTGTCCCCTACTCGGGGGCCAGCTGCAGGGGCAGGGCAGGCTGTGCGGGGCAGGGCCGGGGGGCTTTGGGCCCTGTGGCTGCTGCTGCTGGGGGCCAGGAGCCCAACAGGGCCCCGAGCTCAGCCCTTGCCCGGCCAGCTGCCCTCAGAGCCCCACACTGCCCAGGCATCCCCAGCACAGGGGGCTGTGGCGAATCCCACACAATCCTGGCGAGAAATTCCCCACAGGAATTAAACCAAGGGTTCCAGGGCAAAGTCAGCACCCGCTGACATTTAAAGCCCCTTTACAGAGGTGGCTGCAGGGCTGGGGTGATCTCCAGGACCTCTGGCAGTGCCCGGTGTGCAGCTGAGACTGTGGGGCTGCTCTCAGCGGGACACAGCACCGGGCTCAGGCCAGCCCTCAGCCCCCACAGCTGATGCCAAGAGAGAGGCTCAGAAAGCAACTTCACACCTCTTGCTGCAGATATTTCAAAGCACTAAATGCCATTCAGAGAAGCCACCGTGCCAATTTCCTTTCGGCGTCCAGGCATGAGAAGCCATGAAGGTGCCACTGAATGTGCACTCAGGGCACTTCCACTGCCATCCCAAAGGGATCACAAAGGACAGGGCTCTGCTGTCAGCGCTGCTGAGCTCCTAACCCAGCAACCCAGTCTAAGCAAGAGGCAGTAATTGACTGCACCATGGACATTGGCCACTCATAAAAGGCATCAATCACACAGCCCACCCATCCCAAATTCTGCCATATCTATCTTTTCCCTCTTTTCTCTTCCCTGCTTTCACTTTCCCCATTTTCTCTGTCTGGGAGCTTGGCTTTTCTCTCTCCTGTCTGCAAGTTCAGCCGCACGTGTAACTCTGCAGGAACAGCCTGAAATACCGGGAAGTGGTAGAGCATACTTTGTCAGGAACAAAGTGCAGTGACAGGACAAGGGGGAATGGGATCAAACTGCAAGAGTTGGAAGAGATTTGATGATGGGAAGAAGTTCTTTACTGTGAGGGTGCCTGTCCCTGTCACAGGGACAAGCGCAGAGAAGCTGTGCATGCCCCATCCCCAGGAACATCCAAGGCCAGGCTGGACAGGCTCCAGAGCAACCTGGTGTGGTGGCAGGTTGCTCAGGTTGAAACCAGATAATCCTTAGGGGCCCTTGCAAGCCAAACCATTCAAGGATTTGATCATTCCATGGTCCCCATCTCCCCATGTGGAATGGCCCTGAAACTTCTGTGACATCACAGCTCCCAGAGTGTTCCAGGTGGAAGGTCCAGGACCTGGAACGCAGCACAGCAGACACTTCACCTGCGGCCAACGGTCAGAGCCCACTCACCCTTCGCTCTGCCCGTCAGTGCTGAGCTCTGGCTGCTGCCTGGGCTTTTCCTGCCGCCTGCTCTAAAGCCAATCCCAGCAGGATGTGCACTGCTGCCCCAGTTCAGGTACACTGCCAGGCCAGGGACGGGCAGCCTGCTTGGGCAGGCTGCAGCCATGTGGGAATGGATGGTGTGGGACAGGAAGCCCACCAAGAGATTGTGCTGCCTCTTGCAGACTGCCATCGACACCGTGGAGGACATGGAAGTGGACATGGTGCTGGACAAGGAGGAAATGATGGAGGTGGACATGGAAGAGATGGCTGAGGACATGGAAGTTGATGAGGAGGACAACATCGAGGAGATGGAAGTTGATGAAAAGGATGAGGAGGAGCCCATGGTCCTTGGCTGAAGATGGAGCCCCAGGAGCGGGACAAACAAATGCCTCCCATGCCCTGCCCACAGGCAGAGTGTGTCCCCTTCGCCAGGCTGGGGCTGGGCTGGATGGCCCCGCTCGGGGACACGGTGCCCACAGGGGGCCCTGGATTGTGGTGGCACAAGCAGCACCCCTGGCCTGCCCTGCGCTTGCCTGGGGCCGTGCCGGCCGTGCCAGCCCTGCCAGCCCCTGGGCCCAGCTCCCAGCCCAGCTGGGCCCAGTGCTGGCACCAGAGTCCAGCACTGCTTCTGCTCCATTTCCTCCACGCCTGATGGACATGATGGCCACAGATGTAACCCCTCTGTAAATACGTTCTCTGGACTAGAGCTTTTCTGTAAATACGTTTAGAAGTTTGTTAGGCTATAGGATCCCACGTAAATATGTTTAGAAGATTGTTGCTGTTATAAGGATTGTTACAATAAAACATGTTTGTAAATCCAAGGTTTTGCTGACCTTTGGAGAAGAGATCCTGTTAATTTTCAAAAGCTCACTTCTCTTTGCAATTCCTTTGGGCACAGGCAGCGTTTGCACAGTTGTGGTTTCCAGTTGTTCTGGGTTCCCGGGGCTGGAGGTGCCTGGGGGGGCTGGCACGGCCACCCCGGGGCTGGGGTCCCTGTGCACAGGGGCTCCCACTGACACCACTCCTGGCACTGGGCACTGCTGGGCTTCTTGGGCAGGGACAGGGCAGGGCCCCCAGGAGCAGAGCTGTCCCCAGCAGAGAGGGGGCTCTGACAGCACTGGCCCCTGCAGCAATGCCCCCAGGCAGGCAGGAACCCTTCAGCCACCCTCGCTGCTGCAGCCACGGGGACTCCTGGCCCGAGAGCCGGCATCGGGCCACAGGGATGCAAAATCCACCTTCGTGCTCTGAAGGCCATGGCAGCCTTGGCAACTGTGGCACCTGGATCTGGGGGGCTGCAGGGGCTGGTGTTTAAGGCTTGCAGCCTCCAAAGGCTCCGGGCTTTGCTCCCCAGCCTGCTTTGCACTGCCCTGGGCCCGGATTGCTCAAGAGACAAAAGCCAAGCCAGGGCATCCTCAGCCTGCCCCCACTGCTGCTGCTGCCAGCGGCCACTGGCCCCTGTCCCCTACTCGGGGGCCAGCTGCAGGGGCAGGGCAGGCTGTGCTGGGCAGGGCCGGGGGGCTTTGGGCCCTGTGGCTGCTGCTGCTGGGGGCCAGGAGCCCAACAGGGCCCCGAGCTCAGCCCCTGCCCGGCCAGCTGCCCTCAGAGCCCCACACTGCCCAGGCATCCCCAGCACAGGGGGCTGTGGCTAATCCCACGCAATCCTGGCGAGAAATTCCCCACAGGAACTAAACCAAGGGTTCCAGGGCAAAGTCAGCACCCGCTGACATTTAAAGCCCCTTTACAGAGGTGGCTGCAGGGCAGGGGTGATCTCCAGGACCTCTGGCAGTGCCCGGTGTGCAGCTGAGACTGTGGGGCTGCTCCCAGCGGGACACAGCACCGGGCTCAGGCCAGCCCTCATCCCTCACAGCTGATGCCAAGAGAGAGGCACAGAAAGCAACTTCACACCTCTTGCTGCAGATATTTCAAAGCACTAAATGCCATTCAGAGAAGCCACCGTGCCAATTTCCTTTCGGCGTCCAGGCATGAGAAGCCATGAAGGTGCCACTGAATGTGCACTCAGGGCACTTCCACTGCCATCCCAAAGGGATCACCAAGGACAGGGCTCTGCTGTCAGCGCTGCTGAGCTCCTAACCCAGCAACCCAGTCTCAGCAAGAGGCAGTAATTGACTGCACCAGGGACACTGGCCACTCATAAAAGGCATCAATCCCACAGCCCACCCAACCCAAATTCTGCCATATCTATCTTTTCCCTCTTTTCTCTTCCCTGCTGTCACTTTCCCCATTTTCTCTGTCTGGGAGCTTGGCTTTTCTCTCTCCTGTCTGCAAGTTCAGCCGCACGTGTAACCCTGCAGGAACAGCCTGAAATACCAGGGAATGGGAGAGGATCCTTTTATCAGGAACTGCAGTGACAGGACAAGGGGGAATGGGATCAAACTGCAAGAGTTGGAAGAGATTTGATGATGGGAAGAAGTTCTTTACTGTGAGGGTGCCTGTCCCTGACACAGGGACAAGCGCAGAGAGGCTGTGCATGCCCCATCCCCAGGAACATCCAAGACCAGGCTGGACAGTCTCCAGAGCAACCTGGTGTGGTGGCAGGTTGCTCAGGTTGAAACCAGATAATCCTTAGGGGCCCTTGCAAGCCAAACCATTCAAGGATTTGATCATTCCATGGTCCCCATCTCCCCATGTGGAGTGGCCCTGAAACTTCTGTGACATCACAGCTCCCAGAGTGTTCCAGGTGGAAGGTCCAGGACCTGGAACGCAGCACAGCAGACACTTCACCTGCGGCCAACGGTCAGAGCCCACTCGCCCTTCGCTCTGCCCGTCAGTGCTGAGCTCTGGCTGCTGCCTGGGCTTTTCCTGCTGCCTGCGCTGACGCCAATCCCAGCAGGATGTGCACTGCTGCCCCAGTGCAGGTACACTGCCAGGCCAGGGACGGGCACCCTGCTTGGGCAGGCTGCAGCCATGTGGGAATGGATGGTGTGGGACAGGAAGCCCACCAAGAGATTGTGCTGCCTCTTGCAGATTGCCATCGACACCGTGGAGGAGATGGAAGTGGACACGGTGCTGGACAGATAAGAAATGATGGAGGTAGACCTGGAAGACACGGCTGAGGACATGGAAGTCGACGTGAAGGACAACATCGAGGACATGGAAGTAGATGTGGAAGACACCATCGAGGACATGGAAGTCGATGAAAAGGATGAGGAGGAGCCCATGGTCCTTGGCTGAAGATGGATCCCCAGGAGCAGGACAAGCAGATGCCTCCCATGCCCTGCCCACAGGCAGAGTGTGTCCCCTGACGCCAGGCTGGGGCTGGGCTGGATGGCCCCGCTCGGGGACACGGTGCCCACAGGGGGCCCTGGATTGTGGTGGCACAAGCAGCACCCCTGGCCTGCCCTGCGCTTGCCTGGGGCCGTGCCGGCCCTGCCAGCCCTGCCAGCCCCTGGGCCCAGCTCCCAGCCCAGCTGGGCACCAGAGTCCGGCACTGCTGCTGCTCCATTTCCTCCACGACTGGTGGAGATGATGGCCACAGTTGTGACCCCTTTGTAAATATGTTCTCTGGAATAGAGCTTTTCTGTAAATACGTTTTGAAGTTTGTTAGGCTATAGGATCCCATGTAAATATGTTTTGAAGATTGTTGCTGTTATAAGGATTGTTGCAATAAAACATGTTTGTAAATCCAAGGTTTTGCCGATCTTTGGAGAAGAGATCCTGTTAATTTTCAAAAGCTCACTTCTCTTTGCAATTCCTTTGGGCACAGGCAGCGTTTGCACAGTTGTGGTTTCCAGTTGTTCTGGGTTCCCGGGGCTGGAGGTGCCTGGGGGGGCTGGCACGGCCACACCGGGGCTGGGGGCCCTGTGCACAGGGGCTCCCACTGACACCACTCCTGGCACTGGGCACTGCTGGGCTTCCTGGGCAGGGACAGGGCAGGGCCCCCAGGAGCAGAGCTGTCCCCAGCAGAGAGGGGGCTCTGACAGCAGTGGCCCCTGCAGCAATGCCCCCAGGCAGGCAGGAACCCTTCAGCCACCCTCGCTGCTGCAGCCACGGGGACTCCTGGCCCGAGAGCCGGCATCGGGCCACAGGGATGCAAAATCCACCTTTGTGCTCTGAAGGCCATGGCAGCCTTGGGAACTGTGGCACCTGGATCTGGGGGGCTGCAGGGGCTGGTGTTTAAGGCTTGCAGCCTCCAAAGGCTCCGGGGTATTGCTCCCCAACCTGCTTTGCACTGCCCTGGGCCCGGATTGCTCAAGAGACAAAAGCCAAGCCAGGGCATCCTCAGCCTGCCCCCACTGCTGCTGCTGCCAGCGGCCACTGGCCCCTGTCCCCTACTCGGGGGCCAGCTGCAGGGGCAGGGCAGGCTGTGATGGGCAGGGCCGGAGGGCTTTGAGCCCTGTGGCTGCTGCTGCTGGGGGCCAGGAGCCCAACAGGGCCCCGAGCTCAGCCCCTGCCCGGCCAGCTGCCCTCAGAGCCCCACACTGCCCAGGCATCCCCAGCACAGGGGGCTGTGGCTAATCCCACGCAATCCTGGCGAGAAATTCCCCACAGGAACTAAACCAAGTGTTCCAGGGCAAAGTCAGCACCCGCTGACATTTAAAGCCCCTTTACAGAGGTGGCTGCAGGGCTGGGGTGATCTCCAGGACCTCTGGCAGCGCCTGGTCTGCAGCTGAGACTGTGGGGCTGCTCTCAGCGGGACACAGCACCGGGCTCAGGCCAGCCCTCAGCCCTCACAGCTGATGCCAAGGGAGAGGCTCAGAAAGCAACTTCACACCTCTTGCTGCAGATATTTCAAAGCACTAAATGCCATTCAGAGAAGCCACCGTGCCAATTTCCTTTCGGCGTCCAGGCATGAGAAGCCATGAAGGTGCCACTGAATGTGCACTCAGGGCACTTCCACTGCCATCCCAAAGGGATCAGCAAGGACAGGGCTCTGCTGTCAGCGCTGCTGAGCTCCTAACCCAGCAACCCAGTCTCAGCAAGAGGCAGTAATTGACTGCACCAGGGACACTGGCCACTCATAAAAGGCATCAATCCCACAGCCCACCCAACCCAAATTCTGCCATATCTATCTTTTCCCTCTTTTCCCTGCTGTCACTTTCCCCATTTTCTCTGTCTGGGAGCTTGGCTTCTCTCTCTCCTGTCTGCAAGTTCAGCCGCACGTGTAACCCTGCAGGAACAGCCTGAAATACCAGGGAATGGGAGAGGATCCTTTTATCAGGAACTGCAGTGACAGGACAAGGGGGAATGGGATCAAACTGCAAGAGTTGGAAGAGATTTGATGATGGGAAGTAGTTCTTTACTGTGAGGGTGCCTGTCCCTGACACAGGGACAAGCGCAGAGAGGCTGTGCATGCCCCATCCCCAGGAACATCCAAGACCAGGCTGGACAGTCTCCAGAGCAACCTGGTGTGGTGGCAGGTTGCTCAGGTTGAAACCAGATAATCCTTAGGGGCCCTTGCAAGCCAAACCATTCAAGGATTTGATCATTCCATGGTCCCCATCTCCCCATGTGGAGTGGCCCTGAAACTTCTGTGACATCACAGCTCCCAGAGTGTTCCAGGTGGAAGGTCCAGGACCTGGAACGCAGCACAGCAGACACTTCACCTGCGGCCAACGGTCAGAGCCCACTCGCCCTTCGCTCTGCCCGTCAGTGCTGAGCTCTGGCTGCTGCCTGGGCTTTTCCTGCTGCCTGCGCTGACGCCAATCCCAGCAGGATGTGCACTGCTGCCCCAGTGCAGGTACACTGCCAGGCCAGGGACGGGCACCCTGCTTGGGCAGGCTGCAGCCATGTGGGAATGGATGGTGTGGGACAGGAAGCCCACCAAGAGATTGTGCTGCCTCTTGCAGATTGCCATCGACACCGTGGAGGAGATGGAAGTGGACACAGTGCTGGACAGAGAAGAAATGATGGAGGTAGACATGGAAGACACGGCTGAGGACATGGAAGTCGACGTGAAGGACAACATCGAGGACATGGAAGTAGATGTGGAAGACACCATCGAGGACATGGAAGTCGATGAAAAGGATGAGGAGGAGCCCATGGTCCTTGGCTGAAGATGGATCCCCAGGAGCAGGACAAGCAGATGCCTCCCATGCCCTGCCCACAGGCAGAGTGTGTCCCCTGACGCCAGGCTGGGGCTGGGCTGGATGGCCCCGCTCGGGGACACGGTGCCCACAGGGGGCCCTGGATTGTGGTGGCACAAGCAGCACCCCTGGCCTGCCCTGCGCTTGCCTGGGGCCGTGCCGGCCCTGCCAGCCCTGCCAGCACCTGGGCCCAGCTCCCAGCCCAGCTGGGCCCAGTGCTGGCACCAGAGTCCAGCACTGCTTCTGTCCATTTCCTCCACGCCTGATGGACATGATGGCCACAGATGTGACCCCTCTGTAAATACGTTCTCTGGACTAGAGCTTTTCTGTAAATACGTTTAGAAGTTTGTTAGGCTATAGGATCCCATGTAAGTATGTTTAGAAGATTGTTGCTGTTATAAGGATTGTTACAATAAAACATGTTTGTAAATCCAAGGTTTTGCCGATCTTTGGAGAAGAGATCCTGTTAATTTTCAAAAGCTCACTTCTCTTTGCAATTCCTTTGGGCACAGGCAGCGTTTGCACAGTTGTGGTTTCCAGCTGTTCTGGGTTCCCGGGGCTGGAGGTGCCTGGGGGGGCTGGCACGGCCACCCCGGGGCTGGGGTCCCTGTGCACAGGGGCTCCCACTGACACCACTCCTGGCACTGGGCACTGCTGGGCTTCTTGGGCAGGGACAGGGCAGGGCCCCCAGGAGCAGAGCTGTCCCCAGCAGAGAGGGGGCTCTGACAGCAGTGGCCCCTGCAGCAATGCCCCCAGGCAGGCAGGAACCCTTCAGCCACCCTCGCTGCTGCAGCCACGGGGACTCCTGGCCCGAGAGCCGGCATCGGGCCACAGGGATGCAAAATCCACCTTCGTGCTCTGAAGGCCATGGTAGCCTTGGCAACTGTGGCACCTGGATCTGGGGGGCTGCAGGGGCTGGTGTTTAAGGCTTGCAGCCTCCAAAGGCTCCGGGCTTTGCTCCCCAGCCTGCTTTGCACTGCCCTGGGCCCGGATTGCTCCAGAGACAAAAGCCAAGCCAGGGCATCCTCAGCCTGCCCCCACTGCTGCTGCTGCCAGCGGCCACTGGCCCCTGTCCCCTACTCGGGGGCCAGCTGCAGGGGCAGGGCAGGCTGTGCTGGGCAGGGCCGGGGGGCTTTGGGCCCTGTGGCTGCTGCTGCTGGGGGCCAGGAGCCCAACAGGGCCCCGAGCTCAGCCCCTGCCCAGCCAGCTGCCCTCAGAGCCCCACACTGCCCAGGCATCCCCAGCACAGGGGGCTGTGGCTAATCCCACGCAATCCTGGCGAGAAATTCCCCACAGGAACTAAACCAAGGGTTCCAGGGCAAAGTCAGCACCCGCTGACATTTAAAGCCTTTTTACAGAGGTGGCTGCAGGGCTGGGGTGATCTCCAGGACCTCTGGCAGTGCCCGGTTCGCAGCTGAGGCTGTGGGGCTGCTCTCAGCGGGACACAGCACCGGGCTCAGGCCAGCCCTCAGCCCCCACAGCTGATGCCAAGAGAGAGGCTCAGAAAGCAACTTCACACCTCTTGCTGCAGATATTTCAAAGCACTAAATGCCATTCAGAGAAGCCACTGTGCCAACTTCCTTTCGGCGTCCAGGCATGAGAAGCCATGAAGGTGACACTGAATTTGCACTCAGGGCACTTCCACTGCCATCCCAAAGGGATCACAAAGGACAGGGCTCTGCTGTCAGCGCTGCTGAGCTCCTAACCCAGCAACCCAGTCTCAGCAAGAGGCAGTAATTGACTGCACCAGGGACACTGGCCTCTGATAAAAGGCATGAATCCCACAGCCCACCCAAGCGAAAGCCTGGCATATCTATCTTTTCCTTCTCTCTTCCCTGCTGTCCTGGTTTGTATGATATGCTTGTATTCTATTTGCCATCTGTTGGAGGTTGGGCAGGTTTGTTATCTCTTCCAAGAAGAATGGTTTGCTCCGAAGAGGTAATGGTTTGTTAATGGGCCATTGACTGATTCACTTGCAGAGCTGGTAAGCATAACATCATCCCATTGTGAGATGCTCCACCCAAAGGGGGAAGCCAAGCGCTCTTTTATTGTATTAAGGGGTATCTTTTGGGGGACAGAGCAGCTCTCTTTGCGGGATCTCCCGGAGAAGCAGCTCCTTTCGGCGGGATTCCCAGAGAAGCGGCCGGAGCGCAGTAAGGCGGCGGCGGCGGAGCTCAGAAGCAGCCCCGGTGCAGAGGAAGACCGGCCCAACTGCCACCAGATCTTCAGAGAAAACTATACCCTTCTAAAGATCACCACTGCAGCTGCAATTCATCAGCCACTGCAAGAGGAGCAGCTATCATTTCGACCAGACTGCTACCAACACCCCGAATCCTCAGGTTGTGGACTTTATCACTAGTTTTGTTTGTACCTATTGTATTTGCCTTTATAAATTGTTATCTAGTTTTCTCCTAGTAAAGAATTGTTACTCCCATTCCCATATCTTTGCCTGAGAGCCTTTTAATTTAAAAATCCTAGTAATTCGGAGGGAGGGGGTTTACATTCTCCACTGCAAAGGAGGCTTTTGCCCTCCTTCACAGACCCCTGTCTTGTCAAACCAAGACAGATTTTGGCGCATCAATGTGGGGCTCGAGGGCATTGAGAGGGAAAAAGGATTAACCGTTCTTAAGTAATTTGGTTTTTTGTTGTGTGTAGAAACATCTTAAGCATCACCATGTGGTCTAGTTTACCTTGGTTTGGGTGGCATGTGATCGTAGCTATACTTTTCCCATTTGCAGACCCTTATCTAAAAATGGGTCCTATAACTAAGGCTACTGTGTCTATTATCAAGTTTGGCTTCTGGGTTAATTGGGTGAGGAATTCATGGATCTTTAATTTCCTCTGGAAGGCAGGTACATGGATTCATAGCTATCACACACTAACTGTATGTTTTTGGGGTTACTTTAATAACGGTACCTACTGCGAGGAAATAGCACCTGGGGAAACTTTCTCCCAACCTTTTAACCATCTTTTTGGGTCTGCTCTACCAGTTCTCAAAGCGTTAAGATCCTCTCTAAGTGCTAATGATATCATACAATGGGTGGTGTTGCTGATAGGCCTGTTATATTTAGCACTCAGAGATAAGGGAAGATTAACCTGGATAACTACCCTCACACCTACACCAGAGGCTAGGGATGCTCCTGCAGAACCTGACACTGCCCCACAGACTCGAGATGCTGCTGCTCCAGAGCCTGACCCAGCCCCACAGCCCACCTCAGAAATGAACCACCCAGACTGGGTGAGGGTTCTGGTTAAGGAGATATGAGAGATGCTGAAGGAGTGCATTTCCCCAGCTGGTGAGAAACCGGCCCTTTGCCTTGAGGAGGGACAGTCTAATAGTACAGCTGTGGAACCCACAGATGTTACAACTGTCCAGGTTCCAACTGAACCACAAAGGCAGTCACAACCAGCAGCAGTTGCCCCGGTAGAAACAAGGAAGTCTAAGATGAAAGCAGAGCACCCTGCAGATAGGGACAGGAATGGAGGAACCTCACAACCCACAGGGACCCAGAGATTGCTATCATCACCGAGTCCCTGACCTACGAAAGTCTTCGTAATCTGCATAAAGACATTGTGCGACTAGGGCATGAGGCTTATACTACCTGGTTACTTTGGGTTTGGGATCTTATGGGTACAGGCGTGCAGCTGGACGGTGGTGAGGCAAGGAACTTGAGACCCTTGACCCAGGACTCGGCTATAAATCAGATTTTTGTAAAGGAACAAGGGTCCCTTTCTCTCTGGGAACGGCTCTTAATGAGTGTCAGGGAGAGGTTTGTCCACAGGGAGAGAATGCAGGAGCACCATCATAGAATGCGCTGGAAGACCTGCGAGGAAGGGATCCAACAGCTGAGGGAAGTGGCAGTATTGGAGGTACTCTTTGGGAGGGATGGACGACACAATAATGACCCCGACAAGATCAGGTGTACAGGACAAATGCTGTGGAGTCTAGAAAATCTTGAGCCATTTCAATACACCACTTTCATTGCAACAATCAATGCTGACGCTCACCGGGAGACAGTGGGCTCTGTTGCCAACAAACTTAGGAATTATGAGAGTATGATTAATGGCCCAATGCAGGCTCATATCTCAGCTGTGATTAAGGAGTTAAAAGAGGAGATGAGGGAGGAGATGAGGAAGGTTAATGCAGCACCTGTGAGAGTCACAGGCCCCAGAATCAGCGCCCAGCAATCCCCAGCTAGAGAGAGAGGGTACACCCCAAGGGCTAATCTGTGGTTCTTCCTGCGTGACCATGGGGAAGACATGGGGAGGTGGGATGGGAAACCCACTTCTGTCCTGGCAGCACAGGTCCGTCAACCCAAGGAGGGAAACTCTAACCGGGGGAGTTCCACCAAAGTGAAGGTAGCCTCAACCTCCCGTGACCAAGCTTGTGGGTACGATCTGTCAGACCTCCTTGAAGGCACCTCTAGTATGTATGCCCAGGAAAGGAATGATAACCAGTGTTAGAGGGGCCCTGTCTCTAGCCAGGGAAAGGCACGGGAAAACCGGATCTTCTGGACAGTGTGGATCCGATGGCCTGGCACATGAGAGCGACAAAAATATGATGCTTTAGTTGATACTGGTGCACAGTGTACTCTGATACCATCAGGACATGTGGGGGCAGAGCCTGTTTCCATTGCTGGTGTGACAGGGGGATCACAACAATTGACTCTGGTGGAAGCCGAGGTGAGCCTGACTGGGAAGGAGTGGAAGAAACATCCTATAGTGACTGGCCCAGATGCTCCATGTATCCTAGGCATAGACTTCCTCCGGAACGGCTATTACAAAGACCCAAAGGGACTCAGGTGGGCTTTTGGAATAGCCGCTGTAGAGGCAGAAGACATTAAGCAATTGAACACCTTGCCTGGACTGTCAGAAAACCCCTCTGCAGTAGGACTCCTAAGGGTGGAAGAACAACGCGTGCCAATTGCGACCTCGACAGTGCACCGCCGGCAGTATCGGACGGATCGAGATGCCGTGATCCCCATCCACAAAATGATTCGGGAGCTGGAGAGCCAAGGGGTGGTCAGCAAAACCCACTCACCCTTCAACAGCCCCATCTGGCCTGTGTGCAAATCTGACAAAGAATGGAGATTGACTGTGGACTATCGTGGCTTAAATGAAGTGACTCCACCGCTGAGCGCTGCTGTACCGGATATGCTGGAACTCCAGTACGAGCTGGAGTCCAAGGCAGCAAAGTGATATGCCACCATTGATATTGCTAATGCGTTTTTCTCCATTCCTCTGGCAGCAGAATGCAGGCCTCAGCTTGCTTTCACCTGGAGGGGCGTGCAGTACACCTGGAACCGACTGCCCCAGGGGTGGAAACACAGTCCCACCATCTGCCATGGACTGATCCAGACTGCACTAGAAAAGGGTGAGGCTCCAGAACACCTGCAATACATTGATGACATCATTGTGTAGGGGAAGCACAGCAGCAGAAGTGTTTGAGAAAGGTGAGAGGATCATCCAGATACTACTAGAAGCTGGCTTCGCCATCAAGAAGAGCAACGTCAAGGGACCTGCCCGAGAGATCCAGTTCCTGGGAGTGAAATGGCAGGACGGACGGCGCCAGATTCCCACTGAGGTCATCAACAAGAGCACAGCTATGTCCCCACCAACCAGCAAAAAGGAAACACAAGCTTTCCTGGGTGCCATAGGTTTCTGGAGAATGCACATTCCCGAGTATAGCCAGATTGTGAGCCCTCTTTATCTGGTTACCGGAAAGAAGAATGATTTCCACTGGGGCCCTGAGCAGCAACAAGCCTTCACCCAGATCAAGCAGGAGATCGCTCATGCTGTAGCCCTTGGCCCAGTCAGGACGGGACCAGAGGTCAAGAATGTGCTCTACTCTGCAGCCGGGAACCATGGCTTGTCCTGGAGCCTTTGGCAGAAAGTGCCTGGGGAGACTCGAGGCCGACCACTGGGATTCTGGAGCCGAAGTTACAGAGGGTCTGAAGCCAACTACACGCCCACAGAGAAGGAAATCTTGGCTGCCTTTGAAGGAGTTCAAGCCGCCTCGAGCTAATTGGCACAGAAGCACAACTCCTCCTGGCACCCCGACTACCGGTGCTGGGGTGGATGTTTAAAGGAAAGGTTCCCTCTACCCACCATGCCACTGACGCCACATGGAGCAAATGTATTGCCCTCATCACTCAGCGCGCCCGTATTGGAAACCTGAATCGCCCTGGGATTTTGGAGATAATTACGAACTGGCCAGAAGGTGAAAACTTTGGTCTCACTGATGATGAGGAGCAGGTACAAGTGACAAGGGCTGAAGAGGCTCCACCATACAACCAACTACCAGCAGAGGAGACCTGCTACGCTCTTTTCACTGACGGTTCCTGTCGCATTGTAGGGATGAACCGGAAGTGGAAAGCAGTCGTATGGAGCCCCACATGCCAAGTTGCACAAACTACCGAAGGAGAAGGTGGTTCAAGCCAACTCGCTGAACTCAAGGCCGTTCAGCTGGCTCTGGACATTGCTGAAAGGGAGAAGTGGCCAAAGCTCTACCTTTATACTGATTCGTGGATGGTAGCCAATGCTCTGTGGGGCTGGCTGGGAATGTGGAGGAAGGCCAACTGGCAACGTGTAGGAAAGCCAATCTGGGCTGCTGATATATGGAAAGACATTGCCTCTCGAGTGGAAAAGCTGACGGTGAAAGTCCGTCACGTAGATGCCCATGTCCCCAAAAGTCGGGCTAATGAGGAGCACCGAAACAATGAGCAGGTAGATCAGGCAGCAAAAATAGAGGTGTCAAAGATAGACTTAGATTGGCACCATAAGCAGGAGTTGTTCCTGGCTCAATGGGCTCATGATGCCTCAGGTCATCAGGGCAGAGATGCCACCTACAAGTGGGCACGAGACCGAGGGGTGGGTCTAACCATGGACAGTGTTTCCCAGGTTATCCATGACTGTGAGACGTGTGCTGCCATCAAACAGGCCAAGAGAGTGAAGCCCCTATGGTATGGTGGGCGGTGGTCCAAGTACAAGTATGGGGAGGCCTGGCAGATTGACTACATCACACTGTCCCAGACACGCCAAGGCAAGCGCTACGTGCTGACCATGGTGGAAGCCACCACTGGATGGCTGGAGACTTTCCCTGTACCTCATGCCACTGCCCGGAACACCATCTTAGGCTTGGAAAAGCAAGTCCTGTGGAGACACGGCACACCTGAGAGAATCGAGTCTGACAATGGCACCCATTTCAAGAACAGCCTTATCAACACCTGGGCCAGCGAACATGGTATAGAATGGATATATCATATTCCCTATCATGCTCCAGCTGCCGGCAAAGTTGAACGGTGCAACGGACTCCTTAAGACGACCCTAAAGGCACTTGGTGGGGGAACATTTAGAAACTGGGAAATTAACCTGGCAAAAGCAACCTGGATGGTCAACACCCGAGGGTCTGTCAATCGAGCTGGCCCTGCCCAGTCAGAACCCTTACACACAGTAGATGGAGATAAGGTCCCTGTAGTACATATGAAAGGTATTTTAGGGAAAACTGTTTGGATTAATCCCACCTCAGGCAAAGACCAACCCATTTGTGGGATTGTCTTTGCTCAAGGACCTGGTTACACTTGGTGGGTAATGCAGAAGGATGGGGAGACCTGCTGTGTACCACAGGGAAACTTGGTCTTAAGTGAGAACTGGGTGTAAGATTTCATTGTGTGCGGATGGAAATAGAATAAGGGGTGGATAATGTCCTGGTTTGTAAAATAAGCTTGTATTCTATTTGCCATCTGTTGGAGGTTGGGCAGGTTTGTTATCTCTTCCAAGAACAATGGCTTGCTCCGAAGAGGTAATGGTTTGTTAATGGGCCATTGACTGACTCACTGCAGGGCTGGGAACATAAAACCATCCCATTGTGAGATGCCCCACCCAGAGGGGCAAGACAAGCACTCTTTTATATTGTATAAAGTGGTACCTTTTGGGGGACAGAGCAGCCCTCTCTTTGCGGGATTCCCAGAGAAGCAGCTCTCCCTCTCCTTACGAGACTCCCAGAGAAGCAGCTCCTTCAGTGGGATTCCCAGAGAAACAGCTGGAGCGCGGTGAGGCGGCGGCGGCGGAGCTCGGAGGCAGCCCCGGCGCAGAGGAAGACCGGCCCAACTGCCACCAGATCTTCAGAGAAAACTATACCCTTCTAAAGATCACCACTGCAGCTGCAATTCATCAGCCACTGCAAGAGGAGCAGCTATCATTTCGACCGGACTGCTACCAACACCTCGAATCCTCAGGTTGTGGACTTTGTCACTAGTTTTGTGTGTACCAATTGCATTTGCCTTTTTCTAAATTGTTATCTAGTTTTCTCCTAGTAAAGAATTGTTACTCCCATCCCCATATCTTTGCCTGAGAGCCTTTTAATTTAAAAATCCTAGTAATTAGGAAGGAGGGGGTTTACCTTCTCCATTGCACAGACTCCTGTCTTGTCAAACCTAGACAATTGGGAACTGTGGCACCTGGATCTGGGGGGCTGCAGGGGCTGGTGTTTAAGGCTTGCAGCCTCCAAAGGCTCCGGGCTTTGCTCCCCAGCCTGCTTTGCACTGCCCTGGGCCCGGATTGCTCCAGAGACAAAAGCCAAGCCAGGGCATCCTCAGCCTGCCCCCACTGCTGCTGCTGCCAGCGGCCACTGGCCCCTGTCCCCTACTCGGGGGCCAGCTGCAGGGGCAGGGCAGGCTGTGCTGGGCAGGGCCGGGGGGCTTTGGGCCCTGTGGCTGCTGCTGCTGGGGGCCAGGAGCCCAACAGGGCCCCGAGCTCAGCCCCTGCCCGGCCAGCTGCCCTCAGAGCCCCACACTGCCCAGGCATCCCCAGCACAGGGGGCTGTGGCTAATCCCACGCAATCCTGGCGAGAAATTCCCCACAGGAACTAAACCAAGGGTTCCAGGGCAAAGTCAGCACCTGCTGACATTTAAAGCCCCTTTACAGAGGTGGCTGCAGGGCTGGGGTGATCTCCAGGACATCTGGCAGTGCCCGGTGCGCAGCTGAGGCTGTGGGGCTTCTCTCAGCGTGACACAGCACCGGGCTCAGGCCAGCCCTCAGCCCCCACAGCTGATGCCAAGGGAGAGGCTCAGAAAGCAACTTCACACCTCTTGCTGCAGATATTTCAAAGCACTAAATGCCATTCAGAGAAGCCACCGTGCCAATTTCCTTTCGGCGTCCAGGCATGAGAAGCCATGAAGGTGCCACTGAATGTGCACTCAGGGCACTTCCACTGCCATCCCAAAGGGATCACAAAGGACAGGGCTCTGCTGTCAGCGCTGCTGAGCTCCTAACCCAGCAACCCAGTCTCAGCAAGAGGCAGTAATTGACTGCACCAGGGACACTGGCCACTCATAAAAGGCATCAATCGCACAGCCCACCCATCCCAAATTCTGCCATATTTATCTTTTCCCTCTTTTCTCTTCCCTGCTGTCACTTTCCCCATTTTCTCTGTCTGGGAGCTTGGCTTTTCTCTCTCCTGTCTGCAAGTTCAGCCGCACGTGTAACTCTGCAGGAACATCCTGAAATACCGGGAAGTGGTAGAGCATACTTTGTCAGGAACAAACTGCAGTGACAGGACAAGGGGGAATGGGATCAAACTGCAAGAGTTGGAAGAGATTTGATGATGGGAAGAAGTTCTTTACTGCGAGGGTGCCTGTCCCTGACACAGGGACCAGTGCAGAGAGGCTGTGCATGCCCCATCCCCAGGAACATCCAAGGCCAGGCTGGACAGGCTCCAGAGCAACCTGGTGTGGTGGCAGGTTGCTCAGGTTGAAACCAGATAATCCTTAGGGGCCCTTGCAAGCCAAACCATTCAAGGATTTGATCATTCCATGGTCCCCATCTCCCCATGTGGAATGGCCCTGAAACTTCTGTGACATCACAGCTCCCAGAGTGTTCCAGGTGGAAGGTCCAGGACCTGGAACGCAGCACAGCAGACACTTCGCCTGCGGCCAACGGTCAGAGCCCACTCGCCCTTCGCTCTGCCCGTCGGTGCTGAGCTCTGGCTGCTGCCTGGGCTTTTCCTGCCCCTTACTCTAAAGCCAATCCCAGCAGGATGTGCACTGCTGCCCCAGTGCAGGTACACTGCCAGGCCAGGGACGGGCACCCTGCTAGGACAGGCTGCAGCCATGTGGGAATGGATGGTGTGGGACAGGAAGCCCACCAAGAGATTGTGCTGCCTCTTGCAGACTGCCATCGACACCGTGGAGGACATGGAAGTGGACACAGTGCTGGACAGGGAAGAAATGATGGAGGTGGACACAGATGAGACGGCTGAGGACATGGAAGTAGATGAGGAGGACACCATCGAGGACATGGAAGTCGATGAAAAGGATGAGGAGGAGCCCATGGTCCTTGGCTGAAGATGGAGCCCCAGGAGCAGGACAAACAAATGCCTCCCATGCCCTGCCCACAGGCAGAGTGTGTCCCCTTCGCCGGGCTGGGGCTGGGCTGGATGGTCCCGCTCGGGGACACGGTGCCCACAGGGGGCCCTGGATTGTGCTGGCACAAGCAGCACCCCTGGCCTGCCCTGCGCTTGCCTGGGGCCGTGCCAGCCCTGCCAGCCCTGCCGGCCCCTGGGCCCAGGTCCCAGCCCAGCTGGGCCCAGTGCTGGCACCAGAGTCTAGCACTGCTGCTGCTCCATTTCCTCCACGACTGGTGGAGATGATGGCCACAGATGTGACCACTCTGTAAATATGTTCTCATGAATAGAGCTTTTCTGTATATACGTTTTGAGGTTTGTTAGGCTATAGGATCCCATGTAAATATGTTTTGAAGATTGTTGCTGTTATAAGGATTGTTGCAATAAAACATGTTTGTAAATCCAAGGTTTTGCCGATCTTTGGAGAAGAGATCCTGTTAATTTTCAAAAGCTCACTTCTCTTTGCAATTCCTTTGGGCACAGGCAGTGTTTGCACAGTTGTGGTTTCCAGTTGTTCTGGGTTCCCGGGGCTGGAGGTGCCTGGGGGGGCTGGCACGGCCACCCCGGGGCTGGGGTCCCTGTGCACAGGGGCTCCCACTGACACCACTCCTGGCACTGGGCACTGCTGGGCTTCCTGGGCAGGGACAGGGCAGGGCCCCCAGGAGCAGAGCTGTCCCCAGCAGAGAGGGGGCTCTGACAGCACTGGCCCCTGCAGCAATGCCCCCAGGCAGGCAGGAACCCTTCAGCCACCCTCACTGCTGCAGCCACGGGGACTCCTGGCCCGAGAGCCGGCATCGGGCCACAGGGATGCAAAATCCACCTTCGTGCTCTGAAGGCCATGGCAGCCTTGGGAACTGTGGCACCTGGATCTGGGGGACTGCAGGGGCTGGTGTTTAAGGCTTGCAGCCTCCAAAGGCTCCGGGCTTTGCTCCCCAGCCTGCTTTGCACTGCCCTGGGCCCGGATTGCTCCAGAGACAAATGCCAAGCCAGGGCATCCTCAGCCTGCCCCCACTGCTGCTGCTGCCAGCGGCCACTGGCCCCTGTCCCCTACTCGGGGGCCAGCTGCAGGGGCAGGGCAGGCTGTGCTGGGCAGGGCCGGGGGGCTTTGGGCCCTGTGGCTGCTGCTGCTGGGGGCCAGGAGCCCAACAGGGCCCCGAGCTCAGGCCCTGCCCGGCCAGCTGCCCTCAGAGCCCCACACTGCCCAGGCATCCCCAGCACAGGGGGCTGTGACTAATCCCACGCAATCCTGGCGAGAAATTCCCCACAGGAACTAAACCAAGGGTTCCAGGGCAAAGTCAGCACCCGCTGACATTTAAAGCCCCTTTACAGAGGTGGCTGCAGGGCTGGGGTGATCTCCAAGACCTTTGGCAGTGCCCGGTCTGCAGCTGAGGCTGTGGGGCTGCTCCCAGCGGGACACAGCACCGGGCTCAGGCCAGCCCTCAGCCCTCACAGCTGGTGCCAAGAGATAGGCTCAGAAAACAACTTCACACCTCTTGCTGCAGATATTTCAAAGCACTAAATGCCATTCAGAGAAGCCACCGTGCCAATTTCCTTTCGGCGTCCAGGCATGAGAAGCCATGAAGGTGCCACTGAATGTGCACTCAGGGCACTCCCACTGCCATCCCAAAGGGATCACAAAGGACAGGGCTCTGCTGTCAGCGCTGCTGAGCTCCTAACCCAGCAACCCAGTCTAAGCAAGAGGCAGTAATTGACTGCACCAGCGAACACTGGCCACTCTTAAAAGGCATCAATCGCACAGCCCACCCAACCCAAATTCTGCCATATCTATCTTTTCCCTCTTTTCTCTTTCCTGCTTTCACTTTCTCCATTTTCTCTGTCTGGGAGCTTGGCTTTTCTCTCTCCTCTCTGCAGATACATCCACACGTGTCACCCTACAGAAACAGCCTGAAATACCAGGGAATGAGAGAGGATTTTTTGTCAAGAACCGCAGAGACAGGACAAGGGGGAATGGGATCAAACTGCAAGAGTTGGAAGAGATTTGATGATGGGAAGAAGTTCTTTACTGCAAGGGTGCCTGTCCCTGACACAGGGACCAGTGCAGAGAGGCTGTGCATGCCCCATCCCCAGGAACATCCAAGGCCAGGCTGGACAGGCTCCAGAGCAACCTGGTGTGGTGGCAGGTTGCTCAGGTTGAAACCAGATAATCCTTAGGGGCCCTTGCAAGCCAAACCATTCAAAGATTTGATCATTCCATGGTCCCCATCTCCCCATGTGAAGTGGCCCTGAAACTTCTGTGACATCACAGCTCCCAGAGTGTTCCAGGTGGAAGGTCCAGGACCTGGAACGCAGCACAGCAGACACTTCACCTGCGGCCAACGGTCAGAGCCCACTCGCCCTTCGCTCTGCCCGTCAGTGCTGAGCTCTGGCTGCTGCCTGGGCTTTTCCTGCCCCTTACTCTAAAGCCAATCCCAGCAGGATGTGCACTGCTGCCCCAGTGCAGGTACACTGCCAGGCCAGGGACGGGCACCCTGCTTGGGCAGGCTGCAGCCATGTGGGAATGGCTGGTGTGGGACAGGAAGCCCACCAAGAGATTGTGCCGCCTCTTGCAGACTGCCATCGACACCGTGGAGGACATGGAAGTGGACACAGTGCTGGACAGGGAAGAAATGATGGAGGTGGACACAGATGAGACGGCTGAGGACATGGAAGTAGATGAGGAGGACACCATCGAGGAAATGGAAGTTGATGAAAAGGATGAGGAGGAGCCCATGGTCCTTGGCTGAAGATGGAGCCCCAGGAGCAGGACAAGCCCATGCCTCCCATGCCCTGCCCACAGGCAGAGTGTGTCCCCTGACGCCAGGCTGGGGCTGGGCTGGATGGCCCCGCTCGGGGACACGGTGCCCACAGGGGGCCCTGGATTGTGCTGGCACAAGCAGCACCCCTGGCCTGCCCTGCGCCTGCCTGGGGCTGTGCCAGCCCTGACAGCCCTGCCAGCCCCTGGGCCCAGCTCCCAGCCCAGCTGGGCCCAGTGCTGGCACCAGAGTCCAGCACTGCTGCTGCTCCATTTCCTCCACGAGTGGTAGAGATGATGGCCACAGATGTGACCCCTTTGTAAATATGTTCTCATGAATAGAGCTTTTCTGTATATACGTTTTGAGGTTTGTTAGGCTATAGGATCCCATGTAAATATGTTTTGAAGATTGTTGCTGTTATAAGGATTGTTGCAATAAAACATGTTTGTAAATCCAAGGTTTTGCCGATCTTTGGAGAAGAGATCCTGTTAATTTTCAAAAGCTCACTTCTCTTTGCAATTCCTTTGGGCACAGGCAGCGTTTGCACAGTTGTGGTTTCCAGTTGTTCTGGGTTCCCGGGGCTGGAGGTGCCTGGGGGGGCTGGCACGGCCACCCCGGGGCTGGGGGCCCTGTGCACAGGGGCTCCCACTGACACCACTCCTGGCACTGGGCACTGCTGGGCTTCCTGGGCAGGGACAGGGCAGGGCCCCCAGGAGCAGAGCTGTCCCCAGCAGAGAGGGGGCTCTGACAGCACTGGCCCTGCAGCAATGCCCCCAGGCAGGCAGGAACCCTTCAGCCACCCTCGCTGCTGCAGCCACGGGGACTCCTGGCCCGAGAGCCGGCATCGGGCCACAGGGATGCAAAGTCCACCTTTGTGCTCTGAAGGCCATGGCAGCCTTGGGAACTGTGGCACCTGGATCTGGGGGGCTGCAGGGGCTGGTGTTTAAGGCTTGCAGCCTCCAAAGGCTCCGGGCTTTGCTCCCCAGCCTGCTTTGCACTGCCCTGGGCCCGGATTGCTCAAGAGACAAAAGCCAAGCCAGGGCATCCTCAGCCTGCCCCCACTGCTGCTGCTGCCAGCGGCCACTGGCCCCTGTCCCCTACTCGGGGGCCAGCTGCAGGGGCAGGGCAGGCTGTGCTGGGCAGGGCCGGGGGGCTTTGGGCCCTGTGGCTGCTGCTGCTGGGGGCCAGGAGACCAACAGGGCCCCGAGCTCAGGCCCTGCCCGCCCAGCTGCCCTCAGAGCCCCACACTGCCCAGGCATCCCCAGCACAGGGGGCTGTGGCTAATCCCACGCAATCCTGGCGAGAAATTCCCCACAGGAACTAAACCAAGGGTTCCAGGGCAAAGTCAGCACCCGCTGACATTTAAAGCCCCTTTACAGAGGTGGCTGCAGGGCTGGGGTGATCTCCAGGACCTCTGGCAGTGCCCGGTGCGCAGCTGAGGCTGTGGGGCTGCTCTCAGTGTGACACAGCACCGGGCTCAGGCCAGCCCTCAGCCCTCACAGCTGATGCCAAGAGAGAGGCTCAGAAAGCAACTTCACACCTCTTGCTGCAGATATTTCAAAGCACTAAATGCCATTCAGAGAAGCCACCGTGCCAATTTGTGGAGTTGCGTTATTTGTATGTTTTATTATCCCTGTATTATGTATTGGTTTATTCCTTTGTACCCCCATGTACAACTTGGTTTGCTCCCAGTTTTCCCGCCTTGTCCCCCCTTTCCGCCTTTCCAATAACTGTCCATCACCCTAGAAGAGGCGCAGTCTTTCCCTTTACCCCTCCCGGGTGCCTTGTCTATCACTCAGTGCCCCTTCCCATCCATCCAGAAGCTTCTACTCAGGGCACCGGGTGATTGGGCGAGGGCCTGGGGCCCCTCCCGTATCCTTTTCCCGCTGGTCCACAGGTGCATCACCCCATTGGGGAGCCACTCCCTACCTCCATCCATATTGGTTACCGGTTTTCCCCTCCCTTACAGTTTATAAGCCAGTACAAGCACCTTGTGCTTGTTCCTGTTGGGTGGCACCGTTCTAGGATATTTGGCCCCGTTGGGTCACAATAAACTTGGACTTAGCCCCCAGCAGGATCCGCTCTTCATTTACCACCACAAGGCGTGCTAGCGCTTCCCGGGACCCACGAAGGCACTCTCCAAACCCCAGCTGGGAGCGGCGGAGGGTGCCTCAATCGCCCACTCTCGCCCCAGGACGAGCTAGCCGGGGCTGAGATAAAGGGAACCGGGGCGGGAGCGCAGCAGCTGGCGCCCAACATGTGGCCCCGTTTTCGCGGCTTTGGACCCCTCGTTTGAGGATTTTAGGGTTGTGCGGACCCAAAGAATCGTCCTCCCTGGCCATCAGCTACCCCGGTAGCAGCAGACCCACATTCTAGTGGGTGGCGCTCCCAGGGACAGGACCGGCAGCTCCGGAACGCGTCGCCGGTGTCAGTCCTCTCGCGGAGGAGTCCTACCATTGGATTTTCCTTTCCACCCTTCCCTCTTGGACCCCTTTAGTTGTGAGTATAGGGGCCCCTGGGGCTTTCCCGGTCCTTTTTTGGTTGTTCCTTTCCCCTAGGGTTTAGGGAAAGGATCCCTTTTTGGTGGGTTTCTTTTTCCCTGGGGTTCGGGGAAAAGATCCCTGTTTTTAGTGCTCCCTGGTGAGCTCCTGGTGCTTCCCTTCCCAGGCGGGAAGCTTAAAGACTGCGGCAAAGCCGGAGGGGTAGTCTTTTGTTTTTCGTTCGTGTTTTCCCAATCGTAGGCTCTGCGGTACAATTTAACATCAGGCAGCATGGGTGCAAAGCTGTCCGTGCCGCAGAAGAGCATTTATTCCCAAGTTGTGGGTATCCTTTTAGTGGGGGGAATAAGAGTTAAAAAAACAGAAGTAAAACGGCTTGTCCGGTGGTTGTCGCAGACCTTCCCTGATATTTCGGCAGCTAAATTATACCAAGTTCCCTTTTGGGACCAGGTAGGGAGGGAGATCCTGCGACAGTCGGATCTCTCTCTCTCCAAATTCACCCATTTGGCCCTCCAAATTCGCGATATTATTAAAAATCATTACGAAAGTCTGCCACAGCCAGCCGCAAACAAACCGATACCCAGTTCGGCTGTTAGCTCGAGAAACCCTACTCCGCTTTCCTCTCCCTCTCTCCCGAAGTCAGGTATTCTCAGACAGGCATCCCGGCGTTGCCTGCAAGCAGATTCTGGCCCCTCTGGGAATATCCTTGACTCCCTGCAGGACGGTGCAGGCACTGTCTCTGCTTCTACCCGTTCCCCTTCTTCCCCGCGCTGTACAGCCCCGTCCCGTAGAGACTCCGTTTGTTTTCAGTTATCCCAGACCCCCGAAGATCCCTCATCCCCTATCCACCATCCCCAAACCCCACAAAATGGCTCTCCTTCTCCCCCCTTCCCCAGGACACAAGATGGCGGAGACCCCATGGCTTTTCCCGCCACTTGTGCTCCTTCTTCCCACAATCCCTATCCTCCCTCCTCCCAAAACCCCTTCCAGCAGATCAACCCCTTCTGCTCCCAAGACTTCTCCGCCCACCTCTCTCCTCCACCCCCTGCAGACTCCTCCTCTCTTGAATTATTTAACACCCCACCCCTCAGCTCCAACCCCGGGGAGGGGAGTCCCCAACATACCACTCCCCCTGCTCCAGACCATGCCTCATCCCCTGGTTCCCACGACCCCACTTCCAGTTCCCACGCTTTCGGTTCTGGGGGGGGGGAGCGTGGGAACCCCGATCCACCCCAATCCCTGCCTGCCTTCTCGGCCGCACCTGTCACCTGTACCCCGCGGCGGGGGGGTAGGCCCCTTGCACAGTGGTCCCCCATCCCCCAGCAGACCATCAAGGAGCTCTGCAAGGCCAAGAAAGAATTCGGTAGGGAAAGCGAATATTTTAGAGGCTTATTGAAGGCAACCCTCTCCTCCAAAGAATATGTCCCCACGGACATTCGGACTCTCTTCTCCTGCCTTATCACCCACGGAGAATTTTTAATCTGGGAATCCGAGTGGAAGCGGGAGATCAGGGAGGTGTTGCCTGACCTCTGGGCCAATGCAGATAGCTCTAGGGATGAAGATGGGGCAATAATATCCGTAGACCACTTGTGCGGGGAGGGGGATTGGAAAATGGGGACCAAGCAGGCAAAAAAAATACCTCGAGAGGTGCTGTAGGTCAGCACTAGGGCGGCAGAGAAGGCATTTTTTAAGTTAAGACCCAGCGGTACGGCTATTAACTTCTTGTCCCTAAAGCAGGAACCCCTAGAACCTTTTGTCGCGTTCGTGGATCGCTTGCACCACGCGATGGAGGCTCAGGTCCCGGATGAGAAACGGAGAGAGGGGATGCTTGCTATGGTAGCAAGGCAGAATGCAAACGACGCTTGCAGGCAAGCAATCCTCAGTCTGCCCCTGGACCCTGAGCCTACCCTTCAAAGCATGCTGCAGGTCTGTGCGAGGAAGGTGACGGTTCCTGCTAGGAACATTCCAAGGACTCCTAAACCACCAACAAAGAGAGTGGCTTTTGCTGCAGCCGCGACGCCGCCAACCACCCCTTCTACGGACCACCGCCCCACAGGAGCACCCCTGAGGGGACAACAACAACACCAGGCCTGCAATTTATGTAGGCAAAAGGGACATTGGGCTTCCCAATGCCCTCTGAGGGACGAGTTTTTTAAGTTTAGGCAGCGACATCAGGGGAGAAGTGCCCCCAACTCGGGGGGTAAACAAAAAAACTGAGTCATCAGCGCAGTCCCTCCCTGCGCGAGGACATAAATATGGTGGGCTCTATAACATCAGAGGAGGGGAGGTACGACTACCTGCAATGCCCACCTGAGGACATTTCACTGGACTTGACACACCGGACTATGGCTGACGAACCAACCTATATGAGGGAGGATGTGGATTTCATCCCCACCGCTTGGCTGGGTCGAGGCCCGAACCAGCCCAAGCCGGTACTTAACACCCCATCTGATTTCTCCCCATATAGGTTGGCCCTGACTGAGGCTCTGCACCTAAGGGACAGCGACTGGCACTCCATCGCCGTCGACACAGAGGACCCGGGAACCTGGAAGAACCTCCACAGTAAGTATATCGTTCTTGGGGACACAAAATTCACGCCTCTCAAAGTCACCATTGCACCATCCCTGACATCCAAGAACACTGAGCAATTGGTGGTGTGGCTGCACTGCCCCCATCCTCCGGTCTTCCTTCCCAAGGGCCAAATCATCACCCAGGCCATTCCAGCATCTGGGCCTCCAGCACACCCTGAGGATCTATGGAAGAAAACAGCGAAGAAGAGCTACCAGGTGTGCCAGGCCCAGGTCATAGGGAAGGAAAGACCAAAGCTCTCCTGCTATATGCGGAAGGATGGGGAGTACAAACACCTAAGCGGTCTCCTGGACACAGGGGCAGACGTGACGATCATCCCCGCACGGGATTGGCCGTCACGCTGGGAGCTGCAAAACGTGGCGGGAAAAATTCAAGGTGTAGGGGGTTCTCAATTAGCAAAACAGTCAAAAAACATCGTAAAATTTGAGGGGCCGAATGGGCAATCGGCTTATTTACGCCCGTTCGTTTTAGACTATACAGAACCCCTGTGGGGGAGAGACCTGATGGCCCAGTGGGGGGTCACAATTGACATCCTGACCCCTCAGGTTTTTCGGGCAACAGTCACTGAGGAGCGTCCTACCCGAAAACTTAATTGGCTCACAGATACACCAGTGTGGGTAGAGCAGTGGCCGCTCAATAAACAGAAATTAAAAGCGCTTCGGGAGCTCGTGAAGGAGCAACTCGCCAAAGGGAATATCCAGGAAACAACATCCCCCTGGAATTCCCCCGTCTTTGTCCTGAAAAAACCTGGCAAAGACGAGTGGCGCCTCCTCCATGACCTCCGTGCCATCAACAACGTAATAGAAGATATGGGTCCTCTCCAGCCAGGGATGCCGTCCCCCACGATGTTACCGGAAAATTGGGAATTGGCTGTGATTGATATCAAGAATTGTTTTTTCCAAATTCCCTTACACCCTGATGACGCACCACGGTTTGCCTTCTCGGTTCCTTCCATCAACCGAGAAGCCCCAATGGAGAGATACCACTGGAAATGTCTTCCCCAAGGTATGAAGATCAGCCCTACCATCTGCCAGTGGTACGTCTCTTCATTGCTGTCCCCTGTGCGTGCAGCCACCGAGGGTGTGATCATCCAGCATTACATGGATGATATCCTTATTTGTGCCCCCAACAGCGATCTACTTACACACGCGCTTGAACTGACAACCAGTGCGTTGGTTGCTGTAGGGTTCGAGCTGCGAGAAGATAAGATTCAAAGGATGCCACCTTGGAAGTACCTGGGTTTGGAGATAAACAAGCGGACCATTGTTCTGCAGAAATTGGCCATAAAAAATTCAATTAGGACTCTAGCCGACGTGCAGCAGCTGTGTGGGTCTTTAAATTGGGTGAGACCCTGGTTAGGTATTAACAACGAAGACCTAGCCCCTCTTTTCAATTTATTGAAAGGGGGGGAAGAACCTAGTTCTCCCAGGGAACTCACTCCAGAGGCCAAAGCCGCTTTGCAGAAGGTTCAGGAGGCAATGTCTGCCAGGCAGGCCCACAGGTACGATCCGGGCCTGCCCTTCCGATTCATCATATTGGGCAGACTGCCACACCTCCACGGAGTCATCTTCCAATGGGCAGACACCCTAGGAAAGGGCAAGGATCAGGACAAAAGGGACCCACTCTCCATCATAGAGTGGGTATTCCTGAGTCATTCACGATCCAAAAAGATGACACGGCCACAAGAGCTGGTGGCAGAGCTAATCCGCAAAGCGAGAACGCGGATTCGGGAGCTGGCGGGGTGTGACTTTGAGTACATCCACATTCCTTTGAAATTGAAATTGGGCCAATTCACAAAGGCAATGTTAGAACACCTGCTGCAAGAAAACGAATCATTGCAGTTTGCACTGGACAGCTACACCGGAAAAATTTCCGTTTTGAGACCGGCCCACAAAATTTTCAATTCGGAAATCCAATTCACTTTGTCAACGAAACAGATTCAGAGCAAAAAACCCTTAAGGGCTCTAACAGTTTTTACGGACGCGTCCGGAGGGTCCCACAAGTCAGTAGTGACTTGGAAAGATCCTCAAACTCAGCGGTGGGAAGCGGATGTTGTTGAGGTGGAAGGATCCCCTCAAGTAGCTGAGTTGGCCGCAGTCGTCAGAGCTTTTGAGCGGTTCTCTGAACCTTTTAATTTGGTTACTGATTCGGCCTATGTAGCGGGTGTAGTGTCTAGAGCACAGGATGCAATCCTGCAAGGTGTCTCCAACGATGCCCTTAACAAGTTGCTCTCAAAGCTGATAAGGCTAGTCTCCCACCGAGAGCAACCGTTTTATGTGATGCATATCAGGTCACACACCGACCTGCCGGGGTTCTTGGCCGAGGGCAATTGGCGTGCTGATTCCCTCGCTGCCGCCCCTGCACGGCTGGCGCCGCTCCCGGACAAGTTCCAGCAAGCAAAGATCAGCCACCAGCTTTACCACCAGAATGCGCCTGGTCTGGTCCGGCAGTTCCATCTAACCCGGGACCAGGCCAAGGCCATTGTGGCCACATGCCCATCCTGTAAGTCGCTCCCACTACCATCAGTGAGCGCAGGGGCTAATCCTAGGGGTCTGAGGTCCTGTGAGGTGTGGCAGATGGACGTTACTCATATCCCCTCCTTCGGGAGGATGAAGTACGTCCATGTCTCCGTGGACACCTTCTCCGGAGCAGTTTTCGCCTCTGCCCACACAGGGGAGAAGGCCAAGGACGTAGAGAAACACCTGATACAAGCCTTCTCCATGCTGGGCGTCCCAAAACTGATAAAAACAGACAATGCCCCCGGGTACACATCCAAGGAATTCGCAGGCTTCCTGCAGCAATGGGGAATAAAACATAAAACTGGCATCGCCTATTCCCCATCAGGTCAAGCCGTGGTGGAGAGGACTCATCAGAGCATCAAAAGGATGCTTAAACAACAACAGTCGTCAGCTAAAAATGAGTCCCCCCAAGTTCAGTTGGCGCGGGCCCTTTTTACCATCAATTTCTTAAACTGTTCCTTCGAGTGCCTCAACCCCCCCATCGCGAGGCACTTTAATTCCTACAAGCAGAGCAAGGTCAGGGAGAAGCCGCCAGTTCTCATTAAAGACCCTGAGACCTGGCGGCAGGAGGGACCCTATGACTTGGTCACCTGGGGACGGGGGTACGCTTGCGTATCCACGCCCTCAGGCCTGAGATGGGTCCCTTCCAAATTCGTCAGACCATATGTCCCTAAGACCCAGAAGAGAGATCCAGACAGTCCTCAGGTTGGGCACGCCGCCCTCAGACGGCGGAGAAGGTCCCCCTCACCTGACCCCCCCTCTGGCTCCTCGGATTCTCTGTCCCCCTTTGAGTTAGACCTCCCCTACCTCGATTATTAAATTATATTTCAGTTATTTTCCAGACACGCACTCCACCCTGAAACCACCCAGGATGCTGTCATCTATGAGCCTCATCCTTCTGGGCATCACCATCGCCCTAAGACCCCAGCATGTGTAGATCGTTCCTCAGCCTCCAGCAAAAGTTCCAGGGCTGAGGACGTCCGCACTTCCATCGCTGCAGGATGGTTGGGGTCGCTGTTTGAAGGATGAGGACTCTCTAGGTGGGTTCAATCAATTTTAAAAACAGGACTTCTGCTGCTGCTGGGACTCATTGTGTTTATCATAGGCTTCAGCTTGGTAAAGAGTTTAATTTTAAAAGCAATTAACTCCACCATCAGCGTCAACCACGCCGCACTGATAGCGCCTTACGAACTGGAACCATTAAATCAGGAAGGGTTCCAAGAAGAAGAACTTCCTGAAGAAGGCAAAATCTAGTTCCAAGATGAGCCCAGAAACTGTGAAGCCCCCGTTTAAAGACTTACTTTAACCTCTTCCCCTTTCTTTCTTTTTAAACAAAAAAGGAGGAGATGTGGAGTTGCGTTATTTGTATGTTTTATTATCCCTGTATTATGTATTGGTTTATTCCTTTGTACCCCCATGTACAACTTGGTTTGCTCCCAGTTTTCCCACCTTGTCCCCCCTTCCCGCCTTTCCAGTAACTGTCCATCACCCTAGAAGAGGCGCAGTCTTTACCCCCCCCGGGTGCCTTGTCTGTCACTCGGTGCCCCTTCCCATCCATCCAGAAGCTTCTACTCAGGGCACCGAGTGATTGGGCGAGGGCCTGGGGCCCCTCCCGTATCCTTCTCCCGCTGGTCCACAGGTGCATCACCCCATTGGGGAGCCACTCCCTACCTCCATCCATATTGGTTACCGGTTTTCCCCTCCCTTACAGTTTATAAGCCAGTACAAGCACCTTGTCCTTGTTCCTGTTGGCTGGCACCGTTCTAGGATATTTGGCCCCGTTGGGTCACAATAAACTTGGACTTAGCCCCCAGCAGGATCCGCTCTTCATTTACCACCACAAGGCGTGCTAGCGCTGCCCGGGACCCACCAAGGCACTCTCCAAACCCCAGCTGGGAGCAGCGGAGGGTGCCTCAATCGCCCACTCTCGCCCCAGGACGAGCTAGCCGGGGCTGAGATAAAGGGAACCGGGGCGGGAGCACGGCACCAATTTCCTTTTGATGTCCAGTCATGAGAAGCCATGAAGGTGCCACTGAATGTGCACTCAGGGCACTTCCACTGCCATCCCAAAGGGATCACAAAGGACAGGGCTCTGCTGTCAGTGCTGCTGAGCTCCTAACCCAGCAACCCAGTCTAAGCAAGAGGCAGTAATTGACTGCACCAGGGACACTGGCCACTCATAAAAGGCATCAATCCCACAGCCCACCCAACCCAAATTCTGCCATATCTATCTTTTCCCTCTTTTCTCTTCCCTGCTTTCACTTTCCCCATTTTCTCTGTCTGGGAGCTTGGCTTTTCTCTCTCCTGTCTGCAAGTTCAGCCGCACGTGTAAACCTGCAGGAACAGCCTGAAATACCGGGAAGTGGTAGAGCATACTTTGTCAGGAACAAACTGCAGTGACAGGAAAAGGGGGAATGGGATCAAACTGCAAGAGTTGGAAGAGATTTGATGATGGGAAGAAGTTCTTTACTGCGAGGGTGCCTGTCCCTGACACAGGGACCAGTGCAGAGAGGCTGTGCATGCCCCATCCCCAGGAACATCCAAGGCCAGGCTGGACAGGCTCCAGAGCAACCTGGTGTGGTGGCAGGTTGCTCAGGTTGAAACCAGATAATCCTTAGGGGCCCTTGCAAGCCAAACCATTCAAGGATTTGATCATTCCATGGTCCCCATCTCCCCATGTGGAGTGGCCCTGAAACTTCTGTGACATCACAGCTCCCAGAGTGTTCCAGGTGGAAGGTCCAGGACCTGGAACGCAGCACAGCAGACACTTCACCTGCGGCCAACGGTCAGAGCCCACTCGCCCTTCGCTCTGCCCGTCGGTGCTGAGCTCTGGCTGCTGCCTGGGCTTTTCCTGCCGCCTGCTCTAAAGCCAATCCCAGCAGGATGTGCACTGCTGCCCCAGTGCAGGTACACTGCCAGGCCAGGGACGGGCAGCCTGCTTGGGCAGGCTGCAGCCATGTGGGAATGGATGGTGTGGGACAGGAAGCCCACCAAGAGATTGTGCCGCCTCTTGCAGACTGCCATCGACACCGTGGAGGACATGGAAGTGGACACAGTGCTGGACAGGGAAGAAATGATGGAGGTGGACACAGATGAGACGGCTGAGGACATGGAAGTAGATGAGGAGGACACCATCGAGGAAATGGAAGTTGATGAAAAGGATGAGGAGGAGCCCATGGTCCTTGGCTGAAGATGGAGCCCCAGGAGCAGGACAAGCCCATGCCTCCCATGCCCTGCCCACAGGCAGAGTGTGTCCCCTGACGCCAGGCTGGGGCTGGGCTGGATGGCCCCGCTCGGGGATACGGTGCCCACAGGGGGCCCTGGATTGTGCTGGCACAAGCAGCACCCCTGGCCTGCCCTGCGCCTGCCTGGGGCAGTGCCAGCCCTGCCAGCCCTGCCAGCCCCTGGGCCCAGCTCCCAGCCCAACTGGGCCCAGTGCTGGCACCAGAGTCCAGCACTGCTGCTGCTCCATTTCCTCCACGAGTGGTAGAGATGATGGCCACAGATGTGACCCCTTTGTAAATATGTTCTCATGAATAGAGCTTTTCTGTATATACGTTTTGAGGTTTGTTAGGCTATAGGATCCCATGTAAATATGTTTTGAAGATTGTTGCTGTTATAAGGATTGTTGCAATAAAACATGTTTGTAAATCCAAGGTTTTGCCGATCTTTGGAGAAGAGATCCTGTTAATTTTCAAAAGCTCACTTCTCTTTGCAATTCCTTTGGGCACAGGCAGCGTTTGCACAGTTGTGGTTTCCAGTTGTTCTGGGTTCCCGGGGCTGGAGGTGCCTGGGGGGGCTGGCACGGCCACCCCGGGGCTGCGGGACCTTTGCACAGGGGCTCCCACTGACACCACTCCTGGCACTGGGCACTGCTGGGCTTCCTGGGCAGGGACAGGGCAGGGCCCCCAGGAGCAGAGCTGTCCCCAGCAGAGAGGGGGCTCTGACAGCACTGGCCCCTGCAGCAATGCCCCTAGGCAGGCAGGAACCCTTCAGCCACCCTCGCTGCTGCAGCCACGGGGACTCCTGGCCCGAGAGCCGGCATCGGGCCACAGGGATGCAAAGGCCACCTTCGTGCTCTGAAGGCCATGGCAGCCTTGGCAACTGTGGCACCTGGATCTGGGGGACTGCAGGGGCTGGTGTTTAAGGCTTGCAGCCTCCAAAGGCTCTGGGCTTTGCTCCCCAGCCTGCTTTGCACTGCCCTGGGCCCGATTGCTCAAGAGACAAAAGCCAAGCCAGGGCATCCTCAGCCTGCCCCCACTGCTGCTGCTGCCAGCGGCCACTGGCCCCTGTCCCCTACTCGGGGGCCAGCTGCAGGGGCAGGGCAGGCTGTGCTGGGCAGGGCCGGGGGGCTTTGGGCCCTGTGGCTGCTGCTGCTGGGGGCCAGGAGCCCAACAGGGCCCCGAGCTCAGCCCCTGCCCGGCCAGCTGCCCTCAGAGCCCCACACTGCCCAGGCATCCCCAGCACAGGGGGCTGTGGCTAAACCCACGCAATCCTGGCAAAAAATTCCCCACAGGAACTAAACCAAGGGTTCCAGGGCAAAGTCAGCACCCGCTCACATTTAAAGCCCCTTTACAGAGGTGGCTGCAGGGCTGGGGTGATCTCCAGGACCTCTGGCAGTGCCCGGTGCGCAGCTGAGGCTGTGGGGCTGCTCTCAGCGGAACACAGCACCGGGCTCAGGCCAGCCCTCAGCCCTCACAGCTGATGCCAAGGGAGAGGCTCAGAAAGCAACTTCACACCTCTTGCTGCAGATATTTCAAAGCATTAAATGCCATTCAGAGAAGCCACGGTGCCAATTTCCTTTCGGCGTCCAGGCATGAGAAGCCATGAAGGTGCCACTGAATGTGCACTCAGGGCACTTCCACTGCCATCCCAAAGGGATCACAAAGGACAGGGCTCTGCTGTCAGGGCTGCTGAGCTCCTAACCCAGCAACCCAGTCTCAGCAAGAGGCAGTAATTGACTGCACCAGGGACACTGGCCACTCATAAAAGGCATCAATCCCACAGCCCACCCAACCCAAATTCTGCCATATCTATCTTTTCCCTCTTTTCTCTTCCCTGCTTTCACTTTCCCCATTTTCTCTGTCTGGGAGCTTGGCTTTTCTCTCTCCTCTCTGCAGATACAGCCACACGTGTAAACCTGCAGGAACAGCCTGAAATACCAGGGAATGAGAGAGGATTCTTTGTCAAGAACCGCAGTGACAGGACAAGGGGGAATGGGATCAAACTGCAAGAGTTGGAAGAGATTTGATGATGGGAAGAAGTTCTTTACTGTGAGGGTGCCTGTCCCTGTCACAGGGACAAGCGCAGAGAGGCTGTGCATGCCCCATCCCCAGGAACATCCAAGGCCAGGCTGGACAGGCTCCAGAGCAACCTGGTGTGGTGGCAGGTTGCTCAGGTTGAAACCAGATAATCCTTAGGGGCCCTTGCAAGCCAAACCATTCAAGGATTTGATCATTCCATGGTCCCCATCTCCCCATGTGGAATGGCCCTGAAACTTCTGTGACATCACAGCTCCCAGAGTGTTCCAGGTGGAAGGTCCAGGACCTGGAACGCAGCACAGCAGACACTTCACCTGCGGCCAACGGTCAGAGCCCACTTGCCCTTCGCTCTGCCCGTCGGTGCTGAGCTCTGGCTGCTGCCTGGGCTTTTCCTGCCGCCTGCTCTAAAGCCAATCCCAGCAGGATGTGCACTGCTGCCCCAGTTCAGGTACACTGCCAGGCCAGGGACGGGCAGCCTGCTTGGGCAGGCTGCAGCCATGTGGGAATGGATGGTGTGGGACAGGAAGCCCACCAAGAGATTGTGCTGCCTCTTGCAGACTGCCATCGACCCCGTGGAGGACATGGAAGTGGACATGGTGCTGGACAGAGAAGAAATGATGGAGGTGGACACAGAAGAGATGGCTGAGGACATGGACGTTGAAGAGAAGGACACCATGGAGGACATGGAAGTCGATGAAAAGGATGAGGAGGAGCCCATGGTCCTTGGCTGAAGATGGAGCCCCAGGAGCAGGACAAACAAATGCCTCCCATGCCCTGCCCACAGGCAGAGTGTGTCCCCTGACGCCAGGCTGGGGTTGGGCTGGATGGCCCCGCTCGGGGACATGGTGCCCACAGGGGGCCCTGGATTGTGCTGGCACAAGCAGCACCCCTGGCCTGCCCTGCGCTTGCCTGGGGCCGTGCCAGGTCTGCCAGCCCTGCCAGCCCCAGGGCCCAGCTCCCAGCCCAGCTGGGCCCAGTGCTGGCACCAGAGTCCAGCACTGCTGCTGCTCCATTTCCTCCACGAGTGGTGGAGATGATGGCCACAGTTGTGACCCCTTTGTAAATATGTTCTCTGGACTAGAGCTTTTCTGTAAATACGTTTAGAAGTTTGTTAGGCTATAGGATCCCATGTAAATATATTTTGAAGATTGTTGCTGTTATAAGGATTGTTACAATAAAACATGTTTGTAAATCCAAGGTTTTGCCGATCTTTGGAGAAGAGATCCTGTTAATTTTCAAAAGCTCACTTCTCTTTGCAATTCCTTTGGGCACAGGCAGCGTTTGCACAGTTGTGGTTTCCAGTTGTTCTGGGTTCCCGGGGCTGGAGGTGCCTGGGGGGGCTGGCACGGCCACCCTGGGGCTGGGGTCCCTGTGCACAGGGGCTCCCACTGACACCACTCCTGGCACTGGGCACTGCTGGGCTTCCTGGGCAGGGACAGGGCAGGGCCCCCAGGAGCAGAGCTGTCCCCAGCAGAGAGGGGGCTCTGACAGCACTGGCCCCTGCAGCAATGCCCCCAGGCAGGCAGGAACCCTTCAGCCACCCTCGCTGCTGCAGCCATGGGGACTCCTGGCCCGAGAGCCGGCATCGGGCCACAGGGATGCAAAATCTACCTTCCTGCTCTGAAGGGCATGGCAGCCTTGGCAACTGTGGCACCTGGATCTGGGGGGCTGCAGGGGCTGGTGTTTAAGGCTTGCAGCCTCCAAAGGCTCTGGGCTTTGCTCCCCAGCCTGCTTTGCACTGCCCTGGGCCCGGATTGCTCAAGAGACAAAAGCCAAGCCAGGGCATCCTCAGCCTGCCCCCACTGCTGCTGCTGCCAGCGGCCACTGGCCCCTGTCCCCTACTCGGGGGCCAGCTGCAGGGGCAGGGCAGGCTGTGCTGGGCAGGGCCGGGGGGCTTTGGGCCCTGTGGCTGCGGCTGCTGGGGGCCAGGAGCCCAACAGGGCCCCGAGCTCAGCCCCTGCCCGGCCAGCTGCCCTCAGAGCTCCACACTGCCCAGGCATCCCCAGCACAGGGGGCTGTGGCTAATCCCACGCAATCCTGGCGAGAAATTCCCCACAGGAATTAAACCAAGGGTTCCAGGGCAAAGTCAGCACCCGCTGACATTTAAAGCCCCTTTACAGAGGTGGCTGCAGGGCAGGGGTGATCTCCAGGACCTCTGGCAGTGCCCGGTGTGCAGCTGAGACTGTGGGGCTGCTCCCAGTGGGACACAGCACCGGGCTCAGGCCAGCCCTCAGCCCTCGCAGCTGATGCCAAGAGAGAGGCTCAGAAAGCAACTTCACACCTCTTGCTGCAGATATTTCAAGCACTAAATGCCATTCAGAGAAGCCATCGTGCCAATTTCTTTTCGGCGTCCAGGCATGAGAAGCCATGAAGGTGCCACTGAATGTGCACTCAGGGCACTTCCACTGCCATCCCAAAGGGATCACAAAGGACAGGGCTCTGCTGTCAGCGCTGCTGAGCTCCTAACCAAGCAACCCAGTCTCAGCAAGAGGCAGTAATTGACTGCACCATGGACATTGGCCACTCATAAAAGGCATCAATCCCACAGCCCACCCATCCCAAATTCTGCCATATCTATCTTTTCCCTCTTTTCTCTTCCCTGCTTTCACTTTCCCCATTTTCTCTGTCTGGGAGCTTGGCTTTTCTCTCTCCTGTCTGCAAGTTCAGCCGCACGTGTAACTCTGCAGGAACAGCCTGAAATACCGGGAAGTGGTAGAGCATACTTTGTCAGGAACAAACTGCAGTGACAGGACAAGGGGGAATGGGATCAAACTGCAAGAGTTGGAAGAGATTTGATGATGGGAAGAAGTTCTTTACTGTGAGGGTGCCTGTCCCTGTCACAGGGACAAGCGCAGAGAGGCTGTGCATGCCCCATCCCCAGGAACATCCAAGGCCAGGCTGGACAGGCTCCAGAGCAACCTGGTGTGGTGGCAGGTTGCTCAGGTTGAAACCAGATAATCCTTAGGGGCCCTTGCAAGCCAAACCATTCAAGGATTTGATCATTCCATGGTCCCCATCTCCCCATGTGGAATGGCCCTGAAACTTCTGTGACATCACAGCTCCCAGAGTGTTCCAGGTGGAAGGTCCAGGACCTGGAACGCAGCACAGCAGACACATCACCTGCTGCCAACGGTCAGAGCCCACTCGCCCTTCGCTCTGCCCGTCAGTGCTGAGCTCTGGCTGCTGCCTGGGCTTTTCCTGCCGCCTGCTCTAAAGCCAATCCCAGCAGGATGTGCACTGCTGCCCCAGTTCAGGTACACTGCCAGGCCAGGGACGGGCACCCTGCTTGGGCAGGCTGCAGCCATGTGGGAATGGCTGGTGTGGGACAGGAAGCCCACCAAGAGATTGTGCTGCCTCTTGCAGACTGCCATCAACACCGTGGAGGACATGGAAGTGGACATGGTGCTGGACAAGGAGGAAATGATGGAGGTGGACATGGAAGAGATGGCTGAGGACATGGAAGTTGATGAGGAGGACAACATCGAGGAGATGGAAGTTGATGAAAAGGATGAGGAGGAGCCCATGGTCCTTGGCTGAAGATGGAGCCCCAGGAGCAGGACAAGCAGATGCCTCCCATGCCCTGCCCACAGGCAGAGTGTGTCCCCTGACGCCAGGCTGGGGCTGGGCTGGATGGCCCCGCTCGGGGACACGGTGCCCACAGGGGGCCCTGGATTGTGGTGGCACAAGCAGCACCCCTGGCCTGCCCTGCGCTTGCCTGGGGCCGTGCCGGCCCTGCCAGCCCTGCCAGCCCCTGGGCCCAGCTCCCAGCCCAGCTGGGCCCAGTGCTGGCACCAGAGTCCAGCACTGCTTCTGCTCCATTTCCTCCACGCCTGATGGACATGATGGCCACAGATGTGACCCCTCTGTAAATACGTTCTCTGGACTAGAGCTTTTCTGTAAATACGTTTAGAAGTTTGTTAGGCTATAGGATCCCATGTAAATATGTTTAGAAGATTGTTGCTGTTATAAGGATTGTTACAATAAAACATGTTTGTAAATCCAAGGTTTTGCTGATCTTTGGAGAAGAGATCCTGTTAATTTTCAAAAGCTCACTTCTCTTTGCAATTCCTTTGGGCACAGGCAGCGTTTGCACAGTTGTGGTTTCCAGTTGTTCTGGGTTCCCGGGGCTGGAGGTGCCTGGGGGGGCTGGCACGGCCACCCCGGGGCTGGGGTCCCTGTGCACAGGGGCTCCCACTGACACCACTCCTGGCACTGGGCACTGCTGGGCTTCTTGGGCAGGGACAGGGCAGGGCCCCCAGGAGCAGAGCTGTCCCCAGCAGAGAGGGGGCTCTGACAGCAGTGGCCCCTGCAGCAATGCCCCCAGGCAGGCAGAAACCCTTCCGCCACCCTCGCTGCTGCAGCCACGGGGACTCCTGGCCCGAGAGCCGGCATCGGGCCACAGGGATGCAAAATCCACCTTCGTGCTCTGAAGGCCATGGTAGCCTTGGCAACTGTGGCACCTGGATCTGGGGGGCTGCAGGGGCTGGTGTTTAAGGCTTGCAGCCTCCAAAGGCTCTGGGCTTTGCTCCCCAGCCTGCTTTGCACTGCCCTGGGCCCGGATTGCTCCAGAGACAAAAGCCAAGCCAGGGCATCCTCAGCCTGCCCCCACTGCTGCTGCTGCCAGCGGCCACTGGCCCCTGTCCCCTACTCGGGGGCCAGCTGCAGGGGCAGGGCAGGCTGTGATGGGCAGGGCCGGGGGGCTTTGGGCCCTGTGGCTGCTGCTGCTGTGGGCCAGGAGCCCAACAGGGCCCCGAGCTCAGCCCCTGCCCGGCAAGCTGCCCTCAGAGCCCCACACTGCCCAGGCATCCACAGCACAGGGGGCTGTGGCTAATCCCACGCAATCCTGGCGAGAAATTCCCCACAGGAACTAAACCAAGGGTTCCAGGGCAAAGTCAGCACCCGCTGACATTTAAAGCCTTTTTACAGAGGTGGCTGCAGGGCTGGGGTGATCTCCAGGACCTCTGGCAGTGCCCGGTGTGCAGCTGAGGCTGTGGGGCTGCTCTCAGCGGGACACAGCACCGGGCTCAGGCCAGCCCTCAGCCCTCACAGCTGATGCCAAGAGAGAGGCTCAGAAAGCAACTTCACACCTCTTGCTGCAGATATTTCAAAGCACTAAATGCCATTCAGAGAAGCCACTGTGCCAACTTCCTTTCGGCGTCCAGGCATGAGAAGCCATGAAGGTGCCACTGAATGTGCACTCAGGGCACTCCCACTGCCATCCCGAAGGGATCACAAAGGACAGGGCTCTGCTGTCAGCGCTGCTGAGCTCCTAACCCAGCAACCCAGTCTCAGCAAGAGGCAGTAATTGACTGCACCAGGGACACTGGCCTCTGATAAAAGGCATGAATCCCACAGCCCACCCAAGCGAAAGCCTGGCATATCTATCTTTTCCTTCTCTCTTCCCTGCTGTCCTGGTTTGTATGATATGCTTGTATTCTATTTGCCATCTGTTGGAGGTTGGGTAGGTTTGTTATCTCTTCCAAGAACAATGGTTTGCTCTGAAGAGGTAATGGTTTGTTAATGGGCCATTGACTGATTCACTTGCAGAGCTGGTAAGCATAACATCATCCCATTGTGAGATGCTCCACCCAAAGGGGGAAGCCAAGCACTCTTTTATTGTATTAAGGGGTATCTTTTGGGGGACAGAGCAGCTCTCTTTGCGGGATCTCCCGGAGAAGCAGCTCCTTTCGGCGGGATTCCCAGAGAAGCGGCCGGAGCGCAGTAAGGCGGCGGCGGCGGAGCCCAGAAGCAGCCCCGGCGCAGAGGAAGACCGGCCCAACTGCCACCAGATCTTCAGAGAAAACTATACCCTTCTAAAGATCACCACTGCAGCTGCAATTCATCAGCCACTGCAAGAGGAGCAGCTATCATTTCGACCAGACTGCTACCAACACCCCGAATCCTCAGGTTGTGGACTTTATCACTAGTTTTGTTTGTACCTATTGTATTTGCCTTTATAAATTGTTATCTAGTTTTCTCCTAGTAAAGAATTGTTACTCCCATTCCCATATCTTTGCCTGAGAGCCTTTTAATTTAAAAATCCTAGTAATTCGGAGGGAGGGGGTTTACCTTTTCCATTGCACAGGAGGCTTTTGCCCTCCTTCACAGACCCCTGTCTTGTCAAACCAAGACAGATTTTGGCGCATCAATGTGGGGCTCGAGGGCATTGAGAGGGAAAAAGGATTAACCGTTCTTAAGTAATTTGGTTTTTTGTTGTGTGTAGAAACATCTTAAGCATCACCATGTGGTCCAGTTTACCTTGGTTTGGGTGGCATGTGATCGTAGCTATACTTTTCCCATTTGCAGACCCTTATCTAAAAATGGGTCCTATAACTAAGGCTACTGTGTCTATTATCAAGTTTAGCTTCTGGGTTAATTGGGTGAGGAATTCATGGATCTTTAATTTCCTCTGGAAGGCAGGTACATGGATTCATAGCTATCACACACTAACTGTATGTTTTTGGGGTTACTTTAATAACGGTACCTACTGCGAGGAAATAGCACCTGGGGAAACTTTCTCCCAACCTTTTAACCATCTTTTTGGGTCTGCTCTACCAGTTCTCAAAGCGTTAAGATCCTCTCTAAGTGCTAATGATATCATACAATGGGTGGTGTTGCTGATAGGCCTGTTATATTTAGCACTCAGAGATAAGGGAAGATTAACCTGGATAACTACCCTCACACCTACACCAGAGGCTAGGGATGCTCCTGCAGAACCTGACACTGCCCCACAGACTCGAGATGCTGCTGCTCCAGAGCCTGACCCTGCCCCACAGCCCACCTCAGAAATGAACCACCCAGATTGGGTGAGGGTTCTGGTTAAGGAGATACGAGAGATGCTGAAGGAGTGCATTTCCCCAGCTGGTGAGAAACCGGCCCTTTGCCTTGAGGAGGGACAGTCTAATAGTACAGCTGTGGAACCCACAGATGTTACAACTGTCCAGGTTCCAACTGAACCACAAAGGCAGTCACAGCCAGCAGCAGTTGCCCCGGTAGAAACAAGGAAGTCTAAGATGAAAGCAGAGCACCCTGCAGATAGGGACAGGAATGGAGGAACCTCACAACCCACTGGGACCCAGAGATTGCTATCATCACCGAGTCCCTGACCTACGAAAGTCTTCGTAATCTGCATAAAGACATTGTGCGACTAGGGCATGAGGCTTATACTACCTGGTTACTTTGGGTTTGGGATCTTATAGGTACAGGCATGCAACTGGACGGTGGTGAGGCAAGGAACTTGAGACCCTTGACCCAGGACTCGGCTATAAATCAGATTTTTGTAAAGGAACAAGGGTCCCTTTCTCTCTGGGAACGGCTCTTAATGAGTGTCAGGGAGAGGTTTGTCCACAGGGAGAGAATGCAGGAGCACCATCATAGAATGCGCTGGAAGACCCGCGAGGAAGGGATCCAACAGCTGAGGGAAGTGGCAGTATTGGAGGTACTCTTTGGGAGGGATGGACGACACAATAATGACCCCGACAAGATCAGGTGTACAGGACAAATGCTGTGGAGTCTAGAAAATCTTGAGCCATCTCAATACACCACTTTCATTGCAACAATCAATGCTGACGCTCACCGGGAGACAGTGGGCTCTGTTGCCAACAAACTTAGGAATTATGAGAGTATGATTAATGGCCCAATGCAGGCTCATATCTCAGCTGTGATTAAGGAGTTAAAAGAGGAGATGAGGGAGGAGATGAGGAAGGTTAATGCAGCACCCGTGAGAGTCTCAGGCCCCAGAATCAGCGCCCAGCAATCCCCAGCTAGAGAGAGAGGGTACACCCCAAGGGCTAATCTGTGGTTCTTCCTGTGTGACCATGGGGAAGACATGGGGAGGTGGGATGGGAAACCCACTTCTGTCCTGGCAGCACGGGTCCGTCAACCCAAGGAGGGAAACTCTAACCGGGGGAGTTCCACCAAAGTGAAGGTAGCCTCAACCTCCCGTGACCAAGCTTGTGGGTACGATCTGTCAGACCTCCTTGAAGGCACCTCTAGTATGTATGCCCAGGAAAGGAATGATAACCAGTGTTAGAGGGGCCCTGTCTCTAGCCAGGGAGAGGCACGGGAAAACCGGATCTTCTGGACAGTGTGGATCCGATGGCCTGGCACATCAGAGCGACAAAAATATGATGCTTTAGTTGATACTGGTGCACAGTGTACTCTGATACCATCAGGACATGTGGGGGCAGAGCCTGTTTCCATTGCTGGTGTGACAGGGGGATCACAACAATTGACTCTGGTGGAAGCCGAGGTGAGCCTGACTGGGAAGGAGTGGAAGAAACATCCTATAGTGACTGGCCCAGATGCTCCATGTATCCTAGGCATAGACTTCCTCCGGAACGGCTATTACAAAGACCCAAAGGGACTCAGGTGGGCTTTTGGAATAGCCGCTGTAGAGGCAGAAGACATTAAGCAATTGAACACCTTGCCTGGACTGTCAGAAAACCCCTCTGCAGTAGGACTCCTAAGGGTGGAAGAACAACGCGTGCCAATTGCGACCTCGACAGTGCAGCGCCGGCAGTATCGGACGGATCGAGATGCCGTGATCCCCATCCACAAAATGATTCGGGAGCTGGAGAGCCAAGGGGTGGTCAGCAAAACCCAGTCACCCTTCAACAGCCCCATCTGGCCTGTGCGCAAATCTGACAAAGAATGGAGATTGACTGTGGACTATCGTGGCTTAAATGAAGTGACTCCACCGCTGAGCGCTGCTGTACCGGATATGCTGGAACTCCAGTACGAGCTGGAGTCCAAGGCAGCAAAGTAGTATGCCACCATTGATATTGCTAATGCGTTTTTCTCCATTCCTCTGGCAGCAGAATGCAGGCCTCAGGTCGCTTTCACCTGGAGGGGCGTGCAGTACACCTGGAACCGACTGCCCCAGGGGTGGAAACACAGCCCCACCATCTGCCATGGACTGATCCAGGCTGCACTAGAAAAGGGTGAGGCTCCAGAACACCTGCAATACATTGATGACATCATTGTGTGGGGGAGCACAGCGGCAGAAGTGTTTGAGAAAGGTGAGAGGATCATCCAGATACTACTAGAAGCTGGCTTTGCCATCAAGAAGAGCAAAGTCAAGGGACCTGCCCGAGAGATCCAGTTCCTGGGAGTGAAATGGCAAGACGGACAGCGCCAGATTCCCACTGAGGTCATCAACAAGAGCACAGCTATGTCCCCACCAACCAGCAAAAAGGAAACACAAGCTTTCCTAGGTGCCATATGTTTCTGAAGAATGCACATTCCCGAGTATAGCCAGATTGTGAGCCCTCTTTATCTGGTTACCGGAAAGAAGAATGATTTCCACTGGGGCCCTGAGCAGCAACAAGCCTTCACCCAGATCAAGCAGGAGATCGCTCATGCTGTAGCCCTTGGCCCAGTCAGGACGGGACCAGAGGTCAAGAATGTGCTCTACTCTGCAGCCGGGAACCATGGCTTGTCCTGGAGCCTTTGGCAGAAAGTGCCTGGGGAGACTCGGGGCCGACCACTGGGATTCTGGAGCCGAAGTTACAGAGGGTCTGAAGCCAACTACACTCCTACAGAGAAGGAAATCTTGGCTGCCTTTGAAGGAGTTCAAGCCGCCTCGGAGGTAATTGGCACAGAAGCACAACTCCTCCTGGCACCCCGACTACCGGTGCTGGGGTGGATGTTTAAAGGAAAGGTTCCCTCTACCCACCATGCCACTGACGCCACATGGAGCAAATGGATTGCCCTCATCACTCAGCGTGCCCGTATTGGAAACCTGAATCGCCCTGGGATTTTGGAGATAATTACGAACTGGCCAGAAGGTGAAAACTTTGGTCTCACTGATGATGAGGAGCAGGTACAAGTGACAAGGGCTGAAGAAGCTCCACCATACAACCACCTACCAGCAGAGGAGACCTGCTACGCTCTTTTCATTGACGGTTCCTGTCGCATTGTAGGGATGAACCGGAAGTGGAAAGCAGCCGTATGGAGCCCCACATGCCAAGTTGCACAAGCTACCGAAGGAGAAGGTGGATCAAGCCAACTCGCTGAACTCAAGGCCGTTCAGCTAGCTCTGGACATTGCTGAAAGGGAGAAGTGGCCAAAGCTCTACCTTTATACTGATTCATGGATGGTAGCCAATGCTCTGTGGGGCTGGCTGGGAATGTGGAGGAAGGCCAACTGGCAACATAGAGGAAAGGCAATGTGGGCTGCTGATATATGGAAAGACATTGCCTCTCGGGTGGAAAAGCTAACGGTGAAAGTCCGTCATGTAGATGCCCATGTCCCCAAAAGTCGGGCTAATGAGGAGCACCGAAACAACGAGCAGGTAGATCAGGCAGCAAAAATAGAGGTGTCAAAGATAGATTTAGATTGGCACCATAAGGGGGAGTTGTTCCTGGCTCGATGGGCTCATGATGCCTCAGGTCATCAGGGCAGAGATGCCACCTACAAGTGGGCATGAGACCGAGGGGTGGGTCTAACCATGGACAGTGTTTCCCAGGTTATCCATGACTGTGAGACGTGTGCTGCCATCAAACAGGCCAAGAGAGTGAAGCCCCTATGGTATGGTGGGCGGTGGTCCAAGTACAAGTATGGGGAGGCCTGGCAGATTGACTACATCACACTGTCCCAGACACGCCAAGGCAAGCGCTACGTGCTGACCATGGTGGAAGCCACCACTGGATGGCTGGAGACTTTCCCTGTACCTCATGCCACTGCCCGGAACATCATCTTAGGCTTGGAAAAGCAAGTCCTGTGGAGACACGGCACACCTGAGAGAATTGAGTCTGACAACGGCACCCATTTCAAGAACAGCCTTATTAACACCTGGGCCAGAGAACATGGTATCGAATGGATATATCATATTCCCTATCATGCTCCAGCTGCCGGCAAAGTTGAACGGTGCAACGGACTCCTTAAGACGACCCTAAAGGCACTTGGTGGGGGAACATTTAGAAACTGGGAAATTAACCTGGCAAAAGCAACCTGGATGGTCAACACCCGAGGGTCTGTCAATCGAGCTGGCCCTGCCCAGTCAGAACCCTTACACACAGTAGATGGAGATAAGGTCCCTGTAGTACATATGAAAGGTATTTTAGGGAAAACTGTTTGGATTAATCCCACCTCAGGTAAAGACCAACCCATTCGCGGGAATGTCTTTACTCAAGGACCTGGTTACACTTGGTGGGTAATGCAGAAAGATGGGGAGACCTGCTGTGTACCACAGGGAAACTTGGTCTTAAGTGAGAACTGGGTGTAAGATTTCATTGTGTGCAGATGGAAATAGAATAAGGGGTGGATAATGTCCTGGTTTGTAAGATAAGCTTGTATTCTATTTGTCATCTGTTGGAGGTTGGGCAGGTTTGTTATCTCTACCAAGAACAATGGTTTGCCCCGAAGAGGTAATGGTTTGTTAATGGGCCATTGAGTGACTCACTGCAGGGCTGGTAATGGTAACACCATCCCATTGTGAGATGCTCCACCCAGATGGGGAAGCCAAGCACTCTTTTATTGTATAAAGGGGTACCTTTTGGGGGACAGAGCAGCCCTTTCTTTGCAGAATTCCCAGAGTAGCAGCTCCTTCGGCGGGATTCCCAGAGAAACGGATGGAGCGCAGTGAGGCGGCGGCGGTGGAGCTCGGAGGCAGCCCCGGCGCAGAGGAAGACCAGCCCAACGGCCACCAGATGTTCAGAGAAAACTATACCCTTCTAAAGATCACCACTTCAGCTGCAATTCATCAGCCACCGCAAGATGAGCAGCTATAATTTCAACCGGACCGCTACCAAAACCCTGAATCCTCAGGTTGTGGACTTTGTCACTAGTTCTCATTGTACTGACCCCATTTGCATTTTAAATTGTTATCTAGTTTTCTCCAAGTAAAGAATTGTTACTCCCATCCACATATTTTGCCGGAGAGCCTTTTAATTTAAAAATCCTAGTAATTCGGAGGGAGGGGGTTTACCTTCTCCATTACACAGGAGGCTTTTGCCCTCCTTCACAGACCCCTGTCTTGTCAAACCAAGACAGAGAGGATTCTTTGTCAGGAACTGCAGTGACAGGACAAGGGGGAATGGGATCAAACTGCAAGAGTTGGAAGAGATTTGATGATGGGAAGAAGTTCTTTACTGTGAGGGTGCCTGTCCCTGACACAGGGACCAGTGCAGAGAGGCTGTGCATGCCCCATCCCCAGGAACATCCAAGGCCAGGCTGGACAGGCTCCAGAGCAACCTGGTGTGGTGGCAGGTTGCTCAGGTTGAAACCAGATAATCCTTAGGGGCCCTTGCAAGCCAAACCATTCAAGGATTTGTTCATTCCATGGTCCCCATCTCCCCATGTGGAATGGCCCTGAAACTTCTGTGACATCACAGCTCCCAGAGTGTTCCAGGTGGAAGGTCCAGAACCTGGAACGCAGCACAGCAGACACATCACCTGTGGCCAACGGTCAGAGCCCACTCGCCCTTCGCTCTGCCCGTCAGTGCTGAGCTCTGGCTGCTGCCTGGGCTTTTCCTGCTGCCTGCACTAAAGCCAATCCCAGCAGGATGTGCACTGCTGCCCCAGTGCAGGTACACTGCCAGGCCAGGGATGGGCACCCTGCTTGGGCAGGCTGCAGCCATGTGGGAATGGATGGTGTGGGACAGGAACCCCACCAAGAGATTGTGCTGCCTCTTGCAGACTGCCAGCGACAGCGTGGAGGACATGGAAGTGGACATGGTGCTGGACAAGGAAGAAATGATGGAGGTGGACACAGAAGGGATGGCTGAGGACATGGAAGTCGACATGAAGGACAACATAGAGGACATGGAAGTAGATGTGGAGGACACCATCGAGGACATAGAAGTTGATGAGGAGGATGAGGAGGAGCCCATGGTCCTTGGCTGAAGATGGAGCCCCAGGAGCAGGACAAGCAGATGCCTCCCATGCCCTGCCCACAGGCAGAGTGTGTCCCCTGACGCCAGGCTGGGGCTGGGCTGGATGGCCCCGCTCAAGGACACGATGCCCACAGGGGGCCCTGGATTGTGCTGGCACAAGCAGCACCCCTGGCTTGCCCTGCGCTTGTCTGGGGCCGTGCCGGCCCTGCCAGCCCTGCCGGCCCCTGGGCCCAGCTCCCAGCCCAGCTGGGCACCAGAGTCCAGCACTGCTGCTGCTCCATTTCCTCCACGACTGGTGGAGATGATGGCCACAGTTGTGACCCCTTTGTAAATATGTTCTCTGGAATAGAGCTTTTCTGTAAATACGTTTAGAAGTTTGTTAGGCTATAGGATCCCATGTAAATATGTTTTGAAGATTGTTGCTGTTATAAGGATTGTTACAATAAAACATGTTTGTAAATCCAAGGTTTTGCCGATCTTTGGAGAAGAGATCCTGTTAATTTTCAAAAGCTCACTTCTCTTTGCAATTCCTTTGGGCACAGGCAGCGTTTGCACAGTTGTGGTTTCCAGTTGTTCTGGGTTCCCGGGGCTGGAGGTGCCTGGGGGGGCTGGCACGGCCACCCCGGGGCTGGGGTCCCTGTGCACAGGGGCTCCCACTGACACCACTCCTGGCACTGGGCACTGCTGGGCTTCCTGGGCAGGGACAGGGCAGGGCCCCCAGGAGCAGAGCTGTCCCCAGCAGAGAGGGGGCTCTGACAGCAGTGGCCCCTGCAGCAATGCCCCCAGGCAGGCAGGAACCCTTCAGCCACCCTCGCTGCTGCAGCCACGGGGACTCCTGGCCCGAGAGCCGGCATCGGGCCACAGGGATGCAAAATCCACCTTCGTGCTCTGAAGGCCATGGTAGCCTTGGCAACTGTGGCACCTGGATCTGGGGGGCTGCAGGGGCTGGTGTTTAAGGCTTGCAGCCTCCAAAGGCTCCGGGCTTTGCTCCCCAGCCTGCTTTGCACTGCCCTGGGCCCGGATTGCTCCAGAGACAAAAGCCAAGCCAGGGCATCCTCAGCCTGCCCCCACTGCTGCTGCTGCCAGCGGCCACTGGCCCCTGTCCCCTACTCAGGGGCCAGCTGCAGGGGCAGGGCAGGCTGTGCTGGGCAGGGCCGGGGGGCTTTGGGCCCTGTGGCTGCTGCTGCTGGGGGCCAGGAGCCCAACAGGGCCCCGAGCTCAGGCCCTGCCCGGCCAGCTGCCCTCAGAGCCCCACACTGCCCAGTCATCCCCAGCACAGGGGGCTGTGGCTAATCCCAGGCAATCCTGGTGAGAAATTCCCCACAGGAACTAAACCAAGGGTTCCAGGGCAAAGTCAGCACCCGCTGACATTTAAAGCCCCTTTACAGAGGTGGCTGCAGGGCAGGGGTGATCTCCAGGACCTCTGGCAGTGCCCGGTGTGCAGCTGAGGCTGTGGGGCTGCTCCCAGCGGGACACAGCACCGGGCTCAGGCCAGCCCTCAGCCCTCACAGCTGATGCCAAGAGAGAGGCTCAGAAAGCAACTTCACACCTCTTGCTGCAGATATTTCAAAGCACTAAATGCCATTCAGAGAAGCCACCGTGCCAATTTCCTTTCGGCGTCCAGGCATGAGAAGCCATGAAGGTGCCACTGAATGTGCACTCAGGGCACTTCCACTGCCATCCCAAAGGGATCACCAAGGACAGGGCTCTGCTGTCAGCGCTGCTGAGCTCCTAACCAAGCAACCCAGTCTCAGCAAGAGGCAGTAATTGACTGCACCAGGGACACTGGCCACTCATAAAAGGCATCAATCCCACAGCCCACCCAACCCAAATTCTGCCATATCTATCTTTTCCCTCTTTTCTCTTCCCTGCTGTCACTTTCCCCATTTTCTCTGTCTGGGAGCTTGGCTTTTCTCTCTCCTGTCTGCAAGTTCAGCCGCACGTGTAACCCTGCAGGAACAGCCTGAAATACCAGGGAAGGGGAGAGGATCCTTTGTCAGGAACTGCAGTGACAGGACAAGGGGGAATGGGATCAAACTGCAAGAGTTGGAAGAGATTTGATGATGGGAAGAAGTTCTTTACTGTGAGGGTGCCTGTCCCTGTCACAGGGACAAGCGCAGAGAGGCTGTGCATGCCCCATCCCCAGGAACATCCAAGGCCAGGCTGGACAGGCTCCAGAGCAACCTGGTGTGGTGGCAGGTTGCTCAGGTTGAAACCAGATAATCCTTAGGGGCCCTTGCAAGCCAAACCATTCAAGGATTTGTTCATTCCATGGTCCCCATCTCCCCATGTGGAGTGGCCCTGAAACTTCTGTGACATCACAGCTCCCAGAGTGTTCCAGGTGGAAGGTCCAGGACCTGGAACGCAGCACAGCAGACACTTCACCTGCGGCCAACGGTCAGCGCCCACTCGCCCTTCACTCTGCCCGTCAGTGCTGAGCTCTGGCTGCTGCCTGGGCTTTTCCTGCTGCCTGCGCTGACGCCAATCCCAGCAGGATGTGCACTGCTGCCCCAGTGCAGGTACACTGCCAGGCCAGGGACGGGCACCCTGCTTGGGCAGGCTGCAGCCATGTGGGAATGGATGGTGTGGGACAGGAAGCCCACCAAGAGATTGTGCTGCCTCTTGCAGATTCCCATCGACACCGTGGAGGAGATGGAAGTGGACACGGTGCTGGACAGAGAAGAAATGATGGAAGTAGACCTGGAAGACACGGCTGAGGACATGGAAGTCGACGTGAAGGACAACATCGAGGACATGGAAGTAGATGTGGAAGACACCATCGAGGACATGGAAGTCGATGAAAAGGATGAGGAGGAGCCCATGGTCCTTGGCTGAAGATGGAGCCCCAGGAGCAGGACAAGCAGATGCCTCCCATGCCCTGCCCACAGGCAGAGTGTGTCCCCTGACGCCAGGCTGGGGCTGGGCTGGATGGCCCCGCTCGGGGACACGGTGCCCACAGGGGGCCCTGGATTGTGGTGGCACAAGCAGCACCCCTGGCCTGCCCTGCGCTTGCCTGGGGCCGTGCCGGCCCTGCCAGCCCTGCCAGCCCCTGGGCCCAGCTCCCAGCCCAGCTGGGCCCAGTGCTGGCACCAGAGTCCAGCACTGCTTCTGCTCCATTTCCTCCACGCCTGATGGACATGATGGCCACAGATGTGACCCCTCTGTAAATACGTTCTCTGGACAAGAGCTTTTCTGTAAATACGTTTAGAAGTTTGTTAGGCTATAGGATCCCATGTAAATATGTTTAGAAGATTGTTGCTGTTATAAGGATTGTTACAATAAAACATGTTTGTAAATCCAAGGTTTTGCCGATCTTTGGAGAAGAGATCCTGTTAATTTTAAAAAGCTCACTTCTCTTTGCAATTCCTTTGGGCACAGGCAGCGTTTGCACAGTTGTGGTTTCCAGTTGTTCTGGGTTCCCGGGGCTGGAGGTGCCTGGGGGGGCTGGCACGGCCACCCCGGGGCTGGGGTCCCTGTGCACAGGGGCTCCCACTGACACCACTCCTGGCACTGGGCACTGCTGGGCTTCTTGGGCAGGGACAGGGCAGGGCCCCCAGGAGCAGAGCTGTCCCCAGCAGAGAGGGGGCTCTGACAGCACTGGCCCCTGCAGCAATGCCCCCAGGCAGGCAGGAACCCTTCAGCCACCCTCGCTGCTGCAGCCACGGGGACTCCTGGCCCGAGAGCCGGCATCAGGCCACAGGGATGCAAAATCCACCTTTGTGCTCTGAAGGCCATGGCAGCCTTGGCAACTGTGGCACCTGGATCTGGGGGGCTGCAGGGGCTGGTGTTTAAGGCTTGCAGCCTCCAAAGGCTCTGGGCTTTGCTCCCCAGCCTGCTTTGCACTGCCCTGGGCCCGGATTGCTCCAGAGACAAAAGCCAAGCCAGGGCATCCTCAGCCTGCCCCCACTGCTGCTGCTGCCAGCGGCCACTGGCCCCTGTCCCCTACTCGGGGGCCAGCTGCAGGGGCAGGGCAGGCTGTGCTGGGCAGGGCCGGGGGGCTTTGGGCCCTGTGGCTGCTGCTGCTGGGGGCCAGGAGCCGTACAGGGCCCCGCGCTCAGCCCCTGCCCGGCCAGCTGCCCTCAGAGCCCCACACTGCCCAGGCATCCCCAGCACAGGGGGCTGTGGCTAATCCCACGCAATCCTGGCGAGAAATTCCCCACAGGAACTAAACCGAGGGTTCCAGGGCAAAGTCAGCACCCGCTGACATTTAAAGCCCCTTTACAGAGGTGGCTGCAGGGCTGGGGTGATCTCCAGGACCTCTGGCAGTGCCCGGTGCGCAGCTGAGGCTGTGGGGCTGCTCCCAGCAGGACACAGCACCGGGCTCAGGCCAGCCCTCAGCCCTCACAGCTGATGCCAAGGGAGAGTCTCAGAAAGCAACTTCACACCTCTTGCTGCAGATATTTCAAAGCACTAAATGCCATTCAGAGAAGCCACCGTGCCAATTTCCTTTCGGCGTCCAGGCATGAGAAGCCATGAAGGTGCCACTGAATGTGCACTCAGGGCACTTCCACTGCCATCCCAAAGGGATCACCAAGGACAGGGCTCTGCTGTCAGCGCTGCTGAGCTCCTAACCCAGCAACCCAGTCTCAGCAAGAGGCAGTAATTGACTGCACCAGGGACACTGGCCACTCATAAAAGGCATCAATCGCACAGCCCACCCATCCCAAATTCTGCCATATCTATCTTTTCCCTCTTTTCTCTTCCCTGCTTTCACTTTCCCCATTTTCTCTGTCTGGGAGCTTGGCTTTTCTCTTTCCTGTCTGCAAGTTCAGCCGCACATGTAACCCTGCAGGAACAGCCTGAAATACCGGGAAGTGGTAGAGCATACTTTGTCAGGAACAAAGTGCAGTGACAGGACAAGGGGGAATGGGATCTAATTGCAAGAGTTGGAAGAGATTTGATGATGGGAAGAAGTTCTTTACTGCGAGGGTGCCTGTCCCTGACACAGGGACCAGTGCAGAGAGGCTGTGCATGCCCCATCCCCAGGAACATCCAAGACCAGGCTGGACAGTCTCCAGAGCAACCTGGTGTGGTGGCAGGTTGCTCAGGTTGAAACCAGATAATCCTTAGGGGCCCTTGCAAGCCAAACCATTCAAGGATTTGATCATTCCATGGTCCCCATCTCCCCATGTGGAATGGCCCTGAAACTTCTGTGACATCACAGCTCCCAGAGTGTTCCAGGTGGAAGGTCCAGGACCTGGAACGCAGCACAGCAGACACTTCACCTGCGGCCAACGGTCAGCGCCCACTCGCCCTTCGCTCTGCCCGTCGGTGCTGAGCTCCGGCTGCTGCCTGGGCTTTTCCTGCCCCTTACTCTAAAGCCAATCCCAGCAGGATGTGCACTGCTGCCCCAGTGCAGGTACACTGCCAGGCCAGGGACGGGCACCCTGCTTGGGCAGGCTGCAGCCATGTGGGAATGGATGGTGTGGGACAGGAAGCCCACCAAGAGATTGTGCTGCCTCTTGCAGATTGCCATCGACACCGTGGAGGAGATGGAAGTGGACACGGTGCTGGACAGAGAAGAAATGATGGAGGTAGACATGGAAGACACGGCCGAGGACATGGAAGTCGACGTGAAGGACAACATCGAGGAAATGGAAGTCGATGAAAAGGATGAGGAGGAGCCCATGGTCCTTGGCTGAAGATGGAGCCCCAGGAGCGGGACAAACAGATGCCTCCCATGCCCTGCCCACAGGCAGAGTGTGTCCCCTTCGCCGGGCTGGGGCTGGGCTGGATGGCCCCGCTCGGGGACACGGTGCCCACAGGGGGCCCTGGATTGTGGTGGCACAAGCAGCACCCCTGGCCTGCCCTGCGCTTGCCTGGGGCCGTGCCAGCCCTGCCAGCCCTGCCGGCCCCTGGGCCCAGCTCCCAGCCCAGCTGGGCACCAGAGTCCAGCACTGCTGCTGCTCCATTTCCTCCACGACTGGTGGAGATGATGGCCACAGTTGTGACCCCTTTGTAAATATGTTCTCTGGAATAGAGCTTTTCTGTAAATATGTTTAGAAGTTTGTTAGGCTATAGGATCCCATGTAAATATGTTTTGAAGATTGTTGCTGTTATAAGGATTGTTACAATAAAACATGTTTGTAAATCCAAGGTTTTGCCGATCTTTGGAGAAGAGATCCTGTTAATTTTAAAAAGCTCACTTCTCTTTGCAATTCCTTTGGGCACAGGCAGCGTTTGCACAGTTGTGGTTTCCAGTTGTTCTGGGTTCCCGGGGCTGGAGGTGCCTGGGGGGGCTGGCACGGCCACCCCGGGGCTGGGGTCCCTGTGCACAGGGGCTCCCACTGACACCACTCCTGGCACTGGGCACTGCTGGGTTTCCTGGGCAGGGACAGGGCAGGGCCCCCAGGAGCAGAGCTGTCCCCAGCAGAGAGGGGGCTCTGACAGCACTGGCCCCTGCAGCAATGCCCCCAGGCAGGCAGGAACCCTTCAGCCACCCTCGCTGCTGCAGCCACGGGGACTCCTGGCCCGAGAGCCGGCATCGGGCCACAGGGATGCAAAATCCACCTTCGTGCTCTGAAGGCCATGGTAGCCTTGGCAACTGTGGCACCTGGATCTGGGGGGCTGCAGGGGCTGGTGTTTAAGGCTTGCAGCCTCCAAAGGCTCCGGGCTTTGCTCCCCAGCCTGCTTTGCACTGCCCTGGGCCCGGATTGCTCCAGAGACAAAAGCCAAGCCAGGGCATCCTCAGCCTGCCCCCACTGCTGCTGCTGCCAGCGGCCACTGGCCCCTGTCCCCTACTCGGGGGCCAGCTGCAGGGGCAGGACAGGCTGTGCTGGGCAGGGCCGGGGGGCTTTGGGCCCTGTGGCTGCTGCTGCTGGGGGCCAGGAGCCCAACAGGGCCCCGAGCTCAGGCCCTGCCCGGCCAGCTGCCCTCAGAGCCCCACACTGCCCAGGCATCCCCAGCACAGGGGGCTGTGGCTAATCCCACGCAATCCTGGCGAGAAATTCCCCACAGGAACTAAACCAAGGGTTCCAGGGCAAAGTCAGCACCCGCTGACATTTAAAGCCCCTTTACAGAGGTGGCTGCAGGGCAGGGGTGATCTCCAGGACCTCTGGCAGTGCCCGTTGTGCAGCTAAGACTGTGGGGCTGCTCCCAGCGGGACACAGCACCGGGCTCAGGCCAGCCCTCAGCCCTCACAGCTGATGCCAAGAGAGAGGCTCAGAAAGCAACTTCACACCTCTTGCTGCAGATATTTCAAAGCACTAAATGCCATTCAGAGAAGCCACCGTGCCAATTTCCTTTCGGCGTCCAGGCATGAGAAGCCATGAAGGTGCCACTGAATGTGCACTCAGGGCACTTCCACTGCCATCCCAAAGGGATCAGCAAGGACAGGGCTCTGCTGTCAGCGCTGCTGAGCTCCTAACCCAGCAACCCAGTCTCAGCAAGAGGCAGTAATTGACTGCACCAGGGACACTGGCCACTCATAAAAGGCATCAATCCCACAGCCCACCCAACCCAAATTCTGCCATATCTATCTTTTCCCTCTTTTCTCTTCCCTGCTGTCACTTTCCCCATTTTCTCTGTCTGGGAGCTTGGCTTTTCTCTCTCCTGTCTGCAAGTTCAGCCGCACGTGTAACCCTGCAGGAACAGCCTGAAATACCAGGGAATGGGAGAGGATCCTTTGTCAGGAACTGCAGTGACAGGACAAGGGGGAATGGGATCAAACTGCAAGAGTTGGAAGAGATTTGATGATGGGAAGAAGTTCTTTACCGTGAGGGTGCCTGTCCCTGTCACAGGGACAAGCGCAGAGTGGCTGTGCATGCCCCATCCCCAGGAACATCCAAGGCCAGGCTGGACAGTCTCCAGAGCAACCTGGTGTGGTGGCAGGTTGCTCAGGTTGAAACCAGATAATCCTTAAGGGCCCTTGCAAGCCAAACCATTCAAGGATTTGTTCATTCCATGGTCCCCATCTCCCCATGTGGAGTGGCCCTGAAACTTCTGTGACATCACAGCTCCCAGAGTGTTCCAGGTGGAAGGTCCAGGACCTGGAACGCAGCACAGCAGACACTTCACCTGCGGCCAACGGTCAGAGCCCACTCGCCCTTCGCTCTGCCCGTCAGTGCTGAGCTCTGGCTGCTGCCTGGGCTTTTCCTGCTGCCTGCGCTGACGCCAATCTCAGCAGGATGTGCACTGCTGCCCCAGTGCAGGTACACTGCCAGGCCAGGGACGGGCACCCTGCTTGGGCAGGCTGCAGCCATGTGGGAATGGATGGTGTGGGACAGGAAGCCCACCAAGAGATTGTGCTGCCTCTTGCAGATTGCCATCGACACCGTGGAGGAGATGGAAGTGGACACGGTGCTGGACAGAGAAGAAATGATGGAGGTAGACCTGGAAGACACGGCTGAGGACATGGAAGTCGACGTGAAGGACAACATCGAGGACATGGAAGTAGATGTGGAAGACACCATCGAGGACATGGAAGTCGATGAAAAGGATGAGGAGGAGCCCATGGTCCTTGGCTGAAGATGGAGCCCCAGGAGCAGGACAAGCAGATGCCTCCCATGCCCTGCCCACAGGCAGAGTGTGTCCCCTGACGCCAGGCTGGGGCTGGGCTGGATGGCCCCGCTCGGGGACACGGTGCCCACAGGGGGCCCTGGATTGTGGTGGCACAAGCAGCACCCCTGGCCTGCCCTGCGCTTGCCTGGGGCCGTGCCGGCCCTGCCAGCCCTGCCAGCCCCTGGGCCCAGCTCCCAGCCCAGCTGGGCCCAGTGCTGGCACCAGAGTCCAGCACTGCTTCTGCTCCATTTCCTCCACGCCTGATGGACATGATGGCCACAGATGTGACCCCTCTGTAAATACGTTCTCTGGACAAGAGCTTTTCTGTAAATACGTTTAGAAGTTTGTTAGGCTATAGGATCCCATGTAAATATGTTTAGAAGATTGTTGCTGTTATAAGGATTGTTACAATAAAACATGTTTGTAAATCCAAGGTTTTGCCGATCTTTGGAGAAGAGATCCTGTTAATTTTAAAAAGCTCACTTCTCTTTGCAATTCCTTTGGGCACAGGCAGCGTTTGCACAGTTGTGGTTTCCAGTTGTTCTGGGTTCCCGGGGCTGGAGGTGCCTGGGGGGGCTGGCACGGCCACCCCGGGGCTGGGGTCCCTGTGCACAGGGGCTCCCACTGACACCACTCCTGGCACTGGGCACTGCTGGGCTTCTTGGGCAGGGACAGGGCAGGGCCCCCAGGAGCAGAGCTGTCCCCAGCAGAGAGGGGGCTCTGACAGCACTGGCCCCTGCAGCAATGCCCCCAGGCAGGCAGGAACCCTTCAGCCACCCTCGCTGCTGCAGCCACGGGGACTCCTGGCCCGAGAGCCGGCATCGGGCCACAGGGATGCAAAATCCACCTTCGTGCTCTGAAGGGCATGGCAGACTTGGCAACTGTGGCACCTGGATCTGGGGGGTTGCAGGGGCTGGTGTTTAAGGCTTGCAGCCTCCAAAGGCTCTGGGCTTTGCTCCCCAGCCTGCCTTGCACTGCCTTGGGCCCGGATTGCTCCAGAGACAAAAGCCAAGCCAGGGCATCCTCAGCCTGCCCCCACTGCTGCTGCTGCCAGCGGCCACTGGCCCCTGTCCCCTACTCGGGGGCCAGCTGCAGGGGCAGGGCAGGCTGTGCTGGGCAGGGCCGGGGGGCTTTGGGCCCTGTGGCTGCTGCTGCTGGGGGCCAGGAGCCCAACAGGGCCCCGAGCTCAGCCCCTGCCCGGCCAGCTGCCCTCAGAGCCCCACACTGCCCAGGCATCCCCAGCACAGGGGGCTGTGGCTAATCCCACGCAATCCTGGCGAGAAATTCCCCACAGGAACTAAACCAAGGGTTCCAGGGCAAAGTCAGCACCCGCTGACATTTAAAGCCCCTTTACAGAGGTGGCTGCAGGGCTGGGGTGATCTCCAGGACCTCTGGCAGTGCCCGGTGCGCAGCTGAGGCTGTGGGGCTGCTCCCAGCAGGACACAGCACCGGGCTCAGGCCAGCCCTCAGCCCTCACAGCTGATGCCAAGGGAGAGGCTCAGAAAGCAACTTCACACCTCTTGCTGCAGATATTTCAAAGCACTAAATGCCATTCAGAGAAGCCACCGTGCCAATTTCCTTTCGGCGTCCAGGCATGAGAAGCCATGAAGGTGCCACTGAATGTGCAATCAGGGCACTTCCACTGCCATCCCAAAGGGATCACAAAGGACAGGGCTCTGCTGTCAGTGCTGCTGAGCTCCTAACCCAGCAACCCAGTCTCAGCAAGAGGCAGTAATTGACTGCACCAGGGACACTGGCCACTCATAAAAGGCATCAATCCCACAGCCCACCCAACCCAAATTCTGCCATATCTATCTTTTCCCTCTTTTCTCTTCTCTGCTGTCACTTTCCCCATTTTCTCTGTCTGGGAGCTTGGCTTTTCTCTCTCCTGTCTGCAAGTTCAGCCGCACGTGTAACCCTGCAGGAACAGCCTGAAATACCAGGGAATGGGAGAGGATCCTTTTATCAGGAACTGCAGTGACAGGACAAGGGGGAATGGGATCAAACTGCAAGAGTTGGAAGAGATTTGATGATGGGAAGAAGTTCTTTACTGTGAGGGTGCCTGTCCCTGACACAGGGACCAGTGCAGAGAGGCTGTGCATGCCCCATCCCCAGGAACATCCAAGGCCAGGCTGGACAGGCTCCAGAGCAACCTGGTGTGGTGGCAGGTTGCTCAGGTTGAAACCAGATAATCCTTAGGGGCCCTTGCAAGCCAAACCATTCAAGGATTTGATCATTCCATGGTCCCCATCTCCCCATGTGGAGTGGCCCTGAAACTTCTGTGACATCACAGCTCCCAGAGTGTTCCAGGTGGAAGGTCCAGGACCTGGAACGCAGCACAGCAGACACTTCACCTGCGGCCAACGGTCAGCGCCAACTCGCCCTTCGCTCTGCCCGTCGGTGCTGAGCTCTGGCTGCTGCCTGGGCTTTTCTTGCCCCTTACTCTAAAGCCAATCCCAGCAGGATGTGCACTGCTGCCCCAGTGCAGGTACACTGCCAGGCCAGGGACGGGCACCCTGCTAGGACAGGCTGCAGCCATGTGGGAATGGCTGGTGTGGGACAGGAAGCCCACCAAGAGATTGTGCTGCCTTTTGCAGACTGCCATCGACACCGTGGAGGACATGGAAGTGGACACAGTGCTGGACAGGGAAGAAATGATGGAGGTGGACACAGATGAGACGGCTGAGGACATGGAAGTAGATGTGGAAGACACCATCGAGGACATGGAATTCAATGAAAAGGATGAGGAGGAGCCCATGGTCCTTGGCTGAAGATGGATCCCCAGGAGCAGGACAAACAGATGCCTCCCATGCCCTGCCCACAGGCAGAGTGTGTCCCCTTCGCCAGGCTGGGGCTGGGCTGGATGGCCCCGCTCGGGGACACGGTGCCCACAGGGGGCCCTGGATTGTGCTGGCACAAGCAGCACCCCTTGCCTGCCCTGCGCTTGCCTGGGGCCGTGCCAGCCCTGCCAGCCCTGCCAGCCCCTGGGCCCAGCTCCCAGCCCAGCTGGGCACCAGAGTCCAGCACTGCTGCTGCTCCATTTCCTCCAGGACTGGTGGAGATGATGGCCACAGTTGTGACCCCTTTGTAAATATGTTCTCTGGAATAGAGCTTTTCTGTAAATACGTTTTGAAGTTTGTTAGGCTATAGGATCCCATGTAAATATGTTTTGAAGATTGTTGCTGTTATAAGGATTGTTACAATAAAACATGTTTGTAAATCCAAGGTTTTGCCGATCTTTGGAGAAGAGATCCTGTTAATTTTAAAAAGCTCACTTCTCTTTGCAATTCCTTTGGGCACAGGCAGCGTTTGCACAGTTGTGGTTTCCAGTTGTTCTGGGTTCCCGGGGCTGGAGGTGCCTGGGGGGGCTGGCACGGCCACCCCGGGGCTGGGGTCCCTGTGCACAGGGGCTCCCACTGACACCACTCCTGGCACTGGGCACTGCTGGGCTTCCTGGGCAGGGACAGGGCAGGGCCCCCAGGAGCAGAGCTGTCCCCAGCAGAGAGGGGGCTCTGACAGCAGTGGCCCCTGCAGCAATGCCCCCAGGAAGGCAGGAACCCTTCAGCCACCCTCGCTGCTGCAGCCACGGGGACTCCTGGCCCGAGAGCCGGCATCGGGCCACAGGGATGCAAAATCCACCTTTGTGCTCTGAAGGCCATGGCAGCCTTGGGAACTGTGGCACCTGGATCTGGGGGGCTGCAGGGGCTGGTGTTTAAGGCTTGCAGCCTCCAAAGGCTCCGGGGTATTGCTCCCCAACCTGCTTTGTACTGCCCTGGGCCCGGATTGCTCAAGAGACAAAAGCCAAGCCAGGGCATCCTCAGCCTGCCCCCACTGCTGCTGCTGCCAGCGGCCACTGGCCCCTGTCCCCTACTCGGGGGCCAGCTGCAGGGGCAGGGCAGGCTGTGCTGGGCAGGGCCGGGGGGCTTTGGGCCCTGTGGCTGCTGCTGCTGGGGGCCAGGAGCCCAACAGGGCCCCGAGCTCAGCCCCTGCCCGGCCAGCTGCCCTCAGAGCCCCACACTGCCCAGGCATCCCCAGCACAGGGGGCTGTGGCTAATCCCACGCAATCCTGGCGAGAAATTCCCCACAGGAACTAAACCAAGGGTTCCAGGGCAAAGTCAGCACCCGCTGACATTTAAAGCCCCTTTACAGAGGTGGCTGCAGGGCTGGGGTGATCTCCAGGACCTCTGGCAGTGCCTGGTCTGCAGCTGAGACTGTAGGGCTGCTCTCAGCGGGACACAGCACCGGGCTCAGGCCAGCCCTCAGCCCTCACAGCTGATGCCAAGGGAGAGGCTCAGAAAGCAACTTCACACCTCTTGCTGCAGATATTTCAAAGCACTAAATGCCATTCAGAGAAGCCACCGTGCCAATTTCCTTTCGGCGTCCAGGCATGAGAAGCCATGAAGGTGCCACTGAATGTGCAATCAGGGCACTTCCACTGCCATCCCAAAGGGATCACCAAGGACAGGGCTCTGCTGTCAGCGCTGCTGAGCTCCTAACCAAGCAACCCAGTCTCAGCAAGAGGCAGTAATTGACTGCACCAGGGACACTGGCCACTCATAAAAGGCATCAATCGCACAGCCCACCCAACCCAAATTCTGCCATATCTATCTTTTCCCTCTTTTCTCTTCCCTGCTGTCACTTTCCCCATTTTCTCTGTCTGGGAGCTTGGCTTTTCTCTCTCCTGTCTGCAAGTTCAGCCGCACGTGTAACCCTGCAGGAACAGCCTGAAATACCAGGGAATGGGAGAGGATCCTTTTATCAGGAACTGCAGTGACAGGACAAGGGGGAATGGGATCAAACTGCAAGAGTTGGAAGAGATTTGATGATGGGAAGAAGTTCTTTACTGTGAGGGTGCCTGTCCCTGACACAGGGACAAGCGCAGAGAGGCTGTGCATGCCCCATCCCCAGGAACATCCAAGACCAGGCTGGACAGTCTCCAGAGCAACCTGGTGTGGTGGCAGGTTGCTCAGGTTGAAACCAGATAATCCTTAAGGGCCCTTGCAAGCCAAACCATTCAAGGATTTGTTCATTCCATGGTCCCCATCTCCCCATGTGGAGTGGCCCTGAAACTTCTGTGACATCACAGCTCCCAGAGTGTTCCAGGTGGAAGGTCCAGGACCTGGAACGCAGCACAGCAGACACTTCACCTGCGGCCAACGGTCAGAGCCCACTCGCCCTTCGCTCTGCCCGTCAGTGCTGAGCTCTGGCTGCTGCCTGGGCTTTTCCTGCTGCCTGCGCTGACGCCAATCCCAGCAGGATGTGCACTGCTGCCCCAGTGCAGGTACACTGCCAGGCCAGGGACGGGCACCCTGCTTGGGCAGGCTGCAGCCATGTGGGAATGGATGGTGTGGGACAGGAAGCCCACCAAGAGATTGTGCTGCCTCTTGCAGATTGCCATCGACACCGTGGAGGAGATGGAAGTGGACACGGTGCTGGACAGAGAAGAAATGATGGAGGTAGACCTGGAAGACACGGCTGAGGACATGGAAGTCGACGTGAAGGACAACATCGAGGACATGGAAGTAGATGTGGAAGACACCATCGAGGACATGGAAGTCGATGAAAAGGATGAGGAGGAGCCCATGGTCCTTGGCTGAAGATGGAGCCCCAGGAGCAGGACAAGCAGATGCCTCCCATGCCCTGCCCACAGGCAGAGTGTGTCCCCTTCGCCAGGCTGGGGCTGGGCTGGATGGCCCCGCTCGGGGACACGGTGCCCACAGGGGGCCCTGGATTGTGGTGGCACAAGCAGCACCCCTGGCCTGCCCTGCGCTTGCCTGGGGCCGTGCCGGCCCTGCCAGCCCTGCCAGCCCCTGGGCCCAGCTCCCAGCCCAGCTGGGCCCAGTGCTGGCACCAGAGTCCAGCACTGCTTCTGCTCCATTTCCTCCACGCCTGATGGACATGATGGCCACAGATGTGACCCCTCTGTAAATACGTTCTCTGGACAAGAGCTTTTCTGTAAATACGTTTAGAAGTTTGTTAGGCTATAGGATCCCATGTAAATATGTTTAGAAGATTGTTGCTGTTATAAGGATTGTTACAATAAAACATGTTTGTAAATCCAAGGTTTTGCCGATCTTTGGAGAAGAGATCCTGTTAATTTTAAAAAGCTCACTTCTCTTTGCAATTCCTTTGGGCACAGGCAGCGTTTGCACAGTTGTGGTTTCCAGTTGTTCTGGGTTCCCGGGGCTGGAGGTGCCTGGGGGGGCTGGCACGGCCACCCCGGGGCTGGGGTCCCTGTGCACAGGGGCTCCCACTGACACCACTCCTGGCACTGGGCACTGCTGGGCTTCTTGGGCAGGGACAGGGCAGGGCCCCCAGGAGCAGAGCTGTCCCCAGCAGAGAGGGGGCTCTGACAGCACTGGCCCCTGCAGCAATGCCCCCAGGCAGGCAGGAACCCTTCAGCCACCCTCGCTGCTGCAGCCACGGGGACTCCTGGCCCGAGAGCCGGCATCGGGCCACAGGGATGCAAAATCCACCTTCGTGCTCTGAAGGGCATGGCAGACTTGGCAACTGTGGCACCTGGATCTGGGGGGTTGCAGGGGCTGGTGTTTAAGGCTTGCAGCCTCCAAAGGCTCTGGGCTTTGCTCCCCAGCCTGCTTTGCACTGCCTTGGGCCCGGATTGCTCCAGAGACAAAAGCCAAGCCAGGGCATCCTCAGCCTGCCCCCACTGCTGCTGCTGCCAGCGGCCACTGGCCCCTGTCCCCTACTCGGGGGCCAGCTGCAGGGGCAGGGCAGGCTGTGCTGGGCAGGGCCGGGGGGCTTTGGGCCCTGTGGCTGCTGCTGCTGGGGGCCAGGAGCCCAACAGGGCCCCGAGCTCAGCCCCTGCCCGGCCAGCTGCCCTCAGAGCCCCACACTGCCCAGGCATCCCCAGCACAGGGGGCTGTGGCTAATCCCACGCAATCCTGGCGAGAAATTCCCCACAGGAACTAAACCAAGGGTTCCAGGGCAAAGTCAGCACCCGCTGACATTTAAAGCCCCTTTACAGAGGTGGCTGCAGGGCTGGGGTGATCTCCAGGACCTCTGGCAGTGCCCGGTGCGCAGCTGAGGCTGTGGGGCTGCTCCCAGCAGGACACAGCACCGGGCTCAGGCCAGCCCTCAGCCCTCACAGCTGATGCCAAGGGAGAGGCTCAGAAAGCAACTTCACACCTCTTGCTGCAGATATTTCAAAGCACTAAATGCCATTCAGAGAAGCCACCGTGCCAATTTCCTTTCGGCGTCCAGGCATGAGAAGCCATGAAGGTGCCACTGAATGTGCAATCAGGGCACTTCCACTGCCATCCCAAAGGGATCACCAAGGACAGGGCTCTGCTGTCAGTGCTGCTGAGCTCCTAACCCAGCAACCCAGTCTCAGCAAGAGGCAGTAATTGACTGCACCAGGGACACTGGCCACTCATAAAAGGCATCAATCCCACAGCCCACCCAACCCAAATTCTGCCATATCTATCTTTTCCCTCTTTTCTCTTCTCTGCTGTCACTTTCCCCATTTTCTCTGTCTGGGAGCTTGGCTTTTCTCTCTCCTGTCTGCAAGTTCAGCCGCACGTGTAACCCTGCAGGAACAGCCTGAAATACCAGGGAATGGGAGAGGATCCTTTTATCAGGAACTGCAGTGACAGGACAAGGGGGAATGGGATCAAACTGCAAGAGTTGGAAGAGATTTGATGATGGGAAGAAGTTCTTTACTGTGAGGGTGCCTGTCCCTGACACAGGGACCAGTGCAGAGAGGCTGTGCATGCCCCATCCCCAGGAACATCCAAGGCCAGGCTGGACAGGCTCCAGAGCAACCTGGTGTGGTGGCAGGTTGCTCAGGTTGAAACCAGATAATCCTTAGGGGCCCTTGCAAGCCAAACCATTCAAGGATTTGATCATTCCATGGTCCCCATCTCCCCATGTGGAGTGGCCCTGAAACTTCTGTGACATCACAGCTCCCAGAGTGTTCCAGGTGGAAGGTCCAGGACCTGGAACGCAGCACAGCAGACACTTCACCTGCGGCCAACGGTCAGCGCCAACTCGCCCTTCGCTCTGCCCGTCGGTGCTGAGCTCTGGCTGCTGCCTGGGCTTTTCTTGCCCCTTACTCTAAAGCCAATCCCAGCAGGATGTGCACTGCTGCCCCAGTGCAGGTACACTGCCAGGCCAGGGACGGGCACCCTGCTAGGACAGGCTGCAGCCATGTGGGAATGGCTGGTGTGGGACAGGAAGCCCACCAAGAGATTGTGCTGCCTTTTGCAGACTGCCATCGACACCGTGGAGGACATGGAAGTGGACACAGTGCTGGACAGGGAAGAAATGATGGAGGTGGACACAGATGAGACGGCTGAGGACATGGAAGTAGATGTGGAAGACACCATCGAGGACATGGAATTCAATGAAAAGGATGAGGAGGAGCCCATGGTCCTTGGCTGAAGATGGATCCCCAGGAGCAGGACAAACAGATGCCTCCCATGCCCTGCCCACAGGCAGAGTGTGTCCCCTTCGCCAGGCTGGGGCTGGGCTGGATGGCCCCGCTCGGGGACACGGTGCCCACAGGGGGCCCTGGATTGTGGTGGCACAAGCAGCACCCCTTGCCTGCCCTGCGCTTGCCTGGGGCCGTGCCAGCCCTGCCAGCCCTGCCAGCCCCTGGGCCCAGCTCCCAGCCCAGCTGGGCACCAGAGTCCAGCACTGCTGCTGCTCCATTTCCTCCACGATTGGTGGTGATGATGGCCACAGTTGTGACCCCTTTGTAAATATGTTCTCTGGAATAGAGCTTTTCTGTAAATACGTTTTGAAGTTTGTTAGGCTATAGGATCCCATGTAAATATGTTTTGAAGATTGTTGCTGTTATAAGGATTGTTGCAATAAAACATGTTTGTAAATCCAAGGTTTTGCCGATCTTTGGAGAAGAGATCCTGTTAATTTTAAAAAGCTCACTTCTCTTTGCAATTCCTTTGGGCACAGGCAGCGTTTGCACAGTTGTGGTTTCCAGTTGTTCTGGGTTCCCGGGGCTGGAGGTGCCTGGGGGGGCTGGCACGGCCACCCCGGGGCTGGGGTCCCTGTGCACAGGGGCTCCCACTGACACCACTCCTGGCACTGGGCACTGCTGGGCTTCCTGGGCAGGGACAGGGCAGGGCCCCCAGGAGCAGAGCTGTCCCCAGCAGAGAGGGGGCTCTGACAGCAGTGGCCCCTGCAGCAATGCCCCCAGGAAGGCAGGAACCCTTCAGCCACCCTCGCTGCTGCAGCCACGGGGACTCCTGGCCCGAGAGCCGGCATCGGGCCACAGGGATGCAAAATCCACCTTTGTGCTCTGAAGGCCATGGCAGCCTTGGGAACTGTGGCACCTGGATCTGGGGGGCTGCAGGGGCTGGTGTTTAAGGCTTGCAGCCTCCAAAGGCTCCGGGGTATTGCTCCCCAACCTGCTTTGTACTGCCCTGGGCCCGGATTGCTCAAGAGACAAAAGCCAAGCCAGGGCATCCTCAGCCTGCCCCCACTGCTGCTGCTGCCAGCGGCCACTGGCCCCTGTCCCCTACTCGGGGGCCAGCTGCAGGGGCAGGGCAGGCTGTGCTGGGCAGGGCCGGGGGGCTTTGGGCCCTGTGGCTGCTGCTGCTGGGGGCCAGGAGCCCAACAGGGCCCCGAGCTCAGCCCCTGCCCGGCCAGCTGCCCTCAGAGCCCCACACTGCCCAGGCATCCCCAGCACAGGGGGCTGTGGCTAATCCCACGCAATCCTGGCGAGAAATTCCCCACAGGAACTAAACCAAGGGTTCCAGGGCAAAGTCAGCACCCGCTGACATTTAAAGCCCCTTTACAGAGGTGGCTGCAGGGCTGGGGTGATCTCCAGGACCTCTGGCAGCGCCTGGTCTGCAGCTGAGACTGTAGGGCTGCTCTCAGCGGGACACAGCACCGGGCTCAGGCCAGCCCTCAGCCCTCACAGCTGATGCCAAGGGAGAGGCTCAGAAAGCAACTTCACACCTCTTGCTGCAGATATTTCAAAGCACTAAATGCCATTCAGAGAAGCCACCGTGCCAATTTCCTTTCGGCGTCCAGGCATGAGAAGCCATGAAGGTGCCACTGAATGTGCAATCAGGGCACTTCCACTGCCATCCCAAAGGGATCACCAAGGACAGGGCTCTGCTGTCAGCGCTGCTGAGCTCCTAACCCAGCAACCCAGTCTCAGCAAGAGGCAGTAATTGACTGCACCAGGGACACTGGCCACTCATAAAAGGCATCAATCGCACAGCCCACCCAACCCAAATTCTGCCATATCTATCTTTTCCCTCTTTTCCCTGCTGTCACTTTCCCCATTTTCTCTGTCTGGGAGCTTGGCTTTTCTCTCTCCTGTCTGCAAGTTCAGCCGCACGTGTAACCCTGCAGGAACAGCCTGAAATACCAGGGAATGGGAGAGGATCCTTTTATCAGGAACTGCAGTGACAGGACAAGGGGGAATGGGATCAAACTGCAAGAGTTGGAAGAGATTTGATGATGGGAAGAAGTTCTTTACTGTGAGGGTGCCTGTCCCTGACACAGGGACCAGTGCAGAGAGGCTGTGCATGCCCCATCCCCAGGAACATCCAAGGCCAGGCTGGACAGGCTCCAGAGCAACCTGGTGTGGTGGCAGGTTGCTCAGGTTGAAACCAGATAATCCTTAGGGGCCCTTGCAAGCCAAACCATTCAAGGATTTGATCATTCCATGGTCCCCATCTCCCCATGTGGAGTGGCCCTGAAACTTCTGTGACATCACAGCTCCCAGAGTGTTCCAGGTGGAAGGTCCAGGACCTGGAACGCAGCACAGCAGACACTTCACCTGCGGCCAACGGTCAGAGCCCACTCGCCCTTCGCTCTGCCCGTCAGTGCTGAGCTCTGGCTGCTGCCTGGGCTTTTCCTGCTGCCTGCGCTGACGCCAATCCCAGCAGGATGTGCACTGCTGCCCCAGTGCAGGTACACTGCCAGGCCAGGGACGGGCACCCTGCTTGGGCAGGCTGCAGCCATGTGGGAATGGATGGTGTGGGACAGGAAGCCCACCAAGAGATTGTGCTGCCTCTTGCAGATTGCCATCGACACCGTGGAGGAGATGGAAGTGGACACAGTGCTGGACAGAGAAGAAATGATGGAGGTAGACATGGAAGACACGGCTGAGGACATGGAAGTCGACGTGAAGGACAACATCGAGGACATGGAAGTAGATGTGGAAGACACCATCGAGGACATGGAAGTCGATGAAAAGGATGAGGAGGAGCCCATGGTCCTTGGCTGAAGATGGAGCCCCAGGAGCAGGACAAGCAGATGCCTCCCATGCCCTGCCCACAGGCAGAGTGTGTCCCCTTCGCCAGGCTGGGGCTGGGCTGGATGGCCCCGCTCGGGGACACGGTGCCCACAGGGGGCCCTGGATTGTGGTGGCACAAGCAGCACCCCTGGCCTGCCCTGCGCTTGCCTGGGGCCGTGCCGGCCCTGCCAGCCCTGCCAGCTCCTGGGCCCAGCTCCCAGCCCAGCTGGGCCCAGTGCTGGCACCAGGGTCCAGCACTGCTTCTGCTCCATTTCCTCCACGCCTGATGGACATGATGGCCACAGATGTGACCCCTCTGTAAATACGTTCTCTGGACTAGAGCTTTTCTGTAAATACGTTTAGAAGTTTGTTAGGCTATAGGATCCCATGTAAATATGTTTAGAAGATTGTTGCTGTTATAAGGATTGTTACAATAAAACATGTTTGTAAATCCAAGGTTTTGCTGATCTTTGGAGAAGAGATCCTGTTAATTTTCAAAAGCTCACTTCTCTTTGCAATTCCTTTGGGCACAGGCAGCGTTTGCACAGTTGTGGTTTCCAGCTGTTCTGGGTTCCCGGGGCTGGAGGTGCCTGGGGGGGCTGGCACGGCCACCCCGGGGCTGGGGTCCCTGTGCACAGGGGCTCCCACTGACACCACTCCTGGCACTGGGCACTGCTGGGCTTCTTGGGCAGGGACAGGGCAGGGCCCCCAGGAGCAGAGCTGTCCCCAGCAGAGAGGGGGCTCTGACAGCAGTGGCCCCTACAGCAATGCCCCCAGGCAGGCAGGAACCCTTCAGCCACCCTCGCTGCTGCAGCCACGGGGACTCCTGGCCCGAGAGCCGGCATCGGGCCACAGGGATGCAAAATCCACCTTCGTGCTCTGAAGGCCATGGTAGCCTTGGCAACTGTGGCACCTGGATCTGGGGGGCTGCAGGGGCTGGTGTTTAAGGCTTGCAGCCTCCAAAGGCTCCGGGCTTTGCTCCCCAGCCTGCTTTGCACTGCCCTGGGCCCGGATTGCTCCAGAGACAAAAGCCAAGCCAGGGCATCCTCAGCCTGCCCCCACTGCTGCTGCTGCCAGCGGCCACTGGCCCCTGTCCCCTACTCGGGGGCCAGCTGCAGGGGCAGGGCAGGCTGTGCTGGGCAGGGCCGGGGGGCTTTGGGCCCTGTGGCTGCTGCTGCTGGGGGCCAGGAGCCCAACAGGGCCCCGAGCTCAGCCCCTGCCCAGCCAGCTGCCCTCAGAGCCCCACACTGCCCAGGCATCCCCAGCACAGGGGGCATGGCTAATCCCACGCAATCCTGGCGAGAAATTCCCCACAGGAACTAAACCAAGGGTTCCAGGGCAAAGTCAGCACCCGCTGACATTTAAAGCCTTTTTACAGAGGTGGCTGCAGGGCTGGGGTGATCTCCAGGACCTCTGGCAGTGCCCGGTTCGCAGCTGAGGCTGTGGGGCTGCTCCCAGCGGGACACAGCACCGGGCTCAGGCCAGCCCTCAGCCCCCACAGCTGATGCCAAGAGAGAGGCTCAGAAAGCAACTTCACACCTCTTGCTGCAGATATTTCAAAGCACTAAATGCCATTCAGAGAAGCCACTGTGCCAACTTCCTTTCGGCGTCCAGGCATGAGAAGCCATGAAGGTGCCACTGAATTTGCACTCAGGGCACTTCCACTACCATCCCAAAGGGATCACAAAGGACAGGGCTCTGCTGTCAGCGCTGCTGAGCTCCTAACCCAGCAACCCAGTCTCAGCAAGAGGCAGTAATTGACTGCACCAGGGACACTGGCCTCTGATAAAAGGCATGAATCCCACAGCCCACCCAAGTGAAAGCCTGGCATATCTATCTTTTCCTTCTCTCTTCCCTGCTGTCCTGGTTTGTATGATATGCTTGTATTCTATTTGCCATCTGTTGGAGGTTGGGCAGGTTTGTTATCTCTTCCAAGAACAATGGTTTGCTCCGAAGAGGTAATGGTTTGTTAATGGGCCATTGACTGATTCACTTGCAGAGCTGGTAAGCATAACATCATCCCATTGTGAGATGCTCCACCCAACGGGGGAAGCCAAGCGCTCTTTTATTGTATTAAGGGGTATCTTTTGGGGGACAGAGCAGCTCTCTTTGCGGGATCTCCCGGAGAAGCAGCTCCTTTCGGCGGGATTCCCAGAGAAGCGGCCGGAGCGCAGTAAGGCGGCGGCGGCGGAGCTCAGAAGCAGCCCCGGCGCAGAGGAAGACCGGCCCAACTGCCACCAGATCTTCAGAGAAAACTATACCCTTCTAAAGATCACCACTGCAGCTGCAATTCATCAGCCACTGCAAGAGGAGCAGCTATCATTTCGACCAGACTGCTACCAACACCCCGAATCCTCAGGTTGTGGACTTTATCACTAGTTTTGTTTGTACCTATTGTATTTGCCTTTATAAATTGTTATCTAGTTTTCTCCTAGTAAAGAATTGTTACTCCCATCCCCATATCTTTGCCTGAGAGCCTTTTAATTTAAAAATCCTAGTAATTCGGAGGGAGGGGGTTTACATTCTCCACTGCAAAGGAGGCTTTTGCCCTCCTTCACAGACCCCTGTCTTGTCAAACCAAGACAGATTTTGGCGCATCAATGTGGGGCTCGAGGGCATTGAGAGGGAAAAAGGATTAACCGTTCTTAAGTAATTTGGTTTTTTGTTGTGTGTAGAAACATCTTAAGCATCACCATGTGGTCTAGTTTACCTTGGTTTGGGTGGCATGTGATCGTAGCTATACTTTTCCCATTTGCAGACCCTTATCTAAAAATGGGTCCTATAACTAAGGCTACTGTGTCTATTATCAAGTTTGGCTTCTGGGTTAATTGGGTGAGGAATTCATGGATCTTTAATTTCCTCTGGAAGGCAGGTACATGGATTCATAGCTATCACACACTAACTGTATGTTTTTGGGGTTACTTTAATAACGGTACCTACTGCGAGGAAATAGCACCTGGGGAAACTTTCTCCCAACCTTTTAACCATCTTTTTGGGTCTGCTCTACCAGTTCTCAAAGCGTTAAGATCCTCTCTAAGTGCTAATGATATCATACAATGGGTGGTGTTGCTGATAGGCCTGTTATATTTAGCACTCAGAGATAAGGGAAGATTAACCTGGATAACTACCCTCACACCTACACCAGAGGCTAGGGATGCTCCTGCAGAACCTGACACTGCCCCACAGACTCGAGATGCTGCTGCTCCAGAGCCTGACCCTGCCCCACAGCCCACCTCAGAAATGAACCACCCAGACTGGGTGAGGGTTCTGGTTAAGGAGATATGAGAGATGCTGAAGGAGTGCATTTCCCCAGCTGGTGAGAAACCGGCCCTTTGCCTTGAGGAGGGACAGTCTAATAGTACAGCTGTGGAACCCACAGATGTTACAACTGTCCAGGTTCCAACTGAACCACAAAGGCAGTCACAACCAGCAGCAGTTGCCCCGGTAGAAACAAGGAAGTCTAAGATGAAAGCAGAGCACCCTGCAGATAGGGACAGGAATGGAGGAACCTCACAACCCACTGGGACCCAGAGATTGCTATCATCACCGAGTCCCTGACCTACGAAAGTCTTCGTAATCTGCATAAAGACATTGTGCGACTAGGGCATGAGGCTTATACTACCTAGTTACTTTGGGTTTGGGATCTTATGGGTACAGGCGTGCAGCTGGACGGTGGTGAGGCAAGGAACTTGAGACCCTTGACCCAGGACTCGGCTATAAATCAGATTTTTGTAAAGGAACAAGGGTCCCTTTCTCTCTGGGAACGGCTCTTAATGAGTGTCAGGGAGAGGTTTGTCCACAGGGAGAGAATGCAGGAGCACCATCATAGAATGCGCTGGAAGACCCGCGAGGAAGGGATCCAACAGCTGAGGGAAGTGGCAGTATTGGAGGTACTCTTTGGGAGGGATGGACGACACAATAATGACCCCGACAAGATCAGGTGTACAGGACAAATGCTGTGGAGTCTAGAAAATCTTGAGCCATTTCAATACACCACTTTCATTGCAACAATCAATGCTGACGCTCACCGGGAGACAGTGGGCTCTGTTGCCAACAAACTTAGGAATTATGAGAGTATGATTAATGGCCCAATGCAGGCTCATATCTCAGCTGTGATTAAGGAGTTAAAAGAGGAGATGAGGGAGGAGATGAGGAAGGTTAATGCAGCACCTGTGAGAGTCACAGGCCCCAGAATCAGCGCCCAGCAATCCCCAGCTAGAGAGAGAGGGTACACCCCAAGGGCTAATCTGTGGTTCTTCCTGCGTGACCATGGGGAAGACATGGGGAGGTGGGATGGGAAACCCACTTCTGTCCTGGCAGCACAGGTCCGTCAACCCAAGGAGGGAAACTCTAACCGGGGGAGTTCCACCAAAGTGAAGGTAGCCTCAACCTCCCGTGACCAAGCTTGTGGGTACGATCTGTCAGACCTCCTTGAAGGCACCTCTAGTATGTATGCCCAGGAAAGGAATGATAACCAGTGTTAGAGGGGCCCTGTCTCTAGCCAGGGAAAGGCACGGGAAAACCGGATCTTCTGGACAGTGTGGATCCGATGGCCTGGCACATGAGAGTGACAAAAATATGATGCTTTAGTTGATACTGGTGCACAGTGTACTCTGATACCATCAGGACATGTGGGGGCAGAGCCTGTTTCCATTGCTGGTGTGACAGGGGGATCACAACAATTGACTCTGGTGGAAGCCGAGGTGAGCCTGACTGGGAAGGAGTGGAAGAAACATCCTATAGTGACTGGCCCAGATGCTCCATGTATCCTAGGCATAGACTTCCTCCGGAACGGCTATTACAAAGACCCAAAGGGACTCAGGTGGGCTTTTGGAATAGCCGCTGTAGAGGCAGAAGACATTAAGCAATTGAACACCTTGCCTGGACTGTCAGAAAACCCCTCTGCAGTAGGACTCCTAAGGGTGGAAGAACAACGCGTGCCAATTGCGACCTCGACAGTGCAGCGCCGGCAGTATCGGACGGATCGAGATGCCGTGATCCCCATCCACAAAATGATTCGGGAGCTGGAGAGCCAAGGGGTGGTCAGCAAAACCCACTCACCCTTCAACAGCCCCATCTGGCCTGTGTGCAAATCTGACAAAGAATGGAGATTGACTGTGGACTATCGTGGCTTAAATGAAGTGACTCCACCGCTGAGCGCTGCTGTACCGGATATGCTGGAACTCCAGTACGAGCTGGAGTCCAAGGCAGCAAAGTGATATGCCACCATTGATATTGCTAATGCGTTTTTCTCCATTCCTCTGGCAGCAGAATGCAGGCCTCAGCTTGCTTTCACCTGGAGGGGCGTGCAGTACACCTGGAACCGACTGCCCCAGGGGTGGAAACACAGTCCCACCATCTGCCATGGACTGATCCAGACTGCACTAGAAAAGGGTGAGGCTCCAGAACACCTGCAATACATTGATGACATCATTGTGTGGGGGAGCACAGCAGCAGAAGTGTTTGAGAAAGGTGAGAGGATCATCCAGATACTACTAGAAGCTGGCTTCGCCATCAAGAAGAGCAACGTCAAGGGACCTGCCCGAGAGATCCAGTTCCTGGGAGTGAAATGGCAGGACGGACGGCGCCAGATTCCCACTGAGGTCATCAACAAGAGCACAGCTATGTCCCCACCAACCAGCAAAAAGGAAACACAAGCTTTCCTGGGTGCCATAGGTTTCTGGAGAATGCACATTCCCGAGTATAGCCAGATTGTGAGCCCTCTTTATCTGGTTACCGGAAAGAAGAATGATTTCCACTGGGGCCCTGAGCAGCAACAAGCCTTCACCCAGATCAAGCAGGAGATCGCTCATGCTGTAGCCCTTGGCCCAGTCAGGACGGGACCAGAGGTCAAGAATGTGCTCTACTCTGCAGCCGGGAACCATGGCTTGTCCTGGAGCCTTTGGCAGAAAGTGCCTGGGGAGACTCGAGGCCGACCACTGGGATTCTGGAGCCGAAGTTACAGAGGGTCTGAAGCCAACTACACGCCCACAGAGAAGGAAATCTTGGCTGCCTTTGAAGGAGTTCAAGCCGCCTCGAGCTAATTGGCACAGAAGCACAACTCCTCCTGGCACCCCAACTACCGGTGCTGGGGTGGATGTTTAAAGGAAAGGTTCCCTCTACCCACCATGCCACTGACGCCACATGGAGCAAATGTATTGCCCTCATCACTCAGCGCGCCCGTATTGGAAACCTGAATCGCCCTGGGATTTTGGAGATAATTACGAACTGGCCAGAAGGTGAAAACTTTGGTCTCACTGATGATGAGGAGCAGGTACAAGTGACAAGGGCTGAAGAGGCTCCACCATATAACCAACTACCAGCAGAGGAGACCTGCTACGCTCTTTTCACTGACGGTTCCTGTCGCATTGTAGGGATGAACCGGAAGTGGAAAGCAGTCGTATGGAGCCCCACATGCCAAGTTGCACAAACTACTGAAGGAGAAGGTGGTTCAAGCCAACTCGCTGAACTCAAGGCCGTTCAGCTGGCTCTGGACATTGCTGAAAGGGAGAAGTGGCCAAAGCTCTACCTTTATACTGATTCGTGGATGGTAGCCAATGCTCTGTGGGGCTGGCTGGGAATGTGGAGGAAGGCCAACTGGCAACGTGTAGGAAAGCCAATCTGGGCTGCTGATATATGGAAAGACATTGCCTCTCGAGTGGAAAAGCTGACGGTGAAAGTCCGTCACGTAGATGCCCATGTCCCCAAAAGTCGGGCTAATGAGGAGCACCGAAACAATGAGCAGGTAGATCAGGCAGCAAAAATAGAGGTGTCAAAGATAGACTTAGATTGGCACCATAAGCGGGAGTTGTTCCTGGCTCAATGGGCTCATGATGCCTCAGGTCATCAGGGCAGAGATGCCACCTACAAGTGGGCACGAGACCGAGGGGTGGATCTAACCATGGACAGTGTTTCCCAGGTTATCCATGACTGTGAGACGTGTGCTGCCATCAAACAGGCCAAGAGAGTGAAGCCCCTATGGTATGGTGGGCGGTGGTCCAAGTACAAGTATGGGGAGGCCTGGCAGATTGACTACATCACACTGCCCCACACACTCCAAGGCAAGTGCTACATGATGACCGTGGTGGAAGCCACCACTGGATGGCTGGAGACTTTCCCTGTACCTCATGCCACTGCCCGGAACACCATCTTAGGCTTGGAAAAGCAAGTCCTGTGGAGACACGGCACACCTGAGAGAATCGAGTCTGACAATGGCACCCATTTCAAGAACAGCCTTATTAACACCTGGGCCAGCGAACATGGTATAGAATGGATATATCATATTCCCTATCATGCTCCAGCTGCCGGCAAAGTTGAACGGTGCAACGGACTCCTTAAGACGACCCTAAAGGCACTTGGTGGGGGAACATTTAGAAACTGGGAAATTAACCTGGCAAAAGCAACCTGGATGGTCAACACCCGAGGGTCTGTCAATCGAGCTGGCCCTGCCCAGTCAGAACCCTTACACACAGTAGATGGAGATAAGGTCCCTGTAGTACATATGAAAGGTATTTTAGGGAAAACTGTTTGGATTAATCCCACCTCAGGCAAAGACCAACCCATTTGTGGGATTGTCTTTGCTCAAGGACCTGGTTACACTTGGTGGGTAATGCAGAAGGATGGGGAGACCTGCTGTGTACCACAGGGAAACTTGGTCTTAAGTGAGAACTGGGTGTAAGATTTCATTGTGTGCGGATGGAAATAGAATAAGGGGTGGATAATGTCCTGGTTTGTAAAATAAGCTTGTATTCTATTTGCCATCTGTTGGAGGTTGGGCAGGTTTGTTATCTCTTCCAAGAACAATGGCTTGCTCCGAAGAGGTAATGGTTTGTTAATGGGCCATTGACTGACTCACTGCAGGGCTGGGAACATAAAACCATCCCATTGTGAGATGCCCCACCCAGAGGGGCAAGACAAGCACTCTTTTATATTGTATAAAGTGGTACCTTTTGGGGGACAGAGCAGCCCTCTCTTTGCGGGATTCCCAGAGAAGCAGCTCTCCCTCTCCTTACGAGACTCCCAGAGAAGCAGCTCCTTCAGTGGGATTCCCAGAGAAACAGCTGGAGCGCGGTGAGGCGGCGGCGGCGGAGCTCGGAGGCAGCCCCGGCGCAGAGGAAGACCGGCCCAACTGCCACCAGATCTTCAGAGAAAACTATACCCTTCTAAAGATCACCACTGCAGCTGCAATTCATCAGCCACTGCAAGAGGAGCAGCTATCATTTCGACCGGACTGCTACCAACACCTCGAATCCTCAGGTTGTGGACTTTGTCACTAGTTTTGTGTGTACCAATTGCATTTGCCTTTTTCTAAATTGTTATCTAGTTTTCTCCTAGTAAAGAATTGTTACTCCCATCCCCATATCTTTGCCTGAGAGCCTTTTAATTTAAAAATCCTAGTAATTAGGAAGGAGGGGGTTTACCTTCTCCATTGCACAGACTCCTGTCTTGTCAAACCAAGACAAATGGGAACTGTGGCACCTGGATCTGGGGGGTTGCAGGGGCTGGTGTTTAAGGCTTGCAGCCTCCAAAGGCTCCGGGCTTTGCTCCCCAGCCTGCTTTGCACTGCCCTGGGCCCGGATTGCTCCAGAGACAAAAGCCAAGCCAGGGCATCCTCAGCCTGCCCCCACTGCTGCTGCTGCCAGCGGCCACTGGCCCCTGTCCCCTACTCGGGGGCCAGCTGCAGGGGCAGGGCAGGCTGTGCTGGGCAGGGCCGGGGGGCTTTGGGCCCTGTGGCTGCTGCTGCTGGGGGCCAGGAGCCCAACAGGGCCCCGAGCTCAGGCCCTGCCCGGCCAGCTGCCCTCAGAGCCCCACACTGCCCAGGCATCCCCAGCACAGGGGGCTGTGGCTAATCCCACGCAATCCTGGCGAGAAATTCCCCACAGGAACTAAACCAAGGGTTCCAGGGCAAAGTCAGCACCTGCTGACATTTAAAGCCCCTTTACAGAGGTGGCTGCAGGGCTGGGGTGATCTCCAGGACATCTGGCAGTGCCCGGTGCGCAGCTGAGGCTGTGGGGCTTCTCTCAGCGTGACACAGCACCGGGCTCAGGCCAGCCCTCAGCCCCCACAGCTGATGCCAAGGGAGAGGCTCAGAAAGCAACTTCACACCTCTTGCTGCAGATATTTCAAAGCACTAAATGCCATTCAGAGAAGCCACCGTGCCAATTTCCTTTCGGCGTCCAGGCATGAGAAGCCATGAAGGTGCCACTGAATGTGCACTCAGGGCACTCCCACTGCCATCCCAAAGGGATCACAAAGGACAGGGCTCTGCTGTCAGCGCTGCTGAGCTCCTAACCCAGCAACCCAGTCTCAGCAAGAGGCAGTAATTGACTGCACCAGGGACACTGGCCACTCATAAAAGGCATCAATCGCACAGCCCACCCAACCCAAATTCTGCCATATTTATCTTTTCCCTCTTTTCTCTTCCCTGCTGTCACTTTCCCCATTTTCTCTGTCTGGGAGCTTGGCTTTTCTCTCTCCTGTCTGCAAGTTCAGCCGCACGTGTAACTCTGCAGGAACATTCTGAAATACCGGGAAGTGGTAGAGCATACTTTGTCAGGAACAAACTGCAGTGACAGGACAAGGGGGAATGGGATCAAACTGCAAGAGTTGGAAGAGATTTGATGATGGGAAGAAGTTCTTTACTGTGAGGGTGCCTGTCCCTGACACAGGGACCAGTGCAGAGAGGCTGTGCATGCCCCATCCCCAGGAACATCCAAGGCCAGGCTGGACAGGCTCCAGAGCAACCTGGTGTGGTGGCAGGTTGCTCAGGTTGAAACCAGATAATCCTTAGGGGCCCTTGCAAGCCAAACCATTCAAGGATTTGATCATTCCATGGTCCCCATCTCCCCATGTGGAATGGCCCTGAAACTTCTGTGACATCACAGCTCCCAGAGTGTTCCAGGTGGAAGGTCCAGGACCTGGAACGCAGCACAGCAGACACTTCACCTGCGGCCAACGGTCAGCGCTCACTCGCCCTTCGCTCTGCCCGTCAGTGCTGAGCTCTGGCTGCTGCTTGGGCTTTTCCTGCTGCCTGCGCTGAAGCCAATCCCAGCAGGATGTGCACTGCTGCCCCAGTGCAGGTACACTGCCAGGCCAGGGACGGGCACCCTGCTTGGGCAGGCTGCAGCCATGTGGGAATGGCTGGTGTGGGACAGGAAGCCCACCAAGAGATTATGCTGCCTCTTGCAGACTGCCAGCGACACCGTGGAGGAGATGGAAGTGGACATGGTGCTGGACAGGGAAGAAATGATGGAGGTGGACACAGAAGAGACGGCTGAGGACATGGAAGTAGATGAGGAGGACACCATCGAGGAAATGGAAGTTGATGAAAAGGATGAGGAGGAGCCCATGGTCCTTGGCTGAAGATGGAGCCCCAGGAGCAGGACAAGCAGATGCCTCCCATGCCCTGCCCACAGGCAGAGTGTGTTCCCTGACGCCAGGCTGGGGCTGGGCTGGATGGCCCCGCTCGGGGATACGGTGCCCACAGGGGGCCCTGGATTGTGCTGGCACAAGCAGCACCCCTGGCCTGCCCTGCGCTTGCCTGGGGCCGTGCCAGCCTTGCCAGCCCTGCCAGCCCCTGGGCCCAGGTCCCAGCCCAGCTGGGCCCAGTGCTGGCACCAGAGTCCTGCACTGCTGCTGCTCCATTTCCTCCACGAGTGGTGGAGATGATGGCCACAGATGTGACCCCTTTGTAAATATGTTCTCATGAATAGAGCTTTTCTGTATATACGTTTTGAGGTTTGTTAGGCTATAGGATCCCATGTAAATATGTTTTGAAGATTGTTGCTGTTATAAGGATTGTTACAATAAAACATGTTTGTAAATCCAAGGTTTTGCCGATCTTTGGAGAAGAGATCCTGCTAATTTTTAAAAGCTCACTTCTCTTTGCAATTCCTTTGGGCACAGGCAGCGTTTGCACAGTTGTGGTTTCCAGTTGTTCTGGGTTCCCGGGGCTGGAGGTGCCTGGGGGGGCTGGCACGGCCACCCCGGGGTTGGGGTCCCTGTGCACAGGGGCTCCCACTGACACCACTCCTGGCACTGGGCACTGCTGGGCTTCCTGGGCAGGGACAGGGCAGGGCCCCCAGGAGCAGAGCTGTCCCCAGCAGAGAGGGGGCTCTGACAGCACTGGCCCCTGCAGCAATGCCCCCAGGCAGGCAGGAACCCTTCAGCCACCCTCGCTGCTGTAGCCACGGGGACTCCTGGCCCAAGAGCCGGCATCGGGCCACAGGGATGCAAAATCCACCTTCGTGCTCTGAAGGCCATGGCAGCCTTGGGAACTGTGGCACCTGGATCTGGGCGGCTGCAGGGGCTGGTGTTTAAGGCTTGCAGCCTCCAAAGGCTCCGGGCTTTGCTCCCCAGCCTGCTTTGCACTGCCCTGGGCCCGGATTGCTCCAGAGACAAAAGCCAAGCCAGGGCATCCTCAGCCTGCCCCCACTGCTGCTGCTGCCAGCGGCCACTGGCCCCTGTCCCCTACTCGGGGGCCAGCTGCAGGGGCAGGACAGGCTGTGCTGGGCAGGGCCGGGGGGCTTTGGGCCCTGTGGCTGCTGCTGCTGGGGGCCAGGAGCCCAACAGGGCCCCGAGCTCAGCCCCTGCCCGGCCAGCTGCCCTCAGAGCCCCACACTGCCCAGGCATCCCCAGCACAGGGGGCTGTGGCTAATCCCACGCAATCCTGGTGAGAAATTCCCCACAGGAACTAAACCAAGGGTTCCAGGGCAAAGTCAGCACCCGCTGACATTTAAAGCCCATTTACAGAGGTGGCTGCAGGGCTGGGGTGATCTCCAGGACCTCTGGCAGTGCCCGGTGCGCAGCTGAGGCTGTGGGGCTGCTCCCAGCGGGACACAGCACCGGGCTCAGGCCAGCCCTCAGCCCTCACAGCTGATGCCAAGGGAGAGGCTCAGAAAGCAACTTCACACCTCTTGCTGCAGATATTTCAAAGCACTAAAAGCCATTCAGAGAAGCCACCGTGCCAATTTCCTTTCGGCGCCCAGGCATGAGAAGCCATGAAGGTGCCACTGAATGTGCACTCAGGGCACTTCCACTGCCATCCCAAAGGGATCACCAAGGACAGGGCTCTGCTGTCAGCGCTGCTGAGCTCCTAACCCAGCAACCCAGTCTCAGCAAGAGGCAGTAATTGACTGCACCAGGGACACTGGCCACTCATAAAAGGCATCAATCCCACAGCCCACCCAACCCAAAGCTTTGCATGTCTACCTTTTCGTTCTTCTCTCTTCTCTCGTGTCACTTTCCCCATTTTCTCTGTCTGGGAGCTTGGCTTCTCTCTCTCCTGTCTGCAGGTTCAGCCGCACGTGTGACCCTGCAGGAACAGCCTGACCTACAAACAAAGGTCACGTTATTTCAGAGGGCTGCATTGCTCCAGCTTTGGGGACAACTGGGAGCTGAAGAAACATGCTCCTCCCTGGGGGAAGGGGGAAAACTTTCATCCCACACATTGAGGAGTGGGCTATTCTCTACTGATGCCGTTTCCATCCTGAAACACCCCTAAGGTGTTGCTTTTCCTTCCCCAGAAATGCCACCGGAGCCACCAAAGCTGTCCCTCTGCTGCCAGGCTGGCTCTGATCCACAGTACCGGTGGAACCCTGAGCCAAGCAGACACTGGTTCCTTCCTCTCTTCTTGCCCAGGTCCTAGGAGAGCACTAAAACTCCACACCCGGAGTGGATTTGTAGGCTTCATGGAGAAAGGGGAATTATTACTGATTGGGGCAGACAGAATAAAATGAAGCTGCCAGAGGGAAATCAAAGCATCCCGCAGAGTACAGCCAGGTACGCTGCACATCAAGGCTGTGCTGGTGTGGAAATACTTTATTAAAAGGAATTTATGATCACTACTATCTGCCAACAAAAATATACAGAATACATTAAGCTTCAGATTTAAATTCAGAAAAGATTGGAAATTCAGAGTGGTTTTCACCAGTTCACCACAAACACATCTCAATGGCCAGCCCTACACTGGGGTGAAGAGGAGGATAGATTTGGTTGCTACTTCTTGATGGCATTTCTTCTTCTCTTAATGCAGGAATTCTGCCTGCCCAGGACAGCGAGGCTGCAGCTGAACAGCCACAGAGCTGCTCACAGATTGACAGACAGACCACAGCTGCTCACCCTCCTCCCTCCTGAGGATTCCTTATTCAGCCTTTCCTTTCTCTCTTCCTTTTGCCTAAAAAAATACCTGGGATAGAGTAACAGCTTGCAGGAGACAGGGAGCATCTCCTACCAAAGAGAAGTGAAGACAAGGGTAATTATTTTGTAGAATAAATGCGTGTACTCCCAGACAAAAAGCTCTGGTCTCGGGAACAACTGGATTGATCCCTCCCTGTTCAAGACCACAGAGACACTTCCCTGATCAAAGGACCTGGTACTTCATATGTAAGACTGGGATGTTTGTGACAATTCAGACAGAAACATTTCAAAGCCTGTAGTCATCCAGTAGGTATAAATGCATTTAGAAAATGCAGGAAAATCCATATTGGAGGATTTCCTACTAAAACAAGGTTTGCATTTCTGGCAGGCTCTCTTTCTCTCCATCAGTCCTGCCTACTGGAAATTGCATTGGTTGGACATGTGAGAGGACAGGTGTGATTATTTCCCCATTTTAGGGGAGGACAGGCTAGATGTGCCTCCTCCACACTTGGAGTGCTTTCCATGGACAGGTCCCAACCTCCTCCTGCTCCTTAAACTTGTGATACACAGGACCTTTAATCTCTGTCTATCTATGGGAGCATCCTCCCACGCTGAGAAGTTGGGCTCTGCAGGAATTTGGTGCCATCATCAATCTGTGCCCCTTGCTGGTGGTGGAGCTGGGACGTGCTGATCAGAGAGGAGTTTGTAGGATCTCCATGAAAAGGGCAGCACCACATCTTCTGTCCCTGGCTCGGGCAGCACCTGCACAGGGCTCTGCCAGCACAGCCAGTGAGACCCTGGTGGAGTGGGAGGTGTCCCTGCCCACGGCAGGGAGGTGGAAGGAGATGAGCTTTAAGCTGCTGTAGGATGAAATGCCAAAGCGTGCTGAGCAGGAGGCAGGAGGGGATCGGGAGGACAATCCCTCCTCTGCAGACACCAAGGTGCTCAGGGGCACAGCCAGGGCAGCTGGCTGCCTCCCCACAAAGCTCAAGGCTTTCCTGGCTGTGTCACCAGTCACAGCCCCAGCAGTGGCTGCAGCAGCTCTGGGCTGTCACACAGCCAGGAATGGCCCTGACAGGGAGCACAGCACAGCTCCAGGTGCATCCAGGCACATCAGCCTCCCGCCTGCCAGGGGAGAGGAAGGAGGTGGATGGAATCCCGTTGAGGGAATCACCCAAAAGGAAAGCACAGGAGCAGGCTCCAGAAGGGTGGGGGGCTGGGAAGTCCAGCCCTCAAATTCCTATTCTCAGTGTGAGAAACGCTATTCGCTTCCAAAAAGTTTCAAAGGTTTATTAAACCTTATAAAAAACACAGCAGAAGGCTGAATAGTGAAAATATTAGTGTTGGGAGCAGAGGATTTTCCCACCATGTGCTCATCCACACAATGGAGGTTTCACCTTTTAACCCTTTATCCCCCCAAAGTTCTGTCTATCGACTCCTCCTGCTCTGTCCAGTGCTGGAGATCACTTCTGACACCTTGACTGGAGCTCAGGTGCTGCCACAGCAACGAGCCACCCCTCCCAAATATCCCAAACCCAGGGCACCCCTGATAACAGCACAAGGGGGTAAAACATAGCTATAAAACTTCTCTTTACATATATATATATATATATGATATTTGCCTTTTAATTGTGAGAGTCAATCATCGCATTACTCATGTGTCACATCAGCAAGCAGGAAATAAAAGCAAACCCAGGCCTGGTGCTCACGAGCTGCACACCCAGCACAGCCAAATCACAGAAACTGCATCAGCCAAGGCACAAACCCTTCCTGCTCCTGCTTGGCACACTAAACGAGATGTAACCAAGAGCATCCGAACCCCAGAGCAAAACTCACAACCCCAATGTGTTTAAGCAGCTCTTGGTGCTCCAGGGACTTCCCTCCCTGCTCAGCACAGTAGCCCAGGTTCATGGCACAGCAGGACAAACGCACTGCTTTAATAAATAAACCATGAAAAACATCTCTGTTTTCAACAAAAATATTGACATTGACACTTAAAAATGTTACAGCTGTTCAAGGAAGGTCTTCTGTCTTATTTAGTTTGGGGTATTTTGAAGTCAAAAATGTGTTTGAGGGTGGGTTGACTTGCATAATGTGATTAAAATTGCTGATTTCGATGAGTAAGCTGGAAATCCTGAATTTTAATCATGTTTCAGTATGCAGCTTCTAGACATTTCCCTTAAAAATAGTTGATTCTCTTTGATTCCTATAATTTGATACTATTCAACAACTGGGAGCACACACTGGAGCAATACATGTGTAAGCAATTACACAGCTTCACATGCTGCTAAAACAGAATCATTTTGTTAATAGCTTTTTCCCAAGAGAAATTAATTTTTTACTTATTGTTTGCATTAAGGTGCACTTGGGAAATGAAAGTCAATTAAAAAATACAAAAACCACATTTTTATTTAAGGCATTTTAAAACATTTTTCTCCTTGACACCTCAGACAAATAAAAGATTTGTATCCACAGGTAGGCACTGCATAGATGTGTTACAGAATGGTCCCTCATCCCTGAGAGCTGCAAATCCTACAGCTGCCAGACCTCATCCCTTGCTCCTCATAAAGGGAAAGGAGAGTTTCCATTCTAGTTAATTTCCCAGCTCTAAATCAACTACAAGTGAGCAGAAATAGCTGTGAGATCCCCTCACAAACCTGCCAGAAGGGCTCCAGCTGTGAAGGGGGAAGCAGCAAACTCCTGCCCCCACAAATTGTTTGGACCCCTTAAAAAATATCCCACTCTTGGGATTTTTTTAACTACAACAAAAATAAATTAAAATAAATTAAAAATAAGATCACAGAATCCCCAAATGGTTTGGGTGGAAAGGAACCTTAAAGCTAATCCAGTGCCACCCCTGCCATGGCAGGGGCACCTTCCACTGTCCCAGCCTGCTCCAGCCCTGTCCAACCTGGCCTTGGGCACTGCCAGGGATCCAGGGGCAGCCACAGCTGCTCTGGGCACCTGTGCCAGGCCCTGCCCACCTCCCAGGGAACAATTCCTCCCTAATATCCAATCTGAACCTGCTCTCAGTTTGAATAGGTGTTATTGCATTGCCTTGGGATGATGGATTGAGAGAAAGCCTCAGGGTTTGAGCAGAGCTCCCAGTGCCTCTGCTGGGAACGTGTCACCCACGTGTACCTCATTCACTCAGCTGCCTTGCAGCCAAAAAGACAGTCCCACAGCGACAGTCCAACAGGTAAAGTACCCAGAGGATAAAACCCTTGTCACTGCACAAATGACAAGGTCTTTATTGGGAATAAATGTCAAAGCAGAGCGACAGCATTTATTTTCCAAGCAGGAGACACTGATCCTGTGGCGACACTGCAGGGATGGTGTTATTCCTGTTCCTGATTTAATCCCTTTATCAGCTGCAGAAGCACCAGGACAGGCTTTGGTCTCCCATGCCAGCTCCGACTGACACTGCTGTCCCCACAAGCTGTCCCCACCCCTGGGTGCTGCCTCTGCAGCCCAAAGCACCTGGAGGTCCCTCTGAGCATTAGCACTGTTTCACTGGATGCACTCTGTCCATAAAGTTGCTTAAAGAGACGCCGAGGAAGACTTTAATTTATAGCCCCATTCTTTTAATCTTGGTCAGCCAGATTTTTTCAGACATCTGTTTATATCTCCTTATAATATATTGGCTGGAGCAGCAGCACCAGGCTGCAGCTCCCTTGCAGGGGCTCTGCTGACATTTACAAACCAAAGCGATTTCTCTCATGTGCTTTATGTTATCAGCTAAACCTGTCCACTTAAATTATTGCCTTGTAACCAAATCACAACTATCTGTTACTCTGCTCTGTGCACGTTTCCCAGGCTCTATACCAATATCAAGCTTTGCAGAGTCTAAAAACAAGATGATAAATTAATAAACAAATGGAAAACAGGACATGCTTCCACCAGGAGGATCAGGTACGTTGTGCACCACATTACTAAAAGCAGAGGGCTGCTGTGTGGAATATGCAGCACACAGTGATATCCAAAGAACCCCATCTCTCTTCTTCTAGACCAATCAAATGACCAGCTGTGTCTCCTCACTAAAGAAGAAAGCTCTCATCCTGCCCAGCTCCTTTCCAGCACATTATTCCATATTCCACAAGTGAGTTTGTGTTCCAGCATGGGGACAGGGCTGAGCCCCAACTCATTGCACAGCTACAGGTTGGGAAGTTGTACATCACACACTGACCTGCAAACCTCCCACCAAGGTTGTGCGGTAATTCACTGCAGTGGCTTCCCCATCCCATCCCATCCCATCCCATCCCATCCCATCCCATCCCATCCCATCCCGTCCCGTCCCGTCCCGTCCCGTCCCGTCCCGTCCCGTCCCCACCCCTTGGACAAAGCTCCCAGCCACTGACTGCCCACCAAGAGGAGCCCAAGAGGGACACGAGACTGTCCCCCTGCAGCACCACCCTGTCCCCGTGGCAGCTGGGGCAAGCAGAACAAGGGTGATCCAGCTCGCTGAGGCAGGTCCCCAGCTTATCCCCAAGTGAGCATCCTTGTTTGGCATTGGTAGAGAATTCAAAAATCTATCAAGGGTTTGAAAACAAGCCCAAGTTATGAGTCCGTAAGTGGCTCTGCAGCTCTCAAAAATTACCTTGGTATGTGAGCAAGCCTCAGATAACATCTACCTTCCTTTACTCTTTGTTTCTCTCCACGCAGGGAGTGAGGGAAAAGGGACTTTCTTTCTAGTACAGGCAACAAAGGAATCTGGAATCAATATGTGAATGTTCCAGCAAAACACACCGGCAGTGCTGCAGAACTGAAATAATCACACTGCCAGAGCATCCATAATAACTTATCTGGTGGCACCGCACCTCTCCATTAATAAAATAACGACTAAAAACTACCAGGAGACAAATCCCAGGGAGCAGCAGAGCTCCCCACAGCTGCATCCCCAGCTCCAGGAGCCACCAGTGCCATGCTGGGGAACTGGCTGAGGCCAGGGCATCCTGTGCTGGTGACACACAGGGGACACTGTGCCTGCCTCCAGCTGTGCCCGGGTGGATGGGATGTCCCACACCAGGGTGCTCAGAGGAAAACAGAGGAGCCAGGCCCAGTCTGGGGGGCTCAGCTCACACCCAGACTCTGGTTAGAGCTGCTGAGCAAGGAAGTAGCAAAGCCTGACTCTGGTTTTTTTCCTTTCTTTCCTACAAAGGCAAGTCCTACCACTCTCCAGATTGTTTGTTACTTCAAAACAGAATATTTTTACACACAAAAGAAAGACATGTAGCAGGCACAGGTAAGAAAGACATGGATTACTGATGGGAAGAAGAAGCCCAGAGCCTGAATCTCATTTTATTTCTTTCTCTTTTTCAATCAGCTATAGCCTTTTGCATTAGTTCACTGTCTGACACTCACTGCTCCTCCCAATTAAGTGCCACTGGAAAATGTCATTAATATTTTCTATGTCACCTCCTCTTGATAGCTGGTGGAGATGTTTCAGAGCACCAGGCCTGGAAGCTCCCCCAGCAGCTGCCCTAGCACCCCCAGCATTCCCCACCTCGGGCAGGGAGGAAGCTCAGACATCTGTGTGCACATCCCAAGTACAAACTCCTGTGACGCTGGATGAAATACTTTACAAATCCACTCCCTGGGCAGCTCTTCCTCCCACTGTACTGCTGGGAAGCCACAGCTGCCTGTTGAGTGCAGCATCTCCTCAGAGAAACACCAGCCTGGCCACTGCCTGTCAATTCCTCAGGTAACCAGTGACAGCAGGGGCTCTGCTACCTACTGCAATTAATTACAGACAAAACTCTTCTATAAAATCACTGTCTGCTGTCCATGTTCATAAAGTGTCCCTTAAGCATGAGCTCTGCAGGGGATGGGATGCAGGATGAACCCCTGGGGTGATGCACCATGCCCAGTGCCATGGTGCCACCTCTCCCAGGCACTGCCCAGCTTGGGGCAGCCTCTGCCTGTGAGTGACCAGCCCTGGTGGTGCCAGCCTGGTTTCATGCTGCTGTTATGTTTGATCATTGCCCAGAGGGATGACAAGGACAGAGATGTCCTTCCTTCCAGGATTGCAGAGGAAACCCTAAGAGAGGAGTTTTGTCCTTAGAGCATGAGCAAACAATTGGCACTGCTGCTTCCTTCTGCCTCCCAGGGCACCCAGACTCACAGGGAGCAGGCAGGGCCTGATCCCCCAGCCGCCTCACAGAGGCTCTTCCAGAAAGGCCTGAATGGGATGAACTGTTGAGAGACTGAATGAAGCACCTCAACAAAACCAAGGAAATCTCATGGAAGAACTTCAGTTGGTCAGTTTACCTGACAAACCCTTCCGTGACATTCCAAGTATGTTAATAAACATCCTGGAAATCAACCTGTCAAAACAGTGATGTCTAAGTACAACATCTTCTCCAACACTGATTTTGTTTCGTGCTGCAGTGGAGCAGGGACAGAAGCCATCTGAAATGCTTTCAAGCTTGCCAAGGGTAAATCTGGCCCCTGTTCAACACCCAGCACTGCTGCTGGCAGCAAAGGCATTCCTGGGAAAGCCCCAAAGCCACCCTGTTCTGATACATCCCAACAGCAGCTCTGTTCCTGCCCAGGCTCTTCACAGCTCCCAAAGCAGCAGCACTACTTTCTGCTGGACTTGAACCCCACTTGAACAGGGGCAGGGAAAGAATTATGGAATGGTTTGGGTTGGAATGGACCTTAGAGATCATCCAGCCTCGGCCCTCCTGCCACAGGCAGAGATGCCACCCCAAAAGGGCTTGATCCCGTTGCAGTTTCACATTTAGCAAGAGAGAAGCAACCCACTGGTGCTTGCTGTGCTACTGCTCTCCTGTGGCTGATGCCACAGAGCTCACTGGGTGGATTCAGGGTGTTAAGGGCTCCTCACACCAGGATTACAGAGAGACACACCCCCACAGTAACACTGGGAGAATTTTCTTGCACCCTGTGATTTTTAATGCCAACCTTGCTGCAATAACCACATCTTTAAGCACCATCCATCAGGCCTTCAGCTCAAACACTTGTTTGGCTGAAAAGAGCTTTAGAGCCACTCTTTTGTCACAGTGCTGAGAGGTCTTCTCTGTAATTTGTTCCCTTCAGCAAACAGAATGAAAACGTTTTTAAAATGATGCCAGAATCCAATCCCTCCTCCTGTGATTCAATCCACAGCTAGCAGAGAACAAAGTCTCACAAGGAAGGGGCTCCCCACTAAGTAACCCTTGATTAGAGATGTGAAAGCACCATTCCATTTGGATATTGGGCAGGGCAATGCTTGTGAGTGGCCCTTTTCCCTGAGCCAGGGCTCTCCTGTGGCTCTGGGATTTATGTTCTCCCAGCTGATCAGCTGGTGCTGAGTGCTCTGAACGCTGCTATTCAAACCAGAGGCACCCGAGAGGCTGGGCTGGGCTCACTCCTCATCCACCTGCCAAATCCGCTTGGCTTCTGCAGCGAGAGGGAAGGAGGGGCAGGTGAGCCCATGGGGACAGGCAGGGCCCTGGATGGCAGTGCCAGAGCAGGTCCCTGTGACTGCCACCCACCCTCGCTGGCAGCCAAGGTGACAATGATGATGATGGCACACGTGGCTCAGCCTTGTGCCCAGAGCTGAGCCAGCTGCCTGCTGAACACACACCAAACCTCATCCCTCTCGTGCAAGGGAACCACGAGGACAGGAGGGGTGGCTGTCACACACAGGGCACAGTGTGGTCCTCCCATGAGGTGCCTGGGCCCCCTGGAAACCTCAGAGTGATGGAAGAGAAGGTGGAGGCCAGCGAGGTGCCTGGGGAGGAGGGATCTCAGAGAAGGAGAGGTCACAGGAGGGCTCTGGAGGGAAATACAGTGCCTCTGATGGAGGCACTGCTGCAACATCTGCTGGTGTATCTGCTGCTGCTGCTGCTGCTGCTGCTGCAGGGAAATGCTTCCCATGGCAAAAAGCTCCTCCAACAAGTGCTCCGCCCTCCTGGGAGGGCTGCTCTGCCTGGCAGTGCCACCGCAGCAAACACCAGGAAAACAATAACCACAGGGCAGGAAGAAGAAGGGTCATCCGTTTGTAGAGTGGGCACAACACGTTTTCACTTTCTCAGCAAACCCTTCTCCCCAGGGTTTGCTGAGAAGGCAGCAAACTCTCTGCAAGCAGGCACTGCAGAGAGTTCCCACAGCCCTGGCTGCAGCAGGAACCATGTGCTCAGGATTCAATACGAGGCATTTGATTTACTTTTTCTTCTGATACTGGACTTGAAGTCCGTGAAGTGCAGCAGTTTAGAGAGTTAATCCCACAAAGGTCTGAGTAGAAGAAACAGAGACACCAAAGATATCCAGCCACACTCTGATATTTCATCTCTCAAATGGCACACCAGGCTGCAGAGACACTGCAGCGACCTTTGTTTCACCATGTCCCCAAGTCAACATCCATGAGAAGCTTATTTACAAAAGCCACTTTTAATGCCTCTCCAACTCACTACATTATTTATCCCCAAGCCAATGCTACAATCCATTCAATAATTTTCATTCCTCAGGTCTATTTTTTACTCCAGAAAGCCCATCTCGGATGCTGAAGGCTTGGCTAATTCAGAGAAAATCAATGCAGGATGCAGGCAGAGAAGGACAAGGCAGCTGACCAGGAGAACTGAGAACATGACAAAAGGAACTGAGGATTGATTATATTAGTTTTGTGTAATTTTAGGCATTTAATTCCTTTTGAGAGAGGCTTCTTCACTATGATGGAGGTTAGCACCTCCAGAACATCATCAACCATCGTGTCTCCCACATCTGCCACTCTCAGAGAGCCTCTCTTCCTCTCTCAGGGACTCATGAGATGGCCACCAAAGAACCTGGCAATGTGGAGGCACACAAGAAGGAGGGATAATCCATCAGGACCAACACCAGTGTGAGAATCAGGAGGATGAAAATGGCCATGGTTAATCTGTGGTTTGAAACGAGGAGTTGAAGGCTAAAAGTGCTCAACTTGAGGAGGGTAAAGGAGCAAAAAAGGAAACTATCTTCCAGGGGAGGGCTGGGAAGCTCAAGAAGGGGTGCTCGTGACCAGGCCTCAGCACTCTGTTCCTATCCTCAGCTTCTGAGTCTGTAACTCGGTGCAGAAATTGCAAGGATGAGACATGAACGGCACAAACTCCCTTCTCCCAGCTCCAGCTCCCAGCGGGAGCGTTTCAGGACACGCCGTGCTGCTGTCAGGGCGTGCAGCTGATTGCCTTGGATCCCACCTCTGCTCGATGTGTGTCAGCTGGCTCCCCTCACCCTGTCCCGGTGCCCTCGGCTGCGGACCATGGCCAGCACTGGCCAGGCCAGCTCTGGGAGGTGCTGGTCCCACCTCCCAGCTGCGAGACGAGCAGCATGGATGGAGAGAGCTGCCTGCCAGCCTGCTGCCAAGGCACAGTGAGAACAAATTTGGGTAATAAAAGCTGGAATAAGGAGATGCCTTGGAGAGTGCGCTGGAATAGCGCTTTGCGAAGCTTCAATTTAAAGCCTTGTTTCTACAGCTAACGCAGTCGTAAGGGACATTAGCCTAATTTCTGTCAAGAGAACTTGTCAACACTGCAGTATTTAAGATAGACACTAAAGATGTGTTTTATCTCACAGATAGATCACTGGGAAAAGAAGGAGCTGTGCCACACTTGGTTCACAGGAAAATAAATTTACGTTCTCCCTGGGCCTAATTGGTGGATGCTGTTTTATAACACCACATGCACGAGCAGCCTCACATTTTATCAGTGTGTAGCTGAGATCGGTGCCAAATCCACTGTGGGGTTAGATACAGGAACCCACAGGGACATGCTTCAAATGGGCACCCAAGGACACAGAGCTGGACATTTTCCAGCCACGGAGTAGCTGAAACATCTGGCCACGTCCTGAAGGGTCAGGTCTTTCTCCTGATGGTGCTCACCAGCCGAGCCACAGCTAGTGGGGTGGGATTTCAGGGCCAAGGGGAGAAAACTGGTGACAGGAGAAGAGAACTGGCTTGGTTTCCTCAGGACCACCAGCAGGAACTTGCCTGGCCTGGTTTTTAGAGATGCTCATGGTGAGTCAACAGAAAGCAAAGAAAAGAGAGGCTGTACCCTGCAGCTTTAGAAGTGTTAGCATGCTCCTGATCCCATCATACCCCACTTTGAAGAACTAAAGTGGCCCCAGGAGCCCAGTGTATTAAGGCTGGCATGTCTCCACACGTCCCACATGCCAGCCTTGGGGCTGGGTTTGAGACATGCCCAAGATAATGCTGATGCCACAGCACAAAGGCTTGTCCCACACTTACAGCTTCTGCAGTGGAAAGTTGAAAATGCCCTTTTATTTGTAGTTGTTACACAGAAACAACAGCCATGTAACCTTGTCCCAGCCTTGGAACAGAAATCAGCTTGCAGAGAAAGCCTGAGGGAGCGCAACCCTGAGCTGCAGGCTCGAGGGCAGGAGGGTGGCTCTGCTCTGCCACGGATTCTGCACTTGCAGAAGAACTAAATCACTACAAGAGCCAGAAATGTCCCTCGGGAAGGAAATCCTCTCAAAGATAAATCAATAACTCAGTGTAATTTTAGCATGCAGCCAGGAGAATTTACATTGCCAGGAAGGCTGAGAGCCCTGCCACGGAGACACAGCATCATCAAATAGCCCTGCAGCAGACCCTGTGCAAGAGCTTGGGCTGTTCACTGCAAAGCCACGAGGCTGGGCTCTGCATTTTGGGACCCCAAGACCCAAATCACAGTGACAGCAGCAGAGATGTGGTGCAGCCAAACCCCTTGGGACAAACCCACCTTTCCCTTTTCTCCTCTGCAGCAGCAAGGCTGCTCCCTGCAATCATGGCAGAGCTGGCAAATGCTCCAGATCCTGCAGGGATCACACAAAGCTCAACCAAACCAGGCACAGGAGCAGAGGGGAGTGCTCCAGCCACAGCCTCCAGCCCTGGCCAGGGGGTTCCCACCAGCCAAGCCACCCACAAAACAGCACCACAGGGATGTGCTGCAGCCCCCGGTGATTAATGAGACTGCAATTTACGTAATTATATTAATGCTAAGTACACTCGGAGCAGTAAGTTCAAGGGAACTAATGACACTTTTGAGCACAGTGCAACACTGAGCAGGAACTCCAGCAAAAAGAGGGGGGGAAAAAGCCGTTAATTATTCAGTAGCTCTTCTCCCAGATTCTCAGGGTCAGCTTGGAGGAGAAGGTGGCCTGAATTATATTTTCGTTTCCAGAACATCAACAGAATTGCTAAGTGAGTTCCAGCGGCAAGGTCAGAGCCTGCCCATTGTTATGCATGCCAGCCCTGTCCATTCCCGGCTCTGCCGGGCTGCAGGCAGGGCTGGGCTGCAGGCAGGGCTGGGCTGGGATGCAGGCAGGGCTGGGATGCAGGCAGGGCTGAGCTGCAGGCAGGGCTGGGCTGGGATGCAGGCAGGGCCAGGCTGCAGGCAGGGCTGGGCTGGGATGCAGGCAGGGCTGAGCTGCAGGCAGGGCTGGGCTGCAGGCAGGGCTGGGCTGGGCTGCAGGCAGGGCTGGGCTGCAGGCAGGGCTGGGCTGCAGGAAGGGCTGGGATGCAGGCAGGGCTGGGCTGGGCTGCAGGAATGGCTGGGCTGCCATGTCCCCTGCCAGCACTGCCACCACCGAGCCCTGCTGCTCCCGGGGACATGGGACCAGCTCCTGTGCCAGTGTTTGTCCTGGCCCCCAGCACGGACAGACAAACTCCAACAACCAGTTCCTCAGAAGCCAGGTGTAGCCTCCATGTCTGAAGGTGCAGGAGCCTGTCCAGGAGAAGCCTGAGGAGCAAAGAGCCCAACCCAGCCAGCAGAGGTTCATGTACAGCCAGCCCTCTCCAGATTGCCTGCTGGCACAGCCACAGCCCCTGTGCCAGGGCAGGCAGGGCTGGCAAGGACTGTGCCCACACACACAGAGCTCTTCCCCTGCTACAGCCCACCTGGAGCCGTGGAAGCATTTTGGAGCACCCATGCTGGCCACAGTCCTGTCACTCCTCACAGGCTCCTTTGGTGCCAACAAGCTCTCACACAGATTGTGCCATCAGTGCTGATGTGCTCCAAAAGCCTCTGTCTGCAAATCCAACTTTATATCAGTATGGGCTTCTGTATTACTTCATTAAGACTTGGATTTTTACAGGGGCCTGGAGTGCCAGGACACAGGGAATGGCTTCCCAGTGCCAGAGGGCAGGGCTGGATGGGATATTGGGAATAGAAATTGCTCCCTGTGAGGGTGGGCAGGCCCTGGCACAGGGTGCCCAGAGCAGCTGTGGCTGCCCCTGGATCCCAAGACCAGGCTGGACACTGGGGCTGGGAGCAGACTGGGACATTGGAAAGTGTCCCTGCCAAGGCAGGGGTGGAATGGGATGAGATTTAAGGGCCACTTCCAACCCAAACCATTCTAGGATCCAATGACTCTGCACCTCTGAAATGCTGAGGTCAGCCAGCAGAGCTGCCCCAAGGGCCAAGGTCAGTGCTTGAAGCTGAAGGTGCATTATGACCCCACACAAAGCCAGGACAATGACTTGTTAAGCTCCTACAGCACAGAACACGAAGCTGCCTGAGAAGCCAGGGCAGAAGAACTCTGCAAAGACAACACGAAAGAGGAGACTCCACAAGCCTCACGTGACCCCTGTGTCTGATTGAAAACCCAACCCAAAATAAATGAACCCACAAGATTGGTGTCTCAGGATTGCACTCAGAGCTCTCCTGGTGCCTTCCAAGCTCAGCAGCAGCATCCAGCAACTGGGAACATGCAGAAGGCAATTCAGTGATGATTAGAAAGACACATATGAAGTTATCCATCACAGAGCAACTTGTGTGTACCTACATGTCCTTCAGTACAATCAGAAATCAATAGCAAGATGCAGAAACCCTCAACCACCCAGTAAAATATAAAGAACACTTGTAATATTGATTTTAAAAGCACCTTGGTGAAGACAGTTGAGAAGAAGCCTGAGAAAGCAAAGCAAAATGCCTGAATTGAAACCTTTTTTTTTTCCCCTCAGAAAAACATTAATAATGGATTTTCAATGCAAGAAGAAAAACTGAAACCCACACCAGACTCTCCTGGTAATAACAGCTTTCTGCAAAGCCCAGCTATTAATGTAACAGGGACGTCCATCAATCAAGCACACAGAAAGTACTTTGAGAGCTAAAAAAAGAGCATGCAAACATCTGCTTTTGGCAACTTAAATTTTGCCCTTAAGCACAAGGAACATAATAAATTATCAGGAGGCTGGGCTTGAACTTGTTTTCCTCCATCCTGGACCTAAATGCTGGGGATAAGGATGAAGGTACACAAACGCACTGCTTGGGATTTGTTCTGACAAAAAAAGTGGGACAAAGGAGAACAGTTTCATTTGTGTTTTCATTTGAAAACACCCGGTGCAAGAGGACACCAAACAGAGCTGTAGCATCTCCCTGCAGTTCAGGGAGCTCCTGTGAACCCTTTTCCACTTCCAGCATCTTCAGCACATCCAATACTGCTGGAATGGTCCCACAGTGGAATGACAAACGTTCCAGTGTGCTCCAAGGTGCCCATGGTATCCCTCCTCGCCCAGCTCCTTCCCTGTTCCCTGTGGAACTGTGGTAATTTTGGCAGGTCCTCAGTCCCTCAGTGCTCTCTTCAAGCACCACGTCACACTTGGGGTCCATCCACGCAGCCCAGCACTGCCTGGGGTGTCCCAGAAACCCCAGAAAAGCTGGATTTGCACCAAGGAAACGGCTGCAGAAAGCAGCTGGGGTGTCCCCACACCTCCAGTGTCTCCCCATGTGTGTCCCCACATCTCCAGTGTCCCCTTGTGTTTTACAAAGGTAAAACACAGCAGGTCAGAGCAAGTGCTGGAGATAATGAACACAATTTACTGATTCCAGCACAGGAGGCTGCAGGCATGGGTGCAAGTAAGTCTTAATAAATTCTGAAGAGTGACACCATAAAATGGCATTATGGAAGGCTGTATTTATTGTCTCCCCATGCTTCCGTCTCCAAGGTGCCACGTTACACTTAATAACAGTTTTCTCCCCAGCTGCCAGTGTTGCAAACCCTGACAAGCTAATGGTTGGGCCAGCCCTCCCCAAACACACACATCTCCACCCAGCACACAGCTTCTGTGGCAGGAACAGGCAGAAATTATTAAACCAGTGCTGCCCAGGTGCTGCCCAGCCTGTCCCCTCCATGCTGGCTCTGCAGGGCTCCCTGCCACGCAGCAGGACAGGAGTTTTGTCCCTGGAAGCAGTGCAGAGGAGAGCAGCTGCTGTAGGGTGATACCTGCATGCCCAGTGACCTGCTGGGACAGGAGCATTCCTGCCCTGCCCTGCTGGGAGCACTGTGGTCCTGCCAGCAGAGCAGCCCCACCTGAAACTACTCCCTGCTGTCACAGCAAGCTCTGGGCAGGGCATCAGCACGTCCTTGTGGAGAACCACGGAGAACCAGGGATCCTTATGGAGAACCAGAGGTCCTCATGGATAAGCAGAGGACCCCTGGTTCCTCATGCCAGAAGGGCAGAAAACCTCCCCATTCAGCATTCCCAGCTCCTCTACCACTGCAGTGTGCACTTCCATGGTTCCATATTTAGCTTTTGGACCATGGACACAGATTTTCTGGAGCAAAGTCTTCACTGAGCTTCTTGTTCTCCCTGCTGGTGTAGTGTCCTAAGCCTGCAAGAAAATCACCTTTGAGCTTCAGGCAGCTCCTTGGGTGTGGATGGAGACTTGACAAGTATAAAGATGCCGTTGTTCCATCCCTGCCTGCATCACCTGCACTGCAGAAGGCACAAAAGAAATCATGTGAACCATCCTTAGTTCTCTTCAGAATAAGAAAAGTCAACAAAGCCCCCCAGACTCACACATATCAGTTTATCAAGTATAGCAAACAGTGCAAACAGGCAGTGCAGGTGGGCTTGGCCTGAGAACACTTGCAGTGGGTGGAGGAGAGTGTGTGCATCTCCTCATGCAGTGGTCACACCTCTGACCACAGCCTGGGCTGCAGGAACCTCCATGTCCCCCTCTCTTGCCAGCTGACAGCTACCAGCTATCCTCAGCAGCCTGGTTCTGCTCCTCCTCCAGGACAAGTCCTTTCCCCTTCAGAAAGCAATCCAAAGGTTTAGAGAGCATCTGAAGAGATCAGTGTGTGAAAGGATGATGAAACAGGAGTCAAGTGAAAGCCCCTTGACTTCTCTTCCAGCAAAGGCTCTGCCCTCATGGGGCACCTTCCCTGCAGCTTCTGGCAAATCCCCAGCAGCTCAGACATTTCCTGCTGCCTCTTTTCAGAGAAGACCTTTCTGTGCTTGCCCCACTCAGACTGCAGCTGATGTTAGTGGGGGAGCAGCCAGCACCACCACCAGGGCTTGCAGCTCTCTGTGAAGCCACCATGAGATTTTCTGTCTTAAAAAAGGCACTGCCAGACAGTCCCTGAGAGCTGAGGCTGGAAACACCTCGGGGATCAACCCCGCTCAAGCAGTGTCTCCTCCAGCCCTAGGCCTGTGTTCAGGGGGGTCTGGGATGTCCCAGGACCCCCAGGACTCCACTGCCTCTCTTGTGGAGCTGGCCTGCCCCAGTCACCCTTCAATAACCAGCTTTTTCTATGTTTAAGCAGTGTTTTCTATATGTTTTGCCGTGGAGGTGTCCTGGAATGGCAGCACAGCCAGTGGGACAGCAGCCACTCCTCCAGCATTCCCTCAGACAGTCTATAAATACCTTCACTCCACCTGTAAAACCCATCACCATGTGGAACCTCCTCACAGCCCAAGATAATCCAGATACAGCCAGGGATAACAATTTTTTGTGTATTATCTGGTGAAGAACAGAGAGATAACTGTAATTAGTAGCACCCTGGTTAGCAGGTGAAATGATAGTGTAATTAATGGAGATCAGGTGGGCTTTGTTTCAGATAAGGAAAGCAGCAGATTCTATCAAAATGTAAATGCAGATTAAAATCCAGCCTTGGTGATCACTCAGAGGTGCTTTTAGAAACGCCACCAGCCTGAGATGCGAAGGTTTCGCTCAGGCTGAATGACACATCCTAAAAATAAAACCTGGTCTGGGGCTAACATGTAAATTGTTGATTAGAGCTATTTATTCACACCCCGCAGTGATGGGGGAGACTTGCAGCTCCCTGTTCCTCCTCTGGCTTTGCAGGATCACAGGCACATTCCTGTTATTGCTGCTTGCAAGGACTCTGCAACCCCGGGAGCTCTCCAGCAGCAGAACGGCAGCAATTCCAAGTCACAGGCTGCATACATTAATTCTGTATTCAGATAACATCCTGTTGCAAGTGAATGACCCAAGCAAAACTTCCTGCAGTCTTAAGGAACAGGCAGCACAATCAGGAGAGAGGAGCCTGAGTCTTTTGAATCAGAAATGGTACAACAATCCCTCATTAGAATTTCCAACACCACCACTCTTACTCCTTCCAAAATGTAAACACATAATAAAAAATTAAACGTGAATCAAGCGTGGAAGAGTTCTTCCAATAAATGGGAATTAGTTCTACAAAACATCAGGACAGACTCAAGGAGATTACATTTCTTTCCCCAGCTTTTGCTGGTAAAGCAGGGCTGGGAAAACAGAGCCATATTTATTTTTTAACTGGGAAGTTTCCTCAGGATGCTAAAGGAAGCAGCTTCAGTAAAGCAGAGCGATTTGTCTCAGTGTACGTTCAAGTAAGAACAAATGCAAAACCAGTTTCTAGACCTCAAGCAGCATCAAATAGCTTTTTAATTTATGTCCCAAATTCCCTGCAGATTCTGAAATGAATGGAGGGCAGGGTTCAGAGAAAATGCCTCGCTCAGTCAAGACAGCTGGATGGATATTCTGAGTTTTCCTCAGAGGAGCAAGGTGCTTTTGCACCAGAATGGAGCAGGCACAGCACATGGCTCTGGAAGGATCTGTGGAAAATGCAGACCTGTTGCTTGTGTGACCCTATAAATAAATGGATGGAAAATTGAATAACTTAGGAAAGAAAAATGAGGGGAGAAAAAAAAAAAAAAGCTGGAGCCCCATCTGAGCAAGAGGACAATTTGCAGGCAAGAACTGTGAAGGAGCAAGTGAAATATTCCTCACAGGAGCCATCTGACTGTGCTGACTGCCTGAAAACCCTCTGACCTTGTCCTTGTCCACTCAGAATCAGTTCTGTGGAAGTTTCAGTAAGTCAGGCTTTAGCCCATGGGGGAAAACTGCACGGAGGAAGGGCCTGAGCAAGACCATGGAAAATACTCCTCAATTATGGAAAAAAGATAATGCTTCAGAACTGTGGTTAAGGGATGTACATGATCCAGACTGAACAGTAAGGAAAAACCAGGGATTAGCCCCTAGAGCCAAATTCTTTTGTAATAACTGCCACACACATCCCAGGGCCCAAATCCAGCATCTCCTGGAGCATGTGGCCACATGTGTCCTAGGAAAAGGGCTCAGAAATGCTCATCCTGGCCACAGGCTCAGGTACTTGTGCTGCAGCAAACCTTCAGCCAGGGCAGGGTCTGAATACAGAGCCAGCAATGCCAAAGGGATGGATGTGGAAGGAGCTGGAAAGAAGGTGCATCCCCTCAGGGCTGGGGGGCTGCCTCCATCACCACCAGCAACTGACAGCAAATACAGGAGAGTGGTCTGAAAACACAATGTCTGCAAGATATAGGTCAGGGTTTAATTTATGAAACTACAGAATAAAGTTGACAAATTTAGGAAAAAAAAAAATCTCTGCAGGAATGCCTGACCCCCAGAGCTGCCAGCCTCTCCCAGGGCGTGTGGTCAATCACATCCTGCAGCAAACACTGCAATGCCTGCAGTGCTTGTCCCACCCAAGATCACACATCTGAAGCCCGAGGGAGTTGCTATGATTATGTTTGATCAGACTTTCAGAACTGTTTCAGTGACCCTGGGACACAAGTCCCACATTTTGAAACCATATGACCATATAAATTTCCCATTTCCCAAGGAAATGTTGGAGCTGTGGGCCTGGTGTGGCTTGCTGGCTTTGGAAGGAGGAGGGATGACAGCCAAACAGGAATTCAAGATAACCGAGACTGGAGACACTGCCAAAACAATTTAGAGGAGGGAAAACATTTTTCTTCCAAAGCACTGTTACAAGCTTGAAATAAATGTGCAGACTGTTAGATAAAGACAAAGATAAAAATAGGCCTGTTATTAAATACCTCTTCTTTAATGAGGCTCATCTTTCTAAACAGCCACGCAAAGGTTATTGGAGCTATTGCAGGAAATCCAGCCTGCTTGCACATAAAAACCAGAGCAAGGCATTCCTCATCACCCAGCACACATTTAAGCACCTCTCAGCAGCTCACAGGCTCACAGCATCCCTGGCTTGGCAGGGAGGAGATAAAAGCAAGGAATGAGAGATGTCTTCTCTGGAAAACAGTCTCTCTTCTTTCAAAGCACTTTTCCCCAACCAAACAATGTACATTTAACCTCGGGAATGATTCCCACTGCTGGTGTCTACTGCTATTACACCACCAGCAGGCTGAGCATCATTGAAGTGAAGTTTGAAATTATTCTGAAAGCTGCAGCTTAACCCCCTCCTGTTGCAGTAAAGCCACTGCTTGACTCTCAGCACCTCATCCCCTGGTTTATGACCACTCCAGACCACCTGGAAGGCTCAGAATTCCACAAACCACTAGCAGGAGTCATGGCTTGGCTCGCAAAAACACAGCACTGCACTCTTGTTTTGGCAGTGCCCCACATCCCTAGCCTGTGGCTGCATGTTAGAGAAGCTCAGACTTTTATTCTGGCAGTTCAGAAGCACAGTTAGATTTTTGCAGAAGGAGCATCACTGCAAAAGTCTTTTGTAACCAGTTTGTTTAATGAAACCAGTAACATCATGGCCAGTAAGGAACAAGACTGACCTGACACACCAAAAACCCACCCCAAGCCCACCTTACTCCTAAACCTGAGCAAAGCAATATAGGGCTTTTTCTCACCACACCAATGCTGCCAGGACACTGCCACTTCTAGAAATGAGATAAGTTTTACCTGCATTTGGGGGCAAAAACTGGCTCCCAGTTCATTACAGAATGCTGAAACCAAGCACAGAGTGGGACACTTGTGCTGTGTCTCCCTGCCCAGAGCTGGCAGCCTTCAGACACATCCTCCTGCTGGAGCAGGGGGCTGGGAACCCCTCTGCTCACTGTCCCAGCATCTCCTGAGCCCCAGTCCTGTCCTTCCACCAAGAGCAGAGAGGGAAACACCACCATCCCCCTTACCCAGACCAGGACCAGGGCGTGGAGGATGTGCTTGGTGTGCCACAGCTGCCTGGCACTGCCCCACACACAAGGCAGGAGCAGCACCTGAAGCTTCAGCCCTGGCACTTCTGCCAAGGACTTGGAATTAGGCACAAGCCAGTTTTAGGGACTGTGCATCCTGTGATGTGAAGATGAGAGGCAAAGAAAAGCCCACGAGGGTAGGAAGCTGAGAGAGGAGCCCATGAAGGCAGCTGGCAATAAAAAAGACAAGCACAAGATACATTTAGGAGATGAAAAGCCTCCTATGCAAGAGGTCAGATTGAAAACAAGCAGAGGCAGAGCTACCAGAGACCATAATTCAGCTTCCAAGCACTGAACATTTGCTCTCAAGTCAGCCTGGCCTTTCCTACCTGCTGGAATCATCCTCCAGTTCTCCTGTTGCTGGCCAGACAAGATTATAACAACCCCAGATTTGAGATTTCTCCCCTCTGCACATCACTAACAAGTAATTTTATAAGGAAACCTAGAAAAGAAGCATTTCATCTAGTATAGATGAGGTTTTTAAAATTCCATTTGCCTTCCCTCTATATGCAAATCTATGCTGATCTGATGAGGCTCCTATTTCCTGGATTAGACGAGTCAAATTTTGCAAAAACGAGCATACCCTGGTGGTTTCACTCTGTATTTCACAGCCCTCTCTTGACCATGCTGCCATAAATATATCAGAGACCTGCCCACCACTGTCTGAGTTAGGTCTGGGTCAGTGAGAAGCCAATGGTTTGGACAGTGATTAATTCAGCAAAGCAATTAGCAAGAGCTGCTGCAGCTCAGGACATCCCAGCGAGCAGCAGGAGCAAGGTCTACCTTGTGTGAGGATGCTCAGCAGCAACCACATCCCCACTATGGGCTGTGAGACAGGCCTGGCACAGATCCCTCCTGCCTCCTTCCTCCCCCTGCTTCAAGAACCTCTTCTCAGCTTAAAGCAGGGCTGCCTCATTTGGCCACCGAAATCTCCAGGAAGACAAGACTGCCAATGAAACTGGACCGAGTTCTGCCCATCCTCATCCTGTTCTTTCCACAGCAAGTCCTTCAAAGCAGCCTCTGAAAACACCTCCCCGACGTGGCTGCCTGGAGAACTGTGCTTCCACAGGTGTAAAACCTTGTTTGAGCAGCAAATGAGATGGGAGAAGACCTGTGACAAGCAGGAGCAGCAAAGATAGCCTGAGGATCCGTGAGAGCTGCAGCCATGGATATTTAAATGCCAAGCAATGTATCACTGGCTCCCTGCTGAACATAAGGTGGTTTCATCTTTGCAGAAGCAGCACCAACAGCATGTTCACATCAGCTTCACTCTGGCAGCCTGATCAGCAGCAGCAGCTATGGCTCCTTGGTTTTTAACTGTGAAATAATCGGGCACTTCAGAAAATTACTCTGGGCAGCACAAACACTGGGGAGTCACTGCAGGTTCAGCTCTGCAAGGCAGAGCTTTAACCACAGCGAAAGTGCAGGCCAGCTAAGCTCTCTGCTCTGCCCTGAGACATCCATCCAAACCCCAGAGAGATCCACGCTGCACCATTCCAGTCACAGTGCCAGGCTCTGCTCCATCCCTCCAGTCTGCAGGGAGCTGCTCTGCAGCAAAGGCAGCCTCCCTGCCCCACTGCTGCCTGTCTGCAGAGCAATCTGTAAATATTTTGATATTGGGCAGAGGAGATTCTCACTTGTCCATCTGGATTGGAAAATGGACTCATTAACTCCCAACTGTCAGCTGGAAAACCTGCCAGAGGGTTTCTGCCACATTATGTGGCAGCAAAGTGCTGCTGCCACAGGGATGGGCAGAGCAGAGGCCCTGTGTAGCCTCAGCTCTCCCCATATCACTGCTGGGGGGGTGATTAACATCCTTTTCCTTTCCCAATTAAACCCCTGCCTCTTACATCCTTTTTCTGAATCTTCACAGCAAGGTCTTCCCAGAGGAGCCACTGCTGGGTGGAAAATTTCCCACCCTAATGCTGGGTGGAAAATCTGTTGTTCAGTGATACAACAAGATGGTCAGAGCAATCCAACTTCCAATCATCATCAGGAATGCTAAACAAAATATTGGGAAATTTGGTGCCCAAATAACAAAAGTAAAATGATGTTCCAGCTCCCAAGGGTACTATCACCTGGAGAAAGTGTATTCTGAACAAAAAAAGACAGCAGAGGAAGCACAGCTCCAAACAGACTGTTACCTGACCATGAGGAGTCTGAGCAGGGGTGTGAGCCTTCATTCAGAGGACACAGCAATCCCACTCACTAAACCCCAAAAAACCTCCAGGTTCCTGTGGACTCCAGCCATGGACAGAAGGAAAAGTCCCACAGATGATGCCCAAAAGTCTAATAGCAGAGGTGCTGGAAGCCTCTCTGAGGCACACATCTCCTTTCAGTCTAAGCCCTGCACCTGGTGCATTATTTAGTGCCAAGGAGAAAGAAGCAATGCCTAACGAAGTGTTAAAGGGCTTTGGGAAGTTTCACCAACCTTTCCAGAGCCGTCAGCTCTGGCTGCCTGGCAGAAGAGACAGCTGATCATGCTTCCAGATTACAGGCAGCACAGCTCTTAGGGCAACTGTCTCTCTGTGTTTGCATCCAGCTACCTCCAGCAGCTTGAAGTGTGCTCAAAGTGCAAGGAAGCACTTGATCAAAATCCAGCTCACACTGTAGACAGCGAGGAACAAGCGCCCAAAGCATTACAGACACAATAACAATCGAATTTGGGGTGGATTTGACAGGTTACAGGTTGATGACACTGCTGCAGTCCCGGTGGAAATATGGATTGATGCAATTAGCAACAGGGAACTGGAAACTCAGCAGAGGAAAACTGGGAATACATCTATAAAAGATGAGCTGCTGCACCATTGTAGAGAAGCACAAAAATCCTGCGTGAGCTCAGAACAGGAACAAGTTGAAACAGGAGCGAGATGGGCGAAGCGCAGCTCCAAGCTCCCTCCCAGTGTTCAGAACTGTAGATCCAGATTCTAAATTCAAACATTTGCTACCCCCAGGGAGACTGGCCTAGTTTGCCGCAGGGATACAATGAGAGAGGGACGTGGGAGTGTCCTGGAGAGATGGGCAGCAGAAAGCAAACTGAGCCCAGCCCAGCCAGGCTTTGCCCAGGGGACCCTGGCACTGGGCTGGGGCCTGAATGCAAAAAATCCTTATATCGAAGGATGGACCCCAGACCGAAGATGTCCCCTCCTCAAAGTTGTGCTGCCCTGATAGACCCAAGGGAGCCCTACAAACTGACATCAGCAACCTGGACTGGTGAGTATTCTTTCCCAGGGAAAATGGCCAAAGGATGTGCCCAGGGGCCCCTGGCACTGGGATGGGGCCTGAATGCAAATAATCCTTATATCGAAGGATGGTTCGCAGACCAAAATTGTCCCCTCCTCAAATTTCTGCTTCCCTGATAGACCCAAGGGAGCCCTACAAAGTGACATCAGGAACCTGGACTGGTGAGTTTTCTTTCCCAGGGAAAATGGCCAAAGGATGTGCCCAGGGGCCCCTGGCACTGGGCTCGGACCTGACTGCAAAGTATCCCTATATCGAAGGATGGTTCGCAGACCAAAGTTGTCCCCTCCTCAAATTTCTGCTTCCCAGATAGACCCAAGGGAGCCCTACAAAGTGACATCAGCAACCTGGACTGGTGAGTTTTCTTTCCCAGGGAAAATGGCCAAAGGATGTGCCCAGATGCCCCAGGCACTGGGCTCGGACCTGAATGCAAAAAATCCTTATATCGACGGATGGACACCAGACCGAAGTTGTCCCCTCCTCAAAGATGTGCTGCCCTGATAGACCCAAGGGAGCCCTACAAACTGACATCAGGAACCTGGACTGGTGAGTTTTCTTTCCCAGGGAAAATGGCCAAAGCATGTGCCCAGGGGCCCCAAGCACAGGGCTGGGACCTGACTGCAGGGAATCCTTATATCGAAGGATGGACCCCCAACCGAAGTTGTCCCCTCCTCAAAGTTGTGCTGCCCTGATAGACCCAAGGGAGCCCTACAAACTGACATCAGCAACCTGGACTGGTGAATTTTCTTTCCCAGGGAAAATGGCCAAAGCATGTGCCCAGGGGCCCAAAGCACAGGACTGGCACCTGACTGCAAAAAATCCTTATATCGAAGGATGGACCCCCAACCGAAGTTGTCCCCTCCTCAAAGTTGTGCTGCCCTGATAGACCCAAGGGAGCCCTACAAACTGACATCAGCAACCTGGACTGGTGAGTTTTCTTTCCCAGGGAAAATGGCCAAAGGATGTGCCCAGTGGCCCGTGGCACTGGGCTGGGGTCTGAATGCAAAGAATCCGTATATCGAAGGATGGATCGCAGACCAAAGTTTTCCCCTCCTCAACGTTGTGCTGCCCTGATAGACACAAGGGAGCCCTAAAAAGTGACATCAGCAACCTGGACTGGTGAGTTTTCTTTCCCAGGGAAAATGGCCAAAGGATGTGCCCAGTGGCCCGTGGCACTGGGCTGGGGCCTGACTGCAAAGAATCCATATATCGAAGGATTGTTCGCAGACCAAAGTTGTCCCCACCTCAAATTTCTGCTTCCCAGATAGACCCAAGGGAGCCCTACAAACTGACATCAGCAACCTGGACTGGTGAGTTTTCTTTCCCAGGGAAAATGGCCAAAGCATGTGCCCAGAGGCCCCTGGCACTGGGTTGGGGCCTGACTGCAAAGAATCCTTCTATCGAAGTTTGGACCCCCAACCGAAGTTGTCCCCTCCTCAAAGTTGTGCTGCCTTGATAGATCCAAGGGAGCCCTACAAACTGACATCAGCAACCTGGAGTGGTGAGTTTTCTTTCCCAGGGAAAATGGCCAAAGGTTGTGCCCAGGGGCCCCTGACGCCGGGCTGGGGCCTGACTGCAAGGAATCCTTATATCGAAGAATGGATCGCAGACCGAAGTTGTCCCCTCCTCAAAGTTGTGCTGCCCTGATAGACCCAAGGGATCCCTACAAACTGACATCAGGAACCTGGACTGGTGAGTTTTCTTTCCCAGGGAAAATGGCCAAAGGATGTGCCCAGGGGCCCCTGGCACTGGGCTCGGACCTGACTGCAAAGTATCCCTATATCGAAGGATGGTTCGCAGACCAAAGTTGTCCCCTCCTCAAATTTCTGCTTCCCAGATAGACCCAAGGGAGCCCTACAAAGTGACATCAGCAACCTGGACTGGTGAATTTTCTTTCCCAGGGAAAATGGCCAAAGGATGTGCCCAGGGTCCCCAAGCACAGGGCTGGGACCTGACTGCAGAGAATCCTTATATCGAAGTTTGGACCCCCAACCGAAGTTGTCCCCTCCTCAAAGTTGTGCTGCCCTGATAGACCCAAGGGAGCCCTACAAACTGACATCAGCAACCTGGACTGGTGAGTTTTCTTTCCCAGGGAAAATGGCCAAAGGATGTGCCCAGTGGCCCGTGGCACTGGGCTGGGGCCTGAATGCAAAGAATCCGTATATCGAAGGATGGATCGCAGACCAAAGTTTTCCCCTCCTCAACGTTGTGCTGCCCTGATAGACCCAAGGGAGCCCTACGAACTGACATCAGCAACCTGGACTGGTGAATTTTCTTTCCCAGGGAAAATGGCCAAAGGATGTGCCCAGGGTCCCCTGGCACTGGGCTGGGACCTGAATGCAAATAATCCTTATTTCGAAGGATGGATCGCAGACTGAAGTTCTCCGCATCTCAAATTTCTGCTTCCCAGATAGACCCAAGGGAGCCCTACAAACTGACATCAGCAACCTGGACTGGTGAGTTTTCTTTCCCAGGGAAAATGGCCAAAGGATGTGCCCAGGGGCCCCTGGCACTGGGTTGGGGCCTGACTGCAAAGAATCCTTATATCGAAGAATGGATCGCAGACCGAAGTTGTCCCCTCCTCAAAGTTGTGCTGCCCTGATAGACCCAAGGGAGCCCTACAAACTGACATCAGCAACCTGGACTGGTGAGTTTTCTTTCCCAGGGAAAATGGCCAAAGCATGTGCCCAGGGGCCCCTGGCACTGGGTTGGGGCCTGACTGCAAAGAATCCTTATATCGAAGAATGGATCGCAGACCGAAGTTGTCCCCTCCTCAAAGTTGTGCTGCCCTGATAGACCCAAGGGAGCCCTACAAAGTGACATCAGCAACCTGGACTGGTGAGTTTTCTTTCCCAGGGAAAACGGCCAAAGGTTGTGCCCAGGGGCCCCTGACGCCGGGCTGGGGCCTGACTGCAAAGAATCCCTATATCGAAGGATGGTTCGCAGACCAAAGTTGTCCCCTCCTCAAATTTCTGCTTCCCAGATAGACCCAAGGGAGCCCTAAAAAGTGACATCAGGAACCTGGACTGGTGAGTTTTCTTTCCCAGGGAAAATGGCCAAAGCATGTGCCCAGGGGCCTCAAGCAAAGGGCTGGGACCTGACTGCAGAGAATCCTTATATTGAAGTTTGGACCCCCAACCGAAGTTGTCCCCTCCTCAAAGTTGTGCTGCCCTGATAGACCCAAGGGAGCCCTACAAACTGACATCAGCAACCTGGACTGGTGAGTTTTCTTTCCCAGGGAAAATGGCCAAAGCATGTGCCCAGGGTCCCCTGGCACTGGGCTGGGGCCTGACTGCAAAGAATCCTTATATCGAAGGATGGTTCGCAGACCAAAGTTGTCCCCTCCTCAAAGTTGTGCTGCCCTGATAGATCCAAGGGAGCCCTACAAACTGACATCAGCAACCTGGACTGGTGAGTTTTCTTTCCCAGGGAAAATGGCCAAAGGTTGTGCCCAGGGGCCCCTGACGCCGGGCTGGGGCCTGACTGCAAGGAATCCTTATATCGAAGAATGGATCGCAGACCGAAGTTGTCCCCTCCTCAAAGTTGTGCTGCCCTGATAGACCCAAGGGATCCCTACAAACTGACATCAGGAACCTGGACTGGTGAGTTTTCTTTCCCAGGGAAAATGGCCAAAGGATGTGCCCAGGGGCCCCTGGCACTGGGCTCGGACCTGACTGCAAAGTATCCCTATATCGAAGGATGGTTCGCAGACCAAAGTTGTCCCCTCCTCAAATTTCTGCTTCCCAGATAGACCCAAGGAAGCCCTACAAAGTGACATCAGCAACCTGGACTGGTGAGTTTTCTTTCCCAGGGAAAATGGCCAAAGGATGTGCCCAGGGGCCCCAAGCACAGGGCTGGGACCTGACTGCAGAGAATCCTTATATCGAAGTTTGGACCCCCAACCGAAGTTGTCCCCTCCTCAAAGTTGTGCTGCCCTGATAGACCCAAGGGAGCCCTACAAACTGACATCAGCAACCTGGACTGGTGAATTTTCTTTCCCAGGGAAAATGGCCAAAGGATGTGCCCAGGGGCCCCTGGCCCTTGGCTCGGACCTGACTGCAGAAAATCCTTATATCGAAGTTTGGACCCCCAAACGAAGTTGTCCCCTCCTCAAAGTTGTGCTGCCCTGATAGACCCAAGGGAGCCCTACAAACTGACATCAGCAACCTGGACTGGTGAGTTTTCTTTCCCAGGGAAAATGGCCAAAGGATGTGCCCAGTGGCCCGTGGCACTGGGCTGGGGCCTGACTGCAAAGAATCCTTATATCGAAGGATTGTTCGCAGACCAAAGTTGTCCCCTCCTCAAATTTCTGCTTCCCAGATAGACCCAAGGGAGCCCTACAAACTGACATCAGCAACCTGGACTGGTGAGTTTTCTTTCCCAGGGAAAATGGCCAAAGCATGTGCCCAGGGGCCCCTGGCACTGGGTTGGGGCCTGACTGCAAAGAATCCTTATATCGAAGAATGGATCGCAGACCGAAGTTGTCCCCTCCTCAAAGTTGTGCTGCCCTGATAGACCCAAGGGAGCCCTACAAACTAACATCAGCAACCTGGACTGGTGAGTTTTCTTTCCCAGAGAAAATGGCCAAAGGTTGTGCCCAGGGGCCCCTGACGCCGGGCTGGGGCCTGACTGCAAAGAATCCCTATATCGAAGGATTGTTCGCAGACTTAAGTTGTCCCCTCCTCAAATTTCTGCTTCCCAGATAGACCCAAGGGAGCCCTAAAAAGTGACATCAGGAACCTGGACTGGTCAGTTTTCTTTCCCAGGGAAAATGGCCAAAGCATGTGCCCAGGGGCCCCTGGCACTGGGTTGGGGCCTGACTGCAAAGAATCCTTATATCGAAGGATGGATCGCAGACCGAAGTTGTCCCCTCCTCAAAGTTGTGCTGCCCTGATAGACCCAAGGGAGCCCTACAAACTAACATCAGCAACCTGGACTGGTGAGTTTTCTTTCCCAGAGAAAATGGCCAAAGGTTGTGCCCAGGGGCCCCTGACGCCGGGCTGGGGCCTGACTGCAAAGAATCCCTATATCGAAGGATTGTTCGCAGACCAAAGTTGTCCCCTCCTCAAATTTCTGCTTCCCAGATAGACCCAAGGGAGCCCTAAAATGTGACATCAGGAACCTGGACTGGTCAGTTTTCTTTCCCAGGGAAAATGGCCAAAGCATGTGCCCAGGGGCCCCAAGCAAAGGGCTGGGACCTGACTGCAGAGAATCCTTATATTGAAGTTTGGACCCCCAACCAAAGTTGTCCCCTCCTCAAAGTTGTGCTGCCCTGATAGACCCAAGGGAGCCCTACAAACTGACATCAGCAACCTGGACTGGTGAGTTTTCTTTCCCAGGGAAAATGGCCAAAGGATGTGCCCAGGGGCCCCTGACCCTGGGCTCGGATCTGACTGCAGAGAATTCTTATATCGAAGTTTGGACCCCCAACCGAAGTTGTCCCCTCCTCAAAGTTGTGCTGCCCTGATAGACCCAAGGGAGCCCTACAAACTGACATCAGCAACCTGGAGTGGTGAGTTTTCTTTCCCAGGGAAAATGGCCAAAGCATGTGCCCAGGGGCCCCTGGCACTGGGTTGGGGCCTGACTGCAAAGAATCCTTATATCGAAGGATGGTTCGCAGACCAAAGTTGTCCCCTCCTCAAAGTTGTGCTGCCCTGATAGACCCAAGGGAGCCCTACAAACTGACATCAGCAACCTGGACTGGTGAATTTTCTTTCCCAGGGAAAATGGCCAAAGGATGTGCCCAGTGGCCCGTGGCACTGGGCTGGGGCCTGACTGCAAAGTATCCCTATATCGAAGGATGGTTCGCAGACCAAAGTTGTCCCCTCCTCAAATTTCTGCTTCCCAGATAGACCCAAGTGAGCCCTATAAAGTGACATCAGGAACCTGGACTGGTGAGTTTTCTTTCCCAGGGAAAATGGCCAAAGGATGTGCCCAGTGGCCCGTGGCACAGGGCTGGGACCTGACTGCAGAGAATCCTTATATCGAAGTTTGGACCCCCAACCGAAGTTGTCCCCTTCTCAAAGTTGTGCTGCCCTGATAGACACAAGGGAGCCCTACAAACTGACATCAGCAACCTGGACTGGTGAGTTTTCTTTCCCAGAGCAAACGGCCAAAGGTTGTGCCCAGGGGCCCCTGACGCCGGGCTGGGGCCTGACTGCAAAGAATCCCTATATCGAAGGATGGTTCGCAGACCAAAGTTGTCCCCTCCTCAAATTTCTTCTTCCCAGATAGACCCAAGGGAGCCCTAAAAAGTGACATCAGGAACCTGGACTGGTGAGTTTTCTTTCCCAGGGAAAATGGCCAAAGCATGTGCCCAGGGGCCTCAAGCAAAGGGCTGGGACCTGACTGCAGAGAATACTTATATTGAAGTTTGGACCCCCAACCAAAGTTGTCCCCTCCTCAAAGTTGTGCTGCCCTGATAGACCCAAGGGAGCCCTACAAACTGACATCAGCAACCTGGACTGGTGAATTTTCTTTCCCAGGGAAAATGGCCAAAGGATGTGCCCAGGGGCCCCTGGTCCTGGGCTCGGACCTGACTGCAGAGAATTCTTTTATCGAAGTTTGGACCCCCAACCGAAGTTGTCCCCTCCTCAAAGTTGTGCTGCCCTGATAGACCCAAGGGAGCCCTACAAACTGACATCAGCAACCTGGACTGGTGAGTTTTCTTTCCCAGGGAAAATGGCCAAAGCATGTGCCCAGGGGCCCCTGGCACTGGGTTGGGGCCTGACTGCAAAGAATCCTTATATCGAAGGATGGTTCGCAGACCAAAGTTGTCCCCTCCTCAAAGTTGTGCTGCCCTGATAGACCCAAGGGAGCCCTACAAACTGACATCAGCAACCTGGACTGGTGAATTTTCTTTCCCAGGGAAAATGGCCAAAGGATGTGCCCAGTGGCCCGTGGCACTGGGCTGGGGCCTGACTGCAAAGAATCCCTATATCGAAGGATGGTTCGCAGACCAAAGTTGTCCCCTCCTCAAATTTCTGCTTCCCAGATAGACCCAAGTGAGCCCTATAAAGTGACATCAGGAACCTGGACTGGTGAGTTTTCTTTCCCAGGGAAAATGGCCAAAGGATGTGCCCAGTGGCCCGTGGCACAGGGCTGGGACCTGACTGCAGAGAATCCTTATATCGATGTTTGCACCCCCAACCGAAATTGTCCCCTTCTCAAAGTTGTGCTGCCCTGATAGACACAAGGGAGCCCTACAAACTGACATCAGCAACCTGGACTGGTGAGTTTTCTTTCCCAGGGAAAATGGCCAAAGCATGTGCCCAGGGGCCTCAAGCAAAGGGCTGGGACCTGACTGCAGAGAATCCTTATATTGAAGTTTGGACCCCCAACCGAAGTTGTCCCCTCCTCAAAGTTGTGCTGCCCTGATAGACCCAAGGGAGCCCTACAAACTGACATCAGCAACCTGGACTGGTGAGTTTTCTTTCCCAGGGAAAATGGCCAAAGCATGTGCCCAGGGTCCCCTGGCACTGGGTTGGGGCCTGACTGCAAAGAATCCTTATATCGAAGGATGGTTCGCAGACCAAAGTTGTCCCCTCCTCAAAGTTGTGCTGCCCTGATAGATCCAAGGGAGCCCTACAAACTGACATCAGCAACCTGGACTGGTGAGTTTTCTTTCCCAGGGAAAATGGCCAAAGGTTGTGCCCAGGGGCCCCTGACGCCGGGCTGGGGCCTGACTGCAAGGAATCCTTATATCGAAGAATGGATCGCAGACCGAAGTTGTCCCCTCCTCAAAGTTGTGCTGCCCTGATAGACCCAAGGGATCCCTACAAACTGACATCAGCAACCTGGACTGGTGAGTTTTCTTTCCCAGGGAAAATGGCCAAAGGATGTGCCCAGGGGCCCCAAGCACAGGGCTGGGACCTGACTGCAGAGAATCCTTATATCGAAGTTTGGACCCCCAACCGAAGTTGTCCCCTCCTCAAAGTTGTGCTGCCCTGATAGACCCAAGGGAGCCCTACAAACTGACATCAGCAACCTGGACTGGTGAATTTTCTTTCCCAGGGAAAATGGCCAAAGGATGTGCCCAGGGGCCCCTGGCCCTTGGCTCGGACCTGACTGCAGAAAATCCTTATATCGAAGTTTGGACCCCCAAACGAAGTTGTCCCCTCCTCAAATTTCTGCTTCCCAGATAGACCCAAGGGAGCCCTAAAAAGTGACATCAGGAACCTGGACTGGTCAGTTTTCTTTCCCAGGGAAAATGGCCAAAGCATGTGCCCAGGGGCCCCTGGCACTGGGTTGGGGCCTGACTGCAAAGAATCCTTATATCGAAGAATGGATCGCAGACCGAAGTTGTCCCCTCCTCAAAGTTGTGCTGCCCTGATAGACCCAAGGGAGCCCTACAAACTAACATCAGCAACCTGGACTGGTGAGTTTTCTTTCCCAGAGAAAATGGCCAAAGGTTGTGCCCAGGGGCCCCTGACGCCGGGCTGGGGCCTGACTGCAAAGAATCCCTATATCGAAGGATTGTTCGCAGACCAAAGTTGTCCCCTCCTCAAATTTCTGCTTCCCAGATAGACCCAAGGGAGCCCTAAAATGTGACATCAGGAACCTGGACTGGTCAGTTTTCTTTCCCAGGGAAAATGGCCAAAGCATGTGCCCAGGGGCCCCAAGCAAAGGGCTGGGACCTGACTGCAGAGAATCCTTATATTGAAGTTTGGACCCCCAACCAAAGTTGTCCCCTCCTCAAAGTTGTGCTGCCCTGATAGACCCAAGGGAGCCCTACAAACTGACATCAGCAACCTGGACTGGTGAGTTTTCTTTCCCAGGGAAAATGGCCAAAGGATGTGCCCAGGGGCCCCTGACCCTGGGCTCGGATCTGACTGCAGAGAATTCTTATATCGAAGTTTGGACCCCCAACCGAAGTTGTCCCCTCCTCAAAGTTGTGCTGCCCTGATAGACCCAAGGGAGCCCTACAAACTGACATCAGCAACCTGGAGTGGTGAGTTTTCTTTCCCAGGGAAAATGGCCAAAGCATGTGCCCAGGGGCCCCTGGCACTGGGTTGGGGCCTGACTGCAAAGAATCCTTATATCGAAGGATGGTTCGCAGACCAAAGTTGTCCCCTCCTCAAAGTTGTGCTGCCCTGATAGACCCAAGGGAGCCCTACAAACTGACATCAGCAACCTGGACTGGTGAATTTTCTTTCCCAGGGAAAATGGCCAAAGGATGTGCCCAGTGGCCCGTGGCACTGGGCTGGGGCCTGACTGCAAAGAATCCCTATATCGAAGGATGGTTCGCAGACCAAAGTTGTCCCCTCCTCAAATTTCTGCTTCCCAGATAGACCCAAGTGAGCCCTATAAAGTGACATCAGGAACCTGGACTGGTGAGTTTTCTTTCCCAGGGAAAATGGCCAAAGGATGTGCCCAGTGGCCCGTGGCACAGGGCTGGGACCTGACTGCAGAGAATCCTTATATCGAAGTTTGGACCCCCAACCGAAGTTGTCCCCTTCTCAAAGTTGTGCTGCCCTGATAGACACAAGGGAGCCCTACAAACTGACATCAGCAACCTGGACTGGTGAGTTTTCTTTCCCAGAGCAAACGGCCAAAGGTTGTGCCCAGGGGCCCCTGACGCCGGGCTGGGGCCTGACTGCAAAGAATCCCTATATCGAAGGATGGTTCGCAGACCAAAGTTGTCCCCTCCTCAAATTTCTTCTTCCCAGATAGACCCAAGGGAGCCCTAAAAAGTGACATCAGGAACCTGGACTGGTGAGTTTTCTTTCCCAGGGAAAATGGCCAAAGCATGTGCCCAGGGGCCTCAAGCAAAGGGCTGGGACCTGACTGCAGAGAATACTTATATTGAAGTTTGGACCCCCAACCAAAGTTGTCCCCTCCTCAAAGTTGTGCTGCCCTGATAGACCCAAGGGAGCCCTACAAACTGACATCAGCAACCTGGACTGGTGAATTTTCTTTCCCAGGGAAAATGGCCAAAGGATGTGCCCAGGGGCCCCTGGTCCTGGGCTCGGACCTGACTGCAGAGAATTCTTTTATCGAAGTTTGGACCCCCAACCGAAGTTGTCCCCTCCTCAAAGTTGTGCTGCCCTGATAGACCCAAGGGAGCCCTACAAACTGACATCAGCAACCTGGACTGGTGAGTTTTCTTTCCCAGGGAAAATGGCCAAAGCATGTGCCCAGGGGCCCCTGGCACTGGGTTGGGGCCTGACTGCAAAGAATCCTTATATCGAAGGATGGTTCGCAGACCAAAGTTGTCCCCTCCTCAAAGTTGTGCTGCCCTGATAGACCCAAGGGAGCCCTACAAACTGACATCAGCAACCTGGACTGGTGAATTTTCTTTCCCAGGGAAAATGGCCAAAGGATGTGCCCAGTGGCCCGTGGCACTGGGCTGGGGCCTGACTGCAAAGAATCCCTATATCGAAGGATGGTTCGCAGACCAAAGTTGTCCCCTCCTCAAAGTTGTGCTGCCCTGATAGATCCAAGGGAGCCCTACAAACTGACATCAGCAACCTGGACTGGTGAGTTTTCTTTCCCAGGGAAAATGGCCAAAGGATGTGCCCAGTGGCCCGTGGCACAGGGCTGGGACCTGACTGCAGAGAATCCTTATATCGATGTTTGCACCCCCAACCGAAATTGTCCCCTTCTCAAAGTTGTGCTGCCCTGATAGACACAAGGGAGCCCTACAAACTGACATCAGCAACCTGGACTGGTGAGTTTTCTTTCCCAGGGAAAATGGCCAAAGCATGTGCCCAGGGGCCTCAAGCAAAGGGCTGGGACCTGACTGCAGAGAATCCTTATATTGAAGTTTGGACCCCCAACCGAAGTTGTCCCCTCCTCAAAGTTGTGCTGCCCTGATAGACCCAAGGGAGCCCTACAAACTGACATCAGCAACCTGGACTGGTGAGTTTTCTTTCCCAGGGAAAATGGCCAAAGCATGTGCCCAGGGTCCCCTGGCACTGGGTTGGGGCCTGACTGCAAAGAATCCTTATATCGAAGGATGGTTCGCAGACCAAAGTTGTCCCCTCCTCAAAGTTGTGCTGCCCTGATAGATCCAAGGGAGCCCTACAAACTGACATCAGCAACCTGGACTGGTGAGTTTTCTTTCCCAGGGAAAATGGCCAAAGGTTGTGCCCAGGGGCCCCTGACGCCGGGCTGGGGCCTGACTGCAAGGAATCCTTATATCGAAGAATGGATCGCAGACCGAAGTTGTCCCCTCCTCAAAGTTGTGCTGCCCTGATAGACCCAAGGGAGCCCTACAAACTGACATCAGCAACCTGGACTGGTGAGTTTTCTTTCCCAGGGAAAATGGCCAAAGGATGTGCCCAGTGGCCCGTGGCACTGGGCTGGGGCCTGACTGCAAAGAATCCTTATATCGAAGGATTGTTCGCAGACCAAAGTTGTCCCCTCCTCAAATTTCTGCTTCCCAGATAGACCCAAGGGAGCCCTACAAACTGACATCAGCAACCTGGACTGGTGAGTTTTCTTTCCCAGGGAAAATGGCCAAAGCATGTGCCCAGGGGCCCCTGGCACTGGGTTGGGGCCTGACTGCAAAGAATCCTTATATCGAAGAATGGATCGCAGACCGAAGTTGTCCCCTCCTCAAAGTTGTGCTGCCCTGATAGACCCAAGGGAGCCCTACAAACTAACATCAGCAACCTGGACTGGTGAGTTTTCTTTCCCAGAGAAAATGGCCAAAGGTTGTGCCCAGGGGCCCCTGACGCCGGGCTGGGGCCTGACTGCAAAGAATCCCTATATCGAAGGATTGTTCGCAGACTTAAGTTGTCCCCTCCTCAAATTTCTGCTTCCCAGATAGACCCAAGGGAGCCCTAAAAAGTGACATCAGGAACCTGGACTGGTCAGTTTTCTTTCCCAGGGAAAATGGCCAAAGCATGTGCCCAGGGGCCCCTGGCACTGGGTTGGGGCCTGACTGCAAAGAATCCTTATATCGAAGAATGGATCGCAGACCGAAGTTGTCCCCTCCTCAAAGTTGTGCTGCCCTGATAGACCCAAGGGAGCCCTACAAACTAACATCAGCAACCTGGACTGGTGAGTTTTCTTTCCCAGAGAAAATGGCCAAAGGTTGTGCCCAGGGGCCCCTGACGCCGGGCTGGGGCCTGACTGCAAAGAATCCCTATATCGAAGGATTGTTCGCAGACCAAAGTTGTCCCCTCCTCAAATTTCTGCTTCCCAGATAGACCCAAGGGAGCCCTAAAAAGTGACATCAGGAACCTGGACTGGTGAGTTTTCTTTCCCAGGGAAAATGGCCAAAGCATGTGCCCAGGGGCCTCAAGCAAAGGGCTGGGACCTGACTGCAGAGAATACTTATATTGAAGTTTGGACCCCCAACCAAAGTTGTCCCCTCCTCAAAGTTGTGCTGCCCTGATAGACCCAAGGGAGCCCTACAAACTGACATCAGCAACCTGGACTGGTGAATTTTCTTTCCCAGGGAAAATGGCCAAAGGATGTGCCCAGGGGCCCCTGGTCCTGGGCTCGGACCTGACTGCAGAGAATTCTTTTATCGAAGTTTGGACCCCCAACCGAAGTTGTCCCCTCCTCAAAGTTGTGCTGCCCTGATAGACCCAAGGGAGCCCTACAAACTGACATCAGCAACCTGGACTGGTGAGTTTTCTTTCCCAGGGAAAATGGCCAAAGCATGTGCCCAGGGGCCCCTGGCACTGGGTTGGGGCCTGACTGCAAAGAATCCTTATATCGAAGGATGGTTCGCAGACCAAAGTTGTCCCCTCCTCAAAGTTGTGCTGCCCTGATAGACCCAAGGGAGCCCTACAAACTGACATCAGCAACCTGGACTGGTGAATTTTCTTTCCCAGGGAAAATGGCCAAAGGATGTGCCCAGTGGCCCGTGGCACTGGGCTGGGGCCTGACTGCAAAGAATCCCTATATCGAAGGATGGTTCGCAGACCAAAGTTGTCCCCTCCTCAAATTTCTGCTTCCCAGATAGACCCAAGTGAGCCCTATAAAGTGACATCAGGAACCTGGACTGGTGAGTTTTCTTTCCCAGGGAAAATGGCCAAAGGATGTGCCCAGTGGCCCGTGGCACAGGGCTGGGACCTGACTGCAGAGAATCCTTATATCGATGTTTGCACCCCCAACCGAAATTGTCCCCTTCTCAAAGTTGTGCTGCCCTGATAGACACAAGGGAGCCCTACAAACTGACATCAGCAACCTGGACTGGTGAGTTTTCTTTCCCAGGGAAAATGGCCAAAGCATGTGCCCAGGGGCCTCAAGCAAAGGGCTGGGACCTGACTGCAGAGAATCCTTATATTGAAGTTTGGACCCCCAACCAAAGTTGTCCCCTCCTCAAAGTTGTGCTGCCCTGATAGACCCAAGGGAGCCCTACAAACTGACATCAGCAACCTGGACTGGTGAGTTTTCTTTCCCAGGGAAAATGGCCAAAGCATGTGCCCAGGGTCCCCTGGCACTGGGTTGGGGCCTGACTGCAAAGAATCCTTATATCGAAGGATGGTTCGCAGACCAAAGTTGTCCCCTCCTCAAAGTTGTGCTGCCCTGATAGATCCAAGGGAGCCCTACAAACTGACATCAGCAACCTGGACTGGTGAGTTTTCTTTCCCAGGGAAAATGGCCAAAGGTTGTGCCCAGGGGCCCCTGACGCCGGGCTGGGGCCTGACTGCAAGGAATCCTTATATCGAAGAATGGATCGCAGACCGAAGTTGTCCCCTCCTCAAAGTTGTGCTGCCCTGATAGACCCAAGGGATCCCTACAAACTGACATCAGCAACCTGGACTGGTGAGTTTTCTTTCCCAGGGAAAATGGCCAAAGGATGTGCCCAGGGGCCCCAAGCACAGGGCTGGGACCTGACTGCAGAGAATCCTTATATCGAAGTTTGGACCCCCAACCGAAGTTGTCCCCTCCTCAAAGTTGTGCTGCCCTGATAGACCCAAGGGAGCCCTACAAACTGACATCAGCAACCTGGACTGGTGAATTTTCTTTCCCAGGGAAAATGGCCAAAGGATGTGCCCAGGGGCCCCTGGCCCTTGGCTCGGACCTGACTGCAGAAAATCCTTATATCGAAGTTTGGACCCCCAAACGAAGTTGTCCCCTCCTCAAATTTCTGCTTCCCAGATAGACCCAAGGGAGCCCTAAAAAGTGACATCAGGAACCTGGACTGGTCAGTTTTCTTTCCCAGGGAAAATGGCCAAAGCATGTGCCCAGGGGCCCCTGGCACTGGGTTGGGGCCTGACTGCAAAGAATCCTTATATCGAAGAATGGATCGCAGACCGAAGTTGTCCCCTCCTCAAAGTTGTGCTGCCCTGATAGACCCAAGGGAGCCCTACAAACTAACATCAGCAACCTGGACTGGTGAGTTTTCTTTCCCAGAGAAAATGGCCAAAGGTTGTGCCCAGGGGCCCCTGACGCCGGGCTGGGGCCTGACTGCAAAGAATCCCTATATCGAAGGATTGTTCGCAGACCAAAGTTGTCCCCTCCTCAAATTTCTGCTTCCCAGATAGACCCAAGGGAGCCCTAAAATGTGACATCAGGAACCTGGACTGGTCAGTTTTCTTTCCCAGGGAAAATGGCCAAAGCATGTGCCCAGGGGCCCCAAGCAAAGGGCTGGGACCTGACTGCAGAGAATCCTTATATTGAAGTTTGGACCCCCAACCAAAGTTGTCCCCTCCTCAAAGTTGTGCTGCCCTGATAGACCCAAGGGAGCCCTACAAACTGACATCAGCAACCTGGACTGGTGAGTTTTCTTTCCCAGGGAAAATGGCCAAAGGATGTGCCCAGGGGCCCCTGACCCTGGGCTCGGATCTGACTGCAGAGAATTCTTATATCGAAGTTTGGACCCCCAACCGAAGTTGTCCCCTCCTCAAAGTTGTGCTGCCCTGATAGACCCAAGGGAGCCCTACAAACTGACATCAGCAACCTGGAGTGGTGAGTTTTCTTTCCCAGGGAAAATGGCCAAAGCATGTGCCCAGGGGCCCCTGGCACTGGGTTGGGGCCTGACTGCAAAGAATCCTTATATCGAAGGATGGTTCGCAGACCAAAGTTGTCCCCTCCTCAAAGTTGTGCTGCCCTGATAGACCCAAGGGAGCCCTACAAACTGACATCAGCAACCTGGACTGGTGAATTTTCTTTCCCAGGGAAAATGGCCAAAGGATGTGCCCAGTGGCCCGTGGCACTGGGCTGGGGCCTGACTGCAAAGAATCCCTATATCGAAGGATGGTTCGCAGACCAAAGTTGTCCCCTCCTCAAATTTCTGCTTCCCAGATAGACCCAAGTGAGCCCTATAAAGTGACATCAGGAACCTGGACTGGTGAGTTTTCTTTCCCAGGGAAAATGGCCAAAGGATGTGCCCAGTGGCCCGTGGCACAGGGCTGGGACCTGACTGCAGAGAATCCTTATATCGAAGTTTGGACCCCCAACCGAAGTTGTCCCCTTCTCAAAGTTGTGCTGCCCTGATAGACACAAGGGAGCCCTACAAACTGACATCAGCAACCTGGACTGGTGAGTTTTCTTTCCCAGAGCAAACGGCCAAAGGTTGTGCCCAGGGGCCCCTGACGCCGGGCTGGGGCCTGACTGCAAAGAATCCCTATATCGAAGGATGGTTCGCAGACCAAAGTTGTCCCCTCCTCAAATTTCTTCTTCCCAGATAGACCCAAGGGAGCCCTAAAAAGTGACATCAGGAACCTGGACTGGTGAGTTTTCTTTCCCAGGGAAAATGGCCAAAGCATGTGCCCAGGGGCCTCAAGCAAAGGGCTGGGACCTGACTGCAGAGAATACTTATATTGAAGTTTGGACCCCCAACCAAAGTTGTCCCCTCCTCAAAGTTGTGCTGCCCTGATAGACCCAAGGGAGCCCTACAAACTGACATCAGCAACCTGGACTGGTGAATTTTCTTTCCCAGGGAAAATGGCCAAAGGATGTGCCCAGGGGCCCCTGGTCCTGGGCTCGGACCTGACTGCAGAGAATTCTTTTATCGAAGTTTGGACCCCCAACCGAAGTTGTCCCCTCCTCAAAGTTGTGCTGCCCTGATAGACCCAAGGGAGCCCTACAAACTGACATCAGCAACCTGGACTGGTGAGTTTTCTTTCCCAGGGAAAATGGCCAAAGCATGTGCCCAGGGGCCCCTGGCACTGGGTTGGGGCCTGACTGCAAAGAATCCTTATATCGAAGGATGGTTCGCAGACCAAAGTTGTCCCCTCCTCAAAGTTGTGCTGCCCTGATAGACCCAAGGGAGCCCTACAAACTGACATCAGCAACCTGGACTGGTGAATTTTCTTTCCCAGGGAAAATGGCCAAAGGATGTGCCCAGTGGCCCGTGGCACTGGGCTGGGGCCTGACTGCAAAGAATCCCTATATCGAAGGATGGTTCGCAGACCAAAGTTGTCCCCTCCTCAAATTTCTGCTTCCCAGATAGACCCAAGTGAGCCCTATAAAGTGACATCAGGAACCTGGACTGGTGAGTTTTCTTTCCCAGGGAAAATGGCCAAAGGATGTGCCCAGTGGCCCGTGGCACAGGGCTGGGACCTGACTGCAGAGAATCCTTATATCGATGTTTGCACCCCCAACCGAAATTGTCCCCTTCTCAAAGTTGTGCTGCCCTGATAGACACAAGGGAGCCCTACAAACTGACATCAGCAACCTGGACTGGTGAGTTTTCTTTCCCAGGGAAAATGGCCAAAGCATGTGCCCAGGGGCCTCAAGCAAAGGGCTGGGACCTGACTGCAGAGAATCCTTATATTGAAGTTTGGACCCCCAACCAAAGTTGTCCCCTCCTCAAAGTTGTGCTGCCCTGATAGACCCAAGGGAGCCCTACAAACTGACATCAGCAACCTGGACTGGTGAGTTTTCTTTCCCAGGGAAAATGGCCAAAGCATGTGCCCAGGGTCCCCTGGCACTGGGTTGGGGCCTGACTGCAAAGAATCCTTATATCGAAGGATGGTTCGCAGACCAAAGTTGTCCCCTCCTCAAAGTTGTGCTGCCCTGATAGATCCAAGGGAGCCCTACAAACTGACATCAGCAACCTGGACTGGTGAGTTTTCTTTCCCAGGGAAAATGGCCAAAGGTTGTGCCCAGGGGCCCCTGACGCCGGGCTGGGGCCTGACTGCAAGGAATCCTTATATCGAAGAATGGATCGCAGACCGAAGTTGTCCCCTCCTCAAAGTTGTGCTGCCCTGATAGACCCAAGGGATCCCTACAAACTGACATCAGCAACCTGGACTGGTGAGTTTTCTTTCCCAGGGAAAATGGCCAAAGGATGTGCCCAGGGGCCCCAAGCACAGGGCTGGGACCTGACTGCAGAGAATCCTTATATCGAAGTTTGGACCCCCAACCGAAGTTGTCCCCTCCTCAAAGTTGTGCTGCCCTGATAGACCCAAGGGAGCCCTACAAACTGACATCAGCAACCTGGACTGGTGAATTTTCTTTCCCAGGGAAAATGGCCAAAGGATGTGCCCAGGGGCCCCTGGCCCTTGGCTCGGACCTGACTGCAGAAAATCCTTATATCGAAGTTTGGACCCCCAAACGAAGTTGTCCCCTCCTCAAATTTCTGCTTCCCAGATAGACCCAAGGGAGCCCTAAAAAGTGACATCAGGAACCTGGACTGGTCAGTTTTCTTTCCCAGGGAAAATGGCCAAAGCATGTGCCCAGGGGCCCCTGGCACTGGGTTGGGGCCTGACTGCAAAGAATCCTTATATCGAAGAATGGATCGCAGACCGAAGTTGTCCCCTCCTCAAAGTTGTGCTGCCCTGATAGACCCAAGGGAGCCCTACAAACTAACATCAGCAACCTGGACTGGTGAGTTTTCTTTCCCAGAGAAAATGGCCAAAGGTTGTGCCCAGGGGCCCCTGACGCCGGGCTGGGGCCTGACTGCAAAGAATCCCTATATCGAAGGATTGTTCGCAGACCAAAGTTGTCCCCTCCTCAAATTTCTGCTTCCCAGATAGACCCAAGGGAGCCCTAAAATGTGACATCAGGAACCTGGACTGGTCAGTTTTCTTTCCCAGGGAAAATGGCCAAAGCATGTGCCCAGGGGCCCCAAGCACAGGGCTGGGACCTGACTGCAGAGAATCCTTATATTGAAGTTTGGACCCCCAACCAAAGTTGTCCCCTCCTCAAAGTTGTGCTGCCCTGATAGACCCAAGGGAGCCCTACAAACTGACATCAGCAACCTGGACTGGTGAGTTTTCTTTCCCAGGGAAAATGGCCAAAGGATGTGCCCAGGGGCCCCTGACCCTGGGCTCGGATCTGACTGCAGAGAATTCTTATATCGAAGTTTGGAACCCCAACCGAAGTTGTCCCCTCCTCAAAGTTGTGCTGCCCTGATAGACCCAAGGGAGCCCTACAAACTGACATCAGCAACCTGGAGTGGTGAGTTTTCTTTCCCAGGGAAAATGGCCAAAGCATGTGCCCAGGGGCCCCTGGCACTGGGTTGGGGCCTGACTGCAAAGAATCCTTATATCGAAGGATGGTTCGCAGACCAAAGTTGTCCCCTCCTCAAAGTTGTGCTGCCCTGATAGACCCAAGGGAGCCCTACAAACTGACATCAGCAACCTGGACTGGTGAATTTTCTTTCCCAGGGAAAATGGCCAAAGGATGTGCCCAGTGGCCCGTGGCACTGGGCTGGGGCCTGACTGCAAAGAATCCCTATATCGAAGGATGGTTCGCAGACCAAAGTTGTCCCCTCCTCAAATTTCTGCTTCCCAGATAGACCCAAGTGAGCCCTATAAAGTGACATCAGGAACCTGGACTGGTGAGTTTTCTTTCCCAGGGAAAATGGCCAAAGGATGTGCCCAGTGGCCCGTGGCACAGGGCTGGGACCTGACTGCAGAGAATCCTTATATCGAAGTTTGGACCCCCAACCGAAGTTGTCCCCTTCTCAAAGTTGTGCTGCCCTGATAGACACAAGGGAGCCCTACAAACTGACATCAGCAACCTGGACTGGTGAGTTTTCTTTCCCAGAGCAAACGGCCAAAGGTTGTGCCCAGGGGCCCCTGACGCCGGGCTGGGGCCTGACTGCAAAGAATCCCTATATCGAAGGATGGTTCGCAGACCAAAGTTGTCCCCTCCTCAAATTTCTTCTTCCCAGATAGACCCAAGGGAGCCCTAAAAAGTGACATCAGGAACCTGGACTGGTGAGTTTTCTTTCCCAGGGAAAATGGCCAAAGCATGTGCCCAGGGGCCTCAAGCAAAGGGCTGGGACCTGACTGCAGAGAATACTTATATTGAAGTTTGGACCCCCAACCAAAGTTGTCCCCTCCTCAAAGTTGTGCTGCCCTGATAGACCCAAGGGAGCCCTACAAACTGACATCAGCAACCTGGACTGGTGAATTTTCTTTCCCAGGGAAAATGGCCAAAGGATGTGCCCAGGGGCCCCTGGTCCTGGGCTCGGACCTGACTGCAGAGAATTCTTTTATCGAAGTTTGGACCCCCAACCGAAGTTGTCCCCTCCTCAAAGTTGTGCTGCCCTGATAGACCCAAGGGAGCCCTACAAACTGACATCAGCAACCTGGACTGGTGAGTTTTCTTTCCCAGGGAAAATGGCCAAAGCATGTGCCCAGGGGCCCCTGGCACTGGGTTGGGGCCTGACTGCAAAGAATCCTTATATCGAAGGATGGTTCGCAGACCAAAGTTGTCCCCTCCTCAAAGTTGTGCTGCCCTGATAGACCCAAGGGAGCCCTACAAACTGACATCAGCAACCTGGACTGGTGAATTTTCTTTCCCAGGGAAAATGGCCAAAGGATGTGCCCAGTGGCCCGTGGCACTGGGCTGGGGCCTGACTGCAAAGAATCCCTATATCGAAGGATGGTTCGCAGACCAAAGTTGTCCCCTCCTCAAATTTCTGCTTCCCAGATAGACCCAAGTGAGCCCTATAAAGTGACATCAGGAACCTGGACTGGTGAGTTTTCTTTCCCAGGGAAAATGGCCAAAGGATGTGCCCAGTGGCCCGTGGCACAGGGCTGGGACCTGACTGCAGAGAATCCTTATATCGATGTTTGCACCCCCAACCGAAATTGTCCCCTTCTCAAAGTTGTGCTGCCCTGATAGACACAAGGGAGCCCTACAAACTGACATCAGCAACCTGGACTGGTGAGTTTTCTTTCCCAGGGAAAATGGCCAAAGCATGTGCCCAGGGGCCTCAAGCAAAGGGCTGGGACCTGACTGCAGAGAATCCTTATATTGAAGTTTGGACCCCCAACCGAAGTTGTCCCCTCCTCAAAGTTGTGCTGCCCTGATAGACCCAAGGGAGCCCTACAAACTGACATCAGCAACCTGGACTGGTGAGTTTTCTTTCCCAGGGAAAATGGCCAAAGCATGTGCCCAGGGTCCCCTGGCACTGGGTTGGGGCCTGACTGCAAAGAATCCTTATATCGAAGGATGGTTCGCAGACCAAAGTTGTCCCCTCCTCAAAGTTGTGCTGCCCTGATAGATCCAAGGGAGCCCTACAAACTGACATCAGCAACCTGGACTGGTGAGTTTTCTTTCCCAGGGAAAATGGCCAAAGGTTGTGCCCAGGGGCCCCTGACGCCGGGCTGGGGCCTGACTGCAAGGAATCCTTATATCGAAGAATGGATCGCAGACCGAAGTTGTCCCCTCCTCAAAGTTGTGCTGCCCTGATAGACCCAAGGGATCCCTACAAACTGACATCAGCAACCTGGACTGGTGAGTTTTCTTTCCCAGGGAAAATGGCCAAAGGATGTGCCCAGGGGCCCCAAGCACAGGGCTGGGACCTGACTGCAGAGAATCCTTATATCGAAGTTTGGACCCCCAACCGAAGTTGTCCCCTCCTCAAAGTTGTGCTGCCCTGATAGACCCAAGGGAGCCCTACAAACTGACATCAGCAACCTGGACTGGTGAATTTTCTTTCCCAGGGAAAATGGCCAAAGGATGTGCCCAGGGGCCCCTGGCCCTTGGCTCGGACCTGACTGCAGAAAATCCTTATATCGAAGTTTGGACCCCCAAACGAAGTTGTCCCCTCCTCAAAGTTGTGCTGCCCTGATAGACCCAAGGGAGCCCTACAAACTGACATCAGCAACCTGGACTGGTGAGTTTTCTTTCCCAGGGAAAATGGCCAAAGGATGTGCCCAGTGGCCCGTGGCACTGGGCTGGGGCCTGACTGCAAAGAATCCTTATATCGAAGGATTGTTCGCAGACCAAAGTTGTCCCCTCCTCAAATTTCTGCTTCCCAGATAGACCCAAGGGAGCCCTACAAACTGACATCAGCAACCTGGACTGGTGAGTTTTCTTTCCCAGGGAAAATGGCCAAAGCATGTGCCCAGGGGCCCCTGGCACTGGGTTGGGGCCTGACTGCAAAGAATCCTTATATCGAAGAATGGATCGCAGACCGAAGTTGTCCCCTCCTCAAAGTTGTGCTGCCCTGATAGACCCAAGGGAGCCCTACAAACTAACATCAGCAACCTGGACTGGTGAGTTTTCTTTCCCAGAGAAAATGGCCAAAGGTTGTGCCCAGGGGCCCCTGACGCCGGGCTGGGGCCTGACTGCAAAGAATCCCTATATCGAAGGATTGTTCGCAGACCAAAGTTGTCCCCTCCTCAAATTTCTGCTTCCCAGATAGACCCAAGGGAGCCCTAAAAAGTGACATCAGGAACCTGGACTGGTCAGTTTTCTTTCCCAGGGAAAATGGCCAAAGCATGTGCCCAGGGGCCCCTGGCACTGGGTTGGGGCCTGACTGCAAAGAATCCTTATATCGAAGAATGGATCGCAGACCGAAGTTGTCCCCTCCTCAAAGTTGTGCTGCCCTGATAGACCCAAGGGAGCCCTACAAACTAACATCAGCAACCTGGACTGGTGAGTTTTCTTTCCCAGAGAAAATGGCCAAAGGTTGTGCCCAGGGGCCCCTGACGCCGGGCTGGGGCCTGACTGCAAAGAATCCCTATATCGAAGGATTGTTCGCAGACCAAAGTTGTCCCCTCCTCAAATTTCTGCTTCCCAGATAGACCCAAGGGAGCCCTAAAATGTGACATCAGGAACCTGGACTGGTCAGTTTTCTTTCCCAGGGAAAATGGCCAAAGCATGTGCCCAGGGGCCCCAAGCAAAGGGCTGGGACCTGACTGCAGAGAATCCTTATATCGAAGTTTGGACCCCCAACCGAAGTTGTCCCCTTCTCAAAGTTGTGCTGCCCTGATAGACCCAAGGGAGCCCTACAAACTGACATCAGCAACCTGGACTGGTGAGTTTTCTTTCCCAGAGCAAACGGCCAAAGGTTGTGCCCAGGGGCCCCTGACGCCGGGCTGGGGCCTGACTGCAAAGAATCCCTATATCGAAGGATGGTTCGCAGACCAAAGTTGTCCCCTCCTCAAATTTCTTCTTCCCAGATAGACCCAAGGGAGCCCTAAAAAGTGACATCAGGAACCTGGACTGGTGAGTTTTCTTTCCCAGGGAAAATGGCCAAAGCATGTGCCCAGGGGCCTCAAGCAAAGGGCTGGGACCTGACTGCAGAGAATACTTATATTGAAGTTTGGACCCCCAACCAAAGTTGTCCCCTCCTCAAAGTTGTGCTGCCCTGATAGACCCAAGGGAGCCCTACAAACTGACATCAGCAACCTGGACTGGTGAATTTTCTTTCCCAGGGAAAATGGCCAAAGGATGTGCCCAGGGGCCCCTGGTCCTGGGCTCGGACCTGACTGCAGAGAATTCTTTTATCGAAGTTTGGACCCCCAACCGAAGTTGTCCCCTCCTCAAAGTTGTGCTGCCCTGATAGACCCAAGGGAGCCCTACAAACTGACATCAGCAACCTGGACTGGTGAGTTTTCTTTCCCAGGGAAAATGGCCAAAGCATGTGCCCAGGGGCCCCTGGCACTGGGTTGGGGCCTGACTGCAAAGAATCCTTATATCGAAGGATGGTTCGCAGACCAAAGTTGTCCCCTCCTCAAAGTTGTGCTGCCCTGATAGACCCAAGGGAGCCCTACAAACTGACATCAGCAACCTGGACTGGTGAATTTTCTTTCCCAGGGAAAATGGCCAAAGGATGTGCCCAGTGGCCCGTGGCACTGGGCTGGGGCCTGACTGCAAAGAATCCCTATATCGAAGGATGGTTCGCAGACCAAAGTTGTCCCCTCCTCAAATTTCTGCTTCCCAGATAGACCCAAGTGAGCCCTATAAAGTGACATCAGGAACCTGGACTGGTGAGTTTTCTTTCCCAGGGAAAATGGCCAAAGGATGTGCCCAGTGGCCCGTGGCACAGGGCTGGGACCTGACTGCAGAGAATCCTTATATCGATGTTTGCACCCCCAACCGAAATTGTCCCCTTCTCAAAGTTGTGCTGCCCTGATAGACACAAGGGAGCCCTACAAACTGACATCAGCAACCTGGACTGGTGAGTTTTCTTTCCCAGGGAAAATGGCCAAAGCATGTGCCCAGGGGCCTCAAGCAAAGGGCTGGGACCTGACTGCAGAGAATCCTTATATTGAAGTTTGGACCCCCAACCGAAGTTGTCCCCTCCTCAAAGTTGTGCTGCCCTGATAGACCCAAGGGAGCCCTACAAACTGACATCAGCAACCTGGACTGGTGAGTTTTCTTTCCCAGGGAAAATGGCCAAAGCATGTGCCCAGGGTCCCCTGGCACTGGGTTGGGGCCTGACTGCAAAGAATCCTTATATCGAAGGATGGTTCGCAGACCAAAGTTGTCCCCTCCTCAAAGTTGTGCTGCCCTGATAGATCCAAGGGAGCCCTACAAACTGACATCAGCAACCTGGACTGGTGAGTTTTCTTTCCCAGGGAAAATGGCCAAAGGTTGTGCCCAGGGGCCCCTGACGCCGGGCTGGGGCCTGACTGCAAGGAATCCTTATATCGAAGAATGGATCGCAGACCGAAGTTGTCCCCTCCTCAAAGTTGTGCTGCCCTGATAGACCCAAGGGATCCCTACAAACTGACATCAGCAACCTGGACTGGTGAGTTTTCTTTCCCAGGGAAAATGGCCAAAGGATGTGCCCAGGGGCCCCAAGCACAGGGCTGGGACCTGACTGCAGAGAATCATAATATCGAAGTTTGGACCCCCAACCGAAGTTGTCCCCTCCTCAAAGTTGTGCTGCCCTGATAGACCCAAGGGAGCCCTACAAACTGACATCAGCAACCTGGACTGGTGAATTTTCTTTCCCAGGGAAAATGGCCAAAGGATGTGCCCAGTGGCCCGTGGCACTGGGCTGGGGCCTGACTGCAAAGAATCCCTATATCGAAGGATGGTTCGCAGACCAAAGTTGTCCCCTCCTCAAATTTCTGCTTCCCAGATAGACCCAAGTGAGCCCTATAAAGTGACATCAGGAACCTGGACTGGTGAGTTTTCTTTCCCAGGGAAAATGGCCAAAGGATGTGCCCAGTGGCCCGTGGCACAGGGCTGGGACCTGACTGCAGAGAATCCTTATATCGATGTTTGCACCCCCAACCGAAATTGTCCCCTTCTCAAAGTTGTGCTGCCCTGATAGACACAAGGGAGCCCTACAAACTGACATCAGCAACCTGGACTGGTGAGTTTTCTTTCCCAGGGAAAATGGCCAAAGCATGTGCCCAGGGGCCTCAAGCAAAGGGCTGGGACCTGACTGCAGAGAATCCTTATATTGAAGTTTGGACCCCCAACCGAAGTTGTCCCCTCCTCAAAGTTGTGCTGCCCTGATAGACCCAAGGGAGCCCTACAAACTGACATCAGCAACCTGGACTGGTGAGTTTTCTTTCCCAGGGAAAATGGCCAAAGCATGTGCCCAGGGTCCCCTGGCACTGGGTTGGGGCCTGACTGCAAAGAATCCTTATATCGAAGGATGGTTCGCAGACCAAAGTTGTCCCCTCCTCAAAGTTGTGCTGCCCTGATAGATCCAAGGGAGCCCTACAAACTGACATCAGCAACCTGGACTGGTGAGTTTTCTTTCCCAGGGAAAATGGCCAAAGGTTGTGCCCAGGGGCCCCTGACGCCGGGCTGGGGCCTGACTGCAAGGAATCCTTATATCGAAGAATGGATCGCAGACCGAAGTTGTCCCCTCCTCAAAGTTGTGCTGCCCTGATAGACCCAAGGGATCCCTACAAACTGACATCAGCAACCTGGACTGGTGAGTTTTCTTTCCCAGGGAAAATGGCCAAAGGATGTGCCCAGGGGCCCCAAGCACAGGGCTGGGACCTGACTGCAGAGAATCCTTATATCGAAGTTTGGACCCCCAACCGAAGTTGTCCCCTCCTCAAAGTTGTGCTGCCCTGATAGACCCAAGGGAGCCCTACAAACTGACATCAGCAACCTGGACTGGTGAATTTTCTTTCCCAGGGAAAATGGCCAAAGGATGTGCCCAGGGGCCCCTGGCCCTTGGCTCGGACCTGACTGCAGAAAATCCTTATATCGAAGTTTGGACCCCCAAACGAAGTTGTCCCCTCCTCAAAGTTGTGCTGCCCTGATAGACCCAAGGGAGCCCTACAAACTGACATCAGCAACCTGGACTGGTGAGTTTTCTTTCCCAGGGAAAATGGCCAAAGGATGTGCCCAGTGGCCCGTGGCACTGGGCTGGGGCCTGACTGCAAAGAATCCTTATATCGAAGGATGGTTCGCAGACCAAAGTTGTCCCCTCCTCAAATTTCTGCTTCCCAGATAGACCCAAGGGAGCCCTACAAACTGACATCAGCAACCTGGACTGGTGAGTTTTCTTTCCCAGGGAAAATGGCCAAAGCATGTGCCCAGGGGCCCCTGGCACTGGGTTGGGGCCTGACTGCAAAGAATCCTTATATCGAAGAATGGATCGCAGACCGAAGTTGTCCCCTCCTCAAAGTTGTGCTGCCCTGATAGACCCAAGGGAGCCCTACAAACTAACATCAGCAACCTGGACTGGTGAGTTTTCTTTCCCAGAGAAAATGGCCAAAGGTTGTGCCCAGGGGCCCCTGACGCCGGGCTGGGGCCTGACTGCAAAGAATCCCTATATCGAAGGATTGTTCGCAGACCAAAGTTGTCCCCTCCTCAAATTTCTGCTTCCCAGATAGACCCAAGGGAGCCCTAAAAAGTGACATCAGGAACCTGGACTGGTCAGTTTTCTTTCCCAGGGAAAATGGCCAAAGCATGTGCCCAGGGGCCCCTGGCACTGGGTTGGGGCCTGACTGCAAAGAATCCTTATATCGAAGAATGGATCGCAGACCGAAGTTGTCCCCTCCTCAAAGTTGTGCTGCCCTGATAGACCCAAGGGAGCCCTACAAACTAACATCAGCAACCTGGACTGGTGAGTTTTCTTTCCCAGAGAAAATGGCCAAAGGTTGTGCCCAGGGGCCCCTGACTCCGGGCTGGGGCCTGACTGCAAAGAATCCCTATATCGAAGGATTGTTCGCAGACCAAAGTTGTCCCCTCCTCAAATTTCTGCTTCCCAGATAGACCCAAGGGAGCCCTAAAATGTGACATCAGGAACCTGGACTGGTCAGTTTTCTTTCCCAGGGAAAATGGCCAAAGCATGTGCCCAGGGGCCCCAAGCAAAGGGCTGGGACCTGACTGCAGAGAATCCTTATATTGAAGTTTGGACCCCCAACCAAAGTTGTCCCCTCCTCAAAGTTGTGCTGCCCTGATAGACCCAAGGGAGCCCTACAAACTGACATCAGCAACCTGGACTGGTGAGTTTTCTTTCCCAGGGAAAATGGCCAAAGGATGTGCCCAGGGGCCCCTGACCCTGGGCTCGGATCTGACTGCAGAGAATTCTTATATCGAAGTTTGGACCCCCAACCGAAGCTGTCCCCTCCTCAAAGTTGTGCTGCCCTGATAGACCCAAGGGAGCCCTACAAACTGACATCAGCAACCTGGAGTGGTGAGTTTTCTTTCCCAGGGAAAATGGCCAAAGCATGTGCCCAGGGGCCCCTGGCACTGGGTTGGGGCCTGACTGCAAAGAATCCTTATATCGAAGGATGGACCCCAGACCAAAGTTGGCCCCTCCTCAAAGTTGTGCTGCCCTGATAGACCCAAGGGAGCCCTACAAACTGACATCAGCAACCTGGACTGGTGAATTTTCTTTCCCAGGGAAAATGGCCAAAGGATGTGCCCAGTGGCCCGTGGCACTGGGCTGGGGCCTGACTGCAAAGAATCCCTATATCGAAGGATGGTTCGCAGACCAAAGTTGTCCCCTCCTCAAATTTCTGCTTCCCAGATAGACCCAAGTGAGCCCTATAAAGTGACATCAGGAACCTGGACTGGTGAGTTTTCTTTCCCAGGGAAAATGGCCAAAGGATGTGCCCAGTGGCCCGTGGCACAGGGCTGGGACCTGACTGCAGAGAATCCTTATATCGAAGTTTGGACCCCCAACCGAAGTTGTCCCCTTCTCAAAGTTGTGCTGCCCTGATAGACACAAGGGAGCCCTACAAACTGACATCAGCAACCTGGACTGCTGAGTTTTCTTTCCCAGGGAAAATGGCCAAAGGATGTGCCCAGGGGCCCCTGGCACTGGGCTGGGGCCTGAATGCAAAAAATCCTTATATCGAAGGATGGATCGCAGACCAAAGTTGTCCCCTCCTCAAATTTCTGCTTCCCAGATAGACCCAAGGGAGCCCTACAAACTGACATCAGCAACCTGGACTGGTGAGTTTTCTTTCCCAGAGCAAACGGCCAAAGGTTGTGCCCAGGGGCCCCTGACGCCGGGCTGGGGCCTGACTGCAAAGAATCCCTATATCGAAGGATGGTTCGCAGACCAAAGTTGTCCCCTCCTCAAATTTCTTCTTCCCAGATAGACCCAAGGGAGCCCTAAAAAGTGACATCAGGAACCTGGACTGGTGAGTTTTCTTTCCCAGGGAAAATGGCCAAAGCATGTGCCCAGGGGCCTCAAGCAAAGGGCTGGGACCTGACTGCAGAGAATCCTTATATTGAAGTTTGGACCCCCAACCAAAGTTGTCCCCTCCTCAAAGTTGTGCTGCCCTGATAGACCCAAGGGAGCCCTACAAACTGACATCAGCAACCTGGACTGGTGAATTTTCTTTCCCAGGGAAAATGGCCAAAGGATGTGCCCAGGGGCCCCTGGCCCTGGGCTCGGACCTGACTGCAGAGAATTCTTTTATCGAAGTTTGGACCCCCAACCGAAGTTGTCCCCTCCTCAAAGTTGTGCTGCCCTGATAGACCCAAGGGAGCCCTACAAACTGACATCAGCAACCTGGACTGGTGAGTTTTCTTTCCCAGGGAAAATGGCCAAAGCATGTGCCCAGGGGCCCCTGGCACTGGGTTGGGGCCTGACTGCAAAGAATCCTTATATCGAAGGATGGTTCGCAGACCAAAGTTGTCCCCTCCTCAAAGTTGTGCTGCCCTGATAGACCCAAGGGAGCCCTACAAACTGACATCAGCAACCTGGACTGGTGAATTTTCTTTCCCAGGGAAAATGGCCAAAGGATGTGCCCAGTGGCCCGTGGCACTGGGCTGGGGCCTGACTGCAAAGAATCCCTATATCGAAGGATGGTTCGCAGACCAAAGTTGTCCCCTCCTCAAATTTCTGCTTCCCAGATAGACCCAAGTGAGCCCTATAAAGTGACATCAGCAACCTGGACTGGTGAGTTTTCTTTCCCAGGGAAAATGGCCAAAGGATGTGCCCAGTGGCCCGTGGCACAGGGCTGGGACCTGACTGCAGAGAATCCTTATATCGATGTTTGCACCCCCAACCGAAATTGTCCCCTTCTCAAAGTTGTGCTGCCCTGATAGACACAAGGGAGCCCTACAAACTGACATCAGCAACCTGGACTGGTGAGTTTTCTTTCCCAGGGAAAATGGCCAAAGCATGTGCCCAGGGGCCTCAAGCAAAGAGCTGGGACCTGACTGCAGAGAATCCTTATATTGAAGTTTGGACCCCCAACCGAAGTTGTCCCCTCCTCAAAGTTGTGCTGCCCTGATAGACCCAAGGGAGCCCTACAAACTGACATCAGCAACCTGGACTGGTGAGTTTTCTTTCCCAGGGAAAATGGCCAAAGCATGTGCCCAGGGTCCCCTGGCACTGGGTTGGGGCCTGACTGCAAAGAATCCTTATATCGAAGGATTGTTCGCAGACCAAAGTTGTCCCCTCCTCAAAGTTGTGCTGCCCTGATAGATCCAAGGGAGCCCTACAAACTGACATCAGCAACCTGGACTGGTGAGTTTTCTTTCCCAGGGAAAATGGCCAAAGGTTGTGCCCAGGGGCCCCTGACGCCGGGCTGGGGCCTGACTGCAAGGAATCCTTATATCGAAGAATGGATCGCAGACCGAAGTTGTCCCCTCCTCAAAGTTGTGCTGCCCTGATAGACCCAAGGGATCCCTACAAACTGACATCAGGAACCTGGACTGGTGAGTTTTCTTTCCCAGGGAAAATGGCCAAAGGATGTGCCCAGGGGCCCCTGGCACTGGGCTCGGACCTGACTGCAAAGTATCCCTATATCGAAGGATGGTTCGCAGACCAAAGTTGTCCCCTCCTCAAATTTCTGCTTCCCAGATAGACCCAAGGGAGCCCTACAAAGTGACATCAGCAACCGGACTGGTGAGTTTTCTTTCCCAGGGAAAATGGCCAAAGCATGTGCCCAGGGGCCCCAAGCACAGGGCTGGGACCTGACTGCAGAGAATCCTTATATCGAAGTTTGGACCCCCAACCGAAGTTGTCCCCTCCTCAAAGTTGTGCTGCCCTGATAGACCCAAGGGAGCCCTACAAACTGACATCAGCAACCTGGACTGGTGAATTTTCTTTCCCAGGGAAAATGGCCAAAGGATGTGCCCAGGGGCCCCTGGCCCTTGGCTCGGACCTGACTGCAGAAAATCCTTATATCGAAGTTTGGACCCCCAAACGAAGTTGTCCCCTCCTCAAAGTTGTGCTGCCCTGATAGACCCAAGGGAGCCCTACAAACTGACATCAGCAACCTGGACTGGTGAGTTTTCTTTCCCAGGGAAAATGGCCAAAGGATGTGCCCAGTGGCCCGTGGCACTGGGCTGGGGCCTGACTGCAAAGAATCCTTATATCGAAGGATTGTTCGCAGACCAAAGTTGTCCCCTCCTCAAATTTCTGCTTCCCAGATAGACCCAAGGGAGCCCTACAAACTGACATCAGCAACCTGGACTGGTGAGTTTTCTTTCCCAGGGAAAATGGCCAAAGCATGTGCCCAGGGGCCCCTGGCACTGGGTTGGGGCCTGACTGCAAAGAATCCTTATATCGAAGAATGGATCGCAGACCGAAGTTGTCCCCTCCTCAAAGTTGTGCTGCCCTGATAGACCCAAGGGAGCCCTACAAACTAACATCAGCAACCTGGACTGGTGAGTTTTCTTTCCCAGAGAAAATGGCCAAAGGTTGTGCCCAGGGGCCCCTGACGCCGGGCTGGGGCCTGACTGCAAAGAATCCCTATATCGAAGGATTGTTCGCAGACCAAAGTTGTCCCCTCCTCAAATTTCTGCTTCCCAGATAGACCCAAGGGAGCCCTAAAAAGTGACATCAGGAACCTGGACTGGTGAGTTTTCTTTCCCAGGGAAAATGGCCAAAGCATGTGCCCAGGGGCCCCAAGCAAAGGGCTGGGACCTGACTGCAGAGAATCCTTATATTGAAGTTTGGACCCCCAACCAAAGTTGTCCCCTCCTCAAAGTTGTGCTGCCCTGATAGACCCAAGGGAGCCCTACAAACTGACATCAGCAACCTGGACTGGTGAGTTTTCTTTCCCAGGGAAAATGGCCAAAGCATGTGCCCAGGGGCCCCTGGCCCTGGGCTCGGATCTGACTACAGAGAATTCTTATATCGAAGTTTGGACCCCCAACCGAAGTTGTCCCCTCCTCAAAGTTGTGCTGCCCTGATAGACCCAAGGGAGCCCTACAAACTGACATCAGCAACCTGGACTGGTGAATTTTCTTTCCCAGGGAAAATGGCCAAAGGATGTGCCCAGGGGCCCCTGGCCCTTGGCTCGGACCTGACTGCAGAAAATCCTTATATCGAAGTTTGGACCCCCAAACGAAGTTGTCCCCTCCTCAAAGTTGTGCTGCCCTGATAGACCCAAGGGAGCCCTACAAACTGACATCAGCAACCTGGACTGGTGAGTTTTCTTTCCCAGGGAAAATGGCCAAAGGATGTGCCCAATGGCCCGTGGCACTGGGCTGGGGCCTGACTGCAAAGAATCCTTATATCGAAGGATTGTTCGCAGACCAAAGTTGTCCCCTCCTCAAATTTCTGCTTCCCAGATAGACCCAAGGGAGCCCTACAAACTGACATCAGCAACCTGGACTGGTGAGTTTTCTTTCCCAGGGAAAATGGCCAAAGCATGTGCCCAGGGGCCCCTGGCACTGGGTTGGGGCCTGACTGCAAAGAATCCTTATATCGAAGAATGGATCGCAGACCGAAGTTGTCCCCTCCTCAAAGTTGTGCTGCCCTGATAGACCCAAGGGAGCCCTACAAACTAACATCAGCAACCTGGACTGGTGAGTTTTCTTTCCCAGAGAAAATGGCCAAAGGTTGTGCCCAGGGGCCCCTGACGCCGGGCTGGGGCCTGACTGCAAAGAATCCCTATATCGAAGGATTGTTCGCAGACCAAAGTTGTCCCCTCCTCAAATTTCTGCTTCCCAGATAGACCCAAGGGAGCCCTAAAAAGTGACATCAGGAACCTGGACTGGTGAGTTTTCTTTCCCAGGGAAAATGGCCAAAGCATGTGCCCAGGGGCCCCAAGCAAAGGGCTGGGACCTGACTGCAGAGAATCCTTATATTGAAGTTTGGACCCCCAACCAAAGTTGTCCCCTCCTCAAAGTTGTGCTGCCCTGATAGACCCAAGGGAGCCCTACAAACTGACATCAGCAACCTGGACTGGTGAGTTTTCTTTCCCAGGGAAAATGGCCAAAGCATGTGCCCAGGGGCCCCTGGCCCTGGGCTCGGATCTGACTACAGAGAATTCTTATATCGAAGTTTGGACCCCCAACCGAAGTTGTCCCCTCCTCAAAGTTGTGCTGCCCTGATAGACCCAAGGGAGCCCTACAAACTGACATCAGCAACCTGGAGTGGTGAGTTTTCTTTCCCAGGGAAAATGGCCAAAGCATGTGCCCAGGGGCCCCTGGCACTGGGTTGGGGCCTGACTGCAAAGAATCCTTATATCGAAGGATGGACCCCAGACCAAAGTTAGCCCCTCCTCAAAGTTGTGCTGCCCTGATAGACCCAAGGGAGCCCTACAAACTGACATCAGCAACCTGGACTGGTGAATTTTCTTTCCCAGGGAAAATGGCCAAAGGATGTGCCCAGTGGCCCGTGGCACTGGGCTGGGGCCTGACTGCAAAGAATCCCTATATCGAAGGATGGTTCGCAGACCAAAGTTGTCCCCTCCTCAAATTTCTGCTTCCCAGATAGACCCAAGTGAGCCCTATAAAGTGACATCAGGAACCTGGACTGGTGAGTTTTCTTTCCCAGAGAAAATGGCCAAAGGTTGTGCCCAGGGGCCCCTGGCACTGGGTTGGGGCCTGACTGCAAAGAATCCTTATATCGAAGGATAGTTCGCAGACCAAAGTTGTCCCCTCCTCAAAGTTGTGCTGCCCTGATAGACCCAAGGGAGCCCTACAAACTGACATCAGCAACCTGGACTGGTGAATTTTCTTTCCCAGGGAAAATGGCCAAAGGATGTGCCCAGGGGCCCCTGGCCCTGGGCTCGGACCTGACTGCAGAGAATTCTTTTATCGAAGTTTGGACCCCCAACCGAAGTTGTCCCCTCCTCAAAGTTGTGCTGCCCTGATAGACCCAAGGGAGCCCTACAAACTGACATCAGCAACCTGGACTGGTGAGTTTTCTTTCCCAGGGAAAATGGCCAAAGCATGTGCCCAGGGGCCCCTGGCACTGGGTTGGGGCCTGACTGCAAAGAATCCTTATATCGAAGGATGGTTCGCAGACCAAAGTTGTCCCCTCCTCAAAGTTGTGCTGCCCTGATAGACCCAAGGGAGCCCTACAAACTGACATCAGCAACCTGGACTGGTGAATTTTCTTTCCCAGGGAAAATGGCCAAAGGATGTGCCCAGTGGCCCGTGGCACTGGGCTGGGGCCTGACTGCAAAGAATCCCTATATCGAAGGATGGTTCGCAGACCAAAGTTGTCCCCTCCTCAAATTTCTGCTTCCCAGATAGACCCAAGTGAGCCCTATAAAGTGACATCAGGAACCTGGACTGGTGAGTTTTCTTTCCCAGGGAAAATGGCCAAAGCATGTGCCCAGGGGCCCCAAGCAAAGGGCTGGGACCTGACTGCAGAGAATCCTTATATCGATGTTTGCACCCCCAACCGAAATTGTCCCCTTCTCAAAGTTGTGCTGCCCTGATAGACACAAGGGAGCCCTACAAACTGACATCAGCAACCTGGACTGGTGAGTTTTCTTTCCCAGGGAAAATGGCCAAAGCATGTGCCCAGGGGCCTCAAGCAAAGGGCTGGGACCTGACTGCAGAGAATCCTTATATTGAAGTTTGGACCCCCAACCGAAGTTGTCCCCTCCTCAAAGTTGTGCTGCCCTGATAGACCCAAGGGAGCCCTACAAACTGACATCAGCAACCTGGACTGGTGAGTTTTCTTTCCCAGGGAAAATGGCCAAAGCATGTGCCCAGGGGCCCCTGGCACTGGGTTGGGGCCTGACTGCAAAGAATCCTTATATCGAAGGATGGTTCGCAGACCAAAGTTGTCCCCTCCTCAAAGTTGTGCTGCCCTGATAGATCCAAGGGAGCCCTACAAACTGACATCAGCAACCTGGACTGGTGAGTTTTCTTTCCCAGGGAAAATGGCCAAAGGTTGTGCCCAGGGGCCCCTGACGCCGGGCTGGGGCCTGACTGCAAGGAATCCTTATATCGAAGAATGGATCGCAGACCGAAGTTGTCCCCTCCTCAAAGTTGTGCTGCCCTGATAGACCCAAGGGATCCCTACAAACTGACATCAGGAACCTGGACTGGTGAGTTTTCTTTCCCAGGGAAAATGGCCAAAGGATGTGCCCAGGGGCCCCTGGCACTGGGCTCGGACCTGACTGCAAAGTATCCCTATATCGAAGGATGGTTCGCAGACCAAAGTTGTCCCCTCCTCAAATTTCTGCTTCCCAGATAGACCCAAGGGAGCCCTACAAAGTGACATCAGCAACCGGACTGGTGAGTTTTCTTTCCCAGGGAAAATGGCCAAAGCATGTGCCCAGGGGCCCCAAGCACAGGGCTGGGACCTGACTGCAGAGAATCCTTATATCGAAGTTTGGACCCCCAACCGAAGTTGTCCCCTCCTCAAAGTTGTGCTGCCCTGATAGACCCAAGGGAGCCCTACAAACTGACATCAGCAACCTGGACTGGTGAATTTTCTTTCCCAGGGAAAATGGCCAAAGGATGTGCCCAGGGGCCCCTGGCCCTTGGCTCGGACCTGACTGCAGAAAATCCTTATATCGAAGTTTGGACCCCCAAACGAAGTTGTCCCCTCCTCAAAGTTGTGCTGCCCTGATAGACCCAAGGGAGCCCTACAAACTGACATCAGCAACCTGGACTGGTGAGTTTTCTTTCCCAGGGAAAATGGCCAAAGGATGTGCCCAGTGGCCCGTGGCACTGGGCTGGGGCCTGACTGCAAAGAATCCTTATATCGAAGGATTGTTCGCAGACCAAAGTTGTCCCCTCCTCAAATTTCTGCTTCCCAGATAGACCCAAGGGAGCCCTACAAACTGACATCAGCAACCTGGACTGGTGAGTTTTCTTTCCCAGGGAAAATGGCCAAAGCATGTGCCCAGGGGCCCCTGGCACTGGGTTGGGGCCTGACTGCAAAGAATCCTTATATCGAAGAATGGATCGCAGACCGAAGTTGTCCCCTCCTCAAAGTTGTGCTTCCCTGATAGACCCAAGGGAGCCCTACAAACTAACATCAGCAACCTGGACTGGTGAGTTTTCTTTCCCAGAGAAAATGGCCAAAGGTTGTGCCCAGGGGCCCCTGACGCCGGGCTGGGGCCTGACTGCAAAGAATCCCTATATCGAAGGATTGTTCGCAGACCAAAGTTGTCCCCTCCTCAAATTTCTGCTTCCCAGATAGACCCAAGGGAGCCCTAAAAAGTGACATCAGGAACCTGGACTGGTGAGTTTTCTTTCCCAGGGAAAATGGCCAAAGCATGTGCCCAGGGGCCCCAAGCAAAGGGCTGGGACCTGACTGCAGAGAATCCTTATATTGAAGTTTGGACCCCCAACCAAAGTTGTCCCCTCCTCAAAGTTGTGCTGCCCTGATAGACCCAAGGGAGCCCTACAAACTGACATCAGCAACCTGGACTGGTGAGTTTTCTTTCCCAGGGAAAATGGCCAAAGCATGTGCCCAGGGGCCCCTGGCCCTGGGCTCGGATCTGACTACAGAGAATTCTTATATCGAAGTTTGGACCCCCAACCGAAGTTGTCCCCTCCTCAAAGTTGTGCTGCCCTGATAGACCCAAGGGAGCCCTACAAACTGACATCAGCAACCTGGAGTGGTGAGTTTTCTTTCCCAGGGAAAATGGCCAAAGCATGTGCCCAGGGGCCCCTGGCACTGGGTTGGGGCCTGACTGCAAAGAATCCTTATATCGAAGGATGGACCCCAGACCAAAGTTAGCCCCTCCTCAAAGTTGTGCTGCCCTGATAGACCCAAGGGAGCCCTACAAACTGACATCAGCAACCTGGACTGGTGAATTTTCTTTCCCAGGGAAAATGGCCAAAGGATGTGCCCAGTGGCCCGTGGCACTGGGCTGGGGCCTGACTGCAAAGAATCCCTATATCGAAGGATGGTTCGCAGACCAAAGTTGTCCCCTCCTCAAATTTCTGCTTCCCAGATAGACCCAAGTGAGCCCTATAAAGTGACATCAGGAACCTGGACTGGTGAGTTTTCTTTCCCAGGGAAAATGGCCAAAGGATGTGCCCAGTGGCTCGTGGCACAGGGCTGGGACCTGACTGCAGAGAATCCTTATATCGAAGTTTGGACCCCCAACCGAAGTTGTCCCCTTCGCAAAGTTGTGCTGCCCTGATAGACACAAGGGAGCCCTACAAACTGACATCAGCAACCTGGACTGGTGAGTTTTCTTTCCCAGGGAAAATGGCCAAAGCATGTGCCCAGGGGCCCCTGGCACTGGGTTGGGGCCTGACTGCAAAGAATCCTTATATCGAAGAATGGATCGCAGACCGAAGTTGTCCCCTCCTCAAAGTTGTGCTGCCCTGATAGACCCAAGGGAGCCCTACAAACTAACATCAGCAACCTGGACTGGTGAGTTTTCTTTCCCAGAGAAAATGGCCAAAGGTTGTGCCCAGGGGCCCCTGGCACTGGGTTGGGGCCTGACTGCAAAGAATCCTTATATCGAAGGATGGTTCGCAGACCAAAGTTGTCCCCTCCTCAAAGTTGTGCTGCCCTGATAGACCCAAGGGAGCCCTACAAACTGACATCAGCAACCTGGACTGGTGAATTTTCTTTCCCAGGGAAAATGGCCAAAGGATGTGCCCAGTGGCCCGTGGCACTGGGCTGGGGCCTGACTGCAAAGAATCCCTATATCGAAGGATGGTTCGCAGACCAAAGTTGTCCCCTCCTCAAATTTCTGCTTCCCAGATAGACCCAAGGGAGCCCTACAAACTGACATCAGCAACCTGGACTGGTGAGTTTTCTTTCCCAGGGAAAATGGCCAAAGGGTGTGCCCAGGGGCCCCTGGCACTGGGTTGGGGCCTGACTGCAAAGAATCCTTATATCGAAGAATGGATCGCAGACCGAAGTTGTCCCCTCCTCAAAGTTGTGCTGCCCTGATAGATCCAAGGGAGCCCTACAAACTGACATCAGCAACCTGGACTGGTGAATTTTCTTTCCCAGGGAAAATGGCCAAAGGTTGTGCCCAGGGGCCCCTGAGGCCGGGCTGGGGCCTGACTGCAAAGAATCCTTATATCGAAGGATTGTTCGCAGACCAAAGTTGTCCCCTCCTCAAATTTCTGCTTCCCAGATAGACCCAAGGGAGCCCTACAAACTGACATCAGCAACCTGGACTGGTGAGTTTTCTTTCCCAGGGAAAATGGCCAAAGGTTGTGCCCAGGGGCCCCTGACGCCGGGCTGGGGCCTGACTGCAAGGAATCCTTATATCGAAGAATGGATCGCAGACCGAAGTTGTCCCCTCCTCAAAGTTGTGCTGCCCTGATAGACCCAAGGGATCCCTACAAACTGACATCAGGAACCTGGACTGGTGAGTTTTCTTTCCCAGGGAAAATGGCCAAAGGATGTGCCCAGGGGCCCCTGGCACTGGGCTCGGACCTGACTGCAAAGTATCCCTATATCGAAGGATGGTTCGCAGACCAAAGTTGTCCCCTCCTCAAATTTCTGCTTCCCAGATAGACCCAAGGGAGCCCTACAAAGTGACATCAGCAACCGGACTGGTGAGTTTTCTTTCCCAGGGAAAATGGCCAAAGGATGTGCCCAGGGGCCCCAAGCACAGGGCTGGGACCTGACTGCAGAGAATCCTTATATCGAAGTTTGGACCCCCAACCGAAGTTGTCCCCTCCTCAAAGTTGTGCTGCCCTGATAGACCCAAGGGAGCCCTACAAACTGACATCAGCAACCTGGACTGGTGAATTTTCTTTCCCAGGGAAAATGGCCAAAGGATGTGCCCAGGGGCCCCTGGCCCTTGGCTCGGACCTGACTGCAGAAAATCCTTATATCGAAGTTTGGACCCCCAAACGAAGTTGTCCCCTCCTCAAAGTTGTGCTGCCCTGATAGACCCAAGGGAGCCCTACAAACTGACATCAGCAACCTGGACTGGTGAGTTTTCTTTCCCAGGGAAAATGGCCAAAGGATGTGCCCAGTGGCCCGTGGCACTGGGCTGGGGCCTGACTGCAAAGAATCCTTATATCGAAGGATTGTTCGCAGACCAAAGTTGTCCCCTCCTCAAATTTCTGCTTCCCAGATAGACCCAAGGGAGCCCTACAAACTGACATCAGCAACCTGGACTGGTGAGTTTTCTTTCCCAGGGAAAATGGCCAAAGCATGTGCCCAGGGGCCCCTGGCACTGGGTTGGGGCCTGACTGCAAAGAATCCTTATATCGAAGAATGGATCGCAGACCGAAGTTGTCCCCTCCTCAAAGTTGTGCTGCCCTGATAGACCCAAGGGAGCCCTACAAACTAACATCAGCAACCTGGACTGGTGAGTTTTCTTTCCCAGAGAAAATGGCCAAAGGTTGTGCCCAGGGGCCCCTGACGCCGGGCTGGGGCCTGACTGCAAAGAATCCCTATATCGAAGGATTGTTCGCAGACCAAAGTTGTCCCCTCCTCAAATTTCTGCTTCCCAGATAGACCCAAGGGAGCCCTAAAAAGTGACATCAGGAACCTGGACTGGTGAGTTTTCTTTCCCAGGGAAAATGGCCAAAGCATGTGCCCAGGGGCCCCAAGCAAAGGGCTGGGACCTGACTGCAGAGAATCCTTATATTGAAGTTTGGACCCCCAACCAAAGTTGTCCCCTCCTCAAAGTTGTGCTGCCCTGATAGACCCAAGGGAGCCCTACAAACTGACATCAGCAACCTGGACTGGTGAATTTTCTTTCCCAGGGAAAATGGCCAAAGGATGTGCCCAGGGGCCCCTGGCCCTGGGCTCGGACCTGACTGCAGAGAATTCTTTTATCGAAGTTTGGACCCCCAACCGAAGTTGTCCCCTCCTCAAAGTTGTGCTGCCCTGATAGACCCAAGGGAGCCCTACAAACTGACATCAGCAACCTGGACTGGTGAGTTTTCTTTCCCAGGGAAAATGGCCAAAGCATGTGCCCAGGGGCCCCTGGCACTGGGTTGGGGCCTGACTGCAAAGAATCCTTATATCGAAGGATGGTTCGCAGACCAAAGTTGTCCCCTCCTCAAAGTTGTGCTGCCCTGATAGACCCAAGGGAGCCCTACAAACTGACATCAGCAACCTGGACTGGTGAATTTTCTTTCCCAGGGAAAATGGCCAAAGGATGTGCCCAGTGGCCCGTGGCACTGGGCTGGGGCCTGACTGCAAAGAATCCCTATATCGAAGGATGGTTCGCAGACCAAAGTTGTCCCCTCCTCAAATTTCTGCTTCCCAGATAGACCCAAGGGAGCCCTACAAACTGACATCAGCAACCTGGACTGGTGAGTTTTCTTTCCCAGGGAAAATGGCCAAAGGATGTGCCCAGTGGCCCGTGGCACAGGGCTGGGACCTGACTGCAGAGAATCCTTATATCGAAGTTTGGACCCCCAACCGAAGTTGTCCCCTTCTCAAAGTTGTGCTGCCCTGATAGACACAAGGGAGCCCTACAAACTGACATCAGCAACCTGGACTGGTGAGTTTTCTTTCCCAGGGAAAATGGCCAAAGCATGTGCCCAGGGGCCCCTGGCACTGGGCTGGGGCCTGAATGCAAAAAATCCTTATATCGAAGGATGGATCGCAGACCAAAGTTGTCCCCTCCTCAAATTTCTGCTTCCCAGATAGACCCAAGGGAGCCCTACAAACTGACATCAGCAACCTGGACTGGTGAGTTTTCTTTCCCAGAGAAAACGGCCAAAGGTTGTGCCCAGGGGCCCCTGACGCCGGGCTGGGGCCTGACTGCAAAGAATCCCTATATCGAAGGATGGTTCGCAGACCAAAGTTGTCCCCTCCTCAAATTTCTGCTTCCCAGATAGACCCAAGGGAGCCCTAAAAAGTGACATCAGGAACCTGGACTGGTGAGTTTTCTTTCCCAGGGAAAATGGCCAAAGCATGTGCCCAGGGGCCTCAAGCAAAGGGCTGGGACCTGACTGCAGAGAATCCTTATATTGAAGTTTGGACCCCCAACCAAAGTTGTCCCCTCCTCAAAGTTGTGCTGCCCTGATAGACCCAAGGGAGCCCTACAAACTGACATCAGCAACCTGGACTGGTGAATTTTCTTTCCCAGGGAAAATGGCCAAAGGATGTGCCCAGGGGCCCCTGGCCCTGGGCTCGGACCTGACTGCAGAGAATTCTTTTATCGAAGTTTGGACCCCCAACCGAAGTTGTCCCCTCCTCAAAGTTGTGCTGCCCTGATAGACCCAAGGGAGCCCTACAAACTGACATCAGCAACCTGGACTGGTGAGTTTTCTTTCCCAGGGAAAATGGCCAAAGCATGTGCCCAGGGGCCCCTGGCACTGGGTTGGGGCCTGACTGCAAAGAATCCTTATATCGAAGGATGGTTCGCAGACCAAAGTTGTCCCCTCCTCAAAGTTGTGCTGCCCTGATAGACCCAAGGGAGCCCTACAAACTGACATCAGCAACCTGGACTGGTGAATTTTCTTTCCCAGGGAAAATGGCCAAAGGATGTGCCCAGTGGCCCGTGGCACTGGGCTGGGGCCTGACTGCAAAGAATCCCTATATCGAAGGATGGTTCGCAGACCAAAGTTGTCCCCTCCTCAAATTTCTGCTTCCCAGATAGACCCAAGGGAGCCCTACAAACTGACATCAGCAACCTGGACTGGTGAGTTTTCTTTCCCAGGGAAAATGGCCAAAGGGTGTGCCCAGGGGCCCCTGGCACTGGGTTGGGGCCTGACTGCAAAGAATCCTTATATCGAAGAATGGATCGCAGACCGAAGTTGTCCCCTCCTCAAAGTTGTGCTGCCCTGATAGATCCAAGGGAGCCCTACAAACTGACATCAGCAACCTGGACTGGTGAGTTTTCTTTCCCAGGGAAAATGGCCAAAGGTTGTGCCCAGGGGCCCCTGACGCCGGGCTGGGGCCTGACTGCAAAGAATCCTTATATCGAAGGATTGTTCGCAGACCAAAGTTGTCCCCTCCTCAAATTTCTGCTTCCCAGATAGACCCAAGGGAGCCCTACAAACTGACATCAGCAACCTGGACTGGTGAGTTTTCTTTCCCAGGGAAAATGGCCAAAGCATGTGCCCAGGGGCCCCTGGCACTGGGTTGGGGCCTGACTGCAAAGAATCCTTATATCGAAGAATGGATCGCAGACCAAAGTTGTCCCCTCCTCAAAGTTGTGCTGCCCTGATAGACCCAAGGGAGCCCTACAAACTGACATCAGCAACCTGGACTGGTGAGTTTTCTTTCCCAGAGAAAATGGCCAAAGGTTGTGCCCAGGGGCCCCTGACGCCGGGCTGGGGCCTGACTGCAAAGAATCCCTATATCGAAGGATTGTTCGCAGACCAAAGTTGTCCCCTCCTCAAATTTCTGCTTCCCAGATAGACCCAAGGGAGCCCTAAAAAGTGACATCAGGAACCTGGACTGGTGAGTTTTCTTTCCCAGGGAAAATGGCCAAAGCATGTGCCCAGGGGCCCCAAGCAAAGGGCTGGGACCTGACTGCAGAGAATCCTTATATTGAAGTTTGGACCCCCAACCAAAGTTGTCCCCTCCTCAAAGTTGTGCTGCCCTGATAGATCCAAGGGAGCCCTACAAACTGACATCAGCAACCTGGACTGGTGAGTTTTCTTTCCCAGGGAAAATGGCCAAAGGATGTGCCCAGGGGCCCCTGGTCCTGGGCTCGGACCTGACTGCAGAGAATTCTTATATCGAAGTTTGGACCCCCAACCGAAGTTGTCCCCTCCTCAAAGTTGTGCTGCCCTGATAGACCCAAGGGAGCCCTACAAACTGACATCAGCAACCTGGAGTGGTGAGTTTTCTTTCCCAGGGAAAATGGCCAAAGCATGTGCCCAGGGGCCCCTGGCACTGGGTTGGGGCCTGACTACAAAGAATCCTTATATCGAAGGATGGACCCCAGACCAAAGTTGGCCCCTCCTCAAAGTTGTGCTGCCCTGATAGACACAAGGGAGCCCTACAAACTGACATCAGGAACTTGGACTGGTGAGTTTTCTTTCCCAGGGAAAATGGCCAAAGGATGTGCCCAGTGGCCCGTGGCACAGGACTGGGACCTGACTGGAAAAAATCCTTATATCGAAGGAGGGACCCCAGACCGAAGTTGTCCCCTCCTCAACGTTGTGCTGCCCTGATAGACCCAAGGGAGCCCTACAAACTGACATCAGCAACCTGGACTGGTGAGTTTTCTTTCCCAGGGAAAATGGCCAAAGGATGTGCCCTGTGGCCCGTGGCACTGGGCAGGGACCTGAATGCAAAGAATCCGTATATCGAAGGATGGATCACAGACCAAAGTTTTCCCCTCCTCAACGTTGTGCTGCCCTGATAGACACAAGGGAGCCCTACAAACTAACATCAGGAACCTGGACTGGTGAATTTTCTTTCCCAGGGAAAATGGCCAAAGGATGTGCCCAGAGGCCCGTGGCACTGGGCTGGGGCCTGACTGCAAAGAATCCTTATATCGAAGGATTGTTCGCAGACCAAAGTTGTCCCCTCCTCAAATTTCTGCTTCCCAGATAGACCCAAGTGAGCCCTACAAAGTGACATCAGGAACCTGGACTGGTGAATTTTCTTTCCCAGAGAAAATGGCCAAAGGATGTGCCCAGGGGCCCGTGGCAAAGGGCTGGGACCTGACTGCAGAGAATCCTTATATCGAAGTTTGGACCCCCAACCGAAGTTGTCCCCTTCTCAAAGTTGTGCTGCCCTGATAGACACAAGGGAGCCCTACAAACTGACATCAGCAACCTGGACTGGTGAGTTTTCTTTCCCAGGGAAAATGGCCAAAGGATGAGCCCAGGGGCCCCTGGCACTGGGCTGGGGCCTGAATGCAAAAAATCCTTATATCGAAGGATGGATCGCAGACCAAAGTTGTCCCCTCCTCAAATTTCTGCTTCCCAGATAGACCCAAGGGAGCCCTACAAACTGACATCAGGAACCTGGACTGGTGATTTTTCTTTCCTAGGGAAAATGGCCAAAGGATGTGCCCAGGGGCCCCTGGCACTGGGCTGGGGCTTGAATGCAAATAATCCTTATATCGAAGGATGGAGCCCAGACTGAAGTTGTCCCCTCCTCAAAGTTGTGCTGCCCTGATAGACCCAAGGGAGCCCTACAAACTGACATCAGCAACCTGGACTGGTGAATTTTCTTTCCCAGGGAAAATGGCCAAAGGATGTGCCCAGTGGCCAGTGGCACTGGGCTGGGGCCTGAATGCAAATAATCCCTATATCGAAGGATGTTTCCCAGACTGAAATTGTCCCCTCCTCAAATTTCTGCTTCCCAGATAGACCCAAGGGAGCCCTACAAACTGACATCAGCAACCTGGACTGGTGAGTTTTCTTTCCCAGGGAAAACGGCCAAAGCATGTGCCCAGGGGCCCCTGGCACTGGGGTGGGGCCTGACTGCAAAAAATCCTTATATCGAAGGATGGATCGCAGACCGAAGTTGTCCCCTCCTCAAAGTTGTGCTGCCCTGAGAGACCCAAGGGAGCCCTACAAACTGACATCAGGAACTTGGACTGGTGAGTTTTCTTTCCCAGGGAAAATGGCCAAAGGATGTGCCCAGGGGCCCCAAGCACAGGACTGGGACCTGACTGGAAAAAATCCTTATATCGAAGGATGGACCCCAGACCGAAGTTGTCCCCTCCTCAACGTTGTGCTGCCCTGATAGACCCAAGGGAGCCCTACAAACTGACATCAGCAACCTGGACTGGTGAGTTTTCTTTCCCAGGGAAAATGGCCAAAGCATGTGCCCTGTGGTCCGTGGCACTGGGCAGGGACCTGAATGCAAAGAATCCGTATATCGAAGGATGGATCACAGACCAAAGTTTTCCCCTCCTCAACGTTGTGCTGCCCTGATAGACACAAGGGAGCCCTACAAACTAACATCAGGAACCTGGACTGGTGAATTTTCTTTCCCAGGGAAAATGGCCAAAGGATGTGCCCAGAGGCCCGTGGCACTGAGCTGCGGCCTGACTGCAAAGAATCCCTATATCGAAGGATGGTTCGCAGACCGAAGTTGTCCCCTCTTCAAATTTCTGCTTCCCAGATAGACCCAAGTGAGCCCTACAAAGTGACATCAGGAACCTGGACTGGTGAGTTTTCTTTCCCAGGGAAAATGGCCAAAGGATGTGCCCAGGGGCCCGTGGCACAGGGCTGGGACCTGACTGCAGAGAATCCTTATATCGAAGTTTGGACCCCCAACCGAAGTTGTCCCCTTCTCAAAGTTGTGCTGCCCTGATAGACACAAGGGAGCCCTACAAACTGACATCAGCAACCTGGACTGGTGAGTTTTCTTTCCCAGGGAAAATGGCCAAAGGATGTGCCCAGGGGCCCCTGGCACTGGGCTGGGGCCTGAATGCAAAAAATCCTTATATCGAAGGATGGATCGCAGACCAAAGTTGTCCCCTCCTCAAATTTCTGCTTCCCAGATAGACCCAAGGGAGCCCTACAAACTGACATCAGCAACCTGGACTGGTGAGTTTTCTTTCCTAGGGAAAATGGCCAAAGCATGTGCCCAGGGGCCCCTGGCACTGGGCTGGGCCTTGAATGCAAATAATCCTTATATCGAAGGATGGAGCCCAGACTGAAGTTGTCCCCTCCTCAAAGTTGTGCTGCCCTGATAGACCCAAGGGAGCCCTACAAACTGACATCAGCAACCTGGACTGGTGAGTTTTCTTTCCCAGGGAAAATGGCCAAAGGATGTGCCCAGTGGCCAGTGGCTCTGGGCTGGGGCCTGAATGCAAATAATCCCTATATCGAAGGATGGTTCGCAGACTGAAATTGTCCCCTCCTCAAATTTCTGCTTCCCAGATAGACCCAAGGGAGCCCTACAAACTGACATCAGCAACCTGGACTGGTGAGTTTTCTTTCCCAGGGAAAATGGCCAAAGCATGTGCCCAGGGGCCCCTGGCACTGGGGTGGGGCCTGACTGCAAAAAATCCTTATATCGAAGGATGGATCGCAGACCGAAGTTGTCCCCTCCTCAAAGTTGTGCTGCCCTGATAGACCCAAGGGAGCCCTACAAACTGACATCAGGAACTTGGACTGGTGAGTTTTCTTTCCCAGGGAAAATGGCCAAAGGATGTGCCCAGGGGCCCCAAGCACAGGACTGGGACCTGACTGGAAAAAATCCTTATATCGAAGGATGGACCCCAGACCGAAGTTGTCCCCTCCTCAACGTTGTGCTGCCCTGATAGACCCAAGGGAGCCCTACAAACTGACATCAGCAACCTGGACTGGTGAGTTTTCTTTCCCAGGGAAAATGGCCAAAGGATGTGCCCTGTGGCCCGTGGCACTGGGCAGGGACCTGAATGCAAAGAATCCGTATATCGAAGGATGGATCACAGACCAAAGTTTTCCCCTCCTCAACGTTGTGCTGCCCTGATAGACACAAGGGAGCCCTACAAACTAACATCAGGAACCTGGACTGGTGAATTTTCTTTCCCAGGGAAAATGGCCAAAGCATGTGCCCAGAAACCCGTGGCACTGGGCTGGGGCCTGACTGCAAAGAATCCCTATATCGAAGGATGGTTCGCAGACCGAAGTTGTCCCCTCTTCAAATTTCTGCTTCCCAGATAGACCCAAGTGAGCCCTACAAACTGACATCAGCAACCTGGACTGGTGAGTTTTCTTTCCCAGAGAAAACGGCCAAAGGTTGTGCCCAGGGGCCCCTGACGCCGGGCTGGGGCCTGACTGCAAAGAATCCCTATATCGAAGGATGGTTCGCAGACCAAAGTTGTCCCCTCCTCAAATTTCTGCTTCCCAGATAGACCCAAGGGAGCCCTAAAAAGTGACATCAGGAACCTGGACTGGTGAGTTTTCTTTCCCAGGGAAAATGGCCAAAGCATGTGCCCAGGGGCCTCAAGCAAAGGGCTGGGACCTGACTGCAGAGAATCCTTATATTGAAGTTTGGACCCCCAACCAAAGTTGTCCCCTCCTCAAAGTTGTGCTGCCCTGATAGACCCAAGGGAGCCCTACAAACTGACATCAGCAACCTGGACTGGTGAATTTTCTTTCCCAGGGAAAATGGCCAAAGGATGTGCCCAGGGGCCCCTGGCCCTGGGCTCGGACCTGACTGCAGAGAATTCTTTTATCGAAGTTTGGACCCCCAACCGAAGTTGTCCCCTCCTCAAAGTTGTGCTGCCCTGATAGACCCAAGGGAGCCCTACAAACTGACATCAGCAACCTGGACTGGTGAGTTTTCTTTCCCAGGGAAAATGGCCAAAGCATGTGCCCAGGGGCCCCTGGCACTGGGTTGGGGCCTGACTGCAAAGAATCCTTATATCGAAGGATGGTTCGCAGACCAAAGTTGTCCCCTCCTCAAAGTTGTGCTGCCCTGATAGACCCAAGGGAGCCCTACAAACTGACATCAGCAACCTGGACTGGTGAATTTTCTTTCCCAGGGAAAATGGCCAAAGGATGTGCCCAGTGGCCCGTGGCACTGGGCTGGGGCCTGACTGCAAAGAATCCCTATATCGAAGGATGGTTCGCAGACCAAAGTTGTCCCCTCCTCAAATTTCTGCTTCCCAGATAGACCCAAGGGAGCCCTACAAACTGACATCAGCAACCTGGACTGGTGAGTTTTCTTTCCCAGGGAAAATGGCCAAAGGTTGTGCCCAGGGGCCCCTGACGCCGGGCTGGGGCCTGACTGCAAAGAATCCTTATATCGAAGGATTGTTCGCAGACCAAAGTTGTCCCCTCCTCAAATTTCTGCTTCCCAGATAGACCCAAGGGAGCCCTACAAACTGACATCAGCAACCTGGACTGGTGAGTTTTCTTTCCCAGGGAAAATGGCCAAAGCATGTGCCCAGGGGCCCCTGGCACTGGGTTGGGGCCTGACTGCAAAGAATCCTTATATCGAAGAATGGATCGCAGACCAAAGTTGTCCCCTCCTCAAAGTTGTGCTGCCCTGATAGACCCAAGGGAGCCCTACAAACTGACATCAGCAACCTGGACTGGTGAGTTTTCTTTCCCAGAGAAAATGGCCAAAGGTTGTGCCCAGGGGCCCCTGACGCCGGGCTGGGGCCTGACTGCAAAGAATCCCTATATCGAAGGATTGTTCGCAGACCAAAGTTGTCCCCTCCTCAAATTTCTGCTTCCCAGATAGACCCAAGGGAGCCCTAAAAAGTGACATCAGGAACCTGGACTGGTGAGTTTTCTTTCCCAGGGAAAATGGCCAAAGCATGTGCCCAGGGGCCCCAAGCAAAGGGCTGGGACCTGACTGCAGAGAATCCTTATATTGAAGTTTGGACCCCCAACCAAAGTTGTCCCCTCCTCAAAGTTGTGCTGCCCTGATAGATCCAAGGGAGCCCTACAAACTGACATCAGCAACCTGGACTGGTGAGTTTTCTTTCCCAGGGAAAATGGCCAAAGGATGTGCCCAGGGGCCCCTGGTCCTGGGCTCGGACCTGACTGCAGAGAATTCTTATATCGAAGTTTGGACCCCCAACCGAAGTTGTCCCCTCCTCAAAGTTGTGCTGCCCTGATAGACCCAAGGGAGCCCTACAAACTGACATCAGCAACCTGGAGTGGTGAGTTTTCTTTCCCAGGGAAAATGGCCAAAGCATGTGCCCAGGGGCCCCTGGCACTGGGTTGGGGCCTGACTACAAAGAATCCTTATATCGAAGGATGGACCCCAGACCAAAGTTGGCCCCTCCTCAAAGTTGTGCTGCCCTGATAGACACAAGGGAGCCCTACAAACTGACATCAGGAACTTGGACTGGTGAGTTTTCTTTCCCAGGGAAAATGGCCAAAGGATGTGCCCAGTGGCCCGTGGCACAGGACTGGGACCTGACTGGAAAAAATCCTTATATCGAAGGAGGGACCCCAGACCGAAGTTGTCCCCTCCTCAACGTTGTGCTGCCCTGATAGACCCAAGGGAGCCCTACAAACTGACATCAGCAACCTGGACTGGTGAGTTTTCTTTCCCAGGGAAAATGGCCAAAGGATGTGCCCTGTGGCCCGTGGCACTGGGCAGGGACCTGAATGCAAAGAATCCGTATATCGAAGGATGGATCACAGACCAAAGTTTTCCCCTCCTCAACGTTGTGCTGCCCTGATAGACACAAGGGAGCCCTACAAACTAACATCAGGAACCTGGACTGGTGAATTTTCTTTCCCAGGGAAAATGGCCAAAGGATGTGCCCAGAGGCCCGTGGCACTGGGCTGGGGCCTGACTGCAAAGAATCCTTATATCGAAGGATTGTTCGCAGACCAAAGTTGTCCCCTCCTCAAATTTCTGCTTCCCAGATAGACCCAAGTGAGCCCTACAAAGTGACATCAGGAACCTGGACTGGTGAATTTTCTTTCCCAGAGAAAATGGCCAAAGGATGTGCCCAGGGGCCCGTGGCAAAGGGCTGGGACCTGACTGCAGAGAATCCTTATATCGAAGTTTGGACCCCCAACCGAAGTTGTCCCCTTCTCAAAGTTGTGCTGCCCTGATAGACACAAGGGAGCCCTACAAACTGACATCAGCAACCTGGACTGGTGAGTTTTCTTTCCCAGGGAAAATGGCCAAAGGATGAGCCCAGGGGCCCCTGGCACTGGGCTGGGGCCTGAATGCAAAAAATCCTTATATCGAAGGATGGATCGCAGACCAAAGTTGTCCCCTCCTCAAATTTCTGCTTCCCAGATAGACCCAAGGGAGCCCTACAAACTGACATCAGCAACCTGGACTGGTGAGTTTTCTTTCCTAGGGAAAATGGCCAAAGGATGTGCCCAGGGGCCCCTGGCACTGGGCTGGGGCTTGAATGCAAATAATCCTTATATCGAAGGATGGAGCCCAGACTGAAGTTGTCCCCTCCTCAAAGTTGTGCTGCCCTGATAGACCCAAGGGAGCCCTACAAACTGACATCAGCAACCTGGACTGGTGAATTTTCTTTCCCAGGGAAAATGGCCAAAGGATGTGCCCAGTGGCCAGTGGCACTGGGCTGGGGCCTGAATGCAAATAATCCCTATATCGAAGGATGTTTCCCAGACTGAAATTGTCCCCTCCTCAAATTTCTGCTTCCCAGATAGACCCAAGGGAGCCCTACAAACTGACATCAGCAACCTGGACTGGTGAGTTTTCTTTCCCAGGGAAAACGGCCAAAGCATGTGCCCAGGGGCCCCTGGCACTGGGGTGGGGCCTGACTGCAAAAAATCCTTATATCGAAGGATGGATCGCAGACCGAAGTTGTCCCCTCCTCAAAGTTGTGCTGCCCTGAGAGACCCAAGGGAGCCCTACAAACTGACATCAGGAACTTGGACTGGTGAGTTTTCTTTCCCAGGGAAAATGGCCAAAGGATGTGCCCAGGGGCCCCAAGCACAGGACTGGGACCTGACTGGAAAAAATCCTTATATCGAAGGATGGACCCCAGACCGAAGTTGTCCCCTCCTCAACGTTGTGCTGCCCTGATAGACCCAAGGGAGCCCTACAAACTGACATCAGCAACCTGGACTGGTGAGTTTTCTTTCCCAGGGAAAATGGCCAAAGCATGTGCCCTGTGGTCCGTGGCACTGGGCAGGGACCTGAATGCAAAGAATCCGTATATCGAAGGATGGATCACAGACCAAAGTTTTCCCCTCCTCAACGTTGTGCTGCCCTGATAGACACAAGGGAGCCCTACAAACTAACATCAGGAACCTGGACTGGTGAATTTTCTTTCCCAGGGAAAATGGCCAAAGGATGTGCCCAGAGGCCCGTGGCACTGAGCTGCGGCCTGACTGCAAAGAATCCCTATATCGAAGGATGGTTCGCAGACCGAAGTTGTCCCCTCTTCAAATTTCTGCTTCCCAGATAGACCCAAGTGAGCCCTACAAAGTGACATCAGGAACCTGGACTGGTGAGTTTTCTTTCCCAGGGAAAATGGCCAAAGGATGTGCCCAGGGGCCCGTGGCACAGGGCTGGGACCTGACTGCAGAGAATCCTTATATCGAAGTTTGGACCCCCAACCGAAGTTGTCCCCTTCTCAAAGTTGTGCTGCCCTGATAGACACAAGGGAGCCCTACAAACTGACATCAGCAACCTGGACTGGTGAGTTTTCTTTCCCAGGGAAAATGGCCAAAGGATGTGCCCAGGGGCCCCTGGCACTGGGCTGGGGCCTGAATGCAAAAAATCCTTATATCGAAGGATGGATCGCAGACCAAAGTTGTCCCCTCCTCAAATTTCTGCTTCCCAGATAGACCCAAGGGAGCCCTACAAACTGACATCAGCAACCTGGACTGGTGAGTTTTCTTTCCTAGGGAAAATGGCCAAAGCATGTGCCCAGGGGCCCCTGGCACTGGGCTGGGCCTTGAATGCAAATAATCCTTATATCGAAGGATGGAGCCCAGACTGAAGTTGTCCCCTCCTCAAAGTTGTGCTGCCCTGATAGACCCAAGGGAGCCCTACAAACTGACATCAGCAACCTGGACTGGTGAGTTTTCTTTCCCAGGGAAAATGGCCAAAGGATGTGCCCAGTGGCCAGTGGCTCTGGGCTGGGGCCTGAATGCAAATAATCCCTATATCGAAGGATGGTTCGCAGACTGAAATTGTCCCCTCCTCAAATTTCTGCTTCCCAGATAGACCCAAGGGAGCCCTACAAACTGACATCAGCAACCTGGACTGGTGAGTTTTCTTTCCCAGGGAAAATGGCCAAAGCATGTGCCCAGGGGCCCCTGGCACTGGGGTGGGGCCTGACTGCAAAAAATCCTTATATCGAAGGATGGATCGCAGACCGAAGTTGTCCCCTCCTCAAAGTTGTGCTGCCCTGATAGACCCAAGGGAGCCCTACAAACTGACATCAGGAACTTGGACTGGTGAGTTTTCTTTCCCAGGGAAAATGGCCAAAGGATGTGCCCAGGGGCCCCAAGCACAGGACTGGGACCTGACTGGAAAAAATCCTTATATCGAAGGATGGACCCCAGACCGAAGTTGTCCCCTCCTCAACGTTGTGCTGCCCTGATAGACCCAAGGGAGCCCTACAAACTGACATCAGCAACCTGGACTGGTGAGTTTTCTTTCCCAGGGAAAATGGCCAAAGGATGTGCCCTGTGGCCCGTGGCACTGGGCAGGGACCTGAATGCAAAGAATCCGTATATCGAAGGATGGATCACAGACCAAAGTTTTCCCCTCCTCAACGTTGTGCTGCCCTGATAGACACAAGGGAGCCCTACAAACTAACATCAGGAACCTGGACTGGTGAATTTTCTTTCCCAGGGAAAATGGCCAAAGCATGTGCCCAGAAACCCGTGGCACTGGGCTGGGGCCTGACTGCAAAGAATCCCTATATCGAAGGATGGTTCGCAGACCGAAGTTGTCCCCTCTTCAAATTTCTGCTTCCCAGATAGACCCAAGTGAGCCCTACAAAGTGACATCAGGAACCTGGACTGGTGATTTTTCTTTCCTAGGGAAAATGGCCAAAGGATGTGCCCAGGGGCCCCTGGCACTGGGCTGGGGCTTGAATGCAAATAATCCTTATATCGAAGGATGGAGCCCAGACTGAAGTTGTCCCCTTCTCAAAGTTGTGCTGCCCTGATAGACCCAAGGGAGCCCTACAAACTGACATCAGCAACCTGGACTGGTGAATTTTCTTTCCCAGGGAAAATGGCCAAAGGATGTGCCCAGTGGCCAGTGGCACTGGGCTGGGGCCTGAATGCAAATAATCCCTATATCGAAGGATGGTTCGCAGACTGAAATTGTCCCCTCCTCAAATTTCTGCTTCCCAGATAGACCCAAGGGAGCCCTACAAACTGACATCAGCAACCTGGACTGGTGAGTTTTCTTTCCCAGGGAAAACGGCCAAAGCATGTGCCCAGGGGCCCCTGGCACTGGGGTGGGGCCTGACTGCAAAAAATCCTTATATCGAAGGATGGATCGCAGACCGAAGTTGTCCCCTCCTCAAAGTTGTGCTGCCCTGAGAGACCCAAGGGAGCCCTACAAACTGACATCAGGAACTTGGACTGGTGAGTTTTCTTTCCCAGGGAAAATGGCCAAAGGATGTGCCCAGGGGCCCCAAGCACAGGACTGGGACCTGACTGGAAAAAATCCTTATATCGAAGGATGGACCCCAGACCGAAGTTGTCCCCTCCTCAACGTTGTGCTGCCCTGATAGACCCAAGGGAGCCCTACAAACTGACATCAGCAACCTGGACTGGTGAGTTTTCTTTCCCAGGGAAAATGGCCAAAGGATGTGCCCTGTGGTCCGTGGCACTGGGCAGGGACCTGAATGCAAAGAATCCGTATATCGAAGGATGGATCACAGACCAAAGTTTTCCCCTCCTCAACGTTGTGCTGCCCTGATAGACACAAGGGAGCCCTACAAACTAACATCAGGAACCTGGACTGGTGAATTTTCTTTCCCAGGGAAAATGGCCAAAGGATGTGCCCAGAGGCCCGTGGCACTGAGCTGCGGCCTGACTGCAAAGAATCCCTATATCGAAGGATGGTTCGCAGACCGAAGTTGTCCCCTCTTCAAATTTCTGCTTCCCAGATAGACCCAAGTGAGCCCTACAAAGTGACATCAGGAACCTGGACTGGTGAGTTTTCTTTCCCAGGGAAAATGGCCAAAGGATGTGCCCAGGGGCCCGTGGCACAGGGCTGGGACCTGACTGCAGAGAATCCTTATATCGAAGTTTGGACCCCCAACCGAAGTTGTCCCCTTCTCAAAGTTGTGCTGCCCTGATAGACCCAAGGGAGCCCTACAAACTGACATCAGCAACCTGGACTGGTGAGTTTTCTTTCCCAGGGAAATTGGCCAAAGGATGTGCCCAGGGGCCCCTGGCACTGGGCTGGGGCTTGAATGCAAATAATCCTTATATCGAAGGATGGAGCCCAGACTGAAGTTGTCCCCTCCTCAAAGTTGTGCTGCCCTGATAGACCCAAGGGAGCCCTACAAACTGACATCAGCAACCTGGCCTGGTGAATTTTCTTTCCCTTGGAAAATGGCCAAAGGATGTGCCCAGTGGCCAGTGGCACTGGGCTGGGGCCTGAATGCAAATAATCCCTATATCGAAGGATGATTCGCAGACTGAAATTGTCCCCTCCTCAAATTTCTGCTTCCCAGATAGACCCAAGGGAGCCCTACAAACTGACATCAGCAACCTGGACTGGTGAGTTTTCTTTCCCAGGGAAAATGGCCAACGCATGTGCCCAGGGGCCCCTGGCACTGGGGTGGGGCCCGACTGCAAAAAATCCTTATATCGAAGGATTGATCGCAGACCGAAGTTGTCCCCTCCTCAAAGTTGTGCTGCCCTGATAGACCCAAGGGAGCCCTACAAACTGACATCAGGAACTTGGACTGGTGAGTTTTCTTTCCCAGGGAAAATGGCCAAAGGATGTGCCCAGGGGCCCCAGGCACAGGACTGGTGCCTGACTGGAAAAAATCCTTATATCGAAGGATGGACCCCAGACCGAAGTTGTCCCCTCCTCAACGTTGTGCTGCCCTGATAGACCCAAGGGAGCCCTACAAACTGACATCAGGAACCTGGACTGGTGAGTTTTCTTTCCCAGGGAAAATGGCCAAAGGATGTGCCCTGTGGCCCGTGGCACTGGGCAGGGACCTGAATGCAAAGAATCCGTATATCGAAGGATGGATCACAGACCAAAGTTTTCCCCTCCTCAACGTTGTGCTGCCCTGATAGACACAAGGGAGCCCTACAAACTAACATCAGGAACCTGGACTGGTGAATTTTCTTTCCCAGGGAAAATGGCCAAAGGATGTGCCCAGTGGCCCGTGGCACTGGGCTGGGGCCTGAATGCAAATAATCCCTATATCGAAGGATGGTTCGCAGACCGAAGTTGTCCCCTCTTCAAATTTCTGCTTCCCAGATAGACCCAAGTGAGCCCTACAAAGTGACATCAGGAACCTGGACTGGTGAGTTTTCTTTCCCAGGGAAAATGGCCAAAGGATGTGCCCAGGGGCCCGTGGCACAGGGCTGGGGCCTGACTGCAGAGAATCCTTATATCGAATTTTGGACCCCCAACCGAAGTTGTCCCCTTCTCAAAGTTGTGCTGCCCTGATAGACCCAAGGGAGCCCTACAAACTGACATCAGCAACCTGGACTGGTGAGTTTTCTTTCCCAGGGAAAATGGCCAAAGGATGTGCCCAGGGGCCCCTGGCACTGGGCTGGGGCCTGAATGCAAAAAGTCCTTATATCGAAGGATGGATCGCAGACCAAAGTTGTCCCCTCCTCAAATTTCTGCTTCCCAGATATACCCAAGGGAGCCCTACAAACTGACATCAGCAACCTGGACTGGTGAGTTTTCTTTCCCAGGGAAAATGGCCAAAGGATGTGCCCAGGGGCCCCTGGCACTGGGCTGGGGCTTGAATTCAAATAATCCTTATATCGAAGAATGGAGCCCTGACTGAAGTTGTCCCCTCCTCAAAGTTGTGCTGCCCTGATAGACCCAAGGGAGCCCTACAAACTGACATCAGCAACCTGGACTGGTGAATTTTCTTTCCCAGGGAAAATGGCCAAAGGATGTGCCCAGTGGCCAGTGGCACTGGGCTGGGGCCTGAATGCAAAAAATCCTTATATCGAAGGATGGACCCCAGACCGAAGTTGTCCCCTCCTCAACGTTGTGCTGCCCTGATAGACCCAAGGGAGCCCTACAAACTGACATCAGCAACCTGGACTGGTGAGTTTTCTTTCCCAGGGAAAATGGCCAAAGGATGTGCCCAGTGGCCCTTGGCACTGGGCTGGGGCCTGAATGCAAAGAATCCGTATATCGAAGGATGGATCACAGACCAAAGTTTTCCCCTCCTCAACGTTGTGCTGCCCTGATAGACACAAGGGAGCCCTACAAACTAACATCAGGAACCTGGACTGGTGAATTTTCTTTCCCAGGGAAAATGGCCAAAGGATGTGCCCAGGGGCCCGTGGCACTGGGCTGGGGCCTGAATGCAAATAATCCCTATATCGAAGGATGGTTCGCAGACCGAAGTTGTCCCCTCTTCAAATTTCTGCTTCCCAGATAGACCCAAGTGAGCCCTACAAAGTGACATCAGGAACCTGGACTGGTGAGTTTTCTTTCCCAGGGAAAATGGCCAAAGGATGTGCCCAGGGGCCCGTGGCACAGGGCTGGGGCCTGACTGCAGAGAATCCTTATATCGAATTTTGGACCCCCAACCGAAGTTGTCCCCTTCTCAAAGTTGTGCTGCCCTGATAGACCCAAGGGAGCCCTACAAACTGACATCAGCAACCTGGACTGGTGAGTTTTCTTTCCCAGGGAAAATGGCCAAAGGATGTGCCCAGGGGCCCCTGGCACTGGGCTGGGGCCTGAATGCAAAAAGTCCTTATATCGAAGGATGGATCGCAGACCAAAGTTGTCCCCTCCTCAAATTTCTGCTTCCCAGATATACCCAAGGGAGCCCTACAAACTGACATCAGCAACCTGGACTGGTGAGTTTTCTTTCCCAGGGAAAATGGCCAAAGGATGTGCCCAGGGGCCCCTGGCACTGGGCTGGGGCTTGAATTCAAATAATCCTTATATCGAAGAATGGAGCCCTGACTGAAGTTGTCCCCTCCTCAAAGTTGTGCTGCCCTGATAGACCCAAGGGAGCCCTACAAACTGACATCAGCAACCTGGACTGGTGAATTTTCTTTCCCAGGGAAAATGGCCAAAGGATGTGCCCAGTGGCCAGTGGCACTGGGCTGGGGCCTGAATGCAAAAAATCCTTATATCGAAGGATGGACCCCAGACCGAAGTTGTCCCCTCCTCAACGTTGTGCTGCCCTGATAGACCCAAGGGAGCCCTACAAACTGACATCAGCAACCTGGACTGGTGAGTTTTCTTTCCCAGGGAAAATGGCCAAAGGATGTGCCCAGTGGCCCTTGGCACTGGGCTGGGGCCTGAATGCAAAGAATCCGTATATCGAAGGATGGATCACAGACCAAAGTTTTCCCCTCCTCAACGTTGTGCTGCCCTGATAGACACAAGGGAGCCCTACAAACTAACATCAGGAACCTGGACTGGTGAATTTTCTTTCCCAGGGAAAATGGCCAAAGGATGTGCCCAGGGGCCCGTGGCACTGGGCTGGGCCCTGACTGCAAAGAATCCCTATATCGAAGGATGGATCGCAGACCAAAGTTGTCCCCTCCTCAAATTTCTGCTTCCCAGATAGACCCAAGGGAGCCCTACAAACTGACATCAGCAACCTGGACTGGTGAGTTTTCTTTCCCAGGGAAAATGGCCAAAGCATGTGCCCAGGGGCCCCTGGCACTGGGTTGGGGCCTGACTGCAAAGAATCCTTATATTGAAGTTTGGACCCCCAACCAAAGTTGTCCCCTCCTCAAAGTTGTGCTGCCCTGATAGACCCAAGGGAGCCCTACAAACTGACATCAGCAACCTGGACTGGTGAGTTTTCTTTCCCAGGGAAATTGGCCAAAGGATGTTCCCAGGGGCCCCTGGCCCTGGGCTCGGACCTGACTGCAGAGAATTCTTATATCGACGTTTGGACCCCCAACCGAAGTTGTCCCCTCCTCAAAGTTGTGCTGCCCTGATAGACCCAAGGGAGCCCTACAAACTGACATCAGGAACCTGGACTGGTGAGTTTTCTTTCCCAGGGAAAATGGCCAAAGCATGTGCCCAGGGGCCCCTGACCCCGGGCTGGGGCCTGACTGCGAAGAATCCATATATCGAAGAATGGATCGCAGACCGAAGTTGTCCCCTCCTCAAAGTTGTGCTGCCCTGAGAGACCCAAGGGAGCCCTACAAACTGACATCAGCAACCTGGACTGGTGAGTTTTCTTTCCCAGGGAAAATGGCCAAAGGATGTGCCCAGGGGCCCCTCGCACTGGGCTGGGGCCTGAATGCAAAAAATCCATATATCAAAGGATGGATCGCAGACCGAAGTTGTCCCCTCCTCAAATTTCTGCTTCCCAGATAGACCCAAGGGAGCCCTACAAACTGACATCAGCAACCTGGACTGGTGAGTTTTCTTTCCCAGGGAAAATGGCCAAAGGATGTGCCCAGGGGCCCCTGGCACTGGGCTCGTACCTGACTGCAAAGAATCCTTATATCGAAGGATGGTTCGCAGACCAAAGTTGTCCCCTCCTCAAAGTTGTGCTCCCCTGATAGACCAAAGGGAGCCCTACAAAGTGACATCAGGAACCTGGACTGGTGAGTTTTCTTTCCCAGGGAAAATGGCCAAAGGATGTGCCCAGGGGCCCCTGGCACTGGGCTGGGGCCTGAATGCAAAGAATCCTTATATCGAAGTTGGGAACGCAGACCAAAGTTGTCCCCTCCTCAAATTTCTGCTTCCCAGATAGACCCAAGGGAGCCCTACAAACTGACATCAGCAACCTGGACTGGTGAGTTTTCTTTCCCAGGGAAAATGGCCAAAGCATGTGCCCAGGGGCCCCTGGCACTGGGTTGGGGCCTGACTGCAAAGAATCCTTATATCGAAGGATGGACCCCAGACCGAAGTTGTCCCCTCCTCAAAGTTGTGCTGCCCTGATAGACCCAAGGGAGCCCTACAAACTGACATCAGGAACCTGGACTGGTGAGTTTTCTTTCCCAGGGAAAATGGCCAAAGGATGTGCCCAGGGGCCCCTGGCACTGGGCTCGGACCTGACTGCAAAGTATCCTTATATCGAAGGATGGACCCCAGACCGAAGTTGTCCCCTCCTCAAAGTTGTGCTGCCCTGATAGACCCAAGGGAGCCCTACAAACTGACATCAGCAACCTGGACTGGTGAATTTTCTTTCCCAGGGAAAATGGCCAAAGGGTGTGCCCAGTGGCCCGTGGCACTGGGCTGGGGCCTGACTGCAAAGAATCCCTATATCGAAGGATGGTTCGCAGACCAAAGTTGTCCCCTCCTCAAATTTCTGCTTCCCAGATAGACCCAAGGGAGCCCTACAAAGTGACATCAGCAACCTGGACTGGTGAGTTTTCTTTCCCAGGGAAAATGGCCAAAGGTTGTGCCCAGGGGCCCCTGACGCCGGGCTGGGGCCTGACTGCAAAGAATCCTTATATCGAAGAATGGATCGCAGACCGAAGTTGTCCCCTCCTCAAAGTTGTGCTGCCCTGATAGACCCAAGGGATCCCTACAAACTGACATCAGGAACCTGGACTGGTGAGTTTTCTTTCCCAGGGAAAATGGCCAAAGGATGTGCCCAGGGGCCCCTGGCACTGGGCTCGGACCTGACTGCAAAGTATCCCTATATCGAAGGATGGTTCGCAGACAAAAGTTGTCCCCTCCTCAAATTTCTGCTTCCCAGATAGACCCAAGGGAGCCCTAAAAAGTGACATCAGCAACCTGGACGGGTGAATTTCCTTTCCCAGGGAAAATGGCCAAAGGATGTGCCCAGGAGCCCCAAGCACAGGGCTGGGACCTGACTGCAGAGAATCCTTATATCGAAGTTTGGACCCCCAACCGAAGTTGTCCCCTCCTCAAAGTTGTGCTGCCCTGATAGACCCAAGGGAGCCCTACAAACTGACATCAGCAACCTGGACTGGTGAGTTTTCTTTCCCAGGGAAAATGGCCAAAGGATGTGCCCAGGGGCCCCTGGCCCTTGGCTCAGACCTGACTGCAGAAAATCCTTATTTCGAAGTTTGGACCCCCAACCGAAATTGTCCCCTCCTCAAAGTTGTGCTGCCCTGATAGACCCAAGGGAGCCCTACAAACTGACATCAGCAACTTGGACTGGTGAGTTTTCTTTCCCAGGGAAAATGGCCAAAGCATGTGCCCTGGGGCCCCAAGCACAGGACTGGGACCTGCATGCAAAAAATCCTTATATCGAAGGATGGACCCCAGACCGAAGTTGTCCCCTCCTCAAAGTTGTGCTGCCCTGATAGACCCAAGGGAGCCCTACAAACTGACATCAGCAACCTGGACTGGTGAGTTTTCTTTCCCAGGGAAAATGGCCAAAGGATGTGCCCAGTGGCCCGTGGCACTGGGCTGGGGCCTGAATGCAAAGAATCCGTATATCGAAGGATGGATCGCAGACCAAAGTTTTCCCCTCCTCAACGTTGTGCTGCCCTGATAGACACAAGGGAGCCCTACAAACTGACATCAGGAACCTGGACTGGTGAATTTTCTTTCCCAGGGAAAATGGCCAAAGGATGTGCCCAGGGGCCCCTGGCCCTTGGCTCAGACCTGACTGCAGAAAATCCTTATTTCGAAGTTTGGACCCCCAAGCGAAGTTGTCCCCTCCTCAAAGTTGTGCTGCCCTGATAGACCCAAGGGAGCCCTACAAACTGACATCAGCAAGCTGGACTGGTGAATTTTCTTTCCCAGGGAAAATTGCCAAAGGATGTGCCCAGTGGCCCGTGGCACTGGGCTGGGGCCTGACTGCAAAGAATCCCTATATCGAAGGATGGTTCGCAGACCAAAGTTGTCCCCTCCTCAAATTTCTGCTTCCCAGATAGACCCAAGTGAGCCCTACAAAGTGACATCAGGAACCTGGACTGGTGAGTTTTCTTTCCCAGGGAAAATGGCCAAAGGATGTGCCCAGTGGCCCGTGACACAGGGCTGGGACCTGACTGCAGAGAATCATTATATCGAAGTTTGGACCCCCAACCGAAGTTGTCCCCTTGTCAAAGTTGTGCTGCCCTGATAGACACAAGGGAGCCCTACAAACTGACATCAGCAACCTGGACTGGTGAGTTTTCTTTCCCAGGGAAAATGGCCAAAGCATGTGCCCAGGGGCCCCTGGCACTGGGCTGGGGCCTGAATGCAAATAATCCCTATATTGAAGGATGGTTCGCAGACTGAAATTGTCCCCTCCTCAAATTTCTGCTTCCCAGATAGACCCAAGGGAGCCCTACAAACTGACATCAGCAACCTGGACTGGTGAGTTTTCTTTCCCAGGGAAAATGGCCAAAGCATGTGCCCAGGGGCCCCTGGCACTGGGGTGGCCCTGACTGCAAAAAATCCTTATATCGAAGGATGGATCGCAGACCGAAGTTGTCCCCTCCTCAAAGTTGTGCTGCCCTGATAGACCCAAGGGAGCCCTACAAACTGACATCAGGAACTTGGACTGGTGAGTTTTCTTTCCCAGGGAAAATGGCCAAAGGATGTGCCCAGGGGCCCCTGGCACTGGGCTCGGACCTGACTGCAAAGTATCCCTATATCGAAGGATGGTTCGCAGACCAAAGTTGTCCCCTCCTCAAATTTCTGCTTCCCAGATAGACCCAAGGGAGCCCTAAAAAGTGACATCAGCAACCTGGACTGGTGAATTTTCTTTCCCAGGGAAAATGGCCAAAGGATGTGCCCAGGGGCCCCAAGCACAGGGCTGGGACCTGACTGCAGAGAATCCTTATATCGAAGTTTGGACCCCCAACCGAAGTTGTCCCCTCCTCAAAGTTGTGCTGCCCTGATAGACCCAAGGGAGCCCTACAAACTGACATCAGCAACCTGGACTGGTGAATTTTCTTTCCCAGGGAAAATGGCCAAAGGATGTGCCCAGGGGCCCCTGGCCCTTGGCTCGGACCTGATTGCAGAAAATCCTTATTTCGAAGTTTGGACCCCCAACCGAAGTTGTCCCCTCCTCAAAGTTGTGCTGCCCTGATAGACCCAAGGGAGCCCTACAAACTGACATCAGCAACTTGGACTGGTGAGTTTTCTTTCCCAGGGAAAATGGCCAAAGCATGTGCCCAGGGGCCCCAAGCACAGGACTGGGACCTGCATGCAAAAAATCCTTATATCGAAGGATGGACCCCAGACCGAAGTTGTCCCCTCCTCAACGTTGTGCTGCCCTGATAGACCCAAGGGAGCCCTACAAACTGACATCAGCAACCTGGACTGGTGAGTTTTCTTTCCCAGGGAAAATGGCCAAAGGATGTGCCCAGTGGCCCGTGGTACTGGGCTGGGGCCTGAATGCAAAGAATCCGTATATCGAAGGATGGATCGCAGACTAAAGTTTTCCCCTCCTCAACGTTGTGCTGCCCTGATAGACACAAGGGAGCCCTACAAACTGACATCAGGAACCTGGACTGCTGAGTTTTCTTTCCCAGGGAAAATCGAAAAAGGATGTGCCCAAGGGCCTCTGGCCCAGGGCTGGGGCCTCACTACAAAAAATCCTTATATCGAAGGATGGACCCCACACCGAAGTTGTCCCCACCTCAAACTTGTGCTGCCCTGATAGACCCAAGGGAGCCCTACAAACTGACATCAGGAACCTGGACTGCTGAGTTTTCTTTCCCTTGGAAAATGGAAAAAGGATGTGCCCAGGGGCCCCTGGCCCTGACTGCAAAGAATCCTTATATCGAAGGATGGACCCCACACCGAAGTTGTCCCCACCTCAAACTTGTGCTGCCCTGATAGACCCAAGGGAGCCCTACAAACTGACATCAGGAACCTGGACTGCTGAGTTTTCTTTCCCAGGGAAAATGGAAAAAGGATGTGCACAGGGGCCCCTGGCCCTGACTGCAAAAAATCCTTATATCGAAGGATGGAGCCCACACCGAAGTTGTCCCCTCCTCAAACTTGTGCTGCCCTAATAGACCCAAGGGAGCCCTACAAACTGACATCAGGAACCTGGACTGCTGAGTTTTCTTTCCCAGGGAAAATGGAAAAAGGATGTGCCCAGGGGCCCCTGGCCCTGACTGCAAAAAATCCTTATATCGAAGGATGGAGCCCACACCGAATTTATCCCCACCTCAAACTTGTGCTGCCCTGATAGACCCAAGGGAGCCCTACAAACTGACATCAGGAACCTGGACTGCTGAGTTTTCTTTCCCAGGGAAAATGGAAAAAGGATGTGCCCAGGGGCCCCTGGCCCTGGGCTGGGGCCTCACTGCAAAGAATCTTTATATCAAAGGATGGACCCCACACCGAAGTTGTCCCCACCTCAAACTTGTCCTGCCCTGATAGACCCAAGGGAGCCCTACAAACTGACATCAGGAACCTGGACTTCTGAGTTTTCTTTCCCAGGGAAAATGGAAAAAGGTTGTGCCCAGGGGCCCCTGGCCCTGACTGCAAAAAATCCATATATCGAAGGATGGACCCCACACTGAAGTTGTCCCCACCTCAAACTTGTGCTGCCCTGATAGACCCAAGGGAGCCCTACAAACTGACATCAGGAACCTGGACTGCTGAGTTTTCTTTCCCAGGGAAAATGGAAAAAGGATGTGCCCAGGGGCCCCTGGCCCTGACTGCAAAAAATCCTTATATCAAAGGATGGACCCCACACCAAAGTTGTCCCCACCTCTAACTTGTGCTGCCCTGATACACCCAAGGGAACCCTACAAACTGACATCAGGAACCTGGACTGCTGAGTTTTCTTTCCCAGGGAAAATGGAAAAAGGTTGTGCCCAGGGGCCCCTGGCCCTGACTGCAAAAAATCCTTATATCGAAGGATGGAGCCCACACCGAAGTTGTCCCCACCTCAAACTTATGCTGCCCTGATAGACCCAAGGGAACCCTACAAACTGACATCAGGAACCTGGACTGCTGAGTTTTCTTTCCCAGGGAAAATGGAAAAAGGATGTGCCCAGGGTCCCCGGGCCCTGGGCTGGGGCCTCTCTGCAAAGAATCCTTATATCGAAGGATGGACCCCGCGCCAAAGATGTCCCCACCTCAAACTTGTGCTGCCCTGATACACCCAAGGGAGCCCTACAAACTGACATCACGAACCTGGACTGCTGAGTTTTCTTTCCCAGGGAAAATGGAAAAACATTGTGCCAAGGGGCCTCTGGCCCTGACTGCAAAAAATCCTTAAATCGAATGATGGACACCACACCGAAGTTGTCCCCTCCTCAAACTTGTGCTGCCCTAATAGACCCAAGGGAGCCCTACAAACTGACATCACGAACCTGGACTGCTGAGTTTTCTTTCCCAGGGAAAATCGAAAAAGGATGTGCCCAGGGGCCCCTGGCCCTGGGCTGGGGCCTCACTACAAAAAATCCTTATATCGAAGGATGGACCCCACACCGAAGTTGTCCCCACCTCAAACTTGTGCTGCCCTGATAGACCCAAGGGAGCCCTACAAACTGACATCAGGAACCTGGACTGCTGAGTTTTCTTTCCCAGAGAAAATGGAAAAAGGATGTGCCCAGGGGCCCCTGGCCCCGACTGCAAAAAATCATTCTATCGAAGGATGGAGCCCGCACCGAATATGTCCCCACCTCAAACTTGTGCTGCCCTGATACACCCAAGGGAGCCCTACAAACTGACATCAGGAACCTGGACTGCTGAGTTTTCTTTCCCAGGGAAAATGGAAAAAGGATGTGCCCAGGGGCCCCTGGCCCTGGGCCGGGACCTCACTGCAAAGAATCTTTATATCGAAGCATGGACCCCACACCGAAGTTGTCCCCACCTCAAACTTGTGCTGCCCTGATAGACCCAAGGGAACCCTACAAACTGACATCAGGAACCTGGACTGCTGAGTTTTCTTTCCCAGGGAAAATGGAAAAAGGATATGCCCAGGGGCCTCTGGCCCTCGGCTGGGGCCTCACTACAAAAAATCCTTATATCGAAGGATGGACCCCACACCGAAGTTGTCCCCACCTCACACTTGTGCTGCCCTGATACACCCAAGGGAGCCCTACAAACTGACATCAGGAACCTGGACTGCTGAGTTTTCTTTCCCAGGGAAAATGGAAAAAGGATGTGCCCAGGGGCCCCTGGCCCTGACTGCAAAAAATCCTTATATCGAAGGATGGACCCCACACCGAAGTTGTCCCCACCTCACACTTGTGCTGCCCTGATAGACCCAAGGGAGCCCTACAAACTGACATCAGGAACCTGGACTGCTGAGTTTTCTTTCCCAGGGAAAATGGAAAAAGGATGTGCACAGGGGCCCCTGGCCCTGGGCTGGGGCCTCACTGCAAAGAATCCTTATATCGAAGGATGGACCCCACACCGAAGTTGTCCCCACCTCAAACTTGTGCTGCCCTGATAGACCCAAGGGAGCCCTACAAACTGACATCAGGAACCTGGACTGCAAAATAGCCCGGAAAAATTGCCAAAGGGTATGCCCAGGGACCCTTAGACCAGGACTGGCACCTGACTGCAAAAAAAGACTTATATTGAAGGATGGATCGCAGGACGAATTTGTCTCCACCTCAAAATTCTGCTGCCCTCATAGACCCAAGGTAGCCCTGCAAACTGACATCAGGAACCTGGACTGGTGAGTTTTCTTTCCCAGGGAAAATGGCCAAAGGATGTGCCCAGGGGCCCCTGACCCTGAGCTGGGCCCTGACTGATAAATATCCTTATATCGAAGGATGTACCCCAGAACAAAGTAGTCCCCACTTCAAACTTGTGGTGCCCTGAGACACCAAAGTGAGCCCTACAAACTGACATCAGGAACCTGGACTGCTGAGTTTTCTTTCCAAAAGGAAAGGAATAAAGCATGTGCCCAGAAGCCCCTGGTCCTGGGCTAGGTCCTCACTGCAAAAAATCCTTATATCAAAGGATGTACCCCAGACCAAATTTGTCCCCACCTCAAATTTGTGCTGCCCTGAGAGACCAAAGCGAGCCCTACAAACTGACATCAGGAACCTGGACTGGTGAGTTTTCTTTCCCAGGGAAAATGGCCAAAGGATGTGCCCAGGGGCCCCTGGCCCTGGGCTGGGGCCTCACTTCAAAAAATCCTTATATCGAAGGATGTACCCCAGACCAAATTTGTCCCCACCTCAAATTTGTGCTGCCCTGAGAGACCAAAAGGAGCCCTACAAACTGACATCATGAACCTGGACTGGTGACTTTTCATTCCCAGGGAAAATAGAAAAAGGTTGTGCCCAGGGGCCCCTGGCCCTGACTGCAAAAAATCCATATATCGAAGGATGGACCCCACACCGAAGTTGTCCCCTCCTCAAAGTTGTGCTGCCCTGATACACCCAAGGGAGCCCTACAAACTGACATCAGGAACCTGGACTGCTGAGTTTTCTTTCCCAGGGAAAATGGAAAAAGGATGTGCCCAGGGGCCTCTGGCCCTGGGCTGTGGCCTCACTACAAAAAATCCTTATATCGAAGGATGGACCCCACACCGAAGTTGTCCCCACCTCAAACTTGTGCTGCCCTGATACACCCAAGGGAGCCCTACAAACTGACATCAGGAACCTGGACTGCTGAGTTTTCTTTCCCAGGGAAAATGGAAAAAGGATGTGCCCAGGGGCCCCTGGCCCTGACTGCAAAAAATCCTTATATCGAAGGATGGACCCCAGACCGAAGTTGTCCCCACCTCAAACATGTGCTGCCCTAATACACCCAAGGGAACCCTACAAACTGACATCAGGAACCTGGACTGCTGAATTTTCTTTCCCAGGGAAAATGGAAAAAGGATGTGCCCAGGGGCCCCCTGGCCCTGGGCCCCTGGCCCTGACTGCAAAAAATCCTTATATCGAAGGATGGACCCCACACCGAAGTTGTCCCCACCTCAAACTTGTGCTGCCCTGACAGACGCAAGGGAACCCTACAAACTGACATCAGGAACCTGGACTGCTGAGTTTTCTTTCCCAGGGAAAATGGAAAAAGGATGTGCCCAGGGTCCCCTGGCCCTGACTGCAAAAAATCCATATATCGAAGGATGGACCCCACACCGAAGTTGTCCCCACCTCAAACTTGTGCTGCCCTGATAGACCCAAGGGAGCCCTACAAACTGACATCAGGAACCTGGACTGCTGAGTTTTCTTTCCCAGGGAAAATGGAAAAAGGATGTGCCCAGGGGCCCCTGGCCCTGACTGCAAAAATTCCTTATATCGAAGGATGGACCCCACACCGAATTTGTCCCCACCTCAAACTTGTGCTGCCCTGATAGACCCAAGGGAGCACTACAAACTGACATCAGGAACCTGGACTGCTGAGTTTCTTTCCCAGGGAAAATGGAAAAAGGATGTGCCCAGGGTCCCCTGGCCCTTGGCTGGAGCCTCTCTGCAAAGAATCCTTATATCGAAGGATGGACACCACACCGAAGATGTCCGCACCTCTAACTTGTGCTGCCCTGATAGACCCAAGGGAGCCCTACAAACTGACATCAGGAACCTGGACTGCTGAGTTTTCTTTCCCAGGTAAAATGATAAAAGGGTGTGCCCAGGGGCCCATGGCCCTGATTGCAAAAAATCCTTATATCGAAGGATGGACCCCACACCGAAGTTGTCCCCACCTCAAACTTGTGCTGCCCTGATAGACCCAAGGGAGCCCTACAAACTGACATCAGGAACCTGGACTGCTGAGTTTTCTTTCCCAGGGAAAATGGAAAAAGGATGTGCCCAGGGGCCCCTGGCCCTGGGCTGGGGCCTCACTGCAAAGAATCCTTATATCGAAGGATGGACCCCACACCGAAGTTGTCCCCACCTCAAACTTGTGCTGCCCTGATAGACCCAAGGGAGCCCTACAAACTGACATCAGGAACCTAGACTGCTGAGTTTTCTTTCCCAGGGAAAATGTAAAAAGGTTGTGCCCAGGGGCCCCTGGCCCTGACTGCAAAAAATCCTTATATCGAAGGATGGAGCCCACACCGAATTTGTCCCCACCTCAAACTTGTGCTGCCCTGATAGACCCAAGGGAGCCCCACAAACTGACATCAGGAACCTGGACTGCTGAGTTTTCTTTCCCAGGGAAAATGGAAAAAGGATGTGCCCAGGGGCCCCTGGCCCTGACTGCAAAAAATCCTTATATCGAAGGATGGACCCCACACCGAAGTTGTCCCCACCTCAAACTTGTGCTGCCCTGATAGACCCAAGGGAACCCTACAAACTGACATCAGGAACCTGGACTGCTGAGTTTTCTTTCCCAGGGAAAATGGAAAAAGGATGTGCCCAGGGGCCCCTGGCCCTGACTGCAAAAAATCCTTATATCGAAGGATGGAGCCCACACCGAATTTATCCCCACCTCAAACTTGTGCTGCCCTGATAGACCCAAGGGAGCCCTACAAACTGACATCAGGAACCTGGACTGCTGAGTTTTCTTTCCCAGGGAAAATGGAAAAAGGATGTGCCCAGGGGCCCCTGGCCCTGGGCTGGGGCCTCACTGCAAAGAATCTTTATATCAAAAGATGGACCCCACACCGAAGTTGTCCCCACCTCAAACTTGTCCTGCCCTGATAGACCCAAGGGAGCCCTACAAACTGACATCAGGAACCTGGACTTCTGAGTTTTCTTTCCCAGGGAAAATGGAAAAAGGATGTGCCCAGGGGCCCCTGGCCCTGACTGCAAAAAATCCATATATCGAAGGATGGACCCCACACTGAAGTTGTCCCCACCTCAAACTTGTGCTGCCCTGATAGACCCAAGGGAGCCCTACAAACTGACATCAGGAACCTGGACTGCTGAGTTTTCTTTCCCAGGGAAAATGGAAAAAGGATGTGCCCAGGGGCCCCTGGCCCTGACTGCAAAAAATCCTTATATCAAAGGATGGACCCCACACCAAAGTTGTCCCCACCTCTAACTTGTGCTGCCCTGATACACCCAAGGGAACCCTACAAACTGACATCAGGAACCTGGACTGCTGAGTTTTCTTTCCCAGGGAAAATGGAAAAAGGTTGTGCCCAGGGGCCCCTGGCCCTGACTGCAAAAAATCCTTATATCGAAGGATGGAGCCCACACCGAAGTTGTCCCCACCTCAAACTTATGCTGCCCTGATAGACCCAAGGGAACCCTACAAACTGACATCAGGAACCTGGACTGCTGAGTTTTCTTTCCCAGGGAAAATGGAAAAAGGATGTGCCCAGGGTCCCCGGGCCCTGGGCTGGGGCCTCTCTGCAAAGAATCCTTATATCGAAGGATGGACCCCGCGCCAAAGATGTCCCCACCTCAAACTTGTGCTGCCCTGATACACCCAAGGGAGCCCTACAAACTGACATCACGAACCTGGACTGCTGAGTTTTCTTTCCCAGGGAAAATGGAAAAACATTGTGCCAAGGGGCCTCTGGCCCTGACTGCAAAAAATCCTTAAATCGAATGATGGACACCACACCGAAGTTGTCCCCTCCTCAAACTTGTGCTGCCCTAATAGACCCAAGGGAGCCCTACAAACTGACATCACGAACCTGGACTGCTGAGTTTTCTTTCCCAGGGAAAATCGAAAAAGGATGTGCCCAGGGGCCCCTGGCCCTGGGCTGGGGCCTCACTACAAAAAATCCTTATATCGAAGGATGGACCCCACACCGAAGTTGTCCCCACCTCAAACTTGTGCTGCCCTGATAGACCCAAGGGAGCCCTACAAACTGACATCAGGAACCTGGACTGCTGAGTTTTCTTTCCCAGAGAAAATGGAAAAAGGATGTGCCCAGGGGCCCCTGGCCCCGACTGCAAAAAATCATTCTATCGAAGGATGGAGCCCGCACCGAATATGTCCCCACCTCAAACTTGTGCTGCCCTGATACACACAAGGGAGCCCTACAAACTGACATCAGGAACCTGGACTGCTGAGTTTTCTTTCCCAGGGAAAATGGAAAAAGGATGTGCCCAGGGGCCCCTGGCCCTGGGCCGGGACCTCACTGCAAAGAATCTTTATATCGAAGCATGGACCCCACACCGAAGTTGTCCCCACCTCAAACTTGTGCTGCCCTGATAGACCCAAGGGAACCCTACAAACTGACATCAGGAACCTGGACTGCTGAGTTTTCTTTCCCAGGGAAAATGGAAAAAGGATATGCCCAGGGGCCTCTGGCCCTCGGCTGGGGCCTCACTACAAAAAATCCTTATATCGAAGGATGGACCCCACACCGAAGTTGTCCCCACCTCACACTTGTGCTGCCCTGATACACCCAAGGGAGCCCTACAAACTGACATCAGGAACCTGGACTGCTGAGTTTTCTTTCCCAGGGAAAATGGAAAAAGGGTGTGCCCAGGGGCCCCTGGCCCTGACTGCAAAAAATCCTTATATCGAAGGATGGACCCCACACCGAAGTTGTCCCCACCTCACACTTGTGCTGCCCTGATAGACCCAAGGGAGCCCTACAAACTGACATCAGGAACCTGGACTGCTGAGTTTTCTTTCCCAGGGAAAATGGAAAAAGGATGTGCACAGGGGCCCCTGGCCCTGGGCTGGGGCCTCACTGCAAAGAATCCTTATATCGAAGGATGGACCCCACACCGAAGTTGTCCCCACCTCAAACTTGTGCTGCCCTGATAGACCCAAGGGAGCCCTACAAACTGACATCAGGAACCTGGACTGCAAAATAGCCCGGAAAAATTGCCAAAGGGTATGCCCAGGGACCCTTAGACCAGGACTGGCACCTGACTGCAAAAAAAGACTTATATTGAAGGATGGATCGCAGGACGAATTTGTCTCCACCTCAAAATTCTGCTGCCCTCATAGACCCAAGGTAGCCCTGCAAACTGACATCAGGAACCTGGACTGGTGAGTTTTCTTTCCCAGGGAAAATGGCCAAAGGATGTGCCCAGGGGCCCCTGACCCTGAGCTGGGCCCTGACTGATAAATATCCTTATATCGAAGGATGTACCCCAGAACAAAGTAGTCCCCACTTCAAACTTGTGGTGCCCTGAGACACCAAAGTGAGCCCTACAAACTGACATCAGGAACCTGGACTGCTGAGTTTTCTTTCCAAAAGGAAAGGAATAAAGCATGTGCCCAGAAGCCCCTGGTCCTGGGCTAGGTCCTCACTGCAAAAAATCCTTATATCAAAGGATGTACCCCAGACCAAATTTGTCCCCACCTCAAATTTGTGCTGCCCTGAGAGACCAAAGCGAGCCCTACAAACTGACATCAGGAACCTGGACTGGTGAGTTTTCTTTCCCAGGGAAAATGGCCAAAGGATGTGCCCAGGGGCCCCTGGCCCTGGGCTGGGGCCTCACTTCAAAAAATCCTTATATCGAAGGATGTACCCCAGACCAAATTTGTCCCCACCTCAAATTTGTGCTGCCCTGAGAGACCAAAAGGAGCCCTACAAACTGACATCATGAACCTGGACTGGTGAGTTTTCATTCCCAGGGAAAATAGAAAAAGGTTGTGCCCAGGGGCCCCTGGCCCTGACTGCAAAAAATCCATATATCGAAGGATGGACCCCACACCGAAGTTGTCCCCTCCTCAAAGTTGTGCTGCCCTGATACACCCAAGGGAGCCCTACAAACTGACATCAGGAACCTGGACTGCTGAGTTTTCTTTCCCAGGGAAAATGGAAAAAGGATGTGCCCAGGGGCCTCTGGCCCTGGGCTGTGGCCTCACTACAAAAAATCCTTATATCGAAGGATGGACCCCACACCGAAGTTGTCCCCACCTCAAACTTGTGCTGCCCTGATACACCCAAGGGAGCCCTACAAACTGACATCAGGAACCTGGACTGCTGAGTTTTCTTTCCCAGGGAAAATGGAAAAAGGATGTGCCCAGGGGCCCCTGGCCCTGACTGCAAAAAATCCTTATATCGAAGGATGGACCCCAGACCGAAGTTGTCCCCACCTCAAACATGTGCTGCCCTAATACACCCAAGGGAACCCTACAAACTGACATCAGGAACCTGGACTGCTGAATTTTCTTTCCCAGGGAAAATGGAAAAAGGATGTGCCCAGGGGCCCCCTGGCCTGGGCCCCTGGCCCTGACTGCAAAAAATCCTTATATCGAAGGATGGACCCCACACCGAAGTTGTCCCCACCTCAAACTTGTGCTGCCCTGACAGACGCAAGGGAGCCCTACAAACTGACATCAGGAACCTGGACTGCTGAGTTTTCTTTCCCAGGGAAAATGGAAAAAGGATGTGCCCAGGGTCCCCTGGCCCTGACTGCAAAAAATCCATATATCGAAGGATGGACCCCACACCGAAGTTGTCCCCACCTCAAACTTGTGCTGCCCTGATAGACCCAAGGGAGCCGTACAAACTGACATCAGGAACCTGGACTGCTGAGTTTTCTTTCCCAGGGAAAATGGAAAAAGGATGTGCCCAGGGGCCCCTGGCCCTGACTGCAAAAATTCCTTATATCGAAGGATGGACCCCACACCGAATTTGTCCCCACCTCAAACTTGTGCTGCCCTGATAGACCCAAGGGAGCACTACAAACTGACATCAGGAACCTGGACTGCTGAGTTTCTTTCCCAGGGAAAATGGAAAAAGGATGTGCCCAGGGTCCCCTGGCCCTTGGCTGGAGCCTCTCTGCAAAGAATCCTTATATCGAAGGATGGACACCACACCGAAGATGTCCGCACCTCTAACTTGTGCTGCCCTGATAGACCCAAGGGAGCCCTACAAACTGACATCAGGAACCTGGACTGCTGAGTTTTCTTTCCCAGGTAAAATGATAAAAGGGTGTGCCCAGGGGCCCATGGCCCTGATTGCAAAAAATCCTTATATCGAAGGATGGACCCCACACCGAAGTTGTCCCCACCTCAAACTTGTGCTGCCCTGATAGACCCAAGGGAGCCCTACAAACTGACATCAGGAACCTGGACTGCTGAGTTTTCTTTCCCAGGGAAAATGGAAAAAGGATGTGCCCAGGGGCCTCTGGCCCTGGGCTGTGGCCTCACTACAAAAAATCCTTATATCGAAGGATGTACCCCACACCAAATTTGTCCCCACCTCAAATTTGTGCTGCCCTGAGAGACCAAAAGGAGCCCTACAAACTGACATCATGAACCTGGACTGGTGAGTTTTCATTCCCAGGGAAAATAGAAAAAGGTTGTGCCCAGGGGCCCCTGGCCCTGACTGCAAAAAATCCATATATCGAAGGATGGACCCCACACCGAAGTTGTCCCCTCCTCAAAGTTGTGCTGCCCTGATACACCCAAGGGAGCCCTACAAACTGACATCAGGAACCTGGACTGCTGAGTTTTCTTTCCCAGGGAAAATGGAAAAAGGATGTGCCCAGGGGCCTCTGGCCCTGGGCTGTGGCCTCACTACAAAAAATCCTTATATCGAAGGATGGACCCCACACCGAAGTTGTCCCCACCTCAAACTTGTGCTGCCCTGATACACCCAAGGGAGCCCTACAAACTGACATCAGGAACCTGGACTGCTGAGTTTTCTTTCCCAGGGAAAATGGAAAAAGGATGTGCCCAGGGGCCCCTGGCCCTGACTGCAAAAAATCCTTATATCGAAGGATGGACCCCAGACCGAAGTTGTCCCCACCTCAAACATGTGCTGCCCTAATACACCCAAGGGAACCCTACAAACTGACATCAGGAACCTGGACTGCTGAGTTTTCTTTCCCAGGGAAAATGGAAAAAGGATGTGCCCAGGGGCCCCTGGCCCTGACTGCAAAAAATCCTTATATCGAAGGATGGACCCCACACCGAGTTCATCCCCACCTCAAACTTGTGCTGCCCTGATAGACCCAAGGGAGCCCTACAAACTGACATCAGGAACCTGGACTGCTGAGTTTTCTTTCCCAGGGAAAATGGAAAAAGGATGTGTCCAGGGGCCCCCTGGCCCTGGGCCCCTGGCCCTGACTGCAAAAAATCCTTATATCGAAGGATGGACCCCACACCGAAGTTGTCCCCACCTCAAACTTGTGCTGCCCTGACAGACGCAAGGGAGCCCTACAAACTGACATCAGGAACCTGGACTGCTGAGTTTTCTTTCCCAGGGAAAATGGAAAAAGGATGTGCCCAGGGTCCCCTGGCCCTGACTGCAAAAAATCCTTATATCGAAGGATGGACCCCACACCGAAGTTGTCCCCACCTCAAACTTGTGCTGCCCTGATAGACCCAAGGGAGCACTACAAACTGACATCAGGAACCTGGCCTGCTGAGTTTCTTTCCCAGGGAAAATGGAAAAAGGATGTGCCCAGGGTCCCCTGGCCCTTGGCTGGAGCCTCTCTGCAAAGAATCCTTATATCGAAGGATGGACACCACACCGAAGATGTCCGCACCTCTAACTTGTGCTGCCCTGATAGACCCAAGGGAGCCCTACGAACTGACATCAGGAACCTGGACTGCTGAGTTTTCTTTCCCAGGGAAAATGATAAAAGGGTGTGCCCAGGGGCCCATGGCCCTGATTGCAAAAAATCCTTATATCGAAGGATGGACCCCACACCGAAGTTGTCCCCACCTCACACTTGTGCTGCCCTGATAGACCCAAGGGAGCCCTACAAACTGACATCAGGAACCTGGACTGCTGAGTTTTCTTTCCCAGGGAAAATGGAAAAAGGATGTGCACAGGGGCCCCTGGCCCTGGGCTGGGGCCTCACTGCAAAGAATCCTTATATCGAAGGATGGACCCCACACCGAAGTTGTCCTCACCTCAAACTTGTGCTGCCCTGATAGACCCAAGGGAGCCCTACAAACTGACATCAGGAACCTGGACTGCAAAATAGCCCGGAAAAATGGCCAAAGGGTATGCCCAGGGACCCTTAGACCAGGACTGGCACCTGACTGCAAAAAAAGACTTATATTGAAGGATGGATCGCAGGACGAATTTGTCTCCACCTCAAAATTCTGCTGCCCTCATAGACCCAAGGTAGCCCTGCAAACTGACATCAGGAACCTGGACTGGTGAGTTTTCTTTCCCAGGGAAAATGGCCAAAGGATGTGCCCAGGGGCCCCTGACCCTGAGCTGGGCCCTGACTGATAAATATCCTTATATCGAAGGATGTACCCCAGAACAAAGTAGTCCCCACTTCCAACTTGTGGTGCCCTGAGACACCAAAGTGAGCCCTACAAACTGACATCAGGAACCTGGACTGCTGAGTTTTCTTTCCAAAAGGAAAGGAATAAAGCATGTGCCCAGAAGCCCCTGGTCCTGGGCTAGGTCCTCACTGCAAAAAATCCATATATCAAAGGATGTAACCCAGACCAAATTTGTCCCCACCTCAAATTTGTGCTGCCCTGAGAGACCAAAGGGAGCCCTACAAACTGACATCAGGAACCTGGACTGGTGAGTTTTCTTTCCTAGGGAAAATGGCCAAAGGATGTGCCCAGGGGCCCCTGGCCCTGGGCTGGGGCCTCACTTCAAAAAATCCTTATATCGAAGGATGTACCCCAGACCAAATTTGTCCCCACCTCAAATTTGTGCTGCCCTGAGAGACCAAAAGGAGCCCTACAAACTGACATCATGAACCTGGACTGGTGAGTTTTCATTCCCAGGGAAAATAGAAAAAGGATGTGCCCAGGGGCCCCTGGCCCTGACTGCAAAAAATCCATATATCGAAGGATGGACCCCACACCGAAGTTGTCCCCACCTCAAACTTGTGCTGCCCTGATAGACCCAAGGGAGCCCTACAAACTGACATCAGGAACCTGGACTGCTGAGTTTTCTTTCCCAGGGAAAATCGAAAAAGGATGTGCCCAGGGGCCCCTGGCCCTGGGCTGGGGCCTCACTACAAAAAATCCTTCTATCGAAGGATGGACCCCACACCGAAGTTGTTCCCACCTCAAACTTGTGCTGCCCTGATAGACCCAAGGGAGCCCTACAAACTGACATCAGGAACCTGGACTGCTGAGTTTTCTTTCCCAGGGAAAATGGAAAAAGGATGTGCCCAGGGGCCCCTGGCCCTGACTGCAAAAAATCCTTATATAGAAGGATGGACCCCACACCGAAGTTGTCCCCACCTCAAACTTGTGCTGCCCTGATACACCCAAGGGAACCCTACAAACTGACATCAGGAACCTGGACTGCTGAGTTTTCTTTCCCAGACAAAATGGAAAAAGGATGTGCCCAGGGGCCCCTGTCCCTGACTGCAAAAAATCCTTATATCGAAGGATGGACCCCACACCGAAGTTGTCCCCACCTCAAACTTGTGCTGCCCTGATACACCCAAGGGAGCCCTACAAACTGACATCAGGAACCTGGACTGCTGAGTTTTCTTTCCCAGGGAAAATGGAAAAAGGATGTGCCCAGGGGCCTCTGGCCCTGGGCTGTGGCCTCACTACAAAAAATCCTTATATCGAAGGATGGACCCCACACCGAAGTTGTCCCCACCTCAAACTTGTGCTGCCCTGATACACCCAAGGGAGCCCTACAAACTGACATCAGGAACCTGGACTGCTGAGTTTTCTTTCCCAGGGAAAATGGAAAAAGGATGTGCCCAGGGGCCCCTGGCCCTGACTGCAAAGAATCCTTATATCGAAGGATGGACCCCAGACCGAAGTTGTCCCCACCTCAAACATGTGCTGCCCTAATACACCCAAGGGAACCCTACAAACTGACATCAGGAACCTGGACTGCTGAGTTTTCTTTCCCAGGGAAAATGGAAAAAGGATGTGCCCAGGGTCCCCTGGCCCTGACTGCAAAAAATCCTTATATCGAAGGATGGACCCCACACCGAGTTCATCCCCACCTCAAACTTGTGCTGCCCTGATAGACCCAAGGGAGCCCTACAAACTGACATCAGGAACCTGGACTGCTGAGTTTTCTTTCCCAGGGAAAATGGAAAAAGGATGTGTCCAGGGGCCCCCTGGCCTGGGCCCCTGGCCCTGACTGCAAAAAATCCTTATATCGAAGGATGGACCCCACACCGAAGTTGTCCCCACCTCAAACTTGTGCTGCCCTGACAGACGCAAGGGAGCCCTACAAACTGACATCAGGAACCTGGACTGCTGAGTTTTCTTTCCCAGGGAAAATGGAAAAAGGATGTGCCCAGGGTCCCCTGGCCCTGACTGCAAAAAATCCATATATCGAAGGATGGACCCCACACCGAAGTTGTCCCCACCTCAAACTTGTGCTGCCCTGATAGACCCAAGGGAGCCCTACAAACTGACATCAGGAACCTGGACTGCTGAGTTTTCTTTCCCAGGGAAAATGGAAAAAGGATGTGCCCAGGGGCCCCTGGCCCTGACTGCAAAAATTCCTTATATCGAAGGATGGACCCCACACCGAATTTGTCCCCACCTCAAACTTGTGCTGCCCTGATAGACCCAAGGGAGCCCTACAAACTGACATCAGGAACCTGGACTGCTGAGTTTCTTTCCCAGGGAAAATGGAAAAAGGATGTGCCCAGGGTCCCCTGGCCCTTGGCTGGAGCCTCTCTGCAAAGAATCCTTATATCGAAGGATGGACACCACACCGAAGATGTCCGCACCTCTAACTTGTGCTGCCCTGATAGACCCAAGGGAGCCCTACGAACTGACATCAGGAACCTGGACTGCTGAGTTTTCTTTCCCAGGGAAAATGATAAAAGGGTGTGCCCAGGGGCCCATGGCCCTGATTGCAAAAAATCCTTATATCGAAGGATGGACCCCACACCGAAGTTGTCCCCACCTCAAACTTGTGCTGCCCTGATAGACCCAAGGGAGCCCTACAAACTGACATCAGGAACCTAGACTGCTGAGTTTTCTTTCCCAGGGAAAATGTAAAAAGGTTGTGCCCAGGGGCCCCTGGCCCTGACTGCAAAAAATCCTTATATCGAAGGATGGAGCCCACACCAAATTTGTCCCCACCTCAAACTTGTGCTGCCCTGATAGACCCAAGGGAGCCCCACAAACTGACATCAGGAACCTGGACTGCTGAGTTTTCTTTCCCAGGGAAAATCGAAAAAGGATGTGCCCAGGGGCCCCTGGCCCTGGGCTGGGGCCTCACTACAAAAAATCCTTCTATCGAAGGATGGACCCCACACCGAAGTTGTTCCCACCTCAAACTTGTGCTGCCCTGATAGACCCAAGGGAGCCCTACAAACTGACATCAGGAACCTGGACTGCTGAGTTTTCTTTCCCAGGGAAAATGGAAAAAGGATGTGCCCAGGGGCCCCTGGCCCTGACTGCAAAAAATCCTTATATCGAAGGATGGACCCCACACCGAAGTTGTCCCCACCTCAAACTTGTGCTGCCCTGATACACCCAAGGGAACCCTACAAACTGACATCAGGAACCTGGACTGCTGAGTTTTCTTTCCCAGACAAAATGGAAAAAGGATGTGCCCAGGGGCCCCTGTCCCTGACTGCAAAAAATCCTTATATCGATGGATGGACCCCACACCGAAGTTGTCCCCACCTCAAACTTGTGCTGCCCTGATACACCCAAGGGAGCCCTACAAACTGACATCAGGAACCTGGACTGCTGAGTTTTCTTTCCCAGGGAAAATGGAAAAAGGATGTGCCCAGGGGCCTCTGGCCCTGGGCTGTGGCCTCACTACAAAAAATCCTTATATCGAAGGATGGACCCCACACCGAAGTTGTCCCCACCTCAAACTTGTGCTGCCCTGATACACCCAAGGGAGCCCTACAAACTGACATCAGGAACCTGGACTGCTGAGTTTTCTTTCCCAGGGAAAATGGAAAAAGGATGTGCCCAGGGGCCCCTGGCCCTGACTGCAAAGAATCCTTATATCGAAGGATGGACCCCAGACCGAAGTTGTCCCCACCTCAAACATGTGCTGCCCTAATACACCCAAGGGAACCCTACAAACTGACATCAGGAACCTGGACTGCTGAGTTTTCTTTCCCAGGGAAAATGGAAAAAGGATGTGCCCAGGGGCCCCTGGCCCTGACTGCAAAAAATCCTTATATCGAAGGATGGACCCCACACCGAGTTCATCCCCACCTCAAACTTGTGCTGCCCTGATAGACCCAAGGGAGCCCTACAAACTGACATCAGGAACCTGGACTGCTGAGTTTTCTTTCCCAGGGAAAATGGAAAAAGGATGTGTCCAGGGGCCCCCTGGCCTGGGCCCCTGGCCCTGACTGCAAAAAATCCTTATATCGAAGGATGGACCCCACACCGAAGTTGTCCCCACCTCAAACTTGTGCTGCCCTGACAGACGCAAGGGAGCCCTACAAACTGACATCAGGAACCTGGACTGCTGAGTTTTCTTTCCCAGGGAAAATGGAAAAAGGATGTGCCCAGGGTCCCCTGGCCCTGACTGCAAAAAATCCATATATCGAAGGATGGACCCCACACCGAAGTTGTCCCCACCTCAAACTTGTGCTGCCCTGATAGACCCAAGGGAGCCCTACAAACTGACATCAGGAACCTGGACTGCTGAGTTTTCTTTCCCAGGGAAAATGGAAAAAGGATGTGCCCAGGGGCCCCTGGCCCTGACTGCAAAAATTCCTTATATCGAAGGATGGACCCCACACCGAATTTGTCCCCACCTCAAACTTGTGCTGCCCTGATAGACCCAAGGGAGCACTACAAACTGACATCAGGAACCTGGACTGCTGAGTTTCTTTCCCAGGGAAAATGGAAAAAGGATGTGCCCAGGGTCCCCTGGCCCTTGGCTGGAGCCTCTCTGCAAAGAATCCTTATATCGAAGGATGGACACCACACCGAAGATGTCCGCACCTCTAACTTGTGCTGCCCTGATAGACCCAAGGGAGCCCTACGAACTGACATCAGGAACCTGGACTGCTGAGTTTTCTTTCCCAGGGAAAATGATAAAAGGGTGTGCCCAGGGGCCCATGGCCCTGATTGCAAAAAATCCTTATATCGAAGGATGGACCCCACACCGAAGTTGTCCCCACCTCAAACTTGTGCTGCCCTGATAGACCCAAGGGAGCCCTACAAACTGACATCAGGAACCTAGACTGCTGAGTTTTCTTTCCCAGGGAAAATGGAAAAAGGTTGTGCCCAGGGGCCCCTGGCCCTGACTGCAAAAAATCCTTATATCGAAGGATGGAGCCCACACCAAATTTGTCCCCACCTCAAACTTGTGCTGCCCTGATACACCCAAGGGAGCCCCACAAACTGACATCAGGAACCTGGACTGCTGAGTTTTCTTTCCCAGGGAAAATCGAAAAAGGATGTGCCCAGGGGCCCCTGGCCCTGGGCTGGGGCCTCACTACAAAAAATCCTTCTATCGAAGGATGGACCCCACACCGAAGTTGTTCCCACCTCAAACTTGTGCTGCCCTGATAGACCCAAGGGAGCCCTACAAACTGACATCAGGAACCTGGACTGCTGAGTTTTCTTTCCCAGGGAAAATGGAAAAAGGATGTGCCCAGGGGCCCCTGGCCCTGACTGCAAAAAATCCTTATATCGAAGGATGGACCCCACACCGAAGTTGTCCCCACCTCAAACTTGTGCTGCCCTGATACACCCAAGGGAACCCTACAAACTGACATCAGGAACCTGGACTGCTGAGTTTTCTTTCCCAGACAAAATGGAAAAAGGATGTGCCCAGGGGCCCCTGTCCCTGACTGCAAAAAATCCTTATATCGATGGATGGACCCCACACCGAAGTTGTCCCCACCTCAAACTTGTGCTGCCCTGATACACCCAAGGGAGCCCTACAAACTGACATCAGGAACCTGGACTGCTGAGTTTTCTTTCCCAGGGAAAATGGAAAAAGGATGTGCCCAGGGGCCTCTGGCCCTGGGCTGTGGCCTCACTACAAAAAATCCTTATATCGAAGGATGGACCCCACACCGAAGTTGTCCCCACCTCAAACTTGTGCTGCCCTGATACACCCAAGGGAGCCCTACAAACTGACATCAGGAACCTGGACTGCTGAGTTTTCTTTCCCAGGGAAAATGGAAAAAGGATGTGCCCAGGGGCCCCTGGCCCTGACTGCAAAGAATCCTTATATCGAAGGATGGACCCCAGACCGAAGTTGTCCCCACCTCAAACATGTGCTGCCCTAATACACCCAAGGGAACCCTACAAACTGACATCAGGAACCTGGACTGCTGAATTTTCTTTCCCAGGGAAAATGGAAAAAGGATGTGCCCAGGGGCCCCTGGCCCTGACTGCAAAAAATCCTTATATCGAAGGATGGACCCCACACCGAGTTCATCCCCACCTCAAACTTGTGCTGCCCTGATAGACCCAAGGGAGCCCTACAAACTGACATCAGGAACCTGGACTGCTGAGTTTTCTTTCCCAGGGAAAATGGAAAAAGGATGTGTCCAGGGGCCCCCTGGCCTGGGCCCCTGGCCCTGACTGCAAAAAATCCTTATATCGAAGGATGGACCCCACACCGAAGTTGTCCCCACCTCAAACTTGTGCTGCCCTGACAGACGCAAGGGAGCCCTACAAACTGACATCAGGAACCTGGACTGCTGAGTTTTCTTTCCCAGGGAAAATGGAAAAAGGATGTGCCCAGGGTCCCCTGGCCCTGACTGCAAAAAATCCATATATCGAAGGATGGACCCCACACCGAAGTTGTCCCCACCTCAAACTTGTGCTGCCCTGATAGACCCAAGGGAGCCCTACAAACTGACATCAGGAACCTGGACTGCTGAGTTTTCTTTCCCAGGGAAAATGGAAAAAGGATGTGCCCAGGGGCCCCTGGCCCTGACTGAAAAAATTCCTTATATCGAAGGATGGACCCCACACCGAATTTGTCCCCACCTCAAACTTGTGCTGCCCTGATAGACCCAAGGGAACCCTACAAACTGACATCAGGAACCTGGACTGCTGAGTTTTCTTTCCCAGGGAAAATGGAAAAAGGATGTGCCCAGGGGCCCCTGGCCCTGACTGCAAAAAATCCTTATATTGAAGGATGGACCCCACACCGAAGTTGTCCCCACCTCAAACTTGTGCTGCCCTGATACACCCAAGGGAGCCCTACAAACTGACATCAGGAACCTGGACTGCTGAGTTTTCTTTCCCAGGGAAAATGGAAAAAGGATGTGCCCAGGGGCTCCTGGCCCTGGGCTGGGACATCACTGCAAAGAATCTTTATATCGAAGCATGGACCCCACACCGAAGTTGTCCCCACCTCAAACTTGTGCTGCCCTGATAGACCCAAGGGAGCCCTACAAACTGACATCAGGAACCTGGACTGCTGAGTTTTCTTTCCCAGGGAAAATGGAAAAAGGATGTGCCCAGGGGCCCCTGTCCCTGGCTGCAAAAAATCCTTATATCGAAGGATGGACCCCACACCGAAGTTGTCCCCACCTCAAACATGTGCTGCCCTAATACACCCAAGGGAACCCTACAAACTGACATCAGGAACCTGGACTGCTGAGTTTTCTTTCCCAGGGAAAATGGAAAAAGGATGTGCCCAGGGGCCCCTGGCCCTGACTGCAAAAAATCCTTATATCGAAGGATGGACCCCACACCGAGTTCATCCCCACCTCAAACTTGTGCTGCCCTGATAGACCCAAGGGAGCCCTACAAACTGACATCAGGAACCTGGACTGCTGAGTTTTCTTTCCCAGGGAAAATGGAAAAAGGATGTGTCCAGGGGCCCCCTGGCCCTGGGCCCCTGGCCCTGACTGCAAAAAATCCTTATATCGAAGGATGGACCCCACACCGAAGTTGTCCCCACCTCAAACTTGTGCTGCCCTGACAGACGCAAGGGAGCCCTACAAACTGACATCAGGAACCTGGACTGCTGAGTTTTCTTTCCCAGGGAAAATGGAAAAAGGATGTGCCCAGGGGCCCCTGGCCCTGACTGCAAAAAATCCTTATATCGAAGGATGGACCCCACACCGAAGTTGTCCCCACCTCAAACTTGTGCTGCCCTGATAGACCCAAGGGAGCCCTACAAACTGACATCAGGAACCTGGACTGCTGAGTTTTCTTTCCCAGGGAAAATGGAAAAAGGATGTGCCCAGGGGCCCCTGGCCCTGACTGCAAAAATTCCTTATATCGAAGGATGGACCCCACACCGAATTTGTCCCCACCTCAAACTTGTGCTGCCCTGATAGACCCAAGGGAGCACTACAAACTGACATCAGGAACCTGGACTGCTGAGTTTCTTTCCCAGGGAAAATGGAAAAAGGATGTGCCCAGGGTCCCCTGGCCCTTGGCTGGAGCCTCTCTGCAAAGAATCCTTATATCGAAGGATGGACACCACACCGAAAATGTCCGCACCTCTAACTTGTGCTGCCCTGATAGACCCAAGGGAGCCCTACGAACTGACATCAGGAACCTGGACTGCTGAGTTTTCTTTCCCAGGGAAAATGATAAAAGGGTGTGCCCAGGGGCCCATGGCCCTGATTGCAAAAAATCCTTATATCGAAGGATGGACCCCACACCGAAGTTGTCCCCACCTCACACTTGTGCTGCCCTGATAGACCCAAGGGAGCCCTACAAACTGACATCAGGAACCTGGACTGCTGAGTTTTCTTTCCCAGGGAAAATGGAAAAAGGATGTGCCCAGGGGCCCCTGGCCCTGGGCTGGGGCCTCACTGCAAAGAATCCTTATATCGAAGGATGGACCCCACACCGAAGTTGTCCCCACCTCAAACTTGTGCTGCCCTGATAGACCCAAGGGAGCCCTACAAACTGACATCAGGAACCTAGACTGCTGAGTTTTCTTTCCCAGGGAAAATGTAAAAAGGTTGTGCCCAGGGGCCCCTGGCCCTGACTGCAAAAAATCCTTATATCGAAGGATGGAGCCCACACCGAATTTGTCCCCACCTCAAACTTGTGCTGCCCTGATAGACCCAAGGGAGCCCCACAAACTGACATCAGGAACCTGGACTGCTGAGTTTTCTTTCCCAGGGAAAATGGAAAAAGGATGTGCCCAGGGGCCCCTGGCCCTGACTGCAAAAAATCCTTATATCGAAGGATGGACCCCACACCGAAGTTGTCCCCACCTCAAACTTGTGCTGCCCTGATAGACCCAAGGGAACCCTACAAACTGACATCAGGAACCTGGACTGCTGAGTTTTCTTTCCCAGGGAAAATGGAAAAAGGATGTGCCCAGGGGCCCCTGGCCCTGACTGCAAAAAATCCTTATATTGAAGGATGGACCCCACACCGAAGTTGTCCCCACCTCAAACTTGTGCTGCCCTGATAGACCCAAGGGAGCCCTACAAACTGACATCAGGAACCTGGACTGCTGAGTTTTCTTTCCCAGGGAAAATGGAAAAAGGATGTGCCCAGGGGCCCCTGACCCTGACTGCAAAAAATCCTTCTATCGAAGGATGCAGCCCGCACCGAATTTGTCCCCACCTCAAACTTGTGCTGCCCTGATACACCCAAGGGAGCCCTACAAACTGACATCAGGAACCTGGACTGCTGAGTTTTCTTTCCCAGGGAAAATGGAAAAAGGATGTGCCCAGGGGCCCCTGGCCCTGGGCTAGGACCTCACTGCAAAGAATCCTTATATCGAAGCATGGACCCCACACCGAAGTTGTCCCCACCTCAAACTTGTGCTGCCCTGATAGACCCAAGGGAACCCTACAAACTGACATCAGGAACCTGGACTGCTGAGTTTTCTTTCCCAGGGAAAATGGAAAAAGGATGTGCCCAGGGGCCCCTGTCCCTGACTGCAAAAAATCCTTATATCGAAGGATGGACCCCACACCGAAGTTGTCCCCTCCTCAAACTTGTGCTGCCCTGATAGACCCAAGGGAGCCCTACAAACTGACATCAGGAACCTGGACTGCTGAGTTTTCTTTCCCAGGGAAAATGGAAAAAGGGTGTGCCCAGGGGCCCCTGGCCCTGTGCTGGGGCCTCACTGCAAAGAATCCTTATATCGAAGGATGGACCCCACACCGAAGTTGTCCCCACCTCAAACTTCTGCTGCCCTGATAGACCCAAGGAAGCCCTACAAACTGACATCAGGAACCTGGACTGCTGAGTTTTCTTTCCCAGGGAAAATGGAAAAAGGTTGTGCCCAGGGGCCCCTGGCCCTGACTGCAAAAAATCCTTATATCGAAGGATGGAGCCCACACCGAATTTGTCCCCACCTCAAACTTGTGCTGCCCTGATACACCCAAGGGAGCCCTACAAACTGACATCAGGAACCTGGACTGCTGAGTTTTCTTTCCCAGGGAAAATCGAAAAAGGATGTGCCCAAGGGCCTCTGGCCCTGGGCTGGGGCCTCACTACAAAAAATCCTTATATCGAAGGATGGACCCCACACCGAAGTTGTCCCCACCTCAAACTTGTGCTGCCCTGATAGACCCAAGGGAGCCCTACAAACTGACATCAGGAACCTGGACTGCTGAGTTTTCTTTCCCAGGGAAAATGGAAAAAGGATGTGCCCAGGGGCCCCTGGCCCTGACTGCAAAGAATCCTTATATCGAAGGATGGACCCCACACCGAAGTTGTCCCCACCTCAAACTTGTGCTGCCCTGATAGACCCAAGGGAGCCCTACAAACTGACATCAGGAACCTGGACTGCTGAGTTTTCTTTCCCAGGGAAAATGGAAAAAGGATGTGCCCAGGGGCCCCTGGCCCAGTGCTGGGGCCTCACTGCAAAGAATCCTTATATCGAAGGATGGACCCCACACCGAAGTTGTCCCCACCTCAAACTTGTGCTGCCCTGATAGACCCAAGGGAGCCCTACAAACTGACATCAGGAACCTGGACTGCTGAGTTTTCTTTCCCAGGGAAAATGGAAAAAGGATGTGCACAGGGGCCCCTGGCCCTGACTGCAAAAAATCCTTATATCGAAGGATGGACCCCACACCGAAGTTGTCCCCTCCTCAAACTTGTGCTGCCCTGATAGACCCAAGGGAGCCCTACAAACTGACATCAGGAACCTGGACTGCTGAGTTTTCATTCCCAGGGAAAATGGAAAAAGGATATGCCCAGGGGCCTCTGGCCCTCGGCTGGGGCCTCACTACAAAAAATCCTTATATCGAAGGATGGACCCCACACCGAAGTTGTCCCCACCTCACACTTGTGCTGCCCTGATACACCCAAGGGAGCCCTACAAACTGACATCAGGAACATGGACTGCTGAGTTTTCTTTCCCAGGGAAAATGGAAAAAGGGTGTGCCCACGGGCCCCTGGCCCTGACTGCAAAAAATCCTTATATCGAAGGATGGACCCCACACCGAAGTTGTCCCCACCTCAAACTTGTGCTGCCCTGATAGACCCAAGGGAGCCCTACAAACTGACATCAGGAACCTGGACTGCTGAGTTTTCTTTCCCAGGGAAAATGGAAAAAGGATGTGCACAGGGGCCCCTGGCCCTGGGCTGGGGCCTCACTGCAAAGAATCCTTATATCGAAGGATGGACCCCACACCGAAGTTGTCCCCACCTCAAACTTGTGCTGCCCTGATAGACCCAAGGGAGCCCTACAAACTGACATCAGGAACCTGGACTGCAAAATAGCCCGGAAAAATGGCCAAAGGGTATGCCCAGGGACCCTTAGACCAGGACTGGCACCTGACTGCAAAAAAAGACTTATATTGAAGGATGGATCGCAGGACGAATTTGTCTCCACCTCAAAATTCTGCTGCCCTCATAGACCCAAGGTAGCCCTGCAAACTGACATCAGGAACCTGGACTGGTGAGTTTTCTTTCCCAGGGAAAATGGCCAAAGGATGTGCCCAGGGGCCCCTGACCCTGAGCTGGGCCCTGACTGATAAATATCCTTATATCGAAGGATGTACCCCAGAACAAAGTAGTCCCCACTTCCAACTTGTGGTGCCCTGAGACACCAAAGTGAGCCCTACAAACTGACATCAGGAACCTGGACTGCTGAGTTTTCTTTCCAAAAGGAAAGGAATAAAGCATGTGCCCAGAAGCCCCTGGTCCTGGGCTAGGTCCTCACTGCAAAAAATCCTTATATCAAAGGATGTACCCCAGACCAAATTTGTCCCCACCTCAAATTTGTGCTGCCCTGAGAGACCAAAGGGAGCCCTACAAACTGACATCAGGAACCTGGACTGGTGAGTTTTCTTTCCTAGGGAAAATGGCCAAAGGATGTGCCCAGGGGCCCCTGGCCCTGGGCTGGGGCCTCACTTCAAAAAATCCTTATATCAAAGGATGTACCCCAGACCAAATTTGAACCCACCTCAAATTTGTGCTGCCCTGAGAGGCCAAAAGGAGCCCTACAAACTGACATCATGAACCTGGACTGGTGAGTTTTCATTCCCAGGGAAAATAGAAAAAGGATGTGCCCAGGGGCCCCTGGCCCTGACTGCAAAAAATCCATATATCGAAGGATGGACCCCACACCGAAGTTGTCCCCACCTCAAACTTGTGCTGCCCTGATAGACCCAAGGGAGCCCTACAAACTGACATCAGGAACCTGGACTGCTGAGTTTTCTTTCCCAGGGAAAATCGAAAAAGGATGTGCCCAGGGGCCCCTGGCCCTGGGCTGGGGCCTCACTACAAAAAATCCTTCTATCGAAGGATGGACCCCACACCGAAGTTGTCCCCACCTCAAACTTGTGCTGCCCTGATAGACCCAAGGGAGCCCTACAAACTGACATCAGGAACCTGGACTGCTGAGTTTTCTTTCCCAGGGAAAATGGAAAAAGGATGTGCCCAGGGGCCCCTGGCCCTGACTGCAAAAAATCCTTATATCGAAGGATGGACCCCACACCGAAGTTGTCCCCACCTCAAACTTGTGCTGCCCTGATAGACCCAAGGGAACCCTACAAACTGACATCAGGAACCTGGACTGCTGAGTTTTCTTTCCCAGACAAAATGGAAAAAGGATGTGCCCAGGGGCCCCTGGCCCTGACTGCAAAAAATCCTTATATCAAAGGATGGACCCCACACCGAAGTTGTCCCCACCTCAAACTTGTGCTGCCCTGATACACCCAAGGGAGCCCTACAAACTGACATCAGGAACCTGGACTGCTGAGTTTTCTTTCCCAGGGAAAATGGAAAAAGGATGTGCCCAGGGGCCCCTGGCCCTGACTGCAAAAAATCCTTATATCGAAGGATGGACCCCACACCGAAGTTGTCCCCACCTCAAACTTGTGCTGCCCTGATAGACCCAAGGGAACCCTACAAACTGACATCAGGAACCTGGACTGCTGAGTTTTCTTTCCCAGACAAAATGGAAAAAGGATGTGCCCAGGGGCCCCTGGCCCTGACTGCAAAAAATCCTTATATCAAAGGATGGACCCCACACCGAAGTTGTCCCCACCTCAAACTTGTGCTGCCCTGATACACCCAAGGGAGCCCTACAAACTGACATCAGGAACCTGGACTGCTGAGTTTTCTTTCCCAGGGAAAATGGAAAAAGGATGTGCCCAGGGGCCTCTGGCCCTGGGCTGTGGCCTCACTACAAAAAATCCTTATATCGAAGGATGGACCCCACACCGAAGTTGTCCCCACCTCAAACTTGTGCTGCCCTGATAGACCCAAGGGAGCCCTACAAACTGACATCAGGAACCTGGACTGCTGAGTTTTCTTTCCCAGGGAAAATGGAAAAAGGATGTGCCCAGGGGCCCCTGGCCCTGACTGCAAAAAATCCTTATATCGAAGGATGGACCCCAGACCGAAGTTGTCCCCACCTCAAACATGTGCTGCCCTAATACACCCAAGGGAACCCTACAAACTGACATCAGGAACCTGGACTGCTGAGTTTTCTTTCCCAGGGAAAATGGAAAAAGGATGTGCCCAGGGGCCCCTGGCCCTGACTGCAAAAAATCCTTATATCGAAGGATGGACCCCACACCGAGTTCATCCCCACCTCAAACTTGTGCTGCCCTGATAGACCCAAGGGAGCCCTACAAACTGACATCAGGAACCTGGACTGCTGAGTTTTCTTTCCCAGACAAAATGGAAAAAGGATGTGCCCAGGGGCCCCTGGCCCTGACTGCAAAAAATCCTTATATTGAAAGATGGACCCCACACCGAAGTTGTCCCCACCTCAAACTTGTGCTGCCCTGATACACCCAAGGGAGCCCTACAAACTGACATCAGGAACCTGGACTGCTGAGTTTTCTTTCCCAGGGAAAATGGAAAAAGGATGTGCCCAGGGGCTCCTGGCCCTGGGCTGGGACATCACTGCAAAGAATCTTTATATCGAAGCATGGACCCCACACCGAAGTTGTCCCCACCTCAAACTTGTGCTGCCCTGATAGACCCAAGGGAACCCTACAAACTGACATCAGGAACCTGGACTGCTGAGTTTTCTTTCCCAGGGAAAATGGAAAAAGGATGTGCCCAGGGGCCCCTGTCCCTGACTGCAAAAAATCCTTATATCGAAGGATGGACCCCACACCGAAGTTGTCCCCACCTCAAACTTGTGCTGCCCTGATAGACCCAAGGGAGCCCTACAAACTGACATCAGGAACCTGGACTGCTGAGTTTTCTTTCCCAGGGAAAATGGAAAAAGGATGTGCCCAGGGGCCTCTGGCCCTGGGCTGTGGCCTCACTACAAAAAATCCTTATATCGAAGGATGGACCCCACACCGAAGTTGTCCCCACCTCAAACTTGTGCTGCCCTGATACACCCAAGGGAGCCCTACAAACTGACATCAGGAACCTGGACTGCTGAGTTTTCTTTCCCAGGGAAAATGGAAAAAGGATGTGCCCAGGGGCCCCTGGCCCTGACTGCAAAAACTCCTTATATCGAAGGATGGACCCCACTCCGAGTTCATCCCCACCTCAAACTTGTGCTGCCCTGATAGACCCAAGGGAGCCCTACAAACTGACATCAGGAACCTGGACTGCTGAGTTTTCTTTCCCAGGGAAAATGGAAAAAGGATGTGTCCAGGGGCCCCCTGGCCCTGGGCCCCTGGCCCTGACTGCAAAAAATCCTTATATCGAAGGATGGACCCCACACCGAAGTTGTCCCCACCTCAAACTTGTGCTGCCCTGACAGACGCAAGGGAGCCCTACAAACTGACATCAGGAACCTGGACTGCTGAGTTTTCTTTCCCAGGGAAAATGGAAAAAGGATGTGCCCAGGGGCCCCTGGCCCTGACTGCAAAAATTCCTTATATCGAAGGATGGACCCCACACCGAAGTTGTCCCCACCTCAAACTTGTGCTGCCCTGATAGACCCAAGGGAGCACTACAAACTGACATCAGGAACCTGGACTGCTGAGTTTCTTTCCCAGGGAAAATGGAAAAAGGATGTGCCCAGGGTCCCCTGGCCCTTGGCTGGAGCCTCTCTGCAAAGAATCCTTATATCGAAGGATGGACACCACACCGAAGGTGTCCGCACCTCTAACTTGTGCTGCCCTGATAGACCCAAGGGAGCCCTACGAACTGACATCAGGAACCTGGACTGCTGAGTTTTCTTTCCCAGGGAAAATGATAAAAGGGTGTGCCCAGGGGCCCATGGCCCTGATTGCAAAAAATCCTTATATCGAAGGATGGACCCCACACCGAAGTTGTCCCCACCTCACACTTGTGCTGCCCTGATAGACCCAAGGGAGCCCTACAAACTGACATCAGGAACCTGGACTGCTGAGTTTTCTTTCCCAGGGAAAATGGAAAAAGGATGTGCCCAGGGTCCCCTGGCCCTGGGCTGGGGCCTCACTGCAAATTATCCTTATATCGAAGGATGGACCCCACACCGAAGTTGTCCCCACCTCAAACTTGTGCTGCCCTGATAGACCCAAGGGAGCCCTACAAACTGACATCAGGAACCTAGACTGCTGAGTTTTCTTTCCCAGGGAAAATGTAAAAAGGTTGTGCCCAGGGGCCCCTGTCCCTGACTGCAAAAAATCCTTATATCGAAGGATGGAGCCCACACCGAATTTGTCCCCACCTCAAACTTGTGCTGCCCTGATAGACCCAAGGGAGCCCCACAAACTGACATCAGGAACCTGGACTGCTGAGTTTTCTTTCCCAGGGAAAATGGAAAAAGGATGTGCCCAGGGGCCCCTGGCCCTGACTGCAAAAAATCCTTATATCGAAGGATGGACCCCACACCGAAGTTGTCCCCACCTCAAACTTGTGCTGCCCTGATAGACCCAAGGGAACCCTACAAACTGACATCAGGAACCTGGACTGCTGAGTTTTCTTTCCCAGGGAAAATGGAAAAAGGATGTGCCCAGGGGCCCCTGGCCCTGACTGCAAAAAATCCTTATATTGAAGGATGGACCCCACACCGAAGTTGTCCCCACCTCAAACTTGTGCTGCCCTGATAGACCCAAGGGAGCCCTACAAACTGACATCAGGAACCTGGACTGCTGAGTTTTCTTTCCCAGAGAAAATGGAAAAAGGATGTGCCCAGGGGCCCCTGGCCCTGACTGCAAAAAATCCTTCTATCGAAGGATGGAGCCCGCACCGAATTTGTCCCCACCTCAAACTTGTGCTGCCCTGATAGACCCAAGGGAGCCCTACAAACTGACATCAGGAACCTGGACTGCTGAGTTTTCTTTCCCAGGGAAAATGGAAAAAGGATGTGCCCAGGGGCCCCTGGCCCTGGGCTGGGGCCTCACTGCAAAGAATCCTTATATCGAAGCATGGACCCCACACCGAAGTTGTCCCCACCTCAAACTTGTGCTGCCCTGATAGACCCAAGGGAACCCTACAAACTGACATCAGGAACCTGGACTGCTGAGTTTTCTTTCCCAGGGAAAATGGAAAAAGGATGTGCCCAGGGGCCCCTGTCCCTGGCTGCAAAAAATCCTTATATCGAAGGATGGACCCCACACCGAAGTTGTCCCCACCTCAAACTTGTGCTGCCCTGATAGACCCAAGGGAGCCCTACAAACTGACATCAGGAACCTGGACTGCTGAGTTTTCTTTCCCAGGGAAAATGGAAAAAGGATGTGCCCAGGGGCCCCTGGCCCTGACTGCAAAAAATCCTTATATCGAAGGATGGACCCCACACCGAAGTTGTCCCCACCTCAAACTTGTGCTGCCCTGATAGACCCAAGGGAACCCTACAAACTGACATCAGGAACCTGGACTGCTGAGTTTTCTTTCCCAGGGAAAATGGAAAAAGGATGTGCCCAGGGTCCCCTGGCCCTGGGCTGGGGCCTCTCTGCAAAGAATCCTTATATCGAAGGATGGACCCCGCGCCAAAGATGTCCTCACCTCAAACTTGTGCTACCCTGATACACCCAAGGGAGCCCTACAAACTGACATCAGGAACCTGGACTGCTGAGTTTTCTTTCCCAGGGAAAATGGAAAAAGGATGTGCCCAGGGGCCCCTGGCCCTGACTGCAAAAAATCCTTATATCGAAGGATGGACCCCACACTGAGTTCATCCCCACCTCAAACTTGTGCTGCCCTGATAGACGCAAGGGAGCCCTACAAACTGACATCAGGAACCTGGACTGCTGAGTTTTCTTTCCCAGAGAAAATGGAAAAAGGATGTGCCCAGGGATCCCTGGCCCTGGGCTGGGGCCTCACTGCAAAGAATCCTTATATCGAAGGATGGACCCCACACCGAAGTTGTCCCCACCTCAAACTTGTGCTGCCCTGATAGACCCAAGGGAGCCCTACAAACTGACATCAGGAACCTGGACTGCTGAGTTTTCTTTCCCAGGGAAAATGGAAAAAGGATGTGCCCAGGGGCCCCTGGCCCTGACTGCAAAAAATCCTTATATCGAAGGATGGACCCCACACCGAAGTTGTCCCCACCTCAAACTTGTGCTGCCCTGATAGACCCAAGGGAGCCCTACAAACTGACATCAGGAACCTGGACTGCTGAGTTTTCTTTCCCAGGGAAAATGGAAAAAGGATGTGCACAGGGGCCCCTGGCCCTGGGCTGGGGCCTCACTGCAAAGAATCCTTATATCGAAGGATGGACCCCACACCGAAGTTGTCCCCACCTCAAACTTGTGCTGCCCTGATAGACCCAAGGGAGCCCTACAAACTGACATCAGGAACCTGGACTGCTGAGTTTTCTTTCCCAGGGAAAATGGAAAAAGGATGTGCCCAGAGGTCCCTGGCCCTGACTGCAAAAAATCCTTATATCGAAGGATGGACCCCACACCGAAGTTGTGCCCACCTCAAACTTGTGCTGCCCTGATACACCCAAGGGAGCCCTACAAACTGACATCAGGAACCTGGACTGCTGAGTTTTCTTTCCCAGGGAAAATGGAAAAAGGATATGCCCAGGGGCCCCTGGCCCTGGGCTGGGGCCTCACTGCAAAGAATCCTTATATCGAAGGATGGACCCCACACCGAAGTTGTCCCCACCTCAAACTTGTGCTGCCCTGATAGACCCAAGGGAGCCCGACAAACTGACATCAGGAACCTAGACTGCTGAGTTTTCTTTCCCAGGGAAAATGTAAAAAGGTTGTGCCCAGGGGCCCCTGGCCCTGACTGCAAAAAATCCTTATATCGAAGGATGGAGACAACACCGAAGTTGTCCCCACCTCAAACTTGTGCTGCCCTGATACACCCAAGGGAGCCCTACAAACTGACATCAGGAACCTGGACTGCTGAGTTTTCTTTCCCAGGGAAAATGGAAAAAGGATGTGCCCAGGGGCCCCTGGCCCTGACTGCAAAAAATCCTTATATCGAAGGATGGACCCCACACCGAAGTTGTCCCCACCTCAAACTTGTGCTGCCCTGATAGACCGAAGGGAACCCTACAAACTGACATCAGGAACCTGGACTGCTGAGTTTTCATTCCCAGGGAAAATGGAAAAAGGATATGCCCAGGGGCCTCTGGCCCTCGGCTGGGGCCTCACTACAAAAAATCCTTATATCGAAGGATGGACCCCACACCGAAGTTGTCCCCACCTCACACTTGTGCTGCCCTGATACACCCAAGGGAGCCCTACAAACTGACATCAGGAACCTGGACTGCTGAGTTTTCTTTCCCAGGGAAAATGGAAAAAGGGTGTGCCCACGGGCCCCTGGCCCTGACTGCAAAAAATCCTTATATCGAAGGATGGACCCCACACCGAAGTTGTCCCCACCTCAAACTTGTGCTGCCCTGATAGACCCAAGGGAGCCCTACAAACTGACATCAGGAACCTGGACTGCTGAGTTTTCTTTCCCAGGGAAAATGGAAAAAGGATGTGCACAGGGGCCCCTGGCCCTGGGCTGGGGCCTCACTGCAAAGAATCCTTATATCGAAGGATGGACCCCACACCGAAGTTGTCCCCACCTCAAACTTGTGCTGCCCTGATACACCCAAGGGAGCCCTACAAACTGACATCAGGAACCTGGACTGCAAAATAGCCCGGAAAAATGGCCAAAGGGTATGCCCAGGGACCCTTAGACCAGGACTGGCAACTGACTGCAAAAAAAGACTTATATTGAAGGATGGATCGCAGGACGAATTTGTCTCCACCTCAAAATTCTGCTGCCCTCATAGACCCAAAGTAGCCCTGCAAACTGACATCAGGAACCTGGACTGGTGAGTTTTCTTTCCCAGGGAAAATGGCCAAAGGATGTGCCCAGGGGCCCCTGACCCTGAGCTGGGCCCTGACTGATAAATATCCTTATATCGAAGGATGTACCCCAGAACAAAGTAGTCCCCACTTCAAACTTGTGGTGCCCTGAGACACCAAAGTGAGCCCTACAAACTGACATCAGGAACCTGGACTGCTGAGTTTTCTTTCCAAAAGGAAAGGAATAAAGCATGTGCCCAGAAGCCCCTGGTCCTGGGCTAGGTCCTCACTGCAAAAAATCCTTATATCAAAGGATGTACCCCAGACCAAATTTGTCCCCACCTCAAATTTGTGCTGCCCTGAGAGACCAAAGGGAGCCCTACAAACTGACATCAGGAACCTGGACTGGTGAGTTTTCTTTCCTAGGGAAAATGGCCAAAGGATGTGCCCAGGGGCCCCTGGCCCTGGGCTGGGGCCTCACTTCAAAAAATCCTTATATCAAAGGATGTACCCCAGACCAAATTTGAACCCACCTCAAATTTGTGCTGCCCTGAGAGACCAAAAGGAGCCCTACAAACTGACATCATGAACCTGGACTGCTGAGTTTTCATTCCCAGGGAAAATAGAAAAAGGATGTGCCCAGGGGCCCCTGGCCCTGACTGCAAAAAATCCATATATCGAAGGATGGACCCCACACCGAAGTTGTCCCCACCTCAAACTTGTGCTGCCCTGATAGACCCAAGGGAGCCCTACAAACTGACATCAGGAACCTGGACTGCTGAGTTTTCTTTCCCAGGGAAAATGGAAAAAGGATGTGCCCAGGGGCCCCTGGCCCTGGGCTGGGGCCTCACTACAAAAAATCCTTCTATCGAAGGATGGACCCCACACCGAAGTTGTCCCCACCTCAAACTTGTGCTGCCCTGATAGACCCAAGGGAGCCCTACAAACTGACATCTGGAACCTGGACTGCTGAGTTTTCTTTCCCAGGGAAAATGGAAAAAGGATGTGCCCAGGGGCCCCTGGCCCTGACTGCAAAAAATCCTTATATCGAAGGATGGACCCCACACCGAAGTTGTCCCCACCTCAAACTTGTGCTGCCCTGATAGACCCAAGGGAACCCTACAAACTGACATCAGGAACCTGGACTGCTGAGTTTTCTTTCCCAGACAAAATGGAAAAAGGATGTGCCCAGGGGCCCCTGTCCCTGACTGCAAAAAATCCTTATATCGAAGGATGGACCCCACACCGAAGTTGTCCCCACCTCAAACTTGTGCTGCCCTGATACACCCAAGGGAGCCCTACAAACTGACATCAGGAACCTGGACTGCTGAGTTTTCTTTCCCAGGGAAAATGGAAAAAGGATGTGCCCAGGGGCCTCTGGCCCTGGGCTGTGGCCTCACTACAAAAAATCCTTATATCGAAGGATGGACCCCACACCGAAGTTGTCCCCACCTCAAACTTGTGCTGCCCTGATAGACCCAAGGGAGCCCTACAAACTGACATCAGGAACCTGGACTGCTGAGTTTTCTTTCCCAGGGAAAATGGAAAAAGGATGTGCCCAGGGGCCCCTGGCCCTGACTGCAAAGAATCCTTATATCGAAGGATGGACCCCAGACCGAAGTTGTCCCCACCTCAAACATGTGCTGCCCTAATACACCCAAGGGAACCCTACAAACTGACATCAGGAACCTGGACTGCTGAGTTTTCTTTCCCAGGGAAAATGGAAAAAGGATGTGCCCAGGGGCCCCTGGCCCTGACTGCAAAAAATCCTTATATCGAAGGATGGACCCCACACCGAGTTCATCCCCACCTCAAACTTGTGCTGCCCTGATAGACCCAAGGGAGCCCTACAAACTGACATCAGGAACCTGGACTGCTGAGTTTTCTTTCCCAGGGAAAATGGAAAAAGGATGTGTCCAGGGGCCCCTGGCCCTTGGCTGGAGCCTCTCTGCAAAGAATCCTTATATCGAAGGATGGACACCACACCGAAGATGTCCGCACCTCTAACTTGTGCTGCCCTGATAGACCCAAGGGAGCCCTACGAACTGACATCAGGAACCTGGACTGCTGAGTTTTCTTTCCCAGGGAAAATGATAAAAGGGTGTGCCCAGGGGCCCATGGCCCTGATTGCAAAAAATCCTTATATCGAAGGATGGACCCCACACCGAAGTTGTCCCCACCTCAAACTTGTGCTGCCCTGATAGACCCAAGGGAGCCCTACAAACTGACATCAGGAACCTGGACTGCTGAGTTTTCTTTCCCAGGGAAAATGGAAAAAGGATGTGCCCAGGGGCCCCTGGCCCTGGGCTGGGGCCTCACTGCAAAGAATCCTTATATCGAAGGATGGACCCCACACCGAAGTTGTCCCCACCTCAAACTTGTGCTGCCCTGATAGACCCAAGGGAGCCCTACAAACTGACATCAGGAACCTAGACTGCTGAGATTTCTTTCCCAGGGAAAATGTAAAAAGGTTGTGCCCAGGGGCCCCTGGCCCTGACTGCAAAAAATCCTTATATCGAAGGATGGAGCCCACACCGAATTTGTCCCCACCTCAAACTTGTGCTGCCCTGATAGACCCAAGGGAGCCCCACAAACTAACATCAGGAACCTGGACTGCTGAGTTTTCTTTCCCAGGGAAAATGGAAAAAGGATGTGCCCAGGGGCCCCTGGCCCTGACTGCAAAAAATCCTTATATCGAAGGATGGACCCCACACCGAAGTTGTCCCCACCTCAAACTTGTGCTGCCCTGATAGACCCAAGGGAACCCTACAAACTGACATCAGGAACCTGGACTGCTGAGTTTTCTTTCCCAGGGAAAATGGAAAAAGGATGTGCCCAGGGGCCCCTGGCCCTGACTGCAAAAAATCCTTATATTGAAGGATGGACCCCACACCGAAGTTGTCCCCACCTCAAACTTGTGCTGCCCTGATACACCCAAGGGAGCCCTACAAACTGACATCAGGAACCTGGACTGCTGAGTTTTCTTTCCCAGGGAAAATGGAAAAAGGATGTGCCCAGGGGCTCCTGGCCCTGGGCTGGGACATCACTGCAAAGAATCTTTATATCGAAGCATGGACCCCACACCGAAGTTGTCCCCACCTCAAACTTGTGCTGCCCTGATAGACCCAAGGGAACCCTACAAACTGACATCAGGAACCTGGACTGCTGAGTTTTCTTTCCCAGGGAAAATGGAAAAAGGATGTGCCCAGGGGCCCCTGTCCCTGACTGCAAAAAATCCTTATATCGAAGGATGGACCCCACACCGAAGTTGTCCCCACCTCAAACTTGTGCTGCCCTGATAGACCCAAGGGAGCCCTACAAACTGACATCAGGAACCTGGACTGCTGAGTTTTCTTTCCCAGGGAAAATGGAAAAAGGATGTGTCCAGGGGCCCCCTGGCCCTGGGCCCCTGGCCCTGACTGCAAAAAATCCTTATATCGAAGGATGGACCCCACACCGAAGTTGTCCCCACCTCAAACTTGTGCTGCCCTGACAGACGCAAGGGAGCCCTACAAACTGACATCAGGAACCTGGACTGCTGAGTTTTCTTTCCCAGGGAAAATGGAAAAAGGATGTGCCCAGGGTCCCCTGGCCCTGACTGCAAAAAATCCTTATATCGAAGGATGGACCCCACTCCGAGTTCATCCCCACCTCAAACTTGTGCTGCCCTGATAGACCCAAGGGAGCCCTACAAACTGACATCAGGAACCTGGACTGCTGAGTTTTCTTTCCCAGGGAAAATGGAAAAAGGATGTGTCCAGGGGCCCCCTGGCCCTGGGCCCCTGGCCCTGACTGCAAAAAATCCTTATATCGAAGGATGGACCCCACACCGAAGTTGTCCCCACCTCAAACTTGTGCTGCCCTGACAGACGCAAGGGAGCCCTACAAACTGACATCAGGAACCTGGACTGCTGAGTTTTCTTTCCCAGGGAAAATGGAAAAAGGATGTGCCCAGGGTCCCCTGGCCCTGACTGCAAAAAATCCTTATATCGAAGGATGGACCCCACACAGAAGTTGTCCCCACCTCAAACTTGTGCTGCCCTGATAGACCCAAGGGAGCCCTACAAACTGACATCAGGAACCTGGACTGCTGAGTTTTCTTTCCCAGGGAAAATGGAAAAAGGATGTGCCCAGGGGCCCCTGGCCCTGACTGCAAAAATTCCTTATATCGAAGGATGGACCCCACACCGAATTTGTCCCCACCTCAAACTTGTGCTGCCCTGATAGACCCAAGGGAGCACTACAAACTGACATCAGGAACCTGGACTGCTGAGTTTCTTTCCCAGGGAAAATGGAAAAAGGATGTGCCCAGGGGCCCCTGGCCCTGGGCTGGGGCCTCACTGCAAAGAATCCTTATATCGAAGGATGGACCCCACACCGAAGTTGTCCCCACCTCAAACTTGTGCTGCCCTGATAGACCCAAGGGAGCCCTACAAACTGACATCAGGAACCTAGACTGCTGAGTTTTCTTTCCCAGGGAAAATGTAAAAAGGTTGTGCCCAGGGGCCCCTGTCCCTGACTGCAAAAAATCCTTATATCGAAGGATGGACCCCACACCGAAGTTGTCCCCACCTCAAACTTGTGCTGCCCTGATAGACCCAAGGGAACCCTACAAACTGACATCAGGAACCTGGACTGCTGAGTTTTCTTTCCCAGGGAAAATGGAAAAAGGATGTGCCCAGGGGCCCCTGGCCCTGACTGCAAAAAATCCTTATATTGAAGGATGGACCCCACACCCAAGTTGTCCCCACCTCAAACTTGTGCTGCCCTGATAGACCCAAGGGAGCCCTACAAACTGACATCAGGAACCTGGACTGCTGAGTTTTCTTTCCCAGAGAAAATGGAAAAAGGATGTGCCCAGGGGCCCCTGGCCCTGACTGCAAAAAATCCTTCTATCGAAGGATGGAGCCCGCACCGAATTTGTCCCCACCTCAAACTTGTGCTGCCCTGATAGACCCAAGGGAGCCCTACAAACTGACATCAGGAACCTGGACTGCTGAGTTTTCTTTCCCAGGGAAAATGGAAAAAGGATGTGCCCAGGGGCCCCTGGCCCTGGGCTGGGGCCTCACTGCAAAGAATCCTTATATCGAAGCATGGACCCCACACCGAAGTTGTCCCCACCTCAAACTTGTGCTGCCCTGATAGACCCAAGGGAACCCTACAAACTGACATCAGGAACCTGGACTGCTGAGTTTTCTTTCCCAGGGAAAATGGAAAAAGGATGTGCCCAGGGGCCCCTGTCCCTGGCTGCAAAAAATCCTTATATCGAAGGATGGACCCCACACCGAAGTTGTCCCCACCTCAAACTTGTGCTGCCCTGATAGACCCAAGGGAGCCCTACAAACTGACATCAGGAACCTGGACTGCTGAGTTTTCTTTCCCAGGGAAAATGGAAAAAGGATGTGCCCAGGGGCCCCTGGCCCTGACTGCAAAAAATCCTTATATCGAAGGATGGACCCCACACCGAAGTTGTCCCCACCTCAAACTTGTGCTGCCCTGATAGACCCAAGGGAACCCTACAAACTGACATCAGGAACCTGGACTGCTGAGTTTTCTTTCCCAGGGAAAATGGAAAAAGGATGTGCCCAGGGTCCCCTGGCCCTGGGCTGGGGCCTCTCTGCAAAGAATCCTTATATCGAAGGATGGACCCCGCGCCAAAGATGTCCTCACCTCAAACTTGTGCTACCCTGATACACCCAAGGGAGCCCTACAAACTGACATCACGAACCTGGACTGCTGAGTTTTCTTTCCCAGGGAAAATGGAAAAAGGATGTGCCCAGGGGCCCCTGGCCCTGGGCTGGGGCCTCACTGCAAAGAATCCTTATATCGAAGGATGGACCCCACACCGAAGTTGTCCCCACCTCAAACTTGTGCTGCCCTGATAGACCCAAGGGAGCCCTACAAACTGACATCAGGAACCTGGACTGCTGAGTTTTCTTTCCCAGGGAAAATGGAAAAAGGATGTGCCCAGAGGTCCCTGGCCCTGACTGCAAAAAATCCTTATATCGAAGGATGGACCCCACACCGAAGTTGTGCCCACCTCAAACTTGTGCTGCCCTGATACACCCAAGGGAGCCCTACAAACTGACATCAGGAACCTGGACTGCTGAGTTTTCTTTCCCAGGGAAAATGGAAAAAGGATATGCCCAGGGGCCCCTGGCCCTGGGCTGGGGCCTCACTGCAAAGAATCCTTATATCGAAGGATGGACCCCACACCGAAGTTGTCCCCACCTCAAACTTGTGCTGCCCTGATAGACCCAAGGGAGCCCTACAAACTGACATCAGGAACATGGACTGCTGAGTTTTCTTTCCCAGGGAAAATGGAAAAAGGGTGTGCCCACGGGCCCCTGGCCCTGACTGCAAAAAATCCTTATATCGAAGGATGGACCCCACACCGAAGTTGTCCCCACCTCAAACTTGTGCTGCCCTGATACACCCAAGGGAGCCCTACAAACTGACATCAGGAACCTGGACTGCTGAGTTTTCTTTCCCAGGGAAAATGGAAAAAGGATGTGCACAGGGGCCCCTGGCCCTGGGCTGGGGCCTCACTGCAAAGAATCCTTATATCGAAGGATGGACCCCACACCGAAGTTGTCCCCACCTCAAACTTGTGCTGCCCTGATAGACCCAAGGGAGCCCTACAAACTGACATCAGGAACCTGGACTGCAAAATAGCCCGGAAAAATGGCCAAAGGGTATGCCCAGGGACCCTTAGACCAGGACTGGCACCTGACTGCAAAAAAAGACTTATATTGAAGGATGGATCGCAGGACGAATTTGTCTCCACCTCAAAATTCTGCTGCCCTCATAGACCCAAGGTAGCCCTGCAAACTGACATCAGGAACCTGGACTGGTGAGTTTTCTTTCCCAGGGAAAATGGCCAAAGGATGTGCCCAGGGGCCCCTGACCCTGAGCTGGGCCCTGACTGATAAATATCCTTATATCGAAGGATGTACCCCAGAACAAGGTAGTCCCGACTTCAAACTTGTGGTGCCCTGAGACACCAAAGTGAGCCCTACAAACTGACATCAGGAACCTGGACTGCTGAGTTTTCTTTCCAAAAGGAAAGGAATAAAGCATGTGCCCAGAAGCCCCTGGTCCTGGGCTAGGTCCTCACTGCAAAAAATCCTTATATCAAAGGATGTACCCCAGACCAAATTTGTCCCCACCTCAAATTTGTGCTGCCCTGAGAGACCAAAGGGAGCCCTACAAACTGACATCAGGAACCTGGACTGGTGAGTTTTCTTTCCTAGGGAAAATGGCCAAAGGATGTGCCCAGGGGCCCCTGGCCCTGGGCTGGGGCCTCACTTCAAAAAATCCATATATCAAAGGATGTACCCCAGACCAAATTTGAACCCACCTCAAATTTGTGCTGCCCTGAGAGACCAAAAGGAGCCCTACAAACTGACATCATGAACCTGGACTGGTGAGTTTTCATTCCCAGGGAAAATAGAAAAAGGATGTGCCCAGGGGCCCCTGGCCCTGACTGCAAAAAATCCATATATCGAAGGATGGACCCCACACCGAAGTTGTCCCCACCTCAAACTTGTGCTGCCCTGATAGACCCAAGGGAGCCCTACAAACTGACATCAGGAACCTGGACTGCTGAGTTTTCTTTCCCAGGGAAAATCGAAAAAGGATGTGCCCAGGGGCCCCTGGCCCTGGGCTGGGGCCTCACTACAAAAAATCCTTCTATCGAAGGATGGACCCCACACCGAAGTTGTCCCCACCTCAAACTTGTGCTGCCCTGATAGACCCAAGGGAACCCTACAAACTGACATCAGGAACCTGGACTGCTGAGTTTTCTTTCCCAGACAAAATGGAAAAAGGATGTGCCCAGGGGCCCCTGTCCCTGACTGCAAAAAATCCTTATATCGAAGGATGGACCCCACACCGAAGTTGTCCCCACCTCAAACTTGTGCTGCCCTGATACACCCAAGGGAGCCCTACAAACTGACATCAGGAACCTGGACTGCTGAGTTTTCTTTCCCAGGGAAAATGGAAAAAGGATGTGCCCAGGGGCCTCTGGCCCTGGGCTGTGGCCTCACTACAAAAAATCCTTATATCGAAGGATGGACCCCACACCGAAGTTGTCCCCACCTCAAACTTGTGCTGCCCTGATAGACCCAAGGGAGCCCTACAAACTGACATCAGGAACCTGGACTGCTGAGTTTTCTTTCCCAGGGAAAATGGAAAAAGGATGTGCCCAGGGGCCCCTGGCCCTGACTGCAAAAAATCCTTATATCGAAGGATGGACCCCAGACCGAAGTTGTCCCCACCTCAAACATGTGCTGCCCTAATACACCCAAGGGAACCCTACAAACTGACATCAGGAACCTGGACTGCTGAGTTTTCTTTCCCAGGGAAAATGTAAAAAGGTTGTGCCCAGGGGCCCCTGGCCCTGACTGCAAAAAATCCTTATATCGAAGGATGGAGACAACACCGAAGTTGTCCCCACCTCAAACTTGTGCTGCCCTGATACACCCAAGGGAGCCCTACAAACTGACATCAGGAACCTGGACTGCTGAGTTTTCTTTCCCAGGGAAAATGGAAAAAGGATGTGCCCAGGGGCCCCTGGCCCTGACTGCAAAAAATCCTTATATCGAAGGATGGACCCCACACCGAAGTTGTCCCCACCTCAAACTTGTGCTGCCCTGATAGACCGAAGGGAACCCTACAAACTGACATCAGGAACCTGGACTGCTGAGTTTTCATTCTCAGGGAAAATGGAAAAAGGATATGCCCAGGGGCCTCTGGCCCTCGGCTGGGGCCTCACTACAAAAAATCCTTATATCGAAGGATGGACCCCACACCGAAGTTGTCCCCACCTCACACTTGTGCTGCCCTGATACACCCAAGGGAGCCCTACAAACTGACATCAGGAACATGGACTGCTGAGTTTTCTTTCCCAGGGAAAATGGAAAAAGGGTGTGCCCACGGGCCCCTGGCCCTGACTGCAAAAAATCCTTATATCGAAGGATGGACCCCACACCGAAGTTGTCCCCACCTCAAACTTGTGCTGCCCTGATAGACCCAAGGGAGCCCTACAAACTGACATCAGGAACCTGGACTGCTGAGTTTTCTTTCCCAGGGAAAATGGAAAAAGGATGTGCACAGGGGCCCCTGGCCCTGGGCTGGGGCCTCACTGCAAAGAATCCTTATATCGAAGGATGGACCCCACACCGAAGTTGTCCCCACCTCAAACTTGTGCTGCCCTGATAGACCCAAGGGAGCCCTACAAACTGACATCAGGAACCTGGACTGCAAAATAGCCCGGAAAAATGGCCAAAGGGTATGCCCAGGGACCCTTAGACCAGGACTGGCACCTGACTGCAAAAAAAGACTTATATTGAAGGATGGATCGCAGGACGAATTTGTCTCCACCTCAAAATTCTGCTGCCCTCATAGACCCAAGGTAGCCCTGCAAACTGACATCAGGAACCTGGACTGGTGAGTTTTCTTTCCCAGGGAAAATGGCCAAAGGATGTGCCCAGGGGCCCCTGACCCTGAGCTGGGCCCTGACTGATAAATATCCTTATATCGAAGGATGTACCCCAGAACAAAGTAGTCCCCACTTCAAACTTGTGGTGCCCTGAGACACCAAAGTGAGCCCTACAAACTGACATCAGGAACCTGGACTGCTGAGTTTTCTTTCCAAAAGGAAAGGAATAAAGCATGTGCCCAGAAGCCCCTGGTCCTGGGCTAGGTCCTCACTGCAAAAAATCCTTATATCAAAGGATGTACCCCAGACCAAATTTGTCCCCACCTCAAATTTGTGCTGCCCTGAGAGACCAAAGGGAGCCCTACAAACTGACATCAGGAACCTGGACTGGTGAGTTTTCTTTCCTAGTGAAAATGGCCAAAGGATGTGCCCAGGGGCCCCTGGCCCTGGGCTGGGACCTCACTTCAAAAAATCCTTATATCAAAGGATGTACCCCAGACCAAATTTGAACCCACCTCAAATTTGTGCTGCCCTGAGAGACCAAAAGGAGCCCTACAAACTGACATCATGAACCTGGACTGGTGAGTTTTCATTCCCAGGGAAAATAGAAAAAGGATGTGCCCAGGGGCCCCTGGCCCTGACTGCAAAAAAACCATATATCGAAGGATGGACCCCACACCGAAGTTGTCCCCACATCAAACTTGTGCTGCCCTGATAGACCCAAGGGAGCCCTACAAACTGACATCAGGAACCTGGACTGCTGAGTTTTCTTTCCCAGGGAAAATCGAAAAAGGATGTGCCCAGGGGCCCCTGGCCCTGGGCTGGGGCCTCACTACAAAAAATCCTTCTATCGAAGGATGGACCCCACACCGAAGTTGTCCCCACCTCAAACTTGTGCTGCCCTGATAGACCCATGGGAACCCTACAAACTGACATCAGGAACCTGGACTGCTGAGTTTTCTTTCCCAGGGAAAATGGAAAAAGGATGTGCCCAGGGGCCCCTGGCCCTGACTGCAAAAAATCCTTATATCGAAGGATGGACCCCAGACCGAAGTTGTCCCCACCTCAAACATGTGCTGCCCTAATACACCCAAGGGAACCCTACAAACTGACATCAGGAACCTGGACTGCTGAGTTTTCTTTCCCAGGGAAAATGGAAAAAGGATGTGCCCAGGGGCCCCTGGCCCTGACTGCAAAAAATCCTTATATCGAAGGATGTACCCCACACCGAGTTCATCCCCACCTCAAACTTGTGCTGCCCTGATAGACCCAAGGGAGCCCTACAAACTGACATCAGGAACCTGGACTGCTGAGTTTTCTTTCCCAGGGAAAATGGAAAAAGGATGTGTCCAGGGGCCCCTGGCCCTTGGCTGGAGCCTCTCTGCAAAGAATCCTTATATCGAAGGATGGACACCACACCGAAGATGTCCGCACATCTAACTTGTGCTGCCCTGATAGACCCAAGGGAGCCCTACGAACTGACATCAGGAACCTGGACTGCTGAGTTTTCTTTCCCAGGGAAAATGATAAAAGGGTGTGCCCAGGGGCCCATGGCCCTGATTGCAAAAAATCCTTATATCGAAGGATGGACCCCACACCGAAGTTGTCCCCACCTCAAACTTGTGCTGCCCTGATACACCCAAGGGAGCCCTACAAACTGACATCAGGAACCTGGACTGCTGAGTTTTCTTTCCCAGGGAAAATGGAAAAAGGATGTGCCCAGGGGCCCCTGGCCCTGGGCTGGGGCCTCACTGCAAAGAATCCTTATATCGAAGGATGGACCCCACACCGAAGTTGTCCCCACCTCAAACTTGTGCTGCCCTGATAGACCCAAGGGAGCCCTACAAACTGACATCAGGAACCTAGACTGCTGAGTTTTCTTTCCCAGGGAAAATGTAAAAAGGTTGTGCCCAGGGGCCCCTGGCCCTGACTGCAAAAAATCCTTATATCGAAGGATGGAGCCCACACCGAATTTGTCCCCACCTCAAATTTGTGCTGCCCTGATAGACCCAAGGGAGCCCCACAAACTAACATCAGGAACCTGGACTGCTGAGTTTTCTTTCCCAGGGAAAATGGATAAAGGTTGTGCCCAGGGGCCCCTGGCCCTGACTGCAAAAAATCCTTATATCGAAGGATGGACCCCACACCGAAGTTGTCCCCACCTCAAACTTGTGCTGCCCTGATAGACCCAAGGGAACCCTACAAACTGACATCAGGAACCTGGACTGCTGAGTTTTCTTTCCCAGGGAAAATGGAAAAAGGATGTGCCCAGGGGCCCCTGGCCCTGACTGCAAAAAATCCTTATATTGAAGGATGGACCCCACACCGAAGTTGTCCCCACCTCAAACTTGTGCTGCCCTGATACATCCAAGGGAGCCCTACAAACTGACATCAGGAACCTGGACTGCTGAGTTTTCTTTCCCAGGGAAAATGGAAAAAGGATGTGCCCAGGGGCTCCTGGCCCTGGGCTGGGACATCACTGCAAAGAATCTTTATATCGAAGCATGGACCCCACACCGAAGTTGTCCCCACCTCAAACTTGTGCTGCCCTGATAGACCCAAGGGAACCCTACAAACTGACATCAGGAACCTGGACTGCTGAGTTTTCTTTCCCAGGGAAAATGGAAAAAGGATGTGCCCAGGGGCCCCTGTCCCTGACTGCAAAAAATCCTTATATCGAAGGATGGACCCCACACCGAAGTTGTCCCCACCTCAAACTTGTGCTGCCCTGATAGACCCAAGGGAGCCCTACAAACTGACATCAGGAACCTAGACTGCTGAGTTTTCTTTCCCAGGGAAAATGTAAAAAGGTTGTGCCCAGGGGCCCCTGGCCCTGACTGCAAAAAATCCTTATATCGAAGGATGGACCCCACACCGAATTTGTCCCCACCTCAAATTTGTGCTGCCCTGATAGACCCAAGGGAGCCCCACAAACTAACATCAGGAACCTGGACTGCTGAGTTTTCTTTCCCAGGGAAAATGGATAAAGGTTGTGCCCAGGGGCCCCTGGCCCTGACTGCAAAAAATCCTTATATCGAAGGATGGACCCCACACCGAAGTTGTCCCCACCTCAAACTTGTGCTGCCCTGATAGACCCAAGGGAACCCTACAAACTGACATCAGGAACCTGGACTGCTGAGTTTTCTTTCCCAGGGAAAATGGAAAAAGGATGTGCCCAGGGGCCCCTGGCCCTGACTGCAAAAAATCCTTATATTGAAGGATGGACCCCACACCGAAGTTGTCCCCACCTCAAACTTGTGCTGCCCTGATACATCCAAGGGAGCCCTACAAACTGACATCAGGAACCTGGACTGCTGAGTTTTCTTTCCCAGGGAAAATGGAAAAAGGATGTGCCCAGGGGCTCCTGGCCCTGGGCTGGGACATCACTGCAAAGAATCTTTATATCGAAGCATGGACCCCACACCGAAGTTGTCCCCACCTCAAACTTGTGCTGCCCTGATAGACCCAAGGGAACCCTACAAACTGACATCAGGAACCTGGACTGCTGAGTTTTCTTTCCCAGGGAAAATGGAAAAAGGATGTGCCCAGGGGCCCCTGTCCCTGACTGCAAAAAATCCTTATATCGAAGGATGGACCCCACACCGAAGTTGTCCCCACCTCAAACTTGTGCTGCCCTGATAGACCCAAGGGAGCCCTACAAACTGACATCAGGAACCTGGACTGCTGAGTTTTCTTTCCCAGGGAAAATGGAAAAAGGATGTGCCCAGGGGCCTCTGGCCCTGGGCTGTGGCCTCACTACAAAAAATCCTTATATCGAAGGATGGACCCCACACCGAAGTTGTCCCCACCTCAAACTTGTGCTGCCCTGATACACCCAAGGGAGCCCTACAAACTGACATCAGGAACCTGGACTGCTGAGTTTTCTTTCCCAGGGAAAATGGAAAAAGGATGTGCCCAGGGGCCCCTGGCCCTGACTGCAAAAAATCCTTATATCGAAGGATGGACCCCACTCCGAGTTCATCCCCAACTCAAACTTGTGCTGCCCTGATAGACCCAAGGGAGCCCTACAAACTGACATCAGGAACCTGGACTGCTGAGTTTTCTTTCCCAGGGAAAATGGAAAAAGGATGTGTCCAGGGGCCCCCTGGCCCTGGGCCCCTGGCCCTGACTGCAAAAAATCCTTATATCGAAGGATGGACCCCACACCGAAGTTGTCCCCACCTCAAACTTGTGCTGCCCTGACAGACGCAAGGGAGCCCTACAAACTGACATCAGGAACCTGGACTGCTGAGTTTTCTTTCCCAGGGAAAATGGAAAAAGGATGTGCCCAGGGTCCCCTGGCCCTGACTGCAAAAAATCCTTATATCGAAGGATGGACCCCACACCGAAGTTGTCCCCACCTCAAACTTGTGCTGCCCTGATAGACCCAAGGGAGCCCTACAAACTGACATCAGGAACCTGGACTGCTGAGTTTTCTTTCCCAGGGAAAATGGAAAAAGGATGTGCCCAGGGGCCCCTGGCCCTGACTGCAAAAATTCCTTATATCGAAGGATGGACCCCACACCGAATTTGTCCCCACCTCAAACTTGTGCTGCCCTGATAGACCCAAGGGAGCACTACAAACTGACATCAGGAACCTGGACTGCTGAGTTTCTTTCCCAGGGAAAATGGAAAAAGGATGTGCCCAGGGTCCCCTGGCCCTTGGCTGGAGCCTCTCTGCAAAGAATCCTTATATCGAAGGATGGACCCCACACCGAAGTTGTCCCCACCTCAAACTTGTGCTGCCCTGATAGACCCAAGGGAGCCCTACGAACTGACATCAGGAACCTGGACTGCTGAGTTTTCTTTCCCAGGGAAAATGATAAAAGGGTGTGCCCAGGGGCCCATGGCCCTGATTGCAAAAAATCCTTATATCGAAGGATGGACCCCACACCGAAGTTGTCCCCACCTCACACTTGTGCTGCCCTGATACACCCAAGGGAGCCCTACAAACTGACATCAGGAACCTGGACTGCTGAGTTTTCTTTCCCAGGGAAAATGGAAAAAGGATGTGCCCAGGGGCCCCTGGCCCTGGGCTGGGGCCTCTCTGCAAAGAAACCTTATATCGAAGGATGGACCCCACACCGAAGTTGTCCCCACCTCAAACTTGTGCTGCCCTGATAGACCCAAGGGAGCCCAACAAGCTGACATCAGGAACCTAGACTGCTGAGTTTTCTTTCCCAGGGAAAATGTAAAAAGGTTGTGCCCAGGGGTCCCTGTCCCTGACTGCAAAAAATCCTTATATCGAAGGATGGAGCCCACACCGAATTTGTCCCCACCTCAAACTTGTGCTGCCCTGATAGACCCAAGGGAGCCCCACAAACTGACATCAGGAACCTGGACTGCTGAGTTTTCTTTCCCAGGGAAAATGGAAAAAGGATGTGCCCAGGGGCCCCTGGCCCTGACTGCAAAAAATCCTTATATCGAAGGATGGACCCCACACCGAAGTTGTCCCCACCTCAAACTTCTGCTGCCCTGATAGACCCAAGGGAACCCTACAAACTGACATCAGGAACCTGGACTGCTGAGTTTTCTTTCCCAGGGAAAATGGAAAAAGGATGTGCCCAGGGGCCCCTGGCCCTGACTGCAAAAAATCCTTATATTGAAGGATGGACCCCACACCGAAGTTGTCCCCACCTCAAACTTGTGCTGCCCTGATAGACCCAAGGGAGCCCTACAAACTGACATCAGGAACCTGGACTGGTGAGTTTTCTTTCCCAGAGAAAATGGAAAAAGGATGTGCCCAGGGGCCCCTGGCCCTGACTGCAAAAAATCCTTCTATCGAAGGATGGAGCCCGCACCGAATTTGTCCCCACCTCAAACTTGTGCTGCCCTGATAGACCCAAGGGAGCCCTACAAACTGACATCAGGAACCTGGACTGCTGAGTTTTCTTTCCCAGGGAAAATGGAAAAAGGATGTGCCCAGGGGCCCCTGGCCCTGGGCTGGGGCCTCGCAGCAAAGAATCCTTATATCGAAGGATGGACCCCACACCGAAGTTGTCCCCACCTCAAACTTGTGCTGCCCTGATACACCCAAGGGAGCCCTACAAACTGACATCAGGAACCTGGACTGCTGAGTTTTCTTTCCCAGGGAAAATGGAAAAAGGATGTGCCCAGGGGCCCCTGGCCCTGACTGCAAAAAATCCTTATATCGAAGGATGGACCCCACACCGAAGTTGTCCCCACCTCAAACTTGTGCTGCCCTGATAGACCCAAGGGAACCCTACAAACTGACATCAGGAACCTGGACTGCTGAGTTTTCTTTCCCAGGGAAAATGGAAAAAGGATGTGCCCAGGGTCCCCTGGCCCTGGGCTGGGGCCTCTCTGCAAAGAATCCTTATATCGAAGGATGGACCCCGCGCCAAAGATGTCCTCACCTCAAACTTGTGCTACCCTGATACACCCAAGGGAGCCCTACAAACTGACATCACGAACCTGGACTGCTGAGTTTTCTTTCCCAGGGAAAATGGAAAAACGTTGTGCCCAGGGGCCTCTGGCCCTGACTGCAAAAAATCCTTATATCGAAGGATGGACCCCACACCGAAGTTGTCCCCACCTCACACTTGTGCTGCCCTGATAGACCCAAGGGAGTCCTACCAAGTGACATCAGGAACCTGGACTGCTGAGTTTTCTTTCCCAGGGAAAATGGAAAAAGGATGTGCCCAGGGGCCCCTGGCCCTGGGCTGGGGCCTCACTGCAAAGAATCCTTATATCGAAGCATGGACCCCACACCGAAGTTGTCCCCACCTCAAACTTGTGCTGCCCTGATAGACCCAAGGGAGCCCTACAAACTGACATCAGGAACCTAGACTGCTGAGTTTTCTTTCCCAGGGAAAATGTAAAAAGGTTGTGCCCAGGGGCCCCTGTCCCTGACTGCAAAAAATCCTTATATCGAAGGATGGAGCCCACACCGAATTTGTCCCCACCTCAAACTTGTGCTGCCCTGATAGACCCAAGGGAGCCCCACAAACTGACATCAGGAACCTGGACTGCTGAGTTTTCTTTCCCAGGGAAAATGGAAAAAGGATGTGCCCAGGGGCCCCTGGCCCTGACTGCAAAAAATCCATATATCGAAGGATGGACCCCACACCGAAGTTGTCCCCACCTCAAACTTGTGCTGCCCTGATAGACCCAAGGGAGCCCTACCAACTGACATCAGGAACCTAGACTGCTGAGTTTTCTTTCCCAGGGAAAATGGAAAAAGGATGTGCCCAGGGGCCCCTGGCCCTGGGCTGGGGCCTCACTGCAAAGAATCCTTATATCGAAGGATGGACCCCACACCGAAGTTGTCCCCACCTCAAACTTGTGCTGCCCTGATAGACCCAAGGGAGCCCTACAAACTGACATCAGGAACCTGGACTGCAAATTAGCCCGGAAAAATGGCCAAAGGGTATGCCCAGGGACCCTCAGACCTGGACTGGCACCTGACTGCAAAAAAAGACTTATATTGAAGGATGGATCGCAGGACGAATTTGTCTCCACCTCAAAATTCTGCTGCCCTGATAGACCCAAGGGAGCCCTGCAAACTGACATCAGGAACCTGGACTGGTGAGTTTTCTTTCCCAGGGAAAATGGCCAAAGGATGTGCCCAGGGGCCCCTGACCCTGAGCTGGGCCCTGACTGATAAATATCCTTATATCGAAGGATGTACCCCAGACCAAAGTAGTCCCCACTTCAAACTTGTGGTGCCCTGAGACACCAAAGTGAGCCCTACAAACTGACATCAGGAACCTGGACTGCTGAGTTTTCTTTCCAAAAGGAAAGGAATAAATCATGTGCCCAGAAGCCCCTGGTCCTGGGCTGGGTCCTCACTGCAAAAAATCCTTATATCGAAGGATGTACCCCAGACCAAATTTGTCCCCACCTTAAATTTGTGCTGCCCTGAGAGACCAAAAGGAGCCCTACAAACTGACATCAGGAACCTGGACTGGTGAGTTTTCTTTCCTAGGGAAAATGGCCAAAGGATGTGCCCAGGGGCACCTGGCCCTGGGCTGGGTCCTCACTTCAAAAAATCCTTATATCAAAGGATGTACCCCAGACCAAATTTGTCCCCACCTCAAATTTGTGCTGCCCTGAGAGACCAAAAGGAGCCCTACAAACTGACATCATGAACCTGGACTGGTGAGTTTTCATTCCCAGGGAAAATGGAAAAAGGATGTGCCCAGGGGCCCCTGGCCCTGACTGCAAAAAATCCATATATCGAAGGATGGACCCCACACCGAAGTTGTCCCCACCTCAAACTTATGCTGCCCTGATAGACCCAAGGGAGCCCTACAAACTGACATCAGGAACCTGGACTGCTGAGTTTTCTTTCCCAGGGAAAATGGAAAAAGGATGTGCCCAGGGGCCCCTGGCCCTGACTGCAAAAAATCCTTATATCGAAGGATGGAGCCCACACCGAAGTTGTCCCCACCTCAAACTTGTACTGCCCTGATAGACCCAAGGGAACCCTACAAACTGACATCAGGAACCTGGACTGCTGAGTTTTCTTTCCCAGGGAAAATGGAAAAAGGATGTGCCCAGGGGCCTCTTGCCCTGGGCTGGGGCCTCACTACAAAAAATCCTTATATCGAAGGATGGAGCCCACACCAAAGTTGTCCCCACCTAACACTTGTGCTGCCCTGATACACCCAAGGGAGCCCTACAAACTGACATCAGGAACATGGACTGCTGAGTTTTCTTTCCCAGGGAAAATGGAAAAAGGGTGTGCCCAGGGGCCCCTGGCCCTGACTGCAAAGAATCCTTATATCGAAGGATGGACCCCACACCGAAGTTGTCCCCACGTCTAACTTGTGCTGCCCTGATAGACCCAAGGGAGCCCTACCAACTGACATCAGGAACCTGGACTGCTGAGTTTTCTTTCCCAGGGAAAATGGAAAAAGGGTGTGCCCAGGGGCCCCTGGCCCTGGGCTGGGGCCTCACTGCAAAGAATCCTTATATCGAAGGATGGACCCCACACCGAAGTTGTCCCCACCTCAAACCTGTGCTGCCCTGATAGACCCAAGGGAGCCCTACAAACTGACATCAGGAACCTGGACTGCAAAATAGCCCGGAAAAATGGCCAAAGGATATGCCCAGGGACCCTTAGACCTGGACTGGCACCTGACTGCAAAAAAAGACTTATATTGAAGGATGGATCGCAGGACGAATTTGTCTCCACCTCAAAATTCTGCTGCCCTCATAGACCCAAGGGAGCCCTGCAAACTGACATCAGGAACCTGGACTGGTGAGTTTTCTTTCCCAGGGAAAATGGCCAAAGGATGAGCCCAGGGGCCCCATACCCTGAGCTGGGCCCTGACTGATAAATATCCTTATATCGAAGGATGTACCCCAGACCAAAGTAGTCCCCACTTCAAACTTGTGGTGCCCTGAGAGACCAAAGTGAGCCCTACAAACTGACATCAGGAACCTGGACTGGTGAGTTTTCTTTCCTGGGGAAAATGGCCAAAGGATGTGCCCAGGGGCCCCTGGCCCTGGGCTGGGGCCTCACTACAAAAAATCCTTATATCGAAGGATGTACCCCAGACCAAATTTGTCCCCACCTCAAATTTGTGCTGCCCTGAGAGACCAAAAGGAGCCCTACAAACTGACATCATGAACCTGGACTGGTGAGTTTTCATTCCCAGGGAAAATGGAAAAAGGATGTGCCCAGGGGCCCCTGGCCCTGACTGCAAAAAATCCATATATCGAAGGATGGACCCCACACCGAAGTTGTCCCCACCTCAAACTTGTGCTGCCCTGATAGACCCAAGGGAGCCCTACAAACTGACATCAGGAACCTGGACTGCTGAGTTTTCTTTCCCAGGGAAAATGGAAAAAGGATGTGCCCAGGGGCCCCTGGCCCTGACTGCAAAAAATCCTTATATCAAAGGATGGACCCCACACCAAAGTTGTCCCCACCTCTAACTTGTGCTGCCCTGATACACCCAACGGAACCCTACAAACTGACATCAGGAACCTAGACTGCTGAGTTTTCTTTCCCAGGGAAAATGGAAAAAGGATGTGCCCAGGGTCCCCTGGCCCTGGGCTGGGGCCTCTCTGCAAAGAATCCTTATATCGAAGGATGGACCCCGCGCCAAAGATGTCCTCACCTCAAACTTGTGCTGCCCTGATACACCCAAGGGAGCCCTACAAACTGACATCAGGAACCTGGACTGCTGAGTTTTCTTTCCCAGGGAAAATGGAAAAAGGATGTGCCCAGGGGCCCCTGGCCCTGACTGCAAAAAATCCTTATATCAAAGGATGGACCCCACACCAAAGTTGTCCCCACCTCTAACTTGTGCTGCCCTGATACACCCAACGGAACCCTACAAACTGACATCAGGAACCTAGACTGCTGAGTTTTCTTTCCCAGGGAAAATGGAAAAAGGATGTGCCCAGGGTCCCCTGGCCCTGGGCTGGGGCCTCTCTGCAAAGAATCCTTATATCGAAGGATGGACCCCGCGCCAAAGATGTCCTCACCTCAAACTTGTGCTGCCCTGATACACCCAAGGGAGCCCTACAAACTGACATCAGGAACCTGGACTGCTGAGTTTTCTTTCCCAGGGAAAATGGAAAAATGTAGTGCCCAGGGTCCTCTGGCCCTGACTGCAAAAAATCCTTATATCGAAGGATGGACACCACACCGAAGTTGTCCCCTCCTCAAACTTGTGCTGCCCTAATAGACCCAAGGGAGCCCTACAAACTGACATCAGGAACCTGGACTGCTGAGTTTTCTTTCCCAGGGAAAATCGAAAAAGGATGTGCCCAGGGGCCCCTGGCCCTGGGCTGGCTCCTCACTACAAAAAATCCTTATATCGAAGGATGGACCCCACACCGAAGTTGTCCCCACCTCAAATTTGTGCTGCCCTGATAGACCCAAGGGAGCCCTACAAACTGACATCAGGAACCTGGACTGCTGAGTTTTCTTTCCCAGGGAAAATGGAAAAAGGATGTGCCCAGGGGCCCCTGGGCCTGGGCTGGGGCCTCTCTGCAAAAAATCCTTATATCGAAGGATGGACGCCGCGCCGAAGATGTCCTCACCTCAAACTTGTGCTGCCCTGATAGACCCAAGGGAGCCCTACAAACTGACATAAGGAACCTGGACTGCTGAGTTTCTTTCCCAGGGAAAATGGAAAAAGGATGTGCCCAGGGTCCCCTGGCCCTTGGCTGGTACTACTCTGCAAAGAATCCTTATATCGAAGGATGGACACCACACCGAAGATGTCCGCACCTCTAACTTGTGCTGCCCTGATACACCCAAGGGAGCCCTACAAACTGACATCAGGAACCTGGACTGCTGAGTTTTCTTTCCCAGGGAAAATGATAAAAGGGTGTGCCCAGAGGCACCTGGCCCTGATTGCAAAGAATCCTTATATCGAAGGATGGACCCCACACCGAAGTTGTCCCCACCTCAAACTTGTGCTGCCCTGATAGACCCAAGGGAGCCCTACAAACTGACATCAGGAACCTGGACTGCTGAGTTTTCTTTCCCAGGGAAAATGGAAAAAGGATGTGCCCAGGGGTCCCTGGCCCTGGGCTGGGGCCTCACTGCAAAGAATCTTTATATCGAAGCATGGACCCCACACCGAAGTTGTCCCCACCTCAAACTTGTGCTGCCCTGATAGACCCAAGGGAGCCCTACAAACTGACATCAGGAACCTGGACTGCTGAGTTTTCTTTCCCAGGGAAAATGGAAAAAGGATGTGCCCAGGGGCCCCTGGGCCTGGGCTGGGGCCTCTCTGCAAAAAATCCTTATATCGAAGGATGGACGCCGCGCCGAAGATGTCCTCACCTCAAACTTGTGCTGCCCTGATAGACCCAAGGGAGCCCTACAAACTGACATAAGGAACCTGGACTGCTGAGTTTCTTTCCCAGGGAAAATGGAAAAAGGATGTGCCCAGGGTCCCCTGGCCCTTGGCTGGTACCACTCTGCAAAGAATCCTTATATCGAAGGATGGACACCACACCGAAGATGTCCGCACCTCTAACTTGTGCTGCCCTGATACACCCAAGGGAGCCCTACAAACTGACATCAGGAACCTGGACTGCTGAGTTTTCTTTCCCAGGGAAAATGATAAAAGGGTGTGCCCAGAGGCACCTGGCCCTGATTGCAAAGAATCCTTATATCGAAGGATGGACCCCACACCGAAGTTGTCCCCACCTCAAACTTGTGCTGCCCTGATAGACCCAAGGGAGCCCTACAAACTGACATCAGGAACCTGGACTGCTGAGTTTTCTTTCCCAGGGAAAATGGAAAAAGGATGTGCCCAGGGGTCCCTGGCCCTGGGCTGGGGCCTCACTGCAAAGAATCTTTATATCGAAGCATGGACCCCACACCGAAGTTGTCCCCACCTCAAACTTGTGCTGCCCTGATAGACCCAAGGGAGCCCTACAAACTGACATCAGGAACCTGGACTGCTGAGTTTTCTTTCCCAGGGAAAATGGAAAAAGGATGTGCCCAGGGGCCCCTGGCCCTGACTGCAAAAAATCCTTATATCGAAGGATGGACCCCACACCGAAGTTGTCCCCACCTCAAACTTGTGCTGCCCTGATAGACCCAAGGGAACCCTACAAACTGACATCAGGAACCTGGACTGCTGAGTTTTCTTTCCCAGGGAAAATGGAAAAAGGATGTGCTCAGGGGCCTCTGGCCCTGGGCTGGGGTCTCACTACAAAAAATCCTTATATCGAAGGATGGACCCCACACCGAAATTGTCCCCACCTCACACTTGTGCTGCCCTGATACACCCAAGGGAGCCCTACAAACTGACATCAGGAACCTGGACTGCTGAGTTTTCTTTCCCAGGGAAAATGGAAAAAGGATGTGCCCAGGGGCCCCTGGCCCTGGGCTGGGGCCTCACTGCAAAGAATCCTTATATCGAAAGATGGACCCCACACCGAAGTTGTCCCCACCTCAAACTTGTGCTGTCCTGATAGACCCAAGGGAGCCCTACAAACTGACATCAGGAACCTGGACTGCAAAATAGCCCGGAAAAATGGCCAAAGGGTATGCCCAGGGACCCTTATACCTGGACTGGCACCTGACTGCAAAAAAAGACTTATATTGAAGGATGGATCGCAGGACGAATTTGTCTCCACCTCAAAATTCTGCTGCCCTCATAGACCCAAGGTAGCCCTGCAAACTGACATCATGAACCTGGACTGGTGAGTTTTCTTTCCTAGGGAATATGGCCAAAGGATGTGCCCAGGGGCCCCAGGCCCTGGGCTGGGTCCTCACTTCAAAAAATCCTTATATCAAAGGATGTACCCCAGACCAAATTTGTCCCCACCTCAAATTTGTGCTGCCCTGAGAGACCAAAAGGAGCCCTACAAACTGACATCAGGAACCTGGACTGCTGAGTTTTCTTTCCCAAGGAAAAGGAATAAAGGATGTGCCCAGGGGCCCCTGGCCCTGGGCTGGGTCCTCACTGCAAAAAATCCTTATATTGAACGATGGAGCCCAGACGGAAGTTGTCCCCACCTCAAACTTGTGCTGCCCTGATAGACCCAAGGGAGCCCTACAAACTGACATCAGGAAGCTGGACTGGTGAGTTTTCTTTCCCAGGGAAAATGGCCAAAGGATATGCCCAGGGGCCTCTGGCCCTGGACTGGCACCTGATTGCAAAACATCCTTATATCGAAGGATGGATCGCAGGCCGAAATTGTCTCCACCTCAAACTTGTGCTGCCCTGATAGACCCAAGGGAGCCCTGCAAACTGACATCATGAACCTGGACTGGTGAGTTTTCATTCCCAGGGAAAATGGCCAAAGGATGTGCCCAGGGGCCCCTGGCCCTGGGCTGGGTCCTCACTGCAAAAATCCTTATATCGAAGGACAGAGCCCAGACCAAAATTGTCCCCTCCTCAAACTTGTGCTGCCCTGAAAGACCCAAGGGAACCCTAAAAACTCACATCAGGAACATGGACTGGCGAATTTTCGTTCCCAGGGAAAATGGCCAGAGAATGTGCCCGGGGGCCCCCAGCCCAAAGCTAGGGCCTGATTTCAAGAAATCAAAATTTTAAATAATGTATCCCAGACGGAAGTTGTCCCCACCTCAAACTTGTGCTTCCCTGATAGACCCAAGGGAGCCCTACAAACTGACATCAGGAACCTGGACTGGTCAGTTTTCTTTCCCAGGGAAAATGGCCAAAGGATGTGCCCAGGGGCCCCTGGCCCTGAGCCGGCACATGACTGCAAAAAATCTATATATCGAAGGATGGATCGCAGACCGAAATTGTCTCCACCTAAAATTTCTGTTGCCCTGATACACCCAAGGGAGCCCTACAAACTGACATCATGAACCTGGACTGGTGAGTTTTCTTTCCCAGGGAAAATGGCCAAAGGATGTGCCCAGGGGCCCCTGACCCTGAGCTGGGCCCTGACTGATAAATATCCTTATATCGAAGGATGTACCCCAGACCAAATTTGTCCCCACTTCAAACTTGTGCTGCCCTGAGAGACCAAAGGGAGCCCTACAAACTGACATCAGGAACCTGGACTGCTGAATTTTCTTTCCAAAAGGAAAGGAATAAAGCATGTGCCCAGGGGCCCCTGACCCTGAGCTGGGTCCTCACTGCAAAAAATCCTAATATCGAAGGATGTAGCCCAGACAAAAGTTGTCCCCACCTCAAACTTCTCCTGCCCTGATAGACCCAAGGGAGCCCTACAAACTGACATCAGGAACCTGGACTGTTGAGTTTTCATTCCCAGGGAAAATGGTCAAAGGATGTGCCCAGGGGCCCCTGGCCCTGAGCTGGTTCCTCACGGCAAAAATTCCTTATATCGAAGGATTGATCCCAGACCAAAGTTGTTCCCTCCTCCAACTTCTTCTGCCCTGATAGACCCAAGGGAGCCCTAAAAACTGACATCAGGAACTTGGACTGGCGAGTTTTATTTCCCAGGGAAAATGGACAAAGGGTGTGCCATGGGGGCCCTGGCCCTGGGCTGGGTCCTCACTGCAAAAAATCCTTATATCGAAGGATGGGGGCCAGTCCAAAGTTGTCGCCACCTCAAACTTGTGCTGCCCTGATAGACCCAAGGGAGCCCTACAAACTGGCATCAGGAACCTGGACTGCTGAGTTTTCTTTCCAAGGGAAAATGGCCAAAGGATTTGCCCAGGAGCTCCTGGCCCTGAGATTTGACCTGACTGCAAAAAGTCAAGGAATCAAAGTATTTAACATAGGCCGACGTTGTGCCCACCTCAAAGTTGTGCTACCCTGAGAGACCCATGGGAACCCTACAAACTGACATCAGGAACCTGGAGTGGTGTGTTTTCTTTCCCAGGGAAAATGGCCAAACTATATGCCTTGGGGCTCCTGGCCCTGGGCTGGCACCAGACTCCAAAAAGTCAATACATCGAAGAATGGACCCCAGACCGAAATTGTCCCCACCTCAAACTTGTGCTGCCCTGATAGACCCAAGGGAGCCCTACAAACTGAAATAATTAACCTGGACTGGTGATTTTTCTTTCCCTGGGAAAATGGCCAAAAGGATGTGCCCAGGGGTCCCTGGCCCTTGGCTGGCCCCTGATTGCAAAAAGTCAATACATGGAAGGATGGACCCCAGACCGAAATTGTCCCCAATCAAACATGTGCTGCCCAGCCAGTCCCAAGGGAGCCCTACAAACTGACATAAGGAACCTGGACTGCTGAGTTTTCTTTCCCAGGGAAAATGGACAAAGGATGTGCCAAGGGGCCCCTGGCCCTGGGCTGGGTCCTCACTGCAAAAAATCCTTATATCGAAGGATAGAGCCCAGACCAAAATTGTCCCCTCCTCAAACATGTGCTGCCCTGATAGACCCAAGGGAGCCCTGCAAACTGACATCAGGAACATGTACTGGCGAATTTTCGTACCCAGGCAAAATGGCCAAAGATTGTGCCCGGAGGCCCCCGGCCCAAAGCTAGGGCCTGATTGCAAGAAATCAAAATTTTGAATAATGTATCCCAGACGGAAGTTGTCGCCACCTCAAACTTGTGCTGCCCTGATAGACCAAAGGGAGCCCTACAAACTGACATCAGGAACCTGGACTGGTGAGTTTTCTTTCCAAAATGAAAGGAATAAAGCATGTTCCCAGAAGCCCCTGGTCATGGGCTGGGTCCTCACTGCAAAAAATCCTTATATCGAAGGATGGGGGCCAGACCAAATTTGTCCCCACCTCAAATTTGTGCTGCCCTGAGAGACCAAAAGGAGCCCTACAAACTGACATCATGAACCTGGACTGGTGAGTTTTCATTCCCAGGGAAAATGGCCAAAGGATTTGCCCAGGAGCTCCTGGCCCTGAGCTGGGACCTGACTGCAAAAAGTCAAGGAATCAAAGTATTTAACATAGGACGAAGTTGTGCCCACCTCAAAGTTGTGCTACCCTGATAGACCCATGGGAACCCTACAAACTGACATCAGGAACCTGGAGTGGTGTGTTTTCTTTCCCAGGGAAAGTGGCCAAAGTATGTGCCTTGGGGCTCCTAGCCCTGGGCTGGCACCAGACTCCAAAAAGTCAATACATCGAAGAATGGACCCCAGACCGAAATTGTCCCCACCTCAAACTTGTGGTGCCCTGATAGACCCAAGGGAGCCCTACAAACTGAAATAATTAACCTGGACTGGTGATTTTTCTTTCCCCGGGAAAATGGCCAAAGTATGTGCCCAGGGGTCCCTGGCCCTTGGCTGGCCCTTGATTGCAAAAAGTAAATACATGGAAGGATGGACCCCAGACCGAAATTGTCCCCAATCAAACATGTGCTGCCCAGCCAGTCCCAAGGGAGCCCTACAAATTGACATCATTAACCTGGACTGCTGAGTTTTCTTTCCAAAAGGAAAGGAATAAAGCATGTGCCCAGGGGCCCCTGGCCCTGGGTTGAAAGCGGACAGAAAAAAGTCAATACATCGAAGGATGGACCCCAGACCGAAGTTGTCCCCACCTCAAACTTCTGACGCCCAGAGAGTCCCAAGGGAGCCCTACAAACTGACATCAGGAACCTGGACTGGTGAGTTTTCTTTCCCCGGGAAAATGGCCAAAGGGTATGCCCAGGGGCCCCTGACCCTGAGCTGGGCCCTGACTGCAAAAATCATTATATCGAAGGATGGACCCCAGAACAAAGTTGTCCCCTCCTCAAACTTGTGCTGCCCTAATAGACCCAATGGATCCCTACAAACTGACATCAGGAACCTGGACTGGTGAGTTTTCTTTCCCAGGGAAAATGGCCAAAGGGTATGCCCAGGGGCCCCTAGACATGGACTGGCACTTGACTGCAAAAAATCCTTATATCGAAGGCTGGATCGCAGGCCGAAATTGTCTCCACCTGAAACTTCTGCTTCCCTGATAGACCCAAGGGAGCCCTGCAAACTGACATCAGGAACCTGGACTGGTGAGTTTTCTTTCCCTGGGAAAATGGCCAAAGGATGTTCCCAGGGGCCCCTGACCCTGAGCTGGGCCCTGACTGATAAATATACTTATATCGAAGGCTGTACCCCAGACCAAAGTTGTCCCCACTTCAAATTTGTGGTGCCCTGAGGGACCAAAGGGAGCCCTACAAACTGACATCAGGAAGCTGGACTGGTGAGTTTTCTTTCCCAGGGAAAATGGACAAAGGGTGTGCCATGGGGGCCCTGGCCCTGGGCTGGGTCCTCACTGCAAAAAATCCTTATATCGAAGGATGGAGCCCAGACTAAAGTTGTCCCCTCCTCAAACTTGTGCTGCCCTGATAGACCCAAGGGAGCCCTACAAACTGACATCAGGAACCTGGACTGGTGAGTTTTCTTTCCCTGGGAAAATGGCCAAAGTATGTGCCCAGGGGTCCGTTACCCTGAGCTGGGACCTGAGTGATAAAAATCCTTATATCGAAGGACGTACCCCAGACCAAAGTTGTCCCCACCTCAAACTTGTGCTGCCCTGATAGACCCAAGGGAGCCCTACAATCTGAAATCAGGAACCTGGACTGCCGAGTTTTTTTTCCTATGAAAAATAGCCAGAGCACGTACCCAGGGGCCCCTGGACCTCAGCTGTGACCTGATTTCAAAAAATCCATACATCCGAGGATATACTCCAGGCGGAAGTTGTCCCCTCCTCAAACTTGTGCTGCCCTGATAGACCCAAGGGACCCCTACAAACTGACATCAGGAACCTGGACTGTTGACTTTTCTTTCCCAGGGAAAATGCCTCAAGTATATGCCTAGGGGCCCCTGGACCTGGGCTGGAACCTGACTGCAAAAAATCCATATATCGAAGGATGTACCCCAGACTAAAGTTGTCCCCACCTCAAACTTGTGCTGCCCTGATAGACCCAAGGGAGCCTTACAAAAAGACATCAGGAACCTGGACTGGTGAGTTTTCTTTCCCAGGGAAAATGGAAAAAGTGTGTGCCCAGGGGCCCCTGGCCCTGGGCTGGAACCTGACTACAAGAATTCCATACATCAAAGGATGGACCCCAGACCGAAATTGTCCCCACCTCAAATTTGTGCTGCCTGATAGACCCAAGGGATCCGTACAAGCTGACATCAGGAACCTGGACTGGTGAGTTTTCTTTCCCAGGGAAAATGGCCAGAGCATGTGCTCAGAGTCCCTTCCCCGCAGCTGGTGGCTGTCCGTAAAAAATCCAAACATCGAAGGAAGTATCCCAAAAAACCACTACCTCCACCTCCTGCGCCAGTACGAACTCAAAACCCAGGAAATTTGACTCGGAACACATAGCATATTGCATGCCAGCAGTGCATTCAAAAGGCAGGGAACTTGAGCCTCGGTTCTATAGCAGTCCTTAGGGTGCGCGCAGAAGCCCGGTGGTCTGCGGCTTCGTTCTTCACCCTCGTACAAGCTACCGCTCTCTCCGGCGCAGGAGAAGCGGCTGCTTCGCGCAAACAACAGCGGAGCGGCAGCCGTACGCACCGAAGCGCTGCTTCAGCCGAAAGACGCCGGCGACCGGCGCTTCGCTTCGGACAGCTCCGGAGAGCCGTAGTGTGCGTCTGCACTAGACTGCATCATAGCGAAAAGCTTTGGCAGTGTGTCTCGCAGGGAGAAAGCTTAGCAGCACAGCACACTTATCCCGCCTTTGCCCAGAAACACGTATTTTCTGCACACTCCAAAAACACTGATCTTTTCATGGCAATGTGTAAGCTGCTCTCTGATGGCCGTGCTGTTCAGTCTGCTCCTGCCCAGCCCGTTGTTGTAGCGTGCACGTGCCGTCCTGGCATTCAGTGCACAGTGAAAGCAATCGCAAAAGTCTGCTGCTGACTCCCAAACACAAGGCACTGTCTATGTTCTTGCTTCTCGACAATTCTACGGAGTCCTTCATTTCGGCAGCTGCCATCGAGTTCTCTGCTTCTCGAGCCTTTGGGGACGAGCACGAATTTCCCAAGAGGGGCTGCATCAGGACGATGTGAAAACCCAGGGCAATTGTCCTGTAACACCTTCCGTAAGTATGCTAGATGGGAATTGAAGAGGCAGGCGAGCGGCCTCCACTGTCCTCTAGCAGTCCTTAGGGTGCGCTCAGAAGCCCGGTGCTCTGCGGCTTCATTCTTCGCCCTCGTACAAGCTACCGCTCTCTCCGGCTCCCGGAGCAGGAGAAGCGGCTGCTTCGCGCACACAACAGCGGAGCGGCAGCCGTACGCTCCGAAGCGCTGCTTCAGCCGAAAGACGCCGGCGACCGGCGCTTGGCTTCGGACAGCTCCAGAGAGCCGTAGTGTGCGTCTGCACTAGACTGCATGATAGCGAAAAGCTTTGGCAGTGTGTCTCGCAGGGAGATAGCTTAGCAGCGCAGCGCACTTATCCCACCCTTGCCAAGAAACACGGATTTTCTGCACACTCCAAAACCCTGCTCTTTCCTGGGTAAGTTCCAAGCTAGTGTCTGATTTCCATGCTCCCTTCCTGATCTTGCCCAGCTAGTTGTTGCAGCGTGTACATGCCGTCCTGGCATTCAGTGCACAGTGAAAGCAATCGCAAAAGTCCAGCAGCTGCTGATTCCCAAACACAAGGCGCTGCCTATTTTCTTGCTTCTTGACAACTCAACGGAGTTCTTCAATTCGGAAGCTGCCATCGAGTTCTCTGCTTCTCGAGTCTTCGGGGACAAGCACGAATTTCCCAAGAGGGGCTGCATCAGGACGAAGTCAAAACCCAGGAAAGTTGTCCTGGAACACCTTCAATAAAGAATGCCAGCAGTGCATTGAAAAGGCAGGGAGATTTAGCCACCGTCCTCTAGCAGTCCTTAGGGTGCGCGCAGAAGCCCGGTGCTCTGCGGCTTCGTTCTTCGCCCTCGTACAAGTTACCGCTCTGTCCAGCTCCCGGAGCAGGAGAAGCGGCTGCTTCGCGCACACAACAGCGGAGCGGCAGATGTACGCTCCGAAGCGCTGATTCAGCCGAAAGACGCCGGCGACCGGCGCTTGGCTTCGGACAGCTCCGGAGAGCCGGAGTGTGCGTCTGCACTAGACTGCATCATAGCGAAAAGCTTTGTTAGTGTTTCTCGCAGGGAGAAAGCTTAGCAGCGCAGCGCAATTATCCCATCCTTGCCCAGAAACACGGATTTGCTGCACACTCCAAACACATCACCTTTCCAGGGCAAGATGCAAGCTGCTCTCTGATGGCCGTGCTCTTCTGTCTTCTCCTGCCCAGCTCGTTGTAGCGTGCACATGCCCTCCTGTCATTCAGCAAACTGAAGAAATTTTGCCATCTCCATCATAAACTGTATGCATTTAAATTTGGCATTCCCTTTATTCGTCATATCTAGTAAGATTCTGTAAGGACCGAAAAGATCTTTTAAAAAAGAGCAAAACATTATTGATTTAATGAAAGACATATTTTATATATTAAAAAATGTTTACTTATAATTTTCAGAACACTACACAATAATGCTTAGAATTTTAGGATTCTGGGGTTTGGTTAGTTCATTAGTTTGTTTGTAAAGTGATTTTGCACAAAGAGATATCTCCTAATTGCTTGAAATCACGATAGTATTTTTCACCATTTCAGAAAAGACAACAATCCAGCCATGGAGAATTTTCTGTTATCTAGATGATTACTCCATGCACTTTGAACAATAAAAAAGGAGGTTGTTTAAAAGGGTATTCTTTGTGATCTGGATCAATTAGGCGCAGAAAAAGGTCTGATAATAATACTTACTTAGAAGTAAAGCAATATTAATTAAATAAAAATAATAAACAATAAAAATATATAATAAAAAGATCAAGGGCTGACATTACCTAAAGACTTCATGTTTTCCAAAAACTGTTGAGGAATAAGTAACAATGCAATTTACCACTATAAGCAGGTCATCATATCATGCAGTAATATGGAAAATGGATCACCCTCCAAAAAGAACCAACTGAGAGTAAGAAAATCCATGTGAAAATGTACAAGGTTATCTGGTGATACTGAGTAGAGATAGAAAACGAAATCTTCCTTTCAGATCCTAGTAAACTAGTAATAAAATCAAAATAACAGTCAGATGTTCTATAAGACATGACCCATCATATATTTTGCATGAGAGATTTTTAATTTATAGTAATATATGTTAAACAATCAGTTAGTCCTTCTCTTCAGGTGACCACCTACTCATTTTACTATATTGAAAACAATTTTTTTTCTTTTTATTTAAAAATTCTATTTTTTCTAGCACCTCAGCTAAAAAATATTGGGAGTCAAGCCAGGTTATATATCCAGGAAAATTAACACTAAAAGTTTTTTGCTAGAGGGAAATTTACTTCAGATTTTTCTTCAGGGATTACTTCATTCCCTGCTCTCCTGGGAATGGTGGAACAAACAGCTGCATTGAGTTTAATGACTTACTGGAGTTAAACCACTGCAAACTTTTAACAGAGATTTAAAGCCGGATGGAAAGGATGATAAAAATGCCAGCTTTTCCCAATTAAGCATTTCATATCGGTCAAATTTCTGTTGATTTATCTATTCTGTAATTCACTTTTTTCTCAATGTTTTGCAGTAACAGGAGCTGTAGTCCAACATGAGGAGCAAGGTCTGATTCTGCAATGCAAGGCTTCTTTTATGGCTCTGAATCAGGTACACAGTATGGCTCATAATAGCTATCATCCTGATTAAATTTTAATCCTCCAGCCAGGATCATACCTGAGGGTTTGGAATGTTTTCATAGTGTAGAGATATATTTGGAGATTTGATAGCCTAAGGACTTTTTCCAAGTGGGTCATATTTTAGTGGCTGCTGAACCCCCAACATTTCAGATAAAGTAATGCTGTAAATACATTCTTATTTAATTAAACAATTTAATTTGTGTCTCTGCAAAACATTAGAAAAATTCTTGAAAGTATTTTTTTATTTTGATCTTTCTGGTGGTTTGTTAGTTTGTTTGTTTTGGGGTTTGGTTTATAATTTTTTTTTTCCCGGTGGTTTTTTTTTTTTTTATTTTTAAGGTCAGTGAAAATACATAACTATCCATTGAATTTAAAATTTAAAGTATCCCTGACTTAATTTTCAATGGAGCTAATGTACAAGTCTTCTAGAACAAGTTAATTGCATATCTCTTGGGACTGAAAAATAATGTATGGGTATATCTTTGCAACTAAGGGAATGCTCAAGGTAACCTATAATGCTTGGTGGGAAACCATCTCCTTCCCCTCCCAAAAAAAGATAAACACCAATTAGGAGAAATTAAGAAATAAATAAAAGCAAGTAATGACAAGAATGAGATTCTGTATTTTAAGATTTATTTTGCAATTCAGAAAAACAAATTTTATTTTAGAATACAGAAAAATTAATTCTGCAGTTTTGTATCACATCTGTAATCCATTCAAATTCTTCACACAGGAATTAAATTAAATAAAAATTTAGAATTATTTTAAAAATGCATTTCTGGTGTATGCATACTATGTACAGTCAAGACTAGTTTAAAGCATTGTAAAAATGCTTGACATTATGATTACCTTCCATGGCCTAACTTGGTTATAAAGCAAAACAGTTTTGTAATAACAATACCATCTTCTTGACTAAAATTCTAGAAGATTTTTATATTGGATTAATGCTAAATGTATAAGCATATTTCATTCATCAGCCAAGTTCCAGGCAGCCAATTCAACATTAGCTGTGTAATAGAATGTCACATACTGTTACTCTGCAGAGCCCTCTGTATTTCCAGTAGCATAAATCATTTATACATGCTGGCAACACAGTTGGTCAACTAACCGAGGCCCAGGTTCTTATTTTCAGGTTATGTCCTAATGTCTTTTGTGTTTAACCATCAAGTTCTGAGTAGAGCATATGGTGAGAAACTACCGCCAGCTTGAGTTTCAACTGCTTAATTTATAAGTTTTGGTTTTCTATTCTTAATTATATTAATATCCCTTCAGAACTCTCATCAAGAATAAAAATCCTGTGTGCTATCTAGGGTTCAGATATTTTGCATGCTTGGTGGATAATGATTCATGCATTTGAATTGAAATTAGAATAGTTTAGCGTTAAGTGCAACTTTTTCTGAGTCCATTTCATCTTGTATGAAAATTACTGAATTTTATCTCCTTTTCTAAAGCACACTGATGCCTATGAATAAAAATATTTTCCAAGCCTTATAATGACAGTTGTCATTCTTAGTAAAAAAGAGTGTAATGGATATAATCTAGGGATGAATGCAATGTGTCCATACTCACACACTTGCTCATTGGCAGAAAAGAGACACTTTTACCTTGCTCCTGGATTAATTTACAATCAAAACCACTGCATTTTTTCTAGATATAGAGCCTTCTCAGAGTATGTCAATAGTTTTATTGTACATCCATCAGTAATGCTTCAGAAAATACTTCTGAAATAGTAAAAAAGTGGTTTTTACTTCCTAATAAAAACCAAGATGGCTATTTAGAACTGAAATGCTATTCATATGCTTCATTTTCCCCCATGTTTTTTCCAAAAATCCCATTTTTACCCCCACTTTTTCCCCAAAACCCCAATTTCCCCCGATATTTTTTCCAAAAATCCCATTTCCCCCCATTTTTTCCTAAAAATCCCATTTTTCTGCCATGTTTTCCCCAAAAATCCCATTTCCCCCATTTTTTCCTAAAAATTGCCATTTCCCAAATTTTTTCCCCAAAAATCCCATTTCCCCCATTTTTCCCCCAAATTCCCATTTTTCCCCAATGACTTGTCTTAAAAATTTCAATTTCCCCCATTTTTTCCCCCAAAATCCCATTTTTCCTAAAAATTCCATATTCCCCCCATTTTTTTCCCCAAAAATCCCAGTTCCCCCAATTTTTTCCTGAAATTTGCCATTTCCCCCATTTTTTCACCAAGAATCCCATTTTCCCCCATGTGCTTTCCAAAAATCCCATTTCCCCCCATGTTTTCCCCAAAATCGCATTTTCCCACTTCTTTTCACCAAAAATCCCATTTCCCCCCATTTCCCCCCAAGAACTCCCATTTCCCCCCCAGTTTTTTTCCGAAAATTGCCATTTCCCTCAAGTTTTCCCCAAAATCCGATTTTCCCCCAGGTTTTTTCCCAAAAATCCTATTTTTCTCCCATTTCCCCCCATTTTTTCCCTAAAATTGCCATTTCCCCCATTTTTCCCCCTAAGTATCATTTCCCCCCATGTTTTTTAAAAAAATCCCATTTTTCTCTCATGTTTTTCCCAAAAATCCCATTTTCCACCATTTTTTCCCAAAAATCCCATTTTCCCCCCATTTTTACCCCAAAATTGCCATTTCTTCAATTTTTTCCCCCAAAAATCCAATTTTCCCCATGTATTTTCCAAAAATCCTTATTTTACCCCCATTTTTCAACAAAAATCCCATCTATCCCCATGTTTTCCCCAAAAATCACATTTCCCCCATTTTTTCCCAAAAAATCCCATTTTCCTCCCTGTTTTCCCCAAATTCCCATTTCCCCCCCATTTTTTCCCCAAAATTGTAATTTCCCCCAAGTTTTCCACAAAAATGCCAATTTCCCCCAGGCTTTTTCCCCAAAATACCATTTTCCCCCCATTTTTACCCCAAAGTTGCCATTTCCCCCATTTTTCCCAAAAATTGCCTTTTCCCCCCCATTTTTTTCCAAAAATCCCGTTTTTACCCCCATTTTTTCCCTAAAAAAATCCCATTTTTCCCCCATGTTTTTTCCCCAAATTCCCATTTTTCCTCCATGTTTTCCCCAAAAATCCCATTTTCCTCCATGTTTTCCTTAAATTCCCATTTCTGCCCATTTTTTCCCCAAAATTGCCATTTCCTTCCATTTTCCCCAAAAAATCCTATTTTTACCCAAAATCCCATATTCCCCCAATGTTTTCTCCAAAAAACCCATTTTCCACCCATTTTCCCCCAAGTACTATTTTCCCCCATGTTTTTCCAAAAAATCTCATTTTTACCCCACGTTTTCCCCAAAAAATCCTGTTTCCCCCCCATTTTTCCCCCAAATCCCATTTCCCCCATTTTTTCCCAAAAATCATATTTTCCCACCATTTTTTACCCAAAAATTGCAATTTCCCCCACTTTTTCCTTAAAAATCCCATTTCCCCCCATTTTTTCCAAAAATCCCATTTTCCCCCATTTATTTTCCAAAAATCCCATTTACCCCCATTTGTTTTCCCCAAAATCCCATTTTTCGCCATTTTTATTCCAAAATTGCCATTTCTTCAATTACTTTTTCCCAAAAATCCCATTTCCTTAATTTTTCCCCCCAAAATTGCCATTTCCCCCATTTTTTCCCTATAAATTATCATTGCCCCCATTTTTTCCCTAAAAATCCCATTTTCCCATCATGTTTTTTCCAAAAATCCCATTTTTGCCTCTTTATCCCCCAAAAAAATCCCATTTTTCCCCAAAAAATCCCATTTCCCCAGATTTTTCCACAAAAATTGCCATTTCTCCCATTCTTTTTCCCAAAAAATTTCATTTCCCCCACAGGTTTTTTCCAAAAACCCCATTTTCCCCATGTTTTTCACAGAAATCCCATTTTCCTCAATTTTCCCCCAAAATCCTATTTTTCCCCAAAATCCCATTTTCCCCCACATGTTTTTTCCAAAATACCATTTTCCCCCATTTTTTTCCAAAAATCTCATTTTTACCCCCAATTTTCCCCAAAACTCCCATCTTCCCTACACGTTTTTCCCAAAAAGCACATTTCCCCCCATTTTTTCCCAAAAAATCCAGATTTTCCACCATGTTTTTTCCAAAAAATGCCATTTCCCCCCCAATTTCCCCCCAAAATTGGCATTTCTTCCATTTTCCCCCCAAAATCACATTTTTCTCCAATGTTTTTTCCAAAAAACCCATTTTCTGCCCATTTTTTCCCAAAAATCCCATTTCCCCCATGTTTTCCCCAAAAAATCACATGGTTCCCTCATTTTTTGCCCAAGAATCCCATTTTTCCCAGATGTTTTTTCCAAAAATCTCATTTCCCCCCATTTTATCCCCGTATACCCATTTCCCCCTATTTGCCCCTAAAAAATCCCATTTCCCCACCATTTTTTCTCCAAAATTGCATTTTCCCCAAGTTTTCCACAAAAATCCCAATTTCCCCCAGTTTTTTTCCTAAAAATACCATTTTTCTTCCATTTCCCCCATTTTTTCCCCAAAATGGCCATTTTCCGCATTTTTCCCAGAAAGTACCATTTCCCCCATTTTTTTTTCAAAAATCCCACTCCCCCCCATTTTTTCCTGAAAAATCCCATTTTCCCCCATTTTTTTCCCCAAAAATTGCCATTTCCCCCATTATTCCCCTAGAATACTATTTCCCCTTGTTTTTTTGAAAAATGTCATTTTTACCCCCAAGTTTTCCCCAAAAATCCCATTTCCCCCCCGTTTTTTCCAAAAATCCCATTTTTATCCCATGTTTTTTCAAAAAATCCCATTTCCCCCATTTTTCCCGAAAATCCAATTTCCCCCCATTTTCCCCCTAAAAAATCCCTTTCCCCCCACCACATTTTTTCTCCAAAATTGCCATTTCCTCCAAGTTTTCCACAAAAATCCAATTTTCCCCCATGGTTTTTCCAAAAATCCCATTTTTCTACCATTTCCCCCATTTCCCCCATTTTTCCCTAAAAAATCCCATTTTCCCCATTTTTTCTCCAAAATTGCCATTTCCCCCAAGTTTTCCAGAAAAATCCCAATTTCCCCCATTTTTGTTCCTAAAAATACCATTTTTCTCCCATTTCCCCCATTTTTTCACCAAAATTGCCATTTTCCCCCATTTTCCCAAAAAATACCATTTCCCCCATGTTTTTTCAAAAAAAAGCATTTTCCACCCATTCTTCCCAAATATCTCCTTTCCCCCTTGTTTTCCCCAAAAATCCAATTTTCCCCCATGGTTTTTCAAAAATCCCCTTTTTCTCCCATTTCCCCCCAAAATCCCATTTCCCCCAATTTTTTCCCTAAAAAATCCCTTCCCACACCCCATTTTTCCCCAAAATTGCCATTTCCACCAAGTTTTCCACAAAAATCCGATTTTCCCCCAGTTTTTTTCCCAAAAACCCCATTTTTCCACCATGTTTTTTCAAAAAATCCCATTTTTCTTCCGTTATCCCCAAAAATCCCATTTCCTCCCATTTTTTCCCAAAAAATCACATTTTCCCACAATTTTTTCCCAAAAATTGCCATTTCCCCCATTTTTTCACCAAAAATCCCATTTTCCCCCATGTGTTTTCCAAAAATCCCATTTCCCCCCATTTTTTCCCAAAAATCCCATTTCCCCCCCATGTTTTCCCTCAAAATCACATTTCCCCCCCTTTTTTCCCCCAAAATTGCCATTTCTTCCATTTTTTCCCCAAAAAATCCCATTTTCCCCCAATGTTATTTCCAAAAAACCCATTTCCCCCCATTTTTTCCAAAAATCCCATTTCCCCCATTTTTTTCCTCAAAAATCACATTGTTCCCCCATTGTTTTCTCCAAAATCCCATTTCCCCCCATTTTTTCCCCAAAAGTTCCCATTTCCCCCCATTTTTTCCCAAAAATTGCCATTTCCCCCAAGTTTCCCCCAAAAATCTGATTTTTCCCCAGGTTTTTTCCCAAAAATCCCATTTTGCTCCCATTTCCCCCCGTTTTTCCCCCAAAATTGCCATTTCCCCCATTTTTTCCCTTTAAATTATCATTCCCCCACATTTTTTCCCTAAAAATCCCATTTTCCCATCATGTTTTTTCCAAAAAATAACATTTTTGCCCCTTTCCCCCCAAAAAAATCCCATTTCCCCCCATTTTCCCCCCCAAAATTCTATTTTCCCTGATTTTCCCCAAAAATTGCCATTTCCCCCATTCTTTTTCCCAAAAAATCCCATTTCCCCCCCAGGTTTTTTCCAAAAATTGAATTATCCCCCATATATTCCCCAGAAATCTCATTTTTCCTCTATTTTTTCCCCAAAATATACATTTCCTTCCATTTTTTCCTTTCAAATCCCATTTCCCCCAGATTTTTTCCCCAAAAATCCCACTTTTCACTATTTTTTTTTTGCAAAATCCCATTTTCCCCCATATTTTCACGAAAAATCCCATGTTCCCTCTATCTGTTTTCCAAAAATAACATTGTTCCCCCATTTTTACCCTAAAATTGCCATTTCTTTCATTTTTCCCAAAAATCCCATTTTTCCCAATGTATTCCAAAAATTCCATTCCCCCCCCCCCATTTTTCCCCAAATTCCCATTTTCCCCCCATTTTTTCCCCAAAATTGCCATTTCCTTCCATTTTCCCAAAAAAATTTAATTTATCCAGAAAAATCCCATATTCACCACATGTTTTTTCCAAAATACCATTTCCCCCCAATTTTTGCAAAAATCCCATTTTTACCACCATTTTTTCCCCAAAAATCCCATTTTTCCTCCACATTTTCCCCAAAAATTCCATTCTCCCCCATGTTTTTCCTGCAAAAATCCCAATTTTCTGCCATGTTTTTTCCAAAAATTGCCATTTCCCCCCCATTATTCACCTGCCCTGAGCAGGCGCGTGACTTAAAAAAATCCTTATATTGCAGGATGTGTCCAGGAACTTAGCTGTCCCCACCTCAAACTTGTGCTGCCCTGATAGACCCAAGGGAGCCCTACAAACTGACATCAGCAACCTGGACTGCTGAGTTTTCTTTCCCAGGGAAAATGGCCAAAGGATGTGCACTGGGGCTTCTGGCCCTGACTTGCAAAGAATCCTTATATCGAAGGATGGAGCCCAGACCGAAGTTGTCCCCACCTCAAACTTGTGCTGCCCTGATAGACCCAAGGGAGCCCTACAAACTGACATCAGCAACCTGGACTGGTGAGTTTTCTTTCCCAGAAAAAAATGGCCAGAATATGTGCCCAGGGCTCCCTGACCCTCAGCTGGCGCCTGACTTCAAAAAATCCAAACATCAAAGGATGTATCCCAGACCGAAGCTGTCCCCACATGAAACTTGTGCTGCCCGAACTGTCCAAAGGGAGCCCTACAAACTGACATCAGGAACCTGGACTGGTGAATTTTCTTTCCACGGGAAAAGGGCCAGTTTTTGTGTCCAAGGGCCACTATCCCTGAGTGGGTGTCGGGCTGCAAAAAATCCAAACATCGAAGGATGTGTCCCATACCCCAGCTGCCCCCACCTCAAACTTGACAAAGGGCATAAAAGGTGACATGGCATTGCTTAAACTTGTGTGTACCCTCGCTCCTCCTCCCTGCCTCCACGACTCATCGCAACTCCTTGGCCATTCTTCTGGGCTACCCACATGGGACCTTGAAATTCAAAATTGGAAGGTTTATCACAGGGTCTTGTAATGCTTCCAGCAAGATCACAATTGCACGAAACCTGGTCCATCATCCAGTTGGAGATAGAGGTATGCGTTCTCCGAGTGGATTCCCTAAAGCACACAAACAAGAATGGATGCTTAGAGTTGCACCAAAAACTGAGACCTGAGCAAAAACAACTGCTTTTGTCCACTGCTCACCTTGGACACTTGGCCTTGACTGCTGCTATCTGCATGGACCTCCTAGAAATAGAGGCAAAGAACACCGCTGTAACACAGTCACCATTTATGCTTCCCCTGCAAATGCAAACAATGACTGACCTGCTCATGGCAACACCCTCACCCAGGACTGGGGCCCTCTGTCACAGATTTGAACTGTCTGCATCTGAAAGGAAGTTAGGACTAGTGTCAAACGGCTGCAGGACAACTTAACAGCACCAAACATGTTATGGCAATCTGCCAATACAATCTAGAGTCCAACTACACCCTGCATTATAAATTTCCAGTCACCAGGACTTGTGCTATTACAGGCTATGCAGCAGGGTAGAGCAGCTGCAGGACAATTATGTGTAGACACCTGTGACACAGGACAGGACATCACAAACGAGGGGACAGGACAGGGAGAGAGAGCTTTTGAGGAGAAGAAAGGACTGAGAGACCCAAACAACAGAGTGCACCAGAGACAAGTGACATCAACAAGATGCAGGCATGTAAAAGAACAGCATGAAGACATCGAGGTCAGTGAGGAAGAAGTCCCAGATGGGAGGAAGGAGAAGATGCTTTGTTTTGAAGCTGAAATACTCTTGTAAGCTATGGAGAAAGGACTATTTTTCCTTATAATGCATGAAACTATGGGGCAATGAAAGTGTTCAAATTGATACAGAACAAAAGCCTCCATGCTAAGATAAGCAGATGTTGAAATAGCTGTTATCCCATGAGAAGTTTGAACAGAGCAAGAGAGTAGTCCTGTGCTTCTAAGAGAAGATCTCTGTTCCCAGGGATGAAGCTGATTTTAGAAATAGATAATTGTCTTGGTTCAACAAGACAGGAGTCTGTGGAAGAGGGCAAAGCCTCCTGTGCAATGGAGAACGGCAAACCCCCCTCCCTCTGAATTACCAGGATCTTTAAATTAAAAGGCTCTCAGGCAAAGATGTGGGAATGGGAGTAACAATTCTTTACTAGGAGAAAACTAGACAACAATTTAAAAAGGCAAATGCAATCGGTACAAACAAAACCAATGAAAAAAAGTCCAGAACCTGAGGAGTCGGGGTGCCAGTATCAGTTCTGCTGGGACAATTGCTCCCCTTGCAATGGTTGATGAGTTGCAGCTGAAGTGGTGATCTTTAGAAGGGTACAGTTTTCCTCTGAAGATCTGGTGGCAGTGGGGCCGGTCTTCCTCTGCGCCGGGGTTGCCTCTGAGCTCCGCTGCCGTCGCCTCAGCGCGCGCCGGCTGCTTCGCTGTGAGTGCCGCCGAAGAGAGAGAGAGCTGCTTCTCTCGGAGTCCCGCCCAGAGAGCTGCCTCCTCTCCCCAAAAAGCTACCCCTTTAAACAACAATAGAGTGCTTGGCTTCCCCCCTCTGGGTGGGACCCCTCACGGTGTTACATTTACCAGCCCTGCATTGAATCAGTCAATGGTGTATAAACAAACCATTGCCTCTACAGGGCAAACCATTGTCTCTGAGAGAGATAACAAAAACCTGTCCAACCGGTTTGCCTTCAACAGATGGCAAATGGAATACAAGCTTATCTTACAACCCAGGACAATAATGAGAAATTTTGCCTTTGAACAGCTCATCTTTAAAACAATACCCCATAAGCTGACATGGCCTATCGACAAGCTGTGGGAAGGCTTGTGGCAGTGGGAAGGATTTCACAATGGCAAGGTTCCCCAGGTGGCTGCTGTTTGTGACAAAATTGAGAGCCAATGAGAGAACTGTTTTTTCCTCTTGTGGAGAAATCTCCATAACCTTAACAAGAGGGACTTTGCTCCCTCAATGAACTAAAGAAAAACTACTTTAGAGGTGGTAACTGACTGGAAATCTTAGGTTTGGTTTCTTTATATTGTCAGTGTGAAAGGAAAGGTTGTGGGGGGAGGAGAAGTGTTCTGAAGGGTTTATTTTGATCCTTACTACTTTTTTTTTTCCCCTCCAGTTACTTTGAATAAAATTTTCTTTACACCCTTTTAAAGTTTTGAGCCTGCTTTGCCTTTCCCCTAACCCTATCTCACAGCAGGAAGTGAATGTATTGGTGATTGGCCAGCACTGAACTCACCACATTTTTTAGTGCATTGGCCAGGAAAATCTCAAAATTGGGGAAATCTTAAAATGGTAACCAAAACCACTACAACAATGAATGAGTTTGAACTACCCCTTATGAATGAGTTTGAACTACCCCTTCCAATGACTTCAGAAGCTTTCCTGTGGACTTTTCACAAATTTCTGTAAGCCAACAACTAAGTTCAGGATACCTGAACTTTTTTTAGCATGGATATGAAAATCATATACAAGGTAAAAGATACACAAGGCAAATGATACCTCTGTCAGAAATTTAGTAATTGCTTAAACAATGTTGAAACAGGGACTTACACCATGTTGCATTAGGCTCTGTTAAAGAATCTTGAATATTCAAGAGAAATATAGTAAACCTGTACAAAATAGCATGGATGACTTTGGTGACAATCTCTTTTGTAGTTCTATCCTTCTATGTTGCTCACTGCATGCTACTCATGTTCCCCAAGGTTGCAGCAATTTAGCAACACTTACCTATTGGTACTGATGTAATTCAGTTTTGGATATTGAAAATCTCTTTGTGAGGATCATAACCTTCTCCTTCAGATTGCAGATGATACTATATTTGGTATTATAACATTCTGAAGTTAATCTGAACTTAGAAGTGTCTTTGCCTTTTTTTTTTTTTTTTTTGTGAAAGAGAAATTTATGTTTCTGACTTTTTTTCCCCCCTGCTTATAAATTACATTATATGGGAAAAGTAAATGAGTAGTCATATTGCTCTCAAATGGAAAATATTTCATGTTCTATGATGGAGTCATCAAATCTAAAGATGTAACCTTTCTGCTAACCTAGCTGTTGTGGTTTGACACGGAAAGATAATTTTTTCCGGAAGGAAGAGGTCAATTTAGATATTGACCAATTGAAAGTAGACACGCCTCTGAGAACACAGAGGGGTTGAAAGCAGAATTCCCAGGGGAACTCGCTCTCTTTGGTTCCGGTCAGCGTGCAGTGAAGACCTTCCCCTGCCCAGCCACGAGCTGGGTGGGGGAGGGGAAGCCCCATGGCCTGAGAAAGGTAGGCCGAAAGCCCGAAGGGTGGTGAAAGGACTGGAACCGGGCTGGCCCCTGCAGATGGAAGGGTGGAAGAAATCTGGGATGTCTCCATTTCCCCCCCCCCGCCCAGAGTTCCTCTCCCGAGAGGGAGAGAGAAAGCCGCAAGGAAGGAGGAGCGGGGGGAGCTGCTGCAAGGTGCCCAGTTGTGTGGGAGTTGCTGGATGTCCGGGCATCGAGCCATCCTGGGAGTTCGGACTTTTAACCCTTCCTTGAGAAATGAAAGCTTTGTGAATTTTCCTTTCCCCTCCTCAGTTTGAAAGAGAGGAAGAGGGACACCTTGGACCCTGGGATGGGATGTTGGAAGGAGGAATTCTGGATGGGAGGGGGACAAGGAGTGGCTTTTGGCTGGACTTTTCCGTGTTAGCCACAACCTGAACCAATCTTCTCCTTCAAGAGGGACTGTGTTTTGGGAGGATGCCAGTGAGTCAAGAGACCTGCTTCAGCTGAGAAAAAGACAAAAGTGGAGTGAACAGAGAAAAGGTTAGGGGGTTTGTGGTGGCGCCCCCTTGCCCTGGAAAGGAAAGAGAAGAGAAGAAGATCTCTGTTCTTGAGCCCTCGGCCCCAGGGGAAAATGGGGGGGACTGTGGTCCCAAACAATGAAAAACTGAACCGTTGTTTTCTCCCCTCTTGGCAGGGCATCCTTGAAAGGAAAAATCCTAAAGGCAGTGACCATCCATGCATTGTGGTGAGAGCACTGTGCATGGAAAGGAGAAGGGTCACCATGGCAAACTTTTTCTCCGGGCGGTGCCATGTGTGACATGGAAACACAGGATGTGGAGCTGTGTTTCTTGGGGGGTCTGTGGCACAGGAGAGACTCTGTTCCCCCGATGGACTGAGTATCGGTTGTTTGGAGGGTGGAAACCTGATTGGGGTCCAGATTGTGTCTCACTGTGGTTTGTTGGAGTTGGGTGGTGGGGGGGGAGGAATGTTTTGCAAGGTTTTCATTTGGATCTTTGTGTGTTTTTTTTTTCCCTTCTTTAGTTTTCTCTTTTCTTTTGTAGTGGTAGTTTAATAAAGTTTTTTTCCTGTTATTAAGCTTGGGCCTGCTTTGCTCTATTCTAGATTCCACTTCACAGCATTCAAGGTAGGGATCACATTTTCATGGGGGCACTGGCATTGTGCCAGTGTCAAACCATGACACTAGCTTTCAATGATAATCATCTGACATACAGGTGAATCACACTGTCTTAAAATAGAATTAATGAGAATTTTCCATTGAGGGTGCAATCTACTACATTATTAAAGAGCATCTGTGTTTTTTCAATTATGATAATTTCACTGTTTTAAATAGTGTCTTATATTTCCTGATGGGAATGTAACTATACCCAGCATATGCTTATTAAGCCGCTTAGCAAACATAGTTGTATTAATGAAATCCAAGGTGTGTGGTTTCCTCCCGAATTCTCAAAACCTGGAATATATAAATTCCAAGCACAGGAACAAAATCCTAGATACAGTGCACAATATTCACCACAAGTCATGTCCAACTACTTGGAAGTCTACATGAGTGTTTTTCATCCTGTATTTCACAGCATGCCTTCAAGGGATTCACAAACAGTAGCCAAGGAGGAGTGTATATGTATATATAAAGTTTTGTCTGTGTATGTGAAATTTTCAAAGGCCTCTAGATAGTCATTAAAATTGTTACAAAACTATGTATCTTTTGATTTGCAGTTATATTTACTAGAGGTGAGCAGTAGTTATTCTACTATTTTCAGGGTTAAATGGTTTCCCCTGACTCAGAAGAATTTGAAAAGTTCCTCAATACTTTGAAAGGCAGTGGTGGTTTAGAAAAAAAGTTAAGGGATGTGTCCCAGGAAACCTGGGCCTATGACAAAGTCTCTTTTCTAGTTGTACTCGTGGGACAGAAACCTATCTGTGTCTTACAAATGGCATCTGGAGCTCAGTTGACTTGGAGACTGAAAAGGAGGATGTAGTCTCTGGAGTAAAGGAAATAACCCATCTGTTTATTGTGATACTTAGAGGTTGTGAAAAAGATCTGCTTAGTAAAATTTGAAAATGAAGAAAGGTGATTTATTTTCTAGTTGTCATCCTATTACTGATGGTATTTAAATGGATCCTGACAGTTTATTATAGAAGTGTATTCATATCATTGATGCCTGGGACTAAAAATATTAGGGCAAAGCAAACTACATTGTTTGTAGTGTTTGCTTCTTTGTTTGTTTGTTTGACATGCATTCCTAAATAGTGCAAATTCTCTTTCAAGTACCCTGTAGAGTGGTTATTAAAAACAAAATAAATTGTAACACTCAAGGAAGGAAGGAAGCTGAAATAAAGAATCACAGCCATATGTGAAAATCTAGGCAGTTATTCTGTATTTCTTTGTGGAACCATATTGCTTTGAAAATGTATACCCTAAATTATAGTAAAGAATAAACATAGTGATTTTATTTTTCAAATATCTTACCAGAAAAATTGAAGTGCCTCAGCTACTATTACATGGTCTGGACATCTTAACATCTTACTTGATGAAGCAATGTTCATTTCTTAGATAACTTGTGCAATTGAGAAGACCTGCAGGACCCAAAAATTTTATTAAGTAAAGTTCTAATTGCAAGAAGACTCAAAGTTTTGTCTTTTTTTTCATGTCTTCAGAGGTACAAACCATGCTTTTTCTTGATATGCATGGTTCAGTATTAAATTCTATGAGAAGACAATTAACTTTAGAGATAAACAATTCACTTCAGATTTATGGGTATGATAAGAAATGTTAAAGTGGCTGCTGAGGCCAAACGAGTGAAAGAAGGTGTTCTATTTAATGAAGAGCCACAGGGTCCTATCACAGAAGTCTGTATCATGAAAGGTGTTAAAATAGTCCCTCTGACCTTCAATGAAACTGGAATATTAATTTCACTTTCAAGAATACACTAAATATTATCCCTTTCATCCTGAGCTTCATAAAACTAAATATTACTTCATAATAAATATCAAAATATTTTTAATTTTGTTAGATATATTTAATCAGTATATAAGTGGATTTTAGTTTCTACTGAAACACTGAGTAGTCAAAGCATAGTATGACAGCTATTTATTTAACATAAAACTATTTCATGACATTCACTAGATTACAGGGGATGTACTCACAGATATGACACGATTTTTTTTCAAAATCTTCTGGGTTTGTTTATTAAAAAAAAGATTCTGTATATAATATCTCAGTTCTTGCTATTTTCATTTAATGTCAATTCAAGGAAATAATTTTGAGTTCCTGTGTATGATAGAAACCAAACTTTACCAGACCTCCCTCATTATTGACTCAGACTAGTACATTCATCACAGAGCATCAAGAAGTTTCCTTTAAATAAAAAATCCAAACTCTACTGCTGTGGTGTGGGTAGTTTTTTGATAACGTTAAACATTTACACCATATAGGGAAAATATGATATGATGAAGAAGCCTTTCCAGTCTATTGAATAAGACGTTGTGTATAGTTTTAGGCCATATTTTTCTCTGCTTTAATTAATTCAAAATAATGACATGTAAGTCACCCTAACATAAAAGTGAATGAAGATGAATGTAGACTTTTTCTTGTGATACACTTTAAATAACTTCATAGTCTTCTGTTGGGGCTATTTCTGTTGTTCACTGTTCATTTGAACAAGGTTATCAAGCAGCTTTGAAATGTATAGCTGACTGTATGCAAATTTAAAAAATACATTGTGGGAATATGACCCCTGTTGAGTAAACAAGTTACTCTTTGTCCTCTTAAAAAGGAAAAAAACCCAGAAGTTTCTCTCCTCAATTTGATTAAAAGACACCTCATAGGACCTACTGGACTTCACCTCAAACTTAAGGACATATAATTGGACAAGAGCCAAAAAGCCCCACCTAATTAATTCCCTAGAAAAGAGGAGAACAAAAGAAGTAAATCACTTTTGTGAAGGGGTTTAGCAGGAGCAAGAACCTCTTGCCTTGACTTGGCTTTTCTCTGTAAAGAGCTTTTTTAGTTTTGCCTGTTATTAAAACTTCTTGTTTCCAACACTGTCACAGGAGCCATCCTGCTTCTTTTATGCCACCTGAGGTAGCTGAGCTGTCAAGGGTATAATACTTATCTGTCTTGGTTTGACAAGACAGGAGTCTGTGAAAAAGGGCAAAAGCCTCCTGTGCAATGGAGAAGGTAAACCCCCTCCCTCCAAATTACCAGGATTTTTAAATTAAAAGCCTCTCAGGCAAAGATATGGGAATGGGAGTAAAAATTCTTTACTAGGAGAAAACTAGATAACAATTTAAAAAGGCAAATGCAATTGGTACAAACAAAACTAGTGATAAAGTCCACAACCTGAGGATTCGGGGTGTTGGTAGCAGTCCGGTTGAAATGATAGCTGCTCCTCTTGCAGTGGCTGATGAATTGCAGCTGAAGTGGTGATCTTTAGAAGGGTATAGTTTTCTCTGAAGATCTGGTGGCAGTTGGGCCAGTCTTCCTCTGCGCCGGGGACGCCTCCGAGCTCCGCCGCCGCCGCCTCACCGCGCTCCGGCCGCTTCTCTCGGGAGTTCTGCCGAAGGAGCTGCTTCTCTGGGAAATCCCGCAAAGAAAGAGCTGTTCTGTCCCCCAAAAGGTACCACTTCATACAATAAAAGAGTGCTTGGCTTCCCCCTCTGGGTGGAGCATCTCACAATGGGATGGTGTTACGTTACCAGCCCTGCAGTGAGTCAGTCAATGGCCCATTAACAAACCGTTACCTCTTCGGAGCAAACCGTTGTTCTTGGAAGAGATAACAAACCTGCCCAACCTCCAACAGATGGCAAATAGAATACAAGCTTATCTTACAAACCAGGACAGATATAGATGAAAATCACTGTATAATGATAGAAATGTTAGTAATGATTTAGTTACCAAAAATGTCTCTGAAAACAAAGATTTGAGAAAAGTCAGTCAGATGGAATGTTGCTATTGAGTTTGTAAATTTTGGTTTTGGGTTTTTATAGATAATAATACAAATAATGATTATTTTAAAGTTTTATAGATAATGAAATAAATAGTGATTATTGTTAAGTTTTTGTAGGTAATGATAAGTAGTGATTGTTACTGATGTTATATGAATGCTTTAAAAGGATTGTCTTAAACTATTTTAAACATTTCTTGTTGATAAGCTGATCATATAATGTGAGTTGTCTGATTTTTGTGATAAGAATTATTATTAAGGTATTAAGGTATTGAGGTGTTGTTATAGTATTTAGTCAGTTTTCATATGTTTTATTGTCTCTTTAGGTGATTGATTGCAAGATGTGTTTTTCAGGATCCTATGTTTTTGATTTTTTAATTGCTCATGTGTTTTCTTTGTCCAATCTTTTATGCATCTGCAGTTCATCTCCCCTCACACTTTCATTGTCCAAATTTTGGTTCAAGGTTTCAGACTTCAGATTTTCAGATTTCTGAAGAAAGGGTTTATTGTAATTAGAAGATCTTTGTCTTGAAAGAAATTTTGGACAGGTTCAATTATTTGATGGTTTGATAAATTTTTAATCATAGGGTTTTTACTCATAACTGTTATTTGTAAGATTTTTGTTTTATAATGTGTTAAAACATATCCTCCAATTAGAGTTTGAGCTCTGGCAAAACTCTGGCTCTACTTGGATGGTGTGATTGACCCAGGTGTTTTCTGCATCAAAAAGTATTCAAGTCCTTTTGGCTTGACAATTAGAACATATAGGACAGCTGAGCCTCAAAGGGAGTTTTGGAAGGCCATGATCCGGACATGTTTTATCCAGATCTCTGTTGTTTTAAGGTTTGTCAGCTGCTGCAGACTCTGGGATGACAATTTGATAGTGTAGCACTTGGTAAGTGTGATTTTATATTGTTCTGGTTTGAAAGCAAAACCAGTGAGAGACTCCAAGTCAGAAATACAATTTATTGGGAAAAGGGGAAAAGGACAAAAATACATGCAATAATACAAAGGGAAAGGCTACTGACAAAGTCAGAATACAACCTGGCCAGCGTGCTGGTAGCAGTCCGAATTGGAGTAGCTGCAGTCCTCTTGGGATGGCAGATGTAGTTGCTGTGTCTTCTCAGAGAACCTGTGGAAAGGCTACCCTCTGTGTAGAAATCTCCAGTTTTATCCAGGTGGGAATGCCTAGCTCCTCCCCTTGGGCAGAGCATCTCACGATGGGTCATTATGAGTCACAAGGTGTGTCCTTAATCACCTCCTCCTCCTGGATGGTGTTATCTCTCAGGCATTGATGGGGCCATTAACAACAGATAAGGAAAACTGCTCTAAGGCAATTCCTACTCAGATGGGAATTGGAAAACGGTTTTTTTAAAAAAACTTGGACATATATGTAATATTAATTGTGCATTACATAATTTATTTTTGGTTTTTGATAGTTTCTTTACTATACACCTTGTCCTGTTCTTGATGTTTTTTCATGTTTATAACAAAGATGTTGATATCTCAATTTCTTCATGCAATTATATGGAACAGAATTGAGAAAGAACCCTCCAGTCCCTGTGGGGGGTGTTGGGTTTGTTTGTGTTTTAACAGGTGCAGAATCTGGATGGATTTCAGTGAAGAATGTGGAACTTATCAATTGCAAGAAAGCACTGATCTCTCCACAAGCAGGAGCAGAAGATGCACAGAAAATGTAGATTGTGCAAAGATTTGTGTTTCACCCACAGAAGATCATGGACTTTGGGGTTTTGTTTTTTTTTTTTTCTTAAGTGTGTTTTTAATGGTGTTATAGAATTTAATTACTAAGTTTTAGTGGGTCTTTGTAATGCCTGTGATTCTTCTGTCCATTTCGCCATTGTTTTTCAATGGCAAAAGAAAAAGAGGGACAATCAATTAGATAATTATAAGCATAACATTAAGTTTATCATAAGTTATAGTTTGTATTTAGAATGAAGTTTGTTCCTTTCATGTTAAACAGGGCAATCAAGAACATGAGAAATATGTAGTGGGGCACACTTCTGTAACATTAGCCTCATTTTTCACCCCATGAGTTCTTCAGTGCAAGCTCTCACATATTTGAAAATCCTGGCCCACTGGACAGGAAAGTAAATTAATATTCCATCTAAAATGTTAAGTGAGCTTGCCACACCAGAAACACCTTGGCTACATGCTTTGATTCCTATGCAAAAGATCTGTCATTCTAGTCCTGAAGCCGAAGGGCAAAATGTGAATTGCCTGTCTAAAATTCAAGACATGCAAGGATTGGTGCCGGACAAAAACTCCCAAGGACAGATAGGTCTAACCTCCCCTGTGCCTCCTGTTGTGTGCACCTGAAATAGCAGGTCTACGTGCTTTCCATCCTGTAGAAGAAAATGTCATTCTGGTCCTGGAGCCCACGGATTGTCTGTGGTGAAATGTGGATTGCCTGTCCAAAATTCAATATAGCCAAGGATTGATCCCAGACAAAATCTGCACAGACAGGTCTGGCTGAATGGGACCTCTCCTGGGCTGCCTCTCATGTGCTTCTGAATCACTGGGGTCTATGAAGGCATTGAGAGCCCTTGCAGGATAGAGTAGGGCAGGGCAAAGCCAGAAAATACATGGAGGAAAGAGGTCTTGAATTCCAGGTGGGGGAGGGGTAAGCAAGGTAAAGCAAATCAAGGGAAGGCTTCAAAGGCAAGGCAAGACAAGGGAGAGATAAGCAAGGCAATGAGAGTTGTAGAGACAGAAAGACAAGGCTGGACCAGGAAAAATGGCTAGGGAATTCAAGGTGGGGGATGGGTGAGCAAACCATTGTTAGAAATGGAGGGAATGAAGGGCAAGACAAGGTTCCAGAAAGGACAACAAGACAATGCAAGGTGTGGGGAAGCAAACTAAAGTAAAGGAATGGTCAGGAATGACAAGGAAATGCAAGGTAGGGTGTGGGTCTCAGATTCAGTCAAATAAAGAAACTGAGAGTTTCTATCCAGGCAGAGGCCTGGGAAAGAGCTGGGAAAGAATGTAAATAATTCTTTATCTCTCTTGTTTTTCACATTGTTTATAGTTAAGTTCTATCACTATGCGTCAAGCACTCTGCACCAATGGTGGTGGGTTGTTTTCACTTCAGAACCAATGGATTTGGTCCTTGCGGAGCTCTGTATAAAAGAGCAGTGTATTTTGAATAAATAGGAGTTTACTCTCAACAGCCTTCTGAACAGAGCCTCTTCATTCCCGTCCTGCCTCGACAGTGACAGTACGGTAGGCAAGGCAAGACAAGGCAAGGCAAGGCAAGGCAATGGGCAAGGCAAAGTAAGGCCAGAAAAAAAGCAGTAGGGAAGTCAAGGTGAGGAGTGGGTGAGCAAGTCAAGGCAAGGCAATGGAGTGGTAAGAAGGGCAAGGGAAGGACACACATGGATACAGAAGGCAAAGGAAGGGAAGGGAATGTCAGGAATTGCAAGGAAATGTAAACGAGGTACAGGCCTAGCAAAGCAAGGCCCTAGAGAGCAGTAGGCAGGTCAAAAGTAGGAGTTAGCATGCAAGGCAATTAAGGGCACGGGAGGGTGAGCAGAGGAAAGCAAGGAAACTATTGGGTTTCCAAGGCAAGGCAAGTGAGCATTACATCATAGTACCCTCCCAGATTAAATTTGCCAGGACAGACAGGTCTGGCTGGCTTTGACCTTGCTTGGCTCAGCTCTAATCTGTTCCTGAAACTCTGGGGTATGAAGGCCTGTAAGCCTGCTAAGAGTGGGCAACGGTGATGCCCTGGAGAGATGCACTGTAGGCTCCAGGCATTCCCTACAGGTTAGGGTGATGACAAAGTCTTCCCCAAGGGTGCCCCACAGCACAATGTAAATTATCCAAAGTTCTGTCCTCCCCATTGGTATGTTGCCTTCCCTAGCCCTTTTACCCTTATATATATATGTTCTAGCAAGTTCTTCACTCCCTGTTCCCCCATTGGTTCCTGTAACCCCACCTATCCACCCTGGTGTTGCCTTCTGCTGCGAAGGCAGGCGACCTGGTTCCAAGGGACAGCATGGCAGCCCGGCCTCACCCAGGCCACTTGGGCCACAGACATACACTGACACCAATGTGGTGGATGGTCAAATGGCACTTATTACCTTCTCTCGTGAGGTTAAATAGTCAAGGGAGCTTTGCTACATCAAAGGAAGAAGGTTAGGGTCTTTAGGGTTAGTAAGGGGTGGAAAACTACTGAGTTAGGAGAGGTTACATGTCTCAGGGGTGATGGATTACATATCACAGGATGAGGGGCAAAGGGTCTTGCTTTCTGTTACATCCCGAGATCTTCCGTTCGCCTGTCCCTATCTACCGCATCTCCCCCCCTTTTCACAAATAAATGAGGTAGTCGTAGATATAGGCACTGAAGTGAGATACAAAGTTGTAACTTGATAAGGGGAAAAGGGGCTTGGTAAACCTGAGTAACTCTCGCAAGGTGAGTGTAGAAAGTTTCTGCAACTGGCAGCGTTCGCAGTTTATGGTTTACAGCATTTGTTGCTGGCCTATAAATAGAATGTTGGCCCGTTCCAGACGGGCCTGAACAAACGAGACCAGTTTGTTCAGCAGGCATGGTCCTAAGGTAAGAGCTAAAAGCAGCATTGCCAGTGGACCTATGAGGGTGGAAATTAAAGTGGTAAGCCACGGCAATTGATTGAACCAGGATTCAAACCAGACCTGTTGGGTTTCCCTGTATTTCTTTCTCTGAGCCAGTCTATCTCAGAGTTCCACCATAGTCTTTAATGACTCCCATGTGGTCCGCATGAAAGCAGCATTCCTCCTTCAAGGAGGCACACAATCTTCCTTGTTGCATGAACAAGAGGTCCAGTCCTCGCCTGTTCTGCAAGACCACTTCCAAAAAGTGAGGAGACTGACTTTTCTAGAAAGGAGATGGATTTCTCGATCCTCTGCAAGTCCTCATCGATGGTCATTTGCAGTTGAGAAAGTCCTTGGTGTTGGGTTGCGAGGGCTGAGACACCCATGGCTGTGCCAGCTGCTTCCAGGCCAAGCAGCATTGCAATAGTTATACCTGTTTATTATTTCTCTTTTGTGGACCTTGTCAGGTTCCTCAAAAAGTTGGTATACCTCTTCGTCTGAGTGGCACAGGGCCCTAGGAACTTGGACACAGAAGTCGATAGAGTCATTAAATTTGGCAAGGAACACACAAGAACTCACCCCAGATCGCTGACAAACCCACATCCCAGATGCGGATGGGACCACCCACTTACTGATCTTTCTGTTGGGCTTGACAATTTCGGTGCAGAAGTTGCCTTTCTGCTTTGCTAAGGCTGCATTGCCAAAATATTTGCCCTGTCCTGTGATTTGACTCAGGGTGATTCCTCTGCGGGGAGTGTCCTATCTGCACTGGTGGGGGGCATGGGCTGTGGAGTAACTGAAGGGGATGTTTAAAGCAATCCCTTAGTAGAAAGGAGGTTTAACATCGTAGCAAAGCCAGCAGGAATCAATTAGGTTCGGGTTGTATTCGTTCAAAGATAGAAAGGTAGCTTCTAGCATGTGTATGATTGGGTTCAGGTCTGATTCGGCTAAGTGGCCTGTCTGGAAGGCATCTGCATGGCCGGTTGGGATATCAGTGGCCTTTGCAGGCAAGGTTTTGGGGTGGGTTATGCTTTTCCCTCTCAGCACGTCTTTAATAACTTTATTAGGTCCTACCGGTCGGGACGCTGGCAGTTGGAGCCTAATAATTTGCACATTTACCCACTCTTTTGGCCCTTTGAGGACCACTGTCCACATTCTGCCTGTGGCCCAACTAGGGTGATCTGGCTGTAAAACGGTCATGTTATAATCCGTGCATCCCCGATATCCGGGCAGTGTATGATAGCTGCTATAGACTCCTCCTAGGACGGTGGGTTTTCTACAGCCAGTGAGTGCCCAGGTGAACTGTAAAAATGTATCAGGCTCCTGCGGTTGCCACCCTTCTCCTCATGGTCTGGCATCTGTAACAATGGTTTCGCAGCCCCAGTGTCTGCAATATCCCCACCCCAGGTAGATGCAATACCTTTTCCCTGGGTTGGAGGCTGGGCACCAGTAGGCTAGGTACAATGAGCATGATATGTGGGCTGTAATTTTGGTCGTCCTGGAAACAGGTCAGCTATGTGGAACATGAAGGATGGGGCGCTCGCTGTGGTGATTTCTTTGAACACCTTGTCACTTGAAAGATGTTGCATGACCCACCTGAATGGCTGATGGGGGTAATTAGTCTGGGCCGGCTCGGCCTCTGGCAACAAGCCCCAACAGCAAAATCACACAAAAACACTGTGCATGTCTGGGTCTCACCAGTGCGGGACTCTTGGGTGCTGTCTGGCAGCTTGGTGGTTTGTCATTTCCTTCTGGAACATGGGTGTACACATTATGGGGACACTCCACGAACATGTCCTGCAGACAGAAACTCACACTTTTCATTAATCTCATTCTGAAGGTCAGGCTTGATTGACCTAAGTGGACACAACCTGGTTCTGCCCTCTTTTTAAAACCGAGTACCCTCGCCCCATGAGCACCAGTCTCCAGCCCCATTCCCATTCACCTAACTCGTTTTTGAACATGACCTGCGGGCCCTCCTCTAGTGTTCAGGTGACCCAGTGCTTTCGAACGGGACTGTTTGTTTCATCTCCCCTAGGGAATTGATTCAGTGCTAGCAAAGCGGTTGCCAGTATACGTGCTTGGTCTCCTGAGGGAATAGAATTGGCAAAGCCCTCTGCCTTTGCCAATACTTCTAACTTGGCTTTTAGGGTCTGATTTGCTCGCTCAACAATGGCCTGTCCGGTGCTGTTATACTGGATACCATGCACTAAAGTGGTGCCCCGTTTCGAGGCAAATTCTTGCACTGGTTTGGAGATGAAATTGGAAGCATTGTCAGTTTTAATTTGCTTGGGGATACCAAGCCATGCCATAGCTGTCAGCCAGTGCTGAATTGTGGCCTTAGAGTTAGGTTTGAGGTGCTGTGTGGCCACGAACACTCCGCTGTAAGTGTCCACTGTCACTGCGAGCCATGCTCAGGGTTTCAGCAGTTGACAAAAAGTGAAGTCTGACTGCCAGATTTCTGAGACCTTGAGACCTTTTGGGTTGACCCCACTGGTCCATAGGGGTGACTTCTGGCAGTGAGGGCAAGTGGCCACCATGTCTTGCGTCAGTGGTCGAGATCCCACATCTCTTCGCCAGTGCTTTGGCTCCGATATGGAGTGACACGTGTAGTTGACAAGCTTCCTGCAACGTCCACACTCCCTTCACTGTGGCATCCGCTTTGTCATTGCTGGTCTGGAAGAAGACCTTGACTGGGTTGTGGCTGTTGACGTGAATGACAGACATGGTGCCCCGTCGCGAGGAGAGCACCTCTTCAAGCATTGAGGCTGCTGTAGATATTGACACACCTGGTCCCAACATGGCCAGGCAAAGCCTTGCCATGAATATAGAGTCCGTTACAATGTTGAGGTGTTCATCTTGGAAGACTCTGCATGCCAAGACCACTGCTGCTGCTTCCAGTTGTTGCACTAACAGTGTGGGGTCACATGTTTTGACGCAATGCCATAGTTCTCCTGCCTGCCACACCGCCGCCGCAGTAGAAGTCATGGAGGAAGTTTCTGTAAAGACCATCGGTCCTGGCTGCGGTTGATCCATGACTTTTTGGTGGCATGTCTATGTCGACAATGGTCAGTAGCTGAGTCCAAGGTGGTCTGGTGGTGTAGGAGATTTCTCCTCTGAAACCAGAGAGAGCAAGGGCCAGGTTCTCCAATATCGCAGTTGACTCCATGGTCAGTCGTTTGCGGAAGGGAAGGTGGATTCTTGCCGGCTCGGTTCCCAGGTGCCTCAGGGTGAGTGTCAGGTACTCTTCCCTTACTACATGTCTGATCATGTCAACCAGGCTGGCTCCAGCTGGCAGGGAACATAAAATATCTTTGGCGACAGAGTTGCACTTCTGGCGCAAGCAGTCAGCTACCACGGGGCCCTTTGCCTCTGCCGGCAGGGTAGAGGAGTCTATCGCTGCCTGAAGGCGATCCACAAACTGCATGAAGCTTTTGCTCTCTGTCTGCCTCACGGTGGACCATGGTGACGGCTTGGCCACAACCAGAGAGGTGGCATGAATAGCCTCCCTAGCAGCCCGAGTGGTCACCCTGACCTCCTCAGCCCGCATCTGCATGGCTTGTTGCAGAGGCGTGATCATACCATCATGCTTTCCCATCAGCCTGGATAAGCTCGAGCCGTGCAGTGGTTGCCTCGCGCCAGATGCTTGGGCTAATAGCTTTGTACAATTATCTTCCCATTCCTGTCTAAACACAATCATTCCTGCACCATCAAGTATCATGTGACCTATTTGTTCAATATCAAAGGGAAGCAAGTCGTCATTACCAAAAAGACCATCGATTAGAGTGGAGACCATGGCCGAATTGATTCCTTTTTCTGCAATGGCTTTGACAATTGACTGTACATCTTTTGGGTTTACCGGGGTATATACCCTCTGCTGGTTCCCTTCCGGACCGGTGATCCTCACCAGGAAGGCTTGGATGGCAGCCGCTGAGGACCATTCAGCACAAGCTATTTTTATTTCTCTCCAGTCGGTAAACTGGGCTGGTTCGTATTGTGGTTGCTTTTCAGTGCGGCTTAAAGCTTTACTCGGTTTTGTTTTAAATTGCGTTGGCTCCATTTCCTCCGTTTCAGAGTCCCAGCTGGCTTCCGTCAGCTCTTCCGAGCTGCTGGAGTTGCTGCTGGATTCAGAGTCGGAAGTCGAATGCCAGCGCACTTCCGGGGCTTGGTGCCTTTTTGTCCAGCTCCGACCTCGCCCCTCCGCCCAGGGGTGGTACCGCTCCCGCCCCCTGGGCTCGCCCTGCCTCCTGCAGGGGGGGTTTCTCCCTTGAATGGTAGCAACGTCCGGCATGGCTGCCGATTAGCTCTGTGCCCTCTGCCGCTCTCCTCCTCTTTCCCCCGCATACACACATTCGTAAAACCCTGCGCCTCCGGGCTTTTTGCGCCAAGACCGCCCACGCCCTGCCCCTCTCCTTGGCTGCCAGCGCCATTTTCAGCGGGGTAGGGTGGTGGCACGGCTCGGATCTCTTCCCAAGCCGCGGTTTCTGCCTCTCTAGCTTCCCTCGCCAGCCCCTGCCAAAAGCATTCCACGTGCTGCTGCACCTCTGGCAACGGGTCGCTGATTGGCGGCGGCAGGACGGATGGGGAAACCGCGGATATTTGGGAGGTTTCCGCGGGGGGGTTAGGGCTCTGGCCCGGGGAGGGGGGTGACGCGCCGGGCCCTCCCAGATCCCGGCTCCTGGGCAGATCGCCCTCAGGGGCGGTTTGCGTTGCCGCTCCTACCCCTAGCTTGGGTGTAACCAACAAACACGTGTGCGCTACGCTCCATGTCTCCTGCTCTTCTATTGCTTTGCGCAGGGCTTGCTCGACTTTGCCCCACGCCTTAAGGCTTCTGCCGCTGCCTGAGGATTTCGTGTCCTCGGCCAGCATGGCTGTGCATTTCTCCCATACCTCCGGATGCAAAACATCCACGGCGAGTTCAACTGCCCCAAGCTCAAGCAGCCTTACTATAGCAAGATAAAAGTCTTTGAGCCTGCACTTAATACCCCACTGCTTATGAATCGCACTTACGACCCTTGCGATGGTGTCCATGATGATCACGGGTCCAGGGACGTCTCCCTCGCCGAGGATACGGTCTCACCGCTCTGGCCGCTGCTCTTGTCCAGGTGACTTCCGCTACCAGAGTGAATCCTCCTGGGTTTCGGCACCAGATATGTTGCCTTCAGGGGAAGGCAAGACGACTTGGTTGCAAGGAACAGCACAGCAGCCCGGCTTTGCCCGGGCTACTCGGGCTAGCAACACACGCTAACACCAATGTGGTGGACGGTCAAAAAGCCTTTATTATCTTATCTCATAGGTTTAAATAGTCTTGGGGGACTTTGGTACGTCAGGGGGGTTGGTAGGGTCTCTAGGGTTAGTCAGGAGTGGAAAACTACTGGGTTAGGTGTGGTTACATTCTTTGGGGGTAGTAGATAATGTGCTGCAGGATGAGAGGAGAAAGGGGTCTCTTCTTTCCGTCACATCCTGAGATCATCCGTTCGCCTGTCCCTATCTACTACACCGAGGGGCTGGACGGTCTCTTGGATCTTCCCCCTCATAGGACCTCCACCCTCTCCTAGAGCGTCCTTTTGTCTCTCCCCTCCCCCATCCTCTCAAGCCTCGCCACGTGCTGCGTCTGGCAGCTCAAAGCAGGACCTTTCCTCCATCCCTAATAAACCTTATACCCCAAGAGCAGCCTTCAGAGATCTCTCGTCTCCATTCACCTATCCATCCTGGAGCAGAAAGTGATCCCTACAGACTGGCGTCCAATGAGGAATACGAACCCACACATTTCTGAAAACCTCTCCAGCTTTTCTACCTGTGGGAGACTTCTCCATGGACGGTAACTAAATAACCTGTTGTACTCCCTCATCGGTGTTGTGAGCACAGCATTTCGTTGCTAGGCAACATCGAAGCCGGAGCTCTTTAAAAAATTGCCGAGGCAATCCTCGAGCACCGCGACTTGTTACCAAGTAGCGAGTTTTCGGAGCCCTTGGAGGATTTTTCTGCCTTGAGCACAGGTGGACTCTGCGGAGGCAGTGAGGAGCCTTGTGGCACACCGCCACGTGCGCAGAGCACACGTGAGCACTGCTTAGCACTGCCTGCACCAGACCCCTTAAGGGGACCCCCCTGCAGAGTCCTGAGCACTGCCTGGAGGGTACATCAGAACTCCACAGAGGACCCTGCTTTCGCGACATCGAGGTGAGCTACACAGGTCTAAAAAATGGGACAATCCCACTCTGCCACTGATAGAGATCTCTATAAGCAACTTAACCATCTCTTATGTAGCTATAACAGTACTTTGTCTAAGAAAGAATTAAAAATCCTCCTGGAGTGGATTCTGCTTAATTTCCCCAATGTTGAGCGGTCAGCTGTCTTTACCAGAGAATTTTGGGACTCAGTTGGAAATAGATTTTTATTGATATTTCATGCCAGGATCCCGATGCTTGTGATTTGCTCCCAGCTTTTAGAACCGTAGCCAAATTGTTTGCCTCACAGAAGCTGGTCCCGGCCATGTTGTTGGTTTGCGTGGTTTCTGATGACCCCGCCCTCACCATGGCTCCCACTGCCGCCCCCCTGGCTCCCACGCCCCTCCTTGCCCCCACCACCACCCCTCCTGCTGCTGCCCAACCCCATCCCCCTCCCGCTGTTCTCCCTGCCACGCCCCCATCCCCCACCCAGCGCCAATCGGCACTGGCTCTCACGGTTTCGGCCCTTGCGGCCAACCCAAACCCCCCCCGCCACAGGTCCCCCGGCCAGGCCCACCCCCTCAGCGGCTTCTTTGGCAGTGGCGGTCAACACCTTCACTGGCCTGTTACAAAACCACATAGCTGCATTTTTACACATTTTTAAAAGCAATAGAACCGGTGCTTACTGCAGCTGGCTCGCCACCGCTGCCATTTCCCGCGGGTATCCCCTAGATCTGGGATGTGGCGTTACCCGCGCCGCAAAACTACGTGACCACGCCCCTGGTCCCAGCGCCGCGGCGGCACCTGCCTGGAAGCCTCGCGCCACCACCCCAGCCTGAGCCACCCCAACCACAGGGAGACGTCCTGGGACTCCATACCACGCCCCTGCCACCTCCCGCACCCGTGAAAATGCAGCAGCCCTCCGGCTGTGCAGCCCAGACCCCGGCACCTGTGCAAGAGCCTTCCAGCCACGCGGTAAACGCGGCCGCCATGATGGCTTGCCAGGTGGACCTCGCGACGTGCCCCGCGCATGCACAGTTCGCGATACCTGTGGACCAGCCGGCCCCCGCTGCCCCCACCACGCCTCTGATGCAGCCCCCCGCTTCCCACGCACTCCATGCCGCGTTCTACGCCCAGCCGACTTCCCTGCGCACCCCCACGGCAGTACCAGGGCCTCCAGTTTTGGCCAGAGGGGCCCCGCTGCCGCCTACAACAATGGCACCAGTTCCGGTCTCTCCAGCTCTGCTGCCATGTCTGTCTACGCAGCAGGCCCGCCTGGAACTTCTTGCAGCTGCATCACAAGTGGTTCCCCCTGCACCGGCTTCCTTCGCGTCTTCTGGAGGCCCCGGCCTTGCAGCCGCCAGCAGCTCCCCCATGGCCATGGCCTCTGGCCTCCCCCCACCCTTCGGGTGGTCTGCCTGCAGCACCACAACATGATTCTGCAGCATCCTATGCATATCCCTCTGCATCCCTTCCTCCACCAGATCTACATTCTGCAGCTGCAGCCCCAGCCTCGATATATCCTTCCACACATGCTGCTTCTTCCCATGTGCCTTTGCTGACAGACTCCACTCCTCCTGCTCCACTGCCCCAGCTACCATGAGCTCCTGCATCCGGTTCACGCAGTACCCCATCACAGCTTGGCACGCAGAGAGAGAGAGAAGAATGGAACCTGGCAGCTGCTTTGACAAATAAAGGACACACAGAAATCTGTGCTGCCTCTGCTAATACTACCCCCACTACCTTGATTTCACAGAATCCCCAGAAAGGTGTTGATAATCGCCAACTGATAGACTGGCATGGACTCAGATGTGATAGTCACAAAGAGGACATTCTGAATCCCCAATACATGTCTGTGGCATTCAGCCAGAAAGCTGGTGGTCCTGGAAAATGGACAGCTGTCCCACATCAGGATGAGAAAGAATTCCTAAAAGCAGCAAATAACGGTGGTATCTGCTCTTCCTGTGTTAAACAACTGTTGAAAAGTACCATAGAAAGAACATATCAAGCCCTAAAATGCAGGTTAAATAAACAGAAAGGGAGAATTTATCAGGCTGCACCTCAAAAGAAGTTGAGCAAGCCTCTGTATGTTTACAATTTTTAAATAGCTCTGCAGGAGGGCCTGATCCCCTGATTTATAGACATTTTCTGAACAAGAAAAAAAGCAAAATAAAAGGGCGCCCCCAGTCTTAATCAAAACCTTAAATCCAGGACAAATAGAAGGACCATGCAAGTTTCTAACATGGGGGAGAGGGTCTGCTTATGTGAAGGACCCAAATGGGTCCCAGCGAAGAATGTGAAGCTTGCTGGCACCCCCACACCAGGCAGTGTTCCTGCAAGTATAAACCAAGAAGCAAAATTCCAGACCTGAACGGCACAGAGTCAAGAAGAAATGACCTGCCAGAAACAGCTCAAGAAAAGAATGGAGATTTATTGTTTGCATGCTTGCATGTTGCTATTGTTCTTTTGTTTTAGTTTTTGTATTGAAGTTTTACCTGTAATTCAACCAAAGACAAAAGCCTGAGTTGCTTTAGCCAAATCTGCAGGCTCTAGTACCATCTCTCTAGCTGACACAAGCCCTAATAGACCTTTTTCAACCTGTTTAATTAGAGGACTTTTTCCCGAAGGTTTTGATAATGCTACCTCAGTTAAGTTCTTCCATTACACTAAAGCAGTTAAACAAGTTAAGATGTTGGCTCAGTAAAGAAGTAAATGCCACCTCTAGTGTAATCAGTAATTTAGCTGAACAGTTTATTTGATGGTTTGAGCTTTGCACCTTGGCTGAAGAAACTATGTGAAGTAGGTTTGATTGTTCTAAAAGCAATAAGTGTAGTTTCAGTAGCAATACCCTGTATACCTGAGTGTGCAGAAAATAGTAGTTAAGTCAAGGTTTAGCATTTCAAATGGTTTAACAGAACAGGGGAATTGTTGGAAAGGATAGATAAATATAATTATTCAAAAATAATACAGCCAGGATGAGAACAGTCCTCTCTGCTAGCCGGACAATGCCCTTGCCTACGGATGGGTCCAGGGGTCAAGTGGAGTGTTCCATCTCACCCCCTAAAATGTATGGTTCACCCCGCACCTGTAACCCTCCCCTAAAACATCAAGTGCCTGTAACCCCATTGGCCCAAGTCTTGTTCCAGCCCATCTTGAAGCCACCTGATAAGGGGGCTCCGAGGGTCTAGATGGTCTCTTGGATCTTCCCCCTCATAGGACCTCCACCCTCTCCTAGAGCGTCCTTTTGTCTCTCCCCTCCCCCATCCTCTCAAGCCTCGCCACGTGCTGTGTCTGGCAGCTCAAAGCAGGACCTTTCCTCCATCCCTAATAAACCTTATACCCCAAGAGCAGCCTTCAGAGATCTCTTGTCTCCATTCACCTATACTGTCCTGGAGCAGACAGCGATCCCAACACCCCGACTCTGATGTCCCTTGTCCCCATCCCATCCCCTCCTTCCCATTCTCATCCTGGTGTCCTCATCATGGTGCCCCTATCCCCTCCATGTGTCCCAACCCTCACCCATGTGTCTCAACCCTATCCAGGTGTCCTGATCCCCAACCAGGTGTCCCTGTCCTCATGCCCACTCCACTTCCCCCTCACACCACGTGCTCCCTGCAGTGCCTCCGGAGCTAGCCAGGGTTCCAGAAAGTGTCCCTCAGGGCAGAGGTGGAGCTACTCTTGGCAATGGGTACGGTGCTGTCGCCGCAGGTTGGAGCTGACGCTAAAGCTCTTCCCACATTCCCTGTATCTGTACGCCTGCTCCCTGGTGTGTGTCCACTGGTGCTGTACCAGCACTGAGCTCTCCCCAAAGTTCTTCCTGCAGCCCCAGCAGTGAAGGGCTTCTCCCCAGTGTGGACTGGTGTTTGGCCAGGTTGGAATTCTGGCTGAAGACTTTCCCGCAGGCACCACAGGTGAATGGTCGCTCTCTGGTGTGAGTGATGTGATGCCACGCCAGGTCCGAGCTCCAGCTGAAGCCCTTCCCACACTCCCCACAGACAGTGGGGTGCAGTCTGGCCCCTTCTGGCCTCAACAGATCCTTCAGGGGACTTGATGCCCCCACAGGGGACCTGGGGGGCTTCCGGTGTTGCCAGGCCAAGATGGGCTATGTAAGAAGGAGGTGGACACCAGTAGGGTAGGGCAGGCACAGGGGCCTGGGACCCCTTGCTGCCTGCCCCTTCTCAATGACACCTGCCCTTTCCAACTGGCACCTGCTCCAGGCCCTCTGTCCCACCCTGGTCCCACTGGTACCTTCATCCTTCTGCCCATTTTCCATCCTCTCTTCCCCTTTTCCATTCCTTTCCAACGTTCTCCATCCTGTTTGTAGCTTCTCTATTCCCACCGTCCTTTCCCTATGCTTTCTCACCTTCTCTAGCCCCTCTTCCCCTTTTCCCAATCTCTTTTCCCTTTCCTTTTCCCATCCTTATCTGCTCCGTCCCATCTTTCCATTCTCCATGTCCTCTTCCCCTTCTCCACCCCCTCTAAGCCTTCTCCATACCATTTCCCACTTCTCCATCCCTGTTGCCACCTCCTCCCTTCCTTTTCCTACCCCCATCCCTATCATATTCCAAAGCCAGAGTTCATTTCCCCCCAAGCCCCTCATTGCCACCCAGACAAGGGTCTGGGATTAGGGTGCAAGGGGGGCCAGGGGCTGGGACAATCCAGGGGTGGTGTCACCAAAATTCCCTCTGGAAACCAGGGATGGAGTTGGGGTACCCAGAAATGCCCCCTGCACCCCAAAATCAGGACACCCTCATACCATGGGTTTGCGGCAACCCTGCACCCCAATACTGGGACATCCCTATATGTGGGTTTGGGACATTCTCACACCCCAAAATCAGGGTGTGACTGGGGCATTCTCCAAAATCCCATTCCCATAACCCTGCATTCCAATACTGGGACATTCCCATGTCATGAGATTAGAACCCTGCACCCACAAATCAGGCGATATTGACCTTGAACTCTGGGATTGTGGTGCCGCCATATCTTGGGATCAGGGCACCTCATACCCTGGGATTGGGGTATCCCATTCCATGTGAATGGGACATCCCTGCACCCCAAAACTGGGATACCGCCATTCCATGGGAATAAGACATTGCTGCATCCCAGGACTATGGTATCCCTAAGATGTGGGATCAGGGCACCATCTTACCCTGGAATTGGGACAGCCCCATACCCTGGGAACAGGGAACCCCACATTCCTGGGATTCCCATACCCTGAGATTGGGGAATCCTCATACTCCAGGATCAGGGTACCCCATTCAATGGGACTGGGACACCCCCACACCCTAGAAGTGGTCCCAGGCCACAGGAATGTGACACCCATGTATCCTGGGGCATGGGAAATGGGAATACCTTGGAACTGGGGTACCCCACACAATGGGAACAGGTTTCTCTCACATCTCTGTCCCCCCTTACACTGGAATTGAGGTACCCCTGTGCCATGGGAATGGGTCACCCATTCCTAGGATTCCCCTACCCTGGGATGGGGTCAACTCCATACTCTAGGATCAGGGTGGCTCCACAGCATGGGACCACAACCTCCCCACATCCCTGGGACCCCCCAGGACCCGGGTTGCGCCCTCAGGTTTGAGGTCTCTCTGTACCATGGGGACAGGGTCCCCCCCCCATTGCAGATCCCTAGTGGACCCCAAAAAAAGCTCCCACCTCCACGATTCCAGGGCCCCCCCTCAGAACTTCTTACTGAAGCAATATGCAGAATAAATAAATAGACTCCACAATCTGGGGTGGTTATGAAGTAGGTATGTATTGCCAGTGCCCAGCAGAAATGAGATAACTGAAAACTTGTGCGCAGAGCCTTGGTCTGACCCACACTTTTATTCACAAAGGTGTTCCATATGCAGTACATTGCACAACTTTTTATGCATATTCAACCCCTGGCCCCACCTGTCCTCACCTCTCATGCCAAATAGGTCCACACCCTTCTGGGCATGTGTGGTTTGCCGTGGTGGTCCTGAGGGATTCTTTGGTGGTCTCTTGGGGCTGAAGATCATGGTCTTCTTCATGGATGAACTTTTGAACTCTTCCTCTCTGCCCGTGCGCTTTTGGTCCTTCGGCGCTTATCTGTGTATGTCTGTCAGTCTTGATAGGCCTGGAGACAGGGAAGCTTATCTGGGTTCTTTGCATCCTGAGGCATTGTTCTTTGTGCAATCAGCTTCAGAAATCTGCATTTTCTTATGCCCTTTTGTACTTATGGCAGAGGTCCTTTAAGTAAAAGCTTAAAATTCAACACATTAACTCTACAAACTAAAATATAAACGCTTAATTAATTTTGTTAACTTAAGTGAATTCCAAAAATTTCTATTTCATTACAGTGGCCAGAGGTCTCCTTTGGGGGAGGTGGAAAGGTCTCACCCGTGGGGGGGCCCTCAAGCAGCGGGGCTTCCCAGGGATCCGTGGGGCCAGGGGGGTCTCGGGGGGCTGACACCCCCCCACGTCCATTGCCACCGTCCCCTAGACGGAAGGACCTTGCCGGGGGGGAGAGAGGGGGCAGGGACAGAGCTGGGGTGACCCGAGGACACTCCAAGGGAGGGTCGCTGCCGCCCCCAAGGGAGGGATCCTGCCTGCCCCAATGTCCTCTGTGCTCCTCCCGATGCTGGGGGCCGTACACACGGCGAAATGGTGGCACTGCCCTCGTCCCACCCCACAGCCCCCCCCCCCCCCCCCCCCCATGGAGGAACCCCTATATTTGGGGGGGGGGTGTCGCTTTCCCTTGCCCTTCCCCCGCACCGCAGTGATCACGGGGGCTCTGGGCAGGGAAGGCGGAAAAAGAAAAGGACGAGGGGAGCGAGGGGGAATTGCTCGCTCTCGGTGTTGGGGGATGCACGGCGAGGGGCTCAGAGGGATCGGCAGAGGCGGAAGGAAGGGCTCCCGCGGCCACCAGTGCCGCAGCGCGCTGCAGGGGAGACGGAAGTCTCGAATCCCCTCAATCCGTCCCGGGCGACCCCCCACCTAAACCCGCCCCCGGGCGGGAGTCCACCCCCCAAAAAATAAAGAGGAAGGAACAATAAAACACTCCCACCATCGGTGGTGGGATGGATTTGGGGGAGTCCGGGGAGGGGTGCTCAGGACTGTCTGATTGCGGGGGACACTGGGTGGGACACTGGGGAGGTTGTGGTTCGGGGATGCTGAGGAGTTTGGGAGGTGCACGGGGATATGGTGGCTACCAAGGTATTTGGGGATACTGGGGTGACTGCAGAGACTGGGGGATAATGGATTTCTGGAGGGACTGGGAAATTGGGCGATACTGGGGTGTCAGGGATAATGGAGAGAATGGGGAATTGGAGGATTCTGTGGCTACTGGGGGGATTGGGGAATACTGGGTGGACTGGGGTATTGGGGGGATGGGGAAAACTGGGGAATTGGGAGGATACTAGTGGGCCTGGGGGGCACTGGAGGATGCTGGGGAGGACTGTGGTGAGTTGGGGGATACTGGAGGTGAGATAAGTGGAAGATCATTTGTTCACTGTGATATGCTCGCTTACCTTGGTTTGCATAAGAATGTACTGGTGTGTCTTTGAAATGCTTATTTGCTTACAAGGTGATAAGGAGGTTGAGATTAGAGTCCTGGGTGTGTGTATCTGGTCTGCTTGCTGTATCTCAAAAGAAGAGACTTAGAAGCTATCACAACGACCAGACTCAGACTACATCTGGAGAGTCACGCCTGCAAGGAGAAGGGGGGGGATAAAAGGAAGGTTGGGACAGAACATTTTTGCGTGCCGTTGGTGGAGCAGGAGACTCCCTGGCCGCCCAGCGCTGTGCTTTGCCTGCCTTACTCGCTTGCTATTTTAAATAAAATTGCTTTATTGAATTAAGACACTTCAAATTGTCGTGTCACAATTTATAACAGAGGGACGAAGGAATTGCAGGAACTACTGAGGGGTTACTCAGTGTTACTGAGAGGAACTGAGGGAATGGAGAGGCTGGAGAATACTGAGAGGACTGGACCATTGGGAGGACTTGGGGAACTGGGGGTATCAGGGGATTGGGGGTTGACGGGACCACTGGGGAACTGGGGGATACTGGGGGTTTGAGGGATTGGAGGTTACTGGGGGGACTGAGAGACTGGGGGCACTGAGGGTACTGGAAGTGACTGAAGGATTGGGGGGGATCGAGGATTATTGGAAGATACTGGGGCCACTTCCGGCACCCGGGTCTGGGCACTGGGCCGAAGACTCACTCCTCGCAGCCCCGAACCGCCCCTGGAACCCCCAAAGGCCGCTCCGGACGGCCCCAGGTCCGTTCCAAGCAGCCCCGCTGCCGCTGCCGGAGCAGCCGCTGTGGCGGGAGCGGAGGCCACGCCCCGTGCCGAACCCCGCTCCGCTCCCCGAGAGCGCAGGAACGGAGCGCGGTGAGAGCGGGGAGAGCGCGGGAACGGAGCGCGGTGAGAGCGGGGAGAGCGCGGGAACGGAGCGCGGGGAGAGCGGGGAGAGCGCGGGAACGGAGCGCGGTGAGAGCGGGGAGAGCGCGGGAACGGAGCGCGGGGAGAGCGGGGAGAGCGCGGGAACGGAGCGCGGGGAGAGCGGGGAGTGCGCGGGAACGGAGCGCGGGGAGAGCGGGGAGAGCGCGGGAACGGAGCGCGGTGAGAGCGGGGAGAGCGCGGGAACGGAGCGCGGTGAGAGCGGGGAGAGCGCGGGAACGGAGCGCGGGGAGAGCGGGGAGAGCGGGGGCTGGAGGGAGGGAACGGGGGGAATCCGGGAATCCGAGGGCGCCGCGAGATCGTGGGCACTCGGAACAAAGGACATTAGCCACACGGAGGGAACAGCGGAAGGGACATCGGGGGGAGCCAGGACAGAGTGGGGGCACTGGGGTGACATCGGGGGTCCAGGCCCAGGGAAGAATGGGGAGGCACTGGGGAGACCCAGCTCCAGGGTTGGGGGGGCATTGGGGTGATACTCGGCAGTCTTAGGCCCAGGGCAGGGTGGGGTGTTCTAGGGAGACACTGGGAGGGTTCAGCCCCGGGGCAGGGTGGGGACACCGAGGGCACCAGGAAAGCCCTGAGTGGGTGGTGACCCATCTACCCCAGTTTATGGAGCACACGGTGACCCCTTTCCACCCCCACCCCGAATTTTTGGGGCCTAGGGTGGCCCCCTTTTCCCCCCACTTTTTGGGCTGCATGGTAACTCCTCTCTCCCAACCCGTGTGTCCCAGGGGTAACCCCCATTTCCCTGCGGGATTTTCTGCCCCGATGGCAAGGGACGAGCGGGCGACGCTGCTGGAGGTTCACCAGGCACTCCCGGAGGAGCAATTCCAGAACCTGAAGTTCCTGCTGGAAGAGCAAATTCCTGCCGGGCTTCTGCTCCCGGCATCGCGCCCCGAGTTGTGCCGGATCCTCCTCCAGCGCTTCCCGGGGAATTCCCTGGGTGTGACCGCCGGGATCCTGCGGCAGCTCGGACGCCTTGACCTCATCCAGCGCTTCCAGCTGCCCCTGGAAGAGCAAATCCCGGAGAAAATTCCGTGGGAACCTAACGGGGACACCCCCAATGTGAGGGGGGACCCCACTTCAGGACATGATGCTGGAGGGATTCCAGCTCCACCCATGAATCCCCGGCGTTTGACGGAGAAGGATTTGATGAAAGTTGCCCAAAGATTGGGAAGAGAGTGGCAGGAGTTGGGAATTCTGCATCTAGGGCTGGAGCGGAGCCGGCTGGAACAGATCCAGGAGGAAAATCCCAGCAATCCTGTCCTGTGGAATTTTGAGATGCTGCGGGCATGGCAGCGCCGGGAGCGACATGAAGCCACAGCATCCCAGCTCCTAGCCTGCCTTGAGCACGCCCAGCTCGATCCTGGAATCCTCGACTTCCTCCAGAGCCTCCAGGAGAATTGAGGAACCCCTAAAGTCCATTTCTGGGGGAGGGGAGTGATAGCAAATTAATATAAAATTGGGACCATTAAATACTGTTTTATTCCATGAATGTGGAATTTTGGGATCAAGCGCCGAGAACATCCATCTTTACTACTGATTTAAAGATTCCAGAAGGAAGTCTGGGCTCTGCTCCACTTCCTCAGGGATGGACGCAGCAGGTTTTGTGGTAGTCTCACAAGAGTTTTTTGGGTGCTGACAGATCCTCTTCCATACAAATTCCAGCCTCTGGAGCTTCAAGAAGTCGTAGGAATGTCAGGAGAGTCACAAGGCCACTACATCCTAATCCCAGAATCCACAACCTCCTCTGGAGCTTCCAGGGGAATTGAGGGACCCCCTACACCCCAAACCCCATTTCAAGGGTGGGGTTATATCAAATTATTATCAGATCAGGACCATTAAATGCGCTTTTATTCCATAAGCATGGAATTTTGGGGTCATTTCCAATTTTGGGATGTGAGGAGGAAATCAAGGCTCTGCTCCTCTTCCTCAGGGGTGGGGGGAAGGTTTTGGGGTCTTTCACAGGTGTTTTTGGGAGTGCTCACAGATCCCATCCCAATTCCTGTATCTCATCCAGGAAGAAGTCCAGGTCGTGGCGGGTGACAGCAGGATTGGTGATAATCTGCCGGAAGAAGTTGACGTGGGATCCATGGGGTTGGTATCCCACCATCATGGAGCCTCTCCGGATCATCTTTTCCTTGATGGCTGGGGCCACCTAGGGGGAAGCACGATTTCAGGAGGATTTTGGTTTTATTTTTGGGTGATTTTTTGGGATTTGGAGGACTGGTGGTGGTGGGGGAATTTGGAATTCTGGGCTCACCTTTCCCAGTTTGTCCCAGAATTCTGGGGAGCTCTCCTGGCCCCGCAGGCTGGGTGGGATGAACCAGAAGCAGAGGTTGATAAATTCTGGCTGCAGAAAGAGGAAGGAAATCATGGCCATTCACCCAATTTCCAGAATTTGACAGGGATTCAGACCCCCAGGAATTCAGTCATGTGTATTTAATTGTCTGGAATTGGAACCTCCAGAATTTAATCCTCCAGGATTTAAACCTCCAAAATGGAAACTTCCAGGATTAAAATTCCAGAATTTAAACCTCTGGGATTTCAACCCCTGGGATAATTTAAACCTCTGGAATTCCAAACTCCAGGATCTCAGATTCTGGGATTTAAACATCTCATTTGTCCTAAGGGATTTAAATCTCCATGATTTAAAATGGGACAATTCAAACCTCTGAGATTTCAGCCTCTGGGATTGAAAACTCTGGAATTTAAACCTTGGAGATTCAAACCTTTGGGATTAATCCCCCAGGAGTTAAACCTCCAGGATGATTTAAACCTATGGCATTCCAACCTCCAGGACTCTTAGGTGTCCATATCCCCCATCCCACATTCCAGCATCACCCTTACCTCCATCACCAGCTGGAATCCCTCCCTCCTCTTCACCTGCTCCAACAGATACCTGTGGGGAGCAAAGGGGTGAAGCCGAGTTTGGGAGGCTGGAGTGTTCCCCCAGTCCCGGGGCTCACCGAGTGGCACTGAACGCCCTCTCCACACGCTGTCCCAGCCCCTGGCTTCCCACGGCTTTCCAGAGGATCCAGAGCTTGAGGCCATCGGCGCGACGGCCGCACTGGGGGCTCTTGTCCCCTGTGTCCAGGGACACGTCATAGAACTTGTCCCGCTGGAACAGGTACGAGGCCCCCACGCCATGGCAGCGCTGCAGGAGCCCCTAGGAGGGGCAGGGAGCACTAAGATTAATGAGGGGGCCTAGGAGGCATCGAGGGGCAGGAATTCATAATGAGGGGCACCTACGGAGCTGTCACGGAGCAGGAATGCCGAGCACTGCAATCCCACCATCAACAGCTTGTGGGGGTTCCAGGTCACCGAGTCAGCTCTGATGAGGAGGAACAGCAGAGTTTGGGGGGGCCCTGTGGGGAAAAGGGTATCCCCAAAAACTCAGAGGCGGAGGGGTGGGAGTCTTTTGTGGGAGCAGGGGAAAGAACACACCTGTGGATGCCGGCAAGGAGGTGACGGAGTTGAGGGGACAGGAGGGCGCTGCCCCCCCATGCTGCCTGCAGGAAAAGGGGGATCAGCACACACGGGGGGACCCCTGAGTTCCCCCCAGCCAGGGGCCCCCCAGACTCACGTCCACATGTAGCCACAGCCCGTGGTGGGCACAGATGTCGGCGATGGCGTCCAGTGGGTCGAAGGCACCCAGGACAGTGGTGCCACTCGTGGCACACACGAAGAGGGGCTCTGAGCCCTGGTGGGAATTAGGGAGGGGTCTGGGGGTATTGGGGGGTGGAGGGGGCATGGAAGGGGGTAGAAGGCAGGGGGGCACAGGGAGTCAAAGGTGGCCAGGACGGTGGCAGAGACAAAAAGGGGCTCAAAATCTTGGGTGGGGGGCACTTGGAGGAGCTCTGGGAGGGGTTGGAGGGGAGTCTGGGGGGGTTTCAAGGGGATTTGCAGAGGATCTGAGGGGGCTTGGGGGGGGCCTGGGGAGCCTTGAGGGGGATTTGGGGGATGGAGGACAGGGACACACAGAGGGTTGAAGGTGCCCAGGATGGTGGCACAGGAAAAGAAGGGGCTCTGAGTACTGAAGGAGCACTTGGGCAAGCTTTGGGGGCAATTTGGAGGGGATCTGCAGGGGTTTGGGTTGATCAAGGAATGCTTGGAGGGATTTGGGAAATAGGGGGCAGGGGGACACAGAGGGTTGAAGGTGGCCAGGACAGTGGCACAGAAAAGAAGGGGCTTTGAGCCCTGGGTGGGCATTTGGGGGAACTTTGAGGGGGCTCAGGAGGCAGATTGGGGGGCTGGAGGATACATGGAGACATTGTGGGTGCAGGAAATGAGGTACAGAGGACTTTGGGTCAGACAGGGGACTGACTTTAAGGGGAGACAGGAGGCCTGGAGAGGACAGGGGACATTGCTTGCATTGGAGAGTTGAAGGGACAGTTGGGGGGTGGGCGGGCATTGGGGGAGATTCAGTTTATTTGGGGGAACACTGGGGAGATTTGAGGAGACATTGGGAGGACATTGGGGGACATGGAAGGTTTTGTGGATATGGGAAGTGCTTTGGGAACACTGGAGAGGCTTTGGGGACTTAGAGTGGGACACATGGACTTTGAGGGAGCTTTGGGAACATTGGAAATACCGGGGAGGCATTGGGGAGTTTGAGGGGCTTTGGGGACATGGGGGTGCAGCCTGTCCTGACCTCAGCTTTCACCCTCTGGATCTCCTTCTCCAGCTCTTCAGGGATCATCTTCCCCCTGAGGGAAAGGGACAAGGATGGAGATATGGAGGAACCCCCTGACCTGGGGTCCCGTGGGACCTCCCAGCACCCACCTCTTGTCTGTTCGCACCAGGTGAACATTGTCTGTGCCAATTCCCAGGAGAGCAGCCCCTTTTAGGATGGAGTAATGGCTCTGGGCAGGAAAACAGGACTGGGATTGTGGAGACCCCAGGAACCAGATTTTGGGTAACCTCAGGGACCAGACTTAGGGTTACCTCAGTGACTAGGTTTTGGGGTGACCCCATGGATCAGGTTTAGGGCAATCTCCAAGGATTAGCTTCGGGGTGACACCAGGATCAGGTTTTGAGATGACTCTAGGTGACCCTCTGGATCAGGTTTAGTGGAGATCCCAGGAATCAGATTTGGAGTGACTGAGGGGATCAGGTTCCGTGTGATCTCAGGGGGACACACTTGGGATGACCACAGGGATCAGGTTTTGGGTGACCCCAGGAATAAGGTTTGGAATGACCCCATGGATCAGAATTGGGATGACCCTACAGATCAGGTTTTGGGGTGATGCCAGGACCAGGTTTGGAATGACACCAGGGACTAGTTTTGAAGTGACCTCATGGATCCAAACTGGGATGACCCTGAGGATCAGGTTTTGGGGTGAACTCAAGCCCCCACTCCCACCTCTTGGGATGCAAAGAGGCCCAGGCGAGGAAGGTCCCAGTTCCCTCTGCTCCGGCTCTCCGGGAAACGCCGGAATCGCGCCACGTTCATGGCCAACATGTTGGATATAGAGCCCCCTGCCCAGGACAGGGACCTCTGTTTCACCCCAGGGCACCATGGACAGGCTGCCAGGGGGAGAGGGGGGCCAGGGATGACCCTCAGGAAGGGTCCAGGATACCGGGAGCGAAGATCCCATCACCGCTGCTCCATCCCACGAGCTCCCGGAGCTTGGCCAGGACCTGTTCCTCCATCAGCACCAGCACTGGGGCCATTTCGTATGTGTACCTGGAAGAGACCAGCAGGAGTCACAGGTTCCCCTCCCCCTGAAACATCAGAACCCCAAACGCCTTCCCCCGGAGCCTCAGGACCCCAAAACCCTCCCCACTCAGCACCCAAAACCCTTCCCCCACCAGCAGAACCCCCCCTCCATCACAACCAACACTGGGGGCTAGATCAGAGGAGTCAGAACAGGGTTTTGGCAGGTCCTTTCTCATTTGGGCTCCTCAACACGCCCAAAACCCTCCCTCCAAACTTCATCCTCCCCTCAGCACCTCCCACTCCATCAGCACCAGGGGCTCTTCAAAGGTAGATCTGGGAGAGAGAAGGGTCATGGCAGGTTGGGGGATCCCCCCCACCCACCAGCCCCCAATTGGGGGTGTCGGGGGCTTACGGGCTCGTGTTGAGGGTCTCGGTGAGGAACCGGCCAGCCAGAGCGTGGTGGTCCAGCCCCGAGAAAAGCTGGTTGAAGAACCGGGGGTGACCTGGGGGAAAACGGTGCGGGGGGGGGGGGACATAGGGTGGTCAGGGGAGGACATGGGAGGGGACAGACATAGGGGAGGGGATGGGGGAAATGGGGGGAACATGAGAGGGCTGAGGATGGCACATGGGAGGTGGGACACAGGAAGATAAGGGAAGAATTTGGGAGGTTCAGTGGGGACATGGTGGGGTCATAAGGAGACTGGGACAGGAGGAGGACATGGAGAGCAGAATGGGGGTTTGGGAGGAAATGGGAAAACTGAGGGCAGGGGGGGATATAGGGGAATTGCGTGAGAACACAAGAGGGACATGGAGGATCAGGGGACATGAAGGATCAGGGGTGGGTAGGGAGGGAACGGAAGGGACATGGAGGGACATGGGTGATTGGGGGTACATGGTGGGGTGAGGGAGTGGATGCAGAGGGAAATGGGGGGGCACAGGGGCAGTCAAGGGAGACACAGAATATTGGGGGGACATGGAGGGGAACATGGCAGGGGCCACAATGTTCAACACTGGGAGGCACCAGGGGCCACACTGGGAACCGCTGGGGCCGAACCAGGATGTGGGAGGTGCCATGCCAAACGGAGGAGGAGCCTGCCCTGGGGCTGTACTCATGGGTACTGGTGTGCACTGGTGTGTACTGGGAGCGCACCAGTGCGGACGCTGAAGCGCAGCACGTCCCGGCAGCGCTGCAGGAGCTGCTCTCGCCCCTCGCCGTCGTTCCGCAGCTCCAGATCCAGCAGCTCCCGCAGCTCCTGCGGCTCCTTCCAGTCACACACCTGGGAATGCGCTGGGAATGACTGGGAGGGACTGGGAACCGCAGAGGGAATGGGCTGGGAATGACGTTGAGAATGGGACTGGGAATGGAAACAAGACTGGGAATGGGACTGGGGCTGGAACCAGGAACCAGAATGGGTATGGGCTTGGCACTGGAACTGTGAACAGAGTGGGGAATGGGAATGAGAATGGGGCTGGAAGTGGGATTGCAAACGGGACTGGAAATGGAAACAAGATTGGGAACAAGACTGGAAATGAGAATGGGACTGCAACTGGGACTTACTCTCACTCCCAACCCCAGTCCCACTCCCAATCCTTTTCCAAGTGTAAGATTGGGAAGGGGACTTGGAATGGGAACAGGACAGGAAATGGGACTGAGAAAAGGATTGGGAATGGGACTAGCTAGTGGAACAGGACTGAAGTGGGACTTGTATTAGGAACACAATTGGGAATGGAACAGGAACTGGGTTTCAGAATGGGAATAGGACTGGGAAAAGAGGAATATTGTGACCCCCACCCCCTTCCATGTCTGCTTCCAGTCACACATCTGGGAATGACTGGGAATGAGAATGGGATTGAGACGGGGATAGGGAGTGCCTGGGAATAGGACAGGCAATAGGGACAGATTGGGGACCCCACCCCCTCCAAGGGGGCTCCTTCCAATCACATACCTGTGGGGATGGCAAAGGGATTGGGATTGAGAATGGGACTAGAAACAGGAATGGGATGGGACTGAGGACCCCCACCCTCCCGAGTGCTCCAGTGCCCCAACCTTCTGTGTCACATCCGTGCTCTTCCGCACGCCCTCCTCCAGCAGGATCTGGAACACTTCCTGCAAGAATTCCTCCCCAGCAGCGATGTCCAGGCCAGGATCATCCAATGGGATGCTGTACCCAGCCCCAGAGGGCTCAGCCATGGCAGGAGAACACAGGGAGAGCCCAAAATGCGCCAGGAGGGACCCCGGGCCTGGGATTGGTAGCAGGTGGCAGGATGAGGAATCCCAGGAGGAGCTTCTCCTAGGAGATAATTCTGGGATAAAGTGATACCAGGACAAGGATCTTCTGGGATAAGGTGATCCCAAGCTGAACTTCTTCCGGGGATGAGGTGCTCCTGAAATAAGGCTCTCTCAGGATGAAATTCTCCTGGGATAAAGTGATTCCAGAATGATGTTCTTCTGGAATGAGGTAGTTCTGGGACAAGATGATTGCAAAATTAGGTGTTCCCAGGATGGGTTTTTCCAGGCATCAGGCTCTCTGGACTCACCTCTCCTCTCACCTCTGCCAGCTGGAATTTTCCAGGATCAGGTGCTGCCAGGACCAGCTTCTCCTGGGATTAGGTGATCCTGGGACCAGGTGATCCCAGAATTAGGTGCTCCCAGGAGAAACTTTTCCTGGGATCAGGCTCTCCTGGATCAGGCTCTCCCGGCTTCTCCCTCTTCCCTCCCCAGGATGGAATTTTCCTCTGGTCACGTCGCCAAGGGTCAAGGAGCAAAGTCCCGGACTCAGGAAGGAGCCCTAGAGGGTTCTGGGGGCAGGGGGCAGGGTTAGGACTATGTCCCCAGATCTGTGGGAAGAGTGGTGACCTCATATGTCCTCCCATCCCTAGTGTCCCCCCCATTATTCCCAGTGTGTCCCCCCACCAGTGTTTGGTGTCCCCCTTGTCCCCTGTGTCCCCACACCCATTCCCAGTGCCCTTCACTCCCAGTGTATCCCCCAGTCCCAGTGCCCCATTTCCAGTACCCCCCTCAATTCCGAGATACCGCGGGGAGGGCCCGTGCTTGCTGGGGGGTGGGGAGGACAATAATCGGGGGAAGAGGAGAGGGGCGGACCGGCCCCCAAATGGGGTCACAGGGGCGACCTCAAAGGAAGGGGTCAGAGTGAGGGGGGAGCTCAAAGGGCAGTTGTAGCAGAGGTCCCCAAGGGTGTGTCGCGAGTGGGGGCAGCGGAGGGGGCCGCCGCGGGAGGGTGTCGGTCCCGCTCCCGGGGCGACGGGGGGGTTCGGGGGTGGGGTCAGGCCGTAGTGGGTCCCAATGGCGGTGAGTCAGGGGGGATCGAGGGGAGGGACCCTCCCCCGGGGGTGGGTCAGGGACGGCCGGGGGCTCTCGGAGGGGTGCAGGCCTCGCCGTTGCCATGGCAACTTCCCCACCCCACTATGGCGGCGCGGCGCTCGCCGTCCCGCCACCACTCTGCGCATGCGCAAGACAGCTTCACTTCCGCCCGGCGGCCCGCGGCCCCGGAAGCGGGGGCGGGGGTTTCCGGTTCCGGGTGGCGGCGGCGGGGGGGCGGCGGGGCCCGGCTCGGGCGGTCGGAGCGCGGAGGGGCCGCGGCAGGTACGGACCGACCCCCCCCCCCCGAAACTCCCGCCACACCCCCCGGCACCCGCCGGCAGCCTCAGGGCCGCCCGGACCCCGCCCGGCAGCAGGGGCCGCTCCCACGGGGTATGGTGGGAGGGGAGCGGGCCCCTAACAAGAGAGGCGGCCCCGATCCCCGGTGTGACCCCTCCCGACGTGCCCCTCCCCAGGCCTTTCCCCGGTGTGACCCCTCCCCGGGACACTGCCCCCGGGATCTCCCCCCGCGCTCCCTGGGGTCTCCCCGGTGTGTCCCGTCCCCTCCGTGCCCTCCCCGCTCACCCCGGGCTGTGACCCCCCCCAGACCCTTCGCCTTGGTGGTCCCTCCTGTGCCACCCCCCGCCCCCTCCGGCCCCCGCAGGTTACAGACACCCTCGGGAGCCCCCAGAATCGCCCCCACCTCCCCCTCCCCACAGTCACCCACCCCTGGGGCCCCCTTTTTCCCCCTTGCCCTGGGACACCTGTTCCAGGAATTTCCCCCCCAGTGCCATCCTGTCCTGGGACACCTCCCCACATTACTCGTGGGGTGCCGCTGTTGCCCCCCTGGTCCCCACCCCGAGGTTCTTCCCTTTGACCCTCTCTGGGCTCCTCTGACCCCTCTGGCCCCCTCTGACCCCATTTTCCCACTGTTCCCCCAGGCGAATCCCTCTGGGTTCAGCTCCGTCCCCGCAGATCCAGCACCCACCCAGCTCGGGGGGTCCCGGCTTTTGGGGGGAGCCCGGCCCTGCCTCCCCCCCTTCCTGCCCCAGTGGCCCCCTCGGGAGGAGGAAGAGGAGGAGGAGAAGGAATGGCGGCGCCGTGGCGGGTACTGGAGCCCGCCCAAAAATCCATAAAAATTTACTGATCCCACCTTTTCTTACCCCAAACGAGCTTTACCTGGGCGAGAAGTAAGGCCAAAGGCTCCCACAGCATGGCTCAGGTAATGAGCCCCCACCTCCTGCATCGTGACACCCCCAGGCCCAGGAATTTTGGGGAACAACAGCCCCAAAAATATGGGGAAAGGGAAAGAAGAAGGGAGAGAGCTGGAGCTTCCCTCCCCCTGCGCCAGGGTGGGGGGTGCCTCCCCATCCCCATCCTGCTCCAGGGGTTATCACTGCATTATCCCCGTTTTCCTCAAGATTCTCCTGATTTTCCCCTTAGCCCTGAGGGCTGATGAGGCCTCAGAAAAGGAGGTTCAAGTTGCCCCTCCACACGTGGAGTCTTCCCAAACTTTCCACAGTATTACCCCAAATTTTTCCCCTGATTATCCCAGTTTTCCCCAGGACTTCCCAAATTTCCCTGGTAGCCTTTAGGGCCCCAATAAAGACAGGTCAGTAGTTCAGTAGACAGTTTGGGGGTGTCTTTGCCTCCCCCTCTTTCCCCTCCCCACTTTCAGGGGTTTTCCAGAGTTATTCCTGAATTCTCCCAGTTTCCGCTGGAATTGTCCCAGTTTTCTCTAGGATAATCCAAATTTTCCCCAGGATTATCTTGAAATTTCTCGTTATCCATTAGATCCTCTCTGGGCTGGAAGAAGTTTTTCCAACCCCAAACTCACCTGGAGTCTTCCCAGAGTTACCCCAGGATTATCCCAGTTTTCCCTGGTATTCTCCCAAAATTTTCTCACATTTATTCTGAATTTTCCTTGTGATTGTCCCAGTTTTCTGCAGGATTCCCCAGATTTCCCCAGTAGCCTTTAGGTCCTGTCAGGCCTCAAATTTAGGCTTCAGTCCCCTCTAAACCCTCGTTCTTTAGGGCTTCTAAGAGAGTTATCCAGGAATTATCCCAAATTTTCCCCATAATTCCCCTTTTTTTTTTTTTCCTGGGATTATTCCCTAATTTCCCATTAACTCTTAGGTCCCAGCAGGCCTCAAAAAAGGGGGATCAACCTCCTCCATTCCAAGTTTTGGGGTCTTCCCATTTTGCAATGGATTTATCCTGTTTTTCCACAGGATTATCCCAAAGTTGCTGTACAATTCCCTTGAATTTTTCCATTTGACCTTAAACCCTCATTGGGCTGAAAGAAGAGGGTTCACCCCCCTCTGTTCCACTTTGGTGTCTTCCCAGAATTATTCTGGGATCATCCCAAATTTCCCCTGACATCATCCCCAGTTTCCCCAGGATCATCCCAAATTTCCCTTGAGATCTTCCCGAACCTCCCCTCAGGGCCCAGGAGCAGGGGGCTGCTGGCCCACAGCCCCTCCAGGGTGCACCCCGGTGTTCCTGGGCTGTGGGGCTGATCCTGGGGGTCCCTCCCTGTTTCCAGGCGAGTCTCCTGGCCTGCGAGGGGCTCTCGGGCGTCTGCCTTGTCCCCACCGTTGCCAGCAAGAAGATGATGCCCAAATCCAGCGGGAAACAGGACGGGAACCGGGAACGGGGCTCCAGCCCTGACCTCCTGGTATGGAGTGGGAAGCCCTGGCTGGGATCTGGCACCTTCCACTGGGGGATCCCACCTTTAACTGGGGGATTTTGCCCTTTAATTTGGGGGTTTATGGCTTTAGTTTGGCTTCTCCCACCTTTAATTTGGGGGTTTCCTGCTTTAATTTGGGTACTTCCACACTTACATTGGGGGTTTCCACCTTTAATTTGCTTTTTCTACATTGAATTTCTTTTTTTCTAGCTTGTATTTGGGTGTTTTCAACTAATTTTTTTCCTGCTTTAATTTGGGCTATTCTGCCCCAGATTTGCCATTTTCCACCTTTAATTTGCCTCTTCCTCCTTGGATTTGAATTTTTTCTCCTTGAATTTGAGTTTTTCTCCCTTTAGTCATCCTTTTCTATATTTTGTTTGACCCTTCCCACTTCTTTTTCCTGCCTTTATTTGATTTTTTCCTCCTCTAGTTTTCCTGCTTTAGTTTCAGTTTCTCACTTCTCATTTGACTTTTTTTTGCTTTTGTCCTTTAATTTCCCATTTCTGGCCCTTACTTGATTATCTTTCCTTTACGTGCCCTTTGCTTTCTTTTATTGGACTTTTCCTCCTTCATTTGGATTTTTCCTCTTTTATTGGTTCTTTTTTGCCTTGGATTTTCCTGCTCTAATTCCATTGTTTCCACTTCAATTCCATCATCCTCCAACCTCCCCATTCCCTGCTCATCCTGAACCCCCCTCCTCAATTTCCTGCCCTGGTTTACCCTCCCTAATCCCCACCCCCCCCAATTCCTGCCCCCTAATTCCTGTTCCCCCAACCTGCCTGCTTGCCCAATCCCCCCTTCCCAATCCCTCCCCCCCAATTCCTTCCCCCTTCCTAATCCCTCTCAATTCCTGGCCTCTCAATCTCTCCTTCCCAATTGCCCCCCATTTCCTTCCCCCTTCCCAAACCCCCTCAATCCCTGCCCCCATCCCCCCATCCCAATTCTTGCCCCCCAATCACCCCTTCCCAAACCCCTCCCTCCAATTCTTGGTCCCACAATCCCCCCATCCCAATTCCTGCCCTGTTCCCAACCCCTCCCAATTTGTGCCCCCCAAACCCCCCCCTCTACAACCCCATCCCAATTCCTGTGCCCCCCAGTCCCACCGCCAGGATCCCGACAAGCCCCGTGCCCGCAAGGACGATGATGCTCCTGAGGCCTCCAACCCCAAGAAATCCATGAAAAAGGCAGGTCCCCTCCCCCAGCAGAGGGTCCCCCCTCGATTTTGGGGTCTGGGGGGGGTCGGGGGCCGTCTTGGGGGCCTCTGACACCCCCTCGCCCCCCCGGCAGCGCCGCAAGCGGGTTCCCGGCGCCGAGGGACCCCCGAGCTCCTCCCGCCGAGGATCCCAGGTTTGCCGCCGCGCCGCACGAGGAGAAGGAGGAGGAAGACAATCTCCCAAACTCCGGCAGGCGCAGGACGGCCGGGGGGGGATTTGGGGGGCTGCTGGGGGTCCCCCCGGCTCTGAACCTCCAAATCCTCCCCATTTCAGATGGTGGTGATTGAGCAAAACGGCTCCTTCCAGCTCAAGAACTTCATCTGCGACCATTGTTTTGGTGCTTTCCGGAGCAGCTACCACCTCAAACGGCACATCCTCATCCACACCGGTAATGAGCCCTCGTTAATGAGCAGCCCCCCACCCCCTTGCTCCACCCGCAATGAGCCCTCGTTAATGAGCAGCTCGGCCCCTCGCTCCCTCCCTCGCTAATTGTTGCCCGGAATTCCAGGGGAGAAGCCGTTTGAGTGTGACATGTGCGACATGCGCTTCATCCAGAAGTACCACCTGGAGCGGCACAAGCGCGTGCACAGCGGGGAGAAGCCCTACCAGTGCGAGCGCTGCATGCAGGTATTCGGTATTCCGGGAGAATTCCGGGCGGGCACCCGTGGGAGTCACAGTGCCGCCCCCACGCCTGACCCCGCCTCGTCCCCGCAGAGCTTCTCCCGCACGGACCGGCTGCTTCGACACAAGCGCATGTGCCAAGGCTGCCAGACCAAGACCCCTCCCGACTCCCAGCTCCTGCTGTGAACATCTGGGAATACCGGGAAGTTCAGGGGGTGCGGGAGGGAGGTGTTTCTTCCTTCACCCCCCCCCCCCACATCATCATGCTCTGCCTCACCTGGATTTCTCACCCCTGTAAGGATGGGGAAGAACCTGAGCGCTGCCAACATGAAAAAACTCAGATCGTTCCTGCCCTCTGGCCTAAAAACTTGGATTATGATCCCAAAAATCCTCCTGGAATCTTCAAGTGGCCTCCCCACCATCATTATACCCCTGAATCCACCCCTCCCCCTCCTAGGAAAAACTGGGAACCCCCAAACTGCCTGAAATCCCGGTGGATCTGGGATACCTGTGCACAGGTAGGAGGGTCCCACTGGGAACAGGATCAATCACTCTCTTCTGGAAAAGGAGGAAAACTGAAGATGTTGGGGGGTGCCTCAGCTTGAGGGGTTGGGTTTTTTGGAAAGTAGGAAAAAGAATTTGGGGGCCCCTCCTTGAGCAGAGCATCCTGTGGGACACTCAGCAGCACTTCCCATTTCCTCTGGAACTCCTTCAGATTTTGGAGGATTTCTCCTTCTGCATAGTTTTGGGGTGCTGCCTATGTCCCCCCATGCTAGGTGGTTCTGTGCCCTAGGTGGGGGGGAAGGAAGGGGGGGCAAGAGGCCCCCCCAGTTTCCCTTTTCCCCCCAGGGAAAGGAAGACCCCTGGATCAGGGGTGAGGTAACAGGGGCAGGAGCAGCCCCCAAAAACTGCGAGGTGGGCCCCTGCTCTCACCATTTTGGGGGTGTCCCTGTCCCCCCATCACAGACTGCTCCAAGGGGCAGGAGAGATGAGTTTCACCCCCCTCATTTTTGTGCCCTGAACTCCCTTTCTGGGCCTGTGGGAGTTTTGGGAAGGGCCCAAATTTGGAGCCTCCCCCAATGACACTTCAAGAAGGACTTTGGCTCTGCTGAGCCTATTCCCCCAAATTTGTGGGGCCTGGCAGTGGGGAGGGAGGGGGGTTGGGGGATTCTTGGGGGAAGGGGGGGGGAACTCCAGGGCCCCCCACCTGCAAGGGCTCCCAGCCCCCATTACACCCCCCAGGCTTTATTTTCGGGGTGTTTTATTGGGATTTAGGGTTTAATACAGTTATTTTGCTAATGGGGGGAAGAGGGATGCAGCCCTAGGGGGGTGGGGGGGGGGTCACTTTTAAACTGTAGATTTTTCTAAGGGTCCCCAAATTTTGTGTTCCCCCTTTCCACTGTGTACCCCCAGTGTCTTCCCCCCCCCTCCCCCCGCACTGTGTGTCTTCCCTTCTCCTTTAGGGTTTATTTAAATAAAAATTTGGGTTTTTGCTTTTTTTAACCCCAAGTTTAAGTCCTTTGGGGGAGTGAGGGGGGACCCCAGAACTCACTCATGCCAAACAAAGTAAGGGGACATTACACTGCGACTATGAGGGTTTTTTAACTGGGGAGGGGCAAAATCGCTGGGGGGTCCCCAAGTGCCCCTCTTATTCTGGGGTGTCACCCCAATTGGGGAAGGATCCCCAAGTAGTCCCTTTTCTCCCTGCAGGGATCCCTAAGTCAGAGGGGATCCTATGTGCCCCCCACCACCCCGTACCTCGGGGGGGTCCCAAGGTTCCCCTCTATCCACAAGTCCCCTTTACAGCCCCCCCCCAAAATTCATAACCCCCCCCAAAATTTCCATAACTTTATTTTGCAAAAAATAGAAAAGTCCCGTGTCCCCCCACCCAGCACGGGAGGAGGGCGGGTGGGCTGTAAACATGGCAGGGGGGCCCCCCAAAACAGGGGGAGTTAGCGGGGGGACAGCAGCGGGGGGGGGGCCCATTCTGAGGGGGGGCCCGCTGTAAACGCAGAGGAATAAATAGGGATGAAAGTGCAGCCCTGGGGGGGTACCCCTCTGTGTAGTGTAACAGGCTCCCCCTGAGGGCTCTGCACCCCCAAATTCGGGGGGGCAAATGTAAGGGGGGCAATTGTTAGGGAGGCCAATAAGGCTGGACCCTACAAGCCAGCCAGGCTGGTGGTAACAGAGATTTGGGAGGGCAGTTGAGTCTGGGGGGACCTCCAGGATTTTGGGGTCACCCTATGGCTTGAGCCCCCACCCTGAAATGGAGGGGGTTGCGGAGGTCACATTGTGTCCCCCATCTTTGGTCTCTGTAGTGTTTGGGGGGAGCACTGGGGGACAGCAATTTCAGGGTTTCCCTCCCCAACCCAACAGCATCAAAAATCAAAACCCACAGGCAGCCCCCCCACCCTCCCCCCTGTATAAATGGTGTCCTCCCCACATTTGGGGGGTAGGATGTCCTGGGGGAGAATGGGGGTGTGCCCCCCTCCGACTCCACCCTGTGTCAAATAAATAAACTGTGGGGGCACCGTGGGAGTGTCAGACATTAATTTGGTGGGGAGGGGCTGGGGTCCCCAACTCTCCCCTTTCAAGGCCCCCCAGTACAAGAGTGGTTGGCAGCAGGGTCTGAGGAGGCTTTGGCGTGAAGCTGAGGTTTGGGGGCGCCCCCAGACTCCCCCAGCTTAAGGCAATAGCTTTGCTCTGTCAGTCTCTGCCCCCTTCCCCAAATTCGGGGGGTGGGGGGGGGGCACTTTGGGGAGCTCTCCCTCCCCAGAGCAAAAGGGAGAAGGAAGGCAGCATCCCTGGAAGGCAGCTCTGAATGTCCCACCCCACTGGGGATGGGTTTTGGGGATCCCCCAGCTATGGGGATGTGGGGGGGCCAGGGGGACTGTCCTGGGCGGCAGGAGGGTCTGGGGGTGGGGGAGGGCCATCCTCCCCCACTTCGTTGAAGATTTCGGGGTTTTCCAGCATTTCCCGGATCAGGGGAGGCATCGGCCCCGGGATCTCCGTGCGCAAGGTGATGGCTCGTTCCGCCCCTGGGGGAGCCAAAATGTCAACACCCCTGAACTCGGGCCACCCTCAGGGCCTTGGACCCCTCCTGAGAGATGGAACCCTCTTCCACAAAAGATTCAACAGCCTCTCAAATTTCAACCCCCTGCAAAACTCTGATGCCCCAAAACCTTGGACCCCTCCAAGACTTGAACACCACCAAAATGAGCTTCAATCACTGCAAAGCCTTGACAGCCCCCACAAGAGATTGAGTTTCCCCCCCCATGGAGGCTTTGAATCCCACCCAAAAATGATCTTCAATTGCCCTCACAAATTTCAACAGTCCCCAGTTTTCAAAACCCTGCAAAAGCTTCAACGCCTTCAAAACCTTGAACCTCCCCACATACCTTGAACACCCTCAAAATGAGTTTCAAACCCCCTCCCCCCAAAACCCTGAAACACCCCCAGGACCTTCAACTACACCTCCCTGAGACCTTCAAAACCTGTGGTGCCAGGGGCAGGTTTGGGGGTGTCCTGATGGGTTTTGGCATCCTGGAGGAGTCCTGGGAAGGTTTGGGGGTTGCCCTTTTTGGTGGTGACTTTGAACAGCATTTGGGAAGATCACTGTGGCTAGGGGGTTTTGGGGGGATCCCAAGGGGGTTTGGGGGGTTCTGGGGTCCTGGCAGGGTTGACACAGTTTGGGGTGGGCCCTGGGGACCTGGGGGTTGCTCACCCTTGGTGCTGATGCCACGCAGGTCAGTGATTTTGAGCAGCATCTGGGGGAAACGCTGTGGCTGCCACGGGCACCGGCGCCGGGCATAGACCCGGAGAGCCTCGAGCAGCGGCTCCTGCAGCCGCTCCACGAGCCGGGGCTGCTCCAGCTCCATCCGGTCTGGGGAGAGAGAGACCACCTGGATAGACATTGTCCCCATTTCCCCTGTCCCTGAGTCCCTATGTTCCCACATGCCCATCTTCTGTCCTAGATATATCCCTATGTCCCCCCCTTCAGCATCCCCTCGTGTCCCCTCACTGCAGCCGAGTGGCCACAACTCAGTCCCATGTCCCCCTGCCTGCCACAGCCCTGATACACCCCCATGTCCCCACCCTGGCACTGGACAGTCCTCTGTCCGCCACATCCCCCGATGGCCTCCATGTCCCCACCCCCACAGATGAGGCAGATGGCACTGAGCAGGCCGGTCTCGGTGTCATCGAGCTGCAGTGGCAGCAGCTGCCCTGCGAAGGCAAACACGAGGTCAGTGAGGGGCCCGAATCCCGCGTTGTGCATCTGGGTCCGGGTCAGTGTCAGCCCATCTGAGAACGTCATTGTGTCCTGCTCTGGTGTGTAGCGGGTGCAGATCCGCAGCATCTGTAGGGCAGGGACCCCAAAATCACCAAGGGGCACCAGAATACATCCAGGAACACCAAAAATCCATCCATGGTCACCAAAATCACCCAAGGGCAATAGAATCCACACAGAGATACCAAAAATCCACAGAAGGGCCCAAAAATACCTCCAGGGGCACCAAAAACCCACCCAGGGTCAGCCTATCCCATCACTGTCCTGCTCTGGAATGAAGCAGGTGCAAATCCACAGCATCCGCAGGGCAGGGACCCCAAAATCCACCCAGGATCTGCCCATCCTGGAACATTGTCATGTACTGCTCTGGCTCTGCCACAGGACAGACACAGCACCAGCACGAGGTCAGGGCCAGAGACACCCCAAAATAGCCCAAGGTCACCAAAAGCACCTAAGAGACCCCAAAGTTTCTTACCATGGGGATCCCCAAACCCACCCAGGCCCTGCCAGGAGACCTCCCAGCCCGTCTCAGGACATCCATCTGTGGGGTGGTGAGGTCAGGACCATCGTGGGCCATTCCAAGCCCCTTCAATGAGCCCCCAAACATCCTGAGGAGCCCCCCCAACCCTCACCAGGATGTCGAGGCAGGCAGCCTTGAGCAGAGTGATCTGGTCGGCCATGCTGAGCCCCGTGAAGCCTGGGAGCCTCTTGGCAAACTCCACGATCTTGATGATGCACTTGGTGGCCAATTCACTGAATTTGTCCCAGAGCCCCAGGTCCAGCTGCACCCGGTGGTCAGCGCTCGAGTTCTGGGGGCACGGGAGGGGCGCCATGGCTGTTAGGGGATTGTTCTGGAGCCCCTGGGACCTGGAACCCCTGGGACCCTAACCCCAGCACCCTAAACTTGTCGGACATCCCCAGGTCCAGCTGCACCCAGTGGCCAGTGCTCAGGTTTGAGGGGCATGGGCTCAGTTATGAGGATTCAGGGTGGATTGGGACTCCCTGGGACAACTGAGACCCCCCAAGACCCCAGTCTCAGTAACCCCCAGCCCCAGGTCCAGGTGCACCATGCAGTCAGTGCTCAATTTATAAGGGACACAGGCTCAGTCATGGGGGTTCAGGACCTGCTGGGACCCTCTGGAAGCTGCTGGTACTCAGTGAGCCCCAGCTCCTGAACCCAACTCCAGCCCCAGGTCCAGCTGCCCCCCTTACTCAGCAGTTGAGATTTCAGGGGTGAGGGTGTACAGAGACCCTGCTCTGAGCTCCAGGGTTAGGGTCCCTTCCATAAGTAACCCCCCAAACACCACCCACAACCTCCAGCAGTTCGTCCCAGTGCCCCCTTCCCCCTGAACTTGTCCCCCAACCCTCCCAGTGCTCAGTACTTATGTTTTGAAAGGGTCAGGGGGAACAGAGACCCAATTGTATGTGTGAGGGCTGGGGTTGGGGTCTGCCCCAAAAGGACTCCCAAAACACCCTGGGAACAGAAACCTGGTGCCCCACTCCCCCTGAACATCTCTCCCAGCCCCAGCTGCCCCCAGTGCTCATGTTTGGGGGGGACCAGGAGGGAGCAGCGACTCTGCCCCAGATCTGAGGAATGAGGGATGGTTGGGGCCCCGCCTCGGTGTCCCCAGCCCCCCAGCCCTGCTCACCGTGGTGTACTTGCCCAGCTGGCCCAGAGAGGGGAAGGTCTCCTGGTGGGCTCTGCTGACTCTCCGCACCAGCTCGGCCAGCTCGGGGCTCAGCTCATCTCCCCCCAAATCCTGCTTCACCTCCTTCTTCCTCTTGTTCCGGTCATTCCGCACGGCTGGGGGGGGTGGCGTTTGGGGGTCGGGGGCATTGGTTTGCCCCCTCAGATCCCTCCCAGGTGGGGTTTCTGCCCCTCTCCCCCAGAAATACCCCCATGGGACAGGAACATCCCCACCATGAGCAACCCCAGGATCCTGGGACCCCTCAGCAAAGCTTTGGAGGGATCGCAGTTTTAGCCAACTCCCCTGTAGGACCAAGGGGGGAAAGCCTGACATGCAGCAGTCCCTTCCATAGCCCCAAATTCTTCCCAAATCCCTCCCAAGAACAGGAACATCCCCAGGCCCACCAGAACACCACCAGGGCCCCTCAGCAAAGTTTGGGGGGGGTCCCCAACTTCGGGGGACCCTGGCCCAGACCACCTCGCACCTTCCTTGGACATTCCGACCTGGAAGCACTTCTGGAGGCGGCAGAACTGGCACCGGTTGCGGGTGACCTTGTCGATCTGGCAGTTGCGCTCCCGGTGACACGTGTACACCATGTTCTTCTGGATGCTCCGCCGGAAAAACCCCTGCAGTGGGGAAACAGGGGGTCAGAGGGGGCCCCCAAAATGGGGGCACCAGTATCACAATGCCCACGGATCCCAGTAAGGCTCCTCAACGCTTCGGGTGGAGCTCCTCAGTATCGCAGGGCAGGGCACAGGGCTTGGGGGACTCCCATTTCCCTAGGGGGTGCCCACTGGCCTGGGAAGGGGTCCCCATTCCCCAGGCATGGTCCCACTCACCCCACAGGGTCCGTGATGTCCCCAGGTGCCCTCATTACACTCTCCAGTGCTTGGGGGTTTCCCACCCCCCCAAGGGATCACCATTCCTCGAGTGGATCCCCCACTGCAGGCTCCTTTCATGGGGCAGGTCCCCAGGGTTCCCGGGACCCCCCGCCTCTTCAACTGCTGGGTCCCCACACCCTGCCATTCCCTCACAGGGCCCCCACTGCTCGCCCCCACTGAGGGTTTCCACTCTCTCAGGGGGTCCCCCTGCACCGTGGGGGTCCCTACTGCCCCCCAACTCCCCCTCACCTTGCAGCCCTCGCAGGAGCTCACTCCGTAGTGGTACCCAGAGCTGCGGTCGCTGCACACGAAGCAAGGCTTGTGCACACGGGGTGGGGGCGGTGGCGAGGGGGGGGCCGTGTCCCCCAAAACCCGCCCAGGGGAGGGCTCCAGGGCTGGGGGGGCAAAACGTGGGGGGAGTTACACAGTCCCTCTCAACCCCTCTTCAAAGGAGCCCCAGCCACATTGGGGGGTGGGGGAAAACTAAAGCACAGGGGGGGCATGATTTTGGGGTCTTTGCTGTCACCTCTACAGCCCTATAACCTGAGTACCAAATCCCCAAAATCAGGGGCTGGGGGGCTGGAATCCAGGGGTTCCACCATGGGTGGGAGACGTATCAGTGTGTACCCTCTGCCCCCCGAACCCCAAAACCTGGCATGAGGATGTACCCAGCTTCCCCAAACCCCAACATCCGGGAGAAGGTGGGGGTCCCCAGCCCCCTCAAACATCCCCCGCACAGTGCCGGGGGGGGGGGGGGGGGTGACACAGGGGGGAAGGAGGAGCCCCCCGGCGCACAGCCCGGGTGGCAACGGGGGAGGGGCGGCTGGTTTCAGATTTTTTTGGGGTAGGTTTTGTGTTTTGCTAAAAAAAACCCCAAGACTGCTGAAATTGAGGAAATTCCGGCCTCGAGCGGCGCTTTTTGTAACCGCGAGGGAGAGGAGGAGCGAGGAGGACCCCTCCCAACGCGTGCCATGGGCACCCCAAAATAACCCGGGGGGGCGGGGTACGACCCCACCCTAAAAACGGGGCCAAAATTGGGGACCGCACCCCGCCCCCCCGGCACGGGGACCCACCCATGCGTACTCCAGGCTTGGGATGGGCTGGTTGTGACCCCCCCAATCAATATTAGCGATTCCTCATGGAGGGTTGAGGCGGGGAGAGGATTTCATTTGAGGGTGCAGGTACATTTGGTGGACCCCATTGTGCGTATTTTCTCTTAAAGTTTGATTTTTGAAGGCGGAGGAACCCAAACTAAAGCATCCACCCCCCCAAAAACAGCACCCCAAAAACATTCACGGCGGCACGGGGGCCACGACGCTGTGGGCCCCCAATTTTTGGGGTCTCCCCACTCCAAGGCGCGGTCTCCCATCAGGCCTTAAATTGGCGGGGCGGGGGAGGAAGTTCCTCCGCCCAGGGTGAAATTTTGTGGGGCCACGGGAGTTCCCCCCAAAACCCAGGGAGAGCCGCCCTCCCCGCCCTGCTGAGCAAAGCCCCCGCCCGGCCCAGGTGGGGTTTCGGGCGGCTTTGGTGCAGCCCCGCAGGGGTTAATGTGCCACATTGGCAGCGCGGGGGGGACGCGGGGGGACGCGGGCGCGGCCACGACTGGAACCAGTTAGGCCGAGGAACTGGGAGGGGAGAGGACACAGAAGGAGGCACCGCACCACTGGCATAGGAGGAAGGGGGGGAGATTTAGGGGCATTTGAGGGGATTCTCTCCCCTCCCACCCTGTTTGTACCCAGATGTACACGCGGAGGGGTCATTTGGGACCTCCAGGACCCCCGTCATGGGCCCCCCAAAAACCGGGTGCCTCTTTCTACTCCCATAAAAGGGTGTGCGAACCCCCCAAAATAACAAGGTTCGGGGCCCCTGAGCGCCTCCAAAGCAGGGTCCGGGATCCCCCGAAAGGGGTCCTGTGTGGTCCACGTCCCTGTGCCCCTCCAGTACCGGGACCTTATTTCTGCCCCTGCAAGGGGCTCCGGGACACCGCGACCTCCCCCAAAAACAGGCCCCAGGTCCCTCGAGCCCGCAAAGGGGCTCCCCCAGTGCGGTCCCCACGTCCCTGCGCCCTCCGCAAAACGGGTCTGGGACCCTACCCCACCACAACCCGCGTCCCTCCTGGGGACATTTTGGGGATGTCGCCCCCTTATACACTCGCCCCCCACGGCGCACACGCCCCCCGGCCTCGCGTCATCCCCGCACACGCCCAGGCCAGTCCGGCACCCACGCGCGTCCCTCTCGGGTCACCCTTAACCCCCCTTCACGCGCGTTTCCACACTTGGACACACTCTCCACCCCAGCTCCTGGCACACCCACGCACCCACTCGCGTACACGGAGCAGCCCCCAGGCCCGCACCGAGCCGCCGGCTCACGCACGCTGGCACTCGCTCTCACACTCGCTGCCACATTCGGGCTCACTCTCGGAGACCCCTCCCCACGGCCCCGACCCCTCCACGCTCCCCGCACCCGCGCGCAGCCCCCCCCCGCGTTGGCACAACCGCACGCTCACGCTCATTTGCGCTCTCACGCTCCGCTGAACACCCAGGGGGTTTCCGAGCACCCCTCGCACCCACTCGGGAAACGAACAACCCCGGCCCCGCACCCACGGCACACCCGCACTCGCTCTCACACCCATTTGCACGGTCAGTTAACACCTGGATGCGCTTCCCGCCTCACCCCCGCACCCACTCGCGAACACTCCCACCCCTCGGGCGCGACCGATCCCCCTCGCCCCCGCCCCCCTCCCCAATACCTCTGCGGGCGGGGCCCCCGCAGCCGGCGGGCACCGGGACCCTGCGAAGGGCGCAGCCCCCGCGGTTCGTCACGTCGTGCAGCCGCCGCGGCGCCGCCGCCGCCTCCACGCAGCCGAACATGGCGAGCCCGGGCCCCGCCGGGCCCCGCCGCGATCGGCCCCGAGCGGCCCCGGAGGGCGCGGCCGGGGACGCGGCCGGGCGGGGCCTGGAGGGGCGGCGCCGTTCGGAACGGAGGGCTGGCGTGTGGGCGGGGCTAAACTGAGCAGGGCCGGGCTGAGGGCGGGGCCTTGAGTGGCCGGGCTGAATAGAAACGAGGCGCGGCTCGGGGCCGGGCGGGGCTGGCTCGAATGGGGCGTGGCCCGAGCGAGGGGCGGGACTCGTGGGCGGGGCTGAATTAGGAGTGGGCGGGGACTGGAGCAGAGGGTGCAGACCCGCGGTGTCGCGTACACGCGTGTCACGTGTGCCACGCGGTATCAGACGTGCTTGTCCCCTCCGTATGTCCTCCCTCCCTGGGGGGCACCCAGGCCCCGCCCCCGTCACCCCCAACCCCTTCACCCCCAACCCCTCCCAGTCCTCCCAGTCCCCGCGTCACGTCCTCCCCAGTCCCTCCCAATTCCACCCGTGCACTCCCAGTCGTCATGTCACCACCCGTTTTCCCAGTCCTCCCAGTTCTTCCAGTCCTTTGCAGTTCCCTTGTCACTACCCCAGCCCTTCTCAGTCCCTCCCAGTCCCTTTGTCACCCCTCAATCCCTCCCCGTCCTGCCAGTTCTCCCAGTCCCCCGCGTCATCTCCCCAGTCCTTCCTAGTCCCTTACAATCCCCTTGTCACTTCTCCCAGTGTGACCACTGTGGACAGGTGTGTGTCGGCATGTCCAGGTGTGTGTGAGCATATCCAGGTGTGCACAGGTGTGTGTCAGTGTCTGTGTCTGAGTGTGCCTGGGCATCTCTGGGTGTGCAAAGCCTGTGCCAGCACCGCCTGCCCAACTGCATTTCTGGGGTTCTGCAGGTGTCCCTCACCTACACACGGGATCATTGTGCGTGTCACCGTGTGTGTCACACACCTGCACACGGGATCATTGTGCATGTCACTGCATGTGTCACACACCTGCACATGGGATCATTGTACGTGTCACCGCGTGTGTCACACACCTGCACACAGGATCATTGTATGTGTCACCGCGTGTGTCACACACCTGCACATGGGATCACTGTGCATGTCACCATGTGTGTCACACACCTGCCACACACACCTGCACACAGGATCATTGCAGAGGTCACAAACCTGCACACAGGATGGTCACATGTAACTGCATGTGTTATACACCTGCACACGGGATCACTACGCATGTCACACACCTTTACATGGGATAGTCATGTGTCATGCATCTTTATACAGGATGGTCACGTGTCACTGTGCATGTCCCACACATTTACATGGGATGATCACGTGTCACACACCTTTACACAGGATAATCACATGTCACTGCATGTGTCACACACTTTTACTCAGCCTCCAAAGTGCACACACATGTCTGGGCATGGGAGACATGTGTGGGGTGTGTCCCTGCATGTCACATGCACGCATGCGTCCCCATGCCCGGACACGTGTGTAACCCCCTCCACCTCCACCTCTCCCCCCCGTGCCGGGAAAGGGGAGGGGAGGGGCTGGAGTGGGGGAGGAGCGGGAATGGGCTCATGGAAAAAGTTTTGGGTGGAAATTTTTCTCCTCACCCCTCCCCCACTATGGGGAGGCTCAATGGCCCCTTTGTGTGGTCCCGGCCCTGTCCCTGCCACGCTCGGACCCCCCCACCCCGTGTGTCTCGCCCAATCCCTGTGTCCCCCCCGTCTGTCCCCCCATGTCTCCCCACAGCCCCCATGTCCCCATAATTCCCTGTAAGCCCCAGACGTGTCCCCGCCACGTCCCCCTGTGTCCTGCATGTACCCAACCTGTGTCCCCCTTAGTAGCATCTCCCTGTAATCTCCGTGCCCACCAAGTCCCCATAACCCTGGGTTCACCCCAATCATGTCTCCCCATGTCTTTCGTGTCCCCTGTCATCTCCATAACGCCGTGTCCCCAATGTCCCGTGTCTCTCCCCATGGCTCCTGTGTCCCTTATGCTGCTCCATGTCCCATAACCCTTTCCTTCTCCCAGTCGTGTCCCCCCAGTGTCCCCTGTCCCCCAAGTCCCCTGTGCCCTACCATGTCTCCATTATCCCATGTCCCCAGCCGTGTTCCCCATGTCCCCTGTGCACCCCTATGTCCCCTGTGTCCCCTCAGTTATGTTCCTCATGTCCCCACACATCCCCACGTCCTCCATGTCCCAAGCATCCCCCGTGTCCCCTGCGTCCCCCCATGTCCGTGTCCCTGCATCCCCCCCAAACTCATGTTCCCCGTCCCCAATTTCTTCCATGTCTCCCTTGCGCCCCGTGCCCTGCCGTGTCCCACGTGCTCTCCCATGTCCCCCCCTACCCACTGTATCCCCTGAATTCCCCCTATCCCCAGGTCCTCCCCATGTCCCCCGTGTCCCCTCACACCCCGTGCTCCTCACGTCCCTGGTGTCTCCGTGTACCCCTCCGTGTCCTCATGTCCCCGTGTCCCTCACCCACGGGTGCTGCCACGTGCTCCCCGCGCTCAGCCGCTTTGCCCGGTAAATCCCCGGGGGGGGGGGGGGGGGGGGGGGCGCGTGGGTCGCGGGAGGGGCAGCTCGGACATGGGGCTGGGCTGGCCGCGACCCCGGTCCTGCCGGCGCGGGGGAACCTCCCCGCGCTGTCACCTCCCCCCGTGCTGCGCCCCCGCCTTCTGCTCCCCGCCCTGCCCCTTCTGCTTACCGCCCCTCCGCTGCCCCCCGTGCTGCCCCCCGCCCTGCTGCCCCCCGCCCTGTCACCTCTCCTGCCGCCCCACCTGGTGCCCCGCACTGCCCTGCCCCCAGTGCCACCCCCCACTGCCCTGCCCCCAGTGCCACCCCCCACCCTGCTGCCCCCAGTGCCACCCCCCACCCTGCTGCCCCCAGTGCCACCCCCCACTGCCCTGCCCCCAGTGCCACCCCCCACCCTGCTGCCCCCAGTGCCACCCCCCACTGCCCTGCCCCCAGTGCCACCCCCCACTGCCCTGCCCCCAGTGCCACCCCCCACCCTGCTGCCCCCAGTGCCACCCCCCACCCTGCTGCCCCCAGTGCCACCCCCCACTGCCCTGCCCCCAGTGCCACCCCCGGCCCCGCCCGAGTGTCCGGTGAGGGGCCCGGCCCGGCCCCCGGCGGCAGCAGGGACCCCCGAGGCGGAGGTGAGAGAGGGGCGCTCAGGGCAGCCCCCTTGCAGGAGCCTGGGAAAGGGGGTGCGGGTGGGTCACCGGGAAGTGTCACCGGGGGTGTCACCGGGGGGTCACCGGGGGTGTCACCGGGGGGTGTCATCGGGGTGTCATCGGGGTGTCACCGGGGGGGCTTTGCTCGAGGGGCTGCGCAGGAACTCTCTGAGGGCGGCGGTCCCCGCAGAGCTCCCGTGGCGTGTCTGCAGGCGGTTCTCTGGGGTGTGTTCTCCGCAATGCCCCGAGCACTGTCCGGGTCCCTGAGGGGGGTGTCCCCACCCGTCCCGCGGCCTCCGGGGGTCCCCGTGGGCGCCTTTGGGAGGGGGCGGGGAGAGTGCCCCGTATCACGTGACACCGGCAAACATGGCGGCGCCCGCGGGGCCGGAAGCGGAAGTGGCTCCGCGGATGCGCCGCGGGGCAGCTGCGGCCGCACCGGGGGTACGGGGGAGCTCTGAGGGACCGGGGTTACCGGAACGGGTGGGGGGCCTTCGAGCGTCTGAGAGGTGTCTTCAGTGGTCCTGTGGGCCGACTCCGGGGCCGGGGGGGGTCTGTGTGGGGTAGAGAGGGAGCTGTGGGAGCGGAGGGGGCGCTGTGTGGAGCTGTAGGGGGTACATCGGGGACTTGAGGAGCATTTGGGGTGAGAGGGTCCTGTGGGGAGGTGTGAGGGTTCTGTAACGGTCTTATGAGGAGTCTGTGGAGATCCTGTGTGGGGCCCGTGGAGGATCTGGATCGTGTGGAGGGGGCCTTTTGAGGGGTATGGGAGTCTGTGGGGAACTCTGGTGGGGGTTTGCGGTCTACGTGGGCTCTGTGGGGGCTGGGTGGGGTATGGGTGGGCTTGGGAGGGGTGGTGTGGCCTGTGGACGATCTGTGGGGGATTGTGTGGTGTATCAGTGATGCTGGGGGTCCCTGTGGGGTGAGGAGGCCCTACAGAACCCAGGGGCTGTCTGGGGGATTTGGGGCACCTGGGTGGTCCCTCTGGACTCTCCCAGTTCCTCCTAGAGCTGATCCCCCTTTTTCCCTTCCCCAGGCCCTCCTGAGCCCCCTCCCCACCATGTTGCTGCTGCCCTTCTCTGCCCTCGCCCTGTTCCTCCTCACCTGCCTGGCTCTGGAGCCGCCCCCGCGGTGCCCCTCGCCCTCCAACCCTGCCTTCCGCGGCTTCCAGCGGCAGTTCCTGCTGGGCTACCTGCCGGCACTGGCTGCGGACTGGCTGCAGGGCCCGCTGCTCTTCCAGCTGCTGCACAGCCGCGGCTTCCTGCGCAGCCAGATCGCCGCCCTCTACTCCTGCGGCTTCGCCTCCAACGTCACCTTCAGCCTCATCTCCGGGTCTTTTGTGGACCGGCTCGGCCGCAAGAAGTCCTGCGTGCTGTCCTCGGGGCTGTGCTCCGTGTCCTGCCTGCTGCAGCTCTCCCAGGATTTCCTGGCACTGGCAGCCGCCCGGCTGCTGGCGGGGCTCGGCACCTCCCTGCTCTTCTCTGCCTTTGAGTCCTGGTACATCCACGAGCACTTGGAGCGCCACGACTTCCCAGCCGAGTGGATTGCTGACACCTTCTCCTGCGTGGCCCTCTGGAACAGCGGGCTGGCCGTGGCAGCGGGCCTGCTAGCTGAGCTGGTGGCCGAGGGGCTGGCGCTGGGCCCTGTGGCCCCATTCCTGGTGGCAGTGCCCTTCCTGGCTCTCTCGGGGATCTTGGCTGGGAAAAACTGGGATGAGAACTACGGGAAGAGCCGGCCCTGTGGGAAGGCCTGCAGGGAAGGCCTTCGAGGCCTCGTATCCGACCCACGGGCCCTGCTCCTGGGGCTGGTGCAGGCTCTCGTGGAAAGCATCCTCCTCATCTTTGCCTTCCTTTGGACACCCGTCCTGGAGCCGCACGGGATCCCGCTGGGAATCGCCTTCTCGGGCTTCACGGCCGCCAGCGCCGCGGGCTCGGCGCTGTTCCGGCGCGGCGTCGCCGGGAGGCTCCGGCTGCAGCCGCTACGGCTCCTGCCCGCCTCCGTGCTGCTCCTGGCGCTGGCCCTCCTGCTCCTGGCACTGCCGCTGCACCCCCCCGGCGGCTTCCTGGCCGTGCTGCTGCTGCAGCTCTCCTGCGGGATGTACTTCCCGGCCATGGCGTTCCTGCGGCGCCGGCTGGAGCGCGGGGGGGACGCGGCGGGAGGGGCGCGGTGGCTGCGGCTGCCCCTGGGGCTGGGGGTGGCGCTGGCGCTGCCGGCCCTGCCCGGGGACCCCGCGGGGACGCGAGGGGTGTTCGGGGCCGCGGCCCTGGCGGCGCTGGCGGCGCTGGGGGCAGCCGGGGGCGTCCTGGGCACCAGCCGCGGGGACGAGGGGCTGAGGGTGGGGGACGAGGGGCTGCTCGAGGGGGACACTGCGGAGTGAGGAGGACACCGCGACAGGGACACTGGGACAGCTCAGCAGCGACACCTGGGTGTGATGGGAACACTGGGACAGTTCGAGGGGGTCACTAAGGTGTGACAGGAACACTGGGATGGGACAGGGACACTGGGACAGCTCGATGGGGATACCGGGGTGGGACAGGGACACTGGGACAGTTCAGCAGCGACACCTAGGTGTGATGGGAACATGGGGACAGTTTGGTCAGCAAGGTGTGACAGGAACACTGGGCTGGGATAGGGACGCTGGGACAGCTCAATGGGGATATGGGGTTGTAATGGGGATGCTGGGGTCTGACAGGAACATCAGGATAGCTTGATGGGGACATCAGGATGTGACTGGGATACCAGGACAGCTTGGTGGGGACACTGGGGTGTGATAGGAATGGGGATGCTGGGGTGGGACGGGGACAGCAGGACAGTTCAATGGAGACACCAATGTGTGACCAGGACACTGAGGTATCACAAGGGCAGAGACACTGGGATGTCATAGTGACAGGAGCACCAGGACAGCTCTATGGGCACACCAGGGACACAGGGACACCTTGATGGAACACTGGGATTTGGCAGGGACAAGGACAGTAACACCTGGCTGGGACAGGAGCACTGGGACAGCTCCACAGAGACACGAGAATGTGGCAGGGTCAGGGATACAGGAGGGCCCATGCGGTCAGCAGGCAGTGATGGGGTCAGTGTAACCCCCATGCTGAGCTGTGAGTGACAGACACAGAGACACCCCATGGGGATGCTGAGCAGTGAGGGCTCACAGTGCCACCCCACAATGGACTGTGGGTGACTGGGACCCCCCTTGAGGACACTGAACTGCAGTGGGTCGCAGTGCCACCCCACAATGGACTGTGGGTGACAACAGCTCTGGGACACCCCAATCATGACAAGGACAGGTCACAGTGTCACCCCCGTGGCTGAGCTGTGGGTAACAGTGACACTGTGACACCCCGCTGGTGATACTAAACTGTCACAGGTCATAGTGTCACCTCCAGAATGAAACGTAGGTGACAGTGACACTGGGACACCCCAGTGGTGACACAGAGCTCTGATGGTGACCTGTTACCAGTGCCACCACCACAACGAGCTCTGGGTGGCAACATGGGGACACCCCGAGGTGACGCTGAGCTGGGACAGGTCACGGTGCCACCCTCATGACAATGTGGCGGGGACACTGGGACACAGCCCCCAGATAACACCTGGGCTGTGACAGGTCACAGTGCCACCTCCCCCAAGGCACAGCAGAGGGGATAAGGGGACACCAGGCTAGGTGTGACCAACCCCACGTGGTGTCATGGGGGTGGGGGTGAATTAATTCCCTAATTAATTTCTAATAAACCTGCCCAATAATGGTGTTTGTGAAGTCCTCTTCCTCTCCCTGCCCCCCAAACCTGGGTGTGGGGGACACTGAAACTCCTCCAGAGCAACCCCAGTTCAAACCAGTGACTCCCAGTCCAGCCATGTTTCCATTGCAACCATAGCACTGGATTGACCCCAGGCTGAACCCCTCAGTGCCCCCAGTATCCTGCAGTTCCCCCAGTCCTCCCAGTAAGCCCCCCATCCTCCCAAATTTCCCAGTTCCCAGTATGCATTCTTCACAATCCCCCCCAGTTCTCCCCAGTCTCCCCCAGTTCCCCCCCCCAGTCCCCCCAGTTCCCCCAGTCCCTCCCAGTCCCTCCAGTTCCCCCATCCGCCAGGGGGCGCCCTTGCGCCTCCCGCCCCGATTCCGCAGCATCACGTGACCTTGACGCACACACCCTCGCTTTCACCGGTGGGCTCCGCCTTCTGCGCACTTCGTCCTCCAATTGGCTGAGGGAGCCATCAGTCGTGGCGCAGCGGGCGGCGATTGGCCCGCGTGGCCCAGTGGGCGGGCACAGGGAGGCGGAAAGGAGCGGAGCCCGGCTGTGCGCGCGGCCCATGGCGGGGGCGGGACCCCCGGTGAGGGGCGCGGGGCCGGGGGGCTCGGGGGGCCTTGGGCAGTCCTGGGGAGCCGGGGAGACCCTGCTTTGGGCAATACGGGACGGGCTTGGCGGTCCTGCGGGGAGGCGGGGCGGCCTGGGGGATAACGGTGGGTGCGGGGGCAATGAGGGCGTTGGGGGCTGCTGGGAAAGGGGGACCCCCGGCATGGGGGCGGGCGGGGGCGGTCAGGGCCGGGGACTCGGGGCCAGGTTCGGGCTGGCAGATGTGATCTGGGTGTGCCACGTGTGGGTCTGGGTGGCCAGGTGTGCTGAGGAGCAGTTCTGGGGGATCCCAAGTGTGATTTGGGTGTGCCAGATGTGGATTTGGGGTCTCAGGTGAGTGGGAGGACAGTTTTGTGGGGGGTGTCCGGTGGATTTTTTGGGCTCAGGTGTGTTTTAGGGATCCAGGTGTGTTTGGATGACCTGCTGAGTTTTGGGGGTACGTGTGTTTTAGGGAGTCAGGTGTGTTTAGGGGGCTCAGGTGTGTTTTGGAGCACCAGGTGTGTTTTGGGGATTGATTTTGAGAGTTCAGGTGTATTTTAGGGAGTCAGGGATGTTTAAGGGTTTCAGGTATGATTTGGAGATTGGATGTGTTCTGGGGGAAGTTTTGTGGGTTCAGGTGTGTTTGGGGCGGCGATTTTGGGGTGCCAGGTGTGTGTTGGGGGGCCGATTTTGGGGTGCCAGGTGTATGTTTCAGGGTGCGATTTTGGGGTGGCAGGTGTGTGTTTGGGGGGGCGATTTTGGGGTGTCGGGTGTGTGTTTATGGTGTCAGGTGTGTGTTTCGGGGGGCGATTTGGGGGGATCCGTGGTTTTGGGGGTTCATGCCTGATTCGGGGTGTCAATTTCGGATGTGTCGGTCCCGCCCGTCCTTTCGGGGGTCCCAGCGTTGACTCCCCGCAGGAGCCCCCCCGCCATGGATGACCTGAACCTGCACTTCAGGTTCCTCAACTGGCGCCGGCGGATCCGGGAGATCCGGGAGGTGCGGGAGGGCCGGGACCGGGACCGGGACCGAGACCGAGAGCAGGGCCTGCGCTGCCAGGAACGCGCCCGGCACATCCTGGTGGACGGGGACACCCTGAGGTACCCGGGGAGCCCGCAGAAGGGGCTGGGGGGCTCCGGGGGGTGCGGGAGGGGGCTGGGGGCACCCACAAGAAGGGGCTGAGGGGGCCCGAGGTGGGTGGGGGGATGCACCCAGGGGGGCGGGAGGGGGCTGGGGGCACCCACAGCTCTGGGAGGGGTCGCAGGGTACCCGGGGGTTCAGGGGCTGTCTCGGTCCCCGGCGCTGTCCCAGCCCCCCGTGTCTCCCGCAGCTACCGCGGCCCCTCGGGCGAGGTCGGCTGCTACGTGGCTTCGCGGCCGCTGACCCGCGACAGCAACTACTTCGAGGTGAGCCGGGGGTCCGGGGGGCGCGGGCTGCCGCGGGGCGCGCAGCGCTGACCCGCCGGGCCCTGCCCAGGTGTCCATCGTGGACAGCGGCGTCCGCGGCACCATCGCCGTGGGGCTGGTCCCGCACTGCCACAGCCTCGAGCACCCCCCGGGATGGGGGCCCGGCTCCGTCGCCTACCACGCCGATGATGGAAAGTGAGTGTCGCGATAGTGGGGGCTGGGATTGTTCCCGTAGTGGGCGATGTCGGGATAGCTGCAGGAGAAGTGTTGGGATGATTGCGGGTGTTGGGATATTAAGGGATTTCATGACGTTAGGAGATGGCGGGATGTGATGCGAAGGATGAGATGCTTTGGGATACCTAGGGTGTCGGGATAGCAGGGGGATATTGGGATATTGGGGAGTGTCAGGACCTTGGGGGTGTCAGATACTGGGGGCAGCCACAGAGGCAGCAGGACTGGTAGGTATTGTGAGGCACTGGGGCCTGTCACGATATTTGGGGTCTGCTCCAGGTTTGAGGTCCCCCATTCTGACACACCCCCCCCCCTTCTGAACCCCCCATTTTCGGGGTCCCCCCCGATTTTGGCGTGCCCCAGGCTCTACAGTGGCCGGGCCAAGGGGCGCCAGTTTGGCTCCAAGTGCAGCTCTGGGGACCGGATCGGCTGTGGCGTCGAGAGGGGCTCGTTTGGAGCCCCCCCAGCCCAGGTTTTCTTCACCAAGAACGGCCAGAGGGTGAGGTGATCCCTACCCTGTCCTAGAGCACCCTCCAAACTCACCGGGGCACCCCCAAACCTTCCAGGATTGCCTAAACAGGGATCCTTCTACCCCTCCCCCATCTGTTCTTCACAAAGAACGGACAGAGGAGGGGGGGACCCCCAAATCTTCTGAAACCCCAAAGCCTCCAGAGGCACCCTACATCCTACTTTGGTGTTTCCCTAAATCCCAGGTGTAGGGCCTGGGGGTGCCCTTGTCCCTGAGCCCCCCTGACTCCCTCAATTGCAGGTGGGGGGTCTGGGGGTGCCGCTGTCACCCCCGGGGCTGTTCCCAGCCGTGGGGCTGCACTCGCTGGGCGAGGAGGTTCGGCTGCACCTGCCCCCCCCCGGGCCCCCCGAGGATGAAGGGGGGGCGATGCTGGTGGACAGCCTGGAGGAGGAGTGGGGGAGGCTCCACGACGTGCGGCTCTACGGCTCCGTGAGCACCCGGAAACCCACGGGGTTTGGGGGCCTCAGGGAGGAGGAAATGGGGGGGCTGGAGCCCTCCCAGGACTGGGGATGGCCCAGGGAAGTGGCAAGGGAGCTCAGAATGCATGTGGGGTTGGAAGAGGTTGGACTCCCTCCCAGGGGTGGGAGGTCAGAAATTGAGGTTATGGGGTGAGAAAAATTGGGCTCTGGGAATTTGGGTAAGGATGTTTTTGGGGATGGGACAAGAGGGGTCCCCATCCTGTGGAGGGTGAAAATGGGAGATGGGGTAAGGGGGTCCCAGCAGCAACATTGGGAGTCTGGGGGTTCTTGGGTGCCCCTTAAATCCCATGTGCGTGGCCCCCCGACTATTTATGACTCCCCTCCATAACCCCTGTGATCTCCCAAATCCCCCTGGGACCCCTGAAACCCTCCCAGGTGCTGTTTTTAGGTGGGGAAGGGGATGAATTTCACAGATCTGGGGCTGGTCCAGGTTGGGGAGTGCCCCCTTTCCCCCCTCTCTGAGCCTGCCCCGTGCTGTCCCAGGTGTTGGAGTATGTGGGGAAGGGGAAGAGCATCGTGGATGTGGGGCTGGCCCAGGCCCGGCGGCCGCTCAGCCCCCGCAGCCACTACTTCGAGCTGGAGATCCTGGACCCGGGTGAGAAGTGCTACATCGCCCTGGGCGTGGCCAGGAAGGTGCGCAGGGGGCTCGGAATTGGGGTACGGGGGGGCTGGGGGTGTGCAGACGCCAGTGGAGCTGGGGGGGCAGGGAAGTCCTGGGATGTGGGTCAAAAGTGGGGGTCCAGGGGTTACAAAGGGAGTAAAGGTTGGCTGGAGCCTCCTCCAGGGTTGGGAGTGGGCAAGGAAGGAGGGGAGAAGGGTCAGATTTGAGTTATTGGGGGGGGGGGCTGGACCTCTCCACCAGGCTGGAGCTGGGCTGAAAGTTGTGGGGGGTGTCAAAAATGAGGGTTTAGGGGGGAAAATTTGGTCTATGAGTTTGAGGGGCTGGGCCCCCGACATTACCCACACCTCCCTCCCTCCCCTGTGTCCCCCCCCTCAGGATTACCCCAAAAATCGTCACCCTGGCTGGAGCAGGGGCTCGGTGGCCTATCATGCAGGTGAGCACCCCAAAAGTAGGGGGGGGGTCCCCAAAATGGGTGGGACCCCACCCCCCAAATGCCAGAATCCCCCAAACACAGGGCCCCAGTAGTGGGACCTTCTGCTACTCTTTCTCCCCCTGAAAACCCCTTTTCCATTTTTCCTCCCTATTTTGGGTTGCACCCCTATAATGAGGGTCTGGATGACCTCAGGGACCCACCTAATTTGTGGGGTCCCCATGGCCCCTCCATCCTCTCTTCTCCCTTTCTCCATCTTTTTCCTCTTCATCCTCTTCCTTTCCCAACCCAGTTTCCTCCCGTTTTTTGAGGTGCACTCCCGTGTGGAAGTCTGAGGGGTGGTTTCTAGCCTCTCAGGGGCCAGGGAGTCCCTATGGCTTCTTCCTCTCCCTTTTCTACCGTTTTATCTCTTTTCTCCCCTTTTCCCTTTCGCCCCCTTCAGCCTCTTCTTCTTTCCACCTCTCTCAAGCCTATTTCTCTCCTTTGTTTGGGATGCACCCCCATGGGAGGGGTCCTCCTCATGATGGGATTTGGGGATCCCTCTGTGCACCCCCCGTCCCCAGCTGTCTCCTTCTCCCTTTCCCCCTCCTCTTCTTTCTCCCCCTTTTTTTGGGGTGCACCCCCAGGGAGGATATCTTGAGGTTTCCCTCATGAACTAGGGGGGTCCCGCTAATTCGGGGTCTCCCCCCAGACGATGGAAAGCTGTTCCATGGCAGTGGGGTCGGGGATCCCTTTGGTCCCCGCTGCTACAAGGGAGACGTGATGGGCTGTGGGATCATGTTCCCTCGGGACTACGGCCGGGACAGCGAAGGTATGGCAGGGCTGAGGACCCCCAAAGCCTAGCTGGACTCTGGGGGGGATCCCTCACCCTTTTCCCCACCCTAGGTGACAGCGATGACACCTCAGAGCCCCCTGAGGTGAAGGTACACAACGTGATGTACCTGGAGGAGGAGGAGGAGGAAGAAGAAGAGGAGGAGGAAGAAGAGGATGGGGAGGACATGGAGCAGGAGGGCAGGAAGGTCGTGGTAAGAGTGGGGACACCCACCAAAAAAAATCAGTGCCCTAAAATACCCCCAACTCCCCCAAAACGTCCTCCTTCACCCCAAAAGTCTTTTTTGTCCATCATGGGAATCCTTTTAAATCAGTCTGGGGGCTCCAACACCCAGATTTTGGGGTGGTTGGGGGGGTGTCCTGCCCCCCTAATATTTTAGGGTGACCCCCCGTTTGTCTATGATCCTCACACACATTTGTGCCCCACCTCTGCACCCTCCATCACCCCAGAAATCCCCCTCCAACCCCCATTGGGTTCACTTCACAGTGACTTACCCTGGGGTCACTCCCTTTGTCCCCACTTTTAGAGATTGGGGTCTCCTCGCCCTCCCCTCATGTTTTGGGGTGACTTTGCTGTGTGTCCCTGAACCCCCTCCATGTGTTTGTACCCCTTCAAAACCTCCCCTCGCCCCAAAAATCCCTCCACATCCCCCTTTTGGCTCATCTTTCTTTGCCTTACTCCCCCCTTTACCCATGTGGTTTTTTTTGGAGGGGTGGGGTCTCCCCTGCCGCCCCCAGTCTAGGGGTGACCCCCTTGATTTGTGCCCCCTCAGGTGTTCTTCACGCGGAACGGGATGGTCGTGGGGCGCAGGGAGGTTGGGGTCCCCCCCGGGGGACTCTTCCCCACTGTGGGGATGCTCAGCACTGGCGAGAGGGTCAAGGTGGACCTGCACCCCCTGAGCGGATAAAAGGGGGCCCGCATGGGGCTCCCCAAGACCTGAAACCCTCTGGTGCTCCTGGAACCACCCCGGGCCCTCCCAGTGCACTTTAGGGTGTTTCCACAACAGTGGAGACCCCCCCAAGGTGGTTTTTAGGGGGGGCTTTTATGCCCCCCTCCATAATTTCACTCTTCTGGGGTGGTTCCCCTAATTGAATTCCCCCTCAAAAGTACCCCACTGTTGCCCCCCTAGATGGTTTTTGGGCTTCTCAGCCATGGCCTCCACCATGTTTTTGGGGGACCGATTCCTGCCCCATCCCTGTGTTTTTGGGGGACTCAATCCTGCCCCCACCAATCACCCCAATGACCCCCCCAGGTGGATTTGGTGGTCTCAGCTCAGCCCTTTCCACAATGGGTGACCCTTGTGCCCCCCCCAGAGCCCCCAAAATCACCCCCTTGACTCTTCCCAGCCCACTCAACCCCTCCCACTCCACTGACTGCCAGGGCCCCCCAAATCACACCTGTGCCCCCTCATCTCTTCCAGCGCTCCCCATTCCTGGGGGGTTCCAGGGGGCAGAATTAGGGGTTCCCCCCATCATGAATGTAACCAAACCCTTCTAATTCCATGACAGCCCCCAGAGTCCCCAGCTCTGTGCTGGGTCCTGGGCTGGTTTTGGGGTCCCCTTTGACATTTGCACATGGCGGGCGGGGGTCCCCATACCCTTCCCCCCCCCCCCCCCGCACAAATAAACCCATTTCTTACACCAAAATAAATGTGGATTTATTTGGGTTCCTCCAGGATCCCCCAAATTGCAGGGGGCTGTTCCTATGCCTCTTTCTTTCTACCAGCCTCTCCTTCTTTACTTGAGGGGTCGTTGGGGGGGGTGTAGGAGGTTTTGGGGGGCTTTCAAGGGCGGTTGGAGGGTCTGGGGAGTATTTGGAGGGCTCTGGGTGGGGGTCTCAGGGGGAGTTTGGGAGTCCCCAGTAGAGCTTTGGTAATGAATGTGGTGGGAAGGACGATTATGGGGGTCCCCTTGTGCTCCCTCGAATCAGGGGTGTCTGGGGGGTTTCGGGGGTGTTGAGGACCTCGGTGATGAAGGTGATTGTGGTGGGGGGGTTGGTTGTGCATGTCCCCCTGTCTCCCCTTCAGCGCGTTTTGGGCATCCCCAGATGGCTTTGGAGGTGCCAGGGGATTCTGGGGGTCCCTCAGTGTTGTGTCCCCAGCAAGACCTTGGTGAAGAATGGGGAGAGTCCCACTGGATTTTGAGGGTGCCCCTGAACCCCCTCTGTTCCAGGGGGCTTTGGGGGTCCCCAGACGGTTTTGGGGTGCCAGGGGGTCCCCACTGTCTCTCAGTGCCGCGTCCCCAGCAGGACTTTGGTGACGAAGGTGACGATGGCTCCTGCCGGCTGCTCGGGGTCCAGCTCCGCGAACACGTGGCACGTGTTGCCCCCGCCCGGGGCCCCTGCCTGCTTCGCCACGAACCCGAAAATCCTGGGGGGGGCCGGCAGGGCAGAGGGGCGGGGCCAGCGTCAGATCTGTGCCCCCCCCCACCTCCTTTCTGGGGGTCCCGTTCTGGGGGTCTCCCCACGTACCTGGCCACGGTCCCATCGGGGTTCGCCCACCTGGGGAGGGTTAGAAGGGTTGGGAGGCCTGGGAGGGTTTGGGAGGTTGGGGGTCCCCCCTGTGCCTCCCCCGTGCCCCCCTGACCTGCGCTCCTGGGGGTCGGTGCCGCAGTGGGTGACGCTGCTCACGGGGTAGTGCCGGCGGAAAAAGAGTCTGGGGGCACACGGGGGGCACGGGGTGAGGGGGGCAGGGCAGGGGGGCAGGTGCCGAGGGGTTGGGGGTGGGAGGTTGGGCTTGTTTTTGGGGGTGTTGGGGTTTGGGGGAACGGTGGTTTGGAGGATGAGGGGTTTAGTAGGATTGGTGGCTCAGGACAGGGTTTTTGGGGTGTTTGAGGTGGTGGTTTTTGGGGGATTGGGAGATTTGGGGAGGTCGGTGGTTTTGGGGGCTTCAGTAGTTTTGGGGGGTCAGTGTTTGAGGGGATCTCAGTTTGAAGGGGTCCAGGTGGGGGAGGTTGGGTGGTTTGGGGTGGGTGGGGGGTTAGAGGGGTCTGGGTTTGGGGGTCCCTCACTTGCGCTGCCGGTCCGTCAGGGTGATCCCCTGCACTGACACCTTGAAGTGCACGGGGCTGGGGGGGGGCCGGGGGGACCCCTCCGCACTCGGGGCCCCCTCCAGGAGGGACCCCACGGCCTTGGCCACGGCCTGGGGCCCGGTCAGGGCCTCGGTCCCCACTGAGCCCAGGAACAGCACCGAGCAGGCTGGGGAGCAACAGGGGGAGCTGCTTAAACCAGGACCAACCTCCCCAAAATGGGGCCCAAACCTCCCCAAAACCGGGACCAACCTCCCCAAAACCGGAAGCAGCAACCCCAAGACTGGGACCAACCCCCCCAAAACCAGGACCTGCTCCCTCAATCCTCCCAGTCTCAATGCCAACCCTGCATAGTGACCCAATTCCAGTGCCTGCACTGCCCCAGTAACCCTCCCATCCCAGTGCCCCCCACTTCAGGATCCTCAGTACCCCCCCAGTGCCCCCGTGTGCCCAGCCCCACCTGCCCCCTGCCTCAGGAGGGCTCCGGCCGTGCTGACGTTGGGGGGTCCTGGGGGGTCTGGGGGCTCCTCCTGCAGCTCTGGGGAGGAAGGCACAAGCTGGGGGGGCAGCTGGGTCCCCCCCCCCCACCCCGTGCCCCACCAGGAACTGTCCCGGCAGGGGAAATTGAGGGGCTGGGGGAGTTTAGAAGGACTCTGGGGGTATTTGGGGGGCTGGAGGAGCCTCTGGGGGATCCCATCAGCTTTTTGGGGGGTTCCCACTGTTTGGAAGTGTCCCCACAATTCTGTGGGTTCCTATGGTTTTGGGAGTTCCTGTAGTTTTGGGGGAGGACCCATGATTTTGTGGTGTCCCAGCTGATGTTCAGGGGGGTCCACATGGAGGTTTTGGGGTGTCCCCGTGGTTTCTGAGGTGTTCCCTTGTGGATTTTGGGGGTTTCCCTGGGGAGTTTTAGGGGTTTGGGAGCTTTTGGAGAGTTGCCAGGGGGTTTGGGGGTGTCTCTGTGAGATTTTTAGGGTGTCCCATGGTTTTGGGTTTCTCCCAGGGGGTTTTGGTGTGTCCCAGGAAGGGGTTGGGGTGGGGTAACTGCACTTTGAGGGGGGTCCCTGTGGGGGTTTTGGGGTCATGCAGGAGTTGTGGGGTATCCACAGGGTTTTTGGGTGTTCCTGCAGTTTTTGGGGTGCCCACCTGCATGGGGGATGCGGAGGGTGCAAGGCAGTGAGATAGGGGTGATGGAGTGCTGCAGCACCAGAGCTGGGAGGCTCCCTGGGGAGAAGAGGAATCAGCCCACCCCAAAACCCCCCACTGACTGCCCAAAGCCCCCACAGATTCCCTCGGACCCCAACCCAAACTCGACCCCCCTGAGCCCCCCCGAGTTCCCCTTGAGACCCCACTGACCCCCACAGACCCTCCCAATCCCCCAGACCCCCCCCCCCCACTGTTCCCCCAGAGCCCCCCGCCCCTCTAACCAAAGTAAGGCTCCTCGGGGCACCCCCGGATTTTGACGCCCCGCGGGCCCGTCTCGATCAGGAAGTGCCGGACCAGCTGCTCCTGGGGGTCCCCTGGGGGGCCGGGGGGATCAGACACAGTCAGACCCCCGAGAGCCCCCCCCCAGCACCCCCCGACGCCCCAGTGTTTTCTCTGGGGCATTTGGGGGTGCCCATGGGGGGATCTGAGAGGGTTCAGGGGGTGTTGGGGGTGTCCAACTTCCCCTGGCAGACCCCCACCATGGACAGCCCCTCACGGCCCCCAAGTACTGCGGGGCGGGGGCGGGGGGTCTCTGGGTGGCTTTGGGGGCTGCTGGTGAGGAATTTGGGGTAATTTTCAGGGGTCCCTGGGGTGTTGGGAGCGTCAGAGCCCTGAGAGATGGCCAAGACCCCCCCGCCCGGCTCCCAAATATTCCCTAGGGCGGAGATGGATTGGGGGCGTGCCGGGGCGGTCTGTGGGGTTCGGGGGACTCGGGGGAGTCCATACCCACTCTGGCGGTGGCGCGGGGGGGCGGGACCCCCACCCTGAGCGCGAGCCCGAACGCCCCCGGGAAGCTGCTGCTGCGGCGGACGAGGAAGGAGCCGGGAGGGGCCGCCTTGAGCAGCGCCACGGCTGGGGAGACACGCGGGAGTCGCACGGGGGGGACCCCACTGAGCCCCCCATTCAACCCTCCAAGCTACCCACAGACCTCACCCATGACACCCCCCACAGATCTCCCCGACCCCCCGTTCTCCCCCGCAGATCCCAGAACTGAAATCCCCAGCCCCCCGTAGCACCCACAACTGACCACCCCCCCCCACCCACTGAGCCCCCAGGCCCCCCATGCTGTCCTGATCCCACTCAACCCCCCAGCCCCTCATACCCCCTAATAACCCACAAGACTCCCCAAGCGCCTCCCCTCCAACCCCCCGGGAGCTTCCGGCCCCCATGGCGCCCCACAGCCCCTCGGGGGTCCCCAGCGCCGACCCCCCGTACCTTCCTCCCGGGACAGCCCCGGTTTGTACCAGAACTTGGTCGTGTCCTGCGCGAAGGTGCCCCCGGGGGGGGTCCCGCCCGGCGCCGCCCCCGCCGGGGGGTGTCCCTGGGCCCCCCCCGGGCTGCGCTGGGGTGAGGAGGGGTCCCGGGGCCCCCCCGGGGCCGGGGGATGCCGCTTCTCGGGCAGGGGCGGCTGCGGGGGCGGGGGCGAGCCGGGCGTTCCGCTGCCGGGGGAGGGGGCCCGCGGAGACTCGGGGGGGCCGCGGGAGGGGCCCGGCCAGGGCGTCCCCTCAATGGGGCTGCGCCGCCCTGGGGGGCACAGAGAGAGGGGACACCCCCCAAAAACTCTCTGGGAGGGCCTCCAAAGACCTGTCCTTTGCCCCCCGCCACTCCCCAACAGCCCCGGGCCCCCCACGTACCCCTTTAAGCCCCCAAATCCCCCCAACCTCCCTCAGTTTATGCCTCAGCTTCCCAAGCGCCCCCTCCCCAGCTCCTCTGTGGCCACGAACCTTCCCCAGAAGCCCCCCCAGCCCCTTTAGACCCCTCCCAATCCCCCCTAGACCCCTCCAGACGCCCTCCATGGACCCTTTTACCTTCCACGGATCCGCCCCAGGACCCCCTGTACTCCCTTTAATGCCCCTTTTAATAATACCCTCTTTAAACCCCCCCCCAAACCCCTCCCAGCGCCCCCATTAACCCCTTCGCGCCCCCATCTTTACCTGCCGGCTCCTGGGGCTCCCCCATGGCGGGGGGGTCATAGCCCCCCTTTCCGGGAGGGGGGCCCCTCTCCAGTCCCAGCCCGGGGCGGCCACAATGGGGGCAATTTGGGGGCTCCAGAGGCGGCGCCGGGGGGCCCCCCCAGCCATGCCCGCCATAAATTTGGCGGGTGGGGAGCGGGGAGATGCCCCCCCAGCCTTGGCAGTCCTGGCAGGGGCAGAGGGGCGGGAGCCCCCCCAAAAGAAGGTACCCCCCCGTCACTGGACGCCCGTAGCCTCCCCACGGAGGGAACCCCTCGGAGAGCGAGCGCTGCACTCCCCGTTTTGGGGTGTCTCGGGGGGAAGCCAGGCTGGCTCGGCGGCACAGGGGAGGGCACGGGGGTGCCCAGGGGCTGGGGGGGGCCCAAGGGCTCGGGGGGCTGGGGGATACTGGGAGGCTGTGAGCTGCGGGGGGGCTGTGGGATATTGGTATCCCATGGGATGCTGGGGGGCTGTGGAGTGAGGGGGTCCCGTGGACTCCCGGGGGGCTCTGGGCTGCAGGGGGGCCACGGGACATCGGAGTCCCATGGGGGGCCTGGAGTCCCTCGGATATTGGGGTGATGTGGGAGATTGGGACCCCAGGGGATGCTGGGGTGCCGTGGGGTTTTGGGGGCCTGTAGGATGCCAGGGGGCTGTGGGGGTCTGGGGTCTCCTGGGTTGTGGGAGTCCCGTAGGGTGTTAGGGTCTCATGGATAATTGGGGTCCCGTGGGACATTAGGGGACTGTAAGACATTGGGGACTTCTGGGCTGGAGGGGGGCTCTGGGGAGTGTGGGAACCTTGGGGTGTTGGGGATCCATGAGATGGTGGGGTCCCATAGGATTTTGGGGTCCCATAGGGTGATGAGGACCCCTGGGATGTTGGGGTGCCATACGGAGTTGGGGTCTCCAGGGATGCTGGGGTCCCATAGGATGCTGGGGGGCTGTAGGGCACCAGTGACCCCTGGAATGTTAAGGTCCCCTGAGATATTGAGGTGCTATTGGGCACCAGGGTGTCCTGGGATATCGGGGTCCTGTGGAATGTCGGGGACCCCTGGGCTATCGAGGTCCCGTGGAATGTTGGGGACCCCTGGGATATTGGGGTCCTGTGGGATATTGGGGTCCCATAGGGCACTGTGACCCCATGGGATATTGGGATCCCGGGGGATACTGGGAGGCCATGGGGCGCCAGGGTCCCATAGGAAGTTGGGGAGCCCTGTGATGCTGGGGGGCCATGGGGTGTCAGGGTCTCATGGGACACGAGGGTCCTGTAGGGTTTTGAGGTGTCATAGGGTGTGGGGGACCCCTGGGATTTGGGGACTGCACAGGATGTGGGGAAGCCGTGGGGTGTTAGGGTCCCACAGGATGCTGGGGGGCTATGGGGAGCAGGGGTCCCATGGAATAGGGGGGTCCCGTGGGATAGGGGAGTCTTATGGGATATTGGGGTCCCATAGGACATCGGCATCCCATGGGATGGGGGGATCTCGTGGGATCCGGGGGTCTCATGGAATGGGGGGGTGTCATGGGATATCGGGGTGCTGTAGGATGTTGGATTCCCATAGGGTGCCGTGGTCCCAAGTGGTTCAGGGGTCCCATAGGCTGTGGGTGTCCCAAGCGGTTCAGGGGTGTCGCAGGGCTCCTCCCCCGGGCCGGGGGTCTCGCGGTCCCCCCGCACCCCGAACCCCCCCAGCAGCTGCTCCAGCTCCCGGCACTCAGCAGCCGTGGGGGGCGGGGGGCGTCCGTGGGGGGCTCCGGGTGGGGGCGGGGAGTCAGAGTCCCCTGCAGGGGGGGAGGGACCCCCCTTCTTCTGCACACGGGCATAGGGGCTGCCATCCAGGGGACCCCAGGTGTGGGAGGGCTCTGCGCAGGAAAAGGACGGTCAACCCCCCCTCCCTGCACCCCTAAAACCCCACGGGACCCCCGGAACACCCTGGGATCCCTTGTGTCCTCCCCTACCCTTTCAGACTGTGGGGACCCCTCCTGTATGCTCATATTGCCCCCCAAAGCCCCCTGTGCACCCCCAGTTCCCCACATTTTCTCCAGGCCTTCAGCTCTCCTGTTGAAGGGGGGACCTTCAACCCCTTGGCAGGCGGGGATCCCCCCCGGCCTCCCCCAAAGCCCCGAACACCCCCAGTCCCCTCGGCCCCTCAAACTCCCCCAGCCACCCACCCCTGACACTCCAGGTCACCCCAACACCCTCCAGCACCCTGAGACCCCCTGCACCCCCCAGACCCCCGGCCTCGCTGTCACTCCCCCCCATGCCCCACGGACGCCGCCGTACCCCAGTTTCTCCCCGACCCCCGCTTACCCTCAGGGCTGTCCCAGTGCCCCTCGTAGGAGTCGCGCCGCACTGCAGGGTCCTGCACCCCGTAATCGATTGGGGTGGCAGGGGGGCTGCGTGGGGGGAGCCAGCCTGGGGGAGCGGGGCAGGAGGGGTGGGCGGTGAGAGGGGCCCAGTGGGGTGTCCCCGGTGGTCTCTGCCCCCCAAAACCCACCTTCAACCCTCTCGGGGCCTGAGGAGAAGATGAACTCAACGGTGGCGTCGCGGGGGAAGCGCTGGTCTGGGGGTCAGCACGGGCGGTTTGTCGGGGCGCGGGGGTGTCCCCACAATCCGCATCCCCAGATCCCCCCGTACCCCTCAATCGCCCCACTCCCAGGCCTCATCTCTCCTGCACACCCCAACTTCCCCAGCTCTGCCCTCCTTCTTCTCTTCTGGGGGGGCACAGGGGAACTGAGCGCGTCCCCGTTACCTGTGCCCCCCAAATCCCCCCGCGTCCTGCCGCCGGGCACCCCCGAGCCCCCCAGCCTCCTGAGCACCCCCAAACTCTCCCTGTCTCCCGTGCCCCCCGAACCCCGGCAGTCCCGCAGGTCCCTCGCATCTCCCTGCCCTCGGCACCCCCACCTTGCCAGGCCAGGTCCAGCTCGTCCCGGCGCAGCCTCAGGCGGGGCCCGCGCAGGGTCCCCGTGTGGAACTGAACCCCAAAAACCGCCTCGCGTCCCCCTCGCCGCCGGTGGTAACAGCGCACCTGGGGGGGGGCACAGGTGAGCGAGGGGCTCGGACAGGTGACTCGGGGTCACACACAAAGGTCGGGGGGGTCCCCCCTCCCCACATCCCCCCCTTACCATGACGTCCCCCTTGAGCAGCAGCGCCGGTTCCAGGGTGACACAGAGCGACTGCGAGGCAGGGGGGCTGCTGGGGGAGAACGGGGGGGCATTTTGGGGGGTTAGGGCTTGGGGCGGTTGGTTTGGGGGGTGTCAAGATTAGGGGCAGCCTCTGAAACCTCAGCACCCATGGAGCACTGGGGGCAACTGGGGGGAGCCCCTGGATCCCTCAAAGGGGGGTCGGGGTGTGCAGGTCAGGTGTGGGGGGCTGTGAGCTCTGGGGGTGCCCTCAATGGGCACAGTGGGGGATGTGAGGTTTGGGGGGCTCCGGGACCCCCCGAGGTGCAGGGGAGGTCAGATTTGGGGGGGGGGTCACTCACTAGACCCCCGAGGTGTAGACGAGCTGCAGCGATTGGTAGATCTTGAGGAAGGGGCGGCAACCTAGGGAGAGACACGGGGGTATTAATGGGGGGTCCTGGGGGCTGCCGGGGTCCCTCCCCCCACCTCAAACTGACCGTCGGGGGGGTCATAGCCGGGCAAGGGGGGCAGCAGGACGTGGTGCAGAAACTGGGGGGAGCTGTTCAGGCGGAGCCGCCCCGAGAGCAGCTCCCCGAAATCCTCCGTGTACCTGGGGGGGGGGGCATGGCTGTAACCCCAAAACCACCCCAAAACTATGCCAAAAATCCCCTCAAAACGACCCCAAACACCAACTGAAACCACACCAAAACTCACCTCAAAACCACTCCAAAAGCACCCCTAAGAATCACCCCAAAATCATCCCAAAAATCACTCTAAACCACACCAGAAGTTACCCCTAGAACACTAAAACCCATCCCAAAAGCACCCAAAAATCACCCGAAGAAACACCCCAAAAATCACCCCAAAACACCCCCCCAATATCCCTCAAAACCACCCCAGAAACCATTCCCACAAAACACCCCAAATACCGCCATGACCCACCCTGACCCCATAGCCTCCCCCACCCCCCAGGACCACTGAAGCCGCCCCAGTGCCGCCCCCCAAACCCCCACCTGCGCTGGGAGGGCTGCAGGACCCCCCCCAGTTTCTCCTCGCAGAACCTCCTCATGCTCAGCGCGTTCAGCGCCTGCTCGGGGCTGGGGGGGCAAAAGGAGGGTGAGGTGCCCCCAAAACCCCCGGGACACCCCGGGGCCACAAAGACTCCCCCAAACCCCACACGATTTCTCCATAGCCCCAGTCCTCCCCATGGCCCCTTTAACCCTCCCAGGACACCCCTCATCCCCCCATCTCCCTGCACCCGAGAACCCTCCTCTGGACCCCCACTCTGCCCCCCAACCCTCCATGATCTCCTATAAACCCCCACCAGCCCCCCTAATTATCCCCATAAGCCCTCCAAGCCCCCCGTTAGCCCCCCCCCCGAACCCCCAAAGCCCCCCGGCCCTCCTCACCTGCCCCACACGTCGCTGTAGTGCAGAAACGCTCCCACGACCACCCCGACCGGGGCCTTGCTGCCCTGGGTGGGGGTGGAACATGGGTGAGGACTCTCAGAACTCCCCAGTACCCACAGTACCCCCCAAAATCCCAGTGCTCCCCAGTAACCCCCAGTGCCCTCCCCAGTGTCCCTCCCTGCCCCCCAGTACCCCCAGTGCCTCCCAGTACCTCCCAGTACCACCCAATTGCCTCCTAGCTCCCTCCCCATTGTTGCCAGCCCCCCAATCCCACGAGAAGCCCCCTCAGAGCCCCGACCCTCCCCCAGCTCCCCACCTTGCAGAGCAGCACGGCCACGTTGCGGGGGTGCCCCCCCAGACACCCCTCGAGCGCTTTGCAGACGGAGCAGAGCAGCTCCAGCGGGGGGGCGAGCAGCTCCGGCCACCCAAAATCCAGCACCTGGGGGGGACCCTCAGAGCCGGCACCCCAAACACCGCGGGGGGACCCCAAACCCACCGGGACACCCCCAAAGCTCCTGGCATGCCTCGGAGACCCCCAACTCCACACCCCCCGGACATCCCCAGCACCCCTCAGACACTCCCAACCCCTCAGGGACCCCCCAGGAGCCTCCGAACCCCCCAAGGCTCCCGTGACCCCCAGGACCCCCCACCCATCCCCCACCCCCTTCCAACCCCGTGGGACCTGCCCCGGGACCCCCCAAACCGTGCAGGAACCCCCCCAGGAACCCCAAATCCCCTGGGGGTCCTCCCAGACCCCCCCTCACTTTGGGGTTCAGGCGTGTGAGGTCCCGGCGCTTTTCGGAGAGGTTGAAGATCTGCAGGGGCACAGGGGGGTCAGGGGGAACCCGGACCCACCAGGACCATCCCAGAAGTGCCCCAGAAGTGCCCCAGCACAGCCCTGGAACCCCCAAAATTCCTTCTGCCACCCCCAGATCCCTCGTGTCTTCTCCCCCCTCCCCAGGGCTCCCTGTGCACCCCGCACCCCCCTCGACCCCCCCATTGCTCCCAGCAGCTCCCCCAGTGCCCCTCAGACCCGCTCCAGTTGCCCCAGTTGCTGCCCCAGTTGCCCTGGTCGCTGTCCCAGTTGCCCCGGTTGCTGTCCCAGTTGCCCCAGTTGCCCACTCGCTGTCCCAGTTGCCCCAGTTGCTGTCCCAGTTTCCCCAGTTGCCCCAGTTGCCCGCTCGCTGTCCCAGTTGCCCCAGTCACTGTCCCAGTCGCTGTCCCAGTTGCCTGCTCGCTGTCCCAGTTGCCCCAGTCGCTGTCCCAGTTGCCCCAGTCTCTGTCCCAGTCGCTTCCCAGTTGCCCGCTCGCTGTCCCAGTTGCCCCAGTCACTGTCCCAGTTGCTTCCCAGTTGCCCCAGTCGCTGTCCCAGTTGCCCCAGTCACTGTCCCCGTCGCTGTCCCAGTTGCCCCAGTCACTGTCCCAGTCGCTTCCCAGTTGCCCGCTCGCTGTCCCAGTTGCCCCAGTCACTGTCCCAGTTGCCCCAGTCACTGTCCCAGTTGCTTCCCAGTTGCCCCAGTCGCTGTCCCAGTTGCCCCAGTCGCTGTCCCAGTCGCTGTCCCAGTTGCCCGCTCGCTGTCCCAGTTGCCCCAGTCACTGTCCCAGTTGCCCCAGTCACTGTCCCAGTTGCTTCCCAGTTGCCCGTCGCTGTCCCAGTTGCCCCAGTCACTGTCCCAGTCGCTGTCCCAGTTGCCCGCTCGCTGTCCAAGTTGCCCCAGTCGCTGTCCCAGTCTCTGTCCCAGTCTCTGTCCCAGTTGCCCGCTCGCTGTCCCAGTTGCCCCAGTCGCTGTCCCAGTCGCTGTCCCAGTCTCTGTCCCAGTTGCCCGCTCGCTGTCCCAGTTGCCCCAGTCGCTGTCCCAGTTGCCCCAGTCGCTGTCCCAGTCTCTGTCCCAGTTGCCCGCTCGCTGTCCCAGTTGCCCCAGTCACTGTCCCAGTCGCTGTCCCAGTTGCCCACTCGCTGTCCCAGTTGCCCCAGTCGCTGTCCCAGTTGCCCCAGTCGCTGTCCCAGTCGCTGTCCCAGTTGCCCGCTCGCTGTCCCAGTTGCCCCAGTCACTGTCCCAGTTGCCCCAGTCACTGTCCCAGTTGCTTCCCAGTTGCCCGTCGCTGTCCCAGTTGCCCCAGTCACTGTCCCAGTCGCTGTCCCAGTTGCCCGCTCGCTGTCCAAGTTGCCCCAGTCGCTGTCCCAGTCTCTGTCCCAGTCTCTGTCCCAGTTGCCCGCTCGCTGTCCCAGTTGCCCCAGTCGCTGTCCCAGTCGCTGTCCCAGTCTCTGTCCCAGTTGCCCGCTCGCTGTCCCAGTTGCCCCAGTCGCTGTCCCAGTTGCCCCAGTCGCTGTCCCAGTCTCTGTCCCAGTTGCCCGCTCGCTGTCCCAGTTGCCCCAGTCACTGTCCCAGTCGCTGTCCCAGTTGCCCGCTCGCTGTCCCAGTTGCCCCAGTCACTGTCCCAGTCTCTGTCCCAGTTGCCCGCTCGCTGTCCCAGTTGCCCCAGTCCGCTGTCCCAGTTGCCCCAGTCGCTGTTCCAGTCGCTGTCCCAGTTGCCCGCTCGCTGTCCCAGTTGCCCCAGTCTCTGTCCCAGTTGCCCGCTCGCTGTCCCAGTTGCCCCAGTCGCTGTCCCAGTCGCTGTCCCAGTTGCCCGCTCGCTGTCCCAGTTGCCCCAGTCGCTGTCCCAGTTGCCCGCTCGCTGCCCCGTGGCCTCACCGTGTAGTTGGGGCCGTGCCGCGCCCCCAGGAGCTTGGCCAGGTGCCGCAGGTGCCCCCCGGGCGCGCCCTCGCCGCCGCCCGGGATCGCCACGCTCAGGATCCGCTCGGTCACGAACGCCAGGTCCAGCTGGGGGGGGGGCGACGCCTCGGGGCTGGGGGCGCGGGGGGTCCTGGGGGGGGGAGCGGCTCAGAACTGGGGGGCGCCACCCCCGAAACCCCTGGAGGGAATTTCACCCTCAGCACCCCAAACACCCCCCAAGCACCCCAACCCTCCCCGGGCTCCCCCAGCACCCCAAAACCTCCAAATTCCCCCCTCAGCACCCCCAAACTCCCGTACCTGGGCAGGGTGCTCCGCTGGGGGGCGCTGTCGAGCGAGGAGCCCTGGAGGGTCCCGGAGGAGCCCCAAAAACGAGGGGGGGCAAAAGGGGGTCGTGGGGCACCCAAAACATGGGGGAGCTAAGGGCTGTCCCCAAACACGGGGGCGGAGAAGGGGCCAAGGCAGGCGGGGTCAGGGGGGGTCCCCAAAACTGGGAGAGGTCGAGGGAGTCAAGGGAGGGGCGGGGGCAGTTGGGAGGTCCCCGGAACACCCGCGTGGGGTCAAGGGGAGGGGCAGGGAAGTGCCCAAAACATGAGGGGGGTCGGGAGGGGGTCTGGGGGGTTCATAAGGGGTCAGGAACGGGTGGGGGGGGGCAAGGGGGGGTGTCAGAGGGGTCCCCAAAACACCGCAGAGTCATGAGGATGTCGGGAGGGGGAATCGGGGGGTCTCCAAATCCTGGGGAGGATCAGGGGGGTTTTGGGAGTCCCGGGGGGGAGGTTTAGGGGGGTCCTGGGAGGGGGGTTGGGGATTCCCGGGGGAGGTTAGGGATCACGGGGAGGGGTGGGGGTGTCAGTGAGTCGAGGGGGTTTTGGGGGTTTCGGGGGTCTCACCACGCGCTCGCTGCGCCGCACCGGAGCCGTGTTCCGCCTCTGGAAGGACACGGCGGGGTCTGAGGGGGGGCCCGACCACCGGGGATGGGGCCTGCCCGGCGGGGTTTGGAGTCCCGAGGGGGATTTGCGGGGTTCAGGGTCCAGGGAGAATATCGGGGGTACCGGATCCTGACATGGGTGTTTAGGGGTCCCGAGGGGGGGGTCCCGTCTCCTGCTCGGGGCGGGCTTGGGATGGTTTCAGCCCTTCCGTGGGGTCCCTGATCCTGCCCGGGGAGTTTGGGGGTCCCGAGGGGAGCTCAGAGGGTCCTGCCCGGGGGTGCCTCGGGAGTTCGGGTCATGCCCGAGGGGTTTGGGGGTCTCGAGGGGGATTTGAGGGGTCTCGGGTCCTGCCCGGCGGCTCTGGGGAGGTCGCGCCCCCCCCCCCACTCACCAGCTCCGGTGGGGGCAGAGGTTGGCACGGTGACGTCACCTGGAGGAGGACACGGGGATCATCCCAAATGGGACCCCAGCCCCAAATGGGCCCCCCCCGCCCTTGGGTGACGTCCCCGCCCCACGTCGTACCTTGCTCTCACATCTCTTGTGCGCGGCGACTTTGCAAACTGGGAGGGACAACGGCGACATCAGAAACCCCCAGGGTCCCCTCAGGGTTTCCCCAGCGTCCCCCCAGGGCCCCAAATACACCCCCATACCCTCCCGCTGCCCCCAACAACCTCCCAGTATTCCCAGTAACCGCTCACTGCCTCCAGTGACCAATTCAGTGACCCCGGTAACCGCCCAAGTAACCCCCCAATGCTCCCAGTGACTTCCCAGTGCCCTCCCAGCGCCCCCAGTACCTCCACTGGCCCCAGTAACCTCCCAGTCCCAACCCCACTGTCCCCAGTACCCCCTCCCCACCCCATCCAGCCCCTCCCTATGTCCCGGGACTGTCCCGGGGGTGTCACCTCTGCACACGAGCCCGTGGGGTCCCAGGGGGGTCCCGCAGCCCCCACAGGGCGCCCCCCGGCGCAGGCTCCGCTCGCGGAACGCGTGGGGGGCGGCTGGGGACGGCCTCGGCTGGGGAGACACGGGGCGGTCACCGCCTGTCCCCTCCATGTCCTCCCCGATGTCACCTCTCGTTTCCCCTCCATGTCCCCTCGTGTCACCCTCTGTGTTTCTTTTGTGAACCCCCCCCTGGCCTCCCCGGGTCCCCTCAGTGACCCCCCTGTGTACCGGCCCCAGTCCCACCCAGTTCTCATCGCGTCACCTCCGTGTCCCCTCATGTCACCCCCCTGTATACAGCAGTCCTCCTCTGGTCCCCTCATGCGTCCTCAGGTGTCAGTCGGTGTCACCCGTGTCCCTCCTTGTGTCCCTCCATGTTCCCTCCATGACTTCTCACTGACCGCGTCTCCTCCGTGTCACCCGTGTCCCTCCATGACGCCACGCGTGTCCCCGCATGTGTCCCTATCATGTCCCCCTCTTGTCATCTTGTCACCCGCAGTATTCCCCTGTGTCCCCCTCCCCGTCCTCCCCTGTGTCCCCTGTATCCCCTCTCGGATCCCACTCCTGTCCCCCCCATGTCGTCCCTGCGTCACCTCCGTGCTCTCCCATGGCACCGCTGTGTCCTACATGTCACTCCCCGTGCCACCCCCGTGTCCCCCAAGTAACTCCCCCACGTCCCCCGTGTCCCCTCGTCTCTCCCCGCTTGTCCCTCCCGTAACTCCTCGTCGCTCCCGTGTCAGCCCCACTCCCACTTGTGCCTCCCCGTGTCCCCCACCTCGTGTCGTCCCGCGTGTCCCCCCCGTGTCCCCCCCGGCCCCTCTGGCCTCCGGCCACGGACATCGAGTCCCGCAGGAAGCGGGCAGGGACAAGCCCGGGAAGTGGCGACCCCTGGGACGACCCCGCCGTTCCCACGGAGGGGGAGGGGCGTGGGAGTCTGTGCGGGGGGAGGGGGCACGGTGGGGGACGCGGGAAAAACGGGGAAAAGTGGGAAAATGGGGGAAAAGGGGAAAGTGGAGGCGAGGGGTGAGCATGAGAAAACATGGGGAGGGGCGGCGAGGGGGGGGAGGAGGGTCAGACTCGACTTCCCCCCCCCGGTCACCCAGCGTCACGCGTGGGTAGGGGGCGGCTGGAGCGGACAGCGGGGGAACCCCGCGGGGGCGCCACGGGGGGGTTCCCCCGCTTTTGCCCCCGCACCCAGCCCTCGCTTCCCCACGGGGGGTCCCCACCCTACGCGGGACCCCCATGAAGCGGTACGCGGAATAAACAGACTCCCCCAAAACCTCCGTTTCACCCACCCTCACCGGGACCTTGCCCCGGTCCTACCGTGTCGGGGCCATCGCGGCGGCCAAGCGCGCGCAGAAGCGTTCCCACGGCCCCGGGGGGCTTCATGGGGGGGCTCCGCGGGGACCTCGGGGGGTCCCAGGCGCTCCCGGGGGGCGTCTCGGGGCTGCCCGTGGGTGCCGCGAGCGGCTCCGTGGCCGAAGGCGCGCGGGGAGGGGCCGTTTCCGCGAGCCCGGAGCCGCTTCCCGTGCCGGGGGGGGACACGGACACGGGGGGGACACGGGCGGGACGACACGGGAGCGACACGTCTGGCCACGGGGAGGGGACACCAGGAGGGACATACGGGAGACAAGGAGGCGACACGGGGGACACGGAGAAGACACACGGGGCGGACACGGAGGGGACACGGCACGGGACACCGGGAGGATCACAGGGGAGACAAGGAGAGGGACACACGGGGGACACACGGAATGACACCGCCCCCTGCCGACCATGCCTCAGTTTCCCCGTCTCATTTCCAGGATCCCCCAAAATTCCTCCCGAGTCCCCAGACGGTTTCCTGGAGCTGCCCCCGCCCCCTCTTCATCCTCCTCCTCCCACCGCCCCCTCGCTAACCCGCGCCGCGGCCCCCCAGGACCCCCAAACTCGGGGAAAAAGGGGGGGTTGGACCCACCCCATGGGGTCCCCCAAAATCAAGGAGAAGGGGGAAGCTGAGACCCCCCCGCCACGAGACCTGCAGATTCATTGGGAAAGGGGATCCTCAGCCCATGGTACCCCCAAACTCGGGGCGGGGATGTTGGTTTGGAGGGGCTCGAGGGACCCCACACAATCCCGGGATGGGGTCCCCAGGGAGTGCAGGGACCCCAAACTCCTCCCTTGTGAGACTCCTGGGGGGGAAGCTCGTTTCAAGGGGAAGAATTGGGGTAGAGGGGGTTTTGGGGGGCGTTGGGGTGGGGGTTATTGAAGTTTTGGGTTGCAGGGGAGGAATCAGGGTGCAAGGAGGGTTTTGGGGTGCAGGGCTGGTTTGGGGTGTGGGTTATTGTGCAGGGGGGGTTGCGGTGCAGGGAGAGAATTTGGGTTCAGCAGGGGAATTGGGGAAGAGGTTTTTGGGGTGCAGGGAGAGGATTTGGGTTTGAGGGACTTGAGGTGTGTAGAGGGGATTGAGGGGCCTGATAGGTCCCCTCCCGGTTGGGGTTGTCAGGGTCCCCTTCTCCCGGCCCTTGGGGTCCTCCCCCCTCACCCTGGCCAGGACAGACCCCCCTTTGTGGGGCCGGAGCCGCCCCGGGGGGGGCCGCATTCCAGCGGTGGGGGAGGCGGGTTCCAGCATTCCAGCGGTTGGGAAGAGCCGGGAAAGAGGAAGGGCGGGGGGTAGGGGGTGGGATCCCGGGGCTCGGTGATGTGCCTGCATCCCCAATTAATTACCCCAAATTAATTACCGTTAATCAGCGGAGGGTGGAGGAAGAGTAAGAATGGAAGGATGCAGAGAAGAATCAGAATGAAGGTGAAGGAAAAATTAAAAAGGAGGAGGAAGAGGATGAAGAAATAGGGATGAGGAGGAAGAAGATGGAAGGAGGAAGGAGAAGGAACAATGAGAGGAAGGACAGAGAAGAAGAAAAAAGGAGAGGAAGAAAATGAGGTGGAAAAAGGAAGGAGAAGGGGAAGCAGGAGATGCAATGATAGAGGAGGAGGAAGTGAAGAAGTGAGGAAGTGGAAGAGGAAGAGGAGAAAGAGCAAGAGGATGGAAGGAAGGAGGAACATGAAGAAGGAGGAAAGGCAGTAAGAAAGGAATGAAGGATGAGGAAGGAGAAAAGATGGAATGAAGAAGGGATGCAAGAAAGAAAAAGGAAGCCCAGAGAGAGGAAGGCCAATGTCGGGACAGGAAATTCCCCCTGGAGGGCTTTGGGAACTGCCCTGTTCCCCTTCAAGGTGAAGAGGAGAAGGGCAGAAAGATCTGGGGCCTTTCTGGATCTTTTTCAGCTCATTTTATTGGAGAAAACAAAACAGCCCCCAACCTGGGGGAGAACCCCAAAACGCCCCCCTGGGGACCCCAAAACTCCCCCAGGACCTCCCAAAACCTCTGGGAAGGTTCTTTTTACACAATTTTACAGCCCACCCCAAATCCCAAAATCTCGGAGTATCTTGAGGTTCTGGGGTGGAAATTCAGGTTTTCCTGTGTAAAGGGTGGGATTTGCATCCCAAAAATTGGGTGGGGGAATTGGAGGGGCACCTGTGAGCAGGAGGATGATGAAGGTGCCCAGGGGGAAATCAACATTCCAGAGGTGAGGAAAAAGGGGGGCAGAGGGGGATCCCAGACCCCGGAGGATTTGGGGGGGATTGGTTGCCTCCCTATCCCTGTTTTGGAGGGGCTCCAGTGAGGATGAAGGCCAGCTCTTCCTCACCCCTTATTCCATGGAAAACAAGGAGGGAGGAGCTGCTTTTCTTTCAAGAAAACTCTTGGAATTACCCCTCCCGCTCCCTGTGCTGATTTTGGGGTGATTCCCGTGCGTTCTGTGTGGGGTTGTTTTCAGGATTTAAGAAGCTGTAGCTGAGGGAATTGATGAGTTTTAGGCTTTATTTCTGTCTCGCCTGGATCAAGGTTGGGATTTTTGGGAATCTCCAGAGGTTCCTGCAGCAGCTGAGGAGGAGGAAGAGGGGGAGGAAGTTTCTACTCAGCTCCTTCTTCATCATCACCTTCATCCTCCCCATCCATAGAGAGCGCGGCGTATTTGCTGGCATGGCTGAACTGCAGGGAAAACCAGGAAAAATTCCCAAAAATGGGAATTGAGGGGGATAAATATCCTCAGGAGCTCACACATCCCAAAACCAGGGGGTCACAGCCCCTCAGAAAGGGTCAGAGAAATCCCAAAATTGCCAGGGTGTTTGAGCTGGGAGGGCCAGGGGGGTGTCACTGTTGAAAAAAAACAACTCCCAAAGCTCCCAAAAAAACAAGATTTGAAGGGGATGAAAACCCCCAGGGGGTCATGCACGCCAAAAAGAGGGGTTCACAGCCCTCCCCCAGGGAGTTTCAGACTGTTCAAGGCTGAACTGTGAAGGTGGGCAGAGGGAGAGGGGCAGTGAAGCAGAAAATTCCCAAAATACCCCAAAAAATGAGATTTGAGGGGTTGAAGTGCCCTGGGGGTTCACTCACCCCGAACAGGAGTTACAGCCCTCCCTGTTAACTGGAGGCATAGGGCATCAGTTATGGTGAAAATTCCCCAAAACCCCCCAAACCCGGGATTTGAGGGGGGTCCCTCCCCTGTTCTGGGTGCCCCAGATCCTTACGGAGGGGGGGGTCTCCTCCAGTTTCTTTGGCTCGTGCTCCTTCCGGGGGTCCCTCCTGAGGAACAGAGGTCAGAGGTCAATGCCCGGGGAAATTCCCGGTGCCCGGGGGGGTTTCCCGGCTCCGGAGGGGGCTCTGGGAGGGTCTCACCTCTCAGGGTCCCCCATTCCCGTGGGGCCGCGGCTGCAGCTCCGGCCCTTGGAGCTGCTCTCCCGACCCCCCTCCGGCTTCAGCTCCTCTGCAGGGAAAGGGTCGGGGGGTTACAGCCCCAAAACCCCCTGAACCCCCCAGCAAGGCCTCAACATCCCTGGAACCCCCTGAACCCCTTTAAACTCCCCCACAAAACTCCTCAACCCTCCCAGATCCCCTGATACCAACCTCCCCCTGAGCCCCCTGGAAAGCCCTGAGCTCCTCCAAAATTCCCCAAACACCTCATTAACACCCTCTGAGCCCCACAAGTGCTCCCAAGACTTCCCAAATCCCCAAAACCCACCCCAAGCTTTCCCAGTCCCTTCCTCCTAGTCTTACCTCTCCTCTGGGGGGTCCTGGGGGGGCCCCCATCATCTCCAGGGGGGGAGGGGCCAGGGGAGCCCCCACTGGGGAGAGAGAAAATGGGGGGAAAGGGCATCAGGAGGGTCCCTGGAATGGCCCCATTCCTAGGAATGGTGGAATGGGGCATGTGAATGTTGGGATAGGGCCTAGGAATATTGGGATGGGGCACTGGAATATCCCTAGGCCCTGGGAATGTCAGGATGGGGCGCAGGAACATCCCTGAGCCATAGGAAATTTGGAATCGGGCACAAGAATGCTGGGATGGAGCTCAGGAACAACCTGAGAATGGTGGAAGGGGGCACAGGAAGGTTGGGATGAGCAGAAGAGCCTCCATGGGCTGGAGTGTTGGCATGGCCACAGAACACTGGGATGGGGCACGGTAATATCAGGATGTGTGGTAGCAGCATCCCTGGGCCACAAGAATGTTGGGATGTGCCACGGACTCCATGAAATGGACCACAGAACACTGGAATGGTGCACAGGAACATCTCTGTGACACAGGGACGCTGGGATGGGCCTTAGAAAGGTTGAGATGGGTGGCAGAAATGCTGGGATACACTACAGGATCACCCCTGGGAAGTCAGGGTCTCTCCCCTTCTCCCAGCCCTTGGGGTTCTCCACTAGGGAAAGCCAGGGATTCATGGAAGGCTTTGGGCTGGAAAAGGCCCCCCCGGCAACTCCTTCCTGGTACACTCACCTGGTCGGGGAGGCTTGCTCCAAGTCACAGCTCTGGGAATTGCCAGGGGGGTTCTGGCTGCTCCGCTTCATCCAGGCATTTTCCTTGGGAGGGGGCGCTGGCATCACCTTTGGCTTCTCCTCCCGAGATTTGGGGGGCGGTGAGGGTGGCTCCTCCTCTTTTCCTAGGGGCTCATTTTCCAGGGATTTCTCGCTCTCCCTCCTCCGTGTGGCTAGGGAGACACAAATCCGTGTGGCAGCTGCTGGCCGCCCTGGGCCAGGACGCTCCGGCCGCCCCGGATCCCGACTCACTCCGGCCGGTGGGGCCAGAGCCCGTGGACGTTCCTGGGGGTCCCGCGGGGCCGCTCTGGGAGGATTCGCTGCCTGTCCGGGATCGCTCCTGGTTCTCCTCGCTTCGCCAGCTTGGATGCCTGGGATAGAGTGGAAATACGATCAGGGGACTGGGAAAGGGCTGCCCAATCCCACCTTTCCCACAGGATGAACACCATCCCACCCGAACCACTCCCAAGGGATCATGCCCACCCATCCCACTTTTCCATGGGGTCCATTCCTTGTCCCTCCCATCTCTCTGTGGGGATCAGCCCTGAATTTCCTGAGGCATAATTTTCATCCTCTCCCACCCCTCCATGGGGATCATTCCCTACCCATCCCCACCCTTGCCACTGGATCATTCCTAGCCAATACCCCCTTTCCCAAGAGACCATTCCCTACCCCCTTCACCTTTTGGGTGGGATCATTCTTCGCCCATCCCAACACTACCAAGTGATCATTCCTTACCCATCCCACATTTCCTAAGAGACCATTCCCAGCCCTTCCCACCTTTTGCGACCACTCCCTCTTTCCCAAGGCACCATTCCCACCTTTCTCGGGGCCGTCTGTCGATCCTCTTGTCATCCTCCAGCTGCCGCTGGAGTTTTTCCTGCTCCTTCTGGAGCCGCTCCTCCACTTCCCGCTCCCGAGCCGCTGTATCCACAGGCTTGGCCCCCCCAAAGATGGAAGCGGCCCGGCTGGACTGGGCAGCAGGAGCTCCTGAAGTTTCCTCTTCCTTGGGAGCACTCCGGGGCTTCAGGTTGAGCTTCGGTCTCTGGGTGGGACCTAGGAACGAGCCAGGATATCCTGGTAGGCACCAATCCCACCTGGAACAGTCCTGGGACTGACAGGATAATCCTTGTCCCATCCCACCATTCTCAAGGGATCATCCCCTTCCCAAGCCCATCCTTCCTAAGGGATCATTCCCACTCTCTTTTACTTTTCCACGGCAACATTTCCAACCTAACCCACCTTTCCTGAGAGACCATTGTCTGTCCTTCCCATGTTTTCATGTGGATCATTCCTGTACTATGCTGAGCTCATTCCCAGTTTGTAGGGATAAATCTTTCTCAAGACACCCTTTCAACCCCATCCCACCTTTTCCAAGGGATCATTCCCATTCTATCCAACCTTTCCAAAAGGAAGAGCCCCGATCCCACCCCACCTCTGTCCTCGCGGCGGAAATCATCCCGGCCGTAATCATCCCGGGAATTCCACCGATCCATCCGGTCATCCCGCCGCTCATAACGATCCTCATAGCCACGGTAGTCATCGTCCCGGCGGTACCCGCTTCCAAAGGCTCTCCGGCCGCTGCCTATTCGGGAATCGTAGCCTGGGGAAGGAGATGGATCATCTCAGAGTCACTGGGGATCATGCAGCTCAGATTCCCAGCGACAAGCCTAGGAATTTGGGGGATTCCGTTACTCGCTGGCCATGGTGGGGGTCTCCCACTCTCTCTTTCCCCTGAAAACACTTGGGAATTCCCACCTCGGTCGTAATCCCTGCTGCGGTCATCGTAGCGATCCCGGCTCCCAAAACCACGATCCATGTCCCGCCGTGGCCCGTCCCGATACCGGTCATCATAGCGATCACGATATCCTGGAAGCAGGATGGGGTTTTACTGGGATAGGCACAGATTCCATGAGGAAGGAGAAAAATCCTAGTACTGCTCCACATGGGAAAGGAGGAGGCCCCATTTTTCCCTACAAACTGGGAATGAGCTCAGGTGGGAATGAAGAGTTTGGGAATGAATGAGCTTGGAGTAGGAATGAGAGCTGAGAACAAATGAGCTCCAAATGGAAAATGAACAAGCTCAGGGTGGGGGAATGAGTTCTAGAAATACATTAGCTCCAGGTGGAACTGAGTTCTGGGAATGAATGAGGACCCCAGATGGGAATGAACGAGCTCAGGTGGCTCCTCATCTGAGGCAGAGCAGTGTCAGGTGCCCTGGATCTTGGGACAAGGCTAGTTCCCAGGACATGGGAAGGAGGAGTGCCTGCAATGCTGAGCCCATTCTCTTCACTTACTGTCCCCAAATCCATCGTCACTCCGGCGCGGGGGGAAGTCATCGAAGGTGTCAGGAGCAGCTGGACGCGCGCGCCAGTCGCTCTCGAACCGCTCTGAGTCCCGGAAGCGATCCCGGTCTCTGCCAAAGCAGCGATCATCCCGGTCTGCTGGGAGCCAGGGACACAGGGACAAGGACAGGGAAAGGAAATGAAGATGAAAAGTTAAGGAAAAAAAGAGGGCAGGGTCAGGGCTGGGCCCTTGGCCACTCTCCCTGAATCCCTACCCTGCCTGATCTGTGTCCTCAGCTGGACACTCACCTTTATCCTGAGCTTGATCCGCCACATCCACTCGTATCCTTCTGTTTCCTAAAGACTGGGAACAACAGTGGGAAGTGAGTGCTGGGCTGAGAATTCCCTCCCTATATCCCACCTGACCCTTCCCTCTTCCAGCTGGAAGACATTTGCCCTTTTCCCATTACTCCAGGCCCATGTCCAAATCTTTCTCCAGGCCCTTGGAGCCCCTTTAGGCACTGGGATGTGCTCTTGGAAGCTGGGATTGGACTCACCTCTTCATTGAGGCTCAGGGCCTGGAACAGGGAATCGATATCCTCAAATTCCGCGTATCCAAAGCCTTTCAATCTCTCAGGATTGGTGGGCTCCCGTGGGAGCCGCACAGCGCTGATCTGTGAATGGAGGGAAGGCAGGGAAGCCCCCCTCAGGATCTTGGCTTCCAAAGGGGAATGTGGAAGGGTGGCAGGATCTGGGATGGAGCAACTCATGGATATTGAGGGATTGAGGGGCTTCCCCATGCATGAGGAGGAAGAGGGGTGTCCCACCCCAAACACCACAGAGCTTTCCAACATCTCTGGATTGAGGGACTGGGAAGAGAATTCCAGCTCTGGGAGCTGCACTGGGAACAATAGGAAGGGCCAGGTATGCTCTGCAAGCTCAGGAAAGCAGGAGCCATCTCAAAGCTCATCCCAGTGGACAACCAGCATTGGATGTGTCCAACATAAGTCCCACGTGGACACAGGGCAGCTCACAACCTCCTTTCCCTGGATTCTGGCTCCCTACGTGTGGGAGCTCCTTGCTCATTTCTGATCTAGGCCCTGGGAAATGCCAGGAGCCACATTTCTAAATGACATCTTATGGGGGTCACGGGGTCTCCAAAGTATCCCTTAGATTTTCCTGGGATAGATTTTCTGATGGGAAACCTCTTGTAAAGCTAGGCTCTTGCTTGGACCAAAAGAGAATCCACAACACATCCATGGAATTATATTTAAAGAATGACCAATGCCAAGAAAGAGGGAAAAGGAATGAGGAAGGCCAAGGTCAGGTGCAGAGCTGGAGGGGGAAAGAGCAGGGTTGGTTCAAATGGGAATAAACTGTTTTTTCCCAATTTGTCGTTTTCAACACCTCTATGTGATCCATGAGCTTTCTGATGCTGTTTTCTTTCCACCTGGGAGCAAGCCAGCTGCCCTGCCCCACACCACCCCCCAGTCTAACCTCCACCCAATTCCACAGGGAAACCCCCCACGGGAGGCTTCTCAATCCCCCTGGAGGAGCAGGAATGGCTGATCCATGGCTGGGAAATCAAGGGATTCTCTCAGGATCAACCTACAGACACCCACATCCCAGGAAAACACCCCGTGGTAATGGATACGGGTGCCCAATGGAGAGAGAGCTGCATCCCAGCCGGGTTCCTGCAGCATTCCCGCTCTGAAAGTCACTCACATTGAGCCCTCGGAAGAAATCCTTGATGGACTCTTCTGTGACGTCGTAGGGCAGGTTTCCCAGGAATGCCGTGTATGGAGGGGATTTGGGGAGGCGGCTTCTGTCAATGTTGGGCTCGCGGGCAGCGCGCGGGGCCGTGGGAAGGATGGAGCGGTCAATCGGAGGCGCCCGGTATACGTCGTCGTCATTGCTGTGCCACATGGTGGAGACTGCGGAGAAATCCGGGATGTGGGCACAGCTGTGCCTGGCTGGAGCCAGCTGGAGCTGACCGGGGCATCCAGAGCTGGAGCCAGCAAATCATCCCACATCCCACCCACAAGGAGGCAGCGGGAGGAAACCGGAGTCATCCAGAGCCACCCGGAGGCAACTGCTGGCAGCACTGGTAAATCCATGGAAAAGGTGCCCTGAAGCCATCCAGAGCAGCCAAGGCAGGGACAGGCAATCCCATGGGATGGCTTTCCAGGATTCATTCTGGCTTGGATTCCAGCCTGGCTCAGTGGGAAGCTCTGGTGAATCTGGTCCCCAAAACCCTCAACATCCCATTGCTGCTCCCCCACTTTCCTGGACACTGAGCCTCATCCCTAAGAAAAACTAGCATGGCTCACCCATCTTCATTATTCCCCAAAAAAGGAATAGCCAGTGGATTTTTCCAGTTATGAGTGCCATGGGCAGCTAGCAACGCCAGTCCTGGAGCCTTCCAATCGGGAAGGTGGGAATTATGTTCCAGGAGCTAGGAATGACAGTCTAGAAGCTGGGAATGCCAATCTCAGAGTTCAGAATGGTCCCCAGGGATTGAGAATGCTATTCCAGCTCTGTGAATACTAATCCTAGGACTAGGAATGCCAATCCCAGAGCTGGAAAGCCACTCTGGGGATTAGGAATGCTATCCTGGCTCCAGAATTGCTGCTCTGGAGGCTGGGAATATAAATCCTAGAGCTGGGAATGCTGTCCCGGCTCCAGGAATGACATCCTCGCTCTGCAGATGCTGCTCTGGGGGCTGGCAATGCCAGCTCCAGAGCTGGGAATCCTGGCTCTAGGAATGCCACGCTCACCTTCCAGGTCGTCGGTCTCATCGGCCCAGCTCACAGGTTTGGGGATGTAGGTGGGGCCCCCCCCGCCCCCCCCATCCTCCGCCAGGAAATCCGTGAGCGTCAGCGTCTTCCCCTTCTTTGGCTTCTTCTTCGCTGCCACTGCAGGAGCAACCGGAGACACGGATCAGAGCGGGAATGGCAGTGGGGATAGGCAGGACAGAGAGGGAATACCAATGGAATCAGAGTGGGAATGGTGGGAATGGCAGTGGGGATGGGCAGGAATGAGAGAGGGAATGGGCAGGAATGAGGGCAGGAAGGGGTCAGAAAAAGAGTGGGAATGCAAGGGAAGCAGAGTGGGAATAGGTGGAATGAGAGCAGGGACAGGAATAGGGCAGGGGTAGAGGGGACTGGGGACACTGGGTGGGACACAGGACACTAGAATGGGACATGGGGCACGGGGATGGGACACTGCAATGGGACACGAGGAGCTGACATGGAATGTGAGGCACCAGGATACAGGACATGAGACACTGGGATGGGACAGAAGACCAGGATGGGACATGAGGCCTTGGGATGGAGCACAGGGTGACAGGATGGGACACAAGGTGGGACATGGGACACTGGGATGGAATGGGAGGAACTAGGATGGACAGGAGGCACTGGGAAGGGACACGAGACAGGACAGGAGGAGCCAGGAGGAAACAGTAGAGAACATGGAGTACCAGGATGGGACAGGAGGCCCTGGGATGGGACAGAAGGTGACAGATGGGGACATGGGACAATGAGGATGGGACGGGATGAGCCAGAACGGGACAGGAGGTGCCAGGAGGGGACATGAGATGGGACACAAGGCACCAGGATGAGACAGGAAGTTCTGGAATGGAACACAGAGCACCAGGATAAGACAGCAGCCACAGGAATGGGACAAGAGGAGTCAAGAGGAGACAGATGTCAGGATGGGACACATGGAGCTGAGAGAAGCGAGGAGCCACCAAGATGTGACAGAGGTCACTGGGATGGGACATGAGGCACCAGGATGGGGCACAAAGTGACAGGATGGGACACAAGATGAGACATGAGGCACTGAGAGGGGACAGAAGGCACTGGGAAGGGACACAGGACGGCACACACGGCATTTGGATGGAATATGGCACTGAGAGAGGACATGAGGTGCTGGGATGGGCCATGAGGGCAACAGGGTGGGACACAGGGTAGGACAGGAACCAGATGGGACAGAAGGAACCAGGAACAGATGTGGGGCACCAGGATGGGAAACGAGGAACTGGGATGGGACAGGAGGCAGCCAAGAAGGAACAGGAAGTGACAGGATGGGACACAAGATGGGACATGGGGCACTGGGATGGGATATGAGGAGCTGGACATGAGGACCTGGGATAGGGACAGGAGACACAGGGGATGGGGCTCCAGACTGGGACATCGGACACCAGAATTGGACAGGAGGCACTAGGAGGGGCCAGGAGCCACGAGCCATCCCCCAGCCCCCTTTATTCCCACTGGTAAAACTGTCCCCATCCCATCCCCTGCAAGGACACACCCAGGCACGTGCTGTGACCCTCCTGCAAAACTGGGCTATTTCCTGGAAAGTGGGTTTGGATTCACAGTTCTCCTGCTCTTCCCTCCTTGTGGAAGGAAATGCTGCCCTCATGCAGCTCTGCTGCTGGATCTGGGACCTTTCCTGGCAAAAACCGCTGCATTTTCCAGGAAAAATCCCTCTGGGTGGAGCCAGCGAGTCTTGGAGCCCCAGAGAAATGGTGGATTTCCCTCCTTTCCCAGTCAGGTTTTTGGGAGGTCAATTGTGGTCCCAGGGGAAGGAAAACTGATGGGTTTCAAGGACATGAAAGAGAAAGGCTTGGAAAAACATTCCCCTCTTTTTTTTTAAGGAGAGATCATTAATTTTTGGATGGCCAGAGCTTCCTGTCAGATATCTCTGGTGAGGGATAATAATTAATTAATCAACTGAAGAGCTTTAACGAGGATAAAAAGGATGGAGGTGGGACTGCTCATAGAATGGCCTAGAAATGTGTTATTCCATGGAAATCCAGCACGGAGAGAACCACCACTGGTGTTTTCCCATGGGAATTGGGAGGCAGTGGTGGTATGCGAGACCCCTGGGATGGCTCCATCTTCTCCCAGTACATCCCTTCCCTCCCCACTGTGGATTTCAGGGAAGTGCAGGGCCGTTCCTGGACTCCTACAGGAATCCCAGCTTGGCATCCAGGAGCCCCAAGACCCTCAGAGCTGCCCCAGGGTGACCAACCTGAGCTCCCCCAGGAAACCAGCCAGGGACGCTGCTGAGAGTGTGGAAAGCACCTGAGGCCCAGGGAACGCTGAGACAGGAAGGATCCAGGTGGCACACACTGAACCTTGGGGTGGGGAGCACCTTCCAGACCCCCCGTGCTCACCCGGGTAGCGAGACCCCCCCCCCCTCCAAGGAGAGCCGGGGATCCCGGGGGATGCTATGGGCCCAAGAATGGAGGGGAGAGCCGGGTTGGAACCGGGGGAAGTCTGGCGTGCCCCCCACGCCGGGACCGACCCCTGGAGGGGCCGGGACGGGTCACATCCTGCCCCGCCTCCCCTGTTACTAACCCCAAGGAGCCTCAAGGGCACTGCGGGCCCGGGAAGGGGGTCCCGGTGAAGCCCCTGCGGGCAAATGGCGGGGGGCTGACCCCACCTCTCCCTCCGAACTCCCGGTACCGGGGCCCCTCCGAGCCCCGTCCGCGGCCACGTGGGCGCGCCGCCCCCTCCCCCCTCCCGCGCGCACGCGTCGGGCCGCGCCCGGCGCGCGCACGTCAATCACCGGCCGGGCGCGCGCACGTCAATCACCGGCCGGGCGCGCGCGCCCCCGCCAATGGGAGACGGGGGGGGTGCTGGGGGGGGGGCCTGGCGCGCGCACATCAATCACAGGCCGCGCGCGCACCCCCGCCAATGGGAAGTGGCGGGGGGGGGCGGGAGGGGGAAGGGCGCGCGCCCGCCCTGAGGGGACGCGGCGGAGGAGGAAAGGGGGGGGGGACGGTTTTTCCCGCCGCTTCCCCCGGTTTTCCCGCCACCGTCTCTCCCCCAGCACCATCTCCGCCAGCGGCGGGGCTCGGAGCAGCCCCGGGGCCACCACTGGTGCCGCCATCAGTGTCCGCGGAGCTCCGCGCGGGCCGGCGGGGCCCGGGCCCGCGGCGCAGCGCTCACCTGGGGCCGCCATGTTGGGACGAGGCAGAGAAGGCAAAGGACCCGGATGGTGGCGTCACGTGACCACGAGCGTCGCGCCCTGTCAGGGGGCGGGGCGAATCTCGGGGGCGTGGCCTGAGGCGGGGCGGGGCCTGGACCCGGATGGTTCTGCGGGGGAGGGACCGGAGGGGGAGGGACCCTCGGGAGCGCACGGGAGCCCCCAGCAACGGGGGTCCCCGTCACTGACACCCCGGCAACCGAGACCCCGATCACTGACACCCCGGCAACCGAGATCCCCGGCACTGACACCCCCCGGCAACCGAGACCCCCGTCACTGACACTCCCGGGCACCGGCCGACTCCCACAGCCGCCGGCACCCAAGGCACCACCCGGGCTGCTCGGAACTCTCGGGCACCGCAACCTCCGGGCGGTGACAGCGCGGACACCGAGATGCTCCAACACCGTCACTGCCCCGAGCTCAGGACGCGGAGACCCCCGGGCACTGACACCCCCTGAATTCCCGGTCACTGGGACCCCCGACACCAGGAGCCCCGCATGCGGGCTCCCACACACAAGGGCAGCCCCAGGCACCGCGATCCCCGGACACCGACACACGTGGCAGCCCCCCGGGACCCCCGATTCCGGCACCCCGGGGCACGTGACCCAACTGAGCACCAACACCCCCGGTCTACTGACACCCGAGGGACTCCCAGACACCGCGACCCCCGGGCACTGACACTCCCAGGCATCTGCGCCGGGATCCCCGGGCACCGACGCCCGAGGAACTCCCGACACCGGGACTCCCGAGCACGAGGATGCCCGCGACCCCCGAGCACTGCACCGAGCCCCCCGGGTACCGCAGTGGGACCCCTGAGCACCGCACCGAGCCCCCCGGGTACCGCAGTGGGACCCCCACTCCCGCGGCTCCCGCGACCCCCGCGTCCCGCTGGGAGCGGTTCAGGACAGGACGGTGCCCGGAGCTCGGGGCTGATCCCGGGGCCGGCCGGGACAGGGACGTTTTAGGGTTCTCTGGGCAGGTTCTGGGAGGTCGATGCCCCCAGAGACCCTGACATGACCGGGGGCAAAAGGGGTGTCCCGGGGGGGACATGTGTGACCAGGGGTCGTTGTCGGGATGCTGACAAGGAGGGAGTACAGGAATCCATCCCTTCCCTGACAGCTCCCCACACCCCGTGCCTCAGTTTTCTCCCAGTCAGCCCTGTGTCCCCCCGCCCCATGTTCCCCCCTCCCCGGAAGGACACACCAACGCATCCTATCTCCCGTTCATGGGAATCACCACTTTATTTGGATCAGAAGGAGCTCAGGGACCATACCCCCCGGGTTTTGGGGGCTGGGGATGCCCTGTGACCCCCTCAGTATGTGCGGACTTTCACCTCCCTGGTCTCGGTGACCACGCGCTGAGTGGTCCCCGTCCCTGCCGTGGTGGCTGTGGTCTCCTTGTCCAGGGCATCCCTCAGGCTGCGGGGAGGGGGCATTACGGTGGGGGCACTGGTGGTCGCCTCCCCATGCCAGTAGTGTCCCCCCCATCAGTGTCACCCAACAGGTGATGGAGATGGCGTGTCCAGTGAGATGGGCTGGGGTGTCCCAGCACCCCAGAGATTGTCCCCTCTGGGTGTCACCACTGTCCCCTGGCTGTTCCCAAAATCTTGTAACTGGTGGGACCCGGACACTTGGACACCTGGGGTTCATCCCCTCTGACATCACCACTGTCCCCATCCCCAAGCCATCCCAAAGGACAGAGCTGGGATATGTGATCTCCTGGGATCATCCCCCTGGATGTCACCACTGTCCCCTGGCTGTTCCCAGAATCTTGTAACTGGTGGGACCTGGACACCTCATCACAGGGTGTCCTGGGTGTCTCCTCCCCATGCCAGGGACAACACCTGGACACTTAATTCCTGGAATTATCCCTTCCCATCCCCTTCCCAGCCTGTATCCTCCTCGCCCACTCTGTCTCCATTTCCCCCTCACCTCAACTTCCACCCCACCTGAACCCCCCTGTTCCTGGATTTCCCCTTCACCTGAAGTCTGCCCCTCTGAATTTCCCCCCACCCTGAGCCCTTATACCTGAACTCACCCCGCAAACTTCCTCACCTGAGCTCTCTGTGCTCACCTTCCCCAAAACCTGAACTTCCCCCTTTCACTTGAGCCCCTGTACCTGAATGCCTGCCCCACATTCTCCCCCTATACCTGAATTCCCCTGATTTGAACTTCCACCCCCTGTACCTCGCTTCCTTCCCCTTCTCACCTGAATCACCCATATCTGAACTACACCCCCAAATTCCCCCCTCACCTGAACTTCTAACACCCCGTACCTGAATTCCTTCCTTCTCCACCAAACTCCCCCCTGAACCCTCTCATGCCTGAACTTCCCTCTCACCTGAACCCCCTGAACTCCTCCCCTTCACCTGAACCTCCCCCGACCTGAACTCTCCCCCAGACTTCCTCACTCACCTGACCCCCCGTAACTGAACTTCCCCTCTCACCTGAACTTCCACCCCGGCGGTGTCTGAATTCCTTCCCCCCACACCTGAACCCCACCCCGTACTGATCCTCTCCCCAGTCCCCCCCTGCTAACCTGAAGCCGTCGCCGCCCTCCAGCAGCTGCCGATATGTCGCGATCTCGGCCTCGAGCCGGTCCTTGAGACCGAGCAGCTCCCGGTGCTGCTCGTTCTGCCACTGGAGCTGCGCCCGCACGTCCCGCAGCTCTGCCTCGGCCGCGCTCACCTGGAGCTGCACCTGCGCCAGGTGAGCCCCCGCCCGGGCCTCGGCCTCGGCCAGCGCTGCCTCCAGACCTGCATTCTGGGGGAATCCGGGGGATTAGGGGGCTTTGGGGGAGTCAGCACCCCAGAAATTGGGGTTAAGGGGTTCATCCCAAACTTCAGCCTCAGCCAGCACTGCCTCCAGACCCAAGTTCTGGAGAGACTGGGGAATTAAGAGGATTTTGGGTGGGTTCACTTTGATCTGAGCCTCAGCCTTGACCATGACAGCCTCAAAATCCATGTTCTGGGGTGTTTGTGGGGGAATTAGGGGGGTTGGGGGAGCCAGTACCCCTAAAATGGGGGGTTGTGAGGATCTGCACCACGAAAATGGTGGGGGGGAGTCACCTCAGACTCAGCCAGGGCTGCCATCGGACCCGCATTCTGGGGGAACGTAGGGGTTCTGTGGGGTTCACCCCAAAAACTATGGGTTCACCTTGAGCTTTGGTCAATGAAGACCCCGAACCTGTGTTTGTGGGGGGCGGGTCAGGGGAGGATTAGGGAGTCTTGTGGGGGTTCACCCTGGCCTGAGCCTCAGCCTCAAGCAGCACCACCTCCTGAATTCTGGGAGATTCGGAGGGTTTAGGGGGTGGAGATCAGGACCTCAAAATGGCCTTTGTGGGGCTGGAGTTATGGGTTGCGGGTTGGAAGGGTTTTGGGGCTCTGGAACCATGGATTAAGGGGAGCTAGTTTTTTTTGGGGGGGAGTTGGGGTGTGAGGCTGTGGATTGAAGGATTTGGGGGGGGGTTGAGTTTTTTGGGGTACCTGGTTGCGCAGGGCCTCAAGGTCGATCTCAAGGGTTTGTAGTGAGCGACGCAGGGCCCCGACAGTGCCTCGCGCCATGTCCAGGTCCTTTGTGCTCTGCGTCACCTCCAGGGTGGTCTCCGTGATCTGGGAGGGAAAGGAGGGGTCTGGGGGGCCTTGGTCCCACCCGTCATGGACACCCCAAGTCCTGGAGGGGATGTGGGGGAGTGAGACCATCCCAAGAAGAGCCAGACTCAGGCATTGTGGGGGTGCCCTAGGAGGGGCTCCAAACTTGGACCCCCTTGGACAGAGGTCATCCCAAAAGTGTCCCTAAGGTTGGACCAGAAAACTCCTGGAGCAGTTCACACCAGGACTCATCCTGCAAATGTCCCAAGACTCCACCCCACACTCCCCTATGTCTGCCATTCCTTTCCCCCCCCCCAGCTTTGTGGGGCTTCTTTGGGGACCTCCCATGACAGCCTGGAGACAGTCCCCAAAAGGGGTTTCCCCTTTTTTGGAATCCCCTGTGACACCCCCCATTGGGGACACCCCTATGGAGCATCACTGGAGCCCCTTGGGTGTGGATTGGTGGGGGTTTGGGATCCCCAGTTCCCATCCCCCCTTCTCCAGGTCCTCCAGGGGTTTTAAGACCAGGCCATTGTCCTGGATCCACAGCTCCCCCAGGATCATTTTGGGGCTGTTTTTAGGTAGGATTTGAGGGTTTTAGGGTTCCCTACCTGCTGCCCCCACTGCTTCTCCAGGTCCTCCAGATTTTTCTGGGCCAGGGTGTCATACTGAGCCCGCAGCTCCCCCAGGACCTTCCCTAAATCCTGCGACCGTGGTGCGTCCACCTCCACTGTCAGCGCCGACTGCGAGACCTGCGCCCGCAGGTCCTGCACTTCCTGGAGGCAGAGTGGGTCAGTCTGGGGTCCCATGGCCCACCTGAGTCCCCCAAATCCTCCAGACCTACCTGGTCATGGTCCTTGCGCAGCAGGATCAGCTCCTCACGCAGGGCCTCGATGTCCCCCTCGAGCTGCAGCCGTGTCATGTTGGTGTCATCCAAGACCTTCCGCAGCCCGGCGATGTCGCTGTCCACCGACAGCCGGATGGCCAGCTCCGCCTCAAACCTGGACATGCCGCAGGAACGGGGCCAGAGCCAGGATGGGACCCAGAGCTGAGCCAGCCTCGTGCCAGTTCATAACTTTGTTCTTGTCCTTGTCCCTATTTCCATCCCTGATGTATCCTTGTCCCCAGCCCTGTTTCCATCTCCAACACATCCTTCTCCCTATCCTTGTCCCATCATTCTCATCTTCATCCTGATTTTCATCCATTTTCATCCCCATCACATCCCTTTCCCCATCCCTGTCCCATCCCCATTCCATTCCCATCATTCTCATCCTCAGTCTCATATCCATCCTCATTCTCATCCCCATCCTCATTTCCATCTCCATTTCCTTTCCTGTCCTCATCCTCGTCCTCATCCTCATCCTCATCCTCATCCTCATCCTCATCCTCATCCTCATCCTCATCCTTGTCCTCATCTCCATTTTCAATTTCCATCTCCAGCCCTACCTGACCTTATCCCATCGCTGTCTCCATCCATGTTCTTATCCCTGTCTCATCTCCTCTGTCACCTCCACTTTGTACCTGTCCCCATCCTCATTCTCATCCTTCTTCTTGTCTTCATTCCCTGTTCCCGTCCCCATTCCTGTCTCATCCTGTTCCTCATCCTCATCTCTAATCCTGTGCCATCCCTGTCTCCATCCATGTTCCCATTCCTGTCCCATCCCATCTCTCACCTATAGCTGTCCCCATCCCTGTCCTTTTCCCTGTCCCCATCCAGTTTCCCACCCCCATTCCCACTCCTGTTTCCATCTTTGACCTTGTCCTCATCCTGATCTTCTTCCTCACCCATCCCTGTCCCTGTCCATATCTGGTCTCCATTCCCACTCCTATTTCCACCCTTGCCCTTGTGAACACCCCTGGCCTATCTCCAGCCCCATCCTCATCTCTGTCTCCACCCAATCCCATCCCTTCACCCACCTCCTTCTCACTCATCCCCAGACTCCATCCCATCCTCATCCTCACCCCCACTGCCACCTGTTCTCCCCCCAGACCCCATCTCCATTCCCATCTCCACCCACTTCCATGCTATTCCCATTCCCACTCCTGTTTCCATGCTGGTCTTCATTCCATCTCCCTCACCATCCTTATCCCCATTCCCATCCCCCCTGTTTCCATCTTTGTCCTTGTCCTCATCCTCATCCCCATCCCCATCTTGTCTCAATCCCATCCTCATCCCCATTCACCCCCCATCCTCACCCTCATTCCCACTCCATCTTCATCCCCATTCCTACCCAATCCCGCCACTATTCCCATCTTCATTTCCACCGCTATCCCTATTCCCACCCCTATTCCCACCCCATCTCCACCCTCTTATCCATCATATTCCCACCCCCATTTCCATCCCCATTCCCACTCCATCCTCATTCCCATGTCATCCCCGCCATGTTCCCACCCCCATTATTCCCAGTATTCCCATCATTCCCAGTATTCCCAGTATCCCGTCCTCACTTGACTCGGAAGTCGTCGGCTGCCAGCCGAGCGTTGTCAATCTGCAGCACTGTCCGTGCATTCTCCACCGTGCTCTCCAGGATCTGGGATGGGGACATGAGGACACACGTGCATACAGGGGACATACGGACAGGGGGGCACACGGGGATATGTGCAGGAACAGGGACATGTAGGGACAGATGGACACATGGGAACATGGACACGAGTGGACACAGGGATATGGGGACTCATGGGAGATGGCACATGGAGGTACGGATATGGGGACACATATGGACATGGGGATACACAGATAGGGGACATGTGGGGGGACATGGGTGGACACACAGACACGGAGACACACGGACAGGTGAACATGGACATGGAGACACAGACAGGAGCCAGGTGAACACATGGGTATGGGGGAACAGGTGAGTGGGACACATGGATAGGCAGACACGGGGACGCACACAGGGACACGTGTCACCGTCACCGTGGCACCGTCACCGTGGCAGGATGATTTTCCCGGCCCCCCTGCCCTGCAGGGCCTCGCCCCGGAAAAGCTGCGATTACCCAGGGTGGGGGCGGGGCGGGGGGGCCCCTAGGTGTCGGGGCGGGGGAGAGGTGCCGGTCACCTTGAGGAGGCTCCGGGAGGGGCGTTGGGGGTACTGGGGGGGCCTAATTTACCCAAAAATAGGGGTAATGGAGGAGGGGCTCCTTCGACACTGCTCCACCGCGGTGGCCTTGGTCACGTCCCTTCACCCCACGCAAAAACGGCTCCGCGGGGAGCAAAACCCCCCAAAGCCCCCCACCCACGGGGACTTACAGACCTCCCCCATGGCTCCCTCTACCCTCCCAGGCACATTACAGACCTCCCACAGACACAAAGTTCAGCTCTTTCCCTCTCCCTCCTCCGTTAATGTTTAACCCCAACCCCCCCCCCCGCGCCCCCACCTTGTCCCGTAGCTCCTCTATCAGCTCCCACTGGGGGCTCCAGTCGTGGGCACTGGGCCCCTTTCGGGCCATAAACTCCCGGATTTGGGTCTCCAGGCGCCGGTTCTCCTGTTCCAGTCGCCGCACCTGCTCCAGGTACGTGGCCAGGCGGTCGTTGAGGTCCTGCATCGCCTCCTTCTCGTTGGCCACGGTCCCGGAGCCCCCCAGGAAGACGCTGCCCCCCCGGCCGGCCCCAAAACCGGCCCCATAACCGGCCCCGAAGGCCCCCCCGGCGCTGCTCAGGGTGCGGGTGACGGAGATCCGGGACCCCGCGCCCCCCGCTCCCGCGTACACGCTCGCGGCGCTGCCCAGCGGGATGAAGCGGCGGCCGGGGGCGATCCCGGCGGTCCCGATCCCGCCAGAGCGGACGGAGCTGGAATAGACGGTGCGGCGGGAGAAGCTCATGGGGACGGTGACACGACGGCGGGAGCCGGAGAGTGGCACGGACGGACGCACGGATGGAATTCCGGGCTGGAATTGTGGCCGGGATTTATAGCCGGGAGCGGCCCCACGGCACCTCCCAACGGCCTCGCTCCCGGGAAGGGAAGGTGCGGCTGGAGCCGGCCCAGGGCTTTGTTCCTGTGAGGATCGGCCCCAAAACTTGGAGAGTGGGGTGTGAGGGAAAACAATCACCCCCAAAACTCGTGGGATGCGAGGCAGAAGTTTGGGAGTCTGACCCAGAATTGTGGAATGCAGGGCAGGGGAAAAGGAATCAACTCCAAAACTTGTGGGGTGGGGGGTGAGTGGAAAGGGGTATGACCCAGAACTGTGGAGTGGGGGGCAGAGACAATCAGCCCCGGAACTTGTAGGGTGAGGGTTGGAGGGATGGATGTCTCATCCAGAATTTGTGGTGTGTGTTCAGAAGGATGGGATCGATCCCATTACTGTGGGGTGCGGGCTGAAGGAATAGGAGATGGCCCCAGAACTGTGGGATGTGGGGCGAGCTCAGCCCCACATATTTTTGTGTCCCCATAGTCAGCCCCACATCACCCTACTGACCTTTTCACTGCTGCAGCCCCTGCCTGACCAGAGAACCCCTGTTTTACCCTGTTCCTACTCTGTTTTGCTCCATTTTGCCCTGTTCATGTCACATTTACTCATTTTTGCCCACTTTTGCACTATCCCTGCCTTGCTTTAACTCATTTTTGTCCCATTTTTGCCCATTTCTCATTTTCCCCATTTCCCATATTCCTGCCTCCTTTTGCTTCATTTTATTCCATTTATGCAAAATCTTAACATTTTGCTGTCTTGCCCCATTTTGCTGTCTTATCCCATTCCTGTCCCATTTTACTAATTTTTGCCCTATTTTATTGTTTTATCCCATTCTTGTCTCACTTTAACCCTTTTTGCCTGATCTTGCCCTGTTTTATCCCATTCAAATCCCATTTATCCCTTCTTGCGTGATTTTGCCCCATCTCTGTCCAATTTTGCTGGTTTTCCCCTTTTTTTTTCAGTTTCTGCCCATTTTGCCCCATTCCTCCCCCTTTTTCTCCCATTTCCTTTTCCCACCATGTTTTTCTCTGCTTTACCCCATTCCTTCCCCTTCCATTCTCTTTGTTTTGCCCCATTCCTGCCCAGTTTTTTCCCATTTCCCCCTATTTATGCCAAATTTTATCCTGTTCTGCCCTGTCTTCCCCCTTCCCCCCATTTCTGCCCCCTTTCCCCCTCTTTTTCTCCCTTTTCCCCGGGGGCCCCCCGAAGTGCCGGACCCGAGGGTCCCCGGGGGTCCCGCCCGGGATCCAGCGGCCTCGTCCCTCTTTGGGGACCCCCCCGGGACCCCCTGAAGGGCGCGGGGGTAGGGGCGGGGTGTCGGGGCTGCTCCCACCCTGGCCCTTATCGGGAACATTCCGGGCGTTCCCGGTGGGTGACGTGTCCCACCCATGTCCCCCCGCCAACCCCGTGCTCCCCCTCCCGGCTTCCCCCTCTGTCCCCCAGTTCCCCGATGTCCCCCCACGTCTCCCCGGTGTGTCCCTCCCGTGTCACCTGGCACCCCCAGTGTCCACTCCTCGTGTCCTCCCCATCCCCATAACGCCCCCCAACCCCCGGTCACCTCACGGCCACCCCGTGTTCCCGCGTGCTCCCCCGTATCCCTCCGTGCCTCAGTGTCCCCATCTGATGGCGAGGGGGGGGCTCAGCTGGGGCCGTCAAAGGCTTAGGGGTTCCCGGCTGCTCTTTGGGGGGACTCAGTGGTCTTGGAGGCCTGGGGGAGTGTCCTGCAGGGTCTGGGACCCACCCTACTCCCTTTCGAGCATTATCTCTGGAAATTCCTTCCTGATAAGACGGGACGGGCGGATTTGGGGAGGGAGCTGGAGGCGGTGGGAGCCTCTGGGGGGGTGGAGGGGGGAGCAGATCGTGTCGCAGGTTTGGGGGGGCCTCGAGACCCTCCCTGTGGGGCTGGGCTTCTCAGACGTATGTGATCCCCCCGTCCCCCGGTGGAATCCGGATGGGGGAGAGGAAGGGAAGGGAAGGGAAGGGAAGGGAAGGGAAGGGAAGGGAAGGGAAGGGAAGGGAAGGGAAGGGAAGGGAAGGGAAGGGAAGGGAAGGGAAGGGAAGGGGAGGGGAGGGGAGGGGAGGGGAGGGGAGGGGAGGGGAGGGGAGGGGAGGGGAGGGGAGGGGAGGGGAGGGGAGGGGAGGGGAGGGGAGGGGAGGGGAGGGGAGGGGAGGGGAGGGGAGGGGAGGGGAGGGGAGGGGAGGGGAGGGGAGGGGAGGGGAGGGGAGGGGAGGGGAGGGGGCTTTAGATTCCAACTCCAGGATCCCAAAGCCAGGTGTGACTCCCAGGCTGTAGGTGCCGCCCTTTCAGTGCCCAGCGTGTGCCGCCCTCGTGCCGGGCAAGTCTGGGCTGGAGACACCACCGCACACACTGGCACCTGTCAGACCCACCTGCACACACCTGAACTCACATCCATCCATGCATCCATGCATCCATCCATCCACATCCATCCACCCACGCACATCCATCCATCCATCCATCCATCCATCCATCCATCCATCCATCCATCCGATGTCTTTTTTGGGATGTTTTCTCTATTTTGCTGCTGAGTTTGGCACTGGGGACAGGCTCTGGTGAGGCCTGGGGACAGGTCTGGGGCCAGGTCTGGGGCCAGATTTGGAGCGATGTGCCTGGAGTCCCATGTTGTGATTTGGGGACAGGGGCTGGGGTCAGGGGCTGGGGAACGTGGAGCTGGGGAGAAAGACTGGGGGTCAGAGGTCGGGACACAGGGCTGGGGTCAGGGTTTGGGGTCTTGGATCTGGGGACATGGGCTGAGGACTCAGAGCAGGGGACAGAGACTGGGGTTCTGTGTTGAGGGATATGGGGCTGGGGAGACAGTTTGATGGCCTGGCAAAGTGTGGGATCAGGGATGGGGCACATGGGGATGTAAGCTGGGGACAGGGGCTAGGGTCAGGGATTTGGGACATGCTGTGGGAACATAGTTTGGGATCCCAGGATTGAGACATGGGCAGAGACAAAGATTTGGGGTCAGGGGTTGGGGACATGGGCTGGGGGAATAGTTTGGGGTCACAGATTGGGGATGTGGTGCTGGGGACACAGACTGGGGGACACAGTGCTGACATTGATCTAGAGACCCAGTCTGGGGGACAAGCTGGGGACATGGGCTTGGGTCAGGGGTTGGGGACTGAGACTGGGGGGATCCGGACTGCGGTCGGGGGTTGGGGACCCAAACTGGGTGGATAGGACTTGGTCACCTAGAGTTGGGGACTCGGATTGGGAGACCCAGGTGTGGGGACACGGTGGGGACAGGGCTGGGGACACTGCCTAGGGACACTCGGTGGCTCCCCTCCTCCGGGAGGGGGTGCGGAGGGCGGCGGGGAGCACAGGGACCCGCATTTTGGGGTATGCCCACCCCCGCGTCCCCGCCCGTCCTGATGGCGGTGGATCCCGGTGATCCCGCGAATCCCATGTCCCGAAGGGGTTAAAGCTCCGGTCCCTCCCCCCGCTTCTCCTCCCCCGGCTCTGGGGTAAACCCGAGAACCAAAGCGGGAAGGCGCCCGGAACCCGCCCGGCCGCTCCGCCCGGCCCGGCCCGTCCCGCCGCGACCCGTCCGGCCGGTCCTGCCGGGGCTGCCGCCGCAGCCTCCCTGCCCCGAGCGCGGCCTTCGGCCTCGTCCTCCTCAGCCTTCTCCAACCTGCTCCAGCCGTCCTCATCCTCCTGAGCCTCTTCAGCCTCTTTCAGCCGCCCTCAGCCTCCTTCAGTCCTCCTCGTCGGCTGAGGACGTTCTCCAGCCCTCTTCCAAACTTGCGCCAATATTCTCATCCTCCTTCTAACCTTCTCCATCCTCCCTGCAGCTTCCTCAACTCCCTCAGCCTTCTCCAGCCCTCTTCCAACCCTCCCCGACCTTCTTCATCCACTTTCCAACCTCTTTCCAAACTCCCTCCTATCTCCTTTCCCAACTTCCAACCTCTTCCCAATCTCCTTTCCCACCTCCCAAACACCTCCCAGGCTCTCTCCAGCCTCTTTTTCCCACTTTCCCCTCTCAGATGTCGGTCTCCATCCCCCGGCAGGCGCTGCGGAGCAGCTCGGCCGTTCCGGGCCGTTCCTTCTCGTCCCGCTCCTTCACGGCCGGCCCGGCGCTGCGGATGAGCGCGGCCCCGGCGCTCGGCCCTTACGGGGGGCTCCGCGGCGGCTCCGGGGGGCTCGGGGGACCCTCCTGGGTCCCGGCGGCGGGCGGCGGCATCACGGCCGTCACCATCAACCGGAGTCTCCTGGCGCCGCTGGACGTGGCCGTGGATCCCGAGCTGCAGGAGCTGCGCCGAGAGGAGAAGGAGCAGATCAAGACCCTCAACGATAAATTCGCCGCCTTCATCGACAAGGTGGGGCTGGGGGGACCCCGAGGAGAGGTGGGACCACTCTGGGGCCTTCTTCTGGGACCTGCTGGGGCACCTGGGACATCTTGGGTCACCTGCGGAAATTGAAACCTTCCTTGGGACCTCCTGAACATCTTTGAAGACTTCCTGTACCCTTAGGGACATTGAGACCTTCTCTGGGACCCCCTGAGTCTCAGCTGGGATGTCCCGACCACCTCTGGGGACCTCCTGAGACCCCTGGGGACACTGGAAAGCCTTTACGGGTACCCTTCAGGGACCCCCTGGATCAGCTGGGGTGTCCTGAGCACCTTTGGGGACCTTCTGAGACCCTCAGAGACATTGACACCCCCCTTGGGGACGCCCTGACCCCCTCCTGACTTCCCCAAGGACATACAGACTCCAGCTTGCTCCGGGCCCCCAAATCTGCCTGCTCCCACCCTTCCACTCCATGCCTCCCTCCGACCCAACCCATTTCCCCGGGGGTAATTTGGGGGTAATTTTGGGGTCCTGGCTCCCTTTTCCCCCTTTCCCTGCAGGTGTGATTTAGGGTGGAGATGTTTTTGGGGTGATTTTGAGGTATGGGAGTGTCCCTGACCCTGCTTTTGCCCAAGTGTGATTTTGGGGTGTGGGGGTTATTTTGGGGTAATTTGGGGGTGTAGGGTGATTTGAAGGCAATTGTGGGGTGTGGGAGTGCTCCTGACCCTCGTTCCCCAGGTGTGATTTTTGTGGTGATTTTGTCTGGTTTTGGGGTGCTGTTCCCTGTCCGCAGGTGCGGTTCCTGGAGCAGCAGAACAAACTCCTGGAGACCAAGTGGGGGCTCCTGCGGGCGCAGCCCCCACCCCGCAGCGCCCTGGGGGGGCTCCTTGAGGGCTACGCAGGGACACTGCGGCGGCAGCTGGAGGGACTCGGGCAGGAACGGCAGCGGCTGCGCGCAGAGCTCGGCCACGTCCGCGGGCTCGTTGAGGAGTTCAAGGCCAAGTCAGTGTCCCCAAATGTCCCCCCTATCTCCTGGGTACTCACGTGTCTCCCCAGACCTCTCCACAGCCCCCCAGTATCATCTCGTAGCCCCCCTTTGGCTGCTGATGCCGCCCGGGCCATGCCTGCAGCCTCCCAGAGGAATTCAAGGGCCATTTCTGTGTCCCCGAGTGTTTCCCCACATACTCTGTGTCCCCATCCTGTGTGCCCTCAACCCCATGTCCCTTCATCCCTGTGTCCCTCTTCCCCATGGCCCTCAATGTCCCCACCATGTCCCTGGGTTTCCCTGTATCCTCATGTCCTGACATCCCTGGTCAGAGTCCTCTCTATGTCCCCACATCCTCTCATCGCCTTGTCCCTTTGTCCCCCTGTCCTCACCTCCCCATGTCGTCCCATCCCCTTGTTCCCATGTCACCCATCCTCATATCCCTTCCCGTTACCATGTCCCCATCCCTACTGTCTCCATATCCCCGTCCCCATGTCCCCCATTACCATACCCCCATGTCCCTCATTCCCGTACCCCCATGTCACCCCATTCCCATGTCCCACATCCGCCCAGTTCCCATCCCCATATTCCCCCTGTGACCATGTCCCCCATGCCCATTTCTCCATGGGGAGAAATGTCCCCTCATCTTTGTCTCCCCCTGCCCAGGTATGAGGAAGAGATCAACCACCGCACAGAGAAGGAGAATGAGTTTGTCCTGCTCAAAAAGGTGGGGGACCCCTGACACTGAGGGGGGACCCTGACATGGGAGGAGTCCCTGAGACCAAGGGGTTGCTGGGGGGGTCTCTGGGGGTGCTGGGAACAGAGGGTGACAGGGGTGTTCCCTTAGGATGTGGACGAAGCCTACATGTCCAAGGTGGAGTTGGAATCGCGCCTAGAGAGCCTCACGGATGAGATAAACTTCCTCCGGCAGCTCTATGAGGAGGTTTGGGGGTGCCTGGGATTTGGGGTGCCTGGATTCGGGCATGTCCCCCTGCTGAGCCATCCTCCCGTGTGCACAGGAGCTGCAGGAGCTGCGGGCGCAGGTGTCGGACACGGCCGTGGTGGTGTCCATGGACAACAGCCGCCAGCTGGACATGGCCGGCGTGCTGGCGGAGGTGCGGGCGCAGTACGAGGACATCGCTGGCCGCAGCCGTGCTGAGGCTGAGGGCCTCTACCAGGTTAAGGTCAGGAGAGCACGCCCTGCTGCCGCCCAAATCTTCATCTTCCTCTTCCTCCTCCTCTTCCTCTTCCTCCTTTCTGCCTGCTCCCCAAACCTTCATCTTCCTCCTCTTTTCTCCCTAATCCTTCCTCCTCCTCTTCCTCTGATGCTTTCTCCTCCTTCCTGCTCCCTAAAACTTCCTCCTTCTCTTCCACACCCTGAGCCTTCATCCTCCCTGTCCCATCCTGTCTTCCTAATTCTCCTCCTTCCTGAGCTTTTCTCCTCATCCTCCTCCCTGCTCAAGTCTTCATTCTCTTCCTTGCTCCCCAATCCTAGTCCTAGTTCCCAAGCCTTCATCCTCCACCCTCCCTGCCCCATCCTCCTCCTCCCCCTCTCTGCACCTCAATCCTTCTCCCTCCTTGTCCTCCTCCTACCTGGTCCCTGAACCTTTCTCCTCCTCCCTGCCCCAAATCCTCCTTCTCCTTCCTGCTTCCTGAAACTTCCATGTCTTCCTCCTCCTCCCTGCCCCAAATCCTTCCTCCTCCTTCTCCTCCTCTTCTTCCTCCTCCTCATCCTCCTCATCTTCCTCCCTGCCCTGGAGGGAGCAGCTGCTGTGTGGGAGAAATTCTGGCTTGAAACTCAACTGGAGCTGCCACATCCCAGCCTGGGGTGTTCCCTCTGGCGTGGGCTCATCCCAGTCCCGGAGTGCCGTGGGGCAGGGAGGGGCCCCCATCTCCATTCCTGGTGCAGATCCCAGTGCCAGTACTTCCCAGGCTCTTTCATCCCCCATTTTGGGATGCTGGTGGAAAGTGGGGGGGGGCCTCATCCCACTGGGGTCCCAGATTCTAACCCAACTGGACCCACACCCCAATGAGAGCCGCCATATCCCAGCTGGTCATCCCTCCCAGCATCGCTGCATCCCAGCTCTTTCCTCTGAATTTTTGGGGTGCTGGTAGAAAAGTGAGGATTCCCCCTCCTCATCCCACCAAGACTGACTCCAAACTGGATCCACGGCATCCCAGCTGGAGCATCCCTCCTGGTGTGGCCACGGCCCAGCTCTTTCTTTGGTTTTGGTGTGCTGGGGAAGAGAGGGGTCCCCTCATCTCCATCCCCCTGAGATCGCAGATCCCAGCTGGAACATCCTTCTTGATATAGGCAAATTCCAGTTCTTTCATCCCAAATTCTGGGGTACTGGGGAAAAAGAGGAGTCCCTCCAATCTCCATCCCCCCAAGATCCAGTTCCAAACCCAACTGGACCCACCAAATTCTGACTGGAGCTACCACATCCCTGTCAGGTCATCCCTCCTGCCTCCACCGCATCGCAGCTTTTCCCTCCCAGTTTTTGGGGTTCTGGTGGAAAAGGGGAGTCCTTCCATCTCCAGCTCCCCAAGATCCCAGCCCCAAACCCAGCTGGACCTACCACATCCCACCCTGGACTATTCCTCCAAGTTTGCCCACATCCCAGCTTTTTCCTACCAATTTTGGGGCACTGGTGGGTTTGGGGGGTGCCCTGCATTCCCACCCCTGCCTGGTGTCTCCAGTATGAAGAGCTGAAGACGGCAGCCGGGAAGCAGGGAGACGACCTGCGCCAGACCCGGAGCCAAATCCAGGAGCTGAACCGGCGAATCCAGAGGATCCAGGCAGAGATTGAGGCTCTGAAAAATCAGGTTTGGGATGGAACTCAGATGGAAATTTGGAAGCATACTGCCTGCCCTCCCCCACACATCCCCCAGCACCCCCTGGGAAACCCCCACACTGGATTCCTGAGGATCCCTTGGGATGTCATCTGGGAAACGGGAGGAGAGAGAGGTGGCTTGGGGATTTTGGAGGGGCTGGGAATACTGGTGGGATGAGGGGGGTGAAGGATAGTGGGATATGAGGGATACTGGGGAGTGGGGAACACTGGGACATGGGGACACTGGACCCCAGAGGATGACAGGGCATGGAATACTGGGACACTGGGTATACTGCGACACTGGGTATACTGCGACACTGGGTATACTGGGACATGGGGACACTGAGGGGAGGGGGATATTGGGATATTGGAGACTTTGGGTCACGGGGATCCCAGCCCAGGGGGATCCTGGGCTCAGTGTCCCATCCTGCAGCGCTCTGGGCTGGAGGCGGCCGTGGCCGAGGCTGAGGAGCGTGGGGAGCTGGCGCTGAGGGATGCCCGGGCCAAGCTGGCAGGGCTGGAGGGGGCCCTGGCCCAGGCCAAACAGGACCTGGCCCGGCAGCTCCGGGAGTACCAGGAGCTCATGAATGTCAAGCTGGCCCTGGACATCGAGATTGCGACCTACAGGAAGCTGCTGGAGGGCGAGGAGAGCAGGTGGGAAGCCCTGATCCCAGATTCCAAATTCCACATCCCATAACCCACTGCATCCCACATCCCATAACCTCTGGGCATCCATATCTCACACCCAGTGTCCTGTGTTCCATCCCATATTCCATGGGCATCCCAGTTACCATGTCCTTCATCCTGGATACCATGAACATCCCATACTCCATGTCCCGTATCCTGCAAGGACCCCATATTCCATGGGCATCGCACATTCCATATCCCATGGACATCCCATATCCCGTATCCTATACCCTGTGGGTATCCCATATCCCATGGATATTCCATGTCCCATGTTTCATATCTCATGAACATCCCAAATCCTCCCCATTTGACCGTGTCCCTTATTCCTCTGCCCCCAAAAACACTCAGTTTGGGGGACCCCCTCTAACCCCCTCACTTTGGCCATGTCCCCTAAATACCCTTCCCTCCCATCACTGCTCCTGTTTAGGGGAAAGTTTTGGGGTACAACCGCCCCCAGGTTTCCCCCCAGGCCATGTCCTTTATCCCCCACCCCATCACTGATCCTGTTTGGGGAACCCCCCCAAACCCAACCCCCACCAGGCTCGAGGCTGCTGTGCAGAACCTGAGCATCCACACCAAGACTTCGGGATACCTGGGTGAGTCTGGGGGGCATCTCCTGAACCCTCTGATTTTGGGTGCTCCCCCATGTGCCCCTCCTCACAGCTGCTCCCTCTTCCCCACAGGTGGATTCGGGGGAGGTTTTGGGGGAGGATTTGGGGGGCCATTTGGGGGCACCACGGTCAGCTCAGGCTACTCGTTGCCACCCCCACCCCCCGAGAGCATGGCCCCCCTCAAATCCCGTGCCATCGTCATCAAGAAGATCGAGACCCGTGACGGGAAACTTGTGTCTGAGTCCTCCGATGTCCTGGAAAGCTGAACCCCCTTTCCTGAGGGACCCCCATTCCTTGGCTTGGCCAGCTGAGCTGAGTCCCCTCTTTCCTGAGCAGACCTTAAATCCTGACCTGCTGAGCCCTCCCTGGGCCCCGCTTTCTGGGGTGTCCCGCATGTCCACACAAACTGAACCCCCCCTTTCCCAGGGGGCTCCTCCTTGTTCCCTGCCTTCCCAGGGTGTTCCCTTAAGTCCTGACCAGGCGAACCCCCTTTCCTGAGAGGGGCTCCCCATGTCCAGCCCAGCTGAGCCCCCCCAATTTCCTGGGGGTCACTCTGTGTCTTGGGGGGTCCCTCATGTCCAGCACAACTGAGCCCCCCTGGGCATCCCCTTTTCAGGGTGTCCCCCCATATCCTCCCAGGTTGAACCCCCTCTTCTGAGGTGGGAGGGATGGTCCCCTATGCCCTGACATTCTGAGCCCACCCCAAGTCCCCTCTTTCCTGCCTGGGGGGGGATCTCCCCAACTCCAGGCCACCTGAGCTCCCCGAGTCCCCTTTCCTGGGAGTCCTGTCCATGTCCTGGGGGGATCTTTTGGGAGGGGGGTCCCCCATGTCCTGACCTGCTGAGCCCCCCCTCCCTTGGTGGGTCCCCCCTCCATTCTGGCCCCCTTCCCTGGCAGGCCCCAGCTCCCGACAGGACACCAGGCACCTTCTGCTGACACCCTGAGCCAGTGCCAGTGCCAGTCTCCCCTGGGGGGCTCCAACCCCCCCATTGTCCCCTCTCGGACTGGGGGGTGGGAACTGGGGGTCTGGGCCTCCCCCGGGTGTTCTGCTTGCTGCTGGAATAAAACCTTGAAAATTCGGGAGTGTTGATAACTGTGGGGGGAAGAGGTGTGTGGGAGAGCTCTTCCCAGGCTGCTGGGGTGTTTTGGGGTGCCAGGACGATCTTGGGGCGCTCGGATCAGTCTGGGTGTGGCCGGTTCCATCTCGGGGTGCCTAGTGCTGTTTTGGGGTTCCCGAGTCTTTCTTGGGAGACTGGGACCAGTCTTGGTGTTCCCAGATCAGTTTTGGGGTCTCTGGGTCTGTTTGTGGGTCCTATAATCTGTTTTAGAGTGCCAGAACCTATATGTGGCTGCCAGGACCAATCTTGGGGTGCCCGGCTCCTTTCTTGGGGTGCCAGGACCAGTTTTGGGATGCCAGGACCCATTCCAGGGCACCAATACCTATTATGGGTTGCCTGGATCTCTCCCAGGTGCCAGGACCTATCTTGGGATGTCCGGGTCTGTGTTGGGGTGCCAGAACCCATTTGGGGGTGCCTGGGTTTGTTTTGGGGTGCCTGGACCCATCCTGGGCTGTCAATATCTGTTTGATGGTCTGAGGGTCCCTCCTGGGGCATCAGGACTCTTCCAGGGGTGCCAGGACTTGTTTTGGGACAGCAATCCTTGTTTTGGGGTGCCTGGGTCCCATTTTGGATGCCCAGACCAGTTTTAGGGCGTCTGTGCCCATCCCAGGCTGCCTGGCACTGTTTTGGCAGACCAGGACCCATCCCAGTTTTGGGGGGCCACGGTTCCTTCTGGGGTTCCAGGACCCATCTTGGAGTGTCAGGGTGTTTTTGGGGGTGGCTGGTTCCATCAGGGGGTGCCAGGGCCCATGTCAGGGTGCCTGGGTCTATTTTGGGGTTCCCAGATTCCCTCTGGGCTGCCAGACCAAATTCCAGGGTACTTGGGTCTGTTTGGGGGTACAAGCACCCACCCTGGGGCGTCAGAGCTCATTTTGGGGTGGCTGGGTCTGTTTTGGAATGCCAGGGTTTGTTTTGGGGTGCCAGGACCCCATTTGGGAGATCAGAATCTGTTTTAGGGTGCCTGGGTCCCTTCCTGGGCTCTCATCCAGGGGTACCAGGGTGTGTTTTGGGGTGCTCCTTCCAGGGGGCTTTTGTCCAGGGCCCTTTTCTCTCGGAGTGCTACCGCACCCCAAAACCCCTGGCTGCCCTCTGAGCCCCCCACATTCATTTTGGAGTGGCAGGGAGGGAGGGCAGTGGCTTAGTTTGGGGGTCCCGGGCCCCCCCAGTTGGTTTGGGGGTGTCAGGGTGATGCCCTGGGGTGTTCGGGTTTGTGGTGGTAGAGATCTGGGGGCATGCCGGAGGCTCGGAGCCGTTTTGGGGGGCTCAGAGCCCACGGGAGGGAAGGGGGACCCCCCAAAATCAGTGCTGCCCGTGGACTTTGTCCCCCGTTAATGATTAACCCCACGGGGCCCGGCCCGGGAGGGAGGGAGGCTTTGGGGCTGGGAGCAGATCTGGGGGTCCCTCCATGGGTTGAGGGGCTGGCAGTGTCCACAGGGTCTGGGTGCGCTGCGGATTTTGGGGTGTCCCCCCCAGTTCCATCCGCGGGTGGGGGGGTGACACCTGGTGCCTGTAATTAGTGCCAGCAGAGGATTAATTAATTAACTGAGTAATTAATTAAGGAGCTGGGGTGGCGCTGCAGCCCCACAGCACACGGAGCCCTCAGGTCTCCCCAGTTCGCACCCCAGGAGTTGTGCAGACCCTTCCCAGGTTTGCGGGGGCAGGGGGGGGGTGGTCCCAACCCGGGAGGGCTCCCCCCGAGCCCCTCACATGTGGGGAGTCGGGGGCCAGGCCCTCGGGGGCCCTGAGATTCGGGGGTCCCTGAGTTTTTGGGGGCCCTCGGGGTGAAGGGGGGTGCTGGCTGGCGGGGGGGTGGCACAGCCCCTCCTTAAAAAAAGGGGGTGGGATTGGCAGTGCCCCCCCGGGAGGGTTAAAATGGGGTCACCTCCCTGCACCCCCTTTCCTGCCCCCCTGTTTCAACTCCCCCCTGATGCTATGTCCGTTTATTTTTTTTTTTTTTGGGGGGGGGTCTCCTCCCCTGCTTTTTGGGGGCGAGGTCTGGTTTGGGGGCTCACAGGTTCTTTGAGGGGGAGGGGTTTGAGGGGTTTGGGGACCCCCCGAGGTTTCCCCCAGCCCTCAGACCCTCCCCTCCCGCCCGGGCGATTTTGGGGTTCGCGGACGCTGGAGGGCGGCAGAGGAGCGGGAATGGCCGGCGGGAGGGCGGAATTTGGGGCTCCCGCAATTTCGGGCGGGGTGAGCCGGGAGTAGGGGGTCCCCGACAGGGTCCGGCTTCACGCAGAATTTGGGGGAGGGGCGGGAGGAGCGGTACCAGGGGGTGGATCTGGGGGCGTGCGGGGCTCTGGTGGGTTTAGAGGGGGTCAGGAGCGGGTCTGGGAGAGGCGGGGGGATCGGGAGGGCCAGGGGGTGGGTTTGGGGGTGTCTGGGGCGTCTGGGGGTGTCTGCGGTGGTCTAGAAGGGGGGGTCGAGGGCTGTGGGGGTGTGGCCGGGCGGTGGGGTCTGGGGTCTTCAGGGGTTGGCTTCGGAGGTGTGGGGGGATCCGGCTGGTTCTGGAAGGGTTAAGCCCCACGGACCCTCCTGCTGGAAACTGGGGGTCACGGAGACCCTGCAGGGAAACTGAGGAAGGGATGGTTTGTGGGGGGACCTGGAGCCCTCAAGCTCGGTGGGACCCCCGCGATGTCACCTCGTGTCACCCTCAGTGCCATCCGGACTCCGGGGGGTGGGAGAGGACCCCTCCCATAACGCCCTCAGTGCCAGCATCCCCTGCCCGCTTCGCCCCCTTTCCCGGGGGGGGTCACCCCAAATTAGGGAGGGGGCAACCATGGACAGGTCTCTGGCGGCAGGGGGTCTCCCCCACCCCGCTGGGACACTGCGGGGACCTCGGGGGTCCCGGGGCACCCACAGGGTCCTAGGGAGGGAGTTTAATCCCCCCATCACCCAAACCTGCCAGCACTAGAGCTGCGGATGCTGGTGGTGCCCGGGGAGGGAAACTGAGGCACGGGGACATCTCGGGGACGCCTCCCCCCCCGCAGGATTTGACCCCGAACCGACCCTAGGGGTTCATGCCCGGGATCTCGGGACCCCCCAGAGATGGGGGGGTGGGTGGGCAGGCTGAGGCCGGACCCAGCTCATCCCATGGGTGGGGCCATGACTCACCTGCCCCGTGGGACCCCGCTTTGAGGCCCGCAGGTTTGGGGGGTCCCGGAGCCTTCTGGGGCATTGAGAGGGAGCCGGGAGAGGGGACCCGGAAACTTGGCTCCCTTCTGGGGGCCCCTGAGGGGTTTGGGGCGCTGAGCCTGGGTGAGGTGCTGGAGGAAATGGGAGTCCTCCGGTGTCTGGGGGGCGTTGAGCTCAGGGTGTTTGGGTTTTCACAGCTTTGGGGAGTCCATGCTCCTTTTGGGGTCACCTGGGGTCACTCTTGGGATGGGGGAGTGGGGTGAGGGGTTTGGGGGTGCTGAACCGCTGGGGGGGTTCTGGGGCCTCATGAGGGGTGGTGGAGGAAATGCGGGGGGCCCTGTGCTTTGGGGGTCCCCCCGTGTCTGAGGATGAGGTCAGCCCCAGGGGGCTTGGGGCTTTGTGCCCCTCAGATTTTTCTGCTAAGGAACCTGAACCCCCATTTCCACCAGGGAGGGACCATCCATGCTCAGACCCCCCAATCCACCTCCCGAATGGGCTTCTTCACCTCAATCCCCACCTCCCAATGGAGGGGATCCCCAAAATCTGGGAGCTCAGCCAGCCATTTCCTGCCCCCCAAATTTTTCTGGATCAGGGAATCCTCAACCCCCATCTCTGTCTTTGTGGAACTCCCTCCACATCTCAGCCCCTCACACCTCCTGAATGGACTCCTTCACCCCAAAACCCACCTCCCCACGGTGGGGACCCCCAGCATTCAGGTGTTCACGTAGGCACCTCCTCACAGACATGTGTCCAGGGTGTTTATGGGGGGTCTCTGCCCCACAGCAGGGTATCCCTGCCCCATACTGGGGGGCTGGTCCCTTGCCTGCCACCCAGGTGGGGTTTTGGGGTGCAGTGACAAGCTGGGGCCTGTCGGGGCAATTAACTGCCGTAATTAGCGTCGGGAGGAGCTGCCCAAACTCTTGGTACTTTCACACGCACACCCCTGCACTGCTCCCCTCCCAGCACCCCAAACCTCCTCCCTCTCCCAAGCATTCCCCCCTGAGACTCTGCGCCCCCAGACCCAGCACATTTTGAGTCACTGTTGCCTTTTTAATTGGGGTGAAATGTGGGGTGACCCAGGAGCTGGGGAACCCCCAGGAAGGGAGACTGGGGGGGTGGGGTGGCATGGGGTGTGGTCTCGTTTTTGGGAGCTATTCTGGCCCTTTAGAGAGTGTTCTGGATTTGGGATCCCAAATCCCTCCCAATGCTCTGGGGAGGGAGGGATGGAGGGTAGGGGAGGGATAGGCACAGGGATACCCTGGGGTGCAGCCCACCTGTTTCCCACCCCCAGGAATTTGGGGAGGGGGTGATGCTGCACCTGGGGCACCTACTGGGTCCAAGCACCCCAATCCCAATGGTTTTCCCTCAAAAACATGGGATCCCCCCACCTTAAGCACCCACCCTGACCTTTAACACTGAATTCACCCCATTTTGGTGTTCTTGTTTGCCCCCCATGTAGGAGGAAACAGGGGCACCTGGGTGTCCAATGGGTCTTTATTCCCATGGGATATTCCCATGGATCCCCGTGGGACCCCCAGGGTCAGCCCTACCCCTGCCTGGGGCCACCCCCACCCTGTGACCCCCAGAAGGGTCCTCACCCCCTCACAGGGATCATGGGGGGCTGTCAAGTCCAAGTGGGTGCTCCTTCCTGGGGCTGCCTCCCCGGTGATCCCAATCCTCCTTCCCTGGGGTCTGTTTCCCAGAGCTTTCCCTTTGGCTGGGCATGATGTGGGGTCCCACCCCTGGGCAGTGGGACAGCAGGAGAGGTGACACCAATAACAGAGGTGACACCAATGGCATCCCAACAGGAATGAGAGTCAACCCACCCCTGGGGTTGTGACTCCTGGGATCGGGGGGTGCCATGAGCTCCCTGCTGCCAGCTCTGCTCCCGCCATGGATCCCGGGGCGCCCGGAGCTCCTGGCAGTCCCAGGGTGCCGCCCGTCTTCTGCAACACCTGCTTTGATCTCCCGGGAATCCATCTTGTTGTTCCAGCCGTCACCGTTCCTGCTCCCAGCCCTGCAATTTCCCAGCTCAGTGGCTGCCAATGGAGCAGCCAGGAGTTTCCGGATCTGAGGTTTTCCCAGTGGAACCCAGTACCAGGACAGGTTTGGGGTGAAAATAGCTGTATTTGAGCTCTGGTTCTGCTACACATTTCCCTGGTTGGGACTGCTGGACCCCGGAGCTGGAGGTGCCGGCTCCCACGGGATACACGGGGAAGCTGGGATGTTGGGGTGCTGGGTGGGTGATGGTGGCCAGTGTTGCGTGGGTGACAGTGGCCAAGACTGAGCAGAGTCTTGGCCCAAGGTCCAACGTTTGGTGGGTGATGGTGGCCAACACTGAGTGGGGACAGCCCTCCACGTTAGAGTGGATGGGTGCCGGGGTGTTAGGTGGGTGATGGTGGACAGCAGTGGGTGAGGGGTGGTGGCCAGCACTGGCTGGGTGACAGTGGCCAGCCTTGGGCCCTGAGCTTTGCTCCTGGTGCATTCCCATCCCGGCAAGTGCTGGAGCACCTGAGATGCTCACCTTGGAGTTCAGGAGGGATTTGGGAACTGATCCCATGTCCCAGTGAGGTGTCTTTACCCCTTGGTGGCAGGGTGGGGCAGGGCTTTGCTGGCCCAGCAGCTGCTTGGGCAAGTGCCGGGCTGGCCGCAGGGCAGCAGCTGGGGCAGGAGCTGGTGCTGGAGCCACCCTGGGAACTCCTGGCAGGAATGCTCTCCACCCGGGCTCCAACAGGTTCATTCGGTTTTGGGGCTGATCTGCCGGTTGCGTAAGGTGAGGAGATGCAGCCACCGCCTTCTTCCGTCAGTTCAAACCGCTTCTCTTCTCCAGCTGGAAAACTGGGGAACCCTGGAGGGTGGGAGAGGGTTTCCAGGTGGGATTGGGGCGTGCAGGGTGCGCATTGTCTAAGGGGAGCATCAGCTTCCCTGTTCTCTGACCTGCAAATCCCCTGGGGCTGAAAATCCTGGAGCTTCAGGAATCCCCAGCGAGATTTAGGAGGAAATACAGGGACATGCACCCAGACCTAGATTTACATCTTTTCAGTGAACAAAAAAAAACCAAACAACGAGGTGAACAGCCTTGGAGCTGAAACTGGTTCCACAAACCTCTCCCAATGAACAGGATAATCCAGAGCTGGATTTTATTGGCAGTGTGGGGTTAGGGGGAAGTTTTGGGGCTTTTTATTTGTTTTAACAGTGGGATAAACCAGGATCCTAAATGGAGACAACTCAACACCTCATTTAATTAGAAATTTAAAGCAATTAAGCAATTAAATTGTGTTGTTTTAACAATGGGGTAGGCTGGGAGTGGCTTTGCTGAATACCACGTGCTGTGGAGGGACTGGAGACCCACAAAGACCCTCAGGAAACGCTGCAAAATCCCTGGAAGGTTCCTCAGAGAAGGGATGTGATCCCCTGTCAAATTCAGGGAACAGTCTTGACCCTGCTGGGGTGTGGCCCAACACTGATATATTGGAATATTTCAGTCTCTGCAAATCCCAGTCCGTCCCGCCCAGCTCAACCTGTCACTCAGAGGGATCCAGAATGACTTCAAAACCCTTTCAGAAGGTTTAAGGTTTTAAAATCATCTTTATTGACATAAAAGTAGTTTTAGAACCCTGCCCAACACTAATGCTCCCAGTTGTGAAACACTTTGGACAGTCTACAGCACCCCTCCTCGGAGCAGGAGGTTGAAACTGAGTGCATCTGAGGGTGTGCCTGGGAGCCGAGATTTTTGTTAGAATTCAGTGAACCCAGCTGCTGGTGTCAGGCTGAAAATGGCAGATTTAGTTAAAACAAGGTTTCCCTCGAGGGCGTGATGCATCAGAGAGTTCATGGGGCTTTGGCCACGGCCCAGGGAATTTGGGTTGAAGTTCAGCTCCAACACCAACAATAATTTTGTTTTTCTTTGCTCTCTGGGGAGTGTTTGCAGGCAGGTCATGGTTGTGGCAAAGTGAGGAGGGCATCCTTTCAAACCAGAAAACAATGAAGGGAATGAAACAATCCCCAAAAAATGACATCTCCACTCCCCCCTGGCACCGACCAACTCCCTGTGCCCATAAAAAGGGGGACCCAGCAGCTGCTGCCACAGGACTTGGCTCTGCTCACCTCCCAAGCTCCAGCCTCAGCCTTTTGCTCAGAATTTTGGGGACTCTTCACCATGTCTCGCCAGTCCTGTGCTCTTGGCAAGGGGTTCAGCTCCAGCTCAGTGTGTTTCGGGAGCAAGAACAAGGTCATGTTTGGCTCTGTGCCCCGTGGAGGATGCCGGGGATCTGGAGGTGCCGGCGGCTTCAGCAGCAGGAGCCTCTATTCCCTGGGGGGCACTAAAAGCACCTCCCTGGGAGGATTTGGTGGGGCCGGCGGTGCCTGCAGAGGCTTTGGCTTTGGGGCTGGAGCAGGATTTGGGGGCAGCTATGGTGCAGGGTGCTTTGGTGGAGGCCCTGGCAGTGGCTTTGGTGGCTTTGGTGGAGGATTTGATGGTGGGATGGGGGGCCAGGGCTTCCCCTCATGCCCCCCGGGCGGCATCAGGGAGGTGACCATCAACCAGAGCCTGCTGGCCCCCCTCAATCTGGAGATTGACCCCGAGATCCAGAAGGTTCGGACACAGGAATGGGAGGAGATCAAGAAACTCAACGACAAATTTGCCTCCTTCATCGACAAGGTTTGGAGGGGCTTCACTGCAGGATCATCTCTGGAGGGTGGGAATGACCAGGAGATGCTCATCCAGGGGCACCCAGAGCTGCAGTTGCCCAGATCACCATAAACTGGAGGTGTTTGGGGCTGTTTTTAAGGGCAAAATGGGCTGTTTTAAGGGGAAAATTTGGCTACTTTGAAGGAACAGGTGAAATTTTTTTAGTGTTTGGGGCTATTTTTAATGGGATTTTGGGTGCTTTGGCTACTTTTAAAGAGAAGATGTAATTTTGGGTGCCTTGAGCTATTTTAAAGCAGAAGGTGGGATTTTTTGGGGAATATTTTTAAGGAGATGTTGGGATTTGGGTGTTTTAGACTATTTTTAAGGAGAAGATGGGATATGTAGTGATTTAGGCTATTTTTAAGGAGATGATCAGACTTTTTTGATGTTTTGTTCTATTTTGAAGATGTTGGGACTTTTTTGACTATTTTGAACAAGAAGATGCCAAACCCACAAAGTTCATTGCGTTTCTCCTGTTTAGAGGCTCCAAAATTGGGAAGGGGACGTGACCCCCTTTTGCCCACTCACCCCATCCACTGTGGTCCTACCTGTCCTATAGGACTGGGGAGTTACCACACATTAAATGGGAATAAAATATGGAAAACACATGGGGAAAACAATCAGTAAAAAGATGGGGTTTTGAAGGGAGAATTTGACTCTTTCCCCACCTGTTTAGGTCCGGTTCCTGGAGCAGCAGAACCGAGTCCTGGAGACCAAGTGGAAGCTGCTGCAGGAACAGGGCGGTACAGGAACAGGCGGTAGGAACCTGGACCCTTTCTTTGAGACCTACATCAGTGGGCTGAGGAAGCAGCTGGATTGTCTCTCCAGTGAGAAGCTCCAGCTGGAGACAGAGCTGAAGAGCTTCCAGGACATGGTGGAGGACTTCAAGACAAAGTAGGTTGCTTGGGGTGCCTGATGGTGAATAAACAGAGAGAAAAACTCACTTCAAACAGCCATTAAAAAAAAGAAGAAATATTGATAATAATTATCAGCATTGATTTTTTTTCCCCCGATGGTTAGAAAATGTAAAATGTTTTGGGAAAAGTGAGTTTGGATGAAAAGTGGGGCTTTTTCAAGGTATTTCTCAACTTCTCTCAGATTTTCTCAGTATATTGCTCAAATTGTGCTTCTTCCTGAAGGAGGATCCTCCAGTCTTTGTCTTTCTCAAGAAGGAATTCCTTAAGAACCATTAATAATAATTAAGAATTAATTAATCAGTTGCTAAACCCAGCTCTAATTTCCTTATGGATTTCCTCATGATTCTTTCATGTAATATCATTCAGGATTTGAGGATTTCTGTGGAAGGTTGACATGAAGAACAAAAAAAGGAAAAATAAAGATTATTTTCCTGCTGTTATTTATTATAATATATAATTTATTTTAGTCTATAAATATGAAGATGAAATGTGTCTACTTGGAAAAAGTAGAACAAAGACTGGAGAAATGAATCCACTTGAGGAATTGCAAAAAACAGTGGGCAAGGAAGTCTGGGAATTGTGGGAATCCACAAGACCTGGGATCAGCAAGAGGTTGCTGGGTGAAAATTGACTTTATATTTGGAGATGAGCATCTGGAAGATTTGGGTCCATTTGGGATTCTGGGGTGTCCTGTGCAGGGCCAGGAGCTGAACTCGATGATCCCTGTAAGCCCCTTCTGAATCAGGAGATTCCATTATACTTGTGAGGAGCTGAAGGTTCTTGGATCTCGTAGAAGGAACTTGGAGTGGCTGCAAGCACCAGGACTCCCTTTAGCAGAGCCAGAATTCCTCTTTCCAGGCTTTCCTCACCCAGGCACGGGAAGTGCAGAAGCCAGGGCTTGTCCTGAAAGGCAAAGTGTGGTTCCCTGTCCATAAATCTCCCTCATGGCAGATCTATTTTTGCCGGGTTTATGAGTCTGAGGCCAACAATGTTCATTAGTCTGAGCCGGAGCCAAAACAAGCAGCCCGATTCCATCTCCCTCCTTCCCATCCACAGGTACGAGGAGGAGATAAACAAAAGGACGGCAGCTGAGAACGAATTTGTGCTCCTGAAGAAGGTCCAGTCCTTGTTTTTTACCTAAAGAGACTCCAGGAAAGATGGAGAGGGACTTGGTTTGAGGGCCTGGAGTGACAGGACCAGGGGGAATAGCTTCCCACTGCCAGAGGGCAGGGATAGATGGGATATTGGGCAGGAATTCTTCCCTGTGAGGGTGGGGAGGCCCTGGAATGGATTTCTAAGAGCAGCTGTGGCTGCCTGACCCCTGGAAGTGTCCAAGGCCAGGTTGACTGGGGCTTGGAGCAGCCTGGGAGAGTGGGAGGTGTCCCTGCCCATGGAATGGGGTGGAATTACATTTAAAGTCCCTTCCAACCCAGACCGTTCCATGAACTTTTAGATTAACTGGTGTGTGCCGAGCAGGTTTTCTCATCCCATCTCTGCTGCAGGATGTGGATGGAGCCTACATGACCAAGGTGGAACTCCAGGGAAAACTGGATTCTTTGTCAGATGAGATCAACTTCCTCAAGTGTCTTTACGAGGCAGTGAGTACTCTGGGGCACCAGGATGGGGGAAGGGTTGTGGCACCATAAGGAAGCTCTGGAAGGGCTAAAGTCGGGTTGGGTGTCACCTGCAGGAGTTGTCCCAGATGCAGCAGCAAGTGTCTGACACCTCTGTCGTTCTGTCCATGGACAACAACCGGAACCTGGACCTGGACAGCATCATTGCCGAGGTGAAGGCGCAGTACGAGGAGATCGCCAACCGCAGCCGGCTGGAGGCCGAGTCCTGGTACCGCTGCAAGGTGAGGGTGGCACATGCTGCTGGGGTTCTCCAGTGTCCAAGGGGGTGGGAGAGCTACTGGTGGCAGCTCAGGCTATGGCAAGATCTGGGACGTTGCTGGCACTGGTCCATCCAGAGTGGACCTGGCACAGACTTGCTCTCCTAGACTTCCCTGAGGTGATGTGGGAGCAGCTGTGAGGTCACAGTGGACTCAACATGCTCTTCCTGTTTCATCCCGCCAGTATGAGGAGCTGCAGGCAACCGCGGGCAAGCATGGTGACAGCCTCAAGGACACCAAGATTGAGATCTCGGAACTCAACCGCGTGATCCAGAGGATCCGGGCTGAGATTGAGAGTGTGAAGAAGCAGGTGGGGGTTATCTTTTTTGAGCAATGGGGAAGACCTCTTGGTCATGCCTTTTAGAACTTCCCTGAAGGGAAGTAAGTGTGGTGGGAATTGTCAGGCGTGGGAGGGACCTGGGAAAGGCTGAGCCTGAGTGCCTGTGGCACATGTTGCCCAGGGAAGTTATGGATGCTCCATCCATGGAAGTGTCCAAGGCCAGGTAGGACATGGCTTGGAGCAATCCGGGATAGTGGAAGGTGTCCCTGTGCATGCTCCAGATCATCTTTAAGGATATGTCCAATCCATAACGTTACATGTTTCTCTGATCTGGGATTATGGTTGCATCTCTCACTGGCTGCCCCCACCCCACTCATCCTGCCCATGTCTTACCCTCCAGTGTGAGACCATTCAGACGTCGATTGCGGATGCGGAGCAGCGCGGGGAGGTGGCTCTCAAGGATGCAAGGGACAAACTGGCCGAGCTGGAGACAGCCCTGCAAAAAGCCAAGACTGACATGGCCCGGCAGCTCCGGGAATACCAGGAGCTCATGAACGTCAAACTTGCCTTGGACGTGGAGATTGCAACCTACAGGAAGCTGCTGGAGGGCGAGGAGTGCAGGTGGGTGGGATGCAGCAAGAATTTCAGTGTATCCTGATCAATCAATGGGAAAAATGTGTACCATCATAAACATTGATGGTGTTGTCATGAGCTGTGGACCATGGTCCTGTGGCTGTGTCAGTGGACCAATCCTGGCTTTATGGAGTTGGACAACTCCAGATGCTCTGGCTGGATTTGACACTCCAACTCTTTTCCTTGCAGGATGTCTGGAGAGTGCCAGAGCTCTGTCAGCATCTGTAAGTACTGTTCCCACAGGAGTGTGGCGGGCTGGGATTCATGCTCCCAAACTTCTTGGTGGCATCAGAGGTAACCTGGTGCCTTTTGTTCCTCTCTGCAGCTGTGGTAGGCGGCAGCAGCTCCGTGGGAGGTGGATATGGCAGCGGCATGTGCCTTGGAGGAGGAGGAATTGGCTTTGGAAGCGGGAAAGGCAGCTGCAGCACGGGCGGTGCTGGTTTATGCTTCAGCCTGGGAGGGGGTGGATTTGGTGCCGGGAGTGGATTTGGCTCCCTGAGTGGGGGATCTAACTCGGTGGTGGTGGGAGGATCTGGCACCGTCCTGAAGAACAGCGGCCCCACCAGCCGGAGGCCATAGGAAAGGCATCCAACCCCTAGCATCCAGAGGAGAAAGGGAGCAAATTTCACAATGACATCCCAGTGACCACTGAGTGATGGGCACTGATGGTCCCTAAACCATCACTCAGACTGTGGCTAGGAGACAAACATGGCCAAATCCACCTGGTAAGGACTGAGATTCCCAACAGCAGCCGAGAACAGCTCCATCCCTTGTGCTCCCCTCCAGCTGCTGGACATCAAGGTGCTCAGCTCTCCTTTGGGAGTGGGACCTGCCCATTCATGGGGAGCCCCAAACCTGACTGAGCCCAGCACCCTCCAAGCAAGCGGCACCCGACCACAAGGAGGAGCGGGGATGGATCTGATCACAGCTCCGAGTGCTTCTCTCAAGCTCTTGTGCTGGATCCAGCCGTAGTGCAACTTTAATCAGTATCATTCATCAGCTGCAGCTCAAGCTCCAAAACAGGAATTTCTTCCTGGTGCCTTGGCCCATCTGAAGATGTTTCTTACCCAGCTGACTTTTAGTTTGCTTTTTCTCCCCAAGCTTCACTCGTGCTGTTGTAAAATGTTTATTTTTACTCAGGGTTCATATTTTCCTTGGGACTACGAGAACAGTCATGTGTGTTTGCTTAAGCCTTTCTCCTTGGCATGTGCCATCCCCCAATAAACACAAGAGGCAGAAACTTGGTGTGGTTTTCTCTCCGACCAAAGAGTTTCATGTTGTAACAAGTCTCATCTTCTGATGAGATCTGAAAACATTTCCTGACTTTCTCCTGCCCTTTGAAGTCTGAATTTAAAGGAACTCAGGTGAAGGGGCAACTGGGTCTCCTCTCACCTGTCTCTGTCTCCAAAAATATGGAGAGTTTGAGGAGGGTCTCACCAGGGAGGCTGAAGGGACGTTGGATGCAGAGTGACAGTGACACAGTTGGGGGTGTCTTTGTTGACAGCCCTGGGAATGACCCCACTCCTAGCAGAGAGAAAGAGGCAGCCCCTGGATCCTCCTATGTGTCCTGCAGGATCTCCAGACATGGCAGAGATTGTTGTTCCACCATTGTTCCCACCAGATCTGAGCAGACTTTCAGATTCTCTGGACTTTAGGAGACTCTTCCCTTCCTCCTTCTCTTCCTAAGCCCTTTCCCTGCTGGAGTTAGCCAATTTGGATGTTGTCCAGCTATCCCACCTCTCCCTGGCCACTGTGCCTGACCACACAACTGCCCACCATGTCTTACAAGGTGGGTCCAGGACTGTGGTGCCACTGCTGGAGCTCTCAGGAAACTCTTCGCACCACTCCAAGTGCTTTAGGAGCATCCTACCATGGTTGGTGTGGGAGAAGGAAGAGCGGACATTACCCTTCCAAATACTTCGGAGCTAATTCCTTGGTATCCATTATTTTGGAGCCAGCCCTGCAGCTTTCCTACTATCTGGACTCACTGAGGATACATGAATTGCTCTTAAGGCATCTCCAAAGGATAACTGAGACCATGGGAAGAGCAAGACCTTCCCCTGCTACTCCATCAAACCCACCTCTCCTCAAAAGCAGAGTATTTGGATAAATTTTGATCCCCAACCTCCTGCTGTGGTTTGATCTCTTGCTCAGGAGCCCTTGAATCACATCCCTGGCCAACCACAGGCTGTGCTTGGAGTGACTCATCCCATTTCTCCCATGTTCCATTCTGAGCTGGTAAAGGCTGAAGACATCCAGTACCAGCAGTGACAGCAGGATGTCACAATGGAATGACACAATGCTGCCAGCATGGGCTTGTCACTGCTTGGGTGGGGACATGGTTTGAGCGATGGTTAAGCATTCAGGGAGTTGTAAAAGTGACCTGAAGTGGTGTTGAATGAAAAGGCATTGACTTCCCTCGGAGTCACCCCAATCCAAACTCGCTTCCAGCAGTGACTCCTGCCTGAGGAGAGACAAAGGGCTTCTCCAGGAGCACAAAGGCCGTTGCTAAAACAAACATACTTACAAATCCCTCCCTTTTTATTCCTGGGATCACACCAGCAATTAGGGAAAAATTATCCCAGGCCAGACACAGAGGTAATATAATTCCTGCCTCTGGTTGGAGGAGAGACAAAGTTTTCCATGGTCTGAAAATAGGATTGGATTAATCAGGGTTTGTCTCTGCCCATGGCAGGGGGTGGACCAAGATGAACTTCAAGGTCCTTTCCAGCCCAAACCATTCCATGATTCTGTGATTTCATGGTTTCCTCTCAGTTATTCAAGGCCTGTTTATTTTCACAGCATTGTGGAACAGTTTGGGTGGGAAGTGACCTCTGAAGCTCATTTTCCTTCACTGGGGGCTCCATGAGAGCTGTAGAGGGACTTGGAAAGGGCCTGAAATGATGGGCTAAGGGGTGATGGCTTCCAGCTGGAAGAGAACAGGATTAGATGGGATATCAGGAAAGAATTCCTCCCTGTGAGGGTGGTGAAATCCTGGAATGGATTTTCTGGAAAAGCTGTGGCTGCTGCATCCCTGGAAATGCCCAAATCCAGATTGGATGGGGCTTGAAGCAGTGTGGTCTACTGGAAGGTGTCCCTGCCCATAGCAGGGGTAGGATGGGATGATCTTTCCACTCCATTCCCACCCAAGCCCTTCCAGCTCTGCACACCATGTCTGAACTGGGAGGTGGTATCGATACCCAAATCCCAGTTCGATTTCCTAAGCTTGGCTGAAGTCATGGCCGTGACTCAACGCCCTGTGTTATCTCTCCATGGGTGCTCGGGGCTCTGCCGTTTGCTGACTCGGGAACTCTCCTCCCCTGGGAACAGGAGAACTTTCAGATCGTGTCTTCCCGCCCACAGAAGGAGAAAAAAAATCCCAACAAAAATCCCCCAGGAAAGTGTAACCAGAGGTTTGATAACACTGAGGGAGGTGGGTCTTGCCTGGGCTGTTGGGGGACAGTGCCCCAGCCCCCATTTTTATTGTCTGTGTATTGATTTCTTGTATATTTTTTGTTTTATTGCCTGTAAAAACTTATGTCCAACTCCTAACCCCTCCCTTCCTTTGCTCTCAGTGAGATTTTGATACTATTTTTTTTTTTGCAAAAGTAGGACTTGATGATCTTGAAGGTCTTTTCCACTCTTAACAATTCTGTGATTCCATGATTTTTCTTAGCCTTATCTATCCTTCCCAATCCACCTCCTTGAGTCCTCCCAGACCCACACAGGTCCTGGAGGTGGGATAAACACAGGGAATGTCATGTTTTCCAGTGGAAATGCCAGTTTAGCTGCATGTCCTGGTCCCAAGGCACTTTTGGAAATGGGTGTCTGGGTGATATTTTTAGAGATATTTAAACATCTGATGATACCAGAAGTTGCTGGTGTGGATTTTCCAGAAGCTTTAAATTAATATGTGTCCTGTGAGAATTCTGAGACCTGCACCAGATGGCTGCCAATACAGTTAGGTGTTTCCAGACCTGTGGGTTTGGACTTCAGTATGGCCTAGGTGGCTTTAAAGTGCTTAAAAGTAATAAAGACATCTATTTTTTTTATTAAAAAAGAAAATTAGACTAATTGCTGTTTGATAAGCAAGGCAAAAGGGTGGATCTGTGATGGATTTTTGGATTAAAAGACTTACAGAGTCAGCCTGAATCATTCCATGATTCTGTGAAGGGTGGTGCATGCCCACTCCTTGGAAATGTCCGAGGCCAAGTTGGATGGGGCTTGGAGCCACCTGGGATAGTGGAAGGTGTCTTGGCCCATGGCAGGAGGTGGAATGAGATGGGCTGTAAGGTCCTTTTAAACCCAAACCATTCTGGAATTCTGTGACAGATTATAGTCTGAATCCATCCTCAGTTTGGGATCAGAACTGGAGAATTCCAACCTCCTACCTTTCTAAAAACTACATCTGCTAAAATATATATTTGCATATAAACACCAAAATAAGTGAAACAGCTGAAAAGAAGCCCTGTGCTCTCCAGATTTTCACATCTCTATAACTGAGTTGAGCTCTATTAATTGCATTTAAATTGTTCCAGGGCATGTGATGTGGACAGCAAGGTTTGGGATCCCTCCTCCCACTGCGTTCCTGGGGCTGTCCCTCCATCTTCCTGCACATCCCACCATGGCAGCCAGTGCCTGGTGTCTCCTCATGGTCCTGAAGCTTTCAGAAAATCCTACACAGGTTTCCCAGATAGGGTATTTCCTCACCAGTGCTGAGATTATCTTGGCATGAAGACAGTGGAACATGCTTTAGTCCAACAATAAATGAATTTCCAGTGCCAGCACCAGTGTCTCGTCACCGGTGAGGTTTTATTTATCAAAAAGGTGCAGAGCCTCATCAAAATGCAATTTGCTGAGCCCTGGCTGTAGATTGAGAAATTTAATTCTCCAAGCCAAAGGCAATTTTCCAAGTAAAAAGAAGTCTGAGGGTGTAACTTAGGTGTGTTTTGGGAATTGTGAAAGCCATGCTACAATTTGGCATGAACCGCAGTGCTTGCCTGCAATGGGGTTTTGGAGTGAGAGATTTAAAGATAAACACAAGCAGGGAAAAAGCCCCAGTGGATTAAAGGTGGAAAAAAAAATGCCTGGTATATCCCAGGGAGGCTCTTGCTGCTCCACAAGGTGTAGGATTCCTTAGTCATGGAGTGCTGGGAGCCCCAGTTGTATCTTTTTTGCCTTTTCTTCTGCATTAGAGGGTGTGTTTCTGGGTCGGGTCAATGTTTGGCAAATTGGAGATGGAAATCTTTAGCCACGCCACACTGATGAAGACAGGACCTGTCTCCTCCTTCACGCCCATGCAGACCCAGCCCACCTCCAAAAACACATAAAAGGGAGCGTCTGCTGCCCTCCAGCCAGAGGGACTGACTTCCCTTCTTCCACCCACCTCCTCACCCACAACCCCATTGAGTTCCTCAGCTTCTCCACTCTTGGCTCTTTTGAGGATAACCAGCCATGTCTCGTCAGTCTGTCTGCAGGAGCTTTGGAGGGGGGAGCAGGAGAGGCTTTAGCTCCTGCTCTGCAATTGGTGGTGGCTTTGGAGGTGGCAGCCGGAGCAGGAGCAGCTACAGCTCGTACTCCGTGTCCAGGGGATTCGGAGGCGGAGGACGGTGCGGGGGCTTTGGCAGCCGGAGCCTCCACAACATGGGGGGCAGCGCCAGGATGTCCATGGGCGGGTGCTACGGTGGCGGGTATGGCAGCAGGATGGGCGGCTTTGGCGGGAGCTATGGGGGTCTTGGCAGTTTTGGGGGCGGAATGGGTGGAGGAGGAGGAGGAATGTGTGGCTTTGGAGGAATGGGTGGAGGTGGAATGGGGGGTGGAGGAGGAATGGGTAGCTTTGGTGGTGGAATGGGTGGCTTTGGTGGTGGAATGGGTGGCTTTGGTGGTGGAATGGGTGGTGGAGGAATGGGTGGCTTTGGTGGCCCAGGCTTTGGCATGGGTGGCCCTGGGAGAGCCGGCCCTGGGATCCAGCCAGTGCAGATTGACACGACCCTCCTGCGTCCGGTCCATGTGGAGATTGATCCCCAGATCCAGCAAGTTAAAAACCAGGAGAAGGAGCAGATCAAGACCCTGAACAACCAGTTTGCCTCCTTCATCGACAAGGTGAGAGGGTGGGATTGTGAGTGATTAAGGCCAGAATTAGGAGGAACTTTCCAATTCTGCAGAAATGTCCTGCTGGAGCTAAATCCCAGCACGCAGAGAAGCTTGAGCAGAGCCTTTTCATTAAGGGAAGAGATGGGAATCTCTCCTCCACACAAGATCAAAGCAATGTCTCCAGGGCTTTCATCTGTCCTGTTGCACCAAGCTCTACTCTGAGGTTATGCTCTCAAGCAGGTTCAACACCTTCAACCTCCGCAAGTTTCAGGCACAGATTCTTCCTCCTCCACCACTCTCTGCCCAAACAACCTCCCATTTAAGAATTAATTTATATCTTTTTCTCTTTCAAGTCTCCAGGCTTTTAAATCTAGGCTGGAGATCAGATTTCTACACTACTTATGATGGGGATGGACTTGGAGTCCAAGGGCAATGCATAAAAACTCCTTTGAGCAGAAAAAATATTAGAAATTTCCTTATTTTCCTGATTTTGCACCTTAGGCACCAACAGAAAGTGAAAAAGCCAGAGTTAATTGGTTCTCTGCTCACCATGCAAAACTTTCTGAGTGATGCAAGAGATGTTTTGGTGGGAGCTGTTCCTGTGTGATGGTGGGTCCTCTGTGTCTTGGCTGTAGGTCCGATTCCTGGAGCAGCAGAACAAGGTGCTCTCCACCAAGTGGGAGCTGCTCCAGCAGCAAGGACCAACAGGGCCGAGGAAGAACCTGGATGTGATCTTTGAGAATTACATCCAGAACCTGCGGAGGCAGCTGGACTCAATCCTGGCACAGCGGGGCCAGCTGGAATCGGAGCTGCAGAACATGCAGCAGTATGTCGAGGATTACAAAACCAAGTGAGTGTGGAGCTACGAGCAGCTCAAGCAGCCTTTTGGTCACTTTAATTTTCCCCAACTGTTTTTTATGGTGATAGCAGAGATAGTTTTTCAGTATAAATATTTTAATTTAGGGATTTTTCCCCTTTTAGTTTGTTTCTAATGGCCTTAGGCAGGAAAGTCCAGGAATACAATTTGCACTTTTCTTCTCCATAGGTATGAGGAAGAGATCAACCGGCGCACGACAGCCGAGAACGAGTTTGTGGTGCTGAAGAAGGTGAGTCACAGGCACCACAAAATAATCTCTCAATATTTCGCTCTATCTGTGCTTGAATGGGAATTGTGGAGTTTTTACAATCTCCCAGCTGATATCCAGAACCCCTTATATTTAATTTACATAATTGGAGACACTATAATATTATTTATTTAAAATTATTTACATATATGGTTACTGAATTATATATAAACATAATGATGTCCCAGTGAATAACACCAAACCCTCAGCACAGACAGCGATTCACACAAGCCTGAAGGATTCCCAAGAGGAAAAAAAATTATTTTCTGTGGGATGTTTCCTTTAGGATGTGGACAGTGCCTATATGACCAAAGTCGAGCTGGAAGCCAGGGTGGGAGCTCTGACAGATGAAATCAACTTCCTGAGGTGCATCTACGAGGAGGTAGGAGCTCTCTCTTCTCCAGGGGGGCTGAAATTTTTATCAGGTGTGTGGTGGCTAAGAACACTGAGGTTGGACGGGGTGTCTGGGTGGATTTAGGCTTGAGATGGTGCCTCTGACTCATGTCTTGGTTGCAGGAGCTGTCTCAGATGCAGACGATCAGCCGGGACCTGTCCGTGGTGGTGTCCATGGACAACAACCGGCACCTGGACCTGGACAGCATCATTGAGGAGGTTCGGCGCCAGTACGAGCAGATCGCCCAGAGCAGCCGGGCTGAGGCTGAGGCCTGGTACCAGAGCCAGGTGAATCAGGGAGCAGTCGAGACTCCTGGGTGTGGCTGGGTGCTTTACAATAATTTATGTCTGGGTGAGACACCTTTTCAAGCTAACGGGGCTGGAGCTTGTGGTGCAAGGAAGGTCCAGAGGTATTGAAGTGCTTTTGAGGGATCTGACTCACTCTTCCCAATGCGTCCCAAACTCACTGAGGTGTGTGGCGCAAACCAATGCCTCGAGAGGCTGCCTAGAACAGAGGCCAGACAGTTTTAAAAGAATAAAGTAGGTATTTATTAAAAAGGCCTTCAAACAATACACCTTGGGCAGTACAAGGGCCTGGCAGAGGACCAGATGGACCCAATATGGATCCAAGATGGATGATAGGTCATGAGATTTCACACTTTTATTTACATATTGAGGTTAATTGTCCAATTCCAGCTCCAGGTTATGCAGTCCCATCCTTTCAGACTGCTCTCCTCAATTCACTGTTGTTTATACTTTTTGGGCCTGAAGCTTGGTTCTTGGGCTGGAAAAATATTGTTTTTTCTTACTAAACTGTGAGGAGAACTTGCTAACACTTTATGTAAAGTTCAGAGTGAACTTGCTAACACTTTGTATTAAGTTCAGGGTTACCCGCCAATGGAGTACAGAGTCTGGATAGTATGAATGCTAAAACTTCAGGCATCAAAAGCTCTCAATAAAAATGGCCTAAAATGCATCTTAATGAGAAAATTCCAGCCCAAGTGGCTTTTCAGAAGCCAAGAGATGATTTTAGTGTCACCAAGGTCCATTTCAAGGCTCAAACCCCATGACTGAGCCCCAGAGCCACCTTGAACATTGAGCTGGGCATCCATTGGCAGTGCAGTGGGTCCTTGTAGTGTCACCCGAGCCTTGAAACTGGGGACAAATCTCCTAGAGGCACCAGGAATGTGTCCCTGATGTATTGTTCTGTTTTGGTGCCATCAGTACGAGCAGCTCCAGAGCACGGCCGGCCGGCACGGGGACAACCTCCGCAACACCAAGATTGAGATCCAGGAGCTGACCAGGAACATTCAGAGGCTGCGGGCTGAGATTGAGAATGTGAAGAAGCAGGTAGGGATTGGTTGATGCCTCGGAGATGAGATCGAGGATATGAAGAAAGGAAGGGGCTGGTTGGTGTCTCAGGGGAAGATGGCAGCAGGTTACATCACAAAAGACCATGAGTGGGGCAGAAACCTTCCGTCACACCAAGTTCACTTCATGCAGATGTTTATTTGTCTCCTGATTTCTCCTCTTGGGGGTCTGAGGACTGGTCATTAGGGACAAAATGAGGTCTGAGAAAGCTCCTGTTTTGCTCCCCAGAACCAGCAGCTGCAGGCAGCCATTGCTGAGGCCGAGGAGAGAGGGGAGATGGCTCTCAAAGATGCCAGGTTGAAGCTGGAAGAGCTGGAGAGTGCCCTACAGAAGGACAAGGAGGAACTGGCTCGCCTGCTGAAGGAGTACCAGGAGCTGCTGAATGTCAAGATTGCCCTGGACGTTGAGATTGCCATGTACAGGAAGCTGCTGGAGGGGGAGGAGAACAGGTAAACAACTGAGCTCTCATTGGCTGCTGTGAACTACACCTGGAATATTGACTGTAATCCCAAACCAATTATTTGGGCTAATGGGTGGATGTTGTGATTGATACTTTGTGGGGGTATTCTGGGGGTCAGGACCCATAACTGGCCCCCTAGAGATGGTAAAGCTGCTGCCCCGTCTCTGTGACTGGTGAGTTTTTAATGACCCTCAGATCTGGAAAAATCTCATTGTAAAGAGGAATTGCCAACCCCTTCCCTCCTCCAATATTCTAGTGATTCCAAAGGAGGATGAACCAGGAAAATGGTTTGACAGTCAAAACACAGTTTAAAGTTTTTACAACCTCTCTTTATTGGGTAATTAAAATGTCCAATTTCCTTCACAGGCTGTGCAACGATACCATGTCCAACGTCAATGTCTGTAAGTATCCGCCCCGGGGTCCTTCAGAAAAAGCATCAGACTGTCTTTACAGAGACAGCCTGCGACCGGGCAACGGGACATAACCTGTGCTTCTCTTCCAGCTGTGGTGGGCAGGACGACTGTCTCTGGAGGCAGAGGAGGCATGGGAGGCGGATTCGGAGGCAGCGGCATGGGAGGCGGATTCGGAGGCAGCGGCATGGGAGGAGGAATGGGAGGAGGCGGCATCTGCGGAGGAGGCAGCAGCTTTGGAGGAGGCAGCATGGGCGGCAGCTGTGGGATGGGGGGAGGAATGTACGCTGGCGGCTTCTCCTCTGGAAGCGGAAGGATGTGCGGCTCTGGCGGGGGATCCTCCTCCGTGCGGAGATGCGTCACCACCACCTCGGTCAAATCTTCGGGAGTGAGATTCTGAGTCCTGAAGGTTGACAAGGAAAGAAGCACCTCCTCTCTCTTCCTGACAGCAGCCCAGCCTCCTGAAGCCCAGCTCTGGTGTCTTGCAATGGGATGAACTGTGTCCCTCCCACCCAGCTTGTCCCAGATTCTGGTCCCACCCGGCGGTTTGGTGGCGATGCCATGGGTGTCCCGGCACCGGGAGCTGCCTGGCAGGAGGGGCTGTTCTGCCTTCCTTGCTGTGTTGTACATTTCTTGTGGCAAATGTGTATAAAACTCCTCTTTCCTCCTCTCTCCTCCTGTTCTGTGTCCCTGGGGTGCTTCTGTGTGCGTCCATCCTGCTATTCCCTTTGCAGGCCTTTGTGGTCAGGGTGGGTGTGGGGCAGGCGGGACTCGGCCCTTGGGGAGGGGGCTAGAGGGGGGAGCTGGCCCAGGGTGGAGATTCTGGGCAGTTTTGCTTACTTGGAGCTCCAGGTGTGCTGCCAGCACATCTTCCCTGGAGCTCCGGCTTCCATTCCACTAGTCCTGTCTCAGTGACACCTGGCACACCTCACACACACCTGTACTATTCCTAAGGAGAACAAACTTGTCCTTCAGTGCTCAGGTTCCATGACACAGTGCGATGCACTCCCCAGATGTACTGTCCCCACCTCCCACCCTCCTCTGTGGGCTGCCCTCCTTCCCTGGAATGTTGCCATTCCCAATAAATTGCAGAGAATATTCACAATGTTGTTGTGTTGCTGCTTTGGGAGCTGCTCTTGGCAGGGTGGGAGAGGGGGTTGTTCTCCTGTCCGTCCCTGTGTTTTGGTGGAACAGATCAGTTCTGGAGATGGATCAGGGTAGGTGCCCCAGCTCAGATGATGCTCTTGACTCTCACCTGGAGGCACAAGCCTATATCTGGTATGATGGAGGTCTGGATCCTCCAGCTGAACAATAAGAAATAAGAGCCCAGGTCAGAGACCTGGAATCACTGAATAATGGAATGGTTTGGATTGGAAGGGACCTTAAAGATCATCCAATTCCAACCCCCTGCCATGAACAGGGATAACTTCCTCTAGGTGGGAGTTGTTGCAACCCTTGGACCAACCAATGTAATTAAGTTGCTGCTTCTAAGGTTCCTTCGGGATGATCTCCAGGTGCCGGAGACATTGACCTGTGTTAGGCGAAGGAGATGGCACCAGTTTTGCTGTGTGCAGTGGTGGGAGGGCAGGTGAATATGGATCAGGATGTTGGTTAAGCACCTGCTACTGGCTGCAGTCAGCCACAAACTTGTCTGGCCTAGGATGATTCCAGCTGTGGGAACACGATGGGCTGCAAAGGTGTGATTCATACCCATCCATGGGCTCAGCTACCATCTTCTCCCTGAGAAGCCAATTTGTTCCCCAGTGGCTCATTCTTTCTCCAAGAACAGGAAGGAGAGATTTGGAGGAGCTCAAGGGGGTTTGGGAGGGGAGTCCACAGGTTTGATCTAAGCTGTGCTGTGGTTCCTCCATCACCTGGAGAGATCAAAGAGGCAGAAAATGCTGTCAGTGGTAGTTCAGGAGTTCCACAACAGCCTCTGGGAGTAGCTGATGTTCTCAGAGTGGATCAGGAAGCTGCAGACTGAGGAAGAGGTCCAGGAAAGGAAGCAGGGAATGACTGCAGGCTTCTTGGAAGAGAGAATTCTTCTGTTGGAAGCCCAGCAGAAGGGTGCCAGGGTTGGGGAACATGGCTGGGTTTGGCTCAACAAGAAGATGCTGAGAAGGCTCTGAGAAGCTGGTGTTGTGCCAGGAGCATTTTGAGGTTTTAGCCTGGGGCAAGAGTCACCTGTTTTGGTGCTTAATTTTAAGAGTCTGTTTCTTCTCAGCTTTAAATTCCAGAACACAGCATTGTAGTGCCATGTGAGGAGTTGTCGTGACACCTCCTCTGTGCAAGATCCATGACGGAAGTTCTTGGTTGAGTCAGATGTGAAGCTGGAGCACGGCTTGGTCTCCATCCACATTGTCTGCCAAGTTCACATTTTTCCTGGTGTTGATATTTACCATGTTCAACTCTTCGTGTAAGAGATCTGAAGGATCAGTTTGGTGTTGAGTCTCACCTGAAGGAGGCCGAAGTGACTCCAGGTTTGGAATAATCTGCACATCTTGTCTGAAGATGTCACAGTGATTCAATCTGGGCGTCTTATCTGCAGGAGCTGAGTGTGGTCAGCACCCAGGCATCTGGCTGACTTTGCAGATCTTCCTCCTCGTTGTGGAACTTCCTCGTGGAATATTCCAGTGAAGTCCTGGTGCCTTCATACCATGGGTTTGGCAGCTAGGAGGGAGGCCAGGAGAAGGAACAACCTGTTTTCCCCACCTAAACCTGAGCCACTCTGCAGCTGGCCCGGGCTGCTCGTCATGAACAAGTGCGCTGGGCTGCAGGATGGTGTGGAGAACTTAAATCTCCATCTGGGAGATGACCACGGAGAAACCAGCCCATCTTGATTGCAGCTGCTTTTGGAAAGGAGGGCTTCCCCTCTGTGCTGTGGGGGGTGCTGTCCATTCTCCAGCTGCAGGAACACACACCTGGGTAACCTTTGGCCAACCATGACTTGTGTCCCTCAAGGGTGGGACAATCCTTGGCCAGCTCTTACCTGAGTCCCTTAAGAGGGGGATAACTCTTGACCAACCAGGAATTTGGAGTGGGATAACTCTTTTTCAAGTGTTACTGAGCTCCCAAGTGTGGAAAAACCCCTGGTCAACTCTTACTGAGTTCCTCTGGAGTAGGATAACCCTTGGCTAACCATTGACTCCCTCAAGGGCAATGTTCTCCCCTCCCTGTTCCATGCACACTGGGGGGCTCCCGTCCCAGTGACAGTCAGGGACATTTTCGTTTTTGATGACACTTGATACTTTAAACCACATTTAGTTGCCCATATCTCATTGGAGTCTCTGAAAATTCCTTCAGAAGGTCTGTGTTCATATACAGGTCTTTTGAATGGCCTTATATTCATGTTTTAAGTATTTCAAGGACTAGAATGTGCATTTTCTGTTATTTTTCATTACTTGTGCTCTTTTCTAGGAAAATGTGAACACTCATTTTATAATTAATTAATTAAATTATTCAGGTATTTAATTAATATTATTCAGGTAGATAAAACCTTTAGAATGCCTCTTAAATAGTATTTACAGACTTGGCTTCCTTTTGAACTAGAATCGACTTTTTTTTTTGGAACGCACTGATATTATTTGTATTTTCTGTAATTAATTCAATTTCATTTGCATGTAATACAAAAAAAAAAAAGGTTTATTTCAGAGATATTCTATAAAATACATTTCTAAACCACATTCCTAAACCACATTCCTTTCACAATAAATTATTTGGAAGCAAAAGGTTATACTGTGCCTTGGGGGTTGTAACAGCTCCATTTCTCAGCAGGTTTTTCCATGTCAGTCATCTCATTTTTGGGAAAAAACAGGTAATTCAGAGGTTGTGGGATTCACCAGAGTAGAAAGAACCCCTCACCACTTCAAATTGTTAGTCTGTCGCTCCTCTTCCATTGTGTTTGTCTGTCTGTCTCTGACATTGTCGCCAAAGGGTTCCCAATATGTGCCTTCATTCTTCCTCAAGCTGTCACTCCCTGTCACCCTCAGAACATTGAGGAGAGTGGGATAATTCCAGTCACATTCTTCCCTCTGCTTCAGCATCATCCAAAACTCCAGCTAGTTGTCCCAGATTTGCGGAGTTGCAAGTGGAGGGAATTGAGTCTGCAGGCAGAAGACACTCCCTTTGTAGTGACACCACATGCTCTGAGGAGATTTTTTTTCCTCTCTAGCAGGAGAATATGCTGAGTCTCCTCAAATTTTGGTGTAGTGAATTCCCATTCAGGATTGGGAAACATCTCCTGAAACGCAAATGCAATTTAACATATAAAAAGGGGATTAAGGGTGTGTGTAAGGAATTGTGAAAGCCATATTATAGATGGAATTTCATCAAAACTTAGCCTTTCTGTGGAGCTTTGATAGGGAGATCTCTATCTGGAATTATTGGGAGCCACTAATGAGAGCTGGATAGCCAATGAAGGGCTTCATAAAAGGGGATTATGAATAAAATTGACTTCCAAGATGTCATAAAGATACGAGAGTCCACTTAGTCATGGAGACGTGTCTCGATGCTCTTGTTTTATTCACCTCTAGATTACAGGGCGTGTTTCTGGGCAGCCCCAAATATGGCAAAGCTCATGGAGAATCTGTCAACAACCCTGTGCTGATGAAAATATTAAATTGCTTTCCACCTTCACGCCCAAGCTGTCCCAGCCCACCTCCAGCAGCGGATAAAAGGGAATGCCCGAAGCTGTTGGAGCCAGAGAAGACTCTGCAGACTTCTTTCTGCCCTCATCAACTCCGTTGGTCTTTCTGCTCTTCTGGATTTTGATTCCACTTGGAAAAAACCAGCCATGTCTCGTCAGTCTGTCTGCAGGAGCTTTGGAGTCGGTGGGAGAAAGGGATTCAGCTCCTGCTCTGCTGTTGGTGGTGGATTTGGAGGCGGCAGCCGGAGCAAGATCAGCTACAGCTCGTACTCCTCATCCCGGGGAGGAGGTGGAGGAGGACACTGTGGGGGGTTCAGTAGCCGGAGCCTCCACAGCATGGGGGGCAGCAGAAGGATTGCCATGGGCGGATGTTATGGTGGTGGTGGATACGGTGGCAGGATGGGTGGCTTTGGTGGAGGAATGAGCTGTGGAGGGATGGGTGGTGGTGGAATGGGTGTTGGAGGAATGGGAATGGGTGGCTTTGGTGGTGGAATAGGTGGTGGAATAGGTGGTGGGGCAGGAATGGGTGGCTTTGGTGGTGGAATGAGCAGTGGGGGAATGGGTGGAATGGGTGGCTTTGGTGGTCCAGGCTTCCCTGGAGGCATCCAACCGGTGCAAGTTGACCCCAGCCTCCTGCGTCCGGTCCACGTTGAGATTGATCCCCAGATCCAGCAAGTCAAAAATCAGGAGAAGGAGCAGATTAAGACCCTGAACAACCAGTTTGCCTCCTTCATCGACAAGGTGAGAGTTTAGGATGGGTTTTTTCGGGGGTGGAATGTCAAATAACTTCCTTGGGAAATGGACTGGGAATTCTTTCACCTACCAACAAATGTTGGAGTTGTCAGACCAATGCCTCAGCATCGAATTGTAATTAATTAGGTTTACTTAACAAGTAACACTGAACAATAGAGGAGGTTTTGTGCTAGTGGAAGATTAAAGAGAACATCTGCAGGGTATTCTGGGGATTGTCTTGCCAAGGCACTTCTGCAGCCTCATTTTGAGTGATTCAGGGCAAAGTCATCATTGTAAATTTTATTATCCTAAGAGTTTTCATTGCTGGGATTTGCTTTTTAGTGAAATTTTCTTCTCAAAGCATTGAGAAGAAGCATTAAACCCCTTTCCAATACTCTTGGATTATTTAATTTCAAATAAAAGCCAAAGAAATAGAGAATCCCTCCAAAGACAATGCATGGGCAGTTAGGGAATAAAAATTTCTTCTTTCTTGACTTCAGTGCGGGAAAGAGGATGGCAAAGTCCAACCCTGATGCTAATGAAAATTGGGATGATGTTTTCTACTGGGAACACCGCTTTGTCCCCAAGGGAGAATTTCAGAATGACTCATAACTTAATTGTCTAATAATAAATAAATTAAATAATACTTCTCATGCCATTCAGAAGCTTGAATACCTGAATGACACATAGATGGGAAATGATTCCCTGGGCTCCCAAATCTCCCAGGAGTGGGATGTCTCTCTGGTGAATGTCTCTCACACCCTTTCTTGGCTGTAGGTCCGATTCCTGGAGCAGCAGAACAAGGTGCTCTCCACCAAGTGGGAGCTGCTCCAGCAGCAAGGACCAACAGGGCCGAGGAAGAACCTGGATGTGATCTTTGAGAATTACATCCAGAACCTGCGGAGGCAGCTGGACTCAATCCTGGCACAGCGGGGCCAGCTGGAATCGGAGCTGCAGAACATGAGGCAGTATGTGGAGGAGTTCAAAACCAAGTGAGTGTGGGGACAGACAGGGAGGGACCAGCCTGGAGAGCACAGCTGATGCAGAGACCCCACGGGTGGAGTGACTTGGGGTCTCAGAGCCTCACCTTGTCCTGCCCCCGCCACAGGTATGAGGAGGAGATCAACCGTCGCACGGCTGCTGAGAACGAGTTTGTGGTGCTGAAGAAGGTGAGTCTGGGAGACACCAGCAGGGATAGGGTGAGGGGGGACAGGAGGCAAAGACATGGGAAGGACTCTGCTCCAAGACGGGCAGATCCCAACAGGAAGAGCCAACAGCTCTTGTGTGATGAAAGGAAGCCGTGGTCCAATTCTGAGATCTTTCCTTTAGGATGTGGACTGTGCCTACATGACCAAAGTCGAGCTGGAAGCCAGGGTGGGAGCTCTGACAGATGAAATCAACTTCCTGAGGTGCATCTACGAGGAGGTAGGTGCTCTCCCTTCCCCTCGGTGAAGTTTTAATGAGGGTGTGGTGGCCAAAGACACTGAGGTTGGACTGGGCGTCTTTGTGGGTTTGATCTGGAGAGGTTGCCTGGAGCTACTGCTCTTCTCTCCTCTCAAGAGATGGTGCCTCTGACTCATGTCTTGGTTGCAGGAGCTGTCTCAGATGCAGACGATCAGCCGGGACCTGTCCGTGGTGGTGTCCATGGACAACAACCGGCACCTGGACCTGGACAGCATCATTGAGGAGGTTCGGCGCCAGTACGAGCAGATCGCTCAGAACAGCCGGGCTGAGGCTGAGGCCTGGTACCAGAGCCGGGTGAGTTGGGAAGGGGTCAAGGTTCTTGGGACAGTCCCCGCTGTTTGAACCACCTGAGTTTTTGGTCAGATGTGTCCCTGATGGGTGGCTTTGTTCATGCCTACAGTACGAAGAACTCCAGAACACTGCTGGGAAACACGGGGACAGCCTCCGCAACACCAAGATTGAGATCCAGGAGTTGTCCAGAAATGTCCAGAGGCTGCGGGCTGAGATTGAGAATGTGAAGAAGCAGGTAAAGGACCATCAGCACCTCATTGGGTAACAGCTGTGTGCTGGGTCAGGATGGGGCTGGGTGGTGAGAAGGAAAGCAATCAGGAAAATTCACACCCTTTGGAGGAGATGGATTATTTCTGCTTGTTTTCCCTCCAGTTTGTGCCACGAGGATGCTCCAGTAGAGGGTGGGCAGAAGGGATCTCACACACTGGTTTTCTCTTCCTCAGAACCAGCAGCTGCAGGCAGCCATCGCTGAGGCCGAGGAGAGGGGGGAGATGGCTGTCAAGGATGCCAGGAGGAAGCTGGAAGAGCTGGAATGTGCCCTGAACAAGGACAAAGAGGAACTGGCTCGCTTGCTGAAGGAGTACCAGGAGCTGCTGAACACCAAAATTGCACTGGATGTTGAGATTGCCATGTACAGGAAGCTGCTGGAGGGGGAGGAGAACAGGTACTTTATTGGCATCAATTTGACTAAATTCTTAACAGATTATAGTATGTGTGGGTAAAATCTTTGAATCCACACTAATTACTGATTTTGTGTTATTCACGCTCTATTTCCAAGTATATATTAATTATATTAAGCATAAACATACTTAAGTGGGTTTTCCATCTTAAAATAATATGAACGGTAAGGGTTGCTCACTTCTTTAAAGAATAATTGGAAAAATCGGAAAAAAATTGAATAGGTTGATAATTTTTAAATAATAATTGAGAAATATAAACTTGTTCAAAACGGGGAAATTCTTAGCTGAAGAGCTATGCACTTCCCAGAAGAATAATTTGTCCAATTTTCCTTCACAGGCTGTGCAACGACAGCATGTCCAACGTCAATGTCTGTAAGTATCCGCCCTGGGGTCCTTCAGAAGTAGTAGAACTTGTTCTTTTGGGCAACGGGACATAACCTGTGCTTCTCTTCCAGCTGTGGTGGGCAGGACGACTGTCTCTGGAGGCAGAGGAGGCATGGGAGGCGGATTCGGAGGCAGCGGCATGGGAGGAGGATTCGGAGGCGGCAGCTGTGGAATGGGAGGAGGATTCGGAGGCGGCAGCGGCATGGGAGGAGGAATGGGAGGAGGCGGCATCTGCGGAGGAGGCAGCAGCTTTGGAGGAGGCAGCATGGGCGGCAGCTGTGGGATGGGGGGAGGAATGTACGCTGGCGGCTTCTCCTCTGGAAGCGGAAGGATGTGCGGCTCTGGCGGGGGATCCTCCTCCGTGCGGAGATGCGTCACCACCACCTCGGTCAAATCTTCGGGAGTGAGATTCTGAGTCCCGAAAGTTGACAAGGAAAGAAGCACCTCCTCTCTCTTCCTGACAGCAGCCCAGCCTCCTGAAGCCCAGCTCTGGTGTCTTGCAATGGGATGAACTGTGTCCCTCCCACCCAGCTTGTCCCAGATTCTGGTCCCACCCGGCGGTTTGGTGGCGATGCCGTGGGTGTCCCGGCACCGGGAGCTGCCTGGCAGGAGGGGCTGTTCTGCTTTCCTTGCTGTGTTGTACATTTCTTGTGGCAAATGTGTATAAAACTCCTCTTTCCTCCTCTCTCCTCCTGTTCTGTGTCCCCACATCCCTTCCTCTGTGTGTGTATCCTGACGCCCTTCCTTGGGATGTTGCCATTCCCAATAAATTGCAGAGAACATTCACGATGTTGTGTCGATGCTTCAGGAGCCACTCTGGGCAGGGTGGTTCATGCTTTGGGGAGGCAGCTTGTTATGAGGCTGGGGGTCATTCTTTGCTCAGTGTGTTGTACCTGTGCTTTGATGGAGGTGGACAGCTGGGGGTGGACCAGGGCAGCCATCACAGCTCAAGTGATGACTGATTCTCACCTGAGGGCACAAGTCCAGGTGGTGCATGCTGGATGCTCAGTTCACACAACGCTCAGTAACTGAGCCAGCACAAGACCAAACTGAGGAATACAGGAGCCTGCTCAATTTTTAGGCATCTCCTGACTATAGTGAATAATCCAGTTCATCCCTGGAATCCTGTAGAGTTACTCCCACAGCAGATTTCTGCAATTGTTGGGTCTGGAAATCTCCAGCACAAAGAGTTCCAGTATATTCCCAGTCACTGAGCTGCCACGTCCCAGTGTTTTGGGCTCAGTTTTAGGCACACAGAGGCACTCAGTGCCTCAGTGCCCCAGTGGCCACATCACATCTCTCCAGATGTGGCAGCACTCCAATTCCTGAAGCTCTAGGAAAGAGACTTTCTCAACCCTTCTTGAATTTTGGAAGCTCTGCAAAGGGACTGCAAAAACCTGTGTCCTGGGATTTAGGCAGGAACATTCCCAGTGCCTTGTTGCCAGACCAGTAGAGACCCACAGGGGCTGATGGATAATGAGAATCAGCAGCAGCAGATGGGAGCCAGCACTGGATAAGTGTCATCTAAGGTGACTGCTTCTGAATGGTGTTTGGGCTGTGATGAGGGAGTGGCAGGGCAGGAGCCCCTTGGGTGGGAGAGCTGGTGAACATGGATAACAATGGATCAGGATGTTGGTCAAGCACCTGCCTCTGGTGCACACCTGGGCTGTGGACGGCCAGGTGGGAGGCACAGCTCAGCACTCAGAGAGAGAGGGAGCACCGGAGAGCCATGTACCACCCCTGACTAGTTGTGGGAACACGATGGGCTGTGAAGGTGTGATTCATCCCCATCCATAAGCCCAGGTAGCATCCTCTCCCTGAGAAGCCAATTAATTCTCCAGTGGCTCATCCTTGCTCCAAGAGCCGGAGAGAGAGATTTGAAGGAGCTCAAGGTGGGGTTTGGGAGGGGAGTCCGGAATGTTTGATCTGTGGCTCCTCCACCACCTGGAGAGATCAAAGAGGCAGAAAATGCTGTCAGTGGTGGTTCAGGAGTCCCACAACAGCCTCTAGGAGTTGCTGATGTTCCTACAGTGGGACAGGAAGCTGCAGACTGAGGAAGAGGTACAGGAAAGTCAGTGGGCTCTTGGAAAAGGGGATTCTCCCTGCTTTGAAGGGTGCTGGAGCTGGGATTGTGACTGGGTTTGGCCCAAATAAAGATGCTGAGTAGGCAATGCCTGTGTGAAGCTGGTGTTGTGCCAGGAGCACTTTGAGGTTTGCCTTGGGGCAAGAGTCACCTGTTTTGGTGCTTAATCACCTGTTTCGGTGTATAATTTTAAAAGCCTGTTTCTTCTAAACTTTACAACGAGCTTTACATGGCGTTGTAGCGCTGCTGTGAAGAGTCATTGCGACACCTCCTCCGTGCTCTTGGCTGGGTCAGATGCGAAGCTGGAGCGCAGCTCAGTCTCGATTCATGTTTTCTGCCGAGTTCACATTTTCCCTGGTGTTGATAATTCTGCTGTGCACAGCTCCTTGCACAAGAGATCTGAGGGCATGGCTGGAGCCCAGCTGCCTGTTGAGTTTTACCTGGAGGAGACTCAGGTGACTCCAGGTTTGGAATAACCTGCACATCTCGTCTGAAGACGTCAGAGTGACTCAATCTGGGCGTCTTATCTGCAGGAGCTGAGTGTGGTCAGCACCCAGGCATCTGGCTGACTTTGCAGATCTTCCTCCTCGTTGTGGAACTTCCTCGTGGGATATTCCAGTGAAGTCCTGGTGCCTTCATACCATGGGTTTGGCAGCTGGGAGGGAGGCCAGGAGAAGGAACAACCTGTTTTCCCCACCTAAACCTGAGCCACTCTGCAGCTGGCCTGGGCTGCTCGTCATGAATAAGTGCGCTGGGCTGCAGGATGGTGTGGAGAACTTAAATCTCCATCTGGGAGATGACCACGGAGAAACCAGCCCATCTTGATTGCAGCTGCTTTTGGAAAGGAGGGCTTCCCCTCTGTGCTGTGGGGGTGCTGTCCATTCTCCAGCTGCAGGAACACACACCTGGGTAACCTTTGGCCAACCATGACTTGTGTCCCTCAAGGGTGGGACAACCCTTTGCCAACTGTTCAGTTCCTTAATGGAGGGATAATTTTTGGCCAGCTAGTCAGTTGCTGAATAACTGTTGCCAACTGTTGAGTCCCTAGGGGTGGGATAATCTTGGCCAACATTTGAACCCCCGTCAAGAGTAACATCGTCTCCTTCCTCCCATTCCACACAGTCTGTGGCTCCAGAAGCCTCATCCCAGTGACAGTCAATGACATTCATGTTTCCGATTCCTCCAGTGGCTTTTGGAAGTGTTTTCCCTGGCTGGTTTTCTAAAGTGTTTGCTGTGTCTGTGGCCACCAGCTGATTCCTAGGAATGCTTTCAAACCACATTTACCTTCCCAAATCTCTCTGGTGTGACCATGAAAACTCAACACATGCAATTGGAAGCTTAAAAACGGGATATTTTTTGACTGCTGAAGTGTTTTAAGATATATATTTCCCTTGATTTTTATTCATGATTTCTGGAAATAAGAATGAAGGAAATGTTGGTGGTTTTTACCAAAAAAAAAAAAAAAAAAAAAAAAAATTAATAAATGTAACTAAAATATTTATTTGATTAGTGCAGCTCAGAAGGGCAGCTCACCTGCAAGATGTCCTTCATGCGAGTCCAAAGATCAAAGATGTCTGAATCCATTGCAGGGGAGCTGGTGCATGAAATTAAACATTATTGTCAGTCATCATTACAGCATCTACTGCCTGGAGTGTCCTTTCTGTCCTTTGTGGCTTGACAAGCCCTGTGGTCATTGGAAAAACACAAGCAAAGAGTTAGACATCCTTGTTCTCTTACTCTGGTGCTCAGAATCCCAGGACCTGACTGTCTCAGACTTTGTGGGACACATTTTGGAGAGAAAATCCCACCTGATGCTCTTAGGAAGGAACTGAGCAGCTCCTTTCTGGATAAAGCAGAAATGCTGACTCCTGTTAAATGCTAATGATGCAGCATTTTTCCACTTGGAAAGCCATTGGAAATTTTCGGCTTAACAAGGAGATGTGGTGTGTGCTTGGGGGAATTGTGAAAGCCTCATTCTGTCTGGGTTTCACCAAAATCCTTGCCTGGTGTGGAGTGTCAGGCAAAAAAATCTGGAGTCAGACAACCTGTGGAGTGGTTAGGAGCAGGCAGGGAAGTGGGAGGAAGGAAAAACATGACAACATCACTGTAAAATATATTTTTCCAGATGACACAAAGATATGGGAGTCCACTTACTCACAGAGACCTGCCTCAGTGCTTCTGCTTTTCCTTCTGCAAGGCGAAGCGGATTTCTGGGTGGAGTCACCAATTTGGCAAAAAACTGTTAACCGCACCAAGCTGATGAAGACAGTAAATTTGTTTCCTCTTCACGCCCAAGTTGTCCCAGCCCACCTCCAGGAGCAGATAAAAGGGAATGCCTGGAGCTGTGAAGCCAGAGAAGACTCTGAGCGCTTCTCTCTGTCCTCAGCACCAGCTCAGCTCTGTGGATCTCCTCATCTTCCCCAGTTTCGGCTCTTTTGAGGAGAAGCAGTCATGTCTCGTCAGTCTGTCTGCAGGAGCTTCGGAGTGGGGAGCAAAAGGGGATTCAGCTCCTGCTCTGCTGTTGGTGGTGGCTTTGGAGGCGGCAACCGGAGCAGGATCAGCTACAGCTCGTTCTCCACATCCAGGGGGATTGGAGGTGGCAGTGGACGCTGTGGAGGATTCAGCAGCCGGAGCCTCCACAACCTGGGGGGCAGCACAAGAATTTCCATGGGCAGCTCTTATGGCAGTGGCTACGGATGTAGAATTGGTGGCTTTGGTGGAGGATTTCCAGGAGGATTTGGTGGCATTGGAGGAGGTGTCATTGGTGGAGGAATGGGCTGCTTTGGTGGCCCCATCAGAGGTGGCCCCGGGTTCCCTGGAGGCATCCAACCAGTGCAGGTGGACCCAACCCTCCTGCGGCCAGTCCACGTTGACATTGACCCTCAGATCCAGCAAGTGAAGTGCCAGGAGAAGGAGCAGATCAAGACTCTGAACAACCAGTTTGCCTCCTTCATTGACAAGGTGAGAGGTTGGACCTGTATTTGCTTGGGAATGGGAAAACAGCAGAAATTCCTTGTGCTCTGGAGAAGGAAATATTGTCCTTCTCAGCTCAGTGTTGGGCTGTAATTGTTTCCATTTGGTTCCGTCTGGTTTCCTCCTGAGGAAGTGTCAAAATTTAGCATCCAAAGAGCTACTGAACAACTTTCTCCAGGTTTGGTGGATTCACATTGGTTTTCACTCCAGTGCAGACAGGCCAAAGGGATGGGAATATATTCAGTGACCAAGGTGTTTCTTTAAGTCGTCCTTTCTCTGGGATAATTTTGTCACAAGGAACTTAAAATTTAGGAATTACATTTTAAAAAAATCTCAACCATTTCTTCTTTCACTTTAAGTGCAGATGAGCTCCGTTTAAATTATCTGAACAGGGAGAATGTTGGTTATAAGTGTGCTCCATGTCTTTTAAATATATGATGTGTATATGGAATAATTTCAGTGTCTGAAAGAGGAATGTTCTTGAATATGGGCACCAATGGGATTTCATTCACTGGTAGGTCAAAAAGGATCAGATGCTCCTGAAAATTAATGTTAAAAAATCCCAGCTGGTATTGTAAATCATTTGTAAAATTGGAATGGAAGCAATTCAATAGCTACCTCTTAAAAAGAGCATAGGAGCATAGGAATTTAAGGATAATGGGGAAAAAGAGGAGAAAAAAAGGAGGAATTTGCCCTAGGAAGCAATGGGGAATGATCTATGGCTTTCCAAAGCTCCCAGGAGGTTTCAGCAGTGGGATGTCTCTCTGGTGAATGTCTCTCACACCCTTTCTTGGCTGTAGGTCCGATTCCTGGAGCAGCAGAACAAGGTGCTCTCCACCAAGTGGGAGCTGCTCCAGCAGCAAGGACCAACAGGGCCGAGGAAGAACCTGGATGTGATCTTTGAGAATTACATCCAGAACCTGCGGAGGAGACTGGAGTCTCTGGTGGGGCAGCGAGGCCAGCTGGAATCGGAGCTGCAGAACATGAGGCAGTATGTGGAGGAGTTCAAAACCAAGTGAGTGTGGGGACAGACAGGGAGGGACCAGCCTGGAGAGCACAGCTGATGCAGAGACCCCACGGGTGGAGTGACTTGGGGTCTCAGAGCCTCACCTTGTCCTGCCCCCGCCACAGGTATGAGGAGGAGATCAACCGTCGCACGGCTGCTGAGAACGAGTTTGTGGTGCTGAAGAAGGTGAGTCTGGGAGACACCAGCAGGGATAGGGTGAGGGGGGACAGGAGGCAAAGACATGGGAAGGACTCTGCTCCAAGACGGGCAGATCCCAACAGGAAGAGCCAACAGCTCTTGTGTGATGAAAGGAAGCCGTGGTCCAATTCTGAGATCTTTCCTTTAGGATGTGGACTGTGCCTACATGACCAAAGTCGAGCTGGAAGCCAGGGTGGGAGCTCTGACAGATGAAATCAACTTCCTGAGGTGCATCTACGAGGAGGTAGGTGCTCTCCCTTCCCCTCGGTGAAGTTTTAATGAGGGTGTGGTGGCCAAAGACACTGAGGTTGGACTGGGCGTCTTTGTGGGTTTGATCTGGAGAGGTTGCCTGGAGCTACTGCTCTTCTCTCCTCTCAAGAGATGGTGCCTCTGACTCATGTCTTGGTTGCAGGAGCTGTCTCAGATGCAGACGATCAGCCGGGACCTGTCCGTGGTGGTGTCCATGGACAACAACCGGCACCTGGACCTGGACAGCATCATTGAGGAGGTTCGGCGCCAGTACGAGCAGATCGCTCAGAACAGCCGGGCTGAGGCTGAGGCCTGGTACCAGAGCCGGGTGAGTTGGGAAGGGGTTGAGGCACCTGAGCTTCAAAACCACCTGAGTTTTTGTCAGTTGTGTTCTTGATGTGTGCCTTTGTCCCCACGCCTACAGTATGAAGAGCTCCAGAGCACGGCTGGCCGGCATGGGGACAGCCTCCGCAACACCAAGATTGAGATCCAGGAGTTGTCCAGGAATGTCCAGAGGCTGCGGGCTGAGATTGAGAATGTGAAGAAGCAGGTGGGGGTTGGCCAGTGTCTCACGGATTCTTTCTGTTTTCCCTCCAGTTTGTGTCACAAGGATGCTCCAGTAGAGGGTGGGCAGAGGGAATTAGGAAATTTACTTTCTTCTCCACAGAACCAGCAGCTGCAGGCAGCCATTGCTGAGGCCGAGGAGAGGGGGGAGATGGCCGTCAAGGATGCCAGGAGGAAGCTGGAAGAGCTGGAATGTGCCCTGAGCAAGGACAAGGAGGAACTGGCTCGCTTGCTGAAGGAGTACCAGGAGCTGCTGAACATCAAGATTGCACTGGATGTTGAGATTGCCATGTACAGGAAGCTGCTGGAGGGGGAGGAGAACAGGTGAGACCTCCCACCATTGGCTGGGCCAGGCTTTTGAGCCCCGTGGGTCAGATTAATCTTTAATCATTCCTCACAACACATTTAACATATAAAATTTGATTACTTTCCTTTTCTCCTCCAAAATTTGAAGCCCAAAATAGAAACATGATTCCTACGGGGAATACTTCTCAGGGGGCTTGATTGGTCTTACATGAAACATGATATAAAAGGAATATTTGGGAAAGAGTTTTGCTTTGGACTGTATATAGATTTACAGCTGGTGTTCCTCTCCCTACACAGGCTCTGCTTAGAGAACCCCTCCAACGTGAATGTCTGTAAGTATTCGCTCATTGTTTTCTCTGCCCAATTACCTTTATCTTTGGTTTTGTGAAGATCCCCAGGATGTTGCCTCATGTTCAATGAGCCTCTCCCTCTCTTCCAGCCGTGGTAGGCAGAACCACTGTGTGCGGAGGCAGATCTGGAGCCAACTTTGGAGCCAGCAATGGCCTGGGTGGAGGAGTGTGCACGGTCGGTGGTGGAGTGTGCACAGTTGGTGGTGGGAACATCATTAGCAGCAGCTGTGGTATGGGAGGAGGGATCCTCAGTGGTGGCTTCTCCTCTGGGAGTGGGAGGATGTGCAGCACTGCAGGTGGCAACTTCATGGCTGGGGGGGGCTCCTCCTCTGTGCGGAGATGCGTCACCACCACAACGGTCAAATCCTCTGGGGTCAAATACTGAGCCCTCCTCTCCGTCCTCCCAGGGAAAGCAGCACCTTCCTCTTCCTCCCACCAGCAGCACAGCCCCCTTCCATCCCCATTGGTATTCAGGAGGAAAGAAACTGTTTCTGGGGGAAATCTCCCCAAGTGAGATTGAAAACAAGACATATCCCTCTGGCCTAGCCTGGCCCTCACTGAGTCCCACTGGGGTAAAACATCTCCCTCATGGGTCCTCGGCACTGCAGAGCTCCCCAGCACTGCTGCACCAGCTGAGGAGGAGCCTTTGGAAAACTGCTCTTTCCTGTCACTTTTTAAGTCCTGTGTTTGCCCCGCACACCTCATGGGTCCCCTCATCCTGCTCCAGCTGTGTCAGGAGCCCACATGAACAGAAGGAGATGATGTCCCATAATCACATTTAGGAGTGAGAAGCAGTTCTCTAGAGTTGTCCACCTTCCCCAGATGGAGTAATTTGGCAGCTTTAATGTTTTATGGATCCTTTTCCCTCCTCTCCTTCCTGCCTGGAGTGTGTGGCTCTGTTGCACCCCTCTGTCGTGTGAATCAGCTGCTTCCTGCCAGTGCCCTGGTCCCAGGGTCCTTCAGTACCAATAAACTGCAGAGAGAAGATATTTTTGTGTTGTCTCATCACTTGACAGTCCCCAGTGGGTTTGCCCTGGGTCAGGGTGATTGCAGGACAAATACAGACTGAACAGAGAAAGAACTGAGGGCAGGTCTGAGAGGAGGACCTGAGGGTGCTGGTGGGTGAGAGCTGGACCTGCCCCAGCCCAGAGATGCCTGAGCCTGGACGGAGCCCCCAACATGAGCAGCAGGGGAGGAGGTGTTGTGTTCTGCTCAGGAGAGATCCCACCTGCGGAGCTGCTCCAGCCCTGGGGCCCAGTACAGGGAGGATGTGGAGCTGCTGGAGTGAGTCCAGAGGAGTCCATGGAGCTGCTCTGAGGCCTGGAGATCTTCTGGGACAAGGCTTGGAGATCCGGGTGTTCACCTGCAGAGCAGGGAAAGGAGATCTTTTGAGTGCCTTCCAAGGGGCTCAAGGAGAACTGGAGAGGGACTTGGAAAGGGAGTGATGGGACAAGAGGTGATGGCTTCAAACTGGAAAAGAGGAGAGTTAGATGGGATGTTGGGAAAAAATTCCTCCCTGTGAGAGTGGTGAGGCACCAGAATGGACTTCCATGAGACTGGCCCATCCCTGGAAGTGTCCAAGGCCAGGCTGGATGGGGCTTGGATTAACGTGGGATAATGGAAGATGTTCCTTCCCAGAGCAGAGGGTGGAATGACATGAGCTTTAAGATCCTGTCCAACTCAAACCCTTCCATGATCCTATTTTGAGCTGATTTAGATTATCTTGTGGGAATGTCAAGATGTTTTCTTCAGCATCACCCTGAGAGCTAGGATTCATTATTCCCACTTCGGGTTTGGGCTGGCTGGAGGTGGGCAGAAGCTTGGAGCAACGTGGTCTAATGGAAGGTGTTCCTGCCCATTATGGAATGCTCTGAATCATCTCCCTCAGGGAAATCTCCAGGGCCTTGCCTTGGAAGAATACACCATAGAGTTTTCTCCACCTAGGCTGATAGACAGGCGCTCTGCAGCACTGCTGCCAATCCACATTAGATTGCCTCCCCCACTGGCCAGTTGACACTGCCCACCCCAATTGTTCATTCCTCATTGCCCCGCAGGTTGCTGCCTTTTGCCCTGCCCTTTGCCTGCCTCTGTGCCCTCAGGTCATTGGTCACTGACCCCACACTCAAGTCATGCAGCCCACATGGTTTGGTCTTTTGTCTCTGATCCCTTTGGTGTGGTGGATGCAATAAAACTTCTCTGGAATACATCATGGAAAGATCCTTTCTGTCCTTCCTCTGCTGAGCTATCTGTGGCACGTGTGTGTGTGCATGGACTTGAAATGGCTGTTCTCGTGGCCTTACTCCGAGCGGCTGCTGAAGCAAACGCCTTGAAGAAGGTTGCAGCATTTCTACCACCCTGCCACACTGCAGCAGCCCATGGCAGGAGGTGGAACTGCATGGGCTTTAGGATCCCTTCCCACATTCTGTGACCATCTCATTTCACCTCCTGCCTTGGAGGAGTCTCCAGTGGGTGGTTGGAGTCAGGGTGAGGAGGATAAATCCTCCCCAGGGCTGGCACAAGGTTAAGCAGCACCCTCTGCCTGTCTGGCTGGGCTCTTACACCAGCTCCTTGACTGAGCGGTGGGAAGGTCTGACAACTCTTGAGTGGACAAATTACTCACAAAGAAAAAAAAATACCAACAGCATGAAAGAATCCGCCAGAGCCCAGGACCTGCCATCAGAGCTCCAGGTTGCCCAGCCAGCTTAGTCATTAGCCCTCTCCAAATTACATCCCATTGCAACCAAATTAATTTGATTAACGCTTGACTGGTTTTTTCTGTAGCTCTGGGAGGAGCGAGAGGTGAATCAGTTCTGACTTCCCTGCAGTGTGTGTGTGTTATAGGGGGTGGGACCACATGGGATTAAGGGTCCTTTCCTACTTCAGCCATTCCATGACTCTATGATTGATCTGGCACAGATAGAATATGGAAATGGAGATCAATATTGTCAAGTCCTTGTCATCTAAATGAGCAAAATAAGGAAGAAATTATTGTTTCCATTTGAACCAGTTATTTTCCTGCTGTTTTTCTTATTTACCCCCGAATTTCCTTCCAGTTCACTCTCCTGACTTCTGAATGATGTTTACACCAGGCTGCAATGTGTCTTTTCCTCTTGTTTGAGTAAAAAATAACATTTCTGATTCTAAAATTCATAGGTTGGGACCAAACCATGACCAAAAAGTCATGGCTCTGTTTCTTATCCCAGGGAAGAGTCTGAAATAATCTCATTCTTCCTCATCCCAGGGAAGAGTCCAGGGGACAGTTATGGACCCAGGTGGTTCAAAGCCCAGGAATGTCCTGGGGACACCCTTGGGAAGATGGCAGAGAGGACACAGATCTCCAGCCTCTTGAAGTGCAGGAAGTCAAAGGTGTTGACGTCATCCTTCCAAAAACCACAGGATTTTTCTGAGTTCCCTGAGTTTTTCCCGGAGAGGAGCCAAGAGGTGCTGGCGTTTATCATTCCCATCTGCTGCACTCATGAAAAGGGGAGTTGAAGGAAATTGCTATAGTGCATCGTGCTGGGATGAAAGGGTTGGGATCCCCTTTACCTGCTCTGTGGGGCACTGTGAGAGCTGATGGATTCCATCCAGGAATGCCACAAAAGACACTGAGGGGCCGGAGCATGTCCAGAGACAGGAACAGAGCTGGGGAAGGGCTGGAGCACAAGGAAAAGGGTCTGGAGAACTCCTGAGGAGCAGCTGAGGGAGCTGAGGAGGCTCAGCCTGGAGAAAATGAGGGGAGGACCTTCTCACTCTCCAGAACTCCCTGAAAGGAGGGTGCAGCCAGGTTGGGGTTGGAGGGCAGGGAAAAGTCATTGCTCCACTGGGGTCAGGGCATGGGCTGTGCAGGATCTTTTGCATTAGAACATGGGAAGAAACTGAATCGGTTTTATGAGCTCCTTGGGAAGTTAACCCAAGTGGGATTTTATTTGCTGTAATTAGAGCTGTAATGAATTTTTAATTGTCACTAGTCATGTTTATGATGGGAGGCCCTTGGGAGCCACCATGTTTTTTTCCACTGGGTGGGTCATTTTGCAAACATGGAGAAGACTCCCCCAGTTTAGGATTGCTGGGGAGCAGGAAATATTTGCTTTTGTGAAAAGCACTGGTTTGTCACCTGGGAGGAAACCACCCTCTGCATCCTCCAGAGTGGGGTTTACCTGGAACACTTCTCCTGAGCAGCTGGAGTCCTTTGGGATCTTGAGGATGGGATGCTCAGGGGAAGGATTTAGGGAGCAGAGAGGAGGGCATTGAGTCCTTCATTAGTAAATCTGCAGAAAACACTAAGCTGGGAGCGTGTGTTGATCTATTGGATGGAAGGAGGGCTCTGCAGGGAGACTTAGATCGGTTGGATGGATGGGCAGAGTCCAGCATGAAGTTTAATAAGTCTAAGTGCCGAGTTCTACATTTTGGCCACAAAAATCCCCTACAATGTTACAAGCTGGGGACAGTGTGGCTGGCCAGTGTTCAGGTAGAAAGGGACCTGGGGGTGCTGGTGGACAGCTGGTTGAACATGAGCCAGCCGTGTGCCTTGGTGGCCAGGAAGGCCAATGGCTCCTGGCCTGGATCAGGAATGGCGTGGCCAGCAGGAGCAGGGAGGTCATTCTTCCCCTGTACTCGGTGCTGGTGAGGGCACACCTCGAGTGCCGTGTCCAGCTCTGGGCCCTCAGTTTGGGAAGGACGTTGAGATGCTTGAGCACGTCCAGAGGAGGCGACGAGGCTGCTGAGGGGCTTGGAACACAAGTCCTGTGAGGAATGTTTGAAGGAACTGGGGTTGTTCAGCCTGGAGAAGAGGAGGCTCAGGGGTGACCTTATCGCTCTCTACAATTTCCTGAAGGGAGGTTGTAGACAGGTGGGGGTTGGTCTCTTTCACCAAGCAGCACTAGCAGAACAAGAGGACACAGTCTCAAGCTACATCAGGCAAGGTACAGGTTGCTCATTAGGAAAAAAATTTCACCAAAAGAATAATAAAGTACTGGAACTCTCTTCCCAGGGAGGTGGTGGAATCACCATCTCTGGATGTGTTTAAAAAAAGACTGGACATGGCACTCAGTGCTATCGTCTAGTTGAGGTGTCAGGGCATAGGTTGGACTTATGATCTTAGAGGTCTCTTCCAACCTCATTATTCTGTGATAGGAGGTTAAAATTGGGGATCAGCCTCCTTTGGTCTCCTCTCTGCACTTCAAGCTCGGTTCTGTCACCTCCAACTTGACTGGTCTAAAAAACCAGCTCAAATGCACACTAGAAAACCCTCTGACCTCCTCAAGAGAGACCAAAATCAGCAGCTCATGGAAGCAGTGACGCCTACGAAGTATCTGGGCTTGGGAGGAGGTTTAAAACTCCTGTGGGCAAATACATTGACAAACGTACCTAGAGCTGTGCAACTTCTAAAGAAATTTACCTAAGGGAAGCTCTTCCCTTTCCTTTCCACACTAGGCTCCTGATGTTTAATCCTGAATACTCCATCACCTCCTTTCCTGCTCTTTGGACCCTGCCTTGAGTTCCTTGTGAGTGAATCCACTGCCAGGCTCCAGGGGTGACTTGTGCGGGGATCCAGAGGAATCTGTGTCCCAGAGCATCATCTGCAGTTGTGCAGAAAAATTTTGGCCTTTAATCTATTTAATATTCACCCCAGCTTTGCTTGGACAGGTTGAGCTGACATCTGAGCACTTTTCCTGATGGACTTGGCCCCTGTTGGATGCTGACCCTGCTCCTCTGAACAAAACAGCTGCTGCCAGCCAGCCCCATGACCTGGATGAGCTGCCTGGAAATGTGGTGCCTCCTGCTCCCTCCCGGCCCTGTTCCATCCAGGGCAGCTTCAGCTCCAGCTGGAACAGGAAGAGCCAGACTTGCACAACTTACAGCAACTGCATCATCCGCACCTGCTGCTGACAGAGACCATTCCTCCTCTTCCTCCTCCCGCCCATTTCAATTGCGATGGTGGTGCTTCCTGAGCTTCGTCCTTCTTCCACACTCCCTAGTTCTGTCCTTGAAGTGGAATGATATTCCATAGGGTTTACAGGTGGGACCCCAAAATCCGTATTATCTGAGCAATTCTGTTGTAGCATGGGTGGAGTCAATTCTACCTCTCCCATGGCCTGGGGACTCAGCTGGTCTGGGGGGACAGACAAAGCCACAAAATGTCACAAAATGTCACTGGAAGGTTTGGAGCCTGTGCAAGGCAAAGTTTTCTGACACAGGTGAATCTGCTGGTGACCTCCAGGTGCTGCTGTGACACCTGAACCTGCCACTGTCCTCCAGGTGCTGCTGTGACACACCTGAACCTGTCAGTGACCTCCAGCCCCCTCTCACACATCTGAACCTGCCACTGTCCTCCAGGTCCTGCTGTGAAACATTTGAGGCTCTCATTTTTCTTCAGACCTTCTGACATACCTGAATCTGTTCCTGTCCTCCACATCCTGCTCTGACAATGGAACTTGCCAGTGACCTCCAGGTGCTGGTCTGACACCAGAACCTGCCTGTCCCTGTCCTCTATGACAATGACAAATTGACTTTCCCATAAGTTATGGGTCAGGCTGAGACAGGAATTTCAGGTTGGGTACAAACCCACCACCTTTCCAGACTGACAATCAGGCAGAAGGTGACAGGAGAAGAGGTGGGTTGTGCCCATGTTTGTGGTGGGTCGTGCCCATGTTTGTGGTGGGTCTCTCTGGGCTGGGGGCTCTCTGCTGAGTCTGATCTATTCAGGATTTGATTTGGGGCCAGAATCAGCTGAAGTGGGAACTGCTCTGTGTGTCAGCCTTGGACAAGGAACTCCTGCTGGCCCTGGGGAGCCTTGGAGCTGCCTCCCTCCCTCCTCCTCCACAAAACTTCTTGTTGAATGAGTTCTCCCAGTTTTAGAGGAGCTCTGCAGGTGTTTGTGACCCCTTGGAGTAAAGGCTGGGCTGGCAGACAAGGAGTCAAGCCCTTCACCTGGATTGCTGTCCATGGGGCATCCTCTGGGAAATCCCTTCCAGGACCTCACTCCCCTCACAGGGAGGAACTTCTTCCCAATATCCCATCTATCGCAGCCCTCTGGATGTGTGGGAAGCATTCCCCCTTGTCCTGGCACTCCAGGCCTTGTCCCCAGTCTCTCTACAGGTCTCCTGGAGCCCCTTGAGGCCCTGGAAGGGGCTCCAAGGTCTCCTTTCCCTTCTTCTCTCCAAGTAAACACCCTCAGCTCTCCCTCTGGCTCCAGAGGGGCTCCAGCCTTTGGAGCATCTCCATGGCATCTTCTGGACTTACTCCAGCAGCTCCACATCCTTCCAGTGTTGAGCAACACTCTCAAGCCCATGGTGGAATTGTTGGGATTCTCCTGATCAAGGCCAGGATTTGGACTTGATGATCCCTGTCTGTCCCTTCCAGAACTCTAGATATTCCAGGATTCTGAACCTGTTGAAGCTCTTAAACTGGCTTTCCTCACCCCACTCTCAGGTCTTTCCCTCCCCAGGCAGGAGATTTCCTCTGGAACTATGATGGTTTTGATGCTTTTTGTGCAGCTTTACCTTTTCTGCACCTGCCTCGTTGTCCTGTGGCTGCTCCTTCTGCTGCTGCAGAGGCAACCGCAGCCATTCGGATCCATCAATAGAGGGATTTACTCAATCAATCGCAATTGATTGGGCTAATTATGAGCTTGGAGTCCAGCCCAGGTGGAGCTGGGTGTAGTCACCCTCCTGCTGCTGATGTTACCCTGGGAACACCTGGCAGCACTGGAGCCACTTTGCTGGGACGTTGGTAATCACCTTGTTTACCGGATTTGGAACATGTGCCAGAATTAACTCCAGCTGCTTCAACTTCCGGTGGGAACGGATGTGATTAAAATCATCCTCAACTCACACAGCACCTTTTGAAGCTGCCGAACACTCTCAGACTCTTCTTTACCTTGGGGACCAAGTGAAGAGGTTCCTGAGGTTTCAAATGCCTGGAGAGGCCAATCCTGAGACCTCTGAATGTTGGGTCACCTGGAGATCCTCATCAAAATCCTTCCCTAACAGAAATTAAAATAAATTTATATCATGACTGCCATGTCCATTGACCATTTTTCTGCTGAGAAACATGTGCATATTGAAAAAGAAATCTCATGTCTCCCCATGTTTTTAACCTGGAGTTCAACCCAATTTCTTCCTCCTCCTCTTTTTCTTTTTTCCTTATTTTATTTATTTATTTTTTTTCTATGCAGGTAGTACTTTTCTCCTCCACCTCCTCCTTCTGAAACTCTTTGGAGATTTTATCTCTGCCTTGTTCCAGCACCTCCCACCCCAGCCCGAGGGCATCAGCTGCCTGTGGAGGCACCAGGACATGCTCAGCCTGTTGGAGATCTCAGGGATCAGAGGTTGATATTTGGCATTAGCCAATTAAGCAAAAAATTTAATGAGCTTGTCCTTCATCCATTCACCACCATTGTTAATAATAACAGCAATAGAAAAAATTACTTCAGTGTATCCACAAATCCTATTCAATTTAATTAATAAACTTTCACATTATTGTCAGGGTAAGAGGAGATTAACTGATGTCATAATTATGTTGTTATTTTTCTGAATGGATGATTTAATATCAAGGGTGTTACTGAGGACTTTATTGTCTTGTTTACCTTCCTGTCAACCCCAAATCACAAACCATTTATTAAAAGAGATTAAAAGAGCCATCAGTTCCTTGTTAACGGGTTCACAAATTAGTCAGATTTTGGGTTGGTTCCCTAAATGAGCCTCACCAGAGATCCCCTCCCTAAGGGACACGACACCGGAACTGTCTGACCCTGGAGCTGGTGACCTCCCTCCCCACTCTGTGTGGAATCCACCCTGGAATTTCCCTCTAGCCTTCTCAAAGTCAAAATTCCAGTCTGAAATTATCACAAGGGCATTTCATCTTTTTTTTCTGCAAAAATTACCATGTGTTTGACATTTCCTTTCCTGCCTTTGTGGAGCACAGGGAAAGATTTTGGCCATTCCCTGCACGGATGTTTCTGGCTCTGGGGAAGCTCTTCCTGCTCTTTGAGGGCTTTTCAGCCCTTCCCACACTGATCTCCTTTGCTTCCCTCGCTCTCATTGGATCTTGGACTTGATTCCAACCTCTACCAGGTTATTCCGTGCTGCCCCAGAGATCCCAGTCTCCACTTCATCTACTTGTGTCCTCCTTTGCCTCCAAATAAAATTCCTTTGTGGTAGCAGAGTCATTCCTCCTGCTCTGGAATTCCGTGATCCCCCGCTTCCTTCCATTCGTGTTTTGGAGCAGCTCCTGATGGAGTAGCCCAGTGATGGGACCTGTTCCTCCTTACCTGCCCTGTCTGGAGCATCCAGCACTGCTTCTTCCCTTCCCTCCCTTCCCGGGATCCTGCCAATTCCAACTGAGTGCTTCCATAAAACACTGCTGTTCAACAACGGCAAAAGAAGATATCCCCCACCAAAATAATTCCTAACCACCTGAGCTCTGCCTGTCTGCATAGGACAAATCCCTCCCATTTAGAGCATTCCCAGACACCCTCCAGTTACAGTTTTCTCACCACAAAACTTCACTATTTAACACAAAGTGTTGAGAATTCATGGAATTCTAAAAAGCTCCTGATAGAGGGATTTTTTCCTGTGGTTTAATAGCAACTTCCAGTCTCATCCAGCCCTAGGTCTGTGTGAGGGAAACTCCATCTGGTCTCCCTGTTCCCCAAATGATGAAGGTGAGATCCACTTTGGACTATCTGTATCATTAGGATAATATATATATTCTTGCACTGGGAAACCTCAGGCTTAAAATAAGATAAACTTTGGAAGAGTACCAAAGTTTCACCTCTTTTCTGCAAAAAGCAAAAGGTTTTTGACATTTCTCTCCTTTCCTTTTTCTTCTCCAAGTCCTTGCTGCCTTCACTGACCACAGGCAGAGGTTGTGGTTATTCCAGGGAAGGAGAGGGGGAGAAAAGGAAAGTCTGCGGGCTACAGGCATTTTTATAAGTGTGTCTGTGTCATCCCAGTTCCAAGTGACTGAGGGCCCTAATTATGCAAGAACTTCAGCAGCTGGAGATCTAGATCTCTCTTGTGCTCATTTATCTCCTTCACTGGGGAAGTTATTAAATTTAAATACTGTATTTCTTCATGTGCTACTGTACAGCTCTGGCAGTATTTCTTAAATCATCAGAAATGCATGGATAACCTTGTTTATTCACTCTGTTCTGCCAGTGGAGCTTGCAAAGATCCTTAATTTATATTTAGGATCTGGTTTTCTGAGACACCCTCATGATTTTAATAATTTTAGGTTTTGTGTTTTCTGTAGTTCTTTTTTTCTCCACTTTTATTTTAGTTCTTTTTATTTCTATTTTCTAAAGAGTTTATGGCTGCCTCATCTCTGGAGGTGCTCAAGAACACTTTGGATGGGGCTTGGAGTGACCTGGTCTGGTGGGAAGGAGACCCTGGAGTCTCTTCCAGTGCCTAAAGGGCTCCCGGAGGGCTGGAGAGGGACTGGGGCAAGAGTCTGGAGAGAAAAGACAAGAGGGAATGGCTTCCCACTTCCAGAGGTCAGGGATAGATGCAATATTGGGTAGAAATTCCTCTTAGAGAGGATGGTAAGGCCCTGGAATTGATTTCCCACGGGATGCTGAGTTCCTGGAAGTGTCCAAGGCCAGGCGGGACAGGGCTTGGAGCAGACTGGGATAGTGGAAGGTGTTCCTGCCCATGACAGGAACTGGATGAGCTTTAAGGTCCCTCCCAACCTAGACCATTCAATGACCTTATTTTGAGCTGATTTAGATGATCCTGTGGGAATGTTGAGGCATTTCCTTGAGCATCAGCCTGAGAACTGGGATTTGTTAGTCCCATTTAGGGTTTGAGTTGAAGGTAGACAGAGGTGGATGAGGATGATGGAGTTTGGCAGGTTCCTGCCCCAGTTATGCTCAAAAAGCTCCAGTTTGGGTCTGTCTCTAAATTTCTGGATGTTTCCAACAATGTCCATCCTGGTGCTCTTCTGGTTCCCTCATGGTCCACAAAAAGTCACACTCATGTCATGTCTCAGAGGCTTTTCCCAATGGGAGGAACCTCCCCACCTTTTCCACCTGCTTTGGATGGGCAGGACAACACAGGGTCCCTCAGTCCCTGCTCCTACAGCTGCACACGTGGCCCAGGATGGATCAAGTTTTGGAGGGCAATTTAAACTTATCCTTAAAATCCCAAGACAAAGAGCCAGGTTGACCCTGTGGTTGTAACACCCTGATCCCGTGAAAATCCATCTCCCTGGGAAGGATGATGGATGAACCTGTGATCCCTTTGTCCCAGCTATGTCAGAAAGAAGAAGGAATGACAGGAAGCTCCCCCTTTGTCCACAGGATGCATGGACATCTCTTGGGATGCATCCCTGTTTCTGGAGCCAGCTTGACAGGTCCAGGTGTGGTTGGGATGTGCTGCCAAGGCTGATCCGGTGTCAGCTCTGATCACAACAGCTGCCTACACTCTGGATTACTGCACGTGGGGCGGGATGGCTGCTCTCCTTGCTTGAGCTCTGGGCTCCAGCTGCTACAAAAAGCTCAGAATTCATGCCTGGTTCACTTCAGCTCCTGCACAGGGCAGGATTTTGGGATGGACACTGACCACAGGGAGCTGTGGCTGCTCACTCTCTGGGGTCACAACACTTCCTTCCATGATCCATGGGGATTACCTGGAGTGTTGCCCAGTGCAGCTCCGGAATAAGGCACTTGCAAAGTAGGAAGAGGAGGGGTGGAGAGGGGAATCACACTGGAACCAGCCCCAGCCCTTCTGAATCACAGAAGCATTCAGGTTGGAATCATCAAGTCCAATGATTTCCTTGGCACTGCCAAGACCACCATGGACCATGACCCCAAGTGCCACATCCACACATTTCTTGGACACTTCCAAGGATGAAGACTCCATCCCTGCCCTGGGCAGCTGTGCCAGGGCTGGACAACCCTTTCCAGGAAGGAATTTCCCCCAGTTTCCAACCTAAAACTGGCACAATTTGAGGCCATTTTCTCTTATTCTGTCACTCATAACCCAGGAGAAGAGTCAGACCCCACCTGTCTCCAACCTTTCCAGTCTCCTTCAGGAATTCCCTCCCCTCTCCCCCGCTTTTAAAATACTGGTAATTGCACAATTTTTTTGATGTTCACTGTAATTAATTCCTGCAGAGACAGAATTATCAGTCCAAGTCAGATTTTCATACAGGTTTATAAAAAGGGGGAAATCAGATGGAAATCTGGTTGAATTTCTCAGGAAACGTAGATAATTTAATTACAAAATTAGCACAGAAGGAAGATCTGAGATACCAGTTTGGCTTTTCCTGGTGCAAGGTGAGGTAGGGGAGTTTAGTAGGGAAAAGTGGATTTCTCAGCTGTTTTCCTGGAAAACACTGTTTCCAGGTGAGAAAGGTCTCATTGAGCATCCAAAGTCTTGTCCACCTTGAGATATTCCAGCTGCTTTAATAACCTCCAGCTACAAACCCCTAATTTAGGGAATTTATGAGGCACTTTCCAAATGGAGCCAGGATTGCACGGCGATGACCACAGAACCTCTATGTGATGGTTCTCAGCTTGGCTTCATCCAGCTCCTTTGGGAGGAAAAGAATCCTGCCAGGTGAAGTCCAGCTCCTCCTAAAGTCATGTAAGGGTCAAAGAGGAGGTTATTTCCATGGGGATGTGGTTCCAGAGGTGGTTTTGGAGGAACCACATCTCAATGACTTTTCAAGAAATTGATCCAGGCTGGAGCCTCCAAGTGGTACTGCCAGCAGCGGGACTTGGCTCCCAAATGCTTTTCCATATGTCCATAGCCACTGAATGCTGGAAAGGTGGAGTCTGGCACAGAGATGGGGAGAGGGATAGATCCTCCCTGTGAGAAGCAAAAGTTGCTCCTGGGATATTCTGGGAATGAGAGAAGAACAGGAATGGGAAACAAAGGGTGCAGCAGGTGCTCCTGGTGATGCAGTGAAGGGAGGTCAGACCTCCCAAGGACCATCAAGGTCCTGTGCCCCTTTAAATACCAAAAGAAGTGGGGAAATATGGGGGAGAATGAGCTGTGGGGATGAGCAGGGGTAACTGTAATTATGGATGGAGGTTAATGAGATAAGGAGATCCGTCAGCAAAGCTCATGAGTCAGGCAGGATTTGGGGAATTTCACAACTGCCCCACCGGTGTTGGTGTTTATCTGACCTCTCTGGGCAGCCATTAATTGCTGCCTGATGAACCAAACCCAATAACAACATTAGAAACCTGCTAATTACTACGGAATGGAGATGAGCTCCTCCAGAATGTATAAAGGAGAACTTCCATACTCCTCTGGAGTAGCTGAGGATCCTTCATTCTCATTTCTCCTCCTGTTTCATCACCTCCTCCACGGGCTCTCCCACCTGGAAGTGCTGCCATGAGACGATATTTCTCCGGATATGGGGATGGGAGTTTCAGTTCTTCTTCTGCTCACTGTGGGACCTTGGGTGGTGGAGACGGGAGATTTGGAGGGTTTGGTCATGGGTATGGTAGCAGGAGCCTCCACAACCTTGGAGGGTTCAGGAATGTCTATACTGGTGGAGGCTACAGAGGAGAAGGAGTAAGATATGGGAGAGGCCTTGGCTTTGGTGGCTGGAGACAACCTGAGAGAGGCTTTGGTGGAAGAGGATATTTCGTGGGAGGTTTTCAGAGTGGTAAAACAGGGCTTGGTAGCACCTACAGAGAAAGTTCAGGCAGGGAGATACTCAGAGGAGGCCTTGGCACAGGGGAACAAGGGGCTGGACAGGGACTGGGACTGGGACAGGCTGGAGTTCTCCGAGGCATTGAGGAGGTCCATGTCAACACCAACCTGCTGAGGCCAATACAGCTCCAAGTGGACCCTGAGTTCCAGCGAGCGCGCTCAGATGAGAAGGAGCAGATCAAAGCTCTCAACAACAAATTTGCATCATTCATTGAGAAGGTGAGTCCTGGTCTCTGTGCTGTTTTCTCTGTGCTGGAAGGGGGAGGTATAAGGTAGGTGTTAGTCATGGGGACAACTTCATGTCAAAATCACAGCATTGGCTGAATTCCCACAGGCTGCTGTGAAGCTCACAATGGATCCCTGTAAACACTGCTGGGTAAATCAGTTTTTGCCTTGCGATAAAGATCTCAGAGTTGCCTTTTGTGGCAGGACAGTAAACTGCTGAGATGTCACTGGCACATAGAATCACTTCTCTTTTGAGGAAAGGGGTTTCTGGGAATATATATTCCTATATTCCAGTGCCTGGAGGTTGTTGATGCCAGCAGTAAAAATGGATGAGGGACTTGGACATCTTGATGAGTTAGTATTTTTTTCTCAAGCAAAGCCAAACCTTGCAGGAACAGGCTGTTTTAATGCCTCTTCTTGCAGGGGTTTGTACTTAGCTGAAATTGCAAGTGAATTCAATTTCTCTGAATTATTAAACAAATCACTTCTTGGTTTGGAAACCCTGCCCTCTACTATATTGTCCATCTTCAACTTTTTCATTACTTTCCATCTCTCCAGTTTTGTCTTCTCTTCTGCATCTACTCAAACCAGCCTCAAAGGCTCTTCCACCCCGGTGGTATCTGGAGTATCTGGGGGGTGTCTGTCTCTGCTTCTCTCTTTTACATGTGGGGACTTCAGCATTTCATATTTCACTGGGCAGGGGGTGTTGGTTACACTGAGGAGGTTTAAGATTCCATAGTCCTGAAAAATTAGCATGTCTGTGACTCTTCTTTCCTTCCTAAACTTTTGGGTGTCCAGGTTATCACCTGGTTAATATTACAGAAATTGTGGAGTGATTTGGATTGGGAGGGACCTTAAAGCTCATCCAGTTCCTGTCATGGGCAGGAACACCTTCCACTATCCCAGTCTGCTCCAAGCCCTGTCCCACCTGGCCTTGGACACTTCCAGGAACTCAGCATCCCGTGGGAAATCAATTCCAGGGCCTTACCACCCTCTCTAAGAGGAATTTCTACCTAATATTGCATCTATCCCTGACCTCTGGAAGTGGGAAGCCATTCCCTCTTGTCTTTTCTCTCCAGACTCTTGCCCCTGCCCCTCTCCAGCTCTCCTGGTGCCCCTTTAGGCACCATAAGGGACTCCAGGGTCTCCTTTCCCTTCTCCTCTCCAGGTGAGAACCCCCAGCTCTCTCAGCCTGTCTCTGTGGCAGAGAGGCCAACTGGATACCTTCAATCCCTCTGCATCTGCTTCACCTTCCAGGTTCAATGTCTGGAACGGCAGAATCAGGCACTCTTGGCCAAGTGGGAACTTCTGCAGCAGCAAAGCTCTGGCCCTGAGGAGAGCAGGAACATCAACAGCTTCTTCCAGTCCTACATCACCAACCTGCAGCGGCAGCTTGAGACCCTCCAGAGCCAGAAGGAGCAGCTGGATCCCGAAGCCTACAACATGCTCCAGCTTGTTGAGGATTATAAAAACAGGTGAATAGACACAAATCTGGGAAGACAGGTGCTGGGATTTTCCTAGGTGATGCGCATTGTGCCCTTGGATGGCAAATCTCAGCTTTGCATCTGCAGGAGTTTGGAGTTTCTTAGCCCTGCTCTGCTGCAGGTGCATTATGGGGCTTGACTTTGATGCTGGAAGAGTTTGGTAAGGGTTGAACTCCCAAAAATTAGAGCAAAATCAAAGTTTGAGATTATCTCTCCCATCTTCTTTCCTTGCCGGACTCCTCCTTTTGTTTCTCCCCTCTAGCAGTGAGTGACCCAAGATTCCACTTGCGGGGCCCTGGTGGGAAGGGACAGAGCTGAGCTTGGGGTGAAGTTGGGAAGAGTTGTTACCTGTTCTGGCTCAGATAATTTATGTCCACCCACAGCTGTGAAAAATGGAAAGTTTAGTTCAGAATTACTAAATGTAGAATTTATCTGTATTGACCCCATTTTTTGGGCTGTTTTAGTGCCTCTTTTTGTAAAGGGTTTGCACTTGCCAGAAATAGCAATTAAGGTAAAATGAGGATTCTGTTGTTTACTGGTCCACCTGACTTAACAATTAAGATCAATAATTAAAGGTAATGGATAGATAAATTAAATAGATTAATTAATAATAGATAATAGATAATAGATAATAGATAATAGATAATAATCTACCTCCTTCTGTCCCCCAGATTCGAGGACGAGATCAACAAACGCACATCCAAGGAGGAGGAATTTGTGGAGCTTAAAAAGGTGAATTAACCTGAGATCCTGAGCAAAGCAAAGCCTTGGAAATAAAACAATACCTGGGTGGTTGCCAAGGTTCTTAAAAGCTGAAGTTTTTCCTGAGCTTTTTTTAATTTTAACCAAAGTAACTGAAAACCAGAACAAGACTGAGGAGTGAGTATTTAATCTAGAGAATGAATTGGTCCTTTGTAGGACAAATATCTAAAAAGTGCTGGGTTTTCCCTATTCTCTCAATCCCAATCCTGGTGTAATATTGTTATTAAGTTAAATAATGTCTGTAGATGGCTTGGAAAAATAAAGCTATCTGTGAAGAGAAAATTTGGGCAACTTTTTACTAGAAGTATGAATAAAAATTGTGTTTTCCCATTTCTCATATTCCCCAGGAACAGATTTACTGCTGCAGCCATGGTACTCACTTTCCAGCTAATTTTTCAATCTTAAATGCTTTCCCTTTGTTCCTCTTGCTTTTCAAATGAAATCTGAGCTCTCTAGGCCATTATTTGATCCCAGAAATGCAGGCTTTATGGAAATATCCCAAGAATTGCATTTCAGTAGAGCATTTGGGTCAACAAAACGCAATTATTACAATATTTTGGGGTTTTTTTTAACAGGAACTGGATAGTGCCTACATGGGAAAAATGGAGTTTGAGGTCCGAGTGGATATCCTGAGGCAGGAGTTGGAGTTCCTTCGGTGTTTATATGAAGCTGTGAGTGATTCAAATCTTACCCTCAGGTCTTGAAGGACATGCCTTCTGGAGATTCCCAGAAATTTTGCTTGGGTGGGATTTTTTGGCTTGAAGAATGAATTATCCTTGGCCTCTTGTGATTGAAAAGGAGTCTGGTCTAACTTGTGTCACGAAGGCTAGAAGACCTTGTAAATTACAAGTGGTACCTGGGGGCTGCAGTTGAAGAAATTCCAGTGGGAAATTGGCCACAATGTCCCAGTTTTTCCTTATAAAGACCTGGAGTGACCACAAGGACTGTTAAAATCCTTAATCTGATTTTCCCTGCAGGAGCTGTCCCAGCTGCAAACAGTTGTTGGGAGCGTTGATGTTATTCTGTCCATGGACAACCAAAGGGACCTGAACATGGATGGAATCATCGAGGAGGTCAGGCGGGAATACGAGGGGATGGCCAACAGGAGCACAGCTGAAGTGGATGCCATGTACCGGGGCAGGGTGAGTGGACACCAGGGAAACAGGAACACAAATCTCCTCATTGGAAAAGAAACCAAAAACTTTTATTTGTTGTGTCCTCTTCCCATCAGTACCAAGACCTGCAGAACATGTGGGTGAGTCAACGAGAGCAGCTGAGGAACAGTCACCAGGAAATCCAGGAACTTGCCAGGCAGATCCAAAGACTCCAACCAGAAATTGAAATCACAAGGAAAAGGGTAAAGCTGATACTTTCCAGCAGAATTAAATGGATTAAGCCCCATTTCCATGAGACCTCAAGTCTGTATGTAGCAGCCAGTCATTTGGAGGCAAACTTAGGGATGGAGTTTTCTCTTCCAATTGAAGCAGATTTCGATTTTTTGGGATCTATATTGGGGTTAATTGTGTTAGTTTACCCAGTCAAATGTATTTTTGCTGTTCTGTCACTGAGGAAAGCCTTTTGATTTCCAAGGAATGCCAGGAGGGTGTGAAAATTATGGGATTTGGGGGTTTTCCTGTGCTGGGATAGGTGCTGGACTCAATAATTCCTGTGGTTCCCTCCTGACTATGGATATTCCGTGATTCTATTATAAAATTCTCCCCACAGATGGGACATGGTCACATTCCCTTTGTTCCCTCTGCAGAATTCCAGCCTTCAGGACTCTATTAAAGATGCTGAGCAACGTGGGAGCTCAGCTGTCAAGGATGGCCAGGAAAAGCTAGAGGAGCTTGAAAATGCCCTCCAACAGGCCAAGGATGACCTTTCTCAGCTTGTGCATGATTACCAGGAGCTCCTGAATCTGAAGCTGGGCCTGGACATTGAGATAGCCATGTATCGATCACTCCTCGAAGAGGAGGAGAACAGGTGGGGGCAAAATCCATCTTGGGTGAAACACCCAGACAACGCAGCATGTCCATGGAACTGTCACTGGGATCTCTGGGATGCACTGGGCCTGGGAGGAGTCACCTTTCTGCAGATCATGGATAAAGCCTAACCTGAATTTTAATTCTGATTTTATTGGTTGCCTTACTTCAATGTTACTTTCCCTCCACAGGATCCAGGAAGGATCACCAGCCACGATCTGTGAGTATCACAAGGATTTTCTCAGGGCTTTTTAAAGAAAACTGCTCCTACTTTGTGGTCTTGACACGACTGGAACAAACTATCTCAGTTCCCATCTTAATTCAGGAAAGGATGCAAAGGGGGGGTTAGTAAACACACATTAATATAACAACTGGCTTTAGAATTATTGGCTAATTCCTAATAAATTTAGAGGAAATGGGAAACACCACATTTAACCCACAGGTCTCTTTGATGCAGGGCAGAAGGGAAGGAAATAAAAAACAATCCTAAAATTTGTGGAAAAGTTGAGGAAGCTGAAGGAGAGAGAAACAGTCTTGGCCTTTGTAAAGGATAGGCTGCACTGGGTGTTCATGGGTGAAATAAGACATAAATTATGTAAAAAAACCCAAAAAAAACCCAACCCAGAAAAATGATAAAATATTCCATAGGTTGTTGTCTACTAACGGAGATTCTTATTGGCCCCTTCAAAGATAAGTCCAAGACCACTGGGGTAGGAAGGATGATGCTTAAATCAGCACTGCTCTAAATTTTTTGGGTAAAAAGAGTAAATTGAATGTAATTTCTGTTTCTTCCAGGTGTCATTGATTACAATGCCAGAGCTTCTGGAGTCTTTGGAGGCATAAAAAGTGTGCAGGGGAGAATGAGTTCCAGTGGGAGCAGAATGAAAGGGCCAGTCTCTGGAGGGGGAAAAGGTGGAAGCTGTGGAGGGGGTGGATCCCACTCTGGTGGAGGTGGGTCCATCTCGGGAGGTGTAAAAGGCTCAGGATATGGAGAAGGAAGAAGCTCAGGTGGTGGAGGCTCCGTGTCCAAGGGTGGCAGCAGCTCTGGAGGGTGGGGGTCCAGCTCAGGTGGGGGTGGGTCCATTTCTGGAGGAGGAAAAGGTTCAGGATATGGAGGAGGAAGCTCTGGCAGTGGAGGCTCCATGTCCAAGGGTGGCAGCAGCTCTGGAGGGTGGGGGTCCAGCTCGGGTGGGGGTGGGTCCATTTCTGGAGGAGGAAAAGGTTCAGGATATGGAGGAGGAAGCTCTGGCAGTGGAGGCTCCATCTGTGGAGGAGGAGGAAGCTCTGGAGGTGGAGGTTCCATGTCCAAAGGCGGCAGCAGCTCTGGAGGGTGGGGGTCCAGCTCTGGTGGTGGCAGTTCCATTTCTGGGGGAGGAAAAGGTTCAGGATATGGAGGAGGAAGCTCTGGCAGTGGAGGCTCCATGTCCAAGGGTGGCAGCAGCTCTGGAGGGTGGGGGTCCAGCTCTGGTGGTGGCGGTTCCATTTCTGGAGGAGGAAAAGGTTCAGGATATGGAGGAGGAAGCTCTGGCAGTGGAGGCTCCATCTGTGGAGGAGGAGGAAGCTCTGGCAGTGGAGGCTCCATGTCCAAGGGCGGCAGCAGCTCTGGAGGGTGGGGGTCCAGCTCTGGTGGTGGCGGTTCCATTTCTGGGGGAGGAAAAGGTTCAGGATATGGAGGAGGAAGCTCTGGCAGTGGAGGCTCCATCTGTGGAGGAGGAGGAAGCTCTGGAGGTGGAGGCTCCATGTCCAAGGGCGACAGCAGCTCTGGAGGGTGGGGGTCCAGCTCTGGTGGTGGCGGTTCCATTTCTGGGGGAGGAAAAGGTTCAGGATATGGAGGAGGAAGCTCTGGCAGTGGAGGCTCCATCTGTGGAGGAGGAGGAAGCTCTGGAGGTGGAGGCTCCATGTCCAAAGGCGGCAGCAGCTCTGGAGGGTGGGGGTCCAGCTCGGGTGGGGCTGGTTCCATTTCTGGAGGAGGAAAAGGTTCAGGATATGGAGGAGGAAGCTCTGGCAGTGGAGGCTCCATCTGTGGAGGAGGAGGAAGCTCTGGAGGTGGAGGCTCCATGTCCAAGGGTGGCAGCAGCTCTGGAGGGTGGGGGTCCAGCTCTGGTGGTGGCGGTTCCATTTCTGGGGGAGGAAAAGGTTCAGGATATGGAGGAGGAAGCTCTGGCAGTGGAGGCTCCATCTGTGGAGGAGGAGGAAGCTCTGGAGGTGGAGGCTCCATGTCCAAGGGCGGCAGCAGCTCTGGAGGGTGGGGGTCCAGCTCTGGTGGTGGTGGGTCCATTTCTGGAGGAGGGAAAGGTTCAGGATCAGGAGGGAGTGTATCGAGTTCAGGTAGTGGAGGCTCCATATCCAAGGGTGGCAGCAGCTCTGGAGGTGGAGGATCCAGCTGTGGAGGTGGAAAAGGCTCAGGATCTGGAGGAGGAGGAAGCTCTGGCACTGGAGGTTCCATGTCTGGAGGTGGCCAGAGCTCCGGTGGTTACGGATCTGGCTCTGGGAGGTGCAGCCCCCACAGTGGGGGGATGAGCTCTGGAGGTGGGAGCAGCTGTGGCAGGAGGGGCTCCATGTCTGGAGGTGGAGGACAAGGAAGCTCTGGCAGTGGAGGTTCCATGTCTGGAGGTGGCCAGAGCTCTGGTGGTTACGGATCTGGCTCTGGGAGGTGCAGCCCCCACAGTGGGGGGATGAGCTCTGGAGGTGGGAGCAGCTGTGGCAGGAGGGGCTCCATGTCTGGAGGTGGAGGACAAGGAAGCTCTGGCAGTGGAGGTTCCATGTCCGGAGGTGGCCAGAGCTCTGGTGGTTACGGATCTGGCTCTGGGAGGTGCAGCCCCCACAGTGGGGGGATGAGCTCTGGAGGTGGGAGCAGCTGTGGCAGGAGGGGCTCCATGTCGGGAGGTGGAGGACAAGGAAGCTCTGGCACTGGAGGTTCCATGTCCGGAGGTGGCCAGAGCTCTGGTGGTTACGGATCTGGCTCTGGGAGGTGCAGCCCCCACAGTGGGGGGATGAGCTCTGGAGGTGGGAGCAGCTGTGGCAGGAGGGGCTCCATGTCTGGAGGTGGAGGACAAGGAAGCTCTGGCAGTGGAGGTTCCATGTCTGGAGGTGGCCAGAGCTCCGGTGGTTACGGATCTGGCTCTGGGAGGTGCAGCCCCCACAGTGGGGGGATGAGCTCTGGAGGTGGGAGCAGCTGTGGCAGGAGGGGCTCCATGTCTGGAGGTGGAGGACAAGGAAGCTCTGGCAGTGGAGGTTCCATGTCTGGAGGTGGCCAGAACTCTGGTGGTTATGGATCTGGCTCTGGCAGTTGCAGCCCCCATAGTGGAGGGATGAGCTCTGGAGGTGGGAGCAGCTGTGGCAGGAGGGGCTCCATGTCTGGAGGTGGAGGACAAGGAAGCTCTGGCAGTGGAGGTTCCATGTCTGGAGGTGGCCAGAGCTCTGGTGGTTACGGATCTGGCTCTGGCAGTTGCAGCCCCCACAGTGGGGGGATGAGCTCTGGAGGTGGGAGCAGCTGTGGCAGGAGGGGCTCCATGTCTGGAGGTGGAGGACAAGGAAGCTCTGGCAGTGGAGGTTCCATGTCTGGAGGTGGCCAGAGCTCCGGTGGTTACGGATCTGGCTCTGGGAGGTGCAGCCCCCACAGTGGGGGGATGAGCTCTGGAGGTGGGAGCAGCTGTGGCAGGAGGGGCTCCATGTCTGGAGGTGGAGGACAAGGAAGCTCTGGCACTGGAGGTTCCATGTCCGGAGGTGGCCAGAGCTCCGGTGGTTACGGATCTGGCTCTGGGAGGTGCAGCCCCCACAGTGGGGGGATGAGCTCTGGAGGTGGGAGCAGCTGTGGCAGGAGGGGCTCCATGTCTGGAGGTGGAGGACAAGGAAGCTCTGGCAGTGGAGGTTCCATGTCTGGAGGTGGCCAGAGCTCTGGTGGTTACGGATCTGGCTCTGGGAGGTGCAGCCCCCACAGTGGGGGGATGAACTCTGGAGGTGGGAGCAGCTGTGGCAGGAGGGGCTCCATGTCGGGAGGTGGAGGACAAGGAAGCTCTGGCACTGGAGGTTCCATGTCTGGAGGTGGCCAGAGCTCTGGTGGTTACGGATCTGGCTCTGGGAGGTGCAGCCCCCACAGTGGGGGGATGAGCTCTGGAGGTGGGAGCAGCTGTGGCAGGAGGGGCTCCATGTCTGGAGGTGGAGGACAAGGAAGCTCTGGCACTGGAGGTTCCATGTCTGGAGGTGGCCAGAGCTCTGGTGGTTACGGATCTGGCTCTGGCAGTTGCAGCCCCCACAGTGGGGGGATGAGCTCTGGAGGTGGGAGCAGCTGTGGCAGGAGGGGCTCCATGTCTGGAGGTGGAGGACAAGGAAGCTCTGGCAGTGGAGGTTCCATGTCTGGAGGTGGCCAGAGCTCTGGTGGTTATGGATCTGGCTCTGGCAGTTGCAGCCCCCACAGTGGGGGGATGAGCTCTGGAGGTGGGAGCAGCTGTGGCAGGAGGGGCTCCATGTCTGGAGGTGGAGGACAAGGAAGCTCTGGCAGTGGAGGTTCCATGTCTGGAGGTGGCCAGAGCTCTGGTGGTTACGGATCTGGCTCTGGCAGTTGCAGCCCCCACAGTGGGGGGATGAACTCTGGAGGTGGGAGCAGCTGTGGCAGGAGGGGCTCCATGTCTGGAGGTGGTCACAGCTCTGGAGGCCTGGGATTGGGATCTGGAAGTGGTGGGAGCAGTTCTGGAGGAGGAATAAGCTCTGGGTATGGAGGAAGCTCAGGCAGTGGAGGATCAAGCTCTGGCTGTATTGGTGGTGCAGATGGGGGTTCAGGGTATGGGGGGAGCTCAAGCAGGAGAGGTTCCATGTCTGGAGGTGGTTCCAGCTCTGGAGGATATGGGTCAGGCTCTGGCAGTTGCAGCCCCCACAGTGGAGGGATGAGCTCTGGAGGCTGGAGCAGTTCTGGCAGGAGAGGCTCCATGTCTGGAGGTGGAGGAAGCTCAGGTCATGGAGGATCCAGTTATGGCAGTGGTGGGTCCAGTTATGGCAGTGGCGGGTCCAGTTATGGCAGTGGCGGGTCCAGTTATGGCAGTGGTGGCTGCATTGGTGGAGGAGAGGGGGGCTCAGGGTACGGAGGAACAGGAAGCTTGGACAGGAGAGGATCCATGTCTGGAGGTGGTCACAGCTCAGGTGGATATGGATCTGGCTCTGGCAGTTGCAGCCCCCACAGTGGGGGGATGAGCTCTGGAGGCTGGAGCAGTTCTGGCAGGAGAGGCTCCATGTCTGGAGGTGCTGGCACTTCTGGTGGATATGGATCAGGCTCTGGCAGTGGCAGCTGCAGCCCCCATAGTGGTGGGATGAGCTCTGGCAGCTGGAGTGGCTCTGGCAGGAGAGGCTCCATGTCTGGAGGTGGTCACAGCCCTGGTGGATATGGATCAGGCTCTGGCAGTTGCAGCCCGCATAGTGGAGGGATGAGCTCTGGAGGCTGGAGCAGTTCTGGCAGAAGAGGCTCCATGTCTGGAGGTGGAGGAAGCTCAGGTTATGGAGGATCCAGTTATGGCAGTGGTGGGTCCATTGGTGGGGGAGAAGGAGGAAGCTCAGGGTATGGAGGAGGAAGCTCCGGCAGGAGAGGCTCCATCTCTGGTGGTGGGGAAGGAGGATCCAGTTATGGCAGTGGCGGCTGCATTGGTGGAGGAGAGGGGGGCTCAGGGTACGGAGGAACAGGAAGCTTGGACAGGAGAGGATCCATGTCTGGAGGTGGTCACAGCTCAGGTGGATATGGATCTGGCTCTGGCAGTTGCAGCCCGCATAGTGGAGGGATGAGCTCTGGAGGCTGGAGCAGTTCTGGCAGGAGAGGCTCCATGTCTGGAGGTGGTCCCAGCTCTGGAGGGCTGGGATCGGGATCTGGCAGTGGTGGGAGCAGTTCTGGAGGAGGAATCAGTTCTGGGTATGGAGGAAGCTCAGGCAGTGGCGGATCAAGCTCTGGTGGGTGCATTGGTGGAGGAGAAGGGAGTTCAGGGTATGGAGGAAGCTCAAGCAGGAGAGGCTCCATATCTGGAGGTGGTTCCAGCTCTGGTGGATATGGATCAGGCTCTGGCAGTTACAGCCCCCACAGTGGAGGGATGAGCTCTGGAGGCTGGAGCAGTTCTGGTAGGAGAGGCTCCATGTCTGGAGGTGGAGGAAGCTCAGGTCATGGAGGATCCAGTTATGGCAGTGGTGGGTCCAGTTATGGCAGTGGTGGGTCCAGTTATGGCAGTGGCGGCTGCATTGGTGGAGGAGAGGGGGGCTCAGGGTACGGAGGAACAGGAAGCTTGGACAGGAGAGGATCCATGTCTGGAGGTGGTCACAGCTCAGGTGGATATGGATCTGGCTCTGGCAGTTGCAGCCCCCACAGTGGGGGGATGAGCTCTGGAGGCTGGAGCAGTTCTGGCAGGAGAGGCTCCATGTCTGGAGGTGCTGGCACTTCTGGTGGATATGGATCAGGCTCTGGCAGTGGCAGCTGCAGCCCCCATAGTGGGGGGATGAGCTCTGGCAGCTGGAGTGGCTCTGGCAGGAGAGGCTCCATGTCTGGAGAAGGAGGAAGCTCAGGTCATGGAGGATCCAGTTATGGCAGCAGTGGGTGCACTGGTGGAGGAGAAGGAGGTTCAGGGTCTGGAGGGAGCTCAGGATATGGAGGTGTCTCTGGCAGGAGAGGCTCCATGTCTGGAGGTGGGGAAGGAGGAGGAAGTTATGGCAGTCGTGGATCCAGTTATGGCAGTGGCGGCTGCATTGGTGGAGGAGAGGGGGGCTCAGGGTATGGAGGAGGGTCCGCATATGGGGGAGTCTCTGGATATGGTGGAGGCTCAGGATATGGAGGGGGAACCTCAGGCAGGAGAGGATCAATCTCTGGAGGAAGTGGAAGCTCCATCTCTGGAGTTTGGGGATCAAGCTCTGCTGGCGCCTGCAGGCCTGGCAGTGGAGGGGAAGGAGGCTGGGATTGCTCTAGACGGGACAGTTGTTACGAAGGTGGGACCTGTGTAGATGCCAGCTGCAGAGATGTGACTGAGGAAAGCAGGTCAGGAGGAGCGTGGTCTTCTCCAAGCCCAGGTTTCTGGTCTGCCTATGGAAGTGGCTCTGTTTCCCCTGGAGATGCTGCCCACAAGTAAAACTTGGATTCAAAATCTCAGCAGTGGAACAGAATGAAGCAATTCCCTCATTGTCGGAGGCAATGGGATTTTCCTGCTGTCACCATTGGTCTGGATGGGCTGTGCATCATCCTGTGCTCTCCCTGCACAACCATCCCTGGAGTCTCCATCCCACTCCTCTGCTGGATGCTGATATTGTGATGGTGTCCCTTCCTTGGGCTTTCTCTGAGCTTTTAATCTCAGCCTGTGTGGAACCTTTATCTTTGACAACTAAAAGCTTGAAACCCTGTCTGGTGTGTTTGTTTTGATCTGGGGAGGGCAGGACTCTGATGTCTCTGATGAGATCTTTGATAGAACTTTCCATGTAAATGAATCATGGAAATCTGATCCAACCACAGGAAAAAGTTCCTGGAAAAAGGGATAAAGTAGACGGTGGCTGGAAAAGAATGACAAATGAAGATCATCTGCTGTAAAAATGGGATTTAGGGCAAAGTCCTGTATGTCTGGTCTGACCAGTCAGCCAGGACACATGGCTACACCTCAGATCCATCATTCCCTCTAGGACTCACTCATTAAATAACCTGGGGTCAGATCCTCTGTATAGCTTTTTTTTTTCTGTCACTGCAGCTGCAGATGAAGAAAGGAGCAGAAAGTCTGGGAATAACAAAGTCTCATCTCACTTTTGGTTCAGTTTTCCCCCTGCAGTCCCAAGTTAAGGTGAGATAGGGTGTACTTGAGGAAAAATTTCTTGGCCAACATCTGATTTTGGGGTTTTTCCTGCTTGGAGTTTGAGTTGGACTTGATGATTGTTGTGTGTCACTTCCAACTCAGGATATTCCATGATTCTGTGATCTTATTCAGTGATGATTTTTATCACAGGAAGCAAGATATTCCCTAAATTTCTCCCAGAACCTCCTCAAAATCCAATAAAAAGTTCTAACAAAGCACAAAGCAGTTGATTTTATGTCAAAAGTTTGTTCAATAAGCTCAGTTTAATAACGTCACTCCTGTTTAGCAACACTCCACTAAGACATCTGGAGTGTCCCAATCCCATTTGGAATATTTAATGTCCTTTCCCCAGCTTGAGGGAAGGAGGATCTTCTCTTTTGGAAGGAATTCCAACTGGGAAGAGTCCTGGGAGAGGCAGGAGGGTGATAAGAGACCCAGATTTCTGGGAAATCCACTGTGGAAACCCTTTTGCGAAGGGCTGTAAACCCACAAAGACAACCACAGAATGTCAATGGAGCTACGGAGTTATTTTGATAGGAAGTGATCTTTAATGGTTATTTTCCTTCACTGAGGGCTCCAAGAGAGCTGGAGAGGTTATGGAGGATACAGTTATGGAGAGGGATTTGGAAAGAAGTGATGGGACAAAGGGTGGGTTAGGGGACAGAAGAGGGGAGGGTTAAGCGGGACATTGGGAAAAAGTTCTTCCCTGTGAGGGTGGTGAGGCCTTGGAATGGATTTCCCAAAAGATCCCCCATCCTTGGAAGTGTCCAGAGCCGGGCTGGATGGGGCTTGGAGCAGCCTGGGATAGTGGAAGGTGTCTCTGCCCGTGGCAGAGAGTGGAACAGGATGAGCTTTAAGGTCCCTCCTATCCCAACTGTCTTGGTTTACAAGACAGGTGTCTGCTAGGGCAGACAGCAAGTCTCCCTTGGAATGGAGAATGTAGACCCCCCTCCCTCAGAATTATAATTTTGAAATTAAAGGGCTTTCAGGTAAAGATATAGGAATAGGAATGGCAGTTCTTTACCAGTGTGTCTTGAAATAAATGGGCAAGGAGACCAGCTCCTTTTGGATGCCTTTATTAATGTCATCAGCTCTGGGTGGGGGCCTGAGGGGTCTGCACACCAGCACTGCTCCATTTGGCGATGCAGAGGAGGAGGCGAACAGTTGTGCTTCACAGCAGACCTGGGGCTGCCGTCCTCATGGGTGTGCCTAGGAAGACATCCCGTGGTTTGCTGTTTAGGGTCCTCACTGTAGCTCAGTTCTATTTAGGTCACAGTAACATCTAAAACCTTGGTGGAGTAGGAGGACTCCCCGCCAGTAGGACCAGTTACTTAGCTTTTCAAGTTTTGAGTTGGCTTGTTGTTTCTAGGGTCTTTTGTTGAATTTTCTTTAATATCTCTTAATTTGTATATTTCCTGGGAATTTTACCCAGCGCCATTTTTGGGGAGCAGCGGAGGCAATACCCAGACGGATGCAACAAGGATATAGATAAGGGATTTTAACAGGGGATTAACAGTGGGGGTAACTTAAAGGTTTAACCTCTAACAACAATGTTAATTAACATAATTAACTTATTATAACTGTTAAGGGCATTAACAGCTCTATTTTCATTAACCTATGAACTTGTTCATAACATGAATAATAAAGCAAAAAAACAACAGCTACGACATTAACAACAAACAGAAGCAGAACCCAGTCCCAGCCTTTGGGCCACGGCACCTTCCCCGGCAGCGCAGTTCCGATGATCCCCACGCGGTCCAAAGGCGGGAAGGGATTGAGGAGAGGCTGCATTTCACAAACCCCTGGTGAAATGAACAGGGCTAATGCCCTTATTAATGTTCAGCTGGGCAGGGGGCCTGACACGGAGCTCGCGCCCTCGGCCCCGCTGTTGCAGCTTATCCAGGTAGCTGAAGGGGAAGAAGGCGTGCAGAGTCTGTCCCTGGTACTGGTAGCCAAAGGGTGAAGAGGTGTGCAGTCTGTAGCTGAAGTCCGGATCAGCAGCTGTCACCTCTCTCCTTTTCCCCTGGTAACACCAGGAAGAGCTGCCCCTTTGTTCCTGCTTCCCACAGCCCAGCCCAGTCCAATCCTCTGCAGGCTATGGGGACAGATCAAAAGTCGATCAGGGATGTGGTTCCCTTTTCCCCAGCCAGAGCACCCGTCCAGCCCCTTCCACTGTGCCCAGCCTTCCTTTTAAGGGGTGTTTTCATCCCCAAAACCCCCTCCCATGATTCCGCTATTTGCATCCCAGTCCTAGAATGGCAGTGTGGGTGGGGGATGTAGGTGATCCCGAGGTGGTTTAGCGAAAACAAACAGAGCAATTAGTTAATTAACATTTCAATATCAGTACTTAGCTTAAGACAGCAGTGTCCCAGTATTGCCACCAAAACCAGGAAGACTCTTTTGTTCATTACAAACCTCTAGTGAAATGAACAGGGCTAATGGCCTTATTAATGTTCAGCTCTTTATTAAAAGGTTAGCTGGGCAGGGGGCCCGACCCGGAGCTCGCCCCCACTGTTGTAAGTTTTCCAGGTAGCCGAGAAGGCGTGCAGAGTCTGTCACTGAAGTCCCGATCAGCAGCTGCCCCTCTCCTTTCCTCGTGGTAACACTAGGAAGATCTTTTTTTTCTTCCTGCTTCCTACAGCTCATTCTAGTCTAGTCTTCTGTAGGTGATGGTGACAGGTCAAACTTCGATCAGGGGATGTGTTTCTTTCTTCTTTAGCCAAGGTACCTGTCTAGCCCCCTCTACTGTGTTTAGTTCTCCATTTAGGTTTGTCTTCATCCCCTAAAAAACGGTCCCATGGTCCCAAGGGTTTTTTATTTGCATTTTAGTCCTGGAATGGCAGCGTGGGTGGGAGAGGCAAGTTATCTCTAGGTAGTTTAGAGAAAACAAACAGAGCAATTATTGGTACTTAGCTAGAGCTAGCAGCTGTTCCAGTGTTGGCATCGAAACAAGGAAGGCAACCCCGGGGCACTGGGAACTTTGCTCATTACACCTGGGGCAGCATCCCGGTGCCCCAACAGCACTCTCGGAACAGCAGGCTGGAACCACGGGGATGAGCAGAAATCCCGGGGAGGCGGACAAGATGTATCAGAAATTCCACAGCAAATAGCTGGAACCTGCGGGATGTCCTGGCAGGGCAGAGGGATGCGGGGGCCAGCAGCAGAAGAAAGGTTCCCCGCTGGGTTATGGTGGTGGCAGCTGTTAGGAATATGAAATTGCTTATGTTCCAAAGGGCTGCTGTTAACTGATTGTGGATCAATTACCTGTTGTTCATCCCCGGTTAACTACCTGCTGTTCACCCCCTGTTAGTTACTTATTGTTCACCCCCTGTTAATTACCTGCTGTTCATCCCAGGTTAGAAATCCCTCTCTGTCAGGTCAGGTTTCACCCTTGCTACTTCCTAGAGAATGGCACCTGGGACTGTGAGGAGGAAGTGACATCGGAGGCCACATGCAGACGTTGAGACACACCAAGTCCAACACCAAAAAACCCCTAAAACTACGAGCCACCACAAAATTGAAGGACCCAAACAAGTACAAAGAGTGAGCAATTAGTCCTAGTGTCCACCAGGACATTTTTAACCTCTCGCTGAGACATCAGCCAGAGTAAGGACTCCAGATTACAGCCTAGATTTTGGGAATCCAGTTGTTCCTGTGAGGAGAAAATCTCCGGCTTTGCCTGCATGCAAAGCGGACAAAGTTGCACTCCTCCTCCTCTGTGCCACTCTGGGAAACAGCAGCAGCACCAGCACCAGCACCAGCAGTGGCGTTTGCATGACCCGTTGGGCCCCCATCCGAGCTGGTCACGTTTTAATAAAGGCATTCAAAAGGAGAACGATCTCCTGTCCATTCTTCTCAGCAGCAAATTCCTTTCCCCAAGCTGCAGGTCTGACTGTTCTCCTACCAAGCCCAGAAGCAAGAGAGCGGCTGCCCTCAACCCCATCTCCTTTTATCTGCCCCCATTCTCGCGGTATCTCTGCTCCCTTCCCCCCCAGACAAGCTCCCAAAAACCAAAGGAGTTCCCCCTCCCCAGCGTCTCAAGCACCCACCCGTCAGTGCTTCTTAGCAACTCAGTGGGAAGAAATTCCACAGGTAATAAGGAAAGAACTAGAAAAGACCCAACCACCAACACCAGCGCATTCCCTGATTCCATGTGGAGCCAAACTCCAGCAAAGTCTGGAGGAACTTTGGAACTGCATGGAGGGAGCTCCAGATGTTGTAGTTCAAAACCGGGTCTCACCTGGGTTCAGCTTCATGGCTCTCAAGAGGCATCACCGTCCAGGTGAAACCTCCGGATCCAAATGAAAGCCACTCTGCATCATCACAATTCTGTTTTTATCCAAGGGATTAGGCTTTAATTCAGGCAAAACTTCATCTTTTAGGATAAAAAGTGGTGTAATTCTGCACAGTCCAGAGGGTCACAAGGCTCTGGTTTCATGGATAAGTTGTGCAAGCAGGGTGTTTCTCATCTCTAATAAGAAGAAATAAAAATTAATAAATAAAAATCAGATTATTAATAAAATGTATTATTAATACAATCATATAATTAATTTAAAGTGTTATGATTAAGAATACAATATTATATTGACAATAAAAATTATTATTGATAAAATATTTATTATTAATAGAGATATATTGTAAATATAATATAATATAATATAATATAATATAATATAATATAATATAGTATAATATAATATAATATAATATAATATAATATAATATAATATAATATAATACAATATAATATAATATAATATAATATAATATAATATAATATAATATAATATAATATAATAATTTAGAAAATAAAAAATATTGGGCTAATATTATTATATCAATATTATAGATATTGATTAATAATTTAAATATTAGATTATGGATTAATATTTGATTAATATTAGACTAATAATAAATGTATCTGATTAATAATTAGAATACTGGATTACCAGTGTTACCAACAAAAAAATCAGCTTAGTAAAAAACTGGAATTATGATAGAAATATCTCATTAATAGTAAAAATATTTTATTAATAATAAAAAATATGAGTGCTGTGGTCAGGCCTGAGTGTTTTTTACTGATCACTCTAGAAAAGAATGAAAGGACAGAAAGGAAGAAGATCTGTAAGAAATGAGCACTTCTGGAGGCAATTCCCGCATCCCATTCATGCCTCTCCCTTGGAGGGGATGAGTCACCTGCTGGGGATCAGACACAGCCTCTACTCTAGGTGACGCCAGACTTTTGAGGTTCCAAGGAGAGCTGAGAGCAGCAGCTGGGAACCCCCGAGGGGTTCAGTGCTGTTTGCACACTGGGAGTGTTTCCCTGGAAGGGAATATCCAAGCCTGTTCTGCTCATCAGCGAAGCCATCAAGGGCTGCCTGGTTTCTGGAGACGTGTTCCAGCACCTCCTTCCATATCCAATTATACCTGCTGGAGTAGGAGGGCAAAATCTCATCTGGTGTTTGAGTTGCCTAAAAAATACCATGTTTTTTAATATTTATAGCGGTTCCTTTCCTCCATGAGCTTTTGATCTGGCTCCTGTAGGTTCTGCAAGAAGAGCATCTGGCCCAGTTTAGGACTTTGGACCACACAGATTTAAGACCAACACCAAGATTTAGGTTTTTAGACCATGTGAATTTAAGAATACCAGATTTCTGGGGTTTAGACACAAGTTTAAGTTCAAGATCCAGTTCTAGGTATTGGGACTACAAAAAACTTAAGACCAACATCATATTCAGGTCTTTGGAGCACAGAGGTTTGAGATCAAGATCAAATTTAAGGTGTTTGGACCACAAAAATTTAAGATCAAGGCTAAATTCTAGGGGTTTGGACCACAGAGATCTAAGACCAAGCATAAATTCCAGGCTTTCAGACCACACAAATTTAAGACCAACGCCAACATTCAGGTCTATGGACCACAGATATTTAAGACAAAGGCTGAGATTCAGTTCTTTGGACCATTCATATTTGAACTGTGGTGATCAAGCAGATGATTTTCTTTCCAGTGCCAAAGCATATTGAAAAATGTGCAGAAAACATAAAAAAAAGATGCAAATTTGATGCTTTCACGGTCATGTCCACTGCTGGCTCCTCATTGGCTCATCCCTAAATTCATAGAATAACAGAATACATCCTGAGCTGGGTGGGACCCACAAGGGTCATCCAAGTCCAGACTCTGTTTCAAATGTCAGTTTGAGATCACCAATGAAAATGTCACGAGATTGATTCCATAAGGCTGCAGACATTTCGAGTTTTGGCGTTCAGGGGCTGAGCTGAAGAGAAGAAGAGGATCAAAAGAGGGGCCCCCAGCGGATGTCTTGGTGTGTGTTTTCCATCACCACCGGGCTGTGAATGCCAAGAGAAGGAGTTTGCTGACATCCTGTGCCCAGGAAGAGCAGGAGCCTCTGGGAGTGCTGGCAGCTGAGCAGGATCCTGGGAATAGGGGGAGGACAGGGAGAAGGGAGGAGCTGGCAGAAGGTCAGTTCTCTTTGGAGCTGGTGGTGACTCTGTCTCATGGCTGGCTTTATGCCAGAGGTTCACACACATGTTTTACAGAACATCCCAGGCTGAGTCAGCCTCAGAACATGAGACCATGGGGAACGTCAGCTTCCATGGATTGAGGACCTCGTTGTCCAAGTGCTGTCCTAAATATTCTCTCCCACTGCTGTAACAACCTCTTGCTTGTGGCATCCTGGGAGGTTCCTGAGTGTTTCTGGGTGTGAAGTGGCTCATCCCATGGAATTGCAGAACTATGGAATATCCTGAGCTGGAAAGGACCCACAAGGATCTTTGAGTCCAACTCCTGTCCCTGCACAGACACCCTAAAAATTCCACTAATTACAAAATCCCACCTCCTGAGAGCATTGTCCAAATGTTCCTGAAGCTCTGGTAGCCTCAGGGCAATGACCATACCCTGGGGAGCCTGGGCAGTGTTCAACCATTCCCTAGGGAAGAGCCTTTTCCTGATTTCCAACCTAAACCTCCCCTGACAGCTGCAGCCATTCTCTGGGTCCTGTCCCTGGTCCCCAGAGCAGAGATCGGAGCTGTCCCTCAGGATGAAGCTGCAGCCCCCAATGAGTCTCCCCTCAGACTCCTCTTCTCCAGCCAGACAAATCAGTCCTCAGCTGCTTCTTGTGTGGTCCCTCCAGACCCTTCGTCATCCTCACAGCCCTCCTTTGGGTGCTCCAGGATTCTCCAGGATGCTCCTGGCACCCCCAGGAACGCAGCAGGGGCCCAAATGCACTAGACACCACCATCTAGTGGGAGGAAAAGGTTGTGCTGTGCTAGTATGGAGCTGGTCTTTGCCCCAGTTCTCCCAGTCTGACTGGTGGAATTTTTTACACCTTTGCTGTGCAGATTGTGACCAGAACAAGACGTTCCCTCCTGATTTACTTTGGCAAAAAGCCGTGAAATTAGTCATGGTTGTATTGTAGCACCATCAAAATTGTGGGGCTCATTTCTGGGCCTCTTTCCAAAATTCCTGTTGATTAGAAGAGCACTGGTGAGCCGTGATTACCCTGGTACACAGGCCACAACCAACCCTCCCGGTCTTGGGAGGGAGCAGCAGAAAGTTGGCTGCTCTGACACAGATACACTGAGTTCCACCAGCACTGCTTCAGGAAGCAGCTGTGTTCTCTGCTTCCCACCAGGTGGGAGAAGCAGAGAACACCTGGTATGCTTGAAATTTGGTGACCTTTGGCTGTCAAATGAGGCATAAATATTTTGTCTCCTACAGCAAAATAGGGATGGGGTAGAGCTGGGAGAGGGAGGCAGAGCTGACAGGGTGGCATCAGGTGGCGTCAGGTACCTTTTGGGGACTCGGGGTCATTAGGGTTCAAGTGGGCTGGGGGCCAGAATGGAGGGTGATCCAATGGATGAATCTTTTGTGACATCCAGGGCTATGAAAACCCAAATTCAGAAGTTTGGCTTAGAAAAGTAGAAGAAAACTCAATTAAACCACCCACAGTCTTTTGCTATTTGTTCTGGGAGGACAACCTGGACCCAGCCATGAACCTGTTGGCTCTGGCCACAGGAAGGAAATAAAGACTCTGTGTGAACCCCTTCTTTGCCTGAAAAGCTCCAAATTTTCAAGGCATGTGCTGTGAGAACCCTGCTCAGGAACCTTGGGGTACCACAGGAGTACTGGGAGGGGGATTCAGCGGAGCCCAAGAAGAGACAAACTGGAGGCACAAAATGAAGCTGAATCAGAGCAGCTCCAGGCCAAATGTCCTCCCCTGGGCTCCAATCCTGATCTTCCAGCTGGGAATTCCATGCATGCTGCCGCTGTTGAAATGAAACATGCAAACTTCAATTGCTGTCCTGTGTGGGTGTAATTGATAGCGCTGTCAAGAACCCCTAATTAAGCTGCTCGTCTTTCCAGCTGCTTCATCCTATCAATTATCTCCCTTGCTGGGCTGAGGGCAAAGTGTTCCAGAACAGAACATTGCACATAATGAGGTGCAGGGAAACCTTTGGCATCAGCTGCTCTTGGAAACAGAATTCCAGCAAGATTCTTTGTAACCAGATTTGCTTTTTATCTGCTTTCTTGTGAAAACCACTTGGATGAACCCAGGAATTGAAAAAAATAATTTAAAAATTTTAAAAATCCCTGAAAAACCAAGACATTAAATGAACAGGGAAAATATTTATTGGTAATTTGAAATGCTTAAATGTTTAATGGCCATAAAAACATTGACTGAGGTTTGAGCCTATTGAAAAAGTTCAGGATTGATCTGGTGGAGTAGCAGAGGAAAATTATTTCTTCTCAGTGATCTGAAATGAAACTTTCATCATGTTTTGTTTTGAAAGAGACTTTGGCAGGAAGCCTTGAGTAGAGAGATTGAATCTTGGCTCCACCTCTTGGGCTCTCAGCAACTCTGTGAAACTTCTCAGCCTTTTCTTCTCCACCTGTCAAGACACTCTAATAAATCCCATTTCATGTGCCTTAAGCTATCCCAAGGGTTTTAATTACAAGCTCCCATGTAAAGGATACTGACAAGGAGTAGCAGATGGATTAATAAGGAATTTTGCAGGATGCAGGTTGCCTTATGCTCTGCCCACATTTATGCTCTGCCCACCACAGCCAGTTTACCACTGCTCTCAGTTAAATATTAACCAATGTCCAATTAACAGCCTTGGGCTAGAACCTCCTAGTTTAAAAGCTTTTTATTGTCTTCTCCATGTGAGATTTGTTTTCCAGGTGATCTACACAATCAATGCCAAAGACTTAACAAGAATCACAGAACCATGGATTGGGCTGGAAGGGAACTTAAAACTTATTCAGTTCCACCTCTGCCATGGGCTGGAGCACCTTTCACTTCCAGGCTGCTCCAAGCCCCATCCAACCTGACTTTGGACACTTACAGGAATCGGGCAGCCACAGGTCCTCTGGGAAAAGCATTGCAGGGCCTCATCACCCTCACAGGGAGGAATTCCTGCCAAATATCCCATCCACCACGGCCCTCTGGCAGTGGGAAGCCATTGCCTGTATCCTGTCCCTCCATCCCTTGTTCCCAGTCCTTCTCCAGCTCTCCTGGAGTACCTTTAGGCCCTGGAAGGGACTCCAGGGTCTCCCTGGAACCTTCTGTTCTCCAAGCTAACACCATTAACTCTCCTACCTTGTCTTCATGGCAGAGGAAACTGTTCTTGGAAGAAAGAAACACTCCCCAGGCCATTTCCTAGCCTGTATTTACTGTACGGAAGCAGAACAAACTAACCCAATAAAAGAATTCAAGCTGACTGCATGATTTACACTTAGAGAAATTCCACTGGATTTCACTAATGTTCACTTGTATTGCATATTGAAACCTCCTAATTTCTACCAGGTACTGCAAACCCCAGGAAAGGCCCCAATTATTCCTCTTCATCAACCAAGCTCCACTCCTGATATATGTGTAAAGGAGGAGCACAGACATGCCAGAGCACAGGGGTCCTTCTGGATTTTATCCTCTCCTCCATGGTGTCTCCCAGCATGAGCCAGCAGCTATCAGCTGGGTGAGCTTCCCATGGGAGAAGATTCTTCTCACCATCCTCTGCTCCTAGTGTTGACCCTTGGCTGAAGCAGCACTTTGGCCTCCAGGCATTCTTTGGGAGAGGCTATGGAACCTGGAGCCATGGCCAGATTCTCCAAAACACAAAGGGATAGAAATGTGTTTGTTCTGGGCTCTGGGGAGGTCAGGGGTGCTGGGGCACCGATGGGTTGGTGGGCAAATGTGGAGGTGCTCACCTTGTGCAGGTCAACAGGGACCTCCTGCAGCCCCTGGATGTGAAGGTGAACCCTGAAATCCAGTGGATCTGAAAGCAGGAGAGGAGCAGCTGAAGAGCTTCCACAACCAATTGGCCTTTTTGATTGACAAGGTGAGAGCTGAGAGAAGACTTTGGTGTTCCAGACTTTGGTATCTCTTCTTCTCCACTGCAGTTCATGAACCTTGAGCTGGTTTTGGTATGTGTGACCCTGGTGCCATTAATGTAGGTCAAGCACATTATGTTTTTTTAATCTGATTTATACTTGTAAATAGTTTGATGAACTGCATCTGGTTTTATTAGTAATAGTGGGAGGGGCTGTTCCTCTTAAGTGTCCAGCGGAGGTTTGGTACTGTGGGCTTCTTTCTGCAGCCAGATGTATGAATGAGGGTTTCCACTTTCAGCCCATTGATGCAGATTTATTTAAAAGTTTGTTGTTTCTGTAGCTATCACAAGGGCTGTGCTGTCCAGGGTTTCCTTGGAGAAGGGATGAGCAGCAGGCTCACTTTTCTCGAGGATTCATGGAATCATGGAACTACAGAATATGCTAGGTTGGAAGGCTCAGCCCACCAGGATCATGGAGTCCAGCTCCTGGCCCCATGCAGGACACTTCAACAATCCCACCATGTATAACTGGGGTTGGGATGGACCCCAAGGATCATCAGGTTCCAACCCCTTTCCATGGCAGGGACACCTCTCACTTGACTGTAGGCTTAGGAAGGTCACATTGACCCCTTTTTCCTCTCACATGGTTCAATGAGCCCAGGGACTGCTGACCCAAAAGAGCAGATTCCTTGTGTCCCCACACTCCTGTGGTCCCAGCAGGAGTCATCCCAACACACACCTGAACAGGTGGCTTTGCTCTCTAAGTGCAGGTGCGACTTCCAGGGCAGCAGAGCAGGGCATTGGCTGCCCAGTGGGATGTCCTGTGGAAGCAGGTGCTGCCAGCCCAGAGGGACATCAAAGATGTCTTCGGCAGGTTTGCCTGCTGCTGCTGGCAGTGTCTGGACTCACTGCAGCAGGAACAGGACCAGGTGGAGCCTGAGCTGAGCCACTCGAGAAGTTTGTGCTGGAGTTCAGGTGCCAGTGAGTGAGGAGAAACTACCCTCGTGGCAGGAGCTCCAACAGCTGCACTAAGGGTACTCTTGGCTTGGGCCATATCCAAAGGCTGTTATTCAAAGGGCTAAGACTTAAGGAGCTGAGATCCAAAAGGGTGACGGGCAAAAATCTGGGATACAAAAGATCACACCCAAAAACCTGAGATCCAAAAATCTGACACCTGAAATGTTGCAATCCAAGAACCTGAGATCCAAAAGTTTGAGATTCAAAAGCTGACATCCAAAAGGTTGAGATCCAAACAGATGAGATCCAAAGCACTCTGTCCCCTAAATATCCACTCAAAGAAGGTCTCCATTCTTTGAATGACCCCTTCACTGGTCTCTTCCTCACCAGATATGAGTAAAAAGTGAACAGATGCACCACTGCTGAGAGTGACTTATGTTGCTGAAGAATGTAAAGAATTGGGACAAATGGAAGTTTTGGGTGCAGAGATTCAAGGGGTTTCCTCTGATCCACTCCTTGCAAGGCAAGGGGCAGGTATAGAGACTCTTAGAAGACCTTGGACAGGTGCGGGGTGTGGAAAAACACACCACTGAGAGAATACTTCATTCAAACTGGTGGTTTTTGCTCCTTGTCCTTGAATTGTGATGGTTTTTCAGCAAGATCTCTTCAATACTGGATATATCCATGGGGATCCCATAGCTGTTGCTGGTTAGGAGATAACTGAGTTTCTCAAACAAAATTTCTTACTCCAAAAATATAATGGAATTGCCTTAGATCCTTGTATAGGCATAATTTTGACTCCTAAATGTCTGGACTCTTTTAGGATGTGGAGTGTGTCCATCTGACCAAGGCAGAGCTGGAAGCAAAGGTGGAAACCCTAAAGCAGGAGATGGAGTTCCTGAAATGTATTTCTGCTCAGGTAGGGATGCTCCTGTTTAAATCATTCCTCATGGCAACTCTTCCTCCCATCCACTCCTTGTCTAGATGAATGTGGGCCAGATTAACCAATCAGGCTCTTTTTGGGAATCCCAGATCAAGAAGATCTTGAGATCCGAAAAAAATAAACCAAACCCAGTTTCAACTCCTGGCCTGTGGCTCAGGTCAGATTCTCCATGGTGATGTTACTTCTACTCGTATGTGAGATAAGAAATCTGGGGACAGGGATGCTCTGGTAACTTATGGCTGCTGAGCACAGCTTTTAGGAGAAGTAATCTGGAGAGAAGTCCTTGTGATGCCTCTGTCATTGTGAAAATGGACAACAGCTGAGCTCTGGATATGGAGGCATCCTTGGGGGCAATCCTCAGGACTATCCTCAGGGGCATGGAGCACTGGTGTGAGGGCATAGCCTGGAAAAGCAAATCCCAATTGGAAGCGTTGTACTGAGCCAGGGTAGGTCTGGTGACAGCTTCTTAAGCCTCTCACTGTCAGAAGTAACAGTGCAAAAGTGGTGGGATTTGGTTCCTGTCTTCAATAAGTGATTTCTGGATCTAATTTTCCCTTCTGATAAACTCTGTGAGTCTCAAAGCTGGGAGAACACCTCTGGAAGAGAGGTGATGGCATGTGCTGGGAATGGGGAGTTGTAGGAGAATTTACTGTTTTCTGCTAGCACTCTCAAGATCCACAATTTTTTTTCTAAACTGAGTTTAATTCTCTCTGGGAAAAGACTCAACGCTCCTGTGTAAGACACTAGTATCGACTCCCAGCTTTCTCCTTCCTTACTAACAGTTCCAAGAGCTTGAGGAGGAAAAGTGTAGGCACTTCAAGAAGCTGAGGTCCCAGCAGCAAGAGATGAAGAGCTGAGTTTTGTGATCCAGAGGAGGCAATGTCACCTGGAAAACATGAAGGAACAGGTGGGATGGATAGGATTTACTGTCTGGATCCTATGTGTCACATCCCAAGTTGTGTTTGCTACACCTTTGTGGCATCTATAAAAAAATGGGGACAAATTTTTAGCAGGGCCTGTGGCAACAGGACAAGGGGTAATAGTTTTAAACTGGAGGAGGATTGATTTAAATTAGATTCGAGGAAGAAATTCTTCCCTGTGAGGGTGATGAGATCTTGGAATGGATTTCCCAGAGCAGCTGTGCCTGCCCCACCCCTGGAACTGCCCAAAGCCAGGTTGGACAGGGCTTGGAGCAGCCTGGGATAGTGGGAGGTGTCCCTGCCCATGGCAGGGGTGGGACTGGATGAGCTTTACTGCCCTTTCCCATCCAAACAATTCCACGATTCCACAATTTCTTTCATCTTTATCAAAGTGAGTTGCCTCACACTGGCTCCATTGGTCTAGGAAAGCTCTTCCCAGAGCTGAGCAGGGAAGAAGGATTATCTCCCAGCCCATTTTCTGTTGGATCCTTTTGATTATTGCAAAGAACTAATTGCACCAAATTAGATCATGGGATTAGCTACAGCTCTCAGAAAATTGCTGAAATTGCTTCAGCAGGAATTCTGGCTTCTGACATGGGTTCAAAGCATCCAACAAATGGGCAGAATAATGACTCACCAGTAATTCAGCACCTGTAGAAACTGGTATAATTTCCAGACCATCTAATTCATTATATAGTTTATAACGGGAAGCAATGGGAAACCTTAATTATTAGTTCCAGTTAGGGCAGAATATTGGTATCCTCCAAACAAAACTCAAACACAGTCTGGCAGCACAGGGACATGTTCAGACTTCTGGAATATTTTATAATTGATTATTGATTTTGGAAACATTTGGCTTTCCTTTAAAATAGCCCAAATCCTTCCCCCCCGAAAAAGGAAAAAAAAAAAAAAAAAGTTTAAGACTCTCAAAATAAGTAGGATTTTTTTCTTTTAGAGCTGGGAATGGTGAAAAAGAAGACACAAAAAAGCAGGATGTCTCATATCCCCCCAGAAGGTGTTGTCTTTGCAATCATCACCTGGTGACATTGAGCAGCGTGGGGGTCATGCTCTCAGAGATGCCTGGGGAAGACACAGTGAACTGCAAGATGAGCTCCAGAAGGCCAAGGATGATCTGGCATGGATAATGCAGGATTCCCAGGAGCTGTGGAATGGCAGGATGGCCCTGGATATTGAGATTACAACCTACAAGACTCTGCTGGAGGGTGAAGAGGGCAGGTGGGTTCCACCACAGCCATGTGTAGGCAGTGCTCAGACCTTGGGGCTCCTTCACAGCCCCAGAAGGATGAAAAGTGCTAGAAATGCTTGCTGCATCATGGATAACCTTGAGACCTCCTTCTCCTCTGAGATCTGCCTTGGGAGCCCTGTTGGAGTATGTAAGTAAGATAAAGGTTTTCAAATTTCAGTACAAAATTAAACCATCTCTCTGTGACTTGGAGGGGGAGGAGAAGGAAGTCTGCGTCTTCCACATGGGTGACTCCTGTTATGTTTTCCCCCAGCAGTGATTTCCATTGGCTCTAGGACTGACCTGGGATGTGGGTCTGGACAGCCCAGAAGATTCAAGTCCTCCTACAGTACTGCATCCTGATCCCACGACATTTGTGCCTCTCATGGAGGATTCACCTCTAGAAGCGTGGCTGGCTCTGAAGTGGGGAAATTTATCCCTGGTGCTCCTGGCTGCATCCCCAGGAGAGAGGAATTTAGGGCTAGAGGGGCTCAGCCTTTCCAGACATTGGGGCAGTTGGGAGGTGTGGGAAGAGCTGCAGGGCTGCCAGGAGCTGCAGGGCTGCCAAGAGCTGCAGGGCTGTCAAGAGCATGGGCAGCTCTGCTCAGCCATGAGGGATGTGTGGACCAGGCATGGTGATTTTAACTGGACTTCCTTGTCCCAGGAACAGCCAGATCTGAACTTCAGCTGTGAAGGCTGTGACATGCAGATTTGAGGGCTAAAGTAGAAAAATGAAAGTCCTGCTCCACTTTTAGTGCTAAAAGTAACCTCAACTCCACCTCAACACAAGGGAGAGGCAGACTGGGTGTGAGAACACTGGAGCATCAGGAAACCACATCAGAAAAGCTCCTCCACTGGGATCACATCAAAAAGGGACACTTGGAACATTAAAAACCCACAAATCCTTTTGATTTCCACTTTTTCTTTAAAAGGTTGTTGGTTGTGTTGGGGCACTTATCCTCTTATCACTCAATTCCTGTTTCCCTTTTATTTTTCCTCACTAAATCTTTGCTATCACTGTGCCAAACAGTGAGATATAATCCAGAACCTTTTCCCTAAAGTGTTCTGGGAAGTGTTTCTGGAAAAGGAGCTCATCAAAGTCTCTCTGATGCAGCTTTAGGAGACTTAGTGGAGTTTTGCAGTGGGACACATGGAGTCACGGAGAGGAAGGAAGGATTTTAGTGATGTCCTGGGAATGACTGGTCATCCATGTGGAGGCGGGGAAGCCATAAAGAAAATCTTAATTCAGAATTCCACCCACTGGATTCAGCAAAGATTAATTACTCCACTTGTGCTCCTTGGACACGGATAAATTACACCACCCTCATTTCTCCTGGGTGGCTTTAAACCTTTTGCTCCTTTTCCAGTAAAATTAATGGAGAGCCAACATGTTACCATTTGCTTTTAGGTGTTTACCAAAAGTACAGAAATGCCCATTCATCAATTGCACAAGACATATCTAATGATTAGAAGTCTTAATTAATAGAGAGGAGGCAGAGCAGTCTGGAGAGAATCATGGAATCATGGAATGGTTTGGGATGGGAGGAACCTTAAAGGCCATCCAGTTCCACACCCTGCCATGGGGAGGGACAACTTCCACTAGACCAGGTCGCTCCAAGCCCCTTCCAGCCTGACCTTAGAGACTTCCAGGGCTGGGGCAATATGGATCCAATAATGTAGATCCAGTCTTTGGTTGGTGTAAATTTAAGGTCTTTTAAGATGATTTGCACCAAATTTGACTCCTACCTGGATTCAATAGGTGTTCTAAAATTCAGAATGAAATAATCTTAGCCTTTGTGTTTTTATATTCCGTCTGTTGCAGACATGAGATGACAAAATGCATTTTTTTACAGCTCTTCAAAATCTGCTGGAAGAGGTTATTATGGGGAAAAAAGCCCTGTAATGTGCTTGGTTGGTTTTTCAACAAAGTTTTCGAGGTCCTATGAGTATGATTCAGGCTTTCAAAAAGATCAAATGGGGATCTTTTTTTTTCATTGTACAGTTGAGCAGATTAAAGAACCAGAAATAAGTAACATAAATCAACATAAAATTAATAATAAAAAGAAATATTAAAGTGTTTTGTGGTTAAACTGAGGAAAGAGCATAACAAAGAAATGAACCTGAGGTTGGGCAGATACATTTTACCAAAGGCAAAATCCAGAATAAAGGTCTTTCCTCACCAAAATTATTTGGATTCAGAACTGGAAGAGCTTCCTCTTCCCCCACACTTTCATGTGATAAGAAGTTATTTCCCAATCAAATATGAGAAGCACAAAATACGTCAGGCTCAATCATTAATGAAGGAAACCACAAGAAAGATTTGACAAGAAAAGAGCAATCAAACAGGTATAAATATTCATTAGGAGGGTTCTGATCGCCAAAGGTTTCCCATTGTAAACAGATCATCCTCTCACTTTTTATGCAAGAGAAGAATAAATCAGGGCAATGACATGGAATTAGGGTTATTTCTTTGCCTCCAAACTTCCCTATCACAATTTCAAGATGTGATAAACTGATTTGGCAAGTGTTGAACTTAAACCTGGCCTCTGAACATCAGACATTCTGCAGCACCTCCCAAAGCTGCACCAATCCAACCCAATCCTTATTGGGCATTAGACTTTTGGCATAGGAAGAGCCTTTTTCCTGGCTGAATACACTTCCCACTTTCCACAGGCAGTTCCTTCCCTGGGATGGCTCGGGGTATCTCTTTAGCTGGAAAACTGCTTCAGCTGGAAAGGATCAGCTATCTTGTGGATTTACAGGGACATTTCTGAAACCTTTTAACAACTGAGATATTTTCTCACCTTTTCTAACACTTTTGCTGTTCTGGGCAGTGGGACACCATCCTGATCCAGGATTCCCATACACCTCACCTTCATTTCCACTGTGGGAGGAAGAAAGCTACAAGAGGAAGATCACAACAGGAGGAAGATCAAATCAAGCCTTTGCTTTGCTGGGAGCCTCCAATTTCAGGATCGGGCGATGTGGCACCACGAGCCGAGTGGATCCAGGGGCGTGGGATGTTTGGGCTCTCATTAGGACTTCAAAGGTGCTGAAGAAATTTAGTGCCCAAAGGGTGGGACTCATTTCACCTCCCTCAACCTCCCCAAGCAGGCGCCGGGGCTGGTGTCTGGTTGTCTAGACGGCCTCTGGTCTCCAGGAAGAACAGAGGGAAGGAGCTACAGAGGTGGATTCCTCCCACCTGCCTCCACTGCCTATTTTGGGAGTTGATGAATCACTGTCTGGAGATGCCAGATCTTTTTCCATGAGCCAGAGAGGGAGTCTGAAAGAGGAAATTAGAATCCGTGGCCAGGTTAATGGCTGAAGGAGAGAGGAAAGTGCACCGAGGCCCAGTGTTTGATGAATTTTATGAGGAATATCCCTTGAAAATCCCAGCTTTGACTTCTCACTTGGATTGTTAATGAGAGGCAAAAACATGTGACCAGACTGAATTGCCTTGGATAACTTTGGCTTTAGGATACAAGAGGCTGCACTAATCAAATCAATCCTCCAACATGTTATTAATAATTTGGTCAAGAATCTGCCCAGTCCAAGGAACTGTAAAAGTCCATGTTCCCACCCAATCTTACATGTATCAAATGTCTGTGGCACAGGCAGATTCCTGCCATTGTCCAACCTGACTGTGAGGAACTCTCAATGGCTAAGGATAATAACAGAGCCCTTTGAGACTATCGCATAAAACACCTTCTGAGAGCTCATCTGGATTCATCTCCAGAGGCAACAAACAAATTAGTGAATGCCACCACTCCTCTAATTAATTCCTTTTTCAGCAGCACATTCAGGGAGTGAAATGCTGACAAAGGAAGCGATTGCAAGTTGTCAAAATGACTTATCCAATCCCTCATCAAAATATTTTCCTTTTTGATTTCCTCACTTCATCCTTTTTTTTTTTTTTCCCTTTTGAGTCAAAAAGCTGCAGGTTTTTCTACTGAGTGCTCTCCCCTTTCCCATGTCCATATTCACAAAAACAAATTGGTTATTCTTGAGGTCTTATGCACCACTTATTATTCCTTGGAAAGACCTAAAAGACATTAAATGAAGCTGTCGTCCCACTGGGATCCAGAAGAAGCAACAGGAATTTGGCTAATACACAAATTTTACCCAATGCTGAGCAACTTTACCCAAAATCTCTTTCCTCTAAGGAACCCAGTGGCTCTCACGAGTTTGGGAACTGGGGCTGCTGCAGCACAGCTGTTTCACAGATGTTTAATTGCAGCCTATGCTGCATTCCAAGTGTCTCCCACACATCCGACTGGGATAATGGGGTGCAGAGCAGGAATGGGGCACATCTTCAGTCTGATGATGAGGCTGGTTTCCTCCACAGGGTTCTGAACAACTGCTCTTCTTTGGAGTCAAATCTGCATTTTGCTTCTGATAAATCTGTTTAGAACTTCAAGGACTGTGGAAGTTCCAAACTGCAGCTTTTGAAGCCTCTCATATTTGTTTAATCTGATATTTCCAGCTGTGCTGGCAGCCCAGTTTACACTGTAAGCCTGAACTACTACAAACAAAGGTGTCATCTGAATGTTGTAAATATCTGGAATTATCCCTTTTGGATAGAGCAAAAGTAGCAGTTTACACAAGTAATTTAATACCACCAGCCCCTCAAACTCACAGAAGTTGCAATTACAGCTTCAATTAATGGCTTTGGGGATCCTGGAGATGCAGTCACATCCCGCGGTTTCCATGTGCATCTTCTTTTCAACCACTTGCTATTAGAAAGTTGTGTGTTTGGAGGTTTGGCATAATTTTTGTCATCATGACTCTTGGAAAATGTTTTTGGAGGAGGTCAATGAGGGTGAGGGAGTATAGAACCTGAGTGTCTCCAGCTGCCATCCCATTGTATAATATGGAGATTCCTCCAAGCATTGCTCCTTTCGAAAGGAAGGACTGAGGGTGTTCACTTGTTTGAACTATGTCCTTTTTTTCTCTCAAACACTTCTTCCATGAAGAGCTGAAAGAGCTCTTTTGTTTTGACTTTCCAACTGCCAGTTTGGAGAAGGCCTGGAGAGGTTTCCTGCCTCACCTCCTTGGGCTGGTGATTAGGAGAGAGAGGGATTCATCCCCCTGGTGTGAGTCAGAGCCTTCCCCAGTGTCCAGCCTAATCCACTCACTAAGACTTCCTCTATTGGTGCAGAAGCCCAGCCCCTGCGGAGAGCAAATTACCCCCATTCCCCTGAACGTGGCCCCAGGGACTCCTTGCCTTGGAGCTGTCTCCTCAGGTCTCAAGGACATGTCTGGCAAAGTCACCCAAATTCAGCCGTCACTTGGTGAATGGGGCGGATCTCACCAAGCTGGAACAGACTGTTGTTCCTTTTTTGTTCCCCATAGAGACTTCCAGGAGGCAAGTCTGAAAGGGCTCTGACACCCAGCCCTGTGAGAAGCTCCAGAATAGTAAAAGGCAAAGAATTAATTGTCACAAATAAGAACTCACAACGTAATTCTAGAAAAAATGGTCACTGATGGCACAGAACATACATCTGTGGGCAAACAGAAATACATCACAGATCCTGGATGAAATCTGATCTACTTCACTGGTGTTTCAGGGAAGGCCATTGTGAAATGCTGTAGATTCCCAGGCTTCTTCACATTCCCATAATTCCCAGAATTCTGTGACTCTGTGCATGTAACTGGGAAATATTTTGAGTCCTTGCATACAAATCCAGACCTTAAGCTCTGTGAATATACTGGTGTTTGAGACAGAGAAATGATCCATTATGACACAACTTCCACAGCATTTGTTGTTCTACAGATGATGTTCTTCTTTTATTTTTCCTTTGAGTTACTTTTCCGCACCCAAAATTGTGAAATTACCCCCACAAAGTGCAAGTCCGCAAAACATCCCATCACACACAGCTCTATGAGACACAAAACCCCAAACAACACACTGCAAACAAATCACAAAGAGTTCCTTCAAAAATGTTCCTAAACTATAATTAGCACTAAGTTAGGGGAGCACTTCAAACTGTAATGTATTCGAAGGCAACTTGCAAACAGAGCACTTTTAGATTCCTTTTTATTTCCTCAGTAGTTACTATTTGCTGGGCTGGTTTGCATTTTGAGGAGCATTTATTGCTGCCAGGCAAACCAAACCCTTAAGTACTTAAATTACCGTCCTGATCCTATCAAGGCTAGCTTCCCAAAATATATATAAGGGACAGCATCCCCACGTCTCTCCAGTGGGATCCCTGTTCCTATTCTGCACCAGAGCAGCCCCATAACTTTGCTATTCCACCTTCAAATAAGCCACAATGAGCAGGCAGGCACCGACGGTGAGATCTGTCCTGGGACGAAGAGGCTTCAGCTCAGCCTCGGAGATCTGCGGTCGCAGCTACGCCGCATCCGCCAGCCAGCCTGTGCGGTGCGGCGCCTACAGCAGCAGGAGCGTTTGTAACCTGGGCGGGAGCAGGAGGATCTCCTATGTCAACGGGGGCTGCTCCACCAGCTGCTTTGGGGAGATGGGATTCGGAGGCATGGGCTATGGGAACGCTGGAGGAGGAAGGATTGGCCTGTGTGGCCCCCGGGGATACAGCATCGTGCGGGGGTACCCTGAGCGCAAGGCTGACGGCATCCAAGGGATCTGCATCGACGAGCGGCTGCTGAAGCCCCTCTGCGTCGGGGTGGACCCGCTGGAACACGAGATACGCTGCCAGGAGAAGGAGCAGATCAAGACCCTCAACACGCAGTTTGCCTGTTTCATTGACAAGGTGAGTCCAGACCTGCTCCAGAATTGCTCTTCCTCAGGGAAAACAAAACCTGACCAAACCCATTTGTGCCACCTCCTCCAAAGCCCCAGTCCAGCTCTGCCATGAATCGCTGAGCTGGGTCCACACAGGGCTCCAACTTTCCACTGAGAATTTTAAGATAATTCTAAGAATTTTTGATAACTAATAATAATTTTAAGAGCACATTGGTCCAGACTGAGATTTTTTCTAATGGGGCTCATTTCAGCCCTGTCCCTGTTCTGGCATTCCATGGCTTTTGAATTATGGCCATGGTTGCACTGGACTTTATCGCACTTGTTTCCTCTTGGACAGTCTCAGTCCAAATTTGATTTCTTTCTGCAGCTTAGGTTGAAGTTACAGCCCTGACAGGTTCATCTTTCTGTGAATATAATGTGTTAAATAATTCCAATGATTCCCTCCTCTGTTTGACTTTAAATACAGCGACAGTTCCAAAATCTTTCCTGAAGACAAAGCTGGTTAATCTTGATCCAGATATATGAAGGTTGGAGATGAAATCTGATCTGTCACCCAAGGATCCCTTTGTAGAATAAACAGAGACAAAGCAGTTGCACTATCTGGGAACTTGATTTTATCCTAAAATACATCAGAGGCACCATTTGCAGTTTTGTTCCTAATACTTGTTAAGAAATGCAGATTCAGACACCAGGCTCCTAGATTTCTAAATTATGTAGACATGGGACTCTTTGATTTCTAAATAATGTAGACATGACATTTAGATTTCTAAATAATTTACATGTCTGAATTCTAGATATTGAAATAATTCAGACTCGTGGCATAAAGACTTCTTAATAAGGGCAGATAACTTTCAGGTCCTGGTGCTGTATTTTCTCTCACTTCCTGAAAATCCCATTACTGCACCTGTGGTTAAGCACAGAGAGTTAAACAGGTGTTGAGTCCCTGCCTTCACCTCTTTACTTGAAGAATTGCTATCTTTTGCCTTCAGGTCCGATTCCTGGAACAGCAGAACAAAGTGCTGGAGACCAAGTGGGGCCTCCTGCAGCAATATGTGCTGCCAAAAAAGGGGAAAAACCTGGAACTGTACTTCGAGAATTACATCTGTGACCTGCGGAAGCGCCTGGACTGTTTGCTGTGTGAAAAGCAGAAATTGGGCAGTGAAGAATGTGCCACAAGCCAGCTGGTGGAGGAGTTCAAGTGCAAGTAAGGACCTTCTGGGCTCCTCTAACTGGTGGCATTTTGCTTTTCTGGTTCATCTCGGGCAACTTCTCCTAGACTTGTGGCATGTCCCCTCTGGGAGTGCCACATTCTTCTGTCTCACTGGCAAGCTCTTTGCATTGGTAATAATGTTGCTCATGAAGAATCTGATCTTGGGATGATTTAATGCTGGGCTCCATACATTGATTTAGCAGTGCCCGGTGGCAGTCCCAGCAAGAAAGAGTTGTCATTTTTACCTGGTGGTAATTGTCGTTTATGCCTGAAGTTATTATCATTTGTACCTGATGGTTGATGTCTGAGTGTCTGAGCATTTTTCGTTCCTCAGCCCTTTTTTCCTCATTTCCCAACAGGTATGAAGAGGAAATCAACAGGCGCACAACTGTGGAGAATGAATTTGTGGCACTCAAAAAGGTGAGAAGTTCAAACATGAATCATTATACCTGTAGTAGGTTTTTTTGGGTCAAAACTTGGCTGAAATATTTAATTATTAACAAAAACCCAGAAAAGCGTTATGACGAGTTGGAGGGAGACTTAGAAAGAGGCACAGGGTTGGGAAAAGAGCCAAGTACAAAGCAAAAATAATGTCTCCTCAAAGTTTCCATCATCAGCACTACAGCACCAGTTTTTTTGCCTCAAAAACATTTCTGACATGTGGGAGGGGGACAGAGAAGGACAGGTCACACCAGAACACCAGGTTATTTCTGTCTGTCTCTCCACATCCTTTATTCTTGGACATCAGAAAAGCAGGAATCATTTGAAGAATATTAAAAAATTGTGTTTAAATACTCATTAGTCAGTTGTGGGTTTGTAGCTGCATCCTAAATGATAAATCAACTAATTCCTGTAAGTCATGTTGGAATGGTTTCGTTTTCCTTCAGGAGGCACCAGGATATCCTGACTCACCCTCTCACACCTTTTTTTTCTCTTGAAATCTTGTTGAGACACATTTCTGTCTTGTTGTTGCCTCGGTGCATTTCTTCAACATTTGCAGCCAGGTTTGGGTTGGAATGTGTGTGTCTCTCCTCTTGCAGGATGCAGATTGCATCTTCTTGAACAAGGAAGAGCTGGAGGTGAAGGTGGATCTGTTAAGGAGGCAGCTGGAGCTTCTGAAATGTGTGTTTGAGGAGGTGAGTTCCTCTGGTACATCCTGGAACTTCGGTGGTCCTGTCTAATCCTTCAGGTGCTCCAAATTTCTACTTGAAACTCCTCTGGGATGTGTCTCATACAAAGCCCTGAATAACTACAAGCATTGGAAGTACAAGGTTGATATAAAATTAACATGATTATGCTAGAGATAGGGTGGTTCCCCCTTCCTTCATGCAGCTCCAGGTAGGAATTGGTTGTGTCCTAACTCTACCCCAGAGAAAAGATGAGTCCATCTCGTTCCTCTGGATTGCAGCTGCCTGATTAGAGCTGAAGCAACTCCCAGCTCAGTCCTGTCATTAAATCACTCAGGCAGCAGGAGATGAGAGGATACCAAGGGCTAAGTCACTCCAATTCCTTGCCCTTGATGTGGACAGAATTGCTGCAGGTCAGCACGTAGGTCAGCAGTCACAGGTGGCAACTCATCCTGCTGCAGGATTTTTGGCTAAGCCATCCTGAGGGACATTTCTTGACTTCTTCTATCCCTCAGCCACTCTGTGTCCCAGTCCTTCCCTCCCTGCAGAGCCTGAGAGGTGAAAAGAGCTGACAAAGCCCTTCCCACCCCACAGGAAAGGGCCCAGGTTGATCGCCAGCTCTGCGACACCTCAGTCATTGTCAAGATGGACAACAACCGAGACCTGGACATGGAAAGCATCATCAAGAACGTCGAGTGCTGGTACCAGGAGATCGCCCAGAAAAGCAAAGAAGAAGTCGATGCTTTCTACCAGACCAGGGTGAGTAAGAGGCCATCTGGATCTGTGCCTGGCAATGTCACAGGCCAGAAGTGATGATTGTCCTATTTCTTGGTTCCAGTTTCAGGAGCTGCAGGATAAGAGAGGGAAATACTGCCATGACCTGCAGAGCAACAAGTGTGAGATTTCAGAGCTGACCCGGATGATCCAGAAGCTGCAGTGTGAGCTGGAGAGCGTCAAGAAACAGGTAGGAGACATTTCCAGAGAAGTAGGACAGCTCGGACACAAGGCAAGGTGATACACTGATCTTTAGAAAACTTGACATCTTCTCTAGGCCCTGGCTGGAAAGTGAAAAGTGGGTGGAGAGGGATGGGAGACTGGTGGGTTTTCCCTGTTTGCAATTGGAAGAGTGGATTTATCCAAACCCAGAGTGTCCAAAAACTAAGATAAGTTTTGCAGACACCTACATTGTTTCCTCCCCTGACAGGTCTCCTGCCTGCAAACCTCCATTTGTGATGTTGAGCAGCGTGGAGATTGTGCCCTCAAAGATGCTCGAGAAAAGCACATTGAGCTGCAGAATGCTCTGCAGAAGGCCAAGGACGAGCTGGCCTGCATGCTGCGGGACTATCAGGAGCTGCTCAATGTCAAGCTGGCCCTGGACATTGAGATTGCCACCTACAAGACTCTTCTGGAGGGTGAAGAGAGCAGGTTGGTGACACATTTCCCTCCTGTGTATCTGAGGCTCCCAAGTGAATTCTACAGCTCCAAGATCTCCCCAGGCTCATAGAAACTGGACCTGGAGAGGTGCCTGGAGGCCATGAAGGCCACATGGGTGCCAGCAAAAACAGTTTCTGTCCTAGGGATAGTGAGGCGTGCTGCAACAAAAAACGAAGTGGTCTGGATTGTGGCTGGAAGTTGTGAGTAACGTGTGTTTCTCTTTTCTCCCACAGGATATGTGTGGGGAACCCTGTGAGCGTGTGTAAGTAACTGCACCTTTTCAGCAATGAAGATTTCTTGTTTTAGGACAGATACCTTTGGGAGCAGCATTATTTGTCTGCCCAGGTCCCTCTGCCTTCCTTTTCCAGTTCTGGAAAGTTTAGCCCCAGAAATCTCAAATACCTTTGAATTAAAAAAAGCCCAGCTTTTGGAGTGAGGGGAGAAGGTCAAACTCAAGACCCTTTTCTACCCTTGGAGGCAACAGGGAGATGTCCTGGGGACCATGGGATACGTACTGAACCTGTGAGGCTCCAGTAACATGGGAAGGGGGAGGACCCACGAGGGGATGTGTTGGGACACAGGGGAGGAGTAGGAAGGAGCAGGGGCTCAGACACATTGGATGAATCTGAGGAAATCAGGTTTGGTTGGTTCTGTCACTCACAAAACAGAGTGCCTTGTGAAAGTCATCATTTTCCTCCCTAACTGCTGACCCCCATGGGCTCTGTTGCAGCTGTGGTCAGCAGTGGCTACAACATCCCTGATGACTGCGGGATGATGGCCAATGGGGCTGTGTGTGGCTACGGCTCCCTGGGCAGGCGGGCCGGGCGACACAGCTCCCAGACCGGCGGATTCAGCTCCCGGAGCGCTGGGATCCACCCCAAGAGAGTCCTTAGCTCCGTGGCCAAGCAGTGCATCCCAGAGGTTTTTTGCCAGGCTGGAGGGGTCAGTTGCAAAGCCGGAGGCTTCAGCTCCCGCAGCGGGGGATACCCAGCCCGCACCGTGGTCAGCGCTGGAAGCGGGGGCCTGAATGCCAGGATGGGGCCCTGCCAGGCTGGACAAGTGCTCAGCTTTGGGAACCAGGGCTGCGTCATCCGGCAGCTGGCAGGGCCCCCTGTCGTCGTGTCCAGCAGCCCTGAGGTTGTGGGGTGCAACAATGGTGTGGTGGGGAATTTTGGGGTTGTCAGAGACCCCTGTGTGGTCCCATAGGACAGCGGTGCTCAGACGCACCAGCCCCGTGCCGACACAATGCAGGGTGAGTCCTCTGCCCATTAGTAGCAACACTTATCACCAAACCCATTCCCACATTTATTAGCCCCAGATCTATCCCCCTGAGCTGTGTTTTCAGAATCCCCAAGCCTAAAGACCCCTCTAGAATCTTCTCCTGCAGGTGCTCAGCACAGTGTGATTTCTGAATCCTAACTTTAGGTTATCACAGCTTTAAGGGTTTGTTTGTTGCGCTGCTTCCCTGTCTTTTCCCATAACAAGTAGATTAATTAACAATATTCTCTGCTCCAAGAGCCTTCTTTTTTCTTCCAGCTCCTCCCAAAGCATTTCAGAAAAGAGAGTGAGGATTTAACTGCTTAACTTTCCCAGGAGATGCTGCAAAGAGCAGACTGTGTCTATTTTTATCCTGTCTTTTTTTGGTCCAAGAATATCCTGCACTGCATATTTATGCTTAAATATGAAACAAGGCAATTTTCAAAGCACCAGCTGCTTACTTCACAGCCATCAGCTTTTTTTGTGTGTGTGGAATTGGCTCGTGGATGAACACATAGTACTTTTGTTTGCTTCTGCATGTTGGGGTGGCTGGCTCAAGGCATGCTGATTTTTAGAAGAAATCACCCTCTTTCCTGTTCCATCCCCCCCGAAATGCCAAGGGAAGTTATTGATGCATAAATTGTCCATGTTAACACCTTGTATGAATGGAGGTGTTCCCACTGACTGCTCAAACTTCCCAGCTTCTCACTGTGTCCTCAATAAACTGCTTTGAAAAGACATCTTTTGTCTCTCTATTTTTCCATAGATGGTATTTAAAGAAACTACAAAATAGGTGAAAAAATACTCCAGGGAGAATAAGAACCAAAGAGACTTTTGGATTCTCTGTGGGCAGTCTGGGACATGATGGGGCTCAGGTGTCACTGGGGTTACAGTGTTTTATTTATCTGCTCATACCATATCACATAAGACATTTTATAGACCAATTAACAATTAATGTCAAAGATTTCTAGAAACCTCCAAAATAATCCTAAGCAATACATTGATAGTGTTTTCCAGCCTGTTGCAACCTTCAAACAATGTATTTGTTTGATCATTTCAAGTCAGAGCAGTTGAATGAAGATGAATTCAGCACTGCCCTTCTAGGCTCATAGGTCTGGTGATCAGGGTTGTGGGACCAGAGACATGTTTCAGACACAAAAACTTGGTTTTAGTGGCTTTGGTGATGACAAAGTGTTATTTGAACTGTGTAACTTAAAGGCACTGAGATCTCTTGGCCATTATGAGGTGGGATTAACTTTGCCCCATGTTTTGGAGTCTCCCATGTTGAGCTCATCAGGGTTGCTGGGGGTTCATTTCATGGAAAAAACAACATTTCCACAGGGTGATTCATCTGGCCAAACACAGGTGCATAATTTAGCATAAAATGCAACAAGCTTGAGGCCGTCTGCACCAATGGGATCCATCCTGGCTCTGGAGGCAGCCCCGGGCAGGGGGATTAACCCAAACATGGGTGTCCCATGCCTGGCGCCTGCAAGTTCCCAGGAATCCTCCCTGCCTCTCCCCGCCGGACTTGCAGACGTTATTATCACAGGGAATTTCTTCCTGTCTCCAGTCCAGGAAGAATTACAGGCCACGCAGCCCCAGTAATCTCTTCACTCTCACAGGGCAACATTCTAATTGCAACCTGAAAAAAGGGGACAATTAAAGGGTGAGGTGGGGAAGGAGATCAGCACCTTTGGTGAACAGCAGGGGATGTAATTTCTGTGTTGAGAGTGGAAAATGCTTCATCCAGCTTTGACCAGCTGCGTGTCAGACCCTGGTAGAGTGAGGTGGACACTTGTACTCCACCTGTGCCCTCTCTCCGAGGAATCCCAGATCAGAAGTTTCATTTTTAATTGGCTCCAGGTAGATCGGATGGAGCCCACCTCAGTGGGAAATTATTCATCTGAGCTTGCTTCATTCACCACTTGCGAGTGTAATTTGGAAACAGGAGTCTCTCACATCAGTCAGCTTCCATTAATTGTGTGAACATCATGGATTTGTCGTGTGGTGTCTGGATGTCACTGAGCCTTGGTCATGTGTTCAGGAAACTCTGCAGCTCCAAATCTGGGCCTTGTGTCTGTGAGGAGGCCTGGCCATCCCTTCCCAATTCATACCTGGCATTATTCGTCTTGGCTTTGTGCTGAGGTCCCTTTCTGTTGGGTTTTGCTAAAAAGATGGTTTGTTGAGGAAGAGGAGGAGGAGGAAGCCCTGCTTTGGAGCTGGCGTTTGGTCCTCACCTGGTTGACCTGACCCATTGTTCTTCCCCTACCTTCTCTGCTTTATGCTCTGGACAAACAGGAGCTGGCTTTGCAAGGCATTCCCAGCTTAGAGGGGCAGGGGTCTTGCAAGCCCCAGTATTTTCAGAGCTTTCCCCCCGACCATTAAAGTCAGACACCGAGGCAGCCCCAGGTGAGAGAGGACTCGAGCCTGTGGGCCTTGAGCTGAGCTCAGACAGAAGCCTGAAATATTCGGAGCATTACCAAGGGTGACTCTTCCCATTCCTGACTGAGGAAGTGGGAGGTGACTGCCTAATTTCAGAGGAATAATTAACTTTTACTAGCCTGAATAATGGAGAGAAGAAAGGGAGATGATCCTGCCTCACCCAAAACAAGGGCAGCTCCTTTCCTCCTCCTCCTCCTCCTCCTGGAGTCAACTCCCAGATATTCTGAGCTATATTAGCAGACCAAAGAGGGAAATGAAGGCTGCATTTATTTTTCTCTCTCTGGCTACAGCTCTTAAAAATTTTATCTCAGGAGCAAAGGAAAAAGGTTCACCTCAAATGGTTTTCAAACCATTCATTAAAGCTGTAAAATAAGCTCAAAATTCTCTCCTGGCAAGGCATTGCTACCTGCCTTCCCAATATTTATTTTGTGTTTTAATCTTGGGGATTGTTTTGACTTTATTATTTTTATTTCCTTTTTAGTCTTAAGGAGTATTTTGACTATTTATCTCTTTCTTTTCAATAGAAACAAGTTCAAACACTCATTATAACTTGGGGAACTGGAATTTCTGTCAATTAAAAATAATCAAAGAAAACATGTTGATACTGGAGCAACGTCTCCATGAAGTTTTTCTAGCAAGAAAAAAAACTAGAATACCATTCCAGGAATTTTATTCTATTTAATGTCTTGGGTTTGGTTGACTAATTTAATAAAATTAACGTCATCCCAACCAAACTCAGGACACCAAACCAAAGCCTACCATAGCTGAGGAGATGAAGAAGAGAATGGGAAGAAGCAAAGCCATCCAGGCTGAGGGCACAGTCCAGGTCCCTTTCATCATCCAGGGGACACATGGATCAGTCAGAGGGTTCCTCCTCCAAAAAACCAAACCTGTGCTGCCAGAAGAGCAGCATGAGGAGAGGGAAGGCTCTCCTCCTGCATCAAGCCCCTCCCCACCCTTCCTAAAAGCATCTTCCAGTTCAATTATCCTGAGCAGGGTGGGACAATTCTGCCATAAATTTGTCTTTAAAACAGGAGAGATTCACAGCACCAACCCACCCAACCTGAGCTTAATTTATAGACAGAAAAGTGAGGGTTGGGCCTGGCACAGGTTGCTGAGAGAAGCTGTGGCTGCCCCATCCCTGGAAGTTCCAAGGCCAGTTTGGACAAGTCTTGGAGCAACCTGCAATGGGATGGGCTTTAAGATCCTTCAGTGGGATTCTTCTTCTCCTGCATCATCTCTCTGCACTGATTGCACCAGGACCGGAATATAGGAAGAGGAGGAAGAGGTGGGACTCTGACAGGAACAGAAAGAAAGTAATCTCCCAGAAAACCATCTCCCAGAAAACCATCTCCCAGAAAATCATCTCTCAGAAGTGCTGGCCACAGCGTGTCCCTGCAGCACAAGGCAGGAACAGCAGCACAACTGCAGCCACAGCGGGAAGAACACCCATCCCAGTAAATAGTTGAGCTGGTAATTAACCCTGGCAGAATGAATGGAACAAGGAAATGGTCTCTGAGCCAATGCTGTCATTTAAGCTTTTCCACTTGCTAATTTTTCCCTGTGTGTAAGAGTTACCAAAATGTTTTTTTACGTCAAAAGCTGACACCAACCATCACAAGCCAAACAAAACCAGGCAAGCTCAAGAGACATTTCTTCCATCCAGCCTAGATAAGGAATCCAAGATAAGGAACATTTTCTTAACTGTTCCACACTCCCTGGCCTCTTTGCCCCTTCCTTCTCTCCTGACCTGGAATAAGATAAAGATGCTGAACCTCTGCACTTTAGCACTGAATGAGGAGTTTTTCAAACCTTTTAGCTTAGGAGCAGCAGAAAAGGGAAAACCAAACTCATCCAGCCTTTGAATCAATGGCAACATCAAAAACTGGATCAGATTTGCAGGAACAAGAACCCTCTTCGGCCTCTGTGGAGATGATGGTGGTGGAGCACATCAGGAGAGGGACACGATGGGAGGATGTTTGTGCCTTAGGCTTAGCTTTAACAATCTCAGAATCTGGGGAGTGCAGAGATTTGGTGTTCTGGCAGCAGAGAAGTTGGAGGATGAATCCTGGTGATCATGGTGATCATCATGTTGCCTCCAATCTACAAAAAAATCAAATAGCTGGAGCACGAGCAGAGTTCTGGGGATGAATCACCTGGGACTGTGAGAGAGATATAGAAATCTCAGGAGCAAATCTGCCTCCTTTGCTGACAATGTAGGAATGGGATTTTTACTTTTCTCCATGGTGGATTCCTTACAGAGTCAAACTGGGAAGTCCCCAGTGATTTGGTTTGGAATATCTCACTTTAAACCAAATCAACTTGTGCTATTTCAGCTTTTGATTTTAGGTGTTAAGAAAAAGGTTTAAATGTCTTAGAAGTTGTTCTGGTAGGACAGAAAGTGACTGGTGAGTTCCCATCCCTGGAGGTGTCCAAGGAATGACTGGACATGGCATTCATCGCTCTGGTGTGGGTGACAAGGTGGGGATCAGTCACAGGCTGGACTCAGTGATGCTGGAAGGCTTTTCCAGCCTCAGTGATTCTGAGATTCTGTGAAGTGGATGCAGATTTTTCCCAGAGAATGATTATCAGGAATAATCTGGGCTCCTTTGGTTTTGGCTATTCAATTATCAGTCTGTTTCCATCTCCTGGGAAGTCCAGTGGTTTTGTTTCCCCTTTCTGACCCCAAATGAGATGTCTCTTCTCCTGAGACATTGCTTTCTCTTAATTACCAAACACAAAATTTACTACACCCATTACTCTATTGTTGCTAGTTCCAGCACACAAAGGTGGAGCCAAATGAGGGACTCATAACTGCACTGATGGGAAATCCAAGATTGGGTTTTCAGCCCTGCAGCCCTGGGGAGGTGGGAACAAACAAGATCCAAAGAACCTGAAATAGAACAGATTGTGGATAGATAGGTGTCATGGTTTGACATGGAAGTGAATTTTCTCAGGAAGCTGGGGTCAAACCAATCAGCAGTCGGGTTTGGACATTGGCACTTGGAGTGACCACTGAAGGCTGGACACGCCTCTGAGAACACAGGGTTAACAGCAGAGAACGCCCGGGGAACTGGCTCTCTTTGATTCCAGTGAGTGGGAAGTGCAGGCTCTCCCCTGCCCAGCCACGGGCTGGGTGCCAGAGGGGAGACGTGCAGCCTGGGGAGGTAGGCCAGGGCTGAAGGGACTGGAACCGGCTTGGCCCCTGTGGACAGAAGGGTGGAGAAAATCTGAGATGTCTTTGTTCCCCCACAGAGGGAGAGAGACACACAGACTGTGCTGGCAGTACAGAGGAGAAAGTGAAGTGGGGCGGGGGGAAGGTGCTAGAGAGTTGGAGTCCTGGGAGTCAACTCTTTTAACCTTTTAACCCTTTCCTGGGAAAAAGAAAGCTTTGCATAACACTACTCCTCCTCGATTTGAAAAAGAGACAGTCTGGGACTTGAGATGTTGAAAGAAGAAATTCTAGGCGGGAGGAGATGATGGAGTGGTCTTGGCTGGACTTTTCCTGTTAGCCACAGACTGAACCAATGTCTCCTGCAACAAAGACTGCATTTTTAGGGGGATGCAATGACTTGAGCCAAGTGAGTGCAGGAATGGAGTGAACAGAGAAGAGTTGAGGAGGGTGTGGTGATGCCCTCTGTCTTCAGAGAAGATCTCTCTCCTCAAGACCCTTGACCCCAGGGGAGGAGAAGATGGGGGGGACTGTTGTCCCGAAAATGAGAAACTATTGTTCTTTTGGTCCTTGGCGAAGCATCCTTCAAGGAGACCTATGAGCAATCTCTGTCCATGCACGGTGGTGAGAGAACTGTGACATAGAGAGGAGAGATTTTCTCCGGGCAGTGCCATGTGTGACACGGAAACACAAAAGGTTGCAATTGTGTTTCCTGGGGGGTCTATGGTGCAAGAGATACTCCTGTCTCCCTTGATGGACTGAGTATTGATTATCTGAAGGGTGGTAACTTGACTGAGGGTCCAAGTTGTATCTCATTGTGTTTTGTTGAAAAGTGGGTGGGGGGAGGAGGAATGTTTTGGAAAGTTTTCATCCTGAATTCAGTGTGTGTCTTTTATTGTAGTTGAGGGTTAATAAAGTTTTTCCTTTGTTTCTAAGTTTGAGCATGCTCTGCTCTGTTCCTGATCGCATCTCACAGCACTCATTTGGGGAGGGTGTATTTTCATGGGGACACTGGCATTGCGCCAGGGTCAAACCATGACAATAGGTAAGAAATTAGTCCCTATTTAGTTCCTCCTGCCAACACTCATTCCTTGCAGTCAGATGGCTCCACAATCCATGCTTTATTCCAAAGCAAGTTGTTCCCTGTGATGTGGTCAATGTTACTAATGGGGAGGGAGGGGGAAGGTTTGGTCAGAGATCTGAGTTGTGAAGGGGTGGATCAGGGCAGGACAAAGATATTCCAGGCCTATGGTCCAGGCTTAGTGTGTGGGGAGGATTCTCCACCTCCTTGGATAAAGCAAAGTGGGATCATGCAGGGTTTTTTTCTCCGCTGCTTAACAAAGCTTCCCTTTCAGGTGGTTTTAGTGGAAATTCCTTTTTTTTTTTTTCTTCTGTGCTGAATCACCCCAACCTGGGCTGTAGCTGCATGAGGGAGACTCCCATTAGATAATTAGTTCTGCATTTCCCCAAAAGTGATGCAAATGAGGGGGATTCACTCTGGACAGCAGCTTTGCTACCACCTTTAGGCACAAGGTTTGTGACGCCTCCATTGCTGTGAAAATGGACAATTTCTGGCATACAGGCCCTGTCAGAAATCACAGGGCACAGCCCAGAGCAGGCTTCAAGACTTGGAACAGTAAAGGAAGGAGGAGTCTGCCTCTGAATGTTATTGCACAAGAGCACTTCCAATTCTGGAGGAGCCCAGATGTTGATCTGGGATAAGGAATTAAACAGGACCTCTGCCAGCTGCTTTGTTTTGTACGACAAAAATAAAATTGGCAATTACTATGTGAATAAAGTAAGGGGAAAGAAGGGAAAGGATAAAAACCTTTCAGATTTTAAGGTTCTTGTTCAGTTTTGATTTCAAAGAATGAGGATTTAGGGTAAAGGAGTGAACTGTACATCCAAGACCTCTGGATTCAGAGTGGTGGCCAACAGCCTGCCCTGTAGGGTTATGTGTGTGAGAGTGATGAGGGTTTGGCTGGGAAGGAGGTGCTAAACCCTGTGGGGTGACAGGCACATATGCCAGACCCAGTAGCAATCTCAGAAGCAACTAGTCCCCTTTATCATGAACTCTTGGAGTGACTTGAAAGGAGTTGCTCAAAGGGGCAGTGATGTTTTGGGGACAGCCCAGGGTGTTTGTCAGCCCTTAATGAAATGAAGCTGAGGAAGCCACAGCTGTCGTGTTCAGTAATTAAAGGGAAAGTAAAGCCTCCTGTCTGTGCTTTGGGAGCAGCCTGGCTGCAGACAGGATAAGGAAGGCTAAGCTGAGCAGTGACAGCATTGCAAAAACGCCCCAGAGGAAAAAAAACATGCAATGATTTCCAGGTGAAGCCGTGGAGGAGCTTGGAATACCAGGGGTGCAATTATTGGGATGTCTTGAACACCAAGCTGGCATCGGATCATTGAGATTTCCACATGCAAACCATTCTGCATAGGGAACAAGAGACACAGGTGCTTCACCCTCCCTGGGATCACACGCAGTGCCCAGCAGGTGGATTTCCCCATGGGATATTAAGGGAGAAAAATCACCCACATAATAACAAGAACAAAGGGAATAACAAGGCCAAACACTGATGTGTGTTTGCTGCTCTGAGAAATTGCCCTGGAGTTCCTTCAGTCAATGTCCCCAGTGTGTCTATCCTGGCAAGCCAAGGGGGAAGAGGGAGCCTGAATCACCTGGGATCATCCAAGTGCTGAGCTGGAAATGAAAATGTGAATTTCTAAGATCCCACTCAGCACAGTTTGCCCAGAAAAGTGTAGGTTTACCTAAAGTGCTTTCTTTGATCCTCCAATGGAGCATGGCCAGAGAGTCCTGTTGGCAGGAAATAGAGATTCATGAAATGGTTTGGGTTGGAAAGAACCTGAAAAATCATCTAATGCCACCCCTGCCATGGACAGGGACACCTTCCACTATGCCAGGGTGCTCCAAGCCCAGTCCAACCTGGCCTTGCACACTTTCAGGGGTGAGGCAGCCACAGCTGCTCTGGGCAACCTGTGCCAGGGCCTCCCCACCCTCACAGGGAAGAATTTTTTCCTGATACCTAATCTCCACTCTCTTTCAGTGGGAAGCCATTCCCCCTTGTCTTGGCACTCCAGGCCCTTACAAATAGTCTCTCTATATGATCCTTGTTGTCTTCTTCGGGCACTGGAAGGCCACAATTAGGTCACCCCAGAGCCTCCTTTTCTTCAGGCTGAACAATGCCAGTTCTCTCAGCCTTTCCTCACAGCAGCTGCTCCATCCCTTTAATCATCTCCATGGCCTCCCCTGGCCTCTCTCCAGCAGCTCCAGGTCCTGCCTGTGCTGGCTCCCAGGGCTGGGGTAGCTCTGCAGGTGGGGTCTCACCTGAGCAGGGCAGAGTGGCAGAACCACCCCCCTTGCCTGCTGCCCATGATGGGGTCTCAGCCCAGGACAGGATTCACAGGAGGATTTTCCATTCCCACTTCTCTGTGCTGATTCTTGGCTGTCTTTTCCAGTCAGTGCTGGGTTTTCCTGCAGCCTAGGTTCCCAAGCCTGGTGGCAACAGATGGGGCCCAGCTGGATTTCAAAGCTAGTATGGGCACATCTCTAGCCATGAAAGGAAGAGTTTCCCAAAACAGGAGATGTAGGTTCAGCAGTGACAGAATCCCCATCAGAAGCAATGAAATCAAAATGTGACTTTGCACCTCCAAAGGAAGCTGTGGCTGTCCCTTCCCTGGAAGTGTCCAAGATCAGGCTCGGTGAGGCTTGGATAACCTGGGACAGTGGAATGTGTCCCTGCCCATGGCAGGAGGCAGAACGAGATGAGCTTTAAGGTCCCTTCTAGCCAAACCATCCCATGATTCTATGATTCCATGACCTTGCTCAGTGTGGGGAAGGATCATCACTCCAGAGGTGCCGTGACTGTTGCTTTGCTGCATCTCCAGGAACGTGTGGTTTTGTGGCAATTCACGGTGTTAATCTCTGGAAATGGAGGTTCCAACCCTGCAGGCTTTGCTGAGCCAGGGAAATAAAGAGTGAGGAGTCCAATGTTCCATCTGGCTGCTCCAGGGCACTGGGGCTTTAGGGAATGTTGGAGCAGATGTCCCTGAGTATTAGGGCTGCGATGGAGGTATTTGCCAACTCCTCCAGGACAAATCCTACCTTTATCTCCACTTATTTCAGTGGAGAAACCATCACACATGGCACACCCACTGAGCTGCCACCGCTGGGGTGGCACACTGAGGTTTTCTGCATGTTGGTGACAAAATGAATCACAAAAGTGACTCCAACCATTCATTAAAGTAATAGGTACATCCTCCAGAAGCTCAGCTTTCTGTCATCTCCTTAATCTGAGTGTCCATCTGGGAAGTTTAATGAATAGGTGCTCACCGCACCATTGTTATTTCTCCTGCTTTGAATTTGTTCCTTTATTTTGCTGAGGCAGCTGTGGAAGATAAGAACTTCTGCTCTGGGATCACCCTCCATGGGTCCTGTGACCCCTGTCTCCAGGTTCTCCTGCAATGGCAGCTTTAGAAAACAATCTTTTCCTTGATGATCCCAAGCTCTCTCATTGGCTATTCACAGTCTCTCTCTTCAACTTGGTGCCTGGTTTTTAGGCATTTGAATTTAGGTAAAGGACTCCCACGCTGGAAGTGTTTTTATTTATTGGTGATCTCACGTGCGGAGTTGTTTTTACATGGCCTGTGAGAGACTTTGTTCTCTAACCAATGCCTAACGGCCATGGCTTTTGCTGACAATTTAGTGCTGCTGAGAGACTCTTGGGATGGTATGTGTTGTAACATCAAAATTCTTGAGACCTTTCATGAACTTACAGGTGTTTGGACACTGGGTGAAAAATGTTATGGTTTCTACATCAAGCCAACACGGGACTCTTATACTATCAATTATTGTCTCCCATGGTTGATTAATGGATCTCTCCTGAATATGATTGACCCAGGGAGCTCTGAGAAATATCTTGGCACATGGATTGATCCCTGGATTGGCTTTGCCGATTCAGGTTTATCGGAGAAACTGGTGGATTGACTCTATTGGATTGGGGATTTGCCTCTTAAACCTCTTCAGAAAGTCGATATACTTAGAACTTACACCATCCAGAGACTGGTATATTTGGCTGACCATACCAAAATCAGTGTTGGGCTCCTAGAATCCCTTGACTTGCTGGTTCAAAAATCTGTCAAGGAGTGGCTTCATCTCCCCCCGAGTATGTGTGATGCCAGCTTGTATTCGAGTTATAAAGACAGTGGTTTAGGTATCAAGTTAGCGGTGTTTATTCCAATATTCAGGTGTGAAGACTGCATAGATTGGCACAGTCTTTGGATGAGGCTATGGTGGGTTCTTTGAAAGGGGAGTATCTGGAATTGTTATTTGAGAAGCTATTGTTTCATTCTGGAGGGAAAAAGGAGTCCATCCCGTCGATTTGGGAGCCTATTCCAATGATAGAAGGTGCTGTTAGTGGTGGTGATGAAGGCCTATCGGAATGGGAGGTCTCTGCTCCTAAAATCTGCTACCCAAGACCTTGTAAGTGGCGGAAATTGGAATTTGAGAAATGGAAATATCTGGTTGCCCAGGGCCACGGTATTGAGAATTTTGAGAATGACGATATCAGTAATGCCTGGATTAGGCAGTATAAAGGCATACCTCACAGAAAATTAATAACAGCTTTGCAATTAAGAGCCAGTGTCTACCCAACAAGGGAATTCCTGGCTAGAGGTAGGCATGAGGCCTGTGTTCGAACCTGTAGATACTGTGGTGTTGACTTTGAGACTGTAGCCCATATTGTTGGGAACTGTCCAATCAACTAAGATGCCAGGATTAAGAGACATAATGCCATCTGTGAGATCCTTAGCTGCGAGGCTAAGAGGGAGGATTGGACTATATTTCATGAGCCACACTTGAGAGATAATGTAAATGAACTGTTTAAACCAGGCTTAATCTTTGTGAAGGGGACTAAGGCGTTTGTGGTTGATGTGTCAATGAGATATGAGCACAACACCTCTTCACTAAGGGAAGGCTAGAAAATATCAACGCCTTCATTCACAGATAAAAGAGCTTACTAATGTGGTAGAAATTGTGTATATAGGCTTCCCCACTGGGGATAGAGGAAAATGGTTCAATAAGAACTCTGAATTGCTTCTGGCCCTGGGCCTCTCTAAAATGAGGCTAGGGAGGATTGCCCGGGCCCTGACATCCAGAGTCCTTGTTGCCTCTGTTGAAATGGTACAGATTTTTGCAAGCAAAGCTCAAACAATTGTACCCTCTTAATTAAACAAGCCCCTTCCCAGTGGTGGTTGCTGGACAGTGGAATCAGTCCATGGGTGGGAGGGATTCATCCTTCATAGCATGTCAAGTAGCCCATACTTTGGGCTCTAAATTCTGATCTGGACAGGTGGACAGGCCACCTTTACTTAATGTGGAAGAGAGACATATATATAATTGTATATGTGTTTATTAAGTAGCCAAATGCCTCATAATCTAATTCCTTCTTCACTTTTAAATTCAGCACAGAGATTGTTTTGCTGATGAAATCTCAGTGTTCTCTGCTCTGCTATCAGCAAACGGCATGAAATGTTTGTGCATTGTCTCCACTTCACTTTTGCTTTACAGAAAACTCAAAGATAAAAGTTTGCAAAATTAACTCTGTTACATCAAGCACCAAGCAGCTACCCCCATGGTACTGAAGATACTGGTGTGATGCACAGATATATTTCCAGACATTGATGGGAACTAGTTGAAATTCTGAGGCTGAATTTCCCTCCTTCCACACTCTCCCCTTTCACTCAGCTGGTGAAAGGCACTTCCAGAGTCCCCAGCTAGCTCTGTGCGTGAAGGAACACATTTTCTGATTAAAACCATCTGTACCACAGAAGAGACAACTATCCTGTAAAACAGCACAGCTCTATTTCCCACCTCCACACCTGATGCCCTCCCCATGGGAGATTTTTTGCCAACCTTTCCCCAAAAAACTCTTCCAGTGGACACCTTGTGCCTTTGGGGGGTTCCTTCTCGACAGGGAGACTCTCTCCAGTGCTCCTTTCTGGCTGCTCTGCTTTCATCCTGACACCATCACTCTGATCCCACCCTATTATTTAGAGCCCTTGCGGTCCCTCAGCCATGAGGACTGGCACAAAGTTGTCTGAATGATGTCAAAATGCCTCACAAATTCCTATGCAAAGGAGGAGTGTTACAAAGAAAGGGGTGGACACTTGTGGTGGTTGGTATGAAACCTCTTTGTCTCTTGCAAAAGGTGGCTCCATGTGTTCCTCATGTGACACATCACCTTGAGGGGGCATTTTATAGAACCATGGAATATCCTGAGTTGGAAAGGACACACCCAAATCACCAGTCCAGCTCCTGAACCTGTACAAGACATGCCAAAAATCCCAAAAATCGTGTGCCTGAGAGTGCTGTCCAAAGACTCCTGGAGCTCTGGCAGACTTGGGCCCATGACCATTTCCTAGGGAACTTGTTCAGTGCCTGACCACCCTCTGCAAGCAGAGCCTTTTCCCAATATCCAACTTCACCCTCCTGACACACCTCCAACTGTTCCCTGGGTCCTATCCCTGCTCACAGACAGCAGAGATTGGAGTTGGCTCTTAAGATGAAGATGCAGCCCCTGACAAGTCTTCCCTCAGTCTCCTCCAGGCTGACTTCATGTGGCCCCTCCAGACCTCTCCTCATCCTCATGTCCCTCCTTTGGACCCTCTCCAACATCTTTAGGTCTTCCTTATATTATGGCACCCAAATCTGCCCCCCCGAATGGAGGTGAGGCCACCTCAGCCCAGAGCAAAGCAGGACAATCCTGCTCCCTGGCCTGGCTAGCCTGGGCCTGGTGTCCCCAGGAGGTGCTGTCCCTCCTGGCTGCCAGGGCACACAGGTGGATCTTATTCTCTAATTTTGTTCTCTGAGCAGAGACCCTAACTCTCATTTTGTTCTTGGTCACAACACCCTGTTTGTGTTGCTCTGGGAAATGCTTTTTCACTCCCCAGAGACCCCTGTAGCTGTGACCATGTTAATTTGACCCTTCCTTCCTTTCCTGATTCAATTGGCTGGGAGCCAAGTAGCCCCTCCTGTACTGAACCTAGATAAGGCTCTGTCCCTTCCTTGTTCATTCTCTTTCCCCCTTCCTTCTATGGAATAAACATCTTGGACCACACCGGGGGTTGGAGCCTCTTTTGGAATCTTTGCCGTGCTCCAGGAATGCTTCCCCCCAAGGCCGCGCCGATCTGGGCTAGACTGGTAACTGTGGGGGGCTGCGGGGGGTAGGTGTTTCAACACCCCAACACTGTGATAGGATCACACGGGTCACCTACAGTCCAGCAGAAGGAAGGATGAAGTTTTGGGAAGGTCATACCTGTAAACACCTCAAATGCAAGTGGTACATACGGGCAGGAATCATGGAACAGCCTGGAAGGAACCTCAGGAATTCTCTTCTGTCTCTTTGCCCCAAAGCAGCATAAATGGACAGGGACGACCCAGGCTGAGGGTGAGGAGAGGCTGTGGAGCAAGGTTACTGGTTCCCAGTTTCAGACCATCATCTCTACTCCTGTCCCCACTAATCCCTGTCTGCTTTGATGTGGGAGCCAAATCAACCTGCACTTAAGAGATGGGGAACAGCCACCTTTGGAGAGCGGGACCAGCCAAACCAGTGGGATGTGTCCTGGGGGCCTCATTAACCCTTTTAATGTTGACTTTGTGTCCTTTCCAAAGGGAGCCACAAAAACTGCCCAGCCTGCAGGAAGGGAGGGAGCACACCGCCAGCCCTGATAGCCCTGTTTTTCAAGGAGAGGGTCTTAAAAAGTGCTTTTCTCATTGGGACAAATCAGACTCTGTTGGATGGTTTTTTTCAGACAAAATCCCAACAATAGGTTGGAAATACCCCCAAGCTCTCCCTGTCTGCAGGAGTGGCTTAGCAGGTCCCAGTTTAGTTGGTGCTTAAGCACCATGAATTTATCTGAGCATATGTAAATCTCAAAGGTTTTAAAGTCTCATGAAAGCCACCACAGCTCAAGGAATGTTTAGGGCCAAGCAGCTCAGGGGTTTCCCCTGTAAACCTGTGTGGAAGCTGTAGGTTAAAATAAAAGATGAATCCATGAGAGAAGCGGTTTCATATCCTCCTTGGATAGTGGAAGATTGGGTCCCTCTCTGCCAATACCATCTCATTTTGTCCCAGCCACAATAAAGTCTGGACACATGAAAAGGTCTCAAGGAAGACAACCTGTGCACAAAAACCATTGCAACCCTTCTCTTGGAAAGCCCAAATCCCATTGGAGTCCTTCCTGCTTTGAAGTTGGTGGAACCTCCACCATGTGACACCAAAACAGCTTTGTGAAAGCTCAGCAGCTGCTAACCACAGGTGCTGCCCTGGACTGACTTCCTCTGATGTGCAAGGCTGGGCACCTGGAGAAGCCACTTCTTAGGGACAGGAGCAGGAGTCAGAGGTTGAAGATCAGGTTTGTTGGAGGAACAGCCCAACAACTCTTCATACACAAGAAGGGATCTCAGGGCTTGTAGCTGGTGGAGGATGATTGTCCCATGAGCAGCATTTTCCCCTGTTTTCCAACAAAACCAGGGGTTTGGGGCATCTACCTCCCTGAAATGTGTGTCACCTGTGTGGTACAAGGCAGTCCACAGTGGCTGAGCAGAGATATGGGGGATAACTGGGACATGACCCCAGCCAGATGCAGATTTTTCACACCTGGAAAAACTGGAAAGTTGTTGTCCTCAAGGGAAAAGGGCCATGTCTTCCTGCCATGAAGAGGAGATGCAGTCTCTCTGTGGTTCTTCTGGGCAGCAGAGCTCGGAGCAGCAGCTGCTCCCGATCCAGGCAGCTGTGCAGGGCTGAGCCACATGGAAAGCAGAACAAGAGCCTGGCTTCTCCCCCTTTTCAGCTTGCCTGTGCTTGTGCCAGCCTGAAAAAGTTCATGAAGGTCATGTCTGGACCTCCCTAAGGGCTCAGTGATGCATTGTCCTTTCCATGAACGCCCTGTCCCCAGGCTGTGCTCCATGTCTGGCTTCATACACCCAGAGTCTTCTCCAGGGATTGCACCAATGCTTTGGCTCAAAATAAAACTCATCTCCAAAATATTTCTTCTCTTTTCACTTGCATGCAAGAGGTCCCAGTGCCTGGGTTACCTTGAAGTGATATGAAGCATGTGGTGCCCCAAAGCTCATATGGTTTCTCCAACTATCTGCAAATGAGAGTAATCTGGGATAGTGAAAGGTGTTTCTGGCCACAACAGGGGGTTGGAATGAGATGAGTTTTATGGCCCCTTCCAACACATTCCATGATTCCAGCATTCTATGAAAGTACATGTCATTGCAAGATGTGCATCTGTGTATACTCAGACCAACATAGCTAAAATGGAACCCTAGGTGATTATAAGTAAATATAGTAATTTTTAAATTTGAATCCATTATGAGATCTGTTAAAAAAAAAAAAAAAAAAAAAAAAAGGAAAGATCCTTCCAGGAAATACTACACAAATATTCTAAATATCCTGATTCGTCTTCTTGAATTCCTGTGCATTTCACACTGACCACTGACAATAGCAGTGAGTCCTCCCAGAACCAGTTAATTTTGCTCCAGCAAAGATGTAAAGATTTCTCAGGGCAAGCTCTGCAATCTCTTTTGTTTATGTGATTAGACCCCCTTTTAAGGCAAAAAAGGGATCTTTGTTTCCAAGTAAATTCAAAAATCTTTTTAAGGATTTTAATTAAGATGGGACAATGCCTTCTCATTACCAGATACTACTGGACAGATTTAACGTCAAAAAGGTGTGTCTAGGGATGACCAGACAAAACCTTCACTCCACCTGACATTTCTCAACCTGCTTGCAACATTTCCCTTCTTTGTTAGTTCTCCTGTTCTCGTGAATCTGCTGTGTGCCCCGGTCCCATCATGCCCATGTTCGAAGTGTAGCACTTTCCCTGGGCACATAACTCAGTAATAAATCACTTTCATTTCCCAGAAATGCCTTATCTTCAATTTCAGGTATGCTAAGGGACAGTGGAAGCCCCACTGGGCCTTGGCACAGGTTGTCCAGAGAAGCTGTGGCTGACCCTTCCCTGGAAGTGACCAAGGCCAAGTTGGATGGGGCTTGGAACAAGCTGGGACAGTGGAAGGTGTCCCTGCTCACGGCAGAGGGTGGGTTGAGATGAGCTTTAAGGGCTCCTGAGCCAAATAATTCCATGACTCCATGATTCTCTGAACCCCCAGAGCATCTTCCCCATGACCAAACTCATCCTCAGCACCACCTCACACGGTTCCTGCCCCATCCTGTGGAAACCACCAGCCCCATTCTGATGATCCGCACCCGAATCCTCTCCAAGAGCCACAGCCATCCCCACAAGAGGAAGGAATAAATGCTTACGAGAGCACTCCCAACAACGTCAGTGCTGAGCCGGGATGGATCTGCCTTCCTTCTCCCTGTCAGCAGCTGTCATTGCCCAAGAGCCCGCCCGGAGATGGCCACGGACCCTGAAAGGGGCGGCATCCCCATGACATTTTGCAGGAGGTCCTGAAACGTAATTAAACGCTGTGGTGAAACCAAACCGTAAACAAGCCATGAATAAAAACCCCTTGAATTATTTTGCTAAACTATAATTACACAATAAGGAAGCAGATTAATTAAGTAAAATATAAGTCCTGAAACAGAAGCTTGCAAGCAAAGCAGTTTATTTTAATTTCCACATTATTTCATATGAGATAGAAGTGTTTGCTGTGGGTTTAAAATGTTGGAAGCCATTCCTTGCTGCCAGGCAGACCAAACCCAGTGGATAAATTAAATTTTTGCATCTGAGGCACCTCCTGAAATGTATATAAGGAGAAAGGCTCTGCCTCGGAGGAGCTAAAGGAGATCTCCTTCTTCCAGTCCCTGCTCCTCTCTTGCTCCTCTGCATCACTGTCACTGCCCGCCCACCCCAGCCACCATGAGCCGACAGTGCTACACCTCTGGCTCCATCCTGGGACGACGAGGCTTTTCCTCGGCATCCGCCGTCTGCGGCCTGGGCAGGCCCAACAGCAGCTCGGCTTCTGTCTGCCAGCCTGTGGGACGGAGGTGTGGGATCGGTGGCTTCAGCAGCCGCAGTGTCTGTGACCTGGGCAGAGGGCAAAGGATTTCCTTTGGTGGGAGCTGCCGCAGCGGGGTCTACGGCGGTGCCGGCATTGGGCGCTGCGGCGTCGCCTACGGCGGGGGCCGCTTTGGCACCGTCGTGGGCTTTGGGAACTGTGCGAGCTTCGGGGGCCTGGGCAGCTACAGAGGCCTGGGGGATGGCGTGGCCGTGGGGGGCTACGGTGGTGGCATCGGCATTGGCCTCGGCGGAGGGAGGTCCGAGGGGATTCGCGGCGTCAGCATCCACCCAGAGCTCCTCAAGCCCCTGTGCGTGGGCGTGGACCCCGAGGAGTGCCAAGTGCGGACCCATGAGAAGGAGCAGATCAAGAACCTCAATAACCAGTTCGCCTGTTTCATTGACAAGGTGAGACCCTGCTTTCCCCTCCCCGCATCCCTCAGCTCCGAAGGGTGCATGTCCCCAGAGACAACACAGGGAGCTCTTTCTCCTGGTGCCCTCCTATTTAAACATTTCTTATGAGCCACATGGTCCTGGCCTGGAGACCCTCTGGATTTAAGCCTTGCACCAAGGCAACACCACCAGTGTTGTACCTTTGGATGGTCACCAACCTGCTAAAGAGGTCAGTCAGGACCAGCTCCAGGGATATAGTAAATCCAAACCTGCGAGTGATGAGATGAAGACATTGAAGGATAGGAAATTTTATTTCAAGTGTCTAATCTGATGTTGCTCTCACAAATCTATAAACTCCAAAGGACTTCTGCATTCTTAAAATAGTTTGTGTTTCATGAAGGTGATGTGGAAGGATGAATTTAACTAAAATGGGAGGAATTAATTTCTCTGTCCCTCTACTCTGTGAACAAAATTATTTGGTGATATCCTAAAAAGATGTAATTTATCATTGTTTTCTTGGCTACATTTAAGGGTTTTCATGACTGTTTAGAGAGCTGTTATGGGAAAGAATTTTTCAAACAGCAAAGAAAATCTGCTCTGTCTGATCTGATCTTGATTTTCCTGGAGAGTTGTTCTACAACTGGAAAAACTGAATCCACCCAGGTGCAGCAACTCCTGCTTCTTCCTATTTGTAAAATGACTTATTCATGACCCATCAAGCTCCTAGAGAGCCCTTTAATCTAGAAGTGGAAAGGCATGATAAGTATCCACAATTGGAGCTTAAATCAGATACATCCAAATGAGGTCCTGGATGGAGTTTTAGTGCTGAGAAAGACTTGTTAGTGCCCTGGGCCCATCAGGAGGATCCAGTTCTGGGGGAGGAGTGGAGGTGTCTGGCTGAGCCCGGGCTTGGCCTCAGCACAGAGTGAAGGCACTGATGTTGCTCAGCCTGAGATTCGAGACCTGGGTGGGACCAGTTTAGCTCAGAGAAGATGCTGGTTCCACTCAACCCCCTGAGAAAGCAGCATCTGACCATTTGCAATTCTGATTTGATTTTCACTTTTCCCTTTGGGAAGTACAGAAACCCTGGGACAGGAGAGCCTGATTCTCCCATCTCTTCCCTGCCCAGGTGCGGCTGCTGGAGCAGCAAAACAAGGTGCTGACCACCAAGTGGGAGCTGCTGCAGCAGTATGTGCTCCCAGCATCCAGGAGAAACTTGGAGCCTGTGTTTGAGAACTTCATCTGCAACCTGAGGAAGCAGCTGGAGTGTGTGATGGGGGAGCGTGAGCGGCTGGAGAATGAGGAGCGGTGCCTGCGGGACCTGGTGCAGGAGTTCAAGTGCAAGTAAGTCACACAGAGGGAAGTTGCAGGCGCGGATGTTGCTGGCCTGGGTGGTGTCCCTGAGTATGAATCTAAGGAAGTTCCACTGGATGGATCAACAAACTGGGGCACAGGGCAAGGCATCGCAGTACTGGGTGAATTTCCTGCACTGGGCATCCAGCGCTGCACTGGAGATGAACTGGGAGATGTTTTGAAGCCCAGCTTCCTTACAGAGCAGGAAACCACTCTTCCTCTGCCTCCTGCACACCCCTGTGGCTTGCCATATCAAATCTCCCCCACCATCTGTGCCTGTGATTTCCCCAGTGCCATCCATTTCCACAAAACAAACAAAAACCCTCAGCCAATTTTCTCCACCCCACTCTTTGCCCATATCATGCTAGGATTCATTCTCCCCAGAGGGAATGTGAAAATTAATTTATTTTTAATCTAAGATGTAGATACTCCTTAATATCTCCCCATATGCTCTGCTAAGCCACAAACCAGGTCACTGGATCATCTTTCTACAGAGTTCATAATTTCAGGTGTTTTTTCTGGCTGAGCCACCATCGAGCAGGTCCAACTCACAGAATCATCATCTTGTGAAAGTTCTTGCAGGTCTCACTTACTAATTCATTATGCCCTGACTGTGCTCCCCACTGCACCCTGGAGTTTCACAGATTGCTCAAGCTCCTGAACTTCCCCTGAGGCATTTTGGCCAGTCTCCCCATAAACACTTTGAGCACAGTCCTGGATGCTCTGGAAAAACATCTCACAAAGCAGAAGGGCTGGAAGCAGCAGCCCAAGCCTCCAGCTTTGCATTTCTGGTGGTTTGGCCAGATATTTTTCTGTCCTCTGATTCCAGCCACCCAAACCACTGGCATGGCTAAAACTGCTGAGTAAAATCAGTGAGGGGGTAAGAAACAGCAACAAAGAAAAATAATGATAAAAAATGAGGTGTAACATGAAATCTCATTTCCCACGGTCTGCACTGGATGGTTGGGTGATGGAGATGGGATCCCCAGGGCTAAGCAGCTCCCTGCTCTGCTTTCCTGCAGGTATGAAGATGAGATCAACAAGCGCACGGCAGCGGAGAATGAGTTTGTGGTGCTCAAGAAAGTGAGTCAGGGCCAGATAAGGGTGGGCAAACCCTGGGCGTGGGGTCAATGGGAGAAGTGGGGGGTCCTGGCACCATGGCACAGCGTGATGCCCCAAATATGAGGCAACCCAAGGAATCTGGAAGGCCTCTGAGGTTTGTAGCTCATGAAGCTGAAACCCACATAGTGCTAAGTACTGGAAAGAGTAGGGGTTTTTCCTAATCTAAAGGAAACCTAGGATTTGCCACAGTTGTTCCTTCACCTCTTTTCACCAAGTTCCTGGTATCTCTCCAGGATGTGGATTGTCTCTACCTGACCAAGGAGGAGCTGGAGGTGAGGGTGGGTCTCCTGCGGCAGCAGCTGGAGTTCCTGAAGTGCATCTACGCTGAGGTAAGAGCTCCTGGTTCAATCTGCTCCCTGGGGTGAGGCACCATCTCCTGCCCTTCCCACTGAGTCTTACACCAAGAGTGCAGGGAAAGGTGTCTTTTCTGAAAATCCTGGAATTGTAGCCCAAAACTGTATGCCTTTTAGATGTATTTGATAACAATGCTGTCACACCTAGTTTGGAAGGTGAAGAGTGTCTTGGTTGCTACATTGCTGCCCATAAGGGGAATAATCTTTTGCCTGAAAACCTCTCACATTCTAATCCAAATCATCCCTGGGTTGGCCAAATGTTTCTAGCACTTTTTGTTTTTGTTTTAGTTTTTTTTTTTTTTGTGGTGGTGGGTTTTTTTTGTTTTTTTTTTTTCTGTTTTATTTATTTATTTATTTATTTATTTATTTATTTATTTTTACATTGGTCAAAACGTTTTTTATGAGAATAACACTTCTGTCTAAAATTCTGCAAGTTTTTAACAAAACACACTGGAGACACTTTGCATTGACACTTCTTGAGCTAAACCCCCTGAGCAGGGGTCAGTGGGGCTCAAAGAACGTGAGGATTCCCAATCCAGGAGAGCACTGGCACAGCCAGAAATGCAGAAGTGGCTTTCTTCACCAGATTCCCCACCCTTCCTTAGGGAACTGCATCCAGCCATCCCATGATGTGCCACCAAAACAAGTCCCAGCTGCCAGGTCTTGCTGGACACCAGTTGCCCAACCGGAAAAACCCGTGTTGGGAGTTCAGGGGAGAACCTCCTGCAACCAGATGCCCCTTGCTGGGGTTGCTGCTGGCGTGGCTGGGCTGGTTGAGGGAATGGAACTGATGCTCTGGTCCTGCAGGAGAGGGCTCAGCTGGACTGTCAGCTGTGTGACACCTCTGTCATCGTGCAAATGGACAACAGCCGGGACCTGGACATGGAAGGCATCATCAAAAGCGTGGAGTGCTGCTACGAGGAGATTGCCCAGAAGAGCAAGGCTGAGGTGGAGGCTTTCTACCAAACCAGGGTGAGTATTCTATGAATTTCCTTGACAGACTATTTCTGAGACCATTCCCATCCTCCATAATGCAACTTTAACCCGTCTCACACTGTGTATTAGCTTCAGTTTGCTTAAGAAAGTCGTACCAAAAAAAAACCCCAAACACAAACCAACCTTAGAAGTGTGGTTTGAGACATTTCAGTACAAGCAGAGCAGATCAGAATGTTCAGAGATGTCCCCTTTGTGCACTCTGAGGAGCATCATTACTTCCCAAAGGGAAAATCATAGAACCCTAAGGCTGAAAAGACCTCCAAGATCAGCAAGTCCAGGACTCCCCTGAGACTCTCACCTTACCCAGTCTGAGGCCATGTCTGGGTGGTGTCCTGGGGACACTGACCCTGGTGCAGCTGCAGAGATTTCCATCTTCCCGGGAAGGCAGGGGCCCTGGGGAGGGGGATTTGGGTGCATTGACATCATCCTCTTCCTGTGCAACAGCTGGAGGAGCTCCACAGCAGCCGGGGCAAGTTCTGTGATGACCTGAGGAACAACCAGAGTGAGATTGCTGAGCTCAACAGGATGATCCAGAAGCTGCAGTGTGAGTCAGACAACGTGAAGAAACAGGTAGGACCAAGGGATGGATCCACCTGGGAGTGCAGCTCCTCCATCAAAGGGCATTGTCCTACCAGTTCCCACCCTGTGGAGCTGCAAAGAACCCCCTGCCCCAGATTAGGTCTATTTTAACTTCTCATCTGCTCTTCATGCACACAAAAAAAGGAGATTTATTTCTCACTTTGCAAATAAGTGTGTTGGTTTGGTGGTATCAGAATAAGTGTTTGCTGTGGGCTCCCACCAGGTTACAGCCAACATCTCACCAGGTTGCAGCCAACTGATCCCATCCCCTTCATCCCAAATAGCTTGGCTACCACAAATCCAGCCTAAATCTTGGCTCTCTGGCACTTCCTGACTGAGAAATATATGAGCAATGCTGTGGAGATACCCCTTAATATCACCCTTGGCTGCCCTCTTGCCCCGAGGAATTGTGCCTGGAAGTGTCCAAGGCCTGGTTGAATGTGGTTGGAGCAGCCTGGGCTAGTGGAAGGTGTCCCTGCCCACGGCAGGAGATGGGACTGGATGGGCTTTACCTGACTTGACTGAAGCTTTGTGGGAATGTCCTCCTGTGGCTGTCCCCAGATCTCAGCCCTGCAGACAGCCATCTGCGATGCTGAGCAACGAGGAGACTGCGCCCTCAAGGATGCCAGGCAGAAGCTGGTGGACCTGCAGACAGCTCTGCAGCAGGCCAAGGACAAGATGGCCTGTCTGCTCAGGGACTACCAGGAGCTGCTCAATGTCAAGCTGGCCCTGGACATTGAGATTGCCACATACAGGACGCTGCTGGAGGGAGAAGAGAGCAGGTAGGAGCAGCCCTGGATGCACCTTGTGAGGATGATCAGCAAAAGACAATGGGAGGAGAAAGAAAGGCTGCACCCAGGGCTGCAGAGGGGAGTGGGGTCCCTTTTTTCCCTCCCACTGGGTGCAGAGGGGATCACGTTCTCATCCAAAAAGAGGATGGAACATTAGTATGACCGTGAAATTAGGGATCCAACCCTGCAGTGCTTTGGTGGGCAATGTGAAAAAGCACCTCTCAGCAGGGTGCACCTAAAGAGCCGAAGGACATGAAAGGTTTCTAAGGAGGCAGTGGCTGGGCTCTATTTGCCTGTGAATTTGAGGAATATGTCCCTAAATATATCTCTGAGACGTTTCTTTCCTTGGCAGGATATGCACCGGCAACCCTGTGAGCGTAGGTGAGTTCATGAACCCCGCCCTGATTTCCTTACAAGCTTTTAAAGCTTGTAACTCTCCTTTTAAGCCGGGTTTTCGCTCTCTGGGGGTGACCGAGCCTGTTTTTCTCCCGCAGCCGTGGTCAGCGGCGGGGGCACGGTGGGGGAGTGCCGATCCCTGTCCGGAATCGGAGGCAAATGCACCGTGAAGAGCGGAGGGGCCGGCGCGGGGCTGGGCATGGTCTCGTCCTTCGGCAACGCCGGGTTCAGCGCCCGCAGCGTGGATTGTGTCCCCAAGGTCGGGGCAGGGTTCGGGGCCAGGAGCGCGGTCAGCTGCGTGGGGAGGGAAGTGCTCACCGGGGTGGACGGAGTCCAGTGCGCCGCCGGTATGGGCAACCTGGGCAACCTGGGCAACCTGGGCAACCTGGGCAACCTGGGCAACCTGGGCAGCGTGGTGTGCGCGGGGGTGGAGCCGTGCGGCCCCGGGCCCGTGCTCATCCCCGGGCCCCCGGGGGTCTGCGGGAACAGGTTCAGCACAGCCGTGCGCGTGGTCAGGACGACCCGGTAGAGACCGGCGGGGCCCGACACGGCAGAGTTTGTAATAATCAGCATTTCTGCAATGAAACAGTATTTCCCCTCCCTCGGACAGCCACAGGGATCACACAGCCATGCGCTAGGACATCGCTCTGCCTAAACCCTTAGCCTGACAAAACCCGCCCTCTCCCTGGTGTCGTTCTTGGGGGAAACTCCCCCCCCCCCCCCCCCACTGAGCCAGATGAGATTTTAATTTCAGAGACCATTCCTGTCTCCACTCATCCTGGCTTTTCAGTCACCCTTCCCTGCTTGACCCCTTTCCAGCAGAGACTCCTAATGCAGCTATTGCAAAAGGATGAAAAATTTGGTCATCCCAACTTCAGAGAGAGAAACCACAATTTAATTGTCCGAAACAAAGCTGCAGCTGTAATTTAACTTCTTTGATGACAGCAGAAAATCCAATTTTTCCTGTTTACAAGAGGGCTGGGAATGCTTATGTAAATTGGTCCAGGTTGCTACACTGTGTTTTGGTAGAGCAGATTTTAATTACACCCCAATGAGCACCTTATATTTCTGTAGTTTAATGCATGTGTTGTTTTTCCTGTGTGCAATAGACGGAGTTAAAGCTTTTCATGTGTAAGTGAACAGAGTTATTACCCTTCGCTTACTCCAGACTTTCAGCTGTACCTTCAATAAACTCCATGCATAATTCATGCTGCACTGCCTGGGCTTTATTTCCCTCCCTGATATTGCAAATCATAGAAATTTCCTCAAACCTGAGTCTCCAAATGGGTGGAGTTTGGAGCTTCAAGAAAGTTTTGTCTGCTCTCCTTCCTGAAGCACCTTTGCATACCTTTATTCCATCCACTGATTAGTGTGGCCACAGGGAAGTCTGGAAAGGAGGCTATTTAAGCATCCGTGGGTATGCAGTTTTCTTGGGATCTCTCACAGTGTCTGGCATTTCTGGAGATGGAACAAAAAGGCAGGCCTTTGTTTAAGGAAATCAGTGAGAACCAGCTCAGGGAGGAACAGAAAAATAATCCCACACCACACCTGTGAAACCCTCTCATGAGAGTGGGTTGATTTTACAAGAAAGTAAGAGCAAAGTGCAGTTTCCCAAAATGTGGCACCAGGGGCTTCTTCCTCAACCACCACCTTCCTTAAAATATGTGAACTCACACAAAGAGCAGGGTCTGGAGATGTGGCTAGATGTGCCGCTCCATTATCCCTTCCAGGGAGGAAAAACCCTCTCCCACAATTTTAGGACACTGGGATTTAGGAGAAATTATATTGGCCTCTCCTTTTTCTCTCTGAGGTTCGTAGAATTATGGAATATCCTGGGTGGGAAGGGACTCACAAGGATCATTGAATTCCAGTCCTGGCCCTTCACAGGAAACCACAAAAATCCCATTGGATGCTTGAGTGTTGTCCCAACACTCCTGGACTTCTGCAGGGCTCTCAACTTCCCTGGACAGTGACCCCCTGATGGGTCTCTATAACTTGGCTGGGAGGATCTTGCCATGGTGACAACTCAGCCCAGCTGGATGGACAGCTGGAATCACAGGGACACAAACCAGCCCTGCAGCCCCTCCCTTCCCACAGCTCCCCATGGTATAGCCAAAGGCCCCTGAGCCAGCTCTGCATCACCCTTGGAGAAATCCCTGTGTCCAGCCTGGAGCAGCACAGAGTGTGGGCAGGTTCTTGTGCCCATGAAAGGCTCACCAAGAACCAGGGCCTGGAATTTAATCCCCCATGTCCTGCTCTGCTTCCAAGACTTCCCTGCTGAATCATGGCTTCTTTCCTTGGACCTCTCCCGGGCTGGAGGATGAGGTCAGCCGCCACACCACACTCAGTCTGTCCTTGCTGGTGGGATGGGGATGAACCTGTCATGAGATGAGTTCTGACCTCTGCTTCTCTCCCAGCATCTAGCATTTTAGCTCCCCTTATGGTATATTGGATGTGATCAATGGGGAGTAGAGCACTAATTCTATTTTAATAAATGCCACAGTTGGCTGGGGAGTGGTGGAAGCCAAGTGGGTCAGCCCTTGGTGGGAAAGCACAACTTACTCTGCTAAAGATGTTTTTGGAAATGGTGTCTTCATCTTTTCTGCTCCATGAACACGACTCAGGCTCCATCTCATTTCTATGTAAATACCAAGCAGAAACACCCAAAACAAGAAGCTTCCAGTGCCCCAACAGCTCATAATTTATGTTGATCATCTCCCTGCAAAGCAATACCTGAACACCAAACACCAGCCAGCTCCCCAGGGGGCAAAAGTAGTCTGGCAGCTCTTGTATTTCTGGGAAAAAACCTTTAATCATCCCTGTCCTCAACTCCCAGCTATTGCAAAAGCCATGTTTTCTGCTGCCTGCTTGAAGATGTTCATGTAGATCAGGGTATTTTGGAGAGAAAAAAAGCTAGGAATGTGGGTTTGGGGAAGATGGAGGTCAAATCCTGCACAGTGTCAATCTGGACAGACCCTTTTGTGAATTGATAGAGTCTAAACCTATGGATTCACAGAGTGATTGGATTAGAAGGGATCTTATAAACTGCCTCATTCCACCCCCTGCCATGGCCAGGGGCAACTTCCACTATCCCAGGTTGCTCCAAGTGCCATTCAGCCTGGCCTTGGACCCTTTGAGGGATGGGGCAGCCACAGCTGCTCCAGGAAATCCACTGCAGGGTCTCCTCACCATCACAGGAGGAATTTCTTCCATATATTTAACTTCAACTTTCCCTCTTTCAGCTTGAGCCCAGAGCCTGGCAGAGTTGATCCAAACAGACATGAAAATGCCACATCTACCTCTGGGTTTGGAGCCCCAAGCCTCATCTCCACACCACCAACCACCCCAGGAAGGAAAGGGAGCATTTTTCAGGTGGCCTTCGAATTGCTCACATACCCTGTGGATAACGAGCCGAGCGGAGAAGAGTGTGGGAGCCTGAAGTGACAATTCCCTCTTTCTTCTTGGCAGCCCCACCTTTAATCCCATTACAGTCACTCAGCTCTAACATCTGATCTGAACCCGTTCTTCAGCTTCAGGACAAGCTGCCTTTACTGGGGTCAAGGAACCATGAAGAAAAAAAAAATCTCATTTTCCCATCACACCCTGGCTTTGAATTTTATGCAAATCACCGAGGCAATGGATGCTCATGAATTTAAAGTGACATTCCAGGTTCAGACCCACATTTTCCAAAAAGAAACAAGCTGACCTGCACTGTCTGCGCCATCTTGGAATAATTTCTCACTGCAAAGGGAAATTCTCTTTCAGTGCCCCAGCTCTCCCATTCGAGCCTGCCCAGCAGCATTTTTTTCCAGGGATAATCAGATATTTGGTCATCTGTATTCAGTAGCACCTGTTTAAGTGTTCTTCCAGAGATGCCAGTGGGATTTTAGCTCCTTAATGGTTTTGCAGCTCTGGGGAACAGAGATGTGTTTTGAAAGGCAAGTAGAGTCCTGTCCTGTAAATATATTTAAGCTGCAGTCCTGCGGAATTCAGGCAAAGCCACCAGGGCAGCCCCATGCCAAAAACCAGCTGAGCTTTGACATGCAAGGGATAAAATACTCTCAGCACTGCAGTTCCACAAAGTCTGAGATGCCAGAAAATGCCACCACACCCTGTTGAATTTATCTTTTTTTCCCAAGGACTTCAGAAAGTAAAGTAAGGAGAATTTGTGGGAGTATTTTTCATGCTGGTTAAATCTGCTTTTGGAAGCATTTTGGGTGGAAGGTTCAAAGGTCTTTAAAAGAAATCACAGCTAGAGAGCCAGAAACTCAGGACTGACTACATCCTAAAGTGGGCAAATGACATCGTTCCACAGAGCTGGGCAGAGTGTTTTTCAGAAAATCTGCCTCTTTGAAATGGTTTTTAGGTCAAGGTGAAAATGAGTCAATCACATCATCAACTAGCTGGAGAAATCACAACACAGCCTCTGTGTGGAATGGAGTTGTCCTCTGGAAAAGCCAATATCAAGAGGGAAAGCCTAGAAAGTCTGCCATAGGTTAAATAATTAATATAAATGGGCAAAATCTGAGGTGGTATTTACATCTGGAAAGAAGAAAGAGGAAAACTTGATCAGGACCTCTTTGTCTAGTTATCCTGAAGAGATGGTCCCTGCCCAGGGAGTAGGAACAGCAAACTGGATAAATTACAGCCCCAAAAGGGATTTCAGGTTTCATCAACATCAAGCTGCCTTCTGCCTTCAGGTGAAGAAACTCCATGAATTATTTTTGTTCAGATTTAACCATTTTGTTCTCACTGTCTTTCACTTGAGTTAGTTCAGAAGCCTCTCCACTGATCTCTGTGTTGGTGTGCTGCATCTATTCAGTAGAATTTGGAATCCAAGACATTATTTCTGGCTTTATAACATTTAAAAATTATTTTCTTTCACAGTAAGGAAATTATAGAATCATGGAATCCCAGAATGGTTTCGGTTGGAAGGAATCTCAAAGACCATCTCATTCCATACCCACCCCTCACAGGGACACCTTGCATTAACCCAGGTGGCTCCAAGCCCCTCACAACCTGGCCTTGGACACTTGCAGGGTTAGGCAAAATTATACAAAATAAAGTAACTCATCTCTGCAAGGAGATAGAGGTTTTGCACCAGGCTGAGCTCTCCCTGCCAGAAATCTGAGTGTTAGATAACTCTTCCATCTGAGCAGATCCAGCTCCAGGAGGTGTGTTCGGGTGGAATCAGGGTTTAACAAGTCTCGGGGAGACAGCTGCCTCCTGGCATGTCAAAACCATGAAGGCACTAAGTTGATCACTGGACTTCCATGAAACCAAGCCCAGATCCGTGGGGGATAAAAGGGGCACCCGTATTCCCTTTCCTCAGAGAGCTGCAGAGTCTCTCTGGCTGTGTGGGGCCCTTCTGTGCTGCCACGATGAACCGGACGCTCAGCATGAGGGCAGGAGGTGGAGGCCGATCCTACAGTGCAGCCTCGGCCATAATTCCAAGCAGCAACAGGGCTGGCTTTAGCTCTGTGTCTGTGGCACGATCAGGAGGAGGAGGAGGTGGCTTTGGGAGGCTCATTGGAGGAGGTGGTGGTGGCAGTTCTGGTGGTGGTGGAGGTTTTGGCAGCAGGAGCCTCTACAACCTTGGTGGTAGCAAGAGGATTTCCATCGGGGTTGGAAGCAGCTTCCGAGCTGCTTTTGGAAGTGGAGCTGCTGGTGGCTCTGGCCTGGGAGGTGGTGGCGGAGTGGGTGGCTGGGGGCTTGGCAGTGGTGGAGCTGGTGGTGGGCTTGGGCTGGGGCTTGGTGCTGGAGGTGGTGGATTTGGCTTGGGTGGAGGTGCTGGTGGGCTTGGCTATGGTGGTGGTTATGGAGGTGGTGGAGGGTTTGGCCCTGGTGGACTGGGGGCGCTGGGAGGATTCCCTGTGGGGTTGGGTGGTGGCAGGAGCCCTGCGGGATTTTCTGGTGGCCCATCTGGAGTGGGTACAATCCAAGAAGTGACCGTAAACCAGAGTCTTCTGGCACCGCTGAACCTGGAGATAGATCCAAACATCCAACAGGTGCGGAAAGATGAGAAGGAGCAAATCAAGACCCTCAACAACAAGTTTGCTTCTTTCATTGACAAGGTGAGGTTTCATTGGGTGCTGTGGATCTGTGGTTGAGGGGGAGTGAGGATCTAGTAGGTACTAAAATACGACTTCAGAGATCTCTGGTCTTTCACTCATTTCATCCCTGCATGTCTTCATTAACTCCCTCAAACAATAACGTATTTCTGAACATTTAGAGGGGAGAAAACAAGACAATAAAATTGTAGTAATGGGATTAGATCCAGGTTTTGTGCCTGAGAAGTAACACAGATTAGTTGAAATGGAGTAAATAAGTTTTGGGTCCAGGTCTAGTGGCTCAACACAATTCTGTCTCTGGGCAATCACAGCAGATGTCTTGGTCTTTGTTGTTTATTGTCTGCAAGATAATCCTTTTTATATTGACTCATTTGATTCAGCCACTCAAGTCCTTCCTCAGCTTTTAATTGGATAAATATGTTGTTGTGTGAGCAAAAAGAAAGACAATTAAGCCATTTAGCATTAGCACTCAGACCTTGGCTTTAATGAAGGAAGATAGATATCTTACAAAGAAAGAAACCCCAGAGGGTGTGAAAGAAGAGCTTCACTGTCTGGTGAAGAAAGAGCTGAACCCAAATTTTCTTACTATTCCTCATTGGCTTCCTAAATCAAATTGCCTCTGAAGAGAACTGTCCAATGAGGGTGGATTTGCTCAGCTACAGGTTGGGCTAAACATAGTCCTGGGTAATCCAGAGGATATTCCCAGCTTGGAAACTCTTAGTTCGGGAATCCCTTGGCTCCTGCCATGCATCACTGCCAGTGTTGAATATTGGCTGTCAGCTCACAGGTATCTTCTGCCTAAGATGTCTTCTATCTTATCTTCTGCTTCCCAATGCTCAGGTTCGCTTCCTGGAGCAGCAGAACAAGGTGCTGGAGACCAAATGGACCCTTCTGCAGGAGCAGGGCCAAAAAAACAATTCTGGCAAGAGCAACCTGGACCCGCTCTTCGAGGCCTACATCAACAACCTGCGGCGACAGTTGGCCAACCTGCTCAATGAGCGGGGACGCATGGATGGGGAGCTGAAGAACATGCAGGACCTTGTGGAGGACTTCAAAAACAAGTGAGTGTGAAATGATGTGTAAATGGTTCAGCTGAACAATAAGCAGCAGGAGTTTTCACCCAGAGAGTGGTCAGGCAGTGCCCAGGCTCCCCAGGGAATGGTCACCGTCCCATGGCTACCAGAGCTCCAGGAGTGTTTGGACAATGCTCTCAGGCACAGGGTGGGATTGGTGGCGTGTCCTGTGCAGGGCCAGGAGTTGGACTCAAGGATCCTTATGGGTCCCTTCCAACTCAGCTGAATCCGTGATTCTGCAATTCTGTAATTCTATGATTCTGTCATTCTATAATTCTATGATTCTACGGTTCTATGATTCTGTAAATCCATGATTCTATGATTCATGTAAAAAATTTCAGTTTCTGAAACTCAAGCATCAAGACTGAAGTATTAATGGAAATTTCTCTAGGAAAGGGAAAAAAGTGTCTCCAGTTTGTGCTCCAATCCGTAACACAGAACATCACTAATCACCTCCAATAACCCCTACTCAGAGGTATCTCTCCCTTCAGGACCCATTTTCCTCAACAGCACCAAAAAGGGTCCATCGACATTTTTCCCATCAAAAAATGGAGATTCAGCCAGGACACAGCACCTTGTGATGGCTCTTGCAAAGGAAAATCCTCTAAACCAGCTGTACCTTTCTTGTTCCATCTGTGTTAAGTCAAAAATGTCCTTTCTGCCTTTTGAGAAAGAGGAATCTCACACATTTGAGCTGGACAGTTCCCAGGAGGTTGATTTGGACATGCCACCCCCAGTTCAGATCACTTTGCAGTCCTACCTGGACACCTGTTCTTCTTCCCAAGGTCTGATCCAGCACCTCTTTCCCTTTATCCCTGTAGATATGAAGAGGAAATCAACCGGCGCACAGCGGCAGAGAACGAATTTGTGGTGCTCAAGAAGGTGGGTGAGACAGGAGGTGCTGCAGATGCTGAGCCAACTCCAACCATTGCACATACTGGGAATATCCTGAGGGATGGGAGATCTTATGGAACTGCATCCTCATCCTTTAGAAGAGCTTTAAATCACTATTTGATCATGGTATTGCGGGAAATGAGTGGCTTGTAGGAAGGAAGCAAAATCTCCTCCCAGTCCAGTCCCACAACACATACAGGTGCTAAAGAGACCATGTAGAGACAAAGGGGGTCAGTGATGCTTGGGAATCCCAGGTACCAAGGCCAAAGAGCTAGGACTTCCCTCCTTATCCACTTCCAAATTACACACAGAACTTTTCTGAGGCAAGAGATGCCGTCTTGGTGCTCATCCAGTGGGATGTGCCAAGCACAGATTCTCTACCAGGCAACAGGGAAAGGGGCAGCCTTGTATCCAGGCTTGGCTGTTTTTTGGCTGTGCCAAGGAACTTCTTCCTGGCTGAGAAGAGGATTCAGGTGCCACAGGTGTCCCCACAGCTGCTCTTTTCCAGGACGTGGATGCTGCTTACATGAACAAGGTGGAGCTGGAGGCCAAGGTGGACGCCCTGAGTGATGAACTCAACTTCCTCCGAGCCCTCTATGAGGCGGTACAGACAAATCCCCTATTCCTGTCCTGCCGTTGTCCTTGGCTGGGGAATGCCACCACTCTGAGGGTTGGGAGAGGTAAGTGCAGCTCCCGTGTGCTTCCCACAGGAGCTGGCCCAGCTCAGCGCCCAAGTGTCTGACACCGCCGTCATCCTGTCCATGGACAACAACCGGGACCTGGACCTGAGCAGCATCATTGCTGAAGTCAAAGCTCAGTATGAGGACATCGCCAACCGGAGCCGTGCCGAGGCCGAGGCTTGGTACCAAACCAAGGTGAGCTGACCTATCATTGCCACACAGAATTCCTGCTGCCCCTAAGAGGGTCTGTTTGAGCCATGTCTCATCCAGCCAGACACCTCAGATGGTTCAGGTTACATCTTCCTTCTCACCTCAGTTTGAGGAGCTGCAGGCCACGGCTGGGAAACATGGTGATGACCTGCGCAACACGAAGGGTGAAATCTCAGAGCTCAACCGGCTCATCCAGAGGATCCGTTCTGAGATAGAGAACACAAGGAACCAGGTAGGAATTGCAAAAGGAGCCAACGGAGCCCTGTTCTGTTGTCCCTCAACACCACAGCTCAACTTTGCCCATCAGTGACTTTTCCAGCCTCATTAAAGGTGTTGAATTCCCTCCTGGAAAGGGCTTCACACTGTAAAATTTAACTATTAAGTCATTCTTGTCAGTCTGGCATTTCAACTCCAGCCGTGTTAGCTCAGCTGGAACATTTTCCATCAACATCCCAGCCAGAATGTGTTTTTTTCTTGGGTGACTCTCACCCAAAGGGAAGAGCAGCTTTCCAAGCCCCCCCCATCCCTTGCAGTGTGCCACCTTGCAGACGGCCATCGGAGACTCTGAGGAGCGCGGGGAGTTGGCCCTCAAGGACGCCAAGGCAAAGATGATTGACCTGGAAGACGCCCTACAGAAAGCCAAGGCTGACATGGCCCGGCAGCTCCGGGAATACCAGGAGCTCATGAACGTCAAACTGGCCCTGGACATCGAGATTGCGACCTACAGGAAGCTGCTGGAGGGAGAGGAGAGCAGGTGGGAGCAAAATTTTTGTGGGGATAGTAGTGACTATCATTTTTCCCATCAGAGTTTGATTCCTCTGACTGTCTCTGTAATTTTGCTCTTATCTTCTCTAATCCCCCAACAGGCTCAGTGGGGAGGGACTGAACCCCATCAGCTACTGTAAGTATCATAGTTCTGGATCCCAAGTCTGGCTTTGGTAGCAAGGCCTGGGGGAAACCCTGGGAAAAGTGAAGTTTTGCCCCACGTAAGACTTCTGGAGCCCTCCACTGTCTTTACGGGCTTGCACAGGGGATGGAAGTTGGGTTCAAGTCCTGTGGGACAGGGTCCTGATGATGGCGCTTCCTGGAACTGGGTGACTCCCCAGAGCAGCTGTAGCTGTCCCTTCCCTGGAAATGTCCAAGGCCAGGTTGGACGGGGTGTGGAGAAACCTGGGATAATGAAAGGAGTCCCTGCCCATGGCAGGGGCAGGGATGGGGATGACTCTTATGGCCCCTTCCAGCCCAGCCCATCCCATGATTCCATGGCTGCCAAGCAGATGTCCAACCTTCTGGTTGCTTTTCCTTGCAGCAGTCATCAGCTCTGGCTCCAGCATTGCTGGTGGAGCTGGTTTAGGAGGAGGATTTGGTGGACTGAGCCTGAGTGGAGGAGGCGGCGGAAGTGGTTTTGGCCTTGGAGGAGGTGTTGGAAATGGTTTTGGCCTTGGAGGAGGAGGTGGGAGCAGTTTCGGTCTTGGAGCTGGCGGTGGAGGAGGAGGAAGCTACAGTTTTGGAAGCGGAGGAGGACTTGGACTCGGGGCTGGAGGTGGTCTTGGAGGTGGATTTGGAGGAGGGAGTGGTCTGGGCACTGCTGGCAGCTACAGCCATGCCGGAGGCGGCAGCAGCACCCTGAGCACCAGCGGAGGGAATTTCAGCTCTGGAAGTGCAAAAGGCACCAACCCAGGTGTGAAAATTGTCTCCAAAACCTCCTCCAGCAAAAAGAGCATAAAAAGCCAAAGCCTGAAGAATGCCACAGAGCCCGAGTAAAGCCAAGCCCAGACCCTCCTCTGTTCCTCCTGCCCACCATTCTCCCCCACCTCCACCATTCCAGCTGCCCCTGCCCTGCTCCTGCTCTGTAGTTCTCATGCATTTGGATCTCAGGTCAAGAAAAGCAGTGGAACACACAGCAACCAGAGCTCTCCAAGTCCCTGTAACAGGAGTTAAAGGAAAACACCAGCCTAAGTGATTGTTCTGAATGGGGAATTGGTTTGGTTTTCCATTTGTTTTTAATAAGGCCAAGCAGTTTGTGATTGTGGCCACCCACAGCCATCAGCTAAAACAGAGCAAATAGCAGGGGAAGTTTTAGCTCAATTCTGGTTTCTTCATCCCAGAAGTCCAGGGATGGGCTGGGAATATGTGTTTAGCTCACCCTGCTTTGCCTTCACTGCTGGAAAGAGCCCACCTCGCCCCTTCACAAGAGAAGCTCATCAGCATCAGAGGTGTGGGTTATTTTTCTGCTGTCTAGAAAAACCCCTGGAGGCTACTCAAAGATCCCAGGCAGTAGCTTGTAATGTCCCTCTTAAAATTTTATTCATTCTGAGTCACTCTGGTGAGATGGAAAATCCCTCTTTCCTCCATTCACAGCCAAGTTTTGAAAGATATGATTCTTCCACATATTGCCAAGTTTTGCTGCTGAGTTAACTCAGGCATGTGAGCCTGACCAGGGATTTGGAGCATTAATGTTCGAGCAGCAACCTGAGATCCCTCCACCCACAGATGAGAATTCTGTGTGCCACGAGCTCATCAAAAAGCTTTTCCCAAATCACTGTCCCATTCCTGTCCTTTCTCTTCCTAAATAACCTTGCTCACAGTGGCCCTTACACGTAAACTTCGGGGGTGGTTTTTGTCAGAGGATTCACCAGTGATTGATCCAAAACCTATGAAGAAGGGCTTGTTTTCTAAATTATAGGATTTTAAAATTCTAAATAATGTCTGACACGAGTCCTTCAAAAGCAGGATCAATGCTTGCTGTTAAATGGGGTTTCTGTCCTGTTCCATACAAGGTTTTGCTGGAATGTCTTCAAAACTTCCCAAATCCTCCAGCAATCCAAGTCCTGCTGTCTTTCCTCATGGCCTTGGTCGCAGAAAGTGGGGAAAGTCTGAGACTGCAAAAATCATGCTGGAAGAGCTGCCTGAAGGGCCATGTCCAGAGCTCCTGGGGGAATTCCAGCATCTCCTCTCTGTGTGGGTTCCTCTGCCAAAAGAAAGACCACTGGGAAACTGGGAAGTGCAGCAGGTTCCAGCCCAGTGTGTAGGAAACAAGGCAGTCAAGAGCAGGATCCCAAAGCAACTCCAGCATCCCAAATCTATTTTCCCCTTTTCTGGTGGAATTTACCCCTCTATCCTTCCACTGTGTCTTTTTATTTTCGGAAAGCAATATTAAAAAGGAAAATTTCATCTTTTTATACTTCCGTAATACTGATGCCACTCCATGTTTCCCTTCCTCTCTGCATTTGGAATATGTCCAATAAAAACAGATGGTAATTTATCTGTTATTTTTATTTATCTTTCTATTCTAAACCAGAACCAGCAATACAAAATATTTTTATCCTTCCTCAGAATGAGCTGGAGGTGTATTTTCTTTACTTCCAGGGAAAAGCTTTGAAATTCTGATTAAATTAGAATGAAAATCTTGAAATTGGTTGTCCCAAAATAAATTGAAGAATTGGAGAAAACTGGAGGAGGAAGAGGAGGAAGAGAAGGAGGGTGGAGGTTTATCCTTAAGTGACAAGATAATTAATCGCCATTCATTTCTTAACTTAATTGGGTTAATCCAAAATATTTTCTTCCATGGGAGGGAGGGTTTGGGACAGCCAGGCAAAACCTCTGGATTCAATTTTTGCTTTCTTAAAAAGCCAGAGCCAACCCAAGTGTCTGCAGGGCTCTTGGGGAAGATTTATCTGGAAGATCTGGGTTGGGGATGGGTGCTGGAGCACAAAACAGATATTTGTTTTGGAGCACTGATGCAGATATTTCAGTCAGTCATTGTAAAAGAAGAATAAAACAAAGAAAAAGTGGAGAAAAACCCTCAGCCAAACGTTATTGCAAAGCCCTTATTGAATTTCAAAGGTTCAGATGTTTTGCTCTGCCCTGACCTTGCAACATCCTGGCCCTGCATAACTCCGGGCAGAACTTGGGAAGGAGCAGGAGCATGGGAAGGAGCAGGAACCGACATGCCAGCATGTCCTGGCAAGTTGAAAGGAGACACTTCAGCAAAACCTTGCTCAAACCCAGGTGCACCAAAACACAGCAATATCCATCCCCTTTGCCCAGGAAATCGAAGGAGCCTCAGTGAAAGACTAAATCCAGGGACAAAACCAGACTCAAGAGTCCCAGAATCCCAGAATAGTTGGGGTTGGAAGGGCACTCTGGATCTCATACAGTCCAAGCTCCTGCCAAGGCACTGACACCTGGAGCAGGTGACACTGGAGGGCGTCCAGGTGGGCTTGGAATGTCTCCAGAGATGGACAATCCATGCCCTCCCAGGGCAGCTCTTCCAGGACTCTGCCACCTCCATGGAAACAAGTTATTCCTCATATTGAGGTGGAATTTCTTGTGTTCTGGGTTATGGCCATGATTTCTCCCTGCCCAGGGAGGTGGTAGAATCGCCATGCCTACAGGCATCCAGGGAATGACCGGATGTGGCACGCAGTGCTCTGGGCTGGTGATGAGGTGGGGATCAAGCACAGATGAGACTCGATGATCCTAGAGGTCTTTTCCCACCTCAGGGATTCTGGGATCCTTGTTCTGTCAGTGGGCAACACTGAACAGTCTGACACCATCCTCTTTCCACCCCTTGGAGATATTCACGTGGATTGATGAGAGACCCTCTCAGATAAGATATTGTAATGGATATTTGGATATTCTTATGATTGTTGGGATCCTCTCTCAGTCCCCTCTTCTCCTGACTGACCATGCCCAGCTCCTCCCATTTCTCCTCATCAAAAGAGATGCTCCAGACCTCTCATCACCTTTGTGACTTCCACTGGACCCACTCCAGGAGCTCCTTGTCCTTCTGGAACTGTAGAGTCCAGAACAGAACACAACACTCCAGACGTGGCCCCACCAGGGCCAAGTAGAGGGGCAGGATCCCCTCATTGGCCATGCTTTTCCCAAGGCATCCCAGGATTCCATTGGGAATTCCATTCCTTCTGATCATGAGCACTGCTGGCTTACAGTCAGCCTGTCATCCACCAAGACTCCTCAGTCTCTGCTGTCCAGAGGATGTTGCATACAGGCCAAAAAAACAGTGAAGGTTAAAAATAAACTCTGAGTCACCCCGATTTCTGATCCCGCCAAATTGCACAGGCTGGGTGGGAGGACTTAACACAGCTCATGACAGCCCAACCTTAACCAACCTGGAGAGTCTTTAACATCTTTTTATCAGTCCCTTCAGAAAAAAAGAGCAACTCAGAGCTCAGAGATAGCTGAGCTCCTGCAGACAGGAGCCCTGTTCCTCCTCCCCTTTCTCTGCAGTGCCCTCACCCCCCAGACAACCCCCATGACATGCCCTGCTTCTCCACAGGGAACTGTCCCAGCTGAGGGGCCAGCTGGGCTCCCCTGCAGCCCTGAGCACCTTCAGTGGGACACTGCATGTGAGCGACACAAACCAAGAAAGGAAAAGTGTGAGGGACCGAGAGATTCTGAAAAAATTTTCCTTGTTTTGGTGCCTAAACCATCCTTTGCTTTGCTTTTCCAAATCCTTTGTAATATTCCACTTAATTGCCATTGTCTGCAGCAACAGGCTTTCCTAGAAGAGCTGGGGAAGTAATGATTCCCTTCCACATGAATCCTTTCCCTCTGCTTTAATTAAAACCTGTGCTCCTGTTCCCAGGTGTGACTTTGCATAAGCAATTTGGGAGTCAAAGGCAAGCTCCCTGCCTGGCCCACGTCCGCAGGCTCCTGCCACAGCTGTGCCAGTTCACATGGGCAGGCATAGGGAAGCAAATGTCCATGGATCTGCCATGCCTGGCGCAGAGTTTATTTATTTTCAGTATCACTGTGTGATTTTCAGCTCCCAGAGGTCTCACGGCTGAGGCTGCTGCCGCTGTGAAATCTGGGTTTGGATGGAGCAAGGAGTGAAGTTTTCGCAGCAGGAGATGCCCACATCTCCACTCCCGGGGCGAGAGCACCCCCTTGCTACAGCCCGGCCCGTGGCGGGCGCGATTTTGGCTCCGGTCGCGCCCGCCGTGACTCACCGTGGAACCGGGAGCGCTCCGAGGAGACGGGAGCGCTGCTCTTGTCTGAGCGCAGGGAGGCAAAACCCAACCAAACCCGACCCAGCCCAACCAAACCCCTCCTGCTCAGGCTCTTTCAAGTTCCCAGACAGAAAAAAAGCAGCGGTTGGAAACACAACAACACAAACAATCTCTGAGACGCAGCCGATCCGTTTAAACTCCTCCTTTTGGATTGAGCCCCTGCACTTTTTGCTCACGTAGATGAATTTGGGAATTTTTCTGGTTGAGCTGCTCAGGGTCTCATCTCTTTGTCTTTCACTATTGCTTCACCTGACCAAGGTGGGCAGCCCTGGCCAGTGGGCAGAATCCAGTTCAGGAAAGCATTTGGGGAGATATTTTGAGTAGCAATGAGGGGATTTTTTTCTCTAGTATCTTGTGTCCAGCTCTTCATGGACACAAGAGAAGGATCCCCAGCTCTGAAGCCTTTACACAACCCAGACTCATTGTGGAGGTTGAAAGTCCTGCAAAAGGGTTCATTCAGAAGCAACATCAAGAGGCAAAAGCTATTTTTAAAAGTTTTTTTCAAGTGTGTGATCTCAGCGGAGTGAAGGAGGGGCATGGGAAGGAAAGTGGGTGAATTCCCCTCCACAGAACATCTTTTAGAGCCAGCAATGACGTGGAAACTGTTGGATAAATATAGAGGGGGGGCGGAGGGAGGCAGAAAAAGTGATAAAAATACCACTTCAGACAGAGCTTTTGAACTCGGAGCCTGACAAGGAGGTACTACAGAACCACAATAATTTTGAGCAGCTTTTTAGTAGTATAAGTCTCTATTAAGGAAAGTACTATTCAATCTATGTTGACGTGGTTTTGGAAAAGGCATTTGCTGTCTTTCAAAATCGTGTTAACTAATTCCTAAGTTTCCCCTGGAATGAGGGGAGATGGCTTTTGGTAAGATCCCAGAAAATACTGCCATGACACAACTTCCACTCAGCTCATCTCCTCAAGCCCATGACGATTTAGATCCAGGAAAAAAAAAAAAATCAATCAAACTTGAATATTTTTTAAAAAGAGCACAATACCAGCACTGATCATTAAAAACACCTTCAGAACAAACTTTCCCGAGCCAACAATAGGACATGCATGGCCAGTCACAGAATTGGAAATCTTGGAAAAGCCCCTGTTTTTCTTGCCTATGCAACATGTTAAACCTGAAAATGCGACTTGCAAAATCTTCGCTTTGCTCAAGCCAGCGAATCCTTGGCTCGCCTGAGGGAAAGCGGCTCCCAGGGTCTCGGGAATCATGTTGCATCCTGCCCGGAGTGCAGACCTCGTCCCATTCAATGCTAATTCCATGACTCAGAGCGGCGGCTTTGGTGGAGGGGGGAGCTCCCTCTTGCCGTTACTTTCCTGCCTGCAAACAATGCATTTTTCAGCGCCTTGCCGTAGCCGAGGTGTGTTTGACAAGGCAAGTTGCTGCAAGGCACGTCAAGTTCTGAATTCCCGTGCCAAGTTTTCCAAGCAGATAAAAGAGGAGGCTCCCAAGCTCTCCCATTACAGGGGTTTCTGTCTCCATTGCCCTCTGCTCTTTTCCTGCTGCGCAGCCTTTTTTTGTTTTCCTCTCTCCTACTCTTTGTCTACCCAACTGAACCAGCCATGAGCCGTATCTCTTTCAGATCATCTACCGGAGGGGGCATGAGGGGCTTTAGCTCAGGCTCTGCTATTGTTGGAGGTGGTGGTGGTGGGACCAGAAGCAGTTTTAGCTCTGTCTCTGTCTCCAGAGTTGGAGGAGGAAGAGCTGGAGGTGGAGGAGGCTTTGGAGCTGGTGGTGGCTTCGGCAGCAGAAGTCTCTATAACTTGGGTGGAAGCAAAAGAATTTCCTACAGCTCAGTCAGTGGAGGTCTACGGAGTGGAGCCGGGGGTGGATACAGTTTTGGTCTTGGCTATGGTGGCGGAGCAGGCGCTGGCTTTGGCTTAGGAGGAGCCGGTGGTGGTGGCTATGGGGTGGGAAGTGGATTTGGGCTAGGAGGGCCCGGATTTGGTGGCCGAGGTGGTCCCGGGTTCCCTGTTTGCCCACCTGGTGGCATCCATGAAGTGACTGTCAACCAGAGCCTCCTGGCACCCCTCAAGCTGGATATTGATCCGGAAATCCAGAAGGTGCGAACACAGGAGAGGGAGCAGATCAAGACCCTCAACAACAAATTTGCCTCCTTCATTGACAAGGTGAGAATTTGGTCTGAACCATCAAGCCACGCATGTTATCAGTTGCCTCGGAAAAAAAACTTCAGGAAGAAACTTCATTTGGATTTAGGGACTTGCCTGAACTGATCCAAGCCAACAAACAACATGGGTTTAGCTGAAAACTAAGAACTGCTTTATGTTTCCTCTTTGCAAGGATGAGTTGTTCAGCATCTTTTTATTATTGACAAAGTAATTCTTTCTCTTCCCTGTATAAACAATCCTGGGGTGGATGAATCTTCTCCTTTACAATGGGATACAACCAGTTTAAACCAGTAAGGTGGGCTGAACATCTACTGGGGGGAGAAACATTAAAGTTGCAAGTACGGGTGTTTGGCCTGATTAAAACTCCTGAAAAAATCTTGCTAAGCATCTCCAGAAGCTTCTAATACTTTTAAGAATCCAATGCCCTAAACTGGAACACTCCTAATAATTTATTTCTGATTGTTCCAGCACCTCTGGACCTTTTCTGTTGGTGATCCCACCTTCTCTTGGCAGTTGTGAGGTTTTTCCACACATGTCCCTGGTTTTGCTTCTCCCCAGGTGCGCTTTTTGGAGCAGCAGAACAAGGTGCTGGAGACCAAGTGGACCCTCCTCCAGGAGCAGGGTCACACTGTCACCAGGAAGTCCCTGGAGCCCATTTTCGAAGCCTACATCAACAACCTCCGGCGGCAGCTCGACAGCCTGATGGGAGAGAGGGGCCGGCTGGACTCCGAGCTCCGGAGCATGCAGGACATGGTGGAAGACTTCAAGAACAAGTAAGGGATTCCACTCTGGAGCATGAGTTGTTCCAGCCAGGAAAATCTGGGCTGGTGCTCATTCCTGCTGGTGCACATTTGGTGTTTGATCCGGGTTCCTCTTCGCATCATAAGACGTGTTCCCAGATTTACCCTTTGTTATTTTACATTTATCGCAAGCAAGGTCAGTGTTCAGCACAGCATTCCTGGGGAACTGCTCCAGCACAACAGAAGTCATAGTCTGATCCCTAGAGTCTCCTGAAATAATATACCAGGAGACAGAAAAATTAGTAAATTGTGAGGATAATAGACCAGCAAAACCATTATTAAATGTAGCCAATAAACTTCCAGCTCCAAAATCCCCCATTTCCCATTCTGTGAAGGAAATTCCAGCCTTTCTAGAGGGCCCAGGTGACCTGGGATTGTTTTGGCTCACTCAGCTCCCATCACCTGGAAGATGATAAACCCTTTGACAAAAATTTCCCTGGGGAGGGAATTAACCCCTGCTGAGATGCTGGATCCAGTGGAGGGGGGATGGATCATTCTCAGGACACACCAGTTAGTACCTGCTGCCTGGAGGGGATTTTTGGGGGAGGATTTTTAGGTGAGGCCATTGACTTTTATTTGTCTGAGAACAATATGTCCCTTCTTCAACCAGTCCTGGCTGCAAATTTGAGACTCACACTTCAGGGCTGGAATATGTTAATATTAAGTAGTTAAGCATGGGAAGAGACAGATTTTTTGCGAGGGGAGCTGGGAAGACAATGCTTAAATCCAACAGGAGGGACTGGCAGAGCTTCTGGTGTGGTTTTGGGTGCTTTTGAGGTCTTGAAATGTATTCTAGGCTTTTAGAAATACCGGTTAGGCCCAAAATAATCCATTTTACAGTATGAATTTCAGAGCTACCTCCTGGGAAAGTGAACACATTTTAAGTCTAGAGTTTGTTCCCAGTCCACTGGCTAATTCCCCCTCTTCCCTTGTCCACTAAGAGATCCAGCTGTAGGTAAAACTTGGCCAGTATTGGTGAGAGGAGTAGCACGAATCTGCCTTTGAAAGCCAGGTTTTGTCTCAAGAGCCTGCATGTTTTGTCTACTTTCTAGCTAAGCCCTGCCCTGATTATCTGATGAGAGAATATTGCTCAGAGCCATAGAAAGTTCCACAGAACCACTGTCAGAGCTGTAATGATCCTCTCTTGCACAACTATGGAGTTTTTTGTTTTAATTAAATGCTGCAGTGGGTTCTTCAGAGCCATTAGCATTATTGTAATATCAAATATCAAATGATTGCTTTATTATACATTTGTAGACATTGCAGTGCAGCTTTGTTGGAAGTCTTTTGCATAACTTTGCTTGGAGCGAAGGTCACCAGGAATGGCTGCTCCTGCTTCCTGCCAAAACGGGCTCTGAATCTGCACATTTATGTATGAGCTTGACTTTATGGACAGTGATTAAAATATATTAATTTAACTGGGACTACTCATACCATGGAGTCCCACAGTTCAAAGACAGCAATATTTGCTCTGCGTCTGCTCTGGATAAACATGTGGGAGTAGGGAATATATCCATGAGCCACAACTGATGATTTGGGAATGGAGTACTCCCACCTCTTCATTCCATCCAACCCTCCTCACTCTTTTATCCCGGCAGATATGAAGATGAGATCAACCGGCGCACAGGTGCTGAGAACGAGTTCGTGGTCCTCAAAAAGGTGACTGGGTTGGGAATTATGGGCCAGGAAAGGGAATTAACTCACCTTGCAGAGTTCAAAAAAGACTTGGTGGGAGTTGGGGTCCTGCACCCTTGTGACTGGGTCAAGCTGGGAGATCAGCACATCCTAGGTTGGGTCCTCCTGAGGCCAGGAATGGACACAACCTTCACTGTGCCCATAGAGCTGCCCTGTTTTCTGGTCTCTTGTGGCTCAGCTCAACTCAGTCTCTGGTGACATCCTTGTGAGTCAGACCTTTGCCTTCTGCCCAAGAACCTGGTTCTGGCTCACAGTCAATGTCCATTACATTAAAAAAATACCTTCATCACAGGGACATAAAAATGAGCCTAAGGAACTGCTGGCAGTGGCACAGGTTGCCCAGGGAAGCTGTGGCTGCCCCATCCTTGGAAGAGTCCAAGGCAATATGAATGGTCTATGGAAGGTGTCTCTGCCCATGGCAGGGGTGGGAATTGGATGAGCTTTCAGGTCCCTTCCAACTCAAATCATTCCATGGTTTCACAATCATATGAATAATAGACCTGGAAGCCAATACGGTTCCATTGGTGTCCTGAAGCCCTTTGTGTTCTGGTTTAATCAGAAACCATTGGTATCTTCTCTTTAGGATGTGGATGGCGCCTACATGAACAAGGTTGAGCTCCAGGGCAAGGCCGATGCTCTGGCAGATGAAATCAACTTCCTGAGAGCTCTGTATGAGGCGGTGAGTGGCTCCTGGAGAGCATCTCCCAGCTCCTGCCCCATGGACTCCACACCCAGGGCTCTACGGGACCAGAGGAGAAAGTGGCCCAGCCTTTGTAACTAAATCAGTTACAAAATGGAGATGGAGAAAGGGAAATGCAAGAAAACATCTTGGCGGGGAGGACTCCAAAATCACCTCATCTCTGTGGTTTCCACCATCAATACGAGACCATTAACTTCATATTTTGCATCTTCTGCAGGAGTTGTCCCAGATGCAGCAGCAAGTGTCTGACACCTCCGTGGTTCTGTCCATGGACAACAACCGGAACCTGGACCTCAACAGCATCATTGCCGAGGTGAAGGCGCAGTACGAGGACATCGCCAACCGGAGCCGCGCCGAGGCCGAGGCTTGGTACCAGAACAAGGTGGGCAACTGGGGTGACACACTGATTTCTGTGGTCAGAAATTATCATAAATTATTTCCCATCAGCTGAGGGGAGACAGGGATGAGCTGTTCAAAAGTTTTGACTTTGGGCTTACAGAGTTACTGGCAGAACTGGCCTTAAACACTTCCCCTTCCAGGTTCTTGCAGGTGACAATGCCCAGGTCCCCTGTGCCATCAAGCACTGCCTTCCCAGAAGATATTGAGAGTTAAGGGCAAGTGCCATTATTCTGTGGGCAGATTTCAGAGGAATCTTGTCCCCCACCCCTTAATCCTCATCCATCCTGTCCACCAAAGTCCCCTCACCCTTCCCTGAGCTCTGAGTGCTCACCAGTGCTCTCTTCCTTTCCCTGCACCAGTATGAGGAGCTCCAGGTCTCTGCTGGGAGACACGGGGATGACCTGAGGAACACCAAGATTGAGATTTCAGAGATCAACCGGATGGTCCAGAGGCTGCGGAATGAGATTGACAGTGTGAAGAAACAGGTAGGAGAGGGATGGTCCTGCAGTGCAGGAGGAGGTTGATGGGAGGTGATGGTGGTCAGGCACAGCAGGAGGAGCCAGGTCCCATCAGGAGCCCTCAGTGCCATCCTGGGAGCCACCAGCCAGTGTCCACAACCCCCCAGCAAGAGAGAGAGTGGTTTGGGGAGCCCAAATGAAACAATGGCTTGTTCTCACCACTCCCAGTGTGCCAACCTCCAAGCAGCCATTGCTGAGGCTGAGGAGCGCGGGGAACTGGCCCTCAAGGATGCCAAGGCCAAGCTGAGCGAGCTGGAGGATGCCCTGCAGAAAGCCAAGGCTGACCTGGCCCGACAGCTCCGGGAGTACCAGGAGCTCATGAATGTCAAGCTGGCCCTGGACATCGAGATTGCGACCTACAGGAAGCTGCTGGAGGGCGAGGAGAGCAGGTGAGGACATGTGGACATGCTGTGTGCTGACCAAGGACCATGTCCTTGGGGTCAAACAGCTCTTCCCAAGGGGCTGGTGCACCAGGGCAGACAGACAGATGGTTGAAACTGTGAACTTTGTAGGCAAAGTTTTGTTTCTCCAGCTCTTGGCACCTGATACTGATAAAAATGAGCACTGTCACCGTTCACCTGTAACACAGACATACCCCACCCTACAGTCCTAGTTGGATGGTCCCATGGACGAGGCTTTGGCACTATTGCTCACTTTCCCCTTTCCCAACAGGCTTGCTGGAGAAGGAGTCGGAGCTGTCAGTGTCTGTGAGTATCACCTCCCTTCCACCCCTTCATACCCCCCTCCTTCCACCTCTTTGTCTCCCTTCCCCCTCTTCCCAGCCACCCCTCATCAAGGGGGTGACACTGAAGATCTCCCCACCTTGGGACTCCAGCTGTCCCCTCACGCGGGTGTTCCTGGTTCATTTCAGCCGTGGTCAGCAGCTCCAGCGGGATGGGCTATGGTGGCGGGAGCTGCCTGGGCCTGGGCGGGGGGCTCGGCATGGGCGGTGGAGGCGGCAGCAGCAGCTACACCATGAGCAGCAGCGGCTTCGGAGGCGGCAGCGGAGGCTTCTCTGGGGGGCTCAACTACGGTGGAGGCAGCTCCTTCAGCTCCGGGAGCAGCCGGGGCATCAACTCCAGCACAGGAGGCAGCGTCAGGATCGTTTCCAAGACCACCACCAGCAAAAAGACCATCAGATAAGGCTGGCAAGCACGTGGCCGTCGGCAATTCCGGCCTCCTGCCCTGCAGATCATGGTGTAAATAGCTGCGCTAGAGCCTCTCCTTCCTCCGTCCTTCACCTCTGGGGCAGCAGGGGGGACCAGGACCCCTCTGTGAGAATCTGGAGCACCTTTGGCTGAAGCACAGGTTGTAACAGGTCACTGGCTAGGCATGGAGCCTGTGGTGCCCCTCTGTCAGCAAGCCCTTGGTGTCTCCTCAAGGTCAGGCATTTAAAGGAAAATGGAAGCACTATGGAACAGGGACAATCATTTCATTCATCCCATTCCAAGGGTGAATCACAGCCTTGTGGAATCACAGTCCCAGGTTTTCAGCAGTGAAAACATCTCCACAAGGCTCTAAAAGCCTCTGCCCCCCAACACATGTTACAACCTCCAAAGGTTTTGCCTGCAATTCAAGATTTCTTCCAGCCCCTTCTGTTTTCTCCGGCACTTGTGGGAAAGGTTTTTGCTTTGTGTGTATAAGATTTCTAACTACTCGTCCTCGTGGCTGCAAGCCTCCTTACTTCCCTGCCTAACCTACTGTAAGGTCCAATAAAAGAGCATTTGTCATTTTTAAACTCTGGGGTTTTGGCTTTTCTTCCCTCCTCCTGATGTGAGTGTTGGTCTGTGCCGTGTCCCTGCTGCACTGGGGACACCCTGAGGGCAGTTCCTGAGACAGGATTGGCTCCTTGAGGAAACAAAACTCACTTTTAGGACTTGGGCTCCAGGACAAGTCGGGGCAAATGGAAAGGAGGGTGAGATGAGCAACCTGGTCTATGGAAGGTGCTCCTGCCCATGGCATGTGGGTGGAACGGCATAGGCTTTAAGGTCCCTTCTAACCCAAAATATTCCATGATTCTATGGAAGGAGAACTGAGGCACAGGAAGGAAATGTTGCCTCAGAACAGAGCCAAAAGCTGGATGAAGCCCACTGCGGTGGTTACCCGCAAAGTTATCCTTTCTGCCTGTCACTGCAGGAGGAAGTGCAGGGAAGTGGGAAAAGGAAGGCGATTCCCAAAGGTTTATTTGGGATTCATGGGCCGCCTCATGTAGGGCATGGCTCAGCCATTATTTTGTACAAGCAGGAGTAAATCAGAGGAGCCCATCTCTGGCATCAGCACCATGGCGAGGACACAGTGAGACTGGCACATAGCAGGAAGCGTTTAGAGCAGGTGGGCATTGACCTGGTTGGGAAGAGCAGCTGCAGGGGCAGGCACAGGCCAAGGCACCCAAAATCTGCACATACGCTGTTTGCACACTGAGGTTTCTCTGGGATGTGCAAATATCCCATGAAACATCCTGGCTGCTCCTCTGCAAGAGCAGTTTCAGGGCCTCAAGTTTGGAGTGAACCCAAGGTCTTCCAAAGTGCCCACAACACTTCAGTCTCCCAATTCCCACACAGCCACCCGGGAGATTTCCATGACCTGCCTGGTTGGGGGGGTTTCAGCTGAGATCTCATACCAAGCCTGGGCTCCCTCCTGTGGCTCCACAGGCATCTCCTGATCCCACTTCCTGCCAGTGCCAGGTGTGGATCCCGGCAGGAGCGGGGCAGCACCAGGCAAGGTGGGAATCCAGCCGCAATGGCAGGACAAGAACCATGGGCAAGGAAAGAGCCAGGGCAGAAGGGGGCAGATGAGGAAGGACCCACAGCCCTTTGGGAATGCTGGTCCCAAAAGGAGATGGTCACTGTGCATCAACCCATCCCTCAATCCCTGCAACCTCCAGCCAGGGGTGGAGAGGAGATGGCATGTAAGCCAGGTCTGCTAGAAAAAGCCCCTTGTGCAACATTCCAGAGAAAAGCCTCCCACACCAACGGGACCCCCTTGTCCATCACCTGGTGCAGGTGTGAGTATCCCAGGCAAGCCAGCCAAGCATCTCCAGCAGGTGGGGACCCAGAGCAGGGAAAGGGATGGTCCCGCCCAATGGTCCAATGGTGGGATGAACATCCTGAGGCTCCACTCCAGCACCTGGGAAGGGCCATGGGACAATGTCTTGGGAAAGCTGGGACAGCCCATTTGCACCACAGGAGGTTTTATGGTGGGTGAATGGTTGCGCTGCATTAATTGAAGAATTTTGTCCACTTTTCACACATCTGGCCTTGCTCCTTAGACTGATTTGAGGAAATGGGGACAAGCTCCCAGAGCTGAGGTGGTGGTTGGAGGCAGAGCAGCCCAATTTGTTGGGTTTTATCACTGAAAATGTCAAATTTGATGGTTTCTGGTTGTTGACACAAGTTGCACAACACACTGGACCATCAGCCACGTCCATCACCAGTGAACCCTCCATGAAACATCTTTGCCAAATCCTTACGCAGCCCCATGGCACCAAGAGAGCTCCTGAACCTCCGTGAGCCAGTGCTGGGTCTGTCTCCTGCACTCTGAGGGTGAGGATGCAACCAAAAAGCTCTGAGCAGCTCTGTGTGTTTTCTGTTTCCAGTGAAGTGTTCTAAGAGCCATCCTGGCACAATTTGCAGAGCAGATGCAGAAAGCCGTATTCAACTTCCATCCTCCTGATTTGCAGAGACCTGAAAAATTTGACACACTCAAGTTAAATGTGACACGTGATTTTAGCTGCCACCAAAACACCAGGTGAAACATTTTCTGAAACCCAACATTTAATTTCAGTGTTTCCTATGGGAATGATCCTGTCCCAAAACACTGAACCAACTCCCCTTAACAATTCCAAAACAAAACTTTGCAGCTTTCTTGACTAAAAAGCAGAATTTCCATCAAATAAAATTATTTTAATTTGCAAATTGTTTATTTGCACAGGCTGAAAATGAAACAAGACATGGAATGCCTGCAGGGAAGGCAACACAGGATGCAGCAAATCCAGAGTGGAACAATATTCCCTGCTGCCCAGAGCAGATGGAAGTCAGGAATGGAACCAATCCCTTGGGACAGCTGAGTGGTAAATAAACATGAGGCCCCCTGGAATCACTGCCTTGTGATTGGATCCACTTTACAGGACACATGGATAATCCTTGTTTGTCTTCCCAGCTCTTTGTGCTGATCCAGGTTTTTTTCAACAGGGAGAAATTAAACTCCACACCAGCACTGCGGATCTTCAGAAGGAAAACCAAGCCGGGAGAGGGATGGAGCTGAGGGATGTGGAATGTGCACAGAGCTTGCCAAAACTGTGGGACTCTCCAGCAACACCATTTCCAAGGCTCTGTGTTCTTTACTGAGAGAAAAGACATGCCCCAGGGCCAGGAGAAAGGATAGGCTAGAACAAACACCCTGCGACCACCATCAGCCTTTGGAGTTCATGTTTTCATGTGGGGTCACAGCCCCAGCAACCCAGCCTAGGGCAGGGGATTTTCCAAAGGCATTACAAGGAGATGTGGAGGATCCAGGTTCCTTCAGGTGCCACCAACCAGGTACCAGAACAGGATAAAGGAGGTACCAGACCCCCCCCAAAAGTCTGAGAGTCCTTCGAGATGCAGCTGAGCCCAGGGAGAACAAGCCCTCCCCAGGCATGTGCCAAGGAGAAATAATGGAGCTGAAGTTCTTCGCAAAGCCTGGAGTGCACCCAGAGTCTCCGTGCTGGCACAGAAAACAATTACCTGGTGAAAGCAGGTCACACCTACACTTCAAAGTCACCCAGGAGCTGGAGCTGACTGGCCTCCAGATACTGCTGGGAACAGGCTCAAAGGACCCAGCACAGGGAAACACCTATGAGAAAACTTCTGAGGAGCTCGTCCTAATCCATCCCTTCAGGAAATGGGATTCATGGACACTCACCTCTCACCCAGGAGGTCTCAGAGGGGCCTGGCCCCACAGCACATGGGTGCTGTGAGTTCAGTGGGCTCCTGTGGAAAAACCTCTGTCTTGCTGGTCTTCATTAATGCAGGATGAAATAGCAAATTACGCCCGCAATGAGTCGGTTTGAATTTAGCTTGGAAGCCCAAGTTTAACCCAAAGGCTTTAATTTAAGAAATTAACCTAAATTACAGCCTTGACTTTGCTGATAATTAAACTGAGATTAAGTAGCACAGGTGAACCAATGCAAGGTACTTTGACATGCTCTTGTTTTACAAATATGGTTATTTTTGCAAACAAAACACAGAGAGGAGCATCTAAAAATTTCAGCCTGAGAAGTTGCATCAGATGAAGCATTCTCAGGTGGAATCTGGATAGGAGCAGTGGAGTAGAGGGATGGAGAGGAGGTGATGAAAAGCTGTTGGAGACATCCCCGTTCACTAAACCACAGGAAAATGGCTCCGATTTCTCACTAAAGGGGCTTGAGTTGCAATTTTTGTCCTGACAGAGGCAGAACTCCCTAATCTCAAAGGAGAAGTTTTTACCTTGACAGCAGCATGGTGCGAGATGCAAATTCAGCCAAGAGTTTACTCCCAGGTTTACAGCGTTTCTAAAGTGTTCTCCTGCCTCTTGCTCTTGGCTTCCAGCAACTGCTCATCCTGGTGGAAAGAAACAAGGAGGGGGAGGGAAGGGAGCTCCAGAACCTGCTCAGCCTCTCTCACACCGGAGGGACTCTGGCCCAGAGGGACCTGCCCAGACACCGCTCCTGAGGTGGGATCTGGAAGAAAAGCTCCTGAGCAGTGGGTGAGCTCCAGCACCATCCTCTGGAACCTCTGTATCAGGAGGTCCCTGCACCAGAGCAGCAAATCCATTCCATGTCTGGAGCTGCAGAAGCATGGGAGACACACCCCCAGGAGCTACCTGGAAACCCTGAGTTTCATCAACAAAGCAGGGTGGGGACCCCCCCTTTCCATCAGCCCATACCCCAAACCTGTAGCTGCAGCTCCTTGTGCTCCCAGTTCTGCCTTTTGTAATTACCTCTGAAATTCCTTCCGGATGAGTGACGACCACATCACCTCCACCCTGGCAGAACATGGAATGGAAAGAAATTAATTCCTTCTCAGTTGCTTGGAGGAGCTGCATTATTACTACTGTTATTAACCACGGGATCCAGCGCACTCAGTGGATTCCTTAGCCAAAAAAAGACAAGTTTCAGATGCAAAGGGAGCCTGAGGGGAAAAAGGAAAGCACTGACACATCCCACTAGGAGAACTGGGGGAGCTCTACCCTGCACACCTGGACTCCCCACGTCGTGAATCTCCCTGGGGAGGCACGATCTGCCCTTTGGTGCTGATCTCCACTGGAAAAATTGGAATAGAATTCTTTTCAGGTACTCGGAGTTAGGGGAGATGGAGAGACCTGAGAGAGTATTCCCAAAGGAACCATGGGCTGACAACTTCCAGCTGCTTTTGAATATCTTATGGTCATGGAGTCGTTTGGGTGGAAAGGGACTTTAAAGTCCATCCTTGCCATGGACAGGGACACCTTCCACTATCCCAGCCTGCTCCAGCCTGGCCTTGGACACTTGCAGGGAAGGGGCAGCCACAGCTTGTCTGGGCAGCCTGTGCCAGGGACTCGTCATGCTCACAGGGAGGAATTTCTTTCCAATATCCAACTTAATTTTCCCCTCTTTCAATTGAAAATCTTCCTGGGACTGGAATCCAGCATGTGGGAATGAACCTCATGAACTCAAGTCTTGGTATCTGTCTGCTGGTGGGCAAAGCCGCCAGACTGTTCAATAATCCTTTCAAAAATGCCCTTTGGACACAGACTTTGCTTCCAATCTGTTTGCGTCCAGCTCCCAGGATGCAGATTCAGTGACATGGTCTCACTGTGCAAAACCTGCAGGATTCAGCCCTTCCTTGCGATAAAATCTCAGTCTGGCAATAAACACAAAACCAACCTGACAAACCCTGCCTAAGAATAACAATGAATTTAAAACCTCCATTGCAAACATCACCTTTCAGAAAGCTGGGAAACAACAGGCACACAAAAAATTTCTCTGAGTTTCCTGCACTTAGATATGTCGCCAAGCAGGGGCAGATGGAAGCACAACTGCCCCCACCATGGTGATTCCTCATTATTCAATTGATTCCTCATTATTCCATTCTTCCTGTGCTGCAGCAGCAGCTGCTCTGGCCTGCAGCCAGCACAAGGGCTCAGGGGTATACTTTACAATTTCAGCCTTTTTTATAAATAAATTAAATACAAATCCTATTTTCCTGAGCAACACAAAACACCACAAGCACTTTTTGTCCCTCAAAATGAATTATTTTTTACTTTTTTATCTTTTATTTTTTACTCAAACCACCTGTTAAATGCAAAGGGCTGTGCTGGCACATGTGGAAAGACCCATGATGTCCTAGAGGGTCCTGTGGTTCTGGGCAGAGGGAATCCTGTGCTTTTCAGTGGATTTCAGCAGGCAGGATCACACTTCAAGATGTGCTGAAAGAGCTGACTAAATCCTTGGGAAATGACATTGTGTTTATTAAGTGTGCATTGGGAACAGCCCCGAAGCACTCCATTTCCACAGAGCCAGTGGAGTCAAAGCACTTGCCATTCCCACAATCTTTCCTCCCATGTATACATTTCTGAGTTGTTTGCTTGTTTGTTTTCATCCTGTTAAAATAAAGTCCAAACCCTCAAACCCGAGCTGGCAGCACATGTTTGTGACACGTGGCAGCTCAGTGGCAGCTGTCAAAAACCACAACGGAACAAAAAGATCTTGTCAAAATATTCCATTTTTATTCATGTAATTATATTTTTTAAGACAGTGGAATAAGCCTGGAAAAGCAGGATTTCCAGCAGGATTTCCAGAGGGACCTGAGCTTTTTAGGAATGGGAGAAAAACTCTATCTGCTGATTTCTGTGGTGGCTCAGAGGGGATCATGTGGTCCATGGAATCACAGGATGGTTTGGATGGGAAGGGACCTTAAGGATCATCTACTCCCATGGACAGGGACACCTTTCATAGACCAGGTTGCTCCAAATTCCATCTGACCCAGCCTTGGACACTTCCAGAGATGGGGAGTTCACAACTTCTCTGGGCAAATTTCACAAGAATCTTATCACAAAGCTATCCCAAAACCCCAGGATAAAACAGTTGACTGCAGGGCTGGCTGTGGAACTGGCACCGGTCCTGCTCCTAAAGCACAAGGATTTAAACTTTCCCAATCCCTGCTTGTGAACAAAAGGGGCAAAAGCAATCCTGAGGGATGAAGTTTTCCAATGACAGAGCTGTTGAGTGACAGGCACTTGAGCGGTGTTTTGCTGCCAGTGCCCAGCATGACTCATCAGCACTTTCCAGCTTTGAAATGGGGACGAGTCTGGCTGTCTACAAAGACCGGCGACAGTTATTCCCAAACAATTCCCTGTTGCTGAGAACATGGGCTGTATTATTTCAGCAGGGCGTGTGTGCAGAGTGAGTTCACTCTCCAGAATGCTGTTGGACATGCCAAGCCTAATTCATCAGAAAGATGATCCACCTCATCCAACCCATCCCAGGCTCATACATGCATAAAAGGGCTCTCCCTGGCCCTTGCAGAGCACAGGTTCACCTCTCTCCTTTCCCTCCTACTCCTTGCTCCAGGCCAGCACCTTTGCTCCTTTATTCTAGCTGCAGCATCCACCCCAATCCAAAAGCCCCAGCAATGTCTCGCCAGTCCACCGTCAGGATTCAGAGGGGGAGAAGTGGCTTCAGTGCTGCTTCGGCCATGGTCCCCAACACGTGCCGGACCAGCTTCAGCTCCTGCTCCGTCACTCGCCTGGGCAGCTGCAATGCTGGCAGTGGCTTTGCCAGGGTCGGGGGGGGCTTTGGAAGCAAAAGCCTCTACAACGTTGGTGGCTGCAAGAAGATCTCTGTGGCTGGAAGGGGTGGCAGCTTCTATGGCTCGGCAGGGTTTGGTGGTGGCGCCGGGAGCGTGTACGGGGGCGGCTTTGGTGTTCCAGCCAACCTTGGCTACGGATACGGGGCCTTTGGGGGTGGCCCTGGATTCCCAGCTGGGGGCATCCATGAAGTCTCCATCAATCAGAGCCTTCTGAAACCGCTCAACTTGGAGATTGACCCTAACATCCAAAGGATCCGAAAAGAGGAGAAGGAACAAATCAAAACCCTCAACAACAAATTCGCCTCCTTCATTGATAAGGTGAGCTTTCCTAAATATCTGATTTTTTTGACAGGGACACTTCTCTTTTCTTCTTGATGAGGGCAAAACCTGATTGAGGAGGAACAGAAGTGAGGAATAAGACTGGAAGATGCCCTGGAAGCTCCAGGGAATGGCACCTGTTCCATAGCGGTTGCCATGAATTAATCATTCAGTGTTTGAGTTCCTCCTCTTTTGCTGCTCCACATCTCACGGGCAGTGGGGAAAGAAATCTCCAGAGGAGAATCCCACCCTTCTGGAGACTTTAGGCTGAGCATTTCAGGAGCCTTGGGAAGAGCTTTGTAAATGATCAAATGAATTCCAGAAACCCATTTAAAATGACCAAGAAATTGGCACAAGAGAGAAGCAGCTTCTCAATGCTTGAGTGCTCTCAAAGGCATTTAAATCTGCCACCAAAATGTTTGGATTTTTAGTTCAAAATATCAAAATCTGATCCAAATCTTTCTGACCACCATATTTCACTGATGTGCAAGAACATCTGCTCAGATCCAGCTCTGGTCAAGCTGCTCCTCTGTGGTTTCAAGGAAAATCCTGCAATATTTTTGACATTTACTGGGGTAGGGGAGCTCTATGGAAGGGAAGGAGAAGCAGCACCTTAACAGTATTATTTTAATTAAAGAGCAAGCCCTGCTTTGTTCCTTATGTGATTTTGCTCATGTTTTTCACACAAAATCCCTATACCTGGTCTCAATTTAAACAATAAACAGGAAGCCAGAAAATCAAGGGTTGTTCCAGAGTTTCTAACACTGAACAGGGTCCCTGCAATCAAATCTCCCAACAGATGAGAATTTGGCTCTGAAAACCAGCTGGAAGGAGCATTTTACCCTCTCACCCAGTTCTGAGACCCTCTCATTTTTGGGGAAATTCTCCCCAGTCTCTGTTCTTTCAAAGCCCCTTCAGGATATTTCTCTTTCCAGGTCCGATTCCTTGAGCAACAAAACAAAGTGCTGGAAACCAAGTGGAGTTTGCTGCAGGAGCAGGGAATGAAAACAGTGAGAAACAACCTGGAGCCACTTTTCGAGACCTACATCAACAACCTGCGGGTGCAGCTGAACTCATTGCTGAGCGACAAGGGGAGGCTGGAGGGAGAACTCGTCAACACCCAGTACCTGGTTGAGGACTTCAAGAAGAAGTAAGTCTTGAGCTAATGCTGTACTCACCTCGGCAGGTGCAGCCTTTCTCCTCTCAACATCCTTAAACAAACTGGGGGGATCCAGGAGAGTCTGGGATCGCGGAATTCCTGGCAATGACATTTTCTCAAAGAGAAATTTTCTCAGTAACGGAGTAACAGATCCAAGTACACCAACATTTAGGGAATAATTTGGAGCATGATCAAAGACTTATTAACTAAATTACCTACTGAGAGGAAAAAATTACACAGTAGTTCTGAAAGTTTCAGAGCAGCACATTTCATTTGCTTAAAACAGCAGAAGGAGGATGACTAATGGCCAGAAATAAGTAAAAAATAATAGATTTGTTCGAATTGTTTTGATGTACTTGTTTTAACTGGTTCAGCTCCTGGTCTCTCATTGAGGCAAAAGAGCATTGTATGCAAAATGCTCTGAAGGAAATTCATTCCAGCAAGCTCAAATCTTTCTGTTACCTGCCCAAACAAAAACTCCCTGTGCCGTCCTCCTTTAGGTACGAAGATGAGATCAACAGAAGGACCATTGCAGAGAACGAATTTGTGACACTCAAGAAGGTGAGAGCAAATTCCAGGCACTGTGGGATGGCTCATTGTAGAGCTCTGATCACCCACTCAGTCACAAATCCACCCATTACAAGTCCAACCCCTTCAGTTCTATTATGGTTTCTTCCCTGGACTGTTATCACAATACATGTTCCTGATTTACTGATAGGGTGTAAACTACCCAAGAATCTCTCATCCCCCAGGATGTAGATGCTTCCTACATGAACAAGGTGGAACTCCAAGCCAGGGCAGATGCACTGAGTGAAGAAATTAATTTCCTCAGAGCATTGTACGAAGCAGTGAGTACAAGCAGCTCCAAAACATCCCAGCCCTCAGTGAAGAGCTTCTCTCCCTCCAGGAGATGCTAAATCCTTCCCCTCTGTTGAGTTGCACCAGCACCTGAGCTGTTCCGATAAGGATCTGTAACAGCCTCTCCCAGGTCTGCAACTCACCTGGAAGGATGAAAAGGCATCTCCCAAGGGGATTACCTCTGCTCTTTGCAGGAGCTGTCCCAGATGCAGACCCAGATCTCTGACACCTCTGTGGTTCTCACCATGGACAACAACCGGAACCTGGACCTGGACAGCATCATCTCTGAGGTCAAGGCACAGTACGAGGACATCGCCAACCGGAGCCGTGCCGAGGCCGAGTCCTGGTACCAGACCAAGGTGAAGGATCTGGGGTTTCCTTGCTCTTATCTTCATATCTTGTCTGGAACAGATAAAGACCGATTCTTCCAAGAAAACCTTCCCAGCTGTTGATCTGGGCTTGAGGAGGGACTCCCAGGGCTCCTGGAAACTCCAAAAATGCTGGATTTTCCTTTGACTGGTTGTCCCTCTCTGTGACAGTACGAGGAGCTGCAGGCCACGGCTGGCAGGCATGGGGACGACCTCCGGAACACCAAGCAGGAGATCTCGGAGCTCAACCGCCATGTCCAGCGGCTCCGATCTGAGATTGACAGCGTGAAAAAACAGGTAAGGGGCAGCAAACACCACTTTTAACCAATCTAGCCCCTGACTTGCAAGGGAGAGGAAGGAAAAGGTTGGAGAAACCTGAGCAGTTCTACTCAGTTTGACCCTTTTTCATTGAAAAAGAAAACTGTCACTAAAACTGGTGGAGTTGATGGTGCTGGGATAAAACCTTGTGATTGCAGGGGAGGTAAAGAACAACCTGGGTCTGGGATGGGGACTTCGAGCAGAACTTTGTGTTCCACAGTGTGCAAACCTGAAAGCTGCCATCGCCGATGCCGAGGAGCGTGGGGAACTGACCCTCAAGGATGCCAAGGCCAAACTGGCTGAGCTGGAGGATGCTCTGCAACAGGCCAAGGCTGACCTGGCCCGGCAGCTCCGAGAGTACCAGGAGCTCATGAACGTCAAGCTGGCCTTGGACATTGAGATTGCAACCTACAGGAAGCTGCTGGAGGGCGAGGAGTGCAGGTGGGTGGGAAACATCCAGCCCTGGGGCTGGGGATGGCACAGGAAAAGCTCAGCATTTCTGAAATCCCCACAGAGTGGGGAGATTATCCCAGATAATGGAAATAACAAAAGTCCATTAATTATGCTGTGAATTTATTTTGCTCCCCAAAGGCCTCTGGGAAATGTATTTTATTGCTCCCCCACAATATCAAAAGACTTCTAATCCTCTTGTCTTCCATCCCTGAACAGGCTGGCTGGAGATGGGGTCCCAGTGAATATCTGTAAGTCTCTAAAATATAAGAATTGCCTTTATTTAAACATTCTTGTGTCTCTACACCAAGGAGCCAATGCCCAGAGATACTGAAACATTTCCTTCTCCTCCTTGCAGCCGTCACCAGAACAACAGTGGGAACGGGATACGGAGGAGGGAGCAACCTCAGCATGGGAGGGGGGATCTGCAATCTGGGGAGCAGCTTCAACTGTGGGAGCGTTCCCGGGGTGAGCAGCACCACCCTTGGAGCTGGCAGCAGCTCCAGCATGAAGTTTGTCTCCAGCTCCTCCACCAGAAGAAGTTACAGGAGCTAAAATTCTCTTTCCATTCACCACCACGCACCATAAAACACCAAAACTGGTCCTTTACTGGAGCGTGGTGGGGTGAGCACAACCAGGGCCACCTGCACCCCAAGTCCTGTCCCACAGGAGCCTTACTTTAGGAACTCTCTCTCAGCTGTGTTGTCTTGCACACATCCTGTTGGGCTCAGCCCTGGAACCTGAGTCTCACTGGGTTAAATTTGCAGCTCGCTTGCTCCAGCTCAGCAATTTTTTGGCCGGATTTTGTATATAAAATGTGTCCTATGACTGTTCGTCTCTCTTTACTTTCTGGAGTTTGTCTAATAAAAATGCACATGTAATTTATTCTATTTTGTAGTCCTTTTAATTAAAGAGGTGCAAGAGCAAATGCAAACACAGGTAACAAGAACTTTCCCTCAGGCCCTGACCAGTTCAAGACTGAGATTTTTGCTCCTCACTCAGATTTACTGAATTTCACTGTCAGCAAACAGAACACCCCAGCCCAGCAGAACCTCAGAGGGAGGTTTGGTGTTTGATTTCGACATTCCCTCCCCACTGTTCAGGGAAAACACCTGGAAGCCAAACACCAGGACACGCCAAGGCAAGAGTCAGGCACAGGGGAAAAGGTCTGAGCTTCATTTACTTCCAGCTCCCAGCCCATTGAGCATCCAGGAGCCTGGATCCTGAGGGTGGGATCCCAGTGCCAGGTGTGTGATGTGCATGCACAAACCCCAAACAAGAGGGAATTAATTCCCAAGGGAGCCAGAGCAACCCCCTGGCTTGTTCATGTGAATCATCCATCCCAAACCCCTGGTGTCACCCACGCCTTGGAGCCAGCAGTGCCAACATCTGCCTGAGCAGGCTGAGAGCCCTCCCTGGCTCAGGGTCCTGGTGCTGATGTTCCATCTCCTCTAAGCACACAGAGAGGCAAGATCAGGTCCATACTCTGGTCAGTAAGAATCATGAACCAGATATGGTCCTACACTGAATTAAATGTCAATAATCCAGTAGCTATTAAAAAAAAACAAAAACCAAAACCAAAACAAAAAACAAAACAAAAAAAAAACAAAACCAAAACCAAAAACAAAACCAAAAACAAAAACAAAACAAAACAAAAACAAGAAAGAGATTTATTTCATTGTTGAAAAGTCAAAGTGTTCAAGATCTAGTGTTTCTTCAGGTTCTTAAAATATGTTGGAGACAAGGTCTTGTTTTGACAAGGTGAAAGAAAAACCAGAGGAGGTGTAGGGATTTCAGATGTGGTTCTGACTAATTGGGAGGAATTAATGGAGAAGTAAAAGCAGAGAAACATCTGCAGTGAGAGATCTCACTGCTGAAAGGTTGCTTGAATGAGTTTTTTCCAGTTGAGACTGGAAAAAACATGCCAGCCCTCACTCCCTGGATTTTAATAGGTTCAAGTAATGAGTAGAGAGGCTCTCTTAAGAAAATATTAATGGATTTGTGGAAATAAAAGGGAACTGGCAGTGCTGGAATGGCAGGCTGGATTCAGGCTTTCCTTCAGGACCAGTAGTTTCCCCTAATTTTTAGGATGCCTTGTGCTCTGCATGTGTATCCCTGAGGAAATCTCCTTCCTGAAGTCTTGCAGCCTTGGTTGTGGATCTGCTGTGGGTCTCCGCTCCTGCTCCACCACCTCTCTCAGCAGCCTCCAGGGAAGGAGCAATATCCTCTCTCCCTCAGAACAGCAGGCTGGGGAGCTCAGCCAATGGCCTTCCTTCTGCTGCCCAAACACACCCTCTCTAACCAGAGGATATGGGATTGTATAATCCCAGAATCCCTGAGGTTGGAAAAGCCCTCCCAGATCATTGAATCCAACCTGTGCAATCCCCACCTTGTAACCCAGCCCACAGTACCAAATGCCACATCCAGGCTTTCCTTGGACACCTCCAGGATGAAGACTCCAAACCCCCCTGGGCAGCCCCTGCCAATGCCCATGGAGAAATTCCCCCTGATGTCCAACCTAAACCTCCCCTGGCACAGTCTGAGGCTGCTTCCTCTTGTCCTGTTGTTCCCTTGGAGCAGAGCCTGACTCTCCCCTGGCTGCCTCCTCCTGTCAGGGAATTCCCTGAGCCTCCTTTTTTCCAGGCTGAGCCATTGCAGGTCCCTCAGGAGTTCTCCAGCCCCTTCCCTGGTGCTCCAGTCCGTTTCCCAGTTCCCTTCCTGTCTGTGGACACACTCCAGCCCCTCATGCTGTGCGGGGTCACTACATGGGGCATTAGCAGGAGTCTTTGAGCATCCACCACCAAAAAAGAGCTGGGGAGTGGGAAGGATGTGGAGAGAATTTTATGGATAGTGTTCTCAGACCTTTTCTTTCTGTGAAAACTGTCCATATTCCACAGAGTCATCAGGGTTGGAAGAGACCTTCAGGATGATCCAGTTCAGCTGCCAGCCTAGCATTACCATGACCACCCTAAACCCAAATGTGCCAAATCACCCTGATCAGGAAATATCCGAATCTGGCCCAGAAGGGAGTTTCCATCCTCTGTGACACCAACACTTGGTCCCACATCCAACAGGGACATCAGGAGGTGCTGCCCACTGTATACACACCTGGATCACAGCACAGGGAGTTCAAAGCCTGTCACCCAGCCCAGGAAATGCCAGAGCCAGAATATTTGTTCTTCCAGGGCATCACACTTCTGGATTCTCAACCAATCTACAGCTGTCCCTGCTGAAGAGCAGGGCCCTGGTCTCCAGGCTGTCACCTCTTGCATCCCATCAGATTGCAGCCATGACCTGGGGCTGGTATTTCAGCAGGAGAAAATGATTCCCATTAATTGCAGCCCAGCCCAGATTAAAGCCTTAGTCATAATGACATGGATGGCGCTGGCACTCAGGGGCCTGGATTTGCAGTGTGTGGAGGGAGCTGATTGCAGGTTGGTGCCCATAAGGATTTTATAGAATTCTTTAGGACAGCCCGAGGCTCAGTCACAGGAGCTCCTCTCTCTTAAAAATTGCTGCTTGTTGTAACACACAGAGCGGAAACACTCCCAGGACAGTTATTGCCATTCCAGGGTATATAATGCAAATGTTACAAGAACAGAGAGAAAAATGGAAATAAAAATTAAAAATCTTGGTTGAAAAACAACACAAGATGATGAGAAACCATCCATTTCCTGCCTGAGATCTTCTGGTCACACTCACTTTTTTGTCCGGCTGCCATGTGTGCCAGGACAAGCTCCTGAAATGTGCACCTGCAAACACCTGCAGCACATCCCAGTGCCTGGACATGGCTGGGGAAAGCTATGGATTCCCAGGAATGCTCTGTGGGAGGGCTGCCACCTCCTCCAAGGAGTGGGTGCTCAGCTCAGGCACCTGCAGTAGAGACAAACCATGACAAACCCCAGGGGCTGCAGGGGCTGGGAAAAGTATGCCCACCCCTGGGAATCCAGACAAGGCACCAGGAGAGAGCTGGGAGCATCTCACCTGCTCTAGGACAATCCCCTGTGTGCTGGAGCCGACACCATGTCCTTCACCAGCGAAATGCCCTGTTTGGCTTTCCTGGAAGCCACAGAGGGTAGGAGTGAAGAGAGTTGTCTGTGAGCAATGTTGTCAGCACTGAATTTCCTGGTGAGTAAGAGGGGGATAACAACAGGCGTGGGGAGGGCAGCCTGGTAACACCGTGTAGAGACAAGGTCATCCCATGACTCAGGAAACGGATCAAAAATCTGCACAGGTGAAGCCCTGAGAAATCGCCGAGTCAGCGTTTGTGGCATCACAGATGACAGAAACTCCCTTCTGGAGCACGTTCTGGTATTTCACCATCTGTTGTCAGTCCAAATCAGGGTGATTTGGCACATTTGGATACATGGTTTAAGGTGGTCATGGTAATGCTAGGCTGGCAGCTGAACTGGATCATCCTGAAGGTCTCTTCCAACCCTGATGACTCTGTGGAATATGGACAGTTTTCACAGAAAGAAAAGGTCTGAGAACACCATCCATAAAATTCTCTCCACATCCTTCCCACTCCCCAGCTGTTTTTTGGTGGTGGATGCTCAAAGACTCCCCCATCACCACCCTGGCCCTCCCTCCATCACCTCTTTCCCTCTCCTGCACCAGTTGTGCTTTAAAGAATTCTCATCTAGGCACAAGAACAAGGGAACAGTTCCCATCAGGTTGGGACCTGAGGTGCTGTTGCCCCTCTGGAGTTTGCTCAAAACCTCAGCCCATGATCAGAGACTTCTCAAAGTTCAGACCCTGCATCACAAACCAACATTCCAAAATCAACCGAATTAACCTTACACAACCTGTGTTGATTCATCCATGGACTGGAGATGAGCAAGCACTTGCCCAACAAGGAACCATCTCCTGCAGCAGTGGAAGGAGGGAGTGGGAAAGGGGTGGCTGCAAACAGGAGCTGAGAAGCCACTATCGAGGTTTTCTCAGATATTTCAACACAAAAAAAAATGCAACCTCTGCCCTTTTTTGAAAGCTCCATAGATGCTCATGGTGAACTCACTGTGGGTGTGCCGGGCCCAGTTAATCAGTGGGATAAGCCCCACACTGGAACCATCCCCTCCTCAGGAGGGTATAAAGGGCCAGTCCCAGGCTGGGGGAGCACAGCTTCACCTCCAGCCACATCCTCTCATTCCTTTACTCCTTGGATCACTCCTGGCAGCTGCCATGTCCCGCCAGTGCACTGTGAGGAGCTTGGGCAGAACTAGCTTCAGCTCTGCTTCTGCCTTCATCCCAAATGCCAGCAGCTCCAGCCTCTGCCTGCGCCCCGTATCCCAAGCTGGAAGCTGTGGGGCCACCACTGGCTATGGAAGGTTCATTGGAGGGTTTGGAAGCAGGAGCCTCCACAGCCTTGGCGAATGCCAGAGGATCTCCGTAGCTGGAAGAGGTGGTGTCTCCTACGGACCTGCAGGTTTTGGTGCTGGCACTGGGATCTCCTATGGGTTTGGTGGGGCAGTTGCTGGTCCGTTTGGGTTTGGTGGTGGCCCTGGATTCCCTGCTGTTCCAGTTGGGGGCATCCATGAAGTGTCAATCAACCAGAGCCTTCTGAAGCCGCTCAACCTGGACTTTCACCCCAAAATCAAGAGTATCCGTAAGGATGAGAAGGATCAGATTCAAACCCTCAACAATAAATTTGCCTCCTTCATCGACAAGGTGAGATCTGAGATTCCTGGTTATGCTGTGGTGATTCTTTGGTGGGGAAGCACAAACAAGGGTGAATTATATCTTTAACCACAATTTTGCTGCTCCTATACTGCCACTTAGAAAATCCCAGGAGCCTGGGAACAAATCCTGAGGGTTTCCAGCTTTGAGACCATTTACATACATCCTGAAAGAATGCTTCAGTGAGACCAGAAAACAGGGACAAAGTGGTGGTACTGGATGTAAGGAAGCAGAGTTGGGAAAGAGAGCAGGAGTATTTAAATTGTCAGCTGTTCCTGAAGGGCTGAGACCTCCCACCTTCCAGCAAGTGAATCCTTGCAGGATGTCCCTCACAGCTCCAAGGAAAACCATCTTAAAACACCCTTCTCTCTCCAGGTCCGATTCCTTGAACAACAAAACAAGGTCCTGGAGACCAAATGGGCTCTTCTGCAAGAACAAGGGAACAAAACAGTGAGAAAGAACATTGAGCCCCTCTTTGACACCTACGTAAACAACCTCAGGAGGCACCTGAGCAGCCTAATGACAGACAAGGAGAACCTGGCAGGGGAGCTGAGCAAGATGCACAGCATTGCTGAGGACTTCAAGAACAAGTGAGTCTGTTCATGGTCTTCCTGAGCCTGGGTGGGCTGCAACAGATGCAGGAAACATGGGGGGAAAAGCCTTTTTGCTGATTTAATACTTTGAGAAAAGCCTGAGTTTAATACAAGATATGGCTGAAAAGTCACAGGCAGAAAAATACAGGGCAAAAAGAACAAGATGCAGAACTGTGCATACAAAAAAATTTAGAGGCTGGTCCTGAAAACACGAAATAATTTTAAAACAAGCCTAGACCACCCCTCCACCTCCATTCCACAGATATGAAGAGGAGCTCAACAAACACGCGGATGTCGAGATCGAGTTTGTGACCCTGAAAAAGGTGGGTGCCCACCCACACGGCGTCCCAGCCCTACAATAAACCTCTTCTCCATCTTTTCCTCTGCTTCTCTGAAACTCATCTCATTCTGGTGATGTGTCTCCTCTCCTAGGAGGTGGACACTGCCTATATGGACAAGACAAAGCAGCAGGCCAGGCTGGATTCACTCACAGAAGAGATCGACTTCCTCAGAGCCCTCTACGAAGCAGTGAGCACCAAAGCTTATATCCTTCTCCGAGTCCTTGCCTTCCTTTCTCATTTCAGAGCCTCAGGGCTAATTATTTTCCCCTCTTTCCCCTCTGTTGCACTAAATAATTCAATGGTTTTTCCATTTCACATTTCTGCATGAAGCTGTCTTGGAAATATCCTTTTGTTCACCCAGTTCTCCCCTCTAACCCTGGGGCTTTCCATCCTCCAAGCAACATTTGTATTGTGACTCTCAGGAAAATTTGCTGCTTTTGCAGGAGCTGTCCCAGATACAGAGCCAGATCTCCGACACCTCTGTCATCCTGACCATGGACAACAACCGGAGCCTGAACATGGAGGGCATCATCGCCGAGGTGAAGGCGCAGTACGAAGAGATCGCCAACCGGAGCCGCGCCGAGGCCGAGTCCTGGTACCAATCCAGGGTAAGCACCTGGCAAGGCTCCTGCAATGGGAAAACCATCCTCCCATCCCCAGATTCCCCCGGGGAGGTGGATCCCACTGTGATTTTGAAACACAGAATATCTTCAGATTTAATAACCCTATGAAATTCAGAAGTGTTAATTTGGGATTGGGAACACACACACATTTTGCAGCGCAAACACCCCCAGACCTACACTGTGTTGGGCTCTAAATCCAGCTTATTTTCCTTTGACTGGTTGTCCCTCTCTGTGACAGTACGAGGAGCTGCAGGCCACGGCTGGCAGGCATGGGGACGACCTCCGGAACACCAAGCAGGAGATCTCGGAGATCAACCGCCACATCCAGCGTCTCCGATCTGAGATTGACAGCGTGAAAAAACAGGTAAAGGGCACCAGCAATGCATCAGATATAACTCTTGCTGTGACCTGACCTCTGAGTTGCCCAGGGAATAAAAATAAATTCAACCAAGGGAGTTCTGCTGGATCAGGAATGAATATGACAGGATTTGTATCAGAGTAGTGACATCATCAAGAGTTACTCAGTGTAGTATCAATGACCGCAAGGAAATTCTGAGAGTTGCGGAGGTAAATCCAGATTGTCACCTGGCTCAGAACATGGATCAGTTCAACAAATTGAATTCAGTTTATGGATCAGTGATGGTTAAGATCACACCTATTGATGTTAACCCAAATATCAGACCTGGGATTGGGACCTCAGGATATAAAGAGATGGATTATGCTCTTGATAAAGAAAGAAAATCTGGATTTTCCCCTGCAGGTCACTGGGTTGCAGACAGCCATCACTGATGCAGAACAGCGTGGGGAGATGGCCCTCAAGGACGCCAGGACCAAACTTGAGGACCTGGAGACAGCCTTGCAGAAAGCTAAGGCCGACCTGGCCCGACAACTCCGGGAGTACCAGGAGCTCATGAATGTCAAGCTGGCCCTGGACATCGAGATTGTGACTTACAGGAAGCTGCTGGAGGGCGAGGAGTGCAGGTGGGTGAGATCAGTTTTCAGAGGTGCAGTGGAGTTAAAGACCCTGTCAGGTCTGGGCCCACATTCAGACCTGAAAGCTGTTTGAAGACCAGTGAGTGCCTGTGAAGAGGAGCTGTTTGGGAACAGCAGCCTTTCATACAAACTTCTCATCTGTCAAAAATATTCAATGGAAATTTTCCTGCCTTTGTGAGCAGATCCTGCTCACGAGTTCCCTTTGAAGTCTCACTGGCTCTATTTTGCTCCCTGACAGGCTCTCTGGGGAAGGCGCCGGCTCAGTGAACATTTGTAAGTAACTTCTGGAGATATTTGGCACTTTCTAGATCTACTTCCCACCCCGGCTCAGAGCCTATCCCACTCATCCACTGCCTGTGGATTCCTCTCACGAGGGTGTTTTCCTCTGGCAGCTGTGACCAGAACCACTTCAGGAATGGGATATGGAAGCAGGAGCTGCCTGAGCCCCAGCGGTGGGGCTGGAGGCGAGGTCTGTGCTGGAATGGGAATGGGCTACATCTCCGGAAGCGGATACGGCACAGGTGGCTCATGCGTGCTCGGAGGCAGCAGCTCCAGCTTCAAGTCCATCTCCACCAGCTCTTCCACCAGGGGATGTTATTGAGGAACTGACTCCAGCCCCCAGTGCCACCAGCGCTTAGGCTTCTCTTGGGTCCAATTCTCATCCAGCTCCTTCAAAAGATTTGGAAATCAAACCCATCTGTCACTATTTATATAAAAAATGCTGTGCTCTCATTTGTGCTTTGACCCTCAACATTCTTCATTTCCCAGTGTTTGTCTAATAAAAGGCATGTGGAACTAATTATGTTGCATCCTCTTATTAATTCAAATTCTTTTATCTTACTTGTGGCAAAGGGTGGTTGGCATAGTACAGTAACTTTGCTGCTTTGAAGGTAAAAAAAGTCACACAGAAGTTGAGACAGCCCCTTCCTCTCCAACTCCATGGACCTCATATCCAACAGGAACAGAACATTTGGATGTTCCATTTCCATGAGGATGGGAAGATATGTACCCTTCCTACTTGGCACAAGAGAAAGTCCTTTATCTTAATTCCTACATTAAAGACGTCTCAGCCTTATGCCACAGTAGTTGTGCTCAAACTTCTGTAATCGAATGGGATGAGTCATGGAGGGATATAAATCCAGTTTTCCCAAGAAAATGAGTGCTGCAGCTTGTCTGATCTGCCCACACATCTACAGGGACTGATAAAACACCTCCACTGCCATTACCATAATTAGAAATGGAAAACACCCATAAAACCCCCAAAGTAACCCTCTTTTGGAGGAATAATGTCCCAGAGGAGGTTGTGAGACAGTGAAAGACCCTCAGGGCACTGGAAAGGAAGTTGCTTGTCTTCTTCAGCACCTGCACATCTTTGTCCGGCCTCTCCAGTCCACATCCTACTGACAGCAGCAGAGCTGGAGTTTGGTTTGTTATTTAAGCACCATCCACCATCAAAGCTCTATCCAGAGCTACATGGATGGGGAAGGGTCTGCAGGGGCCACACAAGGAGCAGCTGAGGCTTGGTTTGTCCACCTTGGAAAAGAGGAGACTGAGGTGAGACTCCTCAGGGGCTGCAGCTTCATCCTGAGGGACGGCTCCAATCTCTGCTCTGGGGACCAGGGACAGGACCCCAGGAATGGCTGGAGCTGTGTCGGGGAAGTTTAGGTTGGCTATCAGGAACGGTTCTTCCCCAGAGGGTGCTGGGGCACTGAACAGGCTCCCCAGGGAATGGTGTGCTGGTTTTATCATTGGAGCCACCACAGAAGTGAGGTTTTTTTGAGCAGAGCTGCTGGGAGCTTCCTCTGTGCCTGATAAAACCAATCAGTGAGTTGTTCTGAATATTGACATTTTATTAAACCACTAGAAAGCTGAACACGCCTCTGTAAACACACTTGTTGAAAACAAAAAATCCTGGGAATTCTCATTTATCTTCCAGCCTGAGAGCAGGTGACAAGGCCGGCCCAGGCCCCATCTCAGCCAGGCTGGGCTGGGTGGGCTCTGCCGTGGGGCCGGGCACCATCCCGGGGAGCCGCCAGTCCCCATCGGCTGCCGGGCAGAGCAGGGAAAGCCACGGGGCCGAGGCTGGGCCAGGCTGCGGTTGTTAACATCTTGTGGTATGTAATGAATATAATTTGTGCCAATATTATATGATGTATGTAATATTTGATATTGTTGGAAGCACACACACATCGGCATTGGGAGTTGTCCCCACATATTTGAAAACCAGTCTCTGACAAAACCTCATTTGCAAACTAATACATGTGGCTCGTCCAGAGATGGGTCATTTCTTGAGGTGATACAGGAACCCAGGCGATGATCACCCGGCAGCAACTCGAGATTGGAATCACTGGAACCCTCCAGGGTGGTACATCTGAATGCCATGTTCCAGTAACTACATCAGGGAAATTCATCACCACCGGACACCGGATTGTCCAACTCAACACAAAGAGACTTTATGAATATGTTGGACTTTGAATGGAAAGAAAAGGCTGATCACTGAAATCCCGGCCTCGGGTGAAATATTCCCTATAAAAACCTCTTGTACCGGGAGGGTGGTGTGTGGGCATAGAGGGACCCTCTGTTGAGGCTATCCACTCTGTGATGTACCCAGTGCCAGTCCTGGGCTGGGCACTGTCCTTTTCCTTGTGGCTGGCTCAGAGAGAATTTGATCACTATAATAAAATTTCTATTTTGCATTTTTAATTTGTCTGGATCAATTTTTATCTATAACAACCTTGTTGCTACTAAGCTCTGCCCTGCCACCAGCCCAGGCCAAGCTGGGTCTGGCACCAGGAGCAGCCCCGGGCCAAGCCAGCTCGGCCAAGATTCTGCCACTGCTGGGGTTCATCCGCAACCCCTGGGCAGGGCAGGAGAAGCCATCAGCCCTGGCCATGCTTCTGCTGTGCTCTGGCCTGGCTGCTGAGATCCTGGCCCTGCCCCAGGATGGTCCCTACCGTAAAGAGTTCCACCACCACCTGGGAGAAATCACATAACCATCTGCAGGCCTGGGTGAGATATTAACTCTTTCAGTACACAGATGAGACCTACAGACAGCAATCCTCCCCCAGGTGAGAGAAAAGAACAGAGTGAGAACATGTAGTGGAATAACATGAAGACACCAAGGTCAGTAAAGAAAGAGTCAATTCCCAGATGGAAGGGATGAGGAGATGCCTTGATCTTGGGGATGAAATTCTCTTGTAAAGCTATGGATAAAGATGCAATTGATAAATCAGACTCTTTTTCCTTGTAACTCATTGAAAAGTATGAGGAGATCAAGTGTTCAAATTATAGATATGAGCAAAGGCCTTAATGCTAAAGTTAGCAAATGTTGAAGTAGCTGTGTGTTGCATTGTGTTTTTAAGTTTCATGATTTTGTACCAGTCTGTAATGGTTCATCCTTTACCCCCCACCATGGTTTTACCCTGAAGTATCCCTTTCCTTGTATGTCAATCCCCACCTCCTTCCCTGATGTCAATCTCCCCCCAGTTTGCTGGATCATTGCCCTGTCCCCTCCCTGGTGCCTTGTCCATCACTCAACTCCACATCCCACTCATCCAGAACCTTTCACAAAGGGTGTCAAGTGATGGGACAGGGGCCAGGTTCCCTCCTTCCCACCTCCCCTACTGAATTCCCCATGTGTCTGTCTCCCCACCTTCCACTCCCCGAACATTCCCCTTGGTGGGTGGGTGATCTCCCCTGCTGTTTCCACCCCCGTTTATATTGTGCTGCATGGCCCAGTTGAGGGGATTCTGTCAGTTGGTTCCCCTGGGTTGCGGATCTCTTCGTAATTCTCCTTAATAAACCCAGACTTCATCCCTGACTGGAGCTGACTCCTTTCTTCCACCATCATCACAACCGTCTCACCCGCAAGGCCAAAAGCCTCAGGCACCCTCCCGACCTGCCGAGGCACGGGAGAGTGACCCGCAGTCAGAGTGAGCCGGGAGTCCCTGAGTGGACACAGGGAGTGGCGCAGTGACAGCTGTGATCCCATGAGAAGTTTGAACAGAGAGAGAGGGAAGAGTGATGAAGGCCCTCTGCCCCACAGAAAGAAGAAGAAGAAGACTTCTGTTCTCAGAGATGAAGATGGTCTCAGAGATTGATAAAGAAAACCTTTGCTCTGGAACAGCTCATCCTCAAACTAATATCCCATAACTTGACATAGCCTATAAAAGCACCTGTGGGAAAGCTGTGAAAGATGTGAGGCTCTTCACAATTGCAGATTCCCAGGTGGCTGCTATTCGTGGAAATTAAAAGCCATGAAAAAACTGTTTTCTTGTGGAGAAGTCTACATAAATTAACTATAGGGACTCCTATCCCTAAGTGAATTGAAGAACAAATATTCTAGAAGAGATAAACCGAGTTGTTTCTGTATATTGTGAGTAGGAAAGAAAAGGTTGTAGAGGGGAGAAGTGTTCCCAAGATTTTATTCTAATTCTTATTATTATTTCTTTTGGTTGTTATTATTAATAAAGCTTTCTTTATACCCTTTTAAAGTTTTAAGCCTGCTTTGCCTTTCTCCTAATCCTATCTCACAGCAGGAAATGAGTAAGTATATTCTAGTGGGTGGGCTGGTGTGTGACCTGCGCTAGACCCACCACATTAATTGGTTCATTGGCCAGGAATTTCAAATGGGTGAACCAAAACCACTACAAATGGTCACAGCCCCAAGGCTGCCAGAGCTCCAGAAGCATTTGGACTATGTCCTTTGGCATAGGGTGGGATTTTGGGGTGTCTGTGCAGGGCCAGGGGTTGGATTCAACGGTCCCTGTGGGTGCCTTCCAGCCCAGGACATTCTGTGACTGATCTGATGAGCAGGACTTTCACACGTCAGGCTGTTTTCTCTCAGGGGACCCTGGACTTTCAGAATTCTCATCATTCAGCATTTGGACTCAAAGTACCTGGGCTCCCAGAAAGGCACTGGTGTCTCCCAAATCCCTACCTTTACCAGCAGCACCTCAGTGCAGGTGAAGTTCTGCCTGGGAAGCTCAGGAGTGCAGACCAAGACAGGAACTTCTTGCCTGGATCAGCACAGTTTGGAAATCTGGGGGCAGAGTCAGGATTTTTCTTTAGCAAAGCACATCAAACTGCCATTTTCCCAATCTCTGGATTCCCTCTCATGGCATCTTCAGTCTCATTGGCTTTAAACAGGAACCACTTTAACCAAGCTAAAACCAAACCCAAAGGCAACTTGTGGATGGAAATGGATTTTTTTTGCCCAGCCAGTAATCTCCTCTTTGAAAAACAGCTTATAAAATATAGGTCAGAAAGTTTTACGAGCTGTCACTGCCAGCCTATGGCATTAGAGCTGATTCCTGCTCCTCTGCCACCTCACCTCATTGTTCCCTTTCAGTCCTGGGTCTTGTGGAGTTGGTGCTGCTCCTGCCACGATGCCCGTCCAGGGAAGCAGCTGCAGCTCCATGTCCGTGTCCCACAGCCCTGCTGGAGGCATGGGAAGGGCCAGAGGAGCCTTCAGCAGGAGGAGCCTTCACAGCCTCGGGGCGACCACGAGGCCTTGAGCAGAGGACCTGGGGCTGCCAGACCAGGATACAGTCCCAGACATAGCAGAGCTGGAGGAGCAGGGCTTGGATGTGGCCCTGGAGGGATCCAAAAGGTCATGGTCTGGCCACAGAGAGCAGGCACAGACTTTCCCAGGCATTTTCCTGGGGAAGCTATGAGAAAATCAGAGAAAATAATGAGAAGCTGTTCTTATGTCCACTTGTTGCACCTGCTGTTGCGCCCATGTGGAATGTGTCATGGAGATTTGTTTACCAAAGAGTGATTCCTTAATTAGACATTGGATGGTGTTTGGATTGATTGACCAATTAGGTCAAAGTTGTATCCAACTGGCTGTACGGGTTTCTGAGTTTCTTAAGATATATAGTACAATATATTATAAGATGATATAATGAAGCAATTGATCAGCCTTCTGTAATCATGGAGTCAATGCCAATTATTACCTGGCAACAATGCTCAACCAATGCCTCTTGGTGCCCCTGAACCTGGAGATTGACCCCGACATGCAGCAGGTGTGGCAGGAGGACAAGGACCAGATTAAATCCTTCAACAACAAATTTGCCTCCTTCATCAACAAGGTGAGGCACATTCTGCTCCTCCAGCTCTGGCCTTACCTGGAGATGGAATCAGGAAGTTCTTAACATTAGAAATTTAATCCTAAATTATTAAAGCAGAGCTAAGGATTTTGTGCAGGACTTTGTTCCATATCCAGACTGTCCATATAGCCCTTTCTGACAACCTGAATACGGAGCAAATTATTTCTCCAGGTTTCCTTGCAGCTGAATATTTCTCCTCTCTCCCAGATCTTCCCACCAATGACCTTTTGGTAACATGCCCATCAAATCATGCTTTAAATTACAGAAAACATTTACAATCCCTGCCATATTAAACTTCCATTTCATGAAAAGCAAGGCAAGTTTTGAGTTGAGGATCCTGAATTATTTATATTGTTCTGATAGGTTTCAGGTGCAGTTCCTGGAGCAACAAAACAAAGTTCTGGAGGCAAAATGTAGCCTCTTGAAAGGCCAGAAAATTGTGCAGAATAACCTGGAGCCCATGTTTGAGTTGTACATCAGCAACATGAGGTGGCAACTCTGGGACAGGAGAGGCTACAGCTCAGCTCTGAGCTCAAGGCTGTTATATGTGTATATGATAATTCATGCAAATAAAGTTGTCATATATTTTATAGTTATGTACTGTCAAGATAAACTCTTATAAGAAGTTTTTAAAATGCACAAGCCACTGACAGGGATTGCAACACAATGTGGAAACCAGCTGGACAAAGGAGGGAGGACTTCATTTGCAATCAATGAACGTGGCCCGCCCAGAGATGGATCATCCATCAAGGTAGTCCAAGGAATGCTGGACAATAAATACACAATAAATATCCAAAACTGAGATAGCCAGAGCCATCAGGGAGATACATCTCAATACTGAATTCCAGGAACGTGATCACGGGTGTTCATCACTCTCCAGACATGTATTGTTCAACTTGCCACAGAGAAAGAGCTCCACATGAATACGTGCACTCCAAAAAGGAAGAAAAGGGACTCTGCCTTGGGCAAGAAAAATCGTACAAAAATCGCTTGGGCAGGACAGTTGGTGTGAAAGCATGGGAGACCCTCTGCTGCAGCGGTCAAACCTGTTTCTCACCCAGCGCCGATACCTGGGCTCAGCACTGACCTTTTTTTTGATAGTAGCTTTTCATTGTTATTCTCTAAATTTATATTTGGGCCATTTAATAAATTTTCCTTCATTAATAAATTGGGAATTCATTTATAACAAGGCCATGCAGGATGTGGTGGTTGATTTCAGGGTCAGGTAGGCAACACCCATAGAAAGACCTGTCCAGTTTTACTTCACTCTGTTCTTCTTGTGTCAGTGAAAAGGCCCAAGACAGCCCAAAAAAACCCGTGACCTCAGAATGATGGAAAGGTTTGGATGGGACAGGACATTAAAGATCATCTCATCCCACCTGCTGCCATGGGCAGGGACACCTCCTGCCATCCCAGGCTGCTCCAAGCCCCATCCAACCTGACCTTGGACACTTCCAGGGATGGGGCAGCAACAGCTTCCAGGGAAATCCATTCCAGAGCCTCCCCACCCTCACAGGGAGGAATTTCTTCCCAATAAATCTTTCCTCCTTTAGTTTAAAACTAAATCAGAATTCATTCAGTGTATTGGATAATTTGAGCACTTTGGAAAGTGAGGAGTTACCTCCCACCCCATGGAAAGTCGCCAGGATCCTGGGCCTGAGTTTCAGCTCAGCAAATCTTTGGGCTGTTGGGAGCAGGAGTTCCCTCTCTCCTCTGCTTTTTGCACTTCAGGAAAACATCCATCCAGTATTTGTGTCTGCTCTCACAGCCATGAGGAATCTGCTGGGAATGGATATGAATAAATGAGGAGTTTAAATTGTCAGTGCGGAACCAGAAAAATGAGATGTGGGAATGAGGTGCTCGTCCCAGCTCCCAACAAGGGCACATGCACCCTGCCTGAACCCTCTGCTCTCCTTTCCCAGGAGATCATGTGCCTGCCACTCTGTGCCACCTTTCCGAACAGGGTAAGTTCCTTCCCACCCCAAAACACCATTGAAACATCCTTGACTACCCTGGGGAAGGAAAGCAGCATGCACATGAAATCCTTGAACAGTCAAAGATCACGTCAGAGAAGCAGTTTGGACTTTGGAGCTCCGCTTGTGTCTGACAGAGTGCCAAATATTCCTTTGGGATCGGTGGATTCTGGGAGAAGCTCAATGACATCACACACATTGCTGGGCAAGGACCATCCTCTTGCATCTACAACAGGACATCGGGCTCCTGCCCCGCTTCCTGGGAACTTGTCCTTCCCACCTTTAACTATTTTAAACTTTTTAGATCCCAATTTTACTTTCTAATATGGGAATTGGAATGACATGATCTTTAAGGTCCCTTCCAACCCAAACCTCTGATTTCTCTGGGCCAAACATTAATACAGCAACTGGAAGACAGTCATTAACTTTTCTCCTCTACATGGCCAAGAGCTTCAAGACCCACAAATAGATGCAAAGCTGGGGCTCTGCTTAATGGAAATTATATTCAGGGATGGATATTCCTGATGGGAATAAATCTTCCCCCATGAAAGGGCCAGGAGAGAGCAGTGGTTTATTACCTGCACGGACTCCATCCTTTGAACTCCTCTCTTTCTCTCTTTCATCTCCCCCACTTAAACGTTCCATGGGAGCTGGGCATGGCTCCAGGCTCCCGCTGGGTTTTGACCTTTCCCAGAAGCGTGGCCTGGACTCTCCCTGCCCAGGCCGCCCCCTGCCCTCCTCCCCGGCCATCCCGCTGGAGCTGCATCGCAGATTCCAGCTCTCCTGATGAACCAGGTGTGGCAATGAGCTCACCCCTGGCCCCACCCAGAATATTTTGGGAGCACAAGGCTCCCATTCACAGGACAAAAGGTACATTTAATGAGGACCTTCAGCTTTTCTAGACGGCCCTTCCTACCCACCAGTGCAGGGGTGCTGACTTTTCTGTCATAATCAGTGACATAAGTAGAAAAAATAAAGCTCCATCAATGATTCTGCTCCCGTGCTGCTCCCTCCAAAAATCTGTGGATTATTGATAAATGACCACAGGAAGAGACCCTTTGGTCTCTCCTGTTGTGAAGAGGGGGTTTGTACAGGCCCCTGGTGGAGGCTCCGAAGGGATTCTGAGCTCTCCCTCCCCAGAAGTAGAGGAGGAGATCCACAAGCACACAACAGCAGAGAACAACTTTGTCGTGTTCAAGAAGGTGAAGAGGCACCACCACCAAAGCAGGGACAGCTTTGGAAAGGCAAACCACATTCAAATGACTCTTTGTATCCAGCAGTGCCAGGCCCACACCACGGGGCACAGCTGGAGTCCCAGGAAGCAGAAACACCTGGTTGTGCCAGTGGAGCAGTGCTGGGCTGAAATTCCTCCTTGCTTCAGGTCCCTCATCACAAACTCAGGAATGTCCCACAGGTCAGCACAGATTCCACAGATCCCACTGATCTGGTCCCCCAGATCAGCCTGGGTCATGCAGACCTTGTCCCTTCACCAGATGCTCTGCCAGTCCTCAGCCTTTCTGTGTCCAATCCCAGCATCCACAGACCCTTGGTCTCACCTGCAGGAGACACAGTAAGAAGCTTCTGCTGTTTCAAGTATTGTACAAAATATGTGTCTGGGCACTGGCAGGAAAAGGGAAATTCAGTGGTGTGACATTGTTTGGATCCATGGACATCCTCCCACCTCCCCTCCCAAAAAAAAGGTAGAGGTGAGAAATCACTTAACTCTTGGTTCTGTTTAAAGGGACAGAAATCAAGAAATCCTCCATTTCTGGTTTAATATTGTATTTCAGTTCTTAATTTAATCTGAAACTCCAAAGGTTTGTGTTAGATACAAAGACTTCACCCAATGACCCAGAGAAGGCCTAGTCCAAGCTCTGTTTTCACCATTTCATGATGTGGATGCTGCCTAAGTGAACAAGGTGGATCAGGGGACCAAGGTGGATGCATTGACAGATGAGATAAACTTCCTACAAGCCCTCTATTAAGTAGTAAGAGCATCCCAAATTTCCCATCTGCTGTTCCCCCATTTTCCCAGGCTCCAGAGGCTCAAAGAGCCCAAGAGCTGGTCAGTGTGATAGATGAGGAATGTGATGGTTGACTCTCACAATTAAAAGGCAAATACCATGTATATATGTTAAGAGAAGTTTTATTGATTTAAAGTTATGTTTTACCCCTTACATTGTTATCAGGGGACAGCTTGGCTTTGGGACATTTGGGAGGGCTGGCTTGTTACTTGGCCCCCAATCAAGATTTAAGGACGTGATCTCCACCACTGGAGTCGATGGACAGAACTTTGGGAAGAGTTAAAGGGTTAAAAGGCAAAACCTCCATGGTGTGGGTGAGAACATGGTGGGAAAAATCCTTTGCTACCAGCACCGTAATATTTTCTCTATTCAGTCTTCTGCTGTATTTTTGATAAGGTTTAATAAACCTTTCTAAATTTTTTGAAGTGAGTAGCATCTCTCACATCAGTACTACAGCTCCTCCCCAGCTCTCTTCTACACTTTGGCTCAGGACAAACAGTGAAACATTTGGGACAGAAGATGAATTTGTTTGACTTACAGCAGCTGTCCCAGAAACAGAGCCAGATCTCGGTGGTGCTGTCCATGGACAGCAGCTGGAACCCGGACATGGACAGCATCATCACCGAGATCAAGGCACAGAATGAGGAGATCACCAACTGGAGCCGTGCCAGGGCTGAGTCGTGCACCAGAGCAAGGTGAGGAGGTGAAAACAAACAGGGAGAATTTTGTTTAGCATTTCCCAAAGGATGATTTATACTGGAGAGAACAAGCAGCGAGGATAGGGGGGAAAGGTGAAAAATTAAGTGGATTTGGAGAGGAGTTCAAATAGTTCCTTGGAGATGTTTGGAAGTGGGACTTGATGATCTTAAAAGTCTTCTCCAACTTTCCATGATTTTTCACGATTCTGTGGGAAAATGCTGCTTTGACAATGAGAGATGGAGATGCAGAAGGACACAGAAGGAGGAAGTTCAAGGGGATGAGTGTGGAAAGTCCTGGTGAAGAGGGGATCAGGGCAGGGTCAGTCTCTGCCTGTCCCCCATGTCCCCTCCCTGCCCACCCAGTACAAGGACCTGCAGCTCTAGGCTGGCTGGCACAGGGATGACCTCCAGAACACCAGGGTGGGGATCTCAGAGATGAACCACCTGGTCCAGCAGCTCCGCTCAGACATCCCAGTGTGAAGGGGCAGGCACAGGACCACACGAAACGTGTGCCACTCCCGTCTCCACCCCTGGATGGAAGGGGCCTGAAAATTGGGATCCAGACCCATCATGTGGTCCCTGGACTTGTTCCTGCAGGTGGCTGGGCTGCAGATGGCCATCACTGACATGGAGCAGCATGGGGACATCGTCCTCAAGGATGCCAGGGCCAAGCTGGAGGAGCTGGAGGCCGCTCTGCAGAAAGCCAAGGCTGGCATGGCCCGGCAGCTCCGGGAGTACCAGGAGCTCATGAATGTCAAGCTGGCCTTGGACATCGAGATTGCGACCTACAGGAAGCTGCTGGAGGGAGAGGAGAGCAGGTGGGAACCGCCCCTGCCAGCCAAGTCATGTCCAAATCCAACCATGTTCTCACTTTCGCCTTGCAAGGAGGTGAAAGTGTCACAAAATTTTGCAGAGGGAATTCACCCCCATCCTACACAGTAACAGGTGTCATTCCAAATCCTCTTGGATAGTCCCCATCAGCCACACCGTGTCTGTTTTCCAAGGTCCCTGGTGCAAAAATACTGCTTGAAATTATCTTATAAGGAGCCCTGACTTCTCCATCCTCTCTTTCTTCCAGGCTGTCTGGAGAAGGTGTTGTTGCCAAAAATATTTGTAAGTAATTCATCTCACAAACAATATATTAAGTGATTCCTTGCTTGTACCTGGAACTGAGGATAAGACAAGATGCAGCTTGTAGTTATCTGCACAAAAATTAATATAATTTTTCCAGCCCTTTAGGTGGGACTAAGGAGGCCAAAGAGCCTGAGACACATTTTCCTTGACCAGATTTGAACTTGAAGGGATTTATACATTGAGATTGTCCCTTGGGGGACTCAGATGCCTCAGACCAGGAAGAAAAGCCCAAGAATAAGATGTGTGAAATCCAGTCAGTGATAGACTGTCCAAGAAATAATTTGAATGTGTGAAACTAAAGCTTGAAATTCCTTTGTGCTGTTCCAAACAAACCTTGTGCCCCTGCTTTCCCACCGCAGTTGTGTTCTTACCTGGGAGCAGCTGCAGAGGTGGGAACATACTGGGGCTGGGGACGGGTTTTGGAATGGGGGGATTCAGCTCCGGAGCAGGAAGCAGCTCCAGCGTGAGATTTGTGTCTAAAAGCACCAGCCAGGAAAGCCACCAGAGCTGAGTGAAGTGAGCTCCACTCAGCTGCAGCACAGAAAGGCAAGCAGCACCTTCACCTGCCAGCACAAAGCCTTGGAATCATCTCAAAATCCCTGCTTGTCACTTTGCCATTGAGGAAAAACTTTCCCAGTGCTGTTTCTCAGCTTGGGAATGCTCGCTCTCCCAGTCCAGACAATTCCCCTGCATATCCCTCCCTGAGCGCCGCTTGTCAGTGAATAATCAGCTGTCTCATTAATGAGTCTCATTAACGTCAGAGCTCAGCGAGCACCTTCCCAGTGCCCCACTGCCGATCTAGAGGAGGGGCAAGAATTTTGTTTACATCTGGAAACAGAGCCTGTTCTTTCACCTGCCTAGGAATCCAGGAGAGTTGAGCCCATGGTGCTCCCTCCCACCTACTCCTCCCTCACTCCCCAAATTCTTACGAAATTGAAAACAAAACATCTTCCCACAGGCAGTTTCTCCATTCCCCAATTCCTCTGGCATTGCTGGCTCACTCCAGGGCTCTCCTGCTCTACCTACATCCCAAAATTCAACTTTAATTTTCCATAGGTGAAAGTGCTCTCTCTAATGTCCAATTAATTCTTCACCCACACAGAAGGGATCATTTTAAGCCCAAAGCCCACACAATGCAGAGGTGTCCCAGCAGAAAATCATTCCCCTTCTCAGAAGCTGGAGACAGGTTAGAAACAGAGAAAAAAACGGGATTAGAAGGGGGGAAAAAAAAAAAAGTATGAACAACAATTGTTGAAAACACAAACTATAATGTTTACATAATTTGGAAAAACATCTCTTCTTTGGTTTAACACCTTTGAGTATAGTTTTTTGGTTTTTGGGGTTTTTTTTTTGTTTTTTGTTTTTTTTTTTTTCAAGAAAAGGGTTGGGAAATTCTGTGCCAAAATGTAACCAGCTCATTCACCCCATTTTCTGTTCCTGATGAACTTTTTATATGAATTGTATTAAATTTCTTCAATAAACTGCAATCAAACAATGAGCAGTGTAGGGTTTCTGTGCCACCATGAAATCCCCTTGAAAGTGTCATTTTAGAGTAATTTTAGAAGATTTGGCCTCGTCACCAGCTGCTGCTCAGAGCCTTCCCGTCTCCCACTCCTCCCTGTCCCTGTTCTGAGAAGAGGAGGAACACCGGAGCACTGGGAGAGATCCCAGAGCAGCACCTTGGGATGTTTTCCACGTTTAACAGCCAACAGAGACCAGAAGGTGGGGCTGGTTTCACCTGGCATGGACACCACCATCCCAACCAGCCAAGGAGCAGAAAGACAATTTGGGGTCCAAAGTTGTTCCCCAGGAGCAGCTCCACTGACTGAGAGCACTTTAGGCAGTCCCTGGAGGTGTCAGAAGAGCAGGAATGCTCCAGAGGAATTTAAAACCAAGGAAGATGGATCCCAAGCACCAGAGCTAAACCTTTGGAAACGCTCATTCCAGACAAGGGAAAGCAGTCAGGCTTTATCTCCATCCCCTGTCTGGAGCAGCTGGCAGAGCCACCAGACCAGAGTTACCAAGGATGCGATTCCAGGGCAGGGAGAAGCTCCCAAGCCAGGGTTTGGGCCGGGTCAGCCAGGCTGGAGGTGCCAAGATCAGCCCAGCTCTGCAATTAAACACCTGGAGAGAACAAACCAACCTCACTCCTTCTGTTTCCCAGGAGCTGCCAACCCACCCAGGGCCCAACCAGGAAAATGCTGAACTCTCTGAGCTCCTGTTAGGCTGGATCCCAAAGAAAATGCTCAACTCCCAGAACTCCCACACAGCTTCACCCTGAAACACTGAGTGGCTTTTGGGGTTACATGCAGGAACTTCTCCATGGAGCAGAACATGTTCCCAGGCCATGGGGATGCCAAAAAAATCACATAAAAGCACTTCTGGAAGAGGGATTTCCAGGGCTAAGCCCTATCCCATTGCAGCCAAAGGAATTTAGTGTTCCCACCCACGTCACAGAGCCCTGCTGATATTCCAGCAAGGTGGGACTGAAAATCACCTATTTCATGTCTCCAGGAAAGATTTATCCACCTTTCCTGCAGTTTTGTCACTCTGAACACCTCTTTCACTGAAAAATAAATACATGTAGAGTCCAAACTCACAGGGATTTGCCCAACAATGCCAGCAGAAATGCATGCCCAGGTCTGGTTTTCCTGGCAGCAATTCCGCAAGGAAGACACTCCTGCAAGTGATGAGAGGTGCCACTCCATGATCTTGGGGATGGCAAAGGCTGCACAAGGATCAGGATCTGCTCCAGCTGCTCGTGGGTGACTTCCATCAACAGCTGCTGGAGTTGGGCATTTGGAGGTGGAAGAGAAGGATTAGATTAATATTCCTGATTAATCATGGAATATCCTGAGCTGGATCATCAAGTCAAACTCCTACCTCTGCCCAGGACAATCCCAAGGATCCCACCATGTGTTTAAGCTGAATAATGAGGAGCAAAATTGGTTTTTCCTCCCCATGCAGATATGAAGAATGAACCCCCCACCACGCCTGTTCAGAGGAGAAGTTTGATGCACTGACAGCTGTTTCAACCAAATACAACATTTATTCCAGGCTTTTAGGGAGAACAGCAGCCAGTGTTGTCAGTAGGAAAATGAGGCCTCTCCCTCTCTGGAGTCTCTAGAGGGACCTAAGGGCCAACTTTTGTGCAGATTTTAATTAAAAAGAGTAGAATCCCACCTTAAGTGGGTCAACTTTAGCTGAATGTGTTCATTTAGGATATTTGGAACCCCAGCTGGCCCAAATTTTCCTTCTCCTCTCTGTGTCCAGTGACATTCATTGTCTTCCTGAGAGGATCAGGGAGTAAAAGGCTTTAACAGCATAGGGAAATGTGTGTGCTTGAAGAGAGTAGCCCTGGAAATTTGTATCTGCATTATCTGCTGGCACTAAACACTTTTCTTTTTCACTTCCCAGACCCTTTGAGTGCTCCAGGACACATGGATTGTGCCTCCGTGAGCAAAGTCAAGCTGAAAGCCAAGGTGGAGTGCTTCATCCAAGGGCACTGAGGAGCCTCTGTAAAGCTGCAACAGCTTTTCCTTTGCACTTCCTGCCATGTCCCTCCAGGGGCTCTATGGAATTGGGCTCCCACAACCCATCACTAAATCCCAGAGATTTTGGTGTTCCAAGCATATATGTCAGTCAATTGCTCTGCATTTCAAAGACGTTACTCCTGCACTATTTGGGCAATATCCAAAAGAATTTGTTCCAACCTGATAGGGAAGAGAGATGCCAAGGGCTTCATTCTTCAGATTTCCAAATTTGTATTAAAAAGACTTTTTAAAGGTTGATATTCCCAACCCAACCACACACAGGGTTTCCCTGTCTGTGACACATCCTCTGTCCATTTCTTGCTGCTGCTAAGTCACTCACATCCCCAGAAACAAAGGTTTGGCCTCAAACCTCCAGATTCTGGGACTGCAGCCCCCAAAATCCTACCAAGGATTTGATCAGTGACTCATCTCCTCACTCTGTCAGTATTCCTCATGTTCCTGCTCTCCTCGATGTGAGGAACTGAGAGGAACCCTGGAATGACAGCAGCTCCTTGGACACAAAGACTGCAGTTGTGGAGGTGACCAGAGACTGTCTGGGACAGGGAACGACCAAAGCCTGGGGAACGATGACTCAGGACACTGAGGTGTCCATTGCAATCCCAAGTTGTGGTTTTCCAAACCTCTTACAGAGCATGGGAACAATAAAGGCAGTTCTGATGGGATTTGGATGAGCTGCACCTCTCAGGCTCATCAGTAACCTGAGCACCGAGTGAAGGGTCCAGTACAGCCAATGACTGAGCTACCACCAGTTGTAACATCAGTGAGGACACAGCAGAGACCATCACTGCTGGAACTGCAGCAAATCCCACCGAGGCTCCACCTCCCACAGTGTGACACTTTCCAGCAGCAGAAACTGTGATGGTTCATTGTTGAGGCCCAGAAAGGCAGGTGGAAGTTGTCCTGCAAGATGTGGAGAGAGTTTTGGTGCAGCCAAATCAGGGTTTGGCTACAGCAGTGCCAACTTTGGTTCCAGGCTAGGCAGAGCCCTGCACCATCATCCCCATCATCATCACACCCTGAAACACCATCACCCCCATCATCATCACCCTCTGAACCATCATCACCCCCATCACCATCACCCTCTCAACCACCATCATCCCCATCATCATCACACCCTGAAACACCATCACCCCCATCATCATCACCCTCTGAACCATCATCACCCCCATCACCATCACCCTCTCAACCACCATCATCCCCATCATCATCACACCCTGAATCACCATCAGCCCCATCACCATCACCCCCTCAACCACCATCACCCTCATCATCACACCCTGAAACACCATCACCCCCATCATCATCACACCCTGAACCATCACCCCCATCATCATCACCCTCTGAACCACCATCACCCCCATTAGCATCACCTCCAGCACCATCACCCCAATCACCATCACTCCCTGAACCATCACCCCCATCATCATCACCCCCATCACCATCAACCCCCATCATCATCACACCCTGAGTCACCATCACCCCCATCACCATCACCCTCTCAACCACCATCACCCTCATCATCATCACACCCTGAACCATCACCCCCATCATCATCATCCTCTGAACCACCTTCACCCCCATCATCATCACACCCTGAACCACCATCACCCCCATCATCATCATCCCCATCACCATCAACCCCCATCATCATCACCCTCTGAACCACCTTCACCCCCATCACCATCACCCTCATCGCCATCACCCCCATCATCATCACCACCCCAGAGCTGCTGCTCTGCCCAGAGCTCCATCCCAGTGTGCAGATGGTGAAGTATCAAGAGAAGTAGCAGCTTGAGACCCTCAAAAATGAATTTGCTTCACTCATTGACCAGGTGAGCTGAGAACCTCCCCCAGCTCCAGTTCCCAGGGTCTGCAGCACAAGGGAGGTGTTGGGCATGGACAGGGCATGGAAAGGGCACAGAAAGGGCACAGACTCCTGGCAGGACAACTCATTAGAGACATCAAGGGAGCTTGCACAAGCTGTCAGGGGAGAACCTTGGTATTTACAAAACCTTGGTGTCCAGGCACTGCTGCTCTGATCCCTGGGCCTGACTGGGGCAGGGAACAAGATAAAACCAGTTCCAGCTGCCCCTCCAGTCCCCTCTCAGCCCTCTCTGCACAGCCCAAATTTGTTGCAGAGCTGGTTTTGAGAATGTCTTTGCTTTTTTGTGCATTTCCACACCGGTGCCCCCAAACAAAAGCTGCTGGATTGGAAAACGCTGTCAGGTGTGCCAAGAGCAGGAACACATCCCACTGCCAGGGCATCAGCACTTTGCCATGGGATGCCTGGGAAAAGACCCACAGGGATCATTCAGTCTAAGCCCTGGCACTGCACAGGCTCCTCAAAATCCCACCCTGTGCCCAAGGGCATTGTCCAGACATTCCTGGAGCTCTGACAGCCTTGGGGCTGTGACCATTCCCTGGGGAGCCTGTTCAGAGCCTGACCACCTTCTTGGGAAGAGTCTTTTCCTGATATCCAGCTTGACCCTCTCCTGGCACAGCTCCAGCCATTCCCTGGGTCCTGTCCTTGATCCCCAGAGCAGAGACTGGAACTGTCCCTCAGGATGAAGCTTCAGCCCCCAATGAGTCTCCTCTCAGTTTCATCTTCCCCACCCGGACAAACCAAATTACCTAAGCTGCTCCTCATGGGGGCCCTCCAGACTCTTCTCCACCATCTTCACAATCCTCATCCCATTTCCCATTTTCCTCTCTGGGATTCAGGTTTTGCTCCTGGATCAGCAGAAGAAGGTGCTGGAGACCAAGTGGAGCTTCCTGCAGAGTCACAAAGCACCATCAAGGCCATGCTCAGAGCATTTATCTGGAATTTGAGGGATAAACTGGGAGTCCTCAGGAGCAGCAGAGCCCAGTTACAAACAGGCCTGAGAGCAGCAAAGCAGGGTTGGAAAACCAACAGGAAAATGTGAGTAAAAACCAAGGAAATGCAACTTCAGAGCTCAAAATGTTGTTTGAAATTTGTGAACGGGCAGAAACACTAGACTTTTTGGGGTAGCAAATGGTTTGCAGAGAACTCGTAGGTGGAGATGAAATAGATTCACCTCCAGCAGATTCCCGTGGTGGAGGTGAAGAAGATGGAAAAATCTCAGTGGAGAAAGTAACATCCACATTTACAGACACATGAAAGAAGCAAAATTTCCCTCTTCCACATTTGCTTTCCCTCCTTCCTGACTCAGAAATTCAAGATTTCCAAGTGTTCAGCAGCTATTTGACGTCGCACAACAGCAGTTCTGCAGCAGAAACCTCTCTGAAAACACATTTGTTTTCCCATGGGCTACAAAATAAGAGTAAGGTATCCCAAAACACTGTCTGGGGAGAGTGAAAAAAATCAGACTTTCATTTTTTTCACTTGTGGCCTGAAGGAACCCAAAGAATTAGGGAATTGTGCTGAACTCCAGCAAAACCTCCCATTTTCCCACACAGGTCCAGGGATGAGCAGAGCCCACAGACACATGCCCAGGAGGAGCTACTTGTCCTGCGGATGGTGAGCAAGGGACTCACTGGTTGAACTTTCCCCTTCTGGTTCAGGTTTTTGGGTGGTTGCAGTGACTTCTTTCTCCAAGGCAGCACAGGAAACAAAAACCAGCAGAAGTTGGGTTTGTTCAAACTCCAATCAGACCCCAGATCCCAGGAACCAGAGCACGGTCATGGCACCGACCTTGAGGGCAGCCCCAAGTCTGCTCTCCCTCCTCAAATTCCTCTTTCCATCCCCAAAGCATCTCCAGAACACAGAGAGCGTTCCCCTGGCCAAAGCTGAGCTGGAAGCCAAGGTGGAGAGGCTGAAGGGAGATGGTGAAATCCTGAGAACCTTCTACAGAGAGGTGAGAGGCTTCCCCAGGACTCCAGCAGGAATTCCTATTGCTTTCTGGGCCCCTCGCTGGGCCCCTGCCTGGGGGCTCCCCTGTCAGGGGGAAACCCTCCTGGAGCCGTTCTGTGTCAGGAAAAGGAGACGCAAAGGACTTTTTCAGTCTTTGGCCTCTGTTTATTGTTATCTAAAGTTTTGCACGCCGTCTGTAGCAGACTCTGTGCGCCACAAAAATGGCCAACAATCTCTTGTTACAAAGTCTTTTAAGACTAAACTATCCTATTAAGAAATGACACCTAGATTATTTTCCCTTTTAACCCAATAACTGATTCCTCAAAGCCCACAATGCTGACTTTTCTGTCCAATTACAAGATATCACCCAAACCTATGAAGAAGAGGGAAGAAGTAAGTGAAGATGAACAACCTGCCTCTGCCCTAAAACCTCCATCTTGTTCCCATCTGCAACATACTAAAAATCCCAAAACCTAAATTTCTCACCCAAGTGATATGCTATACTATACTCAATAATCTATTTCACAATTTTGTGGAGACTACTCTATATCGAAGTCTTGGAAACTTTCTCCATGAATGAGGGTCAAAGTCCGTGCTTCTCTGGGGGTCATGACCCCTCAGAGCAGACAGAGAAATATTTCCTGTGCCCTGGGTTCCCTCAAATTCCCATTTTCCAGCTGGATTTAGAATCTGGTTCTCCTGGGGGAGCAGGGCGTGGTCCAGGACTCTCAGTGTTTCACTGTGAAATGGTCACGGCAAAGGGGGACCCGACTGGACAGTGGGGTGGCACCAGTTTGGGGCTGGACTGGGTGCACAGCAGGCTCAGCCCGTGTCCCCACCAGGAGCTCCACTGGCTGCAGGCCCCAGACACTTCTGTGAAGGGCAACAGCCGAGATCCACACCCGGAGGAACCATCGAGGGCGTCAGGGCCCGGCACAGGAACGTCGTCTGCAGGAGCTGGGCACGAGCCCAGGCCTGGCAGGAAAACAAAGTGAGAGCACCTGGAAAGGGTGGAGGGTGGGGGGGCACCTCTCTTCAGGCCAACTTCAACCCCACGGAAACACCTCCTGCTCCCTGATCTGCTCTGGTTTAACTCAATAAGTGTTTTGGGATATACAACGACACCTTTTGAGCTGTCTATGGGACAAGGAGCAGCCTTAAGTAGAGGGAGGGAAGGTTTAGATGAGATATATTGGGAAGAAATTCCTTCCTGTGAAGGTGGGGAGGCCGTGGAATGGATTTCCCAGAGAAGCTGGGGCTGTCCCTGGATCCCTGGCAGTGGCCAAGGCCAGGCTGGACAGGGCTGGGAGCAGCCTAGGACAGTGGGAGGTGTCCCTGCCCATGGCACGGGTGGGACGGGATGAGCTTCCAACCCAAACCATTCCATGGCTGTGACTTTAGTTGGAGGAGATGAGAGTCACTGCAGGAAGCAACCCAGGACAGCTGAGCAGGCAGAGATGGTCCAGAGACTGGAGAGAGAAATCAGGATCACCAAGGGCCAGGTGAGAAACTGGGAGCGCAATGGGCCAGGTGAGCACAGCCATGTGTGGGAACTTCTGCAAGGAGGGCAGATTTGCTGCTCCAAAGAACTCCACAGCCACCTTTCCTGATACTGGAGCAACTTGTAAAGGCTCTTCAGGAGCTGCTGCTGCTCCCAGAGCTGTGACAGCCTCACCCCTGTCACCCCTGACAGCCAGGACTGGCCGTGTCCCACTCCCTGCTGTGTCCCATTCCTTGCAGAGTGCTGAGCTTGGGGCTGCTGTCATGGATGCAAAGAACAAAGTCTCCGAGCTGGAAATGGCTCTGGAAAAGGCCGAGGCTGACCTGGCCCTGCAGCTCTGTGAGTTCCAGGAGCTCATGCTGGGCCTGAACCTCAGGCTGGCCCTGAACATGGAGACTGTCACCTTCAGGGATCTGCTGGAGAGTGAGGAGAGCCGGAGGGGGAAAGGACTCCAGGACTCCTCAACTACTTCAGTTCTATGTGCTGGGAGGCAAAACTCCTGAACAAAGTTATTCCAGAGCTGTGAGCCCACCAGGCAGTCCTGCACAGGTCAGCTCATCCCATCCAGCCCCACAGAGCTGCAAACACATGCCAGGAGCCAATCCCACTGTCGGGACAGCGGGATACAGGATCAGGCTTTCACTGGAGGCCAAAGGCGTTGGAATTTACAGACAGACAAATAATGTGACCCTTTTCGCACTCTCCACACACTTTGTGGGGAAGGTGCCTTCCCATAAACACCTTGTAAGCTGGAATATTCACCTACCAAAATCCGCCTCTTCTCCAGGGAATTTCAATTCCTTTCCTCTGCCCTTTGCAGCCACATTCCACTCCCAGTGAGGTCTCACCTACATCCCAAATCCTGGCTTCGGAAGTGCCCCAGGATCAGCACCCAGAAATTCCCACTGGACCAGCAGGGCTGGGGCTGGAGCACCGGAATCTGAGCAGCAGAAGCAGCAGCAGCTCCCATGGGAAGGGTGTCCGGGAAGATGTGTGGATCATGGCAGTGCTGGGAACAAAGCCCCACATTTCCTGTTGCTTGGAGAAAAAAACAGTCATTTTCATGCTCAAGATTTTTGCTATTTTTTTTCTTGGGAATCCAGGAGAAAGAAAGGCTAATATCTCTCATCTCTCCCATTAAAACCAGATCCTTTTGTGTAGTTCCCTGGTCTTTCCATTCCCACAAGTGATTAACATGAGGTGGGAGGAGGGGAGGCAGCTCCTTGTCCCAGGGACTTGACCAGGTCCTGCTCAGCTCAGCAAAGGCACCCTCAACCCCCAGTCCACCCCTCCCCTCCCCTCCCCTCCCCTCCCCTCCCCTCCCCTCCCCTCCCGTCTTCCCAGGAAAACAACAAGAGCACCAAATCCCACCATCTCCAGCAAGAAGAGATGGAAAAGTTCCTCTCCCTGCGGTGCTGCCCTTTATAACCTCATCAAGCCAATGAGGCTGCCCAGATGGGAGTCTTCCAAGGATGGGAATTTCCCTCTCTCCTATTCTATTCCTCCCTGCTCAGGGGAGCTGAGCCCAGGCCCTGCTGCTTTCAGGCCATTTCATTTTTCATTCCTTTGAAGCATCAGATGAAATTCTCAACCAGGACTTGATGATCCTAAACTTCAATAATTCCAACCTTGAAGCAGGGTGCCCAATCTCCCATCCATCCCTGCCCCTGGCACCAGCAATCCATTCCCTGGCTCCCGTCCCTCCATCCTTGTCCCCGCTCCCTCCGCAGCTCTCCTGGAGCCCCTTCAGGCCCTGGCGGGGCTCTGAGCTCTCCCTGCAGTGAGGTGAGCCCCCCCAGCTCTCCCAGCCCGGCTCCAGAGGGGCTCCAGCCCTGCAGCAGCTCCGAGGCTCCTCGGGGCTCTCTCCAGCAGCTCCTCGTGTCCCTGTGCGGGCCCAGGGCTGGAGCAGCTCTGCAGGTGGGGTCTCACCTGGGCACAGGGGCAGAGGGCACAGCCGCCCTCCCTCTGCCCACGCTGGGCTCAGCCCAGCTCGGGGGTCTCTGGGTCCTGCCCAGCTCTCAGCCCCCGGCACCCCCAGCTCCTTCTCCCAGGGCTGCTCCATCCGGGGGTCGCCCTGACCCAGCTCCTGCCCTCGGGCTTGTGAAACCTCAGCAGATCCCCCCAGGCCGCTGCCCGGCTCCCTCTGGACCGCCCCGATCCTCAGGGCTGTCACCTGCAGCCACCCAGACCAACTGCCCTTCCCAAGTCCTGGCAGCCAAAAATTCAAAGAGCAGCACTGGAGCACTTGGAAATCCCTGGTAATGCTGAGTGAGACCCACAGCTCCTCCCAAGTATCCCAAAACCACACAATTCCTGCCCAAGTATCCCAAAGCCACGCAAAGGATGACAAACAGTGGCACTCTCTCCCCAGACTGGCTCAGAACAGATCAGCTGGGTGGTGCTGGGCCGTGGCAGGGTAAGAGGCAGCTGAATTCATCAAGGATTCACCCCTCATCGCAGGGGAATCAGCATTCCCAAGTGATCCCAAAGCCTCTGGCCCTGGCTCCACTGAGCTGCGGCTCCAGCCGGGGTTGTCCCCACAGGCTGGGACAGGGCTGGGAGAGACAGCCAGCCCTGGGATGGGCCCAGCTCCCCCGGAGCCCCAGGCAGGAATTGTGCCCTTGCTCCCAATGAGCCAGACCCCATCTCCCAGCTCCAAGGAGGCTCAAACATTCCCACGAGGGAGTCAGGGCTGGGACAGGGACAGTGGATCGTGGCAAAGGTGGGAACAAAGCTGGGAACAAAGCTGGGAACAAAATTCCCCACGTTTCCCGTTGCACTGGGACACAAAAGCATCTTTTCCATGCTCAGGATTTTGGCTGTTTTTTTCCAGGGAATCCAGGAGGGAGAAGGGCAAAGATCCCGCTCCTCCCTCCCCTTAAAACCAGATTCCACTTCAGTCCTGAGCTCAAACCATGACTCCAAACAAACTCCCCCCATCCCTCTGCCCAGACTCCAGGCAGGCAAAACCCAGCCAGGAATGAGCTGTGCAGGCAGCAAATCCCAAAGCCTGCTCCTGCCCACAGCCCTGCCTCAGGTGACAGAGCCAGGGCAGGCTCTGGACCTGGCAGAAAGGCGATTCCTGCATCTTTTCCAGAGCTCCTGAGCACCCAGAGCAGCACAAAGAACTTGGCTAAGACTGGACATGCAGCTAAAAGGGAAACTTTATTAAACGACTTGTGAGAGACATAAAAACTGTAAAAATCCAACCCAAACCCCAGTGCCAGGACTGAACATCAACACAAAAACTGGGAGCAGGTCCTTGGAGTTAGCTTCCTAAAAACTCTTCCTCCTGCAGTAACAACAACTTCCCTGGTATGTTGAAGACCCATTTTGGCAGGAACAAGGAGTTTTTGTAATGGGGTATCAACTGAACCATCACTGCAGGAGACCCTAGATATCACTAAACAGCCCTAAATAGGGAGTGGTAAACAGAGACACCCAAAAATAGGGAGTTTATCTCCCAATTCAGTAGGACACATGGCATTTGAAGCAGTTTTAGATCCCTCAAGCTTTGGGCTTCATTTAAAGAGAGGGAAAGGGTGTAGGAGGTTCTTGAGGAGTTATTTTGCTACCAGGAGCCTGGAATAAATGTCAGAGCTGCCTTTGGTCAGAAAAAGCTTCAGTCACAGGAGAATGTTGAACCCCAACCCTGAGCCCATTTCCAAAGAAAATAAGGGGAGACCCAAGCCTGTTTTCTTCCTGGTATATTTTAAAAACCCAACCCAGGGTGAGCCCTCGGCAGGGGCTGAGGAGCCTGAGGGATTAGCGCCTTCCAAATCCTGTTAAGAGGGAGAAAATCTTCAGGTCTTTTACAGAAGCAGAGCAGAAATGTGGGATTTGCCTTTCCAAGGGTGAAATCCAGCCCGGAGCAGAGGGTACCAAGCACAAGGTAACAGCAGGGATACCCCACCTGCATCCCGGGATAAATTTCACCCCCCAGGCTTGGTCCTGCTCCCAGAGGAATGGTTGAAATCCAAGAGTGCAGGATCAAGCCCCGGCAGGACAGGGGCAGGGCCTCAGCACTGCAGGCATTTTGCAGCCAATTCATCCTGCAAAAGGCTCCAAGACTTTTCTTTCCATGGTTTCCCTCAGGTTCTGGGAATGCCGAGCTCCATTCTTGGAGTTACTTCCTGACGCTTCTCCGGCTGGAGGAGGTGGTGGTGATGGTGTAGGACTTGGTGGAGCCTCCAGAGGAGAACCCGAGTGCTCCACTGCCCATTCCTGATCCCAGGCTGAGGCCTCCTCCGATCCCTGCTCCCAGGAATCCGCTGGAGCTGGAATATCCACCCCCGCCGCTGGAGCTGACCACAGCTGGGAAATGTGAGCAAAGGGAATGTGAGCACCTGGAAACTGCACCCAGCTGGGCACCCTCAGGAAAGGCTCCCATGGGATCATGGAATGGTTTGGGTGGGAAGAACATTAAAGCCCATCCAGTGCCACCCCTGCCATGGGCAGGGACACCTCCCACTGTCCCAGGGTGCTCCAACCCTGTCCAACCCAGCCTTGGGCACTGCCAGGGATGGGGTATCTTCTTGGAAAGCCATTCCAGGGGCTCCCCATCCTCACAGGGAAGAGTTTCTTCCTGATATCCCATTTAAGCCTCCCCTTTTTCAGTTTAAAGTCCTTCCTTCTTGTCATGTCACTCCATCACCCAACCTGGCTCAGGATCCCCTGAGCTTGGAGCACTCATGGAGAGCCCCTAGAAAATCCATGGAGAATCCCATTTCACAAACACATTCAGCTCATCTCCTGGTGCCCCAAAGCTGTGGGAATGTGGTTCCCCAATTCCCAGCAGGAATTAAGTGGCTGAAAATCAGAGCCACTGCTTTGGAGCATTCCCGAGTAAGCAGCTCCTGCCCAAGGTCTGGGCCAGGTGAGGATCCAACAGTTCCCAAGCTGAAAAATGTCCTCTGCCATCACCTGTGCACTAATTCCCAACCCAGGGAATGGGTTTTCCATTATTGCTTTTCTATCCATACAAAAATGGGAGGAAAGGAAGATAAATGCTGCCCCGATTCCAATTTCATCAGGGTGAGTTGAAGCTGAACTTGGGATGGAGCCCCAGCACCACCCCCAGTCCGAGGGTGCTCCCACTGAGGAGGGGCTCAACTGGGTGAACTGGGACACTCTGAGCCCCCTTCCATGGGTTTAGAATGAGGTGGAACCACTACAAACAACAAAATCCACTCACAGATGTTGACGTTGCCAACTCCATCCCCAGCCAACCTGGAAAGATAAAGGCAAGGGGAGGGATTAAACTCAGTTTTCCTTGGTCCTGGGGGTCGAGGAGGAGGAAGAGGCAGGGAGTTACTACTCCAACTGTACCCGATCCAGGGAGGATCCCTGCGCCCTCCTGGGCTTTGTTCCAGCCCTGCATTTACCAGCTTTGTTATCACCACTGTGGGGGAGGACAAAGCACAGAGGTTCTGTCCTAATTCCACAGGGATTTTCTCTTGGAAATGTTCTGCCACAGCATCAAACATGATGGAAACCAAATTTTTCCTTCTTCACTTATTTTGCCCAGTCTTTTTTTTTTCTCTTCAAAATCTGCCAGTTTGGCTCTTCTGCCAAAGAATTTCCAGGACCAGAACTCAGTTTTTCAAAAGTTTCCTTGTGTGCATTTCCTTGTGGAAATCAGAACTGGGCTCTCACAGTGTCCCCAGGCAAAGGGAGCAAAGGGCTGGATCCCTCCCAGAGGGAATACGGGGAATCTTTGCTCACCATCCCCCCAGCTGTCCTCACCTGCTCTCCTCGCCCTCCAGCAGCTTCCTGTAGGTCGCGATCTCGATGTCCAGGGCCAGCTTGACGTTCATGAGCTCCTGGTACTCCCGGAGCTGCCGGGCCATGTCAGCCTTGGCTTTCTGCAGAGCGGCCTCCAGCTCCTCCAGCTTGGCCCTGGCATCCTTGAGGGCCAGCTCCCCGCGCTCCTCGGCCTCAGCCACGGCCGCCTCCAGCTTTGCTCGCTGCAGGGACAGAGCAGCCACATCAGGGGGCTCCTGATCCCTGGGGGAGGATCCTGGACTCCAAACCTCTGGCTCTGCTGCCCAGACCCGCTTTGTGGACATGGAGCTCACCTGGATCCCTGGGTCTTCATCCCTACCTGGTTTCTTGGGCATTAGATGGAGATGGAAACTCATCTCCTTCCAAGGTCTCCCAGAAGGAAGACCAAGTTTCTCTCCATTGGCTAGACTCTTTTCAAGTGATCCTCAGCTTCCCAGTCCTTTGGGATTCAGGAAATCCCACAGATCCTTTGGGGTTCAGGAAAGCTCAGGTCTTCTCTGCTAATTTCCCCAGAGTTTTTCCAGAGATGGGCAGGCTTTGGCTGAGATTGGGCGGGTGTGGACTAGAGAACACCTGGAGCTACCAAACACCCACAGCCACCCCAAGACCAGCCCCAGCTGTGCCCCCACAGCTCCCAAACCTCCGTGTTTGGCACAAAGGCCTCCCAAGAGGCTTTGTGCTCCCATCCATTGTCCAAGGGAGCCCCACCTGGACAGCTCCTAGCCAGTGCCAGAGCCTCCCTGCCCTGAAACCAAATAATCCGGGATGAATCACCAGCTTTATCTGAAGCTTTGGGAGCTCCAGGCCAGACCTAAGCCACGACCCTGATAAAGCGATAAAACCCCAGTGAAAGCAAACAGAGCTCCCCAAATCTCTGTGTGTGTGCCCAAACATGGTGTTCTCTACTGAGAAAGGGAGTGGACAATGATCCCAGGAACAAGAGGGCACAACCGCTGTGTGGGGGCCCCTCTGTGTCCCAGGGGTGATTTCCACTCATCCTCTTCCAAATCCACCTTCCTGGCAGGATCGCCCTGCTCCCAGTGCTCCCCCTTCCTCAGCAGAACTAAAATCCTTTGGGATGAGCAGTGCAGCCACCCCAGAATGGATCTGAGAGACCATGGAATTGTGAAGGTTGGAAAAGATCTGTGAAATCACCAAGTTCAAGGGGTTGTGTGACACCCAGACCCCTGAAACATCCCTAACATCGCAGAATGTCCAGAGTTGGAAGGGATCCACAAGCACCATCATGGCTCAGCACATGACAACCCTACAAATCCCACTAACCCTGAAATTCAACACTTGAGAGTGCTGTCCAAAGGTTGCTGGAGCCCTGGAAGCCTTGGGGCTGTGACCATTCCCTGGGGAGCCTGCTCAGTGCCAGACATCCTCTGGGGGAAGAAGCTTTTCCCAGTATCCACACCGACCCTCCCCAGCCGCTCCCTCAGATGCTGTCCCAGGCCCCCAGAGGGATCAGTGCCAGATCCCAGCTCCAAGACCAGAGAAGGACAGGAGAGGGGCAACTCCTCACCTGGGCCTTGGCATTCTCGATCTCCCCCTGGATCCTCTGGATGACCCTGTTGATCTCCGTGATCTCGTTCTTGGTGTTCCTCAGGTCATCCCCGTGCTTCCCAGCTGTCACCTGCAGCGCCTCATACTGGGACAGAGCAGCGGGACACAGAGTGATGGGGTGAGGATGGCAGGGAATGAGCAGGACAGAGCCCCCCACTCATGGTACAGGGGATACAGGTGACAGAGCTGGGGATCGTGGAAGGGTTTGGCTTGGAAGGGACATTAAAGCCCATTCAGCATCACCCCTGCCATGGGCAGGGACACCTTCCACTGTGCCAGGGTACTCCAAGCCCCATCCAACCTGGCCTTGGACACTTCCAGGGATGGGGCAGCAACAGCTTCCCTGGGAAATCCATTCCAGGGCCTCCCCACCCTCACAGGGAGGAATTCCTTCCCAGTATCCCATCTATCCCTGCCCTTTTGCACAGGGAAGCCATTCCCTGTGTCTCATCACTTCAGGCCTTCTCCAGCTCTCTTGAAGCCCCTTTAGGCACTGGCAGGGGCTCCAAGGTGTCGCTGGATCCTTCTCCCCTCCCAAAGCTCACCTTGCTCTGGTACCAGGACTCGGCCTCGGCGCGGCTGCGGTTGGCGATCTCCTCGTACTGTGCCTTGACCTCGGCGATGATGCTGTCCAGGTCCAGGTTCCGGCTGTTGTCCATGGACAGCACCACGGAGGTGTCGGAGATCTGGGCCTGCAGCTCGTTCAGCTCCTGCAGGAAAACCAGGCCCATTAATCAGTGAGGTTTCAGGAACCCCCTTTTAGAAGCTCATTAAAGGGAGAATGCAAGGAGAAAAGGGAAAGGGAGGCAGACAAGAATTCCATCAAAATAATTATTAATTAGGAGGGAACCAACCTTGCAAAGCACAGAGCAACAGCAAACAGCAGAGCTGGAGCTCTTTATCCCTACTTTGGCAGCAGGGCTGCTTATCCCACTGTTATCCCATTCCTCAGACAACAACCCAGCTAGTACAGAACCTGGAGGGGCCAAATTCCAGCACCTCTCTCAAGGATGTGTGTCCAGCTCAGGTAATCCCTGATCTTGCAAACAATGGGGAGGAGGAAGGAGCCTGGAACAAGCAGCTTTCCTTCATTCCTGTCACACAGCACCACCTCCCCCAGCCACTCGTTTTCTTTGTTTTCATGCAAACAGCATTCCAAATACAACCTCTGTCCCCTTATATCTGCAATCCATCCATCCCATATCCCACACAGAGAGAAATCCATGTGACAATCCACAGAATTCAGAGGAATCACTTCACTTGCAGGCATAGTTTTGTCTTATGGAAGGAAAGACTCCATGAATCCATCACCTTCCCCATGTTCATTTTCCCAGCCAGCATTCCCTGTTGTCCCCCTCTGAAGGAGCAGAAGGGTCCTCACCGCCTCATGGAAAGCCCTCAGGAAGTTGATCTCATCCGTCAGAGCATCCACCTTGGCCTCCAGCTCCACTTTGTTCATGTAGGCAGCATCCACATCCTGGAAAAATGAGGAATAAGCCATTGAGATTGTGGAGCTTTGATGTCTGAGCCCACCCAGCCTCTGGTGGCTTCCAAATGAGAGTTCCCCAAAGCAGCTCCAGGTGTCCCAGTGGTACCCCAGGGCCTACAAAAATCTCCCAGGGCACTGACCACTGCTGGACTGCAGATCCTGAGCGTCCTGGGGATCCCTTGGATCCCTGTTTGCAAGTTCAGTGTCAGGTTGGGCATGGAGACCTCAGGAAAGATCCCAAAGAAGGATCTGGCATCATCTCCAATACCCCTGGGACCTCTTCCCTGCATGTGTGGAAACCTCAAGGCTTCCCTTGAGCAGCCTTTGGATGGAATTCTGCCCCTCAGAGCTTCATCAGAGCTGGAGTAGACTGTGAGTAGGGCAAAGAGTAAACTGTGAGTAGGGGCAAACAGGGGGAAGGGCTGCACACACTGATGATCGATCCCAGGGAAGAGCCACGGCTGCCCCATCCCTGGAAGTGTCCAAAGCTGGATGGGGCTTGGAGCACCCTGGGCCCATGGAAGGTGTCCCTGCCCACGGCAGGGGTGGGAATGGGATGGATTTTAAGGTCCCTTGCCACCCAAGCCATCTGAGGATTCCCTGACCCACAATGATATTCACCTTCTTGAGCACCACAAACTCATTTTCAGCTGCCGTGCGCTTGTTGATCTCATCTTCGTATCTGCCAAAAAAAAGGGATTTCTGTGAAGTTAGAGTCTGGATAACAGGAAAAACATCCCAGTCAAAGGTTATCCCAGATTTCTTCTCTATGCCTCCATTTCCTGGGAGCCAGCCCAGCCATTCCCCAGGGCTGGTGCACCAGTGGTGCCACAGGTCTGCCCTGGATGAGCTGCTCCACACCACCACCACCACCACCACCACCACCTGAGAAGCATCCCACTCTGCTCTCCCACCATCCTTAAAATTCCCTGTGCTTCAGAAGATTCCTACTCCTCCTTTGGGGTGCGTCCAGTCTGTGCCCTCACTTTTTCACCAACCCTTCAGGGAGCAAATTCAAAGCAGGAGAGGCACAAACAGATCCCACAAACTCCTCTGGGCTGATCCCAGCACCTGCTGGAGCTGCTTCCACTCTGCACTTCCCTCCTCCAGACTGTTGGCAACATTTTGCAGGTGTTTAACACATGGCACTGTCCTGGGAAGAGCCAAAGGTAATTAATTACCCTCATTCTCCTCCAAAGCCTCACCAAATTCCAGTCTTGGTGACTCCCATTCTTTAGGTGTTCACCCTCAGATGAGGGGCTCATCTGAAAGTCTCCGAGGGTTCACCTGAACGTCTCCAGCAGATAAAAATTCCTCTCCATTGATTTTACAAGACCTCGACTGATTTGCAAACCTGGATCTTGGAGCCCACCTGGACCTGTCTGTGCACTCCCGACCGGCCCAAACATCCACCCCAGTCTGCTCTGGGGATCTGGGAATCCAGAAAGCCATCCAAGGAACAGAGCAGGAAGCACTTTGGCTGTTTGGGAATTGTTGCCAGGTTAAGGCTCTTTATTTTCATAGGCCCTGCATGGCCAGAGCTGGAATTTGCCTTCCAAAGCAGGAGCTGCTTCACCTGCCCAGCCTCCCTGCCCCTCCCTCCCGCTCCCACCTGGAATTGTGCCCATCCACACCAGGACTAATGGACATTGCCCCTCTGGAGGTCAGTGAGCCGCCAGTGCTATTCCAGAGGAATAAATCCCAGGAAGTGACGCAGAGGCGCCACCTCTGCACACAAGGGATCAGCAGAGAGAGGTAAAAACACTGAATTCTTCCAGAATGGATCATCAAATTCCTCATTTTCTTGGGGGCAGCTCCACCAAGCTGGTCAATGAGCTGGTAAAGCATGGAATCTTGGAATGATTTGGGTTTGTAGAGACCATAAAGCTCATCCCATTCCCACTCCTGCCATGGGCAGGGACACCTTCTGCCATCCCAGGCTCCTCCAAGCCCTGTCCAGCCTGGCCTTGGGCATTGCCAGGGATCCAGGGGCAGCCACAGCTGCTTTGGGAAATCCAATCCAGGGTTTCCCCACCCTCACAGGGAAGAATTTCTTCCTAAATTGTCCAATAGTGTCCCAATGCACCTCTGAAAGCCCAGAACACTCACTCCTTAGAACTGAGCCCCGTGAGTAGCATGATCCCAGCTGGCTCCACACCCTCACCCCCTGCAATTCCTGAGTTAGGGGCTGGAGCCTTTCCTCCCCTAAATATCATCTGGGAATTCCTGTAGAAACCAAACCTATGGAAAAGAGGCCACAGGCACCCCCAGAGCACATCATGGTTTAGGTTTTCCATCAATAATTGAGATTTTCTCCATATAAACGGGGAGCAGCAGGTTCTGCATTCTAGTTACTGCATCCTCACTCCCTCAGCTCCTAATTCCTGCTTTGCTTCTGCTAGCACACAGAGGGTTTGGCTTTCCATGGATCTGTAGGCTACAGGAATAAATCCATGAGTCCATGGACTGAATCCATGGGAATGTAACTAAACTTTGGGGTTTAATCCCTCTGGCTGCAAACCAGCTCCTTGCAGAGATTCCAAGGCCGATTGTGAATAATCAGGCAGGGCTGGGGGCAGCATCATTCCCAAGCAGCTCTCTGGGAATCTCTAGGTATTGACCCTCCCTAAACACACCCTGGGAATTATCAGCTGTGTTTGTTTGCAGTTCCTGCCTGATCCAGTTTGCCAGCTCTGTCCTATTCTTCCCTTCCCTTCTCAGAGGTATTTCCTGGCTGGGTTGGGCTGTCCCGGGCTGGGACAAAGGCCACCTTTCTTCTGTGGCTCCTCCCAGGTGACACTGAAATCACTGAAGAATTGCAGGGCAGCTGCTCCATTCCCTGCCCAGGAAATCAGCCAGGAGCTCCTGTGGAGCTGTTGGGGCTCTGGCCACCCCAAAGAACCACTTCTGACCCCGAGGAGGCCCCAGAGCACCACCTCCAACCCCAGGGAGGCCCCAGAATGTCACCTTCAACCCTGAGGAGGCCCCAAGATTCCACTTCCAAGCCTGAGCAGGCCCCAAAGCAAAGCCAAGAGGATGGAGGCACAGGCTCATGGAGGAACAAGGTGTCGGAAACAATGAGCAGAAGAATCCAGACAGTTTCCCTGCACTAAACGCCTCATTCCAGGCCAGAAAACATCTCCCTCCCTGGCAGGAGAACTGGGGACATCCATGCCCAGACACTGGCCCAGCTGGCAGCTCCACCACCCCATTAGGGGAACACTGATACTGTCACCACTGATTTAGGGGGACACTGATACTTTACTTGGTCTTGAAGTCCTCCACCAGGTCCTGCATGTTCTTGAGCTCTCCCTCAAGGCGCCCCTTGTCTGCCAGGAGCCCGTCCAGCTGCCGACGCAGGTTGCTGATGTAGGTCTCGAACATGGGAGCGATGTTGCTTCGTGTCGTCTTCTGCTCCTGGAGGAGGCTCCACTTGGTCTCCAGCATCTTGTTCTGCTGCTCCAGGAACCGCACCTGAGAGGGAGAGCAGGGGTCATTTGGGATGGTGGGAGAGAGGGGAGCTTAGGCTCCAGGGGATGGAAGGACTGGGCTGCAGATGGAAATCCTAGCCCAGGAATTTGGGTGCTCACGGGAAGCACCAGAGGAGGGTCATGGAGCCCATGCTAAAGAGGTTGGCTGCTCTCGGACCTGGTTTGCGACTTTGAGGCTTTGGAAGAACTAAAGAAAAGCAGATTCTGCTAGGCTGACACTTGACATCAAACCTGCCCCAGACATCAAACCCTTCAATTGCTCCAACTCCAGGGCTGGATTCTTCACATTTCGGGGATGCCAGAGTGGGATTTACACAAGGTTAATTAGTGCAAGAGAGCCAAGTTGTGAAGGGCAGTGTAAACACCCAGGGCACGCTGTGGTTCCATCTCCTGGGACAGACTCTGGTTTTAGCTGCTGTCTTGGGAAAACTCCCTCCAGGACCCTCTCCCTTCCCAGATCTGGTGCTGGGGTGGGGGTGCAAAGCCTGCCCCCCCATTTGGGCAATCCTAGGTAAATCAAGGCTGCAAAGGCAACCTGAGCAAGGCGACCTGTTCTGTTGGCAATGCCATCGGGGCTTTAATACATCAAATGATAAGGATTATATGCCATCAAGGCTTTAATACAACAAATAATAAGAATTATTTGATTGCAGTGGGCAAATCCCACCACATTCTCCAGGACTGATCCTCACCCGGTTCGTGACTAAACCGATTTTGGGCCCTAGCTACTGCTCAGCACCCCCAGAGCTCCGAGCCCGTCCAAGCCCTCACCTTGTCAATGAAGGAGGCAAATTTGTTGTTCAGGGTCTTGATCTGCTCCTTCTCCTCCTTGCGGACCCTCTGGATGCTGGGGTCGATCTCCAGGTTGAGGGGCGTCAGGAGGCTCTGGTTGACGGTGACCTCCTGGATGCCGCCGGGGCTGAGGCTGCCGCCGAAGCCGTATCCCGAGCGGGCGCTGAAGGAGCCGCCCCCGGCCAGGCTGGCTCTCTTGCCGGCCGAGCCCAGGCTGTAGAGGCTGGCGCTGCCGAAGCCGCCGGCGCGGCCGAGCCCGGAGCTGCGGCCGGAGGAGACGGAGCTGACCCGCAGCTGGCTGAGCGCCGGCCCGGCGGCCGAGCGGGAGCTGAAGGTGACGGAGCGGGACATGCTGCTGGAGCTGGGACCGGCTGCGCTGCGGCTCGGCGGTGAGAGCGCTGCCGCCGCCTCCCCTTTTATCCGTTAGAAAAGCTGGGCTTGGCCCAAGGGCACCGCGGGGATCGTTTTACTGCTCGGGGCTGGGTGTGCCTGGCTGCATTCCCACCCTCCAGCGGAGGAGGGAAGGGCCGCAGGGAAGGGACGGGACGCACCCGGCGCGTCCCCGCCACCCGAGCGCCGAGCCGCGATCCTGCGGGCTCCGCGCCCCGGCGGCTGCCACGACGAGCGGGCACAGGGGACGCACATGGATTGGGAAGTGCTGCGGCGGGCTCTCCCCTGGCCACGGCCCAAAGCTGATAAAGGGGCCCCGGCGCCACGTCCTGGCTGTTCAGTATAAACCAGGGCACTGTCCGAGCCCTGCCAGCAGTACCCAGAGCCTGCCCGCCCAGGGGGATGCATTTGCCCTTCCCTCTCCTGCTAATCCCTCAAATAAATCCTCAAAACCGAAGTGGGTTAGGAGGGTTGCACCCACCCGACATTTAGTCCACATTCAAAAGGAAACACGATTAAAATCCTGCCTCAGCATTCTGGGCCCTTGCTTGAATTTTGGAGTTCTATGAAGAAAAAGCAGAGAAAAAAATTGGGTTTCAGGGTTTTCACCATTTCCAAATAGTCCCAGAGGGCCTCAGCCCTTCACTATCAGGTCGTAAATTCCCAGGAGATTACAAAGTCTGGCCTGAAAGTGTCACCCTTCAGCTTTTCCGTCCCCAGGACAGGGAGATAAGGCCGGCTGCAAACTCAGCCTGCTCAAAATCCACCCGTCCTGCTCTGGGGGGAGAGGAGAAGCCTGCTGGCTACAGGGAAATTCTCTTTTTAAAGAGTGAAAAGGGGGAATTCGATCCAGGAAGAGAGATGGGGCAGGATTCCTGCAAGATTCCTGCCAGCCGTGCACCTGGCTTGGCTCCCACCATCACAGGTTGGACTCTATGATCTCAGAGGTCTTTTCCAGCCTAATTATTGATCCTGGGATTATAAAAATAATCAGTTGAGTGCAGACAAAGTGGAGTGTTACAGACATGCCCTGCACCTCTCCTGGGGCTGGAGGACAGGACAGGGACCTCTCCATCCATCCACAGCTGGAAGCAGGGCAGTGTCCAGCCTCACACAGCCAGGCGGCTCCTGAACAGCGCTGGGATGTCCCGAGAAAGCAGGGCTGGAAGCTGAGTGTGGGACTGACACTCAGGCAACAATTCTCACCCGGCTCTGGCTGTTCGCAGGCTGGATTCCAGCCTGGATCACCACACAGGAGCTTTTACACAACATGAGAGGCACAGGAGGAGCAATCCAGGCAGGTGAATCCCAACCTTTTGCCACAAAGGCAAAGCTGCTCCCAGTACCCTCCAGGAATCCCAGTTTGGCACTGGGGAGCTGGACTTCACCCTGGATTTGGGTCAGGGGGAGCCCATCTTCAACCCAAGTCCAACCCTCCTTCCCTTCACCACGAGCAATCCAGGTGGGATCAGGCAGCTGATCCCTGCTTGCGGTTCCCAGTTTTGCTCCCTTCCCCCCCTGCCAGGTGGATATTCCCTGTCTGAGCCCAGGCTGAAGCCACGTGGCCACCAGAGGTGTCCCATGGTTTGTTGTGTTATTGTTCCATGGCAACCCGGGGTTGCTCCACAACTGCTCCGACCGGTAAATTCCTCCTAGCCCTAGTGAGTGACCCCAGGGATTGGGGTTTGGTGACACCGGGCTCACTTTTGACTTTTTGGGGAAGTGATTTCCCTGCCTGCCATGCTGGGAGTCATATCACCCCTGGCTCTGCACACCTAGGACTGGCTCCAGCGCTTCCAGAGCAGCCAAACTCCAACAAATGATCAATCCCTTCATGAATCCTTGGGAAAACAAGCCAGGCTTGCAATTCCAGCTGGAAAGTGCAAAAAAAAAAACGATTTAACAAACTCAAATATTGCACTGGAAGAGGAAAACCTTTACAGGTGAGTGAAATTATGCATTGGGAATGTGTTCTTGTGGGGTTTCCACACCTCCTGTGTTATCTCAGGGGATCCGTCCTGCTGCCTGCCTGGATTTCCATGTTTGGATTGAAAGCTTTTGGGAGCAGGAGTGTCCATAGGTTCTGCTTGCACAGGCCCTGCTGCTGGTGTCTGATCCAAAGGGCCCTGAATCCCACAACTATTGTTCCAACACCTCCCAATGCCTGCGTGGGCTCACGGCTGGGAATGGATATGGGATACTGGGACAATCTCTGGCCTCAGGGAGGCAGGAGGCTCTGGGGGATGGCGACATCCCAGATGGGGCACTTGGGGCTGTCAGAATTCCAGAATCCCAGGATCATTGAGGTTGGAAATGCCCTCCCAGATCATGGAATCCAAGCTATGACCAGTCCCCACCAGAGCCCCGAGTGCCATATTCTTTGGGTACATTGTGGGATGGGGACTCCATCACTAGAGTGTCTGACCATCCTTTCCATGGAAAAATTCCTCAGTACATCTCAAGGAATTCTCCTGACATCCAAAGGCACTGCCAAGCTTTTATTCCTGCTAAACCCACCCAAAATCAATGGGAACACAACAGCACCTTTCCCAAGATGCCGAATATTTCCCCACACTGCAAACCCAGATTTCCTTCCAGGATCAAAGTTGATCAAAGTTAATCAAAGTTAATCAAAGTTTCCAGCTCATCATAATTCCTGTGAGTAGAAACTGGTCAAAGGGAACTTATTCTCCTGCATCCCAAGCGCAGGTGTTGGATGTCACCAGGCAAGAGTTGGCCTCGATGATCCTCAGGATCCAGCTCAGGACATTCCACAACTGGAGGATTATCGGGATGAGGTTTATCAGGTTTATCAGGATTTTATGGATTCCAGGCCCATTTCCTGTGTCACCAGGCCATAAAGCCAATGGAATGACGCAGCTCCAGCCCAGAGCTCGGCGACAGGGAGTGCCCTTCCCAGCCTGGCAACAGCTGCTGATCCGCAGGGATCATCTGTTCCAAAGGCTGCTGCCTCCTTCCCGGCAGCACGTGGGACCCTGTGTCCCATTGGATGTCCTTTAAATGGTGCCTGGTTTAGTTTTCTGTCCCTGCCACTGCAGCAATTCCTGTGAGCCTGATGGGATTCCCCCATTGACGGGAATCATATCACAGAATCACAGAATCACAGACTAATGAGGTTGGAAGAGACCTCTAAGATCATAAGTCCAACCTATGCCCTGACACCTCAACTAGACGATAGCACTGAGTGCCATGTCCAGTCTTTTTTTAAACACATCCAGAGATGGTGATTCCACCACCTCCCTGGGAAGAGAGTTCCAGTACTTTATTATTCTTTTGGTGAAATTTTTTTCCTAATGAGCAACCTGTACCTTGCCTGATGTAGCTTGAGACTGTGTCCTCTTGTTCTGCTAGTGCTGCTTGGTGAAAGAGACCAACCCCCACCTGTCTACAACCTCCCTTCAGGAAATTGTAGAGAGCGATAAGGTCACCCCTGAGCCTCCTCTTCTCCAGGCTGAACAACCCCAGTTCCTTCAAACATTCCTCACAGGACTTGTGTTCCAAGCCCCTCAGCAGCCTCGTCGCCTCCTCTGGACGTGCTCAAGCATCTCAACGTCCTTCCCAAACTGAGGGCCCAGAGCTGGACACGGCACTCGAGGTGTGCCCTCACCAGCACCGAGTACAGGGGAAGAATGACCTCCCTGCTCCTGCTGGCCACGCCATTCCTGATCCAGGCCAGGAGCCATTGGCCTTCCTGGCCACCAAGGCACACGGCTGGCTCATGTTCAACCAGCTGTCCACCAGCACCCCCAGGTCCCTTTCTACCTGAACACTGGCCAGCCACACTGTCCCCAGCTTGTAACATTGTAGGGGATTTTTGTGGCCAAAATGTAGAACTCGGCACTTAGACTTATTAAACTTCATGCTGGACTCTGCCCATCCATCCAACCGATCTAAGTCTCCCTGCAGAGCCCTCCTTCCATCCAATAGATCAACACACACTCCCAGCTTAGTGTTTTCTGCAGATTTACTAATGAAGGACTCGATGCCCTCATCCATGTCGTCTATAAAAATATTAAATAGAACTGGTCCCAGCACAGAGCCTGAGGGACACCACTGGTGCCTGTCCCCAGCTGGCTGCAGCACGCTCTGGGCTGGCCATGCAGCTGGTTCTGAGCCCAGCACAGAGTGCTCCTGTCCCAGCCGTGGGCTGCAGCTTTTCCAGGAGTGTGCTGTGGGAGGCAGTGCCAAAGGCCTTGCTGGAGTCCAAATAGACACATCCACAGCCTGTCCCGCAACCATCATGGAATGGTTTGGGTTGGAAGGGACCTTGGGGTTTATGCAATGGAATCCCCTGGCCTGGACAGGGACACCTTCCACCATCCCAGTCACACACTCCGAGCTTTATCCCACACAACCTGAACGGGCCAAACTCCTCACGTTCCATGAAGTGGCTTTTTCGAGGCCCTGAATTCCCTGCCATGGCCTCTCCCTGCTCCAGAGCCTTTGGCAGAGGCCAGTGGATTGTTCAGGCTGCAACTTCACGTGGGTTTACACATGGAAACCTCATTTTCCTCTCCACTTTTCCAGCCCTGCACTGGGACAGGAATCAGGGCTCTGCCAGAGGCGGCCAGGTCCAGGCTCACCCAAACAGGTCCAAGGCTTCCAGGAATTCCTCATGCAGGCATTTCTCATCCAGGAAACTCTCATCCAGGCATTTCTCTTGCTGCAACACAGCAAAACCCAAATATGAATTATCACAGGGACAAGTAGGAACAGAATAATGGGATCATGGAATCATCAAATGGTTCGGGTGGGAAGGGACCTTAAAGCTCATCCAGTGACGCCTCTGCCATGGGCAGGGACACCTCCCACTTTCCCAGGCTGCTCCAAGCCCTGTCCAACCTGGCCTTGGACATCTCCAGGGATGGGACAGCCACAGCTTCTATGGGAAATCCACTCCAAGGCCTCTCCACTCTCACAGGGAGGAAATTTTCCTAAATCATGCATCATTCTCCATGAGCCCCAAGGTCCCCGGGGCACCTAGGGCATTGTCTCAGCTTGCCCAGGGTGACAGATCCAGCTGTGTTCCCAAAGCTTCCCACAAGCTCCTAATTCCCTCCAGGAGCTGCATTTCACCTCTCCTATGGCTCTGCCCTCCCTACTGAGGCTGGGCTCGGCTCTTGGCCACTCCTGGAAGCTGCTGGCCATGAAATCCGTCTCTGGGAAATGGCTCTTGGAGCTCAGAGTTGTCCACACTTCTCCTGTTTTCTGCAACCCAAAAGGGCTATCAGCCAAAATCCTAAATGTTTGGATACAGCACAAAACCAATCACCAGCACCACAAGGAACTGGGACCAAGGACAGGACTCAGGGAACAGCTGGAGCTGTGCCAGGGAGGGCCAGGATGGATATTGGAAAAAGGTTCCTCACCCAGAGGCTGCTGGGGCACTGCCCAGGCTCCCCAGGGAATGGTCACGGCCCCAAGGCTGGCAGAGCTCCAGGAGCACTTGGACAGCGTAGTCAGGATTGGGATTTTAGGATTGGAGGGATTTGGGGGTGTCCTGTGCAGGTTCAGGAGTTGGAATCTATAATCTTCATGAGCCCCTTCTATCTCAGGTTTTCCATGATTCTATGTACAAGTTGGACCCCCCCAAGGAGTTCCTCCTGCTGGAATTTCTCCTTCCAGCCCCTCCCAGGTGCTCAGTGCAGCGATGGGGCTGCCCTTCCGCCATGCATGGAGACCCACATTCCTCCTGCCCTCTTTGCAGAGGAGCTTTTCCACCCCCACTGCTCTGCCCACTGCCAGGAGCTCCTGGACACACCAGAAATCCAGCCCAGACCAGGATCCTTCCCAGGGATCCTTCCCGGGGACATGGAACGTGGTCTGACACATGGGGAAGGTATCCCAGTTGTGGGAATCCTTAAAATCAGAGGGTTTGGGGAAAGATGCAAAAGGCAGGATTCAGAAGCAGCAGATCTGTGATCAGAGCTGAGCAGTAGCCATAAGATTTGTCAGCAGAAAAATTATACAAGAAGTAGAAAGTAAAGACAAATAGAACAATGGTCAGTGTGTTAATGCTTGGCTAGAATAACTCCCTAAGTTGCAGAAAAGTATATCTAGTGAGATATTAGGAAGTTTTAAGCTTAATAATGGAGCTCTGTGCATTGTATCTTAAGGCTTACAAGCAGGTATTGTATTTGAAATAAGCAAGCATTGTTTTAACCAAAGGCACGTGTGCTTATAGTGGTTGGATAGAACTACTGTCAATATGCTTTTGCTTTGTGTGATTGGTCAAAACGCTTTTAAAATAAGTTGTAACGTTAAGTTCTTTGTCTGCTACCCGGGGTGTGAGCTGCTGGCATCTTCCCATTGTCATAACCGTGTAATGAGACTGATGCTGGAAAATAAACAGCTCGGGACGCGTTCCTCAGCAGTCCCGTCCCGTTGGTGATTTGTGCACAGCCCCTGGCCAGCGATACCAGTATTGCAGCCATGCACCTTCCCCCTCTCCAGCTCACTGGACAAGAACCTGTTTTTTTCCCCTTTAAAGATGTTCCCCTTTAAATCTGTTCTTTTCCCCTTTTAAAGCTGTTTTCTTCCCCTTTCCCCCAAATTACAAGACCTTGTGATTACAAGAAAACCTGAAGGTATATGTATAAATATAGTTATAATTATGGATAATCATCATCACCTGCATAATTTTGACATGAAAGTCAAGAGTCCATCCCACAGCCAAAACCTTAAGGAAAAACAAACAAAGAAATTAAAACTTCAATTCTCAGCACTGGGTGAAACTGCCAGCACTAGGAATGCTGGGCTCAGTTTTTCTGGAAAAGACACATGTCAGGAGAAGATGGCAAACTCCTGTTCTCTCCTCACAAAATTCCATCTGACTTTGGTCTGCTCAGGTTCCAAGGGGTTGATCTGGTGGAAACTGCAAATCCTCCCAGGGACAGAGCAGATTCCAGACACCCTGAGCTACAAACACAGAATCCCAGAATCCCTGAGGTGGGAAAAGCCCTTCCAGACAATCGAGTCCCAGCTGTGCCCAATCCCCACCTTGTCACCAGCCCGGAGCACTGAGTGCCACATCCAGTCCTTCCTTGGACACCTCCAGGGATGGGCACATCAAACCTCCCCGTCCAATGGCCAACCACTCTTCCCATGGGAAAATCCCTCCTGATGTCCAACCTGAGCCTCCCCTGGCCCAGCCTGAGGCCGTTCCCTCTCCTCCTCTCTGTCCCTGCTCCCTGGGAGCAGAGCTGGACACTGCCCCGGCTGTCCCCTCCTGTCAGGAGCTGTGCAGAGCCACAAGGTCCCCGAGCCTCCTCTTCTCCAGGCTGAGTGCCCCCGATCCCCTGGGAGTTCTCCAGACCCTTCCCTGCTGCTCCAGCCCCTTCCCTGCCCTGTTCCCATCTCTGAGTTCACCCCAGCCCCTCAGGGTCTTTCCTGAAGTGACACAATCCAGGCTGATCTGCCCCAAAACACAGAATCATTAGGAAATTCTCCTTTCTCCATCCATATTTCTCCAGGTAACCTTCCCAAGGTGAGGATGCTCCTGGACCATCCCTGATGGTCCCATGTCCCCACCACTCCCTGGCTTGTCTTGTCCAGGATCCCACGTGGCCTCAGCAGCTCCTCCCATGTCCCTGCCCCTGTTGGCTCCAAGCTCAGGTGGCCTTTCCGGAGCAGATGGAAACTGCGAGGTCACCCCGAGGGAACATCAGTTTATGGGAGCTGGAATAAACCAGGATGGCAGAGCTCAAGATTATTGCAGGTGTCTGGGGCCTGAGTCCTGCCCAGGTCAGAGGGAACGGTGCAAGAAGCAGAGCAAGGAGGGAGATGATCCAGCAGAGTCCTCCCAAAAGCGCTCTTATCAAAGCCCTCCTCCCTCTCCTTGCGCAGAGTCAATGACGCAAAGTCACTTTCCATCAGTGGATCCCATTTCGGAATCCAGGAAGGATCCTGGAAGGATCTCACTGCCCCCAGAACGTTCAGTTCCCATCAGCAGCCATCCCAATTCTGTTTGTGCAGCCCTTGGCAAAGGGAATGATGGGCAAGGACTTGGGGCTCAACATCTCCCACAGAATCCAGTGCCATCCTCGCCCCAGGGAGGACACGGGATGGAGCTGCTCCTCGCCCTCTGCCACCAGGAGGGAATTCCAGGATCTTTGGCAAAATCAAACAGATTTGTTTGAACAAACAGGGTTTGTTCACCCCAAATGTTTTCTATGTATTTCTTGTATTTCTATGCGTTTCTTAAATACCTCAGAAATGTAAGAGATTTGGCTGGTCACAAGGGGAGATTGAAAGGCATTCCCAAAACAGCTCCAAGCTGAGAACCCAGAGCCCATTTTGGGGCAGGAGAAGGAGCAGGAGAGAAGAGGGGCTGGGGGAAGGAGCAACGCCTCCAGCCCGTGAGTCACTGGCTGCTCTGGAGGAATGGGAGCAGAGCAAACAAAGAACGTTTTACAAGGATTTTACAGCTGCTGTAACCCCTGAGTTATCCCTGCCTCCGAGGGGCCAGCCCAGCTCACAGGGGGTTCTCCTCCTACAGAACTAGGGAGAACCGAGCTCCCAAATCTGGGATTTCAGCCTTCCCATCTGTCACCCCAGTCAGGGATTTTATCCTGGCATTTTTATCTCAGTAGCAGGACCTGCTCCAGGGCCAGACTGAACCCAAAGATGACAGTCGGAAGCTTCCAGAAGGAAGGTGCCATTCGCTCCTTTGCTCTGGTCTTCTCCGGGGTGGAGACCTGGAACCAGGAAGGAGAGTGGGAGCAAAGGGCAGGATTGCAGCCTTGGAGCTGCTGCAGCCCAGCCCTGGTGCTGATGGAGCAGAGGGTGGGGCCCGTCTGTCTGTCTGTCTGTCTCGGCCCCTCCTAATCAATGCACTCAGCGCTGACAACAATAATTATAATTGTAATGATAATTGCCTTGGACCCGCCCACACTGCCGAGGACATCAATGCCACCCTAGGAGGGGAGGGATGAGCAGGTCCAGCATTCCATGGAGCAGGGGCCACACCTGGAACCCTCCTCCAGCCCCAGCTCCCAACAGCCTCACACCCACACCCACCTGTGTCCCAAAGCCAGCTCCAGCCTCGAGCTCCACCTGTGGCACTTCCCACCTCCCACGGGAGCAGAAGGAGACAGGGAGAAACAGTGAAAAAGAAGAGTTCTCCATGATGCCCCATCCCTGGCAGTGCCCGAGGCCAGGCTGGATGGGGCTTGGAGCAGCCTGGGACAGTGGGAGGTGTCCCTGCCATGGCACGGGTGGGACTGGAGGGGCTTTAACCTTCTTCCTACTGAACCACTCCATAATTCCATGCTGAGAATGTTTCTTCCTGCACTCCATGGGCTCCAGAGCTCCTCAGTGCAGGGAAGAGCTTCTGTCACCCAAAAACCGGGACAGAACAGCCCCTCCGAGGCAGGATGAGCTCCCTAAGTGCTCTGGGTGTGACTCAGCACCTCAGAATCTGAGCCCAGGAGTTAAAACTGGGGATGACTCAGCCCTGGTCTCTGACTTTACAGGGATTACAGGTGGCCCTGGCACACGTCACACACGTGGGGACAGCCACAGGCCTCGGGCCACGTCAGCCCAGCCTCCCGGGGCCAGGAGCAGCAGAGCACAGGAGATTCCTGCCTCTGCCTCTGGTGCTGGCTGGGGCCCGAGCCTCCATCCCTGGCCCCAAACCCGCCCGGGGCACAGACTCGATTCCCCTCCGAGGTGCACCAGGATGGGCGGCAGCTCCAGGAATCCACCAGCCCCAAGAGTGGCCCTCTGCAGGAATTCCAGGGCTGGGACTCAGCCCCTCTCCACCCTGCACCACAGCGTTGGAGATTTGGGAAAATGTCTCCATGGAAAAAGCTGTCCAGCCCTGGCACAGCTGCCCAGGGCAGTGGTGGAGGCCCCATCCCAGGAAGTGTTCAGAGAGTGGATGTGGCACTTGGGGACACAGGTTTATGGGCTCTGGGTCCGAGGTTGATCTTGCATACCTTTCCAACTGCAACAATTCCATCAGTCCATGATTTAGGAAGCAGGACAAGGCACTCCGGTGATGCTGTGGTGAGGTCTGGCCATGGCCTGCTTTACACAACCAGAAAGGTTCTGGTAGCACAAGGGGAAAAGTGGGAGATGGATCTAATTCCCATAAGTGGCCAGGAAAAAAATGGGAAAAAATAGACCTTTTTCCTGGTGATTTGGGCATGTGGCCCTGGAAACTACAGACACAAGGCCCTGGTTCTCCAGCTGAGGTGCTGCCACCCTGAGCCCACCAGATGTTGTCCCTCAGTTCGTCCCCACACAGCTCCTGCCTCCAGCAGTGGCACTATCCCTTCTCCCACTCCCACCATCCTCTACTCCCAGTTTGTGGATGAGCCCAAATCCTCACAGGGAAAAAAAACCATATCCAGAGATATCCCACCCTTAAAGTTCCTGCTGCTACACAGATTTTGGGAGAGGAGCCACTGCAGGCTGGGATTTCTCTGACCACAAATCCCCAAAAGGATGCTCCTGCAATTCCAGATGCAAACATCCTCCTCTAATTGTCACTGGGATGTCACACGCCCTTTTCTAACCAAAAAAAAAAGCTGATCACAGTGTATTGAATGCACAGAACCTGTTGCAAAACAGAGAGCTGGCTCCTAAACCTCCCACAGCTCCAGAAGAGCCAAAGGCTCCAAGAAGCCACAGCTGCAGCTGCTTCTTCATGCTCCAGAGCCTGGGAGTGACACCCAGAGCAAACAAAAGCCTCATTAAAATGACACAAGAGCCCGTCAGGATCGGAGCTGGATCTGGGTGCTGCTGAAGGGAATGAAGTCATTGACTCGGCGGGGATTGGGAAACACCAAGCTGTAAATCCTTCCTGTGCCTCTCATTCCTGCTTCTTTTATTAGTGGGATGTTGGGAAAGGAGAAGCCATTTGCCAAAGTAACAGGACTGGTTGTGGCAGAGGGAACTGGGAACCTCCAGGCTCTCAGTACAGCCCAGCGTGAAGAGAATGGACAACAGAAAGAGCTGGAGATTCATGGAATAGTTTGGGTGGGAAGGGACCCTAAAGCCCATCCAGTGCCACCCCAGCCATGGGCAGGGACACCTCCCACTATCCCAGGGTGCTCCAAGCCCCATCCAACCTGGCTTTGGGCACTGCCAGGGACCCAGGGCAGCCACAGCTTCCCTGGGAAATCCATTCCTGGACTTTGGGGTAATTTCAGGTGAAAAAAGAAGGTTTGGAGATGAAGCAGAGCCCCCTCAGCTCCTCAGCACCCCCAGCATGGGCAGCAGGGGAGGGGAGTTCTGCTGCTTAGCCCCGTCAGGTGAGACCTCACCTGCAGAGCTGTTCCCATGGTAGGGGTGGCACTGGATGGGCCTTGATGTCCCTTCCCATTCCAGGACTCCAGTGCTTGATGCCATCAGGGCGACGCTGCTGGGGCAGCTCCAGCACCCAGAGCTGGATCCGTGGCTGGAGCCACGACCACCCAGCCCCTCTGCCCAGCGGGCAGAGCCAGCAGCATCCCCGCAGGCATGGGGACTCACAGCCCCTGTAGTCCTGTTTGGGGCTTTTTTGTCAATACCTGGCATTTCCTGGAAACTCCGTGAGCCAAAGCTCAGCTGAGTGGGAAACAAACGCTCCTGGGGCAGGTCCCGGCCGGCCGTCCCAGCCCCGCGGGACATTCCTGGGCTCTGACGCCTGCTTGGGGCCGAGTTTCAGCTTCTCCGTGTTTCACCCAGAAATCAGAAAGAGCCTTTGGCATTCCAGAAGGAAGCGGGGAAGAGATGTGGACAGCTCTAGGCGGGTGCAGAAAGCAAGGAAAAGAGGAGGTGGGAGAGGGAATGGGACACGAGAAGGGAGAGGAGAAGGGAGGAGTGAGAGGGAGAAGGAATAGGTGAAGGTAAGAGAAGGAATAACGAAGTGAGAGCAGGAGCAGGGACGGAAAGGAGTCTGGGAAGGTGGCAGAGCTCCCCCCAGCCACCGCCCAAACCAGGGTACACAAATATCTCCACTCTGGCATCGAATTCTCTCGTTCCCAGCCCCCGCAGCCTGATCCCAGCACAGGGCAGGAGAGGAGGGGAGGAAGGGCTGCAGTGTCCCCTCCGTGCCCACCTCCTGTCCCTGCAGCATCCCTGCAGTGTCCCCCACCCCTGTGGCTGCAGTGTTCCCCCTCTGTGCCCACCTGGGGCTGGGCACTGTCCTTCGAGGGCCATGGACCTCCCCCAGCCCCTCTGTCCCACCCTGACGTGTCCCCAGCCTGGCCCCTTCCCCAGAGGGACCTGCAGAGAGGGAACAGGGCAGAGCTGAAGGAAGGGGCGCTCAAAGCCCCCAAGCCAAACTGAGCAGTGCCCAGTCCCAAATTGGAACCTCCAAGCCCAGCCCTCAGTGGAGCAGGAAACGCCTGCCCCACCCAGCCAAACTGAATAAAACAAACCAAACCACACATTTCACAAAATAAATCCTCTCCTCCTTCTGTTTTTTTAAACCTGAGCTGACCTTGGGGAGGCTCCAGCAGCAGAACCAAAAGCTGCTCTGCCCTGTCCCGTTGTGGCCACAGCGTGGCCATTCCCCGTCCCACAGCACTGGCCATTCCCTGTCCCACAGTGTGGCCATTCCCAGCCGTGCGTGGCCATTCCCCGTCCCACAGCACTGGCCATTCCCTGTCCCACAGCACTGGCCATTCCCCGTCCCACAGCACTGGCCATTCCCCGTCCCACAGCACTGGCCATTCCCCGTCCCACAGCGTGGCCATTCCCCGTCCCACAGCACTGGCCATTCCCCGTGTCACAGCACTGGCCATTCCCCGTCCCACAGCACTGGCCATTCCCCGTGTCACAGCACTGGCCATTCCCCGTCCCACAGCACTGGCCATTCCCCGTGTCACAGCGTGGCCATTCCCCGTCCCACAGCGTGGCCATTCCCCGTCCCACAGCACTGGCCATTCTTCGTCCCACAGCACTGGCCATTCCCCGTCCCACAGCGTGGCCATTCCCCGTCCCACAGCACTGGCCATTCCCCGTCCCACAGCACCGGCCATTCCCCGTCCCACAGCACCGGCCATTCCCCGTCCCACAGCACCGGCCATTCCCCGTCCCACAGCGTGGCTATTCCCGTCCCACAGCACTGGCCATTCCCCATCCCACAGCGTGGCCATTCCCCCTCCCACAGCACTGGCCATTCCCCCTCCCACAGCACTGGCCATTCCCCCTCCCACAGCACTGGCCATTCCCTGTCCCACAGCACTGGCCATTCCCCGTCCCACAGCGTGGCCATTCCCCGTCCCACAGCACTGGCCATTCCCCGTCCCACAGCACTGGCCATTCCCCGTCCCACAGCACTGGCCATTCCCAGCCGTGCGTGGCCATTCCCTGTCCCACAGCACTGGCCATTCCCCATCCCACAGCGTGGCCATTCCCTGTCCCACAGCACTGGCCATTCCCCGTCCCACAGCACTGGCCATTCCCCGTGTCACAGCGTGGCCATTCCCCGTGTCACAGCGTGGCCATTCCCCATCCCACAGCGTGGCCATTCCCCGTCCCACAGCGTGGCCATTCCCCGTCCCACAGCGTGGCCATTCCCTGTCCCACAGCACTGGCCATTCCCCGTCCCACAGCGTGGCTATTCCCTGTCCCACAGCACTGGCCATTCCCCGTCCCACTGCGTGGCCATTCCCCGTCCCACAGCGTGGTCATTCCCCGTCCCACAGCGTGGCCATTCCCCGTCCCACACCGTGGCCATTCCCCGTCCCACAGCACTGGCCATTCCCCGTCCCACAGCACTGGCCATTCCCTGTCCCACAGCACTGGCCATTCCCCCTCCCACAGCACTGGCCATTCCCTGTCCCACAGTTTGGCCATTCCCTGTCCCACAGCGTGGCCATTCCCCGTCCCACAGCGTGGCCATTCCCTGTCCCACAGCGTGGCCATTCCCTGTCCCACAGCGTGGCCATTCCCTGTCCCACAGCACTGCCCATTCCCTGTCCCACAGCACTGCCCATTCCCTGTCCCACAGTGTGGCCATTCCCCGTCCCACAGCACTGGCCATTCCCAGCTGTGCGTGACCAGCCCAGCACAGCTCCCATTCCAGGGACAATTCCCGTTCCAGGGGCAGCTCCCGTTCCAGGGGCAGCTCCCTTACCTGGCTCCTGCTCACCCTCTCATTCCCTCCAGAGCTCCGTCACTTCTGCTCTACCTCCAACTCAGATCCCTTGGGGCCGATTCCCAGTTTATTCCTCATTAATAAACACCAATTACTTGGGGAGCCTTGATAAAGAAATGGTTCCACTCTGCCTGAACATACTGAGCCAATAACCCGGGGAGTTCCAGGTGCTGGAAGTTACCCCCAGTGTCCAGGGAAGGGTTACAGATTTCCCAGGTTTGCCCAAGGGGGGTTGAAGCATCTTCAAGGCTCCCTGTGATGGTTTAAATCTCCCAGCCTCAGCCCCCAAAGAAGCACACACGGTGACACACCCGGAGTGGGAGATCCTGGATCACCCCGCATGCCAACCCCAGCAGGATTTAACACAGGCTGTGAGCACACAGGGAGGTGTGCACTCCCGATGGCACACAGCAGGGCAGCTGGATGGGGCCGGACCCTTCATCCCTTTCTCCACCTTATCCCCACCTTCCTTTGTCCCTGTCCCTTTCCAGCAGGATTTCTGTCAGCCAGGAAGGCTGAAAAGCCCTGTTTTGGGGACCAGCCCATCCCAAACTGAACCAAATACCTGGCCAAGGAGGAGCACCGAGAACATCAGGAAGAGCAGGACCTGCCTGAGTCAGCTCAGCCTCTCCCGGGGCTGGGAGGGCAGCAGGAGCAGCAACGAGGGGCAGCAAACGAGGGGCAGCAAACGAGGGGCAGCAAACGAGGGGGGCGGATGCTAAGCTGGGAAGGGGTCCTCCTTTCTCCAGGAGGGAGAAGCCACAGGATCCTCCCCTACAAGCACCAAAAATGCCCAGGAGCAGCACCACGGGCACTGAAACCAGGGTCCCCCATAGTGCCCCCCCTCCACAGAACTCCCCTGGGCCCTCAACTCACCAGGTGGGCCAACAGGAGCTTCAGCCCTGAAAGGAGAGGCTAAATCCTCTTCCAACACATCCCATGTGTCCTGCAAGTCAAACCCATCCTGCTGGAAGGACACAGCACTTGGAAAACCCTCACCTATCTCAAAGCAGAGTGGCTGCAGTGATCCCAGTGAAAAATAGGGTTCCACACTGCTTGTCCCAAGAATTAAAGGCAGTTTTCATCCTGAAACATCGTCCTTCTGCTCCTTTCTGAGGCAGAGGGATTTTGGGCCCAACTCCAGCATCTAATCATGGAATTATGGAACAGTTTGGGTAGGAAGAGACCTCAAAACTCATCCCATTCCACCTCTTCCACTAGTTTGTGTTGTTCCAAGCCCTATCATTGAACACTTCCAGAGATGGGGAAGATGTGGGACACAAGACACAATGCTGTGCAGGAACTGGGAATCAAAAGGCTTCAAAATCCATTTGGATCCCATCACCTGGAGAGGCTTCCTGGCTCACTGTGCACTGGGAGATGCTCTTTAAGCCAAACTCGTTGTTCCCATGGGCTAGACCTAGGTTTGGAAACTTCATTTCATGGAAGAAAAAGGATGAGAGAAAGAACTGATCCTTGGAGAAGAAAGGAGCAGGGATTGCTCAGACAGGTGGGATGACCTGGGATCATGGAAGAGCCCACCAGGATCAGAGCAGGCACTGCTCCCAGCCTCTACTGCACCGCAGTGCCCTCATTCCACCTGCACCTGCTTCCCTCAGAGGGACTGAGCTTTCCCAGGGCTGTCCCGAGTACCCTCAGCGTGCCCCAAGGCCAAGGGTAACCCCTGATCTGGTGCCCACTGGGATCCCATCCTGGCCTGCAGAGCCATCAGAGAAGCCCACCAGGAAAGGAAAATGTCACCCACAGAGCAGGAGCCACGAGCTATGGCTGCTCCCAGACAGGAATTTGGGCTTAATCATTAAAATAAACCATCGGGATTGCCGTGAGAAGTCCTGCCAAGGACCCACTGAGTGAGTGACCTGGTGTTCAAATGCATTTTTCCTGGAAAGGATGTTTTGGGAAGGTGGACAGGGGAAAACCCCCCGTTCCTGGCAATATATTGCAATTCCACCTGAAGGAAAGGTCAAACCCACTGGAACAGGTCCCCTTCCCTGGGAAGGCCTTCCCAAACTACAGCTGCTCCTCAGCAGACATTTCTTGCCAGAGCACAGATCCAACCTCACCTTCCCTCACCTCCCTTGGAAGGGAAACTCAGTGTGGAGCAGAACCAGAGCAGCAAAGCAGCAGCTTTCCCACAAAATGGAAATTGGGATGGCCAGAGAAGACCATCCCCCTTCCCAAGGATGCCACAAAGCAAGGCACAGATGGGAGTTCTTCTTTCCCAAGCTTCGCAGGAGAAACGGAGCCAAAGCAGAAACCACATCCAGGGTGAGTTTGTACCAAACAGGGATTTAAGGGTGGGACACCAGAATTCATTGAATTTCAGAGGGGTTTTGTATCTCCAGCTTTCATAGGGCTTTTGGGGAATGGGAATGGGGCTGTCAAAGATGGACTTGGGCACCTGAGATCCACCTCGGGTGCAAAGGTTTTGAGGGTCTCTGGTGCTGCCAGAGCAGATGAATGAATAACCTCAGCACTCTTGGATCCCACTCCCAGGGGAGTCAAAACCAGGTTTATGCTCCCTAAACCAGATCTATCTTCCCAAAAGTCAGACCCACCATTTCTAAAAACAGATTTATCCTGCCTGAACCCAGACCCATTATCCATAAACTAGACCTAACATTGCTAAAACCAGACCTATCCTCTAAAGCACCCGAGCACCAGACCCATCCATGCTGTGTCCATGTGGTGACACAGTAGGAGCAGCTCCAGCCATACCAAGCTTGGGATGCATTTCCCAACTCCTTCTTTAGTCAATTCAGACTCTTTATGGTTTTAAACCCTCCTGTATTAAAAAAAAAAAAAAAAAAATTACTGTTCCTTCCTGAAAATTTGGGCTGGAAAGCAGCCAGTGGCTGATGCTGGCTCCGTGTGCCAAGTCCTTGTGCAGAGCTGTGCCTGGAGCAGTCCTTCCCAAGCCTAGCACCTCCAATTCCTTTCCTCACCTTTTAAGGATGAGGGAGGCAGCTGCTGGGGGCCGGAATTACCTGGGAGGGTTTGTTTTTGCTGCAAGAGCCTGAGTCCTCCTCACACAAACAAGCTCCTGAAGAAAGGAGGGAACAGACAGAGGAGGGAATAAGAATTAAAAAAAAAAAAAAAAAAAGCGCCAACAGGTTGATCTGGATTTCCATCAAGGGTTCCACCCTCCTCCGTTTAATGAACATCGCAGAACAGGTGCTTGGAATTCATTACCAGCCCACAAGCCCAGGAGACGGAATCGCACCGGTCCGGCTGCGCTGCTGCTCCTCTCTCGGAGGCGGCGGAGCCACAAACCTTCACCTTTCTCTCCCGGTGCCTCTCCCTCCCCCGGAGCCCAGCCCGGGCATGACCAACCCCAGCTCTGCCTTCTGCAGCGGCTCCCTGTGCTCCGGGGAGGCGTCGGGGAGGATGAGCCGCGGCGGGGCCGCCGGGAGCCCGTGCCCGGAGCGCCGCAGCCCCGACGGCGGGGCCAGCGACGGGCACGGCTCGGTGGCCAGCGACGGGCACGGCTCGGTGGCCAGCGACGGGCACGGCTCGGTGGCCAGCGACGGGCGCGGCTCCCCGGGCAGCCTGCGCCGCTCGCCCTACTCGCCGTTCGCCGTGCCGGGGCGGCTGCCGCCCGCCGTGCGCCTGGACATCGACACCGAGTTCCAGGCCGTGCGGCAGCAGGAGAAGGAGGACATCAAAGTGCTCAACAACCAGTTCGTGACCCTGATCGAGAAGGTAGGGACAGCACCTGGCTGGGGAGGGGCTCTGGGGAACCGCCGGGTCTGCAGCCACCCCCGGTGAGGCTGGCACAGCCGGCTAATTAGTAGTTAACCCAATTAGTTATTCCCTCTGAGCTCCCTGACTGACGAGGGTTAGGTAGCATCCCTGGGGGAGGCACGGCCAGGGGCTGTGCCTGTCACCTCGGGCAGCTCCCGGGGGACCCCAGAGCAGCCCCGGCAAAGTTCTGGGGGCACCATGGGCAGGGGGCACCATGGACTGGGGGTCTTGGCTCCCAGAGTGGCCAAACAGCCACGGGCAGTGACGCCATTTTTGGCGGCAACTCCAATTCTGGCTGCTAAAGAGAGCTGGAAACTCATCCCTGGAAACTCATCCCTGGAAACTCATCCCTGGAAACTCATCCCCACCTCCATCTGGGCAGTGTAGGGGGCCGGGGGACCCCCCAGCCACTGCCTCCAAGCTTCTGAGGAGAGGGGCCAAGAAAGCGTTGCTTTCATCTCTGCGGAGCCGGGAGAAGCAGAAGTTTCTCCAAGGAAAACAACTCCCAGAGCAGGCAGGTTCCTGCAGAGCCCTGCTCCGTAAACAGATGTAATCTCTGGGATTGCTTCATGCAGCTCTCCCTGCCAGCCTCCAGCAGCCCGGGATTGATTCATTTCAACTCTCCAAGGACCAGGATTCACACTGGGAAGGAGAAGGCCGTGGGAACATCTCCAGTGGATCTCTCCAAGGGGAATGGTTGTGACCAGTCACACCTGGCAGCGTCAACAGGGCCCAGACCTGGCTCTCATGGATGGGCACAGCCTCCTCCTGTGAGCCTTTCCAAGATTGTGGCATTGGGAATTTGGAGAATACTTGGTGTGGGAAACACCCACATAGCAGCGGCTGGAATTTGGACTGTCTAGGCAGAGAGGTTGGGGTTTTCTGGGCCCTCAGAGCAGGGATGGGAGTAGGGGAAAGGGACAAAACCCCATGTGCCCGAGCCAGGCCTGTTCCCTGACACCGTGGAGGGAAGAATTGAGAGTTCCAGGTTTCCCAGCAACCTCCTGATCCGTGTGGATCCTGGGCCAGGGGTTCAGGGGCACAAACACCCCCTGGCCAACGTCTCTGACTGAAGCTCCTGAGCTCCTTTGAAGGCTTCAAGAGCTGCATCAAGTGGCAACTTCAGGCACCTGCCCCAGGCCCTCATTCCAGAGGGAGGGAATGAGACTTCCTTGTCAAAGAGAACCTGGCTTTATAATCAGGGATTCAGGTGTTCTCAGTCCCCAGCAGGTGATTCCAGGGATAATTGACCACAAAGCTGCAGGAGTTTGGTGCTGGTGGTTTTCCAGCTGTTACAGATCTGCTGGTTTTTATTTTCCAGACAGATATAAAAGAAGACAGGGAAAAGCCAAGCCCTGGAGACCCTTTTTGAAGCCCTGGCATTATCCCAAGCATCCCAGATGGGAGGGTCTGCAAGGACCAAACTTTGGCCACTTGTGTGTTCAGGCATGAAACTCCAGGGAATGAGGCCAAATCTGGGTGATCCCTCTGCAAAGCTCCTGCTGAAAGGCTCTGCAAGGGGGGATTTCCACTGAAGGGGACATCGCAGGAGTCACAGAATCATGGAATGGTTTGGGTCAGGAGGGACCTTTAAGATTATCCAGTTCCAAACAGATGTTGGAAGCCAAGATGGAACCAGCTGAGTCCGTGGATGGTTTGCGAACAGGAATTGAGGGATAAAAGGAGCAGCTGAGGATTAGGAAGGAGGTTAGGAATTAATTAAAGATGGACATGGAACAATAGCCAACACAATCCCTTCTCATCCCAGGAGGGAAGGATGAGGTCTCTAAGAGTGAGACCTGGAACATCCCAACCGGCCCATCCCTTCTGCTGGGAACTCCCAAGCACTGGAATGGTTCTGCTTTGCTTGGCTGCTCTTTCTGTCCCAAAAAGAAGGATTTGGAGAAAGATGGTGCCACATCTGGGTCAGCAGCTGGAATTCTGCCTCTTCTTTGGACGCCAGGCCAAGCCTGGAGGTCTGATGGCTCCTGCCCCCAGTGCTCCGGGCATGGCATCAGCCCTGAGTCATCCCGGAATGCAACACGGGAAACTTGGAGGCAACTCCGGCATCTCCAGCCAAAACGTGACTGGGGTTGCTCCCAGAGGTAGCAATTAGCCAATTAATTGGAGTTGGCCAAGAGCTTTGAAGATGAGAACTGTTAAACTTGGAGTGTTACTGGTGAGATTGGGAATATTGGGAAAGAGGAGCAGGTTCCTCAAAGGCGGGAGATGGAAGGGCAGCGTTGTCCTCTCAGAGCCAGCACGGGGAGCTCACCTGGAGTCTGTAATTACCTGGGATGTTCTCCAGAGCTTTGTCTGAGCTGCTCTGCAATAAACCTGATTCATTCCCTGAACCTCTCCATGCTGTAATTCCTGGCAGCCCAGCAGGTTCCCTCTCTTTGTGCTCTCCGGGGTAGGAAATCTGCCCTTCCCTGACCCTGGACATCCCTGTGTGACCTGGGGTGGATCCGCAGCCTTGGGTTCATCAACACCTGGATCTGGTGATGCTGGAGGTGTTTCCAGTAGTCCATGGGCACACACAAAAGGGACAGAACTGACCATTCCTGTTGTCAGTGACTCCTCTGTCCCAATGTTGCTGTGTTTAGCCCAATGTGAACATGGTTATTTTGATGTCATTGGTTATTTTGATGTCACTATGTTTATTCCAATGTCACTGTGCCTGTTTTGATGTCACCATGTTCTATTGAGGAATTAATTGGTGGGTAATGTATAAAACCCCTAAAAGTCCCCTAGAAGAGGGAGGTGTCCCTGCCTATGCCAGGGGATGGAGCTGGGTGATCTTTAAGGTCCCTTCCAACCCAAACCATTCATGATTCCATAACCCTCCATCCTCAGGCCTAATTTTGAAGGGATTTCTCATTCTTCCTTGGAAATCTGCTGATTCTGGCAGGTCTTCTGAAGGTCTCCAAAATCTCCTGCCCTGCCATGCTTTGATTGTGGCCCTCAGTGTCACTGAGACCTCTGAAACCTCTCCCATAGGTCCAGAGCTTGGAGCAGCAGAACAAGATCCTGACAACCAGGTGGAACTTCCTGAAGGACCAGGACAATTCCCACTCTGACTCGGACATCAAGGCCATCTATGAGCAGTATGTGAGCAAAATGAACCAGGAGATGAAGGCGCTCAACTACGAGCAGGAAAACCTGGAGTCGGAGCTGACGAAGGTGCTGAGCACCATGGACACCTTCCGGAGCAAGTAGGTGCCCTTGTCCATGTCTATCCATATCCAGGGAGATCCAGCTGGGGCACAGGGAACAGCATGGGATTGATTTAGCTCAGCTAGCCTGAGATGCCCAGGAAAATATTCCTAGTTTGGTGTGCCCAGAAGTATGGAATTTAGGATCACAACATCTTCCTTAATGAGAGGTGAAAGGAAAGCTGGAACAATGCAGTTCCAAGGAGAGCAGGGTCTGAGAGGAGCCTCTGCCAGAGAACAACTCCGGGAATGGCATTGCTGGAGTGACAGCCATGAAAACAGGGAATGCTTATTCTCCACAAAATTAGCACAAGCCGGAACTTTGTCCCCAAAATGATTTCTGGACCAGGCTGCTCAGTACAAAAAACAACGCTCCTGGCTGCATGGGCAAGGCCAGGAGTTTGATTTGATGATCCCTGTGGGTGTCTTCCAGCTCAGGATATTCATCATCACACAATGGGTTAGGAGTGACCTTTAGAATCATCCAGTGCCACCCTTGCCATGGGCAGGAACACCTTCCACTCAAAGCCCTTCCAACCTTGGACACTTCCAGGGATCCAGGGAAATCCATTCCAGGCCCTCCCCACCCTCACAGGGAGGAATTCCTTCGTAAAGAAGGAATATTCTATTCCATGACTGTGGGATCTCTTCCTTTCCCGCTTCACCCAAAGCATTTCTGCCAAACTCTGCTTTGACCAAAAGGTCAAAATTGTGCCCCAAATGGTCCTGACCAAGAACAGGGAGGCAGCCAAAGGTCGGGGGAGGTGCAGCTGCCTCTTATCTCCAGGGAGTTCCTCTTATCTCTGGAGATGTGCAGATAAGGGAGAGCAGCTGGGCCATGCCCGGTCACAGGGGAGCAGACAATGCCTCTCTCATTATGGTGCTCATTTGCATCCCACAGGAGAATCCCAAATGAGCTCCTTTCCCTCCCACTGACACCCAGCACCTTCCTGGAGCTCTGCAGGCTCCCCTGGGGATTTGGGCTGTGCAGAGACTGTCCAACCCAAAATGGTGCCAAGGGACTCGGGAGGAGCAGAAATCCCTGCTGGGATCCAAACCCACTCCTGAGGTGAGGCACAAATCATCCGTGCCCCCTCCATGGAGTTCTGTCCAAGGATTCTCCAGCTCCATAAGCCCTGCTCAAGGTGGCTGCAAATTAGGGAAGGGCTGACAGCTCCTTCTAACGGAGACCTAGCAGTGAAATGCCTTAATCAGAAAACAGCAGGTTGGGATCAGGGAATCATTCAGCTTGGAAAAGCCCTTGGAGAGCATCAGATCCATCCATCAACCCCCTACCACTGTGGTCACTGCTGACCCCAAGTCCCCAGGTGCCACATCCACACAGTTTTTGGACACTTCCAGGGGTGGGGAGTCCCTGGGCAGCCTGTGCCAGGGCTGGACAACCGTTTCCATGGAAATTTTTCCAAATATCCGACTTAAACCTCCTCTGATAGAACTTGAGGCTTTTTTTCCCTTGTTCCCTGAGAGTGGATCCTGAATCCCACCTGGCTGTCCCCTCCTGTCGGGAGTTGTGCAGAGCCACAAGGTCCCCCTGAGCCTCCTCTTCTCCAGACTGAGCCCCCCAGGTCCCTCAGGAGTTCTCCAGACCCTCCCCTGGTGCTCCAGCCCTTCCCCAGCTCTATTCCCACCTCTGGACTCACTCCAGCCCCTCAGGGTCTTGTGAGGAGCCCCAAGCCCAGCATTCCAGGGGCTTCAGCAGTGCCAAGGACAAGGAATGTGAGGAATTTGACAGGAATACGAACCAGGAGTTTGATTCTTCACCTTACACTGAAATCATCTTCCTGGGAGTCCTTCAAATGACACCCAGGTGCCCAAAAGTCCTGAATTCCTCATGGGAGGTGCCTGCCTGCTGTTTATTTGGATAATGCAAAGGTCAGGCCCTGCCATCCCTCTCTGGAGCACCTGGCCTTCCCTGCACTCCCCGAGGAAGCAGAATCCCAGACTGGTTTGGGTGGGAAAGGACCCTGCCACTCTCCCAGGGTGTCCCCAGCCCTTGGACACTTCCAGGGATGGGGCAGCCATGGTCTGTGCTCAGATCTGCACTCGGGAACTGCTGCAGGAATCCCCAGCTCCCGACACTCCGGGGCTTTCCAGCTGATCTCAGGGGTGAAGGTGCTGCCCAAGGGTTCTCCCCACTGGATTTCTTGTGACTTTTCCAGTGACTTGGACAATGGGATAGGACACAATTGGGATGCTTTATCCCTCAAAACTGATTCACAGGGAGAGAATTCCCAGGTCCCATCCAGCCCCAGCGCAGCCCAGGGACATTTCTGGGGCAAATCTCTGTACAAACCAGGCAAATCCGGGAGGTTTCTTTTCCCCAGGGAATTCTGGGGGAGGAAAAAGAAGAACCAGTTGGATTTCCCACTGGAGTGGTGCCCTCAGCCAGGCTGTGGCATTCTGGATGGAAGCCCCCATGGGCATGGGAACACCCCAAGTCCTCCAGGATGGGAAGTGTGCCTGGGGGAGTCCTGCCTTCCTCCCGAGTCAGGGGCTGCTTCCCAAACCCACCTGGATGGGACTCAGTGGGACACTGCCCCCTTCTCCTCAAATGATTCTGCCGTGGACCAGCAATTCCAAAGGGAGGGAAGGAGAGGGACAGGCACATGCAGGAGGGAGCTCAGCCTGCCTCAGACCTGGTTCCCAGATGTTGCTCCATGGAAGGAGCCCGGGGCGAGCAGACGCTGTCTCAAGTGTGCTAAGTGCAGGAAGGGCTGGATTGGCCCTCCTGCAGTGCCCCGGGATTATCTCCCGGGAGATAAATGCTGGGATGTGCCTGTGGAATGCTCCAGCTCCAGCCCGGGCTGAGTCACAGTCCTGGGAGCGTGGCAGGAGCGCGTTGGGCCAGCTGGGCCAGCTCTGCCCCGCCGGAGCGGAGCTCTGCCCTGCCAGCGCCCAGGGCGGGGAGACTGGGACGGACTGGGATAGACTGGGATAGACTGGGATAGACTGGGGGCAGACTGGGATAGACTGGGGACAGACTGGGGACAGACTGGGACAGACTGGGGACAGACTGGGATAGACTGGGGACAGACTGGGGCACACTGGGATAGACTGGGGACAGACTGGGATAGACTGGGGACAGACTGGAGACAGGCTGGGGCACACTGGGACACACTGGGACAGTCTGGGGACAGACTGGGACAGACTGGGACACACTGGGCCGAGCCGAGTGCGAGGAGGAGGAAGAGGGGCTGCAGACAGGCACTAAGCTTGGTCCCTCCCGTGCAGCAGGGCTGACAGCATTCCAGCTGGGCTGACATTCCAGGTGTGGAGCACAGACCAGACAGGTAAATCCCATCAGCCGCTGCTGCCCGGCCTTGGAAAAGCAGGGAAGGAGAGGGCGAGCTCAGCACTGAGGGGGACTCAGGAGGAACCCCAGGAGTGCCCAAAGCTGTGACTGCCACACACCCCCTGCCCTCATGGTGCCCTCGGGGAGGGAGCTGCAGCTCCAGGGAGCTGCTCTGGATATTTCCAAGTCAGCTCCTGAGCACGGCTTCCCTCATTTCCCAACATCTGCTCCCCTTCACCAGGCACAACTCCCCATTTCCACACTTTGTACACGGCAGGGAAGGCTCCCCAAAACCTTCTGGGCTCCCGAGAACACTGTGACGATGCACTGGACCCCAACAGCAGCACACGGCCACATTCCTGATGTTCCTGCCCTCAGTCTCTGGGAGATCCCATTTCACCTCGTTCCCAAAGGTCTCAGCTTCCCTTAGGTCCCTTTGGTGACGTGTCCAAGCAGCACTGAAGGCCTGAGTTCACAGTCTGGAAATGGGGTCACTTTGGGGCCCCTTCCACCAAGAAAGACCCTGAGGGGCTGGGGAGTGACCAGGGATGGGAATGGAGCTGGAAAAGGGCTGGAGCACCAGGGGAGGGTCTGGAGAACTCCTGAGGGAGCTGGGAAGGGGCTCAGCCTGGAGAAAAGGAGGCTCAGGGGGACCTTGTGGCTCTGCACAACTCCTGACAGGAGGGGACAGCCAGGGGGTGTCGGGCTCTGCTCCAGGGAACAACAGGACAAGGGAAATGAGCTCAAGGTCTGCCAGGGGAGGTTTAGCTGAATATTGGGGAAAATTCCTCACTGGAATTGTGTCCAGGCACTGGCACAGCTGCTCAGGGCATGGGTGGAGCCACCAAAGCCATGTGGCTGTGGCACCTGGGGACATGCTCAGGGGTGGCCCTGGCCGTGCTGGGGGAACGGTTGGGCACGATGCTCTCCAAGGGCTTTTCCAACCTTAATGATTCCCTGATTCTATGGAATGTCATGTGCCCCTTAGGCTAAGAGGAGCCTGAGGTTTCAGGGAAGAGCAGGGGAGCCAGGACCGCCCGGAGAGCTCAGCCTGCTCTGATCCATCACTCCCAACGCTCCCACACGTGTCCAGCTGCTGGGGGCCCTTTCCCATCCCATCGTTCTGCTCTGACCAAGCACTGCCAGGCCCAAAAGGGACCCTGTGGCTTTCCTGGTCAGGTCCCTGGGATTTGGGATCACCACACCCCTGTCCCAGGAGCCAACAAGGGTTGGAGTATTCCCCAATTCCTGCTCATATCCATTTGCCCCTGGACTGAGGCTTTGCTCCCTGGCCCTGTCCTATCCCACCCTGGATTTAAACACCTGCAGGGCTCGTTCTTCACAGGGACACTCAGGACTCCACGCCATTCTGGTTTGGTTTCCTTCCACTCCATGAGCAGTTTTCCATTAATTCCTTTGCCTGTGTGCCTTCACAAATCACCTGGGCTGAGTTATGACACCAGTCCAGAATTCTCAGAATTTCCACAAGGCCGAGTTTTCTCCCTTGGGAAGACTCCAACCCTGGAAGTGAAATTTCGAGGAAACGTGAGCAGAACGGAAAAGGTTTGGGGTGAAGTTGAGGAGTTTGGGCAGAGCACGATCCCCACCCCCATCCCCTGTCCCTCTGTGAAGAACCTGAGGCTCCCCAGCCCCCAGATGAAATCCCAATTAAAGCTCCCTTCTCTGCTCTGGCATTCTTCATCCCAAAAGTGCTCCTGGTGTTCCAGGGCAGCTGGAATGTGGCAGCTTCTTCTCACTCCTGCCCATGATGCCTCAAGGAGCGGGGACAAGCAGGAAAAGCAGAAAGTTTGGATATTTTGTGGGTCTCAAGACAACTCTTGAGTGTCCCTGAGTTGCCCTGGGGTTGATCCCATACTTTGGGTGCTCTGCAGGTACGAAGATGAAATTCGCCTCTGCAGCGGGATGGAATTCACCTTCATGGAGCTCAAAAAGGTCAGCAGGAAGGGAAGGGAAGTTTCCCACTGGATGGGCTGGCTAGAGCACAGTCAGGGAAGGGCCTGGAGGTGATCCAGGCTCAGCTGGTTTGGGATAACAAGGTCTCGAGGAGGACAGGGAGGGGATGAGTCCCAGTCCCACAGGAGAGTGAGTCTGGAGTGGCTCCTGAAAATCCCCTGGCAGCACCTGGGGATTGGAGCATCCCCATCCCTGCACCCTGGGAATTCCCTGGCCTAAGAGGTCCAAACCCTTCCCCAGCTGCCTCCTCCTCCCTGTGTTCCCTCCGGATGCCATTAGGGTTGAGAAAGGCTGGAACTGATAAAGGATTTGCTTTGTTCCCTGCGGAGGGGCCACGCCCTGGGCAAACCCCAGCAAAGCTCCCACTCCGGCAGGAGCCAGTGGGAATCAGCTGGAATTGGGATTTTATATCAAAACTCCCAATCTGGGAGTAGGATAAGGGTGTTGGAGAGAGGGAACGTTCCCCACAAGTACCCATCCTGGCTAATTCCATGTTTTCCCTGGCACACTCCCCAGGAAAGGCATTCCTGGACACTTCCATGGATGGCTCCCAAGTTTTTGATGAATGGAGCCTTTTGTGGGGAACAAAAGCTGGGAGGGGATGGCCCAGCCCTGCCTGGCCCAACAGATCCTTCCACCAACAAGTCCCACAAAACAAAGGGAAAAGGTTCTCAAAGGAGCCTCTCCTTTGAGAACCTTTGCTGGAGAGCAGTTCCAAACATCCCTGTTAATAAATCCCAGGATGGATTGGATGAAGCTCATCCCATTCCACCCCTCCATGGGCAGACACCTTCCCTGTCCAGGGTGCTCCAAGCCCTGTCCAACGTGTCCTGGGACACTGCCAGGGATGGAGCCCACAGGGCACTCCCTGGGGATGGGGAGCAGCGGGAATGACTCACTGTAAATCCAGTTATGGACTGATGGATCCCTTTCCATCCGTGCAGGATCTGGATGTGAGCACCTTGCACCGCACGGAGCTGGAGGTGAAGCTCAAAGGGCTCCAGGAGCTGCTGGAGCTGAAGAAAACCATCTACGAACAGGTGGGAACACAGCTGGAGAGGGCTGGGACGCTGTGGGAAACTCGGCATTTTGGGGACAGATCCTGGATTTCCACCCACGTGGGAGCTTGGCCAGGGTGTCACAGCCATTCCATTGCTCAGGACCTGAGGTGCTGATCCCAAAGGGCAGTTTGGGATGGGGCCAGAACATTCCTTCTGCCCCAGAGCCTCTGTGGGGGCCTGGGGTCCCCCCAGAACAGCTCAGAATTCCAACCTCATCCCAAACTGGCTGGTGGGGCTCAGCTCCTGCCCCCACAGATGGGGTTTGCCCCAGACCTCTGCCCAAGGCAGCCAAGTGTTCCGACTCCAGGAAGAACCCAAAATCCAGGATGCTCTGAAACCCAGTCCAGCCTCCTCCTTCCCCAGGAAAACGAGGGGTCCCCAGTCAGGAATGATTGCAGCCAGGGGGGAAGGGGCTCCAGCAGAACACTGAGTCAGGCCTGGAAAATGTCACCCAGCAGGATCAGCGGTGTGGGAACACTCAGGATTTATCTAAACTCCAGCAATCCAAACAATTACAATGCCTGATGGAGGAATATGAACATTCCATGTGGGAAACTGAGGCACGGAGAGGCTGGAGCTGCCTCCCAGCACAACTGCCCAGGGAGCCTGATCTGTTCTAAAATGAGATTATTCCTCATGCAAGGCAATTTGAGCCCAGTTTTTGTGAAAATCAGGCCCTGCTCCAGGATCTCCACCGGATTTCTCACGGGTTCCACAAAAAGCTGTGGTTTTTAACCCCCAATTAATACAAAAATCTCATCCCCAGCCTCTCCTGTCTCACCTTCTCTGTGGATTTGATGGCATCAGGTACAGACATTTTCCCAGGGGGAGGGAAAACAAGGTAAACTGTGCTTGTTGGGATGGATCGGGAGAAAACAATTTATTAATTCTCATTAATAAAGAACGAGTTCTGGGGTTTCATTCACCAAATGATCTGATGTCTCAAATAAACTCAAATTTTCTCACCTGCTCCAAATTTAACAAAGAAAGGATTAAACAGCGGTGGGATAAAAATCTCTCAATCATCCTGCGTTTTTGGGTCATGTCTGTGTTATCCCTCAGCCACAGAGCCCTTTGTGAGCCCAGCCAGGGAAGGGAATCAAGGAACACAATTCCTGCTCCAAAGAGACCTGACCAGGAACAAAGGAAAGGGAGGAGGAGAAGGAATTCCTGGTGCAGAGCAGGAGCTGCGCCTGAGATAAGGGAGCAGCAGCTCTGGAGCAAGCCTGGATCCAAACCTGGATCCAGGGCCCTTGCAGGCTCAGGGAGGGGAATTCTGCAGCTGTGCCTTACCCGGAGCAGATATCCTGCGGTGGTCCCAGGGCTGCTCCTGCCTCCCTCCACACTGACATTCCCAGGACACAGGAGTGGAGCAGCTCTGCCAGCCCTGGGTGTGTCCAGGGAAGCTCCTGGTTCCCCGAGGAGCCCTGAATCAGGCTCTGGTATCACAAAGAGCAGCCCCAGCCTCGCTGGATCCCACAGCAGAGCTTGGAAAGGGCATTTTCCACCCCCCAGGCTGTGGAGTGATCCACGCAGCCTTTGTTTCCCCAAAACTCTCACATTCAGCATGGATACCAATGGATATTGGTCCATGATCATTGGTTCCAGCTCTGCTCCTGGAGAACGACCGACTGGACAAGAGGAAATGCCAGGGAACGTTTATGTTGGATATTAGGGAAAATTCCTTCCTGGAAAGGGTTGTCCAGCCCTGGCATAGCTGCTCAGGGCAGGGATGAAGTCCCCATTCCTGGAAGTGCCCAAGGAATGTGTGGATGTGGCACTTGGGGATACAGTCAGGGGTGGCCTTGGCACTCCTGAGGAACAGCTGGGATCTGGTGATCCTACAGGTCTTTTCCAGCTTGAAGGACCCCAGGATTCTCCCTGCTCCTGGACTAGTCCAAAGGCACTCTTTTATCAGAATTTTAGCAGGTTGTATCCAAAGATCTCAAACCCCAACTTAACCTGAGTCTGGATTTTATGGAGCAAATAATACCAGATCCCCAACTCCAGAGAGTGAAAGCTCGGGAATTGTCCCTCTCTCCACGTGGAAGCTGCTCTGCCAAGCACAGCCCACCTGGAGCTCTCTCTGGCTGCTGGGAATCTGGGATACGACCAGATCCTGGGAAGCTCTTCGCTGTGAGGGTGGAGAGGCCCTGGAATAGATTTCCCGGAGCAGCTGTGGCTGCCCCAGCCCTGGCAGTGTCCAAGCCAGGCTGGACAGGGTTGGAGCAGCCTGGGACAGCGGGAGGTGTCCCTGCCCACGGCAGGGGTGGGACAGGATGGGCTTTGAGGCTCCTTCCCTCCCCAGTCATGCCATGAATGTCCAGCTCTGTGCTCTCCTTCCTGCTGTCCCGTGGCTCTGCAGGAACTGGAGGAGCTACTGACGGAAATCAAGGACATTTCCGTGGTGCTGGGAATCGACAGCTGCTCCCGGCCGGACCTGGGCAGGATTGTGGAGGACGTCAGGGCCCAGTATGAGGCTCTGGCCCTGCGGAGCTGGGAAGAGGCCGAGGCCCTCACCCGGAGGAAGGTACAGATCCCTGCTCTGTGCTGGGAGAGGCAGGGAAAGGACAGGAGGGATGGGCCTGGAAACAGCTGGATCAGCAAGGATGGGAGGGATGGGCTGGCCCTGGGAATGGAGGGAGGGACAAGGCACTATCCGTGATCAGCTCTGGACAGTAAATCCAGAGTTAGTTACTCCGGGCTTTCCACACTGGAGGAACCCAGGACATCTCCCAGTGGAGATGGAAAATGTCCTTCCAGCTCTCCAAAGAGCAGGAATGTGACTGGTCCCAGGAGCCAGGTGAGCCTGGCACAGCCACAGCCAGAGAGGATGGGAACGAGCCCCAGATCTTTCCCCAGGTAATCCAGGTGATGCCAGGGCACCCCGTCCCTCTCTCCACAGCTCACCGACAGCAGCTCCCAGTCCGGCTCCTTTGGGGGACACCTCCTCGACAGCCGGCGGGAAATCGCGGATCTGAACATCCGCATCCAGAAACTCCGCTCCTGCATCGTGTCCCAGAAGAGCCAGGTGTGTGCAGGGTGGGATAACAGGACAGGTGTGTGCAGGGAGGGATAACAGAACAGGTGTGTGCAGGGTGGGATAACGGGACAGGTGTGTGCAGGGAGGGATAACGGGACAGGTGTGTGCTGGGTGGGATAACGGGACAGGTGTGTGCTGGGTGGGATAACGGGACAGGCGTGTGCTGGGGTGGGATATCTGTGCAGGGAGGGATAACAGGACAGGTGTGTGCTGGGTGGGATAACGGGACAGGTGTGTGCTGGGAGGGATAACAGGACAGGTGTGTGCAGGGAGGGATAACAGGACAGGCGTGTGCAGGGAGGGATAACAGGACAGGTGTGTGCTGGTTGGGATAACGGGACAGGTGTGTCCTGGGGTGGGATAATGGGACAGGTGTGTGCAGGGTGGGATAACGGGACAGGCGTGTGCTGGGTGGGATAACAGGACAGGCGTGTGCTGGGGTGGGATATCTGTGCAGGGAGGGATAACAGGACAGGTGTGTGCTGGGGTGGGATAACGGGGCAGGCGTGTGCTGGGAGGGATATCTGTGCTGGGAGGGATAACGGGACAGGCGTGTGCTGGGTGGGTTAATGGGGCAGGTGTGTGCAGGGAGGGATAACAGGACAGGCGTGTGCAGGGAGGGATAACAGGACAGGCGTGTGCTGGGGTGGGATAACGGGGCAGGCGTGTGCTGGGAGGGATATCTGTGCTGGGAGGGATAACGGGACAGGCGTGTGCTGGGTGGGTTAACGGGGCAGGTGTGTGCTGGGAGGGATAACGGGACAGGTGTGTCCTGGGAGGGATAACGGGACAGGTGTGTGCTGGGAGGGATAACGGGACAGGTGTGTCCTGGGAGGGATAACGGGACAGGTGTGTCCTGGGAGGGATAACGGGACAGGTGTGTCCTGGGGTGGGATATCTGTGCTGGGTGGGATAACAGGACAGGTGTGTCCTGGGAGGGATAACGGGACAGGTGTGTGCTGGGGTGGGATATCTGTGCTGGGTGGGATAATGGGACAGCTGTGTCCTGTGTGGGATAACGGGACAGGTGTGTGCTGGGTGGGATAACAGGACAGATGTGGAATTCCCTCTCCCGAGCCCCCTCAGCTCCTTTTCCACACTTCAGTGCCTGTACCTGGAGGAGCACATCCGCGAGGCTGGCGAGCAGGGGGAGGGGACCCTCAGGGACGCCAAGGCCAAGGTGGCTGGGCTGGAGGAGGCCCTGCAGCGCAGCCGGGAGCACATGGCTCACCTGGTCCGGGAGTACCAGGAGCTCATGAACATCAAACTGGCCCTGGACGTGGAGATCCTCACCTACAGGAAGCTCGTGGAAGGGGAGGAGAACAGGTGAGCCAGGATTCCTCCGCCTCAGGTGGGGAAGAGATGCACCAGCACACCCGGGGGGACAGAATCATGGAATCTTTGGAACCCAGTCCCACCCCCTGCCTTGGGCAAGGACAGCTCCCAAAGCCCAGCCTGCCCAAATCCCAAGTTCTGAGTCTGGTACTGAAGGTTTGGTCAAAGAAGGAGCAAACCCTGGTGATTCCCAGCAGTTCAATCCCATTTCTTGCTCCAAGTCTTCCTCAGACTCCCCAGGCTGAGGTTCCAGACCTTCTCCAGGTGCTTTGCCCAGGGGCTGTTGAAGCCCATCCTGGTCCTACCACTATCCCAACTCCCCCAGGCCAAATTCCAGCCCTTTCCACCCCTCTGGGAGAACTTCAGCCACGTCCTCACCGTCCTCACACTGTGTCCTTCCCTCCCCAGCATGGAGCAGCCCATTCCCACCGTCATCAGCGCTGTCCACTCCCGGCCGAAGCCTCGTAAGTGCTTTGATCCCTCCGATCCAGGAAGTGGGGAAGGACGGAAGGGTTTTAACCTTTCCCCTTCTCCCAGTTTCTGCCAGCACCCTGCGGAACTCACGGCTGTTTGCCCGGGGCTCAGGGCACGCGGAGCCGAGCGGAGGCGGGAGCCCTGGGAGAGCCCAGGACGTGCCGGGGACTGCAGACACCAGGACCCAGCCCAAGTTCAGCTCCAGGGTTCCGGGGGAATGCTCGTAGGAGAATGGGATGAGCACGGACCCAAAGCATCTGGGAAGCTCTTCCTCCTGAACTCCAGCCCACATCCAAGGGATGAAGGATGAGGGTCCTGTCCAGGCTGTCCTTTGTCTTTCCACCATCCCAGTTCACAGCTCCATTCCCAGTTGCAGCAGGAACCACCCCAGGAATTTAGGGACTCTTCCATTCCCTGCACCTTCCTCTCTATGACTCCCTTCCCAGGGGATTTGCAGTCAGCCCTTGGCGTTTTAGCAGCTGCCATCAATCCCTTTACTGGTGTTGCCAAACCCTTTCCCTGCTCTGAGGGTGATTCCTGACAGGGCTTCCACAGAAAGCACCATCCAGGTTTCCACACTGGGGGAGAGGGAGGAAAACCATGCCAGGTATGGATTTGTCACCAGGATTGACAGACCTGGTGACAGCCTGGGGGCCCTTGGCCACCTCAGGGCATTTCCCTGCCTTTGAGGGGCCCCTTGTTCCTTCACCAAAGCTAAAATGCCTCAAAACTCTTGATTCCCATAATCCCTCCCTCTCTCCAAGCTCCACACAGCAGTTCCAGTTTCTAAAATCTGGGAATTGGTTCCTATTTAACTGCACTGGGAAGAGCCCAGTTTGGGTTGGGAGGGACCTCAAAGCTCATCCCATTCCCACCCCTGCCATGGGCAGAGACACTTTCCACTGTACCAGCTTGCTCCAAGCTCCATCCAGCCTGGCCTTGGGCACTTCCAGGGATCCAGGAGCAGTCACAGCTGCTCTGGGAAATCCATCCCAGGGCCTCACTACCCTCATAAAGAAGAATTTCCTTCCTAAAATCGAATCCAAATCTTCCCTTTTTCAGCCTAAAGCTGGAAAACTCCCTTGCCTTTGTATTTATTGACCCCAGCTGATCTGGCTGCCCCCATTGGCCAATCCCAATCCCGATGCTCCAGAGCTCCCGGAGCCAGCCCTGGAAGTGCCACATGGCCACAGGTGGGGGATGCTGTGGCCTCTTCCCAACCTCACCCAGAATCCTGCAGTATTTTCCTTCCTGGCTCCAGCCACTGCCACTCAGCCCCCCGAATTCCCAGGTTCTGGGTCCCCATTCCCACATTCCTGTAGGATAGGAAGCTCTGGCTCGCGGGGTTTGGCTGTTACAATAAAGTTCTGTCACTCTGAACCCATCCTGTCCTTGGTTTTCTCTCAGCTTCCCACCACAGGCACCTGGAGCAGCAGCTCCTTCCCAGCAGGACTCACCTGGGCACTCTGGCTGAGTTCTGGCAGCCAGGTGAGGCTGGATTTGCTTCCCAGGGACTGGCCTGGGCACCTTCCCGGGGTGGGATCCAAGGGCTTGGGGACCAGTTTTGGGAATGAAGGGAACACACTCAGCACTGCTCAGCTTCCCCTTCCCAAACTCCTCCTGCCCCTCTCCAAAGAGGAATTCCTGCACACCTGGGCACCCCTTTCCCTGCCCCTCATTCCAGAGGTGTCCTTTTGGTGCTCCTTTATCCCCGCAGGGACTTCCTTGGGAGATCCAAACCACAGCAGGTTCCCTGGGGTGCTGGAGGACCCAAATTTGGGAGCAGCTTTGCTGTTTGCTGTTCACCTGGGAGACACTCTGCCCTTCCAGGGTCAGCTTGCCCTTCCCAAACTCCTCCTGGCCCTCTCCAAAGGGGAACTCTGCACACCTGGGCCAGGTCCATCCTGGGCACCCACATTTTCCTGTGGCCCTTCATTCCAGAGGTGCCCTTTTGGACCACAGATGCTTCCTGTTCCCCTGGGGGACTTCTCTGGGAGATCCAAAGCAGCCCAGGGCCCCCAAGGTGCCAGAGGACCCAAATTTGGGAGCAGCTCTCCAGGTCCTGGGCAGGAGATGGGAGACAGAGGATGGGAAGCACATTCCAGACCAGAGGAAAGAGTTAAATCCAGTTTCCCAGCCTGGCAGGATGGAGAAGGGGCGGCTCTGAGCAGTTTGCAGTTGCTCCCAGTCAGGCAGGTTTAGTGCAGGGCTGCCTCTGGGGCCAGGAACCTGCAGAGCCCTTGGAAAAAGCCCTTCCCAGGCAGAGGAAAAAGCAGGGTTTGTGCTCAGAGCAGCCCCATTCCCGGGGCAGGAGCAGGGCTGGTGTTGTCCAGGATGAGGCCGAAACGGGAGCCTGGGACACCCAGACTGGGGGAGCTGGAGGCTGGGGCTCAGCTGGGACCTTCCCGCTGCTGACACTGGATTTTGGGGATCTTTTTGCTGTTTCTGAGCCTTCACCACGTATGGGACGGGGAGGGATCCCTGAGGCCACAGCAGGGGATTAAAGGGTTGGTTTGAGATCTGGGATTTTGGCTGCATTCCAGGTCCCTGTTCTGGGACAGACCCAACCCAGCATTTCCCTGTCCCACTGCTCCCAGCCTCAGCTCCCGAGGACACCAGGCAATGGCTCCATCCAGCAGAATTCCTGCTCTCCATTAACTGCAGCTGAGCTCTGCCTGGGATGATGCACGGCTCTGGGAGCCCATCCTGCCCCCTCCACCATCCCTCCCTCATTAGGACCCAGCCTCTTCCTCCAGGCAAATTCCCGCTGCTGTTCTCATCCCAGAGTCACAACCAGCCCCAATTCCAGCTGCAAATTCCCCAGGGAATTGCTGCACGTTCCAGGCAGCATCATCAGCTCAGGAGCCCCCAGAAAATCCCCATCCCAGCCCTTCAAAAAAAGGTCCTGGCTGCCCTCCCCGTGTTGTTCAGATCAGCGCTGTCAATCCAGAATAACGTACACTGGATTTTATTAGGGATAGAATGTGAAAAAAGGGGGAAACAGAGAAGGATGCAGTGGTGAAGGGCAGCCCCAGAAAGCGCCAGGATTGTCACATCCCTGGTTTTGCCTCAAAATGTGACAAAATCCCACCTGGCTGCTTCCTAAAAATTCCTAAGTACTGAAAGGATCCTGAATTTGGGTGGGGGGGAGGGGAGGGAGATGGAAAAGCTCAGGTTTCATGGAAAAAGGGATGGTTGTGATGTTTTAGAGGGTGCTTGGGGGGGTGGATGTATTCCTCACCTTCTCTGATCCATGTAAAAAATGGATCAGGGCTTGAGGATCGCTGGGAAAAACAGGGTTAAGGATTGTAATTAACTGTAATTAATTGTAATACATGGGATAATTAACAGCATCCCCCCATTTATGGCCCAATAATGGTGTTTTATGGCCAGTTCCAGTGATCCCCTTCAATCAGTCACCCCTGGCATGCCGGAGCACGTTCCCCACGGGGATTTGGGAGCTACTGAGGAGATCTGTGGGATCAAGGGATATTTATCCCTCTTATCTGCCAGGCCACTCAGGAATCCACGGCACAGCCTCCTCCAGGCAACGCCGTATCAGCTCCAGCCGCTCCCAAGGATGATCCCATCCCTGCCTGGAGCCTCTCCAGGCCTGGACACGTCAGATGTCCTGGAGGTCTTGGACGTGAGACATCCCAGGGGCAACTCCTGGGGTGCTGGAAGCGGGGGCTGCGGGCATTTCGGGAAGAGCAGCGGGAATCGGTCCCGGCTGCAGGGGGGAAGCGGCTCCCGGAGCGCATCCCGGGATCCGCGCACCTGGAGCGGCCAGGAACGAGCTCCGGGCTCCCTCTGCCGGGCAGGTGAGGCCGCTGCAGCGTCCCCGAAATCCCCAACAATTCCCGGCCCGCAGAGGAAGGGGAACGGCTCCCAGGGAGCGAGGCACGGAGGGGAGCCCACGGGGGATCTGCTGCCCAGAGCAGCTGTGGCTGCCCCATCCACGTTGGATGGGCTTGGAGCAGCCTGGGATGGTGGCACCTGTCCCTGCCCACTGGATGGGCTTTAAGGTCTCTTCCCACCTGAAGCATTCCATGATTCTGTGATCCAAAAGGGTCTTTCTCATCCACCAAGAGCTCCCATCCAGGTGGGAATGACTCCTGGGATCCAGCCTGGCTGCTCCATTGCTCCCAGACTCACTGCTCCCCTCCTCCGGAGCCCCCACACACCTGGAATCACTCTGGGAAGATGAAACAGCTCCCAAGGTGAGGAACTCATCCCTCTCCATCTGATCCCACCTGGACCAGTGATGGATCTGTCACCTTCCCTCCCTGGGCTCAGGTACCACCAGTCTCTGGCTGACTGTGCTGCAAGTCCCTCTGAAATATCCCCAGATCCTATCTGACTCCACTTTCTTATCCTCTATGGGCCAAATCCTCCAGGAACACACCCCAAACATCTTCACCAGGGGAAAAACCCTTTTCCCATCTGGAATCAGCTCACAGCCCCTCTGCTCCCCAGGAAACAGCTGCAGGTGGGAGCATTCCTGGTTCTTCTTCCACCTCTCCTTCCTTCCCCGCTGGATTTCGGGATGCACCCTCAGTCTGGAAGCAGCCAGGCCTTTTCCCAGCCCTTCCCAGGGCACAGAGCCTGGAGAAATCGGGCACCAGCTGAGTTCCTGCTCAGCACCAGAGGGGAGCCAAAATCCCCCCCACATGTGCCACAGGGTGAAATGTGTGGGAAGGGAGATGGAAATATCCTGGCATGGGGAGCTGATGGCCTGGGGCTCCCTCTCCAGTTCCAAAGCCAGTTTAATCCACCCATCCCAGCTCTCCCACAGCTGCTCCCCCAGTTCCAGCTAACACCTGGAGTGACTCCAGAGGAACAGGAGGATGTAGACGGATGCTCCAGGCCCTCTCCTGACCTGGCACAACTGTTTGCAGGGATGGAAGTGGCTCACGCCAGGAAATCAGCCATTGGGAAAAGGAGCTCCCCCACTTTGGGGAAAATACAGGGTTTCTTTTCCTTTTCCTGCACCATCCTGGCCCAAACTGTGCTTCAGTTTCCTGGCTTTTTTCATCTGCAGCCTCGAGGAGGATGGAATTTGGGGGAGGATAATTTCGTTTTCCTAATGAAATATTCCAGGACAGAGCAGGGAATTCAGCAGGGATTGGTCCCTGTCCCTCTCCCCAGGCTCGAGGGGATCACCAGCCCCACCCTGGGGGGCCCAAACCCCTCCGGGGGTCCCAGATCCCCGGGCTGGCTGCAAACAAATCCCCGCATTGCGCCCAGGGGGGAGGAGGGAGGGAGCGAGCCCGGCCCCATCGGCCCATCCCGGGGAGCGGCCGGCGCCGCTCTGTGCCCGTATAAGGCCAGGTTGGGCTCTCCCGGCCCAATCCGGGCAGGAATTGGGAACACCTGAGCCCGGCCCCGCCCAGCGGAGCCGACCTGCCCAGGTGAGCCGGGCTCGCCCTGCCCGGGGCTGCGGCCGCTGGGAATCCCGCCCTGGGAACAGCGGCCCCAGAGGCCCCAAGGTGGCCACACTGGTCCAGTTTCTTAGCTGGTGGCACCTTGCCCTCCCCATTGCCAGCCACTCTCCACACGGGAGGGGGAACAGTTCCCCTGTGTCCTGCGGCCATCCCGGTGCTGGGATTCACCCCCCTAAACCTGCCTGGGATTGGGATTCATCCCCTTAAAACCCGCCTGGGATTGGGATTCACCCCCCCTAAACCCCACTGGGATTCGGATTCATCCCCCTAAACCCGCCTGGGATTGGGATTCATCCCCCTAAACCCCACTGGGATTGGGATTCACCCCCCTAAACCCACTTGGGATCAGAATTCATCCCCCTAAACCCACCTGGGATTGGGATTCATCCCCCTAAACCCGCCTGGGATTGGGATTCACCCCCCCTAAACCCACTTGGGATCAGAATTCATCCCCCTAAACCTGCCTGGGATTGGGATTCACCCCCCTAAACCCACCTGGGACTGGGATGCACCCCCTGTGCCCAGCTAGGACCAGGACTGCCCTCCCCGGTGTCCCCAGCCCTGCTCTGTCTGATCTCGGCAGGATCCGGGGGGGCTCTGGAATCCCAGCAGCCCCGGGATGTGCCAGCACCGGCTGCTCCCGGCCCTGGCACCGGGATCTGGTGGCCCTGTCTGGGCAGGGGGATTGGGCTGGGTGATCTCCAGAGGTGCCTGCCAACCCCAGGTGTTCTGGGATCCGGGGACCTCAGCTGGATGCCAGCCCTAAGGCTGCCTCTGGACCAGGGAAAAGGCAGCCCTAAGGTGCCACCAGGCCGGGGGGACACGGGAGGGACCCCGGGGTGCTGGCACAGCAGGGCACCGTCCCTGTCCCTGCCAGCCGGGCACTGTCCCTGTCCCGGTGCCTGTCCCTGTCCCAGTGCCTGTCCCTGTCCCAGTGCCCTGTGCCTGTCCCTGTGCCTGTCCCTGTCCCTGTCCCAGTGCCTGTCCCTGTGCCCAGTGCCTGTGCCTGTCCCTGTCCCCCTGTCCCTGTCCCCCTGTGCCAGTCCCAGTCCCTGTCCCAGTCCCTGCCAGACGCGGCTCCGCACGGCCCAGCCCGGCCCGGCCAGCCCCGGAATTTGGGAGAAACCAGAATTCCCTTGTTGTGCTGCCAGGGCCGGCCCTGCCCGGAGCGCCGCGGGAGCGGTGCCAGCCCGGCCCCGGGGCTGGGAGTGCCCCGTGTGCCACCTCCGGGACGGGGACTGGCACCGCAGCAGCTGCCCCAGCTCCTGCCGCAGCTCCTGCCCCAGCTCCTGCCCAGCTCCTGCCCCAGTTCCTGCCGCAGCTCCTGCCCCAGCTCCTGCCCCAGTTCCTGCCCAGCTCCTGCCCCAGCTCCTGCCCCAGTTCCTGCCGCAGCTCCTGCCCCAGCTCCTGCCCCAGTTCCTGCCCAGCTCCTGCCCCAGCCCTGCCCCAGCTCCTGCCCCAGCTCCTGCCCCAGCTCCTGCTCAGCTCCTGCCCCAGCTCCTGCCCCAGCTCCTGCCCCAGTTCCTGCCCCAGTTCCTGCCGCAGCTCCTGCCCCAGCTCCTGCCCCAGCTCCTGCCCCAGCTCCTGCCCCAGTTCCTGCCCCAGTTCCTGCCGCAGCTCCTGCCCCAGCTCCTGCCCCAGTTCCTGCCGCAGCTCCTGCCCCAGCTCCTGCCCCAGCCCTGCCCCAGCTCCTGCCCCAGCTCCTGCCTCAGCTCCTGCCCCAGCTCCTGCCCCAGCTCCTGCCCCAGCTCCTGCCCAGCTCCTGCCCAGCTCCTGCCCCAGTTCCTGCCGCAGCTCCTGCCTCAGCTCCTGCCCCAGCTCCTGCCGCAGCTCCTGCCCCAGCTCCTGCCCCAGCTCCTGCCCCAGTTCCTGCCCAGTTCCTGCCCCAGTTCCTGCCCCAGCTCCTGCCCCAGTTCCTGCCCCAGTTCCTGCCCCAGCTCCTGCCCCAGCTCCTGCCCCAGTTCCTGCCCCAGTTCCTGCCGCAGCTCCTGCCCCAGCTCCTGCCCCAGCTCCTGCCCCAGCTCCTGCCCCAGCCCTGCCCCAGCTCCTGCCCCAGTTCCTGCCCCAGCTCCTGCCCCAGTTCCTGCCCCAGCTCCTGCCCAGCTCCTGCCCAGCTCCTGCCCCAGTTCCTGCCCCAGCTCCTGCCCCAGCTCCTGCCCAGTTCCTGCCCCAGCTCCTGCCTCAGCTCCTGCCCCAGTTCCTGCCCCAGCTCCTGCCCCAGCTCCTGCCCCAGTTCCTGCCCCAGCTCCTGGCCAGCTCCTGCCCCAGCTCCTGCCCCAGTTCCTGGCCAGTTCCTGCCGCAGCTCCTGCCCAGCTCCTGCCCCAGCTCCTGCCCCAGCTCCTGCCCCAGCTCCTGCCCCAGTTCCTGGCCAGTTCCTGCCGCAGCTCCTGCCCAGTTCCTGCCCCAGCTCCTGCCCCAGCTCCTGCCCCAGTTCCTGCCCCAGCTCCTGGCCAGTTCCTGCCCCAGTTCCTTCCCCAGCTCCTGGCCAGCTCCTGCCCCAGCTCCTGCCCCAGCTCCTGCCCCAGCTCCTGCCCCAGTTCCTGCCCCAGCTCCTGCCCCAGCTCCTGCCCCAGTTCCTGCCCCAATTCCTGCCCCAGTTCCAGCCCCAGTTCCTGAGGGAATTCGGGCTTTGCTGGATTTAATCCTCTGCAGACCCCCGTGCCCAGGGTGGGGCAGCAATGGGGGCAGCCTGGCCTCGGACACCTCCAGGAACCATTTCCAGCTCCCCCTCAGCACTGAGGGATCGGAGGGGCAGCCTTGGCACTGGCTGAGCTGCTGCTCCAGGGCCTTCCCCCTTATCCAAACCTGCTCCCCTGGGGCTCGGCTGGAGAAAATGAGGCTCAGGGGGGACCTTCTCCCTTCACAACTCCCTGGCAGGAGGTTGGGCTCAGCATCTGCTGCCAGGGAATGAGTGAAAATGGCCTCAAGATGCATCAAGGAAGATTTAAGTTGGATTTAGGAAAAATTCCTCACTGAAAGGGTTGTAAAGCACTGGAAGGCGCTGCCCAGGGCTAGGGCAGAGTCCCCATCCCTGGAAGTGTCCAGAAACGTGTGGCTGTGGCACCTGGGGACATGGTCCGGGGGTGGCCGGGGTGGTGCTGGGTTGATGGTTGGACCTGATACTCTCTGAGGGCTTTTCCAACCTGAGCAATTCCATGGTCTGTGGACAGCAGCGACCAGAGGTGGTTCCTGGGGTTTGGAGCTGGCCTCAGCTCGTCCTCCGCGCTCCCTTCAGGCACTGAACACCATCCCAGAATTTCCTCCTCAGGATCAGCTGGAGACCGTGGGGTTGGAGGAGGTGGAAGGAGCCCTGATCACAGCACAGGTTTCCCTGTGGGACACGGGGATGGCTTGGGCCTGGGCCTGGACATCCTGGAGTCATGGAACGGTCTGAGGGATCTCAAAGCTCATCCCATTCCAAACCCCTGCCACGGGCAGAGACACCTCCCACTGTCCCAGGCTGCTCCAAGCCCTGTCCAGCCTGGCCTTGGCCACTGCCAGGGATGGGGCATCCTCTGGGAAATCCATTCCAGAGCCTCCCCACCCTCACAGGGAAGAATTCCTGCCCAATATTCCATCCATCCCTGCCCTCTGCCAGTGGGAGGCCATTCCCTGTGTCCTGTGCCTCCAGGCCTTGTCCCCAGTCCCTTTCCAGCTCTCCTGGAGCCCCTTTGGGCACTGGAAAAGGTTCCAAAGTGTCTCCAGAGCCTTCCCTTCTCCCAGCCTGCTCCCTCCCAGCCCCACGGATCTCTCTGATGACAAATTCATCAGGAACTCTCCAAACGTCAGGGAGTTGGGATCCACACAGGGAGCTGGGGGAACTGGGACAGTGCCTGTGTCCATGGAGGGTTTGGAGGAGCCACAGGGATCTGGGGCAGTGCCTGTGTCCATGGAGGGTTTGGAGGAGCCACAGGGGTCTGGGGGATCTGGGGCAGTGCCTGTGTCCATGGAGGGTTTGGAGGAGCCACAGGGGTCTGGGGGATCTGGGGCACTGCCTGTGTCTGTGGAGGGGTTTGGAGGAGCCACAGGGGTCTGGGGCAGTGCCTGTGTCTGTGGAGGGGTTTGGAGGAGCCACAGGGGTCTGGGGGATCTGGGGCACTGCCTGTGTCTGTGGAGGGACCCAGCAGGAGCAGAAAAGCCCCAGCTCAGCAGGGAAAGGAGCTCACAGGGGCTGCTCCTGGCACAGCCCCTGGAGCCACGCCAGGAATGCACAATGGGAGGGGAGCTCAGCCACTCCTGCCGGGACCTGCCGTGTTTGTGAGCTCGGGGCACACCCAGAAATTCAGGGCTTCGGAAAAAAAGCCCTCAGCACCTGGGCAGGGGAGCGGGAGGGAGAGGAGGAACCACTTCAGAGCTGAGGAATCCCAGGGTGAGTCAGGCCCTGACGCAGGAAGCAAACAGGGCTGGGGATGGTGGCAAGAGGGCCGGGCAGCCCTGGGGGGGACCCTGGGGCCAGGCAGCCCCTCTGCCCCCGGTGCCCAGGGAGACTTGGACCGTCACAGTTCATGGAATGTCTTCAGCTGCAGCAAAGCTGCTCCAAGCACTCCCCAGCTTCCCAACACCACCTTTATCTGGCTCAGAATCAGCTCCAAGGGTCCCAAAATCTCCTTCACCCCAGTACGCCCAAGCTGGTGAAATCCTAGCGCAGCACCAAGAGCGGCCCCCTGCCCAAAGAGAGGCAATTCAGCCTCGAAAAAAGGGAATATAAAACACCTGGAGCTTCATTTCCAATGCTTCCAGAGCCTCGCCATGGAGCCAAAGGGACCTGTCACTTCCTCTGGGCAGGAGAAGGGAAGTAGGGATGAGGACCCCACGACAAACATAAGACTTGGAGCCTTTGGGGGTTTGGAATTGCAAGGAGAGGAGTAAAACAGCCCCAGTTCAGTGCCTCGGCTGCAGATCCACTCTGGATTTACACCCCTCTGCCCTCCACAATGGGTAATCCAGCATTCCCTCAGCATTCCCTGGCTAATTCACCAGAATGACAGCTCTGCACCAGTTCATCCCCCAGCATTCCCAGTGGTGACACCAGTTTATTCCCAGTTTCTGAAATGAGGACCTCATGGAATCCCAGCTGCTCTCCTGGTTCAAACCAACAGAAAACCCTCAAAAACTTGGACCCCAAACCCAGACTAAACCAGGGGAAATAAATCCAGATATCTGGATCACAAGACACTCAAAAAATCCCAGAGTTCACCTAGCCTTGGATTTGCCATGGGGAATCTGAAATTCAGGAGCACGAGATGCTTCCCCTCTTCAGAGCCCCCATGGGATCAGCCCTGCCCGAGCTCCCCCAGCCTGCTTTTGGGGAGCACCAGTGGAGCCTCTGGAGGAAGGGCTGGATTCCCTCCATCCCTGCTGCCAGCAGTTCCCGACAGCAGCTCCTGCCATGGCGCACAGCCACGGGACAGGCTGGGACCTGAGCTGGGATTTGGGATGGGCCCACGCCCAGCGCTGGCGCAGCTCTGCACTTACACAACGCAGGGAAAGCTTGGGCAGGACCGTGGGGATCCCACCTGGACCACGGCAGCGGATCCAGGGCTTGGTGGGACTGAATTCCAACACGAACTGCCCGAGCGTCCCCCAGCAGCAGGGGTTCCCACCTTGCTGGAAGCTCCTCAGCCCACCTTGAGTGCAGGAAGGAGCAACTCAGGGCCTTGTATTTGGCTTTATGAAACAGGCCTCGAGTGGCTCCAGCCCCTGCTCTGGGTAAAATCCCAGTCCACAACTGGGAATTGCCTTTGGACTGCTCACCCTGTTCCTCACTTCATCCTGGGAAGGGGCAGCATTCCTCTCTCCTTCCCGAAGAGGCTGAGCTGTTCCAACCAGGAAAGAGCCCCAAAATCTCCACTCAGGCAAAGAACCCCCCCAGCTGCTCCCTGTGCTCGGCCAGCCCGGTGCTGCAGCTGCACATGGAAAAGGCAGGATCAGCACAGACATCCTCATGGTGCTTCAGAGTCCCCCAAAATCCTGCTGCCCATCCCCAGGCCAGGCTGGTCGGGACTTGGAACAGCTGGGCTGTGCAAGGCATCAGGAATGGGATGGGCTTTAAGGTCCCTTCCCACCCAAACCATCCCGGGATTCTGGGACTAATCCAGGTGTACCTGAAGGAGGCATTGACAGAGTTGCCCTTTCCTGCCAGCTTAAACCCAGAATTCCAGCTCCAGCACAAATGGGACGAATCCCTGTGGATTTAGTGGGAACTGAGCCCCTTTAACAGTCCCTTTGTGCCAATTCCTGTGTGTTTTACTCTGAACTGGGAGGTTTTTACCAACCATCCCAATCACGCCAGGAATGGGGTGGGGATGTTTTGACAGGGAGTCCTGGATCACGTCCAGATCCCACCCAGCTCCCTCCTCTCACCTCTCCCTGCTCCCCGACATGCTCAGTGTCAAGAGACTGGAATTTGAGAGAAAACAGACTCAGAGAGCAAACACTGCCCAGAGCAGGGGGAACCCAGGGATATCAGGCCCAGGATCACACACATGGATCCCTGCGTGTGGCAAGGGAACATCTGGGGCCAAACCTGCATCTGTAAAACACACCTTGGGGAGCACCTCTGAATCCCACCCGTGTGGGAGCATCCCTGAAAATCCAGGTCCACGTCCCTGTTTTCAGCAAGGATCCTCGTTTTTCCTCAGCTGCTGCTGCACCTGGCTGGGAAAGGCGCTGGGGAGCCCCGCCCGGCCCCGGGGCAGCTCCGGGAGCCGCCGTGGGTGCGTCCCTGGACCCTCCCGAGCTGCGATCCCTCTGATCCTCCCGCGTCCCTGCCCTGGGCTGGGAACGCCGCGGCTCCAGCTCCAACCCACTTGCCCTGGGTTTTGCACAGGAGGCAAATCTTGGTGGTGCAAAGCTCCCACATCAGCACATTGGCAGGAGCGGAGCCTTCCCGGCCATCCTGGCCCAGAAATGCCAAGGCCAGGGAAGGGGGGGCTCCTGGAGCCTGCGGAGGTGCCCAGCTCCTGTTCCAGCCTTCCCAAGGTCCCTTTGGTGGGGCTGCTGGGGTTGCACTGAATGGTCCCAAAGGTGTCTTCCAACCTTGGTGATTCTGTGATTCCATGATCTCCCACCCCTCCCCTCTGACCCAGCCACCCCAATCCCCACCGTCCCCCTGCTCTTCCCTCCTGGAACCACTGTGCAGATGCCCAGGGAAGGCATCCTCCTGTCATGGGGAAAGTGGGACCTTTCCCTGTTCTGTCACCAACCAAGCCTGGATTCCTGTGATGGGACAGCACAGAGAGGTGCTGGGATGTGCCACTCCAAGGGATCCCTCCAAGGGATCCCATGGCTCCTCTGGGCTTCCCAAAGCCCTGTGCACCCTTGGGATGCTCCTGCCCAAGGTGTTCCCTCAGGGATCAGCGGATTCAGGCCCACCCTGCACCCAAAATCAGAGTCCAAGGGAAGCAAGTTCTGCATCAACCAACTGGGGCCATCCTCGGGGTATTTCCCAGGGAACAGGGGGAGAATCATGGAATCCCAGAAGGAGTTGGATTGGTAGGGACCTGGAAGCTTCCAGGGCTCTCTGGAACCTCCAGGTGCCCTGTCCCATCCTCTCCTCCTGTGTCCACACCCCTCACTGGATCAGAGGCTTTGTGGGCATTTCCACTCTCACTAAAACATTCCTTCACCTTCCAAATCTCTAAATCCTTAAAAACCCTTACAACTCTTCCTTCGGAGCCTGCAGGGGAACCAGCCCAGCTCCACCATGGAGTCCAGCTCCTACAACTCCTTACAAAGCCTTTCCTGGCTGAGCCTGCCCTGTGTGAGTCAGCTCCACACAACGCCCGAGTCAGCACTTCCCACAACCCAGCTGGAGCTGGGCCTGGAAAAACGCAGCCACATCCCGCGGAGGGACCCGCCGGGACCTGCCGGGCACCGGGAATGTGCTGCTGACAGCACCCGGCAGAAACGCGGCGCAGGAGAGAACAGGGAGCAGCTCTGCCTCCCCCCCAGGCACAGGGCCCTGTTTGGGACATGTCGGAGTCTCCTGGGAAACCTGCACCAGCCCAGGCCTGGCCTTCCCCTCTCCCGCAGCCCAGGGAAAGCTCCTTTGTGTGGGAACCCAGAGCTTCCCTCTGGCTGCCCCGGGACCCTGGCAGGGTCAGAACCCCCTGGACAGAGCCCCCAGAGACACTGGCTGTGATGTCTGGCCATGGAAAAGAGTTTTCAATCTTACAGGATTAATTACAAGCTCTCAGTGTGTGATATCAGTAATAATTAAGTGTGGCACGGGTGCAAAAGTAAAATTTTAGGATTCTAGATTAGGGATCCAAAGGGGAAAAGGTGGAGGAAATTGGGTGTGCCTTGTCCTTTTTCTCCTTCTTCATGCCCTCCATGTCTCACTGTGGTGTTGGCATTTTTCTGTTGGTTCAGGCTAGGGACACACTGTCCAACGTAGGTGACAGATATTGGCACGTTCTTGTAAATGCAGCCCAGGGAGTTTCTGGTATTTAATGTTTGTCACATCCCACTGAGGGCAGAGCCCCACACGCTGCCCTGCAGGACAGAGCTGGGCAGGGCAGCAGAACATGTGAGAGATAAACAGAATAAACAACCTGGAAACCAGCACAGACCAATTATGGCTTCTGCTTTGGCAGGGGGGCTTTAAAACAGAGACTTTTACAATCTCAGAATCACCAATACCTCAGATTCCGACACCTTTGGCCACAGGAATGCCCCAAGTGAGATTTGCACTGAGGTTATCCAGACCAGGGGAGATCCCAGCCCCAGCACAACCCTCAGGAGAAGGGAGCTCAGGAAGGCACAGCCAGCAGGAACCCAAGCATTCCTGGTTCCATTCCCAAGCCTCATCCAGGGTTAGCCAAGCTCAGGTGAGATTCCCACGTCCACCCTCAATCTTCAGGAGAATGGAGCTCATGAACACAAGGCCCAGGAGGTACTGCAGGAATACCTGATTCCCAAACCTCATCCACACCCAAAGCTCAGGAGATACCCCAGGAATGTCTAATTTGATTCCCAGTTCTCATCCAGTCACCCTCCTTTCCTCCCTCCCTCCTCTCCCAGGCAGCTCCCAGGCTCACAAATCCCATGGGATCCCTGTTCCCTCTGCCTGAGCCTTCCAGACAGCACATTTTCCACTCAGACCTTCCCTGCACGTTCCTGTGCTCCCCGGGGCAACCCCTCTGCTCTCTCCTGGCTTTTCCATGGAAACCTGGACACCTTTCCCACCTGCCCTGAGCACTGAACAAGCTGTCCTGAAGGAGCCAAACCCCCAGTGGGATGAGGCTGAGTGGAAGTGGGGCCTTCCCAGGTCCCCGTGGTTGCCTTGATCCAAGGACAAGGCTGTCCACAGTTGGAATGCACAATGGGATCGGGGCAAACAAAAGGCAGCTCTCAGGGTTCATCCTGTGGGAATTCTGAGGAAAGGACTGAGCCCCACCTGTGTGGGCAATGGGGCAGGTGCGGAGGTAAAGCCCCACCTGAGGAATGTGCTGCAGGTCCTGCTTCAGGGGCTGGGGGACAGGAAATCCTTTGGGATCTGCCCCAGTTATCCCCCAGGAGCTGGCACTGGTCAGACTGGGAATGTCCAGCCAGACAACGCAGCGGTCACTCCCTCAAACCATTCCCAGGAGATCCACGAGCCCTGGATGGAAGTCACCACACGTTCCAGAGGAGCCTTTGCAACTTCCAAATTCCCTTGTGTCCATGCACTCGCCACCCAACAGAGGATGGTCCTGCCCGAGGGGATGGATCTTCTCCAGATGGACACGGAGCCAGAGCAGCTCACCAGGGCCTTTGGAGGAGATATTCCATATTTGCACGCATTTATTAGATATTTGGGGAAAATCCTTCATGGAAGGGTTGCCCAGCCCTAAAAGGCAGAGTCCCCATCCCAGAAAGTGTCCAAGAAATGTGTGGATGTGGCACGGTCAGGAGTGACCATGCTAGGTTGGACTTGATGATCTCTGAGGGCTTTTCCAACCTGACCAATTCCATGATTCCTGGCTCAGGCTGTGTCAGCTGCTCTGAGGGGACAGCAAGACTGGATTAGAGGAGTTTTTCCCATTAAAACCTTCACCCTCCTGCCTGTTTTCCTCACATAAGGAAGGGGAATTTTGCCCAAAATGCCAGCAAGGATCTCTTCCCTCACAGCAGTCCCTTCACTGAGCTTTTCCCAGCACCATCTCACACAGATCCATGGAATGGTTTGGGTGAGAAGGGACATTAAAGCCTATCAAGTGCCACCCCTGCCATGGGCAGGGACACCTTCCACTATCCCAGGGTGCTCCAAATCCTGTCCAACTTGGCCTTGGGCACTTCCAGGGATCCAGGGGCAGCCACAGCTGCTCTGGGAAATCCATCCCAGAGTCTCACCACCCTCACAGCCAGGAATTCCTCCTTATCCTGGCACTCCAGGCCATTGTCCTAAGTCCCTCTCCAGTTCTCTTGGAGCCCCTTTAGGCCCTGGGAGGGGCTTCAAGGTCTCCCTGAATCTTCTCCTCTCCAGGTGAACACCCCCAGCTCTCCCAGCCTGGCTCCAGAGGGGCTCCAGCCTTTGGATCCCAGCTGGGAGTGCCTGGAGCAGGGGTGTCCAGCAGGGATGTTCCCGGAGTTAATGGAGATGCAGAGACAGAGCTGAGCCATCGCAGGGCTGGCAGGTTTGGGAGCCTCCCTGTTCCCTCCCTGCTGCCTCCGTTTGATCCGTGGAGGATCCCAGAGAGCTGCTTTGATGTGTCAGCCTGGCAGCAGGGCCTGTTCCAGCACGACTGCTCCCAGATTCCTGCGGGAACAAAGCTGCACCTCAGCAGCTTCCAGAGGCTGGGACTGGCCCTGGGGCAGAGCAGGGACACCAAGTGACACAGAGAGACCCCCTCAGCATCAGCTTCCCTGTCCTTCCCAGGAATTACAGCCCAGCAATCCAGCAGGATGGGTTATTCTGGGATCCTGGTGCATCCCATCCCACAGGGATGCCACCTCGCAGGGCTGGGTCTGATCCCTGACCCACCACATGACGGGGGTTTGATCAGTCATCCACTGTGTGCCCTGCCATGGAAACGTGGATCAGATCCCTCCTGAGCTTCCCTGCTTCACAGCAGGGTCCCCACACCAGTTTAGGCAGCTCTGGCCTCGGAACTTTCGCACTCCAAATAAAACTGGCTCCGTGCTCCGGGGAGGATGAAAGGACAGAGCAGCTTTGTTAAGCATCAGGATGAAATTCCAGGGGGCTGATAAGAAGCATTTTATGATCCTGATTGAACAGGGATTGTCAGGTCTGAAGAGATAAGGTCTGGGAGCATTTTATATTCCCTGCAAGCAGATCCCCCCCCTGCACCACAAATCCTGCCCCTTCAATGGGTCCAGCTCCACAGGAACAAGGATGCTCCAAATTAACTCGTTCCAAAGAACTTGAGCCTGAGCTAAGAAATTGTGGCAAAGATTATGGATGATCCATAATGATCCAAGGGACTTCTGTGCCAAGGGGGAAAACAAACCTGCCTCGGTTTGTTCCATAAGTGAATAAAATGGGAAACCTGAGGTGTTGAAACGAAATCTCAGAGAGGGATGAAGGAGCTCAATGAGAAGCATCCACAATGGGCCAGCTTCTCCAGCAGGACCAGCGAGGATAAAGCCTTGGGGACTCCAAGGAACCCTTCCCACCTGGAATTTAAACCTGAGGGTTCGTGGCCATGGCACTTCCATTTCCAGCACTGACAGCCCGAGGAAGGGAACAGCCAAACTCTCCCTGTTTGTAACCCAAGGGAGCAGGACCTGCCCGCAGCACGTCAGGGGATTCTCCAGTGGTTTGGGTGGGAAGGGACCTTTAAATCCATCCCATCCCACCCCCTGCCATGGCAGGGACACCTCCCAGTGTCCCAGGCTGCCTCCAGCCCCATCCAACCTGGCCCTGGACACTCCCAGGGATCCAGGGGCAGCCCCAGCTGCTCTGGGCAAACGTCCCAGCCTCACTCTTGGATTTGTGGTTGGTTTTCCCACCAGGGCTCTGTTTCCCCCCACTTCACCTCTCCAGTCCAACCTTTGCCTCAGAACTGGTGACACTGGGAGGGAAAAGCCAAACTCCCCAAGCGTGTTTGGGCTGGGACTGCTCTTTTCCCAGCTCTCCAGAATCAGATTCCCAGATGTCCACAGATTGCCACCTCTCCCTTTTCTCCTGTAATTCCAAAGTGACAGGAGGAGCAAGAAGGAACCTGCCCTGAGCTGAGCCAAGGAAGTCCAAACCTGTGCCCTGGGACCTGCAGGGACAAGTTCCCGGGCCCAGGAAGCTGCTGCCAACTCCCAGCTCCTGAAGTGGCTTCCTCCACTCCTGGGCTGCTTGAATTAAACAGGAAGTTGAATTAATCCATTTTTTGCCATGTCCCCAGTCAGAAATCATGGGATGGCCTGGGTAGGAAGGGACATTGAAGCCCACCCAGTGCCAGGTGGGCTTTAATATCCCCAGGGACACCTTCCACTATCCCAAAGTGCCCCAAGCCCTGTCCAGCTTGGCCTTGAACACCTGGGATGGAGCAGCCATGGTTTAACACTGACAGAATTATCCTCCATTTTCCCAGCCAGGAATTCCCAGAGCTGTCCACCCCTCAGCATCAAAGCCAAACCCAGCTGAACAAACTCTGAGAAAGCCTTTTATGGATAGGATCCAGCTCTGATTTGGAGAGTCCCTTTGAGGAAATGCAATTCCATTTGCTAAGTCCAACCCAATTCAAGGAAGGGGGAACTCTGAGAAACTTCTAAAGGTGGTAAATTTTGGAACTATAGAATGAAAACCTGGATGAGCTCTGGGAAAGGGGGTGCTGGGGAGACTCATCCCTTCCAGGGCCAGGGGTGGGGAATGGGAAGGAATCAGAGCTAAGCTGAAGAGTCTGAAGAATTCCTTCTGCTCCAAGGGCTCAGGAAAAGCAGCAATGGAAATGGCACAACGACCACAGAATCATGGAATGGCTTGGGCTGGAAAAGCCCTCTGAGATCATGGAGTCCAACCATTCCCAAGTGCAGCCAAGGCCACCCCTGACCATGTCCCCAAGTGCCACACCCACACAGCTGTGAAATCCCCCTGGGGTGGGGACTCCCTCTCAGCTGTGTGGGAGGTTCTGGACATGGAAGGGAGCAGCTCCAGGAGATTTGGTGCTCTCAGGCTGTTTCATCTGGCCACTCTCAGTTCCTACCTGGACCCTGGAGTTCCACACTCCATTTTCCCCTGGGAATGTGTCCTTTGTGCTCACTCAGCACAGGACTCTGGGAGACAGCAAAGTGTCCCCTAGAGGAAGTGACATTGTCACAGGAGTGACAGAGAAATCCAAAATAAAAATAAGAAAGAATCTCATCGACTCCAACCCAATTAGGCTTTCTCCAAGCTGGAAGCACCTGCAGAACCACCTGGAAAGTGGAAGCTCCAACACCTGAATTTTGATGCTTCAGCTCCCCTGCCTTGATTCTTCCATGCAAGGAAGGGGAGAGTGATCTCCTCATAGCAGGGGGGGGCCTTAATGAGTCCCAGCACTTGGCAGGGGACTAATTAATCCCTGCAGGAATTACTGGGAACAGGGCACAGATCTGAGCCCAGGCTCCAGCTCAGTTCCTCAGGTTCTCTATCCCAAAAGCGCTGTGCAGTCACACAGCCAAGATTCCCCATTCTGGGGATGGAAAAACAGAGGCAAGCTGGGCTGGAGGCTGGGAACAATCCCAAAGCTCGGAGCTCGGGAGCTTCCCGAGGCACAGCCAGACGCTCCAGGGGAGCTCTGCACTCCCAGGGAAGCTCCTGCTCCCTCAGCAGCAGCAACCACCACTGGCAGGCCCGTCCTGGGATCAGGGACATCCCTCTCCTGCCCTACTCCAGCCACCCTGAATCCTACCAGGGTGACCAAAGCCAGGGGTCCCTCAAGGAAAACGAGTCAGGCTGTCCAGAGCAGCTGGGGCTGCCCCATCCCTGGAAGTGTCCAGGGCCAGCCTGGATGGGGCTTGGAGCAGCCTGGGACAGCGGGAGGTGTCCCTGCCCATGGCAGGGGTGGATGGGAATATATTTGTGGTCTCTTCCCACCCAAACTCTTCCCTGAGTCCAGAACCCCCATTTCCCCAGGACCATCCCTTCTCCACAAGGAACCATCACAGAGCTTTGCTGCTGTCCAAGAGGCAGGCATGGGTTTAACCCCCAGCTGGAATTTCCCTCTGTCCCACCCTCAGGAAAGCTGGGAACACACTTTAGCGATATGGGAAATGCAGAGTGTAAAAAATAGACAGAATTCTCCAGATTCTTACTGCAGCTGGGATCCGTGGGATCTCCTCCAGGCTCTCCCATCTCTGTATCCCAGAGCTGTTCCCATCTCTCCAGTCCCAACACCTTCCTGGACAGCAGGAGCTGAAAGGAAAATGAAAGTGATCTTTCCTCCTCTTTGCTGAAGGACTGACTCCATGCTGAGCTCTGCAGTATGCCGGGGTCATGGAACCATGGAATTGTTCAGGTTGGAAAAGCCCTCAGAGATGACTGAGTCCAACCATCAACACAGCACCACCTTGGTCATCCCTGACCATGTCCCCAAGCGGCACATCCACACTTTTCTTGGACATTCCCAGGGATGGGGACTCCCCCGCTGTCCTGGGCAGCCCCTTCCAGTGCTTTACAGCCCTTTCCATGAAGGAATTTTCTCAATATCCAGCACAAACTTCCCCCGGTGCAACTTGAGGCTGTTTTGCTCTGGTAGCAGATCCCAAATCCCCCCGGGCTCCACTGTGCTCTGTCAGGGAACTGGGGAGAGGGAGAGGGTGCCCCCCAGCCTCCTTTTCTCCAGGCTGAGCACAGGGACTGGTTTTGACCATTCTGAGCTGTATTTGTGGCAAAACCCAAAGGATTTGGCTGTGCCAAAGCCAAGCAGAGGAATTCTGGAGCTAGGCCACTCCCAAGCCCTGGGACAGAGCCATATCAGCAGTTCCAAAGTCCAGGAATGAGAGATAAGGAGCCATTGCAGTTACAGACACACCAGGAATGGACAGCATGGAAAGGCTGGAAAAATAGGAACTATCAACTCCATAAAAATAAAATAGGAACTATTTATATCACACTATCCCCTGAAACAGCAGCGCAGGAGGATTCCCCAGGCACATCCTGGGGGGATTCCCAGTAAACAAGGAGCATGAACCAGGGTCTCTGGGAAGGAAATAACCCTTCCAGCCAGGTACAGGGACAACAATTTGGGATGCACCCACCAAGCAACTCTTCCTAGAATTCCTCACAGGGAAGCATGAAAATCCCCAAAGGAAAAAAGAAAGGCATAAATTATTTCCCCCTTTAAGTGGGAGCAGAGATGGGGCTGGGCTTAGTTCAGAAACTTCTCAAAGGTGAAAGGAAACAGCACCAAATATTGACACAAGGGAAGGGAAACATTCCAGGGGGGAAGGGTGTGGGATGCATGATCCTCCAGTGCCCCCAGCAGCACGGCTGGGAAAGAGCAGCTGAGCAGGAGCAGAGGGAGGAAAACACGGTATGAGTGACACCCCTGGAGTCAGCAGAGCTTCCCCAGAGCTCCTGGAACGTCAGGGATTTCCCAAAGGGATTCACCTGCTGGAAGAGCTGCAGGATCCCTGTGGAAGTTCGATTTATGGGAAGGGCCTCGAAGTTTTCCTACAACCCTGCTCAGCATCCTGAAACACCTGGGATCATGGAATGGTTTGGGTGGGAAGGGACCTTAAAATCCATCCCATCCCACTCCACCCCACCCCATCCCATGGGCAGGGACACCTCTGCCGAGTCAGGGACAAACCATTTTTGAACATGCATAGAGTGGAACCTAAAAACACAACTCCACACACCTCCCACTGGCCCAGGTTCCTCCAAGCCCTGTCCAACCTGGCCTTGGGCACTGCCAGGGATCCAGGGGCAGCCCCAGCTGCTCTGGGAAATCCATCCCAGCCCCTCCCCACCCTCACAGCCAGGAATTCCTGCCCAATATCCCATCCATCCCTGTCCTCTGGCAGTGGGAATCCATCCCCTGTGTCCTGTCCCTCCAGGCCCTTGTCCCAAGCCCCTCTCCAGCTCTCCCTTTAGGCACCAGAAGGGGCTCCAAGGTTTCCCTTCCCTTCCCTCCCTTGACAGATCCACACATTTGCTTTTCCCCCTGCAGGAGGAAACAATGAATTCTCAGTAGGGACAAGGACAAATCCATGCAGGTTTCCCCATGTCCCTGCTCACCTGGGCAGGAGCAGCGACACAGGAGCACCTCCTGGAGGTGACACCTTTTCTCCCTCTGGAACAGAGCTCACCTGCAACAAGGCTCGGCACACCCCTGGGCTTCCCTCGCTCTCACTGGAGCAAGGAAAAGTGGAAGTACAACAGAATTAGCAGCTCAATTCCCTGGCACTCCTCAGGTGCTGAAAGGGATGGGAATAAAAACAGGATTACAAACCCCAACACGGAATTTAGGATAAAATCCAGTGATTTTTATTCCAAGAATATCATTCCCCAAAGCACTCACCATTAGGGATGGACCCCTGTCCCGGGAGAGCTGAGCCAGGGGCACTGGGTCAGGGAGGGGATTGTCCTCACCCCAGTCTTGGGGGAGTTTTGGGTGCATTTTGGGAGAAGGTTCCTCATCCAGAGGGTGTTGGGCACTGGATCAACTCCCCAGGGAATGGTGACAGCCCCGAGAAGCCAGAGCTCAGGGTGCTGGGATTTTGGGATCAGTGGGATTTTTGGGTTGTCCTGGGCCAGGAGTTGGAGTTGGTCCCTTCCAACTCAGGGTACTCCATGACTCTGTGGTCCTTTGTGGGTCCCTTTCAACTCCGATTATTCCATCATTCCGGAGGTCGGGGAGTGCTTGGACAACACTCTCAGGCACTGGGTGGGATTTTGGGATGTCCTGTGTGGGGCCAGGAGTTGGAGTCGATGATCCAGGTGGGTCCCTTCCAACTCCAATGTCCCAGGACTCTGATTCTCACAGGTCCCTTTCAGCTCTGGATATTCCATGGTTCTGGAGGTCTGGCAATGTCTGGACAACTTGGGCATCAGGATTTTGGAATTAATGGGATTTTTTTGGAATGTCCTGTGCAGGGCCAGGAGCTGGACTTGAGGATCCTTGCGAGGCCATTCCAATCAGGACATTCTACATTCCCTGGTATTCCAGAAATATTCTTGATACACGTGGAAAGCACGCATAGAACTTGGCCTGCAGGAGCGCTTCCTTGGAACAACCTCCCACCCCACAAAATCGGTTAAAAAAAAATCACTCACAGACATTCCTTGGCCTGGATTCCCACGGGAAGTCAAGGCCTGGTCCTACCAGGGATTTCGGGACTCCCAGATCCGCTCCTTGCCGGTGAATCAGCCGGAGCCCTGGGGACGGGCCGTGGACCTGAAGAGCAGCAGGCTCCTGTCCCAGGCGGTGCTCCCGAAGGAGCAGACGAGCTCCATGGCGCACTGCTGCGTCAGGATGCGCGTGACGCTCGCGGCCATGTCCCCGCAGATCCGCAGCGCGCGGAAGTGCTCGAAGTCGGCGCGGCCCAGGCGGCGCAGCCGGCGCGCGGCCGCCCGGTAGCACCTCCAGGGCTGGGGCTCCACCAGCAGGAAGGTGCACAGCGAGGCCAGCAGCGCCAGGAACTCCAGCAGGCCCCCGTCGCCATGGTTCAGGTGGATCCACATGGTCACCGACATGCAGAAGCCGATGTCGAAGGAGGAGCGGCCGAAGCGCTCCAGGTAGGAGTTCAGGAAGGGCTCCCTGGCCCCAGGGTCCATGAAGTCCAGGCTGGCAAAGGAGATGGATGCAGGGAAGGGGCTGCTCTGCTGGGCCCTCCGGATCAGCTCGGGGTCGATGTCGCAGCACAGCAGCTGCAGCTCCCTCGCGGCGCCCGGCGGCTCCGGGCCAGAACGGCTGTCCTGGAGCCCCAGGAGGTGCTGGTACAGAGCCACGCTGAGCTCCTGCGGGAGGAAAACAGGGATCCTGGGAGAGCTCCCAGAGCCTCCTCTCCGTGGCTGTCCAGAGCAAAATCTGACCAAGATCAGCAGAAGATCTGTCCCAGGGGCCCTGAGCACCTGGAATGGATCCCCGGTGTGGCGGCAGCTCTGGCCACAGAGAGCAGCACACAACTTTCCCAGGCATGGTTCAGGAAAAGTCTCTGAGAACATCAGAGAAAAGAATGAGAAACTGTTCTTATCTTCACTGGCTGCACCTGCTGTTGTGAACATGTGTAATGATTTATTTACCAAACGGTGGTTTCTTAATTAGCCAGTGGTGATGGTATTTTAATTAGAGGACCAATTAGGTCTAGCTGTAGTGAACTAGGGTATAAAAGAGCAATGGGTTTCTCAATAAAGAAATTGCTCAATGATCTGTAAATGCCTGGAGTCTGTGTAACTTATCACCCCACCAGGGACCCCCCTGCGCTGACACCCCCACAGCGAGGGCCTGCTCCAAAAACCAGGGAATCATGGAATGCTCTGGGCTGCAGGAACCCAGCTCATCCCCCTCCACCTCTGCCACGGGACACCTTCCACAAGAGCAGCTGGCTCCTGGAATGTCCAGGTGCCCGCCCTGGAATCTCTTTCCACAGTGCACACTGATGGAAAGTGAATGAATCCTTAATTCCAGGAGATCCCACGGAACTCCTGGAGCTGCAGGACAGGCTGGGAATGTCCTCTGGGGGTGACAGGTGCCTCTCACTGACCTGCTCCACCGGCTCACCAGCAATGGGATCTGGAATTGCCCCCTGGGTACTGCCTCAGGGGGAATTGCAAGCCCCAGGAGCAGCAGCACTGTCCCAGCCAGGCTGGGTTTCAGGTGGGATCACCAGTTCAGCTTTGCTGGGCCAGGAGAGGCCACACCTGGATCCAGGGCAGGCCTCTGAGGGACTGGAATGTGTCTGGAGCTGGGAAAGGGCTGGAGCTCCAGTCAGAGCTGGAAATCCCTGAGGGAGCTGGGGGCTCATGTGGGACCTCCTCACTCTCCAGGCTGGACAGGAGGTGGAGCAGGAGGGGTGGGGATCTGCTCCCAGGAGCGGAATGAGAGGAAGCAGATCCCAGGGGAGGTTTAGGTTCGATTTCAGGGAAAATTCCTCATGGAAAGGGCTGTCCAGGGCAGGGGGGGGAGTCCTTTTTCCCAGGGGGAATTAACAGACCCAGGGCAATGTTTCTTCCCAGTCTGCCCCAGTCCTCCCAGCATCCCATGGAAGTCACTGTCCCACTGCTCCCAGTCCTTCCTCCACATGCTCAGCACTGCCTGCCCCATCCTCCCCATCTCTCCCAGCGCTCCCAGCACTCCTCACCAGTCCCATTGCCCTCCTTCCTCGTTCCCCACCAGTGTTCCCAGTCTGCACCATGCCACACCAGTGCCTCATCCCGAGCCTTTCTCATGGGCTGGATTGTCCCCCAGTGTCCCCAGTGCCTCCCCAGTGAGTCCCAGTGCCCCCAGTCCCAGGGGACTGCCAGTGTCCCCAGTGTCCCCAGTGCCCCCTAGCATTCCCCAGTGCCCCACAGTCTGTACCAGTCTCGCCCAGGAGCCCATACCAGGACTGCCCAGTCTGCCCCAGTGTCCCCAGCACCCCAAACTGGTGCCGCCCCAGCCGCCCCCTCCCGTCCCCCCCTCACCCCGGAGTTGCAGCCCACATCGAGCCCGAGGAGCGGGCGGGTGGCCGCGGGGAAGAGGCTGTGCAGGAGCCCCTGGGGCAGGAGGCTGACGCGGCCCTCGGGCGGGTGGAACCGGGAGTAATTGGGGAAGTTCCCGTAGGGAGCCGCGCCGGGCTCGGCGCCGCCGCGGCCGATGGGCGCCGCCATCTTCGCACCGCGCCGCGCGCCGGGCGGGAACCGCGGCCGAACAGAAACGGTCCGGGGCAGGAACGGTCCGGGGCAGGAACGGTCCGGGGCAGGAACGGTCCGGGGCAGAAACGGTCCGGGGCAGGAACGGTCCGGGGCAGAAACGGTCCGGGGCAGAAACGGTCCGGGGCAGGAACGGTCCGGGCGGCGGCGGCGGCGGCAGAGACAGAGACACGGGACAGAGACAGAGTGACAGTGACAATGACAGTGACAGTGACAGAGAGAGTGACAGAGAGATTGACAGTGACAGAGACAGAGAGAGTGACAGAGACAGAGTGACAGAGAGAGTGACAGTGACAGTGACAGTGACAGTGTGACAGTGACAGAGACAGTGACAGAGTGACAGTGACAGAGAGAGTGATAGAGTGACAGTGACAGAGAGAGTGACAGTGACTGTGACAGTGACAGTGACAGTGACAGTGTGACAGAGAGAGTGACAGTGACAGAGTGACAGAGTGACAGTGACAGAGTGACAGAGTGACAGTGACAGAGTGACAGAGAGAATGACAGAGTGACAGTGACAGTGACAGAGACAGTGACAGTGACAGAGAGAGTGACAGGAGAGTGACAGTGATAGTGACAGTGACAGCGACAGAGACAGAGACAGAGACAGAGTGACAGTGACAATGACAGTGACAGAGACAGAGAGAGTGACAGAGAGAGTGACAGTGACAGTGACAGTGACAGAGACAGAGACAGAGACAGAGACAGAGAGAGTGACAGAGTGACAGTGACAGAGTGACAGAGTGACAGAGACAGAGACAGTGACACGGGACATGGGACACGGGACACAGACATGGGACAGCAATATGAGACACGGGACACGGGACACAGCACACGGACAGGGAACACGGGACACAGGACACAGGCACGAGACACGGGACACAGACACGGGACACGGTCACGGGACACGGACATGGGACACGGGAGAGTAACAGCGACACGAGACATGGGACACGGGACACGGACACAGGACATGGGACACAGGACACGGCCACGGGACACGGGACACGGGACACAGGACACAGACATGAGACACGGGACACAGACACGGGACACAAGAGAGCAACAGTGACACGAGACATGGGACACAGGACACGGACACAGGACATGGGACACAGGACACGGCCACGGGACACGGGACACAGGACACAGACACGAGACATGGGACACAGACACGGGACACAAGAGAGCAACAGTGACACGAGACATGGGACACAGGACACGGACACAGGACATGGGACACGGGACATGGGACATGGCCACGTGACACGGGACACAAACACGGGACATGGGACACGGGACATGGGACATGGCCACGGGACACAGACACAGGACACAGGACATGGGACACAGGACACGGGACACGGGACACAGGACACGGACACGGGACATGGGACAGGGGACACAGGACATGGCCACGGGACATGGGACACGGGACATGGACAAGGGACACGGGACATGGCCACAGGACACAGGCACGGGACATGGCCACAGGACATGTACATGGGACACGGACACGGGACACAGGACATGTCCACGGGACATGGACACGGGACATGGGATATGGACACAAGACATGGGACACGGACACAGGACATGGGACACGGACATGGGACACAGCCACAGGACACGGCCACAGGACACGGGACACGGGACACAGGACACGGGACACCAGACATGGGACATGGGACACGGCCATGGGACATGGCCACGCGACATGGACACGGGACACAGATACAGGACATGGGACACGGGACACGGCCACGGGACATGGCCACGGGACATGGGACACGGGACACGGGACACGGGACATGGGACACGGACACGGGACATGAGACACAGACACAGGACACGGACACAGGACACAGACACGGGACATGGGACACGGGACATGGCCACGGGACATGGCCACGCGACACGGACATGGGACACAGACACAGGACACGGGACACGGCCACAGGACACAGGACACGGTACACGGGACACGGGACACAGACACGGGACATGGGACACGGGACACGGGACACAGGACACGGTACACGGGACACGGGGCACGGACACGGGACACAGGACACGGACATGGGACACAGGACACGGGACACAGGACACGGACACGGGACACAGGACACGGACATGGGACACAGGACACAGACACGGGACATGGGACACGGCCACAGGACACAGGACACGGTACACGGGACACAGGACACGGGACACAGACACGGGACATGGGACACGGCCACAGGACACAGGACACGGTACACAGGACAGCGCCGCCCCGGCAGCCGCAGCCCCTCGGGGCGAAGAGAAGAGATTTTGTCCAAAGATCCCCGTGAGAGTGACCCGATAACAGCGGCTCTCGCACTTCCCTCTGAGCCTGTGCATGCTGTACGGGACTTTAACTGTGCAGAAATAGTTGTATCAGTAGTGTGAAAAATGCAGGCTTTATGGCTGGCTTTTAGCAAGTGTTACCATGAATGTTCTATGTGTAATGTTAGAAAGTTCTGCTGTATTAATTCTCTTAAGTAGGGTGTTAAATGTAGATTTAGGTTACAACATAATGTTAAAATAGAAAGTCTGTGATATAGGATTTGTTACAAGCTCAAGCAAGAGATGAGATAATCAAGAAACTTCACCCAGAGATGTCAGTGAAAAGGGCCCATGAAGAGTCACAGCCTCCTTATCAGAACAGACAAACATTCTTCCACCTTCTCTCCGTCTTTTCAGAACCACCAAGATTAAGAAGTTGACAAAAAGCAGAAAAGTTCTTAATTTCCAAAGAATTTATGCATCATGTATGAGATACATGAATATGCAGCAGGCTGTTGCTTTTAAGGTTATTCCTTCGTTCACAAAGTGTGCTTTTTGTGACTTAGTGTCCAAAGCATCTGGAATTCTTTGCTTTTTATTGTCTTGTAATTGTCCTAACTCTAAATTTTATTACTCTAATTGTATTACTATTTTTATAACCATTTTATTATTATTAAACTTTTAAAATTTTTAGAAACCAAGTGATTGGCGTTTTTCACAAATAGTTATATCTATTGTAACTCCTTTTAGCTGCATGTTAGTATAATATAATTTATCCGTTTGAGTGTGCACTGTGTTGCTCATGGAAATAGTAGTGTAATGAATATAATAGCTATGTATGACCTGTGGAAATAACAGTGTGATGAATGTTCTGTGTTACAGACCTCAGCAAAACTTCAGACGTGAAAAAGGCTTTTGTGGAACTAAAATCGGTGTAAGGCCATCCACCGACCCACCTGTCCAAGTGATAAGGTAACCGTGACACAAACCAGAGCACCAGAGCACAGTTAGAGAATTCCATGGTAAAATTAAGGAGACAATTAGAGAATACCATGGTAAAATTAAGGAGACAATTAGAGAATACCATGTTAAAATTAAGGAGGACAATTAGAGACGCCCATGTTAAATTTAAGCAGGACAATTAGAGAATACCATGTTAAATTTAAGGAGGATATTTAGAGAATACCATGTTAAATTTAAGGAGGATATTTAGATAATTCCATGTTAGATTTAAGTAGGACATACGAAAATCTTACCAGAGGATGTGAAGCAGCCAGATGGAGACAGAAGAAGAAATAAAATATATTGACCTGACACCCAGGATGTGGCCGGAGTGTGCAGAAGTCAAACAAAGGAGTCCCCAAAACATCAGAAAGTTGGAAAGAATGTTTGAATAATGCATGAATTGCATGAATATGCATGCATCCTAGCAATGTAACCCTACAAAGTTAACACTGTCTGTATACCCCAGTGTCCTTTGGCTGTTGGCCAGGAGCACCCCAGCGCTGGAAATATTGTCCTTTTTTATCCTGTTACTATTATCATCATTATTATTAAACTTTTAAAAACTCTGAGCAGTGAGCTCTGTTTTCCCCAGGTCTGTGTGGCCCTGACAGGACGCAGAGGGACAGTGACAACCACCCCCTCCCCCCGCAGGTCTCAGGCCTTGGAGGGGTTTGGGGGTTTAAATGGCACGTACACATTAATCCATTAATATAAAATTCATATTTTATCCTATAAAAGAGATGAATGTTGTTCAAATAAATAAGAGTATAAACACGACTTATATCAGTGTTGTTGAAAGCATTTTTGAATAATATAAACTGATGTGATCAAATAAATAAATAAATAAATATACATTCATATAAATGCATAAATGTTGTACACATCAATAACGAATAAAAGTTATTTAAATCCCAATCAAACGCGTGGTTGTTCTGGCGGTGCCCAGGACCCCAGGCTGCAGCTGAGAGAGGTTTTGGAGCAGAAGAGGATGGAAGCTCCCTGTTAAGGTTTTTGGGAGGAGGGCGAGGCCCAGGCTGAGGGTCCCGGCGCAGCTTTAGGCTCGGCTGGCGCAGCGATCTGGGCTCACTGTGACGAGCAGAGGGCGCCTGGAGCTCACGAATGCAGCTGAAAGGCTCCGGCTGCCTGGATGGCCCTTCCGTGTTTTCATGGGATCGCAGAACGGCGTGGGTGGGAAGGGACCTTAAAATCCACCCCATCCATCCCCCTAAATCCCATTGATCCCATCCCATCCATCCCCCTAAATCCCATCCCATCCATCCCCCTAAATCCCATCCCATCCCACTGAATCCCATCCCATTGATCCTCTCCCATAAATCCCATCCCATCCTATCCATCCCACAAATTCCATCCCATCCATCCAGTTGAGCCCATCCCATCCCACTGATCCCATTTATCCCATTGATCCCACTGATCCCATCCCTTCCCATCCCATCCCATCCCATCCCATCCCATCCCATCCCATCCCATCCCACCCCTGCCACGGCAGGGGCACCTCCCAGTCCCAGGCTGCTCCAGCCCCGTCCAGCCTGGCCCTGGGCACTGCAGGGACCCAGGGGCCGCCCCAGCTGCCCTGGGAAATCCATCCCAGCCCCTGCCCACCCTGACGGGAGGAATTCCTGCCCCGTCTCCATCCATCCCTGCCCCTGGCACCAGCAATCCATTCCCTGGCTCCCGTCCCTCCATCCTTGTTCCCGCTCCCTCCGCAGCTCTCCTGGAGCCCCTTCAGGCCCTGGCGGGGCTCTGAGCTCTCCCTGCAGTGAGGTGAGCCCCCCCAGCTCTCCCAGCCCGGCTCCAGAGGGGCTCCAGCCCTGCAGCAGCTCCGAGGCTCCTCGGGGCTCTCTCCAGCAGCTCCTCGTGTCCCTGTGCTGGGAACCCGTGGCCACAGAAGAAAGGCAGAAAAAAGTGCAAAAATAGGTACGATGTTCCCCCTTCTCCAGGCAGTGGAACTCAGGGGTTTGAAGTCTCCTCTGACTCTCTCTGGCTGGATTTAGGACCCCCAAATTCCTGTTTTCAACAGGAAGGCAGCTCCACCCCTTCCTCCTTCAGCATCCCTCACACCCTGACAAATTTTCCCCCTTATTCTACACCACTCCATCCTTTCTTTGATGGTCCCAGTCTGATTAATCCCCAGTTTTGCCTGAGCATCCAAAGGCCAAGTGCTGAAATTTGATGGAATCATCATCTTTTGTCATGTCTGTGGTAATTTCAGGGAATCTTCGTCCAACTGCTCTTGGACACCTCATTATTTTTGTGGGAATGTTCAGCTTCAGCCTTTTTTCTACAGAAAATGCAGGGAAATCCCTCCTGGCTGTTCAGCATCACTTCCCAGGAACCAAATTTCCCACATTTTGGGTTTGACTCCTTGCCAAAAGCACAGACCTGCTGCCTTGGGATTTCTGTCCTGGACAATCATCCCTTCAGAGCTGAGAGAGTGAGACGGGAGTTTAGCTCTCCCAGTGCAGGTTCTCATTTTGGGTGGTGAATTGTCTCTGGACGAATTTTTTTCTTCCATTTACTCTTGGGAAAGCTCCAGCTGCTCTCCAGCACTGCAGAAAATTCCCTTGGAGCTGGAGCCCTCCCACAGCTTATCCCCAGTCACTGATTTTTGAATCCTCTGGTCACGTAAACCGAGAGGGAAGGGAGCAAACCCCTCATTCCAGGAGCCCTCAGTTCTCAGATATTCCTCATCCAGGACGCCTGTTCCAGATCCATGTGCTTTTTGTTGCTCTGTGTGGGATGTTCTCCTCACTCAGAACCGGGGAAGATGCGACTCGGGCTCCGTTAAACCTTTGGGCCATGCCAGGACCTTGTTTGCATTTTAAGGGATGAAGCAGCACCTGCACAAACAGAGCAAGAGCAGGCACAGGAGCAGTTTTGCAACCATTTATTAGCAATAGTCAGAGAAGATACAAAATTCTATTTACAGTGAACTCATAGGAACAGCCACTCCAAAGGATTGGGATATGGAGCTGGATGGGGATTTTGGGTGGAGGACACAGGAGGAGGGGGAGCAGCCCTCCACATCCCACCCCAAATCCTACATTCCTCAGCCTCCTGAGCAGGACAGTGCTCAGCATCCTTCAGGGCTGGCTGGGGTGGGATCCGTGTGGAAAAGGGACCAGGACATGGGCAAGGGACACAGGAGGGTAGAAGTCCCCCCCGGCCCGGTGCCTGGAGCGGGGTCATGCCAGGTGTTCCCAATTGGAGCAGAAAAGCCAGGCTGCAGGGGCAGAAAAGCCAGGATCTATCAGCAGCAAGCCAGGATGCAGCAGCAGCAAAGCCAGGATGAAGCAGCAGCAGCAGCAAAGTTACTCCACGCCAGAAGGAAAAGGAACAATTCCAGAAGGGGCTGCAGGTCCGTGTGTTCCTCCCCAGCTCCCAGCAGGGCGTTTTGGAGGAGTTCTGGGACTATTTCAGAGCCAGAGCTCATCATGGAGCTCCACACTCCTCCCTCCAAGCCTGGAAAGCACAAATCCCTGCAGGAAATAACCGTGAGCAAAGAAAGGCTGCCCAGCCAGTCTGCTGAGGGCCGGGAAGTTCCCTCTTGAAACTCTTATTCCATCTACTTTTAGGGTGCCTCCCATGCAATTCCCAGTCCTGCCTGCTCAGCAATCCAAGGATTTGGCTCTCCTCAGCAGGAACCTGCTGGCATCACCTTGTCGTGTCCTTCATCCCTACAAAGAATTTGGCTTTGGTTGGGGATCTTGGGATTTTGGTTTTGTTTTGGTTTGGTTTGGTTTGGGTTTTTTTTTTTTTTTTTTTTTTTGTTGGTTGGTTTTTTTGGGTTTTTTTTTTGTTTGTTTGTTTGTTTTGTTTTGTTTTGTTTTGGGTTTTTTTGGGTTTGGATTTTGTTGGATTTTTTTTTTTTCTTTTTGTCTGGTTGGGAGATTTTTGATCTGGATGAGATATTTTTGTTCTGGTTAGGGCATTTTTATTTTTTGTCCGGTCAGCAGAGATTTTTTTGGTCTGGTTGTGGGGCTTCTGTCTGGTTGGGGTTTTTTGTAAAACCCCAGATTTTTTTTTGTCTGGTTGGTGTTCTTTTGACCTGGATGAGATTTTTTTGTCTGGTTGGGTTTTTCTGGGGGGTGTTTTAGGGGAAGGCATCACTCCCGCTCATCGCTGCAGCCGCGGAGGGGCCGGAGCATTTCCATTCCCTGCACAGTAACTTTCCCTGGACACGTGAGGCAGGGGGACAGGACATGTGCGGGGTAAAAGCCAGGGCAGAAGGAGCAGGAACGTTCCAGCGTTCTGGCAGAGCCTCTGCAGCAGGAATTGCTGGAGGCAGCTCCCTGACGCACTGGCCGGCATTCCCAGCGAGATGGGAGATACCAGCTCCTATCTGCAGGAAGGATCACTCTTGGAATGAGAGCAAAAGGCCCCTTATCTCCCCGGGGAGCTTTACAGCCCACGATCAGCCAGCTGAGCCCCAAAGAGGGAATGTGAGCATGGCCACGGTGGAAAGTTACCTGAGCACATCCAGAGCCCGCGCTGACATTCCAGTTTGGGAGAGGAGAAAGGGAAAACAGCCAGGGAGAGGGAACATTGCTGTTCCAGTGGCCTCCGTCCCTGGAATAACCCCTTAGCAATGCTAATTTGGAGCAAGCAAGACAGTTCTGTGAGGGTGTCAGAGCCTCGGGGTGGGTCACAGCATCCCAGCCCATTTCCCACATGGAATGGCATTTCCCAGCACGGAAACTCAGCCTCCTCCATCTCTTCTCTGCCATTTCCTGGCAAAATTCCTTCCCTGGGATCCCAATCCCTCACTGAGGAGCCACACTCCAAGGAGAACCAGCACACTCCCCTGGGTGGGACCCGGGAAGGGAAGGGAAGGGAAGGGAAGGGAAGGGAAGGGCACTCAGCCACATGCAAGGGATCCAGGGGAATTTTCCCTGCAGTGGCACCAGGGATGACCTCAGAGAGCTGCACGTCCTGAACAAACAGGTTCTCTGTGCCTGGAGCACTGAAATCCAGCTACGTGATCCCACACTCCACGTTTCCAACAGCAGGAGCCACCAGGAATAGCGCAGAGGCCACCAAGATCCAATGGGTTGTGGGAAACAGGGCAATGCAAGGATTCCCTAAGGCTTTTCCCTTGGCTCAGCTGCTTTTCCTGCCAGGATCTAAGCAAATTCCCTGCTCTGCTGCCCTGTTTTGTCACAGCACTTTCACCCTGTGATGGGCAGGACTCAGAGAGCTCCAGCAGCCCCTGGGGCCAGGAAGGTCCCGGTCTCCTGCCCCAGCCTCGGGACTGGTTTGGGCTGGGCGGGAGAGGGGGAGCAGAAGGGACACGACACCGAAGCCCTGCTTTGTTCTCTGGGTCACAGAGGCCTGGCAGCAAATGCACAAAGCTGCGGGAGGGGCCTGGGGCTCCTCAGGGCGTTGGATGGACCAGAAAGGGAGGGACTGGGTCAGGCTGGCCGTTTTGAACCCTTTCACCTCTGCTTCTCAATTTAACCCCTCACATTTGCCGGCACAGGGAGCATCCTGCCCCGCTGCCCTCACTCCTGGCTGGAGCCAAAGAACTGCAGGAAGAAGGAGAAGATGTAGATGATGTCCAGGTAGATATTGAGGGCTCCAAAGATGTATTCCTCGGGGCTCAGTGAGTACCGGCGGTTCCCCATCAGCATCTGCGTGTCCAGGGCCAGGAACTGGAAGGGAAAGGAGGAAACCCCGGGACAGTGACAGGGAGGTTTGGCCCAGGGAGGCAAGAAGGGCTCTAGTGACAGGAGAAGTCCCCGCTGCCTCCCTGAACCCGGGATGAAAGTGCAGCCCCTTTTTATGTGCTGCAGCCAAAATTTAAGAGCTCAGAACAAGCTGCAACCTTCCCCTTCCCTCATTTCCTTCCTGACAATCAAACCCCGAGTATAACTCCCACTCCAGACCCTCTTCCCTCAGGCTTCCTCCATCCCAGGGCCAGCTCTGGGGCCACCCTCCCTCCTCATCCTCTCCCAGAGCCCATAACTTGTTATTCCCAGATTCCCTCAGGTGGGAAACACCTGCCAGGGAGTGAGGTGGTCACAGGGTGGCCTGGCCCCAGCAGGACACGGAGCAGCACTGCCCGAAATCCCAGGCATGACTGCAATCCACCATTTCCCCCCCTCCCTTTCCTCCTCCTGCCATCCTGCTGTCCCCCATGGGTCCAGAGCTCTCCAGGGCTGCACCATCCTCCCGGAGATGCTCTTTTATCCCCCCAGAACAAATCCCAGCCGAGCTGCCCCGGCAGGGCCAGGCCGAGGCTCTGACTGATGTTTATGGGATAATTATCAGATGTTGAAGCCTCCTCGTATTTTACAGAGGGATCTTGAGCCATGAATCAGCGCCGAGCTCCCCGCGCTCCCTTGCAGTGACTTTTACGGGTGATAAAGGCAATTGCTCAACTGCTCCCATTCCCAACATGCCCAATGGGCACCGCCTCAAGCCCAGGGCAGCCCCGGGCTGAGCCCGGCCCCGGGAGCACCGGGCACCTCCCCGGCCCGACCCCGGCCCGACCCCGGCCCGGCACCGCCGACACTCTTCGGGAAGAGGCTCGGGGGACGGACCACCGGGAACAAGCCAAGCCTTTCCTTGGAGGAGCTGCCCAGCTCCGGGGCTTTTCCCACCTGTGTAAACCCTCCTAAAGCCTCTTAATCCCCAGTCTCAGCCTTCCCTGTTCTTCTGCACCTCTGTGAGCCAAACTCATCCCAAACCTTGGCTCGCTCTCACCCAACCAGCCCCGACTCGACCGTGCAGCCTCATCCCTGGATCCCCTCGCTGCCGGAGCTCTGCCGAGCTCAGCTCTGCCTGCTCCACTCCAGAGGCACCTTTGGCCTGTCCCCACCATCCCTGCAGAGCAACCCAGCCAGGACTGCTCATCCCGCACAGCCGGGCGCTCACACCGTGCCCGGCACGTCTGCGGCACGTCCCTCCGGGATCGCTGCTCTGGGGCCACCCCGAGCGCTGCAAACCCTGCCCGGCTCTGCCCAGCTCCCTGCCCGCTCCCTGCCATCCCTGCCCGGCTCTGCCCAGCTCCCTGCCCAGCTCCCTGCCCGCTCCCTGCCTGATCTCTGCCATCCCTGCCCGGCTCTGCCCAGCTCCCTGCCCAGCTCCCTGCCCGCTCCCTGCCTGATCTCTGCCATCCCTACCCGGCTCTGCCCAGATCCCTGCCCGCTCCCTGCCATCCCTGCCCGGCTCTGCCCAGCTCCCTGCCCGCTCCCTGCCATCCCTGCCCGGCTCTGCCCAGCTCCCTGCCCAGCTCCCTGCCCAGCTCCCTGCCCGCTCCCTGCCCGCTCCCTGCCATCCCTGCCCGGCTCTGCCCAGCTCCCTGCCCGCTCCCTGCCCAGCTCCCTGCCATCCCTGCCCGCTCCCTGCCCAGCTCCCTGCCATCCCTGCCCGCTCCCTGCCCAGCTCCCTGCCATCCCTGCCCGGCTCTGCCCGGTTCCCTGCCCAGCTCCCTGCCTGATCTCTGCCATCCCTGCCCGGCTCTGCCCAGCTCCCTGCCCGCTCCCTGCCCGCTCCAAGCTCCTTCCCTGCTCCCTGTTTTCCCTGCCGGATCCCAGGAGCAGCCACTCACCATGGTGAAGATCCCAGCCCCGAGCAGAGCGTAGATCGCGTGGAGCCACGGGACCTGAAGGACAGGGACACAGGGACAGGGATGGGGACACAGGGACGGGGACACAGGGACAGGGATGGGGACACAGGGATGGGGACACAGGGGCATGGACACAAGGACAGGGACAGGGACAGGGACAGGGATGCAGGGACAGGGATGGGGACACAGGGACAGGGACACAGGGACAGGGACACAGGGACAGGGATGGAGACACAGGGACAGGGACACAGGGACAGGGATGGGGACACAGGGATGGGGACACAGGGGCACGGACACAAGGACAGGGACAGGGACAGGGACGCAGGGACAGGGATGGGGACACAGGGACAGGGACACAGGGACAGGGACACAGGGACAGGGATGGGGACACAGGGACACAGGGACAGAGACACAGGGATGGGGACATTGACACAGACACAGATGTGAATACATGTACAGGGACAGGGACACATGGATACAGACACACGGACATGGACAGGGACACACAGACACAGGGACACACAGACATGGACATGGACACATGGATATGGACACACGGACATGGACAGGGACACATGGACATGGACAGAGACACAGACACATGGACATGGACACACGGACATGGAAAGGGACACATGGACAGGGACAAAGGGACACATGGACACATGGACACACGGACATGGACAGGGACACAGACACATGGACAGGGACACACGGACACACAGACACAGACACATGGACAGGGACAGACAGATAAAGACACATGCACAGGGACACAGGGACACAGACACATGGACAGGGACACACGGACACATGGACACAGACACACAGACAGGGACACACAGACACAGCCGTCAGAGCTGCACAGAATGGGCTATGCAGGACTTCACTCCCAAGGGACTTGGCTCCCAGGTGGAGGGGGAAAGTTGGGAAATGCCCTAAAAGCCCAGGCTGGATTTGCACCACTTCCAACTTCTACAGTTCCTTGGGAACGTTTCTGTGGCACGGAACAGGACACGGGGCCTCAGCTCCTCTCCTCCCTTTGTATCCATTTAAATTCTCCATCAGGTGCTCCTTACTGCAAGCAACACTTGGCCCCAGTAATGTCCTGTGGAAATCCTGGAATGGTTTGGGTGGAAAGGGACCTTAAAGCCCATCCAATCCCACCCTTGCCATGAGCAGGGACACCTCCCACTGTCCCAGGCTGCTCCAAGCCCTGTCCAACCTGGCCTTGGGCACTGCCAGGGCTGGGGAAGCCACATGTCCCAGTCTCAGCACTCTCGTGCTTTGGAGCACCCCCAGAATGGATTTATTTACCCAAACACAGCTGATCCCACTGGAAGAAACACCAAATATTCCAAGAGCCAGACACAGGTTTAATTTGACTGAGGGAACAGCTGGGGGATCTGTGTTAGAGGAGGTTTGGGTTGGATATTGGGAAAAGGTTCTTCCTCCACTGGAACAGCTCCCCAGGGCTGCCGGAGCTCCAGGAGCACTGGGACAATGCCCAGGCACAAGGGATTGTTGGGATGTCCTGGGCAGGACCAGGAGATGGGCTGGATGACCCTGGTGTACCCCTTCCTCCTTAGGATACTCCATGATTCTAATTAACAAGCACAATTTAAATATGTTAATCCGTGGGAGTCACAGGGGGAATTTCACCAGAACTGGGAGCAAAGCTGAGCCCCTGCTGTGGCCCAGAGGAAGCAGGAGAAGGTTCTGGCTCAGCCCGAGATGGGTTCAGTGGAGCCAGGGCTGTCCCGGCCCCCAGCTCATTCCGTGCCAGGTGAGGAGGAGTTGTCTGTCCAGCTCCATGGCTTTGCTTTGGCACTGGGAGCTGCTCCAGCCTCACATTCCCTCTGGGAAGAGGAGAAGCTCAAGCCCAGACAGCCAAAATCCAACCCTTTGGAATGCTCAGGCTGGGCTTGTCCAGCACCAGCTCCAGGGCTGGGATCAGTGGGAACCTCCTGGAGGTCTCCCTTGGGGAATGACTCGGGGCAGAGGAGCTGCCTGGGATGGGAAGGGATTTGGGCTCCCAGGAGCCTCTCAGGTGATTTATGGCACGTGCCTGGCCCACCCCGCTTCCCTCATCCATCTCATCCATGCCCATGTCCCAGGGGCTGCCAGACCCTCTGGCAGTGACACCTCCAGGATGAGACACCCTGGAATGCTGCCCAGCCCTGCTCCAGGGCAGATGGGAGCTGCTCCAAGATTTCCCCTGGGCACAGCTGGGGCCCGGAGAGGCTGCAGAGGCCAAAGGAAGTGGCTGGAGCTGTGGGAGGGGTTGGCAGGCCTTGGGGACACACAGGGGTCACTGTCCCTTATGGACACACAGGGGTCACTGTCCCTGGGGACACACAGGGGTCACTGTCCCTTATGGACACACAGGGGTCACTGTTCCTTATGGACACACAGGGGTCACTGTCCCTTATGGACACACAGGGGTCACTGTCCCTGGGGACACACAGGGGTCACTGTCCCTTATGGACACACAGGGGTCACTGTCCCTTATGGACACACAGGGGTCACTGTACCTGGGGACACACAGGGGTCACTGTCCCTTATGGACACACAGGGGTCACTGTTCCTTATGGACACACAGGGGTCACTGTACCTGGGGACACACAGGGGTCACTGTCCCTTGGGGACACACAGGGGTCACTGTCCCTTATGGACACACAGGGGTCACTGTTCCTTATGGACACACAGGGGTCACTGTCCCTTGGGGACACACAGGGGTCACTGTCCCTTGGGGACACACAGGGGTCACTGTCCCTTATGGACACACAGGGGTCACTGTGCCTGGGGGACACACAGGGGTCACTGTCCCCTTGGGGTCACACAGGGGTCACTGTCCCTTATGGACACACAGGGGTCACTGTTCCTTATGGACACACAGGGGTCACTGTCCCCTTATGGACACACAGGGGTCACTGTTCCTTATGGACACACAGGGGTCACTGTCCCCTTATGGACACACAGGGGTCACTGTCCCTTATGGACACACAGGGGTCACTGTACCTGGGGACACACAGGGGTCACTGTCCTCTTGGGGACACACAGGGGTCACTGTCCCCTCAGGGACACTCAGGGGTCACTGTCCTTTGGGGACACACAGGGGTCACTGTCCCTTATGGACACACAGGGGTCACTGTCCCCTTGGGGACACACAGGGGTCACTGTCCTCTTGGGGACATACAGGGGTCACTGTCCCTTATGGACACACAGGGGTCACTGTCCCCAGAGGTCACTGTCCCCTTGGGGACACACAGGGGTCACTGTTCCTTATGGACACACAGGGGTCACTGTCCCTGGGGACACACAGGGGTCACTGTCCTTTGGGGACACACAGGGGTCACTGTCCCCTTGAGGACACACAGGGGTCACTGTCCCCTTGGGGACACTCAGGGGTCACTGTCCCCTTATGGACACACAGGGTCACTGTCCCTTATGGACACACAGGGGTCACTGTCCCCTTATGGACACTCAGGGGTCACTGTCCTTGGGGACACACAGGGGTCACTGTCCCTGGGGACACACAGGGGTCACTGTTCCTTATGGACACACAGGGGTCACTGTACCTGGGGACACACAGGGGTCACTGTCCCCTTGGGGACACACAGGGGTCACTGTTCCTTATGGACACACAGGGGTCACTGTCCCCTTGGGGTCACACAGGGGTCACTGTCCCTGGGGACACACAGGGGTCACTGTCCCCTTGGGGACACACAGGGGTCACTGTTCCTTATGGACACACAGGGGTCACTGTCCCTTGGGGTCACACAGGGGTCACTGTCCCTGGGGACACACAGGGGTCACTGTCCCCTTGGGGACACACAGGGGTCACTGTTCCTTATGGACACACAGGGGTCACTGTCCCTTATGGACACACAGGGGTCACTGTCCCCTTGGGGACACACAGGGGTCACTGTTCCTTATGGACACACAGGGGTCACTGTCCCTTGAACCTGGCTCCTGAGGGTCACTCAGACCTCACGGTCACTGAGAAATGGAGGCCCCAAGATCTGAACTCTGCAGGTGCCGGGTGTTAATCCTGACCAAGTTGTGCCCTTGCCTTGGGATAGATTTTAATGTGCCTGGTTTTACTGAGGGGAAACTGAGGCCTGAGCAGAGGCACCTGTGCTCAGGTGAGACCCCATCTGCACCCAGGGGGATCGCAGCGCAGGAAGAGCATGGATGTGTTGGAATGAGCCCAAAGGGGGCCACGGAGCTGCTCCGAGGGCTGGAGCCAGGCTGGGAGAGCTGGGGGTGCTCACCTGGAGAGGAGAAGGCTCCAGGGAGAGCTCAGAGCCCTTCCAGGGTCTAAAGGGGCTCCAGAAGAGCTGAAGAGGGTCTGGAGACAAGGACATGGAAGCACGGGACACAGGGAATGGATGGGATATTGGGAATTGTGAATTGTTCCCTGTGTGGTTGGGAAGGCTCTGGAATGGATTTCCCAAAGCAGCTGTAGCTGCCCCTGGGTCCCTGGAAGTGCCCAAGGTCAGGCTGGAGCAGCCTGGAACACTGGGAGGTGTCCGTGTCGATGGCAGAGGTGGAATTTTATGGGCTTCGACCAAAATCATTCCGTGATTCCATCACCAGGAGCAGCAGGACACGCCCTCAGCCCTGGGCAGTTCCATCCCTGAGCCATACCATGGTCCATCCCGGGAATGACCCTGCTCCTCCATCCCTCCACGGGGTTCCTGCCCACTTCCAGGGAGCTGGGGCCCCCTCCCAGCATGCCCAGCTTGGCCCAGTTTGGCCCAGTTGGCGACTCACATATTGGTAGGGCAGGATGACAGCCAGGACCAGCCCGCCCAGGAACAGCACCATGAGCAGCACGAAGAGAACGCCCTGGTACGAGGTGAAGTCGAACTGCGGCGGGAGGGAGGAATTCCCGTTCCAGGGCTGCCAAGGGCTCCCGAGTCCCTCTGGAACCCACCCGCAGCTGGTTCTGCCTCTCCATCCCTGCAGTCACCCCCGGCGCTGAGCCAGCGCTTCCCAAATCCCCGTCAGTGCCACCGGGAAGGGCTCGGGCCCCGCCACGCACCAGGAATCCCAAATCCATCACACACGTGTGTCCTCCTGCATCCCACAGCCCAACCCGCCGAAATTCCCCTTTTACCACCATGCAGCCTCTTCCAGCCCCACTGACATCCCTGACACATCCCAATCCTCAAAAAATCCCGGACTATTCCCACACGTCAGCAACTTCCAGTCCCATTCATACTTATGGCATGCCCCAATCCACAAAAAAATCTCTTTTTATTCCCATATATATCAGCATCTTCTAGCTCCCACCCCAAGCCACAAAAATCTCATTTTATTCCCAGTTATCAGCATCTTCTAGCCCCCCTTACATCCCAGCCACATCCCACCCCAGCACGTGTCCTGCTCCACTCCAACCTCCTCGTGACACCCCCACGTCCCTCGGGCTGGTCCTGTGTCCAGAGCCCCCCAGACCCTCCCAGACCCCCGGCTCCTGTCCTGCCCCAGATGTCCCTTCCCCAGGGAGGTCCCCGCAGCCCCACCTTGCTCTGGAAGCTGAAGATGGTGACAGACAGACAGACCAGGGCCGTGATCCCCAGGCACAGCAGCACCGACTTGGTGTTGTAGTAACTGCAAAATGACCAGGAAAACCACGTTTGGATCATTCCCACAGGGATGGGAAAGGGGGTCAGACAGGCGGGAGCTGGGCAAGGAAATCATAAATCCTACGGGCACAAACAGCACTGGAATTATCAATATTCCACACTAATGTTAAAAAAGGAGAGAAAAACGGCAGGATGGGTTTTCCTGCTGTTTTGAAGGATGGAGGGAAGGCAGGAGGGTCCATCTGGGCCTCCCAGAGCTTCGGAGCAGCTCCAAGTCCATCAATCCCACTGTCCACAGACAGGGAATGGGGAGGATCCTGACGAGGAGGTAACAAAACCAGGATGACAAAAGTCACCTCAGTGTGAGGGGAAACCAGAGGAGCAGCCCCTGGGCTCCTGCCGAGTCCAGGTTTTGGAAAAGCGCAGGAAGGAGGGACTGGAGCAGGACGGGCTGCAGACTCAGGCTGGAATGGTTTCCAGGCTGGATCAGAGTTTTGGCTGCAGTGCCAGGCTCAGCCCTTGGAAAAGCCAGTGCTGCTCTCCCTGGGGGGATTTGTGTGGAGTCACTGGAGTTTTCCCCCTGGAGCTGCTGAGGCTGCGGATTTCTTTGTCCCAACACATCCCTCACCCACCCTGGATCGTGTCCCTCTCTCCAACTCCCACGTGAGCCAGGAGCAGATTTCCCGGTGCAAATGAGCGGAAGGGAACGGGCTGTGGGACACAAATTCCTGAAACTGCTGGAAAGAATTCCTGGCTCAGTGCAGCCCCACCTGCCTGGGACCTGCCCAGTGAGAAGTGTGGGATCACTGGCTGGTCGCCTCCAGCCCATCCAGTGCTGCCCTGTCCCGGCCCTCCAGGGCTCTCCTGCAGGATTTGGGATGCGGGAATCCCCCAGTGCTGCCTCCCTTGGGACAGGGACAGGCCTTGGAAACCTTCCTTGGAAAGTGTTTTCACAGGGAAGCTGCAGCTTTGTGTGACAGCTCAGGTGGCCCAGGAATAAGGTGGTGCCTCAGGAATAAGGAATGTTTTCGGGAAGAGACAGGACACAGGACAGTGCCCAACCCACCTGGAGAGCATTGCAGTGAGATAGGCCATGGACAGGGTCTGGGGGAAAGCACAGCCTGGTTAGTGCCCTCATGTCCCGGAGAGACACCACAGGAAATCCCTCAATCCCAGAGGAAAGGGCAGGGGAGCCCCTCAGACTCCCAGGAGAAGGAATTTGGGCAGCATTGGGAACCCTCCAGTGATTGATTGGCACAGGAGAGGGCAGAGAGAGAGCAAACAGCACGGGAGCAACCCCTGCTCCTGCATCCCTCCTGCAGCTGCCATCCCTGCTCCCATCCCAGCTCCCATCCCAGCTCCCATCCCATCTCCCATCCCACATCCCAGCTCCCATCCCACATCCCTGCTCCTATCCCAGCTCCCATCTCCCATCCCAGCTCCCATCCCACATCCCATCTCCCATCCCAGCTCCCATCCCATCTCCCAGCTCCCATCTCCCATCCCTGCTCCCATCCCAGCACATCTCAGCTCCTATCTCTGTTCCCACTCCAGTTCCCATCCCAGTTTCCATCTGGTTCCCATTCCAGTTCTCACCCCAGCTCCAATCCCAGTTCCCACCAGACTCCAAGATTATTTTTTGCATTTTTTTAACAAACAGAGGCTCTCTTTTTTCCCAGCTTCTCCCATCCAAGTGCAACCACAGCTCCTCAGCCCAAGCACAGGACAAGAAGGGGATGGAATTCCCACTTTTCCCCAGGAACGGCAGCCTTGTGCCTGTCCTTGGAGCCACTCTGAGCCCAGGGCAGATGTTGGCCAGATGTGCTACTCACAAAGATGCTGAGCAGGATCAGATTCCATGGGAAGTATCTCCTGGAAATGAAACAGGGGCCAGTCAGCAGGGGCTGTGCCAGGGAATCCCTGACGCTGAGGGTAATTAGTGACTGTGAGGGTAATTAATGGCCGTTAATGACCCTGCTGGGTAGTTCATGTCCATGCAAGTGACCCTGCGGGCAGCCACAGGGTGTTTGGGGTCCTCCGGGGCCAGCAGGACAAAGGTCCCAGGATATTCCTGCTGCACTGGGAGCTGACAAGAGCATCCTCTGAAAAGTTTAATTCCCACAATCCAGAGCTGCAAACGAGGGAATGTTTCTGCCAGGAGTCACAGCTGCAACTGGACTCCTGAGCTGCAGCAACCCAAGGCCTGGAACAGCTGTTTCCAGCATCTGGAACGGGTTCCCCAGAACAGCTGGGGCTGCCCCTGGACCCCTGGAAGTGTCCAAGGCCAGGCTGGATGGGACTTGGAGCACCGTGGGACAGTGGGAAGTGTCCCTACCCATGGCAGGGTGGCACTGGGTGGGCTTTGAGATCCCCCCAACCCAACCCAAACCGTTCCATGATCCCATGGAAACACAGCAGCTTCATCCCCACCCCGTTACAGGGCTGGAAAGCTCAGGAAAACATTCCTGCTGCGTTCCCCAGGCTGTCCCTGACCCCAGAGCCTTCCCCTACCTGGGCCCGGAGCAGCAGGCGAGGATCAGGTAGGTGACGAAGAACACGGCGCTGCAAGGAGAGAGGGAGAGCTCAGGGGGGAAAGGCGGCCCGGGAGGGTGGTGCAGGGGGAATTGCCTGGGATGGGATGTTGGAAACGCAGACACCCAGTGGGTCAGGGTGGCTCCTACCCCTGGTCCCTCTCACTAAGCTCCTTCCTGCCCTCAGGGAGCTCCTCCGCATGTGCCTGGCCCCAGGGTGGGACAAAACATCCCTGGAGAAGCTGAGGGCTGGATTTAGAGCAGAGCCAAGGTCGGGTTCAGACCCTGGAGAGCACCCAAATGTGCTGATGGCAAACAGGGCGGGAACTGGGTTTGTGCTGGCCCTTGGGAAACGCTCCTTCATGGGAAGGGAGGTCAGGCAGGGGAGGGGGCTGCCCAGGCAATGGTGGAATCCCACCCTTGGAAGTGCCCAAAGCCTGTGGATGTGGCACTGGAGGACATGGCCAGCGGTGAGGGGAGGGTTGGTGGCTGGACTCGATGTTCTCCAGGGGCTTTCCCCACCTTCACAATTCCAGATTCCATGGTTCTGTGAGTTCCTCACATGGAGGGGCCAGGATTTGCCCCTCGTTTCCAAACCCTTTGTAGCTTGAGGGTGTCAAGGCTGGAGGTTCTTAAACCAAGGGCTGGAAACGTGACCGGGCTCAGGCAGGGCTGGAGGAGCTGTGCTGGAGGAGGGAGATGCTCCCTTGGTACATCCCTCCAGGAATGGGAAGTTTTGGACTTTCCATTCCTGGAAGTGTACAAGGCCAGGCTGGACAGGGATTGGAGTAACCTGGGACAGTGGGAGGTGTCCCTGTCCATGGCAGGGGTGGCACTGGATGGACTTTAAGGTCCCTGCAACCCAACCCATTCCAGGATTCCCCTGCTGGAGCACTTGAGGAAGGGCTCAGGGCGGGAGGATCCATTCAGAAAAGCGCTCAGGGACAAGCCCAGGGCAGGAGGATCCTCCCAGCTCAGCAGAGCCCAACATGCCGTGGCTGCCCAGCCGTGCCCAGGTCCTGGCAGGTTTTACCTCCCAGCACTTGACCCCTCTCAAAGCACATCAGCCCCAGAGCTGAAGGAGGCTCTCCTGCCTGCAGCTGGGTGTTGTTCCAGGCTCTGGAAGCTGCTCCCCTGCTTCCCCCGGGGCAGCAGTTCCGGGCATGCCGATGGCTCCCGATAGCCGCTGACCCTCGGCCAAGGCAGGGAGGTGACGGCAGAGCCCAGGGCCACGAGATCCAGGGCACGGAGATAAACCCGGGCCCAGCTCTCCCACTGGGAAACCAGGAAAGCCAGACTGGACACGGCTGAGCAGCTGGAGCACAGAGCCAGCGGGGTCGCCCATCCCTGTCTGCTCTGGACTTATTCCTGCTGAGGTGCCATCCCAGCTGTGGGAAAACATCCTGGGGCTCCCAGGTTTGTTTTACAGAGGTCTCTGGTTAGGAAGGAGACCCAGGCACAGAGCAGGAAAAACATTTGGAGACACTGGAATGAAGGGAAGGGCTCAGCTCACTGGGCAGTGAAAAAACATCAAAGTCATGGAATGGTCTGGGTGGGAAAGGACCTTAAAATCCACCCCATTCCCACCCCCTCCCATGGCAGGAACACCTCCCACTGTCCCAGGCTGCTCCAATCCCTGTCCAACCTGAATTTGGACTTCCAGGGATGGGGCCGCCCCAGCTGCCCTGGGAAATCCATCCCAGCCCCTGCCCACCCTGACGGGAGGAATTCCTGCCCCGTCTCCATCCATCCCTGCCCCTGGCACCAGCAATCCATTCCCTGGCTCCCGTCCCTCCATCCTTGTTCCCGCTCCCTCCCCAGCTCTCCTGGAGCCCCTTCAGGCCCTGGCGGGGCTCTGAGCTCTCCCTGCAGTGAGGTGAGCCCCCCCAGCTCTCCCAGCCCGGCTCCAGAGGGGCTCCAGCCCTGCAGCAGCTCCGAGGCTCCTCGGGGCTCTCTCCAGCAGCTCCTCGTGTCCCTGTGCGGGCCCAGGGCTGGAGCAGCTCTGCAGGTGGGGTCTCACCTGGGCACAGGGGGAATTCCTCCAGGACAGAACCCCCCCAGCTGCCCCAGGCGTGTTCCTCCTGGGAAGTACAGGGAATAAACTCCATCTGGGCAGGGAGCTGGAAGAGGTGACCCCAGAGGCCAAGGTGGGGACCTGAGCCTCCTCTCCCTGTCCCCTGGGAGGTGACACTGCCTCTCCAAGCCCAGCTGCCCTCTGGAGCACCTTTGGCTCCCTCCTGGTGCCCCAGAGCTGCCGGATGCTCCCATTGGAGAGTTCTCCCGGGTTACATAAGCCGGTGTCTCATCTCCTGATTTGGGTGTGAACTGATTAAAGCTGAGTTCACCTCACACTTAATGAGCCGCACTGACCCTGCCAGCAGCCTGGAAACCACGGAGCCAGGAGATGCCGGCACCTGGGAGCTCCGTTCTGGGCTGGGCTGGGGGAACCAAGGAAAGGCAGCCCAACCTCAGGGCTCTGGGATGGAGCCTCGGGAGCGAGAGCCCCGCTCAGACATGGCCAGGAGCATCCCAACACCTCCAAATCCACCCCCTCCATATCCACTGGATAGAATGTAATGGGAACCCCAACAACCACCTGGCTTCCAAGGGGGAAATCCCAAAATTCAGCCTCCATGGTGCCCTGAACATCCTCCCAGGTATCAGATATGGGGTTCTGCAGTGTTTTCCTGAAAGTTCTGCAAGGAGATCTTTGGAGCTTCCCAAGAGACCTTCCCAAAATCAAGCCTCTAAGGTACCCTGAACACCCTTCCAGGTCTCATTCAGGAGTTTCTACACTGTTTACTGGAAACTCCCCAGTTTTCTCTGGCTTTCTGCAGGAAATAGGTATTTATTTTGACCCTGGTTTCTAGAGCCATTTTTGGGGAAGTGTTTGGAGTTCTCCTCTCTCGTGTCTCTTGCTCATTCAGGTGAGATCTGCCATCTGCTCACCTCAGGCTCACCCAAGGTTGGACACTGGGGCTTGGAGCAGCCTGGCATGGTGGGAGGTGTCCCTGCCCATCCAGGGAGGCACTGGATGGGCTCTGAGGTCCCTCCCAACCCAACCCGTGATTCCGTGACCTTCCCCAGCTGCCCCTGGACACTTTGGAGTGATACTTCACATGCAGGACAGGGAAGTGTTGGGAAGTGTTGGAGACCCTTCCCACATCCCCACAGCCCCATCCGGGCTGCCTGGAGCACACGAGGCTGCAGGAAAAGCCAGGGATACTCACTAGGAAGCCCAGTACCAGGCGGAGTGGGTCTGGATGTAGCCCTTGACGGGTTCACTGCAGGACAGAAGGAGAGAGCCTGAGCAGGAAGAACCCAGTCCCTCAGAGCTCCCTGCTCGATGAGCCCAGGAGCAGCCCCAGCACGGGGATTAAAAACCCAGCCCTGGGGAATCCTCCCAGCAGCCTGGGCCTGGAGAGGAATTCCAGGTGGGAAGGGCAGTGCTGCTCCCCCAGTTCCACACTGGAGGTGGCTGGGAATGGCTCCCACAGGGGATCAGGGAGCCCAAATCCCCAGGCTGGCAGTGATCCATTATTTATTCTGGAGGCAACATGAGCCACACACACCCAGAGCGCTCGGTCATCCGAGCTGGAGAGGGGGATGAGCAGGGGAGGGAAGCCAGCCCCTGGAGCTGGGATCTGGTAACTCCCACAGGGAAAACCCAGCAGTCACTGCCCAAGGGCAGCAGCCCTGGGGAGCACCCAGGATGGATGATCCAATCCCGAGCCTGGGTGGGAATGGGAGCAAAAGCGCTCAGGGACCTCCAAGTGTTCCCTCAGCTTTGCTTTTCTATTGGAACACTCAGAAAGAATCCAGGTGACACAACCCCAGGAACCTGCCCAGGTCTCAGATGGCTCAGGACACACCCAGCACCCACCAGAAGGTGAAGAAAGCCACGATGACAACGGTGACCAGGAGCTGGATCATCAGGATGGCGTAAACCTGCAGGGAGAGGTGGTGATCCATGGATCCCAGAGCCCAGCACAGCCAGGCCCTCCAAGGGCTGGGGGTCCAGCCCTGCCAGCCCAGAGGGCGAGGGACGTGTCCCTCTCTCACCTTCCTGATGAACACCCTGCGCACGTTCCGGTCATCCCAGCTGAAGGTCGTGAGCAGCTCCGTGTCCCCCGGGTACCCCCCGCTGCCGTAGCTGGGGCTGGTGCCTGCAGAGAGGCCAGAGGAGCAGCTCCCACCCCAATTCCCCCCCGGCTGTGGGACCTGAGCCCAGGGAGCACTCACAGCTCAGGTGCCCAAATTCCCAAGCGTTCCTCTGCTCCCTTCCTGCTCCTGCAGCTCCTTGGGACCATCCCTGGGAACAGAGGGGGAGCATTCCCACAAACCATCCCAGCACCAGGCTGGGTCGCTGTCTGAGGAAACACCAAACCTTCCGCAGCAATGGGAGGGCTGGGATCATCCCTCGCTCTCCTTTCCCTGGATGTTAAATCGTCCCCAGAGCAGCCGTGAGTCAGCATTCCCAGCGGACAGCAGGATTCCCTCGCTGCTCTCCTGAGCTGTGTTTGCATCGTGGCTTTTGTCAACAACGTCCCTGCTCCGAGAGCAGCTCCTGGCAGCTCCCTGAGCTCCATCCCTCAATCCCATTTCTAGGCAGGGACTCAGGAAAGAGTTAAGCAGCGAGCCTCAAAAAGGAGGAAACATCTCCAATGCTACCAGTGAGAAAAACCTTCCCCCAAATCCTCAGATCCCTGCACAAGTCATCCCTGCCCTGCCCAAACAGGAAGGGAAGCTCCTGCTGCTGCTTTCCCCTACCCCGTCCCTGGCAGTGTCCCAGGCCAGGCTGGGGGAGTGGAAGGTCCCTGGCTGTGGCAGGGGTGGGACTGCACGGGCTCAAAGGTCCCATCCCACCCAAACCTTTCCATGACTCTGTGATCATTCTGTGCCCTCTTTGCTTCCCTTGCTGATGTCCCCTCCTGTGTCGCTGAAGTCCCCCCTGCTGGGTTTCCACAGAAGGACTTTTGTGTGATTTTCCTGCTTTACCTTCCTGTCCCTGCCTGGTCCACAGATGCCTCCCCTCCTCCTAAAGCTTCTGAGCTCAAGGATACCCAAATCCTTCAGGAAGACGGAGCAAAGACCCTCTCAATCTCAGAGCAGACACCAGGAGCGCCAAACTCAAGGTCCTGGTCCTGATTTTCTCCTGTTTTCCTGGTCAAAAGTTGCTCATTCAAAATGCAGGAGCTTCACTTAGGTGCCCCCAGCAGGAAACAAGTCTCTGCTGCTGTTCTGTTGTCAGTAAATCCCTTCCTGCCCCACTGGAGCTGAACCTCCCGCGTGTTCTCCTGGATCCCTCATGGGTCCCACAGTACCTGGGGCCAGGACAATCCCTGGGACACTTCCAAGCCTCCTGCACCAAAGCAGTCCCAGCCCCTAAACACTAAATTCACCCCTAAACACCAAATTGGCCTCTAAACACCAAATTCACCCCTAAACACCAAATTGGCCCCTAAACACCCAGCTGGCCCCTCAATGCCCCGGAGGAGCTGAAGGGTTTCACCCTCCTCCCTCCCTCCCAGCATCCAGAGGGTTTCCTCCTCCTCCCTCCTGCTGCCCCCACGTGTGTCCCCCCATCCAAGGCCACAGCAGGACAGAGTGTCCTGAGTTCATGGTCACAGAAACAACCCCAAATCCACATCCCTTCTCTCCAGGTGCTCCCAGTAAGGTGTGACACATCCCATAGAGTGGATTTCCCATCTGGAGACCCCAAATATCCCATCTCACCCCCTAAACCCAAATACCCCATCCCACCCCTGAACCCCAACTACCCCATCCCACCCCTGAACCCCAAATACCCCATCCCACCCCTGAACCCCAAATACCCCATCCCACCCCTGAACCCCAAATACCCCATCCCACCCCTAAACCCAAATATCCCATCCCACCCCCTGAACCCAAATACCCCATCTCACCCCATTTAGGCCTCACCCACCCTAATTCATCACAACAGCAGAAAACTCCAGATGATCCCCAGAGGCACCTGGGGGGGTTTATCCTGTTCCTCAGGGGAAAGGCTGAGAAACCATCAGGACATGCCAGCACAGACACAGCAGGGAACATTTTCACTCCTTCCCCCTCCCCAAACATCCCATCCCTGCAGCTGGGCACAACAGGCAGCAAAGGATGAAGCAGGGCAAGAGCTCAGGAGTCCCAAAATCCCATAATTCCAGCATTTTCTCTGGCTGGAACTGTGCTGAGTGAGCACTTAGCCACCCCCAGGGTCACTTCCCAGTCACCCCATCCCGCTCCAGCCCCACTGGCAAGCCTGCAGCCATTCCCTGGGCACAGCCAGGGCTCTGTCCTTGGCTACGGCCCAGCAGAAGCTCCAGGGAGCTTCTGGCTGTTGGAAAAACTGCTGGTTTGCCCAGGAACGGCCACAAGGATGCTGGAACAATCCAGCCTTTGGCTCCAGCCGTGTCCCAGCCTCCCTGGCTCTGCCAACAGCCACACTCAGGGCTGTGACACCAATTGTGACACCAATTGTGCCACCTCAGCTGCTCTGAGAGCTGGGGCTGAGTGGGAGCTGCAGGAGGGGGTGGGGGGATCCAGCTGCTCCAGGACTTTCCCTCCAGCCCCAGGAACTGGGATTGCTCAGGTCAGCGAGCTGGGAATGGGGATTTCTCCCACCATGGGACTGGGAAGGAGTTTACTCCCACGTCTGGAAGGGAGTGAGGTCTCTGGGACAGCTGGAATGGCTTTTATTCACAGATACAGACTTTCATCTGCAGATGGAGACTTCTGTGTGTAGATGGAAACTTTTCCACATTGGTAGGGACTCCTGGGCACCACATCCGTGGTCCCTCTCTTCTCCTGGTTCCCCTCTCTCCTCTCCAATCCTGGGGGATCTCTGCCCCTCTCCCAGGGCTCACCCCAGCACAGCCATGGGAAGACTTACTGGGATCCACGTAAGCCCAGCTGGGGTGGAGCGGGGCCGCGGGCGGGGCAGGAAAAGTCCCGGATTTCATCCCTTCTCCTGCTGTCGCCTCCTCATAGGACGGAGGAGCCGGGGGGGCTGTGGCAGTGTCCTTCTTGTCCCCCTGCCCCTCAGAGCTGGGGGGTTTGTTGTTCACAGAGAGCTGCACAGAAAGGGGCAAAGAGAGAGAGACCTGAGTAAAAGCATCCCAGAAACCGCTCTGGATGAGAAGCTGCCACGGACGGGTTCTGGAAAGGGCTCAGGAACTGGGAGCCACACAGGAACTGGGAGTCCCCATTCCCAGGCGCTGGACACGGGCCCATCCCTGCACCCCCAGCAAGGGTATCCACGACTCAGGGGAGACGGGAAAGCCCCGGAGGTGCTCACTGGGATGAAAAGTTCCAGGTGGCGAGGTCTGAGGGGAGACACGGAGCCCCCGCAGTGCCTCAGGCTCAACGTGACACCAAAACCATCCAAGGAATTCTCTGCTTCTCATCAAACATTGCTTCTTAAAAGAGTTTTCAGTTCCTGGGCAGAAAATCCTGAACTCTTCATTCCCATTTACCCCATTTTGAGTCAGATGCTCCCAGGAATGCTCTGGTTTGGCCCTCCAGAATTTTCTCCTCTCTGCCCGTGTGGAGGCTCAGCTCTGGTGCTTCCCGGCATTCCAAGGACTTGGGATTGCAGCAGGGAGCCAACCTGGGGCCACCTGAGCACTCCTTGGGAACATGATCCCTTTAACCTTCCAGACGGGCCTGGGACAGATAAACTGCCAGGATAAGCCCTGCTGCCCGCGGAGGAGGCAGCTCAGCCGCAGCGGCGTCCCCGCAGCTCCGGGGGGCTGCAGCTGCCCCAAAGCCAGTGGGCATTAAGAGAGCAGAGCAGGGCTCCAGCTGGGGCCACAGGGCCTGAAAACACAGCAGGGCCGGGCTGGATGTGTCCCAGGGGCAGATCCAGCTGTGCCACCTCCCCTGCCGGCCCCAGGGACTCTCCTTCCCTGCCCTTCCCTGTCCCTTGGGTTTGGGGGCCGAGTTCATACAAGCCCCCTCCCCATCCCCCCAGATATCCAAGGCGATCCCAAGGGATGGAGCTGCATCCAGAGCGTTGCCATGGCGATGGTGCATGAGCTGGCAGAGGATCCACAACCCCCCCTCCTCGCTCTGAGAGCACTGGAGAGCCCCAAAATCCCCAAAATTCAGAGCCCCCCGAGTCAGGCAGGAGGTGCTGCCAGGTGGGGACAGGGGTGGGACAGCAGAACAGCTCATGGAGCCCCCGGCACCCGGGATCTGGGGGGGGCGCGGGGGGGTAAAACCGGCCACAGGTCCAACAGGGTTTGAGCTGTGCATCCGTCATCCCTAAACCATCCCCCGATCCCAAAACCAGCCCCAAACCAGCCTCTAATCCCAAAGTCATCCCTAAATCAGCCCCCAACCCCAAAACCAGCCCCCCAGCCCCTTCCACCTCCCAGCCGCGTCCACCCCCGTGGCAGGTTCCGTGCAGGTTCCAGCTCCCCCTTCCACCCGTGGCTCTGTTCCCCAAACCCTTCCACCCTCCTTTCCTGCTCCCGTTATGCAACAGGGACGGGCTCATCCCGCCCGGATCCCTCCTACCTTTCCCTGGGTCATGGTTGCTGCGGGCCCCGCGGGAGGGATCGGGATGGAGCCGGGCGCGGGTCCCTTCCAGCCCTTCTCCCGGGACGTGTCGGGCTGGATGCGGCCGCCGCAGCCCCCGCAGCCCCCGCAGCCCCCGCAGCCCCCGCAGCCCCCGCAGCCCCCGCAGCCCCCGCAGCCCCCGCAGCCGCTGCCTTCGCCTCCCAGCGACGTCCCCGGAGCAGCGGGCGCTGCGGCAGGGCTGTACCACCGGCAGCGCGCCGCGCAGGGGAGCGGGAGGGAGAGAGGGACGGGATGGAGAGAGGGATGGATGGAGAGAGGATAGGGATGGAGAGAGGGATGGGATAGAGAGAGGATAGGGATGGAGAGAGGGATGGATGGAGAGAGGATAGGGATGGAGAGAGGGATGGGATAGAGAGAGGATAGGGATGGAGAGAGGGATGGGATGGAGAGAGGATAGGGATGGAGAGAGGATAGGGATGGAGAGAAGATAGGGATGGAGAGAGGGACGGGATGGAGAGAGGGATGGGATGGAGAGAGGGACGGGATGGAGAGAGGGACGGGATGGAGAGAGGGATGGGATGGAGAGAGGGACGGGATGGAGAGAGGGACGGGATGGAGAGAGGATAGGGATGGAGAGAGGATAGGGATGGAGAGAGGGATGGGATGGAGAGAGGATAGGGATGGAGAGAGGATAGGGATGGAGAGAGGGACGGGATGGAGAGAGGGACGGGATGGAGAGAGGGATGGATGGAGAGAGGGATGGGATGGGATGGGATGGGATGGGATGGGATGGGATGGGTTGGGATGGGATGGGATGGGATGGGATGGGATGGGATGGGATGGGATGGGATGGGATGGGATGGGATGGGATGGGATGGGATGGGATGGGATGGGATGGGATGGGATGGGATGGGATGGGATGGGATGGAATGGGATGGGATGGGATGGGATGGGAGTAGGCGGGTGCACGGATGGGGAGGATGTGGGGATTCAGGGAAAGGGATAACCCAGGGTTGGGGATGCAGGAACGGGGATGATCCTGGTATGGGGAGGATGCAGGCATAGGGCCCCACTCCAGGCCTGGGAAGCTGCTGCCCCAGAGCTACTGAACCTCAGGAGTGGGGTTTGCAAAGGGAGGGAGACTCTGAGGAGCCTTTGCTGCAGCCTCAGAGCCAACGTGGGAGCAGCTCCCGAATATCCTGGGGGTGCTGCGGGGGGCTGGAGGCTCCAGTGGGACAAGAGGGGACGGCCTGAGCCGGGCTCGGGCAGAGAGCAGGAGGGAGGATTCCCACACTGGACAGCTCCTGTGTCCCACCCTTGTCCCCTCCGGCCGCTGCAGGCCCAGGGGGGCACAGGGAGGGTCTGGAGGTGCCCTGGCAGCCCCACCCCCCAGCAGATTATTGATCGGTGTTATTGATCCAAGCCCATGGACAGGGGGAAATGGGCATCCAGGGGAAGGGGCTTTGAGGGAATCAGGGAATCACTGCTGTGACGGAACCTCAGGGCACAGGGAGATGGGGACATCTGCTCTTGTGCCACAGGCAGCAGGACATGGGGAAAATTGCCCCTTTTGAAGTGTTATAAATAAGAATTTATTCAGACAAATTAAAAATAAAAATAATTTTTTTTGCGGTCAAATTCTATCTAGCCAGCCACACGGAAAGAACAGAGCCGAGCCCGGGGTCAACCCTGGGTGTGCAACAAGGAGTCAGCCTCAGTAGAGGTTTTCTCCTATGCCCACACCTCCATCCTGGCACAGGCAGTTTTTATAGGGAAAATTCCGCCTGAGGCCAAGATTTGAGCAGTTAGTCTTTTCTTCTATTCAGAGTCTATAGGTTAATAAGATTTTCTTTATCCATCTCGGAGGATCAGCACCAATGATCAACACCTGGAGCCCAGACCTGGCCCATCTCCTGGCCGAGCCACATCCTTTTACTTGTAAATCAGTTTCCAATATACATCCAGTCTCGCCTGTAAGGGGGGGGTCTAATACAAGTATCCAATATTACATATTTCATACAAGGAATGGCGCGAATTATATTTATTACACATAACAGAAGGGTGAAGTGGATCCCACGGGCCCAGGACAGAGAAGGCACAGTGCAAACACAGCCCAGGCTCCACCTGGACCCCGGGAGAGGGGTGGAGAGGAATGGGAGCTCTCAGCAGAGCAGCCACGCTCTCTGTTCCCCAAAATGAGACAATTTGGAGCTGAGCCCCTCCATCCCCCCTCCCGTCCCTCCCCAGCCCCTTCCAGTCGCTCCTGAGTTTGACAGGTCAAAGGCAGAGGTACAAACAATAAATCAGCTGTTCTGAACACTCTGCCAGGGAAAGGGAAAACAAAAAAAAAAAAACAAACCGTGATGAAATCCAGGCTCCCCAGGCCCAGCGCAGAGAAGGTGAGGAATCTTTGCAGGGAAACAACGGGGTGGGAAAACCATCCCCGTTCCTGGATCCTGCGGAGGAGCCGGGAAAGGAAGGGTTAAAGGAAAGCACGAGCTGGAAGGGCAGGAATGCAGCCAAGCAAAGCAGCCTTGGCATCCACACGGACCCAGCCCGAGCCATTCAGTCGGAAAGGGGCGATTCCGCAGGACCTGTCAGGATTATTCGAATCAGTTAAGGGCCACTTAAGCACCGGCTCCTCAAGGGCTGCGTTCTCCTGGGGCTGGGCACGGGCTGAGAAACCTGGGCAGGTCCCAGGGGAGGGAGAGAAGCTGAGCCCAGCACGGTTCAGGATGCGAGGGTGAGGATGGACAAACAACCAAGAACAAGGATGGGCAAAAGCCACGGATAAAAACTGAGCACAAGGACAGGTAAAGAACGTCCAACACACTCAGGTGGTGACCCCCTCCAAGCAGGGGCTGGCCAAGGGGCCAGGGTCTTGGGAACAGGAGCTCCGGGTGCTTTGTGGCACCAATCCCTCAGGAAGCCCCAGGGCTCCGCTGCCCAGCCAAGCCAATCCTTGGGGCCTTAACTCCAGATCCACACGCTCCATCCCAGCCTAGAAAGGCTCAAAGAGGTGAAACGTTTGGTCTGGGAGAGGAAAAACTCCCTGCAAAGCAACAACCCCTGCAGCTCCTCTGGGATAAAAACAGCAGGGAAGAGACACCAGCCCCTGCCCTGCTCTGTTCAGGGAACAACCTCAGTGGGAAGGGACCCCCAGGATCATCCAGTTAACCCCTGGCCCTGCACGGACACCCCAAAATCCCACCCTGTGCTTGAGAGTGTTGTCCAAATGCTCCAGGAGCCCTGGCAGCCCTGGGGCCTGTGGGCAATCCCCGGGGAGATGTTCAGCACCCTCTGGGGGAAGAGCCTTGCCCTGATCTCCAGCCTGATCCCCCCTGGCCCAGCTCCAGGCCGTGTCCAAGGTCCATCACCACCCGGGGCTCTCGCTCTGCCCTCCTGGCCCAGCCTGGCACCAAATCCAGCACCAACAGGCGCCAGCCCCGTGGGGCTCTGAGGAGGCACCTGAGCCAGGAAAAGCATCTGGGAGATCCTTCCTGAGCCAGGAAAACCATCTGGGAGATCCTTCCTGAGCCAGGAAAACCATCTGGAGAGACCTCAGGGCTCTGCTGGGTCCTGGAGAAGATGAGGATGACTCTGCCCAGCCTGCAGGGATGGAGAGCAGATCCCCCAGGCTTGCAGGGACCATCCCTCCCCCAGAACGCTGCCCCAAGCCTGGATCCTTTTCTCCTGTTTGAGCTGGCAGCTCCCAAACGTGCCAGAGTCCCTCAAGGTGTTAATTGTCTCCACAGGGAAAAGATCCCAGATCCAGGTGTCTGGCACACCCATCCAGCTCTGGCCATTCACCTCCTCACTCTTCCCTTTAACACTCAGACTGAGAAATAATGGTAATAAAAAATCTCTGTCCAGGCCACACCCAGCCAAATCCACCAGGGATTTTGCAGGATTAAAACAACTTTGCTGAACACTCAATCACTTCAAAACCAAAGGAAAGGGAACCTGATGGGATAATTAAAGGATTTGCTGCACCAACATCCACAGTGGCACACCCAGAAGCCCTCGGTAAATACTCTCTCCCCCATCCCAAGAGGGAAAAAAAATCTCTGGCAGTGAAAGACGTGTTGTGGACTTCAAAATAAAACATTAAAAATTCAGGAATTTACCCCAGGCCACTGAATTATGCGTGGATTATTAGTGCTAAATCCCTGGTCCCTGGGTGGAGGATTAACATGCAGGCTGGGAACATCAGGGAATGCATGGAGAGGGGTTTGGAGAATAAAATGAATTAAAACCTCCTTGCCCTTGAGAGGCAGAGCCTTGCCAACATCCATTGGAGCATGAGAGATGGAAACCTGGATAGGACAAGGGAGAATGGTTTTAAACTAAATCAGGCAAGATTTGCATTGGATGTGAGGAAGGAATTCCTCCCTGTGAGGGTGGGGAGGCCCTGGGATGGATTTCCCAGAGCAGCTGTGACTGCTCCAGGTTGGAGGAACTTGGAGCAGCCTGGGACAGTGGGAGGTGCCCCTGCCCTGGGACTGGGTGGTCCCTTGAGGTCCCTTTCCACACAAGCATTCCATGATTCCCAGCTCCCATCTCCCTTCCCAGCCAGCTCCTGCCTCTTGACTCCCACCTGGCTGAAATGTCCCCTCCTTCCTCCCCAGGATGTTCCTGAAGGATGGACAACCCCCCTGAAAAGATGGGAGAAGGAGCTGGATGAGCCTGGACCCTCTGGGATGGGAATGTTTGAAATGTCCTTCTGGGTTTCTGCACTCTGGAGAGCTCCTACTGGTGCCCGAGCTGAGCCCAAACCCCGCTTCCAGCACCCCCTTTATGCCTCCAGTTTTCCATTGCCTGGAGGGAAATCCCACAGGCTGAGCTGTCCCCTGGTCCTGGGCTCCCAGCTGCCAGGGAACATTAATTATAACCCTGAGCAGGCCACTTTAATTAACGAGGGCTTGGCCGGCGAGGTGGGCAGCACCTGCGAGGAGCAGCAGCTGAGGGAGCTCCTGCTTCACCCCTGCCTTGCACCAAGGCCGTGGCAGCATTGGGGCGGTCGGAGAAATTCGGGCCGGGTTTGTTTCTTTGAGCATCTCCGGAGCTGCGGTGTGAGATTTCCATGATGATCCCACGGGGGATGGTGTGGCGCGGGGGAACAAACGGAAGCGAAATCCGTGATCCCGCGTCAGAGGAGCAGCTCTGCGTGCTCCCGGGGCCTGAGCAAACACTGAAATCCAGCCTGGCTCTGCCCAGGATTAAATCGTGCAGCTCTCAGGCCTTGGCAGCGTTCCCTGCCCGCTGCAGCAGAGCCCGTCCTGCCCCCGGCTGCAGCTGGGCTGCTGGAAGGAGGAATTGCTCAAGAGCTCCGAGCAGAACAGGTTTGGGGACACTCACAGCGACACCTCCACACCACCGAGCCGCCCCTGCTGCGAGCTGCTGTGTAAATGCAGGTGAACTTAATGCGAAGAAATGACCATGTCTTGGCTTAATTCAGAAGTTTGATGCACTTCTTTATTATAACTATGGTTAAATACATTCATATGCTACATAAAAAGGAAGAGATTAAAACTACATACTACTTTCTCTATCTCTATCTAGCTCTCCCACGACTCGTGACCCTCTCCTGAGAGTCCACACACAAGTGGATTGGATTGGATTGGATTGGATTGGATTGGATTGGATTGGGTTGGATTGGGTTGGATTGGATTGGATTGGATTGGATTGGATTGGATTGGATTGCATTGCATTGCATTGCATTGCATTGCATTGCATTGCATTGGATTGGATTGCATTGGATTGCATTGCATTGGATTGGATTGGATTGGATTGGGTTGGATTGGATTGGATTGGATTGGATTGGATTGGATTGGATTGGATTGGATTGGATTGGATTGGCCATCGGGCTCAAACAATCCTCACCAGAATCCAGCCAAGCACTCACTCCAGGTAAACAATTCTGCAAACGCATCCCACATAGGAAAAACAAGGAGCAGAAATAGAAATTGTTTTCTCTTTCATTTCTCTCTGTGCACCTCTACGAAAAATCCTGAGAGGGAGAGAGAGGTGCTTGCCACAGGACTGAATGGAACACAGCCCAGGGACAGCCACGCCAGGGTCTGACGTTCTTCCTGGTCCAGGAGTGACTCTGGTGGTGACATGGCTGCACCCTGCCCTGCAGAGGAGATGGAGGAAGGACTTGGGTGATCCCTGTGGGTCCTTTCAAACTCAGGAGATTCCAGGTTCTGTGGTTCCAGAGCCCAGATTTCCAGCAATTGGCTCAAAATCCAGGTTTATCTGGTGTTCTCCTGGAAGGATCCTCTGCCTTTGCCCCGGAAACCCAAATTTAGAAGTAAGGGCATTTCCCATCTGGCCTAAGGATGTCCCAGGAATGGAACTATGGAATCGGGGAATCCTGGAATGGTTTGGGTTGGAAGGGACCAGGACAGGGGCACCTCCCTCTGTCCCAGGCTGCACCAAGCCCCAGTGTCCATCCTGGCCTTGGACACTGCCAGGGATCCAGGGGAAGCCACAGCTGCCGTGGGAAATCCATTCCAGGGCCTCCCCACCCTTTCCCAATATCTGAACTACTCCTCTCCAGGTTCTTGCAGCAGTTTGTAAACCAAGCCTGTGGCTGATGCCTCCCTGACCTTCGTCCCTGGGACACAAAGACCTCGCTTTCCTCCTTTGTGTGGCTCAGACACCCCAAAAGCCACCTCCTTCTTCTCTTTCCTCCCTAAACCCCACCTTTCCCATGAGATCCCTGCCCTCACACCTCTGCCTGGGAAGCACCTTCAGCCCCTAAATGGGGGCAGATTTCTCTCCCTCGTCCCACCACGAGGGAGCAGCTCCATCCTCCCGGGATGGACCTGAAGCTGCCCCCAGTTCTCCCTGTCCCACGTTGGGACCTTTACCCCCAAAACCTCCAGGCAGAATTCTTTTAGTCTCAGTTTGTGCTCTTTGGGTGGATTTTCCCAGGTTTTGGGGTACAGCAAATCTCCTCCACTCCCAGCGAGACCCAGCCCCTCTTGGATTCCAGAGCAGCAGATTCACAAGCTCCACTGGAGCAGCAAAATGAAATTCTGAGCTCTCTGGGCAGCTCTGTCCCCACCCAGAAGAGGATTTCAGAGCTTTCCTCACGCTGGACTGGCTGGCATGGCCTCGAGGAGCTGCCAGGGCTCCCCGAGGCTCAGCACAGCTCAGAGAACCAAAGCAAATCAGAGTGACAGTGGGGCCAAATCCCATCAGCACAGGCATGGGCACGGGAGGAAACCAGAGCCACGGCCCAGATTTAGAAACAAAACTACTCCAAAAGTCTCTGTACCGTGGCAGGAGGGCAAATCCCAACCCAGGCCTCACCACGCCCAAACCCCACTGAAATCCAGTCACCACAAACAAAAATATCCCACCCTGAACCTTCACCCTCCCTTTCTCCTCCACAGTGAGAAGGAGACAGAGGCTCCACAGAACCCACGCTGGGGTTCTCTCATTTCAGCCTCAGCACTGAGGAGGGGTGCGGGAAGGACTAGGAAGCAGAAGGAGAAGGAGGGACATGGAGGATGGAAGGTGAAAGAGGTGATGAAAAGAGATGGAAGGAGAGAAGATAAATGGCTCTTCCTCAGAAAATTGAAAAGCAAGACTTGGATATCCTGCCTGCACCTGCTGTGTAAAAACAAAATTCTGGGAGCAGTTTTGAAGCCTGTCCCAGCCCTTTTCCAGCTGTTGATTGCACGGAGACCCCTGCAGAATCCAGGCTGGTGGGAAGGGCTGCAGCCAACCCTGATGGCTGTGGAGGCCTTTCCATGGGGTGTCAGGCTTGTGGAACAGTTCTGCCCTTTTGCCTGCTTCTCCCACCATTCCAGACTCAATCTCCATGGGAAAAACATCCTGAAGCAATGTAGGGATCATGAGAAGTGTGAGGGTTTCATTTGCTGTGTCTGGAGGTTGCCAGAGCAGCTCCTAGAAGCAGCTTCATGGGGTGGAACTCTGGGAATTCATCACAAGCTCCCAACCTTGCTCCTGATGCTGTCCCAGAGCCCAGGAATGGCTTCCAATCCCTTCCGCCCCAGGAGGGACAGCTCCAGGCAGGGGGCAGCTGCTGGAGGACCGAAACCATCTCTGTCCTCCTGGCTCTGGGCACAGCAACTTCCCTGGATCCCATTCTGGGTGGGATCGACCTTCAGCTATCAGCTGGTCCTCCACAAACCCCACTGGACCCAGGAACCCAGCACTGGGAATGCTGGGGCTGTCAGATCCCAGCTCAGTGCCCAGATCCAAGTTCAGATCCCAGCTCAGTGCCCAGATCCCAGCTCCACACCCAGATCCCAGCTCCGTGCCCAGATCCCAGCTCAGTACCCAGATCCCAGCTCAGTGCCCAGATCCCAGCTCCACACCCAGATCCCAGCTCAGTGCCCAGATCCCAGCTCAGTGCCCAGATCCCAGCTCAGTGCTCAGATCCCAGCTCCGTGCCCAGATCCCACCTCAATGCCCAGATCCCAGCTCCGTGCCCAGATCCCAGCTCCGTGCTCAGATCCCAGCTCCGTGCCCAGATCCCAGCTCAGTACCCAGATCCCAGCTCAGTGCCCAGATCCCAGCTCGGTGCCCAGATCCCAGCTCAGTACCCAGATCCCAGCTCAGTGCCCAGATCCCAGCTCGGTGCCCAGATCCCAGCTCAGTGCCCAGATCCCAGCTCAGTACCCAGATCCCAGCTCCACACCCAGATCCCAGCTCCACGCCCAGATCCCAGCTCCGTGCCCAGATCCCAGCTCCGTGCCCAGATCCCAGCTCCGTGCTCAGATCCCAGCTCCGTGCCCAGATCCCAGCTCCGTGCTCAGATCCCAGCTCCGTGCTCAGATCCCAGCTCAGTGCTCAGATCCCAGCTCAGTACCCAGATCCCAGCTCCACACCCAGATCCCAGCTCCACGCCCAGATCCCAGCTCCACGCCCAGATCCCAGCTCCATGCCCAGATCCCAGCTCCGTGCCCAGATCCCAGCTCAGTGCTCAGATCCCAGCTCAGTACCCAGATCCCAGCTCCACACCCAGATCCCAGCTCCACGCCCAGATCCCAGCTCCACGCCCAGATCCCAGCTCCACGCCCAGATCCCAGCTCCGTGCCCAGATCCCAGCTCCGTGCTCAGATCCCAGCTCCGTGCCCAGATCCCAGCTCCGTGCCCAGATCCCACCTCAATGCCCAGATCCCAGCTCCGTGCTCAGATCCCAGCTCCGTGCCCAGATCCCACCTCAATGCCCAGATCCCAGCTCCGTGCCCAGATCCCACCTCAATGCCCAGATCCCAGCTCAGTGCCCAGATCCCAGCTCAGTGCTCAGATCCCAGCTCCACACCCAGATCCCAGCTCTGTGCCCAGATCCCAGCTCCACACCCAGATCCCAGCTCTGTGCCCAGATCCCAGCTCCGTGCCCAGATCCCAGCTCCGTGCTCAGATCCCACCTCAATGCCCAGATCCCAGCTCCGTGCCCAGATCCCAGCTCCGTGCTCAGATCCCAGCTCCGTGCCCAGATCCCAGCTCCGTGCCCAGATCCCAGCTCAGTGCTCAGATCCCAGCTCAGTACCCAGATCCCAGCTCCACACCCAGATCCCAGCTCTGTGCCCAGATCCCAGCTCAGTGCTCAGATCCCAGCTCTGTGCCCAGATCCCAGCTCAGTGCTCAGATCCCAGCTCCGTGCCCAGATCCCAGCTCAGTGCTCAGATCCCAGCTCAGTGCCCAGATCCCAGCTCAGTGCCCAGATCCCACCTCAATGCCCAGATCCCAGCTCCGTGCCCAGATCCCAGCTCAGTAACCAGATCCCAGCTCAGTGCCCAGATCCCAGCTCCGTGCCCAGATCCAAGTTCAGATCCCAGCTCCGTGCCCAGATCCCAGCTCAGTGCTCAGATCCCAGCTCAGTGCCCAGATCCCAGCTCAGTGCCCAGATCCTAGCTCTATGCAAAGACCTCAGCTCCATACTGAGATTCCAGCCCCAAATCCACACACAGATCTCAATTCCAACACCTAGATTCCAACTCCACACCTAGATCCCAGCTCCATATCCAGATCCTAGCTCCACATGCAGATCCCAGCTCCACCCCCAGCTCCCAGTTCCACACTCCCCCAAAGCAGAGGCAGGAGCAGCTTCTTGCTCAGGAATTTATTTGAAAATGTTTCATGTAAAGGCCAGGAGGTATTTGGTGCAGTCCAACGTTTCCTCCGGCTTCCTCTGACTGCTGCATCTCAGCCTGAAAAGTATCCTTGCTTTTTATCCCTGTGGACCCCAAAGTTCCCTGCCCTGCTACAAGGGCCATGGACTGACCTTGGGCTCAGGTGAGAGAAGCCAAAAACCTTTTTCTTTCTGCCTCAATCCCAGCTGGTTTTTAGAGGGATTTCTGGAAATAACCCTCTTCTTTCCCTGCCCATCCCTGCACCTCCTCACCAGGAGCAGCTCCCCAGGAAAGGCACTAGCACAGGGATAATGTGCAGGGGACAGGACAGGAGGGGACAGGGAATGAGAATGAGAACCTTGGACCCCCAAGGCTGGAGGGGACAGGGAAAAGAGGCTGCAGGTGTCAGGGGACACAGGACATCATTCCTAGAGCCACCACCAGGACCAATTCCCAGCAGTGTCTAACACTGGTTTTCATTTTCTTTTTTAACTCGGGGATCACCTGGAGCTGGCCTCTTCCAGAGCTCATTCCCTTCCAGCCCATGGCCCCGGATTACTGAGATTTACATAGAATGAGGAAAGCTGAGCTCAGCCTGGCACTGCCCGTGGCACTGCCCTGTGGCACTGCTCCGTGTCACTGCTCGGTGTCACTGCACCGTGTCACAGCCACTCCCCAGTCCCACCCGCAGCACTGGGGCTCTCTGAGGAGTTTGTTTGTGCAATCAAACCCCTGTGCAGCCCAGCCGAGCTCTCCTGCCCGGCTCTGTCACCAGGGTCGTGTCCCACCCTCCCTGCTCCTCACCGACATCACATTCCTGCCAGGCACCCAGCAGGGCCATGGGGGCTCCATCACTTGGGAATCTGCTCCTTGCTGGGTGTCCTGGAGTCTGGCTGGAGTTGTTTCATGGATTGGAGAGAAAAGCATTCATTATTTTCCTGTAAATGTTTATGTGCCCTGGCCTGAACTTCAGCACCCAAACATGGGAAGAATGTTCTCCTCTCTGCCATCCCTTAGGTGGGACTGAAGGGAGGTCCCAGCTTCCATCTCTCATGTCATGGGATGTTGGGAATGGCCAAATCCCAGAGAAGTTGTGGCTGTCTTATCTCTGGAAGTGTCCAAGGTCAAGTTGGATGGGGCTTGGAGCAACCTGGGATAGCGGGAAGTGTCTCTGCCATGGCAGGGGTGGGACAGGATGGCTTTAAAGTGCTTTCCAACCCAAACTGTTCCATGATTCCTGCTGGGCCAAAAGGCTCCGTGGTCTCCACACCCATGGCAATGTCTGATCCCAGCAGGATCCACAGCCTGGCTCTGGCAGCACCAGTCTTGCTGTCTGCTTCCACTAAAGCCCAGCCAAACATTCAGGACTGAACTTGCAAGTCCTTGAGATGGGATAAAGAAACCCAGCAAAGCCTCTCAGGCGGGTTCTGCTCCTGGCCCGCACCCAAGGTCCCTTTGGGAGGCACTGGAGGGAATCGGGGCTGCAATAATCCATGTGCCTCCCTAAGGAACAACAAACATAGCCAGAGCCAACAGAAGCTCTGTGCAAAAAGGGATTTAGGACTCGGCCTGAAAGGCAGAGAAGGTGGGGATTTTTCCCTACTTTGCTCCCCTGGGTGAATGTCCTTCGGCAGTGGGAGAAAATCCCTTCTCCTGATGGTCACCAAAAGGGACCTTAAACCCCTCTCTCACTGCCACAGCTCCCTGCTGGAGAGGGGCTTGGGACAAGGGATGGAGGGACAGGACACAGGGAATGGCTTCCCACTGCCAGAGGGCAGGGCTGGATGGGAGATTGGGATGGAATTCTCCCTGTGAGGGTGGGGAGACCCTGGGATGTGTTTCCCAGAGCAGCTGTGGCTGCCCCATCCCTGGCAGTGGCCAAGGCCAGGCTGGACAGGGCTTGGAGCAGCCTGGGATAGTGGGACGTGTTCCTGCCCATGGCAGAGGGTTGGAATTCAATGGTTTTTAATACCCTTTCCAACCCAAACCAGTCTGGAATCAGGCAACAGGAGCCAAATCCTGGAAAAACCCAGCAGAGACTCCCTCCCACAGTGAGGGTCCTGTTTGGCCCTGTCCCTGCTGAGGGACCCCCACTCACAGCCCACAGCCCCTCCTGTCTGGGGATCCTACCACGATCAGGACTTCCAGGGTGCAAAGATCCCTGGAGCCCAACTGCTGCTGCTGCTCCAATTCCCGGATGGAAGCCAGGCCAAGGGTTTCTGCCCCTGCTGGTCCCAAGACAGGTGAGTCCATTCCTTCATTCCATCTGCTTCCCAAGCCCACGGCTGCCATTCCCCACACTCTGCTGGGGAGCAGGGTGGCACCAAATGCTCAGGCACATCCTTCTTCCAAGCTGCCAACAGAGAACCTCAACCAAGAACAGCATTTGTCACAATACAAAAATTTAACTTTTTTCTTTTAAAGGCTGCTTTTGAAGAACTCTCCAAGACAGGATTTCAGTTTTGCCCATTCCAGTTTTACCTATTCCAGTTTTACACATTTCAGTTTTTCCCCTTCTTTGTGAGACAGAAATCTTGCATTTCAAGGAACAACAGAACCAAAACCATTCAAGTTTGTACAAAATTTTCTCCTAAGCCTTATTCCAGTGGTGGATTCTCCAGTGTCCAGTGAAAAGGACGTTTGCTGCCATGGGAAGCAGCAGTTCAGGTTGTCCCATAGGCTATTTTAGAGGAGTGGGAGTCGCCTGCAGGTGCTCCCTGCTCCCAGAAAAGAGCAAAAAATGGGATTTCCAGCAGGGTCTGGGTAGCGCATGGGACTCCTGTGACAGGTCGGATCCAAGCAGGAAAATGTGCTTTGTTTATGCAATAAGTGTTTTTGTGGCTCCGAGGTATTTCAGATGGAATGGAGATACCTCAGGATGTTTATACTTTCCTGGAAGCCAGGGGAGCAGAGATATCAGGGCCATCTAAAGCACTGGAGGAGCTCCTGGTTGTGCAAGAACCGTTCCCTGCTTGCAAAACGTTCTTCAAAATACGGCACCTTGGAAACGTGGCACCGGGACCTTTCCTGCTGCACCAGCATGGGGCTCAAACATGGGATTCCAAACACAGGGCTCCAAACACAGGGCTCCAAACATGGACACCAACAAGAGGCTCAAACACAGGGTTCCAAACACAGACACCAACACGGGGCTCAAACGTGGGATTCCAAACACAGGGCTCCAAACACAGGGCTCCAAACATGGACACCAACAAGAGGCTCAAACACAGGGTTCCAAACACAGGGCTCCAAACATGGGGCTCAAATATGGACACCAACACGGGGCTCAAACATGGGATTCCAAACACAGGGCTCCAAACATGGGGCTCAAACATGGGGTTCCAAACACAGGGCTTAAACACAGACATCAACACAGAACCCAAACATGGACACCAACACCAGATTCTAAACACAGAAAACCCACAAAGGGCTCCAAACACAGGGCTCCAAACATGGGGTTCCAAACAGAGACACCAACATGGGGCTCAAACACGGGGTTCCAAACACAGGGCTCCAAACATGGGGTTCCAAACAGAGACACCAACATGGGGCTCAAACATGGGGTTCCAAACACAGGGTTCCAAACATGGGGCTCAAACATGGACACCAACATGGGACTCAAACACGGGGTTCCAAACACAGGGTTCCAAACACAGGGCTCCAAACATGGGCCTCAAACATGGACACCAACATGGGACTCAAACACGGGGTCCCAAACACAGGGTTCCAAACACAGGGCTCCAAACATGGGCCTCAAACATGGACACCAACATGGGACTCAAACACGGGGTCCCAAACACAGGGTTCCAAACACAGGGCTCCAAACATGGGGCTCAAACATGGACACCAACATGGGACTCAAACACGGGGTTCCAAACACAGGGCTCCAAACAAGGACACCAACACGGGGCTCAAAGACGGGGTTCCAAACACAGGGCTCCAAACTTGGAGCTCAAACATGGACACCAACATGGGGATCCAAACACCAACACAGGGCATCAACAAGGGGTTCCAAACATGGGGCTCAAACACAGGGCTCAAACATGGACACCAACATGGGGATCCAAACACCAACACAGGGCATCAACAAGGGGTTCCAAACATGGGGCTCAAACACAGGGCTCAAACACAGGGTTCAGTACACAGGGCTCCAAACACAGGGCTTAAACACAGGATTCCAAACACGGACACCAACACGGGGCTCAAACACAGACACCAACACCAGATTCCAAACACAGGCAACCCACAAAGGGCTCAAACACGGGGTTCCAAACACAGACACCAGCACAGGATTCAAACATGGACATCACCAGATTCCAAACACAAGGAACCCACAAAGGGCTCCAAACATGGGGTTCCAAACACAGGCCATCAACATCGGGCTCCAAACAGTGGGTTCTAAACACAGACACCAACATGGGGCTCAAATACAGGGAACCAACGCAGGGCTCCAAACACGGGGTTCCAAACATGAGCCACCAACATGGGGCTCCAAACACTGGGCACCAGCATGGGGCACCAGCCGGAGGCACCAGCATGGGGTTCCAAACACGGCGATGCAGCATGGTACGCCAACACAGAGTTCCAGTCATGGGCTTCCAAACACAGCGAACCCACATGGGGTTCCAACACAGGGTTCCAACATGAGACACCAAAATGAGGCTCCAAACATGAGGCACCAACATGGGGTTCAAACAGAGGGTACCAACAGACCATTACAAAGACAGAGTTCCAAATATGGGCACCCACACAGGGCTCCAAACACTGGACACCAGCACGGGGTTCCAAACACAGGGTTCCAACATGAAGCACCAACACAAGCACCACCATGAGGCACCAGCTCAGGGATCCACACAGGGCACCATCAAGGGGTTCCAAACATGATGTTCCAGCATGGAGTTCCAATGTGGAACATGAACACAAGGAATCCATGGGCTGGAACACGGGCACTAACATGGGGTTCCAAACATGGGGCTCCAACACAGGGCTCAAACCTGAAGCACCCACATGAGCACCAACACAGGGTTCCAAACATGGGCACCAACACAGGGCACAAATACAGGGTTCCAAACATGGGGTTCCAAACATGGCACCAACATGGGGCACCAACATGGGACACAAATGCAGGGTTCCAAACATGGGGTTCCAACACAGGACATGAAGATGAGGGACCAACACAGGGTTTAAACATGAGGCACCAGCACAGGGCATCCACATGGTGTTGCAAACATGCGGCTCCGAACATAAGACATCAACGTGGGGCTCCAACACAGGGCACCAGCATGAGGCACCCACATGGGTTCCAACCTTCTGCAGATGCCAACCTGCTCCTCCAAGATCATTAAATTTGCACTTGGTCCCAGGGAGGGCTGATAACACCGTCACACTCCAGGGGCTGGGGCTAACAGGTAAAATAATGCACTTTCCCAAACTCGTTGGACTCCCTCCAGGGCTGGAATGCTCCTGGCTGCTCCCAAAGCAGCAGCACACCTGGGGTAAGGTGGAAAGCCACATTTCCATCATCTCCAGTAGCTCCAGGACCCCCTCCTAGACAGAACAGATTCAACAGCCCATTCCCAACCCTCCAGCTTGTGGCATCTCCCATTTTTCTGGGGTAGTGCCCAACTGTGGCACAGCCAGGAAACCTTGGCTCTGCCACTGGCTCAGTGTCTGGAGTCAGCAGGATCTGCTTTTGTGCAGTGGATGGATTCCTCTGTAAAACCAGTGGAATTACAGTGCTGGGGGTCTCTGGGGAAAGCTGGGATGGGCTGTTCTTGCTGGAAAACACCATCTCCCAGCAAATGCCATTGACACCATGACAGCCAGTCTCGAAATGCAGCTCTGACCCTTTCCCCACAGTCCAGCACCACAGGAACCCTCCCCCATGGCACAGACAGCTCCAAGCTCAAAACAAACATCTCCAGTTTCAGCACCAGCATCTCCAAGCTCAGTACAAACAAGCTGCCATGAGTTTTGCATTTCCAGACAAAAGTCAGGACCATGGGGTTGGACTTCTAAGTTGCTCAGAACTAATCCTGCTGACTTCTTCTTTTTAATTAGTCCTGAGCACTGAGATATCCCCACGCTCCTCACGAGTAACCACTAATCAGGCAGGGTATGAGCTCCAGTAATTACCCAGATTTGATCTCCATCCTCCCTGCAGTAATTGCAGCCCTGAGTAACTCCTGCCCTGAGAAGGGCTGAGCCCTGTGCCAGGCATGTGGAGCACGAGCCTGGCCAGGACCGTGATCGTGGTGCTCAGCAGCACCCAAATCCCTTTAGCCTCCAAGCCTGTTTTACGAGACTGACTCCACTGCTGGAAAAGCTCTGTCTGGAGAGATGCTGGGGCGGGACACAGTCCAAGGGGAGGATTTTCAGAGGAAAAGGTTTTATTAGACCACAGTCCCACCTTGTTCAGACTCAGCCATGGGCTGGACTTGTTTTTCCCACAGTCCCTCACTTGTTAAGAGCCATGTTCCCTAAAACCATTGTTTAGAGAAAAAAAGAGGGAGAGGGAGAGGGAGAGGGAGAGGGAGAGGGAGAGGGAGAGGGAGAGGGAGAGGGGAAGGAGGAAGGGAGAAAAGAAGGGGAAAGGGAAAAAAAGAGAGGAGGAGAAAGAAAATGAGAAGGGGAAAGTGGAGGAGGAAGGAAGGGAGACAAGAAGGGAGAAGGAGGAAGACGAGAACAACGGTTCCATTGGAAGGGACATATGTCCATCCTCTGCTCCACCTGGGAGCTCCTGGGATACCCCATCATTCCATGATATAATCCCACCAATGTGGAACATTTGCCATTAGCCCCATGGCACTTGCACAACTCCTCTGGAAGGGAAAAATACTCAGTTTATTGTAGAGCAAGAGCCTTTGTTAGAGCCCAAACGTGGACACTTGGTCCTGGGGCTCTGTATCCCTCTGGGATAAAACGGTCCTTCCAGCTACAGCTGGAGGAGTGATCACACCTCAGAGCTGGCCCTGGAGAGGAAAAACCAGCTCCTCAATTTCCAGTAAAGCCACCAACCCCAATGACAAGGCGAGGAAAAGGTTTTGCAGATATCCTTCAGGAATGGGAAATGGAGAAAAGGGAAAAGAAACTTCTTGGGCAAGGAGCAGATGGGAAGAATCAAACCCCAGAAAAGAAATTCTCACTCTGGGATTGACACCGAGAACTAAAAGGATGTTTATGAAGAGCAGAGTTGGCCAAAATGGCCATAATTGGGGCACAGTTGGTGCTCCAGTCCTGGGGTCACATTTTCACATGGGAATTTCTGACAGTCTGCTTTGGGATTGATTCCCAATTTTCTGGGTAGGAAATCTGTGCCCAGGCTGTAAAATTCTGGTGCTATGAGCAGCTGAGCTGTAGTGAACCCCTTTTGTGCCTCCCTTGCACTCACTTTTCATGGAATCATGGAACATCCTTGGTTGGAAGGCACCCTCAAGGATCATTGAATCCAACTCCTGTCCCCGCACAGGACACCCCCAGGAATCCCTCCACGTTCCTGGATTTTTCTGGTTGTTAAATCACAGCCCACTGACTGATTTTCAGCACAACCTGAGCTCAGCTCCAGCTCTGCAGATCCCCCATTGCTTCCTGCCCTTTGCATGTTCCCAGCTGCAAGAGCAGCTCTGGGGATCGATCCCAGGTAAGGAAGCCCAGGAGAAAAGGAGCAGTCCTTGCCAGCACTGCTGGAGGCTGATCTGCGACCTCCCCAGGGCGGCGAGCGCCGCATTCCCCGGCTCTCATAGACGGGGCAGGATCTGATGTGCCCTCAGCTGGAACACAGAAGGAAAAAAGCATCATATTTCCCAGGACCATGATCCCATCCCCTTCAGCAGCTGATCCTGTGGCCCTCCCGCCTCCAGGTATATAAATGTTGTCCCGGGTGACCCTCAGGGACACAGCAGGAGGTGGGCACTGAGGACGCTGTGGGCAGGATCGTTCCCAGGAGCCTCCATGATGTGGGAACTGCGCTCCATCGCCTTCACCAGGGCCGTCCTTGCGGAATTCCTGGCCACTTTGGTCTTCGTCCTCTTCGGCCTCGGCTCTGCCCTGAACTGGCCCTCGGCGCCGGCCCCGAGCACCCTGCAGATCGCGCTGGCCTTCGGCTTGGCCATCGGGACGCTGGTGCAGGCCCTGGGCCACGTCAGCGGCGCCCACATCAACCCCGCCGTGACCCTGGGCTGCCTGCTGGGCTCGCAGCTCTCCCTGCTCCGCGCCCTCTTCTACGTGGCGGCGCAGCTGCTGGGCGGCGTGGTGGGCGCTGCCATCCTGCACGAGGTCACGCCGCCCGACGCCCGCGAGGGGCTGGCCCTCAACAAGGTCAGCCTGCGGCGCCGGGTGGGCTTGGCAGGCGGGGGGACACGGGCAGGGTCTTTGGGAACCCGAGGGGTGGGAGGAAGGGGCTTGTGGCCAGCCCCAGAAACCCCCTCAGCTGCCCCGAAACCTCCAGCTGGGGATCCCGGAATTCCCTAAAATTCCCACTGGGAATTTTCCTCAGACAACCGGGAGAGGCCCAAAATCGGGGGTATTCTGTGGGAATTTCATTCCAAATCCACCCAAAAAATCCCTAAAAACCCCCTCAGCTCCCCAAAATCTCCTGCCAGGGATCCCAGAATTCCCAAAATTCCTGAAAAATTCCCAGAATTCCAGGTGAGGAAGCCTCTGAATGCCACAGCTCAGTACCTGCTGGACCCTGCTGCTCCAACAGTGCTGCCAGGAGCAGGGATGAAGGCAGGACTCATCTTCCTCCTCTAGTTTTAGGGCTAAAATTTCCTGAGGTCCATCAGCTATTTCCCACTGAGCCACTTCTTCCACCTGGGAAATTTTTGCTCTTTTCATATTGGTGCCAAAAACATCTCCTGTGTTTGGGGCTAAAGCCAGAGGAAGGATCCATCTGGTCACAGACACACCCCTTGGAGTCACAACCATCTCATTTCTCATTTTTCCCCAGGACTGTACTCAGGGGACTTGGATTCTGGGGCTCCCAGGGGTTTAAGGAAGGAGACATCCAAAACACCACCTCTGCATTCCTCTGTCCCAGGCTCGTGCAATTTCCCCTCTGGTGGGGGTACATGCAGCCTTTCCCTGGCTCTGTTTTGGCCAAGCCACAGTTCCCAGGTTGCTGAAGTGGTGGGCAGAGGAGGGATTTGGGTCTACATCCCAGATTTTCATTAGATTCAGCTTGTTGCCTCCCACCGTGGAGGAATGATCGCACCAAATCCAGCTGGTTCATCCCAAAACCCAATACATGGATTCCCCAGAGCTTCACAAGGACCTCAGGCTGGTTTCAGACAAGGAAAAAAATAAAGCCAGGGAAGCTTAGGAAGCCATGGGGGATTCTCCAATGGTATCCTGGCCTCCAACACCCCCTTCCCCACAGGAGGGGGAAAAGGAATTGAAACCCAGGGATTCACTGTCCCACCCCAGCGGGGCACAGGCACCTGCCAGGATCAGCATCACCCAACCCCAAGGGAGCTGGGTTGGGAAGCAGCACATGGAAATCACCTTTCCCACAGCAGGGAGGCACTGCCAGGACTCAGCTGCGCTGCCAGAGTGATTAAGAGGGTTAAAAAGAGGGATTTGTGGTTTACTCTGAATGAAGCGATTTAGACTGGTAATGACTGAGGGTAATAAAAGCGGGAGGTTTAAGGGAGACTCAGACTGCTCAGCTTTGTTGGTTTACAGCTTAAACCACCCAAAAGTGGGAACCGGGGATTTTGAGCAGGCTTTTATCCCCTGTGAGCTGTTCATCGTGTGGCTGCCTGCACAGATTACCCCTGTAAAAAGGGAGGGGAATACTGGGCAGGAGAATGAGGAAGATCTGACTCTGGAGCTGGGGCAGGACCTTCCTGGGACCGCCAAGCAATGGGATTAGATTTGGGGGACACGGGGAAAGAAGGGACTGAGTTGGAGGAGAGGGGGTGCCACTAGGATCAGCCCCAGATCAGACCTGACAAATTCTCTGAGTCAAAAAAGTGTGCAAAGGGAATTTTTTTTTTTTCTCATGCAAAAATATTTATTTTCAATGTCTTCAAAATGCAACTTGTAAACTTTTCCAAAAGGCATTTCGAGTAGGAGGAAAAGAAAAAAAAAAAGAAAAATACAAAAAAATTACCAATAAAATATCCTGAGAGGTCAATCAAGCATTTCCCATTGAGCCACTTCTACCTGGGAAGTATTTTCTTATTGGTGCCAAAAATCTCCCGTCTCCTTTGGCTCCCCCTGATTTTGGATTCCTCCTCCATATTTCCCATCCACTCACAGAACTCAGCCTTGGAACATGTTTTTCCTCCCATTCCAGCTGCACAATGAGACCACGACGGGGCAGGCGGTGACGGTGGAGCTGTTCCTCACCTTCCAGCTGGTCCTGTGCGTCTTTGCTTCCACAGACGAGCGGCGTGAGGACAACCTGGGCTCCCCTGCCCTCTCCATTGGCCTCTCTGTGGCTGTGGGGCACCTCCTCGGGGTGAGTGGATAGGCCAAAACTTGGCATTTTTGGGGTTCTTTTTTGGTTTATGCCCCAAGTTGGTTTGGCTGCATCTCCAGGCTTGGCAGGGAATATGAAACCCGTGGTTTTCCAGTAGAGAGAGGGAAAAATCCCACCAAAGCCATGGGGGAGCTATGGCCTGAGCTCAGCCTTTATTTGGCATGAAAAACTTGATTTTCTGGACCCTGCCTCTCCTTGAGTCCCATGGGGAGTTCCAGGGATCTGTGGGATCTCTCCTGGAGCGAACAAGTTGGCCACTGGGGCTCTCAAGTGCGGGATAAGCCTGGGAAGTGTTTGGGATGGATGCTCGGGGGAATCCCACCTGCGTGACAGCCCAAAGCAGCCCCACTCCCAGTGCACGCGGGAAAGCGCTGCTGGTCTCACCACACCTTCCATCCTCAGCGCTCCACGAGCCCCTGCATCCATGGGACCCTTCCTCTCCTGTCCTCAGAGGCACGAGAGGGAATTTTCTGCAGGACTGGGAGCTCATCCCCACAGCTCCTGGGGCTGCAGCACAGCAACACCTCACAGTGCTGACTCAGGTGGTGGCAGCTCCTGGGATCCCTTTTCCCGGAACAGGAATGCTGAAGGGTGAAGCAGCAGCTCAGCTGTCACCCTAATGACACCCCAAATTTTTTACAAATGAGGCAAAAGGGCTTAAGCTGACAGCAGCCATGGTGTTCCCGGCAGATCCGCTACACCGGCTGCTCCATGAATCCCGCCAGGTCCTTCGCCCCTGCAGTCGTCGTTGGAGACTTCAGCGACCACTGGGTGAGAATTCGGCTCTGGGAGTTGTGTTGGATGAGTCCCCCAAACTGCCAATATTCCTTGAAACTCAGCAAGCCAGACAAATTCCAGGCATTTCCATGCCAGCTCCCAGCTGGAGGAGAGAAGGAGAGATTAGGAGAAAGAGGTGGGGCTGCTGGGTGTTTAATTGGCTTTTCCAAACTGGGAGCATTGCAACAGGATCAGGGTGTAAGGTCTGTTGACGTGACTTAGCACAGGGAACAAAAGCAATGGAGAGTGGAGCTGCTGCCAGTCCTGGGGAACTTTCCTGGTTCCTGGATCTAGGTACGCCTTTGGGAACAACCCCTGGCTCCCCAGGGAATGGTCATGGCTCTGAGCCTGCCGGAGCTCCAGGAGCATTTTGGCAGTGCTCTCAGGCACAGGGTGGGGTTGGTGGTGGCTTTCCTGAGCAGGGCCAGAAGCTGGATTTTGAGGATCCTTGTGGGTCCTTTCCAGCTCAGGAGATTCCATGATTTCATTGGTTTCATCTATAAAGAGCCTGGCTGGAGGCAGAAGGTGGTTCCTGATGTGTTCCAAGGTGTCTGGCCCAGGCAGTGCCTCCACCTCCTCCTCTTCCTGCTCCTCCTCCAACAGCAACCCATGAGTGGGTAGGAAAATGCTCCTCCAGATGATGCCACATCACTCAGCACGTTCACAATGGGCCTGTCGTTAATGCAGTCTGAGCAGAGGGGGAATGGTAGAAGAGGACGGTTTGGAATATCCCGGCAGTGGAGGGGAGCTCAGATCCCCAGCGATGGCCAAAGCAGAGCTGAGTTCGTGTTTTGTTCCCAGGAAGGAACCCAAGACCCTGGAATGCCCCTCGGAGATCCCAGTTCTTCCAAAGTCAGGCTGGGTTTTGCTCACCCCACTTTTCTCTCCTCTCCAGGTGTTCTGGGTAGGTCCCCTGATTGGGGCTGCAGCAGCTTCCATCCTCTACAACTACGTCCTGTTCCCGCAGGCCAAAACCTTCTCGGAGCGCTTGGCCATCCTCAAGGGCTGCGAGCCCGAGCAGGACTGGGCCGAGCGCGAGGCCCGGCGGCGCCAGTCCGTGGAGCTGCACTCTCCCCAGACCCTGCCCAGGGGGATGTCTGAGAAGGTGTAGCCAAACCTCTCCCTGGGCCGAGAGAGGAGCTGGAAACCTCTGGCATGGCTCCAGTGCTCGTCCAGAGGAGCATCTCACCCCTCTCCTCTGTCCCTTCGTTTCTCCTGGGGCACTGAAGTTGACTCCTCTCCCGGGGAGATGCTGTGCTGTCCCACCCACCTCCTGTCCCCAGCTCTGCCCATGCCCGGGGGGTTTCTGCTCTGGGGGACAGCCAGTAAATCCCGACCCCGCAGGAACAAGGGAGCTCCCCAGGATGCCCTCTTCCACGTCCCCCTCGCAGGACACGGAGCTTGGCTGAGGCTGCTCCCTCCCGGAGAGCTCCGAGGAGCCTGAGTGTTCATTACCCTGGGTGTGGAGGTTGCCACCCGATGCCTCATTGCTGCTGCGCTCTGCTCCCGTCTCGGGTCCCCGCTCGGCTCTTGGCTCACACGCAGGAGCAGGAGCAGGAGCACTGAGCCATGAGTGTCACACATGACAGGTTCTGCTGTGAAAGGGACCAAAGTGCCATTTCCCACCCGCCACGGGACACAGAGGTGCTCCCACAGGGGATTTCCCGGGAAGATGGGACTGGGAGCATGGCCATGAGTCCCTGCAGGCCCCACTGGGGTGCACTTGCAAATTGTCTCTCCTGTGAAACAGCAAACCCAGGTTACAGCCCAAACTTATACCCACCTTATTGTTGGGCCAGGGTTGTCCTGGTTGTCCTTCCTCTCTCTCCCCGGTTTTCCCTTCTTTCGTCTGGTCTTGTTCCCCTCAGATCCCCTTGACGCTCAGATCACCTGGAACACACAAAGGAAAGATTTCACACCCAGCGTGCTCCAGGTGTGAAGAATCAGAATCATGGAATAGGTTGGATGGAAGGGACCTCAGACCCCACCCAGTCCCACCCCTGCCGTGGGCAGGGACACCTCCCACTATCCCAGGCTGCTCCAAATCCCATCCGACTTGGCCTTAGGCACTTCCAGGGATCCAGGGGCAGCCACAGCTACTCTGGGAATTCCATTCCAGCACCTTCCCACCCTCACAGGGAGGAATTCCTTCTCATCTCCATCACTTGCTTCTCACATCCCTTTCTCGTGGCTGCATCACTCCAGACCCTCCAAACCCCTCCCACCCCTTCCCTCTGCCCTCTCAGGACCTGGTCATGGTCCTCAGCCTGGAAAAGGAATTTGGGCTGGCCTTTGGGCGAACTTTGCTCTTTCAGCCATTGATTTAACCCCATTTCACTTGCTCTGCCCCAGATTCTGCAATCCCAGAGTGAATCCCAGCAGGGTCTCCAGCATTGCCCCACCGATATCAGCCCCAGCAGGATTTCCTTGGAAAGGCTGTTATGGGAATATTCAATGAGATGGGGCCCAATTCCAAATCATAAGGGATGATTTATGGATCGTTCCCAGAATGGAAATTTCCATTCCCCTCTTCTGGCAGGACACCCCCCACCACGGGATGCTCTTCACTCTGCTCCACTGGCACCACCCCCTCCTCCCATCAGATCCATCCTTGCCTTCCTCCCCGTGCTCTTCCTCAGGTGCTGCAGTGGCTGTTGCTGGAGGGGTGAGGAGGGAGCCCAGCTTTGATCTGGCCCAGACCTGGTGTGGTGTGTTCACCCACAGCCAATCCCTGCAAACAGCCCCAGAGGCTTTGCCAAGGCACTTCCAGCCCTGGTTTGATCCTCCCGAAAACAGGGATTCTGCTTCCCTTTGCTCCTTGATGGTGAATTTGAATTTTGGCTCAGAAGAGGCTTCTCAAAAAAATCCCTCTGTTCTCAGCAATGGCAATAAAATCATGTTTTACATCAATACCAGTATCAAAATCGTATTTCTGTTAGCAAATGATCACTTTTAAAAGTCACGTGGGGCTTTTGATGCTTTTTAAAGGAAAATTAATCCATGTTTGTGTGCAGGAAAATCCCAGCAGACTTTTCCAGAAGTCACCCTGGGCATGTTCTGCTGTAGAAAAAGCCACAGCTGAATTAAGTTATTTATTTAAATTAATGTTAGTGTGTTCAATGTCTCTTCTCCAGATCGAAGCATTTCATTTATTATTTACCCTGACAATGTTTAAGTCTCACAGGACCTGAACCTGAGGTTTAATGTCTGATAATGGCTCTCCTCTTCCCCATTAAGTGCTTTAAATTCCCTTTTACTGCCTGAATTCAGAAATAGGGATCAAATACTGACATATTTATGGAAAACACTGACATTATATTATATTTATATATATTATTTATGGTAAATAATAGATATAAAGTCACTCCCAGACCCCAAACTCCTCAAGCAGGTAGCTGAAGCAGCCCCAGTCTTCCCAGGAGTACAAATTCACTTCCCTGTGGACCTGTGACACTTCCCAAACTTGCCCTGTCAGGAAACCACCCAGACATTCCAGACTGCTCCAGGGGAGATGGAATTGGAGGGCAGGATCAGGAGCCTGGAGCTCCATGGACCAACCATAATCCTCCCTAAACTGGCAACACTTGGGATGTCAGAGCCAGGATTTGAAGCATTCCCGTGTCCTTCCACCCCCAAGATGACGAGGTTTTCCCCTTCTCCCACCTTGGGGTCGGGGGTGCCTCAGCTTTGGGCTGATCCTTCTGCAGAGCTGTAAAAATGCCAGAGCATTTTGCACACACCCACATCCCCTTCCTTGCCCTTGCTGCTTGGCTGCCATATTCCTGGAACCATGGAATTGTTTAGGCTGGAAAATGCTTTGGAGACCATTCAGCCCAAGCATTTCCCTGACCATGTCCCCAAGTGCCACAGCTCTGAAATCCCCCCAGGGATGGGACCCCACCCCTGCCCTGAGCAGCTGTCCCTGCTGTGGAAAACCCCTTCCACTGAGGAAATTTCCCCCAAAATCCAACTAACCTCCCCTAGCACAGCCTGAGGCCATTTCCCTTGTCCTGTTGTTCCCTGGAGCAGAGCCTGACACCCCCTGGCTGTCCCCTCCTGTCAGGAGTTGTGCAGAGCCACAAGGTCCCCCTGAGCCTGCTTTTCTCCAGGCTGAGCCCCTTCCCAGCTCCCTCAGGAGTTCTCCAGACCCTCTCCTGGTGCTCCAGCCCTTTTCCAGCTCCATTCCCATCCCTGGTCACTCCCCAGCCCCTCAGGGTCCCTCTTGGCAGGGGGATCCAAGGGCACCCCAGGATTTGAGGGCAGAGCCCAGCCCAGGGGCCATGCCCTGGTCCTGCTCCTCACAACTTCTGACACAATTTGTAGTTAACCCCATGGAATTCTGTCCTTGGAGTTCCAGCCCCAGGATGGACCATTGCCACACCCACCCGCTGATCCCTTTCCTGTTGTAGGAGCATCCAGATCCCTGCTCAAGGAATCTGGGAGAACCTGGGAGCACCAGCCTTGATCCCACTGCCTGAAGGGTTTCTGCATCATGTGGGGAAATGACTGGGAGAACATGGAAGTAAAACCATGGTCTGGAGAAGCCCAAACCCAGCTGGAAATCCCAGCACAGGACAAACCCCCTCAGCCTCTGGTCACGCTGTGGGACAGGGAGGACAGAGATCAACCCAGGGTCACCTCAGGGGTGGGCAGAGCTGAGTTCTCTGCTTGGGATTCCTTGCCCTTCCCAGGCCCAAAGGCTGCATGAGCCTCCAGCAGTCACTTCCCTGCAATGCCGTGACCTACCTGGGAGCAGGTACATCATTATTTTACATCATTATTTTTATGGATCTATTTGTAGATGGAAAAATATTTCCCAAGTCTGTTTTCCTTGAGAAGCCAGGAGGGCAAGAGGAAGAGGCAGGGCCAGGTGTTGGAAATTACCACAGAGCATCAGAGAAGGCACTGGTGCTCCAGGGGGAAGGCAAATATCCTAAAATTCTTCTATTCCCGGGACTCTGCCAAAGCATCTGCTGTAAAGAATGGAGACTCTGCTTCAATTTTTATCCAAACTTCCCAGGAATCAAAACAATAAAAAGAAAAAGCCCACATTTCCAGACACCCCTCAGTGCAAGAACCTTCAGCTGCGGATCTGATGGCACAAGGGATTTTCCCAGCATAGATCTCTTTAACTCCCCAGTGGAAATTTTTAAAGCTGAGAAATTCCTTGGTGCATTTGCTCTGAGTTTCAGAGGCAGAATGGGGTGAAAATGGATTTTCCCAGCTATCCGTGTATTGCCCCCAGTGTTCTGCTGTGAAACCTTGGGCACTTGGAGCCAGGGAATTGTGTGAAGATCTTGGCTTTTCATAGAACCACGGGAGGGTTTGAGTGGGAAGGGACCTTAAAGCTCATCCTGTCCCACCCCTGCCATGGGCAGGGACACCTCCCACTGTCCCAGGCTGCTCCAAACCCTGTCCAACCTGGCCCTGGACACTGCCAGGGACCCAGGGGCAGCCACAGCTGCTCTGGAAATCCATCCCAGCCCCTCCCCACCCTCACAGGGAGAATTCCCTCCCAGTATCCCATTCATCCCTGCCCCTTGCAGTGGGAAGCCATTCCCTGTGTCCTAGCACTCCAGGCCCTTGGAAATTGTCTCCTTTCATCTTTTCTGCTCCTTCCTTCGGGCACTGGAAGGCCACAATGAGGTCACCCCAGAGTCTTCTCCAGGCTGAACAGTGCCAGGTCTCTCAGCCTTTCCTCCCAGCAGAGCTGCTCCATCCCTCTGCTCATCCTGGTGCCTGCCCTGGGCTCTCTCCAGCAGCTCCAGCTCCTGCTGTGCTGGGCCCAGGGCTGGAGCAGCTCTGCAGGTGGGGTCCCACCTGAGCACGGGGGCAGAGCCCCCGCTCTGGGGGGCGCAGCCCAGGCTCGGGGTCTCTGGGTCCTGTCCAGTTCTCACCCCCAGGAATGTTTTCAGGAGTTTCCAGATTCCCACAATGATATCAAGAACTCATTAATTTGTTCATGGTGTTTTTCAGGTGCTTCAGAGCCTGGTTGTGATTTCAGGCCCCTCTGCCTTGGTGCAGCTGAAGCTCCTCCAGGCCAGGCAGGATGGCAGTGTCAAAGGGAGGGGGAAATCACCTTCCCAGGGACATCTCCCTCCCCACATCCTTTCCATTTATTCCCAGGTGTGCTCCTTGCAAACCAAGGAAGGACTGCACAGGTGAAGACTTTCCACAGCAAACACCTTTCCAGAGGAAAAAACACCACTGGGCCCAACTCTGAATCCCGAGGACACAACAAACAGCCCATAAGAATTCCAAGTGAGCAGAAAGGGGGCCTTGGGGTGTCCCTTGTGCTGGTGGCTTTGCTGGAAAGGACTGGACCTGAAAATCAGGACACCGGGGGTTCATCCCACCTTTCCCACTGTGTGATTTGGGTTTCCAACCGGGCTTTGCTTTCCTGACACTCATTATCCCATGGGCCAATTCCGAAGCAAATGAGCTCCTGGGGGGGGCAGAGCAGCCCCAGAGCTGCCTGGAGACCAGCAGCAGGTACTGAGCAAAGAGCAGCGCTGTCATTAACTTTGTCACCAGTCAGCACTGCAGAGCGTCCCCGAGCTCCCAGAGCACAGGTTGCCAGGTCGCTGTCACCCACGGCGGGCTGCAGCAGCAGGGGACGGGAGGACAGCCCCTAAACTCAATGTCAGAGGTCTGGCTCTGAAGCCAGCACTAAAGGAAGCCAAAGCCTCGTTGCTGCAGGGCAGGAGAAAGTGGAAACGCCACCAGCCCCAGGCCAGTGGTGTCAGCCCTCAGCTTCAAAGAGAGGGCAGCAGATGAGGGTCAGATAAGAGGGATCCTTGAAATCCCCACCTGAAACACCTGCACAGGGACATCCCAAAGCAGCAGCAAACCCTTCCCTGCAGCCCTTGAACTGAGGATCACGAGGGCAAAGTTTGCTGCTTCTGCTCTGTAATATTTCAGTTTTTCCTTATCAATCACTCATTGCAAAATCCTGGAGCTGAGCCAGCAAGAAACACCTTTTCTCTTGAAAAGCTGAACCAAACTTTCTCCTCTGCTGTCATCCCAGCCAAGGTCTTTGGGTCACCTAATCCCAGCTCATGACTTTAGGTCATAGGCTGGACTAGAAGATCTCAGAGGTCTCTTCCAGCTCAATTAATTGTGTGTTTCTGATACCAGTTCCAGCAGAATTGGCGTCTCCTGTTCAGGACATCCTGTCACTGTTATTATTGCTGCCTCTATTACTGGGCCAGTTTTAAGGTCCTTGGCTGAGGTACGGAGCCAGGTGAGGAGGAAATCCCAAACCCTGACTTAGCAGCCTTTGTAACCTGAATTTGGAGCTACCTCTGCCAGGCCCCGAGGTGCAGCACAGAGCTGAACTCACCAGAAAAAGCGAGGAAATTAAAATTAACAACAGCAAATTCACAACAGGCTCCAACAAGGAGCTGTGTGACAGCAGGGACTGCCAGGGGCTGGCACAGGTGGCCTCAATGACACACAGCCTCCCTGGGCGAGGCAGAGCCCGGGGCAGCTCCAGGGGAGGATGAGGATGAGGCAGCAGTTGCCTCCCTCCCACCCCCTCCCCACTTTGGGGTCCCTCTCCTGGGTGGTAGATCGGGGCAGGTTTGGGTTGTGTTGTTTGTCTGCCGATGCTAGCGAGGAGGAGGAGGAGGAGGAGGATGAGGAGGAGGAGGAGGAGGAGGAAGGAGGCAGCCAAACCTGCCCTTGCTGCCAAACGCCTCCCCGTGTTGTCTCCGGCAGGGCGGGTGAGGCGAGGTGTGTGTGACCCCTCCACGTGGGTGTCAGCACCGCCTGCCCCAGGCCTGCAGCGCCTTGCCCAATCCCATTACACCTGACATATCAAAGCACTTTCAGTTCTGCCAAGCTCCCTGGGTGGCATGGAGCCATGGAGAGGACAGGGAGCCTTCCAAATGCCATCGGAGGAGCCAAGCAGGAATGCCCCGGTGAGAAAAGGTTCCCAAACTGCCTCGGGAGCAGAGGCTTTGCACGGTGTGTTTTCCGGAAGTTTTCTCTGCCATTCCCAGTCCTATTTGATTATATCTCCTAGTCAGCTGTAGGATTTTGCTTGTTATTATCCACACTTGGGAGGCTAGAAGAGCATATTTTTGGCTTTTCAGCTGAAGCGAGGAGCGTGCTGGAGGACAGCACAATGCAGCTGCCACCAAGGGAGATCCAGGATGGGGACATCGAGGAAGGGTTTGAAGGATGGGAACAGGGAGCATTTTATCCAGCTGGAGCCACAGACAGGGCTGAAGGGAAGTGGCAAGTAATTATGGCAGCTGGAATCTGGCCAGGGTGTCTTGAAATACCAGCTTGCAAAACTTTCACCAAAACACGCCAACGGACCAGGTGTTTCGAGGATAACAGATCTGGGCTCTGACTCTGCAATCAGCCCCGGGATCAGCAGATCCAGGAGAAAACCATTATCTGGAATTAAGGCTGTAACAGATCCTCAGTCCCTCGGGGCCCTCCAAGTCTGTTTTGCTCAGGATTTTGGGTACAAAGGAAGAGAAAAAGCATTTATTTCCAGTCCTGGACAAGAAGTGCCCTCTCCTTGCTCTGGACAGGAGTCCTCCAGGTGTTTGACCCACCGCAGGCCTGACAGACACCCCAGAAGGCAGCAGGGAATCCAACTTTTTGGATTTAGGGAGGATTTTACCAATGTCCTGCCTGCAGAGCTTTGCTCTCCGAGTGCTGCAGCGTGGCTGCCCCTGCAGAGGGGCCTGGCAGCCAGGGATCAGACCAGCCTGGGCATCATTTGGGAAAGGAAAAGGGGATCAAGCGAGCAAGGAGAGCAGATCTGGCACCCAAACCCATCTAAAGAAAATATCCTGGCACAAGGCTGCAAGGGCTGTGAGAGAACCAAGAATTCTTTGTTGTCACCCGAGACCTTTTCCGCCCAAAAACCTCCGTCCCCACCAGCTCCACGCGCACAGCCCCGAGAGCCTCCCCTGCCCCTCCCTGCCAGCCAAGGATCTGCCAGTGGGTGGGTTTGGGATGGAGGGCAGCGCCCCAGAAACATGAAAGGAGATGTGTAAACAGCCTGTGTCCATGAGAGCCTGTGGTTTGGTGCTGGCGTTCCCAGGAACAAAATCGTTGCTCATTGAGCAAGAGCTGGAGAGGCAGAAAGAAAAGGAAAGGGCACAGGGTGACAGGGGAGGAGACACCATTCCCAGCTGCACACCCCAATTCCAGCGCTTGCTCCAGTGCTCTGGAAGGAGCAGCAGAAAGGAAAGGGAGCAGAGGTTCTCAGCCAGGCTCTGCACCAGGAGCCCTCTCCATGCCATTACTCTATCCACGCACCTCAAGGAAGCTCCAGCTCATCTACAACTCCCCAGATGGACAAAGCTTCCCCCAAACTCTCCTCTGCTCCCTGGAAAACCACAAACAACTTGTTTCCTGGAGCTGAGCCCTCTTGACAGCCTGGGAGCAGCTCCAGATGTTTGATTTTCCTTTACATTTCAAGGTTCCATGGAAATCGAAGGCACCCGGAGCCCAGCCCCAGCAGATCTCCAGCCCAACGAGGGTTTTCCAACAGGAGGAGTGTGCAAGCACAGGGAAGGAAGGGAGGGAGCGAATATTAACTACACCTGTGCTAGTGAACCACCCAGGACCTTGCGAGAGGCAGTAAAAGCAAAAAGCAGAGGAGGGAGCTCAGCCTCGTTATGCAACCTCGTTATTTAACGACCACAGAGACACCCTATAGGGGCTCTTTGTTTGCAGAGGGAAAGGAGAGAAATACCACCAATATCTGAGTCACAGGTTCACCAAAAGGCTCTGAACACATTTTCAGGTGGAAACTTTTTCAGGTTCACATGGTAATTGGGGAGGACTGGCTAATCCCCTGGCTCCACCCACCACCCTGTAACACAGCTCCTGCTGCTCTTGCATATATAGATAGGTATGGCCCTACACCCGGCTGCACACATCGGATCCTGGACACAGAGCAATCCTAAACTTTCTTCCTCCCTGCCTGCTCTCCACCTGCTCCCACCATGAAGAAGGAAATACTAACCCTGGCCTTTGCTCGAGCCGTCTTTGTGGAGTTCCTCTGCACGCTTATCTTCGTCTTCATTGGGCTGGGCTCGGCGCTGAAGTGGCCGTCGGCGCTGCCCAGCATCCTGCAGATCGCGCTGGCCTTCGGGCTGGCCATCGGCACCTTGGTGCAGGCCTTCGGCCACATCAGCGGCGCCCACATCAACCCCGCCGTGACCATCGCCTTCTTCGTGGGCAACCAGATCTCGCTGCTCCGCACGCTGCTCTACGTGGTGGCCCAGCTGGTCGGGGCCATCGCCGGCGCCGGGATCCTCTACGGCGTCACCCCCGCCAACACCCGCGGCAACCTGGCCATCAACGCGGTGAGTCCCTGCCCGGGGCGATCCCCTCTTCCCTTGCCTTTCCTTTGGCACGGACACGGGGAGGAGGATCCTGAGCTCAGGATGGGTCCTCACTGCTCTGTCCTGCACGCACAGCGGGCAGGGAATGGGACGGGAGGGAAGCCGGGCTCTGGCATGATGGCTTTATTGTGCGAGCGATGAGTGGGATGTTTTTCCCTCCTTTAATGAGAGCTTCCTCTGTCCTGAGGGCCCCGTGAGTCACCCACACCATTGAGATGTTCCCCAGCGCAGCCTCTCCACCTGGAGATTAACGCGGGACAGGAGCCGTGCCAGCAGCAGGGGGAAGGGAGGGAGCAGAGCCCAGTCCAACCAGTATGGGCAGGGGGAGCAGGAGCCCACTGGAACCAGTGCGCTGGGGGAGCTGGGAACGGAGACGGATGGGGACAGTGGTGGGGAAGAGCTGGAGAAGGAGCAAGGGGCAGGACGGTGTCTGCAGCCGGGGCTGCTCGCCGGGGGGGACAGCGGGACCCTCTGAGATAAGCAGGAATGAAGCACGTCCTGGAACCCCCGGGGCAGTGCTGGAGAACATCTGGGATGAGAGCGGTGGAGCTGCTGCTCCAGGCATGGACAGGCTGGACCCCTGGGGCAGCACAGACGTTGCAGAGGGCTCGGTCACTGGGATGAGGAGCTCCAATGGCTCTCATTCCACAGGTTCCACATCCCAAACAAGCCAGATTTAGATAAAACATGGGCTGTGATGGGTTGGGTCACTTTGACCTTTCCATGCCCAGCGGGGTCGAGTTCCCCTGAGAGTCCCCAGGGTTTTGTGCAGTCACTGGGACACAACAGCCCATCCCAGCCCACGACCTTCATCCCAGCCCTCTCCCTCCACCCCATCCCAGCTGCTCCTCATCCTCCTGGGCAGGTGCTCCACAAAGTGGAGAGCAGAAGTCAGCAAGGAAAAACGGGATTTGGTTGGAAAGCACTCAGTGCTGTGGAGACAGGGAGGTGGAGAGATGTGGAGAGCCCAGGAAAGGGGCAGGCTCAGGGAGAGACAGATTTTGGAAAATTGCAAAGAAAGAATGATAATTTCTTTCAGAGAAGGAGCAGGGAGCTCAAGCAGGGGCTGGGCAGGGGTCCTGGGGGGCTTCTTCTCCAACTTCACCCTCCCAAACCTACCAGCAAAGCACCCGGGAGCCCTCCCGGCAACGCCAAGCCCCTGGGAGGGTTAATTATTGTCGCTCTTGTGGTTCCAGCTCAACAACAACATAACCCCAGGCCAGGCCCTGGTGGTGGAAATCATCCTCACCTTCCAGCTGGCCGCCTGCATCTTCGCATCCACAGACAACCGGCGCAGCGGCGTCGGCTCCCCGGCGCTGTCCATCGGCCTCTCTGTCACCGTGGGCCACCTGGTGGGGGTGAGTCCAGGGGGAGGGTCCTGTGAGCACAGAGCTTCCCAAAATGCCCTCGTGCGTTGGTCCTGAGGGAGCTGCTCTGGAGGAGCAGGCACAGGAGACCTTGGGGTCTTTCGTGGCGAGGGGTCATCTCCAGCTCTCTGGAACAAGGACACCGTCGGGGGCCACTTCGGTCCCTGCTCCCAAAGGGTGGCTCCGACCTGCTCCTTAACCCAGGGTTCTCTCCACACCTCCAGATTTACTTCACCGGCTGCTCCATGAACCCTGCACGCTCCTTCGGGCCCGCTGTCGTCACCAGGAGGTTCAGCCCCGTGCACTGGGTGGGTGTTGGTGGCACTGGGGACAGGGACAGGTGGGGCCATGTGGGGACAGGGCAGGGACTGCCATGGGAATGGCAGGGCTGGGGGTTTCAGAGCCCACCACAGGCGGGAAGGATTAAAAGGGGCTGGAAACGAGGGAGGTTTTGCCCCTTGATGCATCAGGAACAGTTAATCCCCTGGCATAGAGCCAGCCAGGGGACAGAAATGAACCCCTCCCAGGGTAGGTTGGGTGGGAACAACCTAAAAACTTATCCAGTCCCACCCCATGCCATGGGCAGGGACACTTTCCACCAGCCCAGGTTGCTCCAAGCCCCATCCATCCCAACCTTGGACACTTCCAGACACAGAAATCCGCCGTGGTGCCCTTTGAGCACCATTGGTGCATCACCTGAGGGGAAGCAAGCCCACGGAGGAGCCCAGCTCGGTCTTTCCTCTCACCCAGCGCTTCCTGCAAGCGCAGCCCCAGACTTAGAGAGCAGGTTTAGCCCTCAGTGAGCACAGGCTGAGGGGGTTTCAGCCCAGGAGGTCTCTGGAACGGGTATTTTCCGCTCTCCGTGTGGCAGGAGACGTGCAGCAGGGGTGGGTGGTGGTGCTTTCGGTGGAGCTGGAGCGGCAGCCCCGGGGCTGCTCTCACCACGTCTCTGTTGCTCTCCAGGTGTTCTGGGTCGGGCCCATCCTCGGGGCTTGCTTGGCCTCCCTGCTCTACTTCTACATCCTGGTGCCCTACTGCATGAACATGTCTGACCGCGTGGCCATCATCAAGGGCACCTACGAGTCCGAGGAGGAGTGGGAGGAGCAGCGGGAGGAGAGGAAGAAGTCCATGGAGCTGACCCCGCCGTAAGAGCAGCTGGCAGAGCCACGCCGAGGGAGGCGAGGAAGGCCCACGCGTGGGCTCGCGTGTGCCCCAAAGCCAGGCAACCACCACACCCAGCTGCAGCTGCTGACTCTTCATCCACAGCCTTCCCATCCAGGCCCCCGTGGGGTGCCGGCAGGCCGGGGGCTCTGCGTGTGTGTAAAGAACCCCTGCATGAGCTCTAGAACCTCTCCAGCTTCCCCGCAGCCACAAAGCCCCTCCGCCAGGCCCTGGCACCCTCGGCTCCATCCCTCCCTTCGGTGCAGCTCTGCGCCGTGGCAGGGCCCCACACCCACACTGGGGCACCCGCAGGACCTCACCTGGCCCAGGTGTGGGAACACCTGGGGGCCCCTGGGGGCAGGGGAACAACTGCTTAGGGCAGGGGGATGCAGCACCCCCAGCCCAGGGGCTGCTCGTAGATGCTCTTTCACCTTTCCTGGTGCTGGGAGTCCTTTTTATTCCCAAAGAACGAGACTTTTTGGATTCTGTGTTGAGATCTTTGTATTATAGTTTATTATTTATTGCAAATAAAGGAAAGTTTGAAAAAAAAAAAAAATCCTGGGTGCAAATCAGCTCAAGTCTCAAAGTTTAGGAGGAAGAATGGATCGAGCTGGACACAAACTCGTCCCAAAGGGTCAGGAAACAGCAAGGCCTCAGACCCTGAATCCTGTGGGAACTGGTGGGTTGTGAGGGGAAAACACCAGTCCTGAGAAGGATAAGTGGGCACTTGTGCTGGAGTGGGGAGGAGCAGCGGGTGCAGCTGGGAGTCCATGCTGGGGCTGGAAGGAGCAGGAGCGATCCTTCCCCCCTTCCCACACGGCCGGTGTCACTCCGGCCGTACCAGTTCTCCCAGACAGCTCCACGGGTGCCCTCAAAAAGTGACCCACAACTCCCCAGCCCCTCACCTGTGCCAAACCCACACCTTCACCCGACCTTCTGCTCTGGCCCTGCTCTTCCAGTTCTACCACAACCCTCTGCCAGAGCAGCTCCAGGCCAAGGCACCGGCACAGGGACAGTGGCACAGGGACATCGACACAGGGACAGGGACAGTGGCACAGGGACAGGGACAGTGGCACAGGGACACAAGGACAGGGACAGTGGCACAGTGACAGTGGCACAGGGACATTGGCACAGGGACATTGCACAGGGACACCGGCACAGTGACAGTGGCACAAGGACATTGCACAGGGACACTGGCACAGGGAACTGGCACAGGGACAGTGGCACAGTGACAGTGGCACAGGGACACCGGCACAGTGACACAAGGACACCGGCACAGTGACAGTGGCACAGGGACACAAGGACAGGGACAGTGGCACAGGGACACCGGCACAGTGACAGTGGCACAGTGACAGTGGCACAGGGACACTGGCACAGGGACACAAGGACAGGGACAGTGGCACAGAGACACCGGCACAGTGACAGTGGCACAGGCACATTGGCACAGGGACATTGCACAGGGACAGTGGCACTGGTACACTGGCACCGGGACACCCACCCTGGCCCCACTCCCCAGATCCAGCCCCTGCTCCTGCTGCCGAGGAAGGTTCCCACCATGGACCCCCAGGAGTTGGGAGACTCTTCCCGGGGAGCTCCCCCAGCCCAGCCCAGCCCGCAGGGTCCTGCAGCCTTGGCCGGGGGGCTGGGCAGCCTCACCTGGGTTTTGGCACTCCTGGACCTGCAGTCCCGGCTGAGCCTGGGGAGCGGCACCTTCATCCAGCTGCCCTCAGAAGGGGCTGGGGACGCGCAGGAGGAGGAAGGGAGGTAGAAGAGCCCTTCGGGTCAGCAGCAGGGCCAGGAAATTAAACCCTGCAACCCCCCCTCAAGTGTCCTCAGGGATGGGCTGAGGACCCCCCACGCCTCGGTTTCCCTTTTTGACGGATACTGGGACACCTTCCCATGGGGGATGGGAAAAACACCGGCCCTGGGGAGATGGAAGCAGATCCCAGAGACTCCCTCTCGGGGGCTGGGGCAGGGCAGCCCCCAAAACCTGCACCCCCCCAAAACCTGCACCCCCCAGTGTGCTTCCCCTGCGCCCCAGGACCCTGAGGATGCACCCAAAGGGTGCATTCAGCCCCCCCAGACTGGGAATCTTGGCCATCCCCCTGATTGTGGAGCCCTGGACCCCATCCATCCCCACACCAGAGCAGGGATGGGGGAGCCCCAGTGGGAACTGGGGACCACCACAGCCTCCCCCAGATGTGCCCAGCCCCCCCAGTCCCTCCAGGTGATCGGCGGCAGGGGAAGGAGCCTGGGCTGGGTGTGAGCCCGCCTGGATGAATCAGAGGCTCCTGCAGCTCCGGCTCTGTGTCAGCACAAAAACCATCCAGGGCCCAGCCCTGAGCCCAGCTCGGGCACTGCCAGGGGGATTCGGGGTGAGTGGGACCCCAAGGCAGGGCAGGGGGAGCTGAGCCCAGCAGGACCCCTCAGGAACAGAGCCCACAGCTCCTTCCCCACCCGGCTTCCCTGGGCCTGAGGATTTGATCCAGGCAGGGAGGTGAATTTAATCCAGACTGAATTTTGGCATCCAGCAAACCCCGTGACTTCACCTGGCCAGGGCAGGGCCCAGGGCAGGGCCAGGAAAGGACTGAGGGCCGCCCACCTGTCCTCACCTGTCCAGGAACGGCAACAGCAGCACTTGAAAACCAATGGAGAACTTATTATTACTGCTTCTTGAACGTTCCAGCTTCTTCAGACTAATTTTTAATTAGATTGGAAGGCTGGGAGGCAGCAGTGCCCCACTCACTCCCTGAGCAGAAATTGGCTTTTCATGGAAAAATACACTTTTATTTCAGCAGGAACAGCAAGGCCAGGTACAAACCTGTGTGTTCACACTGACTTACCTGCAGTGCTGTGCTGGTTTTCCTGCTTCTCCCTAAAACAGGAGTTCCCATCCCATCCCATCCCATCCCACCCCACCCCATCCCATCCCCTTCCCTTCCCTAAGCCACACAGCTCCAGGGGTATAAAAAGGTGAATTACACTTTCTTGACAGATTTTTTTTTACCCTAATTTAAATGTTTCTCACCAGGTGAAACCACTCCAAAGTCATCTCATTACCGTTCCTGGATGGTTTTGCTCTAATTAAGGGTTATTCCCTGAACATGCCCACAAGCAGCTGCTCTGCTCTAAGAAGATTTCACAGATAATTCCCCTCTCCTGAGTACCTTTTCCATCCTCAGATAATCACTGCTCAGCTTTAAAAATTGGATCTTTTTTTTTTCTGGAGGGAGGACAAGCCCAGGTTTTCACAGGTTGGAACAGTCTGGAAACTTCATATCTTTTATACATCAAAGGGCTTTCAGGTCTCTTTAAGTCTAATTAAGAAAGATCTCCACCAGATAATTTAAATTCCCTGAATTCCAAGATCTCTGGACAGGGGAAGGAGCCAGGGCCATGAGAAGAAGAAAAATTCAGTGGAAATAGCCGACTTAAGGGGTTTTTGGTGGGATGCAGGAGCTTCTTTGGTTTTGCTCCTTGCAGAGGGTGAGACCCAGCTCAGTCCAGGAGGGAGTAGGGACAGAGCTCCACAGCTGGGGCACTTCCCTTCCACCCTGCTCCCAGCTCCAGCCATTTTGCATCCCTGAATGCTTTGCTTAAATCCTCAGGTCCTGGAGAGCAGAGCCTGGTTTCACCTGGAAGCTCGTCCCAGCTTGCTGGAAAGATGAGGAGAAAACAACCCAGGAAATCCCAGAGAGGGAGAAAAGCATCCCAGAGGGGCTTGAATCCCAGCTGGGAAATCCCAGCAGCCCAGGAAGCACCTCCCTGCTCCAGGAGGAATTCCAGGGCTGCTCTGGAGAGCCCCGAGGAAGCAGAGAGCAGCTCAGGAGCAGCACGAAGGAGCTGAGCCAGGGGAGAGAGCTGAAGACACGGAACAGAGAAAGAACCCAGAATGCAGAACAGAACTCAGAACGAAGAACCCAGAACAAAGAAACCAGAACAGAGCTCGAGGCTCCACACCAGGAAACTTTATTCCTGCAAATACTGACATTTCCAGAGCACTTCCAGAGCATTTCCAGGGTTGAAATGTCCCCGGAGAGGAGTGAGCTGTGCCCCAGGAGGAGAGCCCAGCCTGGGTGTTGGCATTAGTCATGGCACAGGCTGTGCCAGCACCCACCTCCTTTAGAGCCTTCCTCCTCCTACTCAGCCTCTACCCAGCCTGTTGTGCCACGAGATCCCTCGTTAGGAGCCAGGAAACAGCCCCCAGGCCACCAAGGGACAGCAGCCACCCTTCCTGTTGCCACCCTGGGCAGGAACACTGCCTCTGCCTGAGCAGCACCTCCTGGAATTTGTGTTTGGCTCCCTGGCTCGGTCCACGGGGATTTGGGGGTCAGGTTGGGCACCCCCCGGTGCTGCCAGTGCCACCAGTGCCCTGCCTGGTCCCCACAGTGCACCGAGGCCCCAGTGTGTGCGTGGCAGCACCATAATTCATGGAAATGTGAGAGTTGCCCAAAAAACACCCAGGACATTGAGGAGGCGAAGGGCTGGAGATGTCCAGAGAGCAGGGAGGGCAAGAGGAGACCCAAAGGTGCTTCTGTTCCCACTAAACACCTCCCACAGCTCCCCAAATGCCTCTTTAATAACTCCTAACTTTAATAAGTCCCAATTTCTATAGCCCACAAAAATGCCTCTTTAATAAATCCTAACAACTTTAATGAGTCCCAACTTAGCTTTTAATAAGTCCCAACTCAACTCTAGTAAGTTCTGACTCCTTCAGCCCCAAAACAACCTCTTTCAAGCCAGAGCAGCTGGGAGTTTTTAGAAGATGTCCCAAGGTGGGGACCAGGAGGGGACAGGTGCCCCCCTGCCCTGGTCCGAGCCCTGGTTCCTCTGGAGCAGCGAAGGGTGCTGAGGGCATCTCCTGCTGCTTTCTGCTGGGATTGTCCACGGGGAAAGGAGAGGTGGCCAGGAAAGCCCTGCCCAAAACAGCTCCACCTGAGGGAAGCCCTCTCTTGTTTCCATCCACCCAGCACCCCATGGAAATGGAGGTTCCTCCCTGGTTTTCTGCCCCTCATCTGGGGACTCCAGCGCTGGCGGCATCGTGGCTTTTCCCGCTGCCAAGTTTCCTCTTGCTCAAGGTTTTGCCTTGGCTTTCCAGGATCTGCTTGTTCTTAATCACCCTCCAAACAAAGTCCAGGCGGCTCCTCTGAGGGCTGCTGGTGATGGCATCAATAAAAATCAAGAGCAATCAAAAGGGAAGATAAAGGTGCCCTGCAGGCTTGAGCTTGGCCTGACAAAGGGGCTTTGTTGGGAAAGGTCAGCTCCGGAGCTGTGAGGATTTCCAGGCTGGAGAAAGCAAGAACCCAGCAGGCAAAGAGGGGATTAAACTCAGCTTGTTAATCTGCAGCCCCGGAGTGAGGAGTCGGAGCTGCCCCAGCTCCTCCAGCCAGGCTTTGGGCTGAGTTCCTCCAAAACAAGAGCTCTTCAAGCTCGGTGCCTCCATCCGGCCCCGGGGTGTGCAGGAAAAGGAGGACAACACCTCGAGGGCCCTCTCCATGCACAGATCCACTCAGGAGAACCGGGGCCTTTCCATGGCAGAAACAAGCCCTGAAAAATCAGCACGAACCAGCAAAATAAACCAAATAAATCCCCTGGCACGAGGCCTCCAGGATCCAGGGCCGGCTCTGCCACTTGACATTAATCCTGCTTGGCAAAGGCCACGGGAGCTCCTGTGCCCAAGAGCAAGGTGCAGCTGCAGGTTGGGATAAAGCCCTCTTGTGCAGCCAGGATTAAAAATGGAGATAAAAACAAACATAAATGTCCGGCACAATCAGCCTTTTCTAAAAAGTCAGAAAGAAAAAAAATAAATCAATTCCTCTTCAAAATTTTCCACTTTTACCAGCGGGGATTTTTCCCTCCTTCCCAGGAACTGGTTTCTCTGGGGACAGGGCAGTTGTTTTCCTGCCATGCAGCCAAAGAAAACAAGCCGTTTCTCCATTTTTTTTTTTAAATCCTTATTTTTTAAGCTACTTGTCCCAACAGCCAATTGTTTTCTCACCAGGAGCCCCCCAGTTTGAGATCAGAGTCCAGAGGAATTCTGAAATTCTGTTATCACCCTCACAGGAAAGGGGTATAAAACTGAGCTTGTTTTCTTATCTCTTGGAACAGAAAACGTTGGTGTTTCACAAAAGAACCCTGTAGAAGCAGTTAATCAGAGGATAAAAGCGTGTTGGGTGTGCAAACAAAACCTTATCCCACTGCTGACATCAGGGCTTGCATCTCTGCGGCTTTGTCCTGGACTTTTGCCACATGGTGTTTGGATTTTCAGCTCAACTCCCTCTCTGCAGCAGCAGAGCTGTGCTGGGGTTTGCCCATCCCTCCTGCACCATCCAGCCCCCAAATGCTCCTTTCTTTCCATGGAAGCAGCCTGGGAGCTCCCGGATCCGCCAGGCTTTGCCGCAGAACCAGGGCTTGGTGTGGTTCAGCAGAGCCTCGCCAGGGCAGAGAACACCCCCCAAGCCCGGGCACGACCCCAGACCATCCCTGGCTGAGCCAGCACCGGGATGGGCAGGAGCAGCGAACCCAGCCCTGGGCTCCTTCAGCTGGGCCGGTGCTATTTAGGACCAGTTCTAGGCTCAAAGCCAGCCCAGAGGGGCCAAATCCGGCGCTGCCAGGAGTGTCTCTGGTGGAGGCAGCTCCTGCCCCCGCTGGGGGTCCCAAATCCTCCTGCCCGATGTCTGAGGATGGTCAGGATAAATCCTGCAGCCTGTGCTGGGCCAGGGCCACATCTGAAATCTGGGCTCAGACTGGGGCCAGAAGAAAGACCTCGAGAGGCTGGAGTGAGTCTAGAGCCAGGAATGGAGCTGAGAAGGGCTGGAGCACCAGGAGAGGGTCTGGAGAACTCCTGAGGAACCTGGGGGGCTCAGCCTGGAGGAAAGCAGGTTCAGGGGAACCTTGTGGCTCTGCACAACTCCTGACAGCAGGGGACAGCCAGGGCAGGCTGAGGCTCTGCTCCCAGGGAACAGGGACAAAATAAAGTGCCTGGGGAATTTAGGTTGGGTACTGAGGAATTTCCTCAATGGGTGTTTGTCCAGCCCTGGCACCGGGGCAGAGGTGGAGTCGTCACCCCTGGAAGCGTCCATAAACCACGGGAATGTGGCCCCTGGGGACCTGGGTTCATGCTGCTGATGCTCTTGGAGGTTTTCTCCCAGCCTCGATGATTTCTATGACCGGGAAAAGGAGAGCTCGGACAACCCAAGGCAGCCAAAGAGCCGAACTTCCCAGCTCCAGGTGAAGGAGCTGAGGCTGAAGGGTCCTCACCGTGCAGCTGCAGCTCCCGGGGCTCATCGCTCCTCTGGAGAAGAGCAGGAGCTGCAGCCAAGCCTCGGCGGCTGAGCAAACACGGGCGGCTTCTGTCCAAGCAGGCAAGTGAATCTGGAGGCTCAATTTGTCATCTAATTGCAGCCACACCCCCCAGGATTAATTGCTGCATTTGAATTCAAAGCAGGGCAGATTTATGGCTCCATCAGGTTTCATCAGCCGTTACTGGTGATTGATGCCCAACTAAAAGCACTGCAAACAGCCAAAAAAGGGCCCTAATAGGGTTTTTTTCAGAGTTAGGAGTATTTGGGCTGTTTAATCATCCCCAAGCCTGCAGGAGGGGGAAATTAAAACCTTGGCCACATTTGCTCCAGACTCCAGTGAAGGTTTTGGCTCATGCACGAGTGGAAGTTGCCTCAGGAGGGTGTCCAAGATTTCCACAGAATTATGGGCAGGAAGAAGAGTCGGGAAACAAAAGCCTGATGTTTTTCCACATTCAAAGCCAGAGGGACATTTAGCAGAAATAAACCTTTAATCAGGATAAACCATTAACTATCATCTGCCTCTGTCTCAGGTAAAGAGGGGAAATTAACCCCACCCCGCCCCAAGATCAGTGGTTGTGAGGCTGCAGGTGTGTAACCACCGAGGTGCTGGGTCAAAACCATCCCACAGCCTCCCAAAAACATCCCACAGCCTCCCAAAACCACACCACAGCCTCCCAAAAACATCCCACAGCCACCCAAAACCACACCACAGCCTCCCAAAAACATCCCACAGCCACCCAAAACCATCCCACAGCCTCCCAAAAACATCCCACAGCCTCCCAAAACCACACCACAGCCACACAAAACCACACCACAGCCTCCCAAAACCACACCACAGCCTCCCAAAAACATCCCACAGCCTCCCAAAACCACACCACAGCCTCCCAAAAACATCCCACAGCCACCCAAAACCATCCCACAGCCTCCCAAAAACATCCCACAGCCTCCCAAAACCACACCACAGCCACACAAAACCACACCACAGCCTCCCAAAACCACACCACAGCCTCCCAAAAACATCCCACAGCCTCCCAAAACCACACCACAGCCTCCCAAAAACATCCCACAGCCACCCAAAACCATCCCACAGCCTCCCAAAAACATCCCACAGCCTCCCAAAAACATCCCACAACCTCCCAAAACCACACCACAGCCTCCCAAAACCATCCCACAACCTCCCAAAAACATCCCACAGCCTCCCAAAACCACACCACAGCCTCCCAAAAGCATCCCACAGACACCCAAACCACACCACAGCCTCCCAAAAGCATCCCACAGCCTTCTCAAACCACCCCACAATCCCCCAAAACCATCCCACAGCCTTCTCAAACCACCCCACAATCTCCCAAAACCATCCCACAGCCTTCTCAAACCACCCCACAATCTCCCAAAACCAGTGCTCACAGCCGGTGATGCCCAGAGCTGCCCCAGTTCAGCTCCTGTGGGGTCCCAGTATGAACCAGCAATCGCTGGTGCTGGGCCCTGAGGGTCTGAGGCTGCTCAGAGCAACCAAGGATTCCCCAAAAACATCTGATAGTATCCAAGAAAGTCCTTCCTCGATAAAGGAAGTGGAAACCACCTTTCAGTGTAGGAAATCGGGCTGGGAGCACACAGAGAGTGAAGGAGCACCCCGGAGGGTCAGGGAGCAGGAGGGAGCACCAAGGAGGGCCAGGTGTGGGAACTCAAAATGTCTCTCAGACATTTTTAGAGGTTCCAGGCCTTGGTCAGAAGCATTCTAGACCCTGGCAGACAGCTGGAAACAGCTGTGATTTTGAGTTTGAGCCATGGAATGAGTTACCAACTTTGGAGGTGGAACAAGCAATCACAAAAGGTTAGATAGTATAGTAAAAGTAATTACAAAGTAGAGGGGAATTTTTTTTAGTATTGTACAGGGGGGTTTTAGCACATGTACAGGGGGTTTTTACTTTGTACATGGGGGTCAGAAGTTCTAAGATGGAGGAAAGTGGGCTGATCCTGTTCTTCCTCCTTCTTCTTCCTTACCTCCATGTTCTTGGTGATGTTGGCACTCACAGATTGGTTTAGAGTAGAAAAGTACTCTGTAATATAGGTAGTGGGTATTAGGGGATAACTATAAACATGTAATATGTAATATATCATATAAAAGATAGCAGCAGGCCTGGGTGGGGGAAGAGAAGAAGAAGACAGCAGACGGAGAGGATGTCAGGGTGTGTGTGTGCCTCTACCCAGGCTGCTGACCAAGCAGCTGCAGCCCGAGAAGAAAATCTTTTAGATAACCAACAATAAACTGCCTTGAGACTGAACAGCTAAAGCCTGCAGAGTTTTTCTTTGGAAGCACGGGTTGGAGGAGGAATTTGACCACCTTATGAGACCCCAGAGCAAGGCTGGGTTCCCACAAGGGATCAGAAGGAGCAGCCAAGGAGGGCCAGGGCTGGAGGCCACGGAGGGCTCGGACCCCAGGTGTTTTAGGCAGCGTGGGTTCAGCCACAAGAGCTGAAATGCACCAGTTCACCCAGGTGAGAGCACTGAGCCTCCAGGTGACCCCAAAGCTCCCAGCCATGAGGAGGAGCAGGGGCACCACGAGAGGTGTCTCCACGGCTGGGGACCCACCGGTGTCCAGATCCCAGGGGTGACGCCCCCATGCTCAACCCCAAAGGGTTTCACCTGCAAATCCCGTTTTCTCACCCATCTCCCAACAGGCTCAAACTGGTTTCTGCTCCAACCCCCACTGATGAAACCACTTCCACTCTCCAGGCTCACGTCCAAGTTTCCCATGGGCAAAGCCTGTCCTTGGCCCCCAGTGGCTCCGTGTCCAGGGATCATGGATACTGAGAGCTCAGGGAAGGCGCCTGGGGACAGAAGAGTGCTGGGAGGTGGGGACGAGAGGGACCTCACCCAGTTTGTCACCAGCAATGTGAGAAGAGTCATAAATCCATCAGAAATGGGGATCCACCACAGGGATCAGCCTGAGCTGGGTTTTGGGAAGGGCTCAAGTTTTGACTTCTCACAGCTCAACCCATCAAGTCCCACTCTTGGCACCAGCTCAGCTTCCCACCCCACTGCTCCTCCCTAGCACCAAGCCTGTGGGACATCAACTCCGAGATGTTTCCTGCCAAAAAACCAGGCACAAAGGGGAGAGGAAATAATCCCCAGCCCTTCAGAGCTGTGAAAATACCTGGTGAGAGCGCAGAGTTTCGCTCTGCAGTGGCCCCTCCCTTGGCTCTTCAACACCTGCAAAGCAAAACAGAAAAAACCAGCCCAAAAAATGCTGGGACCAAGCCCAGGCACTCAGCGTCACCAGGGAGGTTCCAGGTGGAACCACTGACCTAAAGAGGTTTTTCTTCACCAGATTTGCCTTGGCCACTGTGGCACCTCCAGCTTTGGTGGGGAAGAGGAGGCCACAGACTCCTTCATGAGGAAAACAGGAGTGAAAGCGCTGATCCCCAGGGCCCCGGGCTCGGAACCACAGCTGGGGGACAGATGGGGACGTTCTCCAGTCCCTGCCCTGGGTTAGAGCCTGGGCTGGGCTCTCAGAGCAGCAAGGAGAGCCTTCATTCTTCTCTATTAGCCATAAACCCCTCAAAATGAAGCATCCCTTGGTTTGACCCCACTTCAGTAATCTGGGTTAAATTTAAGTGCAGGTTTAAACATAAACTTCCCTGCCCATGGCAGGGACATGGAACTGGATTTAAGGTCCCTTCTAACCGAAATCATCTGGGATTCCATGACTGTGGCAAGCACATTTCTCTCCCTTTCAGGATTTTTCATAGAGGTGCACAGAGAGAGATGAAAGAGAAAAAAAATATATTTCTGCTCCTTGTTTTTCCTATGTGTTTGGAGAATTGTTTACTTGGAGTGAGTGCTTGATTGGATTCTGGTGAGGATTGTTTGAGCCTGATGGCCAATCCAATCCAATCCAATCCAATCCAATCCAGTCCAATCCACCTGTGTCTAGACTCAAGAGAGTTGTGTTAGAGAATGTAGTATGTAGTTTTAATCTCTTCCTTTTTATAAAGTATATGAATGTATTTTAATATAGTTATAATAAATAAGTCATTCAGCCTTCTGAATTGAGTCAGACATCATCATTTCTTCCCATTGGGTTCACCTGCATTTACAATGCATGACAAACTCATCGTGTTCCCAGGCTGATTTTGGACAGCCACAGCAGGACCATGTCCCACCATTCCCATGGGAGCAGCCTTGGCTCCTCCTGCCTCTTCCCACTCCTGGAGATCAGCTCATCCTCATGAGAGCTCCTGGGACAAACAGGAAAAGGGCCGGATGGGCAATGGATGAGCTTCTCCAGAGTCGATGGATGTGGAGTCTGGACATGCTCCAGGAGTTCTCCCTGATCAGCTTTTCTGGTCCCTGTTCCATCGGAGCAGGATGCTCTGGTAGCCTCAAAGCTGCTTCTCCAGGGATGTTCCCAGAGCCAGAATTTTACTCCAGACCATCCCAATTCGGCTGTGATGTCACTCTGATGTCACTGTGATGTCACCAACAGCATCCCCAGCTTGGGGCCTCCCACCCCCAACACCCCCAAAAAGAGAGACTCACCACAGTCCTTGGAGGGGAGTTCTGGGAGCTTCGGAGAAGGGAGGAGGATGAGGAAGGGCAGGGGAGGAAGGATGGGCAGGGAAGGACGGACAGACAGGCAAACGCTGCCACCTGCCGTCATGAAAACCTCTCAAAGTGCCGAACTGGGATGAATTCGGCTCTGCGGGATCCCGAAGCTCAGGCTCCTGCTCTTCCAGCCCGGGAGAGCCACCGGCAGCTCCATCCCGCTGGGAAAGGGAGCGTGACTGGCTTTGCTTGGAATGGGGAAGCGCCAGGTCCCAGAGGGCTGCAGAGAATCCCCCGGGGGCTGTGGGGACAGGACCCCACGGGACATTCCCTGAAGATGCTCCAGCACCGGGAGCCGCGGTGAGGAAGCCGAGGAGCCCAGAGGAGCATCGGCCGAGCCGAGCGTCCCCTCCCGGAGCTGCCGCCTCCGCAGCGTGACCCCCGGGCCGGGGGGACATTGCAAACGGCCACATCTGAGCTAATCTGGTGGCACTAATGACAAACATCCCGCCCGAGTGACGGGCAGCAGAGCTGGCTCTCTCCTCCCCAGATTCAGCTAATTAATGTCCCCCTCCCTCGGGTGATGTCAGGCTCCCTCAAAGGCCGTGAGTGGCCCTCATTAAAGGCTCCTCAGGATGAGCGTCCCCCGAACAACGACCTTATTTTGACAGTGGCGGTAATTACAGAACTCTCCGTGGTGGAATGACAATAATTACCCAGGCGAGAGCAGAAAGGTCCCAGGGGGAGAGCACAGAAAGAAATCTGCACCTGGAGCCCTCATCTCTCCTGGTGGGAGAGACAAAGCCCAGCTCCCTAGGACTGGCTCTTTCCTGGGAGAAAAGGCACATTCAGACCCCCAAACACCGAACCCTGGACATTCTTCCTTGGCTGGAAATGCCCCAGAGATCTCAAACCTGCCCTGGAAACACCTCCTGCCATCCCCACTGGGAATGCAGAGCCCCCAGGAGCCCACCTGCCCCCAGGTGGGGAGAACACCAGGGAGCTGGATCTGCTCCCACCCACCCTCCTCCGGGCCCAGATCCAGCTCTTTAGGGCTGCCCTCAATTTTCCCCTTCTCCTTTCTCCTTTTTCCATTGCTGGATTCAAGGATTTGAAACAAACGAGCCCAGTTCCTATGGGGCACCCAGGAAAACTCTGAGTTGCAGGTGCTCCCAAGGCTCCTGGGCTGAGCCTGGGTATCTCACAGGGATCCAGAAGTGCAGCCCCTCATGGGCCGCATTTCACCCCCAAATCCCATAAATCACAGGCAGCATCCCTAGTTTCAGGTCTGCACTCAGGGAACCACACCAGCCTGGGATCACAAGTGGATCTGCCTGGCTGAGGAGCTGCAGCAAGAATTTCACATGGCTGGAAGTGTTTGGAGACACAAATCATTGGTTTATGCCTTTGCTCTTTTTTCCTTGTTTCTTATCTCCAGTGAAGGTGCTGGAAAGGGGAGCCCGTGGGCAGGAATCCGTGCAGGACACACTGTGCCAGCAAGAGGCCACCTCACCCGAGAGGAGGAAACCCACAGGTCAGTGCTTTGGTCCAAAAAGTAGGGGGGGAAAAAAGCAAATATAAGAAAAACAGCAACAACAATTAAAAAAAACTTCATTGAAGGCGTCAATTGGAAAATCCACCAGTAACAATATTGTCTGCAGCAACCCCACTCCTGAAAAGCTGTAATGATTCACAGTGACCCGTCTGAGGAAAAGCAGGATACCTGTGACCCACCTGTCAGCTCTGGGCATCCTCCAGACGAGCTTAAAAGCACCAGAGAAGAGAAGGGTTCAGCCAGAAGCAGCTCGAAGGAGGAAAATCAGATCTGGTGTGGAGGGAGCAGCTCAGTCCCCAAGGTAGGTACCTCTTCCTTCCTCCCTTCATCCTCTCAATCTCCAGAGGAATCTAACCAGGTGAAGAAAGCATTTGGTGATGGGCAAGAGAAGTCTGATTTTTGGCAAATAGAGGGTGGGAGGTGGTATTCTATTCCTGCACAATTTCTGAGGTGTCCAGCAAAAACGAGGAATGTAAAATATGAATAAACCTGCTCATCTGGAAAGTGCTTTTCCAAGCAGTGGGAAAGTGCTCCAGCACTGTGGTGATAATTCCAGGATAGAAATGTCACCCCCAGATAGAAAAGGGAGGTTTGGGATAAAGTTCATTGCAATTTTATCTTTGAGTGTCGTTCTGCGTGCCCGCACCGGGAATGTGCCCACAGGGAAGGGTGAGGATGGGATTTGCCCCACACACCCACCCCAGTCCTGCCCTCACCCCTGGAAGGGGCTGGTCCACGTGGAGCAGCCCCGGCTGTGCTGCCAGGATGTCCTGCAGGGCCTGGGGGCTTGGTGGGGATGGCAGCCAGGAAATTCCCTGGATTTCTGCCCCCCCCAGGAGCTCCGATGGTGCGGTGGCTGTACCTGTCAGGGCTGGTGTTCGCCGTGCTCATCCCGGCCGGGTGGCAGCTGGCTCCCGAGGACTTGGAGGACCTGTCCAGGTACGGGGCTGGGTGGAGCAGGGCTGTGGGAGCAGCTTATCCCTCTCCATTCCTGTGGCTGTCCCAGATCTCCATTCCAGTGTTCCCGTTTATTTTGTATGGATCCAAACAAACTCCCTCCTAACTCCCCACAGCCCAGGAAGGGACATTCCCTGTAGGGAATCCCGGGATTTCCTGCCTGGGTCAGAGCAGAGACACCCTGCCCCAGGTCAGCCCGGCTGGGGCTGAGCCCCATCTGGGCTGGTGCTCCCATGGCACAAAGTCCTTTGGGAACCTTCTGCGGGGAATCCCAAAATCACCCTGGAGCTGCTGGAGGATGATCCAAACCTCGGAGCAGCCCCACGTTCCTGCTCTGACATGGGAAGCAGGGACCAGGGTGGAAGTTGGGATCCACCAAGCCAGAAAGAGGGGAATGATTTGGGATAGGACACTGGATGTATTGGATGCCAGGAAAACCCAGGCCAGGCTTGGCAAATCTCCAGAAACTGAAAGAAGAACTGTGTGTTTGATTTGTAGGAATCATATTGAATATTCCAGATTTATTCCTCTGCACTGTTCCATCTTTTCTGGGGAATGATCTGCACAGGGACAGAGTTTGGAGGGCACAGCCCTGCCCTGGGCATCGCCTGGAGGAGGATCCTGCTGGGGTGTCTATTAAACCCCATTTTCCTCCCTTCTCCTCCCACCCCAAGCAGATGGAAGTTGTCCGGACCCCAGAACTCCCAGAGCTTCCTGTCCCACATCAAGCGGCACTCGGAGGGGACCTTCACAAGCGACTTCACGCGGTACCTGGACAGGATGAAGGCCAAGGACTTTGTGCATTGGCTCATCAACACAAAGAGGTGCCGGGAGCAGGGAGAGGGGTGGGATTGTGCTGGGAAACAACCACCCACCACCCCAATCCTGATCCTGATGGAGAGCTGGGGAGGGACCTGGAACAGTGCCAGGACACAGGGAATGGCTCCCACTGCAGAGGGTAGGGATGGATGGGATATTGGGAAGGAATTCCTCCCTGTGAGCGTGGGGAGGCCCTGGAATGAATTTCCCAGAGCAGATGTGGCTGCTCCATCCCTCGCAGTGTCCAGGGCCAGGTTGGAGCACCCTGTCGTAATGGAAGGTGTCCTCCCTTGGCAAGGGGTGGAATGAGATGAGGTTTGAGGTCCCTCCCCACCCAAACCATAAAATCCGTGGATCTGGTGCCAAGGCAGTGTTGGACTCCCTTTTCCTGTTGCCCAACAGCTCCTGGGGATCCTCTGGTCTCCTGTAATAAGATCAGGAAAATGGAGGCATTTATGGTGGGATTGGAACTCTGGGATGGGAAGGGGCTGTTTTGTCCTTCCCGTGATTTGTCCTCACATTTTCCTCCTCATTCCAGCCTTATCCTCCTGGGATCACTGGCGTTTCTGCTCCAGCCACTCCCAAGGGGCGGCTCCTCCCTGAGCAATGGAACCCTCCCTGCCCTTTCCCAGCTCCTGATTTTAGCAGGAGTTTCCATGCCCTGAAGCTCTTTGGGGTTTGTTTTTAAGGTACAATTAACAGCAGATCCAGGCAGCAGCTTTCCAGCCGCGTCCACGTGGAAGGTTGGGCCTCTCCTCACCTGCCGGGATCGGAGCTCCAAAGGAAGGATTCACCCATCACCTGCAGCTCCTGGACCCAGCCCGTGATCCCTGGGAGCTCCACAGGAAGGATCCACAGCTCCCAAACCCAGCCCGTGATCCCTTGGAGCTCCACGGGAAGGATCCACAGCTCCTGGACCCAGCCCGTGATCCCTTGGAGCTCCACGGGAAGAATCCACAGCTCCTGGACCCAGCCCATGATCCCTGGGAGCTCTACGGGAAGGATCCACAGCTCCCAAACCCAGCCCGTGATCCCTTGGAGCTCCACGGGAAGGATCCACAGCTCCTGGACCCAGCCCATGATCCCTGGGAGCTCTACGGGAAGGATCCACAGCTCCCAAACCCAGCCCGTGATCCCTTGGAGCTCCACGGGAAGGATCCACAGCTCCCAAACCCAGCCCGTGATCCCTTGGAGCTCTACGGGAAGGATCCACAGCTCCTGGACTCAGCCCGTGATCCCTTGGAGCTCCACAGGAAGGATCCACAGCTCCCAAACCCAGCCCGTGATCCCTTGGAGCTCCACAGGAAAGATCCACAGCTCCCAAACCCAGCCCATGATCCCTTGGAGCTCCATGGGAAGGATCCACAGCTCCCAAACCCAGCCCGTGATCCCTTGGAGCTCCACGGGAAGGATCCACAGCTCCTGGACCCAGCCCGTGATCCCTTGGAGCCCCACAGGAAGGATCCACAGCTCCCAAACCCAGCCCGTGATCCCTTGGAGCTCCATGGGAGCTCCACAGGAAGGATCCACAGCTCCCAAACCCAGCCCATGATCCCTTGGAGCTCCATGGGAAGGATCCACAGCTTCTGGATCCAGCCCGTGATCCCTGGGAGCTCCACGGGAAGGATCCACAGCTCCTGGACCCAGCTCCTGATCCCTGGAGCTCCTCCTGAAATCTGCCCCCATGGATCCGCCGTCCCTCCAGCCTGGATTTCCCTCTGGCTTCCTTCTCCCCGCAGTTTTCCCTAAATGCCAATAAAACCTTTGCTCAATCCTGCAGCTGGTTCTTGACCTCTCCAACCTTTCCAAGCATCCCACTGGGATCCCACACAGACCCCGGGGATTTTAAGCCTCTGACTCCCCACTTGGTGCCTCATTTTTCCCTCAGTTCCTCAAGTTTTGGATAAAAGATAACCAGGATGTGCCCACCTGACCTCACAGACAAGGGCCAAAAGCAGTTGGAGAGAAATTCAGGTAAAACCCTGCAGTAATACCCTTTTTGGTGTTAAATTATTCCAATTTAACCTGGATCCGAAGAACCTCCTTGGAGTTAATTTAGTTCCAATTAATTATGGGGCAAGTGAGCCCAGAAAAAGCTCAGAAAGGCAGCAGAGAACTCTGGATGGGGAATTTCCCCACTCCAGGGCATTCCTGTAGTCCCAGCACAGCCAGGGTTGGCACAGGGGACACATGTGACACAGCTACTCGCACTGAGAAATAAATTAAATTTTTAAATATAGAATTAAAAACAAAATCATGTTTTAAATATAATCCTTTTAAGATAAAATAATTTGAAAAAAATAATATTAGAAAATACTTTTAAAATATAGTAGTTTAAAAATTAAATAATTTTAAATAATCCAAAAAGTAGAATAATTTAAATATAAAATAGTTTTAAAATTAAAGATATATTAATTTTAGAATAATATAATTCTAAAAAGAAAATATTTTTTAAAAATTAAAATTCCCCCCTTGGTTTTATTTCCAGCCCAGAGCGTTCCCAAACTCCCTTGGGATAAAATATATAAAATTATTTCCACCTCTCAGAAAGAGAGGTGGAATAAATAATCCCAGAATTTTCACAGAAAGCACAAAAACAACACAAAGGAAGTGTCAGCACCTGGTTTATTCCGTTTGGTTTATTCCCTGTTTACAGCCTTTGTCATCCCCACTCCCATGGATTTCCTTTAGGGAATAGTCTGGAAGGCCCTGGGGGAAGTGGGAGGGGATTGATGCCAGATTTCACTTTCTGGGTCATTCCAAAGATATTTCGGATTTATCCATAAGCAGCTCCAGGAACCGTTTCTGGCAGGTTTTCTCCCCATGTTGTTTTCCCCTGCACAAGGAAATATTAAATCCTCCCAAAATATGGAGCTGTCCATGACTTTCCTTCCTTCCTTCCTTCCTTCCTTCCTTCCTTCCTTCCTTCCTTCCTTCCTTCCTTCCACCCTCCCTTCCTTCCTTCCTTTCCTTCCTTCCTCCCCCCCTTCCTTCCTTCCTTCCCCCAGCCCTGTCTCTCTATTCCCAGAGAGAAAAACAAAACTGGAAAACCAAACTTGTCCAGGTGTAGGATCCCACCTATCCCAACTTTCCCTTTCTCCAGAATTTACTTAATTTTTCAGCCTCCTCTCCTTCCTGAAGGCCCAAGGCAGCTTTTCCTGCCCTGCCACTGGCAGGAGTGAAGCTCCACTTCCCAAACCCCATCCATCAAATCTGATGGAGTTCTGCCCTCCATCCTTACAGAGCAATTCCGCATCTCCTGTTCCCCAACCATTGTCCTTTTGGGGTGGTTCCATGCAGGGAAAGGCTCGGGATGGGTGGGATGAGCTGATGGCAGGAGTGCTCATGCTCCTGTCCCAGCTGCATATTCCAGGAGGCTGGAGCATGTTCCTCCTCTTCCCTCTGCAATGTCCTCCCTTCCCAGCTCCACAGCCCCCAGCCCCAGCCACACATCCCAGGGGGGCACCAGAGCCCCCCAAGCCCCCAAAATGTGGGAAGAGCTTCGGGAGCTTCTCTGCTTCCCAGCCCCTCCCTGTGAAACAGCGGGAAGGGAGGAGGAAAAGGCATTCCCAGCTCCCTGCCGGCCCCGGAGAGGCTTTGCAAGGACAGGGGTGGAGGAAAAACCAGAGTCCAGGGAGGTGACAGGAAGAGAAGTGGAGGAACAAGGGCTGGGATTCTGGGGGTGCAAAGCTCCACATCTCACCTGGCTGCTCCCACCACCAAAATCCAGGGATTTTATTTTTAAGCTTCCCTTACGGCCATTTTAGAGCTGACTAAAAAGGGACATTTCTGGATTTTACTGCTTTCAGGCTGGCGGCAGAGCCCAAAAAGCACTCTCAAAAAAGATGGGAAAATGGAGCATAGGGAGCAAATGTTTTTCCTTTGTGTTATCCCCAGTGCTCAGGGGTCCTTCACCCCAATTTCTGAGATGCTCCCAATGCTGGCCCACCATGGAGAGCATTCCTCTTGTACCAGTAAGAGACTGAAGTTATCCAGAGGAGAATCCCAAACCAGACCAAAACCCCAGCTGTGAGGAAGGAGAAGGCACCAGATTGAGCAGGGAATGGTTTTGTACATTCAGAATTTTTATTTGAAAAAAAAAAAAAATTAAAAAAAAAAGAGGAAGGAGAGGAGGAATTCGAGATTAAAAAAATAGAACTGATGGGAAGCGGTAGCGGAGGCTCCACCACTGCACAACACACGCACACGAGGACACACGAGGCTGGACAACACGGATCCCCGGGACGCAGCAGCCCGGGGAACGGGAAACTCTGCATGGCTTTATGGGACCCTCGGGTGGGAAACGAGCCGCTCCTCCCTGTCTGCCTTGGCACATCCCTGAGTCACATTCCTGCTCCTCGACGGCGGCGTCGAGGCGCCTAAACATGGGGATGGGGGGAAAGGAGGGAAAAGGGGGAGGTATCATCAGTGGAAGATCCAGAATCAGAGATTCGTGGAATTGTTCAGGTTGGAAAAGGTGTTTAAGATCATCAGATCCAACCATCGACCACCATGTTCACCACTGGCCATGTCCCCGGGTGCCACATCCAAGTTTATGGAACTCTTCCAAGGATGACGGCTCCACCAAGGCTTGGACAGCCTTTCCATGAAGGAATTTTCCCCAGTATCCAACCTGACCCTTCCCTGGTCAACCTGAGGCCATTCCCTCCTCTCCTGCCCATTCTGGAAGCAGGTCCCAACCTCCCTGGCTGTCCCCTCCTGTCAGGAGTTGTGCAGAGCCACAGGGTCCCCCCCGAGCCTCCTTTTCTCCAGGCTGAGCCCCTTCCCAGCTACCTCAGGAGCTCTCCAGACCCTCCCCTGGTGCTCCAGCCCTTCTCCAGCTCCACTCCTAGCTCTGGAGATGCCCCCAGCCCCTCAAAGCCTCTCTGGGTGTTGGGTCCCAGTGTGATCCCAGGATTCCAGGTGTAGCTCCCACACTTCCCTGCAGAGAGGAGCCGGTGGCCGTGGTCCTGCTGCCTGTTCCCAGGAACGTGCCCCTCGCTCGGCAGCACTGGCCAGAGGCAGGGAGGCCGTGGGCACGTGCGGTCCCCCCAAGGCCACGCCACAGCTGAGCCTTTACCTCCTTCCTCCCGGCTTCAGAGCGTTTCTGTGTTCATGGTCAGAGCCTTCCACACCGTGGTCTTGGACATCTCGTCCGAAATGTTGATCTCGGAAGGATCAGCCCTGCAAGGAAGATTCCACACGGTTTTCCATGAGGATGGGTCTGATCCCACCAGGAGCATTGGCAGCAGCTAGAGGAACAGGAGGGCCTGGAAAACCAGAGCTCAGCTGCTGAGGATGGTTTGGCTGGATGAGGAATTTTGGGAATCAAGCCCTGGAGTTGCAGACCCACAGCTGGTGTTTCCCCCTGTGACCTCTCAGGTGGGAGCAGGAGGGTCTCCAGATCCCAAAAAGCCACTAGTGAGATACTTTTGGGATAAAACAGGAATTATGCAGCCACTGTGTGGGGTCAGACTCTTCCATCACCTCCTAAATTGCCAGTAAATTGGGATTTTCCCACTAATATGACTGGGGATAAATCTGCAAGTGGAGAAACCTGAGCCAGACACTTCCCACTGATCCTGTCGGGGGTCCTGACCTGGGGGGTCTTTACCTGTCACTGCTGGGTTTTGGGGTGTCCACCCTGCTGGTCTTGCCCAGCTTCAGCTGAACAGAATTCGCAGCAGCTGCTTCCATCATTTTCTGGGACTCCTGAAAAGAGACAAGTCGAGTTCTCTCTTCTTGATCCAAGAGGAGATTAAAGAAATTCCAGCAAAAACCTGGCATGCTGCCCTCTCCTCTGAGCCACAGCTCCTTCAGCAGCAGGAAAAGACATTCCCCTGTGGGTGTGTTCGGGGTTAGTAGCACTGCTGGGAGCAAACCCTCACAGAAATATAATAATTATTTTTACTATAAGGGTCACTTAAAAATTATAATGATGTCTGTTCAAGTGTGAAACTCTCTCAAAATTTAGGGAAAAAGAGTTCAGAATGTGGGATCCGGGCTATGAGATCTGTTTGATTCAGTTCTGGTCTTCTCCAACAGCTGCTGCCCAGAGGAGCTGTGGATTCCCCAGGCTGGACAAGCTTGAAGCACCCTGGGATAGTGGGAGACGTCCCTGCCCGCAGCAGCGGTGGCACTGGGTGGATTTTAATGTCCATCCCCACCCAACCCATTCCATGGTCCCACGATTCCATGATCTAAGGATGAATTGTGACAGGAACAGGGAATCTCACAGCCCAGAGGAGATTCCTTGCCCCTGGCGTTACCTCCTCTTCTTTGGCTTCATTTTTGGCATCGTCCAACTTCTTCTTCTTGCTTTCTGGCATGAGGTCATCCAGGAAGCTGAGCTCCCGCTTGGAGAAGCAGAAATCCATCACTTTCCGGACAAAAACGAGAGCCAAAACCTTCAGGAAGGTAAAGGAAGATGGGTGAGGCTGGAGATGGTGCTTCCCATCCCTCCAGGGCTGCGAGCACTGGGGGGGCACCGGGAGCACTGGGAACACCAGGAATACTGGGAACACGGGTGTCCTGGATTGCAAGGTGTGTATTCTATTTGCCAGCTGTTACAGGTGCGGCAATTAGCTCCCGTTAATTGGGCAGTTATCTCCTGTTAATTGGGCAGTTTATCTCTTCCACAACCAATCCTCCCTCCAGGAGATCTCTTCTGTTCATGGGCCATTAATTATTATCTTCTGTTCATGGCCACTGAGTGTCCCTGTATGGCTGAGAAAATTCCATCATCCCACTGGGAGCTGCTCCGCCCAGGGGAGGAGCCAAGAATTCCTACTTGGATACAATCTGAGATTTTGGGACAACACAGCAGCCTTTGCCCCCTGCATTCCCAGAGGAGCAGCTTTCTTCCCCCTGCATTCCCAGGGGAGCCCAGGCCCATCTCCCCCAGCCCTGGAGCTCCAAGGAAAACTCCCCCTTGTGCAGGATCTGCTCCAGCAGAAGCACAGCTGGCACTGCAGGAGGCTGAGCCCCCCTGGGATGGGGCTGAGCCCCCCTGGGATGGGGCTGAGCCCCCCTGGGATGGGGCTGAGCCCCCTGGGATGGGGCTGAGCCCCCCTGGGATGGGGCTGAGCCCCCTGGGATGGGGCTGAGCCACCTCCCTGACCCACAGGGGCCAGGGCATTTCTGTCTCTGGCAGGGTTGGTTTGTATTACTGCATTTTTAAATTTTATTTTTATTTTCCTCCCTAGTAAAGAACTATTATTGCTACTCCAGTATCTTTGCCTGAGAGCCCCTTAATTTTAAAATCATAAAAATTTGGAGGGAGGGGGTTACATTTTCCATTTCAGGGGAGGCTCCTGCCTTCCTCAGCAGACACCTGTCTTTTCAAACCCAGGCAGCCAGGAATGCTGGGAACACTGGGGACACTGGGAACACCAGGAACACTGTCTCCACCGTCTCTCACCATCATGGGGAAGATGATGGCAGCGCGGGAAGCTTTGATGGCCCAGAGCAGCACGAGGCAGAGCAGCTGGATGAGGGTGAAGAGGTGCACCTTGCGCAGGGGCACGTGGCGCAGGTAGATGAAATCGGGCTGGTGCTTGGCCGGCATCCAGAACAGCTTCAGGCGGTCGAAGAACTGCAGGGAAAAGGGAGCACTGCCACAGCTCCTGCAGCTGCTGAGATGTGGAGATTTTAGGAGCAAGGAGAAATCCGGGATCCCCTTCTGTTCCTCCTGGGAGCAGCACCTGTTTTCCCTTCACTCCATGCAAAAACCACCTGGCTTTGCCCACCAAATTCCAAATTATTCCAGTGTTTTCTCTTGTCAGCATCTCCTGGCCCAGGGAATCCCCCAGCGAGGATTCCCACCAGTGGAATTTCCTTCCCTTCACACTGAATTCTGCCAATCTCCCACCACCAAACACCAACCTGTCGTAAAGCCTGAAACAGAGAGCGCTGAACTGGGATCCTCCCAGTGCTGAACTGGCCCCTCCCAGTGCTGAACTGGGGTCCTCCCAGTGCTGAACTGGGATCCTCCCAGTGCTGAACTTGGACCCCCCAGTGCTGAACTGGCCCCTCCCAGTGCTGAACTGGGATCCTCCCAATTCTGAACTGGGCCCTCCCAGTGCTGAACTGGCCCCTCCCAGTGCTGAACTGGGGTCCTCCCAGTGCTGAACTGGGATCCTCCCAGTGCTGAACTTGGACCCCCCAGTGCTGAACTGGCCCCTCCCAGTGCTGAACTGGGACCCCCCAGTGCTGAACTGGAGTCCTCCCAATTCTGAACTGGCCCCTCCCAGTGCTGAACTGGCCCCTCCCAGTGCTGAACTGGGATCCTCCCAGTGCTGAACTGGAGTCCTCCCAGTGCTGAACTGGGATCCTCCCAATTCTGAACTGGGCCCTCCCAGTGCTGAACTGGGCCTCTTCCAGTACTGAGCTGGGCTCTCCCAGCCCTAAAATCCTCCTGAGCCTCCACCCATCAGTCCCTGACAAAAACCATTTGAGTTTCTTGCTCTCAGAGACATTTTTGCCCATCCCAAGGCCTTCGGGGAGAGGACATTCCCTGGAGCAGCCGTACGTACCTGGATTCCTCGGAGTGATGAGACCCCCATGTACAGAAAGACCCCGTAAAGCACTGGCATCGGGATAAACTGGGGGGAAAAATGCAATCATTAATGGCTTTAAATTCCATTTGCAGCATTGCCACTCTCTCTCACCACTCCTTTCTCAGGTACTGCCTGAAGATTCCCAGCTTTCCCATGCTGGATTTTATCCAGCACAGATTTTGTTCTCTGTGTCAGGCTGACCTTTTGATTCATTTCATCAGAATAATCTTCTTTTCTAGAGAGGTTGGAGACAAAGAGGGGATTTTATCCATCAGGACCACATTTCACCTATCTGAGAACTCCTGTGGGGGTAAAAATTATCTCGAAAAATTATTGTGGGAATGCATGGAAGTGATGTCTGCTTTGAGCCTGGAGATGGCTCAAAGATGGGTCTGCTTTGAGCCTGGAGCTCCTGGAGCTGGGATTGTGTCTCCTTTGAGCCTGGAGCTGGGATTGTTTGGTGGGAAGAACAGGCAGGGAAGCCTGTGGGAGGAACTCTGAGGGTTCAGCTCCTGGCAATGGCTCTTAGGAGGCTCTTGAGGGAGTGAATTGCAGCCAATAAAGCCCTGCTTGTCTGAAAATGCTGAATTCTAACCCAAAGCGGGGGTGGATGTGTAGAGTTTGCGTGGCCATGTTTGGGGAGGAGGGATGGCTTGCGTGAGAAGCTGCTGGAAGTTTCTTCCATGCCTGGCAGAGCCAGCTCCAGCTGGCTCCAGGATGGACCTGCTGCTGGCCAAGGCCCGACCAAGGGCCCACGCTGGAGCAGCTTGTGGAGACCTGTCTCCCATGGGATGGACTCAGGGCAGAGAAGTTCCTGGAGAAGACTGGAGAAGTTCCTGGAGAACTGTCTCCCCTGGGAGGGAATGATGGGAAAGGGCTTTTGGCTCCTCTCCCTGAGGAGCAGCCAAAACAAGCTGGGATGGCCTGACTGAAACCCCCATTCCCATTCCTGCCTCCCTGGGAAGAGAAAGAAGGAAAGGGAAAGTGGGAAAGGGAAAGGGAAAGGGAAAGGGAAAGGGAAAGGGAAAGGGAAAGGGAAAGGGAAAGGGAAAGGGAAAGGGAAAGGGAAATGGGAAATGGGAAATGGGAAATGGAAAGGAGGAAAGGGAAAGGAGGAAAGGGAAAGGGAAAGGGAAAGGGAAAGGGAAAGGGAAAGGGAAAGGGAAAGGGAAAGGGAAAGGGAAAGGGAAAGGGAAAGGGAAATGGGAAAGGGAAAGGAGGAAAGGGAAAGGGAAAGGGAAAGGGAAAGGGAAAGGGAAAGGGAAAGGGAAAGGGAAAGGGAAAGGGAAAGGGAAAGGGAAAGGGAAATGGGAAAGGAGGAAAGGGAAAGGGAAAGGGAAAGGGAAAGGAGGAAAGGAGGAAAGGAGGAAAAGAGGAAAAGAGGAAAAGAGGAAAAGAGGAAAAGAGGAAAGGAGGAAAGGAGGAAAGGAGGAAAGAAGGAAAGAAGGAAAGAAGGAAAGAAGGAAAGAAGGAAAGAAGGAAAGAAGGAAAAGAAGGAAAGGGAAAAGGAGGAAAGGAAAAGAAGAAAAGGGAAAAGGAAAGGGAAAAGGAAAGGGAAAGAAGGAAAGGGAAAAGGAAAGGGAAAGGATGATTTTATCAGTAATAAATTCAATTAATAGCCCTAATTCCAGCCTGTTTTCCTGTGATCATGACTGATGAGGGATCTGTCCCTGTCCTTATCTCAAGCCATGAACCTCTGGTCTATTTTCTCTCCAGTCCAGCTGGGAAGGGCAGGGATGGACCAGCTTTGGTGGGATCCAGCCAGGATCCCTCTCACTACAGAGGGTCTGGAGAACACCTGGGAATTAAGGGATTTGTCTTGTTTGCTTGGCTTGAGCACCCCAAGCTGGATCTGAAGGGCTGGGAAGTCACCGAGGCTGGTTCCCATCCTGCCTTTGGTATCACCTCCTTGGGGAGAGAGGCCCGAATTTTACATCCCCTCCCAAAGTCCTGTGGGTCACCAGGGGCTTTCCATCCCGCTCTCACCTTGAGCACGGAGGTGAAGAAAACGGAGCAGCCCATGAGCACGAAGATCATCAGGCCAGTGACTCTCTGCTCCCGGATCCCCAGGAACTTGGGCTGCTCGCCCGGCGCGGAGCAGTCGGACTCCACTTTGAGGCTGTTGACGTGGGTGATGGACAGGACCGTGGCGGCCACGAACCAGGGCAGCCCCATCACCGAGCACACCCCGAGCATCACGGCCACCATGAACAGGTCCAGGTGGTACCCGCAGCCTTTCTGGGGAGCAAAAACGGAACAGGAGCATCCCTCAGGGACCAGGACAACGCCACGGGTGGGGCTCAAACCCTGCTCAAGCACAAATTCTGGAAAATTTAAATAAGGTTTGAAATAAGAACCAGAACCAAACGTGGATTTGACATCTTGCACAAAAATCCAGCAAGATCAGACAAAGTGGGTCTGGAGGGTTTGTACCTTCTCTGCTTCTCAGAAATAATTTTTAAATTTTTTTTTTCATTCATAAAGAAATTCCCACCACTTGCAGATAGGACATGGCTCTGAGTGATCTCATCGAGATCCCTTCTCCAGCTGCCACTGATATTTGAAAAAAAAACACCTTTCTACACTCCAATATTCACTTGCTGCTCCCAAAAGTTGCCATCCCTCCCTGTGTCCAGGAGAGCTCCTGCCACAGTCTGGTGTTATCCCAAACCTTCCCAAATTGTTTGGGACAGGAGCTTGTCCCAGCCCCGCAGCCTGAGCGGGGTGAGGAGGGGGTGACCCCCTGCAGCCCCTCACCTTCAGCCTGTGCTCCTTCCTGTTGACGATGACGGCCGTGATCTGCTGGTCCATGAAGATGAGGATGGTGCAGAGCAGGGCCGGGATGAGTGCGGCCAACACCGTCCACCACGGGTTGGGCCCAATGGGGTTGATGAGCCACCCGCGGTCATCCCTGGTGGGCTGCAGCACAGGGGGGGATCAGCTCCCAGCCCAAACCCTTCCCTGGCCTCCGTTCCCCTCCATCCCTGTGTCCAAGCATTTCCCAGCCCTGGCTTCACGTCACCCTCTCCCAGGGCACTTCGCAGTGCCAGTGTTGTCTGTCCCAGAGTCCCCTCACCCCTGGTTTTGGGGCTGTCTTCCCAAAAGACAGGAAGGAATTGATGCACTTGGATGCGTCAGAGGAGATGCTCACACCACCAGCAGCTCCTCCAGCCCAGCCCTGTCCTGCTGGAGATGATTCTCCTGTCCAGTGGCTGGTTTTGGGGCTGTACCCTGATTTCCATGGGGAATCGATGCACTTGGACGTCAAAGAGGAGATGGTTCCACCACCAGCACCTCCTCCAGCCCTGCCCAGACATCACCTGGTGGCACCCAAGGTGCCAAAAGCCTCCCCCACCAATCCCCAACCCCGTTACCTTGAACATATGGGGGACGTGGAGCTTGGGGGACGGGATCCCGATCCCAAGGTCGATGAGCACCATGATGACAATGGTGAGGAACACAGCAAAGTCACTCACTGTGGATCGGACCTGGGGCAAGAAACGGGGGCTGAGAGGGGCCAGGAAACCTGGGGACATCCAGTGTTTGGACTGGTTAACCCCTAACATCCCTCCACTCCAGGGACATGCAGCCAACTCCCCTGGGTGGATGTTGCTGCCATGTTGGAGATCTGAGGATCTGGTGTGGGACAGTAGAAAGAGTTTAATTAGGGGGACAATTCAAATTTTAATTCAGACATTAACAAAAAATAACTAAAAATAACTAAAAATAAGGAAAGGTGCCACACTTCTGGGTAAAATGGGAATAAGGCACTGAGGCATCATTCATTCCTGTTTTTCCATGGCAACTCCTCATTTGAATGCCATTCCAGAAAATGATGTTCAGAAGGGGAAAAGAAATAAATAATTTTGGAAGAGCTGATTTCCTGCCTCCTGAGCCAAAAAGCATGGCTCTGAACGGGTTGTGAGGCAGGTGGGGAATGCTACAACCTCTCTGCACTCATGGAAACGAGGGAGGGACATCCGAGGTCAGCATTTCCCAGCCTGACTGAGCGGTGGCCAATCCTTCGGTGCTCCAGGAATGGCATTTTGGGAAAGGAGCATGGAATCTGTCCCGGGCCACCACCTTCTACCTACTCTGGTTGGGAAGTAACGGCTGGTTTTAAACTTCTTCAACAAACTCGACAGGACAAAGGTGGAGAAGAAGAGGATGCAGCACCAGAAGAGGACATTGGGCGCGTAGGGGCCGTTGTGTCCACAGGCAGGTCCGTGGAACTCCCCATGCAAAGAGCGACATTCCTGGAGAAACAGAGCATCAGGACATGGAGGAAAACCAGGATAACGGGGGGTTTGAGTGTCTTGGTGCAAGATCTGTGACCCTGCAGCTGCCATAGAAGTTATAAATATAAATATATCAATATATTATAAATATATCCGTATATTATAAATATGTGAATATTTATACCTATAAATAAATATATATTATAATATATTAATATAAATATGCAGGTGGTTTATATAAAAATATTCATATATTTATATAATGTAAATATGGGCAGCAACAGCTGAACAAGTGACACATGGAGCTGGAATTACAGAGAGGGGAGCAGAGGCGGGATGTGGTGGGACACCACAGACCTACAGCACGTCCTCTGCTCCACCAGGGCTGAGGAAAACACTGTAGAGGAAGGAAAAGCTGGAAATTTGAGGATAAAGAGGGACAGGGAAGGAGGCTGGGACAACCATGAGGGGAAAAGAACCAAATAATCCCTTTGCAGTCGGGGCTCTCAGGACAGGGCCAAAAGGGGCTGGAGTTGTCCCAGAGAGCTCCAGTCCCACACCTGGGCTCTGCCTCCAGGGACAATCCCAGTCGGGCTGCTCAGACATGCAAATTTATGCGAGACCCTGCAGACAGCAGTGCCTGGAGTCATTAGGAACCAATTAAGGGAGCCAATCACTGCCTTCAGGCAGGAACTTCAGTCCTTCAAATGCTCCAAGAAGCAAAGCACTCCCTTAACCTTGATCGAGGTCCCACAGCCCGGCTGAGCGGGACAGTTCTTATCCCCGAGCTGGGGACAAAGTGAGCTGGAGGAGGGGGACTGGGCACCCCTGGACTCTCCTTCCCAGGGCCAAACAGGGTAAAAGTACCCATGAGATTTAAGCAGGGACTTCTCAGAGCACTTTGAAGCCCCAAGTCACCTGAAGATGGTGGCTTCGGCACTTGTGAGTGCCCTGAGGAAGTGGTGGCCCAGGGCACTTACGGTCACTGTGAGGTTTCCCCAGGTGATTCCCGACACGTTGATCCCGTTGCTCCGCCAGAGCCGCAGGGTCTCGTTGCTGGGGTGAGCCGGGGGCTCGCACTTACAGCTGGAGGAGGGAAACCAGGACAGGGCTGGGACCAGCGCTGGGACAAGCCCGGAGGCACCTGTGGGGGGAGGAGGAGAACACCCACTAATAGATGGTGAGGAGGTCCAGCTTGCTGTGCATGTGCACGGGGAAGGTCTCCCGCAGGTGGCTCAGCTTCTCCAGGGCCTCGTAGATGAAGATGATGCAGATGAGGGAGGCGAAGGCCTCCTCGGTGAAGCGGGTGATGTAGCACACCAGGCTGCTGGCGTCCGTGGCCACCAGCACCACGCAGAAGAACGCGGTCCAGAGCCCGATGCACGTCCGCAGGGACAGATAGGAGAGCGTGTATTCCCTGGAAAACAAAAACTCCTGGGGAAAGGCCAGCACACACCTCTGAGCTGAGCCTTTCTCCGGAGAAAATTAGGAGCAACGGGGGAGGGTGTGGAGGTTGCAGGTGGTAATTGAGGTTTCCATGTCCTTGAGGCTGCAGGGTGTGGGTGGAGAAGCCAAGTGTTTAATTAACATTAATGAATGTTGTCTTAATGCCTTGAAGGCTGATTGAGGTTGTGGAAAGTCCTCCCATGTCCTTTAGAGCCCTGACAGCAAAACCAGCTGGGTTTGCCCCAGTCACCCACACTCAGCTTGGGGGTGAATGAGAAGTTTAATTCTGGTGAGAGGGTTTCATCCCACACCAAAGTCACCAAGATGAAAGGACTGTCATAGAAAAGAGCTATTTCCCAGGAAAAGCTCCCATTTGTTCAATAAAATCCCCAAAACTCAAAATATTCCAATTGAACTACATGGATATTTGGTCAAAATCTATTTATTTTTCCAGCAAAAACCAGGCTTAAAAGTTTTGTACTCAGTGGAAAACAAACCCTCTGTCAAGGTCCCAAACCAGAGTCATTTGTCTCACCTGCCTTGGGCATCCATCCAGAGCCTCTGGTTACTCCTCCTCCCACTGCTTCATTTTAACCCTAAAATCTCGAAATGACCCCAAGCCAAAAACCCCAAACGACCCACAAGACCAAGGACTCCCACCCTTCCTGTGAGACAGCAGCAGCAGGAGACCTCTGTGACCCAGCAAACAACTTAAATCTGACAATTCCCACCGAGAAAATGAGAAGAAAAACATCTTCTGTCTGCCCAAAAAAAGAAAAAAATCTTTTCCCCAAAAGAATAGAAGATAAACATCTCACTTGCAGAATTTGTAGAGAATCTTCTCAAAGACCAGGACGGGCCCAGTGCTGCCGAGGATGGTGAGGGGCTGGCCAGCAAAGAGGGAATAAACCACGCCCGTCATGGATGCTCCCAGCAGTGACTCCATGGCACTCTGGCAGGGGAGAGAGGCAGCAGGGACTAAATCAATCATTATGGATTAAAGTCTCCCAAAAAACCCAAAGGAAGTTCACAGCAGCGAAGAGATTTCAAAGGTTATGGAGTGGATTGGGTTGGAAGGGACCAATGGGTTGGGCTGGCAGGAGCTGGTTTGGGCTCCAAACACTCCCCACGAGCAGGGACACTTCCCACCAGTCCAGGGGGGTTCACCTGGGGCTCTTCCCCCTCCCCACGCTCCCTACAGAGAGAGGAGCTCACAATGTGGCCGTGGGTTGCCTCCCCCAGCAGTCCCCCGAAGGTGATGACGGGGGACATGCAGGCGCAGTAGAGGAACAGGAAGGACGCCAGGCACTGCAGGCTCAGACCGTCCCGGAAGTCGCTCCAGAACCACGGTGCCTTGCGCTTCACGTCCAGGACCAGACCTCCAAAGAGCCTGCAGGACAGAGGGAAACCAGGCTGTTCTCCTGGGAGAGCACGCGTGGTTTCCTTTGGGCAGAAAATGCTTTTGCCTGGAGGTGTTTCCAGACCTGCCCCGCCCCAAAGGGAGGAAACCCAAGCGTGTTGATGCTGGGGCTGGGCCCACCTGCCCAAGTGCTCCCCCTGCCCAGATCTCCCACCTGCCCACACCTCCCCCCTGCCCAGATCTCCCACTTGGCCAGGTGTCCCCCTTGCCCAGATCTCCCACCTGCCCACACCTCCCCCCTGCCCAGATCTCCCACTTGGCCAGGTATCCCCCTTGCCCAGATCTCTCCCTGCCCATCCCATGGGACCAAGGTGGCAACCTGCAGCCCTTTCACTGAACCAGGTGACCCCAAAAGCTGCTGGAAGGGGAAGACCCTGCTCAGGTTTTGGGGGCAAAACAGAAGAAGGCCCCAAACCAGGAAAGCTCCCACCTCCCAGTCCGCTCCAGCTCAGGACCACTGTGTTTCTCTGGTTTGCTGTGGGAAGAACTCTCATCCAGAGCTCCCGGCATCTTCCTCTTTTCCTGTGAACACGGAATTCAGCTCAAAACAGGCATTTTTCAGGTATTTTATCAACCACCACCTTGTTGTGCTCCTGGCCAGGGTGTTACTGTGCCAAACTGGGAATTCCAAGTTTACCAGAATTTGGGGTGTTGTGCTGCCTGTCCCCCTTGCAGCACCCACCTGGGAGGGGACGTTTTTGGGGGGCTCGATCCGGATGGATGGGTCCCACTCTCCTGGCGGCAACACCGTGACCTGATCCAGGAACTCGTCAATGCCAGCCACGAGGTCAGCTCGGTCCTTGGCTTTGTAGGCAACGTCGTGGAAAACCTGCCCAGAGGAGACCCCCAGGTGAGAGCACAACCTACCCCAGGTGTCCTCACCTGGGCAGCTCCCCTTTGGCTATGGCAGGATCACCTTCCCCAGATCTCCTGCTGGAAATGGCAGCTGGAAATGTCCCCCAACCAGGAAAAATCTGGGCATTGTGGTGCTTGTAATCATCTCCTCCGTGAGGTCATCATCCCTCACAGCTTTGAGGAGAAGTTCTACCACCCTGGCAATGCCACCCCTGGGATGGTGCCAGCCCTGGATGTGGGGAGGATGAGGTGCAGGATGAATCCCAGGTGGGATCTCAGCCCTGCTCCCCATGGCCACACTGAAGGTTTGGCTTAAAGGGGAGAAGTTCTTCTGGCCCGTGTGATGCCGCCACTGGGGACAATGTCCTGGGTACCCCATAGGGAAAGATGGAGTGTAGGATGCACCCAGAGGGGATTTCAGCCCCCAGGATTTGGGGGGATGTAAATCTGCCTGGTTTGGGGGTGAAAATGAAGGGCTGGGACAGCCAATCCTCTTCCTCACTGCTCCAGGGACAGGGAATGATGAAGAACCCCGAAAGTGACCCAGAGGTCCCTCTTATCTCATCACACCTCATCCGTCATGGTGGTGGCCATGGACCTGCCAATCTCGTGGTACTGATGGGCTTTTCCTCCTGGCCCCAGCAGGACGAAGAGGAACCTGGGCAAGGAAAACCAAACCGTGAGAGAAGAATGTGGCTTCACTCCAAGAGCTCCCAGGGAAATCCCTGGGACCTCAAGGGGAAACATGTTGGTTCCCCACCTCCTCTATGGGTTGAATTGCTCACCAAAACCAATCACAAATCTCATTTTGGGGCCAATTTCACTGAAATTAGTTTGTAGGTTTCAAAGATCCAGCAGGGAATGGAGGAAGGTGAGGAGCAGCATGGGAGAAACATGCAGCTCCCACTTGTTCCCTTGGGCCCCAAACTGTGGGACAATTTCAGGTGAGTTTGGGGTTTTTTAAATAAAACTTTGTGTTTCTCCTTCAGACCTTGTTGGGATGGGAACTTCTGTCATTCCTGACAGGAGCACGGCCGGGGTCAGGCGGACAAAGGCCACGAGGGGCTGGTGGAGGAAATCCAGCTCTCCCACCAGCACGTTGGACGCCTCTGCTCCACTGGGAATCTTCTTCATGAAGTGTAGCTCCGCCTGGGCAGGACCAGCCATTCTCAGGGAGCCCCCCAAAACCGAAGCCCTCAGGGCCCCCCAGGGTCTCTCTCATCCCCCTGGAGGAGTGGGAGAGGTGCAGGGGTCTCACCTTGCTCAGGTCCATGGCACTGGTCTCAGGGGTCACCCCATTTTTAGCTTCTGCAGTGGTAGGAGAAGGATGAGGGGTGAGGGTTTGGGCTGGGAGGAAAGAGGAAAAGCTCAGAAAGGGAGGAAAGGAGGAGTTGGGGTGTTTGTTATTTGCCAGAACAAGTCTAATGGGGACAAAGTCACCCAGAAACCCCCATCTGGTGCCAAAGCCTGAAGAAACCCTCACCTGGTGTCAAATCCCTGGAGAAACCTTCATCTCAGGCTAAAGACAGGCAGAAGATCTCACCTGGTGCTAAAGCCCTGGGAGAAAACTTCACCAGTGCAAATTCCAGGAGAAAACTCCATTTGGTACCACATCCTGATAGAAACCTTCAGCTGGTGCCAAATCTGACAGAAACTTTCACCCAGTGACAATCTCCTCCAGAAACCCTCATCTAGTGCTGAAAACTGGCAGGAGCCCCCACCTGGTGCCAAACCCCTTCACCGCGTGGTAAAGCCTGGCAGAAACCTCCAGCTGGTGCTAAAGCCTGGCAGAAACCTCATCAGGCTCTAAGTCCTGAAGGACCCTCACCTGGCTCCAAACCACACAGAACCTCACAGAACCTCACCTAGATCCAAATCCCACAGAACCTCAGCTGGTTCCATGCCCACAGAACCTCACCTGGATCCAAGCCCTGCAGAACCTCACCTGGCTCCAAACCACACAGAACCTCACCTAGATACAAACCCCACAGAACCTCACCTGGATCCAAATCCACAGAACCTCACCTGGATCCATACCTTGCAGAACCTCACCTGGATCCAAATCCCACAGAACCTCACCTGGTTCTATACCTCGCAAAACCTCACCTGGTTCCATGCCCACAGAACCTCACCTGGATCCATACCTCGCAGAACCTCACCTGGCTCCAAACCACACAGAGCATCACCTGGCTCCAAATCCCACAGACCCTCACCTGGATCCAAGCCCTGCAGAACCTCACCTGGCTCCATACCTCTCAGAACCTCACCTGGCTCCAAACCACACAGAGCCTCACCTGGCTCCATACCTCTCAGAACCTCACCTGGCTCCAAACCACACAGAGTCTCACCTGGATCCATACCTCACAGAACCTCACCTGGCTCCAAACCACACAGAGTCTCACCTGGATCCATACCTCACAGAACCTCACCTGGTTCCCTGCCCACAGAACCTCACCTGGCTCCAAACCACACAGAACCTCACCTAGATCCAAACCACACAGAACTTCACCTGGATCCATACCCTGTGGAACCTCACCTGGCTTCAAACCTCACAGAACCTCACCTGGTTCCATGCCCACAGAACCTCACCTGGTTCCATGCCCACAGAACCTCACCTGGCTTCTCAAGCAGGTGCAGGTCCTGTTTCTTGCTGACATCTGCAAAGGAGCGCACGATGGGCAGGAGGTTGTTCCTTTTCCTCTCGTTCTGGTGGTGGTGCTTCTTCAGCAGCACCTCCCGAACCTTGGCCCGCGTGCGCTCGTCGAACTCCGGGGACGGCTCCTGCTGGGCCAGGATCAGGTCTGGGTGGGACAGGGACACGAGGTCAGAGCATGGACCTGCCCTGCCAGAGCCACTCCGCCTTCAAAGCCCTGAACCCCGGAGCGTGCAGGGAAAATGAAATCAATGTCATGTGAGGAAATGGCTTGGAATGAGTCAATATTGAACAAGCGTCAGCTCTTAGGGAAGCCGCAGAGCCAGGTCCTGAAATCCTCAAAAATGTGCAGGACATTCTCCTTTGCTGCAGAGAATTCTCCCTTTTGCTGCAGAATATTCTCCTTTTTATTGCAGAATAATCTCCCTTTTACTGCAAAATATTCTCCTTTTTGCTGCAGAATATTCTCCTTTTCATTGCAGAATATTCTCCCTTTTACTGCAAAATATTCTCCTTTTTGCTGCAGAATATTCTCCTTTTTATTGCAGAATATTCTCCCTTTTATTGCAGAATATTCTCCTTTTTATTGCAGAATATCCTCTTTTTTATTGCAGAATATTCTCCCTTTTATTGCAGAATATTCTCCTTTTTATTGCAGAATATTCTCCTTTTTATGGCAGAATATTCTCCTTTTTGCTGCAGAATAGTCTCCTTTTCGTTGCAGAATATTCTCCCTTTTGCTGCAGAATATCCTACTTTTACTGCAGAATATTCTCCCTTTTACTGCAGAATATTCTACTTTTACTGCAGAATATTCTCCCTTTTACTGCAGAATATCCTACTTTTACTGCAGAATATTCTCCCTTTTACTGCAGAATATTCTCTTTTTTTTTGCTCCAGTCGCTCTCTAACCCAAAAATCACTTTCCAAAGACCCCACACTGCCAGCAAGAGCGGCACACCCGAGCCCCACTGGCATCCCGGGATCCCTGGGGCAGGATTTCCCGGGAAATCGGCCCGGTACCGGCGATGTCCTCGACGCTGGTGGCGCGCACGTCCAGCAGCACCGTCCCGTTGATGATGCAGCTGCGCAGCTCGAAGAGGCTGTGCAGGGACAGCGTGGCCACGTAGGGCTTGCTCCAGCGCTCGCCCCCATCCTCCACGTCCTCCTCAAACTTCAGCCACCTGTGGGTTTGGGGTGGGATCAGCCAGAGCAAAAACGGCCCCAGCCCTGCAGCCCCTCGGATGAAGCCATGGAGTGGCTGGAGGAGGTTCCTGCAGCTGGGAAAGCTCCGTGGCCCAGAGAACAGGGACTCCTCTGCCACCGCAGCTGGCAGCAGGGATCACGGAATCCTGGAATATCCTCAGCTGGAAGGGCCCCACAAGGATCACAGAGTGCAACCCCTGCCCTGTGCAGGACACCCCAACAATGCCACTTAGAGCTGTCCCTGACCTCTGGAGACATGGAATGGTGGAATACCCAGAGGTGGAAGGGACCTATGAGGATCACAGGATCATGGAAACTCTGGAATTAGAAGGGACCCACAAGGACCCTCATGTCCAACTTCTGGCCCAGGATAACCCCAAAAATTTCACTAATCCCCAAACCCCAATGTCCAAGCGTTCCCTGACCTCTAGAACCACGGAATCTCCCAACAAAGATCATCAAGTCCAATCCCTGGTCCTGCTCAGACACCCCAAAATCCCACCCTGTCCCAGAGAGCTTTGTCCAAACGCTCCTGGAGCTCTGGCAGCCTTGGGGCTGTGACCATTCCCTGGGGAGCTGTTCCAGCAGGGGAAGATCCTTTTCCCAGTGTCCAACCTAAACCCCTCCTGACACAGCTTCCTGCCATTCCCAAATCCCAGGGATTTACTTACCTGGCTGTCTCCTTCCACTCAGCATCTTCCCCCTCCTTCATGCAGATCTCATCCAGCTCCGTGAACAAGTCGTGGGGGACGTGCTGCTCGTCCTCCTCTGTGCCCAGGATGAACTGGACCCGCTGGGACGGGGTGTCTGGGGACAGGAGGAGATTCCCCATCCCATTACTGAGCCCAGCTCCATCCCGGCACGCTCACATTCCAGTGGCATCTCACTGGGACCAGCCCAGCCATAAACGCTGGGCCAGCCCCTCTCAGATCTCTCTGGGCCCTCACAGGGAAGGTGGAGCCACCATCCCAAGCTCCATAAGGATGAGCTGCTTTCCTTCCTTCCCCACACCTCCAGTTTTACACCCCTAAACCCATTATGGATTTAACGCCAAAACCAGAGAAAAGTTTGGAAAAAGGGGAATCCTGCTTTAAAAAAACCACTTTTCCTCTGTAAAACAGCCCCACAGAGCATCCACAGGGACCTGGCTGGGAAGTGCCGTGGTGGCCACCCCAGCAGGACTTACAGTGGTAGCCCTGCTCCGCGGGGCCCGGCTCCTTCTCCCGCTCCCGTTTCCGGTGCTTCTGGCTGTGGGCGCGGTGGTGCCGGTGGCCCTGGCGCACCAGCGGCATCCGCACGCCCACGTACAGGGTCCGGTGGCCTGGGAAACAGGGATGGTGGCAATGATCATCATCCCGCGGTGGCTCAGCCACGGCAGCCGCCCCAGGAGGAGGCCACAGAGCCAGGGAAGCTGCTCAGTGGGAAGGGACCCGCAAGGTTCACCAAGGTTCCACACAGGACACCCCAAAAACCCCAAAAATTTCAGTGGATCCCTGCCTTTCCCAGACTTGCCCTTTTTTCCAAGCCCGTTTTACTCAAGCTTTGCATAAAGGGATGGTCTGGGGGTTACCTAAATGTGCCCTGAAAGCACCAAAACCCTTCTCAAATTCCAGCTGCCAACACCACCAACCCTCAGATTTGCTCATTAAGCAGGAAATAATACAATAATAATAGTTTAGAAATCTTTTTATGGCAGAAGGTGACTAGGAAAGATCAAAGGAGCCCCATGACGATGAACTCCAGGAGGAAAACAGGGAATCTGCACCACATCAGATGATTCTCCTGCCCTCTCCAAGCCAGGAGCAGCTGCTGTGGGAAAAGCAGATGGGAATTATCCAACCCCATGGACACATTTCACAGCGGGGCCTCCACCAGGGCTTTAAAAGCCATCGCATTAAAAAATAAATCAATAATTTGATGTTTAATCAAGAACTACAAGAGGTTTTGCTGCTCTTGATGTGACACCAGGCAAGGGACATTGCAGGGACTTTTTCCCAGGACCTGGTGGCCCCTCCAGGAGGATCCCAGCAGGATCTCACCTTCCAGCTCCTCCTTCTCATAGTGGATGTTGACCACATTGCTCGTCCTGCCCTGGTCAATCACGGCCTCCTCGTCGTGTCTCTAATGAGGAGAAGAAGTGAAAATTCAGGGATGGGTCTGTGGAGCTCCCTCCACCCTCCCTGTCCATCCACCATTCCATGAGGATCACGGCTTCTCCTCCAGGCACAGCCCAAAAAGCAAGGACTTGTGGAAGGTTCTCTTCCCAATCCCAAATAAACCCATCCGTGTTGTACACGATGGGAGTCTGGAAGGGTTACTATGGGGGGAGAGGGACTTCAGACCCAAATTTGGGCATTTCAGACCTAAAAATACTCAACTGCCTGCTTTGTTTTTGTGGTTCATTTCTTAAAAGGAAAAAACACACAGGGATTTCCAAGCTGGGGAAAAAGAGCCACTTTTGGTCCCAGGGTGGCTCCTGCAGGACTCCCTGGGTGGCTCTTGGCCACAGGACGTGGCTACCAATGACCTCCAAAAGCCTTCAAGGTCCTGCAGAGGCCTGGGCTCCCCTTGGTGCGAGTTCTTGTGGAAAACAGCATTTCCCATCTTTTAATTGAGATTTCTGAGCAGCCTGAGCTCGTGGGAAGTATCCCTGTCCATGGCAGAGGGGTGGAGCAGGATGGTCCAATGGTTTTCCAGCCCAAAAAATCCCATTATTCTTTTATGCTTCAAATACTAAAGGCAAGACACCACCACTGCTCACCTTCCCCTTCCCTGTGCCCCCCCAACAATCCAAGAAAACCAAAATCCCATCAACTGTGCAAAGGCCCTGCAATGCCCACTAACCCATATTTTCTATCAGTTTCCCAATTATTCCTCATTTAAAGGCTCAAAGGGAAGGTTTGGGATGATCGAGTGGATGAGGTTCATCCTTGCCCTGATGCCATCCCGGCGACCGAAAATTATTCAAACAACAAAAACCACACCCAGATTTTGATTCCTGAAACTGAGGGTGGAAAAGGAGCAAAATCCTGCGGGAGCTGGGGGAACTGGTGGGGCTGCTGGATGAAATTCCAGGAGCAAGAGCTCCCCCACTCCCGGGGAAGCAGCTCAGAGCAACCACAGCAGGAATTTGTAAGGAAAGTTCCCAACCATTGGGCAGACGCTGCCCTTGTATTGATAACGATGCCGTGAGGTTATTGGAAAATGGAGAATAAAGAATGGATCGTGATTTCAGCTGGAACAACTCTCAGGGAATCTGCTCCCCCAATTCCCGCTTTAACCAACAGACAGGAAACCTCCGGGTCCCAGGCACTGGTGAGTTTGATGAGGAAGAGGAACAAACAACCCCGCTGGGGATGAGGTGCTGCTCCCTGAGCTCCAGTTCCAGAGTTCACCATCGCTCCCTCTGCCTGCTCCTGGACTTGCCCGCGTTGCCCAGCAGCCGGATTTTCCCGCGCCAGTGGCTCTTCCGCCCTCGCTCCAGTGACATCCACCACCCTCCTGCCCTTCCCAGCACCCTGCTCCCTCCAGAGCTGCCAAAAGAGACTAAACCCCAACCCCGGAAAAGGCACAGGGTGAAAGGGCTCGGTAAATCACAATTTAAAATGGGAATCTTAATAAACTGGCAAATTTGAGCACACCTGTGGCAGTGGGAGTAAACAGGGATTTGAGAGTGGCAGATTCAAACCTCCCGTTGGTGACACGGGCAGCCTCTTTCTCCCCAAAAATGCATTTTGTCAAACCTCCCCTCCTGCACTCCAGGGAAGCTCCAGCTGGATTTGGGGGAGTTTTCCCTCCATGGGGGGTACACAGCTCCCAGCAGAGCCCCTGGGATTCTCCCAGAGAGGGTCACGGTGTCACTGCTGTGACCTTGGGGTCCCTTCCCATTCAGGCTGTTCCTTCATCCTCGTGCCAGTCCCCGGTTTTGGGGGACTCCAGCTGGATCGGGGGGTCAGATTCCCTCAGGACAAGGTGGCACCTTGTGTCCCTCAGCTCCAGAGACAAAAAGGGATGGGATCAGAATCCAGGGTGCCAACCCAGGGATTATTTACACTCCCCAAAACTCTGCCCACTTGGAAAACATAGTGGAGGGGAAGAATCCAGCTCTGGTTTATGGAAAACTCTGTGGAATGGGGTGAAAAACACCACGTCCTGCCAGGGGAAGGACATCAGCATTCGGGTGGATTTTAAACCCAAATTCCCAAAGAACAAGTGAGGTACAAACTGTCAGGAAAAGAAACATCATGGGCAGGGCTGATTTCCATCCAAATTTCCTGCAGAAAGTCGGGGAGTTCTTGCTTTGGCACAAGCCCCATCCCTTGGGGATGCTCATCAGGCAGAGCCAGTCCTGCCACGGGACAGAGGCTCCGGACAAGCCCCATTTTTCCTCTCCTTCCTCTCCAGCTCTGCCTGACTTCCCGAGCTGAGCTAATCCGGCTTCTCCATCCTCCAGACTCGTTCGCTTTAATGAGCTCCTCCCCGGCGCCGCCGGACTCGGAGGTCACCTGCCCGGAAAGGTGACCCGGCTGTAAAATGACCCGGCCGGGGAAGGTGACACCGAGGGCTGGGCAGGGCAAATCCCGCCGGGACCAAGCTCGGAGCCCCACTGCGGGTTATTAGCCAGGATTGAGGCTCCAGGAGCTTTAGGAGGGGCAGGTGGGCACCTGTGGGTCCAGGGATGCTCCGACATCCCATCGCCCTTCCCTGGACACGTGCCCAAAATGCCACCGAGGGAAATGCTCCCCTCCACCTGCCCCAGTGCCAGCCCGGCCCCTCAGATGGGCTGGCAGGGGTTGGTTGTTCCCCCGAGGACATTCGGGGGGATTTATGGACTTTATGGGCGGGTTTGGGATGGGATGGAGCAGGAAGGGGGAGGGCTCCAAGGCAGGAGTTATCCCAGGATACCTGGATGGGTACCAGCCTTCCCTCTCCAACCTCCTCCACTGCCAACAGCCTGGGAACCATCAAATCATCCAAACTCAGCTGGAAAGGGGATGCCAAGCTTGGCGTCGCTCACCCTGGAGTTTCAGAGCAGCCAGAGTTGTTTCAATTTGTTTTCTAAGGAAAAGATTCACTTTGGCTGCCCAGAAGTTGTTTTTTGGGGAGACTGAAAGGAATTGTTGCTGCTAGGAATGAAATCAGGAATGGCTGGAGCAAGGCAGGAAAACCCATTTCCATGTCATGAGCCCAATGTGTCCTGTCCCCCTCTCCAAATTCATATTTTGTTGTGATTTTGTGTCCCCCAGAGAGATCTTTGAGGGTTCTGCCTCAGTTTCCCTGACTCCCTGCAACTCCTCGGGTTAGGAAAGAAAAGCTCCTGCTCTGGGGATGTTTTGGGGTAACTGAGGATGAGGAAAAAGCCCCAAGCAGAGACTCAGAACCAGCCCTGAGCCCCCTTGGTTCCCAGCCCAGGGCACACCAGGAGCTGCCACCAGCAGCACTGGGAGGATTGATGTCACTCACCTCACCCGAGGTGTAATTAATCATTAATTAATAACTGACCCCACTGTTCTGATGGGATGAGGGTAACGGGGGGTACCTGGGGGCTGCTGAGGTGGCAGAGAGACCCCCCTCACCCCTCTCCATCCCCCTCCTGCTGGACAAAGCCCTGGGGTCCCTTGGGCCGTGTCACCCCAGGGACCCCTCTGGCTCCTGGGCCAGGATCTGAGCTGGGACTGGGGGAGGGGACAGGTCTTGGACCCCCAAAATGGGGCTGGGGAGGGACCCGCTGGTCACAGCCGAGCGTCACCAGGACACGATGGTCACCAGTGCCGTTCACACTGTCATTGCCGGGCAGATTAATTCATTCCCAACCTCTCATTAATTAATTCCCTGCCTGTCGTGGTCACCCAGAGCAGCTCGGGCCGGTCCCGTGGGTGTGGGCAGGGGAGGACAGGGACAAGGAGACGCTGAAAGGGAGGGACAACCCAGGGACCGTCCCCTGCTGCCCGGGCACGGGGCACAAGCCCTGAGCCCCCAGACAGGGGGACAGTGACGGGGGGACAGTGACGGGGGGACGGTGACGGGGGGGACGGTGACGGGGGGGACGGTGACGGGGGGATGGTGATGGGGGGACGGTGACGGGGGGGACAGTGACAGGGGACAGTGACGGGGGAACAGTGACGGGGGGACAGTGACGGGGGGACGGTGACGGGGGGGACAGTGACAGGGGACAGTGACGGGGGGACGGTGACGGGGGGACGGTGACGGGGGGGACGGTGATGGGGGGGACGGTGATGGGGGGGACGGTGATGGGGGGACAGTGACAGGGGGGACAGTGACAGGGGGACAGTGACAGGGGACAGTGATGGGGGGACGGTGACGGGGGGACAGTGACGGGGGGACAGTGACGGGGGGGACAGTGACAGGGGGGACGGTGATGGGGGGACGGTGACGGGGGTCGGTGACGGGGGACAGTGATGGGGGGACAGTGATGGGGGGATGGTGACGGGGGGACGGTGACGGGGGGACGGTGACGGGGGGGACGGTGACGGGGGTCGGTGACGGGGGGACGTGGGGCTCTGCGGGGACAGTGGCTTTGTCTCCTCTCCGAAGGGCCGATCCGGCTGGGGGGGCAGGAGGGAGGGGAGGCACATCCAGCTGCAGAGGAGGAGCCGGGGGCCCCGGTGAGGCCCCCCCAGCAGACCCCACGCAGGTGCCCTTTCCCCCTCGTCCCCTCCCTCCTGCGCCCACCTTGAGCCCCTCTCGCCCCTCCGTTCAGAGGCCGGGCTCCCGCACCCCCGGCACCCCAATTCACAGACACCTCCCCCGCCGCCGATGCCCTTCAGCCCCTTCGCATCCCCCTCGCGGGTTCCTCCCCTCCCCTTCCCCCCCCCGGTCGGAAATGCCGCAGTGAAGCAGCCGCGGAGCATCCTCCGGCCGCCCCGGGGCACCGGGCATCCCCGCGGCCCCACCTGGTAGCTGAGGATGCCATCGGGCTCGTTGCTGCCGGCGGGCATGGCTGGGCCCGGGCACCCCCCCGGGGCGGGGGCCAGGGGGGCGCCGGCTGCAGCGCCGGTGCCGCTCACACCGGCTCCGGCATCGCCCGGTGCCGGGGCCAAACCCCGCCCAGGCCGGCGGCAGGAGGAGGAGGAGGAGGAGGAGGAGGAGGAGGAGGAGGAGGAGGAGGAGGAGGAGGCAGGGCCGGGAGGGGCGATGCCCGGCGGGTTTCCTGCGGCCGCGCCCGGCAGCACCCCCGGCCCCCAGCCGCGATCCGCTCCAGCATCGCTCGGAGCCCTCCGAAACCTCCCCAGGATCCTCCTGCTGCTCCCCAGCATCACCCCCATCCTCCCTCCCGCACCTGCCCTCGGCTGACCCCCGGCCCCCCCGGCCACCCCCAATCCACCCCCCACTCCCCTCAGCATTCAGTGCCCCGCTCCAGAGCTGCCCCTCCCGGGCAGCAGCAGCGCCCCAGGATCCTCCTGATCGCCGCCGGCATCACCCCGATTCCCCCCTCACCCCATCCCCCGGCATCACCCCGATTCCCCCTCACCCCATCCCCAGGCATCACCCCGATTCCCCCCTCACCCCATCCCCAGGCATCACCCCGATTCCCCCCTCACCCCATCCCCAGGCATCACCCCGATTCCCCCCTCACCCCATCCCCAGGCATCACCCCGATTCCCCCCTCACCCCATCCCCAGGCATCACCCCGATTCCCCTCACCCCATCTTCAAGAATCACCCCGATTCCCCCTCACCCCATCCCCCGGCATCACCCCGATTCCCCCTCACCCCATCCCCAGGCATCACCCCGATTCCCCCCTCACCCCATCCCCAGGCATCACCCCGATTCCCCCTCACCCCATCCCCAGGCATCACCCCCTCTGGCATTTTAGTGCCCCCTCTACAGAACCATCGCCCGCCCTCGGTGCCCCCCAGCACCATCCTGACCCCCCCCAGCACCGTCCTGGTACCCTCCCAGACCAGTCTGGTACCCCCAGCATCTCCCCAACTCTGCTTCTCACTGTGCCTTGATCTCCTCAGGCTTCCCCCTCAGATCCTCTCCAGTGTCATCCCCAAATCCCCACAGACCCCCCAGCCCCTCCCCCCCAACCCCCTCCACCATCCCTCCCACACGTCACCTTCCACATCGTCCTGACCCCCCAGGGTCATCCTGACCCCCCAGCCCACCTTGTTCCTCCCCAACACCATCCTGACCCCCCAGACCCACCTTGTTCCTCCCCAACACCATCCTGACCCCCCAGACCCACCTTGTTCCTCCCCAACACCATCCTGACCCCCAGCTCACTCCCACCCCCTCGGGAATCTCCCAAACCCCATCACCTCCCCTCAGCCCCCCACGTCCCTCCATCTCCCACCCTCCTTTTCCCCCAGCTGAGGCCCAATCCGGCCCTTTGCTCCCCAAAAAACCCCTTGTCCCAGCAGGAAAGGTTCAGAAATTTGGGAGGGCTGAACTACAACTCTTCCAAAAACACCCCTTGGAAGTCTCTGACTTCCTTGGAAATGCACTTTTTAAATCTCATTTTCCAGTCTCTGCCTCATCCAGCTCGTGTCCAAACACAGCAGGATCACGGAACATTTCCCTTCCCTTAATGAGGGATGAAAATTGAGGGGCAGTTATTAATTAACAGAGGCATTAATGATTTCCCATCCTTGCTGGTGGCACAGATGAGCTCCTGCTGCAGATGGGGGGAGAGATGATCCCCCCATCCCTCATTTCCAGTGGCAGCTCTCAGAAGATTTGGGACAACCACAGCAGTCAGAGAGTTTTTCCTTAGAGAAATGCTGTTTCTGGGTAGGAAATTTCCCTTTTTCCTCACTCTCCCATTAGAGGGATGAAATCCCAGCCTGCCCCATCCTCATTTCTTTTGTCTCCTCTGAAAATGTGGCCCCAGAGGAGTTGGATGTTGGAATTTGGGGGTGTTTGGGCACAGATTAGTGCCCAGGGCTCGGTGTCAGGACATCCCCAGCACCTGGGCAGCCTCTTCCCCCTCCCACAGCCCAGACCCTGAATTAGAAACCCTCAAAAATTAATATTTCCCACCCAAAATCCCATTTCCAGCTGCATTTTTGCTGCCCTGGTTTCTCCAGGAGCACCATCACCATCTCCATCCCAGCTTGGAGAACAAGAGTGGGGCACCCTCAGCCCCAGCTCTCCTGGCACAGCTTCACCCACTCCTGATTTTCCAACTTCTCCTGACGGGAATCTGCCCTCGCCCAGCTCCTGCTTTTCCCAAAACAACTCCCACCCACCTGGAGCCCAGCCTGGCCCCAGCAGCCACAGCCCACCCACGGGTGCCACCAGCACCCTGCAATTAAAGTTATTTCGGAGCCAGAGCCACCCTCCTGGCCCGGAGAGGGCTGGGTCCAACAGGGAAGCTCCGTGTCCCTGGGGCCATCGGGGGCTGAATCACTAAAAATGTCCTCGAGAGGCCGGCTTGGAGCTTCCACCGCCGTCCCCTCCGGGCTCATGGAGGAGCAGCTCAAAATTCCCTCGTGGCTCGCCCCAGCGGCTCCCAGGGAGATTTTCCACGGTGTTTTGGGCACTGCAGAGCTGCTCCAGCCCTCTGATAAAACCACCTGTGCTCCTGCTTTGGGAATTCCATTTCCCAGGCAAGGAGAGCCCGGATGGATCCCTCCTCCTGGCCAGCTCCAGCCACTTGGGGCCAATCCATGGGAATAAATTGATGAGGTCCTTGCTCCGGCTTTTGGGCTGCAGCTTCCAGGAATTCACCTGGGAAATGAGGGGTTTCCCCCTAAGAAGAGCATAAAACCCTCAAATAATGATCAAATAATCCAAATTAATTTGAGGACCCACAAGACGAAACTTGGAGCAGGAGATGGTGGTGGGAAAGTTCATTGTGGTGTGGAGAAAAACTGGAGAAAATCCCAAGAAAACTCATTTTCAGTGAAATGAAGGCCCTGGTTCTACCCAGGGCTGGAAGAAGCTCCAATATCCACATGGATGGAGAATCCAAGGTGAAAGCTGCTGAAGCAAAGAAAGAAGTTGTGGGATTTGTCTTGGGAGATGGTTCCAGGGACTCTGGGGACGCACAGAAGCTCGTCATGAGTAAATCCATTAACGTGGCTCTGTTCTGGGGAAGAAACTTCACTCCTGACTTTTCCGTGCTGCCAAAGAGAAGACGTTGGAGCTGGAGATCCCTGGAATCAGAGGAGAACTTGGCTCTTCACTGCAACACAAGTTCCCTCAAACAAGAGGTGCCAAATCCACTTTGGGAGAAACTTGCAAAATAGAAAAGCCTGAGACGGGATTTTTCCAAAAGAAGAAATATTTGGAGCTGATGCTTTGTGCCTCAGTTTCCCCACTTTGGGAACCACATTGGATACCACTGATGGAAATGCTATAAACACTCAAATTACTGTTAATGAATTAAAATAATCCTTAGTGACCCCAAAAACCTTGAGGTTCTCCCACCCAACCTTCCAAACTCCCAGAAAAAGCCAACGTGCCTCCCCAAGCATCCCTAACAGTGTACGGAATATTAATTTCCACTCAGTCAAAGGCAGATTTTGAAGAATTCCCTTTTCCCAGGAGCTGCAGCTCCCCCTCACTCCTCCAGAGCCCGGGATGGGATTGGCTTCGATATCCACAGGGATCAATAACCCAAAGCACACCTGGATGATCCAAAGCTGGGAGCACATTCCCAGAGAATCGAGAAGGACGGGGAATGTGGAAACTGCTCCCAGCCCCAGGATCTCAGAATCCTCCTCAGCCACAGAGCCCCGGGGCTGGAGGAGCCCCCGAGGCCAACACGGGAATGTCCAGAGTCCGTCCCGTGGGTCAAGGTGCAAATCCATGGATTTCCCGTCGGGAAGAGGAGTCCTACTCCAGACGGAGCAAAACGTGGCTCCAATATTCCGCGTGTCCCGCCGCGTCCGAGGGGAGAATCTCCTGGCACAGCTCACAGCCCGCAGCGGCCGCTCCGCTCCTCCAGCGCCCAGCCCGGCGTCCAGCAGCTCTGCCGGGAAGAGGGGGTTTGGGGACACAGAGACCCCAGGAGAGCCCTGGGCCACCCCCAACCCTGACCCTGTGCTGACCACACATCCTCTGAACAGAGGGAGAGATGGCGCTCCCAGGATTTTCCTGGGAAACTGCGAGACAGCTCAGAGAAAAGAATGAGAAACCATTCTTACCTTCACCTGCTGCTGTGCACATGTGGAATGTGTCATGGAGATGTGTTTACCAAAGGGTGATTCCTTAATTGGCCAAGGGTGATGGGGTTTGGATTTCAATTGGATTTCAATTAAGGAATCTGGTCTGTATGGGACTGTCAGTAAGGGTGAGGTGTGGTATAGTACAGTGTAGTACAGACAATAAAGTGATGGATCAGCCTTCGGCAATCACGGAGCCAGTGCTAATTATTATCAGTGGGGACCCCTGCTCTGTGCCCCCACCCAGAAAGGGCTGGGCTGGAGCTCGAGCTGCCCCTCACCCCATCCTCCATAAATCCCACTGACAATCCCATGCCCGTGTGGCTCCCGAGCCTCCCCCAGCGCTTCCCACAGGTCAGACCAGGAGGAAAATTGTCTTTGAGCAGGAAACTGGAGCACATTTGTCACCTGTCCCTGTGCCGTTGTCATTTGAGTGCTGACACAGCCCCACTTCCCCCTTCTCCTTTAAAACCCCCCCAAAATCAGGAGTTCTCCACAGGAATACCCAGGCCCTGAAGCCATTAAAGAATTTTTAAGGGCTCCATTTAGGAAAAGGAATGACAGAAAATGGGTTTGGCATCCCAGGGACCCAGGGTGGGAAGGCAGGACTGGGTTGAAGGTTCACCAGGAGGCCTGAGGGGCCAGAACTCAGGGAGACCTGTAGAAATCCTTTCAGAATGACAAAAATCATTTGGAATTATTTGGAAATGCGTTTTGGGGTGTGGAGATCAGAGAGAATGAAGGAAATACTTTAGAGAACTTTAACTGGAAGATTCAAAGGAGGTTGAGAGAACTTTTCCCCCAAGGGATCCTCAAAGTCTCCGTGAGGATCACAGGAGGGATGTCCTGGCTGGGCAGCCGGACCCCAGGGTCTTTCCCCTGTACCCAATTCCCCTGGGAACCAGCAAATTGGCTGCCCAGAGACTTTTTAAGGAAATTACCCCACTCTGCCACACTTCCCGTGTGCCCAGGGCTGGTGGGGAGGAGGGTGAAGCATCCCTGGTGCCATGGACCCAATTCCCCACCAGCCTCCCCAGTTACCTGCACAGGCCCTCGGATCTCCACCAGAGCCACATCCCCGGGAGCATCTTCCCTCTCAAGCGCTGCTGGGGCTTCGTAGAGATCCAGAAGGTTTGGGAAGGAGCCCCCAGCCCCTGGATTTAGCGGCTGCAGCTGCCGCGGGCTGCAGGGCGCTCTCCCTCCTTCCCAGGGGATGGGTGAGGTCCAGGCTCTCCTCGGGGCCGGCACTTCCCCGCTCTCCCCGTCGGTGCCGCCGAAAGCTGCGGCTCCCGCGGCCCCGGCGCCGTGCGCAGGGCCCGGGGGGAAGCGGGCGGCGGCCCGGGGCTGTCCCAGGGGATGAGCAGAGCCCTCCAGGCGGGCGGTGGAGGATGCCAGAGCTCCGGGCTGCTTCTGGCGGCTCTCAGGTGACCTCTGCCCGTCCCCTGGCACCGCATCCTCCGTGCACTGCACAGGCAGCGACACCGGGATGTCTTTGGGAGAGAGGGAGGCAGAGGGGTCACTCCTGGGAACTCAAGGGGGGTTTTCTCTTTCCATTGCTCTGTTTTCCTGTTGGGCTTGGGGAGCCCCTGGGCTGGCGGAGCTCACTGTCCCCCCTGGAGCCTGGGCCACCAGAGAAAGGACACCGAGGACAGCCAGGGAGGGCTGAGGGGCGGGGGACCATCAGCTCCCTCGGGAGACTGGGGCATCCCTGTGTCCCAAACTCCAGGCTGTTCCCAGGAAAGGCTTTGGATTAAGTCTGGAAGGACACATGTGGAAAGGAGGGAGCCCCAGGGCAGGGAGGCTGCAGTTTCCCAGCACAGTTTTCTCCAAACCGATCCCTCCTGGCCACAAAATTCCCTCTTTAGGGTTGGGAAAATGCTGCCAGACCCCGTGGGGGTGCTGTGAGTGTTTGGGGGAGAGAGGAGAGTACGGAGAGGGGGAATCCTTGGCAAACCAGAGGGTTCCTGGGTGTTTTCTGGGCTGTAGATCCTCCCCCAGCCTGCTCCCACCCTCTCCAGGTGATGGTCCCGGGACCAGGAGTGGCCCTGAGCAGCGACACCCAAAGCCACGATGGGCTCAGGGCACGCTCCTGCTCCAAGCCCCTCCACCCCACCAGAGGAACTTCCCGGGGATAAAAGTGGGAGTGACCCAAAAGTGCAGTCTGGGGAGGTCCCACTCACCCAGGACCGGTCCTTTCCTGGCCCGCAGCCTCTGCAGGAGCCTCCCCTGCTCCGAGCACAGCTCCTGCAGCCTGGCCACCTCCGCCCAGAGCTGCAGGAACACCTCCTCCATCGCCATCACTCCTGGGCAGGGGAGAGGGGACGGAGCAACCGCCTGGTAACGGCAATAATAATCACATTAATATTCATCTACTGACACTGGGGTTATCCAAGGGCAGGAGGAGCTGCCAGGGTCATCCCTGGATCAGGTGCTGCAGGTACCTCCAGATCCCCGGTGCTGCAGGAGTGTGGGATTGCACAGAGAGAAGCTTTCCCAGTTCTCTCATAATTTAGAGGGGGAAAAAAAAGGGAAGAGGTTCTTTCTAAGCCGAGCTGGGCTTTTCCACCTCTGCCCCACACCTTCCACGAGCTCCAAACAACACAAAAATCCCACTTAGTAAAAAAATCTACCTGGAAAAAAGTTGTGTTGCCAACTCGGTATCAAAGGATCAAATTTTTGGGGGGCATGAGAGCAAAAAACGCTCAACAAATCCATCCAAGGAATGGTGTCCATGGGTAGGGACACAATTCCCTTTTTTGAGCTGCTTAGCCCCTTCTCCTCCCAAAAATACCCCAGGAAGCACCACCCAGCATCAATTAACCAGATATTGGCATTATGGAGGAAAACTGTGCTCCCCACACTTGTCCCCTCGTTAACAGCTGTATTGTGGATTAAACTTCGCAGTTTTCCCCATCTTGCGCCAATTATTAGCGGGCGAAAAGATAATAAATAAACCCAAAGCTGGGCACAAATCTGCAAAGGGGATCTGAAAGGTTAGTGCGGTCCTAATTAGCATAAATATGCAAATCAGCCTGGCTTCCTGTCAGCTCCTCCAGGTTTGCTGCCGCTCAGCGCTACAAATTTCAGCTCGACGTTAAATTTAAACTCTGGCTCAAATTAGGGGCTTGGCTGGAGGCTGGATGGAGCCGCCTCCGACGCTGTGGATTCCCCGGGAGGGGTGAAGGGCAGAAATCCCGAAGGAAATGCGCTCGGAGCGAGGAAAACCTCAGAGGCAGTGGTAAGGTTTGCTCCCAGCGCAGGGAATTGCGGTGCTCGCCCCACACCGAGGGGTGACTTCACCCCAGTTTTGGCTCTTTGGGTTCTTCAGCTCCTGAAGACCTTAAAAGTAAACATTTTTCACTCCCCAAGGCAGCCAGCTCCACCTCTAATTCAAGTTTTGTTTTGCCTGAGAGTTGTCTATAGAGACGCCCATTAATTATTAATTGGAGTGTGACACCGAGCCGCCACTCCCTAACGAGCCTGGGAAGATTTGTCATGGATTTCATTCCTCCCCTGCAAGGGTTCTTCGGGTCTCGACTCCTTCTCATTCCTCCAGACTGGTGCCACCAGGACGAAGCTGCAGAAGACTTTTTATGTCCCAAAAAAGCCTCTCCCAAACTGCAATTAAAAGCAGCAGTTTGGGAGCACAAGGCTCCCGTTTGCGGGGTTGGCAGAGCCCGGCGGGGCGAGCGGGGCGGGTTCGGGGCACCCAAAATCTCATCCCCACAAAGCAGCCCGGTGTAAACCCCAAAACCCTTCTCTTTCCCCCCAAAAGTGACTTACCGTGGCGGGGACCGTCCTGGCCCTGCCCGGTGGCCGCGGTGACGCCGAGCTGAGAGCGGCGGGTCCTGAAAGTCGAGCGGCAGCAAATTTGGGGGTGGGAATTTCCCCTTCGGGTTTTGAGCGAAGAGCGAAACCTCCGAAGCAGGAAACGAAAGGGGCGAGAGCGACGGCGGCGAAGCGAACTCGGAAAAGCCCCGGGGAGGGCGATGGAGGCGCCGGGGGGCTCGTGGGGACCAAGGGTTGGCTCCAACCGGTGCCTCAGTTTCCCCTCGCACCTTATTCCAGCTCTTTAATTTGGGGCCGAGGGGTGTTTGTGCCCCGGAGACTTCATCCCCTGTAAACCAGTTAATATTCCAGCTAATATCCCAATAATCCCGCTTAATCCTCGCTGTACTCTACCTCAAATCTCCAAAATCCTCCACTCAGCACCGGAGCCAAAGGAAAATCCTGGGCTGGGTGAAGGATCCCGCCTGGGCCCGTCCCCCCGGGACTTTCCCCGTGGCCGTCCTGCTTCTCCCAGCACGCCCAGTGCAAGGCACGTACTGGTCCCAGCACACCTGGAGCCACGACCTTGGGACCTCCATAAATCCCTGCGGCCCCAGCACGCCCAGTGCCAGTCCCTTACTGGTTCCCAGTACACGTGGGGTCCTACCCACGCAGCTCCCAGTGTCCCCAGTGCCAGTCCCTTACTGGTTCCCAGTACACGTGGGGTCCTACCCACGCAGCTCCCAGTGTCCCCAGTGCCAGTCCCCTACTGGTCCCAGCACAGCACCCCATTTCAGGCGCAGGGCCGGCCGGCGGCTCCGGGACCGGGCGTTATTCCCGGGACGGGCGGGCGGCTCCGGGACCGGGCGTTATTCCCGGGACGGGCGGGCGGCTCCAGGACCCGGCGTTGCTCCCGGGCCTGGCGGCTTTAGGACCGCGGCGGCCCCGCCCGTGCACCTGCCCGGTGGCGGAGGCGGGACAGGCGGCGCAGGTGGCCCCGCCCCACCCGGACGCACCTGCGGCCCCGCAGCCGCTGTGGAGCCGGTGAGAGGGGACGGGACGGGGTCCCGCTGCCGAGCCCCCCTCTGCTCTAAGCGGGTCCCAGTGCCCGACTCCTGCCGGGGGAAGGGGATCCCGGGGTCCCGGTGGGCAGCCCTGGCCCCAGGGAAAGGAGGTCCGGTGGTCCCGGGGGTCGTGGTGCGGCGCCCGTCTCTGCGGTAAGGGGGTCTGGGGTCCTGCTGTGAAGTCTTTGCCCCGGGGGAAGAGGTCTGGGCGTCCCGGTGGTCTCGGTGCGGAGCCCCCCACCACGGTAAGGGAGGCAGGAGGCTCTCGGTGAGGAGGAGCCCTCGGCCCGGGGGAAGCGGGAGCAGGGTGGTCCTGGTGAGGGGTCCTCCTGCGGGTTGGGTTCTCGGGGGTCCCGGCGCAGAGGTCCCTCCGTGCGAGGGGGCTCAGGGATGGAGCCCCTCGGGGAGGGGGTCCGGATTGAGCCCCCGGGGCAGCCCAGCGGCTCCAGGGGCTGTGGCAGTTCTGGGCAGGGCACTGGGAGCACCTGGCACCCATCAACCCCACGGGGCACCCCAGGGTCCCCGGCGGGGTAGAGACCCTCACACAGCCCCCATCTCCGGGCGCTCCCATCCCACAGCCCGGGAGCGGCTCCGGGACCCCCTGGGCTCATCCCGAGGGATGAGGGCAGCGCCTGGTGGGGGGGAGCCCGACAGGATCGTGGTTCCTGTGAGCGCCCAGCCCTCGCACTCCCCAGCACGTCCATCTCCTCGCACTGGAGCTGAATCCCTGTGGGTACGATCCCTCTGTGCCCCGCTTCCCACTCTTGGCTTTTCCCCGTCCCTGCCCCTCCCGATGTCATCGTGGCTCGCTGCCACGTGGAGCCAGCGGCAGCGTCGGTGTCAATTCACTTGTATTTTATTTATTTTCCTTCTTTTCCTCTACCAGTATATCTTTGTTTCCCCCTCTTCCCACCATCCTTCCCTCCCGCATCGCGGGGATGCTCCCGGAATTCCCACCGAACCCCTTTTCCCCCTGTTCTGACGCCAGTAGGCTCCACTGGGGCATTTTGATGTTGTTTTTCCAGGGCGCAGGGCCAGCCCCGTGGCAACACGGGATTTTCGGGATGGGCTGGATGGGATGGAGCAGAATCCACCTGAGAGTTTGCAGGGCAGGTAGCGGAGGGCGCAGGTGCGCCAAGAGCTCACGCTGGAGCTCTGTGCCAAATCCACCCCAGTCTTTTGAAGGGAAAATTTTTGTTTGTATTTGGCTTTTTGGCCCTTTTTAGGAAGGGACTGAAGAGGGGGTTGGGGTTAGGCCCCCCCCCCGGGAGCGGCAACTCTTGTGCACAACCTGTGCCACTCCCCCTGCACGCCTGAGTGTCCGTCTGGGGTTAATTAGCACCGACACCTAACGAGCTTCTCTAGCAACGTGGCAGGAAGGAAGCTCAGAGAGTTGTGGGGTTGATGGAAACTGAGTTTTTCCTCCTAAAATCCGCTGCTCTTCCCTCCTCCTTGTTGTACGGGCGGCAGCGCCGTGCGATGAAAACCTCGAAGCTCGGGGGCACAAGCAGAGCTGGGGGTACCTTCGCTCAGCTTCGGGCAGAAATTCCGAGGAAGTGGCAGGGAACACGAGGGGATTGGTGTTTTTTCCCCAGTTCTACTTTTCCGCGCTGGATGGGGCCGGGCGCTCTTGGCAGTGAAGCGTGGTCCAGCTTTGATCCCGCGGCGCTCAAAGCGGGGACCCCGGGACCCCCCTCCTCCTCCCCCTCCTCCTCCTCCTCCTCCTCCTCCTCCTCCCCAGCCCAAACTTCCTCGCCCTTGAAGTTGTGGCAGGTGCCCTTCCCCGCCCCATTCCCAAGAGAATGAAAAGAAAAGGGGAAAAAGGAATCAAGGGAAGGGGGGGGAACCCCGAAGTGGAGGAGGAGGAGGAGATGGCGGTGAATGGATCCCGCCGGGCTCGTCCATGCTCCGGCGGCCGCGGCTCACAAAGAGGAGCCGCGGGAAGTTTGGGGGTGGTGGAAAGCTCAGAGCCTCCGACGGATCCCGGGGCAAATTCGGGAGCTGGCGCCGAGCTCCCGGTGGCCGTGGCAGCGGACACGGCCCCGGCCGCCGAACCTGCGGCTGCAGCTCCGCCGAGCCCGGAGCACTGCACGGTCTGCTCGAGTTTCCCTTCGCAGGCAGGAAAATGCTCAGGGAAAGGCTTTTTTCCCCAGTGGCCGAAAAACTTTCGGCATTTTTTGTTCTGTTTTAACTTCGGCGTGCGAGGAGCGGCGGCGGGAGGAGGCTGCAGCCTCCGGATCGGTCCCAGAAGAAACTTTTTTGGGGAGGGGTCTCGTGTGCGGTGGGGGGGTGGCACATCCTCTGGCATTTATTAACCCGCACTTTTCCTGGTGTTTTAATTTCGGGATGGATTTAGGGGCTGGAAGTGCTGGGGGGGAATGAATTTTACAGGTGTCACTTGTGCCAAACCTTATATTAACATATTGCCATACCAGTATATTACTAACATTGTATTGCAATATCGATATGTTCATATGATGCTAATATTAATATAATATGTCAATATGTTGATGTATTTTGTTGCTATTGTATTGTTACGTTATTATTTGTTATTAACCTGGTCTAGTGGGAGGTTCCCTGCCCGTGGCAGTTGGTCGGACTGGATGATGCTTAAGGTCCTTAACAAAACTATTCCATGAGTTGATCGTATTTATATATTCCATTTTTGGTACACTATAATCTCTATGAAATACAGTATACTAAATCTTTATTTTGACATCAAGGGGATGCTCCCGGGGTGCATCCAGCCCGGGAATTCACCGCAGGTGTTTCTCCTCCCCCCAGGTCACTGGAGCAAAGCAGGACACCGTGATGCGCCCCGAGCCCCCACATTGCTGAATCCCGCAGCCCGGAGAACCCTCCAAAAACGCCCCGAAAACCCACAATGAGGCTGTTCCGCCGCCGCTACAGCACCTTGAAGGTGGCCTTGGCGGGCGCCGTCTTCGTCCTCTTCCTCTTCATCCTCCAGAAGGACGTGGGGAGCAAGGAGCCGGGCGAGGAGCCGTGGCTGCGGAACATCGTGCAGGGCAAGGACCAGGTGCTGGACCTGATGCTGGGCGCCGTGCGGGACCTGCGGGACTCGATGCCGCGGCTGCAGATCGGGGCCCCGGAGCCGCCGCCGGAGCCGCTGCCCAGCGCCCGCTCCTGCCTGCCCGGCGTCTACACCGCGGCCGAGCTGCGGCCGCTGATGGAGAGGCCCCCCCAGGACCCCGCCAGCCCCGGCGCCGACGGAAAAGCCTTCAAGAAGGATCGCTGGACGCCCGAGGAGACGAAGGAGAAGGAGCGAGGCTACGAGAAGCATTGCTTCAACGCCTTCGCCAGCGACCGCATCTCCCTGCAGCGTGCGCTGGGCCCCGACAGCCGCCCGCCCGAGTGAGCGCCGCGCCCAAAGCCCCTGGGGCCACTTACTCCCCCAAATTACAGAGGAAATTAAAGCAGATTTGGGCCAGGATGTCACGAGCACTGGCAGAGGATTGAGCGCAGACAGAGTTAAACCAAAAAAAAATTTATTTATTATTATTTCTTTATTTCTCCCTGATTTGGGCCCCTTGGGGGCGGGTTTAATGGCAACAGGCTCTTTGTGTCTCTGTACCTGCTTGGTGGCGCCGGCACCTCCCCGCCTTTCCCTCCCCTCCCTCCTTTATTCCAGCGGCTCCAGCGGTCAGACTTTTTCTTTTCTTAGCCGAGTGGAACAGCCCTGGACCCCGCTGGGGTTGGGGGGAGGGAAACTGGGAATCTCCAGAGATTTCCCCGCCTGGCCTCGGCCGGGGGCTGCCGGATTAAAGCGGGGCCCGCGCGGAGGGGTGGGACCGGGGAGACATGGGGGGAATTTGGGATGGAAAAAGCCTTGAAAGGGATGGAGGAATCCAGCCCCCTGCGCTGGCAGGCGATTATCCGTGCTTAGCAGGTGTAGCGGTGACAAAGGGGGACGCGGAGGCCGGGAATGGGACTCACTCAACCAAAATCAATGGGAATCAAAGCAGGGACGAGCCCAGAGGGGCCAGAGCTGCTCCCCTGCAGCTGTGGGGTTTAGTGGGGGCTGGATATCGGGGGGTCACTCCGGTCGTGCCTCCCTCTTCATCCCCCCTATTCTATCCCCCAGGTGCATCGACCAGAAGTTCAAGCGCTGCCCTCCCCTCCCCACCACCAGCGTGGTGATCGTGTTCCACAACGAGGCCTGGTCCACCCTGCTCCGGACCGTCTACAGCGTCCTGCACTCGTCCCCGGCTCGGCTGCTCCGCGAGGTCATCCTGGTGGACGATGCCAGCACGGACGGTGGGTGGGGACCACGGGGACACAGGGCCGGGGGGGCAGGGAGCGTGGGGGGATGTGGGTATGAGGGGTCAGGGGGGTGCAGGGGGGATGTGGGTCAGGGGGGTGCAGGAGCTGTGATGGGATGTGGGATCAAGAGGGATGCTGGAGCCATGTGGGATGTGGATGCCAGAGGGAGGCAGGACAAGCTGTGGTGGGATGGGGGAGTGACAGGGTGCAGGGGCCACAGGGAGCTGTGAGGGAGTGGCGGGGGGATTCGGGGGCCAGAGGGAGGCAGGATCCATGGCAGGATGTGGGATCAGCAGGATGCAGGAGATGCCAAGCCCCTTTCCAAGCCTGGGAGCAGCAGCAGCTCTGAGCCTCTCGGAGAAGCGGCTCACGCTCCCAGCATCCCGGGATCTCCCAGCAGGTGCTCCCTGTTTCATCCACCCCGGAGCAGCCCCGGGATTTTCCCTTCCGCAGCACCACTGTTAACCCTGCCCTGGGGACAAACCAGGTGCCCCACAAACCTCCACCCTCAGCCAGCTGTAATCCTCGTTAATTAGCACCCAGAGCTCATTAACGCGGGGTTCAGTGTCAGGGCGCTGGGAGGAGCGGACTCTGCCCTTGTCCCAGATAAATTCTCCCTTTCCACCCACGGGCTCCCGTGGAGCAGGAACTCGTGGTGCCCCCGGGCTTCACTGCCCCAGAGCTCGACTCCCACTGTAGCTGGACGTGGGCTGGACTCGGGTCCCCTTCCCAGGACGCTTTTCTCGGGGTCCCAGCTCCCACCAGGCCATTTCCAGGCCCTGGCTTGGCTGCATCTGCCAAGAAATCCCGGGTTCTTCTGGTGACCCTGCACCCGCTGTCCCTTCCCTCAGTAACAGCCTGGTCCTGGTGACACTTCAAGCACAGGGGTGTGACCTCCTCACCATGTCAACCCCCAGTCCCTTTCCAGAGAGGGATTAGACCCTCATAAAACTCATTTTCTTTAGCCAAAAATACACTTGGGATTGGGGAAAGGCTCTGGTGTCCCTGAACGTAAACCCAACTGCAGGGTCTGAGCAGCAGGGATGGGATGGGATGGGGATGGGGATGGGATGGGATGGGATGGGATGGGGATGGGATGGGGATGGGATGGGATGGGATGGGATGGGATGGGATGGGATGGGATGGGATGGGATGGGATGGGATGGGATGGGATGGGATGGGATGGGATGGATGGGGTGGGATGGGATGGGATGGGGATGGGATGGGATGGATGGGGTGGGATGGGATGGGATGGGGATGGGGATGGGGATGGGATGGGGATGGGGATGGGATGGGGATGGGATGGGATGGGATGGGATGGGATGGGATGGGGATGGGATGGGATGGGATGGGATGGGATGGGATGGGATGGGATGGGATGGGATGGGATGGGATGGATGGGGTGGGATGGGATGGGATGGGGATGGGATGGGATGGGATGGGGATGGGATGGGATGGGGATGGGATGGGATGGGGATGGGATGGGATGGGGATGGGATGGGGATGGGATGGGGATGGGATGGGATGGGATGGGATGGGATGGGATGGGATGGGATGGGATGGGGATGGGATGGGATGGGGGCAGCAGGACGGGCTGGTGGGATGCAGGGACTGGCACCTGCCTCTGTGACGGGTCCGGGTGCTCTTCCCACCCGCAGAGTACCTGAAGGAGGAGCTGGATCGCTACGTGGAGCAGCTGCAGATCGTGCGCGTGGTGCGGCAGCGGGAGCGCAAGGGGCTCATCACGGCGCGGCTGCTGGGGGCCAGCGTGGCCAGCGGGGAGGTGCTGACCTTCCTGGATGCCCACTGTGAGTGTCCGCCCCGTGACACGCTGTGACACCGCGAGCGTCCAGCCGCCGGGCGCTGCGAGAGGCGCTGGCCCCGCTCCACTGTCCCCGTGTCCCAGGCGAGTGTTTCCACGGGTGGCTGGAGCCGCTCCTGTCCCGCATCGCCGAGGAGCCCACGGCCGTCGTGAGCCCCGACATCGCCACCATTGACCTCAACACCTTCGAGTTCTCCAAGCCCGTCCAGAACGGGAAGCAGCACAGCCGGGGCAATTTCGACTGGAGCCTGACTTTCGGCTGGGAGATCGTTCCCGCGCGGGAGAGGCAGCGCAGGAAGGATGAGACATTCCCCATCAAGTAAGCCCAGCACGGGACTCTTTATCCAGCTGGGTTTGCTCTCTTTTCCAACAAATTGGTGTTTTCCTTGGTTTTGGTGCCTCTGGACGGGCAGTGCTGCCCCTTCCCAGCGGGGTTCTCTGTGGGATTTTGACGTGGGAGATGGCAGGGTGTTCGTGCCCGAGCACGGTCAGAGCTGCGGGGATGGTGGAGGACAAACCTCCCTTGGGGCTTGGGGAACGCGGGGCCAAAACGGACCTTGGAATCTCCTCCTCGCTCCTGCAGAGCTGCCCATGAAGGATTTAATTGCTGTCGGTACCTTCTGACCCTCGGATGCCCAGGTGCCCCCGCACAGAACCGGTCCCCTGTGGATCAGGCTGTGCCAAAAGCCCTTTTCTTATCCCTCAGTTTTACACGCAGACAGAGCCGGGGTTTTTCCCTGGTGCCCCACTGGGAGACACTGGACACCCCGCGCGGGCCCGGCCCCACGGCGGCCGCGGGGCTGGCTTTGTGCACGGGTCACCTGGGCGACGCTGCTGTCCCAATAAAAGCCCCTTTCACCTCCAGCCGGGCACTTGGCTCCCGGCACTGCCTCGTCTCCAGCAGCTCAGAGAATCCTTGGGGTTTATTATTTTTCCTGAATAAAAGCGAGGTTCTGTTCCAGCCTCAGATGGAAAAGATTAGAGAAGCAGGAGGAGGGACTGGGGCACCGGGCTCTGACCTCCTCCTCTTTTTGGCGACAGGTTTTTAGTAACAATATCCTCTTTTCACTTTGAATCCAGCCGGCAGCGAGGCCCCTTTGTGTCATGCTGTCACCTCTTTCCCCCCCCAGCAGCCAGGCCCAGCCTGTCCACCAAAGCCACCACAGCTGGATGGAGGGGGATTCTGATTTTGGGGCTGTGATGTCCCAAAACTCAGATTTCTGCTCTTTTATTTGTGTTTTACCCCTTCTTTGCCCACTGCAGGTCCCCGACCTTTGCAGGTGGCCTCTTTGCCATCTCCAGATCCTACTTCGAACACATCGGCTCCTACGATGACCAGATGGAGATTTGGGGGGGTGAGAATGTGGAAATGTCCTTCAGGGTAAGGACGGGGGGTCACCTTCCAAGGGCACCTGCAGGGAGCTCCCTGCTGGGGGGCCTGGGGGCTGGACCCCCCCACCTCAGGTGTGGCCTCCCCGCAGGTGTGGCAGTGCGGGGGACAGGTGGAGATCATCCCCTGCTCCGTCGTGGGCCACGTGTTCCGCTCCAAGAGCCCCCACACCTTCCCCAAGGGCACCCAGGTGATCTCCCGGAACCAGGTGCGCCTGGCCGAGGTCTGGATGGACGACTACAAGGAGATCTTCTACCGCCGGAACCAGCAGGCCTCCCAGATGGCCAGAGAGGTGCTGGACACACGGGGGGCTGCAGCTTCTACTGGGAGGGCTGGTCCTGCTGGGAGCTCTGCCCGAGCAGCAGGAGTGGGTGGGAAACCAGACAGGTGGACAAAAGTAGCCAAAACCCTTTTTTTTTCCTTTCTCCCTCTGGCCAGAATGTTTCCTAGTAGGAAAGCATTGGGGTTTATGAATTTCTTTTTTTTTTTTTTTTTAGCACTAAAACTTTTTATTCTTTTCTTTTTTCAACACCAAAACTTCTTATTCTTCACCAAAATATCTCCAAGCTCTTGGGGGAGCCTGTGGGTACCCGTCAGGTGACCCCCCAACTTGTCTTGGTGCTGGTCACACCATGAGGGTTGATGGCAAAGCTGGGGTGACTCCCAGCTCTGAGCCCCAACACGGAAAGGGTTTTTTGGGGATTTTCCCCTACTGTTTTCTGAAGTGAATTTAATTTTCACCTGTGACTCCGCCGATAGAAGACGTTTGGTGACATCACAGAGCGGCGCAGGCTGCGGGAGCGGCTGCACTGCAGGAACTTCACCTGGTACCTGCAGAACGTCTACCCCGAGATGTTCGTGCCCGACCTGACCCCGACGTTCTACGGAGCAGTGAGTGCCGGGCTGGCCGGGGCACCGCGGGCTCGGCCCCGGGCGGGGAACCGCGGGGGGAGCGCCCGAGGTTGGGTGTGGGCTTTGCATTAACCCGGGGAGGGGAGCGGGTGCTGCCACGTCTGTCCCAGGTCACTGCGCCTGTCCCCGTGTCTGTCCCCGCTCGCTGCACCTGTCCCCGTGTCTGTCGCTGCTCCCCGTGTCAGTCTGTCACCTCATCTGTCAGTCTGTCACCTCATCTGTCAGTCTGTCACCTCTTCTGTCGCTGCTCCCCGTGTCAGTCTGTCACCTCATCAGTCACCGGCTGGCGGGGCCGGTTTGGACTCCGGCTAAGCTGGAATCCGGCAGAGCTGGTTTGGGGTGAGTCCCAGGGTGGGGAGCCCATGGGGATGTGGATTTGGGTTAAAGTCAGGGGAAGAGCTGAAAACTTCCTTGAGCCCCAAACACTGTCCTGGCACAGGGAGGGCTGGAATAACTGAGCTGGGGATGGGACGTGGAGCTCCATCTCCATCCCGTGGGAATCTGGGCACGGGTGGGAGGCAGGAGCCCACCTCCAGCCACCCATCCAGAGGGAAGTGGAGACAGGCAGGACGTGGAGGGCTGGCTCTGTCCCTGAGGGAGCTGGGGACAGCAGGACGCTCTGGCTGCATCCCCAAGGAACTGAGGGCAGGCGGGATGAGGGGCTCCAGCTCCATCCCTGACTGTGGGATTCCCCTGAGGCTGGAAAAGCTCTTTCCCTCAAGCTGGGGGTTGGATCCCGAGTCTGCCCCTCCCCAGCCAGGGCGATGTGACAGCAGCCGGCCCGGTGACAGCCAAGTGCTGGGTGCTGGCTCTCATCCAGCTTTTAATTCACCTTTATTTCCTGAAACCTCAGCCCGAGTGCCTTTGCCTTTGCTCCGTGTGCCGGAGGCGATGGCTCGGGCGTTCCTCATGTCCTGGAAAGGACACGGGACCCGGAGCCGGCGCTGCGTGCCGGGATCGTGTTTGCACCGCGATAACCCAGAGCCCCGCACAGCCGAACCCGAGCCGCTCCTACCCCGGCTCCTCTGAGCCCTTCTTTCCTCCACTCTCCTGGAGCCTTTTTCCTCACTCCTGCCCCTTTTTTCCCCCTCCTTCCCCCCTCTCCTCCCCTCCTCATCCCCGCTCCCATCGCCTTTCCCCTCCCTTTTCCTCCCACCTCTTTCCCCCCTCTCTCCATCTCCTTTTTCACTCTCGTTTTTCTCCCCGCTCTTTTTCCCACCACCACCTCTCCTCTTCCCCCCACGCCACAGATAAAAAACGAGGGCACCAAGAGCTGCCTGGACGTTGGGGAGAACAACCACGGTGGGAAACCTCTCATCATGTACCCCTGCCACGGCCTGGGGGGCAACCAGGTGAGCCCCCAAAGCATCCCCATCATTTCCCCCTCTGCCGCCCCCCGTTTCTCCCCGGGGCTCAGCTCCCGGGGCGCGGCAGTGACGGCCCCGCCGGCTCTTCCCGCAGTACTTCGAGTACACGAGCCAGCGGGAGCTGCGCCACAACATCGGCAAGGAGCTGTGCCTGCGCGGGGCCGAGGGCACGGCCGAGCTGGGCGAGTGCCAGTTCCGAGGGAAGCCCGGCCGGGTGCCCGCCAGCGAGGAGTGGGACCTGGCGCAGGTGAGGAGAACTCCCCGTCCCGGGCATCGCCCCTGGGCACGGCCGCACCGTGCCCGCCACGGCGCTGCTCCCCCGGGGCCGTTTCCCCTCGCTCGCATCCCGTGCTCACCCTCTGGCCGCTCACTGATCGCTTGGGTTGGTTTTTTTTTTCGGCAGAACCGGCTGATCAAGAACTTGGCCTCGGGGCTGTGTCTGACGGCGCGGGGGAAGCACCCGGCGCTGGTTCCCTGCGACCTCACGGACCCGCACCAGCTCTGGTCCTTCACCTAAAAGGGAGCGGAGCTCCCGGCCGCGCCGGCCACGCTCAGGAAACCAGGATCCAAAAAACTTCCTTCTTCGCTTTAATTTAAGACGTGAAAGCCTTAAATATGCTGCATTTCGTGGTTGCCTTGGACTGGATCCCGTGCCTTTGGGAGCCGGGCTCTGCCGGGGGCGCCCCGCGGACCCCGAAACGCCGCGGGCGTGGCGGGGCCGCTCCTGCGGATGCTCCTCGGAAGGCGCTGCTCGTCCTCCCCACCCCGGCTGCAGCCAGAGACTCTTAAATTCAGATCCGGCATTAGAAACGTGGATGCGCCTCCCCAGGTGTGGAATCTGGACGGGAAAATCCGGCGAGGAGGAGGACGGAGCCCGTGGGGCTCCTCCCGCCGAGGGAGGATCGGGGCTTGCGGTGGCCCCTGGCGGGCAATGGGAGAAGTTGGGATCTGTGCCTTAGGAATCACGTTGGATTTCGAGGCGGGAGGGGGGGAAGTTCGATATTCAGTTTTATTATTGTTATTATGAAATGATGATGATTCCTGAGTGCGACTCTCGTGCTGAGCAGGAGTTTTCCCTGGATGGCGCCACAGAATCCTTCTAAACAGGATCCCGAGTGCCACATCTCCTCTGTTACAGATATTTTTGTCTATCCCAACTTCTGTAGCTGCCACTTTTGTTGCCATTTCATTATAGTGGGGGAAAAGTCCTCCTGGACAAGGCAGGAGGGGGGAGAACCTCTGTCCTAGACACTCAGCCTCAAATAAAGAGATGATTTATTTTACACAAATCTTGTCTCCAGCCATTCTGAGCTCTCCACACTCCTCTGACCTCATATCCTTCAGTGTTCTTGTCCTAGAAACTCCCTATTTAGCCCAAAACTGAGTTTGCAGCCCTTTGTGTCACAGCTGGGGGATCAGCTTTGCACTGGGGATCCGGTGCTGGGAGGGACCCTCAAGGACCGTCGAGGCTGTTCCTGGCCCTGTGCAGGACAAAACCCCAATGGACAGGTTGTGGTCAATAAGGTCTCTGACCTCACAGATTGTGAAATCGCCAGAACTGGAACGGACCCACAAAAGTCACCTGTTGGTTCTGCAAAAGACAACCCCAAAGACGCCCAAAATCCAAGAGTGTTGTCTAAGTGCTCCCTGATGTACAGACTCAAGGTGATACAGAGTAAAAATTTAACAAGGTAGAAATCCATTTGAATTTAAGTGAAATGTGCTGTAAATAAACATACCCATTCCCTACAAATCTTTATTAGAATTGTGGGGTTTGATTTTTCATCCGCATTTCAGAGGTATCATGGAAATCCTGAGTTGAAAGACATCCCCTGGGAACAAAGAATTGTGGAACATATGGAGTAGGATAGGACGTAAGGTGTGTGTTCAATGTTTGTCCATGCACAGGACAATCCCAAGAACCTCAGTAATTAGGAAATCCGATGTTTTTAGCCCAAAAATGAGTTTGCAGCCCTTTGTGTCACAGCTGGGGGATCAGCTTTGCATTGGGGTGTCCCTGTGTGGGGCAGAGCTGTTGCTGCTGTCCCTCAACACATGCCCTCGATAGAACAAACATGGGATTACTTGGAAATGGAGTTCCTGGGAAATCCCGTGTTTTCCTTGGAGATAAGGGCAGAACTGCAGCAGGTGCTTTTGATTGCCTTCACTTTTTCTGGCCTGGCTGACCCCATGAACCCGGTGATCCCAAATGCCAGCTGTGCCTGTGCCTCGAGGGCCAAGGTCCCCCCCAAAACAACCCGAGTTTGGAGTTCAAGGGGGAAAAAATGACACCGTTTTGGCCAAAACGCCGGGGTTTCTTTCAAACCACATCGCTGCTTCGTTCTGCCCCAAGCTCAGGCCCCAGGGAGGCCGAGCCCCGGCGCTGCCCCAGCGCTGGCTGCGCTGGGGGCTTGGGGAGGGGCTGAAGGTCGTGGCCTGGCTGTGCCTCGATTTCCCCGTCCCGGCGCCGATGCGGCCGCATTCGGGTGCTGGATCCAGCCCTGGGAGCCATCGCACCGAGCGAGGCCGCGGAGAGCGGCAGCCGAGGCCCGGCGGGCTGAGAGCGGCCCCGGCGGAGCCGGCGCTGCGGCCGCGGGGCCGGGAGCCGCCAGCGCGGGGCAGCGTCCCCGGGATCCGGCGGCGCTCGGGCTGCCCTGGGGTGCCCGGGCGCCGCGTGTGCCTTGGCGGAGGGGCCAAGGCCGCTCGGGGGCCGCGGCACCTGCCGCCCTTCCCGCGCCTCCTCCCGCGGCCCCGTTAAAGCGCCCGCGGGGCAGCCCCGGCCCCGCGGCGGACAGCGCTCCACGATGATGCTGCAGCTCGTGCTCCTCGCCGCGCTCGCCCTGTGCGGTGAGTCCCGCCCGGAGCCTCCGGCCTCGGCAGCTGCCGAAGGCCCCGGGACCCACCCCGCGGGGGGCTCACGCCGCGCCTCTGTCCCCAGGGCGCTGCTCCGAGCTGGATCTCGATGGCATGCAGCGGGTGGTCGGCGGCACCGAGGCGCGCTCGCACGCCTGGCCCTACCAGGTGGGTCCTGCCGGCGTCCCGCGGCCGGGCCCGGGGCTCTCCCCGCGCCGGGACCCCGCGCTGAGCCCCGCGCCGCCTCTCGCCCCCTCCCCAGATCTCCCTGCAGTATTACTCCAACGGCGGCTGGCACCACACCTGCGGGGGCTCCCTCATCCAGAGGAACTGGGTGATGACCGCCGCCCACTGCGTCAACAAGTGAGCGGCCCGGGGCCCCCTCCTTCCTCTCGCCAAAGCTCCTTTCCCCCAAAATCCTTTCCAAGGAGAAATTCTGCCTGCCCCGGCCACCAGAGCGGCCGCCCTCGGAGGCCTTTGGGGCTCCTCAGGCAGGGGCTCCAGGGGCTCCTCCGGGAGCGTCCTCTCCCCGCTCGGAGCCTCCCGGATCAGCTCCCGCTCGGGCTGAGCGGAGCTCGGGGCTGACGGAGGGCTTTTTGCACCTTGCCGGCAGACAATTGCAGTACCGTGTGGTGGCCGGCGAGCACAACCTCAACGTCAACGAGGGCAGCGAGCAGGTCTTCAGCGTCAGCAAGATCGTCGTCCACCCCTACTGGAATAGCAACAACGTGGGCGCAGGGTAACGCCCGCGGGAGGGGCACCTGGGGGCAGCGCGGCCGGGCTTTGGGCAGGCTCCCCGTAACATGCCGTCCCTCCCCGCGGCAGCTACGACATCGCCCTGTTCCGCCTGAGCAGCTACGCCACCCTGAACAGCGCCGTGCAGCTGGCGGTGCTGCCCCAGGAGGGCACCGTCCTGCCCAACAACTACCCCTGCGTCATCACGGGCTGGGGCCTGACCCGCAGTGAGTAACGGGCTCCCCCCGCCCCGAATCGCCGCGCCCGGGCACCGCCGGCAGCCGCGGCGGCGCTCGGAGCCGCGGACGGCGCCCGGAGGCTTCGCCCGGGGCTCCGCCCGGGCCACGCGGGCGCCCAGCGCCGGCCGGGGCCGCGCCGAGCCCGGGGGGCGCGGACGGGCCCGGGGGGGCTCGGCGGGGGCCGCGGGCTCGGCTTTGCCGGCGGCGTCCGGCGGCTCCGAGGCGGCGCTGACCGGCGCCGGCCCCGCGCAGGCAACGGGCAGCTGTCCAGCGTCCTGCTCCAGGCCTCCCTGCCCGTCGTGGACTACCAGATCTGCTCCAGCGCGTCCTACTGGGGCTCCCTGGTCAAGAACACCATGGTGTGCGCCGGCGGCGACGGCGTGCGCTCCGGCTGCCAGGTCCGGCCGCGGCCCCCGCGCCGCCCCCGCCGCCCCCGCGCCCCCCCAGCCCCGGCTCACGCCGCCCCTCGCTCCGCAGGGCGATTCCGGCGGGCCGCTGCACTGCGCCGTCAACGGGCAGTACCAGGTGCACGGCGTCACCAGCTTCGTGTCCAGCCAGGGCTGCAACGTGCTCCGCAAACCCACCGTGTTCACCCGCGTCTCCGCCTACGTCTCCTGGATCAAAAGCGTAAGGCGGCCGCGCCGGGCCGGGCCGCGCCGGGCCGGGCTCAGCCCCGGCGCTCTCGGGGCTCCGCTGCGCCGGCCCCGGCCCCGCGCGGCTCAGCCCGGCCCTCTCTCCCTTCCAGGTGGTCGCCCAGAACTGAGCCCGGCCGGACAAGCGCTCGCTGCCCCTGGCCCGTGGCCATGCCCTGACCGTCCCCCGCCGCGCTCCGGGCTCCTCGCACCCGAGCCGGCCTCAATAAAATCTCTCCTCCCGTCTCGGTGCCTCCGTGCTGCCTTGCCCCGCGCCCGCCCATCCTTCCTCCTCCGGCCCGCCGTCCTCATCGCCGCCCAGCTCCCGCACCAGCCCTTCCCCGCCTCCTCCTCTTCCTCACTCCTCAGGGAAGAGCCCTGGGGAGCCGGAGCTGGCTCCGAGCTGTCGGGGCAGCCCCAGCGTCTCTGGGACGCTGGAAAAGGGGGAAATGCTGCAGATCCCCCTCCTGGGCAGCGAGGCAATTGCCCCTTGGCTGTGCGGGGGCACGCGGAGGATTCGGGGCCATCCCATCGGCATTTCCCCTGCCGCTCGCTCCATTTCCCTTCCCAAAATGACCTCCTCGGCCATGAGAGCTGTCGGATTCGGGCACTGCCACCTCCTCGTCCCTCAGCTGCATCCTGGCGCTGTGCCACAGCCCCCCGGCCTGGGGACAAACCGCCAGCACCAACGTGCCCCAAACCCCCACTTTACACCCCAACCAGACACTGCGGGGTGGATCCGGCGCCCGCTGGGAGTTCCTCCCACCCCTCGGTCGCGTCCTGCCGAACAAAACACCCAAGAACGACCAGATGGCTCTGCCAGCCCCGCGGTGGCCGCGGGAGCCGTGGCTGTGCCTGGCACTGCTGAACCCCCGCGGGCTGTGCCCGGTTCTGCCCCTCCCAACCAGAAACACACCGAGGGGCTGGAGCACGTTCAGAGGAGGGAACAGAGCTGGGGAAGAGGCTGGAGCAGCTGAGGGAGCTGAGGAGGCTCAGCCTGGAGGAAAGGAGCCTCAGGGGGGACCTTCTGGCTCTCCACGACTCCCTGAGAGCAGGGGACAGCTGGGGGAGTCAGGTTCTGCTCCCAAGGAAACGGGACAGGAGGGGAGGACAGAGGCTCAGGTTGTGCCGGGAGAGGCTCAGCTTGGACACCAGGAGATCGACACAATCCCCTCCCTTGGGCTGCTGCGGTTCCAGCCCTGGCTCCCCACGGCAGTTCCGGTTGTCCTGTTCCACAAAGCCTTTGATTCCCCGTGCAGTGACCCCGCACAGCCCCAGCTGGTGCCTCTGAGGAGGAGCCCCTCGGGTTTATCTCCTCACAGTCCAAGAGTGCAAGTTTCACTCTTCCTCTCAAATCTTTGGCTCCTCTCGTCTCTCCCAGTGCCCACACACTTGGCGGTGCCACTGCTCTCCAAAGGCTCAGCACTTCACAGCCTCTTGTACCACCCAGCGCTGCAGTGCCAGCTGTGCTTCTGCTGGAGCAGGATCCTGCACAAGGGGGGAGTTTTCCTCTGGAGCTCCAGGGCTGGGGGAGATGGGCCTGGGCTCCTCTGGGAATGCAGGGGGAAGGAAGCTGCTCCTCTGGGAATGCAGGGGAAGGAAGCTGCTCCTCTGGGAATGCAGGGGGAAGGAAGCTGCTCCTCTGGGAATGCAGGGGGCAAAGGCTGCTGTGCTGTTCCCAGGTCAGATTGGATCCAAGTAGGAATTCTCGGCTCCTCCCCCTGGGCGAAGCAGCTCCCAGTGGGATGATGGAATTTTCTCAGCCATGCAGGGACACTCAGTGGGCCATGAACAGAAGAGATAATGAAAAACTGCCCAATGAACAGATGATAACTGCTCCATCTCTAACAGATGGCAGTAGAATACAGCCCCCCGCTCCCGCCCCCAGCCACATCTTGCAGCCCAAGACACAGGGACGGTGGTTGGCCATTGGCAGGGGCAGCCCCGTGGCGTGGTGGAGCCCCTCTCCATGGAGGTGTCCAAGGAAGGACTGGATGTGGCACTCAGTGCTCTGGGCTGGTGACAAGGTGGGGATTGGGCACACTGGGACTCGATGGTCTGCGAGGGCTTTTCCCACCTCCGGGATTCTGGGATTCTGTGCTTGGTGTGTTGAGGAATGCAGCTGGTACAAGAGATCAGTTTGTGGTTGAGATGAAGGTTGAGCTCTGGGTGGTACAAGAGGCTGTGAAGTGCTGAGCCTTTGGAGAGCAGTGGCACCGCCAAGTGTGTGGGCACTGGGAGAGACGAGAGGAGCCAAAGATTTGAGAGGAAGAGTGAAACTTGCACTCTTGGACTGTGAGGAGATAAACCCGAGGGGCTCCTCCTCAGAGGCACCAGCTGGGGCTGTGCTGGGTCACTGCACGGGGAATCAAAGGCTTTGTGGAACAGGACAACCGGAACTGCCGTGGGGAGCCAGGGCTGGAACCGCAGCAGCCCAAGGGAGGGGATTGTGTCGATCTCCTGGTGTCCAAGCTGAGCCTCTCCCGGCACAACCTGAGCCTCTGTCCTCCCCTCCTGTCCCGTTTCCTTGGGAGCAGAACCTGACTCCCCCAGCTGTCCCCTGCTCTCAGGGAGTCGTGGAGAGCCAGAAGGTCCCCCCTGAGGCTCCTTTCCTCCAGGCTGAGCCTCCTCAGCTCCCTCAGCTGCTCCAGCCTCTTCCCCAGCTCTGTTCCCTCCTCTGAACGTGCTCCAGCCCCTCGGTGTGTTTCTGGTTGGGAGGGGCAGAACCGGGCACAGCCCGCGGGGGTTCAGCAGTGCCAGGCACAGCCACGGCTCCCGCGGCCACCGCGGGGCTGGCAGAGCCATCTGGTCGTTCTTGGGTGTTTTGTTCGGCAGGACGCGACCGAGGGGTGGGAGGAACTCCCAGCGGGCGCCGGATCCACCCCGCAGTGTCTGGTTGGGGTGTAAAGTGGGGGTTTGGGGCACGTTGGTGCTGGCGGTTTGTCCCCAGGCCGGGGGGCTGTGGCACAGCGCCAGGATGCAGCTGAGGGACGAGGAGGTGGCAGTGCCCGAATCCGACAGCTCTCATGGCCGAGGAGGTCATTTTGGGAAGGGAAATGGAGCGAGCGGCAGGGGAAATGCCGATGGGATGGCCCCGAATCCTCCGCGTGCCCCCGCACAGCCAAGGGGCAATTGCCTCGCTGCCCAGGAGGGGGATCTGCAGCATTTCCCCCTTTTCCAGCGTCCCAGAGACGCTGGGGCTGCCCCGACAGCTCGGAGCCAGCTCCGGCTCCCCAGGGCTCTTCCCTGAGGAGTGAGGAAGAGGAGGAGGCGGGGAAGGGCTGGTGCGGGAGCTGGGCGGCGATGAGGACGGCGGGCCGGAGGAGGAAGGATGGGCGGGCGCGGGGCAAGGCAGCACGGAGGCACCGAGACGGGAGGAGAGATTTTATTGAGGCCGGCTCGGGTGCGAGGAGCCCGGAGCGCGGCGGGGGACGGTCAGGGCATGGCCACGGGCCAGGGGCAGCGAGCGCTTGTCCGGCCGGGCTCAGTTCTGGGCGACCACCTGGAAGGGAGAGAGGGCCGGGCTGAGCCGCGCGGGGCCGGGGCCGGCGCAGCGGAGCCCCGAGAGCGCCGGGGCTGAGCCCGGCCCGGCGCGGCGCGGCCCGGCGCGGCCGCCTTACGCTTTTGATCCAGGAGACGTAGGCGGAGACGCGGGTGAACACGGTGGGTTTGCGGAGCACGTTGCAGCCCTGGCTGGACACGAAGCTGGTGACGCCGTGCACCTGGTACTGCCCGTTGACGGCGCAGTGCAGCGGCCCGCCGGAATCGCCCTGCGGAGCGAGGGGCGGCGTGAGCCGGGGCTGGGGGGGCGCGGGGGCGGCGGGGGCGGCGCGGGGGCCGCGGCCGGACCTGGCAGCCGGAGCGCACGCCGTCGCCGCCGGCGCACACCATGGTGTTCTTGACCAGGGAGCCCCAGTAGGACGCGCTGGAGCAGATCTGGTAGTCCACGACGGGCAGGGAGGCCTGGAGCAGGACGCTGGACAGCTGCCCGTTGCCTGCGCGGGGCCGGCGCCGGTCAGCGCCGCCTCGGAGCCGCCGGACGCCGCCGGCAAAGCCGAGCCCGCGGCCCCCGCCGAGCCCCCCGGGCCCGTCCGCGCCCCCCGGGCTCGGCGCGGCCCCGGCCGGCGCTGGGCGCCCGCGTGGCCCGGGCGGAGCCCCGGGCGAAGCCTCCGGGCGCCGTCCGCGGCTCCGAGCGCCGCCGCGGCTGCCGGCGGTGCCCGGGCGCGGCGATTCGGGGCGGGGGGAGCCCGTTACTCACTGCGGGTCAGGCCCCAGCCCGTGATGACGCAGGGGTAGTTGTTGGGCAGGACGGTGCCCTCCTGGGGCAGCACCGCCAGCTGCACGGCGCTGTTCAGGGTGGCGTAGCTGCTCAGGCGGAACAGGGCGATGTCGTAGCTGCCGCGGGGAGGGACGGCATGTTACGGGGAGCCTGCCCAAAGCCCGGCCGCGCTGCCCCCAGGTGCCCCTCCCGCGGGCGTTACCCTGCGCCCACGTTGTTGCTATTCCAGTAGGGGTGGACGACGATCTTGCTGACGCTGAAGACCTGCTCGCTGCCCTCGTTGACGTTGAGGTTGTGCTCGCCGGCCACCACACGGTACTGCAATTGTCTGCCGGCAAGGTGCAAAAAGCCCTCCGTCAGCCCCGAGCTCCGCTCAGCCCGAGCGGGAGCTGATCCGGGAGGCTCCGAGCGGGGAGAGGACGCTCCCGGAGGAGCCCCTGGAGCCCCTGCCTGAGGAGCCCCAAAGGCCTCCGAGGGCGGCCGCTCTGGTGGCCGGGGCAGGCAGAATTTCTCCTTGGAAAGGATTTTGGGGGAAAGGAGCTTTGGCGAGAGGAAGGAGGGGGCCGCGGGCCGCTCACTTGTTGACGCAGTGGGCGGCGGTCATCACCCAGTTCCTCTGGATGAGGGAGCCCCCGCAGGTGTGGTGCCAGCCGCCGTTGGAGTAATACTGCAGGGAGATCTGGGGAGGGGGCGAGAGGCGGCGCGGGGCTCAGCGCGGGGTCCCGGCGCGGGGAGAGCCCCGGGCCCGGCCGCGGGACGCCGGCAGGACCCACCTGGTAGGGCCAGGCGTGCGAGCGCGCCTCGGTGCCGCCGACCACCCGCTGCATGCCATCGAGATCCAGCTCGGAGCAGCGCCCTGGGGACAGAGGCGCGGCGTGAGCCCCCCGCGGGGTGGGTCCCGGGGCCTTCGGCAGCTGCCGAGGCCGGAGGCTCCGGGCGGGACTCACCGCACAGGGCGAGCGCGGCGAGGAGCACGAGCTGCAGCATCATCGTGGAGCGCTGTCCGCCGCGGGGCCGGGGCTGCCCCGCGGGCGCTTTAACGGGGCCGCGGGAGGAGGCGCGGGAAGGGCGGCAGGTGCCGCGGCCCCCGAGCGGCCTTGGCCCCTCCGCCAAGGCACACGCGGCGCCCGGGCACCCCAGGGCAGCCCGAGCGCCGCCGGATCCCGGGGACGCTGCCCCGCGCTGGCGGCTCCCGGCCCCGCGGCCGCAGCGCCGGCTCCGCCGGGGCCGCTCTCAGCCCGCCGGGCCTCGGCTGCCGCTCTCCGCGGCCTCGCTCGGTGCGATGGCTCCCAGGGCTGGATCCAGCACCCGAATGCGGCCGCATCGGCGCCGGGACGGGGAAATCGAGGCACAGCCAGGCCACGACCTTCAGCCCCTCCCCAAGCCCCCAGCGCAGCCAGCGCTGGGGCAGCGCCGGGGCTCGGCCTCCCTGGGGCCTGAGCTTGGGGCAGAACGAAGCAGCGATGTGGTTTGAAAGAAACCCCGGCGTTTTGGCCAAAACGGTGTCATTTTTTCCCCCTTGAACTCCAAACTCGGGTTGTTTTGGGGGGGACCTTGGCCCTCGAGGCACAGGCACAGCTGGCATTTGGGATCACCGGGTTCATGGGGTCAGCCAGGCCAGAAAAAGTGAAGGCAATCAAAAGCACCTGCTGCAGTTCTGCCCTTATCTCCAAGGAAAACACGGGATTTCCCAGGAACTCCATTTCCAAGTAATCCCATGTTTGTTCTGTCGAGGGCATGTGTTGAGGGACAGCAGCAACAGCTCTGCCCCACACAGGGACACCCCAATGCAAAGCTGATCCCCCAGCTGTGACACAAAGGGCTGCAAACTCATTTTTGGGCTAAAAACATCGGATTTCCTAATTACTGAGGTTCTTGGGATTGTCCTGTGCATGGACAAACATTGAACACACACCTTACGTCCTATCCTACTCCATATGTTCCACAATTCTTTGTTCCCAGGGGATGTCTTTCAACTCAGGATTTCCATGATACCTCTGAAATGCGGATGAAAAATCAAACCCCACAATTCTAATAAAGATTTGTAGGGAATGGGTATGTTTATTTACAGCACATTTCACTTAAATTCAAATGGATTTCTACCTTGTTAAATTTTTACTCTGTATCACCTTGAGTCTGTACATCAGGGAGCACTTAGACAACACTCTTGGATTTTGGGCGTCTTTGGGGTTGTCTTTTGCAGAACCAACAGGTGACTTTTGTGGGTCCGTTCCAGTTCTGGTGATTTCACAATCTGTGAGGTCAGAGACCTTATTGACCACAACCTGTCCATTGGGGTTTTGTCCTGCACAGGGCCAGGAACGGCCTCGACGGTCCTTGAGGGTCCCTCCCAGCGCCAGATCCCTCATGGTTGCCCAGCCCTGTGGCCTGGCCCTGGTCCAGGAGAGCCTTTTGGGGGTTTGGGGGTTCCGGGGCGCGCAGCGGATGCTGCCTGGCCTCGCCTCCGACTTCCTCCATCAAAACCCTCCAACGGTAGCCGCGGGGCCGCGGGCGGGGCGGGCCGGGGCCATGGCCGAGGGCAGGAGCGGCAGCGCCGGGCTCTTCGCCAGGCAGGTCCAGAAGCACTTCAGCCGCGCCCAGGAGAAGGTACGGCAGTGCCACCCACCCCCGAATCCCAGCTTTCACTGGATTTGTCCTTCTTTCCCACCACAGTGCTCCCAGGGCGGCCCAAACAGCACAGCTCAGCACCTTTGGGTGTTCCCAGGGTGGGAATTTGGGCGTTTCTGGGTCAATGTCATCGTTGCTCCATGGCTTTGGAGGATGGCATCTCCCAGAGCTCCCCAAGATACTTTGGCTTCTCCAGTGGTGGGGGGTTTTCCACCCAAAACACCTTGCAGAGGGTATGGGGGGCTGTGGGGTGGTGGCACAGGCTCCCTGGGCTGGCAGGCACTGAGGGTGCCCGGCGGGACCCAGCGTGGCCGGTGGTCCCAGGAATGTCGGCGAGACCGGCAGGGGCCCGCAGGAAGCGAGGGGGAAGGGCTGCGGAAGCGGCACGAGCGGGGCAATTCTCAGCTGCTTTGGGGCACTTTGGGGGAACCTCTTTCCTTTCCTCCCCCAAAAAATGTAGTTGTGACTGCAGTTTTGGGGGTGACACAAAAGACCCTTCCAAACCCTCACCCTCCCAGGCTTCCTGGCCGGGACTTGGTGCTAAATTTGGCTTTCCCACGGCTCAATCATCCGGGGCCAGGCTCTGGCTGCTTCCTGCACACAGCAGATCTCCCTCCCAGCCGGTCCTGGCCTCTTCCCAGGGGGCCCAACCTCTTCCTGGACATCCCAAATCTCCCTCCGACCCAGCCCCAGCCTCTTCCTGGACACTCCAAAGCTCCCTGCTCCCAGCCCTGGCCTCTTCCTGTGGGGGTCAAGTTGTTTGGGGACACCCAAAAAGTCCCTCCTGCCTGGCCCCAACCTCTTCCTGGGGGGTTCAGCCTCTTCCTGGACACTCTGAATTTCCCCCCATCCAGCTTCAGTCATTTTCCAGAGGGTCACCCTCTTCCTGAGCACCCCAAAACTCCTTCATGCCTGGCCCCAGCCTCTTCCCAGGGAGCTCCATCTCTTCCTGGACACCCCAAAGCTGCCCCAGTCCAGACTCAGCCTCTTCCCAGGAAGTTCAGCCTGGACACCCCAAATCTCCCCCACCCAGTGCAGCCTCTGAGCTCTCCCTCAGCCTCAGACCCTCCTCATCCTCCTCATGGTGTCCCCTGTGCCCCACAGTTGGAGCTCAGGGTGTTTTGGGGTGCACAGGACTGCACCTGCAGGGTTTAGGGTGGGAGGTAAATTGGCATCCCAAAATTCACCATTTTCCTGAAAAAAATGAAAGCACTGAGTGGGTGCAGTGAAATTTTGCATTCCCACACAGGTCCTGCCCTGCCGGATCCTCGGCAGCCCCTCAGGGCGGTTTTGGGGGGCCCGGTGACCTCGGGGTGTGGTGGGGGGCTCTTCCCCTCTCTCTCCATCACAGGTTTTGCAAAAATTGGGCAAAACGGTGGAAACCAAAGACGAGCAGTTCGAGCAGAGCGCCTACAACTTCCAGCTGCAGCAGGTGACAGGGGGACACCGGGGACACTGCGGACACCCCACAGGGGGACACCGGGGGCCTGTCCCCCCAGCCCCCGGACAGCCCTGACCCCCCTCGCCGCTGTGTTTTGCAGAACGAGGGCCACAAACTCTACAAGGACCTCAAGGGGTTCGTGGGAGCCGTGAGAGGTGCGGAACCGGCCCCGAATGCCTCAGGGAAACCCGGGAACAGGGAGGGGCTCCGGGCGGAGCCAGGATAGTAAATAAGGGATAGCAGAGGAAATAAATAGTGCTTATAATAAATAGATTGTTAATTAAAAATCGGTATTAAATAAAAAAAAAGAATAAAAAATGAGAATAAATCTATTGTAAGCTACAAATGGATAACAAAGAGAAAATAATAATAATAATAATAGTAATAGTAATAGTAATAGTAATAGTAATAGTAATAGTAATAGTAATAATAATAATAATAATAATAATAATAATAATAATAATGGAATAATATATAATATATTATATATGAGCTATGTATTATATATCCTACATATATGACATATGCAATATATATTTTTATATTGCACTATGTATTAAATACATATGGGATAATAAAGATATAAAAATAATGGATATTAAATATATATTAAAGATAAAATAATAATATAAATACTGTATGTGGGATAATAGATAATAAATACATATAGGATATATATAATATATAATATGTTAAATAGAAAAACAGATAGATATGTTATCTATCGGATATACATGCTATATATGGGATAATAGGGACAATAAATAATTTAAAATAACACACCTGGGCTAATAAACAACAACAGACAGTAATGAATAAATTAATAACGATCAGGAATAAATTATCATGACAATGACAATGGCAATGGCAGTGACAATGACAATGACAATGACAATGACAATGACAGTGACAGTGACAATAACAATGGGAATGACAGTGACATTGACCTTGACAATGACAATGACAATGACAGTGACAGTGACAATGACTATGGCAATGACAATGACAATGACAATGACAGTGACAGTGACAGTGACAATAACAATGGGAATGACAGTGACATTGACAATGACAATGACAATGACAATGACAATGACAATGACAATGACAGTGACAATAACAATGGGAATGACAGTGACATTGACTTTGACAATGACAATGACAATGACAGTGACAGTGACAATGACTATGGCAATGACAATGACAATGACAGTGACAGTGACAGTGACAATAACAATGGGAATGACAGTGACATTGACAATGACAATGACAATGACAGTGACAATAACAATGGGAATGACAGTGACATTGACATTGACAATGACAATGACAGTGACAATGACTATGGCAATGACAATGACAATGACAATGACAATGACAATCACAATCACAATCACAATCACAATGCCAATGACCATGGCCATGACCATGCCAATGACCATGACCATGCCAATGACCATGGCCATGCCAATGACCGTGCCGCACGTCTGTGTCCGCAGTGATGCACGAGAGCTCCCGCAGAGTGGCCGAGACGCTGCAGGAGATTTACAGCCCCGAGTGGGACGGGCACGAGGAGCTCCGCGCCATCGCCGACGTGAGCCCTGGGTGTCCCCAAGGGTCCCCTTGAAGCCTGGGGGGGTTGGAGGGTCCCGGGTGCCACTGCTGTCCCTGTCCCTGTCACTGTCCCCCCAGAGCAATGACCTCCTGTGGGATGACTACGAGGCGAAGCTGGCTGACCAAGCCCTGCGGCTCATGGAGAATTACCTGGCTCAGTTCGGGGATTTTAAGGTGCCCCTGCGTGGTCTGGTGGGGCTGGGGGCGGGGGGAGCACGGGGGGTCCTGGCTCACCTGTCCCCCCTTCCCAGGAGCGCATCGCCAAGCGGGGCCGAAAGCTCGTGGACTACGACAGCGCCCGGCACCACCTGGAGGCTCTGCAGAGCGCCAAGAAAAAGGACGAGGCCAAAATCGCCAAGGTTGGGACTCCCCAGGATGCCCCGGCACAGCCCCCGTGTGGGGACAGTCCCCCGGCCGTGGGGACAAAGCCACGGCCCCCTGTCCCTCCCCGCAGGCCGAGGAGGAGTTCAATAAAGCCCAGGCGGTGTTTGAGGACCTGAACAGGGACCTGCGGGAGGAGCTGCCGGTCCTGTACGGCAGGTACGGGGCTGTCACAGGCCTGGCGACATCGCGGGGGCTCGGGGACATGCAGGGGGCTGAGGGACACTGCAGGGATTTGGGGACACCGTGGGGCTGGAGGTCACCGTGGGCGTTGACAGGCTGGGGATGTCATCGGGCTGGGAGACACCACAAGGGCTTGGGGACATCAAGAACCGGGGCGTGGGGGACATTGTAATGCTGGGGGACATCGTGGGGCTGGGGGACATTGTGGGGCTGGGGGACATCATGGGGCTGGGGGACATCGTGGGGCTGGGGGACATTGTGGGGCTAGGGGACATTGTGGGACTGGGGGACATCGTGGGGCTGGGGGACATTGTGGGGCTGGGGGACATCATGGGGCTGGGCGACATCGTGGGGTGGGGGGACCGGCAGGGACAGGGGGACACAGCAGGGGTGGGGGGACACCATGGGGCTGGGGGACATGGGCTGGGCATGGGTGCCATCAGGTGGGCGAGGTCCCCCCATGCAGGGAAGAAGTTGCGTGGGTCTCTCCTCAAAGTCCACCCTAGGGACACATCGGGGGTCCTGGGGCAGGGGGCCACGGGGGGCCTGTGACAGTGGGAGGTGGCAGCTCCACGGCATCCATGGGGTGGCCCTGAGGGGGACATTCCCCTTCCATGTGGGGCCCAAGGTGTTGGGGACTCAGCAGGTGGGAGGTGGCTGAGCATCCCCAGACCCCTCCGGTGTCCCCTTCATGGGGCACCCCCAGACCCCTCCGGTGTCCCCTTTGTGGGACATCGTGGGACACCCCCAGACCCCTCTGGTGTCCCCTCTGTGGGACATCGTGGGACACCCCCAGACCCCTCCCTGTCCCCCGCAGCCGCATCGCCTGTTACATCACCGTGTTCCAGAACATCTCCAACCTCCGTGACGTCTTCTACAAGGAGATGAGCAAGGTGGGGAAGGCACCCCAAAACACCTCCCCCACCCCCCGGTAGCACCAGGTGTCCCCAGGTGTCCCCAGAAGGTTACGCCGATGCTGTTTCCCACCCTTCCAGAGTCCTTGCTCTTCATTTCATTCATCCAGAGCAGCCCGAGGGTGTTTGGGCTGTCCCCAGGTGTTGGGGGCCCTGCTGAACCCCGGGTGGGTGGGGGTACCTGGGGGGCCCCTGAGGTGTTTCTGCGTCCCCCTTCCCCAGCTCAACCGGGACCTGTACGAGGTGATGAGCAAACTGGAGAAGCAGCACTCGAGCAAGGTGTTCATCATCAAAGGCGTCCCCAGGTAACGCCCGGGGGAGAAGGGGGCACAGCGGAGGTGGAGGGGACAATTGGCCCCCCAGCCCCCACGAGGCTCCGGCCCCAAGGTCCTGGGGCGGGCGGGGTGTGCCACAGACGGGCTGAAGGCGCTTTCTGGTGGGCCTGGGGAGGTGTCGGGGTCCTGCTGGATGGGGAAGCGTCACCTGCAGGCTGGGCCGGTGACACCTCAGGGATGCTCGGGGACACCCCGGCCTGAACCGCTCTGTCCCCCCCGCCAGCAACCGCCGCTCTCTGGTCATCTCCGCGCCCGTGAGCCCCCCGGCCATGTTCCCCTGCCCGGACAAGGCGCCCGTGGAGGACGCGGAGGTGACACCGGCGTCCCCCGGCGGGGACAGCGCCGCCCCCAGCGCGGAGCCGGGGGCTGTTTCCCCCGGGCCGCCCCCGGCTTCGCCCGCCAGCGGCGCCTCCCTGGACACGGAGTCGGTGTCCAGCGAGGAGCCCCCGGAGCCCGGCCACGACAACGAGCCCCCGGGGCGGGCGACATCGGCGACAGGGTCGGTGTCCAGCGAGGAGCCCCCGGAGCCCATCTCCAACCCCGACGCCCCGTGCCCGGGGCAGGAGCCATCGGCGACAGCGGCGGGGCCGGGGGGTGACAGCGGGGCGCGGGGGGGCCCCGAGGGCATCGCCGCCTCCCTGGCGTCGCTGATTTTATCCGAGGCCATCGCCCAGGCCGCTGGCACCTTGTCACCAGAGCCGGGCACGGCAGGGGACAGCGCGGCCACCAGCGCCGAGGGTCGGGCACGGCCCGCGGTGTCCCCGCCCGCAGCTGTCCCCTGCCGTGCCCTCGGCCCCGCGGCGGCACCGGCGACACCCCGGGAGCCGTGCCAGCTCGGCGGGGAGCGGGGACAGCGCGGGGACACCCAGGACAGCGCGGAGGCGGCGGGTGTCGGGCCGGAGGTGCGCAAAGCCCAGGTGGGGAAGTTCTGGGAGAGCCGCGGTGGGAGCGAGGAACGCGCACAGGATTCCCGGCTCGGGGACACCCGGGCGGTTCGTGGGGACACGGGGCCGGCCCGGGGGACAAAGCCAGCCCGGGGGACACCTTCTGCCGCAGGTGGGGCCGGACCTGCCCCTCCCCGCGGCGCCAGGCCCCGGGAACGGCCGGTGCCCCCCTGGATCCCCAGCCCGGGCGGGTGCAGCGGGCAGGGGCTCGGTCCCTTTGGGCTGGGATTTAACGGAATCACGAGGTGCCAGTGTCCCCCCCGTGTCTCTCCCAGGGCTGTTCCGGGACACCGGAGCAGGACACGAGCCAGGACTCCTCAGGTGCTGCAGACCCCCTCCAGGATCCCCCCGAGTGCCTCAGCACCCTCTGATCCCACGGGAAATGCGGCATCTTCCCCAAATTTATTCCCCAGAAAGTATTTCCCAGCCCCCATCCCGTCTGAAATAAAGATGAAAAAGGTGGCAAAATCCCAAATCTCCATCTGGGACTGCAGAGGGGTCCGGGGGTATCCCCAGCGGCGGATTTCGGGTCTCTGAGGAGTGTGAGAGGGGGAGGTTGGGGATTGTCACTCTCTCCCCGCGCTCCAAAACCCGTGACTCAGGGAAAAGACGTCGAGCCTGTTCCACCAGCTCCCGGAAAATGCGCTGTCATGCCAAAAAAAACCCCAAAACACCCCAATTTTCCCCTCCCGTGATCCAGAATTCAAAGCCCCATTCCCAGTCTCCTGGACGATGGGTTTGCCCCGCAGCCAGCGAGGGGTTAACGGGGGAGGGATCCGGGGGGGTTGAGCCTCATTCCAGCCGAACTGGAAAGGTGAGGTAGGAAAAAGGCAACGCCTTCACCTGGGCAACGCCTTCACCTGGAGCCGCACATGGTGCCGGCAGGTAAGAGCTACAGGAGTGGGACCCGGATCCCGGGGTGCCCCCCGAAATTCCCGATCCCTGGGGGCTTCAGGGGGTGGCTACGCAAAACCCCAGGCACGGCATCGGGACACGGCGCCACCGGGGCCCTGCAATGAGGGACGGATGGGGCGTGCGGCTGCTCTGGGGTGAAGCACGTCGGGGTTCGGCCGGGCATTTTCCAGCTGGATTTGGGGCGGGAGGAGAGGAAAAGGCCGGATCCTGCCACAGGGAGAGGCTGAAAGCAGGAAATCCGGCAGGAAAGCTGAGAGGGAAACAGGGGAGCAAAGTGCTGGTCCCAAGGGATCATCCCAAGGTGAAGATAGGCGGGCGAGCAGCAAATGCCGCCCTCCGCCCGCTGGGGAGGGGAAGGAGGGGCTCTAAAGGGGCTGCCGAGCACCCCCAAAGAGGCCTGGCGGGATGGTTTGGTGATCCCATCCTCCATCGGCCGGGAATGGGAATGGAAGTGGGATGGGAATGGAGTAAAGACACTGCCGAGCACCCCCAACAAATAGCTGTAGGGTCGGTTTGCTCCTCCCGTCCTCCAGGCACCGGGAACGGCCACGGGAATGGGGATGGGGATGGGGGCGCTGCATCCCCGGGGCTCCTGGAAGGAGTTTTTGGGATGAGAGCAGCCGAGCAGGGCAGGGTTTCCCTTGGGAACGGCTCTGGAGCCACTCGGCCGGAGCGCAGGAATGAGGAAGATGAGGGTTTTTCCACAACCCTGCTTTAAAAACACATGGAAATCCATCGGGATGGGAATGATTCACTCCCGCTGCCAGCCCCCCTTTTCCGGCCTGGATCCCGGCCTGGCACTGCCAGAAATCCCGAGGGTTTTTGTGGGGGGAAGCGCCGGAGCCTCCCCGCGGGGCTTGGGGGAGTTCCTTCCCACCACGCCGGGGAGGGGATGGAGGGGATCCATGGAGCATCCCTGCCCCGGGAGCGAGCAGGAGGAGCTCCACCTCCACGACCACGGATGGCCTGATGGAAATCAAACCTTCCCTCAGCTAAAACTCGGGTTAAAGCTTTGGTGAGTCCCGAAGGCGCTGTGGGTCCCAGGATTGCGGGTGTTTGGCGATGGGGCACAGAACTGGCACAGAGCTGCCAGACTCTTCCCAAAAAACCCTCCCAAGGCTCGGACCAGCTCCCGTCCCACCCAGCAGCGCCTTTTCCTCTTCTTCTCTCAAATCCCAAACTCTTTGGGGAAATCAGAGCCAGTTCTGGCTCTGGAGCAGCCGGGAGCAGCTCCACGGGAAGGTCGCGGTTGGCTTTGGGAAAGGCCCAGAGCCCGGAGAGCAGCACAGCAAAGCTGCGCTTAATGAAGGGCTGGGCTAAAGCAAAACTGGATTTAGAACAAAACTGTTTAAAGCAAAACTTGATTTAATTCAAAGTTGGGTTTAAAGCAAAACCGAGTTTAAACCAAAGCAACTCTGGATGTAATGGAAATCTGTGCTTAAAGCAAAATCATGTCTAAAGCAAACTCAGTTTAAAGGAAAGCTGGTTTTAAGGCAAAATCAAGTTTAATTCAAAGTTGGGTTTAATCAAAAGCTGGACTTAAAGGGAAGTTTGGTTTAAAGCAAAACTAAGTTTAAAGAAAAGCTGAGTTTATAGAACTGGACTAAAGTAAAATCAGGCTTAAAGCAAAATTGTGCTGGAAATAAAATCGGGTTTAATGTAAAGTTGAGATTAAAGCAGAGTGTGGTTTCAAGCAAAGCCGGGTTTAAAGCAAAACAAAGTTTAAAGTGAAACAGGCTTAAAACAAAGCAAGATTTAATGCAGGACTAGTTTTAAAGCAGAAGTCGCCTAACAGCAAAACCAGGTTAAAAGCAAGGCTGGCTTTAAAGTACAATTCGGTTTAAAGCACAGCTGATTTTAAGTAAAACTGAGTTTAAAACTGAGTTTAACGAGCGGGTGGCTGCTGCCAGCCCGAGCCGGGCATTGCCTGCTCGGGGTCCCCGCCCCTCCCTGTCCCCCTGCGGGGCGGGGAACGTTCACTGCCCCAATTCCCGGGACCCCCCAGCCCCAACTCCCGACTCCCCCAGCCCCAACTCCCAGGAGCCCCCAGCCCCCAATTCCCGACTCCCCCAGCCCCAATTCCCGGGGCTCTCCTCCAGCCCCAGTTCCCGGCTTTCCCCGTCAGCCCCCAGTTTCCGGCCACCCCCAGCCCCAATTCCCGACTCCCCCAGCCCCAATTCCCAGGACCCCCCCAGTCCTCCAGCCCCAATTCCCGGCTCTCTCCTCAGCCCCAATTCCCGGGGTCCCCCCAGCCCCAATTCCCGGGGTCCCCCAGCCCCAATTCCCGGCTCTCTCCCCAGCCCCAATTCCCGGCTCTCTCCCCAGCTCCAATTCCCGGGGTCCCCCAGCCCCAATTCCCGGGGTCCCCCAGCCCCAGTTCCCGGGGTCCCCCAGCCCCAATTCCCGGCTCTCTCCCCAGCCCCAATTCCCGGGGTCCCCCCAGCCCCAATTCCCGGGGTCCCCCAGCCCCAATTCCCGGCTCTCTCCCCAGCCCCAATTCCCGGCTCTCTCCCCAGCCCCAATTCCCGGCTCTCTCCCCAGTCCCAATTCCCGGCTCTCTCCCCAGCCCCAATTCCCGAGGTCCCCCAGCCCCAATTCCCGGCTCTCTCCCCAGCCCCAATTCCCGGCTCTCTCCCCAGCCCCAATTCCCGGGGTCCCCCAGCCCCAGTTCCCGGGGTCCCCCAGCCCCAGTTCCCGGGGTCCCCCAGCCCCAGTTCCCGGCTCTCTCCCCAGCCCCAATTCCCGGGGTCCCCCAGCCCCAATTCCCGGCTCTCTCCCCAGCCCCAATTCCCGGGGTCCCCCAGCCCCAATTCCCGGCTCTCTCCCCAGCCCCAATTCCCGGGGTCCCCCAGCCCCAATTCCCGGCTCTCTCCCCAGCCCCAATTCCCGGGGTCCCCCAGCCCCAATTCCCGGCTCTCTCCCCAGCCCCAATTCCCGACTCCCCCAGCCCCAATTCCCGGCTCTCTCCCCAGCCCCAATTCCCGGGGTCCCCCAGCCCCAATTCCAGGCTCTCTCCCCAGCCCCAATTCCCGGGGTCCCCCCAGCCCCAATTCCCGGGTCCCCCAGCCCCAATTCCCGCTCCGGCCCGGCCGTGGCCCCGCCCCGCTCCTGCCCCGCTCCCGCCGCTCGATTTCCTCTTTTTTTAAAATCCCCAAACAAACGGGATTCGATTCGCTGCCGAGCGCGCTGAGTCACGGAGCCCCCGCGCCCCGGAGCCGCCGCCGGGACACGCGGGGGCCCGGCGGGCACAGCCACGGTGGTCGGGCAATTCTGCGGCACCGACCTCCGGCCCCGCACTTGGGGCATTTTCAAGGACTTCCAGGCACTTTGAAGCTCCCCAAGTCTGGGAGTGAATCCAAACAGGGGCTGGTTCTTCTCCGCCCCAGTAACACCAGTGCGTTACTGGTGCTGCACCACCCCCCTCGCGCGGAGCCCTCCGGGGCGGTTTGGGGCAAATCACCGCTTTTATCCGTTTTCGGCAGCTCCGAAGGAACCGGAGCCTCAGCTGGAAGGAGCCACTGCAAGGAGGGATCTCGGCCCCACCTGAGCACAGGTGACGGGGTTGAGTGGGAATTCACCGCTTTTATCGCTATTTTTGGCAGCTCTGAAGGACCCCAAACCTTCCCCTAGGAGGAGCCGATGCGATGGAGCGAGATCAGCCCCACCTGAGCTCAGGTGAGCTCCTGGAGCGCTTCTCTGGCCTCTTCCCACGTTCTCCACGTGGCTCAGCCCTCCCTCACCTCCCTCTCTCCCTGTCCCGAGGAAGACCTGACCACCCCGTACCTGAGGAAGGCTTCCACCCCCGCTGGCCATGAGGACGCTGACACCGCCGTGATCGCAGGTGAGGCACTGCGGGCTGAGCCCTGAGCTTGCCCCGCAGTGGGGATCACCCTCATCTTCCTCACCCTGCTGAGCCCTGAGCTTGTCCCGCAGTGGGGGTCACCCTCATCTTCCTCACCCTGCTGAGCCCTGAGCTTGTCCCGCAGTGATCACCCTCATCTTCGTCACCTCACTGACCCAGTGCTTGCCCGCAGTGGTGATCACCCTCATCTTCCTCACCTCACTGACCCAGTGCTTGCCCGCAGTGATCACCCTGGTCTTCCTCACCTCACTGACCCTGAGCTTGCCCCGCAGTGATCACCCTCATCTTCCTCACCTCACTGACCCTGTGCTTGCCCGCAGTGATCACCCTCATCTTCCTCACCGCGCTGACCCAGTGCTTGCCCACAGTGGTGATCACCCTCATCTTCCTCACCTCACTGACCCAGTGCTTGCCCGCAGTGGTGATCACCCTCATCTTCCTCACCCTGCTGAGCCCTGAGCTTGCCCCGCAGTGATCACCCTCATCTTCCTCACCTCGCTGCCCCTGTGCTTGCCCGCAGTGGTGATCACCCTCATCTTCCTCACCTCACTGACCCTGAGCTTGCCCCGCAGTGATCACCCTCATCTTCCTCACCTCACTGACCCTGAGCTTGCCCCGCAGTGATCACCCTCATCTTCCTCACCCTGCTGAGCCCTGAGCTTGCCCCGCAGTGATCACCCTCATCTTCCTCACCTTGCTAACCCTGTGCTTGCCCGCAGTGGTGATCACCCTCATCTTCCTCACCTCACTGCCCCTGTGCTTGCCTGCAGTGGGGATCACCCTCATCTTCCTCACCTCGCTGACCCTGAGCTTGTCCCGCAGTGATCACACTCATCTTCCTCACCTCGCTGACCCTGAGCTTGCCCCGCAGTGATCACCCTGGTCTTCCTCACCTCACTGACCCAGTGCTTGCCCCGCAGTGGTGATCACCTTGGTCTTCCTCACCTCGCTGCCCCTGTGCTTGCCCGCAGTGGTGATCACCCTCATCTTCCTCACCCTGCTGAGCCCTGAGCTTGCCCCGCAGTGATCACCCTCATCTTCCTCACCTTGCTGACCCTGTGCTTGCCCGCAGTGGTGATCACCCTCATCTTCCTCACCTCACTGCCCCTGTGCTTGCCCGCAGTGGTGATCACCCTCATCTTCCTCACCTCACTGACCCAGTGCTTGCCCACAGTGGTGATCACCCTGGTCTTCCTCACCCTGCTGAGCCCTGAGCTTGTCCCGCAGTGATCACCCTCATCTTCCTCACCTCACTGACCCAGTGCTTGCCCACAGTGGTGATCACCCTGGTCTTCCTCACCCTGCTGACGGTGCTGGTGGTGATCGGGATTTACCTGTACCGGAACCAGGGCTCCTACCGCACCTACGAGCAGGCGGAGCCGGACGCGGCCCCGCGGGAGGAGCCCCCGGCCAAGGAGAAGGAGGAATATTTTATCTAAGGACACGCCTGGGATCCACACAGCTCCCGAAGCTCCCTGGAGTTGGTCCACATAAGTTTTCAGGAGTTAGGATGCTGCCTGAATTCCCGGGCATCAGGGATCTGCCCCAATTTCCTGGAGTTGGGCGTCCGCCGAAATATCCCGGAGCTGAGGATCTGCTGAATTTCTTGGAGGTGGGGGATCTTCCCAAATTGGGAATCTGCCTAAATTCCCTGGAGCTGGGGCTCCACCTGAATTTCCTGGCTTTGGGGTTCTGTTTAGATTCCCTGGATTTAGGGATCCACCTAAATCGGAAACCTGCCTAAATTCCCTGGGCTTGAGGTTCTGCCTAAATATCCTGGAGCTGGGATCTGCCTGAATCTCCTGGAGCTTGTGATCTCCCTCAATTCCCTGGAGCTGGGGCTCTGCCTAACGCTGAGGATCTACAGGCTGATTTTGTTCGTTTTGTTTCAGTTTTTTTCCTTAATTTATGAAGCCAACCGTGGAAGGAATACGTGGGTGCCCAAGGGTAGGAAAAACCTCAAATACCCCCTAAAAATTAGTAAGAGGAAGTTCCCAATGCAGCAGGAAAAACGAAAGAAGTGAGGAAAGCCCTGGCTGGCAGCAGCCAAAGGGGTTCTCAGAGGCCCAACAGAAATTTGTTACTTCATTTAAATTTTCAAAATAATCTTTATTTTTGGTTTTTAGTATAAAAACTCCACAAGTTCAGTGCAGCACAGAGAGTCCGAGAGCTGCGCTCGGGAACAGCCAGGGATGGTCACACACACAGAACACAGATTCAGATTAAAGTGAAATATTAAGATAAAATAGGGTCGAATCTGAGCTCTTTCTCCATCAAGTAACAGCCAAAAAGAAGAACACCCGACTGAGGATCCCTGAAGGTTCCTGCCAAGCTTGTGGAGGTTTGGTTATCAATGCAGGCATGAGTCACTGATAAACACATCGATAAACCCATTTACAACCCATTTACAAGCACCCCATTCATAAAAATCCACCTCCAAACAAACACCCCGTTCATTAAACTCCTGATAAACGCACCAATGAACACCTCATTGATAAACCATCGATAACCCCCAAACCACCCCGAGCCTCAGGGGGAACCCAAGGGATTTGTGCGCTCACTGCTCACTGACAGTTCCCACACCTGGCAGCTGGAACAGACGGAAACAGCCTCTCGGATTTAAGGAATTCGGGTGCGAAAACACCAGGTTTGAGTTAAAGTCAAGCGTTTGCTAATTAAGCATCAATTAAACCTGGTTCTAGCTGGAATGGGAGGATCCCACGGGAGCTGCAGCGCGGCCCTGGCACCGGTCATGGCTTTGATTAGAGCTGAAGTGCAAACAATCCAAATTACCCGGAGTGGGTTAAAAAACATCCCAGGACAGAGGACTCTGGAGGAGAAAGGGGGAGAGGGTGGGGGGCACCTCGGGTGAGGCCGGGAGGGGCTCGGGCGTCCTTCCCACTGCTGGGAAGGAGATTTTTGCCTCTGGGAAGGGAATTTTCCCTCCGGGCAGGAGATTTTGTCTGTTTTCTACCCAAAATCCACCTTTCCCAAAAAGAGGGGAAACCCGGACGGGTCCAGCAGAGGGATGAGGGCGGTGGAAGGGGAAACCCCTCCCCAGGGCATAATTAGGCCGTTAATTAATTAGAGCTTCGTGTAAATGAGGAAGGGGCAGGGCTGAGCTCACCCCGTTTGTGAATGACCCCCCCGGGCTCCCCAGTTACCAAACCTCTCCCCTGTCACCCCTGGTGTCACCTGCGGGGCCGGGGTCCCTGCCCGGCCCGGGGCGGGTCCCGGGGGGAGGCGCTGGCGGGCACCGGGGGTCCCCCGAGCCCGGGGTGCCCCTCACCAGAGGCTGAAGGCGCCCCCGGCCCCCCCCGGGAAGCCCCCCTTGCGCGGGGGCAGCAGCACGGCGGCTCCGGGCGGGACGGGCACCGGGGGCGCGCCCGGGGGGCACCCGGCGGGCGGCGGCTGCAAGAGACAACCGGGGGTCAGGGGCACGACCGGGGACAGCCGGGGGCACTGTCGCGATAGGGGACAGCCGGGGGCACTGTCAGGACAGGGGACAGCCGGGGTCAGGGGCACACCCAGAGGGGGCACGGAGGGGACACAGCAATGTCCCCAGCCCTGCTGAGGGACAGCGGCCGGGATGGGACACGGGTCCCCAGCCCTGAGCCACCCCTGAGGCCTGCGGCACCTGGGCCAGGTGGGGGACACCTGTCCCTGTGCTGCCACCTGTGCTGTCACCTGAGGGACACCTGTCACCTGTGCTATCCCCTGTGCTGTTACCTGAGGGACACCTGTCCCTGTGCTGCCACCTGAGGGACACCTGTCACCTGTGCTGTCACCTGTGCTGTCACCTGGGGGACACCTGTCCCTGTGCTGTCACCTGAGGGACACCTGTCACCTGTGCTGTCACCTGTGCTGTCACCTGGGGGACACCTGTCCCTGTGCTGTCACCTGAGGGACACCTGTCACCTGTGCTGTCACCTGTGCTGTCACCTGGGGCACACGCTGTCCCCAAGCTACCAAAGAGAATTCCAGGGCAGCAGGAACCTCTCAGGCTGCAGGGAAGGGCAGCCAAGGGGGGCTGGGGAAGCAGGGCCAGGTGAGGGGACAGGTGAGCAGGAGACAGGTGAGCAGGGGACAGGTGAGGGGCCAGGTGAGCAGGGCCAGGTGAGCAGGGCCAGGTGAGCAGGCACAGGTGAGCAGGCACAGGTGAGAAGGGGACAGGTGAGCAGGCACAGGTGAGAAGGGGACAGGTGAGCAGGCACAGGTGAGCAGGCACAGGTGAGATGGGACAGGTGAGAAGGGACAGGTGAGAAGGGGACAGGTGAGCAGGCACAGGTGAGATGGGACAGGTGAGCAGGCACAGGTGAGCAGGGACAGGTGAGCAGCCCCAGGTGAGCAGCCCCAGGTGAGCAGCCCCAGGTGAGCAGGAGCTCGCAGCAGTACCAGGCCCAGGTGTGGGGACAGGTGAGGTCAGGTGGCCAAGGCCCCCCTTGTCCCGCTGCCCCCAGGCCAGGTTTGGGCAGCGGCAGCCACGCCCAGCCCGGCCGTGACCCTGAACCAGCGGTGACCCCAAAGCCCACCTGGCAGTGCCCTAGGCCAGGGGGGATGGAGCTGGGACTCACCTGGGCCAGGGCCAGGTGATCTCCTGGTCCCCCCACCCAAATCCCCCCGTTCTGTGGCTCCACCTGTGCTGGATGCTGGCAGTGCCACCTGTCCCAAACCTCACCCATCCCAAATCTGCAGTGCCACCTGTCCCAGACCTCCCCACCCATCCCAAATCCGCAGTGCCACCTGTCCCAGACCTCACCCATCCCAAATCTGCAGTGCCACCCTTCCCAAACCTCCCCACCCATCCCAAATCCACAGTGCCACCTGTCCCAGACCTCCCCACCCATCCCAAATCCGCAGTGCCACCTGTCCCAGACCTCCCCACCCATCCCAAATCCGCAGTGCCACCCGTCCCAAACCTCCCCACCCATCCCAAATCCGCAGTGCCACCCGTCCCAAACCTCCCCACCCATCCCGCACACACAGATCCCCGGCACTCACCGGGATGCTGGCAGTGCCGCCCGTGCCCAGCCTGGCGGCGGTGTCGAAGCCGCCGTCCAGCAGCAGGGTGGAGCCCGGTGGGTACAGCTGTCCCAGGGGGAAATAGGCCACGGGGGAGCCCAGAGCCCCCACGGGCGGCGGCGGCGCCAGGGGCAGGTACAGGGACACCCCTGGGTACGCTGGGGACACGGGGGGGACGCCAGCGGCGCCCAGGGGCACGAAGCTGAGGCGGTAGAGCTGGAAGAGCACCGGGTCGGCCGGGTCAGGCAGGTGCCATCCCCCAGCCAGGTGCGCATCCAGCACCCGCGGGGACCTCCCCTGCCTGCGGGAGCGGGAGGCACCCGGAATTCACCCCGGCCTTTAAAGGGGCGCTTTGGGTCACTGGGTCCCTGTCCAAGGGGAGCTCCGGGCTCCCCTGGGCCACGGCCGGGTCCCAGGTAAATGCCCCAGGTGTGCCCCACCTACCTCGGGGTACGCAGGAGCGGGGTCCAGGTAGGGGGGCGGCTGCGGCAGGGGCAGGGCCTGGGGGTACCCGGGGGGGGCCGGCCCGGGGAACAAGGGCTGGCCTGGGAAGGGCCCTGGGGAGAGAACCGGGTCAGGAGAGCCAGGAGCCAGGGCGGGGGCTCGGGCATCGCCCCGCGCCCCCCGGCAGATCAGCCCGGCCTCAGTGTCCCCCAGCGATGGCAGCCCCTCCTCCCGTCACGGCATGGCCCCGCTCCCCCCAGGGCTCCAGACCCCCCTCCCAAATATCCCCAAATCCTCAACTCCCCCGTGCCCCCTCCCACGATAGCCCCCCAAAACCTCACACCCCCCCCGTGCCCCTCCCATGGTATCCCCCCAAAGTCACACCCCCCCGTGCCCCCCCATGGTATCTCCCCCAACCCCCCCGTGCCCCTCCCATGGTATCTCCCCAAACCCCCCCGTGCCCCCCATTGGTATCACCCCCTCCAACCCCCCCGTGCCCCTCCCATGGTATCACCCCCCCCACACTCCCCCGTGCCCCCCCATGGTATCCTCCCCAACCCCCCCGTGCCCCCCCATGGTATCACCCCCCCCAACCCCCCCGTGCCCCCCCATGGTATCACCCCCCCCAACCCCCCCGTGCCCTCCCATGGTATCTCCCCCAATCCCCCCGTGCCCCCCCATGGTATCACCCCCAACTCCCCCGTGCCCCCCCATGGTATCCTCCCCAACCCCCCGGTGCTCCCCCATGGTATCTCCCCCAACCCCCCCGTGCCCCCCATGGTATCACCCCCCCCAACCCCCCCGTGCCCCTCCCATGGTATCTCCCCCAACCCCCCCGTGCCCCCCCATGGTATCACCCCCCCCAACCCCCCCGTGCCCCCCCATGGTATCTCCCCCCCCAACCCCCCCGTGCCCCCCCATGGTATCTCCCCCAACCCCCCCGTGCCCCCCCTTGGTATCACCCCCAACCCCCCCGTGCCCCCCCATGGTATCTCCCCCCCCAACCCCCCCGTGCCCCCCCATGGTATCTCCCCCAGCCCCAGCCCCGCCTCCCGGGTGAAAGCGAGGCTCAGCACGCGTCTCCATGGCAACCCCGGGCCCGCCCCGCCCCGCCCGGGCCCCGCCCCCCGCGCCCTTAAAGGCGCCGCGCGGGCGGGGCGGCGCTGCCGGCGGGGCGGGGCTCCGGTCCCGGCCCGCGGCCCCGCCCCGGCCTTGCCTTTGCCGTTCATGGCGGCGGCGGCGCCCGCGGTCACGGCGGGGGCGGCAGCGGGAGCGGCAGGAGGCGGGGGCGGCCCGTGGGGGAGGGTGAGGGACGGGGCAGGAAGCGGGACGGGAAGCGAGCGTCGTGACGTCATCGCGCCGGGGGCGGGGCCACGCGCTCTTAAAGGGGCCGCGGGAAAATGGGGGGGAGGGAGGGGCGGGATGGGGGCGGGGGTCCTAAAGAGGCTCTGGGGTCACTAAACAGGGTCTGGGGGCCCTAAATATATATAAAAATAAATATATTTTATATATACTAAATAAACATATACATAAATATATATATAAATATGTTTATACAGTATACATTTAATATATATTATATTGATATATTGATATAATATACATTGTATATATTATATTAATCTAAAATATATAATATATAATATATAATATATCTTATATCATATATCATTTATCATATATCATATATCATATATCATATATCATATATCAAAATCATAATCATATATTATATATTATATACATATTACATATATTATGTATATTATATATATTATATTTATTATTTATATTATATATATTATATAATTTGAATTACATATTTAATCTAAACAACATAACATTACAGTTTAATATATAGTGCAGTAAAAATTGATATTTATTACATCTTTATAAAATACCAATAAAACCTTTAGAGATACATCATACATACTAGAATAATATATAAATATAGTCAATAATATTAAAAATACTGATACAATAGTGTAGTGTATAATACGTAGGAATAAGTATTAATAAGGATTAGTAAATAAAACATTCTATTAATTAATATACTGTATTAGTACAAAAACAATATAATTATGCATTCATATATAAATATACAGTATAATATGACTATATGGCCATACATTTTTGTATAAATTCACAATATAGAGCGCAGTGGTACATTAAAAAATCAACAAATACAGATAAAATAAGAGGACATCAAACACGTACCATGTGTATCACGTACGTAGCGCTGCGTGTAAATCATCCAGAAGTCTCGGCGCGGTTCCGGAGCCGCCGGCGCCGGGAAATCGCCCTGCGACGGAGAATTCCCGTCCGGATTGTCCCGCTCCCGCCCGAGCCGGCGCTCATGAATAATGCAGCACTGCTCATACATATGCAAATGAGCCTCCCGGCTGCGCGGGGGTGCGCTCATGAATAATTCATGAGGGGGAACGTTCCTCGCTTTCAGAACGCGCAGAAATGGGAAAAAAAAAAAAAAAAATCTGATTTTCCTTCAAGGGGACCCGGCCTGGGGAGCCCCGAGCGGCCCCGGGGGCTGCGGCCACGGCCCCGGGACCCCCGGGACCCCCCAAGGACCCCCGAGACCCCCGGGAACCCCCCCAGGACCCCCGGGACCCCCGGGACCCCCCGGGACCCCCCAAGGACCCCCGAGACCCCCGGGAACCCCCGGGATCCGCCCTGGGACCCCCTCGGAACCCCAGGGAACCCCCGGGACCCCCCCCCGGGATCCGCCCTGGAACCCCCGAGACCCCCGGGACCCCCCCGGGACCCCCCCGGCTCTGCTCGGCTCTGCTCTGCAGACCCCCGGGACCCTCGGACCCTCTTTGGGAACCCCGCTCAGGGACCCCCAAACCCAGTTAGGGACCCCCAAACCCAATTAGAAACACCTAGACCCCGCTTAGGGACCCCCAGACCCCACTTAGGGACCCCAGACCCATTTAGGGACCCCCAGACCCAGTTAGGGACCCCAGACCCATTTAGGGACCCCCAGACCCAGTTAGGGACCCCAGACCCATTTAGGGACCCACAGACCCATTTAAGGACCCCCCCAGACCCGTTTAGGGACCCCGGACCCGTTTAAGAACCCCCGGACCCATTTAGGGACCCCCAAAGCCATTTAGGGACCCCCAGACCCGTTTAGGGACCCCCAAACCCATTTAAGAACCCCTAGACCCATTTAGGGACCCCTAAACCCGTTTAAAAACCCCCGGACCCGTTTAGGGGCGCCCCTCCCTCCACCCCCCCCGCCCCCAAGCTCCCCCCCCTCAGCTGAGTCTTTGTTAATTAAAATCCGCCCCCCCACCCGAGCTGTTTTCCTTCCCCGCATGCAAACTATTAGCTATATGCAAATGTATGCAAATGACCGGGGATTTAACTAGCTGTAGGTATTTAACGATTCGTATTAAATATTCATAATCACGGCAGCGCGTATGCAAATGAAGCCGGCAGAACTGGGCCGCGGCCGCCAATAACAGGTGCACCTGGGCTAATTAGAATATTAATGAATATTAATGATTATTAATGAGGAGGGCTCGCTCTGGCTGTGGGGTCATTAATATTCCCCCCAGCCTTGTCCCCTTTGTCCCGCTCCTCGGGGGGGTCCCGGCACTCCGGGGGTTGGGGGGTTCGGGGGTTGGGGGTCCTGGATTTGGGGGGTCTGGGGTTTGGGATCCGGGGTTTTGGGGTCCTGGGTTGGGGATCCGGGGTTTGGGGGGTCCTGGATTTGGGATCCGGGGTTTTGGGGTCCTGGATTGGGGATCCGGGGTTTTGGGGGTCCTGGGTTGGGGATCCGGGGTTTTGGGGGGTGCCGGCACTTCAGGTCTGGGGTTTGGGGGTTTCTGGGCTGGGAACCTCTGGTGGGGGATCTTGGGGCTGGAGCTGGTTCTGGCGCCGGGGAGGGTCTCTGGTTTTGGGGTTCCAGGGCTAAGGAGGCCTCTGCAGCTCGGGGCTCTCTGGTTTCGGGGGGTTTCTGGTTCTGGGGGTGTCCCTTAGACTCCGGGGGTGTCCCGGGGTGTCCCGGGGTGTCCCGGGGTCCCTGTCCCGGGGGTCTCAGGGGTCTCTGTCCAAGGGGTCCCGGCACCTCTATCCCGGGACTCTGTCCCGGGGTTCCTCTCCGGGGTTCCTCTCACGGGGGTGACCGGCTCTCTGTCCCGGGGGTCTCAGGGGTCCCGGTGTCTCTCTCCCGGGGTCCCGGTGTCTCTCTCCCGGGTCCCAGTCTCTCTCTCCCGGGTCCCGGTGCCTCCCCCGGGTCCCGGGTCCCGGGTCCCGGTCTCTGTCTCCCAGGGATCCCGGTCTCTCTCCCGGGTCCCGGGTCCCGGTCTCTCTCTCCCGGGTCCCGGTCTCGGTCCCGGGTCCCGGGTCCCGGTCTCTCTCCTGGTCTCTCTCTCCCGGGTCCCGGTCTCTCTCCCGTGTCCCGGTCTCGGTCCCGGGGTCCCGGGTCCCGGGTCCCGGTCTCTCTCCCGGGTCCCGGGTCCCGGGTCCCGGTCTCTCTCCCGGGTCCCGGTCTCTCTCCCGGGTCCCGGTCTCTCTCCCGGGTCCCGGGTCCCGGTCTCTCTCCCGGGTCCCGGTCTCTCTCCCGGGTCCCGGTCTCGGTCCCGGGGTCCCGGGTCCCGGTCTCTCTCCCGGGTCCCGGTCTCTCTCCCGTGTCCCGGTCTCTCTCCCGGGTCCCGGTCCCGGGTCCCGGTGTCTCTCTCCCGTGTCCCGGTCTCTCTCCCGGGTCCCGGTGTCTCTCTCCCGTGTCCCGGTCTCTCTCCCGGGTCCCGGTCCCGGGTCCCGGTGTCTCTCTCCCGGGTCCCGGTCTCGGTCCCGGGGTCCCGGGTCCCGGGTCCCGGTCTCTCTCCCGGGTCCCGGTCTCTCTCCCGGGTCCCGGTCTCTCTCCCGGGTCCCGGGTCCCGGTCTCTCTCCCGGGTCCCGGTCTCTCTCCCGGGTCCCGGTCTCTCTCCCGGGTCCCGGTCTCTCTCCCGGGTCCCGGTCCCGGGTCCCGGGTCCCGGTCCCGGGTCCCGGTCTCTCTCCCGGGTCCCGGTCTCTCTCCCGGGTCCCGGTCCCGGGTCCCGGTCCCGGGTCCCGGTCCCGGGTCCCGGTCTGTCTCCCGGGTCCCGGTCTCGGTCCCGGTCCCGGTCCCGGTCCCGGCGCGGCGCCCGCAGCGCCCCCAGCGGCGGCGGGCGGCCCGGGCCCTGCGGCGCGGCCTGCGCATAAATTATGTTCATGACGCAGCAGCCCCGCCGGCCCGGCCGGAGCCCCGAGCCCCCGCCCGGGACCCCCGCGGCACCGAGCCCCCCGTAGCCGCCCCCCGTGGCCGCCCCCGCCGCCGCCCGGGCCGGGCCGCCGGGGCCGCTCCGCCGCCGCCGCCCCCCGCCCCTTTGTGCCGCCGCCGCCGCCGCGTCCGCGGCGATCGCGGGAGCGGCGAGAGCGGCGGGGACCCCCCGGGCCCCCCCGGGGCTCCCCCGCGCCCCCGACCCCCGGCTCGGTGAGTGCGGGGCCGGGGCGGGCGGGGGGCGGCGGGCCCGGCGCGGTGAATATGCAATGGCGTAATTAGCATAATTTATATATTTATGATAAAGAGCGGTGGGGGGGGCGGGGAGCGGAGAAAACGGCGGAAAACGGGGGACAGCGGGGGGGGGCGGCGGGATTTGGGGGGCAAAGGGGGGTCAGGGGAGGTTTGGGGGGACAGGGGGGCTCGGAGCGGGGCGGGGGGGCCGGGAGGGAACGGCGGAGAACCGGGAGGAACTGCGGAGAACCGCGCAGGCACCGGGGGCAGCGGAGGGGACTCGGGGGGATCGGGGGTGCCGGGGGGTCCCCGGCTTAGGGGGAACCCCCGAGTGGGGGGCAGGGAAGAGGGGCTGGAGAGCCCCGGGTCGGGGAAAGGGGGGGATGTCCGGGGGCAGCGGGGGCAGGGGGATTTGGGGGTACAGGACGGGCGGTGGGGACAGTTTTGGGGACCCGGCGGGATTTGGGGGGCACAGGCGGTTCGGAGGCGGGGGGGCAGAGGGGCTGGGGGGCGCTGGGTCTGGGGGGGAACGGGGAGAACTGGGGGGACACGAAGGCTCTGGGACCTCGCACACGCGGGGGTCCCTGGGGGCACCCCGGAACTGGGGGGGGTCCGTGAAGCGGGGGGCTGGGGAGTTGGGGGGCACGGAGTGACCGCCCCGAGGGGGGCATGAGGAATTTGGGGGACCGGGGGATGTTTTGGGGTGTAGGAGAGGAGAAGCAGTGCTGAGGGGGCACGACATTGTTGGGGTCCTGCCGGGACCCCCGGGGGGGAGTCCAAGGGGGAAAGGGGGATTTTGGGGGCACCTGTGGGGCACAGTGGATGGAGGGGGGCGCTGGGTTTGTGGGGGAAACTGGGGGGCACCAGGTGTTGGGGGGCAGAGAAATGGGGTCTGGGGGTGCCACGGTGACCTCGGCTAAGGGGGCCCCCGGGAACAGCCCTCAATTTTGGGGTCCAGGAAGGGGGAGGAGGGGCTGGAGAGCCCCGGGGCAGGAAAAGGGGGGATCGGGGGGGCAGGAGGAATTGGGGGTGCGGGCGGTGGGCTCAGGGTGCAGGAAAGGAGACACAGGGCGGGGGTGGGGAGAGTTTTGGGGTCCTGCCCGGGGAGGGGCCGCCGGGATTTGGGGGACAACGGCAGTTTTGGGGAGGGCAGGGGATGGGAGAGGTTTGGGGGGGGTCTGGAGGGGAATTGGGGAGAACGGGGGGACACGGAGGCTCAGAGAGGGGGCAGAGGGGGTAGTCAGGATTTAGGGGGGCTTTGGGTAAGTGAGGGTCCCTGGGTCACCCCGTAACTGGGAAATGGGAGGAGGGGGCTGGGGAGCCCCGGGGCAGGGAAGGGGTGGGGGGACTGCCCGGGGTGGGGGTAGCAGGAGGAGTTGGGGGATGAGTTTTGGGGTGCAGGAGAAGAGAAACAGGGCAGAGGGGGCAGGACGTTATTGGGGTCCTGCTGGGACCCCCGGAGGGGAGGCAGTGGGATTTGGGGGGAGAGGCAGGGCAGGGGAATTTCAGGGGGTGCCGAGGTTTGAGGGGCAAAGGAAGGTGAGGGGGGGTGGTCCAAGGAGATTTTGGGGTGCTGCAGAACAGCGGGGGGACTGTGGGGGTTTAGGGGGACTGAGCACCCCACAGAGGGGGGCATTGCCCCCACAGCCACCCTGAGCCCCTCCTTCGGTGGTTTTGGGGTGAGGGGACGTTCCCTGGGAGCTGCACAGGGATGGGGGCCACAGGGGTCCTCACTTTTGTGGGGAAGGAAGGGGGTGGGGCAGTGCTGCCCCGTGTCCCCCCAAACCTGTCCTCTGCCCCTCCATCCATGGCCATGCTGGGGTGACTCCTGTCCTTCAACCCCTGAACCCCCGAAGGAACAGTGGGGGCACAGCACTGCCCCCACCCCATCCCATCCCACCCATCCCATCCCACCCATCCCATCCATCCCATCCCATCCATCCCATCCCACCCCATCCCATCCCACCCATCCCATCCCACCCATCCCATCCATCCCATCCCACCCCACCCCATCCCACCCCATCCCATCCATCCCATCCCAATCCCATCCATCCCAATCCCATCCATCCCATCCCATCCCATCCCATCCCATCCCATCCATCCCATCCCAATCCCATCCATCCCAATCCCATCCCACCCCATCCCACCCCATCCCACCCCATCCCATCCCGTCCCACCCCACCCCACCCCACCCCATCCCACCCCATCCCATCCCACCCCATCCCACTGATCCTGTTGATCCCATAGATCCTGTTGATCCCATTGATCCCGTTGATATGATTGATCCAACCCCATTGATCCCATTGATTCAATCCCATTGATCCTGTTGACCCTATTGATTCCATCCCATTGATCCCATTGATAGCATCCCATTGATCCCATCGATCTCATCGATCCTGTTGATGTTATTGACCCAATCCCATTGATCCCATTGATCCAATCCCATTGATCCCATTGATCCAATCCCATTGATTCCATTGATCCAATGCCATTGATCCCATCGATCCTGTTGATTTTATTGATCCAATTCCATTGATCCCATCGATCCCATCCCATCCCATTGAGCCCATTGATCCCATCCCCCATCAATTCTGTTGATGTTATTGATCCAATCCTATTGATCCCATTGATCCCATCCCATTGATCCCATTGATCCCATCCCCCATCAATCCTGTTGATGTTATTGATCCAATCCCATTGATCCCATTGATCCCATTGATCCCATTGATCCAATCCCATTGATCCCATCGATCCCATCCCATCCCACTGATCCCATCGATCCTGTTGATATTATTGATGCAACCCCATTGAACCCATTGATTCAATCCCATTGATCCCATTGATCCTGTTGATCCCATTGATTCCATTGATCCAATCCCATTGATCCCATTGATCCAATCCCATTGATCCCATCGATCCTGTTGATATTATTGATCCAACCCCATTGATCCCATCCCATTGATCCCATCCCATTGATCCCATTGATCCCATCCCATCCCATTGATCCCATTGATCCCATCCCCCATCAATCCTGTTGATGTTATTGATCCCATCCCATTGATCCCATCGATCCCATTGATGTTATTGATCCAATCCCATTGATCCCATCAATCCTGTTGATGTTATTGATGCAATCCCATTGATCCCATTGATCCCATCCCATTGATCCCATTGATCCCGTTGATGTTATTGATCCAATCCCATTGATCCCATCAATCCTGTTGATGTTATTGATGCAATCCCATTGATCCCATTGATCCCATCGATCCTGTTGATGTTATTGATCCCATCCCATTGATCCCATTGATGTTATTGATCCCATCCCATTGATCCCATTGATGTTATTGATCCAATCCCATCGATCCCATTGATCCCATTGATCCCATCCCACCCCATGGGATGCCGGTCCGGGGGTCTCATGCCCCCAGCCCCCCGTGCTGCCCCCCCAGGCTGTCCTGTGCCCTCGGGGGCACTTCAGGACACGGCATCGATCTCCGGGTTCTGTTCTGGGGGGACCAAACTCTGCTCTGGCCCTGGCAGGGGACTGTAATCCCAGGAATAAAAATTCCTGGGAAGCCACTGGGAGCTGATCCCCCGCTCCCGGTGCCAGGGCTCCAGAAATGCTGGAGCTTTGATTTGGGGTGGGGATTCTGCCCCAAACCAACCCCCGCGAGGGTGGGACGGAAATCTGGGATTGAGGAATTCCACCTTGGCCACGTGGCCCAGGGCCAGCTGCTGCTCCCGGCATCTGACTGGGGAAAACATGGCAAAACCAGGGAAAAATGTTCCTTTGTAGTGGTTCAAAGGAGTTAAACTGCCAGGAAACCTGTGGCCAAACTGGTTTGGGGTTTTCCCTGGCTCCCAGCAGTTTTGGGGTCCCTCCTCGGAGCATTTCATCTCTGATGGAGTGATATTATTATCATTATAATTTTGTTGTTTTGTATTGTTATCACAATCTTCATCGTCATAATAATAATATTATAATAATTATTGTTGTTGTTATTATTATTATTATTATTATTATTATTATATTAATATTATTCCCTGGGTTTTGGGGGTCGGGGTGCTGGCACCCCATGGCCACACACCTGACTCAACAATTTTCCTTAATTATGTCACCCCCCACCCCCCAAACTCCCCTTTTTTTCCTGGGCTGCCCTTTTTGCCCAGGTTTGGAAGATTTTGGGGCAGTAAATGAGTTTGCCCAGATTTTCCTTTGGGATTTGGCTGCCCCAGCCTCCTCGTGGGGCTTTCCAGATGTGGCCCTTGTTGGAGGCGGGAGGATTTGGGGTATTTTTGGGGGTGACAGCTCATCCCCTGCCTCAGCTTCTCCATCTGTGAATGCCAAGAAACATTTCAAGATGTCAAATTGAGAGGGAAGGAAGGATTCGGGGGGAAATATTCCCTCCAGGATAACAGCACTGAGGAGTTTGTGTGAAACCCTGCTCGGCTTTAACTCATCCTTGGGGTTTCTCACCTGGGCAAACTCATTTTCCACCCATTTTGGATCCATCTCTGCCTCATCAACAGTTAATTAACATGGAAATTAAATCCACATGGAGACTGGCAGCATCCTAAATATCCTTCTCTCACCTTTTTTTCCTGCTTTCTTTATTTTTTTATAATTTTATTATTATTTAATGCATTTTATGCCTTCCCTCCATCTGCTGCTCCGTGGCTGCTCCTCCCTGCCTGCCCTCACCACCATCTGCATAAATTATTTGTCACGTTAAATGCCAAAAAATACCCCAAAAAGTGTGAAAAACGGGATCTGTGATAGGGAAAGGATCCGGAGCTGGATGCCCACCTGCATCCAGCCTGGGATCACAAATGTCTGGTTAATTGGCTCATTAATTAGCTGTTCCCCACCCCCTTCCCTCTCGGGTTATTTGTGTCTCCTCCCAACAGGGAGGGAAATCGCAGGATTTTGGGGCTCCTGTGCCCTGCCCAGCTTTCTTTCTGCTGAATAAATCCAGTTTGGCTGCTTGGCTCCCCCAAAACCCCGCACATCCACAGCCTGTCCCCTTTCTCCATCTTTGGGGGGCAGGGGGGATCCTGGGGCTCCTAGGTTTTTGGGGAGCGTGGGAGCAGCCAGAGCTCAGCACGGGAACAACTCCAGTGTTTTGTGTCCCTCCAGGCCAAATCCAGGCACCCCAAAACTCGGAGGAGCCCCAAAACCAGGAGTGACAAAACCCTGAGAGCTGGAGCACGGAGACCCCAAAACCAGAGAACCGGAGTCCAGACACCCCAAAACCCAGAGAACTGGAGCCCAGAGACCCCAAAACCTTCAGAGCTATAACCCAGACACCCCAAAACCCAGAGAACCGGAGCCCAGAGACCCCAGAACCTCCAAAACCCAGAGAGCCGGAGTCCAGACACCCCAAAACCTGCAGAGCTCTAACCCAGACACCCCAAAACCCAGAGAGCCGGAGCCCAGAGACCCCAAAACCCAGAGAGCCAGAGCCCAGAGACCCCAAAACCTGCGGAGCCAGAGCCCAGACACCCCAAAACCTGCGGAGCCAGAGCCCAGACACCCTAAAACCCAGAGGACCGGAGCCCAGAGACCCCAAAACCTGCGGAGCTATAACCCAGAAACACCAAAACCTGGAGAGCTGGAGCCCAGAGACCCCCAACCCAGAGAACCAGAGCCCAGAGACCCCAAAACCTGCAGAGCCGGAGCCCAGAGACCCCAAAACCTGCAGAGCCGGAGCACAGAGACCCCAAAACCTGCGGAGCCGGAGCCCAGAATTCCTGAGAGCCGCAGCCAGGACAGCAGAGCCGGAGCCCTGAAGTCTGGGAGCCCCAAAACCCAGAGAGATCCCAGAACCCCGGGAGCCCCCAGCCCGTCTGGGGGGGCAGGACCCACATCCAGCCCCGAGTGCAGCCAGGAGGGACCCTCAGCCCAGAACGAGCAGTGGGTGAGTACCTGGGACCCCCAAAATCCATGGATTCCCTTCCTTTCCCCATTCCCCCTCTGCCCTTCCCTGTCTGGCAGCTGTGGGGGCTGGGGATGGTCCTGCCTGGCTGAGGAAGGAGCAGAAACTTTCCCACCTTTCCCAGCCTGGGTGGAGGAAGGAGCTCCCACAGCATTTTGGGGTGTCACTGGGGTTCCCCGGCTCCCTGGCAGCTCTCTGGGGCAGGTGAACCCACCCGGGGGATGAATCCTGAGCCCCCAGGAAGCACCAGGGGCTTGGGAGGGCAGCCGGGTGCCACCTGGAGATTTGGGGAGCCTTTCTGGGCTCCAGAGAGGGGCCCTCACCTGGCCCATGCCTGGTTTTAGGGTCTCAGAGGGGCTGCGAGGGTGTGAGAGGACCCCCAGGCCCCCGCCCCGCTGGTGACAGCCCCTCCTTGTCCCCCTGGCAGCATGTGGCAGGGGTGAGCTCCCCACCGCGCCAGCACCATGGAGCCGTGCCCGGGGCAGCCCCAGGAGGCCCTGCTGACGGTCAACGAGCAGGTACGGACCCGAAACCGGCTGGGGGTACCTGAAACCGGGCTGGGGGGACCCCAGAACCCACCTATGGTGGGACCCCGAAACCGGGCTGTGAGTGGGACCCCAAAACCGGGCTGGGGTGGGACCCCAAAACAGGGCTGTGAGTGGGTCCCTCATCCCAAAACCAGGCTGGGAGTGGGACCCCAAAAATGGGCCGGGGGTGGGATCCCAAAACCAGACTGGGAGTGGGACCCCCACCCCAAAACAGGGCTGTGGGTTGGGACCCCAAAACCCAGCTGGGAGTGGGTCCCTCATCTTAAAACCAGGCTGTGAGTTGGGACCCCAAAACCGGGCTGGGGTGGGACCCCAAAACCGGGCTGGGAGTGGGACCCCGAAACTGGGCTGGGAGTGGGACCCCCACCCCAAAACCGGGCTGGGGTGGGACCCCCCTGTGTGCCGTGGGATGGGCTGGAACACCTGCAGGAGATTTGAGGGGCTCACCTGGCCCTGCCCACAGCTGTGGGGCTGGAGGGGACACTGCAGGTGTGGGGTGCTGTGGATGTGGGGTGCTGCAGGTGTGGGGTGCTGTGGATGTGGGGGTGCTGCAGGTGTGGGGTGCTGCAGGTGTGGGGTGCTGCAGGTGTGGGGGTGCTGCAGGTGTGGGGTGCTGTGGATGTGGGGGTGCTGCAGGTGTGGGGTGCTGTGGATGTGGGGTGCTGTGGATGTGGGGTGCTGCAGGTGTGGGGTGCTGCAGGTGTGGGGGTGCTGCAGGTGTGGGGTGCTGCAGGTGGGAGGGTCCTGCTGCAGGTTTTGGGGTGCCAGCTCGATGGGTTAATACAGGCTCAGGTGGAGCAGCCAGGTTTAATTAATCATTAATTAATCCTCCCTCGGGGGGAGTTCTACCCCCTCTGCTGTAACACTGGGGTCAATCCCCGTTTTCAGGGGAGGGCCCAGAAATGAGTCTGGGGGCTCTGCTGGTTCCTGGCCCTGCTGGGACCCCAGACTCCCTCGGAGGGGCTGAGCCATGGGAACATCCCTCGGGACTGGGAATGTCCTGTGGGAGTGGGAACGCCCCTCCTTGAACCCCTTTACTCTTGACCACCCTGAAGAGGGTCCCACGGGGAGCCAGCTGGAGTAATGACACTCAAACCAGTATGGCTGGATGTCATCCTCCTTTACGGCCTCATTTATGCATGTTTTATACCTTTATTGCCTTCCATAATACAATGGCTAATTAATATTCATTGGCTAATGTAATATAATTACATATACAAGTCACAGATTGGCTGTTACACTGCAAGGGTCTGATCAGGTTCTAGGACGTGGCAGTTCCCAGCGTCCAGCACTGACCACTGTGTTTGTACAAAGCTCATTGTCTTCTCAAGGATGTCCTAAATACTTTAAAGTAACTCTGTAATCTGCAGGCCAGGGTTGTCCAGTTCCTGCAAAAAAATGCCACCAAGGATGGCACGTCCTTGTTCCATGAGAAATTCCTCTGCACCTCATTTCCCACTTGTGGCCCCATTTGCCCCTCAGGACATCACTCACCATTTCAGAACCCCGTTTGCTCTTTTAGGGGCACATTTATGCTTCAGGAACCCATTTACCCTTCCAGGACCCCTTTTATTCCCTGAGGATTCTCTTTCTCTTCCAGGACCCCATTTACCCCTTCAGGGCCACACTCGGGAATGGGAATGGCCCAGCTCCTCTGGGGTGGGTCTGGGGGGTTTGCAGTTGTGAAAGGCAGGACCTGCCTGATAGAACCCCAATTCTCAGGGGTCAGAACCCCAATCCCCGGGGGTCAGAACCACAATCCATCCCCAGGGGTCAAAACCCCAATCCCCGGGGGTCAGAACCCAAATCAGTCCCCGGGGGTCAGAACCACAATCCATCCCCAGGGGTCAAAACCCCAATCCCCGGGGGTCAGAACCCAAATCAGTCCCCGGGGGTCAGAACCCAAATCAATCCCCGGAGGTCAGAACCCAAATTCCCAGGGGTCAGAACCCAAATCAATCCCCGGAGGTCAGAACCCCAATTCCCAGGGGTCAGAACCCCAATTCCTTGGGATGAGAACCCCAATTCCCAGGGGTCAGAACCCCAATTCCTTGGGATGAGAACCCCAATTCCCAGGGGTCAGAACCCCAATTCCTTGGGATGAGAACCCCAATTCCCAGGTATTAGAACCCAAATCAATCCCCGGGGGTCAGAACCCCAATTCCCAGGGGTCAGAACCCAAATCAGTCCCCGGGGATCAGAACCCCAATCCCCAGGTATTAGAACCCAAATCAATTCCCGGGGGTCAGAACCCCAATTCCCGGGGGTCAGAACCCCAATTCCCAGGTATTAGAACCCAAATCAATCCCCGGGGGTCAGAACCCCAATTCCTGGGGGTCAGAACCCAAATCCATCCCCAGGGGTCAGAACCCAAATCAATCCCAGGGGGTCAGAACCCCAATTCCCAGGGGTCAGCACCTTAATCCCTGGGGATCAGAACCCCAGTCCATCCCCAGGGGTCAGAACCCCAATTCCCAGGGACCAGAACCCAAATCAATCCCCGGGGTCAGAACCCCAACCTGATTTCACCGAGGGGAGAGGAGGAGGAGGAGGAGGAGGGAGAGGAGGGAGGGCAGGAGATGCCCCAGAGCTGCGGCAGTCTTCGAAAGCACCAAACCTGGCAGCAATGTGTGAAAACCACGGACACTTGTGTGAAAATGTAAAAAGTTTAAGAAAGGACAATAGAGTAAAGGAGCACAGAGCAGAGGTTATGTGGGAAACACGGTCATTGTCCTGTGAACATTTAAAAGTTTAAAAAGGACAATGGAGCAAAGGAGCACAGAGCAAAGGTGGTTATGGCACTCAGCCAGAGCAGAGCGTCACCTTAAATACCTTTCCAATTACATCGATTTGCATATTCATGTACCTCATGCATATACATAATACTTTACATATTCAGGACTATCTTCCATGCCCCTCCTCGGGGCCGCCTCCTCGGAGCACCCGTGTTTCCTGGCTGTGGTTTTGGCTCCCTCCCTTTATCACCTCCAGGTTTTGGGCCCTGGTGGGTGCTGCGTTCAGTGGGTGCTGGTGGCTGCAGATCCGTGCAGGTGTGCTCAGCCTGTGTCCATGGGGTGTTATCCCATCCCAGCAGGCGTTTAACACAGCCCACTGATCCCAGCTGCTGCACCGAGCTTCATTAGCAGCAGAAGTGCAAACTGTGTATTTATAGCAAAGTTAC